>NC_132924.1:16614169-19114169 GCF_047675955.1 Chlorocebus sabaeus | reverse complement strand
CAGGAATACAAAGGTAACCTGCGTCCAACATGATAAAATACACAATGTCTAGAATCCAATAAAAAAATTACCAGACATGCAAATTAATGGGAAAACATAATATTTGATGAGAAAACAAAGCAATCAACTGAAACCAACTGACATCGATATTAGAATTTGAATATACAAACTGACACAGATATCAGAACTAGAATACAAGGACATTAAAATAACTATAATTCATATGCTCAAAAAGTTAAGTGGAGAGATGGAAAATACAAAAAACAAACCCACAAATCTACTTATAGAGATGAAAAAAGGATGGAAAACATATGAACGAGATTAATAGCAACTACACAGTTCAGTCAAAAAGAAAAGAAAAGAAATGGTGGTCAGGCACAGTGGTTCAAACCTATAATCCCAGAACTTTGGGAGGCTGAGGTCGGTGAATCACTTGAGCTCAGGAGTTCGAGACTAGCCTGGGCAACATGACGAAACCCCATCTCTACAAAAAACACAAAAAATTCTTCAGACATGGTGGCATGTGCCTGTGGTCCCAGCTAGTCAGGAGGCTGAGGAGGGAGAGTCACTTGAACCTTGGAGGCAGAGGTTGAGGTGAGCCGAGACTGCCCCACTGCACTCCAGCCTGGGTGAGACTCCATCTCAAAAAAAAAAAAAAAAAAAAAAAAGGTTAGTCAACTTGAAAGCATGACAATAAAATCTTTTCAAATTTAAATATGAACAAAAGAAGAATAGGAAAAAATGACAGAAGTAAGTAGTGGAAATGAGTAGCAAAACTGGAAAAACATCGAGCACATAATTACAGTCCTGGTAGAAGAAAAATGAAATGTGGGCCAAAAAAAAGTATTTGACCAAAATGTTTCAAAAATGACAAAAACTATAAACCCATGGATCCTAGAAGCATAACAACCCCAAGATGAAGGAAAATGAAGAAAACCACACCAAGGTACATCATATTTAAATTGGCCAAAAGCACTGGTAAGGAGAAAAATCTTTGAAGCAGCAAGAGAAAAAAAAAAGACATATAAAAAGAACAAATAAAGATTATCGTTTATTTTTTCAGAACAACTCAAACAAGTAAACATAGAATAAACATCTTTAAAGTACTGAACAACAACAAAAAAAGCTGTCGGCTCTGAATCCTATCTTAGTCTTTCAAAGATGAAGGCTAAATCAAGAAATATTAAACTAATTAATCACCAGCAGACTGATACTATAAAAACTGTTAAATCAATGTTTTCTAGCAAGTAGAAAAATATATAGATGAGATTAATGGCAACTAGACATTGCAGAAAAAAAAAGATTAGTAAACCTGAAAGCATAACAATAAAAGCTATTCAAATTTAAATACAGAGAAAATTTAAATACAGAGAAAAGGAGAGTTGAAAAAGTGAGCAGATAGAAATCTGGATCTATGCAAATGGGAGAAATGGAAACAAAATGCATAAGTATATAGGATATTTTCTTATTTTAATCTCTTTAAAAGATGACTGACTGTTAAAAAAAAACAAAAAATATTAGCAATGTGGTGAGGTGTTTATAGCATATAGAAAAAGCAAAACATTTTATAACAATAGCACAAAGTTTGGGAAGGGTGAAACGAAAGGATACTACTGTCAGGTTCTTACACTATATGTGAAGCCATATAATATTTGGAGGTGACCTTCGATACAGTAACAATGTGTATTGTAACCTCTAAAGCAACCATTAAAATAACAAAGCAAAGGGTTATAGCTAATGAGCTAACAAAGGAGACAAAACAGAATCATAGAAAATATCCACGCTATGCACAACAAGGTACAAATGAGGAAAATGTAACAAAGAAGCTTTGGGACAAACAGAAACCAAAGAGCAAGATAAGAGACTTAAATTTAACCATATAAATAATCACAATAAATATAAATGGTTTAAACACCCCAAAGCAAGACCCAACTATATGTTACACACATTAATAGAAAGACATAATTTAGTTAGGAAAAGTGTTATGTGCTAACACTAATCAAAAGGTGATAAATTTTCTATATTAGTTTCAAAGTAAATTTCAGAGAAAATAATATTGGCATAGATAAAGAAAAAGATAAAGATAAAGAAAAATGAGGAAATCCTGCAGGAAGACAAACAATGCTGTGTTTATTTACCTAATAACAGAACTTCGAAACACATGGAGCAAAACTTGATAGAACTTCAAGGGAGAAAAATATTCACAGACAGTTGGAGATTTCAATGCTTTTCTCTCAGTAAAAACAGAATAAGTAGGCAAATATTCAGTAAGAATATAGAAGATTTGCAGAATTATGGACTACTCCACACATCAACAAAATATGCAATCTTTCCAAGAGCATACAGAAAGACTATGTTCTGGGCCATAATACAAGTTTCAATAAATTCAAAAGGATTGAAGTTCATGCAAATTATGCCCTCTTATTACAGTGGAATTAAATCAAAATCAGTAACAGAAAGATCTCTTGAAAAAATCTCTTAATACTTGGAAACTAAAAATGTCACTTCTAAATAACGCATGGGTCAAAGACAAATCAAAGGAGAACTCAGCATTTCAAACTGAGTAAAAATGCTGCTAAAGCAATCAATAAAATAGAAAGCAAAACACAACAGAGAAAATCAGTGAAACCAAAAGCTAGTTATTTGAGAGAATAAATAAAATTAAGAAACCTTTAGCTAGACTGATCGGGATGAAAGAGAATACACAAAAAATTACCAATATCAGGTATAAGAACAGTGACATTTACAGATTTTACTGATATTAAAAATATAACAAGCAAATATTATGAACAATTTTGTTCTAATAAATTTGCCAACTTAAATGAAAGGGACAAATTCCTTGAAAAACACAAAACTACCAAAATTCACTGAAGAAGAAATACATTACATGAATAGTGCTATATCTGTTTTTAAACTGAATTTGTGCTTTAAGTCTTGCCACAATTGAAACACCAGTACCAGATGGCTTTTTAGGTGGATTCTACCAAACTTTTAGGGAAGAAATAATCCCTTTTATATACAAACTCTCCCATAAAAGGAAGAAATATGAATACTACCAAATGCATCCTATGAGGCCAGAATTACCTTGATATCAAAACCAGATAGGTATTTACAAGAAAAGGAAACTACTAGACCAATTTTCCTCATGAACGTAGATGAACATTTTAAATGAAGTCTTAGCAAATCAAATTCAACAAATATAAAAAGTTTAATACATCCTAAGTGAGATTTATCCTAGGAATGCAAGGTGACTGAATATTCAAAAAGCAATCTATGTATTAAAATTTTTTTTAATATATGATCACCTCAATAGACACAGAAAAGGCATTTCGCAATATCAAACATTTATTCCTGATAGAAATGCAGCAATCAAAAAACAGAAGGGGACTCCCTCAGTGTTAAGAAGACATCTCTGAAACCCCTATAATGGTGAAAGACTGAATGCTTTGCTTATAAATTGAGGAACAAAAGGATATCTACTCCCATCACTATAATCAACACTGCACTGGAGGTTCCACTGGGGTGTCCAATCTTTTGGCTTCCCTGGGCCACACTGAAGAATTGTCTTGGGCCGCACATAAAATACACTAACAATAGTGATAGAAGATGAGCTTTAAAAAAAAAATCACAAAAAAGTCTCATAGTGTTTTAAGAAAGTTTACCAATTTGTGTTTGGCCACATTCAAAGCCATCCCAGGCCACATTCAGCCTTCAGGTTGCAGGTTGGACAATCTTGTAGGCAGTTTGGACAAAAATTGCATCCGGAGTAGAAAGGAAGAAATTGAACCATTTTTATTTGTAGATGACATTGTTATTTACATAGAAAACACTATGGAATCTACAAAAATCTGTCAGATCTAATGAATAAATTAGCAAAGTTATAAGATCAATATAAAAATACATTGTTTTTCTACATACTGGCAGAAAATAATTGAAAAATTTAAACTAAAACCCAACACATCTTATAATAGCATTAAAATAAGTATTGAGAGATATAGCTGACAAAACTTAGGATAGGTGCATAAGGTAAAAACTACAAAATATGGCTGAGAAAATTTTAAATGGACCCTATGTAAATGGAGATATTCATGGTTCAGAAGACTAAATATTAAGATATCAATTCTCAAATTGATCTAGGTTGGGCATGGTGGCTTATACCTGTAATCCCAGCACTTTGGAGGCCAAGGCAGGCCAATCCTTTGAGCCCAGGGGTTCGAGACCAGCATGATAAGACCCTGTCTCTACAAAAAGTAATTTTAAAATTATCCAGGCATGGTGGCATGTGCCTATATCCCCAGTTACTCAGAAGGCTGAAGCAATAAGATCCCTTGAGTCCAGGAATTCAAGGCTGCAGTGAGCTGTGATCATGCCACTACACTACAGCCTAGAGTAAGATCCTGACTCTTAAAAAATTTTTTTTGATCTATTGATCTATAAATTCAAACCTCAAACCTGATCAAAATCCCACCAGGCTTTTTTGCGGGGAGTGTGGGGGTAGATGTTGGCAAACTAATTCTAAAATATGTATGGAAAAGAATAGGACCTAGAATATCCAAAACAACTTTAAAAAAGAAAAAGAAAATTGGAGTAATGACACTACCTGATTTTAAGTCTTATAAACAAGTCAGTGCAGTGCATCAATATCAAAAAATGGGTCGATTGAAGAGAATAAAGAGTTTATAAATAAACCCAAACAGAGATGGTTAACTGAATTTTTATAAAGATGCAAACAAAATTTAGATGCAGAAGCAATTGGATGCCTGAATGCCAAAAAAGGATAACTTCAATTCACTCTTCATACCAAGTAAAAAATTAAGTCAAAATTTCAAAATCATCATTTTGACCTTAAATGCAAATCCTACAATTATAAGACTTATAGCAGAAAATAGAAAACCTTTGCAAATCTGAGTTAGATAAAATCCTTTAGGTAAGACACCAAAAACAGTATTTGTGAAAGAAAAAAATGGAACATTGTACATTATCAAAATTATGAACCTTTTGTTCTACAAAAGGCACTATTAAGAAAAAGTCACATCACATACTGCAAGAAAACATCACAGATCTGATAGCGGATTTGTATCCAGAATACATAAGGAACTCTTAAAACCCAACAATAACGATAGGAAAACAATCAATGTTTGTAATGTGCAAAACAACAGATGCTCCACCGAAGAAGATCTACATGCAGAAGCTACCCCTTATTCACAGGGGATGTGTTCCAAGACCCCAAGTGCATGCCTGAAATCATAGATAGTACCAAAACTTACAGATAGATAGATAGATAGATAGATAGATAGATAGATAGATAGATCGATAGATCGATAGATCGATAGATAGATAGATAGATAGATAGATAGATAGATAGATAGATGATAGATAGATAGATGGCAGATAGATGACTGATAGATAAATAGATAGATGATAGATAGATAGATAGATAGATAGATAGATAGATAGATAGATAATAGATAGATACATAGAGTTTTTTCCTATGTATACATACCTACAATAAAGTTTAATTTATGAATTAGACACAGTAAGAGATTCACAGTAATAACTAATGGCACAGCACAATAGAACAATTATAAAAATATGCCAGCATCACTACTCTTGTGCTTTGGAAACTTTATTAAGTAAAGTGAGGGTTACTTGAACACAAGCACTGCAATACCAAGACAGTTGATCTTATAGCCAGGGCAGCTAAGTGACTAATGAGTGGGTGGCATAAGCATTGTCCTAGGATATGCTGGACAAAGGGATAAGTCACATCCGGGATTGAATGGCACAAAATTTCATCATGCTACTCAGAAGGGCTTGTAATTTAAAACTTGTGAATTGTTTATTTACGGAATTATCCATTTAATATTTAATATTTTTGGATGGCTGTTGACCACAGGTAGCTGAAACTGTGGAAAGTAAAACCACGAATGAGGTGGGAACTATCGTATAGCAAATAGGCACATACAAAGATGCTCAATATAATTTGTTATTTCAGAAATTTAATTAAAATTAAAACCACAATGAGATACTCTACAAACATTTTAGAATGGCTAAAATTAAAGACTGACCATATCAAGTGTTGGTGTGAATGTGAAGAAATAGACTCCCTTAACTTGCTGGTGGGAATGTAAAGGATACAACCACATTGGAAAATGGTCAGCAAGTTTTGTGAACAGTTAAATATACATCTACCTTATGATCCAGTCACTCTACTCCCAGGCATTTACTCAAGATAAATAAAAGCATATGCCCATTCAAAGACATGAATACAATTTTTATAGCAGTTTTTAAAAATAATAGGCAAAAAGCTGGAAACAATATAAATATCCACCACGAGCTGAAGGAATAAGCACACTGTGATATGTCCATACAATGAAATACTAGTCAGCAATAAATAAGAGTAAACTGTTGATACATGCTAAAGCAAGAGTGAATCTCAAAATAATTATGCCAAGTGAAAGAAACCAAACTCCAAAGAGAGTCCACACTATATGATTCTATTAATATAAAATTCCAGAAAATGCAAACTAATCTGTAGTAGATTAGTAGTTCCAAGAACAAGGAAGGATGGACAGGATGGTGCAGAAACTTTGGGAGCACGTGGACATGTTCATTACCTTGATTGTAGTGATAGTTTTACAGGTATATACATATGTCAAAATTTATCCAAGTGTATACTTTGTTGATTATTTTTGTTGTAGCCATAATGATACAATCATTGTGTATCAAATAAACCTCAGTGAAGCTTTCTAAAAAGTAACAAAAGACATAGAAACAGGTTCAACTTATATTTAACAAGAATTTTAGAAAAAGTAAATACAATGAGTCAAAGGTAATGTTTGCATCAAAATAGCTAAATATTTTTGAGAATCAGGAACAACAAAAACAAATATGTGAGTCTACAAATTTAGCAAGCTTATTTAGTTCGAGCAGAAAAATAACAAGAGAAAAATTATTAATACCTAGGCATAAGTGTAACAGCAGAAAACCCACAACAAAGACTAAATCTTTAAAACACAAAACAGAAACAGAGCAAGATTTACAAACATACACATTTCTAAATGCAAATGTTATCGTCTGCAACAACAGAGCCCAGATGACAAAGGGAAAATAGCTTAATGGTTGCAGAAACTCACTAGTCTGAACTTAATCCTGAGGCGGTAGTGGGTCCTGAAGGCTTTTAAGTAGAGGAGTGATAAGATCAGATTTGTATTTTAGGAAGATCCATCTGACAAAGTTTAGACCAAGAGGATTTAAGCTTTTTTGTATTTCAAGAAGTAAGGGATGAGAGAGCCTGTACCAAGGGGCAAGGGGAATGGAAAGAACTAATGAGGAGGTGGAATTAAAGGAATTTGGAACTGAATGTTTTAGTGAAAAAAGACAGGAATCAAGAATGACTGCCGAGTTTCTGGATAATACAGAAGAAACTGATTTGAGTGGAGAGTAAATGATGAGTTCAGTGTCCTTGCAGAGAGAATTTGAATGCCTAAGATTATCCAGTTGGAACTGTCTAAACAGATCTGTGTTTTTTGTTTTGTTTTTTTTTGGATATGTGTCAGTCTGGAGAAAAAGACTGGGAAGTTATCCAGGATCTTCATAGGTATGAAGTAAATTCATCTGCCATGAGTGCACTGAATAAGAAGGGAATTTATCATACAACAGGATTATCTAAGGAATCTTGTTTTGTTTTGACTATTATAAAAAATTCAAATAATAAGTACAAATTAGATAAACCCCATTGCCCACATATAATAGTCTTGTTGACAGCATTCCATTATGTAATGTATATTTGCATTTATAAGGAAAGGATATATAAATACACAAACTTTTTTTAAATTATACATGTTACTTTCAAAGTACTTAATTACTTTCATTTTAACTGAATTTCAAAGAAAATAAAAACACCAAAAAGAAACTTAAAGGAATCACTGAATTTGAAGAAAATATTTCTTCAACCTCAATAAATATTGTCTTCTAAAAGATTTCAGAAATGTTATGACATAATATTATATATATACATATATATATTATGAAAATATGGAGTGATTTTTTAATATACATGTTTACAAATCAAAAAGTTCCAGTGGGCCGGGCGCAGTGGCTCATGCCTGTAATCCCAGCACTTTGGGAGGCTGAGGCGGGTGGATCATGAGGTCAGGAGATCAAGACCATCCTGGCTAACATGGTGAAACCCTGTCTCTACTAAAATTGCAAAAAATTAGCCGGGCATGGCGGCGGGTGCCTGTAGTCCCAGCTACTCGGGAGGCTGAGACAGAAGAATGGCATGAACCTGGGAGGCGGAGCTTGCAGTGAGCCGAGATGGCACCACTGCACTCTAGGCTGGGCGACTGAGCAAGACTCCATCTCAAAAAAAAAAAAAAAAGTTCCAGTGGCTCCTTGTTAACCTTTAAACTAATTTTCCAAATCTTAGATATGTATACAAATCTTTTTCTAATCTTGTCCCAGTTTTCCTTTCCTTTCCATACTCATGTCCCACCACACCTACCCACACCCCCAAACCTCCAAACCCAATTAACAACTCTAAGTAGAATGGAATCTCTGAGGACATTCAAGTTTATCTACATTGTGTTTCTGCCTTCACCCAGAGCAAAGTGCCTCACTGCAAGTTTAAGTGATCCTTAAACACGTATGACTCTGCCTAGCATGCACCTGACACTTTAATTTATTAAGTGGTGATTAAGTGTGCTTTGATGCTACGATGGCTGCCTGCTAAGAGAAAGGCTCTGAAGGCTTATAAAAATCAGTCTGCTACCACTGCCTTGAGAAAAGCTGACTTAGAACCCTTTCCCTCCAACGTTACTTTAAGCAGGGGTGAGGGGTTGGAGTTGGGTGGACAACTAAGTGAATTCGCTACTTGTGAAAGGGTCGGCTGGCAGTCCCAAAAGTTCATATGCTCTTCCCTGCTGAAGATGGAAGACATTGCCCAAGTAGCACCAACATCTCCCCACAGCACATCCCAACCCTGGCTGAGACAACAAATAATCTAGCAGTTCCTTTCTTCAGAGTGTGGAAATCTGGTGATATAACAGTAAACCTATGGGTTGGTCTCTGAGTGCAAGTCCTCCATTGATTTTCATAAGTTGAGGTATCAGTGCAGAGTGATAAAGAATGCAGGCTTTTGATTCAGAAAGACATAGGTTCAAACCTCAGTTCCACAACTTACTCCCTGAGCGACCTTGGGCAATTTGCTGAACCCCATTTTATTTCCACTTCTTCACCTGAGAAATGGGGCTAATTATAGAACCTACCACACTGTTTCATCATGAATATTAAATTATCTAACACATAAAACAATTGGACAAATAGAAAATGGCTATAGTAATAAAAATAATCTTGTAAAAACTGATGGTGTCCAAAGGCTAGTCTGAGTTATGAATAGAAAGAAGGGGGATAAAAAGGAGGCAGGGAATAAAAATTTAGAGAGAGAAAATAATTATCAAAATTAAGGGCATGCCACAGCTTAATGTGCAATATCCAGCTAATTAGATAAGCCATGGTTGAGATCCTGAATTACTCAAATTAGTCATTGGTTCTGAATCAATCACTTCTCAGCCTTCTCCCTGAATCTGCACTGGATAGATATGGAAATAGCCAAGAATCAAAAGCAGCAACGTATGAAAGTTGTTTGTCTTCTATGGTAGGGACATATGAACCTTCTAGACCTACTACTCCCCAAAGTGACGGGAGCTTGTAGTTCTAGCAAAAACAGTGACCGTGCTGCCATATTTGAGAAATGCTTTCCTCAGCTGGGTCCTTAATGTCTTAAACAAACGAAGACTCTACTTCACCTCCTAGAACTTTCCTTCTGCTTACTTCTTTTTACAATCATCTTTTCCTTCTCTTTTACTTTTTTTTCTTCAGTAAATGTTCTCTCAATTATCACTTGGAAGAAAAAATGACATCTCATTTCCATGTAGAATTTCTGGGGCTTAATTCCCCCAAGCTGTCTTCTTCCTGTTGTGGTAAATTGTAATGCATCACATTAAGTTAAAAACACCACGGAATTGAAGTGGTGTGTATTGAAAACCATTGCATGGAGGACAACTCTCCAAAAGAGATTTTCAGATCCATATTAGGCTTTGCACAAGAGAAAAAGGAACTCTTCTTGTGTAAGTCACTGAGATTTGGCTGTGGTTTCTTACTCAGCATTACTTAGCCTATTCTGACTGATACATAGTTGCCTGTCCTTTCCATCCTGCTACAAATGAGATAAAACAATAATGATTCTCACTAAGAATTTGAAATTTTAAATCTGCTCTCCAGCAGATCTAGGGTTCAATTCACACCACCTGCATACAGAAAAATCCAAGCCCGAAAAAATTTAATTAAATGTTAACATGTTATTCATATCTAACTCACATTTTTCTGAAGAAAATTTTCACCAGTGATACAATAGCTCATGTTCAACTAAGCAGGAGCTTAGAATACTAGAGAGTGTATTTCCATACACTGGGGAAACCTACCACACTGTTTGGTAGAAAAGTAAGCAGATAAAGAACAAAGATCAGAGCCCCTCCAGGACAACTGGTGTTAAAATGATCAGATTTACAACATAAAGTCAATATGTTTGAAATATTTCAAGATAAATATGGACTGTAAAAAATTAGCAAGCAACATGGCACTACCAAAATGATCAGGTTTAGAAATAGGTATAATTATTTCAGTAAAGGCAAAAACCTTCAATGAATTAGGCAACTGAAATGAGAGTTAGAAAGGTAAAAGTTAAAAATAAAGAAACTTACCTAATAGGCAGCATAGAAAGCTCAGGAGATGGAAAATATAAAAAGGAAGGGTAAGGAGGTATGGAGGATAAGCAATGCAAAGTTATTCTTTGTGTACTCTTACCTGACAAATAAAAAGAACCTAAAGAGATTGACTTCCAGGAAAATGGTGAGACCAGTTCACGCTATAGGCAATCTACGGAGAAGAACCTCTGGCCATGTGATCAGAGCTGCCAATCAACAACATAGAGCTCTGCTCTGGCAATCAACAACTAGCCAAGAACCACGGGACTGCAGCAGAAGATCTCAAGCATGGAAGACAAAGTCCACAAAAAGAAATAAAAGCAGCAAGGATCAAACAGACTATAAAGGGAAATAAATACTTTAAAAATCTATTATTAATTTCAGAGAAATAAATTATATTGTATCCATGAAACAAGAACTGGGTGCTTTAAAAAATAATAATAAAATTGGAAAGAGCACTTGGAAATTAAAATCATGTTGACAGAAATGAAATACTCAGCAGAGAATTTCTAAGATACAGAAAGTCTCCCAGAAAAATAGAGCAAAAGGACAACGTGGAAAACAATGGACACAGCAAAGATACAAATGATAGTTAGAAAATCAGTCCAGGGTGAACACAGGTACTTCAAAAACATTCCAGACATGAAGAACACTATTTTCAAATTGAAAATTACTATCTGGTACCCAATATAATGGATGAAACTGGGCAGGCAACAGATGACATTATGAAATTTCAGTATATTGAGGATAAGGAAGAGATCCTAAGAATGTACCTTGTAAAACCCATATTGGAACCTAGAAGACAATGGAATAAGGTTTTAGAAATCCTAATTAAAATTATTTGTGACAGAATTACATAGGTATCAAATTGTTATTCTATTGTGAGGGTAGAATAAAAATGTTACATGTGCAGGGTATAAAATATTTATTTTCCATGCATGCTTTCTCAGGAAGCCGGTGACACCTACATCAATTAGGTTGGCAGCAGGAACAAAGGGCACATTGAAAATGAGGGAAATCAAGTCTAATTGAGGTACATTTTACAAAGGTGTGGGGCAGGCAGCAAGGTGGAGAGGGGATGAAGTACTCCTGTGCTAGAAATGATGGGAAACAACTATTATCCGTAGGCCAGAAGGGCCGAGGAAGGCAGTGGTTTCTAGAAGAAGAGTACCTTTACTTTCAATCAGGGCTGCCCTAGGAGCTTATGGAATTCAATGAAGGAACATGGATAGTTAGTGGGGACTAGGACAGAGGGAAGCCGTGGTCAAACACTCTGGCCTTGCACCCCTCTTCCTCTGTCTCCTGTTGGTGCTTCCTCCTGGCCTAGTCCACTGGGAAAGTCAGCAAGCAAGAGATTTATGCAATGCATAAAAATCAGCCTCGTAGGACATAAAGTATGGTAGAAAAGTCCGGAGAGTGGATCTGTGGGGCAACTAAGACTGTCTATGCAGCACTCTCTCCTAAACCCAACAACAAGGCTGGCCAAAACCAGGAAAGAAATCGGATCCAAGAAACAGATTCTAACTCAGGAAAGAGGCAAAAACATTCCCAAAATCCCAACAAAAGTAGTAGAGCTAGAGAACAATCAGCGCATTCTGGAGTAGGTCAGAAGTCTCCAAGAAAATGAAAACGATACAACACCTAATGTGCTTGAAGTGTTTACAGATGGCTTTGTTAAATAGCAGAGAGTTTGGATACGTCATATTGTATGAAACTAAACAAATGAAAAAAAAGAGAATTGTTGACTATATAGAAAATAGACATTTATACAATACGAAGATATCATGTGTATTACATGATTAAATCCAAAAGGATAGAAATAAGGTACTAAAGAAATTACCAAAGACAGTAGGTATAGTTCTATGAATTTCAGACATAATAGATTTCTCACATAAGTTTATTTATTGGAGGGTAAAATAGTTGCTACACAACGAAAAAATTTCATATTACTAGGAATCATGTAACTTAATATCTCAAGTATACAAATAAAATTATTTTTAAAATTAAAAAGAGAGGCCAGGCACTGTAGCTCACACCTGTAATCCCAGCACTTTGGGAGGCTGAGGAGGATGAATCACCTGAGGTCAGAAGTTTGAGACCAGCCTGACCAAAATGGAGAAACCCCGACTCTACTAAAAATACAAAATTAGCTGGGTGTGGTGGTGCATGCCTGTAATCCGAGCTACTCTGGAGGCTGAGGCAGGAGAATCGCTTGAACCCGGGAGGCAGAGGTTGCAATGAGCCGAGGTTATGCTATTGCACTCCAGGCTGTGCAACAAGAGCGAAACTCCATCTCAAAAAATAAATAAATAGATAGATAGATAGATAGATAGATAGATAGATAGATAGATAAAATTACAAAGAGAAACTGACAAAGTCACTATCATAGTGGGAAACACTTAACATCTGTTATTGATAAGTCAAATTAGCACCCCCAATAGTAAGGATACAGAAAATTTGAACAATACAATTTGCAGACTTAAGAGAGATAAATACATAGATAAATAGGTAGAAAACTAAGTACTCAATAATTAAAAAATATACATTTTCTATCTGCTTTATATACACTGTAATATTTATTAAAATATTACATACTAAGCTCTTTAAAAATCTCAACAAATTTGGTATCATCCAGATTGTGTTTTCTGATGGCAATGGAACTAATTTACAAATCTAAAAACAAAAAGATGGCTGAGAAAAAGGCACAGGACTGTAGTCCCAGCTACTACTCGGGAGGTTGAGACAGAAGAATCGCTTGAACCCAGGAGGTGGGGGCTGCAGTGAGCTGAGATCACTCACTGCGCTCCAGCCTGGGTTATAGAGCTAGACTCTGTCTCAAAGAAAAAAAAAAGACTGTATTTATATGGAAATTTTAAAATGTGATTCTAAATAATGCACAATTAAAAGTCAAAATCATATTTTAAAGTATGAACTACTGGAATGGAATGGTACATAAAAACTACATTTTAAAACTTAAAATTGGTTAAATCTAAAGTGTGTATTAGAGGAAAAGGTTTAGTCTTAAATGTTTAATTAGAAAGAAAGGAGAAAGAAAATTAATGAGCTAAGTATTCAGCTAAAGAAGCTGCAGAAAGAATCACAAAATAAACTAAAAGAGCAGATAGAAGAGGGCCAGATGTGGTGGCTCACATGTGTAATCCTAGCACAAGATTTGGGAGGCTGACGCGGGCATGGTGGTGCATGCCTATAATCCCAGCTACTTGGGAGGCTGAGGCAGGAGAATCACTTGAGCAAGGAGGCAGAGGTTGGCATGAGCTGAGATCATGCCACTGCACTCCAGCCTGGGCAAGAGAGTGAGACTCCATCTCAAAAAAAAAAAAAAAAAAAAAAAAAAGTAGATAGAGTAGATAGAAGCTGCAAGTATGATATCAGATATTAATGAAATAGAAAATAAAGATAAATTTAAAATGATGAACAAAGCCTAAAGTTGCTTATCAGAAAAGAATTATGAGACAAAGCTCTAAGGACATTGCTCAAGACAAAAGGAAGAAAAGGCATACATGAACAATATAAAGAAAATGCTTTTAAAAGTCAACCTTAATCAACATATTTAAATACTTAGAAAATGGCATGTTTTTACAAAATATAACTTAGCAAATAAAATGCCAGAATAATCTTGCAACATTAAGAAACTGAATCAATTGGTTAAAATCTTCCCAGAAAGAAAACACCAAGTCCAAAATATTTCATTGGAAAATTTTACCAAACTTCCAAATCACAAAATATTCCAATGTTATTTAAAGTCTTCCAGAGAGCATAAATGGTGGTGCACTCCTCACTCATTATATGATGAGCCTAAGATTACTATGACAAAATAAACAGAGAAGAACATTATGTACAAGAAAATTAGACCAATACCACTCATAAATATGTATGCAAAAATCCTAAATATAATTTGACAATACAAATTCACCAGCATTAAAAAAAATACGCAATGGCTACATTGAGTTTATCCCAGAAATGTAAGAATGATCTAAAGTTAAATAATCTGCAGATGTTGAAAACGGCAGGCCAGCTCTTTAGACAAAACTTCCTGCTGAAAAGAATTTAAAATGTTGCACAAAAATCTTTTTTTAAAAAAAAATCACCAAACTTCTGAAATAGTGTAAGAAATTCTTAAGCAAACATCTAAGAAAAGCAGGACAGTAGGAAGAGATCCAGAACTTCAGATATGATAAATATTATATACAGAAGAAGCATGGCAGAGCAACAGGAAAAGGACTTAGTTCCTAGTGCTTGACCAATGTATTAATCTCATAGAAAAATAAATAAGAGCCTTATACCCCGACGCCAATGGAAAAATTAATTCCAGATGAATTAAAGACTTAAAAAATAAAACTTGATAACTTTGGAAGGGAATGTGGATCTTTATTATCTCCAGGTAAAAAAGGATTCAGTAAACAAGATACAAAAAGCAAAACTAAAAAGAAAATAAATTCTGCTATGTACATATTATGAATGTCTGTTTATGAAGGAATCTATTATTATTATGAAGGAACCTGTTATCAGTAAACTTAAAAAGGTCACAAATCGGGCCCAGGCTTGAGTGTGATGGCGCCATCTTGGCTCACTGCAAGCTCCACCTCCTGGGTTCATGCGATTCTGCTGCCTCAGCCTCCGGGTAGCTGGGACTACAGGAGCCCGCCACCGCATCCAGTTAATTTTTGGTATTTTTAGTAGAGACGGGGTTCCCCACGTTAGCCAGGATGGTCTCGATCTGCTGACCTCGTGATCCGCCCGCCTTGGCCTCCCAAAGTGCTGGGATTACAGGCGTGAGCCACCGCGCCTGGGCAAAGATATTTTCAATGCATGATCTCCAAAAGTGATGATTATCTAATATTTTGAAAAGACTTACATAAATTAATTTTTAAAAATAACATGAAAATTGGCGAGAATATAAATAGGCAACACATAAAAAAACATGAAAACAAATTAGCAAATGACATGATGCTCAATTTTGTTAATAATGAACCAAAGGCAAATTAAAATCATGAGATACACTCTTAAACCCAAAAGACTGGTAAATTTTAAAAAATGAAAAACATTTTGTGAGCATGTAGAACAATAGGGATTCATACTCTGTTGCTGAAGATGTAAATTGGTTCAACCATTTTAGAAAACGATTCAGCGTTTTCTCTTATATTTGGAGATATGCATAAGGTATGGCTCAGGAACTTTACTCTTGTTTTTGTGTCCCAGAGAAATGCTTGCAGGCATATCCAATATGACATGTACAAAGAGGTCCGTAACACCAGTATTTGTTGTAATAATAACCAGAAACTGCTGTTGTCTATAGGCATAGCCATGTAATAGAATACTATACATAGTGAAATATAATTACACTGGCACACATCTACACGGGCGAGTTGGGAAAATGAAAAGTTGAGACATCAATACAGTTGCCGAAGAGGACAGGTAGAACTGTTCCATTTCCATAAAAGTCAAAATTACATGAAGCATCACAATATCTTTGTTTGGGAAGGCATTCTTATGAGGCAAAACCATACCAAAAGCAAGTGATTCATAAATGCAAATTTCACAATAGTGGAAACTTAGCTGCGGAAGGGTGGGAGTAGTAACAGTGAGAGGCACAGGAAGGTGTCACTATTAGTCATGCTCTATTGCTTAAGCTTTGTTGTTTACTTGATTAATTGGATTGTTAAAAAGTAAAAACCTCATCTCAATTAGGGAAATACATCTCACCACAACCTGCAGGGATTTGCTCAGCTTGGCCCTCTCTACCTCTGCAGTTTCACGTACCGCCACTCTAACATATATTTATCATTTTCCAAACATACTGGCCTTCTTTTAGTTCCTCAAAAACTCCAAATGTTTTCCCATCTCCATGCTTTTTCTGCTACTCCTTCTGCCCAGAAAATTTAGTGATGAAGACTCAGGAAAACCTGTCCATGGGAAGCATAAAAAGGCCACTCAGAACAATGTGAAACTCAAGCAGTGACGACCGTGCCCTCAGTATTTAACTATCATGCTCCATCCAATTCAAGGAGTATGAGAACCAGAAGTCATGAGTATCTGGTCCAGTGCAAATTGGAGCAAAGTAGCAGCACATGCCTCATGCCATGTTTCCTAGAAGATTCCCGCAAGACTGAGAACAGCAGAACTTAATACAGAAAAGCAAATTCCAATTTGTGAAATCCTACACTTCCTTCCCCTGGATATTTGTTTCCTCCTTGGCTCCAAAGCTCAGGGTGCAGGTTTGGCCCCAGAGTCAGGCGGCTGGCAGACATTCGGCGCTAGCACTAGTCTGTGCTGCACAGCAGCCCGGGTCAGGACTGGGCAGGCTCCTCCAAGAGAAGCACTGCAGGAATTAGGATGCAAAAGTTAAGCAAGCAAACAAACAAAAAAACAAGTTTGGAGTTGTTTTATCTCAAGCTGTAACTAACTTTGTGACCACGAGCAAGTGAAAACAGGAAGTTTAGGAAGAAACTTGAGCATGTACTAAATGCCACCCCATCCTAAATGCTTTACATGTTCCTAATTACTCACCACAATCAAAACCTAAAGTAGATTTCGCTGCATTGTTTTTCAGATAGATAACTTCACCACAGACATTATGTCACTTTTCTGAGGTTAGGAAGTAGCCAATCTGGATCTACCTGATTCCAAATCCGATGATCTGTGCACCACATCCAGCTGTTTTCTATCAGATTTCTGTGGGCTTCAGTCTCCTCATCTATCAAAACAAACAAACAAATATGGGATTGCAACAAATGATACCTTCTGCCTCTTTCATATTTTCAGTCCTAGCAATGGCAGTGCTGGTATCAGCTCTGTATTCCTTAGCTCTTTCCCTATGGTAGGGAAGACTCATGAAGACATTCACCATATTGTGACTTTGCAGATTTGCTTTTGGACTTTCAAACTATTGTCCTAAAAGGAATGTGAAGAACAATGACTTCTTCAAAAGCTGGAGTAAATTAATAACATCTTAGGGCCTTCTCTTCAATTTGAAGACCCCATTCTTGGCACTGACAAATGCTGAATGAAGGTTGGCTGCCCCACGCTGGAACAATCACTAAAATGAACAATAGGAAGATGTTGAAGTCAAATGTATTAGTTTTCTGTTGCTATGTAATATATTACCACAAAACTTAGCAGCTTAAAGTAACACACATTTATTATCTCACAGATTCTGTGGGTCAGGATTCTGGACACAGTTTCTGTGGGTCAGGATTCTGGACACAGCTTAGGTAAATTTCCTGCTTAGAATTTCACAAGGCTGTAATCAAGGGATTGCCTGGGCTGTGTTCTCACCTGGAGCTCTACGGGGGAAGAATCTGCTTCCAAGTTCACTCAGGCTCTTGGCAGATTAATTTCCTTGCAGTTTTAAGACGGAGGGTCCTAGCCTCTTGCTTGTATTAGTTGGAGGTTCCCTCAGCTCCTGTAGGTTGCCCACAGATCCTGACCACATGGGCTTTCCCAAAATAACCTATTACTTCATCAAGCCCAGTGGCATTCTCTAGACTTCCACTTACCTTTACATATATGAACAACTGTTTTTGCGTAGCACTAGGTATATGATGTGTAGTCCTTACTCCCAATTCCATTTATTATAGGAGATTGGATGCATAAATACCTAAAATTAAGTACCCAGTCAATCATGAAAAGGTTCTGGAATTAGATAGTGGTGATGAGTGCACAGCTTTGTGAATACACTGAAACCACTGAATGGCACAACTTAAAAGCATAAATGTTATGGTGGATGAACTATATTCAACGACAACAACAAAATCTTTCAAACTATTCATAAAGTGTACATGCAAAATAAAAATTTCATACCTGCAAGGATTTAGAGAATATGCTTTTCATGTAGCTATTCTTTAAAAGCTACTAAAGAATGTGCCTTGGGAAAACAAAAAAATCAATCAAAAAGAGGAGAACATAATACTTGAGAAACCATGAAGACAGATGACAGGTCCTAGGACAGGAGCTATACAGTAGGTTATGCTGCAGGAAGACAGTTGCAAATGCTGCCAAAATAGCCAGAAAGGATGGCCTGAATCCACTGGAGACACTCAGCCATAAATCCCCAGCAGCAGCACACAGGACATTTCTAGAGCCCAGACCGTCCCTAGAAAAGATGACACCACTGAAAAGGACTGACATTATTTAGAAACCTCCAGAAGTCTAAGCTGGGAAATAAAACACAGACATTTGGCCTTCTGCCCATAAACTTGGATCCATTGGGGATTCTACTAAAATGATTCAAAACTTTACTCAGCCATTAACATGGTAGTTTGGTAAACTGGTTTTATAGCTCATCTTTCAACTTTTGCAAACCAGGCATATTTATTTCTCACAGTTCTGGAGGTTGGAAAGTCCATGATCAAGGTGCTAGTAGATTTGGTGTCCAGTGAGGACCCGTTTCCTGGTGCAAAGGCAGCTATCTCTTCACTGTGTCCTCACATAGTGGAAGGGCCAAGGGAGCCCTCTGGGCCTCTTTTATAAGGGCACCAATCCCGTGACCTAACCACTACCCCAAAGGCCCCCACCTTCTAATCTCATGACCTTGGGCATTAATATTTCAACATACAAATTTATGAATTTTAGGGAGATGCAAATATTCAGACCATAGCACAAGTCAATAAGTGAGTAAAACGAGGAGAGAGAGAAGCACACATTTTCTTCTGTGGAATAGCAAAGAAGTAGATTTTTGAAGAAGTAATGATAAATAAAACTCAATTCAGTCGTGGCCAAGTCAGGAGAACAAGGAATACCCCATTGGATGCTCCTCACTCTGCATTCCCATACACTATATTTCAGCCTGCTTAGTGCAAACTATAAAAAGTAAGCAATACGTCTGTTAAATGATAACATAAATTGTACTCTATTTGCTTTTTAAATTATTTTTATTGTTTATTATCATTCTTTTTAGAGACAGAGTTTTGCTCTATCACTCAGGCTGGAGTCCAATGGCACAATCATAGCTCACTGTAATCCCAAACTCCTGGGCAAGTAATCCTCCCTCCTGAGTAGCTGCAGATATGCATCACCACATTCAGCTAATTTTTAAATTTTATGTTGTGCAGATGCAGGATATCACCATGTTGTCCAGACTGGTCTTGAACTCCTGGCCTCAAGCAATTCTCCTGCCTTGACCTCTCAAAGCATTGGGATTACCATCGTGAGCCACCATGCCCAGCCTATTCATATGATTTTATGACTACAAAAACATATGTATTCTTCTTCATACAAATTCCTTAAGGAAAGAAGTGTTAATTATTTCTCTCTATATCGTAAGTGCCATGCATCTTGCTAAGATATATTAGATCTGCAAAGTGTTTATTGAATTAATTTCTAAAAATACTAAAACTTTTAGCTTTGTTGCATGCTTATATACATACAAGTAAAATGCTTATTGCACAGGCTAAACTCACTGGAGTAAAAACAACAAACAGTTTTATTTTTTCCTCCAGTACCTTAAATGTGCTATACAAACCCTCCCTTCCCTTATCAACATCTGAGTCAGATTCCATGGTCCCTCTCAGGTATTGAGAATGGGGTGGAGGAAATGCTTTTAGTTTGTATTATTTAACTGTTCTTGCTGATGTAGTTCTTTTGGTCACCGTGGGCTGGCCTAAAGTGGCATCTCTCATGGGGTGCATGTGCCACCTCTCTAGAAGCGCTGTGCAGACTAATGTAGCTACTGTGCTCTCCAGCTCTCCTCTGTGACCATGCGCAAACACCTGTCCCTAGGAGTACACCTGAGGAAGATGCTCACAGCTGGCATGGAGTCCAAAGCTAGTCCTTTTCATAAGGGTACCTTTAAGAAGCCTTTAGACTGGTTCTCTTCTTCCATGTCTGTACACTTTGAAAAACTCAAGCATCCTTGCCATGCACCTGACCTTTGTCCTTACCCTACAATTGCACCTGCTCAATCCAGCTTCCTGCCATCAGGACTCTCCAGGTCAGAAGTGAGCATTATTGTCCACACTCACAAACACCACAAGTTTTCAGAGACACACAAACTTATCCTGAGAACTCTTCTCACTAGTCTTCCTTCTGCTGAACTGGAAGCCCCGGAGAAGTCCTGCAGACACCATAGCTCAGCAGAACATCTCACCGTGGGGGGAAATGCAGGCTTCTTTTCTCTCAGCAACCACAGTTTCCATGCACAGTTTTCTTAGAGCCCTTCTCATCTGGTTTGAGGGATGGGAAATGCTGGGCAGTCCCCACTTAGGCAACAATGCAACATAAAACTGCTAAAACTTCCTCCACTATATTTCACTCCCCTTAACATGTATACTCTTCTCTTTCTATAAATATTTGACAATGGGAACAGAGACTTGTAAGACCACTTTGGCCAACTCTTAATAATTCCTGGAGAAGATACGTGCAGTTGGAAGAATTTGAGGTACTTTTCAATCCTTATCCTCAGCTTGGGGCCTTCGACAGAAGTGTTAGATGACAGAAAAATTCTAATGGATATCTTATTACATATGAGGCATGTATGTGTCCTTGCGTGTATACCCCAGCTCATCTCAAAAAGGTTGTATGCAACTGCAGAGATGCATAAAATACAACAGAACACAGATAAGACTCAGAAAAAAAAAACCTATCTGGTACTATAAAGATATGGCAGATACATCTGAAGATTTTTGACCAAAAGAGTGACATGATGAAAAAATGTGTTTTAGAAAGATGGAGAAGATGAAGAAGGCTTTGTGGAACACGTATCGGGATTAAGTAGTGGAAATGCGTACAGGTTGTAGATGGATTTTGCTCTTCTGCTGAAGCAAGGCACAATGTGTTTGAGAAGACACACTTGAAGGCTACTACTCTTTTCCAATGTCAGGTCTCAAATATTAATGCCTGGCCAATTTCCTCCAAAATGTACTCCACAGAGTCAGCAGTGTTGTACAGGTGAGAATCACTAGGCAGGCATTAGATGATAGCAGCGAAAATCTGGGTGCTTGCTCATTGTACTTTAAGATAGAGAAAGAGAAAGAGAGAGAGAGAGAGAGAGAGATCACACAAATGAATCAGCACTAACTGCACTCTCACCCAAGTTCTGCCCAAAAGCAGTCCTTGCCAGATAACCAGCACTATATTAGACTTTGGAAAACAGTGCAACAGTGTCAACTTCCATGATAAATCATCCTTTCAGGCTCTCAGAGCAGAACAAACACCTTGACTTTCCTGCCATGGATGATACTTGCTCTCTCTCAAGTTCTGAGTCACCCTGGAGCATCTCCAAATGTGGATGCAGAGGCAGTTAGAAGATACTCAACAAAGCAGCGGCACCAGGCTGACATATTTCTGGGGAGTCAAAGCTGGGCTGTCCAATTACCCTTCACCACACTCTGTGGAGCTCTCTGTGGTTCACAGCCTGACTGCCTTCAAATGGTACCAGGCAAGTCCCCTGGAACTTTTCGCAGCTATTCCTTACAGCTGTGAAGACAGCTCCTTGGGTGATATCCAGCCTGCTGAATCATTCATTTCCTGTTCTTGATCTCAGAAAGTTCTGTTTGATGTTGTTTTCTCAAGACCATCATTTTAAAGGGAGCAATATTTTATATAATGCAGCTTTGTGGGCTTAGGCACTAAAACCAGATTATTTTGAATATGACTTACCCTTATAATCATTTTCCTATGTAGAATTCTGGGTGCTGAGAATAACTCTACCATGATCCTCCCATGACATGAGGATGCTGGATGTCATAGGCAGGATTCCCAGTTCTGTTTACGCTATAAAGTTGAAGACATTGCTCAACTTGTCAGTAACAAGTCAGGAGAAGTTGCCGTTTGTAAAAGTGTCAGATGTATTTGCTAGTGCAACCCAAGAATCTGCTGTGTGGGTGTTTCCAAGACTTCCATCTTATGAAAGCACTCTTCTCTTTAATGTTAAAATAAAAATGAGTTTATTCCCCATCCCTCACTTAGTCAACTCCCTGCATTTCTCAGGAATCTCAGGGACTTTCCATTTCTCATAGTTACTCCCTCTTCTAATATCCTCCTGTTTAACTATCTTTCACTTGGATTCTCAATGCTTGCATCTGCTGTTTCTCTCCACTCTGCATCAAATGAAATGTGGAAACATGGATGCTTTTCCATGATTAAAACTGTTAATCAACTTTAATTTTAAAGTTCCTAACTTAAACAACTTTAATTTTGATAAAACTACCATCTTTGGGTAGTTTTAACAAAATTTATTAAGGAGTCAGAGGTAAAGGAGCACGTGACTGAACACTGCCAATTAGTCCACATGCGACCCTCCTGATCCTAGAAGTCTCCTGGCCGTCCCCCCGGGAAGCATCTCACTGGCTGACCCTTGCCTTCTACAGCTTTCCATGCAGCTGGTCCTGCTTCCTGTTCATCCAGAGCCCTCTCACTCTTTCCTTCTTAAGTTACCATGAAAAATTTAAATGCTCCTTGTTTTACTCGGCAACCAATATAGTGCTCTTTGTCTTACTCTTCCTCTTTCTAAATCAAGGCCTGGGGTCTATTTCCTCACCAAAAATTCAACAATAATCAATCGTACTGTCAGCCAAACTTTGTCTCCCTACTCCTACCTCCTACATTAGTTTTAAAATTACTAAATTTTAAAACATTTAGATACTATAATGTATCTACTCTCATTAGAAATCAGATACAGAACACAGAAGGATTCAGTTTCAAAATACTGTAATGTATCTATTCTTGTTAGAAATCAGATACAGAACACAGAAAAATTCAGTTTCAAAACTTATCAGTCTCTGTTATGAACAACTATATGCCAATATATTTAAAAACCTACAGGAAATGGCTAAATTCCTGGACACATACAACCTACCAATATTGAACCAAGAAGAAATAGCAAGCCTGAACAGACCAAAAACAAGTAATGAGATTGAATCAGTAATAAAAACTTCGCAACAAAGAAAAGTCCAGGACCAGATGACTTAATAGCTGAATTCTACTGAACTCTTAAAGAAGAATTAATACCAATTCTTCTACTCTAGGAGGCTGGCGTAACTCTGATACCAAAACCAGATAAGGACACAAAAACAAAAGAAAACTCTAGATCAATATCCCTAGTGAACATAGAGGCAAAAATTCTCAACAAAATACTAGCAAACTGAATCCAACAGCACATCAGAAAGATCACATGCAATGATCAAGTAAAATTCGTCCTGTGGATGTAAGAATGGTTCAACATAAGCAAATCAGTAAACATGATACATCACATCAGCAGAATAAAGGACAAAAATTATATGATCATCTCAACAGATGCAGAAAAAGCACTTGACAGAATTCAACATCCCTTCATGATAAAAACCTTCAACAAATTAGGTATAGAAGGAAAGTACCTTAACATAATAAAGGCCACATATAACAAACTAAAATCATACAGAATGAGAACAAAATCTCACCACTCTTATTCAGTATAGTACTAGAAGTCCTAGCCAGAGCAGTTAGGCAAGAGAAAGGAATAAAGGACATCCAAATTGGAGAAGAGGAAGTCAAAATGTTTCTGTTTGCAGATAAATGATCTTATATATAGAAAAATCTAAAGACTCTACCAAAAAACTCAGAACTGATAAATGAACTCAGTAAAGTTGCAGGATACAAAATCAACAACAAAAGTCAGTGACATTTCTATATACAGACAACAAACTAGCTGAAAAAAAAATCAAGAAAGCAACTCCATTTACAGTAACTACAAAAATAATAAAATATCTAGAAAAAGAATTTAACCAAGGAGGAGACAGATATCTACAAGGAAAACTATAAAACACTGATCATAAAAAATGAAGAAAACACAAAAAAATAGAAAGACATCCATACTCATGAACTGGAAGAATTAATATTGTTAAAATGGCCATACTAACCAAAGTGATCTTCAGATTCAATGCAATCCCTACCAAAATACCACAGAAATAGAGAAACACAGTCCTAAAATTTGTATGGAACCAAAAAAGATCCTGAATAGCCAAAGCAATTCTGAGGAGAAAGAACGAAGCTGAAGGTATCACATTACTATTCTTCAAAATATACTACAAAGTTAGAGTAGCCAAAAGAGCATGGCACTGGCATAAAAACAGACATACGGGTGTATCTGTTCCATTGGAACAGAATAGAGAATTCAGAGATTTATCCACACATTTGTAGCCAACTTATTTTTGACAAAGGCACCAAGAACACTCATTGGGAAAAGCACAGCCTCTTCAATAAATTGTCCTGGGAAAACTGGATGCCCATATGCAAAGAATGAAACTAGACCCTCACATTTCACCCTATACAAAAGTCAACTCAGAATGAATCCAAGGACTAGATGTAAGACCTGAAACTATAAAGCTACTGGAAGAAAACATGGGGGAAATGCTTCAAGACATTTGTCTGGGAAAATATTTTATAAATAAGATCTCCAAAGCACAAGCAACTAAGGCAAAAATAAACAAATGAAATTATATCAAATGAAAAGGCTTTTAAACAACAAAGAAAACAATCAACAGACTGAATGGACAACCTACAAAATAAGAGAAAATATTTGCAACTATTCATCTGACAAGGAATTAATATTCAAGAATATACAAGCAACTCAAACATCTCAACAGAAAAAAAATTTAAAAACACTAAAGAAAAGCCTGATTTAAAAATGGGCAAATGATATGAACAGATATTTCTCAAAATACAGAAACTGCCAACAAATACATGAAAAAATGTTCAACATCATTAATTATCAGGGAAATGCAAATCAAAACTACAATGAGATATCATCTCGTCTCAGATAGAACTGCTATTGTCAAAAATACAAAAATAATGAATACTGGTGAGGATGCAGAGAAAAGGAAACTCTTATACACCACTGATGCAAATGTAAACTAGTATAACCCTTATGGAGAATAGTGTGGAGGCTCCCCAGAAAACTACAAATAAAACTACCATATGATCCAGCAATCCCACCACTGGCCATTTATCCAAATGAAAGGAAATCAGTATATCAAAGACATGTCTGCAGCCCCATGTTGATTGCAGCACTGTTCACAATAGCCGAAACATGGGGTCAACCTAAGTGTCCGACAACAGATGCATAAAGAAAATATGGTATATATATACAATAGATTGCTATTCAGCCACAAAAAAGAATAAAATTCTTTTATTTACCACAACATGAATGAAACTGGAGGACACTGTACTAAGTAAAGCAAGCCAGGAACACAAAAGTAAATACTGTATGTTCTCACTAATATGTAGAAGCTTTAAAAAATTAATTTCATAGAAGTAAAAAGTAGAACAGAGCATACTAGAGGCTGAGAAGCGTAGGAGGGAAAAGAGAATAAGGAGAGATTTGTTAAAAGGCACAGAATTACAGCTAGACAGGAGGAATAAATTCTAGTGTTTTATAGAACATCACTATGTGCCCCATAAATATGTGCAATTATTGTGCCAATCAAAAATAATTTTTTAAAAAGAAAATTATTGGTCTTGGATTTATTCTGAAAATTTTTATCCATTTGACTTGGAAAAAATAACTCTTGTTTAAACTGTTTTTTTCTGACTCCCCTTTGAGGGTAATGAATCAGCAGCCATGATCATTGGACATGTGTATGGACAATGGTATCCTCTTTAGGCAAGCAAGAGACCAGCTCCCAGTGAAACCAGTCAAACCCTCTCCTTTGTAGACCATAAAAGTGTCCCTGCTCTTCAGTATATGTGAGAGAAGAACACACAATGCAATATAGCATCTGCTATGCTAAACATGTTCAACATACATCTACTGTGAGAGAAAGGACAGATCAGATCTTTCTGAGGGTTTACTAACAAAGGAGTGTTACTGAAATATAGATAAAAGAGCCATCAGTTTGCAAGCAGGAGTCATCCCTAAGAGAGCAATCCCAATATGGACAACTGCTGCCATTTTGTGGTCAAACTTTAATTGGTTGAAGACAAAATGAGAAAAGTAACTATAATATTGTGTTTTCAAATACATACATGTAAACTTCCCATCTCTGGTAGTAGAGACAATACTGTGGCATAAGATGTGGCTGTCTCTCCGTTTAACATTTTTAGTGTTATAATGTTCTGTACTAAATTAAAAAATGGTAATTCTAGATGGTAGTTTAGTAGGATTTTAAAAAGTGATTGTAGTGAAGCAAACTATGTCCTCAATTTTAAGACATGACTCACAAATATCTGGGAACTAGTTCTCCAGAAACATATTTGAGGAGGTTAGGAAAAGAAACAAAATAAAACATCAACATAAATCTTTCAATCCCCTAGAAATTATAGAAAACTTACAGAGGGCTTCACTGAAGTCAGGACCTGGAAGAACTGCACAGAAAGCTGAGAGACAGGACATACCTCTCTCTCAGGGTGGAGGGTCAGGAGAGAGGACTCTGGGACCCCCAGAGACCTGGAATCAGTATCCTTTCCAGTCTGTAACTCACTCATTATTCCCTTCACCTTACACTGCCAACACTCTCATCCCCCACTGCAGATTTGCATATTCTTCCTAGGAAGTCTAGGGAAATTTTAGATGCATAGAGAAAAGAAGATACAACCAGTAGGTTTCAACTATGTACTTGGAAAAAAAAATGGCCACGTTAATTGCAGAACGAGAGAGGCCCTTCTAGACTGTGTCTGTTCTCACAGTGGCAAGAGTGGCCTCTGGAACTGAGAATGCTCTCCTGCAGTACCAAGCCTGCTGCTAGGACAGATGGATGTGATTTTGGACGGTGAGTTGCCTCCTCAGGCAGATAATTTTTCTAACAAATTCTCTCTTTCTTTTAATTTATCTGATCTTTGAGGAGACATCAAATTTTTATTACATGTAAATCTAAAATGCATATGAAATTAAGAGTTAGATAGGTGCTTTATAAGTCTTGGGTCTGTGAAGATGAAGAAAGGTAATACAGAATTTCAGTCTTGAAGAGATCCTCAGAGATTTCATTAGAGATGAGAAACTGTGGCACTTAGAAGTTACATAATAAACCAGGATGCCCAGCTCACTAGATGAGAACTTGTTGCCTACAGGGCCCCTTCAAGCAAAGCACACCACTTCTCTTGTTTGTCAAGCATATATTTTTCCAGGACATAGATTTATCATATTCTTAAGAACATATGTCTTTTATTTCATCCTGTGTTTAGAGAAAGTATAATAGGAAAAGTTTGTATTCTGAAATTTCCCAGTTTTGATTCTGCCTTATGGATTTAGAAAATAACAGTAATAAATTATAGCCCCCATATCATGTCTTTGTGTCTAAGTGTTGATTTTTAATTGTTTATTTCTTCCTTTATTCATACCTTTATTCCTCCCTGCACACCCATTTTTGCTAATAAGCAAATTGCATATTACATTCACATTTGATGAGTTCAACCCATGATTAATCAAATATACATGTAGATCATGTATGTAAACTCTATTCTGGAAGTCTGGATAAGAACAAGAGACAGCATTCAGAAGAAAGACAGCATTTCTTATAATGCAAGTGTCTCATCTTCCATTCTTTTTTGGTTTGGGAGGAGGGAAGCTCAAAGGCCTGCACCTAGCTAGGTCAGTTTCAGGATTTCTGCATGTTGACAGATTCTAGTGCTTGAGGGTACTGTGCATGGAACTAAAGCATAGATTCTAGAAATAGTGTCCTGAAGCAATAAAAGATGAGAACAATGGCCAGATATCCGAAAGCATGCCAACTATCTAAGGGTGCTAAATGAAGAATGGAATAGAGAAACCATGAGGCTGAAGATAGAGACAGAAAGAGGTGAGACTGGGGAATTCCAGAGCAGTGCAGGACATGAGTCCCTGTGGGCATTGCCGCCAGCTTACCAGGTGCATTAAAGAGGCTGAGGCAGAGTAAACAGGGAACAGTTTATGGTGGCAAAATGCTAATAGGAAGAGATTTGATCAAAAGCAGAGGTGAAGGAGGCTGTCTTTAATCAACAGAAAGGATACTCCACTCTATGGGATTCAGGCAGCTAGAAGGATTGATGTGGTTGCACACAAATTTGAAGATGAAAGAGAGATGGATGATGAAGCCATTCACATCCTTTCCCTTTCATTTCTTTGATACAGTTGGAGGGTAGGCCATTTGTGTAGGGTGCTGGTAAGGACTGGGTAGGGAAGAGAAGAGCATGGTGAAACCTTGCTTGCTGCTACAGGTTGCTTCCAAGGGCAGGAGAAAGACATTCCAAACAGAATTGTGGGCTTAGCTGCTGCTGCAGACCACCGATGTGCCACGACACTGATCCACACAGATGTGGGACTTCTCCAAGAGAGCTCAGATATAGGAGTGGGGATGACCACCTCTGGATCAGTTTGGGGATTGATCCAGAAATGGAAAATTTTCAGGACAAGCTTTCTAGAGAGATGAGGGTCTAGAGAGAGTACAGGGTGCTGACTACTAGAAGTGAAGAAAAAAGGGGCTGGAAGTGTGTGGTTAGAAGGTTGATGCAAGAGGAGTGAGTGTGAGTTGGAGGGAGAGGTATGTGAGAATGCAGTGGAGTGATGCCCAGAGTAGCTCTGGTTGTGGTGGATGAGGGAAGTTGTAAGAACAGTGCTTGGCATGAATGAGTTTCATGAAGATCAAAATCTCCCAGATAATAGAAGAATTGAGTTAAAGAGGAAGATTATGAATTGGGCACCTCCAACTTCAAGGAATGTAATGAAGCAGCAGGAAGGGGGAAAGTTACTGAAATTGAATACGAACTTAAAACCAAGGAGCTTTTGCATTAAAAAAAAAAAAAAAAAAAAAAACAGGAGGAATTCAATTATGGTAAAGACGGGGAGGTGAAGTAGAGGATGACTGAAATATTTTGGAGGGAGAAAGGGTTGTGTAACCAATATGAGCCTTGAAGAAAATTTAGCTTATGGGATGCAAACTCTAACCCTACCTGCTCACTGCTGATTGAGTTCCAAAAAAAAGTAAAAACAAAGGTAGCCTCTTACGAGCAAATCAGTTTGATTGTACACTTCTTCCTATGTGAACTATTGGTTCCCTGGATAATAAGTCCCCGTGTTAAGGCACGTCAGGTTGATCTTTGGTTTTATGCAACATCCATCTATCCATTCAATCAGTAAGTCTGAATAAAGCACCTTTTCTATGCCAGGCATTGTGATGCGGGCTGAGGAAATTGTGTGAAATAGAGGTGACCCCTCCCTTTATAGCAATTCCAGTCTAGTGGAAAAGACATGCATGAAGCAAAAGGTCACCCTCCAAATGAACAATTACAACTATGATGAGGACAACCCAGGAGGTACAGGTGCAATGAGAGCGTGCGATGTGGGATGGAACTCATGAGATGAGTTGGGATTGTCCTCCCCAGGACACAGCATTTGAGCAATACACAGGACCTAATCACAGCAGAGTAGCCCAGGAGCGGTTCAGCATAGGCAACGGCCCTGTGTGTGTGGCGGAGGGCGGGCAAGGAGTGTGAGCACATCACTAAAGGAAAAAAGGCCAGCACTCTGCAGTCCCAAAACAGCGGGGAGCACAGTGCCAGGAGAGCAGACAGCACCCTGGAGGCCAAATAAAAAACCTCGCATATGTTCCTCAGAGTAATGGGGAGTGATTGAAAGGTTGAGAACAAGGGAATGACAAAATTAGATTTGCTTTGAAAAGATCATTTCAAATACTCAGTGGAGAATGGACTGGGGGAAGAGGGGAGGAGAAGGCAAGATTAGATATGGAAGATCAGATAGGTTCCAGTAAAGAATGAGTGATAGGAGGTGCAGAGAGCACTGAGAAGAGCACATGGTGTACGCTAAGCACCTGACAAATATTAGCTATTAGACCTATTTAGATTTCAAAAGAAGGGCCCCAGAATGGCAAGATAGCTTAGGACCATATCAGCTATGTGTTTAGTCCTTATTTGCATATTATATCTATTTTTCCATTAGCTTCTAAAGTCAGTTTATAGAAACCTGTCTAGTCAAAGTATAAGGTTTTTTTCTTTAAAGTGATAGAGCCGGAACAAAGGAAGGTAACACACAAAATGTTTTTAACTCACCCCTTGCTTATTCTCTCATCTTTTAAAAACTTACAATAGTTTCACCAGACCCTGGTCTTGCTCCTAAGTAGATTCATATCCCCATGGCTGCCTCCTCAGATCCGTAAATTCCTGCTGGTTCCTCAGGATTCCACAGGCTTCTTTACTGTCGCCCCCCTCGGCTTCTCTCCATGAGGCCTTCTTTAATGCTGATGAGTTTCATTTCAATTACTGTCCCTTTCATCTCAAACACCAGTGAGGCAGAAGCAATGGATAAAGTCAAATTGTTTCTTTGAAAACTAGAATTTATTGTGTCCTAGTGTCACTTTTATTAATTGTTGAAAGTTAATGGTATCCAGACCTACAGAATTTTGTATAAACATTTAACTTTTTTTTTTTTTCATCAAAGAGAAACCTCTCTGACATTCTATATACGGCGATGTGCCTTCTGTTGCAGACTAGTTACACATAGTAGATTTATTTACACTGAAGAACCTAGGAATTTGACCCTTGAATAACATCACTAAGAAAAATCATGTTGAGATCAGGACAAAGCAGAACCTACCATACAGGTAACTGGGAGTCTTTTAAACACTGCCCGTTTGACTCTCACTTTACCTGCTGGAGGATTTCCCACACTCCTGTCCCTGTTACACAGGCTCAAGTTGTGTTGGCCATAACGGACTTTCAGGAAAAGAGGGATCCTCTTTCTTGGATTCTGAGCCAGAGTCACTTGGAGAGAAGCATAGACAATTATCCTCTAGACAACATGAGGAGAAGAAAAGTATGGTGCCTTTTGCTTTATTTTTGGCCTAAACTATTTGGAGAAAAATTCCTAGGAAGATATCAAAGGAACCCTAACTTCAACGTTAGAAATATTTTAGCAAAACATGATACCCTGGGGAACAAGAAGTTATTCCGGAGGCATAATCTCTCCCCAGGGTAGGCAGAGTTCTTATAATCATTGCCCCCAAGAGGGTCTTGTACCTTGTGATTTGAGAATAAATTGAGAACAAATCTTAGTAGTTAGGATGAATGCCAAAATTCATACCAGTCACTCCTGACTTTTAGGAGAAGCACGTGAATTTCTTGCACACTTAATGCATTGATCAATTGCCTGCCTGTGTGCATCTCAACAGAGAGATGCTTAGTTTTCATTATAGATGTAGCATTGCCCATTCGGCTCTGTCCTCAGAATTGGATTGTGAACATAATTCTTAGCAATGCTGCCTTAATTTATCTACAGAAACTTCATAAAAGCCATTTTATTAGATGAGCCAGAGTCATACTCTATGTCTGATGTACTGCACGTGGCAAGCAGCATGATTTATATCCTGGTGTGCAGTCTGCTATAGGCAGGCATTTTAATGCTATGCCGATTATTTAGATGTATTCAGAATTTTGCCCTTTCTTGCCAATGGACACTAAGCTTTCTCCAAGAGCTTTATGTATGTGTCAAGATATTCTTTCCCTCTGAGAGATACCAAAACCAGATTTATCCCCAAGGTTAAAGAAATGAGGGAGATGTCCTTTGTTTTTCTCCACTTCTTACTCCCAGAAAATAATTCATCTACATCCACACAGAGACAGCTCTTGGCATGAACAAAGGTGTCCCAAGGAAAACCAGGAGGCATTCATGCAATTGTTCGTGATTGTATCACTATGTATTTAGCATATTGGCTGACGTTTAGGTTTATACACTAGTCTGATCCAAAATAAGGCAAAACAAAACAAAATTTGTAAATATTCACTCATTTTTTTGTCACACTTTACAGTAGACCTTGCAAAATGTCGATATAGTCCAGCAGGTAAATAAATCTAATAACAGAATTTAAAAAAAAAAAAAAAAAAAAAGGCCATGTACCAGCTTTTTTCCAGTTAAGTTTCTCTGATTTTCTTCCTTGAATCTGAGATAATTTATATATAAAATCTATTTTCAATCACATAAGCAGAGTCTTTTTATTTTATTTTATTTTATTTTGCTTTTGGTTGTGTTTCGATTTTTTTTCTTTCCCCTTTGCCACTTATATAGCAGATGCTTCATGTTAACATTTATTTCAACACACATTCAGGCATGACTGGGCTTCAAGTAGGTAGAGGCAGGAAGGATGGGGTTAACAATGTATGGAAGCTATTCCAGTGCAAATAATATTTATGGAATGTTACTTTTTTCTCTCTCTTGCTTTATTTCTTTATTTAAGATTTCCCTTAAGAAAACTGTTTTGAGATCAGTAATGATTTCACTATGTATGAGCATCTCATATGTGTAACTCTCAGGTGAATTGTCCCATTCAGTCGATGATATTTTTAAGTGCAGCTGTCATTGTTAGCATTTTACAGAGAAAGAAGATATATAGTCACAAATGTATTAAACAGATCTATTAGGCAGAAGCAACCTGGAACATAATCTGAACTTACTGCCTAGAATCATCTGCTCTTTCCCTTAGAGGTGGGCCCGTGCTGTAATTCACATTGGTGGGGCATGAGAAATAAGGAGGGCTGGACCAGGTGCCACACCTGCCAGCACCTTGATCTGAGACTTCAAAGACTCCAGAACTGTGAGAAATAAATTTCTGTTGCTTATAAGCTACCCAGCCTATGGTATTTGTTATGGCATCCCAAATAGACTAAGACATAGATCAACGGAATAAAATAGAGTGTCCAGAAGTAGATGCACACACACATGGCCAATGGATTTTCAACAAAGGCACCAAGACAATTCATGGGAGAAATAATAGTTTTTCCAACAAATGATGTGGCAACAACTATTTAATATATATCCATATTTTTAAAAAGGAACCTCAACCCTTATTCTCATACCATGCATAAAATTTAACTCAGAATGGATCATAAACCTAAACATAAGAACTAATATGTAAAACTGCTAAAAGAAAATACAGAAGAAAATCATCATGTAGAGAGCATCAAAGATTTCTTAGGACACAAACCATTAAATAATGTCATATTGGATTTCATGAAAAATAAAAACTCTACTTTTTCAAAATATTATTAAGAAAATGAAAAGGCAAGCCACAATATATTTTTTAAAAACTCGAGAACTAAATAAGACAAACAACATAACAAAGAATGGGAAAATATTTGAACAGACACTATACGAAAGAAAATAATCAAGGGACTAAGAAGCACATGATGAAATGCTCAGTGTCGGTAGTCACCATGAGATACCTCTTCATACTCCCTAGAATGAGTAAATAAAAAAGATCAACAATACCAAGCGTTGGAGAAGATATGGAGCAACGAGAACTCTCCTACATTGTTGATCAGAACATAAAACGATACGACCAATTAAAAAATAGTTTTAAAGTTTCTTGCAAAGTTAAACGTACACTTTCCATACAACAGGCAATCCCGTGCCTACCTATTTACTCAAGGGAAATCAAAACACTGGTCTATAGGAAGACTTGTACACAAATGCTTATAGCAGCTATAATCATATTAGTCAAGACTAGGAGCAGTCTAATGCCCATCGACATGTAAATAGATGAATTATGAGACATCCATACACGGGAATAGTAGCTAGCAATGAAAAGGAATGAACGACAGCATGGATGAACCTCAAAAACATGTGGAGTGATACAAGCTAGATACAAAAGGAGTACATACTATCTGATACCATTTATATGAAACTCTAGGAAAATCCAAAACAATCTATACTGATAGAAAGCCAGCCAGAGGTTGTGTGGAGATGGGAGTTAGGGGGGACTGACTGGGAAGGGGCACGAGAAAGTTTTGGGGTGATTGAAATGTTCTGTGTCTTGATTGTGCTGATGGTTATATGTGTATATAATTTTGTCAAAACTCATTGAAAAGTGCACATGAAAAAGCTCTGGTTTGTCTCTGGGTTTTACATGTTTTTAGGGACAGGCTGTGGAATATGTACACATTGTGCTGGCCTCCACGTCCCCCTGGGGAATACTGTGGACTTTCTACAGCCTGCCTGGGCTGAAGGAGAGCTTGTGGGTTCACACCTTAGAAGAAGGAAGCTGGCTTCACCTGCCAGGTGCAGGCTTTTAAGGAGGCAGGGGCTGGAGAGGAAGTTGTGTCCTGTGGAGACCGGATGGGGTCACTCCATTTTCAACCCTGGGCCTCACAACACTAGAAAGCTGCACCAAAGCGCTGCTGAGAGTCAGTTATATTAGGGTGATTTTGCCTTATTTTATTGTTTCCAATTCCTAGTTTTCAGTCTCAAAGTCACCCTGAGGTGGCCCACTTTCCCTCCTGCAGGCATGGTCTGCCTAGCTGCAGTCACAATGTCTGCAGAAAAGTCAGTTTTCATCAGAGATTGCTGGTCTCACCTGCAGAAGTAGTGGTAATCCCAGTCCTCTCCCCAGCCTCACTCCCAAACCTCTTGTGAGTGACCAGAAGGGCTGGGACTCACCAGCTCCTTGCTTTTTGCATCAGGAAGGCACCAAGCTCCAAGTCCAGAGAAGACTCTGCCTTACACTCCAGGAGATATGCCGAGAGAGACGCTGCCATAACCACATGGGTAGTATGCACACCATTACACATCAGCAGGAATGGACACAAGGAACTTAGGGCGGTTTTCTCCTCTGTTTTTGCCTTCCCAGGGTCCTCTCCTTTACCATATGGTGTGATCACCCTCTAGGGGTCAAACGTCTCTTCGCATCCACACAAATATTCAGACTGTCTTCAGGCCAAGGAAAATCTCTAATGCTGTAGATGTTTACCTCTTCAGCCCTCTCACAGAGGGCAAAGAGGAAGCCTGTGAGAGGGCCACAGAGCAACACAGTGGCTGCTGGAAATATTTTCCTCACTCAAAAGAAGACAACTTAATGAGTGCAGGAGGAACCCAAGCACTCGCCTGCTTTCCCCAACCCACTCCCTCTGTCCGGGGTTACTTTCAAATACACCTGGGGAAATGGGCTTTGTCATAGTCTCACACTGCTCTCTGCTTCTACATCTGATAACCTCCTTCCTATTGCTCTTGCTCCTTCTTCCTTCATTCCTCAAAAAGTTCAATACAAGAGAATTGGATGTAAGGTTTTGGGGTAGATGAGAGGTAGATAGCACCAGACAGGAAATAATTCCAAGTTCACTTCTGGGCATTACTAAAGAAAGAACCCAGGGACCATTTGACACCATAGTGGAGTTCCTTCCTGGCCTGCCCTTCCCATCTCCCAGGATTTTCTCCTCTTCAAGAGATTCTCCTTCATACTGCAAATTGCCAAATTCTTGTTATTCTCTTTTCCTATGGAAGCTACACCCAAGTGGCCTTATTATTTTAAATTATCTTAAGGTATTTTCCTCACTAAAAGATGATTTTGCCTTCTTCCTAAGAAGATAGTTTCAAAGTACCACCAGGCTTTTGAAATTCTTTCTCCCCATTCTGCCTTTCATATATGTCTGTGTGTGTATATGTGATTATATATGTGTGCATATGTGTACATATGAGTGTAAGTACATATACATATGTGTTATATTTTTATGTGTGTGTTTGCGTATGTACATGTATGAGCATGTGACTGTATGTGTGTATTTGTGTATACATGTATGTATATGTGTGTGTGTGTATGTGTGTGTTGTGTGTATACTTGCATGTGTGGGCTTGTGTATGTTATAGTCATCCAAACATTCTTTACTTTATCCTTGCTTTTGGAGAGGAAATAAAATAATTCTAGTCAAATAAGTCCAAATTACTACTTTCAAATTTTATTTAACCATTTTAGTAACAAAAAATGTCTTGTTACTGTGTACACAATTTGCACATTGGCCTGCAACTTTGTCATTTGCTGACTATTGGACTTTTTCCCAAACACTTGTTTTGACTTACACAACTCCCTGAAGAAAATAGTTCCCAGTAACTGCTTCCCCGAGGACCTAAAAATGGGCTCTGAATCTTTGAAGGCAACTCACAATATGGTTCTCAGAGATACAGAAGATCAGATAACTTCTTTAAGCTTTTCTCCCAAAGTGTGCTCCATGGAGAGGTGGATGCAGTCCCCGTTGACCGAGGCCACCCCACATGGAGCACTCCTTGATGCTGAATTAGAATGGTCTTCGCTTCACTCTCTTGTACGCAGGAAGCAGCCACAGTAGCGCCATGTCCTTGTTCCCTCCAGAAGCCAATTAACCCTTTGGGTAAAAAACAAATTTTCTGACCTAGCTGCAGTTTCTTATTTCCTAGTCTCCCCTTCAGCACCAGACATAGGAAGCATGAAAGCTTAGCATCAGCGTGGAAAATATGATTCAAACACAACACTGGCTCATTCCAGACGGCAACATGTTCCCTAAATGTAAAGCAAACTGTAACAGGAAACCTGATTTTCATTACGAGAGAGGAGTCTGTGTGTAGCTAAAAAGAATCTGACCAGAAAGGAATCAGTCAGTAATTCTACAGGCTCAGGAACCAAATGATCCTGTAGCAAAGAAGAAATATGAATCAGAGGGAGAACTAAGCCCTGGCAGTCATGTGTCAGAGCTCCTGGTGGTGCTGAAATCTCAGAACATTTGTTGTCTTCCTTATGTCAGCGCTTCCTCTCAGTGGCGGCTCCTTGACCCGTTTGCTCACTGCATACACCTGGAAGGTAGGTGAGTTTGTCCGTGGTCCTCTCAGCTCAGTTTTTAGTGTCTTCTTTCCCCAGCCTTCTCTGCTCAAGAGACCACAACCATGGTGCCCCAGTGGTCTCCAGCAAGGTGTGCCTTTTCCCAGTGCCTGGCATCAAGTGCAACAGGCATCAAGTAGTTGGGGGATGCTGGAATGACTGGATCTCCTTCCTTGTCTGACTCACAAGAGAGCTACTCTCTTGCCTTCACCTATCTAGCCCAGCTCTCAACCCAATAAACAAATCTACAGAGAGATGTTCATTAATAAATAACAGCTTAATGAGTTACCAACTCAACCATAATCACAGAAGCAATGCCTTTACTCAATAAAGGAAACTGTAATTGTGACAGCAAGAGTCACAAACTCCCTAGAAATAAAAAGTAGCAGGACCATTCCTATTTACTTCTAATGGAGAGTCCTGATCTATCCCATAGCACACTTCCCTTCCAAATTTTAAATAATTAGTGAATAATAAACTCTGACATAATTTTGAGATAAAAAAACACACAATCACAATCCACTGGAAGATTTGGCTCCTTTCTCTAAATTTTGAGCTGGGTGGCTTTATTACATTTTTGTGTGAGAGTCCACCCTGAGTTCTATTCAGCCAGGACTCCTGTGCTGATCCACGGTGGTTTGGAGTCAGTCTGCCCCTTCCCTCCCAGCACAACTCCCTGGAGTGACTGAAACTGAGAATTGGGCTTCCAAACTGCCTCACAACTCCACAGATGCGGACTGAGTAAGAGGTTGTCCTGGGATCACACTCAAAGTTTTGGAGCGGATCTGGCCTCAGGCCCCAGCCTGGGTTCTCACACTCCTCAGCTGTCCCTGCATGTGTAGCCTAGAAGTCGCAGCCAGGAGCTTCAGCCTCCAGGTGTGATTCCCGGGGAACCACAGAATCTTGGCTAACTACCTCTAATTGGCCTCCAATCTTCGAGCATGCGTCGCTTCAACCTAGAACACTCTTCTCTAGCCTCCTCGGAACTGACTCCTATTTATTTATCCTCCCATTTCCAGTGTGTCCTCTGGACTCATCATGATCCGTGATGCCTGATAAATTCCTTTATACAGCACCCATCACATTTGTAACAATTTGCCTAGAGCCTATGTCCCCCATAAAACTATATGACCAAGAGGAGCTAACTCAGCACCAGACTTTGGTAAGATACTTGCAAATACCTGTTGAATTAATGATAGAACTCACCCAACCACCATACCTTCAGTGAAAGGCGACTATGTCCTTTCAGGCTTTATCTGAATCATGGTAATTGCATTAAACTTGAATAGAAAAATTATAACTTGGGGAAGTGACCAAAGAAGAAGGGAAAAATCAAGTTACAATATACCCAAGAAACATTATAAAACGCTGGGACAAACACAGGCTCTGAAGGCATGTCATTATGGGTCAAGGTCCAACCCTGCCTCATATGAGCTATGTGACCCTAGAAAAATCATGTGACCTTGTTGTCCTGCATTTTCACTTGTAAAATGAGGATAAGACTACTATGGAACTAATGGGACCACCATGAAAATTATGTAAAGTAACACATGCACATAGAACAGAATTAAGAAATAGCATAATTGTCCTCATCATTCAAAGCAGGGTCACCACCTTCATCAAAGACACTGCTCTAACACTGTAGCCAGATCCCCACCATCACCGTAGTGGGCCGTCTCCTCTCCTAACCTCTCCTCTTGTATGTCACAGGCTGGGAGCAAGACCAATTTTGGGGGAAATTCTGTATTATGAAGTGAGATAAGGTGCTAAAATGTTTAGAAAAGTTTTTGGTCACACATTATACATGTTCCCCACCCAATTCAAGTCTGGTAAACTTTGCCATAACACTCTTGGCCATGCCTAAGAATTAAAAAAAAAAAAAAGTCAGTAATGATTAAACTCAAACTAGAACTGGACTCACTGGTTTGCCTTGCCAGGCCCCTTCATTGAGGAAGACGCCTGTAACAAACTGTAGAGCCAGGACAGCAAAGTCCTTGGACTCAGCACTCGGGCTTGGTACCAGGACCCAATCTGAATTCTACAAAGAGCATCTAGGTATTCCCTGGGATGAATAAGGACCCCAGAGCTCTGCCTCTGTCAGCTGAACTGAAAAGAAAGTTCTAGGGAAGAATGAGCTGTCATGAATCTAAGCAGCCACTGGCTCTTGGCACTGGAGCTGGAAACAGAAGTTGGCTCTAAGTCAAAGCTATAAAAGAGGTTGTGTGTGGAATACGTGTAGCTAAGCAGCTGCTGACATTGCAGAGCTCTACATAAAATCCCCAGGTCAGTTTCAGACATTACAACTAGGAGATCTCTTTATAACCTTCACCGGCAATTTCAGTCAGGTTTCCTTAGGGGCATAGAAGATGCCAGGTTGAAACAGCTACATGTTCCAAGCCTGCAAGTCCTCATGTCCTTCATTCCATATTTCTCCCAAATAAAGTGACGTGAGTGTGGTGGGGTACAGAGAGAGAAGCAGGACAAACCCCAAGCCCGCTTAGATGAAGGAGAGAGGATTGAAAGTTGGAGCAGAGACACTGGAATTGAATACAATGGTGAGTGTGATGGCCTGGAGTTAGTGAATTATTTGGACAAAGCATTTGTTATTTTAACAAATCAGAGAAAGGCCGGGCACAGTGGCTCATGCCTTTAATCCCAGCACTTTGGGAGGCCCAGGCAGGTGGATCTCTGAAGGCCAGGAGTTTGAGACCAGCCTGGCCAATATAGCGAAACCCTGTCTCTACTAAAAATACAAAAATTAGCCTGGTGTGGTGGTGCACACTGTAATCCCAACTACTTGGGAGGTTGAGGCAGGAGAGTCACTTGAGCCTGGGAGGTGGAGGTTGCAGTGAGTGGAGATTGTGCCATTGCATTCGAGTGTGGGCAACAGAATGAGCCCCCATCTCAAAAAAAAAAAAAAAAAAAAAATCAGAGACAGCATAGTAATTTTCCAGCTAACCTACTTTTGATCAGTTTAAAGAGGTGGAAGTATCATGAATCTGAGCAATCTTCTTCAGCCAACCTTTTGCACCTCTCCCATCATGCCTTTCACTAAGGCTGCTGCACTAGCATTGTGTCTCCTTTCTGCTTCCCTGCCAGGGGAGTTCGTGAATAGTAAAAATGACTTAACGGCATATAGCAGAAGGGAGGTGAAGGGAGGAGGAGGAGGAACCAAGGTCTTAGATAATCTTTAAATTGTATGATCGAGTTCCAGAAATTTGACTTCATCCATGTTAAGGAGTTTTTAATAAAATAAATCTTATAATCAAAGAATGTTAGAGCTGGAAGAGACCTTTATAGAGATCCTTAGAACCCTATCTATTTAAGGGTATAGATAAGGCCACATTTATCCCAGAATAAAGGACTGATAAGAATGTTTCAGAAAATAAATTTTGGACGTTGGATATTAATTTATGCAACTGACAAGATGCCCAGTATGATTGCAACAAGGAATGAAGAGGCATTAGGTTCAAGAAAGAGAGAGTAATGTTTTGAAGAAATACTGAAAGGCAACACAGGAACAAGACTAGATAATGTCCAGAGTTGGTCTTCGTCACTAGAAGAGAGTAACATTTATTGGAAGCCTACTATGTGGCATGTGTTTTCCCACCCCCTGTCTCCTTTAATACCCATCAAAGGTCCTTCTGATCATATGCCAGTGGCACCTGCCAAGAGTGCAGAGAGTGAGAGGGCACCAGGGAAGACTTTATGGGATAAGCAGGATCCGTACTGGCTCTTGAATGAGGAGCAGTGGGGTCAGCCACATGGCAGGGAGGAAGAGCTGTGCTCTTGAGGCCAAGAGAGCAGGGTGACTTAAGTCTCGGAAACCAGAGGGAGCATGGAGTAGGGAAGGGCTGGCAGGAGCTTTGGGAGGGAGAAAACGAATGCACTGAGGAGCAGGCAGGAGCCAGACTGCAAAGGGTCAAGTAAGTCATGCAAGGATGTGTCACCTTCAACCTGAAGGACACGGGAACAGCTGAAATAATTCAAGGAGGAAGGATGAGAAAAGAAATGATGATTTTTATCTCTAGAAAAATTATTCCCGCTCTAGTTGGAAAGACCACAAGGTTGAAGTCAGAGAGATCAGAGAATAGGTTTCCAGGAGGGAAATGATAAAATAAGTGAAGAATTTGGTTTCTCCTGTTCACTCTAGGACATTTCCAAAGTGTGGGTGACAGGCCCTGTGGTAGTAAGAAAGAGATTAAATATTTTGAACAGTATGTAGAAGAAATAGGAGAAAGATTGCAGAATTTGTAGAAGAAAAAGAATAATTTCTGAAACAGACGGAGAGACTATAGATTAAGGTAGGTCTAAGAGGAGCCATCACTGCTTCAGGCCTCAGCTGCTGCTCCCAGGAGGGGCTGCTGCAGGATGATGCATCACAAGCAAAGAGCCACAAGACAGAGCTTGGACATGTCCATTGTTTTTTTCATTTTTACTCCGGCCAATCATTATCTAAAGGACCATTATACAGGCAGTTATCTGAACAAACAGGAGCCTTTTATTAGCAGTTTGGAAACTTACTGAAAAAGTAGAGGCAGATTTAATTCCCAAGGACTTGAGTTGGGCAATCAGAAATTCAACTGGGATGAGATATTTAATCAATTCTCTCTCCGGTTCAGAATAGGAAACTGGGTCTTAGAGTGAGCAAGTGACTGGCTCGAGGGCATCTATACAGTGAGTGCTGGGGTTGGGATTCAAATCTACACTAGTTTTATTTCAAAGCCACTAAACTGTAGTGCCTCCATGATATAAAAACTCTTGCGATAATTTATATACTTTGGCAACATATTATAAAAGTATTTCTAAGAGGACTCTATATACAATTGTTTTAAATGTCAAAGGGCTAGGTCTGTTGAGTTGTTTTATTACATAGGTGATTCTGATGTGTGTTTCCTGGATAGTTCCAAACTGGAAGAGAAATCCTAACCCACAATAACAATGAAAACAGCATTTCTCTAATTTTAGCTGCCCCACACTCTGCTATTGAGGACTTCCAGCCACTTAGTGAAGCAGCACTTTCAGTTCTAATTGAAGTCTTCTCTTCTCAGTTGGCAGAAACCTGTAGAAGTGACAGATACAATACAAGCCTCAGAAGTGTATCTCCTCCTAATGCTGATACCTTGTCCTTGGACTGCCTTAGTACATAGAGTCTTGACTCTTACTTTCTTGGTGGCTGTCTGTGTCAATGCAAATAGAACCATGGCAGGCCTTCCTCACATTCCCTCCAGAGGTGCCTGGACATTTCAAATCGTGGAACTCAAGCATCTGCCCTCATACCATAGGTTAACATGCATCCACAGGCGATGATCAAGGTAGTCAATTGCTACCTGTGTTTGGTTGTTTTTAATAGACCTATTTATATCCATAAGGAGATTCAGTTTTGATAAAACAATCAATGATAAATAGGTCCTTGGACGTATATTTGATTATCAGAAAACAGCAAGCATAATGTTTCTATATGGCTCAAACTGACACAAAAGACAGATCCTAGAGAAGTTGGGGAATTGGTATGGCCACAGGAACGTGTGTACAGATGTTCAGATTTATTTCTTTGGCAGATAGCATTTATCCAGAGGTTTAGTTTTGTTCTAAAGTTAATCTCTCTACCGTTAGTCACACCTCCAGCATCATTCTACTTTAAATGTATGATAGGACAGGGGAACAAAGTTTGCTGACTTTAATCAAGCCAGAACGGCTTTTCATATTCACACCAGCTGTTGGCATATGCTGAGTTTTACTTTATTTCCTTCTCCTGGGAGTCATTCATTAATAGGGATAAAGAATTATCCTAAACATTTTTTTGGCCACTTCACATTTCAATCGACAACTGCTAGACACACTAAAGTATTATATTTGCAGTCAGCCTATGCAGCGTGCAGATTTTTCCTAGTAGAGTTCTACTTTAACTCTGCCTCTGTTCCTATCCATAGAAGGGGAAAACTTAAGCCAAAAAGGAAAAAAAATTGGATGATTGTCACATAGCTCTGCAAATATGGGTTGGACGTGAAATAATTTAAAATGCAGTAAAACTCAGTAATTTAGCATATGAGTTAGTGAACATGCACATGTTTTGCCAAGAGCCTACACACAGATGAAAAGCCCATTTTCTAGACAGCAATTCATGGGGTTCTACAAGCCCCCTGTTTACTTTATTCATTGCAGAGCTTATTTTTATTTGTAGTTTCTGTGGCAAAATTGTTGGTAGCAACTATAAAGCCCAGGCAAAAGTCTTAGGAATGATCCTTTGCTACCCACATTTATATCAGCAATCAGTGGTGTGGGGGGCGGGGGGAAAGTGGATAAAGCAGTGAAATATAGACCTGCCAAGTGATTGCAAAAATTAGGAAACTCCTCTTGAAAGAAAGTAGTGGGTGATATATGGATGTTCTAACCTTTCATGTGTTGGATGTACCCCAGAAGTTATATATCTCTATTGTCAGCAGCCACATGGAGGTAGATAAGGAGAGAGATTCCAGTCTCTTTCAGCATTCTGTGTATCATTTCCATGTACAAATATCTGCTTCGGTGTCAGAAGTTCTGTACAGCAGAAAAGCATGTGGAAGAGATGAAAGAACAGAGCAGCCAGGTTCCAAGAAGATAAGGTTGTCACCTTTTCAAGATTGACCTCAGTCTTTCAGGAAGCCGAGGTAACAACATGGAACTAACGAATTCCAGTGGAGAAACACTGAGTTGAATATTTTCAGCATCCTGGGTTTTCCAGGTTTTTCACACGTGAGAAATGCAGAGACGATGGTGATAGGGAAGCTCTAGCCTTGGCCACACAGCAGCATCAGTGCCTGCAGGACAGGTGCTGGCACTGGTGGTGGTGAAGGTAGCGAGGCTGGTCCAAAGAAATGGAAGGAGCAAGCCGGGCGCGGTGGCTCACGCCTGTAATCCCAGCACTTTGGGAGGCCGAGGCGGGCGGATCACAAGGTTAGGAGATCGAGACCATCCTGGCTAACACGGTGAAACCCCGTCTCTACTAAAAATAGAAAAAATTAGCCGGGCGCAGTGGCGGGCGCCTGTAGTCCTAGCTCCTCGGGAGGCTGAGGCAGGAGAATGGCGTGAACCCGGGAGGCGGAGCTTGCAGTGAGCCGAGATTGCGCCACTGCACTCCAGCCTGGGCGACAGAGCGAGACTCCGTCTCAAAAAAAAAAAAAAAAAAAAAAAAAAGAAATGGAAGGAGCAGCAGATACTTTTGAACTTCATGTTAATACTCTAACAAAATCTCTTTCACTTCATTTATTACAAAGTGGCAAAGGAAAAAGAAACCATATTAACCAAACAAACAAAAACAATAAAAAGTTAAAAATAACAGAGCAGAAAGCATGACTGCAGAATGCCAGTGGTTATTGTTTTCTTTAGCTTGTGCTACTTCAGAAAGCTTCATCTGCTTTTTACTTTTTTGTTTTCCAGATTTTCTGTGATCACTTTCTTTCTCTTCATCCTCGTATATTTAATTTTTGTATTGTATTCATTTATTAACCTGTGTTTTAAAAAATCATGTCATGTTTCAATGTCGTGAGGTTCTATTAAGCTTCGATTGTAAATATTATATTCTAGAGAATTTACTGAGTCAGAAGAGAGATAAATAAAATCAAGTTCATCAGTCGAAGCTTCAGGGACATTTAGATAAATAAACATAATCATTGCATTGAAGACAGTTAAACACCATCTGGCAAGGATCAGTTCCTGAAATGGAAAAGCTGGGAGCCAAGTCAGTAAAGCAGGAGAGAGACCTCTTTTTGGTCAGGGAAAACATAGAACTTTGGTTCAGTGTGGGAGTACTGCATTTTTAAATTTCTGTCTTAGCATCTATGGCTAGCAAAACCTTCCCCCTGTTCCCTAATAGAGGAGTCACTTTGAAAGTAGGTGGTGGCTATGTGGAGTTCCGACAGATAAGAGACCTCTAGAAATCAAATCCTTCATCACTGCTTCCCAAGGAAACTGAAGTCAGTGGAAATAGCACAAAAATTTTGTAAGTGCTGTGACGTCTTACTCAGAGTTAATGGGGTTTCTCATATACCTGCTATGTGCCAGGCATGGTGCTGGAGGCCATAAAGTCATGTGACCTTGAAGGACTTTTGGCTCCTACCATCAAGTTTTGGAAGCAATTAAAAGGAGTCTTTGATAAAACTTGGTGAAACTCCAAAGTTAAATTAAGCAACAATTGATAAGAATTGGGGACCCATTTTTGCCTTGGCTCACACGATTACTTGCTCTTTACTATTTCTCCTTGTTCTTTCTGGCCCTGATAATCCTGACTATCAGCATTTCTGGCTTGGGCAGTGCTACTATGCACAGAGTAAGAACTGGGCAGTCCAAACCATGGACTCAAAGGGAGTCACAGCCAGACCTCAGAGGACTCTCAGCTTTCAAACCTATAGACCTGGATGCCAGGCCTCATTCTTTCACCTTCCATCTCTGTGACTGTATTCATCAAAGCTTTCCCAAGAAATGGAACCAATAGGATTATCTATCTATCTATCTATCTATCTATCTATCTATCTATTCATCTATCTATCTATCCCTCCATCTATCTTTCATCTATTATTATCTAAAGAGATTTATTATAAGGAATTTACTTATGAGATTATGGAGGTTGAGAAGTCCAAGATCTGCAGCTGACAAGCTAGAAACCCAGGAGAGCTGACAATGCGATTCCAGTCCAAGTCTGAAGCCCTGAGAAGCAGGAGAGTTGATGGCATAAGTTCCAGTCCAAGTTTGAAAGCAGGAGAAGAGCCCTGTTCTAGCTCAAAGACACTCACAGAGAGAGAGAGTTCTCCCTTACTCAGCTTTTGTTCCATTCAGGCCCTCAACAGATTCAATGAGCCCTACACACATTGAGGAGGGCACTCTGCTTTACTCAGTTCACCCATTCCCATGTCAACTGCATCCAGAACCACCCTCACAGACTCACCCAGAATAATGTTTGACCAAGTATCTGGGTACCCTGTGGTCTAGACAAGTTGACACGTTTTGATGTGACCTTGGGCAAGTTGCTTAATCTCAGAGCACCTCAAGCACACATTTGTAAAACTGGGCTAATAGGTTTAAATTGTAGGCAACATCTTTGGCACAGTGTCCATTCAGTGGGAAGGACTTAACGATCAACAGGTATCAATCATATCTACAACAGTTATCATATCCCAGGAACTTTGTAGGTGTCAAACTCTACAACACCAACACTTTAGACATATTATCTCACTTAATACTCGCATCAACCCTATGAGGTGTTTTTATCCCCCATTTTATAGTTGAGTAAACTGAGGCTCATTGAGTTATACCTTGTCCCATGGTCACACCGATAAATAGGCCATAAAGCTAGTATTTGAACCAGATGTTCTAACCCCAGAGCAAGCTCATAGCTGTTACACTGGGTTTCCTCAAGCTAGAGGCCACACGAATTACATAAAAGTTAATTAGCCCACCAACATTACTTGTTTTAATTTGTAGCATTACAATAGTATTATTCTCTACCATTTTTTATTATAAATACAAAGTATTCCAGCTATGTTATGTGGTAAGTAGGTTTTTATAAGGTAGCCTGGAAGCCTAACTGCCATTTATAATACTATTTCTGAAAATGTGATCTAAATTTTAACAACCAACCTAAAACTGAGCTTTGAATGGTGACATGTTTTCCAGTTGGGGACTATTTGCTGAAATCAGCAAAACGGGGTAATGTTGGTTCATAGTTGTTTCACTACAGCTTTCTTTAAACATTGTTGAAGGTTGTTCTATGAAAAGCTATGCCAGTGTCTCTCACAGCACTCCATATTATTGGACTAGGTAGCCCCAGAACACAAAATCAAAAGTATTCCCCCGAGTACTCATCCAAGTCAGCAGGCAATTGAATTGTAGGCAAACTCTGAAGTAGGGAAAAATAAGCACAGATTTGCAAGTTCTGGCTTAGAAATGCAGGAGACTTTCGGGCACCCCACCACGCAGGCATCCGGGGTGCTCTGTCCCTGCAGAGGTAGGGGCTCCCACTTGCCCTGCCCACTTAGAGCAACTTCACAAGCACTCAAACACTGGAAACAGAGGGGCCTCAGTTTGGCTCACAATTAGCAACTTACTAGCTTTGCAACTTTGGCTTTCTAATTAAAATAACATCTCTAACCCTCATTTCTTTTCCATCTGTAAAATAAGTCTAATCATAACTATTTGTGGGATTGCTGTGGGATTACATAAAAGCTTTTATATATAGTTCCTGGCAACTGAGTACACCTTCAGTACAGAGCAATTCTTCACTACTTCTCTTATCTTTTCTGCTATAATTTCTGGGCAGGTTGAAGGTAGAGATAACAGTGATTGTTACCCATGGCCTGAGTATAGATGGCCAAGAAAGTGGTGGAGGAAGGAAGGAGGCTGGGAAGGGATGCCCGTACATTTGGCCATGAAAAACCCAACAAAGCTCGGCCAAATATGGGGTTCCCATTAGTGAGGCTTTCTATGTTCAGGTTCATTTTTTAATTTCTGCTCTGAGGACGTGCTGATGGGAAACAGAAATACCTCTATTCCACCTGGATTTCAGGCACCATGTTCTCAGGCTGCTGCAGGCACCAGGTCCTTCCTGGATGAGCCAAGGAGGCCAGGAACAGGTGAGGAAGGCCAGGCAGTTGAGTAGGGTCACTGCCCCTCTCTCCTTCCTTGCCTTTGTCAACTTTGAAGAAAGTCTGTTTGAGCTAGCATTTATCCTAAACACACTTTCTGAAAAATTAATTCAAATCTAATAGGTAAGATCTTTACTCCAAGGAGCAAATGCTTCCAAATTATACCCCTATTTAAAAATACAATTTAAAAACCACATGGCAATAACAAAAAACTGAAGGGTTCATAAATTAGGAAAGAGTCATACCCTTGTGCAAAATAAAACTCTGGTCTATAAGACACTTAAATCCAACCAGAAATTCTGTTCACCCCTGGGTTTTACATATCCTCAGTTCACCCATCAGTACAATTTGAGAACTTAGAAATAAAAATAATAGAGATATTTTAGTACTCAATTAGTCATTCTGCCTACTGAAAGCAAGGATTAAAGCCTCTATTAATTAAGTCACAGTCAACAACAAAACTTTCTGTTGTGTTTTGTTCATTTGACACATATTTAGGTCATATTTCTAGACTTTCTTCCTCATGGAATACATCGTGTTCTCAGAAATAATTTCAAAATATTGATGACAGGAAGTAATAAGAAATGCCCAGTCTACAATTTTATTTTCATTTCTTTTAACCTACTATATCTTCTGCCTTTGACTTGGAATTCCCTTATTTGTTTTCCTAACATGTTACATCATGTTTTTATAGCATGGCTGTGCTAATAAATAGTATTGAAAAATTCTGAAATGAAGGTAATTAGTCTCAGGGAGGTTAAGTTACCCACCCATCTATTGAGTGACAGTGCCAGGATTCAACTTCTTGTCCTTTGACCCCAAATCCCATATAATTTCCAATATAAATAAACTGTCAGGATATTTCCAATGTATCTGGATATTCAAAAACAGGTGTTAGATCTATTTTGTTGGGCTCTTGTTTATGAGAAAATAATATTGGTAACTCTAAAATTTACTGAAGATTATTTTGGTCTTACTAATACATTAACTCATGATTATTCCCAAGTTGATTGAGGCATGAGTTCTATATGTATAAAAAAGACTCCAGGGCCAGAAAAGGATGTCTGGGAAGCCAGAGCCTCTTGGTACAATCATGAAACAACCTAGAGTTCCTTCCTCAGTTACAGACTGTCTTAGCCCTAGAGTCTTTCTGCACAGATGGAAATCGTGCCTCAATGACCTTGAGAATAATCATAAAGCTACTTTAGTATATGGGTATGATGACTCCAAATTGGCACCACTGACTTCGTGTTGAAGAGTTGTTAAGACTCCAGTAAGCACATTTTTGAGGTAAATAATTTGGACAAGGGAAAGTAAGTTTGTACCAAACAGGTCATTTGCAGTGCCTGCCATAATCATCTGAGAAACTGCCAAGGTCATAGTCAATACTGAGGAAGGACCCCTGCATCATCCCTTGAGCTGGGAGCTGTCCACTGTGCCACAAGGCTGTGGCTTCACAGGCATCCTAACTGCATGGGCTATCTCAAATGGCCATAGTCAAGGTGACCACTAAATTATGAGTTGGCCTGACCAAAAAAAAAAAAAAAAAACTACAATGAAATAGCCTCTTTGAGAAGTTTGAAAAATGAGACTCCACTTACAGTCTGAGCAGAGGATAAAATAAGGAGAAGGAAAATAGTTGGGAGCACAAACTAAGTTCAAGTAATGAGCAAACTTTAAGGCAACAATAATAATAATAAACAATAATATGTAGTGCTTACAAAATGCCATGCTCTCTTGACTCATTTAATCTTAGCAACAAGTGCATGTGGATGGATAATCGCCAGGAGTTCCTCAACAGTGACAGAGGTTACTTCTGATACCATTACAGCAACAACATGGAAAGCAATAAGAGGGCAAAAGGATTACCCAGCCCTCCAGACACCTGGCTTCCACCATGACCATCCAGCTGTCTTCTCTGCATGGCCTGGCTCCAAACACTTCTCCCTCTGAGATTCTACTTCCTCCACTGTATCTCTAAGATAATCTCCTTACTAAAGGTAGCATAAATCGGTTTCTCTTCTTTGCAGCCTAACAATGTGAATTGACATAAAGCTCATTCACAGCCATATTGAGTATAGTTACAGAAAAAAATACAGAAATATAGGTCCATAGGTCAGCATAGGCTCTGAGGTCAGCAAAGTAAGCAGAACTCCCCAGAAGGAACATGAAAGAGTTTTCAATCTGTATCACTAGTGGAATTAAACAAATAATGTGCAATGTATTCACACGAGTACTTTTGCCTTTTGTACAAAATCAACTAACTCTATGTCTGCAATCATGTCTGGTACTTAGCACTTCAGCAAATGTTTGAATAATGAGAAAGTGGATGTATGTGTGTGGGGACACAAATGTGTTATGTCCTACGGCCACCTGCACATGACACCAAGAACACCGCCAACATACATGTTATCTATAGATAGGGAAGAAATAACAAAGAAAAACAAAAAGCTCATGAGGTTACTGTGTGATAGTAAACACCGGGACACCATGAACTATCTATACAGGATACATTTGCCTTTGTACCTCCAGAACTTAGCACAGTGCCTCGCATATAAAGAACTCTCAATTCTTCTGTAATTGAATGGAACTGAATTGATCTAGTTACATGTAGCCTTGCTTAATCTCCAGGTAGCCATGTGATTGTAGTGAATACCATTAATGCTGATAAATTTTATTATCTGATGGAAGCATTAAACTTCTGTTCCTGTTAAGATCAAACTTCTGAAATTGTTATTGTTGCACGACTTTTCCTCAGTTCAGCTAACGACTGAGTCCTTGTCCATCCCACAGTCATCAAAATTTAGGCTCACAGATGGTCTGAAGAGTAAAGAAGGGTTTGAGTGAAAAGGAAGAAAAGGGGGACACAGGGACTCTCCGAAAGGCCAGAGGCCCCTGCTAGAGTGCTTCCTGCCTCACTGCTTGTATCCCAGGTGACACACAGGAAGAGGAGGGGCCAGACTTCTCCTCACTGCAAAATGGCGGGAACTTCTGTAGCTCCACGCCAGTGCTCATTCGTCCCAGGGAGCAGGTCTTTCTGGGGACCCCCCCCTCCCCGCCTCACCTGGCTGTCTCGTTATTTCTGTAACATGGCTCTGTTTATATCACACACACACAAAATAAAAACATAAAGGGACCTTTGGAAAAGATTGTATGATGTGTTTGAATTTTTATTTTTTTTTAATCATAAGATTTTTCTTACAGACAACTATAAAGAAACTTCAGCACCCACCAGCCTGCTTTATCAAAATAACATTGGTCTCTATTAACTGTTTTTTAAATTTATTTTTATTGAACCCAGAGGCACAAAATCAGATTAATCAGAGTTCTTGGTTCTTGACACAATATGATCCTCGGCTCTTTCATGGCTTTCAATTAGTTATAGATAAACTAATTTATTCATGTGGTCATTTTTTATTTTGAGTGAGTACTTCTGAATCCACCACGCAATCCAGAAACTTAGCACATTAACAATAACTAGGCTTCACTCTATCTTGTGTTCCTGCCTACCCCTTTGGGACAAACACTAGCCTGATTTTTATGTTTGTCATTTTCTTGGTTTTTTAAAACAATATTTTATTATATGTATACCACATACAAAAAATATCATATATATGAGATGTATGTATGTGTGTGTGTGTATATATATATAGTCATGTTGTTTTCAACCAATACATTATTTTACTTGTTTTGACCTTTATTAAAAGGGTATCATGTTACACGAAGTCTTTTAACGTGTTCCAGGGACTCAATATTACATTACTAAAATTCAACTGCGTGTTATGTGTCTCTGGTCCACTCAATGCTGGCTTGTTCTGTTGTGAAGACTTGCCTCAATTTTGCATGATTTGAGGTTGTTTGCCATTCTTACTATTAGAAAAACTACGGTGAACATGCTCATAGGTATCTTTTGGTGTGCTGTGCAAGAGATTGTTCTGGGTGTACTTCTCATAGTGGAGTTTCTGGGCCATAGGATATATGAATAACTACCTCTATAATAGACTGCCAAGACGTTTTCCAAAGCGGTCATCCCAATTTTCACTCCCACCAGTTGGTCCACACACTCTTTAACACATGGTAAGTCAGATTCCTTAATTTTTCCCAATAAGATAGGTGAAAAATGACATTTCATTCTGGCCTTGATTCTAATTTCCATGGTTACTAATGAGGTGGAATATTTCATCATTTTTTTGGCCGTCTATGTTTTCTCTTCTACAAAGCAGTCACTCATATATTTTGCTATCTTTTTTATTGAATTGCTTGTTGCTTCAGAATTGTTTTACATAAAATAAAAATTGCACATAAAATTGAGGTCCTCAAGTAGCTATTCTTGTCACATTTCCATTTTCCTTCCTCGGCATAAATCACTATCATTAATTTAATGTTTCTCTTTCTTAGGCACCTTTTGATCAATTTACCATACATTTGTGTATATATAATATATACATACTGATATTTTGCTATTTTTTAAACTAACAATCAATAGCATCCTATTGGTCGATGTTTGTAAAACTTACTTTTCTCTCAACATTATGTTTATGAGATTTATTCTGATTGTTGTGGCTCTCATTTTGTCTTCTAAACTGGTATATAGTATTTCACTGTATAAATATACAAAAGTGTATGTATGCATATTCCTATTGATGGACTTTTAAGTTTTATCTATTTATTTTACTATCATAAACATTCTGCAAGAACCTTATGTTTCCCCATATGCACATGTGCAAAAGTTTCTCCAGGAAACGTACCTACAAGTTAAATGGCTCAGTCATGGAAGTTACACATCCTCACATTTAATAAGCATTGCCAAAGTAATTGTACAAAATTCCACCACCAGGATATGACAGCTCCTATTTCTCCATATTTTTTCTAACATTTAAAGTTATTTAGTAGACTTGTTTTCCCCAATCTGATGTGACATAGTATATTACTATACTTTTAATGTGCATTTCTATCACTGTTAGTGAGTTTGAACATTTTTCAGATGTTTGGACTCCTTTTCTATAAATCTCTTGTTCATTCTCTCCTTGTTTCAATGTTTTGAGGTTTATTTTTCCTATTGACATATATTATAAATAAATAGTCTGCTTACAGTTTGTGATTTATTGTATAATATTGTCATTTTTCTGTTTTGGGGGTAGATTTTGAAACATTTTCTCCTGCTCAGTACCATGCCTATTCCTCCTTCTCTCCTCCTTTCTTCCTTCTTTCCTTCCTCCCTCATTTGCTTGCTTCCTTCCTTCTTTCTTTTTTTCTCTCTTTCTTTCTCTCTTCCTTTCTTTCTACAAAACTTGTAATCTTAGTGTAATTACATTTGTATTTTTTTCCTTTTCACATTTTTGTTTGTCTTTGTCTGAGATGCCCTCTCCTGAGCTGATACCATAAAGATATTCTCCTATCATTTTTTTTCCCAAGCATCATGCAGTTCCTCAGTCATCTTTAGGTCAACATTCCAGCCAGAATTGATCTGAGGGTATTAAAACAGAGAGCTGATCCTGTTGTATTTACTAAGCACTGCATCTTTCCCCATCATTCTGTAAGGCTAGCTCGGCCATGGATCAGGTTTCCATGCATACATATGTCCATTTGTGACCCACTTCTCCGGCCCTGCACTGACATTATGCTACACAAAGTTCTCCAGCTTCCTAAGATGTCATAGCCAATAGGGCAAACACTTCCCTCATGATGTTCTTCAAAAAAAGTTGTTTTGGCAATTTGTGGCCCTTCACTATTCAATGAGGTTTTTAGACTCAGGTTGTCAATTTCCATGAACTCCTCTCTAGATTTCAACTCTAACTGTGGTGAATTGCATGGAAATTGCTTTTCCTAACATAATTTCTAGTCTGGTCTTATTTTTTTCTACCCTATTTTCTCTTAATCTTAAATTTGCTTTAAATACTTTGCATATTTTACTATAAACTACTATTAATTATTTTTGGTACTAGGCAGGATATAATTGAGCAAAATGGGTAAATAAGTGCTTCTGTATATTTCCTGTGGGTAAGCTAAGTACTCTGGAGATATAATGTTTTGGGTCGATTTAGAATCTTGCACATTCCTGAATATCAATCTCATTGTGCAGTAATATAAGCACTATATCAGTTTTTAAAAGTGTACAAGAAGGCAGAGTAAATCCATCCTAATCCCAACAGAAGAAAAAACTTGTTTAGGTTGAGATGGCAGGATAATTAACCCTCCCATCTCAAGGGGAATCAATTATTATTCCTGTACCTTTCTATAAAACATGAGCATAGGCCCAGGGTCTTTCAGCCTGCTGGTAGAATTATTTTATTTTCTCCATCTTTACCACTCAAACTTCGAGCTAAATTCATACGTGAAGCATCCTTGTGTGAACGTTGTTCAAAATAGCATCAATTTTCTTTGTATTAAATGAGCTTTACCTCCTTTGCAATACCAACAGCGGTCATTACCTCTAAGAGTTGTACTCAGCGCTAAGATAATGCCTCACTATCTGAAGATTTCATAGTGCCTTTCACCTCATCTTCACTCTACCTCTGAAAACCATGAGCGTAGGTCCCATTTTATAGATGAAGTTTGGGTACCAAAAATTGGAAGATGTTCTATTCCCCCTATTAAAACTCTATGCAGTTAAAAGGAAGCATAGTTTGGTAGTCACCTGTGTATAGAGTCCAACTGCGTAATGCATACTGTGAGGGCTCAGGCTGATGCATAAAGGATGAGTTTGTGGATCAAACACTGGCGTGGTTGCCAAAGTCTGCTTTCTTTATGTGTCTTGGACCCAGCCAAGACCAGCATGCAGTGACTTTGGGATCACTAGGCTTCTGGTCTCAGGCTCCATCCTATGAGTTGCTCATTTCCCAGCCTTTCCCAAAGAGTGTGTTGGAAAACAGAGGGATGTGATAGATAGTTATACATAAAAATGGATTCCTTGGCCATATAGGCTTGAAAACCTTAAAGTGTAAAAAAGCTTCTCAAGTGTAGAATTTGTGAACTCTGACTATGTCATTGTTAATTTCCAAAAGGATACAGAAGATACCACATCCTCAAATATTTTGATAATACATTCTTTTATTACACAGCAGAAGTCACAGAACTAGTGCAATACACAACTATCTGGGGACCATTGCTCAGTGGATTTCAAGCAAATATATACTTCGATACATTCAAATCCTGAATGATATGAAAGAGTCACCACTAAATGCTTGTTGAATGGTATAATGTTTAAGGAAACACTTGTACATTTTTTTAAACATTAAAATACCCAGATTAGAAACAGCATGTCTGTCCCACCTGACTGGGCACATTTGAGAAGGCTGGACTTTCTCAACATTCTCGAATCCCACCTACCTCACAGAAAGGCAGGTGAGAGGCAGTCAGATTGTCACTTATCAAATGGCAAGAAACTTGAATCAGTGTGCGAAAAGAATGTTAGAGAATCTTCTCCCCATCATGATGCCTTAAGGCCATCTCCCACATCCTTGTCTCCATCATCTTAAATGTACTGGCAAAGTATAGATTCCCTTGGACTATTATAGCCAAGCTCCTAGACCTTACTTCATGAACAGGTGCTCTGCCTGGGGGAAGACGTGGGAGTGCGATGGCAGACATGCACTATACGACCATAGCTGCCTTCTCTGGTACTCTGAACTGATGTATACACATGAGAGTCCATCCTGTCACAGGACCATCACATTCTGCAGCCTAAAATTTCTGCTGAAGTGGAGGATAGGATAGACAATAATGTTATAACCCAAAACCCCACACTCCTCTAGGGTGCCATTAACTATGTTTTTCCATGTCAGAATTATTCCTGAGAATCCTTGGCAAGTTCCAAGCCAAAATGGCCATCACAGGAACTTCAGAATTGCACAAAGCACAAAGGTCATTCTGCCTAGGAGACTATCTGAGTTTAAATAGAGCCTCCTGGGAGACTGCAGGTAATTAGGCAATTTCTTAGCCACAGGGGTAATGAGGAATGAGCAGAGGCTTTGCAAACAACCAAATGCACTCTCTGGATCTACCTCTTACTAGCTGTGTGCAGGTTTTGGCAAGTCAATTTGAGTCCTTGAGATTCAGTTTATTCCATCTTAAAATACTCTGTATCAGTTGAGGTTCTCCAGAGACAGAATTAATAGAATGGATGGATGGATGGATAGATAGATAGATAGATAGATAGATAGATAGATAGATAGATAGATAGATAGATACGTAGATACATAGATACATAGATAGATACAGCGATACAGAGATACAGAGATAGATAGAGGCTTTATTAGGCAAATTGGTTCACTTGATTATGGAGGCTGAGAAGTCTCCATAATCCAGGACAGGCCACTCACAAGCTGGAACCCTGGGATACTGGTAACATGGCTCAGTCCAAGTCTGAAGGTTTCAGAACCCGGGAAGCCAATAGTGCATCTCTCAGTCCCCAGCCACAGGCTTGAGAACCATGGGACCAGTGGTATAAGTCTTAGAGTCCAAAGGCCAAAGAACCTGAAGTTGTTGTCCAAGGACAGGAGCAAAAGAGTGTGTTCCAGCTTCAGCAGATGGTTTCATATATTTGCCTTTTCTCTGTTTTTGTTCTTTTCGGGCCTCCTGCAGATTGCATAGTACCAACCCACATTGGGGGTGGGCCTTCCCCAACTAGTCCACCCATACTTACGCGCTAATCCCCTCTGGAAACACCCTCACAGACACATCCAAAAATAATGCTTTACCAGGTTCCTAGGTACTCCTTAATCCAGTCAAGTTGACACCTAAAATTAACCACATACTCGTTCACAGGGTCCTTGAGACTACTAAATGAGGTGATGTAGTCAAAGCATCCTGCACAAAGCCTAACAGAGTTGGGGCTCAATTTGTTGCACCTACATAAAAAGTTCAGAACCTTTCTATCATGATTAAATCTTAATCAGATATTCTCTTATTAACTAAAAAGAAAATTTACCTTTTTCAGTAGGACTTCAACTAAGTTAAAAAGAAATAAGGATCATATAAAGCATAACAAATATCACAATTGTCAGTGTGAACCAGAAGAACCTATTGAATCTTAGTTTCTGTCTTTGCCTCACATGAGAGATGCTAGTAAACAGCAAAAGACTTCAAAATCATGAGGAGAGGGAAGGAAGTGGCCACAAGACACTAAAAGCTTGGATTGTTTTGGCCAGATAATTCTTCATTGTCAAGCCACTGGTAGGTACATACATCCCTGTGATAGATGTCATCAAGTTCCACGCAGGCTGGAGGCTGGCAGGTCTGTCAGAAATCTGACTGGTGTCTGGAGAATTACTGAATGGTGGAGTTCACAGGAGATGGACTTCTGGCTGTGCCCTTTTAGCTTCTACTTTGCAATGAATGATGTTTCTGCTGGACAGGCCAAAAGTTGTTTATACTTCTTTTGAGCAGGTTGTAGTCCTTCTAGGAGCCAGATGGTTAATTACATGACTATGGTGCTCAGAGGTGCTATGATGAACCTGTTGTCACCTGGAAAGGAGCTGTTTACATCAAGGCTACATTCATTTCCCATTGCCATTATAACAAATTGCCATAAACTTAGTGGTTTAAAACAACATAAATGTATTATCTTACATTTCCAGAGATAAGAAGTCCAAAAGGAGTCTCACGGGGCAAAAACCAAGGTGCAGGAACGGCTGGTTCCTTCTGAAAGCCCTAAGGGAAAATCTGTTCCTTGCCTCTTCCAAATTTTTTAGCTGCTAACATTCTTTGGCTTGCAGCTGCATCCCACCTATCTCTGCTTCTGTCTTCACATTGCTTTCTCCTCTACTTAGCCTGATCTCCCTCTGTTTTCATCTTGTAAAAACAGTTGTGTTTATATTGGGTTTACTGAGATAATCCAGAATAATCTCCTTATCTCCAGAGATTTAACCTAAACATATCTGCAAAGCCCCTTTGGCCACAGAAGGAAATATTCATTGTCTTCAGGGATTAGGGCCTAAATAACTTTGGGAATCTTTATTCTGCCTTGCCCAGAGATAAGGAATGAATTTCTGTGGACTATATCTTCAGTGCCCAAGGACTGATCTGGTGCTGTGTGTCTCTGTTGGGGGTAATCAATAGACCTGCTGATGGACTCCATGTGGCACCAGGAAGTGGAACATTGGGGTCAAAAATAGACAGCTCTGGATAATGTTTTCCAAAACCAGGAATAGAATTGTGGAAGTAGGTGGTCCTGGTTATAGATAAAGGGATTGAGTTGTCTATGGACTCTGATCTGTGTAATGAACAGAGAAGTTAAATTTGGTGCAGGTGCAAGACCAGTGTTGAGGACAGATTGAGATTGTCTTGGTTATGGGAGATGTCAGCTCCCCAAGAGTGCACATTAGAAATAGATGCATAAAATCTTCAGGAGCCCAGGGTTCATCATTGACTTACGACTGAGTATTCATTCATTCATTCATTCATTCATTTATTCAACAAATGCTTATCGAGTACCTGCTGTGTACCAGGCCTTGGAACAAGTCAATGTACAAACAGATGAATATCTCTACCCTCCCGTGGGTCACGGAGAAATCAGAACTGGAAGGTGCCATGTCTGATGTAGGGCTGGGAGCACTTCCATGACCCAGGTTAAGGAACCTGGAATGTGGGTAGTATTGAGGCACTGCCACAGTCCTTGGGTACCAGTATCTCCTCCTGGGAGATGGAGTCCTCTGTTCTGGACAGCCAGCTCTCCATGCTGTCTGCCACTGGATGGATCTGAGCCAGGATCTGTTGTGAGTTACCATGTGTCAGCTGCTCCCCGTGGATCATTGCCATCAGCTGTTATACAGTCTGAAAGGCTGAAAGCATCTCAGTCCAGAGGGTTTCTTAGAGCTCTGAGGTCCTCTTTGGTATTCCGACTGATGTTATGAATCTTCTGCCCAGGGGCCTCGGATGTCAGGCAATTGATGGTGTCAGAGTAAAACCATTTGAAGGACATGGCCCACCTCACCTGGCCGTAGCTGAATTCAAGGATTAGTAATTAGATCATGTTGTCACAACATACTGGATCATTTAAGGTAGTGCCTCTAAGCCATCAAGAACGTCCAGCTCCTACATATCCAATTATGTCTTCCTAACAAAACTGGGTTCTTTTTCCAACAGCCTAGGGAGCAATCTGTTCCAGGAGTAAGAATGGGCAGTCTGCCATGTATGGCCATGCAAGGTGATGCCCCACGGGGATTCCAGGGACACTTTTTGCATCATAGATCTTGGAAAGGGTCCCACACAGGTGTGCAATGCATAACCATACATGGAAGTCTTGAGAGAAAGAGATTCAAAGCACACTTCCTGGCTGAAATATGCTTGTGAGCACTGAGATGTCAGAGGGCTTGAGTCCTGGATCTAGGTCATCATATAGTTCCCAACTGAGGCCCATGTGAACACAGCCAGGCACCGGGACTTGGCCCAGAGATGCTCTGGAATATGTCACGGTGTGGCACTGGAGGGGGACATCTTCTAGGGGCAAGGTGATGCCTGGGGTAGGGCCCAGTTCCCAGCTGGGTACCCCTCCATGAACTCAGGGGTTGTTTGTAAAACAAAGAGAGACCCAGTTTCTGAAGGCTGGTAGGGATCCTCATGTTGAGAGAATGAGCACAGGCAAGAACTGAGTGGTGAGACAAGGTCCAAAAAACTAAGGTGGAGATTCCAATGAGACCCCAAAGATAGACATCAAAGCTGGTGCCATGAGGTCAAGAATCTGAAAGCCAAGGACATGAGAACAAGAGCCATGAGATGTGCTGAGACACCCCTCAGCTTTCCAACTGGAACACAGTTTGAAAACATCAATTTTGACTATCAGCACCATTTTCCATATGGGGAAGTTAGGGCCAGAATGTCAAGATAGTTACTAAGTAATGGCAGGGCCAGACCACATCTCAGGTTACTGAAGCCTCCCAGTGGACCACTTCTTTCTCTTGTATTCATGAAACAGTCAGAGTAATGATACACTCCCTGGAGAAATGGGCCTGCAGTCCTGAAACCAGCTCCTTCAGAGAAAGCAGACTGTGTCCATCAAGTCCCTCAATTCTCCTCCAAAGTTACTTTGGGATCTTTCATATCTCCCAGTCATTGTCTGACAGGCTGTCCAAGCCTATGGTGCATATCTGATTAATCTAAAGATGTTTCAGCCTATAACCCAAATAGTTTTTTTCCTTAAGATTTTTATCACTCTCAGGTAAACCTTATCATTTGCTAAGCTTGCAAAGTTCTCTTACTTTCCCAACAGTGAGCAGATAATTGAAGGACGGGCACCAATTTTACTGCAGACTTCTGTGCACTTGCCTGGGCACTGACACCTGAATCACATGAGGCTTGTGGTCTGGGGTCATGGATGGGAAATTGAAAGACAGTTAATGGGACTAAGGACAAAATATGGCTCAGAAATATTCGTGGGGAAAATAAGGGACAAGAGGAAATTCAGACTCATAATGTTTTCTAAGTCGCATGGGTGCATTTTATGGCCCTGAACTTCATGAGCTTATTAACAGAAAATCCAAGATAAGTGACGGCTCCCTAGAGCTGTAATGAGAACAAACTGATTTTTATTTGCACAAACATTCCTCAGATGGAGAAATGATGTGGGCATTTTTACTATAAAGTTTTTAGCACATTGGTTTTTGGCAGCAACTTCAAAAAGGTAGTTCTGACTATTTTTTTCCATGTTTCCATTCAACATCTTAGTTCCTGGGCTCTGAGAATCTCTAGTCCCTAATCAAACTCAGAGGCGTTTTGGGCTTTTAAGTCTCAACAGAGTTTCCTGTTGGTTGAGGCAAGGGAGAGACAGAGGAATGGTTTTGAGTGGCTAAGAAGGCATGGCTGAAAGGAACACAGCAGATCTCCATCTGAGAACCACCATTCAGGGAAGGTGCTTCAGAGGGCTCCTGAAAGAGTCTTCATGACTTTCCAGACATTAGCCCCAAAGCCAGGATCTGCAGTCCCCAGTTTGTCAAAGCACCTGCCACTCTACCTGCACTTCATCCTCAGGAGTCCCTCTCCTTATCAAGGTAGATCCTTCCCTCTGTGTCCAGCACTTCTTGTTTCTGTTGAATATCAACTGCCCCTTCTCCACTGCCATGGTAATCAAGACATGAAACCAGGTCTTCTTCTCCGGTGCATGGTCTAAGGCTTGCCAGGGGCACCAATGGCGGGGATGATAACCATTCTAAACCCCATCCTCACTTCCATGGGCTCAGCCACCTACTGTGTGGACCCAGCCTTCACCTGGAACAATCCTACCTCTGAAAAGGTAAACTCTGATCTCCAGCTCTCAAACCCACAGCCTCCTCTTCCATGATGCTTCCTGTGACCAGCAGCCTCCTGGCCGCACTTTCTTACCTGCTCAGTCCTCACACCAGGGATAGCCCCTAAATACTCTCAGCAGCTCCTGAGTCAGCATCTTCACTCCCTTAACTTTCCCATTTGATATGGTTTGGCTTTGTGTCCCCACTCAAATGTCACCTTGAAATGTAATCCCCACGTGTCAAGGGTGGGACCAGGTGGAGGTAATTGAACCATGGGGGCAGTTCCCCCATGCTGTTCTCATGATAAGTGAGTCCCGTGAGATCTGGTGGTTTTATAAGCATAGGGCATTTTTCCTGCTTGCACTCACTTTTATCCTGCTGCTCTGTGAAGAAGGTGCCTGTTTCTCCTTTGCCTTTCACCATGATTGTAAGTTTCCTGAGGCCTCTCCAGCCATGCAGAACTACGAGTTGATTAAAACTCTTTCCTTTATCAATTATCTAGTCTCTGGTACCTCTTCATCGCAGCGTGAGAACTGACTAATACACCCTTCCCTTGACCCTCTGAACCTTGCCCAGAATATTTCCGTAACCCACTTTCCCTTCTAACAGAGCTGCTGAGGGGCTGGAGACCACCCCATTCATGCTTTCCAGTTTTTGCTGAACCCTGAGGCTCGTCGCTGGTTTTCTTTTACTTGTCTTTATGGTTTTTTTTTCCTTTTCTGCCTTCCCTTCAGTGACTGCTATCCCAAGCCCTTGCGACTCCCCTTGGCCCTCCTCTCAGAACATCAGCTTCCATCTCACTTTACCAGGATGGTTAGGGTTATCAGGAAATGATGATCCTAAATTTCTGTCTACAAACCCACTTACTAATATTGTAATGTTCTGCAAAATATATAATAGGTGTCTCTTTTCCTCCTCCATTATTAGCCTTTTACATTTGTTCTTAGACCCATTTAATCCCATTTTGTGAAGGATCTTTTTATAATTATACTCTCTTTCCTATACCTTCAACCTCTTCCTAGCTGCTAGTAATATCCCCACATCCTACAGTTATCTCCTGTCTACCACAAAATCAAAGCTGAAATGCATTTTTGCATCTCTTCACCTAAGAAATATTTACTGGGAGCCTACTAGGTGCCAGCTGCTAGAACAGGCATGAGAGAACATATTGGCATGATCCCTGTCTTCATGAAACTTTGGGTCTAGTGAAGGAGAAAGACAATGCATAGTGAATACAAAAGAAGAATATCACTGGAAATACTTGAAAACTGCAAAAGAGAAGCACACACTGTCATGTAAGCTTATGTCAGGGGTTATCTCCTTGGTCTGGGGTTAGGTAGGATTCTCTGTGAGAGCATATACCTGAGCGGACAAGGATCAGTATGGGTACCAGCCCACCTACTCAATAGCTGGTCTCTTCTTAATCTTGAGCTCTGTTATGGTTTGGTTATGTCCCCAAATCTCATCTTGAATTCCCACGAGTTGTAGGAGGGACCCAGTGGGAACTAACTGAACCATGGGGGTGGGTCTTTCCCATGCTGTTCTCATGATGGTGAATAAGTCTCATGAGATCTGATAGTTTTGAAAAACAGGAGCTTCTCTACACAAGTTCCCTCTTTGCTTGCTGCCATCCATGTAATACGTGACTTGTTCCTCCTTGTCTTCATCATGATTGTGAGGCTTCCCCAGCCACATGGAACTGTAAATCCAGTTAAACCTCTTTCTTTTGTAAATTGTCCAGTCTTGGGTATGTCTTTATCAGCAGCATGAAAACGGTCTAACACACTGCCTCTTGCCTCTACCTACCCATACATTTCTTCTCTTTGGGGCCTCTTTTCAGAGTAGTCTATATTTCCACATCCTTGGTTTCCTTGCTTTCTTCAACCCACTGTCATGTGGCTTCTGTTTCTGCTCTGCCTCCAGATCTGCTGTCACCCAGTGTCTTCAACGACCTTCCCATTACCCGTGGAGAATATCCGTATGCCTACAGGTCTGTGGGGCAACTTCAATTCTTGCCTCCTCAGAAGAAAGAATTCATCTGAGGTTCATAAGGTAGAAGGAGAGACCATGGCACATTTTAGAGAAGGAGTGAAAGTTTATTAAAAAAAAAAAAAAAAAACTTAGAGGCCAGGCGCACTGGCACACACCTGTAATCCTAGCACTTTGGGAGGCTGAGGCAGGCAGATTGCCTGAGCTCGGGAGTTTGAGACCAGCCTGGGCAACATGGTGAAACCTCATCTCTACTAAAAATACAAAAATTAGTCAGGCATGGGGGTGCACACATGTAGTCCCAGCTTCTCAGGAGGCTGAGGCAGGAGAATTGCTTGAACCCGGGAGGCGAAGGTTGCAGTGAGCCAAGATCGTGCCACCACACTCCAACCTGGGAGACAGAGAGAGATTCCATCTCAAAACGAGAAAGAAAGAAAGAAAGAAGAAAGAAAGAAAGAAAGAAAGAAAGAAAGAAAGAAAGAAAGAAAGAAAGAAAGAAAGAAAGAAAGAAAGAAAGAAAGAAAGAAAAGCTTTAGAGCAATGAAAGAAAGAAAAATAGACTTGGAAGAGGGCCAACCCAGTGACTTGAAAGACAAGTGCGCATTTCGACTTCTTGACTTGGGGTTTTATATGTTGGCATACTTCCGGAGTCTTGCGTTACTTCTTCCAACTCCTGAGATCTTATCAGGAAGCTGCTAATCACCAGTTTCAGGTGTTTTCTATCTATTAGGAGACTGTCGTTCCCTGGCGCCAGCTGTGACCAATTATTACTTTAGAGAGACAGTTAACAACCACCTGACCATCACCTGATGGTCACCCAACACTCCTGGTGGGGGTGGTGAGGCGGTGGGGAACCCTCTCCTGCCCTGTTCATGCCTGACTAGCTACCTACTATAGCATTGTGGTTCCAAACACAAAGGATACTTTCCAGGCTGTGTTAAAATAGAAATTCATAATTAGTGCCCCCAAAAGAGACTTGTGTATATTACCTTCAGTAACATATAGTTAAGGTGTATAGGCATTACATCTTTTAGTCTCATGAAATTAGGAATGGAAAATAGGACATAACCACAAGCATAAGAGTTTTTAGATCAAAAAAGAATAATTTGTCAAATATTAAATACATAATTTGAAAAATCTCAATGGAATAGATTAATATCTAGGAAAAGACTGACTCAGAAAGAAACAAAAACTGTAATAAAAAATGAAATCATGAAAGCATTGTCTTTAGTGGTTTTGCATGAGATTTTCTTTTTTTATAATTGTCAAGGGAGATATATTTCCTGTGCTATTGGCTCCAAAGCCCAGGTCAGTGCTGTCCAATAGCAGAACCACTAGCTTCCTGTGGCTACTAAGGAGTCAAAATACAGCTCATCTGAATCAAGAAGCTTTGTGTGTGGAAGTACATGCTGATTACAAAGGCCTAGGAAGAAAATAAAAAGAAAGTAAAGCATCTCATTAATAATTTTTATATGGATTACATACTGAAATGATAATATTTTTCTTTGGGAACTTTAAGTATATTATTAAAATTAATTTTACCTGTTCCTTCTTACTTTTTAACGTGGCTATTAGAGAACTTACAATTACATATGTGGCTTGCTTACATTTTTATTGGACAGTGCTGGTCTAGGAAAAGAAGGGACATGAGATAAATTATTGTCAACAACTAGCAGAAAAGTAAGAAACAATATCAGGGAACCTAACATGGACTGTGGTTTTACTATGTACCAGCACTGTGCTAAACATGTTAATAAGCTGTCTCACCTGTGGCCTCAGTATAACCCCTCAGGGCAGGTGCCCCCTGCAGTTTTCAACAGCGTGGCTGTGACCTTGCCCAAGTCACACAGCCAGGGCAGGAAAGAGCTGACCCTCCAGCCAGGCTTGCCAGACCTTAGAGCACTTGCTGCCAACCACCTTGACACCTTCCTTCCCTCCATCCACCAGAAAGGGCTTAGGAAGGAACATATGTATAGCATGGCTCTCTTTACAACATGAGACTTAATTTTTTACAGTGTCTCTGCTGCCAAACTTCAAGCCGGTTTTTATTGTGTTCTGGAGTCCATCCTGGCATGACAAGCAAGGGGCTGGGTTCGGTCTTGCTAAATGGACCTAGGAGCCCATGATGTATGTTTGGAAGGCAGAAGAGAGGTGCAGAAATCCCCCAGGGTCAGGCTGACCACAATCAGCTGCTGGTGGTTTGGCCATTTGGATTCTATTTGCATTCCTTCTGTACTCCTCGACAGGAACAGGCCTTTTCAAATGGGCTTAGCCCTCCAAATCCACTCAAAATGTCACAAAATTAAATGAATGGTTTCTTAGACACCATGGGGAGTAGAAACCCAATAGCAAAACACTAATGGTTTCCTTTGCAGGAAGCCCCTTTGAGGATAAAAGAATTCATCTGAGAGTCAGATCCCTTCCTGGCTGGTGCATCCGTCCGCCACATGACAAGCAGTGGGGAAGTCAATAGCACCCTCGCCCGGCTCCACCTGTGATCCTGAAGAACAAGAGAGAAGCCGGCCAGAGGGAAGAAAATCCTGATCTTGTGATTTCAATTACAGGGAGGTGAAAAATTATTTGATATCTGAGCTTGCTAAAGGCGCCCATTCCTTCTGCTCCAAAGATCTTTCCTGCTAAACTGAACAAAAGAGGAGAAAGAAGTGAAGATGCATATTGAGGGGAAGGGGTAGTGGAAAAGAAAGCCAGCACAGCAGGCGGAGAGTGGATGACAATGCAGACACAAGAAAGAACTTCTTTGGATTCTTCCTAAGTGGAATCGACGCAGCGCTGGCTCTTTCATTAGACTTCTCTCATCCTTTCCCCTGCTCTCGATCTCTCATGCCAAGAATCGCATTTAGATTTTTGAATCTACATTGATAGCACATTTGGCTGTTACTCTCCAATGATAATGTCACTTCGGTCCCCGTGTCTGGGTAGAGAGAGCAAGTATGATGGCAGTCCCCGCCAGGGCCCCAACCCAGCCCCAGCCAGGCATCCTCTGTGATTCTCCTGGGAGCAAAATCCTGATGAGGCTTTTGACGTGGTTCTCCTTCTCAAGTAAATAAGAGAGAAGACTATATGAATGGCAGCCCTGGCTGACTTGAGACATCTCACTAGGTGAAGGCAGTAGATCATGTGACCGTGGAGTCCCAGCGACCAGCATTCAAATCTGCCTTGACTTCTGGATGTGCAATGTTGGGCAACTTCCTAAGCTCTTGGAGCCACAGTCTCCTCATCCGGAAAGGGGAGGAGAGTAAAGTTTACCCAATAGAGTCATGTGAGGCTAAAAGAAAATATATACACATTACTTAGCTCACATGAGTACTCTGTGTCTCTAGAAGTCAGCTCCCCTCTGTATACAGAAAGAATCCTCATAAATTAGGCTTTTGGAAGAATAAAATCCTCTGTTGTATACAAGATCAAGATATAGTATCCAATAATGGTGAAATAAATTTGCCTCCGTGCTCTGTTTCTAGTTTAGCACCATGAGCATTTTGCCTAACTTAGTCTTTAGACTCTACGTACATGCAATTAAAATGTTGCCTCTATGTAGCGATCAAGGAGGATACCCTCTGGTTGTGTGGTGGCTGGGAAAAAAAATCATCTCATTTTTACATTTCTGCTGTCCACTATACTTACCACAAACATGTCACAGTGCAAAGCTGCGTAACTATAATATAAACATTACATAACTGGAAATGATAATATTTAATGTAGGAACATATGAGGGAGACTTAGCCATGTAAAAATTCTGGCATGTTTGTTTTAAAAATTAAGTCACACTACCTTAGAGTCACACATTATAAATTTTGTCTCTTCATCTAGACTGCAAATTTGCCAAAGGCAAGAACCCTTTCCAACATCTGTGTATTTCCTTCAGCATCTGCCACTTTGCTTGGCAAAGGGGCTGCCTAATTAACATTTGTTACTTGGCTGATTGATTGATTAATTAAAAAACAACGACGCTTTGTCTGGAGGCTACAGAGGCTGAAATAAAAGAAGCATGGTTCTCCTTATTTCCTGGAGACCACACCCTCAGTCTAAGACTTTGAGCGCCATCTTTGTGTCACAGTCCTACAAGCACAGCAGCACTGGGAGCTGGAAACTGGAAACCAGCCACCACTCTGAACCTCTTTTAAGTGCAGCCTCAACTACATGCACTACTGCTCCATCAGTAGGCATGACCTCCTTGTGTTGGGAATCTGCTGAACGAAGCTCAAACCCACATGCAGCACATGTGAGCTGACCAATAGATCAGTCCTGGCCACAGCCTAGTGGGCAGGTCCAGTGTAGTCAGTGGGGCCTGTTGTCGGAGACTTACAGAAACATCAACAATGTTCCCCAATCTAGAAAGCTATGCTAAGGAAGGAGCTGAGGCTGACTTCAGCTTCAGGAACATGGGTTTGGTTGTAGGGCACTCCTGACAGTGTGTTGAAAAAGCTATTGTGCTGAGCAGCCTGGGCCACGTGCAATGAACACAGCCCACACCACACAGGGCTGTAAGGGGCCAGCAGCAGCCCATTCCTCAGTGCCTAACCTTCCCAGGTTCCCAGCTCTGAGTGGGCCCAAAATGAGCCCAGTCCTGTTCTGTTATGGAAGCAAGGCTCTCTGAAGACTACAGTGTGTGGAGGTCAGGGGAAGGAGAGCTCAGAGGACTTACAGAGGCTGCCAGTGCCCCCTTACCTGACTTCCCATTGCTAGTATCTGCCTGTTAGTACCTAAGTACTTCCTCCACCTGCCAGAGCTCACTTTGCCTGCCCAAAAACCAGGCTGCAAGTGCTAGAGGGGCGACCTCCCCCTATCCAGCAGCTCTCCAGCAATGAGGGAGAGGAGGTGAGGTGGTGTTGCTCTCCCCACCAGGTGGGCTAATTCTGAATCATATGATCTACTCTGGCTCCTAGACTTTTCCAGTGGGATCACGCAACAATGTTTCCTGTGGTCATCTCCCAAATAAGCAACTTACACTCAGATCCTTGCTGCAGACTTTCTTAATGCAGGTCTGTTTCTTGTAGCTCAGTGCAGATTCTTGAAATTTTGACAGTTGATAAATGCTGCAAGGAATGACCACATGGAAATGGTGAAGGTCCTGGTTGTTTCGTAGCCTCTACGATGCCCATGTAGGATGTTCGAATGGCCCCGGCCAGTCAGGGCTGGGTCATGCAAGCAAGAAGCTCCCAGCCTTCCTTCCGTCTCCACGGCAGCAGGCACAAGGACACATCACATTACCCTGTGAAAGACACCTGGCTGTGGAAGTTCTCCAGAAGCCAGAACAGCTCGTTCCTGCTCATTATTATACTGTTTCTTACCCAAGTCAAGGAGAACCTCATGGAATGCTTATCCCTGGCAGGGATGTACAGACAAGAATCACAACCAGTAGAGCAGCCACGAGAAAAATCCTGGCTACGGCTACCTCCAAATTGGCACAGAGAGCAGCACAGAGATCTGTCCACGGATCAAGACAGCCATGCAGCTGGAAAAGCAATGCCATCCCGGCCAGGCTGCAGGGAGGGGAGGTTCTCAGAGCACAGGAACGACACAGAGCAGCAGGTCCGTGGATCTTAGGTGCATAAGCTTGGGTGACAGAGTGTCTGAGTGTCTTTGTTTTCAAGCAACTGTCACCAGGCTGGCACTGAGAGAGCTGCCTGGTGGTGCAGAGAGACCGGAGGCCTCAGTGCTGGCAGTAAGGCCAGGGACCAACAAATTCCATTAGAGGTAACTCCAGGCTTTAGAGGTGACCCCGAATGGGATGAGCCTTTCAGGGGATATTTTTCATGTTCAAGTGTTACTTTTTGGTGCTCATTTTACATGACTTTTCAATAGGCCTAGTTGTTCATCCCCTCCTTTTAAAAATTGACTACTTTTTTCTTTTTCAGACAGTGTCTTGCTCTTTTATCCAGGCTGAAGGGTATTGCTCACTGAAGCCTCCACCTCCTGGGCTCAAGCAATCCTCCTACCTTGCCCTCCCAAGCAGGTGGGACTCCAGACATGCGCCATCATGTCCAACTGATTTTTTAAATAATTTCTTTGGAGAGACAGGGTCTCACTATGCTGTCCAGGCTGGTCTCAAACTCTTGGCGTCACACAATCCTCTTGCCACAGCCTCCCAAAGTGCTGGGATTACAGCTGTGAGCCACTGCACCCAGCCTAAAAAGCTGACTACTTTTAAAATTTCCTCTCTTTTCACCTTCCTGGCCAGACTTTATCAGTCAACATTTTGTGTGTTTTGTGAGAGGTGTGGGAGTTATATCTACCTCAACTTCTTAAATGTATCAGGACTTTTCTTCATGAAGAGAATCTGTGATTGTCATATGAGACAGCTGTTTATATATTTATGGGCCTCCATCATGAAACATACCAGTTTGAATTCCATAGTGTGTTCTAATCAAATAACTTGTATATTCTTTTTCATAAAGTCATGATTTAAATAATTCCTCCAGATATTTTTATATATCAATACCTCCATTGAGTGGTGTCTACCTGACTGTTGGGTTCAAGATTCTGTTGAATGGGAATCTTAATTCAATGAGGCTAGCCAGACCAGGTCCTCAACACCCTAGAGAAGGGTCTCCCTATAGCATGTGGTATTTCTGATGCAAAACTTCTTTTCCCCAGTGAAGATTCCATTTTGTCATTTTGCTTATGCAGAATTAGAACTCTTCATACCCATTGGGGGTAAAATACAAAATGATATAGACGTTAGTACAGGTGTCTAAAAAACAGCAACTGGGATAGAGAGTTTTCTAGAACGGGTGGCAAAGACTGTCACGATGGAAGAGAGGAGAAAGGGCAGGAACTGCGCCAGGAGACCCGCCTGTGGATGAGTCTCCAGGTCACACTGAGGGAAAGAGTTTGAAAGGGGAGGCCAATCAGTGGATGTCCCCTGGAGCTCCTTTATCATTTTTTCTATCTCATTGGCTCTTACAACCAATGACTACTCCTTTCTGAACCTATGACACTGGATATCCATCTATCTTCCAGTGCAAAGGTTTAAACTGGAGTTGTGTCTGTTTAAAACTCACACTGACAAGCCTTAATTCATTTATTTAAGTACAGCTGACGGAGAAGTTCTCTGTTACCTCAAAGATATCAAGTCCCTGGGTTTATTTCAGTGTAACTTCAACAGATGTATGACAGGTCAGTGCCTATGACTGAGAGATGTGTCAGAGGCTCCTTTATCGCCATTCATTTCATTGTTTTAGAACCCAAATCAGGAGTATGAGAGGCCGTGCCTGATTTCTCTTTCCATTACTCAAAAAGAACTCAGGACACATTTTCAGGAGGATGTTGGGGGATGTGATTCAAGCTCGTCTCCTGAGACGGTGATTTTGTTCTTTGACTGCTTCTGTGGGGAAGGCGGAATGTATGACATTCCAGCCGACTGCATTAAAATCGTCCGTGAGCAGACAAGTTGGGTAAGCCTGAGAACCCACATGGGCTTGCAGTCTTATTTTTCTTTTGCTTAAATTCTGAAAACTACATAAATTACACATTAATTTAAAAATCAGTTGATTCCTAAAAAGGTAATAAACTGCATAATTTTGAAAGAGGCAGCATGATATTCCCACTGCTTAATTAGCTAAAGAAGGATGCAAGTTCCCCTCTCAAATTACTTTAGTCCAAAAAGTTCCAGAGATCTGCAACTTCTGGCAAAGTTCAGAGTAACATTCTGAATTTTTTATCCATAAACATTTGGAATGCACTCATCCATTTCCCAATAGCTTATGGCAGACCAATTAGAACTGCCAATTCTGTGTACACGTGTAATTTAAAATCTGACTTTATAACTAATATTGACAGCTTTTACCTGGGTCTAGGTGACATATAATTTTTCTTTCTATACGAAGTGCATAAATTAAATTAGACATATATTTTCCAGTGTCCACATCTGTACACAGTCTTGCAAACACTTTGGTGAAGACATAATCATTAACTGTGTGCCTCAAAACCTCCATTGTAAAATACCTTGAGAATTTCTGGTGAATCCCCCTTCTGTCTGTGAAAGATATGTGGGTAATTACTCAAACTGAGGTTAGTATTAATTTATTACCCTATCCAACAAGTGACTCCATAGTTTTAATTTAGATCACAATGATTAAAAAAAAAAAAAACTCCAAAGAAATTGTAGCGACTTAAAAATACATTTTATTGAAAAACTAAAGTGAAAAGCTATCTCCTGTAAAGGGAAATTACTCAAGGAACAAATGTTATAGACTAAATTTTAATCTGCATTTAGAAATGAGGTGATGAAAAGGAAGGCAGAAAGTGACCTTATTACCTGTTGAAAATCAAGAAAAGGTCATTGGTATCATCAACATTAGGAAAATGGGATCGAAATATTCAAGTCATGATTCCAAGGTATGAGATTCTTCGAGCGGAAAAAGAGTACTACACATCTCTAAAAAAAAAAGTTACTCCAAAGAGCAGTTGTATATAATATAGATAAGAAAAAAAAATGCGCTGTAAAAAAATTGTATTAACTACATCAAGAAATCACTCATAATCTAAGGTTTGTAGACAATATGATATAAAGGTGAGTTGATGTCAGAGAAAATATTCAAATATCCATTGACTGTTTTTTGACTGAGATGCTATAATGTTGCAGTTATATTCTTTCATAGCTGTAGTTTCAAGTTGAAACAATGCCCAGTATTTCAAAGATTTTCTTGTTTTCTATGATAATCCTGACCAAATTTCCACGTCTTGGAGCGTTCTCCCAAACCGTTCACTGACTCCTCACTCAATCCACAATGGATTAAAAACTCAGCTCACATAAAACGAACAACTTGGAAAACTGGCTGGCTTGTCAGCAAACCAACATGTTAAATGTTTGAGTTTTAAAAAATAGAAAAATGGAAAATTCTTCTATGATACCTCCACAATGGGAGCAGAAGGCAGGGCAGTCATCTGGCCCTAGCTCTGTGGCAGGGAACTACCCTTGCGGATAGGTCCTTGAGTTTTATTTACCAAGATGAGCATCACCAGGATTTGCAGGCACATTCCATCATACCAAATTTCCAAAGAGTACCTTTTACACATGCACATGCACACACACACACACACACACACACACACTATTTTAAATATCAAATTAATCCTTAGCCTGAAATCCCTCTCTATTCTCCTACCTTTGTGACCAGACTCAGACCCCAGATAAGACTAAGGGATTCTTTTGCCTGAACTAAAAATAAATGGAGCATTCTGCTTAGGCTTTCCCCCTTGGCTTGTCATCTGATTACGGCCTTCAAGGTTGGTCAATAAAAGGCATGAAGAGATAAACTCAAGGAAAAATATTTCTTCCTATAGTCCGGAACAGAGCTGGCGTGTGTCTTCTGCTCCTGTTTTCCTTGAGCCCATTTCCAAATGACCTTCTAAAGTTGAAGGAGAAAGGACCAGATACAGACATACCTCTTTTAGGAGAGAGAAAAATCAGCCTTCTCGTCATAACAGTCCCATGAGAAGGGAAATGCAGAATCAATCCGAAGGGAAAATGTGATCCAAAGACTCACCAGAACATGATTTTCAAGCTGGGCTTCTGGAGGTCTGTAGATAAGTTATCAGATGTGTGGGAGTTTTCTACAAGAATTGTGCCCTTAGTTTTATTTTTATGTCAACTATAATCTAAAATAAACTAATATAAACATAATCTAGATTTCTTTATGGATAATTTTAAGTTATTGCTTAAGTGATGTCATTTCAAAAACAATGCAATTGTTCTCAAACCATGTTTTACTGAATCTCACAAGACCAAGGTGTCCTAACCTCTTCAGTGTAAGAAACACCACTATAGTGTATGATCCCTAGTCTGGTTCTATTTACAGTCTCACTGTTCCTACTCTAGAAAGTCTATTCCCCTGGCATCATGACCTGATTGTGACCTTGGGGCCCAGGTTGTCCTTGATTAATACTACAGGCCCTCTTTCTTGATAGCATTGAACAAAAATGAGAGTGAGGTGGGGAGAGGAATGAAGAAAGTGAGAGGTTCCTACTAGAGTTTAGAATGTCTAACCATATTGTTTAATGACTTAACTCAAGGTCTGAAATAAACAAATGTTATTTGAGAGTACATTTGGACTGCTCCGTTTGAATCTAATGGCACCTTGAAACTGATTCACAGCACTAAGTTTTCTACCATATATAAACAAAACATTATTTTCCTCCTGACCATCTTATTAAAAGCAAAGAAACAAAAATAATGCATCATCTTATTAATTGGCCAGTAGTGCTCAGCAAGGCAGAGGCAATATAAACTTTGCTTCTCACACCCCTTACTACTCAGCAAATTAAGTGTACAAGTGCAGACATCTCCATAATAAATGTAATGACATGTGAATTTACTTTTTTACCTCATCAAAATATCCACATCAAAATATGCACCTAATAATAAAGAAGTGAAAACAAAACTAATCTATCAGTTTATCAACTATAGAAAAATGATTTCAATGTACCACAGAAGTCTTCCATTTAAAAAAAAATCCAATAGTATGCAAACATATGCATAAATGAGCTTCTACATAATTGACACTCAAGGTATAGTCCAAAGACCAACATCTGCAACATCTGGAACTTACTAACAACACAAATTGTCAGACCTCACCCAAAAACTACTGAATCACTAGCAAGTTCCCCAAGCTAATGTATGAGAAGCAGTCAGTGTTCTGCGTGGATGACAGTTGATGCATATTAGCATGCTGAAAGAATATACACATAGATATATAGATATACAATGCAAGTAGAGAAATAATTCACATAGTCATAACTCAGAATTTTAACTCAGTGCATCAAGTGACATGTAAAAGTTCTTAATCCCTCTTTGCTATGTCCCCTCTGCTCCCTGTTTGGCTATGGTAGAGCATATTACAATGGCTTTATTTCCCCCATTTTGGTTATTTTAGAAGTTAGATTGAATGCTGAGATAAAAGAGTTCCTACATTTCTAAAGAATGCCCAGCAGGGTGCATGACACATGATTAGATTTTTAATGACTGAATTATGTGAATTAAAATCTATCTCTATAAATAGAAATGGCAAACCTACTAAGTAATAAGCCATTTTGGAAAAGTTAAATCCATGCAATGGTGGTTCTAAGTGAAATCTTGTAAACTGTCATCTTCTCAGAATCTACTAGTATCTGAACTTAAAAATATAAATAGATAGAAATTTTCAAGACTGGGCATACTGGCTCATGCCAGTAATCCCAGCATATTGAGAGGCCAAAGCAAGTGGATATCTTGCTTCGGCAACCTGGTGAAACCCCATCTCTACAAAAAGTATGAAAAATTAGCCAGGCATGGTGATGCACACCTGTAGTTCCAGCTGCCCAGGAGACTGAGGTGGGAGGACCACCTGAGCCTGAAGAGTTCGAGGCTGCAGTGAGCTGCGATTGCACCACTGCACTCCAGCCTGGGTCACAGAGTGAGATCTTGTCTCAAAAAAAAAGAAAAAGAAATAGAAAAAAGAAAGAAAGAAAGAAAGAAGAAAGACAGAGAGAGAAAGAAAGAAAGAAAGAAAGAAAGAAAGAAAGAAAGAAAGAAAGAAAGAAAGAAAGAAAGAAAAGAAAGAAAAGAAAAGAAAAGAAAAGAAAAGAGAAAAGAAAAGAAAAGAAAAAAGAAAATTTTCAAAATGAATGTATCAAACTCTCCAAGCTTTTTTCCCTCTGCTGCCTGTGTATTACCAAAAACATCTCTAGTTTTTCTTTTTTTCCCCAATACCGTTTATTGGTCCAAATTAGCTTACAATTCAAGTTTGAATTTTGACAGTCTTGCCCAGGTGAATGGCTTGTTTGCCAAGTCTCATCAAATCCAATCTGCTGGAGAAAGAAAAGACAGAAAATAATTCATATTGTACATCATGCACCAACATCAGATATTCCTTTGTCATTAAGTCTTTTCACTCTGTAGTTACCTTTCTAAATACACAAAATTGTTAATGTTCTATGATATTGCTGCTGGTATTTCACTTTAGCTATAGTTCTTCCATGAAATGGCAATGCTCCCAGAATCCACTAACCTGTTTATTTTGGACAATGAACTAGAAATTTGAAATATCTTTCTGCACTACATCATGAAGGTTAAAAACTGTAACAGATATCTTTTACTACATGAATGTAATTGGAAACTTTTAAAAGTTTATGACTAATTCTAATGAATATGTGTAAAGATTGGTAACTAAGCAAACATTACACTAAATCTTCATGTTTCTTCATAGAGTGCTTTCTTCAAATTAATCAAAATCATAAATATATCAGACCTAAATAAATCCAACTATAATTAATTTTAACACTGGAACAGCTAATAGCAAAAAAAAAGCTAATGAAAACTAAATAAAATTATATTTCCTTTTCAAATAGTCAATAAAACAGTGCATAGTTGATATGGTTTGGCTGTGTCCCCACCCAAATCTCATCTTGAATTGTAGTTCCTGTAATCCCCACATGTCATACAAGGGACCCGGTGGGAGGTAATTGAATCATGAAGGCAGTTACCTCCATTCTGCTGTTCTCGTGATAGTGAGTGAGTTCTCCTGAGATCTGATGGTTTTAAAAGGGGCTTGCACCTCTTTTGCTTATTCTTCTACTTGCTGCCTTCATGTGAAGAAGGATGTGTTTGTTTCCCCTTCCACCGTGATTGTAAGTTTCCTGAGGCCTCCCCAGCCATGCTGAACTGTGAGTCAATTAAACTTCTTTCCTTTATAAATTACCCAGTCTCAGCTATGTCATTTTTAGCAGCATGAGAATGGGCTAATACAATAATCTTGACATACTATGAATAACCAGGCAATATTTTGAAATAGAAGAAATGAGCATTTTCTGTATATCTCTGTCATTGTTAGAGTCAGCAATATTTTTCTTCTTTATCAAAGACTGCAGTTTTTTGTTTTTGCTTTTGTTTTTTGAGGCAGAGTCTCGCTCTGTCACCCAGGTTAGAGTGCAGTGGGACGATCTCGGCTCACTGCCAGCTCCACCTCCCGGGTTCACATCATTCTCCTGCTTCAGCCTCCTGAGTAGCTGGGACTACAGGCGCCTGCCACCACACCCGGTTAGTTTTTTGTATTTTTAGTAGAGACGGGGTTTCACCATGTTAGCCAGGATGGTCTCGATCTCTTGACCTCATGATCTGCCTGCCTCAGCCTCCCAAAGTTCTGGGATTACAGGCGTAAGCCACCGTGCCCAGCCAAAAGACTGCAGTTTTGAGGCTCGTGCAATCATTGTAGCACCCTATGGGCAGTCTTCAAGCAATCAAGAAACACGTGCTATAGAAATTTATCCAACGTCTTCCTGTCTAGGGCAATCATTCATTCCTAATGGGACTGAAAAAGAGAAACTAGCATTTATGGAGTGCCTACTATATATCAAAAGTATATAGCACCTACTATATAGTTTTACATACCCTATTTCATAAATAGAATCCTCACACTTTGGGAGAGAGCTCCTACCAGTCCCATTTTTACTGCTATCTGAGAAGAGATCCAGTATGACATTGCCAAGATGTGGTCAAAATGTGCCACCAGTGGAATCTGAATCCCGACATATTTTACACTAAAGGCCACTCTCTTAAATTCATGAAAATCCTATAAGCTAGGTACAATTTTATCTTTATTTTAGACATGAGGAAATGAGGCATGTAAGGTTCAAGGTTGCAGAGCCAGGAAGTGGCAGAGCCAGAATTAGAACTCAGCCTGCCTGTAGAGTTCATGGCATTAACCATGATGTCATCCTGCCCAGCCAGACTTTTGGTTCACAGCAGCATCCTGAGCAGGATGTGTATAAGCTTTTGGCCCATCCTATGGACCCATTGAGATAATATTACTCATTATAAGTTGTTCCTGCTATTTTAGCTATGGTAACTAATATTTGATAAAAACTTAAAAATAAACAAAAATATAATGCCTAAAATTACAATAGAAACTACCAAAAGTACAAAAATCAGAAACTGTCAAAAGTTGTGGTTTCTAAGGAGTGGGATTTTTACCCCAGGAAACAGAATGGTAACATTTACTTTTTACTTTACAGAATTTGAACTTTTTGTTACTGTGTATATTTTTATATCTATATTGTTTCATTTAGAGGAAAAAATTAGAGGAAGAAAACACAAAACAAGAACATAGAAGAATGAGAAAAGAAATAAGCATGCATGAAATTTCACACAATAGAATACTGTGCAGCTGTCCAAAAGATGGGGGCAGATTCATTGTCATGTCATGGAAAAGATCTCTAAAACATATTGCTAAATAAAAAATAATCCTGGTACAAAACAATGTAATATATGTAATACAGAAATACTTGTGTAATACAAAATTGTATACATTTGCATATCCCTAGAAAAACATGGCGAAGGACATATTCCAAATCTAAGACTCCTGTGAGGAGTAGAATTGGGGCTGGATAGAATCAGGGAGAAGAATTTGACTTACCACTTATTTGATGTGAATGGCTCTGTACTGTTAGATTCTATACTGTGTACTTCTCTACTAATTTTTACAATAAACTTATTTTTTGTATAGTTAAAAACTTTAAAAATTAATAAGGACACCGTGTCAATTAGGTCTCTTGGAAAGCCAACACCGAGAGAGTTAGGAGTGCAGATGGTTTAGTGGAGGATAAGCTGGGGAAAGATAAATGTGGAGGGAGGAGAACTGGGCAGGGGAAGGCTTCCCACCTGCAGGTAGGTCTCCTACCAGTGACAGGAAAGGAAGGGGAAGTGGGCTTAAGCAAGGCAGCCTCAGAGGATGATGCATATCTGACAGAGGCACAGCCACCCCACTGGGAGCTCCAGCGCACACACTCCCTGGGGGCTGCCTGAGAAAAGTGTGAACATGGCTGGGAAGCAAGGTAGATCTGAAGGTGCTAGCAGCTGGAGGTTGTCATCTGTCTTACAGCTGAACAGCCAATACTTTCTCCAAGGTACACAGCAGTGCACCTTCCTAGCAGCCATAGCATGGTATGCCCATTAGAAGCTCACTGTCCAGAGTCTTGTCCCACTCAGCGCTCCAGAAGCAGGCAGCCAGAACAAGCATCTAACAGACATGCTATCTCAGGTGTGTGTTAGTGCAGGTCGTACCACCCAGGGGCTGCTTCCAAGGGTGCCTCCTTCAGCTTAGAAGGGCTTCCTTTCTCTACAAGGAGGAAATTGAAACCATTTGTGAAAGAGCATTTCCTTTTCAGAGTCTTATCCTAGTACCTCCGAGAACTCTGTGAGTCTGTTCATAGATGGGGAGGGAACGGGAGGAAAGACTGAGGGCTTTTTAATACCTGGGACAAAAGAACCTTTCCCTTAAAATAAAAAACACCTAAAAATTCTAAATTAAAACTGCAGTACCTGTGCAGCATAACGTACTCAGTTTTCAAAACTCTCTGACGGATAAAGATGATGAAAACTCATTAGGTAGATTCTCATGACCTATCTCTCTCTGAAAGATTATACCTAGATTTTTTGTTCTTCGCATCTTAGTGAAGAATAACAAATTCGGAAACATTTTCTCATTCCCATTACTCAACACACAGATCAGAGATTTTTATCTAGCTACAAATTTTTATGAATCAATTTTTCCATTTATCTCTACATGATGTCATTAAAGTTTACTGAATCCTTTTCACCCAGAGGGGGAAAAAAAAAGCCCGTTCTCTTGCTTTTAGTAAACGGGGTCTCAATTCCTGGTGTGAGATCTTCTCTTGACTCTACTTAGCAATTCAAAGTATCCCTTGACAGGGATACTTCTTCAAGAGAAATCAAAAGCGTGCCCATTCTGGCCCAAGAATAAGAATGGCTTTCTTTTTCATAAAAACATATCTATCTATTGGTTTTATATACTTAGTTAGTACATTACATGTCTTGTCATAATTTCTAATCTTATGATTTCATTTTGATTCTAATTTGAGAGAGAGAGAGAGAAAGAGAGAGAGAAAACTCATATTAACCAAAGGTGCTCAGACAATATAGTGACCCAAAACTTTATCTTCCTGAAATAATGTGCATACTCTAAGCTGCTACCATTCTCGTAACACAGGTAGATGGTGTTCCACCTCTGCAGTATAGATCCATTATGTAAATAATGGGCTTTGGACAGGGGTTGCCTCTCAAGAGTGATGCAACAAATGAATACTTCTCTTAGGAAAAAAAAGAAAAAGAAAGAACGAAAGCATATAATTCCCCAAGATAACAGTGCTCAGTCATTCAGCAAGTATTTACTGGTTCCTCACTATCTGCCAGGAAACATTCTAAGAGCTAAGGATAAAGCAATGAATAAAACAGATGAAAAATTCCACTCTTACACCAAAGGCACCATCCATGAAAGAAAAAATTGAATGAAGTTCGACTTTATTAAAATTAAAAACTTCTACTCTGTGAAAGACATTGTTCAGAGAATAAAAAGACAAGCCACAGACTGGCAGAAAATCTTTGCAAAACACATATCCATTAAAAGACTGTTACTCAAAATAACATGAAGAACTCTTAAAACTGCACAATAAAAAACAAATAACTCAATTTTAAAAATGGGTCAAAGACATCAACAGATACCTCACCGGAGAAGATCCAGAGATGGTAGATAAGCATGAAAAGATGCCCAACATTACATCCCATTAGGGAACTGTAAATTGCAACAACAATGAGATACCACTGCATATTGGAATGGACAGAATCCAGAATGCTGACAGCACCAAATGCTGGTGAGGACGTGGAGCAACAGGAACTTTCATTCATTGTTGGCGGGAATGCAACATGACACAGCCACTTTGGAAGACAGTTTGTCAGTTTCTTACAAAAATAAGCATACTTTTACCCCACAATCCAGCAATTGTGCCTCTTGGTATTTACCCAAATGAATTGAAAACATATGTCCATACAAAAACCTGTATATAAAATATGATAGCAATATTATTCATAATTTCCAAAACCTGGAAGCAAACATGAAACACCACTTCAGTAGGTGAATGGGTAAATAAATTGTGATACATCCAGACAAAGAAACATTATTCAGCCCTAAAAAAAAAAAGAAGAAAGAAATGAACTATCAAGCCACAAAAAAACATGGAGGAACCTTAACTGCATATTGCTAAGTAAAAACAATAGAGTCAATTTGAAAAGACTACATGCTGTATGATTCCAATTCTATAACATTCTGAAAAAGACAAAACTATGGAGACAGTCAGAAAGATCAGTGGTTGCCAGGGGTTCAGTTCAGTAAAGGAAAAGAGGGAGGAATGAAGAAGGCAAGCACAAGGGATTTTAAGGGCAGTGAAACTACTCTGTATGATACCTTAATGGTGGATACATTTCACTCTACATTTGTCAAAACCCATAGACTGTACAACACAAAGAATGAATCCTAATGTAAACTATGAACTTTAGTTAATAATAATGTATCCATATTGGATTATCGATGGTAACAAATGGACCACACTTACCTCAGGATGTGAATACAGGAGGAACTGTGTTGAGGGAGGTAGGAGAGAGAGTACATACTTGTCACTCAAATTTTTTGTAAGCCTAAAATTACTTTGAGAAATAAATCTATTAATTAAAAAAAATGTTACTCTTATAAAACTTATAGTCCAGTGAGGGAGGTGGAAGGAAGGGTGCAGGGAATCAATAAATAAAGTATGGGAATGAATGATATACTATGATAAAAGGTGATAAGTGCTATGGAAAAAAAATAAAACACATAAGAGCTACAGGAGTGCCCAACTGGAAAGCAGCATAGCAACACCAAAAAGGGAATTGAAGGAAGAGTTCACAGGCAAGTCAACATTCAGACACATTGAAGTGAGGGAATGAACCATAGGATCAATGAAAAACTAATATTCCAGGCGTGTGCTGAGAGCTGGAAGAAAAGCAAGTCAATCACAGTGGCTGGACTAGAGTGACCTAGAAGGTGTTATGGTCAGAGAAGAGCCAGGGAAGTGGGAGCCAGGATCTATAAGGTTTTGTAGATCATTGCAACAGCTTTTACCCCGAGTGGGATAGGTAGTCATAAAAAGGCTTTCAGTGAAGGAATGATATGTTCTGATAGGATCACTGTGTTACCATATTGAAAAAAAACAGTATGGAGCCAGGCGTGGTGGCTCATGCCTGTAATCCCAGCACTTTGGGAGGCCGAGGAGGGTGGATCACAAGGTAAGGAGTTCAAGACCAGCCTAGCCAATATGGTGAAACCCTGTCTCTACTAAAAATACAAAAATCAGTTGGGTGTGGTGGCAGGTGCCTGTAGTCCCAGCTACTCAGGAGGCTGAGGCAAGAGAATCTCTTGAACCTGGGAAGCGGAGGTTGTAGTGAGCTGAGACTGCACCACTGCACTCCAGACTGGGTGACAGAGTGAGACTCCATCTCAAAAAAAAAAAAAAAAAGAAAGAAAGAAAGAAAGAAAGAAAGAAAGAAAGAAAGAAAGAAAGAAAGAAAGAAAGAAAGAAAGAAAGAAAGAAAAGAAAAGAAAAGAAAAAAATAAAATAAACAGTATGGGGGAAAGGGTAGAAGCAAGGATCCCAGCAGGAGGTGTCACAGTAGCCCAGGCTAGAGGCAATGAATGTTTGGACCAGGTTACAGCAGTGCAGGTGCAGAGCAATGCTCGTAGTTCAGATATACTTCAGTGAAGAGCTCACAGGTTTGCAGTACAGATGAGCTCCAAAGGGGGAGTCCCAAGTAAGGCAGAAGAGACTCCAAGTGGACCCAACTCTCTCCCAACGGTCACTTATCCCATGCAGCTGAGAGATCCTGGGCACCATGAAAGGAGCTGGGGCTGTGGAGTCAGACAGATCTGTGTTGAATGCCAGTTCCTCTGCTAAACAGCTCCATGGTCTTGATTAATTTCCCTCATAGGTTTCTGGTTTCCTTATCTAAAAATTGTAATGATACCTGCCTTATAGAAATGATGCAAAGGTGAAATAAATAATATCTAGTACACAGGAGGTACTCAAACAATGGTAGTTTCCGCCACAGGAAGATTACTGCTGCCAGCACCAACTCCTGCCCTAAGCTGCAGGCCACACACAGAGGTTATGAAGGGGCTGACAACAAGGCCTTTTCCAATCATGGTTCACCCAGCCACCACCACCAAGGAGTGCTCCCATGACAACAGCAGGGGACTGTTGAACCCTTCAAATTTTGTCCATGTGATTCCTGACAGCCTCCCCTTCAGAGAGTGCCTTCTGTTGAGCATTCACATGGAACACAAATATCTTCATGCTTGATGCCCATTCCAAGATTCCCACCCACATGCCTCTACAAAAGCCTTCCTCATCGCCATCCTCTCAGCTTGTTCTTTTCAAATCCCTTACGGCTCAGCCACACCAGCATGGATTGCATAGTTAGCCATAAACAGTGTAGATATGTACCCCTCTGGCCATCTCATCACTCAGGTAAAGTGAACAATAGGATAAAGTGTTCAACAGCATGGATCATTTCCCCTCCCCAAGGTCTTTGGGACACTCCTACTTGGATAATATTGTAGCCATCCCACTGCCAGCCAATACTAACATATTGTGCAGAGCAATCTGTAACCCAATGTCCAGATTTTTCTTCCTCAGTCAACTCTGTCCATGGGGTTGAGGGGAAAGAATAGGGAAGAGAGAGGCCCTTTCTCTTTTGTTCTCCTGGCTCTTTCCTACTTCCATGTGAAAACTCCACCCTCAGGTCTCAGGCTAGCATACAGAGCTGTAGCAGTTTATACAACCTCACACTACATTTTCTGTTAGAGTATAGACTCTCTCTTCTCCTCACCAACAGTCAAACTTGCTGGCCTTCATGCTAACTGGTTGCACTCTATTTACTTCTCCTTTCTTGAACTAATCGTTTTGATCATGAGAAAGTGAATCACTGATTGGCTTATTCTGAATTATGTAACAATTTCTGAACTGGAACTGGAGTCATTGCAATGAAATTACATTGTTTGGCTAAGGCTAGTCCAGGTTCATCCTGAATTGATTGATGGAGTAAATCCTACTGAAAGTTCTGACTGCTAAACAACCAAAGAAAAACCTCAGTGCCATCAGGAAAGAGGGAGAAGAGAGCAAACAATAGACAAATAACCTACAAACATCCAACACTGCCATCACTACCATTTCCATGTGTTCTAATGGATGGGATGAGGAAGAAGGAGACAGAATAAACCAAAAGGTCAAGAGAGAAGAAAAGAAAAAGGGAGTAAAGAATTATAAGGAACATCAGAGACGTATCTAATCTGCATCCAAGCACTCAGATATAGGGGGAAATGAGATAGACACACAAAAGAAAAATGAGGGAGGAACCACTGTCCTGAATTTCCAGTTTGTCTCCAAAAATGAGGATGATATGAACATATGCTTATGCAAACTTAAGAGTGGGTTCCAAAAACTATTTTGGCTGTAGTAACTGTACAAACCCTTATTAAAACACTGGAAGTGCTGTTTGTCCTTCATCCCTCTGTGAAGCATTCTAGTTATGTTTCCCAACTCTTTATAACAATTATTAATAGCTGTAGAGGACTCTAGACATTACTGTGCAAATTGGGTTGCCCAAGAAATGGACCCTGACACAAGGCTTTGAATATAAACGGTTTATTTCACAGGTGATTCCAAAATGAGGAGATGAGTGAATTAAATTTCTATTGTTGCCATAACAAAATATCACTCATTTGCTGGCTTAAAACAAGACACATTTATGATTTTACAGTTCTTAGGTCAGAAGGCCAATGTTGATCTCACTGAGATAGGATGAAGGAGTAGGCAGCCCTTGCCTTTTCCAGCCTCTCAAGGCCACCTGCATCCCCTGGCTCATAGCCCCTTCCTCCATCATCAAAGCCAACAACATTGCATCTCTCTCACCCTTTTTCCATCATCTCTCTCACCAGCCAGAAAAGGTTCTCAGCTGCAAAAGACCCATGACAGTAGATTGAGCCCACCTAGATAAACCAATACCCCATCTCAAGTTCCATAACCTTAATCACATCTTCGAAGTGCCTTTTGCCATGTAAGCTAACAGACCCACAAGTCCTGGAGAGTAGGGTAGGGTCATCTTTCGGGGTCTTTATTCTGCCTCCCTTGGGGAGTATGGAAGTGAGACAGCAAAGAGAATGAAGCCCGAAGAGCATGCATTGATGGGCAGGTCGCTGCTGTAAGCACCTGGGGCTCAGTCCCCCGGGGCATCCAGGAGATGGTGTCAAACTGGTCTCAGAGTTGTCCCACTCTAAAGCACAACATCTCCATCCATCATTGGCTGAGGTCCACTCCTAGAAGCTTCTTCTGAAAGCCCTCAGGCCAAGAGTTGTAGACACTTCCCGGAGGAAGCCAGCAGCACAGAGCGTGGGAACTGAAGAAATCTGGGTGAAGTGCCAACAGCATCTGCTACACAGAGAAACAATTTAGTGTTGGACTGTCAGAGTCGATGTAAAGCAACAGATGAATCCTTTATAATCTCTCCGTCTCTTCTTCAATTAGGAGTAGTTCAGTGGAATCACAAGATCAAGGACTGGAAACCTGGGTTCATGTCCTTTATCTGCCACACTGTGTTGAATTATTGGCCCAAACACTTTTCTGAGCTTCCATTTCCAATCTGAGAATTTGGATCAGAAAAGCTCTAAAAGTCCTTCCAGTTCAGACATGCTGCATTTTGTGCGTTTTCAGGACAATGACCCTGGCGATGGCTATAGATAACATAAAGAAGACATGATAATTTTCTGAAAAGGCAAGGAAGTCTTTTTCACCTCTGGTAGAAGTATTCTTTGGGGTGATGGAACATGCTTTAGGGTTTTAGCTCCACACTTTCTGAAAAAATCTGCTGCTTCCATCTTTACCACTGAAGTTGAGGAATGTTTAAGGACATTTCATAAAAGAAATCCACACCACAAGAAGGAAGCAGCTGCAGATGTGAACTGTTTCCTAACTCGATTTCAAATGTCAATACAAAATTCAAGGACAAAAAGTGGCAGGAAACAAATAATAATAATAATTATGTAATGGGAGGGTATAATTATACCGAATGCTGTCTGCAATTGACTTGGGATGCTAACCAGGGAAAACCAAGAACCAACTAAATTAGACCTTAACCAACCACAGGAAAGTTGGAAAATTGATCAAGTATGCCAGACTACAATCGTTCCTGACCTCGGAATGAGTTCTTGACCTTGGAAAAACTTGTGAGTCAATGCAGAATTTCCTGGGAATCCTCTAGGTAGATTTGAAAATGCTCGACAGACTCTGAATGTGCAAGTTATTGTGGTTCAAAATAAAAATTCACCTCTAGGAAATCAGAAGAGTTTTGAGACGACATGACAGGAGCTAGGATAGAAGCACGGGCATGAGGTGGAATCAAGCCCTGCCTGTGCACAGTCATTTGGCTGTGCTTTCAGTGTGTATGTTGCTAAACTACCTGGTTCCACCTTTGTCATCCATACACATTATCCTCCTTTGGGTCCCATTGTCCTCTCTTTCAGTTGTCCTAATAAATAAATAAAAGTAAAAATACATAAAATTATTTTATGTATTTATTTACTTATTTATTTTTGAGACAGAGACTTGCTCTGTAGCCCAGGCTGGAATGCAGTAATGTGATCTCGGCTCACTGCAACCTCTGCCTCCTGGGTTCCAGCGATTCTCCTGCCTCAGCCTCCCAAGTAGCTGGGACCACAGGTGTGCACCACCACACCCAGCTAATTTTTGTATTTTTGGTAGAGACGGGGTTTCTGACCCGGGTGTAGGACACAATGCTCCTTGCCTTTTGACCTTGCTAATCATACCTATACTGTTTCTAGGAGAATGCACTGCATGGTTTGGGGATATTACCTGTTTATTTGGGTGACAGCTTAGAGAATGTCCTCTAACAAGCTGAGCAGATGCTTTGCATTTAGACTCTCATCCTTTTCTGTATTTTTTGTCCCTATAGGAAGGTTCACTCAAGGTTGAACAAGTGCTGTGAAATGGATATGTTATATGCTTGAATAGTTTGTTTTTAAATTTTTATACTAGTCAAGTTAATGTGGACAAATACACACAACACTATAACAACACTTAATTGTAATAATTTTAAGGTAATAAACTTGTCTCTAACTTACCACATTTTCACATTTCTAGATGAGCATTGGATTTTCCCCATGTATTACTTTTAGATATCAAAATTGGATAAGCATAGATTTTTTAAAATTTTGATTACTCAAAATTTGCTTAAAATTAGAAAAGAAAAGCACTTATAATTAATAGCTGGAATAGAATATATCCAAACTACTTATAGTTGGTTCTGTTCAGTTTATCTTTCAAAATAATAAATTCTAATTATAAAGTAAAAATAATAAAATTATGGATAACCTTATCCTTATGAATGAATAGCACTTGATAATTTCTTGTGTGCTTCCATTTTTGTTATCATAATCATGGTCCCTAATAATGTTCTTAGCAGAAGACAGGTATAACCTCATTTTCCCTAGAAGAAGGCTGAGGCTCAGAGCAGCTAACCCACCTGCCCCGGGCCATTCAGAGTTCCGAGTTTCATTTCTGGCTCTATTCCTACCTCATCCTTACAACAAGAAAGATGGTGGTGGGCTGGCTGCCGACCGGGTGAAATGGCAAAATGTTTCCCTGTCTCCAGACTCTGTTCTATAACTTTCCCCTTTCGCTCTTTTAAGTGTCCAAAACCTCTCGCTAATTTCTTACCAAAACCTATGCTCAACGAAGACTTAAAATCAGTTAATATTAGTATGCAGCCTAGTGTTTTCTTTTCCAGGAGAATTTTACATTTAACAGAGTTCTGGAGCTTAAGCTCTGGGAATAAAGTTTTCAGGGAGCTTTGAACTAAAAAACTGCAGCGGAGGGTTTTGTGAAAAGGAGTGGTGAGGTAGGAAATAGGGAAGAAGACTACTGCACAACACCAACTGTTTGCTGGGCAATAAAATCTTTCATGATTAAGCTATATTTTTATTTTCTTTTTTTAAGCCTTCTTTACTCATACTAGACTCAGTATTCCTTAGAATTTCAAAAAAAAAATTCTTTGGGGAATTTTGTTGTGAAATGAAAAGTGGAAACATGGTTTCTCCAAACATGTTCTCTTAGAAACCAAGTGGTTCGCGTGGTTTACATTTCATCATTCTCTGAAACATATTTTCCAAAGGAAGGAGCCACACATGCCCGCTGGGGCCCGGCTGGCTTTGGCAGCCTGTGAAAGCATTTTTTTTTTTTTTTTTTTGGTGACTTTGGTCATCCAACACTTAGTTATCATCATAGACACAGAATAATTACTGGCAGGACTATGTATGTGAGTTTTTTTTTTTTTTAAGTGATGATGAAGGTTGAATAACTACAGATTTTTAAATTTTTAAACTCATTGAAATACTGTTGCTTTTGTGCCTTAAAGTTAGCATTCTGTTTATTCCTATACTTGCACAAATAGAAAAATAATCCCAACAAAAATTCCAAAGATGAATTTAGAATATCAGGGAATATCTTTGCTATGCAGACCTGTGGCAAATTCTTTTTTACACACACTCTTTTCATGCTAGAAAAGAAAGAATGTATTAAAAGGAAAGCCAGGTTTTTCATCTGTTTGTCAGCGCAGGGGGTGCTCTTGAGCAAAATCAGAAGGGGAAGAGAAGAGAAAATAAGCTGAAAGTGTAATTCTGTCAAAACAACATAATGAATGTGTAACCAGAAACAAATTTGAGCCAAATTCAGTCACCAGTAAGCTGTTCAGTTTTATACAAGTCCCCCAACTCCACTGAGCCTCTATTTTCTCAGCTGTAAAATGAAGGGTTGGACAACGATGTTATAAGAACCCATCCAACACACTATGATTCCGTGAAACCCAGTCTACCAGCCACAAGGAGCAGGGATAATAGCAAGAAACTCCTGAAATTTCCACCCCAAAGTCTCGGCCAGAAGCCAGCCCTCAGCTGGGGCTTCCACATGCAAATGCATTCAATGACTGGGACACTGACCTTTTAACATATTAGGGTTCACAGAGGGAGGAGCAGAATTTTTCTAATAATATAAACACTTTTGAGAACATTTTCAACCTAAACAAAATTAGGCTTCTTTCTCAAACTGATCAATAAGTATTATTACTGTCTTCATAGATTATTTTGAATTGTTGTCTGGGATAGAGACACTTAATAAGTTTTTAGAGTTTAATCCCAGAAATGACTCAGAATGGAGGAATATCCAGTTGCACTTTACTTTAATCCACTCTGGTTGAGTACGCTTTACAGCTTGGGCCAGAATTCACAAACCAAGCCCAGTGGGCCTGAGAGTATGAGATCAACCTACCCCAGGATTTGACTTCATTGAGTACAAATGTTCACTGGTGTCTGTAACAAGAAGACTAGTTGGCTCCAAGCCCCAAGTGGGAAAAGATACCCAAGTATACTAGCAAGGAAGAAACAACAACAAATTCATAAATTATAGTTCTACAGATGCCCTGATGCCTGTGCTGAGCCTGAGGCTTGCTTAGAGTTTTTAGCAGATAAAATTCTACTTGAACTTGCTCCCATGTATGCTTCTAGGCTTAAGATGTAAACTTACAGAAATTTACCCACATTTTCATTTCCTCATTGTCAGTAATGGCCTTAACCAAGGCAAATTCATTTATGTACAGTAAGTTATTATCTGTTACAACAGAATCATTAAGATAATCTAATGTATCAACTTGATCATTTTTATTCCTTTCCACAGATATTTGGTCCAGCAGTATGTAGTCCACTCATCAAACGGAAAGGAAGACATATTCCATTACTCAGCACTGTCCCTGGAGGAGTGGTGAACCCAATAGGCAAACAGCAGATAAGGCTAATTTAAACTCTAAATTCTGAAAAGGCCCCAATCCAGGGGTAATTAATCAGGGGACCAAGGAAAGAGTTGGGGGGCTTATAGAGTCAAATGCAGTATTATATGAATATGAGAGTATGTGCATTTTTCTGAGGAGATGAATCATATTCTCAAGGGATTCTATGACTAGCAAATCCATGAAATCCATATTTTTTTAAAGTCTAGGAAGTGCGTTGGGATAAGGCAGAAACTTCCAAATATAACACGCATGTGAAGATACCTGGTAGAAAGTAAAATACGAACTGCAACCAGGTTGGAATAATGCCATAGTACTAGCTTGAGAGGAAATAATGTGGGATGAGCTCTGAATGTGTGCCTTCCCCAGGAGAGAGCATGTTCATCCAGCTTAGAAGCCCAAGATGTATTCCTGACATGAAGGTTGATGTACATTTTTAAAAATGAAGAAGTCAGCGAAACTATCTTTGGAAAACTGGGAGCTCAGAGGAAGAACGAAGAAATCTTTGAGAGCATTAGATTCATAGTAGGCAAGAGGGTTATTTTGTGTTCTGAACTATTTAACAAAATATCTGTAGGCAGCATCCAGGGGCAGCAGTGGGGTCATGGTCTGGGTGGTTGCTTCAATCTAGGACCGAGAAAGAAAAATATTGTGCTTTCCAGGAATGAATGGCCATAACTCTAAACTTAGACGGGGTGGAATAAAAAAGAATAGCAAATTTCACATAAGGACTTGGACCTAGGAAAGCAATCAGTTGCTTTCATGATGAAGCATAAAATACCAAAGTAACCATGGAGTTCAGCCATTAGCCAGCTGTGCTTAAATAAAACTTGAGTTCCTGGGACCAAGGCCAACCCCCACCCCAATACCCTTACTCCCCATGGCTTGGGTTTCTAGACAGGAGTTGATATGTATGATGGGTTTTTTTCCCTAGAGTACATTGGGAGAAGTCTATACAAGGGTGCTAGGGAGACCAAAGGGAAAGTGATGGGTGACTTAAGGTGGCATAATACCTATCCTTACTTTGAACTATGTGGGACCTTTTGGAGTTCCTAGAAAAACAAGAGCATATTTATTCCTGAGATTAGGTGACACTCTCTCTGAGAGTCTGAGAAATAACTGGTGAAGATTTTGAAGAGAGGCCAGATGACCTTGCACTAGGAATAAGGGGCTAATGATTCCAATATCAGTGTATCAGAAAATTCCAATATCAGTGTTTGATATGAATTCTTAGACACCAAAAAGAGATGAGGCCCAGCCGAGGTTCATACCCATTTCCACTCTACTCTCTTGCTGTGTAGCTCTTTGTCTTTTCTCCAACTCCTTTGCTGAAACATATTCTCCTTTCAGCCAGAGTCCACCATATCTCTATAACCTACTGCCCTCTGTGGGACCGGGCCACATTGGCCATCCCCCAAGTTGCACAACTCTCTGATGGCTGCAAAGCACATCATCTGCTCTCCTCCCTAACTCACAGCAATCTTTCCAGCCTCTGCCCAATATTTCCAGTTCTTTCTCTAAACAATCCTTAAACTTAGGTGTCACATAAGACCTGCTGAAGTTTCTACTTGGATTTCACTGCAAAATTTCTATTTATGTAAGACAGCACGTCTCTGTAGAGGAATTTCACATTTCATAAAGACTTGAGAAGGTCCCTTATTTTACCTACACCATTCACTATCATTATATTTCTTTCTAAATAACTTCGCTGCATTTAATATCATGAATGTTATTTCAGCTGTTGTAGTCAGAAGTAATTAGATATATATGAGACTTCTTTCTTCATTGTCCAGATACTGCTAAAATTATGTCAGTCAGTTGTGTTTATGATGTCATCGTTTGTAACCATGGTAACAAATATGTAGTCACAAATGCCTCATTATCATTTCATTAGAGTGATGACATATTTATAGTATTCAGGAACAGCATATTACTTCTTAAATAATAGTGCTTCTATGTTGCACACAAATAGGCTTCTTCCTCACTGTACATTTTTCCCTGTGGTTTGCATCATTTCCTATATAGACTGCACACTGTTTGCTTGTTTCATATGGAAGAAAAAAAACGAAATCTTGTTTAAAAGAGATAAGGTAATACAAAAATAGTAAAACAAATGGACCTAAGAGAAAAGAAACATTCATAATGAGAAACTCAAACTAATGTCTAAGTACTACAAAAATTAAGCTGTGTAAAACTTCACGAATAAAAGGATTTATCAACATGTTTACTGAAAATATTAATACTAAAAATGAAAATCAAATACTTTAAATAATCTAAAATTACCTTTTCTATTGCCTTTTCTATTACTTTTCCATATTAGACCATTATTAATTACATATATGTGCAGAGTAACTTGAAATTTTGGCACTCCAATTACTTAAAACAAGCATAAATTTCTATTTCATTTAAGACGTGAAGACTGATAAACAATTTCAGGTCACACATTTCAGATCAGTCAATGAATATGGCTCTTTTTTCTTGCCACCACCATCCCCCTGCCTTTTTATGAATCCTATTCAGAAGTGAAACATTTATTCAGCTCAGGAAGATTCTCTCTGGAGGGGAAATAATTTTATCAGTAAGACTCCCTGGTGATCAGGCCGACTTGGACCTGCTGTTAATCAGGCTTTTTGACATGGTAGCTTGAATAGCACTTCCCATGATGCTTTGTGATTCCACCTCAACACTTTCCTTTTGAACTCACCATGACTCATAAGTGCCTTTTTCTCCCTTTGTGTGTCTGAAGTTATCCCACTATTAACTCTAATTGGAAAGGTGCCTTTTGTTCCCCTAGTGTAGTCATACACTAACCACTGAACTCCCTAGGCTGAAATTTCAGGGGTAGCAAAAACTTAATTTTTTTAATAAGTGAGGGGGATAAATGATGATAACTCTGATAACTTGATGGCTGTTAATAGGAAGTTACTGAAAAGGAGGGATGAGACAATTATATAAATTTCACTATGTAAAAATATTTTGGTTCAAGGGTCCAGCATGAGATGAATCTGCATTCACTTTAGGATTCAAAAATTCCCAAATAAAATGACGGTCTCCTCTGAAGGAGGAGAAAAGTAAAAAACACAGCTGGGGAAGTGGGGCCTCCAAGAGGGTATTTGTATGAGAATCTGAGGAGCTTCCTGGCAAAGAACTGACCATGGGAAGAGAAAAGGGCTTGGAGGAAAGCTCTCTCACCGTCAGTGAGAGGGGTGATTTGAGCACCAGTGGATAGTTATTTAATTGGCCTGAAAACGCCTGTAGCCTGGTCCCCAGGGACTCATTCCTGGGCTGCACAGAATGTGCCTGTGAGCAAAAACAGAAAGAACTGTTTGACTTGAATCTGGAAGATTTTGAGAGCATCCGGAAATTTTACTTGGGAACCTTGTAGCACAAAGTTGAAGGAGATAGACTCAACCACATTAGGCTTTTTGTGCCCTTTGGAGCTCCTGGCAGCACTTCCAGGCAGTTGGATACCAGTGCCCTAGAGAGCAAACCTCAGTAACCAAAAACAGACTTGCAGAAGCATCACCATGAGCTGGGACACCTTTGTCTTGCATCCAAAGTCTAGCGCCCCTGGTGGACGTTGCCTGCTTCATAGGGATGAGAGACCCAAAGAGTAGATCACAGAAAAACCAAAAGAAAATGGTGATCTCTCCGGGGTAGCTAAGAGGAAACACTTGTGGGTACATCAAAGATATTCTCCAAATTATTAGGAACAGAGGGTCCATGTCTTGTAGGGGCATATTAAAGTCCTACAACGTTAATTGTAGGTAGAAGTGAGAGCTATAGAAATACACTACTCTCTATGTCATATAACCACCTGTTTGACCTACAGATTCTTGTGTGGTTTAGGGAAGTGGCTGATCACTATACTGGTGGTAAATAGCTTGAACAGTACCCAGGTTACCGTAAGTCATAAAACTCTATGTTTAGGTTTGCTTTCATCATTATCCTTGCAATCACAGTGTTCATTTAAAAATGAACAAATCAAATCATACTGACATTATCAGTTTCAGGAGTGAAAAAGTTTATTTTTGGTCTTATTGAATACAGTTTTTGTCTTATTTCAGGAACTGGATAATGTTACAAAGTACAAAGAGGGATCAAGATTGTTCATTGTTCATGTCATCCTGTATTTAAGTATACTTCCCTATGGAAAAAGCCCCCCTTGAGGGGCCAGATCATCTAGAATCTAGCTACAATTTTACCTTCTACCTTGTGACCTTCAGGTAAATCCTCACTTCTCTAAATTTGAGTTTTCCTATATTTACAATTATGTTAATAACATTCATTCCTACCTCTTTCAGAGAGGTATTGACAAGGATGATTTATGGAAAAATGTTTTGTAGCTGTAAAGCACATAGCAAAGTCAAGACACTGTAGCTATGATTTCTGGTTTCATCTGGTTTCGAGTTTGACACGCCTTCCAATAACTTTTTGATGACTGCAGTTCTCATTCCTCCTTCTTTTGCTCTTTTTCTACCTTTGATATGGTCTTCAGAGAAATGATTGTTCATTCAAGGCATATGTGATGAAGCAATCTAGGAGTTTACAGACTTTAAATGGGATTGACTTAATATGTGACCACATCAACAAATAATGCAGAAGCAACCCCACCCTTTTTAAAGAGTTCCCTTTTCTGGCATAAATAAAAAGTTGAGATGAAAAAAGAGGAAATGACTGCCTGATGAACTTTATCTGTGTTTCTCTCTTTTGAACTCTTGCTCCTTTTCATTCACTCCTCTTTTTTTTACCCCCATGGCCTGTGCTCCCAGAAATGAAGACATGAAGCCAAAATTACAAGGTACCTAAAGGAAAATAAAATTGGATGAAAATGTACCCAGGGACACTGAAGAGAGAAATAACTAAGAAAACACATATAAAGATTAAAAAGATGAGAAAAATTTACATAGAATATCCAACATACTCAACATATATTTAATTTGCACATACTGACCTGCCTGTCAAATCAGCCAGTTCCAAAGAAATAAGTACATAATGATATTCTAATTTTATATGTAACAAAAAAAAATCCAGGGCAGAAAAGGGAATTTTCCATAGCAAAAGAGCACTGGCAAGAACAGGTCAGTTCAGAGATTCCCTTGGGGTTAAGCAATTAATGGGGGGATGAGGATATTGTGTGTAGAGTTATATATATGGAAATGAGGAAGAGAGAAACTGATGTATGACTAGGACTCAAAGAACTTTACCACAAGCATGCAGCTGGACCATATAAAGACTAAAATGGTTGGGAGCTAAAAGACCACCCAATATTCAATTATCCTCTATCTACCAATCACAGGGTGAGCATAAGAGTTTTTTGATGAATATTCTTGTGCAAGTTCTCCAGCACTATCACAACTTGCTCATCAAAGACTCCATGGGACAGATTGCTCACATCAATACTTCCAACTTTTGCCATGAAAAATGACAACAGTGATGAAGATGATAATGCTGATGACCATAAATTATTAGTCATGTACCATGGGCCAGGCAATGTGTTAAGTATTAGCCCCCTTAGACAGAAAATAAAACTCAGGCTGGGACTTAGACCTAGTAAAATACTTACCCTGCCAGTCTGATTCCAAAGCTCACTGTGCTGTAACGTCTGCAGATTTTGTGACTTTTCCATAGATCAATTAGCTGTTTCTGCCTGAGCTGTGGGGTCATACAGAACCTATATGGTGACTTATACTTCAGGATACATCTATGGCCACTATCTTGCACAGGTGGCTATGAGGATGACAAAACCAAGATTCCAAGTCATGCAGGTGCCTTCATGTCTTGGGGTGGCTAACATGCTTGTTCAGAGGTTGCTGTCACCTCCCTCTGCTTGCACTCAAGCCTGATGCCTGACTTACTCTTGTGACTGATCCAACACCGAGATCCTGCAACTTCCACATTTAGGAAAAGTTTTACCCCAAAAAATCTAAGTTCTAACAGAAGGTCAAATACTGTAGGTTGTCACTTATGAATAGGAGCTAATCAGTGGGTATGCACAGACATACGGAATGGAAAAACAGGCAGTGGAGATGCTAGAAGGTAGGAAAATGGGAGGAAAGAGAGGGCTGAAAAATGACCTGTTGGATACAATGTTCACTATTCAAGTAATAAGTATACTAAAAGCCCAGTCACATGGCCTAATAACTGCAAGGAAGGCTGGGAAACTAAGTTTTCTTTTCTGTACTCAAGAAGGAGTAATGGATGGGTGAGCATCCCAGGCTCTGCCTATAAATTTTATAATCTTCTAGCAATTTAAATTCTAGATCAAACCTTGCTAATACCACACATCTGTTTACTCACGCCATTCTGTAACCTCTACATTCAAATTATATTGAGAATATAACTGTTTATCACCACCTCTGCTGGTTCCACAAGGGTCTCAGCCTCCATCATCTCTTGCCTTGATGAGTGCAAGAGATTCCTTACTGGGTTCCTTCCTTCTATCCCCGCCCAGGTTGTCGTTTCTCTAAATCAGCCAGAGTGATCGCGCTGAATGTGGGTCAAGTTACAGTCTGCCCCCTTTCACACAGAGTGAAATGTTCTTCAGAACCAACTTCTTCCCATGGCCTGCAAGGCTGTTTGCCATCTGCTCCCCGTGATCTCTGACCTCATTACCTGTTCTCCCCTTTTTGCTCCTCAAATACCCCAGCATGCTTCCACCTTAGGTCCTTTGCACCAGCTGTTCCTTCCTCCTGAAATGCCTTTCCCCCAGATATCACCACAGTTCATCTCTCTTCCTCCTTCAAGTCTGTGCCCAGCTGTCATTCTCTCAGTGAGGGCTTGTTGACCACATCCTGCTCCCCACACCCTGGCAATACCCATTCCCATTTTGCCCCTTTTCTTGTGGGAGAGGGGATGTTCATTGTGCTTATCCCCTTTCAACATCGTGTATAACTTACATTTCTTTTTTTCTTATCTGACCCAACATATTAATTAGAATAGCAGGTCCATGAGAGCAAAGAATTTTGTCTATTTGGTTCACAAGACTCTACAACAGTTACCTGGCATATTACACTGTTACACTGTCAAATAAATGAGTGAATGGATCCTGGCACCCAAGAGACCTAGGGCTAAATCCCAGAATGCTCATTACTATTTCTACTAGAAGATGTAGGAGAGGTAAATACATCTCCTTCCTTGATATCCAAGAATTCCCAACTTAGATATGTCAATTAGGCTTTTACCATGGCTTTCACTAAAATTCATCAGTCATGTATGTTTGTCACTTGGCTATGTTCATTTTGCAGTTTTCTGTGTTTTCTTTTGTATCGCTTCTGTTTTTGACACTACCAGTAGAGCATACTTAAATGTTAAGATGTTTAAGGAAAGGATATAACTTTTAATTTTATCAGTACATCAGATGACTTAATAAAATTAATTGGGTACTATTGTTGCTGATTTTTTACATAAACATTTTAGCAATTTATCGTAGGTTTTATATCCATGCAGTTTCTCTTCTATATAGAGAACCAGACCAACCAAAGAAAAGGGGCGAGCTGAGGAAACGAACATTCTCCCACCACACAAGACTCCCCTCAATGAGTCCTGGAGCTCCTTGAGGGCAGCCGCACTAAGCTGTCAGAACTTAGTAAATGAGTATCCCCTCATTAGAAAGAAAGTCTGAGAAGCAGACCAGAAAGTTTAGAGACCATTTTTCTCTTTCTTCCCAAGAGGCTGGGCTGCTGGTGTCTGGACGCAAGCTGAGCATTACAGTCATTATTTTAAATAAAGGGCCTCTTTGATCTGGTTTAAAAACACAAACAGAAGGGCCTTTGCCCAATGTGAATTTGACATGTGTCCTTTGATCCTGTAAATAATCAAATTTGAACACACTGTGTCTTATAACCACAACTGCAAAGTGGAATGAGGCAAGTTTTTGTTATAAAAAGACAATTTGCATGTATTAAGCAATATTTTCCAACAATACATTCTTGTTTCCAAGATTCTTTGCATGTTCCTTCATCAGCAATAATACTACTTATTTCTTTTTCCTACCCTTCCCCATAATTCTTAACAGTAAAGGGAAGTCTGTTTAAAGAGCTCATTTTCCACAGATAGGGGGGGAAAACAGTGTTTTCAAAGAAACCCAAGCCAAAGTCGTTCTGATTCATTCAATCCGGGATTCTGAAGAGCTTGATTTTTTAGGGTACAATGATTCTTTAAGGGTTTCACCATGCAGTCCAGAGGTTAGCACTGTCTGGATATCATCAAGTGTGTGAAACACTAGGCCCAGAAAGGAAAAGACTCAGCAGGAAGTAGGAAAACGTTTACTTTCAATGTGACTTTCTTGGGTCTTTTGGCCTCTGGATTTCTGAGCCCCAAGGCCCAAGAGAGGTTACAACCCTGAGCCCAAGCTTCCTGGAGCATCAAAGTCATTTCTGAACTTACAGGGTGAAATGTATTTAAAGCCATTCCCCAGAGGGAGTTGCAAAAGTTGGAGGTTGTTTCACTGTCAGGGTCAATTTATATTCGAGCGAGTGCAGGAGATGGGGTCTTTGCCCAGGGGACTTCCTAGGAAAAAGAGAATTGACCTATTTTTAAGGGGAATGAATTCCAGAACTCAGTCCTTGTGACCCACTCCCGCCCCACATCCGTTCCCCATTCTTCCAGTGGAGGAGAAAACTTTCTGCAAATCACTTCTGCTAATAACAATTGTCACCTTTAGTACAGGAACTGCCAGGATCCCTGGGTCCCTAACCCTCATCACTAACTCTGACCAGGGAAGGACCCTCACTATATTCCAAAGCCAAATTTAAATCTCAAATGCGATTGTGCATGGGACATTAATGGCTAACATAGATGTTAGTTCCTATTATTCCTATTTTAATAGTATTAACTTTTAAAATGTTTATACCTGTCTAAAATTATTATTAATACAGAGTAACCCCTTGACATACTTGAATGGAGGACACTGCAACCTGAGTATTATTTGTTTGTTTTGTTTTGTTTTGTTTTGTTTTGCACCAGAAGTTCTGAAACTTACAGAAATAGACTTCCCTGTAGAGGCTGCTTAGGAAGCCTTTTACAAAGTGTGTACCTTGACAGTACAGGAAATAAGGAACCAAGACTCACACGTATTGCCACTGGAAGCCAGATCACAATTACAGAAAGTATTGTTCTAAATAACACAAGAAGTAGCTGTGGATCAGAGAAACAAGCCAGAACTCTATCAGCCTGTTCAAGTGTATGCACACAGAAAACTTTAAGAAGTAGATGTCTCAATTCTAGATGCCATTTTAGAATAAAAAGATCATCTTAATACCTTCAATATGTGACATTTTCTTTCATATCCAAGATAAGATAGCATGTCATAATATTTCCCAAAAGATAAAGACCTCCATATGAAAAAGTGTTGAGAAAGAAATTTACACTCTGTTTTTTCAATAGCCACCAAAATTTGAAACCAATATAAGGAATGTCTCTTGAAGAGAAGGTAAATTACTATGTTTTTCCAAAAATATTCTTCATGTTCTTGTGAAATCATAGGGACTCAAGATCAGATTTGTGTTCCTAAGAATTGACTTTCATTCTCCTGAAGAAATACAATGGCCCTCTCTAATCACTTGCCTTCTAGAACCAAAGAAACAGCACCGCTGCTTCTTTCAACACTGGCTGGCACCGAGGGTAACTGGGTGCTTTAAATATATGCTTCACTTCATGTTTTAGTATTAGAGTCTTAGTATGAGGGTCAGACTTCTACAGAGGACACAGAGATCTTCTGAACCATCGAAAGCATCAGTCTCTCCTCTGGAATCCAGCTGCTCCCCTGTGGTTTATTATTAAATGGCCCATCAGACCAAGCCACTGGGGACTCCTTACCTATGCTGGGGACTCCTTACCTATGCTGTAGTGAGGAGATTGTTGTGGTCCATTTCCTTATTTTGCTTGTTAAATGGCCAACCTGGGTTCTAATCTCTGTTGGGAAACCAATCATCTGTGTTTCTGGGGTCTGTCACTTTTGCTTTTCTGGAAATCAGCTTTTTCCCCTGTAGGATAAGGGGATAGAGTTCAATCTTCATTAATAATACCTCCAGAGCTGATGGTCCAGGATTATGTAGGCAACTGTGAGGTACATGTGCTTAATTAGTAATTAATAAGGACATAGACAAAATTAACTGAATCTAAGGTAAGTCATCTTAGAGCTGCTGTAGAGACATTTTTCCAAGGGTTTCCTGTATACATAACAGTAAGTAGAATGCCTTTTTTTTTTTTTTCTTGAGACAGGGTCTCATTTTGTCACGCAGGCTCGAGCACACTGGCCCCATCTTGGCTCACTGCAACCTCCGCCTCCCAGGTTTAAGCGATTCTCCTGCCTCAGCCTCCCAAGTAGCTGGGATGACAGGCGCACCACTGTGCCTGGCCTTTTTTTTTTTTTTTTTTTGTATTTTTAGTAGAGGTGGGGTTGCACCGTGTTGGCCAGGCTGGTCTCGAACTCCTGACCTCAGGTGATCTGCCCACCTCGACTTCCCAAAGTGCTGGGATTACAGGCAGGAGCCACCGTGCCTAACCTAGAATGACCTTATTATCCTTCATATAGAAACTGATAATATAAAACATGTAATATTCACGAGGGGTTACCTAGAACCTAATTTTGTTGTATAAATGTGGCTTAAACCTGAAATTATCCTTAGAAATCTATCCATTTGACTCAAAGATTTATTCCATTTGGAAATAAAGATATAACTATGACAAATGGTCATTTATCCCTTAGAATGAATAAGTTTATCAAATCATTGTCTTAAACTTTGGAGAGAAGAAAGAGCAAGAGAGAACTTTCTGAGTGAGAGAAAAATCCCACAGGGGAGAATATGAGCTCTAACTAGAATGACCTGGGACAAACTTGGCCTCTGCACGGTTCTGAGGTTGGTTTGAATCATAGGAAAAATCATAATCTTCATTTGCTTCTTTTTTAAAACTGAATTATCGTCCTACCATTTTGTCAATAGAGCAGGAACATGCATATGCAGCTTGTGGCTCAAATACAGTCTGGTTGACCCTAGGTTAAGGGCTGCTTGAGATTCTTAGCAAAATAATTTCTTACCTAATTAGCTGGCCCACATGAACTAATTAGGGCCTTACTCCTTGCCAGTAGGAAACTTGAGAAGTTTGGACTCAACATGGAAAATCTGATTTCACTTGCAAGAGTTGAGACACCTGCAATGAATGGGGAGAAGAGGAGGATTTATTCAAGTCAAAAGAGAAGACTGGTGTGCCTGCTTCTGTTACATCATTCATTAAGATGCTGTGGGGGAAGACTTCACAGGTCACGTGCATGGCATGATGGAATGGAATAAGTGACCAGACAGTGAATTAACTGGTGCATATGTGCTTGGCCATAGTTTTAAATATTTATGGAAGGTTTAGACAAATGATTGTAGTCACATGGCTAAGCCATAGAATCACTGAAGTAATTAGCACAGCTGCTGTGTTATATCAAGGACTTTTGGGAATGGAAGGGCTCTGAGCTTTTCAAGAGTAAAGAATTATGGACAGGACTTCAAGCTACATACTGTAGAGTTAAGGTATTTGGTCAAAGAAAATCCAGACCTGCCTTCCAATTCTGCCAGTTTCTGTATGACGCTGGGGATGTTAACTGATCCAATGTCAATTTCATCTGGTTAACTTAAGGTTCCACTGAGGCAATGAATGAGAATATATTTATTTTTTTTCTTTGTTTTTACTACTTGCATTACTGTTTTTATAAAACTTATGTATACTTGTTATATACATTTTGAGCAATAAAAACAATTAAAAAGAAAAGTGACAAATCACCCAAAGATGGACCATACAGAAATAATTTGTGTTAAAATTTGGTGGATATCTTTCTAGATATCTCTCAAGGATAGATGGATGAATGGATGGATGGATGGATGGATGCATAAGTGGATGGATGGCCAAATAGATGGATGGCCAGATTACATGCTATTTTTATGTGAATGTAATTTTTAATTGTATTTCCTCAAATTTAATAGGAAAAGGAAACTAAAATGACACTAAAGGAATTGCTGAACCTCTAATTTTTGAAAATGAAATGTATCAAATTAATCTGTATATTTTAAAGAATTATGTGGATATCCATGTGATAGCATAAAGGTTAAGAAATTTAAAACTCCCTGTGGGGCTTCCCAGATCACATCCCTCTCATCTCTCTTATTTTTGCAGTAATCATTCCCTTGCTTTATTTAGTAGTTTTACTATATATGAAGATATTCATAAACAATATTTGTTTAGGTTTGCCTGATTTAAATATTATATACAAAGAATCATACTATGTGCATTAGTTTGTTTGCTTTTACTCGTTATTATATATATAAGATTCATCTATGTTCATATGAATAATTGTAGTGTATTCAGATTTGGTGTTGTATATTATTCTACTATATGAACATAGTACAATTTATTTATCCATCCCACTGACAGTAGCCATTCACCTTCCATGGGCATTTTGAGTAGTCTCTGGTATGTGTGTGCAAGTGCCCAGGGTGTACACTGTAGGATGGAATTGCTGGTTTGTCCACCATGCAAACATTCTACTCTTCTGGGTAATACTAACTTCTTTCCCAAAGTGATTAGACAAATATTCACTCACATTTGCAATAGAAAAGAGTTCCCATTGTTTCCCAGTTTCACCAGCACTCAGTATTGTTGACCTTTTAAGTTTATTACAACCAGTATATATAATACTGTTTCTCTCTGTGGTTTTAATTTGTACTTGCCTGATTACTAATGATGTGGAGTTTTGTGTCATATACTTATTGGTCATATGTTTCCTATTTTGTCAAATCTATTGCCTATTTTTCTGTCAGGTTTTGGTATTTATTTCTTATGGATTTATAAGTGATATAGATAGATGATTGATAGATAATGATACCTAAATATATAGATATTAGATGTTAGTTTTGCCAGTTATTAATCTAGTCTTATTTTCAAATCTATCTTTCTATATTTTGCTCTGTGATTCTAGAGCTATAGGTTAGCTATTACTATGTAACAAATTAACCCCCAAAATTTAGCAATTTAAAACAACAGATGTCTATTTTCTCCCAGACAATGAATCTCTCAGACAGTGAGCCAAGAATCCAGGCAGGGCTTAGCTGTATCCCCTGCCTCACAGTCTCTCACAGGCTACAATCACTGTGTCAGCTCAGGGCCTATGGTCTCATCTGAAGATCCAACTGGGGAAGGATCACTTTGAAGCTCAGCCAGTGATATATGACAGTAAGCATTCAGTACCTCCCAGGCCATTATCGCACTGCAGATCTCAGGTTCTTAGTGGCTACAGGCTAGAAACCACTCTCAGTTACTTGATGTGTGGGCTTCTATCTCATGGAAGCTGCCTTCATCAAAGCATGAAAGCCAAGAAGACAACAGAGAGAGTACACCAGCAAAATGAATCATTGTTTTTAATAAACTAAAAACAGAAATGATAACCTTTACTTTCCCATTTGCCTTGAGAATACTCACTCACAAGGTGGTGCTTGTGGCTGCAGCATTTACCGAGAGATAAATTTGCCATAAAATATCTCATTTTTATTATTATTATTGCAACACTCTAGCTCTAGTATATTAGAAACAAAGACATCATTCTATTTATAGCATTCTGTTTTTAGTAGTAGTATTTACATTTACAAAATATAGCAATTCTCGATTATTGAAAATGTCAAATTCTAAAAAACATAGCATTTGTATGTGTGATATTAACACCATTCTCAAACAGTTGTTGGCTCAAGTTTCATTTGATAAATCCAACTTTTCCAAAATAGATGATTCTGATGATTCAGGTAATCCTGATGTTAGTTCTGTTCAGAAATAACTCCAGTAACAGTTTTTATATTTTATTTTCGCATTGAAAATCAGTCAGATTTCCTTCAGCCTCAAATAGCATGTTTATGTAAAATTAAATAATTGCTGGCAGCAAGCTGAAGTTTTTTCTTCTAAATGGGAAAAGGGTTAACTTTTGCCATATTCTACCAAATCTTTAGGTCCAACCCGCACTCAGAGGAGAGGATTACACAAGGTCATGAATGCCAATATACAACGACCCTTGGGAGCCATGTAGGAAGTTGCTTACCTCAGGCTGGGAATCCACATTCCTCCATGGTCAGTGGGTTCCTGTTAAAGGCCATCTATATGGGGCCCTATAGGGTTTAGGAAGGCAGGAGAAGGGAGAAGGATTTTACTCCTTCTTATTGCCCTCTGTTCCTATTTGTATCAATGCAGCAATGGCTCTTCATCTTGGAAGCAGCGGCTGGATTCAGAAGCAGTTGATTTGAGTCTCCAGATTTTTATACTCCCTGAACCAGTCTCCTCAGACCACCTCAAAGCTCAGTGAGCAGACCAGCAGGGCAGCGTCCACTCACTGAGGCCTGAGCTCTAGCTCCATGTGGCCCTTCCCACAAGCATTAGCCTGAGAGCACCTCTCTTCAGAGGTCTGACATCCAGCTTCTCTGGGCCCTCCTGCCAGCTCCTAGTTGCTCATAATTCTACCACTTTCCTGGGCCCGCATGTCCTAAGAGTGGGAGCTACTTCCTGCAGTTACTACCTCTATGTCATCTTGGTGTTTCCTTTTCCACTTCTCAGTCCCTCCATCCTGGTTTAACCAGTTCTCTACATTAAATAATTTCTGGTAAGATAACAAGTTTCTGATTGATGCACTGATATCTGGTGAAATCTGGTTTCTGATTGATGCACTGATACCTTGTCCCAGTTTGAGGAATTTGAAACAGAACTACAGGTGTCCTTTTTCCTCAGATTTGCAATTTCGTGGGGAAATAATAGAAAAGCACAAATATATATAATACAGACAGACATTTATTGGTGCCATAAAAAAAAGGCTACCAAGAAAGAACTAAAGAACTTTCCTTGTTTAAGAACTTAAGGAAAAACGTTCTTCTGGCTGTGAGAATCAGACAGTCTTCAAAGACAAGGGGACAATTTTAGCCAGATCTTAAAGGGTGGTTGGTCCTTAAACGGAAGAAAAAATATCCTGAGAGGAGGAAGCAGTAAGAGAAAAAACAAAAAAGAAGACGTAAAATAAGGAAACAACGTTAGAAAACTAAGTAGAGAGGGAAACACACACACACACACACACAGTGTAGGTCTCTATGCTAGCGCTACTAATAAAAATATACTGTGAGCCACAAATGAAAGCCACAAAAGTAGTTTTAAATTGTCTAGCAGCCAAATGTAAAAAATAAATAAATAAAAGTAAAAAAGAAACAGATAAAACGCTACAAGTTTTTATTCAATTCAATATATCTAAAATATCACTTCAATAAGTAATCAGTATAATAGTATATTAGTATTTTACTAGTAAAATACTTGACATTCTTTCTCTTATATTAAGCCCTCAAAGTCTGGTGCGTATTTTACATTTGCAGCACATCTCAGTTTAGACACGCTGCAGTTTAAGTGTTAAATAACTGCATGTGGCTCTTGGCTACCATATTGGACAACTATGAAGGGAACGACAGGAGTTTTCTGAGCAAGAAACCAATGTAGTCAGAGAAGCACTTTGGGAATTTTAATACGGAGAGACTGTTTATTAAATGGGCACCTGATAAAATAACAACAGTAAGAGAACTACCATTTACTGAGTGAAAAACTATGCTTAATCGTCAATGAAAAACTTTAAAATATTTTTTAAAGACAGAAAGTAAATGTTCTGCTGTAGCAATGTCTTCAGTTATTTTTTTAAACATTATTTCAATGTTTTAAATACAGTGAGGCTTATGAAATTTCTCAAGATAATTAAACATAAAATGTTGGGTTTTCTAAAATGTATTCTCCTTAGAAAATCCAACAATATAAATCTGCATTTTGGATTTACGCTTCCTGAATATTTTAGGATCCGCCTATCTTCTTCTTAATCCTCCCCCCTAGAGACCTTTAATATGGGTGATTACTGACATTCCTACTAAAATGATAAAAATACAGGAAATGTCATTTTAATGACTGTGGGTTTCAGCCTTTCCAAGTTACACGATTTAAATGAGAATTATTTACAAGTGGAGTGTGTTCTCCCCTAGGAATTATTTTGAATCACCTGGATTTATGAGGTTTGTCTGTTTTCCATTCCATTTTATAAATGTTAAGCTAGCTATTAAGATAGGAAACACATATTGGTGATGCATGGAGTGGGAGCAGAACCATGCTCTTTCCATAATCAACAATGCTGATATTTTTTCATTTTATTTAAATCTTAGGGAATCAATCACAAAACTCTGTATTTTACCTTTTAATATTTTAAAAAATATTTCTTGTTCTCCTACAAAAAGAAAAATTTCATAATTTTTATCAAATCCTTTTTGGAATCAAGACAAGTATAAACAATTGCCAAAATTCCATAAATACTAACAGAGCTGCCCCCATACTTTCAGCTTATATCAGGGGATTCTGCAAATGCTTCTTCCTTGTTTGGGGTCAGGTCACACAGGATTGTAATAAAGCAATGGAATCTGGGTTCTGAGCACAACTCCTCTGACACAGGCTTTGCTAAATAACTCGGGACTTGGCCTTGATTGTTGGCAGCATGGAGGAGGAGAAAATGAAAAGGGAACTGAAAATAATTATTTAATTCCAAAGTATTTATGTAATAAAATATGTGAGGTATTCGTTAATATGAGGTCTGCTTTTATAAGCATATTACAACCTAGTTGGGAGCTAAGTCATATTTACATGGGAAGTGAGGCTGCAGAAGGGAGATCTATTTTGGAAAGGGACTCTATTGATAGGAGCTTGAACTAATGCCTGCGGAAGAGGAGAGGAGTCAGACTGAAGATAGTTAGTTCTGATGAAATTCAGCAATTGATGTGATGCTGACAGAGAGCCTGCCTTCAAGGATGGCTTCTCTCTGGGTTTTCTCATTTTGACCACTGCGTATTGGGTTGCGCCATTCTCCTAGAGATATCCATGGAGTGGAAGTGACTTCGGAGTCTAGGAGTGGAGAGAGAATTGCCCATGGACATGATGAATTCAACTTCGTGTAGTGAAGATGCCCATGGGATACACAAGAGATTTCCACAGCCAACTGGATATATGTGCCTAAAACTCAGGAGATGCACCTGGGTAGAAAATATGTATTTCAGAATTCGGAGGTAATTAAAGGTGTGAAAGTGGATGAGCACTCCTGGGAGGTGAACGGAGAGAGAGAGGAAATGGAGCAAGGACAGAACACTGGGGAAACCAACATTTAAGGGAAGGGAAGATGTATTAGTCCATTCTCATGCTGCTAATAAAGACAAACCCAACACTGGGTAATTTATAAAGGATAGAGGTTTAATTGACTCACAGTTCAGCCTGGTTGGGGAGGCCTCAGGAAACTTACAATCATGGTGGAAGAGGAAACCAACACATCCTTCTTCACATGGTGGCAGGCAGAAGAACAATGAGAACTGAGTGAAGAGGAAAGCCCTTATAAAACCATCAGCTCTCGTGATAACTCACTCACTACTATGAGAATAGTATGGAGGAAACCGCCCCCATGATTCAATTATCTCCCACCACATGGCTCCCACCACACATGAGAATTATATGAACTACAATTCAATATGAGATTTGGGTGGGGGCACAGCCAAACCATATCAGAAGAGAAATACAGCTCACAAAGGATCCAGCGACTGTCAATGCCTGCCACTTCCCTGCCCCTGCCCACATCCAAGTAGTTCACTTGCAGCTGTGCTGGAGAGTTCCTGTGGGCTGGCAGCCTCCCACTTCTCTGCTTCACTGCCTGAGGGCTTTCTCCAGTGCCAGGGAACTTCCTCTGCAAGTGCAAGGACATCCTACAAATTCAGATGGAAAAATAATCCAGCTTCCCATCCTTGGTGGCACAATTCTGAGATGTGTTCCACAGGGCTTATCAGAGACCCCATCGAAAAGGAGCATCCTCTCACTAACCTGTTCACAATCATATCCTTCTTTGCTTTTTTTTTTCTCTCTCTCTCTCCTTCCCATTTCACATTTCCTTGCTTGTGCTTTCTGGGATCATTTTCCAAATAAATTACTTACATTCCCTATCCCACCCCCCAAAAAGATTACCCATCTCAAAAAATTGCCCTCCCATCTTGGAAGGAAAAACAAACTAAGAGAAAAGGAAAGACCGGATAGGTAAGGAAAGGAAAAGCCAAACTAAGAGAAAAGGAAAGACGAGATAGGGAAATCAACACAGTCTGATGTCCTGGAGGGTAGTGGGAGAGGAAGAGGAAGGATAGAGTTTCATGAAGAAATTGACCAACAGTGAAATATAGTGCAGGGATATGGAACCAGATAAGGACTGAAAATATTTCTCTGAATTTAACAGCTGGAAGGTGACTTTGACAAGAGCATTTTCAGCAAAATGGCAGGAGTAGAAGGAAAATTTTGGGTGCCGTTATGTGATTGTGAGAAAGAGGAAGCAGTAATGAAGGAAGAAGAAATGGTGGGGAGGTGTGTTAAGTGGTTTGAGATGGTGTGGACAAAGTGTGCCAAAGAGGAAAAAGGCATAAAGATGGAGCCAGTAAAGGAGCATGGGCAGTTACTAGAATAGAAAAGAGAAGAGAGAAAGAATAGAATCCAAAGTGGAGATTATTCACCTGGACCTACCTTGTTCACAAAAACTAGACCAGATGATAAATGTACAATGAGAAACGTCATGGTGGGTAAGAAATAGAGAAAGTTTCAAACAAGACTTCTATTTTCTCTGTAAAGTAGGAGATCAGTCATTGGTCAATATCTACAGCAGAGATATTGCTGTATCTAGGTTATTCCCTGACCTTCAGGATCACTCTGGGTGAGGGCAGGGTTGGGGTTGGATGGCGGACAATAGATGCATTAGAAGAGAGAAGAGGAGCCAAAAGGGATACAGTACAGAGGCAAGAGCAGAGCGTGAGGTACGATGTTGAGTACTGTCTGTCTCCTGACCTTTTACTTTCCCACAGTAGAAGTGAGCAGGTGAACCTTCTTGAAAAATAAGCAGGGACAGCAACATACTTGGGGACTACAATCAAGACAAGGATTTGCGTTGTTAGAAGAGTCATCAGACAGTAAGGGAACGTGTTTTCTCTTGGAACAGGGTTGACAGGGGGAACCATGGAAAATTTGGAGGAAAGGAGGTAATGAAAGGAGGTCTGGAGCATGAGGGGTGCTCCATGACTAGCAGGCTTTTGGGGCAGAGGCCAAGGAAAACAGGATTTAGCATCTGCAGGGTTCCCTGGAGTCACAGTTCCAAATGGAACTTGGGATGAGGGAAACTAAATTTTGATTAATTTGGATGGTTTTGTGAAATGATAGTTATAGCAGACCAGCCTTTTGCCCTGGGTTCAAATTAGAATAAGCTATTTTGGTCTACAGGAAAATCCTATCCCAGATGTGCAAGTGAAGACACTAGTTAGTTCTCCGAGACTTTGTGGAGGAAGCATCAAAAGCTAGCTCTGGAAGGAAGGATGAACAGAAGGGAATTTTGGATGAATGGCTTGAGCAAAAGCACGAAGAAGAGAAAGAACAAAGCACACTGTGACTGGAGGGACCAGGCATTACATTGTGGGTGCTAGATCCTGCCATGCTTGGCCCTCGGGAGATTCTCATTTTTCTCTAGGATCACTGGAGATGTCCGGCATGGGTGAGATGATTTTCTCAGAGTTGTCTATGCACAGGCTGTTCAGGGCTGTCCAGGGAGTCCTGGAAATGGGAAGATAAAAGGGAGACCATTCCTCTACTGACTTGACCTCCGAAGACTGATGGGCCCAGAGTGGCTGAGCGGGGCCGCACCGCCTGCCTGGGACATGTTCATATCCCCAGCAGCGATTCCTAATGGCTTTAACAAAAGTCTTGGCTTTTTCTCAAAGCAGGAGAACACCAGTGTGAGCTAATTTGAACCTGGTCAAAGGGGATGATGTAGAGGAGAACTTAGGAAAATTTTCTCTTTCCATCTGCCCCAGAGACAGCATTGCCGGTATCTTCGCTTGTAAAATAAAAGAGAAATCCTTTTGGGAATTATTGTTAGTTGTACTCATTTCAACCAAAAATACAAAGGCAAGTCCTGACATCATTTCAATATTTAGTACAAAAGCTTGAATAAAAATAGTTTTTAGAAATTTTTCATAAGTTCCTCATTTCTTGAATAATTAATTGATTTTCTTGTGAGAGAACATATAAGGCTGAGTTTTAGTTCATTACATATCGTCCTTCAACTAGGTTCACTTGGAATCCAGGAAAACATTTTTAGGAGTTTTCCTATATTGTGAAGCCTGTGTTATAGGCACTTATTCAATTTTCCTCAGTAACTCACGAGCACGTGTGTCTGTGTGTATTTTAACAATTAGAGGAAAATACATGTAAAGAATGTTTATCATACAATCTAATGATAAATCTCTTCCTGGGGACCTAAATCAGATATCTAATAAGATAGGAATGTCACAATGCATTTGTGGCCCCTGGCTGGATCCCTGCTCTGAATAAGGGCTGATTGTGCTGACGATAGTGATTTATGTATCATTCATGGTTTGTTAAATCAGATCATATGTAGGAAAGCAAGGTAATAAGTAAAGAACGTGTGAGTAAATTGAAGCAAAATCAAGTAAAGATTTGAGAAAACTGTCTACGTAATTCTTTCCTTAAAACTCCTTTTTGAAGGAAAGGGAATTTGTGAAATCAATCTACACTGATCAGATTACTTCCAATAAAACTGCTGGGGCACTGTTTTAAGTGCTCCTTATGAAAAAATCTAACCCCATGAATATAAAAGTAGCAGTGTATTTTAATTTAAAGTGGACTGTGTGGACAAGGAATCTGAAATGTGGATTCTTATTAGCTACACCAGTGATCATTTTGCATGGCCTTGCATGCCCCAATCTGTATAAAAGAGACAATGATGCCCATCTTGGCTTCCCTACAGGGTTAGTGTTCTAAGAAATAAATGAGATCTCTTTTAACTTCTGAAGCATTCTGCAAATGTAAGGGATTCTTATTATTCGACTATTCTTTGGAGTTGCACTTTTTCTTAACATGTGTAGAAAAAGGCACTACACATGAACCGAACTGAAAGAAAGGTGCTATGCATGAACCGAAAGATAAAACTGCAGCTCCCCTAAGTATCTGGGTTGTTCTCTGCTTGGCTACCTTTCGCCACTTCTGCAGCTAAATATAGAAAAGTAGACTCCAATGCAGAAGGTGGAGGCAAATTGTTAAGCTCCTCTTCCAACTTCATCAGGATTTTTGGCTTTCTTCTTCATACCAGTAGTTTGAATTATTAGGTAGCAGACATGCTGTCAAAAGACTGGATAATTATCTGTCATTTTCCATGTCTGAAGGCAGCCTTCCACCTCTGCAGCTAGATGGATTATCTGTGCTTGCATTCCAAAATTTATTATATTTGGATTTTATGTGGGTGTGCATGATCCCTCGAGGGAGAAACCTCAAGCAACCTCTTTTCCTCACCACCTCCATCCAACCCACACTTCACACACACAGACAGCCCCACACATACCACTCACACGCACACAATCACACACATATCCCACCATACCACACACAAATACACACAGTCACACACACACAATCACACCTGTACCCACACACACACACAATTACACACACGGCCCCACACAAACCACACACACACACACACACACACACTCTAAAACAGGGCTTTATGGACAACAACTGACCAAAAAACTTTGGATATTTGCTCATTAATCCCTTCACTACATAGATATGTTTATATTCTCATTTTCATATCATTTCCCAGCCCAATCAGTGTTCAGTCACACGCAGTCAGGAGAAAAACAAAACCCTAAGCATTGATGCAATTTTTTCTTAAGCCACCATTGCTCTTTGCAAAAGCTTGTCTCATTCCATATAAAACATGATGGTAACAGCTTTAGGATTGAAGATATTCATTAAAAAACTCTTCACTAAAGGCAAAAATCAAAATGCTGATTCAGTCGAGAATGTGATGCAGTTTTCCACCTGTAGAAAGGGATCTACAACAACTAATCTCTGTCCCTAGCCCAGTTCTCTCTGGCATCATCAACATGTATTTTTAAGTCACCTTGTAAGGGTTAGAGGAAAACAAACTCCTTCACTCTTTCTTAGATTCTTTCCAGACAATAGTAATCATGAAGAACGATCATGTATTTACTCAGAACAAATAATTAAATTATTCTCTCCATGTACTTTATTAAACGCTCACAGTGTGTCAGACCCTGAGAAGACAAAGATGAAAGACACAGTCATCCGTTCTCAGAGACACACACGAGTAGACCGTGAGCACGATGAGTGCCGACACGCAGCAGAGAATAGAAGGCTCTCTGCCTCTGAGCACAGGAAGAGGGCCTGGAGAAGGGAATCCTTAAGGGAGGAACAGAAATTTTCATGCAGACACAAGAACTACAGCTCTTGCATGGAGGCATGCAAGAGCATGGGGAATTTGAGGATTGGTTAGGAGCTCCACCTGGTTTAGGACTCCACCACCTGGAGGCAGGCAAGAGTCAGATCATAAAGACAATGCATAGGGTACAAGGGCTCGGCACTTCATCCTTGAGGTCAGTGATTCTCAGAATGTGGTTCCCAGGCTAGCAGCATCAGCATCCCCTGGGATCTTGAAGGAAATGCAAATTCTATTGCCCCATTCCAGGCCTAATGAATCAGAAACTCTAAGGTGGGGCTCAGCTATCTATGTTTTAACGACCTCGGATTCCACTGCAGTTAGTTTGAGGACCATCCAGTTCTCAACTCTAACCACATATTAGAGCCACCTGGGAAGATTTTAAACACTGTGAATTCCCATATTTCACCTTGGGAAACCAATGATTAAATGAGTAGAATAGGCTACTTCATGGGTGCCCAGCCTGTACACTTGCACAGGGTCCCAGGCTCAGAAAGGCCCACACTTGATTTCATGCTCGGCAAGATCACCATTTTGAAATTCTTAATAATTTTTGAACAAGTGGCCCTGCATTTTCATTATGTACTCATCCCTACAAATTATGTAGCCCGCCCTGGGCTGGGCCTTCAGTGTATCTTAAGTGTATCCTCAAGTTTTCTCTGGTGATTCTAACGGTGGTCATTGCTGAGAACTGCCAGGTTAGGAAATGTAGAAAAAAATCTAATTCAACTTCAATACAGGATTTTTAAAATTTCAAGATGGCCTGAGTCAAGATGGACAAATGTTGAATGAATCAAGTTGTAATGATGTTGATTAAAAACTGATTGATAAGAAATTTTAAAGTTCACTGAAATAGACTGGTAACCTGAGGGAGTCCTCCTGGGCAAATTACCAATCTTCTTCCTGTTCAATAGAAACATTCATTCATTGGGATTTGGATAAAAATATTAAAGTAATGCTCATATATTTACAGATGACACGATCCAATACTTTAGCTGACCGAATCAAAATACGATTGCCATCAGTGGGATGTGGAAGCTGCCTGGCTCCAGCTCAGAAGAGCAGATTGTACTCATCTCTGCCCAACCTCATTCCCAGTGGCATCACGATGTAGTTTGACATCAGCCATAACAGGAGGATTTACAACACAGAAATTGACAAGCGCTGAACAGAATCAGTTGTTAAACATTTACCAGCACACCACTGATTACCACCACTATTTATTGAATACTTTAATTTACATTATGTCATTATATATTTACTTTATGTCATTATACATGTTGCATTTTGCAGAGAAGAAAATCGAGTGATCTTCCTAAGGCCCATAAGAGGCCAATATCAACATTAACATTGTCTGTCTGCAAATTTTTGTGATTTTTCCACAGTGTGTCCTATCAGTGAATAAATAAGAATATGAAAGGCCTTTAACAGACTCAAATATAATCCAAATTCAACAAGATAAAAATATGATGCACAAAAAGCTTCTTGATTTGGAATCCATGAAATAACTGCACAAGTATGGGATGAAGAAAATGGACTTAAATATAGACTTATAAAAGGATATTAGAGGTATTATTTGAGAATACAATCTGAATTGATCAGCGTGATGCCCATTCCTGATTTGGCTTTAAACTTGACTGACTTACTCATGAATGCATCATGACCAAGGGGCCACATAGCACCCGGCCACCAAGAGTGGTTCCTTGTGTAATCACCTGTCCTCACCTCTTCACATTGAGCCAGCTTGGCCCTTGTTCTATATCCTTCTTGGTGGGCTCATCCTTTTGGCTTTAAAGCAGTCTTTTTTGAGTAAACATTCAGTCAATTCAAAGCTCAGGCTCATATCAGGAATGACATCCTCCAACGGGGTTCCCCTCTACCTTCTCCTTTCAAGTGTCTCAGAGCAGCAGGGGAGTGAAGTCTAGGTTTTATGCTCTCCTTTGGGCACCCACTGGTGCTGGCTGCAGCCTCCCAATTCCCCAAATCGCTGGTCTTCTTTAACAGATGCCCACCATCAGGTCTGGTCTTTAAAGGTGTCTTCACCTCCGACCACGACCTTCATGACTACAGTTTCCTTGCTCTGCTTCCTCATCCTGATCCTTCTTGTCCATAGTTCTATCAGCTCTTCTGTCCTCCCTCTGCCCAAACAAGGCATGCAAAACATCTGCATTCCTAATATTATATACTCTGGCTGTGAGTAACAAGAAAACTGTCATATCATTAGTCATCAGGGAAATGAACATTAAAATCACAGTGTGATGCCACTGCACATCTATTAGAATAGCTAAAATTAAAAGGACACCATACCAAGTGTCGGTGGGTATGTAGATTAACTGGAACTCTCCTACACTGCTGGTGGGAATATAAAACTGTCACTCCAAATATGACCCCGCCTTTCCACTGCTGGGTATTTACTGAAGAGAACGGATAGCATATGTCCCTGCAAAGACTTCCACAGAGAGTGATGTCTCCTCAAAACTGCCTGGGGCTGAAAGATCAGATGTGGCATCCTGAGGAGGCAAGTAGACCTGGGGTCATTTTAATAGGATCTTTTCCAAGAGGAAATATGTCACAGGGCAGGGGGACAAAAGACAATCCTGGTGGGAAGATCATGGGGGTGCAGTCAGAAAGTCACGGGGAAAATCATCAGTTTTTAATAGCATCCAGGCCCGGCGTGCAGGAAGACAGTTCACCCTCACTCTCCAGAGAGTGACTTCTTTTCTGCAAGTAGCTGGCAGAAAAGGAGAAGGTTTAACTCTAAACCAAATTCAGAAGTTTTCAAATACACACAAGATTGTATAGTCTATAATCAAATGGAAAGTCCGAAGACCGTCTATTACCTAGGATGTAACAGAGAAGTCATGGGTCCTACCACTGGATGGGAAAAACCTTGGGATACAAAAATCAAAATGCACTTTGGTCATATTCTCAGAATAATACTTGTTTAATGAAATTGTTATGCTTAAAAATGCCTTAGAATATAGGGAAGGCTTGAATAAATCACAGTGTGTCCGTATGAAGAACTGGTTAAGATAATTATGTAATTTTTCAGATTATTTTGAAAACTATAGAGTAGCCTAAAAAATGATGCTATGTGAAAAAAAAGTTCTCAAAACATTATTTCACAGTGTGATATCATATACTGAAAATATGTGTATTTATAGTGTTTAAAATTATCAGGTCAGATTAATTTGTCCAGCACGAGCAAAAGTTCAGTGTACTGAATAAAATTGTCGAGAATATTAACACGTAGAGTGGACGCCAAGCTGTTCAGTACAGTTGTGTAGGTTGTACACTGCACGTTTATGGGAACCAGTCATATCACTCTAGGTGAAGGGCAACCCCGGAAGTTGTGTAGCACACAACCCGTGTGATTGTATATGGCAATTGGGTAAAGAGAAAGTACTTGTATAAGGCTGAGAAAGACTAGTATTAGAGATAGGAACAGAAGTGGGAAACAATGTGACACAGAAGTCACGGAAGCAGAATATTTCTCTAGAAGGGAGCAAGAAACTATGTCTGAAAGCTCTGAAGAGATCTAATAGTTTAAAACCCCATAAGACTGTCTGACTGAAATGCAGTCTCCATCTCTAGGTAAAATTGCCATATTTAACCTATAAAAATATATTATTTCAAATATTGCATGAAACACATGTGCCAAAAAATTATTCATTGTTGATCTCAAATTCAAATTTCACTGGGTGCCTTGTATTTTATCTGGCAAACTTATCTGTAGAGGTAGTGACTCAGGGAATGGTAATCTATCGGAGAGAAACATTTTTTCAGCCAAAGCTTTTAAATTATTTCTGCCGTTGCTCTTTTCACTCATTACCTCTTTTGGAGACAAGATTTTCCTCTGTGTTATAGCCTACTACCACTTTTCCTCTTGGAGCTTGTCCCAACAGCATCCTGGTCCAAGATATTCCCCAGGAAGCATTTTTGGATGCTGTGTCAGACGACCTTCAGTGCCTTTTGACTGGGAAAATCCATAGACAGAAACACTTTTAAATTAAAAACTGCACATTAACAAAGTGCTTCATGGGCAAAGCAAGAGGACTAAAGTGTGAGCATCAGGAAGAATCACTTCCTTCTGGTTGTTCCTGATGAGCCTTCAGCCTGGCCTTGCTGCCTCAATTCCCACCGTAGCATCTTCCTCCCACTGCCAGAAAGAGCCTTGAGGGACACGCCCTCCAGTGACTTCTCCTTGGTCTCAGTAAAATTAAAGCTCTCACCATGGGGTGGGAGGCCCTATGTAATGGGCCCTTGCCCACCCTCTAGCCTGCTGGCAGCTCCCCAATGGTCCAGGCAGGTGCCTGCCCTGTGGTCTTTGCACTTTGTCTTGCACTGGCCCCCTCTCTCACTACTGAAGGTCTCTGCTCAAATGTCACCAATCAGAGAAGCCCTCCCCCCACGTTACTCTATCCCTGTTACCGTTCGTTGTTGCATTTTGTTCATAGCTCTCACCACCCTCCACAGTATGTACTGATGCTGTCACCCACCAACCATGTCTAGACTGTGAGAAGAAACACCATCTGATTTAGTCCTGCTGTACCCCTTGTGCCTGGAGTCATGCCTGGCACTTGGTGAGCACTCCATTCATTCATGATGAAGTGTTCACTTCCAGTTAGAGATGCGTGGAGCCTCCTCCACACAGCAAAGAGGGCACAATGGAGGGAGGAGGGCAGATAGCCGGGAAGGGACAGGATTCAGGGAGAACAAGTTCTAGAGCATGGGACCCTGTAGACCCTCGGACAACCTCTCCCACGGGGGTAAGCCCCACTCTGGCACATGGTTGACATGTTCTCCTGACTGGGACAATCTCCTGTGGTGACTTCAGTGCCACACCATGACTGATGCCTCCTTCCCAGGGCTGGAGGGAAAGGACCTTGTTTTGTATGATGGTGGTGACTGGTTCAATTCCTTGCTTTGTTTTCACCTTAATCTCCCTCCTTTCTCACTTTTCCTGCCAGATTCTCTTTGTAGCACCTTCTTCCTTTCTTACCAACCAGCCCTCTTACTTTTACTCCTGCCTCACTCATAACCATGTGCAGAAAAACCCTTCCATGACACTCCGCCCCTTTTAGCCACCCTCCTCTCCTCTTGGCAGACGCAACAGTGGAGAGTGGCCTCCATTTGTAACCTCCACTGCCTCGCCTTTGATCACACCTCGACCTTCGGAGTTAGGACTTCTGTCCCCACCAACATGTGGAAATCTGTCTCTCCAAGGTCACCAAAAAATACCTATCAAGCAGACCCTTAGGATTAAACTACTAGATCACTTCAGAGTTTTCAGACATAGTTTATTGCTCCCTCCCAGAGAAATATTCTGTGGCTTCTGTGTCACGTCATTCCCAGTTCTGTTCCTATCTCTACCACTAGTCTTTCTTAACCTTACACAAGTACTTTCTCTTTCCCCGGTTGCCACGTACAGTCACACAGGTTGTGCACTACACAACTTCTGGGGTTGCCCTTCCCCTAGACTGTGTTATGACCGATGTCTGGAAACGCACAGTGTACAGTCTGCATAACTGTACAGAGCTGCTCTGTATCCATCTACGTATTATATTCTCCACAATTTCATTTCAGTGCACTTAACTCCTCGCTCTTCATGTTCACACTGGCCAAATTCATCTGATCTGATACTCTTAAATGTTCTGTATACGATGATGTTTTCCAAATTGACATCTCCACTTCAGGCTTCCGTTCTTGTGCAACAGACCTGTATTTTTATTGCCATTCTGGATATTTCCCTTTGGATGTCCCACAGGCACTTCAAATTCAGCATTTCCAAAACTTAACTCAGTATATTTATCACCCATTGAACCAGATGTTCTCCTATATACCCTACTTCAGTTAATGAGTCTATTATCTACCTGTGACCTGAGTCAGACATCGAAGAGTCATGCTTTTCAATATTCTCACCACCCAGTATGATTTATCACCAGGTTCTGCCAAATAAGCGTATCTCTGCCTCTCCTTCCCCCACCTCCACTCCTCCAGATATGCCCCTCTTCATCACCCTTAGGCTATTGCAGAAGGTTCCAATTTCATCTCTCCATCTGCAATCCATCTTCCACATCATACCCCAAATTGTCTTAATAAAAATACAAATCTGATCTTGTCAGTTCCCTACTTAAAACTCTCATTATCTTAAAAATTACATCTCATCTTTGACAAGCAGTGCCCTCTACAATGTGGCCTCCTGCTGATGCTCAGATTCATATCATGCCAGTTTCCACCTATACCTCCTGCTCCAGCCATACCAGCTATCGCCATTACAGAGAAAACCAGACTTCTGGTACAGTTTTGTGCTTTTGCGCAAGCCAGTCTCATGACAGGACTTGTTCTCCAGGCTACCTGGAAAACCCTCAAAATCAAGTCCTCTGTAAACTCACCACTCGGCTCAGACCAGGCTAGCCACTCTGCTCTCTGTGACACCATGTAAATATGTGTATAACTCTAGGCTTTTCCTTATCCCACTACATTGTAATTGTTTTGTTTGCATGATGGTCTGTGGGATTGCTTGAGGGCCAAGCTCATATCTTGTTCGAATTTGAATCCTCCGTGCCTGGCCTAGTGCCTGACGTAGATTATGTATTCCACAATTACATGCTGATGAGTGATGAAAAGTTATATGAGTCACCATCTAAATAATACAAGGAATGGAAACATTTTACATGTTTGGAATTAGTGGTTCTAAGTCTTCCCTGAGGGAATGTCTAATTTACATACATGGAAAGGAGAGAATCTTTCACCAAGCCTCTTTCAATATTGTCCCTTTTGCCCATATTTCATCTTGTGTGAATAAATAATAAGCCAACTGCAGCCAACAGATGTCTCCTGTAATATGTCTAAGTTGCAAGCGTGTGACAAGCGGGAACCCACGAAGGGATGCAAGTTGCCAGGCCAGGGTTAATGACTGAGTGGATAGAAATAGATGCAGAGGATGGGTGAATTAGAAGTCCAGGCAATTAAATGGCACTAACGGAAGAGGGGGTCAGGGTTCACAGGAGGACAGAAGCTGCAACTAACTAAGAAACAGCCAAAGAGTTCTGCTAATGGGCCAAGCAGAGGCCCAAGAAGACATTGCTGAGGCTACTTGAAAGAGAACCTGTCCTTCAGAACCCAAGTTAGAGGTCAGGCAAAAGCTGGCTAAAAGTTTTAGTCTGATAAAATGATGGGAAGAAGGAGGAGGAGAAACAAACACTTATATCATAGTACTCACTATGTGACAAATACCGTTCTAAGTTACCTTTACAGGTGTTTACAACATTCCTAGGAGTTATTTTCCCAAATTTTACAGATTAGGGAAATTGAGTCCTAAAGAGCTGAAATATCATTTCCAAAGCTGCATAGTAAGTTGTGGAGCCAGAATTTAAACCAAGGAATTCTAGCTCCTGGGAGCAGGCACTCTCAACAATATGCTGCCTCCTAGAAGTAAATTTCTGGGTCAAATTGTGTTTGATTTTTAATGATCTTTTTCCATATTACCAAATTGTCTGAGAAAAGGGTTGAAACACCTGATCTTCAGAAGCAAAGTATAAGGCTGAGCCTTTTCTCACACCTTTGCCAACTGCGAGCACCATCATGTTTCATTCTTGCCTGTCAGATATACAAAAAGTGGTCCCTATTCTCAGAATTCGATTACTAATAAAATCATCATTTTTATACTTTTTATACTTTTTTTTATTTTTGCGAATTTATTGTTCATGTTGTTGGTTCTTTTTTTTTCTTCTGGCATCCATCTTTAATGGTGATTTTAAAGCAACCTTATATTTTCAGTTTACTAACCTTTTGACTCTTATCTGTGTTGCTAATTATTATACAATTTTGTCTTTGTATTATGTATATAGTGCTTTTTACCATACTCAAATCTTGAGTTTTTCATAGTCAAATCTATCTCCCTAGAATTTTAACTATGAAACTTTATTATTTTATACATAATTTTCATTACTTCATTATTATTCTTCATTGTAATATATTACTATACTTTAATTAATACATATTTTATATACAAAGGAAAGCACAGACTCTCACAAACATTCATGTAATCTCGTTCAAATTTCACCATTGTAACTTTTGGCTGCAAATGTATTCAGATCATTTAAAAAATAACATATCTCGAATACAACTAGCAAGTCTTCCCACATTCTCTCTCTAACTCCCTTGTTATTTACAGTTCTGAAAGTTTAAGCATTTTATCACTTACATTTAAGTCTATGATCCATTGTGAATTAATTTTTGTGCAGCATAAGGTAAGAATCTAGGTTATTTTTTTCCCAAATAGAATTTTTCCCAGCAGCATTTATTGAAAGGAATGTATTTTCCCCACAGGAATACCTGAGGACGTTGTGGAAAATCGATTAAGCATGTAAGTATGGATTCGCTTTTTAACTCTCTTCTGTTCCATGGATCATTTTATGTTTACACCATACCACACTGTCTTAATTACTATAGCTTTATAGTAGGTCTTGAAATGAGGGAGTTTATGCTCTTTATTTCTCTTTCTAAAAAATGTTTTGGATATCCATGTATTTTGTCTATTTATATAAATTTTAAACTCACTATGTCAATTTCTTTAAAAAAAAAAAAAGGATTGCTAATAGTTTGACATTTCACTGAATCTGTAGATTACTTTGGGTAGAATTGGTATCTTAACAATATTGATTCTTTAAATTGATTAACACGGTGTAAGTCTCCATTTATTAATTACCCTTGGCAACTTTTCTACATCATTTATTAAATGTATTCCTAATTTTATGTTATTGTCAAAAGTATGTTTTATCTCGTTTTCTAAATGTTTATTGCTAGAACATAGAAATACTATTGGGTTTTGAATATTGGCCTTTATCTTACAACCTCATTAAATTAATTTATTAGTCCTACTAGATTTTTGTAGATTACATAAGCTCATGTTGTCTGCAAATAATGACACTTTGCTTTTTCTTTTCCTTTTTTTCCTTGCTTTACTACACTGGCTAGGATGTCTAGTAAAATTATAAATATAGAAGTGCTGAAGCAGAAATTCTTAATTTATTCCTGATCTTAGGCAGGAAGCGCAAAGCTTTTCATCAGTGATATGTGCAGTAGTTTTTAGGGGTCTTAACCAGGTCAAGAAATTTTCTTTCTAAAAATCATCATTCATTGAGATTATTTTAATTATGAATGAGTGTTGAATGTTGTCAAATGTTTTTGGCAACTTTCAAAGTGATTGTATGTTTTCTTCTTTATTTTATTAATATGATAAGTTACATTAATTGATTTTCAAATATTAAATCAATCTTGCTTTTCTGGAATGAAACCCCACTTCCCCATAATCATGTCTCATCCTTCACATATACAATTACATTTGATTTGCAAACTTTTTAAAAAGGATCTCTGTGTCCATGTTCATTAGAGATACTAGTCTGTAGTTCTGTCTTTTCTGGACTTTTTCTTCAGTTTGGGTAACAAGGTAATAGTGGCCTCACAAAATAAGCTAAAATGTTTTTCCTCCTCCTTTATTTTTGAAAGGGTTTTGTAAGAGTAGCTTTATTTTCTTTTTTACATATTTGATAAGAGACATCTAGGACTAGAGTTTTCTGTATAGGAAAATTTCAAGTCATAAATTCCACTCTGATGTGATTTCGCTCTGTATCCCCTCCCAAATCTCATGTCAAATTGTAATTCTCAGTGTTGTGGGAGAGACCTGGTGGAAGGTGACGGGATCGTAGGGGTGTTTTTCCCCCTTGCTGTTTTCGTGATAGTGACTGACTTCTCATGAGATCTTGTTGTTTAAAAGTGTAGCACTTCCCCCTTCATGATCTCTCTGTCTCCTGCCATGATATGGAGATGTACTTGCTTCCTCTCTGCCCTTCTGTCATAATTGAAAGTTTCCTAAGCCCTCCCAGCCATGCTTCCTGTATAGCCTGTGGAACTGTGAGTCAATTAAATCTCCCTTCTGCATAAATTACCCAGTCTCAGGTAGTCCTTATAGCAGTGCGAAAATGGACTATTACAAAATATTGGTACCAGGAGTGGGGTATTGTTATAAAGATACCTGAAAATGTGGAAGCAACTTTGGAACTGGGTAATGGGCGAAGGCTGGAACAATGTGGAGGGGTTTGAAGAAGGCAGGAAGATGAGGGAAACTTTTGAACTTCCTAGAGATTTGTTGAATGGTTGTAACCAAAATGCTGATAGTGATATGGACAATGAAGTCCAGGCTAAGGTGGTCTCAGATGTAGATGAGGAACTTACTGGGAACTGGAATAAAGGTCATTCTTGCCATGCTTTAGCAAAGAGACTGGTGGCATTGTGCCCCTGCTCTAAAGATCTGTGGAACTTTGAACTTGAGAGAGATGATTTAGGATAGCTGGCAGAAGAAATTTCTAAGTTTCCGGCAGAAGAAATTTCTAAGCTTCTGGCAGAAGGAATTTCTAAGCAGCAAAGCATTCAAGATTTGACTTGACTGCTTCTAACAGCATATACTCATATGCATTTGCAAAGAGGTGATCTGAACCTGGAAGTTACATTTAAAAGGGAAGGAGAGCATAAAAGTTTACAATATTTGTAGTCTGACCATGCAGTAGAAAAGAAAATCCCATTTTCAGTGGATAAATTCAAGCCAGCTGCAGAAATTTGCATAAGTAAAGAAGAGATGAATGTTAATAGCCAAGACAATGAAGAAAATGTTTCTGGGGCATTTCAGAGACCTTCACAGCAGCCGCTCTTATCACAGGCCTGGAAGCCTAGGAGGGAAAAAAATGGTTTTCTGCGGGGCAGAGCAAGATGGCCGAATAGGAACAGCTCCAGTCTCCAACTCCCAGCACAAGCGACACAGAAGACCGGTGATTTCTGCATTTTCAACTGAGGAACTGGGTTCATCTCACTGGGGAGTGCTGGACGATCGGTGCTGGTCAGCTGCTGCAGCCCGACCAGCGAGAGCTGAAGCAGGGCAAGGCATTGCCTCACCTGGGAAGCGCAAGGGGGAAGGGAATCCCTTTTCCTAGCCAGGGGAACTGAGACACACAACACCTGGAAAATCGGGTAACTCCCACCCCAATACTGCGCTTTAAGCAAACAGGCACACCAGGAGATCATATCCCACACCTGGCCGGGAGGGTCCCACACCCACGGAGCCTCCCTCATTGCTAGCACAGCAGTCTGTGATCTACCGGCAAGGCAGCAGCGAGGCTGGGGGAGGGGCGCCCGCCATTGCTGAGGCTTAAGTAGGTAAACAAAGCTGCTGGGAAGCTCGAACTGGGTGGAGCTCACAGCAGCTCAAGGAACCCTGCCTGTCTCTGTAGACTCCACCTCTGGGGACAGGGCACAGTAAACAATAACAAACGAAGTAGAAACCTCTGCAGACGGAAATGACTCTGTCTGACAGCTTTGAAGAGAGCAGTGGATCTCCCAACACGGAGGTTGAGATCTGAGAAGGGACAGACTGCCTGCTCAAGTGGGTCCCTGACCCCTGAGTAGCCTAACTGGGAGACATCCCCCACTAGGGGCAGTCTGACACCCCACACCTCACAGGGTGGAGTACACCCCTGAGAGGAAGCTTCCAAAGCAAGAATCAGACAGGTACACTCGCTGTTCAGAAATATTCTATCTTCTGCAGCCTCTGCTGCTGATACCCAGGCAAACAGGGTCTGGAGTGGACCTCAAGCAATCTCCAACAGACCTACAGCTGAGGGTCCTGACTGTTAGAAGGAAAACTATCAAACAGGAAGGACACCTACACCAAAACCCCATCAGTACACCACCATTTTCAAAGACCAGAGGCAGATAAAACCACAAAGATGGGGAAAAAGCAGGGCAGAAAAGCTGGAAATTCAAAAAATAAGAGCGCATCTCCCCCGGCAAAGGAGCGCAGCTCATTGCCAGCAATGGATCGAAGCTGGACGGAGAATGACTTTGACGAGATGAGAGAAGAAGGCTTCAGTCCATCAAATTTCTCAGAGCTAAAGGAGGAATTACGTACCCAGCGCAAAGAAACTAAAAATCTTGAAAAAAAAGTGGAAGAATTGATGGCTAGAGTAATTAATGCAGAGAAGGTCATAAACAAAATGAAAGAGATGAAAACCATGACATGAGAAATACGTGACAAATGCACAAGCTTCAGTAACCGACTCGATCAACTTGAAGAAAGAGTATCAGCGATTGAGGATCAAATGAATGAAATGAAGCGAGAAGAGAAACCAAAAGAAAAAAGAAGAAAAAGAAATGAACAAAGCCTGCAAGAAGTATGGGATTATGTAAAAAGACCAAATCTACGTCTGATTGGGGTGCCTGAAAGTGAGGGGGAAAATGGAACCAAGTTGGAAAACACTCTTCAGGATATCATCCAGGAGAACTTCCCCAACCTAGTAGGGCAGGCCAACATTCAGATCCAGGAAATACAGAGAACGCCACAAAGATACTCCTCGAGAAGAGCCACTCCAAGACACATAATTGCCAGATTCACTAAAGTTGAAATGAAGGAAAAAATCTTAAGGGCAGCCAGAGAGAAAGGTCAGGTTACCCACAAAGGGAAGCCCATCAGACTGACAGCAGATCTCTCGGCAGAAACTCTACAAGCCAGAAGAGAGTGGGGGCCAATATTCAACATTCTTAAAGAAAAGAATTTTCAACCCAGAATTTCATATCCAGCCAAACTAAGTTTCATAAGTGAAGGAGAAATAAAATCCTTTACAGATAAGCAAATGCTTAGAGATTTTGTCACCACTAGGCCTGCCTTACAAGAGACCCTGAAGGAAGCATTAAACATGGAAAGGAACAACCGGTACCAGCCATTGCAAAAACATGCCAAAATGTAAAGACCATGAGGCTAGGAAGAAACTGCATCAATTAACGAGCAAAATAACCAGTTAATATCATAATGGCAGGATCAAGTTCACACATAACAATATTAACCTTAAATGTAAATGGACTAAATGCTCCAATTAAAAGACACAGAATGGCAAACTGGATAAAGAGTGAAAACCCATCAGTCTGCTGTATTCAGGAGACCCATCTCACACGCAGAGACATACATAGGCTCAAAATAAAGGGATGGAGGAAGATTTACCAAGCAAATGGAGAACAAAAAAAAGCGGGGGTTGCAATCCTAGTCTCTGATAAAACAGACTTTAAACCATCAAAGATCAAAAGAGACAAAGAAGGCCATTACATAATGGTAAAGGGATCAATTCAACAGGAAGAGCTAACTATCCTAAATATATATGCACCCAATACAGGAGCACCCAGATTCATAAAGCAAGTCCTTAGAGACTTACAAAGAGACTTAGACTCCCATACAATAATAATGGGAGACTTCAACACTCCACTGTCAACATTAGACAGATCAACGAGACAGAAAGTTAACAAGGATATCCAGGAATTGAACTCATCTCTGCAGCAAGCAGACCTAATAGACATCTATAGAACTCTACACCCCAAATCAACAGAATATACATTCTTCTCAGCACCACATCGTACTTATTCCAAAATTGACCACGTAATTGGAAGTAAAGCACTCCTCAGCAAATGTACAAGAACAGAAATTATAACAAACTGTCTCTCAGACCACAGTGCAATCAAACTAGAACTCAGGACTAAGAAACTCAATCAAAACTGCTCAACTACATGGAAACTGAACAACCTGCTCCTGAATGACTACTGGGTACATAACGAAATGAAGGCAGAAATAAAGATGTTCTTTGAAACCAATGAGAACAAAGATACAACATACCAGAATCTCTGGGACACATTTAAAGCAGTGTGTAGAGGGAAATTTATAGCACTAAATGCCCACAAGAGAAAGCAGGAAAGATCTAAAATTGACACTCTAACATAGCAATTAAAAGAATTACAGAAGCAAGAGCAAACACATTCGAAAGCTAGCAGAAGGCAAGAAATAACTAAGATCAGAGCAGAACTGAAGGAGATAGAGACACAAAAATCCCTCCAAAATATCAATGAATCCAGGAGTTGGTTTTTTTAAAAGATCAACAAAATTGACAGACCGCTAGCAAGACTAATAAAGAAGAAAAGAGAGAAGAATCAAATCGACACAATTAAAAATGATAAAGGGGATATCACCACCGACCCCACAGAAATACAAACTACCATCAGAGAATACTATAAACACCTCTACGCAAATAAACTGGAAAATCTAGAAGAAATGGATAATTTCCTGGACACTTACACTCTTCCAAGACTAAACCAGGAAGAAGTTGAATCCCTGAATAGACCAATAGCAGGCTCTGAAATTGAGGCATTAATAGCCTACCAACCAAAAAAAGTCCAGGACCAGATGGATTCACAGCTGAATTCTACCAGAGGTACAAGGAGGAGTTGGTACCATTCCTTCTGAAACTATTCCAATCAATAGAAAAAGAGGGAATCCTCCCTAACTCATTTTATGAGGCCAACACCATCCTGATACCAAAGCCTGGCAGAGACACAACAAAAAAAGAGAATTTTAGACCAATATCCCTGATGAACATCGATGCAAAAATCCTCAATAAAATACTGGCAAACCGGATTCAGCAGCACATCAAAAAGCTTATCCACCATGATCAAGTGGGCTTCATCCCTGGGATGCAAGGCTGGTTCAACATTCACAAATCAATAAACATAATCCAGCATATAAACAGAACAAAAGACAAGAACCACATCATTATCTCAATAGATGCAGAAAAGGCTTTTGACAAAATTCAACAGCCCTTCATGCTAAAAGCGCTCAATAAATTCGGTATTGATGGAACGTACCTCAAAATAATAAGAGCTATTTATGACAAACCCACAGCCAATATCATACTGAATGGTATGAATGGCAAAAACTGGAAAAATTCCCTTTGAAAACTGGCACAAGACAGGGATGCCCTCTCTCACCACTCCTATTCAACATAGTGTTGGAAGTTCTAGCTAGGGCAATCCGGTAAGAGAAAGAAATCAAGGGGATTCAGTTAGGAAAAGAAGAAGTCAAATTGTCCCTGTTTGCAGATGACATGATTGTCTATTTAGAAAACCCCATTGTCTCAGCCTAAAATCTCCTTAAGCTGATAAGCAACTTCAGCAAAGTCTCAGGATACAAAATTAATGTGCAAAAATCACAAGCATTCTTATACACCAGTAACAGACAAACAGAGAGCCAAATCAGGAATGAACTTCCATTCACAATTGCTTCAAAGAGAATAAAATACCTAGGAATCCAACTTACAAGGGATGTAAAGGACCTCTTCAAGGAGAACTACAAACCACTGCTCAGTGAAATAAAAGAGGACATAAACAAATGGAAGAACATACCATGCTCATGGATAGGAAGAATCAATATCGTGAAAATGGCCATACTGCCCAAGGTAATTTATAGATTCAATGCCATCCCCATCAAGCTACCAATGAGTTTCTTCACAGAATTGGAAAAAACTGCTTTAAAGTTCATATGGAACCAAAAAAGAGCCCGCATCTCCAAGACAATCCTAAGTCAAAAGAAAAAAGCTGGAGGCATCACGCTACCTGACTTCAAACTATACTACAAGGCTACAGTAACCAAAACAGCATGGTACTGGTCCCAAAACAGAGATATAGACCAATGGAACAGAACAGAGTCCTCAGAAATAATACCACACATCTACAGCCATCTGATCTTTGACAAACCTGAGAGAAACAAGAAATGGGGAAAGGATTCCCTATTTAATAAATGGTGCTGGGAAAATTGGCTAGCCATAAGTAGAAAGCTGAAACTGGATCCTTTCCTTACTCCTTATACGAAAATTAATTCAAGATGGATTAGAGACTTAAATGTTAGACCTAATACCATAAAAATCCTAGAGGAAAACCTAGGTAGTACCATTCAGGACATAGGCATGGGCAAAGACTTCATGTCTAAAACACCAAAAGCAACGGCAGCAAAAGCCAAAATTGACAAATGGGATCTCATTAAACTAAAGAGCTTCTGCACAGCAAAAGAAACTACCATCAGAGTGAACAGGCAACCTACAGAATGGGAGAAAATTTTTGCAATCTACTCATCTGACAAAGGGCTAATATCCAGAACCTACAAAGAACTCAAACAAATTTACAAGAAAAAAACAAACAACCCCATCCAAAAGTGGGCAAAGGATATGAACAGACATTTCTCAAAAGAAGACATTCATACAGCCAACAGACACATGAAAAAATGCTCATCATCACTGGCCATCAGAGAAATGCAAATCAAAACCACAATGAGATACCATCTCACACCAGTTAGAATGGCGATCATTCAAAAGTCAGGAAACAACAGGTGCTGGAGAGGATGTGGAGAAATAGGAACACTTTTACACTGTTGGTGGGATTGTAAACTAGTTCAACCATTATGGAAAACAGTATGGCGATTCCTCAAGGATCTAGAACTAGATGTACCATATGACCCAGCCATCCCATTACTGGGTATATACCCAAAGGATTATAAATTATGCTGCTATAAAGACACATGCACACGTATGTTTATTGCAGCACTATTCACAATAGCAAAGACTTGGAATCAACCCAAATGTCCATCAGTGACAGATTGGATTAAGAAAATGTGGCACATATACACCATGGAATACTATGCAGCCATAAAAAAGGATGAGATTGTGTCCTTTGTAGGGACATGGATGCAGCTGGAAACCATCATTCTTAGCAAACTATCACAAGAACAGAAAACCAAACACCGCATGTTCTCACTCATAGGTGGGAACTGAACAATGAGATCACTTGGACTCGGGAAGGGGAACATCACACACCGGGGCCTATCATGGGGAGGGGGAAGGGGGGAGGGATTGCATTGGGAGTTATACCTGATGTAAATGAGGAGTTGATGGGTGCAGCACACCAACATGGCACAAGTATACATATGTAACAAACCTGCATGTTATGCACATGTACCCTACAACTTAAAGTATAATAATAATAAATAAATTATAAAAATAAAATAAAATAAAATAAAATAAAAATGGTTTTCTAGGTCAGGCCCAGGGCCCCAATGTTCTGTGCAGCCTCAAGACATGGTGCCCTATATTTCAGCCACTCCAGCTACAGTCATGGCTAAAAGGGCCCAAGGTACAGCTCAGGCCATTGCCTCAGAGGGTTCAATCTCCAAGCCTTGGCAGCTTCCATGTGGTCTTGGGCCTGTGGGTGCACAGAAGGCAAGAGTTGAGGTTTGGGAGCCTAGATGTCAGAGGATGTATAGAAACACCTGGATGTCCAAGTAGAAGTCTGCTGCAGGGTCAGAGCTCTGATGGAGAACCTCTACTAGGGCAATGTGGAGAAAAAATGTGGGGTTGGAGCCCCCACATAGAGTCCCCAGTGGGGCACTGTGTAGTGGAGCTGTGAGAAGAGGGCCATCGTTCTCCAGACCCCAGAATGGTAGATCCACTGACAGCTTGCACCATGCACCTGGAAAAGCTGCAGGCACTCAGTGCCAGCCCATGAAAGCAGCCACGAGATCTGTGTACTTTGCAGAGCCACAGGGACAGAGCTGCCCAAGGCCTTGGGGAGCCCACCACTTGCATCAGTGTGGCCTGGATGTGAGACGTGGAATCAAAGGAGATTATTTTGGAGCTTTAAGATTTAATGACTGCCCTGTTGGGTTTTGGACTTGCATGGGACCTGTAGTCACTGTGTTTTGACTGATTTCTCCCTCTTAGAATGGGTCTATTTACCCAATGCATCTACCCCCGTTATATCTTGAAAGTAACTATCTTGTTTTTAATTTTACAGGCTGATAGGCAGAAGGGACTTGCCTTGTCTCAGATGAGACTTTGGACTTGGCCTTTGATAAATACTGCAATGAGATAAGACTGGGGACTGTTGGGAAGGCATGACTGTGTTTTGAAATGTGAGAAGGACATGGTATTTGGGAGGAGCCAGGGGTAGAACAATATGGCTTGGCTCTGTGTCACCACCAAAATCTCAGGTCAAATTGTAGTTCCCCATATTGGAGACAGAACCTGGTGGAAGGTGAATGGATCACGGTGATGGACTTCCCCCTTGTTATTCTCATGATAGTAAGCGATCCTGAGATCTGGTTGTTTAAAAGTGTATATCACCTCCCCCTTCACTTTCTCTCTCTCTCTCTCTCCTGCCACCATGTGAAAATATGCTTTCTCCCCCTTCAACATTCTGCCATGATTGTAAGTTTCCTGAGCCTCCCAGTCATGCTTCCTATACAGCTTGCAGAACTGTGAGTAAATTAAACCTCTTTTCTTCATAAATTACCCAGCCTCAGGGAGTTCTTTAGAGCAATGCGAGAACAGACTAGAATACACCTCCTTAATTAATATAGAGCTATTCAAGTTTTGTATTCCTATTTTGGTAATTTGTGTTTCTCATTTCTATTTTAGCGATTTGTATTTTTCAAGGAATGTAGCCATTTTATCTTAATAGAGTTTCAAATCCACTGGCATAAAGTTAATATTCTGTTGTTGCCTTTTTATTATCTATAAGTTCTATAGTAATGTCCCCTCTCTCATTGCCATTGTTATTTGATTCTGTGGACATCAATGAAATCAAGATGGTTGATAATGTTGTTCACATATTCTGTCTTTGCTGGATTTTTGCTTAGTCGTTCTTTCGATTGTTGTTGTTGTTGTTGTTGTTGTTGAAACAGGCCCACCCTCTGTCACCCAGGCTGAAGTGCAGTGGCACAATCATAGCGTACTGAAGCCTTGACCTCTCAGCCTCAAGTCATCTTCCCACCTCAGATTCCTGAGTGGTTGGGACTACAGACGTACATCACCATGTCTTGCTACTTTTTAAAATTTGTTTGTAAAGATGGGGTCTTGCTCTATTGCCCATGTTGATCTTGAACTCCTGGGTTCAAGTCAGCTTCCTGCCTCAGCCTCCCAAACTGCTGGGATTACAGGCATAAGACACCATGCCTGGCCTTTTCAATTGTTGAGAAAGTAGTATTAGACTCTCCAACCATCATTGTGGAATTGTCTATTTCTCCCACTAACTTTGTCAACATTTGCTTCATGTACTCTGAAACTCTGTTATTAGGTGCATGCACATCTGTGATTGTTAGAAGCAGCAGTGACTTCCAGAAACTTAAATTATTCTCTGGGAATTATCAACTTCAGAGTTATAGACAGCTGAAAATATTGGTAACATATACTTGCATTTCCAATAATTTTTTACAGCTTTATTTTCCTACGTTAAACTTCTTTCTACTCAAAAAAAACCTTAAAATTGTTCCTGTTTTACTCGAACAACATTTTACAACCGTAAGTACAAGCAATACGTACATGATCATAATAAATACTGAATATTTATTTAGTAAAAATGATCACATATAAGAAGAATGTGGGCTACATAAGACGAATGGGAGGAAGGAAGTGTAAAATTGGGGATGGGGTACTGAATTAGTATGGCAGCTAAATTTTCATCTTTCTTAGTAGGAAGTGAATTGATAATCTAATATTAATGATCAAGAAATAAAAACTTAGGTATATTACATACAAATATGGAAATAACTACAAGAGGAAACATTTAAGAGCCGAAATTGTTTATTCTGGAGAGAGACACTAGGTTTCTTCTGGAGACAGGTACTTGGGTATAGGGAAGGGTGGAAGAGAAGGAGCCAGAGAATGCTGGTTTTTATTATTAGTCCTGGGTTATTATTTGACCCTTTATATATACTTTGATAAAACCAAAATTTTACTTAAATGTAATTTAAATATAACTCAAAGTGTGATTCCATTTGTGTGGACGGTCATACAAGTACCATATCCAGGGAATATCCAATAGAAGAAAAGAATCAGTGGCTGCTTGATAGGTCCTGGTTTCATGGCAGAGACATAATTTAACTTGAATTCTAAAATATGGTAGCAAGTGACATTAGATTTCAGTTGGTGATATTACTAGGTTATAAGTGTTTTCTAGGGAAGATACATACCCATGACAACTTACAGGCCTGAATTCTTAGTGACATTTCCTGTCCCAAGGCTGATTCAATTCTCAGACTAACAATTATTGCCTTTCTCCAATATCCTTTTTCATTTCTGTAACACCAAAGAACTTTCTGGCCTAGAATTGTTCTACTTCCAACACAGCTGACATGTGATGTTATGGCAAATTCAGAGACTCAGGTTTCTCCTGAGAAATCTGAACATCTTTTCCAATTAATTATATTAAATAGTACATAATTTTTCTTTGAGGATTCAGAAAGCCCTTGAGTTGAGTTTGCCTAAGTAAATTAGAAGCAACAACTTAGAAATAGCAGGACTCTGAAGGGTCTGAACATTTACCTAAGCAACTATACTATGGAATGTAATGAAAAGGCGATTTTAGCATTTTTCCACTATACCTTAAATATTTTTCTGAGTCTAATTCCTCACTAGGATGAAATTTGAGACAAGTTACATGAATCTTCAGGTAACTCTATTTCAGTGATTAAAATGGACATTTCCCTGTAATAGAAGTGACTTTAATCTGGAGTTAAATTCACTCTCTCCTGAAGTTCAAAACTAATAGGTACAAAGTCCTGAAGTCAAGAGAGTCAGTGTTGTCAGAGTACTTACTCTTTCCTATTGCGTATTTTTATGTGTTCTCCTCCAACCTCAGTTTATGACCTTGCCAGCTTTGGAAGAAGGGAAGAACAGAAATGTTTTACAGTGGTGAGTCTGTTTCATACTCTCTGATCCTTGCAGCCAGGGTCTCTCATGGGGTCTTTGCACAGTTTGAAGGATCCTACCTCCTTTATTTCTGGAAATCTTCAATAACTATTTCCACAGAGCAGGTGGTCCATCTTCCCTAGTTGGTCATATATCTCTTTCCTTAGTCCTTAGACACCTAGCTCAAAGGAAAATGTCTTTCTGCTAAGATCTCTTCTCCTCTCTCGTTTTTCCTCATGAAACCCTCAGGAAACCCCCACACTGATCTCTATTGCAGGTGTCCCACAACTGGGAAACACTTGCTCAGCCTGAGCCCCATCAAACATTTTGAGTGCCAACTGCCCACAGAAGATGCTGCTCTTTCACTCTTCCACTAAACAGATTTGTTGGCCCATAGCTCACCATGTAGATTTTCCAGGAGGATGTTAGCAACAATCCATTATGTCACTTAAACTGCCGGGGACACATGAGGCACTCTGTACCTGGTCCTGTTGCATCCTCATTGTCTTGATTTGAGAGGATGGAGGTAGGGAAAGGCATCACAAGACACTAATATTTCTTTTTAAGAATAACTAATAATCTCTTATTGTCAATTGTTTTATACCCTTGATGTGGATGAGAGATGTAAGAGGCAGAAAACCAAATTATGATTACCCCCCGGTAAATCCTTCATCACTGTAAGTGGTAAACATGGAGATGTGGTGCTCATATCCTCTTTCATGAAAGAACATTTATTGCCCAATTGCTGGGAATGCTGTCTGTGAAGAGTCTTTAGATAACAGTCCTTTAGGAATTGATCCACCCAAGGTCACACCCTTTTTGGGGATGGCCAACATGATGGAGGCAGAGGTATCGAGGACCACCTATTTTGTCGCAACATGGAACAACTTTGACAGATCATTTTGTAGGGTTTGCTGAGACTGCTGGGCCTACATCACAGCTTAGTTTCTTCCCCTTCCCAGTCCTGCTCCATCCTTCTACCTTTCACAGATATGGATGCCAATGGCACTAGTTAATAAACATCTAGATGACTAACCTGTATATCAGAGTCAGGTCCTGGAGAACAAAAACTGTGACGATAGGTCTCATACCAACGAGCAATGTGACACTTATCAAATCTTGGTGCTCTCACCAAAATTTCTATATTTATATCTTAAAACACCATTTGAGCAAAAAAGAACAAATACAGGCCTTACTTAATAACCTTATGCTGAGATGGAATATTTATCATAATAAAAACACTTTACCTTGGTATAATTTTTACATGAAATGTCAAACATTATATTCTGGTATTAAATCTATTTGAATTACTCATCCCTTATTCTTTTGTGCTACATATATACTCTGCTTTTATCACAGTATATTATAATTATCTGAAGTAACAGACCTTGGTTTATCAAAGACAAGAACTCTCTCTTATTTGTAGATATGAAAAGACTTAAGTCAGAATTACTTGTCCTTAGAAATTAAGAAATATAACTTGAGAAATTAAAAAAATTATATCAGAAATGATGACAAAATTAGAAAGAACAAGAACAAGAAAACACAAAAATTATTCCTTAAGAAAAGCAAAAGGTAAAGAGGATAAAAAAAATAAAAATCTAAAATAAATGTAACAAGAGAAAAAAATTAATAACAAATATTGAATATTGCAAAGAAGATTTAACACACAGATAATATGAGTCTCTGAAGAAGAAAATAAATCAAGAGGAAAGAGCAAATAAGAAAGAATAATCAAGAAAACTCTCCTTAACTTGAATATGTTATTTGAAATTACACACAAAACCAAGAAAAGTACATACCTGAGAATATTGACTCAGAGTGACCAGTGCCAAGAAAGTCTAGTAAAACGACTGCACTTTGAAGAAAAATTTGCTAGGCAAAAAAGCAAGAGATTAATAAGGGAAAATATTAGATTATTATTAGACTTTTCAACAGTAATGTTTAATGCCAGAAGTAAATGAAGTAATATATTTAGAATACTTCAGGAAAAAAAAAAATGTGAGTCGAGGATTTTTATATCCTAAAAACTCTTTTTCGAGTATAGAGTACACATACAAACTGTTACCAACATGTAAGAACTCAAACATGTTCCCAAGAGCCCTTGTGAGAAATCTATTGAGTGTAAGTTTTAGGAAACAACGTGACCAAAGGAATATTGATATAAGAACTGATGGTGAATATAAAATACATAATTACTTACAGAAGTATTTTTAAATTTAAATTTAATACATATTTACACAGAAGAAAAATTTAGCTGTCTTCACCAAAGAGACTTAGGTATAAAGGCCAAGAAAGAAGCAATGATTTTTCCTAACAGTCAATTTTTTTCTAAAATATTATTTACCACTAAAATAAACCAGAACTTCTTGGCTGATTTCAGGTTTGGGGCAAGAAGTGAACCAAACAAACCTGAAACATCTTGTCATATGAAGAAGACATGAGGATATATGTCCTCAGACAGTGAGGAAGCCATTCAAAACTATTAGGGTCATGTCAAAAGAACTCAGAAACCAACTTGAAGAAGCTTCTCTCCACAAAAGATGAAACAATTTGAGCCTCAAAATAAATACAATTTCAACTGACTGAAACTCAGAGAATATATTTAAGTCCATGAATATATAATAATATTTCAATCTAATGGGTTTCCTTAGAAGATGATAGGTAATAAACTTATTATTTTTAAAACAGGTTAAATAAAAGATCAATAAAAATCAACCATCTATCCTTCTTCCCATGTGAGACTTGTACCAGAATAACAAAATAGTAAATGACACAAAGTACCACTTTATAAAAGTTTTCTAACAAATAGATTAAAAGTAGCAATAGCATTAGAATATGAATTAACGAATTTAGGTATTGAGCACCAACAGCTACTAATATCACAGAAAGAGAGACAACTATACATTTTATGCCTTCTGATGAAAGAACATCAGAAGGATTAAGCAAGTCTGGATCCAACTATCAATTTACAAGAAATACTGAGAACTGAGGAACCTTTTAACCTACACCAAGAGAATGCAAAATTTAGACTGCGGTAAACTCTTGGGAGGAAAATAAACTGTATGAAAAATAAAAGAATAGGAGGCTGGGCGCGGTGGCTCATGCCTGTAATCCCAGCACTTTGGGAGGCCCAGGTGGGTGGATCACAAGGTCAGGAGTTCAAGACCAGCTTGCCCAATATGGTGAAACCCCGTATCTACTAAAAATACAAAAAAAGTAGCAGGGCATAGTGGCACATGCCTGTAATCCCAGCTACTTGGGAGGTTGAGGCAGGAGAATTGCTTGAATCCGGGAGACGGAAGTTGCAGTGAGCAAAGAACCAGCCCGGGCAACAGAGCAAGACTCTGTCTCCAAAAAAAAAAAAAAAAAAGAATAGGAGAATGACTTACAGATTAAAGGAGACATAAAAATATGTCTATCTATTAATGGCAAGGCTATTAGCAATTTCTAGGGTGCACATGAGGATAATAAAGCTATGAAGAAAAATAAAGAAGTGAATAATATAAAGTCAGGATAATCATTACTTATTGGGGTAGGGAGGCTGTGATTTTCAATCACACATAAAGAAACTTCTGAAGTGACTATCACAGTTTTATTTCTTTACTGAGTGGTAGTTACAATACTGTTTGATTTACTACTTATTAAGTTATATATAATATGTGTTTTTCTGTTTCTACAATAAAAAGTTTTTTAAAAAAAGTAATAAAGTGAAATTTCTTGGAAGAATTAAGAGAGTTACATGGGCATTGAAGCCTCAAACCTCTGAATACTGGAACTTACCAACCCATCGGATAGTCTCAACATAATCCCTATCAGAATCCTAGATGAATTCTTAGTAGAAATTGACAAGCTGATTTTAAAATTCACATGGAATTGCAAGAGACCCAGAATAGCCAAAACAATCTTGAAAAAGAACAAAGTAGGAGGACTCATGCCTCCTGGTTTCAAAATATGCTACAAAGCAATGTTAATTAAGACAGTGTGCTACCGGCACAAGGATAGACAAATAGATCAGTGGCATATAGATAGAGTCCAGAAACCATGTATCTGTGGTCCACTGATTGTCAACAAGGGTGCCAAACTATTCAATGGGGAAAGAATAGTCTTTTCAGTAAATGGGTGCTGGGACAACTGGATAGCCTCATGCAAAAGCATGCAAAAAAGGTAATTTAGACCCTCACCTCATGCAAAATTTAACTCAGAATGGAGTTTAAAATTACAAAAATTAACTCAAAATGGATGGAACACCTACATGTAAGAGCCCAAATGATAAAACTTTTAAAGGAAAACAGAGGTAAATCTTCATGACCCCCAATTTGGCAAAACATTCTTAGCTAAAATACAAAAAGCATGAGCAACGAAAGAAAAGAAATACATCATTTGGACTTCATAAAAATGAAAAATCTTTGTGGCTTAAAGGATGCCATTAAGAATGTGAAAATACAACACAAAGAATGAGAGAAAAATACTGGCAAATCATATATCTGATAAGGCAATTGCATCCATAATATATATAGAACTCTTACAACTCACTTGTAAAAAGGAATAATGCAATTTTTATAATGAGCAAATGATCTGAATAGACATTTCTCCAAGGAAAATACGCAAATGGCCAATAAGCACACAAAAGGATATGCCGCATCATTAGTTGTCAGAAAAATACAAAGCAAAACCACAACAAAAGACTTTATACCCATTACAATGACTAGAATCAAAAATCAGGTAATAGCAAGTGTTAGGGAATCTGTGGAGAAATCGGAATGCTCATACTCTGCTGGTGGGAATGTAAAATGGTGAAGCCGCTTCGGAAAAGAGCCTGGAAATTCCTCAAACTCTAAACACAGAGTTGCCTTATAACTCAGGAATTCCACTTTAGATGTATATCCAAGTAAAATGAAAATATATATATCAAACCAAAAAACTTATACGTGAACGCTTATAGCAGCATTATTGATAATATCCAGAGATGAAAACAACCCAAATGTCCATCAACTAACGTATGAGTAAACAAAATGTAGTATATCCACACAACAGAATATTATTGAAGCATAAAATAAAAGTACTAACATATGACACAACATGGATAAACTTAAGAACTTTATGCTAAGTGAAAGAAGTCAGTCACAAAAGACTACACGCTGTGTGACACCATTCATAAGCTATATCCAGAACAGGGAAATCTAGAGAGACAAAAGGTAGATTAGAAGGTAGATTAGTGGTTGCTGGCGGGGCGCGGTTGCTCACTGCTGTAATCCCAGCACTTTGGGAGGCCAAGGCGGGAGGATCACGAGGTCAGGAGATCGAGACCATCCTGGTTAACACGGTGAAACCCCGTCTCTACTAAAAATACAAAAAAAATTAGCCGGGCATAGTGGCGGGTGCTTGTAGTCCCAGCTACTTGGGAGACTGAGGCAGGAGAATGGCGTGAACCCAGGAGGCGGAGCTTGCAGTGAGCCGAGATCGCGCCACTGCACTCCAGCCTGGGCGACAGAGCAAGACTGTCTCAAAAAAAAAAGGTAGATTAGTGGTCGCTTAGAGCTGAGGGAGATGGGAGGTAGGGGCTTATATAACAGCCAAAGGACATAGAGTTTCTTTTTGAGGTAATGAAAATGCTGTAAAACTGATGATGGTGACAGTTGCACAGATCTGAAAATACACTAAAAACCGTTCAATTGTATACTTTAAATGGGCAAACTGTATGTTATGTGAATTATATCTTAATAAAGCTGGCTTTAAAAAATCCATTGGAATGGACACACAGTGTTCCCAAGCAATGATTACTCATTCTTAGATATAAAAAAAAAGGCCAAAAAAAGTCTAAACATAAATCAAAGGAACAACATGATACATATTTTAAATTGACCTAGTTGTTATTCTCAGAAAGTTTTGAGAATATATTTATCCATGAAACAAGTACAGGATATTAAGAAGCAGAAACAATTAAAGAGATGACTTGGAAGGTGAAGTAAAGTAAGTCTACCAAAAACAATCACATAAACAGGATAAAAAAGAAGAAGGGGGTAGAAATGGCATAGAGAAGCAATCCAGCAGGTTCAACCTCCTGATAGACATCCCAGAAAGAGAGAATTAAGAAAAGGAAGAAAAAGAGAATGATCAAATAAGAAAAGAAAATAATATCCAAGAGCTGAAAGTCTTCAGATTGAAAAAGGTCAACAAGTACTCAGGGCAATAAATGAAGAAAGGTCCTTACCTAGATGGTTGATGTGAAATTTCAGAACACTGAAGATAAAGAAAATGGTTTACAAACCTTCATAAAGTTAAAAAAAAAAAAAATTAAGACCTCATACACAAAGGAACAGACAGACTTCTTAGCAGCACACTGGATGGCAGAAGATGATGGAGCAATGTATTTTGTGTTAGGCCATTCGTGCATTGTTATAGAGAAACACCTGAGACTGGATAATTTGGCTCATGGTTCTGCAGGCTTTACAAGAAGCATAGCACAGACATCTGCTTGGCTTCTGGGGAGGCCTAAGGAAGTTTACAATCATGGTGGAAGTTGAAGGGGTAGCAGGTACATCACACGGCAAAAGCAGGAGCAAGACAGCAAAGGGGAAGGTACCACACACATTTAAACAACCAGATTCCACAAAACTCCTCACTATAGAAACTCAGCACCAAGAGGATGGTGCTAAGCCATTCATGAGAAATTTGCCCCCATAATCCAGTCACCTCCCACCAGACCCCACCTCCAACACTGGGGATTACATTTCAGCAGGAGATTTGGAAGGGGACACACATCCAAATTACATCACCTTCCACAATCATAGCAAATCATTCTCAGCCTTTAGGTGTATTGAGTAAATATGAGTAAAAGATAAACCACGTAATGGCAACTTGATTTGTCAAGCTTGGGTTGCCTAGTACCCAACTTCCTTCCTAATAAAATCCTAATATTTTTATACGTCTTTACGGCTCCCTCCTTATACATAGCCTTGGTGGAGAAAATTCCTGGTTGATACTTCCCCCTGCCCCCTCACCATTACTAAAGCTAAGAGGCAAATTCTTCCTTCTTTCTGCCACATGCTATATGCTTCAGTATGGGCCCATGATATAGGTTCAACCAAAATAACTCCTCTCCATTGCACCATGAATACAAAGACTAAACAAATTTCTGAAACTCCTTCTCTTCACAGTAATGCCAGCAACAGTAGAGCAGTGGTATCATGGTCTCAGAAAACTTCTCTTTTCAGGAATTTAATGATATGTGCATATAAATAAAATAAGGAGAAAACCAAAAAGAAAAAATATATATTAGATTACATAATACACTATATTAGACTAGATTATATATAATAATCTAGAATGATTTATATCCTAATGTTTATAATACATATCTTATATTTATAGATCCAGTAATTTATATATATAATTTACTCCAGAATAATTTTCTAATAATAATTTATATTTTGGTATAAATCCACTCTTTTTCCTTCCTGAAGAAAGAGTAGATCTAATATAGAATATAAATTATACAGGAAGAAATCAGCTGACATTGGAAAATCAGAGAAACCATATAATTTGGAAGTTAGAAAGATTTAATGGCATAATAAAGTAAATGGAGGGTAGAAAAGAAATCATACTTGAAGTTTAAACAAGAAATATTCTCCATTGAAGGACACAGTGGTTATGATATTTAATCCACAAAAAAGGAAATGTAATCTTAGTTTATTACTAGGCTTAGAGTATACAACATTTACCTAGTCATAATAATAAAAAAATATTTTATTGATTTCAAATTCCTAATATTGACGTGTAGAGAAATCATGGCAGCTTCTATCATATTAACAAAATAATATTATTCATCTTGTCAATGTAAAAATAAAGATATTTTCAACAGAGATAAAGAAGTGAAAAGGAGTAAGAAGAGATAGGACTTGCTATCTATGGGATAGCCATAGATATTTGGAATCATTAGGGTGCTTCTCTTACAAAATGAGGGTTCATAAGCAATTTTCTCTGGTTGATGAAACAAGAAATGGAGGTTTAGATTGTTTAAAATCATGGAGTTTGTAAGTGAAGCTCAGAACAGTGAGATAAAATACACTGAAAGAATTTCTGGAATTCAAGGAAGATGAAATGTAATTTTTCCAATTCCTCTCACTAAGTACAACTAAAACTCTGAAAATTTTATATATAAAAAAAATAAGAGGACTCTACTATGTAAAAAGAAGACAGATTGGCTAGAGACCACAGGACAGGAGGAATAACAGGATGGTGACCTCTCCAGGCTTTCTTTTTGCCTCACATACTTCAGACTTGGAGATAAAAAAGCCAGAAATTCCATAACGCCAATAGAAGCGGACAAGAAGAGCCCCCCAAAAAGCCTACTCTCTCTCTCAGAGGACAGGAAGCGGGCAACTATCAAGAGAGACAACTTTTAGACAATGGCCATCCTACTTGGGCTACCACCACAGAAAACCTGTGGCCCAAACCCATCATACCAGTAGAGGCACAGTGGGGAGCCTCATCCATCCTTGTAAGTTTATAACAAGTGTGTCAACACCTCTGCAGTTTCAGAGTAAGAGAAGGACATAATGAACCAAACCTTTTTCCCACCCCCTGGTTACAACCACCCAACCCCACCCCAACCAAAGTGTCAGTGGATACCACATAAAAAGTCTGGATTTTCCCTACCTGACAGTAATGAGGTATTCCCTTCTAACTGGTTTAAATTAAGTGGTTTAAAATAACAGAAATTTATTTTCTGACAGTTCTGGAGACTAGAACTTTAAAACCAACATTTCATCAGAGCCACACTCTCTGAAGGCTTAGGGAGAAGATCCTTCCTTGCCTCCTCCTAGCTTCTAGTGGTTGCTGGCAACCCTTAGCTTGTAGATGCATCACTTCCATCTCTGCCCTCACCATCACACCACATTTTGTGTGCCTTCACTTCATCTTCCCTCTGTGTGCATCTCTGTAGCCAAACTTTTCTCCTCTTATGAAGAAACTAGTCATTGGCTTAGGGCCAACGCTGTGACTCATTGTAACTTGATTACATCTACAAAGATCCTATTTCTTAGTATGGTCACATTCTAAGTTTCTGAGTGGGCATGAGTTTTGAGGGAACACTACTCAACCCAGTGGAGACAACTAAAATAAAATGTTTAAATAAGATCCAGAGTCTTGTATTATGAAAATTTTCCAAGTTTCCATGGAAAACTACTCTCATACCAAGAATCAAGAAGTCTCAAATTAAATGACAAAAGACAAGCAATAGATGCCAACACAAAGATGACATAAATGTTAGAATTATGAGACAAAGATTTGTAAACAGCCACAATAAAAAAAACTTAATGAGCAACTAGAAATATGCTTGAAGCAAATTTTTTTAAAAATAGAAAACCTCAGCAAAGAAATAAAAAGTCTCAGTAGAGACTAGAAGATGTAAATAAGAACCAAATAAAAATGTTAGAGCTGAAAAACACAATAACTGAAATTAAAAGCTCTATACATAGTCTGACAACAAAATGGGGGAAGTAAAGGAAATAACCCATTAATTAGAATACAGAACAATAGAAATTACCTAATTTGAACAGCAGAAAGAAAAACTGAGAGAAAAAAAACAACAGGAAACAGAGTCCCTGGGGATTTGTGGGACCATAAGAGATCTAACATTCATGTCATCAGAGTTGCAGAAGGAAAGAAGAAAAAAGGTAGGGCTAAAAAAGCATTCGCAAAATAACTGCTGAAAACTTTCAAAATTGACCAAGAGACATAAACCTAAAGAAGTTGAGAGAATCCAAACAGGATAAACAAGAATATCCACACCAAAGCACACCACAAGCTTCTAAAAACTAAAAATTATAAACAAAGAAAAAATATTGAAAGCAGTCAGCAAAAAGCAAAAGACATCTTACCTATAGGGGGAAAATATTCCATGCTAATGACAGCTAATTTCACATCACACACATTGGAGGTTATAAGGAAGTGGCACAATATTTTCTTTTTTTTTTTTTTTTTTTTAATTTATTTATTATTATTAAACTTCAAGTTGTAGGGTACATGTGCACAACGTGCAGGTTTGCTACATATGTATACTTGTGCCATGTTGGTGTGCTGCACCCATCAACTCGTCATTTACATCAGGTATAACTCCCAATGCAATCCCTCCCCCCTCCCCCCTCCCCATGATAGGCCCCGGTGTGTGATGTTCCCCATCCCGAGTCCAAGTGATCTCATTGTTCAGTTCCCACCTACGAGTGAAAACATGCGGTGTTTGGTTTTCTGTTCTTGTGATAGTTTGCTAAGAATGATGGTTTCCAGTTGCATCCATGTCCCTACAAAGGACACAAACTCATCCTTTTTTATGGCTGCATAGTATTCCATGGTGTATATGTGCCACATTTTCTTAATCCAATCTGTCACTGATGGACATTTGGGTTGATTCCAAGTCTTTGCTATTGTGAATAGTGCTGCAATAAACATACGTGTGCATGTGTCCTTATAGCAGCATAATTTATAATCCTTTGGGTATATACCCAGTAATGGGATGGCTGGGTCATATGGTACATCTAGTTCTAGATCCTTGAGGAATCGCCATACTGTTTTCCATAATGGTTGAACTAGTTTACAATCCCACCAACAGTGTAAAAGTGTTCCTATTTCTCCACATCCTCTCCAGCACCTGTTGTTTCCTGACTTTTAAATGATTGCCATTCTAACTGGTGTGAGATGGTATCTCATTGTGGTTTTGATTTGCATTTCTCTGATGGCCAGTGATGATCAGCATTTTTTCATGTGTCTGTTGGCTGTATGAATGTCTTCTTTTGAGAAATGTCTGTTCATATCCTTTGCCCACTTTTGGATGGGGTTGTTTGTTTTTTTCTTGTAAATTTGTTTGAGTTCTTTGTAGGTTCTGGATATTAGCCCTTTGTCAGATGAGTAGATTGCAAAAATTTTCTCCCATTCTGTAGGTTGCCTGCTCACTCTGATGGTAGTTTCTTTTGCTGTGCAGAAGCTCTTTAGTTTGATGAGATCCCATTTGTCAATTTTGGCTTTTGCTGCCATTGCTTTTGGTGTTTTAGACATGAAGTCTTTGCCCATGCCTATGTCCTGAATGGTACTACCTAGGTTTTCCTCTAGGATTTTTATGGTATTAGGTCTAACATTTAAGTCTCTAATCCATCTTGAATTAATTTTCGTATAAGGAGTAAGGAAAGGATCCAGTTTCAGCTTTCTACTTATGGCTAGCCAGTTTTCCCAGCACCATTTATTAAATAGGGAATCCTTTCCCCATTTCTTGTTTCTCTCGGGTTTGTCAAAGATCAGATGGCTGTAGATGTGTGGTATTATTTCTGAGGACTCTGTTCTGTTCCATTGGTCTATATCTCTGTTTTGGTACCAGTACCATGCTGTTTTGGTTACTGTAGCCTTGTAGTATAGTTTGAAGTCAGGTAGCGTGATGCCTCCAGCTTTGTTCTTTTGACTTAGGATTGTCTTGGAGATGCGGGCTCTTTTTTGGTTCCATATGAACTTTAAAGCAGTTTTTTCCAATTCTGTGAAGAAGCTCATTGGTAGCTTGATGGGGATGGCATTGAATCTATAAATTACCTTGGGCAGTATGGCCATTTTCACGATATTGATTCTTCCTATCCATGAGCATGGTATGTTCTTCCATTTGTTTGTGTCCTCTTTGATTTCACTGAGCAGTGGTTTGTAGTTCTCCTTGAAGAGGTCCTTTACATCCCTTGTAAGTTGGATTCCTAGGTATTTTATTCTCTTTGAAGCAATTGTGAATGGAAGTTCATTCCTGATTTGGCTCTCTGTTTGACTGTCACTGGTGTATAAGAATGCTTGTGATTTTTGCACATTAATTTTGTATCCTGAGACTTTGCTGAAGTTGCTGATCAGCTTAAGGAGATTTTGGGCTGAGACAATGGGGTTTTCTAAATATACAATCATGTCGTCTGCAAACAGGGACAATTTGACTTCTTCTTTTCCTAACTGAATCCCCTTGATTTCTTTCTCTTGCCTGATTGCCCTAGCCAGAACTTCCAACACTATGTTGAATAGGAGTGGTGAGAGAGGGCATCCCTGTCTTGTGCCAGTTTTCAAAGGGAATTTTTCCAGTTTTTGCCCATTCAGTATGATATTGGCTGTGGGTTTGTCATAAATAGCTCTTATGATTTTGAGGTACGTTCCATCAATACCGAATTTATTGAGCGTTTTTAGCATGAAGGGCTGTTGAATTTTGTCAAAAGCCTTTTCTGCATCTATTGAGATAATGATGTGGTTCTTGTCTTTGGTTCTGTTTATATGCTGGATTATGTTTATTGATTTGCGGATGTTGAACGAGCCTTGCATCCCAGGGATGAAGCCCACTTGATCATGGTGGATAAGCTTTTTGATGTGCTGCTGAATCCGGTTTGCCAGTATTTTATTGAGGATTTTTGCATCGATGTTCATCAGGGATATTGGTCTAAAATTCTCTTTTTTTGTTGTGTCTCTGCCAGGCTTTGGTATCAGGATGATGTTGGCCTCATAAAATGAGTTAGGGAGGATTCCCTCTTTTTCTATTGATTGGAATAGTTTCAGAAGGAATGGTACCAGCTCCTCCTTGTACCTCTGGTAGAATTCAGCTGTGAATCCATCTGGTCCTGGACTTTTTTTGGTTGGTAGGCTATTAATTATTGCCTCAATTTCAGAGCCTACTATTGGTCTATTCAGGGATTCAACTTCTTCCTGGTTTAGTCTTGGAAGAGTGTAAGTGTCCAGGAAATTATCCATTTCTTCTAGATTTTCCAGTTTATTTGCATAGAGGTGTTTATAGTATTCTCTGATGGTAGTTTGTATTTCTGTGGGGTCGGTGGTGATATCCCCTTTATCATTTTTAATTGCGTCGATTTGATTCTTCTCTCTTTTCTTCTTTATTAGTCTTGCTAGTGGTCTGTCAATTTTGTTGATCTTTTCAAAAAACCAACTCCTGGATTCATTGATTTTTTGGAGGGTTTTTTGTGTCTCTATCTCCTTCAGTTCTGCTCTGATCTTAGTTATTTCTTGCCTTCTGCTAGCTTTCGAATGTGTTTGCTCTTGCTTCTCTAGTTCTTTTAATTGCGATGTTAGAGTGTCAATTTTAGATCTTTCCTGCTTTCTCTTGTGGGCATTTAGTGCTATAAATTTCCCTCTACACACTGCTTTAAATGTGTCCCAGAGATTCTGGTATGTTGTATCTTTGTTCTCATTGGTTTCAAAGAACATCTTTATTTCTGCCTTCATTTCGTTATGTACCCAGTAGTCATTCAGGAGCAGGTTGTTCAGTTTCCATGTAGTTGAGCGGTTTTGATTGAGTTTCTTAGTCCTGAGTTCTAATTTGATTGCACTGTGGTCTGAGAGACAGTTTGTTATAATTTCTGTTCTTGTACATTTGCTGAGGAGTGCTTTACTTCCAATTACGTGGTCAATTTTGGAGTAAGTACGATGTGGTGCTGAGAAGAATGTATATTCTGTTGATTTGGGGTGTAGAGTTCTATAGATGTCTATTAGGTCTGCTTGCTGCAGAGATGAGTTCAATTCCTGGATATCCTTGTTAACTTTCTGTCTCGTTGATCTGTCTAATGTTGACAGTGGAGTGTTGAAGTCTCCCATTATTATTGTATGGGAGTCTAAGTCTCTTTGTAAGTCTCTAAGGACTTGCTTTATGAATCTGGGTGCTCCTGTATTGGGTGCATACATATTTAGGATAGTTAGCTCTTCCTGTTGAATTGATCCCTTTACCATTATGTAATGGCCTTCTTTGTCTCTTTTGATCTTTGATGGTTTAAAGTCTGTTTTATCAGAGACTAGGATTGCAACCCCCGCTTTTTTGTGTTCTCCATTTGCTTGGTAAATCTTCCTCCATCCCTTTATTTTGAGCCTATGTATGTCTCTGCGTGTGAGATGGGTCTCCTGAATACAGCAGACTGATGGGTCTTGACTCTTTATCCAGTTTGCCAGTCTGTGTCTTTTAATTGGAGCATTTAGTCCATTTACATTTAAGGTTAAGATTGTTATGTGTGAACTTGATCCTGCCATTATGATATTAACTGGTTATTTTGCTCGTTAGTTGATGCAGTTTCTTCCTAGCCTTGATGGTCTTTACATTTTGGCATGTTTTTGCAATGGCTGGTACCGGTTGTTCCTTTCCATGTTTAGTGCTTCCTTCAGGGTCTCTTGTAAGGCAGGCCTAGTGGTGACAAAACCTCTAAGCATTTGCTTATCTGTAAAGGATTTTATTTCTCCTTCACTTATGAAACTTAGTTTGGCTGGATATAAAATTCTGGGTTTAAAATTCTTTTCTTTAAGAATGTTGAATATTGGCCCCCACTCTCTTCTGGCTTGAAGAGTTTCTGCCGAGAGATCTGCTGTTAGTCTGATGGGCTTCCCTTTGTGGGTAACCCGACCTTTCTCTCTGGCTGCCCTTAAGATTTTTTCCTTCATTTCAACTTTGGTGAATCTGGCAATTATGTGTCTTGGAGTTGCTCTTCTCGAGGAGTATCTTTGTGGCGTTCTCTGTATTTCCTGGATTTGAATGTTGGCCTGCCCTACTAGGTTGGGGAAGTTCTCCTGGATGATATCCTGAAGAGTGTTTTCCAACTTGGTTCCATTTTCCCCCTCACTTTCAGGCACCCCAATCAGACGTAGATTTGGTCTTTTTACATAATCCCATACTTCTTGCAGGCTTTGTTCATTTCTTTTTCTTCTTTTTTCTTTTGGTTTCTCTTCTCGCTTCATTTCATTCATTTGATCCTCCATCGCTGACATTCTTTCTTCCAGTTGATCGAGACGGTTACTGAAGCTTGTGCATTTGTCACGTATTTCTCGTGCCATGGTTTTCGTCTCTTTCATTTCGTTTGTGAGCTTCTCTGCATTAATTACTCTAGCCATCAATTCTTCCACTTTTTTTTCAAGATTTTTAGTTTCTTTGTGCTGGGTACGTAATTCCTCCTTTAGCTCTGAGAAATTTGATGGACTGAAGCCTTCTTCTCTCATCTCGTCGAAGTCATTCTCCGTCCAGCTTTGATCCGTTGCTGGCGATGAGCTGCGCTCCTTTGCCGGGGGAGATGCGCTCTTATTTTTTGAATTTCCAGCTTTTCTGCCCTGCTTTTTCCCCATCTTTGTGGTTTTATCTGCCTCTGGTCTTTGATGATGGTGATGTACTGATGGGGTTTTGGTGTAGGTGTCCTTCCTGTTTGATAGCTTTCCTTCTAACAGTCAGGATCCTCAGCTGTAGGTTGTAGCTGTAGGAGATTGCTTGAGGTCCACTCCAGACCCTGTTTGCCTGGGTATCAGCAGCAGAGGCTGCAGAAGATAGAATATTTCTGAACAGCGAGTGTACCTGTCTGATTCTTGCTTTGGAATCTTCCTCTCAGGGGTGTACTCCACCCTGTGAGGTGTGGGGTGTCAGACTGCCCCTAGTGGGGGATGTCTCCCAGTTAGGCTACTCAGGGGTCAGGGACCCACTTGAGCAGGGAGTCTGTCCCTTCTCAGATCTCAACCTCCGTGTTGGGAGATCCACTGCTCTCTTCAAAGCTGTCAGACAGAGTCGTTTGCGTCTGCAGAGCTGCTGCGTTTGTTATTATTTACTGTGCCCTGTCCCCAGAGGTGGAGTCTACAGAGACAGGCAGGTTTCCTTGAGCTGCTGTGAGCTCCACCCAGTTCGAGCTTCCCAGCAGCTTTGTTTACCTACTTAAGCCTCAGCAATGGCGGGCGCCCCTCCCCCAGCCTCGCTGCTGCCTTGCCGGTAGATCACAGACTGCTGTGCTAGCAATGAGGGAGGCTCCGTGGGTGTGGGACACTCCCGGCCAGGTGTGGGATATGATCTCCTGGTGTGCCTGTCTGCTTAAAGCGCAGTATTGGGGTGGGAGTTACCCGATTTTCCAGGTGTTGTGTGTCTCAGTTCCCCTGGCTAGGAAAAGGGATTCCCTTCCCCCTTGCGCTTTCCAGGTGAGGCAATGCCTCGCCCTGCTTCAGCTCTCGCTGGTCGGGCTGCAGCAGCTGACCAGCACCGATCGTCTGGCACTCCCCAGTGAGATGAACCCAGTACCTCAGTTGAAAATGCAGAAATCGCCGGTCTTCTGTGTCGCTCGCGCTGGGAGTTGGAGACTGGAGCTGTTCCTATTCGGCCATCTTGCTCCGCCCTCAGAGGTAATGATTTTAAGAAATCGGCTCACTCGAGTAGGGGGCTGGCAATTCTGAAATCTGAAGACAGGCTTCTTATGATATCAGACTCTCAGACGGAGAGGCTGGCCACATTAATCTGAATTATCTTCAAAGGTTGAACTGCTCATGCTCCACATCTTGTTGCTTTGGTGATGAAGTGCAGTTCCACCTTGCTGGGGAAACCTCAGGAAACTTGCAATCTTGGTAGAAGGCAAAGGAGAAGCAGGCATCTTCCTCACTGGGTGGCAGAACAGAGTGAGAGTCGTGGCACAATATTTTCACCTGCTGAAAGAAATCAACTATCAACCCCAAATCCTGTATTTATATCCTTCAGAAATGAGCTGGAGATCAAAATGTTCTCAGAGGAAGAAAGAATTTGTCATCAGAAGATCAATTCAAAAAGAATGAAAATGAAATGTCAAAAGAAGAAATCTTGGAACATAAGGAAGGAGGAAAGAACACAGTAAGCAAAAAAAAAAAAAAAATAGGGAAATACAATATACTTTTCTTCTCTTGTTACATTTTCTAATTTATGTTTGACATTTGAAACAAAGCTATAACACTATCTGATGCAGTTAAGGCAATTACATTACAAGCAGAGAGGTAAAGAGAAGTAAAGGAAAGTTAGATTTCAATATCTCACTTGCACTAGTAAAATGATGACACCAGCAGTGTAACATCTAAAACAGCTACTTTTTTGAATACATAAAAAGAAATGCATTTAAAAACAGTATACATAAGTCAAAATGGAATACTAAAATATAACCCACTGGAAGGCAGGCGAAAGAAAGATAAACAAAAAAAAGGAGAGAAAGAGAGAGAATAAAATGACATAATTAAAACTTAATACATCAGTAATTACAAGAAAGGTAAATGGTATAAATATGCCAATTAAAAGACAGAGTTTTCCACAGTGGATTAAAAAAACACGATCTTACTATATGCTGTCTAGAAGAAATTCAGTTCAAATGTAACAATTTAGGCTGGTTGAAAGAAAAATAATGAAAAAAATTTATGCAAACCTTTTTTTTGGTTATTAAATAATTTGTTCATTGTATGACATTTACAAAGAAAACAAAAAGGATAGCAAGATAAAGTAAACTTCAGAACAAAGAAAATTGCCAGAGATGGAGAAGGATATTATGTAACAATAAAAGGGTCAATACAGCAAGAACACATAGTAATTTTAAATATGTATGCACCAAAAAGCAAAGTTACCAAATATGTGCAGAAAAACTGATAGAATGGAAAACAAAAATAGGTAAATCCATAATGTAGTTGGAGGCCTCAACAACCTTCTCTCAAAATTTGATAGAGCAATTAGTGAGACCCCATCTCTAATAAAAAAATAAATAAATGACCAAAGATATGGAACTCAACCACACAATCAACCAATAGGATCTAATCAACATTTATAGAACACTCCACCCAAAAACAGCAGAATATACATTCTTTTCTAGTGCCCATAGAACATACACCAAGATAGATCATAGACTGGTCCATGAAACAAACTTCAACAAAATTTTAAAAGTTAAAATTACGTAGAGTGTTTTTCTAAACACAATGGAATGAAAGTAGAAATTAATGACAGAAAGATTTTAGGAAAATCTCCAAACACTTGGAACTGAATAGCATGCTCCATGGATCCAGGAGGAAATTTCAAGGAAAATCAAATGGCACATTGAAATGAACAAAATGAAAACACAACAGGAGATTTCTCATTTCTGGCCAGCATGCAGAAAGCATGGAATTGCCACTCAATCCTAACAAGTAAAAAGTTGGAAAAATGAAAAAATGAACAATTCTTAGATTTGTAAGAGAAGTGAGGTCACAGGGCAAACCACTGGCCCCAAAATCAGAAAGAAAGACACGTATAGAGAATCACAACTTACCAGAGCAGAAACCCATGAGCAGAAGCCTCCACGGGAACCAGTGCCAGGGTGGAAAAACCTGAACTGTAATTAACAAATCGCTGGAATCTCAATGTGGACAAGTCAGAGAATTTGAAACTTCAGAGGGATTCAGTTATTGAGGGGCCCCCTACTTTTGTGAGTTTTGCCTGCTAGAGCTCCACCAGTTTATCAAAGCAAATATCAGATTTTTTAAAATGCCTCCATGCTTACAGCAAGGGAGGGAAAAGTGCCATTTTGAAATATGCCAGAGCATTGTACTCTTCTTAACAAAGTCTGCCCTCAGGAGAAACTATTTAACCAGAACCTAAACTGCTGGGGTTTCATCAGTGCCTAATTAACTTGGAGGAAGTAAAATTACTAACTCCAGCTGGCTCTAGTCTTCCTGTGGAACAAAGGAATTACACAATTCCAGCCCCCTCCAGCCATATGGTCATACCTAAAGAGGGGAGTGGAACTGAACAGCACTTGTGAAGTTCACAGTCAAGAGGTACAGGTTCACTAAAAACTGAGGCCTAATCATAAGTAATTACATTACTTAAGGCCTATTTATAGCAGTTTCCTTGACCCAATACATCATGTCCAGCTGTCAGTTAAAAAATTACAAAACATACTAAAAGGCAAAACACAGTTTGGAGTGATAGAAAAAGCACCAGAACAAGACTCAGATATTGGAAGAAATGTTGGAATTATTAGATGAGGAATTTTAAAACAACTGTGATTAATATGCTAAGTGCTCTAATAGACAAAGTAGAAAGCATGCACGAATAGATGGGAAATGTAAGCAGAGAGATGGAAATTCTAGCAAAAAGCCAAAAGGAAATGGTTGACATCAAAACTAATGTAGCAGAAATGAAGAATGCCTTGCCTTTGATGGGTTTTTTAGTAGATTGAACACAGCTTAAGAAAGAATCTGTGTATTTAAAGATATCTCAGTTTAAAACCTCTAAAACTAAAACACAAAGGGGAAAAATTTTGTAAAAATCCAGAATATTTGAGAACTGTGAGAAAACTACAAAAGACATAATATATGCTTAATGGGAATACCAGAAGGAGAGCAAATATTCAAAAAAATAATGATTGAGAATTTTCCCCAAATTAATGTCAGGCATCAAACCCAGATGCAAAAAGCTCAGAGAACACCATGAAGGATAAATTCCAGACAAACTACACCTAGGCATATTATTTCCAAACGACAGAAAATCAATGATTAAAAAAAATCCTGAAAGAAGCCACAAGGAGTGGGTGGTGGCCCTTGCATACACAGGAGCAAAGATAATAGTTACATCCTACTGCGTCTCCTAAGAAACTATGCAAGGGTGGAGTGAAATATTTAAAGTGTTGAGAGAATAAAAATCAGCCTAGAACTCTGTATCCTGCAAAATTATCCTTAATGTGAGAGAAAAATAAAGACCTACTCATACAAACAGAAATTGAGGGTATTTGTTGCCAGTAAACCTGACTTGCAAAAAACGTTAAAATAAGTTATTTAAGGAGAAGGAAAATAATATGGGTCAGAAACTCAGATCTACATGAAGAAAAGAAGAGCATTAGAAATGAAGAGATTGGTGAAAGTAAAAAAAAAAAGAAAAAAACCTTGTTTTTCTTGTTCTTAATTGATCTACACGTATATATGCTTATGTTTGCTTAGGTACAAGTAAAATGAATGATAGCAACGATACAAGGGATCGGCAGGAAGAATTAGGATTATTTTGTTATTATAAATTACTCATATTACCTGTGAAGTAGTATAGTAGAAAATAGACTTGGGTTGAGCAGCTCTTGGGGAATCGCTCCGGTATGCTCCATGCCGTCGCTGCCACTGCTATGGTCCCCGGTCGGCCGAGAGACCGCGATACTGGTTGCCCACAGTGTGAGCAGAATTCAACGTGTACCGCTGCCGTGAAGATGGAGGGGGCTTTGTCCGTGTTCGGGGACCGCAGCACTGGGGAGGCAATCCGCTCCCAGAACGTTATGACTGCAGCTTCGATTGCCAATATTGTAAAAAGTTATCTTGGTCCAGTTGGCTTGGATAAAATGTTGGTGGATGATACTGGTGATGTAACCATTGCTAAGGATGGTGCACCCATCCTGAAGTTGCTGGAGGTAGAACATCCTGCAGCTAAAGTTCTTTGTGAGCTGGCTGATCTGCAAGACAGATCAGATGGAACTACCTCAGTGGTTATTATTGCAGCAGACCTCCTAAAAAATGCAGATGAATTAGTCAAACAGAAAATCCATCCCACATCAGTTATTAGTGGCTATCGACTTGCTGGCAAGGAAGCAGTGCATTATATCAATGAAAACCTAATTGTTAACACAGATGAACTGGGAAGAGATTGCCTGATTAATGCTGCTAAGACATCCATGTCTTCCAAAATCATTGGAATAAATGGTGATTTCTTTGCTAACATGGTAGGAGATGTTGTACTTGCTATTAAATACACAGATATAAGAGGCCAGCCACACTATCCAGTCAATTCTGTTAGTATTTCCGAAGCCCATGGGAGAAGTCAAACAGACAGTATGCTCATCAGTGACTATGCACTAAACTGTGTGGTGGGATCCCAGGGCATGCCCAAGAGAACTGTAAGTGCAAAAATTGCTTGCCTTGACTTTAGCCTGCAAAAAAAAACAAAAATGAAGCTTGGTGTACAGGTGGTCATTACATACCCTGAAAAACTGGACCAGATTAGACAGAGAGGATCAGATATCACCAACGAGAGAATTCAGAAGATCCTAGCAACTGGTACCGACATTTTCTAACCACTGGTGGAATTGATGATATGTGTCTGAAGTATTTTGTGAAGGCTGGTGCTATGGCAGTTAGAAGAGTTTTAAAAAGGGACCTTAAACACATTGTGAAAGCTTCTGGAGCAACTATTCTGTCAAGTCTGGCCAATTTGGAAGGTGAAGAAACTTTTGAAGCTGCCATGTTGGGACAGGCAGAAGTGGTACAGGAGAGAATTTGTGATGATGAGCTGATCTTAATCAAAAACACTAAGGCTCGTACATCTGCAACGATTATCTTACGTAGGGCAAATGATTTCATGTATGATGAGATTGAGCATTCTTAACATGATGCTCTTTGTGTAGTGAAGATAGTTTTGGAGTCAAAATCCGTGGTTCCAGGTGGGGATGCTGTAGAAGTAGCCCTTTCCATATACCTTGAAAATTATGCAACCAGCATGGGGTCTTGGGAACAGATTGCTACTGCAGAGTTTGCAAGATCACTTCTTGTTATTCCTAATACACTGGCAGTTAATGCTGCCCAGGACTCTACAGATCTGGATGCAAAATTAAGAGTTTCTCATAATGAGGCACAGGTTACTCAGAACGTAAAAATCTAAAATGGATTGGTCTTGATTTGAGGAATGGTAAATCTCGAGAAAACAAACAAGCAGGATTTTTTGAACCAACATAGTCAAAGTTAAGAGTTAGAAATTTACATGCCCCGTTCCAAGTTGGCCAAACAAGGACAGCTCCAGTCTGCAGCTCCCAGCGTGGTCAACACAGAAGACAGGTGATTTCTGCATTTCCAACTGAGCCTCCGCTGGTGATACCCAGGCAAACAGGGTCTGGAGTGGACCTCCAGCAAACTCCAATAGACCTGCAGCTGAGGGACCTGACTGTTAGATGGAAAACTAACAAACAGAAAGGAATAGCATCAGCATCAACAAAAACAACATCCACACCAAAACCCCATCTGTAGGTCACCGATATCAAAGACCAAAGGTAGATAAAACCACAAAAATAGGGAGAAACCAGAGCAGAAAAGCTGAAAATTCTAAAAACCAGAGTGCCTTTTCTCCTCCAAAGGATTGCAGCTCCTCGCCAGCAACAGAACAAAACTAGATGGAGAATGACTTTGAGGAGTTGACAGAAGTAAGCTTCAGAAGGTCGGTAACAACAAACTTCTCCGAGCTAAAGGGGGATGTAAGAACTCATCACAAGGAAATTAAAAATATTGGAAAAAGATTAGACGAATGGCTAACTAGAATAAACAGTATAGAGAAGACCTTAAATGACCCAATAGAGCTGAAAACCATGCCAAGAGAACGTGACACATCCACAAGCTTCAAAAGGCAATTCGATCAAGTAGAAGAAAGAGTATCAGTGATTGAAGATCAAATTAATGAAATAAAGTGAGAAGAGAAGTTTAGAGAAAAAAGAGTAAAAAGAAATGAACCAAGCCTTCAAGAAATATGGGACTATGCGAAAAGACAAAATCTACATTTGATTGGTATACCTGAAAGTGACAGGGAGAATGAAACCAAGATGGAAAACAATCTTCAGGATATTATCCAGAAGAACTTCCCCAACCTAGCAGGGCAGGCCAACATTCAAATTCAGGAAATACAGAAAATGCCACAAAGATACGCCTCGAGAAGAGCAACTCCAAGACACATAATTGTTAGATTCACCAAGAATGAAATGAAGGAAAAAATGTTAAGGGCGGCCAGAGAGAAAGGTCGGGTTACCCACAAAGGGAAGCCCGTCAGACTAACAGCGGATCTCTCAGCAGAAACACTGCAAGCCAGAAAAGAGTGCGGGCCAATATTCAACATTCTTAAAGAAAAAAATTTTCTACCAAGAATTTCATATACAGCCAAACCAAGTTTCATAGGTGAAGGAGAAATAAAATCCTTTACAGACAAGCAAATGTTGAGAGATTTTGTCACCACCACACCTGCCTTACAAGAGCTCCTGAATGAAGCACTAAACATGGAAAGGAACAACCCATACCAGTCACTGCAAAAACATGCCAAATTGTAAAGACAATCGATGCTATGAAAAACTGCATCAATTAATGAGCAAAATAACTAGTTAACATCATAATGACAGGATCAAATTCACACACAACAATATTAACCTTAAATGTAAATGGACTAAATGCCCTAATTAAAAGACCCAGACTGGCAAATTGGATAAAGAGTCAAGAGCCATCAGCATGCCGTATTCAGAAGATGCATCCCACATGCAAAGACACACATAGGCTCAAAATAAAGGGATGGAGGAAGACCTACCAAGCAAATGGAAACCAAAAAAAAGAAGGGGTTGCAATCCTAGTCTCTGATAAAGCAGACTTTAAACCAACAAAGATCAAAAGAGACAAAGAAGGCCATTACATAATGGTAAAGGGATCAATTCAACAAGAAGAGCTAACTATCCTAAATATATATGCACCCAACACAGGAGCACCCAGATTCATAAAGCAGCTCCTTAGAGACCTACAAAGAAACTTAGACTCCCACACAATAATAATGGGAGACTTTAACACCCCACTGTCAATAATAGATCAACGAGACACAAGGTTACAAGGATATCCAGGACTTGAACTCAGCTCTGCACCAAGCGGACCTAATAGACATCTACAGAACGCTCCACCCCAAATCAACAGAATATACATTCTTCTCAGCACCACATCACACTTATTCCAAAATTGACCATAAAATTGGAAGTAAAGCACTCCTCAGTAAATGTAAAAGAACAGAAATCACAATAAACTGTCTCTCAGACCACAGTGCAATCAAATTAGAACTCAGGATTAAGAAACTCACTCAAAACCACACAACCACATGGAAACTGAACAACCTGCTCCTGAATGGCTACTGGTAAATAACAAAATGAAGGCAGAAATAAAGATGTTCTTTGAAACCAATGAGAACAGAGACACAACGTACCAGAATCTCTGGGACACATTTAAAGCAATGTGTAGAGGAAAATTTATAGCACTAAATGCCCACAAGAGAAAGCAGGAAAGATCTAAAATTGACACTCTAACATCACAATTAAAAGAACTAGAGAAGCAAGAGCAAACACATTCAAAAGCTAGCAGAAGGCAAGAAATAATAAGATCAGAGCAGAACTGAAGGAGATAGAGACACAAAAAAACCTTCAAAAAATCAATGAATCCAGGAGCTGGTTTTCTGAAAAGGTCAACAAAATTGATTGACCACTAGCAAGGCTAATAAAGAAGAAAAGAGAGAAGAATCAAATAGATGCAATAAAAATGATAAAGGGGATATCACCACCGACCCCACCGAAATACAAACTACCATCAGAGAATACTATAAACACCTATACTCAAATAAACTAGAAAATCTAGAAGAAATGAACGAATTCCTGGACACATACACCCTCCCAAGACTAAACCAGGAAGAAGTTGAATCCCTGAATAGACCAAATTGAGGCAATAATTAATATCCTACCAACCAAAAAAAGTCCAGGACCAGATGGATTCACAGCCAAATTCTACCAGAGGTACAAAGAGGAGCTGGTACCATTCCTTTTGAAACTATTCCAATCAGTAGAAAAAGAGGGAATCCTCCCTAACTCATTTCATGAGGTCAGCATCATCCTGATACCAAAGCCTGGAAGAGACACAACAAAAAAAAGAGAATTTTAGACCAATATCCCTGATGAACATCAATGCAAAAATCCTCAATAAAATACTGGCAAACCAAATCCAGCAGCACATCAAAAAGCTTATCCAGCATGATCAGGTCCGTTTCATCCCTGGGATGCAAGGCTGGTTCAACATACACAAATCAATAAATGTAACACATCACATAAACAGAACCAACGAAAAAACCACAATTATCTCAATAGATGGAGAAAAGGTCTTTGAAAAAAATTCAACAGCCCTTCATGCTAAAAACTCTCAATAAATTCGGTATTCATGGAACGTATCTCAAAATAATAAGAGCTATTTATGACAAACTCACAGCCAATATCATACTGAATGGGCAAAAACTGGAAGCATTCCCTTTGAAAACTGGCACAAGACAGGGATGCCCTCTCTCACCACTCCTTTTCAGCATAGTGTTGGAAGTTCTGGCCAGGGCAGTCAGGCAAGAGAAAAAAAATCAAGGTATTCAATTAGGAAAAGAAGTCAAATTGTCCCTGTTTGCAGATGACATGGTTGTATATTTAGAAAACCCCATCGTCTCAGCCCAAAATCTCCTTAAGCTGATAAACAACTTCAGCAAAGTCTCAGGATACAAAATCAATGTGCAAAAATCTCAAGTATTCCTATACACCAATAACAGACCAATGGAGAGTCAAATCATGAGTGAATTCCCATTCACGATTGCTACAAAGAGAATAAAATACCTAGGAATCCAACTTACAAGGGATGTGAAGGACCTCTTCAAGGAGAACTATAAACCACTGCTCAATGAAATAAAAGAAGACACAAACAAATGGAAGAAAATTCCATGCTCATGGATAGGAAGAATCAATATCGTGAAAATTGCCATACTGCCCAAGGTAATTTATAGATTCAATCACATCCCCATCAAGCTATCAATGACTTTCTTCACAGAATTGGAAAAAAAAAAAAAAAAAACTACTTTAAAGCTCATATGGAACCATAAAAGAGTCCGCATTGCCAAGACAATCCTAAGCCAAAAGAACAAAGCTGGAGGTATCATGCTACCTGACTTCAAACTATACTACAAGGCTACAGTAAACAAAACAGCATGGTACTGGTGCCAAAACAGAGATCTAGACCAATGGAACAGAACAGAGGCCTCAGAAATAACACCACATATCTACAATCATCTGATCTTTGGCAAACCTTATAAAAACAAGCAACGGGGGAAAGGATTCCCTATTTAATAAATAGTGCTGGGAAAACTGGCTAGCCATATGTAGAAAGCTGAACCTGGATCCCTTCCTTACACCTTATACAAAAATTAATTCAATATGGATTAAGGACTTAAATGTTAGACCTGAAACCATAAAAACCCTAGGAGAAAACCTAGGCAATACCATTCAGGACATAGGCATGGGCAAGGACTTCATGACTAAAACACCAAAAGTAATGGCAACAAAGCCAAAATAGACAAATGGGATCTAATTAAACTAAAGAGCTTCTGCACAGGAAAAAAAAAAAAAAAAAAGAACTACCATACTACCATCAGAGTGAACAGGCAACCTACAGAATGAGAGAAATTTTTTGCAATTTACCCATCTTACAAAGGGCTAATATCCAGAATCTACAAAGAACTTAAACAAATTTTCAAGAAAAAAACAAACAACCCCATCAAAAAGTGGGCAAAGGATATGAACAGACACTGCTCAAAAGACATTTATGCAGCCAACAGACACATGAAAAAATGTTCATCATCACTGGTCATTAGAGAAATGCAAATCGAAACCACAATGAGATACCATCTCACACCAGTTAGAATGGTGATCATTAAAAAGTCAGGAAACAACAGATGCTGGAGAGGATGTGGAGAAATAGGAAAGCTTTTACTCTGTTGATGGGAGCGTAAATTAGTTCGACCATTGTGGAAGACAGTGTGGCGATTCCTCAAGGATCTAGAACTAGAAATACCATTTGACCCAGTGATCCCGTTACTGGGTATATACCCAAAGCATTACAAATCATGCTGCTATAAAGACACATGCACACGTATGTTTATTGCAGCACTATTCACAATAGCAAAAACTTGGAACCAACCCAAATGTCCATCAATAATAGACCAGATTAAGAAAATGTGGCACATAGTCACCATGGAATACTATGCAGCCATAAAAATGGGTGAGTTTGTGTCCTTTGCAGGGACGTGGATGAATCTGGAAACCATCATTCTGAGCAAACTATCGCAAGGACAGAAAACAAAATACCGCACGTTCTCACTCATAGGTGGGAATTGAACAATAAGAACACTAGGACACAGGGAGGGGAACATCACACACTGGGGCCTGTCGTGGGGTGGAGAGCTGCAGTGGGAGGATAGCGTTAGGAGAAATACACAATGTAAATGACTAGTTAATGGATGCAGCAAACTAACATGGCACATGTATACCTATGTAACAAACTTGCATGTTGCACACATGCACCCTAGAACTTAAAGTATAATAAAAAATAAATAAATAAGAGTTGGAAATTTGCAACTGAAGCTGCAATTGCCATTCTTCAAACTGATGATCTTATTAAATTACATCTAGAAAGTAAAGATGATAAACATGTAGGTTATGAAGATGCTGTTCACTCTGGAGCCCTTAATGATTAATCTGATGTCTCTTTTATTTATAACAATGTTAAATGCAATTGTCTTGTACGTTGAGTTAAGTATTATACATTAAAGTGCAACAAGCTGGAAAAAAAAAAGAAAGGAAAAGGAAATAGACTTAGGTTAGCTGTAAATGTATGTTTCAAACTCCAGAGCAATCACTAAAAATGTGTTTTAAAAAGGAAAATTGATATGCTGAGAAACGAGATAAAATGGAATCATATAAAATGCCCAGTTAAAAATTTCAAAAGGCAGAAAAGAGTGGAAGAAAAAATATGAACAAAGAACAAGAGTAATAGACAGAAGAAAACAGTAATAAACACTGTAGATGTTAATGCAACTATAGCAAAATTACTTTGAACAACAGTGATGTAAATGTACCTATTAACAGATGGAGATCAGAGTGAATCAGAGACAAGACCAAAATATATGTTGTCTACAAGAAATGCACTTTAAATATGAAAACACATATGGATTAAAAATAAATATTAATAAGTGGAGAAAGATATACCATGCTAACACTAAGCAAAAGAAAGCAAAAGTATCTCTATTCATATCAGACAAAGCAAACTTCATACTAGCATATTTATTAGAAATAAATAGAAACATGACATAGTTACAAAGGAGTCAATTCTCCAAAATAATATAACAATCTTTAATTTGTATGAGCCTAACAACAGAGTGTCAAAATATATGAGGCAAAAACCTATGGAACTACAAGGAAAAATAGATGAATCCACTATTACAGTTGGAGACTTCAACACCCTTCTATCAGAAATGAACAGATTCAGCAGGCATAAAATCAGTAAGGATATAGTTGAACTAAAAATACCACCAATCAACTGTATATAATTAACACCTTTAGACTACTTAATGCAACAACAGCAGAGTACACATTCTTCTCAAGTACACATGGAACCTTCACCAAGATATACCACATCCTGGGCCATAAAACATACCTTAACAAATTTAAGAGAATTAAGAATCATATGATGTCAGCTCTCAGACCAAAATGGAATTAAACTAAAAACAAATAACACAAAGATACCTGGGAAACCTCAAAACTTGCAGATTAAATGACACATTTCTAAATAACACATGAGTTGGAGATAAAATCTCATTGCAAATTTTAAAATATTTTTTAAAAGATCAAAATTAAAACAAAACTTATTAGAACTGTGGAATGCAGCAAATGCAGTTCTTAGATGAAAATTGATAGCATTAAAAATAAAAAAAAAAAATTAGCCAGGCGTGGCAGCAGGCACCTGTAGTCCCAGCTCTTAGGGAGGCTGAGGCAGGAGAATGGCATGAACCTGGGAGGCAGAGCTTGCAGTGAGCCGAGATCTCACCACTGCACTCCAGCCTGGGTGACAGAGCAACTCCATCTCAAAAAAAAAAAAAAAAAAAAAAAAAAAAAAAAAAAGGAAAGAAAAAAGAAAATTGATAGCATTGAATGCATATATTAGCAAAGAAGAAAGATCTGAAATCAGTAATCTAAGGCTATATCTTAGGAAAAAAAGAGCAAATTAAATTCAAAGAAAGCAGGAAAACACATTAAAATTAGAGCAGAAATCAATAAAATTGAAAACAGAAGATCAATAGAGAAAATAAATAAAACCAAAAGTTGGTCTTTGGAAAAGATCAATAAAATTAATATGCCTCTAGTCAGGCTATCTAAAGGGAAAAAAAGATGACACAAATTACTAATATCAGAAATGAAGAAACACATTAAAATAATAGTAAGGAAATACTAGGAACAAGTCTATGCCCACAAATCCGATAATCTACATAAAACAGACCAATTACTTAAAAGATACTACCTGCCAAAATGCACGCAAGAAGAAATAGGCAATCTAAACAGGCCTGTATCAAATAAATTGAATCAATAATTAATAATTTTCCCAAAGGGAAAGGACTAGGCCAACATACATTCACAGGTGAATTCTAAAAAACATTTAAAGAAGAAATTATACCAATTCTCAACACTCTCTTTCAGAAGATAGAAGCAAAAGGAAAGTTTTCTAACTCATTCTATGAGGCCAGAATTACCTTATACCAAAACCAAACAAAGATATTACAAGAAAAGAGAATTATAGATCAATATGTTTCATGAATATAGATGCAAAAGTTATCAAAAAAGTTAGCAAATCAAATACAACAATATATAAAAAGAATTTTACACTGCAAACAAGTAGGATTTATTCCATGTATGCCAGCCTGGTTCAACATTAAAAAATCAAATAATGTAATCCATTACAACAAATTAAAGAAGACAAATTACATGATCATATCAATAGATACAGAAAATTTATTTGACAAAATTCAACATCCACTCATAATTAAAACTTTCACAACCACAGATTGCAAACACTGGAGTTACCTGGAGCAGGAAATACATTCTACGACCAGACTGACTAGAATCCATTGAGTTATCTAGCCAGCAGCTCTGCCTGATAGCAGAGCCCAGCTAGTGATCTTACTAGAGATTGGAACCCAGAAAATACACATCTGGCCAAAATCAGTGGCCCAGACAACTAGAAAACTCACAACAGCTCTGCTTGCCCAGGGTCAGTGAGGGTCATCATCAGTTTTCCCTTCCAGAATCACAGACTACACTAAAAGTGAAGGTCCATCCCTAGCAAAGAACACCTGTGAAGGCCAGAGAAAGGCTTTCTTCTCAGATGTTCAGACAACACCACAAGGATGCAGGAATTATGAAGACTCAGGGAACCATGGCATTTGCAAAATAAACTAATAAAATTTCCATGGTGGACCCATAAAAATGGAGATTTATTTATAAAATGACAAAGAATTCAGAATAATACCCATAAAGAAGTTCAGTGAACTAAAAGAATATACAACAAAAAGTTTAATGAAATTTGGTAGACAATGCACAAAGTGAAAAGTTTGACAAAGAAATGGAAACAAAAGAAACAGATAAAAAATCCTACAAATGAAGAATACAGTGACTAACGTGAAACATTTAACAGAAATTTAACAGAAGGCTGCAAGACCAGACTTGATCAAATAGAAGAAAGAATTAGTGAGCTTGAAGACAGAACACTTTAAATCATTCAGAGGAGCAAAAAGACAAAAAAATAAAGAAAGTCTACGAAAATTAAGGAACACCACCAAGAGACCAAACCTTTGTGTAACAGGACTTACAGAAGGAAGATAAAGAAAAAGGGACAGAAAACATATTTAAATAAATAATACCTAGGATAGAGGAGGAAAAATGACGGATAGGAGGCAGGACTAACTTGCAGCTCCCACTCAGATGGACAGAGCAGCATGTGGAGACCTACATTGTGAACTTTGCTCCAAGAACTATCGTAGAATTATACCAGGAAAGCTGAGAGAATCCACACACCCTTTGAAGGAGGTAGATTGCTGTTGCAGGCTCCATGGGACAGCGGAGAAACTGTGAGTCTTCTTGCTTTCTCAGCTGAGAGGCTTGTAGCCTGAGGCAAGTTCTCAGTCCTGCTCACCAGCTTCCTGGAAATAAACTCACTGCTGTTGGGGTGGCACGGCTGGAGTGAGACCAGTCTTTCAGGCTGTAGGCTGCATGGGAGCTGGGTGAGGCCTATGACTGTTGGCTTTCCTCCACTTCCCTGGTGACCTGTGTGACGCAGTAGAGGCAGCCAAAATTCCCCTGGGAACATAGCTTTATTGGCCTAGGAACCACACTTCCATCCCCCATTGCAGTTGCAGCAAGCTCTGCCCAAGGAGAGTCTGAGCTCACACATGGCTAACGCTGCCCCCACCTGATGGTCTTTCTCTACCTGCCCTGATAGCCTAAGACAAAGGACATAATCTCCTGGGAACTTAGGGATACCAGCACAACTGAGAGAACTGAAGTTGGATTACATCAGAGGATTCTGAATTGCCAGGAAAAGAATTCAGAAGGTCAACTATTAAACAAATCAAGGAGGCACTAGAGAAAGGTGAAAACCAACTTAAAGATATCAAAAAAGTGATACAGGATATGAAAGGAAAAATCCTCATTGAAATAGATAGCACAAATATAAAATGATCACAACTTCTAGAAATGAAGGACACACTTAGAGAACTGCAAAATACCCTGGAATGTCTCAGCAATAGAATCAAACAAGTAGAATAAAGAACTTCAGAGATTGAAGATAAGGCTTTCAAATTAACCCAATCTCAGAAGACAAGGAAAAAAGAATTTAAAAAAAGAACAAAGCCTTCAAGAAGTTTGGGATTATGTTAAATGACCAAACCTAAGAATAATTGGTGTTCCTGAGGAAGAAGAGAAATCTAAAAGTTTGGAAAACATATTTGAGGGAATAATTGAGGAAAACTTCCCCAGCCTTTCTAGATATCAAGACATCCAAATACAAGAAGCTAAAAGAACACCTGGGAAATTCATCACAAAAAGACTATCACCTAGGCACATAGTCATCAGGTTATCTAAAGTCAAGACAAAGCAAAGAATCTTAAGAGCTGTGAGGCAAAAGTATCAGGTAACCTTTATAGGAAAATCTATCAAATTAACAGCAGATTTCTCAGCAGAAACTCTACAAACTAGAAGAGATTGGGGTCCCATCTTTAGCATACTTAAACAAAACATTTATCAGCCAAGAATTTGGTATCCAGTGAAACTAAGCTTGACAAATGAAAGAAAAATACAGTCCTTTTCAGAAAAACAGATGCTGAGAGAATTTGCCAATACCAAGTCAGCACTACAAGAACTACTAAAAGAAGCTCTAAACCATGAAACAAATCCTCAAAATACACCAATATAAAATCTCATTAAAGCATAAATCTCACAGGACCTATAAAACAATAACGCAATGAAAAAAGAAAAACAAGGTATTCAGGCAACAATAGCATTAAGAGTAGAATAGTACCTCACATCTCAATACTAATGTTGAAAGTAAATAGCCTAAAACTCCACTTAAAATATACAGAGTGGCAGAATGGATAAGAATTCATGAACCAAGTATCTGCTGTCTTCAGGAGACTCACGTAACACATAAGGACTCACATAAACTTAAGAAAAGGGTACAAAAAGATATCCCATGCAAATGGACACTGAAAGCAAGCAAGAAGTAGGTATTCTTTTATCAGACAAAACAAACTTTAAAGCAACAGCAGTTAAAAAAGGCAGAGAGGCCAGGTGTGGTAGCTCATGCCTATAATCCCAACACTTTGGGAGGCCAAGGTGGGTGGATAACCTGAGGTCAGGAGTTTGAGACCAACCTGGCCAATGTGGTGAAACTCCATGTCTACTAAAAAAAAAATACACAAAATTAGCTGGGTGTGGTGGCAGGTGCCTGTAATCCTACCTATTCAGGAGATTGAGGCAGAAGAACCGCTTGAACCTGGGAGGCAGAGGCTGCAGTGAGTTGAGATCACACTATTGCACTCCAGCCTGGGCAACAAGAGTGAAGTTTCATCTCAAAATAAATAAATAAATAGACAAAGAGAGACATTATATAATGATAAAAGGACTAGTACAACAGGAAAATATCACAATTCTAAATATATATGCACTTAATGCTGGAGATCCCAAATTTATAAAACCAATTACTACTAGACCTAAGAAATGAGATAGGCAGCAACACAATAATAGTGGGGGACTTCAATACTCCACTGACAGCACTAGACAGGTCATCAAAACAGAAAATTAATGACAGAACAATGGACTTAAACTATATCCTAGAACAAAGGGACTTAACATATATTTACAAAACATACTATCCAACAACTGCAGAATATGCATTCTATTCATCAACACATGGAACATTCTCCAAGAGAGACCATATGATAAGCAACAGAACAAGTCTCAACAAATTTACAAAAATTGAAATTATAGCAAGTACTCTCTCAGACCATAGTGGAATAAAATTGAAAATCAACTCCAAAAGAGACCTTCAAAACCATGCAAATGCATGGAAATTAAATAACCTACTCCTAAATGACCATTGGGTCAACAATAAAATCCAGATGGGAATAAATTAATTCCAGAAAATTAATTCCCATCTGGATTTTATTGTTGACCCATTGATGAATGATAATAGTGACATAACATATCAAAACCTCCGGGATACAGCAAAAGCAGTGCTAAGAGGAACATTTATAACATGAAATGCCTACATAGAAAAGTCTGAAAGATCACTAATAGGCCGGGCGCGGTGGCTCAAGCCTGTAATCCCAGCACTTTGGGAGGCCGAGACGGGCGGATCACGAGGTCAAGAGATCGAGACCATCCTGGCTAACACGATGAAACCCCGTCTCTACTAAAAAATACAAAAAATCAGCCGGGCGAGGTGGCGGGCGCCTGTCGTCCCAGCTACTTCAGAGGCTGAGGCAGGAGAATGGCGTAAACCCAGGAGGTGGAGCTTGCAGTGAGCTGAGATCCGGCCACTGCACTCCAGCCCGGGTGACAGAGCGAGACTCCGTCTTAAAAAAAAAAAGAAAGAAAAGAAAAGAAAAAAGAAAAAAAAAAGAAAAAGATCACTAATAGATAATCTTAGGTCATACCACAAGGAACTAGGGAAACAGGAACAAACCAAACCCAAACCCAACAGAAGAAAATAAATAACCAAGATCAGAACAAAACTAAATTAAATTCAAAGAAAAGAAAATACAAAAGATAAACGAAACAAACAAAAAAAAACCTGGTTCTTTGAAATGATAAATAACATTGATAGACAATTAGTGAGATTTACAATGAAGAAAAGAGGATCCAACTAAGTTCAATTAGAAACAAAACGGGTGAGGCCAGGCATAGTGGCTCATGCCTGTAATCTCAGCACTTTGGGAGGCTGAGCAGGCAGATCACTTGAGGTCAGGAGTTCGAGACCAGCCTGGCCACAATGCGAAACCTGTCTCTACTAAAAATACAAAAAATTAGCCAGGTGTGGTGGTGGGTGCCTATAATCCCAGCTACTCGTGAGTCTGAGGCAGGAGAATCACTTAAACCCAGGAGGCAGAGGCTGCAGTGAGCCAAGATCATGCCATTGCACTCCAGCCTGGACAACAAAAAGAGAGAGAGAGAGAGAAAGAGAGAAGGACAGGGAAGGAAGGAAGGAAGGAAGGAAGGAAGGAAGGAAGGAAGGAAGGAAGGAGGAAGGAAGTGGGTGATATTAAAACTGGTACCACAGAAATATGAAAGATCATTCAAGGCTACTATGACCACCTTTACACACATAAAGTAGAAAACCTAGAGGAGGTGGATAAATTCCTGGAAATATACAACCCACCTAGATTAAACCAGGAAGAAATAGCAACTCTGAACAGACTGATAACAAGCAGTAAGATTGAAATGGTAATTTAAAAGTTACCCAAAAAAAAAAGTCCAGGACCAGGTGGATTCACAGCTGAATCCTACAGAACATTCAAAGAAGAATTGGTACCAATCCCATTAACACTATTCCAAAATATAGAGAAAGAGGGAATCCTCCCTAAATCATTCTATGAAGCCAGTATCACCCTAATACCAAAACCAGGAAAAGACATAAAAAAAAAAAAAAGAAAACTACACGCCAATATCCCTGATGAACACAGATGCAAAAATCATGAAGAAAATACTATCTAACTGAATCCAACAGCATATCAAAAATATAATTCACCACAATCAAGTGGGTTTCATACCAGGGATGCAGGGATGGTTTAACATACACAAGTCAATAAATGTGATACACCATATCAAAAGAATAAAAAAACAAAAATTACATGGTCATCTCAATAGATGCAGAAAAAGCATCTGACAAAATCCAGCATCACTTTATGATTAAAACCCTCAGCAAAATCGGCATAGAAAGGACATATCTTAAGGTAATAGAAGCCATCTACGAGAAACCCAGAGCCGACATTATAATGAGTGGGGAATAGTTGAAACATTCTCCCTGAGAACTGGAACAAGACAAGGATGTCCACTCCCACCACGTCTATTCAACACAATACTGGAAGTCCTAGCCAGAGCAATCAAAAGAGAAAGAGATAAATGGCATCGAAATTGGTAAACAGGAAGTCAAACTGTTGCTGTTTGCTGATGACATGATCTTATATCTAGAAAACCCTAAAGATTCATCTAAAAAACTGCTAGAACTGGTAAATGAATTCAGCAAAGTTTCAAGATACAAAACTAACATACACAAATCAGTAGCCCTGCTATACACCAACAGCAACCAAGCTGAGAATCAAATCAAGAACTCAACCCCTTTCACAATAGATGCAAGAAAGTAATAAAATACTTAGGAATATACCTAACCAAGGACGTGAAAGACCTCTACAAGGAAAACTACAAAACACTCGTAAATGAAATCGCAGATGACGCAAACAAATGGAAACACATCATGTGCTCATGGATAGTTAGAATGAGTATTGTAAAAATGACCATACTGTCAAAAGCAATCTACAAATTTAATGCAATTCCCATCAATATAGCACCATCATTCTTCACAGAACCAGAAAAAAAAATCCTAAAATTCATACAGCACTAAAAAAGAGCCCGCATAGCCAAAGCAAGACTAAGCAAAAAGAACAAATCTGAAGGCATTACTTTACTTGACTTCAAGCTACACTAGAAGGCCATAGTAACCAAAACAGCGTGATAGTAGTATAAAAACAAGCATATAAATCAAGGGACCAGAATAAAGATCCCAGAAATAAAGCCAAATACTTACAGTCAACTGATCTTCAACAAAGCAAACAAAAACATAAAGTGGGGGAAAGACACCCTATTCAACAAATGGTGCTGGGATAATTGGCAAGTCACATGTAGAAGAACGAAACTTGATTCTCATTTCTCACCTTATAGAAAAATCAACTCAAGATGGATCAAAGACTTATATATAAGACCTGAAACCATAAAAATTTTAGAAGATAGTATTGGAAAAACCCTTCTTGGCATTAGCTTAGGAAAAACCCTTCTAGGTATTAGCTTAGGAAAAGACTTCATGATCAAAAATCCAAAAACGGAATGCAACCAAAACAAATAGGTGGGACTTAATTAAACTAAAATGCTTATGCACAGCAAAAGAACAATCAGCAGAGTAAACAGGCAGCCCACACAGTGGGAGAAAAATCTTCACAATCTATACCTCTGACAAAGGACTAATATCTAGAATCTTCAAGGAACTCAAACAATTCAGCAAGAAAAAGAAAAAACAAACAATCCCATCAAAAAGTGGACTGAGGACATGAATAGACAATTCTCAGTGGGCAAATCACGAGGTCAGTAGATTGAGACCATCCTGGCTAACACGGTGAAACCCCGTCTCTACTAAAAATACAAAATATTAGCTGGGCGTGGTGGCGAGCGCCTGTAGTCCCTGCTACTTGGAAGGCTGAATGGCATGCAGGAGAATGGCATGAACCCAGGATGCGGAGCTTGCAGTGAGCCAAAGTCGCGCCACTGCACTCCACTCCAGCCTGGGCGACACAGCAAGACTCCATCTCAAAAAAAAAAAAAAAAAAAAAAAAAGATATAGAACCTGCCAACAAACATATGAGAAAGTGCTCAACATCACTAATGATCAGGGAACTGCAAATTGAAACCACAATGCAATACCATCTTACTCCTGCCAGAATGCCCATGATCAAAAAATCAAATGTTGGCATGAATGTGGTGAAAATGGAATACATTTACACTGTTGGTGGGAATGTAAACTAGTACAATCACTATGGAAAACTGTGTGGAGATTCCTCAAAGAACTAAAAGTAGATCTACCATTTGATCTAGCAATTCCACTCCTTGGTATCTACCCAGAGGAAAAGAAGTCATTAGCTTGATGTGATGGTTTATGCCTGTAATCCCAGCACTTTGGGAGGCCAAGACAGGCAGATCATTTGAGTCCAGTCATTCAGTACCAGCCTGGTCAACATGGAGAAGCCCCTGTCTTTACTAAAAATGCAAAAATTAGCCAGGTGTGGTGGCACATGCCTGTAATCCCAGCTACTTGGGAGGCTGAGGCAGAAGAATCACTTGAACCTTGGAGGCAGAGGTTGCCGTGAATTGAGATCATGCCACTGCACCCCAGGCTGAGCAAAGATTCCATCTCAAAAAAAAAAAAAAGTCATTATACAAAAACGGTACTTGCATATGCATGTTATAGCAGCACAATTCACAACTGCAAAAATATGGAACCAGCCCAAATGCCCATCAATCAACAAGTGGATAAAGAAAATGTAGTACATATATACCATGGAATACTATTCAAACATACAAAGGAATGAAATAAAGGCATTCGCAGCAACCTGGATGGAACTGGAGACCATTACTCTAAGTGAAGTGACTCAGGAAAGGAAAACATCATATCTTCTCAGTCATAAATGGGAGCTAAGCTATGAGCACACAAAGGCATAAGAATGATACAATGAACTTCGGGGATCTGGGGGAAAGGGTGTGGGGTGGGTGAGGGGTAAAAGACTACACACTGGTTATACTGTACACTGCTAAGGTGATGGGTGCACCAAGATCTCAGAAATCACCACGAAAGCACTTATTCACATAAGCAAACACCACCTGTTCCCCAAAAACCTACCAAAATAAAATAAAATAAAAATGTTAAAAAAAATAATAATACCTAAAAATTTTCCCAGTCTGAGGAGAAGTGACAATACCCAGGTACAAGAAGCACATAGATCCCAATTAAATACAACCATAAGAGGAGTACACTAAGACAAATAATATTCAAACTATCAAAAATCAAAGACAAAGAAAAATTCAGACAGCAGCAAGAGATAAGTAATACATCATATACAAAAGAATGACAACATGTCTTATCAACAAATTTCTCAGCAAATGCTCTGCAGGCAAAGAGGGAGTAGGATAATATATTGAAAGTGCTGAAGGGAAAAAAACTGTCCACCAAGTCTTCTTCAACCAGCAAAGATAACTTCCAGAAATTAGAAAGAAATAAAAATTTCCCAAACAAACAAAAACTAAGAGAGTTCATCATCATTAAGAATGGCTTACAGGAATTGCTATGGTGATTTCTTTAAACTGAAACAAAAATATGCTAATTAAGAACATGAAACATATAAAAGCACAATATTAAGGGTATAAATAAAGCATAGCCATATTCAGAATAATCTAAGACTATAATGATGGTGTGTAAGGCAATTTTATCCCTAGTATGAGGCTGAAAGATAAAACTATTAATAACAATGATAGCTAAAATAAATTTCAAAGGGATACATTACAAAATAATGTAAATTTTGACAGCAAAATCATAAAATGTGGGAAGGGAAATAAAAATACAGAGTTGTTATGTGCAATTCAAGTTAAGTTATTATCAGTTTGATGTAGGCTGTTGTATAAGAAAGATGTGTGCAAGCTTCATGGTAACCACAAAGCAAAATCTTTAGTAAAATTACAAAACAAAAATAGAAAGCATTTCAAGCATAATACTATAGAAGACTATCAAACCACAAAGGAAGTCATCAAGAGAGAAAGAAAATACCTACAGAAACAACCTAAAAAGAACTAACAAAATGGTAGCAGTAAGTCCTTGCTTAGTAATAATTACCTTGAATGTAACAGATTATGTTCTTCCAAAAAGATGTAGAATAACTGAATGGATTTCACAAAAATAAGATCTACCTATCTGCTGCTTACAAGAGATACACCTTACCTTGAAGAACACACATAGATGAAAGCAAAAAGATGGAAAAAGACATTCCATGCAAGTGGAAATCAAAAGAGCAGGAATAGCTATAATCATATCAGACAAAATATAATTTAAGTCAAAAACTGGAACAGGCAAAGAAAGATATTATAACATAGTAAAGGAGTCAATTCAGCAAAAGGATATAACAAATACATATATCCAACATTGGAGCACCTAAACATGTAAAACAAATATTAAAGAATCTGAAGAGAGAAATAGATTGCAATACAATAATAATAAGGAAACACTAGATTCAAACAACACTTTAGACAACATGGACTGAACAAACATGTACAGAACAGTCCATCCAATAGCAAGAGAATGCATATCTTCTAAAATGCACACAAAACATTTTCCAAGAGAGATCACGTATTAGAACACAAAACAAACTTCATAAAATTTAAGAAGATTGAAATTGTATCAAGTATCTTTTCCAACCACAATAATATAAAACTAGAAATCAGTAACAAAATTCACAAGTACATGGAAATTAAACCATGCTCTTGAACAATCAATTGGTCTGTAAAGAAATTAAAGAAAAATTTTAAAACATTTTGAGACAAATGAAAATGGAAACAAAATTGTCAAAACTTATCATATACAGCAAAAGCAGTTCTAAAAAGAAAATTTGTAGCAATAAATGCCTACATCAAAATAGAAGAAAGATCACAAAATAAACTAATGTTACACCTCACAGAACAGGAAAAAGAAAACAAACTAAACTCAAAGTTAGCAAAAGAAAGAAAATAATAAAGACTAGACCAAAAATAAATGAAACAGAGACTAGAAAAACAATATAAAACCTCAATAAAGTAAGTCGGATGCAGTGACTTACATCTGTACTCCCAGCAATTTGGGAGGCTGAGATAAAAGGATCACTTGAGGCCAGGAGTTCGATAACAGCCAAGGGAACATAGTGAGACCCTGACTTTACAAAAAATTTAAAAATTAGTCAGGCATGGTGGCACATATTTTTAGTCCCAGTTACTTGGGAGGCGTGATGGGAGAATCACTTCAGCCTGGGAAGTTGAGGCTGCAGTGAGCTGTGATCATGCCACTGCAATCCAGCCTGGGCAACAGAGCAAGACCCTGTCTTTAAAAATGAACAAAAATGTATTGGCTTTTTGAAAAGATAACCAAAATTGACAAACCACTGGCTAAATTAACTGAGAAAAAAGAGAGGAGACTCAAATAAACTAAAAGTGAAAAGAGGAGACAATAAAACTGATACCACAGAAACACAAAGGTTCATAAGAAACTACTATGAACAATTATACACCAACAGATTCGATAACCTAATAAAGCCCTAAAAGTATACAATGTACTAAGACTGAATCATGCAGAAATAGAAAACTGAACAAACCAATAAAGGATAAGATGACTGAATCAGTGATAAAAAGTCTCTCATAAGGAAAAAAAAAAAAAAAAAAAAGCCCAGGACTGATGACTTTACTGCTTAATTCTAGCGAACATTTAAAGAACTAACATCAGTCCTTCTTAAACTCTTCCAACACATTAAAGAGGAGAGAATGCTTCCAATCTCTTTTAATGAGACTAGCATTACTCTGATACCAAAGCTCGACAAGGACATTCCAAGACAGGAAAATTATTAGCCAATATCCTTGATGAACATATGCTCTAGACAGGTGATCTGCTTAAGAAATAAGAATTTAATATTTTTTTAAATATCCTTGATGAACACAGATGCAAAAATTCTGAACAAAATACTAGCAATCAATCTCAATAACACATTAAAAAGGTTATCTACCATGATCAAGTGGGATTTATCCCTGGGATGCAAAGAGGGTTCAATATTCACATCAATAAGTGTGATATATTACATTAACAGAATAAAGGATAAAATCCATACAATCACTTCAGTAGATGCAGAAAAACATCCTTTCATGAAAAAAACTCATCAAATTAGTTATAGAAAAAACATACCTCAACACAATAAAGATCATATATGAGAAGCACACAGCTAACACAAAAGTGAAAAATTGAAAACCTTTCCTCTAAGATATGAAATAATATAAGGATGCCCACTCACACCACTTCTATTCAACATAGTATTGGAAGTCCTTGCCAGAGTAATTAAGCAAGAGAAAAAATAAAAGACATTCACATAGGAAAGGAAGAAATAAAATTATCAGTGTTTGCTGATGACATGATTTTATGTAGAGAAAATAGATTTTACCCAAAAACTCTTAGAATTAATTTTTTAAAATACAGTAAAGTTACAGGATACAAAATCAACATACAAAAATCAGTACATTGGAAATAAACGATCCCAAAAAGACATCAAGAGAACAATCCTATTTACAATAGTTATGAAAATAGTAAGACACTTGGGAATAAATTTAACCAAGGAGGTGAAAGACCTGTACACTGAAAACCACAAAACATTGGTGAAATAAATTAAAGAAGATACAAATGTGGAAAGATATTCTATATCCATGGACTGTAAGAATATTGTTAAAATGTCCATACTGTCCAAAGTGATGTACACATTTAATGCAGTCTCTATCAAACTTCCAATGCCTTTTCTCATAGAAATAGAAAAAACAATCCTAAAATTCATATAGAACTGCAAAAACAATCCCTAATAGCCAAGGCAAATATGAGCAAAAAGAACAAAGTGGAAATATCACATTACCTGATTTCAAATTATATTAAAAAGCTATAGTAATTAAAACAGCATGATACTGGCAAAAAAAGAAAAAAAAGATAGACACCTCAACCAATGGAACAAATATAGGAAGCCCCGACATAAACCTATGCATGTGTGGTCAATTGATTTCCAAAAAGGTGCCAAGAATATACGATGAGAAAAGGATAGGTTCTTAAATAAATGGTGTTGGGAAAACCAGATATCCACATACAGAAGAATGAAAGTAGGCCCTTATCTCACATGATATTAAAATATCAACTCAAAATGGATTAATGATGTAAATACTAAAACCAACACGGTAAAACTATTAAAAGAAAATGTAGTGATAAACTATATGATGTTGGTCTGAACAATGATTTTTTTAAAATTTGATCCCAAAAGCACAGGTAGCAAAAGCGAAAATAGACTAATGGGATTATATCAAACTAAAAAGCCTCTGTACACCAAAAGAAATAATTAACAGAGTGCAGAGATAACTTATGAAATGGGAGAAAAACATTTGCAGGTCATACATCCAATAAGGAGTTAATATCCAGTATACATAAGGAGCCCATACAACTCAATAGCAACAAAACAGAAAGCCCAACTTAAAAATGGGCAGGGAAACTGAATAGACATTTCTGAAAAGAAAACACACAGATGGCCAACAAATATATTTTTAAGTGCTCAACTTTGCTAATCACAAGGAAAATGTAAATTAAAACCATGAGATATCATCTCACCTCTGTCAGAATGTCTATTATCAAAAAGACAAAAGATAACCATCAGTATTGGTGAGGCTGTGGAGAAAAGGGAACCTTGTATACTGCTAGTGGAAATGTAGATTAGTACAACCACTATGGAAAACTGTATGGAGGTTCATCAATAAATTAAAAATGAAATTACCATATGATCCAGCAATCCCACTTCTGAGTATTTATCTGAAAGATCTGAAATCAATTGTTAAAGATGTCTCTGCATTCCTGTGTTTATTACAGCATTAATATGATAGCCAAGTTACAGAATCAACTAAGTGTCCATGAGCAGATAAATAGGTAAACAAAATGGGGTATACATACACCATAAAATACTATTCAGACTGAAAAAAAGAAGGAAATTCTGTCATTTGCAAGGACATGGATGGAAATGAAGAACATTATGCTAAGTAAAATAAGCCAGAGAAAGAAAGACAAATACTGAATATTCTTACTTGTATGTGGAATCCAAAACAATTGAACCCATAGTAGCACAGAATAGAATAGTGGTTACAGAGGCTGGGGGTTGGAGGGAATGAGGGGATGATGGCCAAAAGGTAAAAAGTTTTAGACAGAAGGAATATGATTTATTTGATTGCTGTTGCTCAAAATAGAACATAGAGTATTATACAACTCAAAATTGCTAAGAGGGTAGATTTCAAATGTTCTCACCACAAGAAGTGTTAAGTATATGGAGTGATGAATACATTACCTAACTTGATTTAGTTATTCCACATTTTGTTCATAAATCATAACATCACTTTGTGCCCTAAAAACGTATACAATTATAAATTGTCAATTTATAACTTAAAAATTAAAAATAAGAAAGAGGAGAAAAATCACAGGATTACACCAATCAATATAGAAAAAGGCTGACAAAACTCAACATCTACTCACGATTTTTAAAAAAACTTAAAAATATAGAAATAGGAAACCTGTCAACTTGATAAAGACTATCAACAATAAACCTACAGCTAACATTGTGCTTAATGGCAAAAGATTGAATGCTTTCTCCTTAAGAATTTCTGCTCTCAGTTCTCTCATTCAACTTATTTCTGGAATTCTAGCCAGTGCAATAAAGCAAGAATAGGACATAAAAGACATATAGATTAGAAAGAATGAAGTAAAAATGTCCTTATTTGCAGATGACATGATTGTCTACAAAAATCTCCTAGAAATAGTGCATCACCAAGATTGCAGGATATAAGATAAACATGTAAAAATCTATTGTATTTCTGTATGCTAGTGATAAATAGGGACAACAAAATTAAAAACCTAATACAATATACAATCACTCAAAATAAAATACTCAGGTAAATCTGACAAAATACGTACAGGACTTGCTAAAGACTATATAATGCTAATGAAAGAAATCAAAGCTCTAAATAATTGAAGAAACATATACTTATGATTGGAATAAAATGCCTCAAATTAATATACAGCTTTAATGCAATTTCTCTCAAAAACCAAGATTTTTGTAGATATAAACAACAGTATCCTAAAATGTATATGGAAAGGTAAAGAAACTGGAATAGCTAAAATAATTTTGAGGAAAAAAAAAGAATAAAGTGGGAGAAATCTATCTCCCCAATATCAAGGCACTATGTAGTTACAATAACCAAGACTATTGGCAAAGAGGTAAAAACGTAGATTAATGGACTAGAACATAGGCCAATGAACTAGAAGAGAGAAACAGAAGGTGCAAAAACTATTTAATAGAGAAAAGATATCCATTTCAACAAATGGTGCTGGAGCAATTTGATATCCACAGTACAAAAAGAAAAAGAACCTTGACATAAACCCTGAAACTTCTACAAAAATTAATTAATTCAAAACAGATTAAAGACATGTCTAAAATATAAAATTATAGATCCTGGATATCAGCAAAATGGCAGAGTAGAAGATCCAAGTCTTTGTCTCACTAAACACAAAAACATTAGACAGCTGTACACAAATGAAAATAGCTCTGGGAGGGCTCAGAAGTCCAGTTAAGAGGTACAGCAACAAAGTGGAGCACAAAAAGAAGAAGGAAGAAGGAAGAAGAGAAAGAGGAAGGAGAAGAAGAAGAAGACGGAGGAGGAGGAGAGGAGAAGGAGGAGGAGGAGGAAGGGGAGGAGGAGGAGGAAAACAAGGAGAAGGAGAAGAAGGAAGAAAGAGGGAAGAAAAAGAAGGAGAAGGAGAAGGAAGAAGCACACAGAAAGGGTGGGAAGAACAGTTTTATGTTGCCTGCCTCATTCCATTCTCAGGCCAGAACAACTCAGCATCAGTGGAAATGAATTCTGCTCACAACTTCCCCAGTATTTCAGGGCAATGCCCTAAAGGTCCACTTTGTTTCATCTCACCTAGGTAGCTGAGGAGATTTTTATAGCAAGATACCTGAAAACGGCTAGGAACAAAGATGACAGACAGAGGCTGTCAGTATCAACCACACAAGGTAGCTTAAAAAATTGCTGAAGGAAGTTCTTCAAATTGAAACAAAAATGATAAACATCAGTGCAAAAGCATATGAAAGCATAAATTTCACTGGTGAAGGTAAATATGTAGACATACACAGATTAATGTTACAGTGTAATGGTGGTACATAATTTACTTTTGACCCTAATACAAAAGTTAAAGCATAAAAAGATGTTAATGAACACACAATATAAAAAGCAGCAAATTCTGACTATGAGAACACAAAGTATGTTGGGGAAGTAAAACTGTAGTTTTTTTTATGAAATTGCAATTAAGCAGTTATCAACTTAAAATAGAAGAGTATAACCAGAAGATAGTTTACACAAACCTAGAGCTAACAACAAATAAAAAACTTATAGTACAAAATACAAAGAGAAACTAAAGCAAATCACTACAAAAATTTATTAAACAACAAAGACATCAAGACAAAAGAGAAAAACAACTGCAAAATAGAGAGAAAACAACACAAAGGCAATAATAGTTTTTCATTTAGCAGTATTTATTTTGCATGCAAATAGATTAAATTCACCAATCAAAAGTCATTGAGTGGATGAATAGATTTTTTAAAAAGCATGATCCAGTGATATGTTTTTTACAAGACTCACTTTAGAGAGACGCATAGGCTGAAAGTAAAGAGATGGCAAAAAAAGAAAGCAAGAGTGGCTACACTTATATTAGATAAAATATAAGTGTACAATAAGGCCATAAATGTCTCTAAAGATAAATTAGGTCATTATATAAAAATAAAATATTTGATTCAACATAAAGATATAACAATTTAAATATATATGCACCCAGAAATAGAGCACCTAAATATTGAGAGAAAATGTAGCAGATCAAAAGACAGAAATTGACAGAAATATAATAATAGTAGGGAACTTCAGTGCCCAATTACAGTAATGGATAGAACAACCAAACAGGAAATCAATAAGCAGGTATCTGGACAACACAATAGACCAAACGGGCCTAATAGCCTTTAGCCTCATTTCAACCTAAGAGCCTAATAGCCTCATTTCAAAGACCTGTGCAGGTCTTTCAAATAGCCTAATAGCCTCATTTCAACCTAAGAGCCAAAGTATACTTACATTCTTTTCAAGTGCACACACAATATTCCTCAGAATAGGTCACCTATCAGGTCACACACACAAAAATCTTCCACTTAAGAAAAATCAAGATTATTTGATGTACCTTTTCTGAACACAATGAAATAAAACCAGAAATCAATAACAGCAAAAAAATTCACATATATGTAGAAACTAAACAACACTCTGTTGAACATCCCATTAGGCAAAAGAGAAAGCAAAAGAAAAATTTAACAGTATTTTGAGACAAATGAAAATGAAAACACAACATGTTAAATCCTAAAGATGGCACAAAAGTAGCACTAAAAGGCAAGTTTATAGCAATAAATACTTATATTTAAAAAGAAGAAAGCTCTTTACCCCTCCATAACCTAACACCGTACAAAGGAATTAGAAGAACTTAAAGTATAATAATAATAATAATAAATAAAATAAATAAATAAATAAAACAAATACTCGTATTAGCACTAAAAAAAAAAAGAAAAGAAAAGAAAAAGAACTAACTAAACCCAAAGTTAGCAAAAGAGTAAAAATAAATCAAATGAGAAAATTTTAAAAAAAAGAAAGAAAAAAATCAATGAATAAGAATTAGGTTTTTTGAAAGATAAAATTAATCAAACACTTACTTAGCCTAACAAAACACAGAAGACTCAAAATCAGGAAACATTTCAATGGATGTCTCAGAAATAGAAAGGATCATAAGGAACTATTATGAACAATTCTATGCCCAACAAACTGTATAACTTAGAAGAAATGAATAAATTCCTAGACACATATGATCTACCCAAACTTAATCAAGAAGAAGCAGAACGCCTGAACAAACCAATAACAAGTAAGGAAATTGAATCAGTAACCAAAAACCTTCCAATAAAGAAAAGCCCAGGATGTGATGGCTTCATGGATTAATTCTAACAAACATTCAAAGAAGAATTAATAACAATACTTCTCAAACTCTTCCAAAAAATAGATGAGAGACACTTCTGAACTGATTCAATGAGATTAACATTACCCTGACACCAAAACCAAAGACATTAGAGAAAAGAAAAACAACAGGCCAATATCTTAAATGAACATAGATACAAAAAATTATCAATAAAATACTAGCAAACCAAATTAAGCAGCAATTAAAAGTATCACATATTATAACTAAGTGGAATTTATCCCTGGGATACAAGAATGGTTTAACTTATGCGAATCAATCAATATGATACAATACAGTAACAAAATGAAAAAAAAAAGTATACTTATCTCAATAGACGCAGAAATCACATTTGATGAAATACAAGATACATTTATACATAAAACTCTCAACAAAATAGGTATAGAAGGAACTTATTTCAACACAATAAAGGTGATATGAAAAGCCACAGCTAGCATCATAATCAATGGGAGGAAACTAAAATTATTTTCTCTAAAATCTGGTAAAAGGTAAGAATATTCACTTTTACCATTTTGTTTTAACATAGTACTGGGAGTCTCAGCCTGAACAATTAGAAAAAAAAAAAGAAAAGGCATCCAAAGCTGAAAAGATGTAAAATTATCTTCATTTTCAGATTACATATATAGAAAACCCTAAATACTCAATTTAAAGAATACTAGAGCTGATAAATAAATTCAGTAAAATCAGATACACAATGAACATACAAAAATCAAATGCTTTTCTATACACAAACAATAAACTATCCAAAAACGAATTAGGAAAACAATCCTATTCACAGTAACAACAACAAGAAGAAAATATGTAAGAATAAGCAACAAAAATTTGAAAGACTTATACACTAAAAATTATAAAACACTGATGAAAGAACTTTTAAAAAAACACAGATATATGGAAGGACATTTCATATTCATGGAACAGAAGAATTAAAGAATTTTAAATGTCCATACTATTCAAAGAAATCTACAGATTCAATACAACATCTATCAAAATCTCAATGGCATTCTTTACAGAAATAGAAAAACAATCCTAAAATCCATATGGAACCCCAAAAGACCCAGAACAGCCAAAGCAAACTTGCATAAGAAAAATAAAGCTGGAAGCATAAAACTCTGTAATTTAAAACATATTTAAAAGCTACAGTAATTAAAACTGTATGGTACTGGCATAAAAACAGACATATCAACAGAGAATGGAATTGAAAGGCCAGAAATAAATCCATACATCTTTGACAAGGGTGCCAAGAACACAAAGTGGGGATCTCTTCAATAAATAATGCTGGGAAAATATGATATGCACGTGCAGGAGAATAAAATTAGATCATTATCTCACACCATACACAAATATCAACTCAAAATGGATGAAAGACTTAATTAATTAAATGGGTTAAAACATCTTAGTTTTATGTCTAACATGTAAGACATAAATAACCAAAAGAAAGTAAGAGTAGCTATGCTTATATTAGATAAAATATAAGTGTAAAATAAGGCCATAAATGTCTCTAAAGACAAATTAGGTCAGTAGGTCTAACATGCAAGACATAAAACTACTAGAAGAAATCATAGGGGAAAAGCTTTTTGACAATGGTCTTGGCAATAATTTTTTGGATATAACACAAACAGTGCAGGGAACAAAATCAAAAATAGGCTACTGAAATGGCATCAAACTAAAAAGCTTCTGCCTGGCAAAGGAAATAATCTTTTGGAAATAAGGCAACCTATGTAATGGGAGAAAATATTTGCAAACCATATGTCCGATAATAGGTTAGTATTCATAATGTATAAGGAATTCATGCAAGTCAACAGCAAAAAAATAAATAACCCAATTTAATCAGGGATAAAAGTCCTGAATGAATATTACTCAAAAGAAGACATACAAATGACCAACTTAACTTCACTAATCATCAGGCAATGCAAATCAAAAGCACAATGACATAACACCTTACACTCATTTGAATGGCTACTATCAGAAAGAAGTGTTGGGAGGATGTGGAGAAAAGGAAACTTGTATTCTGTTTGTGGGAATGTAAACTGGTGCCGGCAGACATTATAGAAAACAATATGGAGTTCCCTCACAAAGAACCCATCAATCTCATTCAAAGGAAATGAAATCAGTACCTCAAAGAGATATCTACACTGCCATTGCTCATTTTTGCATTCTACACAATAGCCAAGATATGAAATCAGACTAAATTTCCATTGATAGATGACCAATAAAGAAAACATGATATATAAATCCAATAAAATATGATTCAAGACTGGGCATGGTGTCTCATGCCTGTAATCCCAGCACTTTGGGAGGCTGAAGTGGGTGGATCACGTGAGTCCAGAAGTTCAAGACCAGCCTGAAAAACATGGCAAAACCCCATCTCTACTAAAAATACAAAAATTAGCCCAGTGTGGTGCCACATGCCTGTAGCCCCAGCTACTTGGGAGGCTGAGGTGAATCATTTGAGCCTGGTAGGTCAAGGCTACAGTGAGCCGTGATTGCACCACTGCACTACAGCCTGAGCAACAGAGTGAGACCCTATCTCTCTCTCTCTGTCTCTCTACATATATATACACATATACATGCCTTTAAAAGAAAGTTGAAACACATTTTCCAACAACACAGATGAACTTGGCGGACACTATGCTAAGTGAAATAAGCCAGACACCACAACACGAATACAATTTTTTTTTTTTTTTTTTTTTTTTTTTTTTTTTGAGACAGAGTCTCTCTCTGTTGCCTAGGATGGAGTGCAGTGGCGTGATCTCGGCTCACTGCAAGCTCCACCTCCTGGGTTCACGCCATTCTCCCGCCTCAGCCTCCCAAGTAGCTGGGACTACAGGCACCCGCCACCACGTCCAGCTAATTTTGTTGTATTTTTTAGTAGAGACGGGTTTTCACCGTGTTAGCCAGGATGGTCTCCATCTCCTGACCTCCTGATCCACCTGCCTCGGCCTCCCAAAGTGCTGGGATTACAGGCGTGAGCCACCGTACCCAGTCACAAATACAATATTAATGCTAGTGAGGATGTGGAGAAACAAGATCACTCAAATATTGCTGACAGTAATGTAAAATGGTACAGCCACCCTGGAAAACAGTTGAGCAGTTCCTTAAAAACCTAAACATGCAACTGCCATATAAAACAGCAATTGTACTCCTTTAATTTATCCCAGAGAAATGAAAACTTAGATTCACACAAAAACCTATGCATGAATGTTTATAGCAGCATTATTCCTAATTGCCAAAAACTGAAAACTATCCAGATGTCTTCCAATGGGTGAATTGATAAACACACTGTGGTAAAGCCATACCTTGGAATACTACTCAGCAATAAAAGTAGCAAACTATTGATAACGTGCAAAAGTCTGAATTAATCTCCAGCAAATTGTGCTGTATGAAAACAAGCAATTCCAAAAGTTTCCATGCTATATAACTTATTTTATATAATATTATTAGGCCAGGCACCGTGGCTTATGCTTGTAATCCCAGCATTTTGGAAGCTGATGCCAGAAGATCACTTGAGGCCAATAGTTCAAGACCAGCCTAGGCAATAAAGTAAGACCCTGTCTCCACAAAAAAATAGAAAAACTAGCCAGGTGTGGAGGCATGCACCTGTAGTCCCAACTACTCAGGGGGCTGAGGTGGTAGGATCTCTTGAGCCCAGGATTGTGCCACTGCAATCCAGCCTGTGCAACTGGTCTCCAGCAAGACCTTGTCTCAAATAATAATGCTAATGTTATTATTGAAATGACAAAAGTATAAAAATGGAGAATAGAGTAGTGATTGCCAGGGTTAAAAAGAGGCTGAGGATGAGAAGGAAGCAGAGTAGCTACGAAAGGGCAAGACAAGGGATCTTTGTGGCAATGTAGTGTTCTGCGTCTTGACTATATCAATATTGATATCTTGGTGATGATATTGGACTACTACCTGTACAGGATGGGGAATGCTGAGTAAAGGGTACATGAGCTCTTTCTGCATTATCTGTTGTAATTGCATGTAAATCTATAATTACCTCAAAATAAAAACTTTAAAGAAAATTAACAAAATGCATACTAAAGGATAAACAAACAAAGACACATTGGGAGAGAAGAGGTGTGAGAAAGCTAAAAGCTCATCTACACACAAGAAACTGGAAAGCAATTACACAATGTCAAAAGCTGATAAGAAAGATCAGTATAAGCTCATTTTATCAGTCTAATTATCAGTATAAAATCATATTATTTAGAAATATGAGCTGTTCCCAAATAATGAGGATCAAAAGTGGTTGTCTCTGAAGACAGGCCTTGGGAAGGAGAAAGGTGGGAAAGAAGGCAGGTCCTTTCCATCATAAATTCCTCCGTGCACTTCTATTAAACAATGTGTTTGCATTACCTTAATTAATTTTTAACACTAAGCTAGTTCAGGGCCTTCTCTGAAGCATACAGTTATAATGCATGTGAATGTCTTTCTGTTACTGATCATCTGGGTCAACAAATGGCTGAACTTAAACAAGGTCTTAAAGTACCTTTTCCCTTGCCCCTTTGTCGTGGATCAGCTCCTTTCCCAGATCAGAAATAAACAAAGAGAAGAGCCCACCTTACTTTCATTCCTCACATTCTGTTGACTTGTTCAACTCACTTGTGATTTTTATTTCCCGGAGTGTTCACAGGAACACTGTCCTCACTCCTTGCCCCCACCCCTCTGAGCTTCCTGATGAATAGGAATTAATCCCACTTTCACCAAGCCCCTTCAGCTTTAACCTTTTCATTCTTCTCTAGCAGAGACCTCTTCTTGAAGAATTCCAAAGCCTCCTCCTTCTGAACATCTTAGATCACAAATTAAAATTAATACATCAGTTTCAAGATAGAGTTATATTGTGATTTATTCATAATCGCCCTCCCTTCAATTACCCAAGCATGTATTCACTTTCCTTGGGCTGCAGATCCAAAGAGTGATTGATTTCGAGGATCATGGTGGACACCAACTCAGGGATAAGGCTGTTCTGGAGGGGAAGGAGCCACCAGCGAGCAGAAGCTACCTTGAAATCATACTCCACAGATGGAGTTAAATGCTTTTGGCACCCACCATCAATGGGATTTTTAACATATCATGAAAGGAAGTTGAACTAAAAAAGACACATGCAGGAGGAACAAACAGAAGGATCGTGGGGTTTTATTCTTAGGCATTATGATAGAAAAGGTAAGGTGGTGCCAATGGTTTTACAGTTCAAGTCAAGTAAGACAATTTGTGCCGGAGCCTCAGAGTTGGTTCTCGAGAGAGCTGTATCCTACAATGGAGAAGGGAGCAGTTCAGAAGGCACTGACTGACAGATTCCTGAAAATGTTTGTTCCAATCCTAGGCTTAATAAGTGATCCCCTTAAAGCAAAGCTGGTTTCGCAAAAGACTCATAACAAGAGGGTTTGGACTTCACTAGGAAAACATTGTCTTTCTGGTTTAAAAGTTGGAGGTTAGTATGAATCTTTTCCCTCAAATTGCATCTCTAAGGGAAATGACAAGTGGAGAGTGTGTGAGCCTTTGGCGTGAGCACCCTCCAAAACCTGAGCCCATTCAGATGCTGCATCTCCAAGGCTCTGAGAGATGATCATCCTCTTTACATCCCATTAAAACACTTGTGCTGAGATGATTTCTTCATCTTGGGGAAACAGAGTTGTGAACCTCAAGATGATGCATTGTGTGGGCTGGGCAAGTCTTATTTAACTCACCATCAAATGTTTAACTTTTGGATCACTTTACCCCAGCAGCACAACTGCCTCTTTACAATGCATTTGTTTGAGCTTGGAGCCTCTACATCTGGTTTCATCCAACTTCAGCTCATTTGATTTTCCATTGTCCAAAGATCACATCTGCGCATTTGAAATCCCCCACCAAATGCCACTACCAGCTCTGGTTCCCACTGGATATAGTGCTTCTCCTAATCAGAGCTGATGCTTTAATGGTGAGAAAAACAGGTGTCAAGTATTCAACAAATCTATTCTTTGGCACTTCTTTTAGCTTTTATTAAGGCGAATGTGAACAAGGGCAATGTGAAGTCTAATAAATATAGAGGACAGGAAAGGCTCACGTTGGATGATGGCCAGACCTGCTTTGCCCATAATAGGGCGTTTAATTTTTCCTTTATTGATTACACTGTGTTTGCCACAGCAGCCCAGCTTGCCAAGAACATAGCATTATATGAATCCCGAGAGCAGGAAGAACTCAAGGAGTAATACACAAGGAAATTCAAGAAACTTTCTTCAAAACATTGACCATTGAATACCATTTTTCTCAATTTTGAAAGTACATTTTTTAACAAGTATAAGGCCTCACATTACACGATGTGAAAAGGCTAAAAACAGCAATAGAAATTACATTCATAAAAGTGCACTGCCAACATACAACAAAGGCTTTGGCTTGTTCTGTGCCTGTAGGGATGTAGACATGGTTAGCAGGGCTGCCTGGTGCTAATCCTCAGCTCCCTGGAGATGCCCATCCCTGGGCACTGGCTTGAAAATAAAAATTTAAACCTCTCTGATGTTGGACATAATATGAACTTAAGCCTTACAAGTTGAGTGTCTGTGCATGTGGATATGTATATGTGAGTGTGGACTTTGATGGGTGTGTGCCTATGTGGGATCTACTCCTTTTCCCTGATTATTGTCTGTCCTGGTCATATTCTCATACATTTCTTACCCCTCAGACCCTCTTGGTATAAAAGGAGTACCTATTGACTTAAAAGGGAAATTTTAATTTTAGAGCATTAAATTCCATTGGTATTAGTGATTAAGAGACTCACAGGTCCTTGCTCATCAGACATCAAGAAATCAGAGAAGACCATGTCTCAGGACTCTTAAAAATAAGATTAACCTCTCTATTTTTTTTTAAATGCTCTCTTCCAATAAGTAGAGTATTTGGAGTTTAACAATCATGTATTTACTATTTTGGTAGCTTTTAATCCAATATTAAAATGGTTCTGTTCAAAACATTTGGGACTATTTTAATACATCATTTGCTTAATACAATCACACAAACATGTTCTCAAAAGTTATGTATTTTATTCCCTCCTAAAGGCACAAAGGGAGGAGGGAGACTTGGCTGCTCTTTGCTGTAGAGCCCAAAGGCATGAACCATTGAGGTACAAGAGTTTGAAAATACACATGGGCTCTTTTTTGGTGCACATTTGGTTTCCATTTGCTTGAAATAGTTTTGTAGCCTAATAAAAAAAGAACCTACATTTTTTATATAGGGAAGTTAACTGGCTGTGGTTGGAAGACTTTTTTGTTTTTTACTCAGTTATTTTAAGGATATTATCACAATAATGCCCAACACTCCATTAGAGTGATGGAAATGAGCACTGACTTGATTTAGTATGTTTTATTTATTCATCATCTAAAACACCAAATGCCAACACCCACATGTGGGGTTATGGCATATGTAAAACAGGAAAGCATTTTCTAGAAAGCAGTAGTTCTTCTATAGCATAATATTCCAAGGTTGCCATCATTCTTTAACCAGCTCCCTAAAAGAAATAGTAAATGGTCAGGGATTTTTTCATGCATAAAACTATCATAAACTCTAATCAAATGGATGCTTGCTTAAGGATTTGAATTCCAGAGTATCTCTCATGCAGAATAAGTTAAGAGCTAGTCTGGGTTATTGAGTAAGGGAAGCTCACAGACCTAGCAGAAGTCAGCACAGATGAACATTCAAAAGTTCACAATTTCCAGGCTTATGTCAGTCCTTAGGATTTCACAAGCACAGATGGAATATTTCTAAATACTTCTACTCAATGTTTAGCTTCCTAAAATATCAACTAATAAGCACCACTGGAAGGATTTCTTAATTCATGAGTTCCAAATACACCCAGAATTTAGCATTTAGAATCCCCGTGATCCAGGTACTTTAAAACTCACCTGTTTATATTCAATCAGACATCTATTCTTATAGATGTTCATTTATTTGAAATATAAATTGATGTTCAGTAGAAAGCAGATTTCTCAAGAAGTAACCATAGTGGCCTAACAACAAACAGGTAATATTTTGTAGACAAGCGTGCATCTTTCTCATTGGGGGGATTACAACAACATGAGTTCCTCTCTAGCCATCCTCTTCAGGAGTGTTGTAGGAAGGTAGACAACTCCCAGGCATGGTGGCTCATGCCTGTAATCTCAACAATTTAGGAAGCCAAGGCTGGAGAATAGCTTGAGCCCAAGAGTTTTGAGACAAGCCTGGGCAACATAGTGAGATCCCATCTCTACAATAGTTTTTAAAAAAGCAAGTGGACAACAGATGCTAACGCACTTGGAGAAAAATATTCTACCTTCATAAAATAATGGCTGCCAGTGAGTCCTTCTTATGTGGTACTCTTCAGCTTGCCTTCCCCTTCACAGCAATGCTGTAAGACAGGTATCATTCCCATTTTGGAGAAATAAATCGAGTTACCTAGAGGGCAAGTGGCTTGCCCAAGACCACATAAACTAGAAAGCAGAATACTGGGATTCAGCTTGAAGATGCTGCTAAATTATTCTCAGTATCCATGAGCTTAAGTCTCCCCTTTGTGCCTGGAGGGATAAGGGGAAGGGGACCATTCTACCTTTCTCACAGACATTCTCTCCTACTCCCATCTTTCTATTTCCTGCTAACTCCTGACCCTACTCATGTAGCCAAAGAAGAGGCTAGATTGAGCTGAGTGAGAGCAGGTGTTGGAGGAGGCAAAGAATGGAGAGCATTTCCTCAATCACGGAATTCTCTGTGATTGATTTGGGGTGGTCATGGCGTTTCCTTCACCTGAACAGCAATCTTGAAGCATCATCAGTGGTCTGTAACAAGTTCATATGGTCTGGGCCTTCTCTTGCCTTTTATGTTTCCTTCCAGCATTATCCAGGTGGATGCCGCCTTTGGGTTTCTGGTGTCTGTAAGTCTCCTGCACAGTACCCTGAAACATCGGGTACTGCACAGTACCTTAGTCTCAGCAATGACAAAGCCCACCTGGATTCGTGTTTTTGGTTTTATTTCCAGCTTGTTTTTCCCATTAAGTGTGATCACTCCCTTTCTTCTCCATTGGAAGATCAGCTTGACTTGGGGAAGATGGTTCACTCTGTGTTCACAGGTGAATCCCCAGAACTGTTCCTGACACACAGGAGGAACTGGAGGCCTATTTGTTAAATGAATGAATCAATCAATAAATGAATATATGCTAGCAATTAGCCCAAATAAAGCAGGAACCCAATTGCTATGTTCTATATGAAGGTAATGAGTTGGGATAGACTCCTTGTAAAACAAACAAACAAAAAAACAGCCCAGTGGTTGATTTCTCATACCTGGCACATGGCTTTTGGCAGTCAGCAAAAGGCTCTGTTTCTACAGTTCCTTAGGGAGCCAGACTGGGGAGCAGCACCAGCCCTTCTCTGGAGCTCCTTGTCTGAGGGATATGGAACCAGGTAGAGATGCTCTGACCTAGAAGTGAAACACATCACACTCACAGGTCCTGGCCAGAACTAGTCACGTGTTTCTACTCCACCCCAGTGGGCCAGGAAATGCAAACTTCCCACGGGCCTGCAAGGCAGGAAGCTGGGAATATTTGGTAAATTGCATGTCTGGTACCACCGAAAATAAATGAAACAGTGACTCTGTAGGCATCAAAGTGCAGTGTGGAGATTCAGAACACTAGAGCCAGGAAATGGAAGGAGGTGAACATAGAAGATGGCCAAACTAGCCGCATTCAGCATAGCACTCTTCATAAACTGTCAGAGGCAGTGCTTGCAGTGTGGCTACAGCCGCACTAGGCAACACAGTAATTGACACACAAGAAGAGCTCAAAAAAGATTTGCTGAATGAATGATCACACAAAACACGAATTCTATAGACGAAATAGAAACAGAATGAGACTGACCATTGCTGCTTCTATTTGGAATGGTATTGTTTCATGGAAGGATGTGGGTTCATGCATAAGCCACATCAGATAGCTCACTTTTCATTTCCCTGGAGTTAAAACATGTGGCTCTTCAAAGTCACACACACAAGGCTGCAGAAACCCAATACATTGGACAAGAGGCTATAGTCGTAAGTCCTGGGACTCTTGCCATATGAAAACACCCTCCCGTCCTGGAAGCTTTCTGCCTCCTCAGATGGGGGCTTGGATCAAGTGCTCCGCTACCCCGGTCTCTCCAGCTTTGAGATGCTGTTATTCTCTGATCCTGGTTTTGGCTTTAGCACTAAGTTATATTATATTGCTGAGGTCATTGTTTATTCTACCACATGGTTGTAGTGGCCTCATTTTATAAATGAAGGAACAAAGAACAAGAAAGTTCATGTAGAGTCCAGACTCACACTATGGTTTTATGCTGAGGTCAGGGCAATGACACAAGATTTAGTGTGGGTGGTGAGTGTGAGCGTGTGTGATGTGTGGTGTGTGTGGTGTGTGTGTGTGTATATATATATATTTGTGTGTGTGTGACTGTGTGTATTGTGTGTATGTAGTATGTATGACTGCATGTATGGTGTGTGTATGTGGTGTGTATGACTGCATGTGGGGGGGATTGGGGGGTAAGTTTCAACCTCTGCTGAAACAGCAGTTCAGGTGATAGAAGCCTCCTGTTAAACCACAAAACAGATTGTTTTCCTCCAAATTCCTCGGACATTGTGGAGCCCTGAGCCAGGATCACTATCTCCACCGTGGAGAGGAAAAAGGTTAACCTGAAATCAACGTGCAGGAGAGTTGCAGGTAGTCTCCGTCAGTGGCAAACTAACACATGGAAGGCACTCACAAGAAGCATTGAATAGATGCCTCCGATATGGAATTATACATGCTACTTTATGCACAAAGCCAGGCTGCCTGAAAGTTCCTTCTAAAGTTTTAAAAAGAGTGTGAATCTGTGCTGCAAGTTTGAAGGCAGTTCCAATTCAGACAGAAAGCTCCCTCTGCTGGCTCCAGAGCTCCCCTCTTTCTTAGCTTTAGTGCAACATACTCCACCCGGCAGGGCGCAGCCGAAGGACATGGGATCATGGCATGTATGTGCTGAATTAGCAATACCTGGAATGACAGGCCATGGCTCAGAAAGGATACCAAAGGAAAAAGGAGCAAGTGGCCTTTGGCCGGGGAAGGAAATGCTACTGACACAGCCAGAGCCACTTCTCAAAAAATAGTCTTGCACTCCAGCCTGGGCGACAGAGCGAGATTCCGTCTCAAAAAACAAAAACAAAAAAAAATGAAACAGCATCTGCACAGATTAAACACTCAAGTTATCTCCTCCATCCTACAATTCACTCTGACTGAAGCATTTGAGCACAAATTATAATCTTAAAGTTTTCTTAGGAACTTATAGTAAATAGAAACTCAAGCTAAAGTTCATCTCAGGAATCTGTCAACTTTACAGACAATGTTTATTTGGAATAAACTCCCTCTCCACGGTAGAGATAGTAATCCTGGCTCAGGGCTCCACAATGTCCGGGGAATTTGGAGGAAAACAATCTGTTTTGTGGTTGAACAGGAGGCTTCTATCACCTGAACTGCTGTTTCAGCAGAGGTCACAATGTGCCACACACACACATGCAGTCACACACACCACATACATACACCACACATGTAATCATGCATACTACATACACACAATACACACACAGTCACACACATATATATACCACACACACCACACATCACACACACTCATACTCATCACCCATACATGTTTGTCCACACATGCACATGCAACCACAGACCCCATACACTGATTCTTACCACTCACATGCACACAGTCACACATGCTTATCCACACATGTTCACACCACACACCCACAAAGTCAAGCACATTTTACTTTCCAAAGTTTTAAAGTTTGTGTGCTCAAATTTAAAACTAGGATTTTATTTGGTAAGTACTCCACACCCCACTCATGCCTAAAGATTTTTGAATTATGCCTTCTGACAGATTTGAAATTCCTGAATAACTCATTCCTTAAGAGGTCACTCTAACCTCTGAAACAGATTTTGGGGGAAAGAGGGTGCCAGAAATCACTCAGCCTAGTGAGGCCAGTTTTACAAGTAGGTGGAGAAGGTGAATATTGAAAGATATAATTACCAGAGTTCAAACAAGCATTTCAACCCTCAGATGCCTCTGCTACCCTCTTCCGATAGCCTGAAATATAGAATTTAAGCTCTACTTTTTTTGATCTAAAGCCATGTGACCCTTTTAAAGGGACATGTTAGTCAAGGAGTACAAGGTTTCGGTTTTGTAAGATGAATAAATTCTAAGATCTTACGTATAACATGGTGACTAGAGTTTCCAAATCTGTATGAATCCTTGAAATTTGCTAAGAAGTTGGTCTTTGGTGTTCACACACACACACACACGCAACTACATGAGGCAACAGATATGTTAATTAACTTGATTAAAGTGATCATTCCACAATGTATATCAAAGCATCAGGCTGTGTACCTTAAATATATACAACTTTTATTAGTCAATTATACCTCAACAAACCTGGAAAAATGAGATAAAAAGAAATAATGACTTAGACCAAGAGGTTATTAGATACTCTCTCAAAAACAGATTTTGTTGGAGGCAGGAGGAGCAAGGGAAGGAAGGAACCCTAAGACATTGGGCAACACATCTAAAGAGAAGTTGGGGGAGGTATGACAGTACCAAGTGGGAGATGACTTCTAGAATGAAGAGCCTTGAAATTGCTAACAGGAGGCTTGGATCAGCTCATGGTGTGGCTAAGCCAGGATGTGGTTTGGGGTTATTAATGAGCACTGATGGCTCTTCATTGCCACATACTGAGTGCTGTGCCATGGGTCAGATACTGGGCCCATTTCCCTATCACAGAATCGTCTCACAATCCTGTGAGGAAGAGACGAATCTCCCAACTTATAGATAGAAAATTAAGGTTTGGTACCTTATCCAGGGTTACAGAGCTTTGCTCTAGGAAGTAGAACCACCTAAGTGCCCTAATAGGGAATGCTCAAATAGCCATGAATGGAGTCATTATTATTTTTCTACTGTTTTCACCACAAACAAGACTAATTCTGAATAATAAACTCCAGAACAGTATCCTGTGAGTACCAACACATTCTTCCAAGGTAATCCTTCAACCCTCCCTTTAGTGATGAAGATTTTAAAGGCCAGAGGGGGCCAGTAGCGAAGCAGCATTGCTCACGAGATGCACAAGCTGCCCCCACCCCTCATTAGGGCAGGACAAAGAGCCAGCCATGATTCTAGAAAAGAAACCAGGCGGGGCACAGTGGCTCACCCCTATAATCCCAGCACTTTAGGAGACTGAGGTGGGAGGATCACTTGAGGTCCAGGGTTCGAGACTAGCCAGGCCAACATGGTGAAACCCTGTCTCTACTAAAAATACAAAAATTAGCTGGGCGCCACCATGCCTGTAGTCCCAGCTACTTGGGAGGCTGAAGCTGGAGAATCGCTTGAACCTAGGAGGCAGAGTTTGCAGTGAGCCAAGATTGTGCCACTGCACTCCAGCCTGGGCGACAGAAAGAGACTCTGTCTCAATTTAAAAAAAGAAAAAAGAAACCAAAATGCACAGTAAATAAAGTATGATTTTTCACAATTTCAAGAACAAAATTGGCATGGGATGGTATATATAATTCCACAACTGCATTAATGTTTATAACTGAAGAAACACTCATATATCAGTATTTTCATTGTATTGTATAGTTTTTCCATTGAATGCATTTGTTTATTTTGCTAATTTAAAAAAAAAAAAGTTGTGCTGTTAGAAGTTTCCAGAATATACAAAATAGATGTGAATCAATTATAGTAAAATAGCAATTACATTCTAACGTGAATGAAAAAGTTTTGTTCTAATTTTTCATGAGCACTACCTCGATTTAGCCCTCAAGACTGAAGTTTTCAAAGTTGAGGGCCCTCCTTTTTGTAAGTAAATCAGGAAATATGCTGAGAAACATTTACAACCCACACTAAAGGGACTATTGTGAAATACATTGACTTGGTAATTGCTATGAAGAGTTGCTTTGCTGTTTTGATCTTTGCATGGTAAAACTCTTCCAAATGTTTCTAAAGAAAGAGAGCAGTGTATGAAGTACAAAAGTGTAATCTATTACTGATCAAAATATTCCATTTGATTGTTTTTCTTTCAACACTGTAAAGCTTAGAGTCCTAATTTAGAGAACGGACATAGGTTGTCTCTGTTCTTTCCTAAATTCATCTGCCTTCCTATTGGTGGCTCTGAGAAGCTTTTTGCTATTTCTTCGATGACTTTGCATTTGAGGCTTTGCAGGTGTAGGTGGGCTGGGGAGCTGTTTGTCTTCAAGGAGAATGCCTGGACAGAGAAAGAATTATTCAAGGGTTTACTTTGGTATTTAAAAAATGATTTTCAACTTATTAAAATTACAAATTCATCTCGTCTCAGCCTTTTGAAAGTTAAAAATTCAAAACATTTATTTCTTCTGTAAGCTTTTAAATTCAATCTATATGTATAACTATACATGTCAGTCTAAAAAGTTTTAACAATCACTTTTAAGGAGACTTTGATTCATAGTTGATCCTACTTACAAAATTAATTTTAAAACTTCAAATATATAAAACAACATTTATAAATTTCAAATAATTTATTTCCTTCTAAACACTACAATTGTCTAATTGAACAAACTTTTCCTAAATATGTAAAAATTACACTGTACATTTAATACATTAAACTTAAAAATAAGAACTTCAAGTTTTCTAAAATTATCTAATATTTACAAACAAAGCTATTTCAACTTAGAAATTACAAGTTTCAATTACTCAATTACACATTTTTAGTTTATTGATAAGTTTCACTAGCATTCTAATAGACAAAATCTTATAAACATATTCAGATGCCTTATTACAAAAATATTAACATTATGTTTTGATTCTCTTACAGATTTTGACGTTAATCTAAATCTTTTTCTGGGTAAAAGATGCTAACCAACTAAAATACAATACGTCACTCTCCAAAATGTAAGGGATACCTGCTTAACAGCTAGTTCTTAACAGCTGAAAGTATCAGGTCTGATGCAAACTGAATTCTTGTCAGTGACACAAATGGGCCACTTCAAACCGAATGGACAGACTATAACAGGGACTTCATAGCATAATGAAGGGGCTGATATCACAGAGAACCTATGTTCCATAAAATACAATTTCCCCAAAATGAATGAAAATCTCAATGAAAATCTGCTACCCTCACTTATGCTGTTACATCACTTAACCGGGCTTTTTCATTCCTTTCCTTTACACAATATTTAAATGTCTTTTCAAAAGCTGCAAAGACCTTGAGCTTGACAGACTCTTGCACTTTTTTTCATATCAACCCTGTCTCTTAGGGCCACAGAACCTTTATAGATTATAAGATGGCGTCTAATCGAATATTTATCTATTTATTTATAGTTAGTTATAGCATAGTTATGAAAAACAGATTTTGCAATCAAATTTGCATGGATTGAAATCCCAGCCCTGCCGTTTTCTAATTAGGTGACCTTGGGCAAGATACTTAAAGTCTCTGGGTCTCAGTTTTCTCATCTGTGAAAAGTATTATTTTGATATTTGTTGTGAGATTTAAATAAGTTAATATAGAAAAAGACATTAAGACAGTCCCGGGCACATACATTATATAAGCATTAGCAACCATATGTTGTTGCTCTTTCATAAGATAGAACATTCTCTTGATAGACTGTCTGCCCATTTTGTAATATTCAATAATTGTCCATAAGATGTGCCTGGTAAAAGTTTCTAGCTTAGGCCTTGTATATTTCTCTATTAATTACTGTATTAATTATTTCTCTATTATTATTAATTACTGAAGTGTAATTATTTTTTAGAAAAGAGGAAAATGATCATCCTAAAGTTTCGTTGGAGCACTGGGCCTTTTTGCTTAGCCAAAGGCAACTTCTCCAGGTTTAACCTGGGAAGTCTGGGAAGTCTGAAGCATGGGAGAGGGTGGACCCATGGACTGGTTCACTCAACATCCATCCCAGACTCTTCTCATAGTTCTCCCCTCACAGAGAGGTGAAAAGCTGACCACCTGCTATGGTTTGGATATGGTTTGTTTGTCCCCACAAAATAATGCTGAAACTTGATTCTCAATGTGGCTGTGTTGTGGGGTGAGGCCTAGTGGGAGGTGTTTGGGTCATGGGGCAGATCCCTCATGAATGACTTGGTGCCGTTCTCATGGTAGGGAGTTCTTTCTTTCACAGGACTAGATTGGTTCTTAAGGGAAAAATTAGTTCTCACAAAAGCGGGTTGTTATCAAGCCAGGATGCCTCCTCAGGTATGGTCTCTCTTCTCATGTGTCTGCTTCCCCTTTGACCTTCTCCACTATGTTTTATACAGCACAAAAGCCCTCACTAAAAGTTGAACAGATGCGAGAGCCATGCTTCCTGTACAGCCTACAGAACTATGAGCTAAATAAACCTCTTTTCTTTATAAATTAACCAACCTCAGTTATTCTTTTATAGCAACACAAAACAGACTAAGATACTACCATGAGCTTAAACTCCCTTGAAACTAAGGTCTGCCCAGTGATGTGGGCTCCACAAATGAGGTGCACCCATACATGAGTGGGAAGGTGGCAGCAAAGATGGAGGAAGTCCGTGGTCCTTATGCTGCTTCTCCTCTTTCTTCCACAATCACAGAAGTGGAAACGTTGGGCTGAAGCAGAGATTCCAGTTCCTAGTCCCTGATTTTGTTAGTGTTGAGAACTAGCAAAAACACACACACACACACACACACAAAACACACACACACACACAAAAACGTTGCTTTCTTCCTTTCTTCACTCGAAAATTTTGTGTTTGGTCCCCAGGCCATGCACAGTCTAGAGCAGTGGTTCTCAACCAGGGGAAATGTCCCATCCTCCCAGGGGACATCTGGCAATATCTGGAGACATTCTTGATTGTTGTGAGCAGGTATCAGGTGGAGTTGGGAAGGAGATGACATTGGCATTTACTGGGTAGAGGTCAGGGATGCTGCTAAACATCCTACAATGGACAGGCCAGTCTTCACAACAAAAAATTATCCAGTCCAAAATGTCAATAGTGCAGAGGCTAGGAAATCCTAGCACCTTACCCTGTGTTCTGTATCTGCTTACTAAGTGGCTCTTTAGCTCCATGAGTTTGCTTGTATTGAACCCCACAAGATGAAGAAATAACAAGTAAAAAGTGAAATTGGGAGGAGAGCATGAGACGACTGTAAGGAGCAGAAAAACTTCCTGGGATTGTATGCATTTTGTTAGTTTATTGATGAGTTAGTATGCATTTAATTCAAGTGAGTGAATTCACGTGAGCAAGTGTTCTAAGAGTAAAAAGATGGAGGGAATTTTGAATATGTTACAAAGCTATTGAAATCATCCCCAGACCCTCACCACCCAAAATGTGGTACAGAAACCAACTCCACTGGCACCACCTGAGAGTTTGTTAGAAATGAAGACACCCATGAAGGGCTGTTGAATTTTGTCAAAGGCCTTTTCTGCATCTACTGAGATAATCATGTGGTTTTTGTCTTTGGTTCTGTTTATATGCTGGATTACATTTATTGATTTGCGTATGTTGAACCAGCCTTGCATCCCAGGGATGAAGCCCACTTGATCATGCTGGATAAGCTTTTTGATGTGCTGCTGGATTCGGTTTGCCAGTATTTTACTGAGGATTTTTGCATCAATGTTCATCAGGGATATTGGTCTAAAATTCTCTTTTGTTGTTGTGTCTCTGCCAGGCTTTGTTATCAGGATGATGCTGACCTCATAAAATGAGTTAAGGAGGATTCTCTCTTTTTCTGTTGATTGGAATAGTTTCAGAAGGAATGATACCAGCTCTTCCTTGTACCTCTGGTAGAATTCAGCTGTGAATCCGTCTGGTCCTGGACTTTTTTTCGTTGGTAGGCTATTAATTATTGCCTCAATTTCAGAGCCTGCTATTGGTCTACTCAGGGATTCAACCTGTTCCTGGTTTAGTCTTGGGAGGGTGTATTTGTCCAGGAATTTATCCATTTCTTCTAAATTTTCTAGTTTATTTGCATAGAGGTGTTTATAGTATTCTCTGATGGTAGTTTGTATTTCTCTGGGATCAGTGGTGATATCCCCTTTATCATTTTTTATTGCATATATTTGATTCTGCTCTCTTTTCTTCTTTATTAGTCTTGCTAGCGGTCTGTCAACTTTGTTGATCTTTTCAAAAAACCAGCTCCTGGATTCGTTGATTGTTTGAAGGGTTTTTTGTGTCTCTATCTCCTTCAGTTCTTCTCTGATCTTAGTTATTTCTTGCCTTCTGCTAGCTTTTGAATGTGTTTGCTCTTGCTTCTCTAGTTCTTTTAATTGTGATGTTAGAGTGTCAATTTTAGATCTTTCCTGCTTTCTCTTGTAGGCATTTATAAATTTCCCTCTACACACTGCTTTAAATGTGTCCCAGAGATTCTGGTAAGTTGCATCTTTGTTCTCATTGGTTTCAAAGAACATCTTTATTTCTGCCTTCATTTCATTATTTACCCAGCAGTCATTCAGGAGCAGGTTGTTATTTGTAGTTTCCATGTAGTTGAGTGGTTTTGAGTGAGTTTCTTAATCCTGAGTTCTAGTTTGATTGCACTGTTGTCTGAGAGACAGTTTGTTATAATTTCTGTTCTTTTACATTTGCTGAGGAGTGCTTTACTTCCAACTATGTGGCCAATTTTGGAATAAGTGCGATGTGGTACTGAGAAGAATGTATATTCTGTTGATTTGGGGTGGAGAGTTCTGTAGATGTCTATTAGGTCCAGTTGGTGCAGAGCTGAGTTCAATGTCTGGATATCTTTTTTAACTTTCTGTCTCATTGATATGTCTAATGTTGAGAGTGGGGTATTAAAAACTCTCAATAAATTAGGTATTGATGGGACATATCCCAAATAATAAGAGCTATGTATGACAAACCCACAGCCAATATCATACTGAATGGGCAAAAACTGGAAGCATTCCCTTTGAAAACTGGCACAAGACAGGGATGCCCTCTCTCACCACTCCTATTCAACATAGTGTTGGAAGTTCTGGCCAGGGCAATCAGGCAGGAGAAAGAAATAAAGAGTATGCAATTAGGAAAAGAGGAAGTCAAATTGTCCCTGTTTGCAAGTGACATGATTGTGTATTTAGAAAACCCCATCATCTCAGCCCAAAGTCTCCTTAGGCTGATAAGCAACTTCAGCAAAGTCTCAGGATACGAAAGCAACGTGTAAAAATCAGAAGCATTCTTATACACCAGTAACAGAAAAACAGAGAGCCAAATCATGAGTGAACTCCCATTCACAATTGCTTCAAAGAGAATAAAATACCTAGGAACCCACCTCTTCAAGGAGAACTGCAAACCACTGCTCAATGAAATAAAAGAGGACACAAACAAATAGAAGAACATTCCATGCTCATGGATAGGAAGAATCAGTATCATGAAAATGGCCGTACTGCCCAAGGTAATTTATAGATTCAATGACATCCCCATCAAGCTATCAATGACTCTTCACAGAATTGGAAAAAACTTCTTTAAAGCTCATATGAAACCAAAAAGAGCCCGCATTGCCAAGACAATCCTAAGCCAAAAAACAAAGCTGGGGACATCACGCTACCTGACTTCAAACTATACTACAAGGCTACAGTAACCAAAACAGCATGGTACTGGTACCAAAACAGAGATATAGACCAATGGAATAGAACAGAGCCCTCAGAAATAATACCACACATCTACAACCATCTGATCTTTGACAAACCTGACAAAAACAAGAAATGGGGAAAGGATTCCCTATTTAATAAATGGTGCTGGGAAAACTGGCTAGCCATATGTAGAAAGCTGAACCTGGATCCCTTCCTTACACCTTATACAAGAATTAATTCAAGATAGATTTAAGACTTAAATGTTAGACCTGAAACCATAAAAATCCCAGAAGAAAACCTAGGCAATACCATTCAGGACACAGGCATGGGCAAGGACTTCATGACTAAAACACCAAAAGTAATGGCAACAAAGCCAAAATAGACAAATGGGATCTAATTAAACTAAAGAGCTTCTGCACAGCAGAAGAAACTACCATCAGAGTGAACAGGCAACCTACAGAATGGGAGAAAACTTTTGCAGTCTATTCATCTGACAAAGGGCTAATATCCAGAACCTAAAAGAACTTATACAAATTTACAAGAAAAAAACAAACAACCCCATCAAAAAGTTTGCAAAGGATATGAACAGACACTTCTCAAAAGAAGACATTTATGCAGCCAACAGACACATGAAAAAATGCTCATCATCACTGGCCATCAGAGAAATGCAAATTGAAACCACAATGAGATACCATCTTACACCAGTTAGAATGGTGATCATTAAAAAGTCAGGAAACAACAGGTGCTGGAGAGGATGTGAAGAAATAGGAACATTTTTACACTGTTGGGGGACTGTAAACTAGTTCAACCATTGTGGAAGACAGTGTGGTGATTCCTCAAGGATCTAGAGCTAGAAATATCATTTGACCCAGCCATCCCATTACTAGGGATATACCCAAAGGATTACAAATCATGCTGCTATAAAGACACGTGCACACTTATGTTTATTGTGGCACTATTCACAATAGCAAAGACTTGGAACCAACCAAGTCTGATAGACTGGATTAAGAAACTATGGCACATATACACCATGGAATACTATGCAGTCATAAAAAAGGATGACTTCATGTCCTTTGAAGGGTCATGGATGAAGCTGGGAACCGTCATTCTCAGCAAACTATCACAAGGACAGAAAACCAAACATCACATGTTCTTACTCATAGGTGGGAACTGAACAATGAGAACACTTGGACACAGGAAGGGGAACATCACACACCAGGGCCTATTGTGGGGAGGGGGAGGGAGGAGGGATAGCATTAAGAGATATACCTAATGTAAATGACGAGTTAATAGGTGCAGCACACCAACATGGCACATGTATACATATGTAACAAACCTACACATTGTGCACATGTACCCTAGAACTTAAAGTAAAATTAAAAAAAAAAAAGAAATGAAGACATCCAAGTCCTACCTCTAAGATTTTTAATGAGAATCAACATTTTTAATAAGACCTCCACTATGCCAATATGCACATTGAAAATGTACTGCATAGGCAACACCAGCAGGTGTGTATGAACTGGAGAGACAACTTTTAATTGACATGTACTTGGATAGCAAATTGCATGGTATCATACTTTTGCTCCCTGGCTGGTAAAATGCAGAATTTCAACATGAGACACAAATCAGAGTAACTTCAGATCTGCTTTGTTTTATATCTGATTGCTACTTAATCACCAGTGTCCTGGAACACATCGATTATTTCTTTCTCCCTCTATTAAGTATTTAATGATCTGCAAACAAGCTCCTGAAAAAATGTCACTTAAAGAGACCCCATGGTCCTTTTGTAATATGACTCATTTTGCCCCTTATTGTTCCTCTTTGTAAGAAAGATATTTAGTCCAGAGCATTGGGTACACTATTTAAAAATGTGAAAGGCTATTTATTAGACAGAGATTATATCGCCCCAACAGAAATATTCCCAGCACTGCCACCCACGCACATATACACACCACTCCTTGTCTATACCCCAAAGAGATTTTGTAGTCAGTACTTCTTGGCAGCCCTCACTTTGTTCCTCCAGAGATCACACACAGACTGTGGCTCCACACATCACTAAATTACCTCTGCAGGGATTCTGCGGGAACATCTGCCAAGAGTAAGACCATGGCAGAGGCAAATGGGTGGTTTTCAAACTCCATTTCCTGGAGCCCTATTATTCCTTAGGGCAGTCTCAGGGGTTGAGGGAAAGTTGAGTAGTGGGGTTTATGGGACCTTCCACTCCCACTCCATCAAGAGCACTTGTATTTGTATCTGTCTTAGAGATTGGGGTGTATGAAATTGCATTTGAAAAATGCAGACTGTTTATAAGAAACATCTGAAGGACACTGGAGCAGATGATTGCTAAGATTTAGTCAAGATCCATTATTCTTTAACCTGAAGAAACACAACTGTAACCAAAATATGAAAAAATGCTTAACCTTAACAATAATCAAACACAATTCCATTTTTTTATTGTTATTATGAAAAGCATCAAAAAACACCTACAGTTCATCGGGGTATGATGTAACACATTCAAATATATGTGTGATGGATTATAAGATGACATAAAATTTTTGAGTAGTTAGATAATATTCATAAAAATCTGAAAGATTATGCATATCCTCTTATATAGCAATCCCACATAACTCTTTCACAGAGAAATATTCAAAACTGATTAAAAATTATACTCACTAACATATTATTACAGTGCTATTAATTACATGAGAAAAATGGAAAACAATCTAAAGTCCAAAATAGTGCAATTATTCAGATATGATTATAATAACTATCTAATGACATAACAAATGCTTATGACATCATGTTAGTTAAAAATACAATACAGAAAGTGTGTAAATTAAGCATTTAAAATTTCATTATATATTTTAAAAAGAGCAAAACATTCAGAGGAATTGTATAGATTATGAGATTATCATTCATCTTTTTTGACACTATTTTCTAAATTTTGTACAATTAGAATGTTACTTATAATGAAAAAAATATTTTGAACGATCTTAACAGACTTCAGTGATCCACCATTAAAGATGTATCTTCAAACTTCTATGTAACAGCCACCAACCTAGGAACTTGACATTTTAAAAAAGAGAAGAAAGCAGCTCTCATCACTTAGTCAACTAAAGAAAACTTTTGACAAGGTAAGTATGCCTAAATGTGTGTACATAGCACTGCAGGGACCCAGCAGCTGAAGGAACTAATTCCATCAAAGTGAACCTCAGAATGTATTATCTGCATATTAATGATATGACACACAGGAATTCATTTCTTCCTTTGTAGTATGTGTCCCCTCACCCCACCCAAAAAGGCATAAAAGTGCTGAAGGCAGACTTGACTCTATATAGAGAGAGTAACATGGGCAACAATTTTAGTCTTACTTGTGGAGACTTTTATGCATACAAGAAACAGGGTCGAAGGACAGGACTTTGGAAAGCAAGGACTCACTGTCACTGGGCCATGCTAGAGAGGTAAAGCCAGAGGGTTAAAACAGGTACTTCCCAGATAACCAAACAGAAACCAAAGGCAGCATCACATCAGAGACTCTAGGACACCTGGTGATTTCTGGTGCCCTTCTATCTGGGCATGGCCTTTTTAATTTAATGCTTATAAAGTAGACTCCTGACCTGAATTTATAAGTTGAAGGATTATTACATATGCCAGTAGTCTGTTGGGAAATGGGAAGTGGAAAGGGACTTACCCTAGAAAATTTATCTAAAGACAGAAAAAGTTTTAGGCCTTAATCTAATAGATAACATCGGGCCAGCAAACAGCTCACTGGCTTCCTTCTCCACACATCTTCCTCATTGTTCATTTTCATGTTGGCCTGATGCTTGATTCAACTGGGAATAGATTAGCTAATTACTAATTAGGGTTAAATGATCATCCCCAATTTGCTATTTTGGGGTATATGGTGATCATTTGTATTAACTGCCTAATACACTTACTGTGTGCAAGTCCTGTGCTGGGTTTTTTACAGGTTAAATTCATTAAACTAGAAAAGATCATCTATGTTAATTGCCATAAGAAATGTCTGAGGTGGTTGTTATTAATTCCATTTTACAGATTAAAAGATGGAGGCTTGGGAAACTTGAATAACTTGGCCATGGCACAGGGTGAGTAAGCGGCCAGCTACAAAGTAGACTTAGGTGTGAGTGGGCCCAATGCCCCTGATCTTTCCGCCATGTCAAGTAACCAGCATTCTGGGAGAGCTGATGGGTGGCAGTCCTCAAGTACTGTCTCAGCAGCACCAGCTGGGCTGAACAAAGAAAGGAAGTGTAGAACAATTTCAGTGCACAGGGCACAGGGCACACTGCTGCTTGATCTTCCCAGCAGATCTATAAGTTGGTTCATTGTGCCTGGTCCCTTTCTCCTCCTCATCCTCAGGAGCTGAAAAGTAGCCTCTCTTCATAAAATGTCTGGGATACACCCAGTTTATGGCCTTGCAATATCATTTCTCACCAAGGGAACCAGAAGAAATGACTGATTCCAGGGCTGGGCCAAAAAAAAGTCCAAGATGAGCCTGGCACGTCTTGCCATACCAAACTGCAACAAAGCTCTTGGTGAGTACCAGGATCATGACCAAAGTACCCAAAAATCAATCTGAATAAACCCCCATTGCGCAAAGATAGCACAGTAACTGCAATGGGTTGAAACATAAATATGCTTAAATCCATGAATTCATAATGATACCACAACAAAAACCTTATTGGTCACCTTTGGCAGATGCTAGGTATATTAGTCTGTTCTCACACTGCTGATAAAGACATACCTGAGACTGGGTAATTTATAAAGAAAAAGAAGTTTAATAAACTCACTGTTCCACATGGCTGGGGAGGCCTCACAATCATGGCAAAAGGCAAGGAGGAACAAGCCACATCTTACATGGCAGCAAGCAAGAGAAGAATGAGAACCAAGCAAAAAGGATTTCCCCTTATAAAACCATCAGAACTCGTGAGACTTATTCACTACTACAAGAACAGTATGGGGAAACCGCCCCCGTGATTCAATTATCTCCTACCCAGTCCCTCTCACAACACATGGGAATTATGGGAGCTACAATTCAAAATGAGATTTGACTGGGGACACAGTCAAACCATATCACTAGGTAATCAGCATATTGTTGAGAAAAAGCATATTAAATACAAGGAAAGCCTCAGACACTTATCCTGTCTCTCTTATAACATCTGAACCTAAGACAGCCAAGTAGTTGATCAAACAAAGTCTCTTTATAGAAGTGTTCCAGTTAATAAAAAGAATTAGCGAATCATAATATGATAAAAAGAGAAACAAGTATAGGTAAAATAGATAGATTATAAACAATAGATAGATGACAGAGAGACAGAGAGAGAGAGAGAGAGAGATGCCATCTATCCAAGCCTCTAACTATAAACATCCAATTTATAAGAGACAGGAAAACATGTAAAACAACCACCACACGTGAATAACAAAATCAAAATTGTGAGAAATTCTCCAGGACAAAAGACTCAGTTTCTTTATCAATAATAACAAATGAATCATGAGAGACATACAAGAAAAGTCAACAAATCACAATGTTTAGGCTATATTTGGATTGCGATTAAAACAAACTATTGAAAAATTTACCTTACCATCGCAAAGCAGATGAGAAAGAAAGAAAATGAAATAATTTAAAAATTACCTGATAATCAGAAATCTGGGAACACTGGATAGTCGATGCTAAGGAATTAATGATGTGAGTGTGACAATAATATTGTGGTTATCTTATCTTTGAGATGCACATATCAAAGTATTCCAATGTGATGTCTGAGATTTAGTTCAAAATAACATTGAAGAGGGTAGAGTTGAAACAATATTTCCCAGGCATTGATAATTATAATTGTGTATGGCATGTATGAATAAGTAATGATACATCAGATCCACTGTACTGTTTTCTCTATATATTTGAAATTTTCAATAATATAACAGCTTTTTTTAAAACACAAAGACTCCTATGAAATAGCATCCTTTATCTTCCAAACTTGGGAACAAATTAAATTTAGTAATATTAGAAGATCTGACCAGAAGCAGTGGCTCACGCCTGTAATCCCAAACACTTTGGGAAGCCGAGGCAGGAAGATCTCTTGAGACCAAGAGCTCAAGACCAGCTTGGTCAACATAGCGAGAGCCCATCTCTGTAAAATAATAATTTTTTTTAATTTTCTTAATAAAATAGAGCAAATGCAGTCTAGGGCTTATTTGCAAATCTAATCCTTTCTTTAGCTGCAGAAACGAGCTGTTCCACACAAGCCATAAAACATAATGTTGCAATGTTCTTCTACTTAAGTTTAAACTCTCACTAACTTTTTGGTGCCACCTCAGATGACTAGATTTGGTGGTCTTGTCAGAAAAGAGGCGTACATTTGGCCAAAACTTGACTATCGTCCTTGCCTCTCCATTAATATAAGGAGAGGGGTGACCGGGCTGTACAGAAAAGGCTTAAAGCTCCCCTGTGTGGTCAGTGTGGGTTAAAACAAGCCGTGCCTCTTGCTCCATGCCTGTGAGTAGCTGAGTGCCTCCTTATCCCCTCAGTCCTAAGGACAGCTGTAGCCAGAGATTTTTTGAGAATTCATTTTGCTAGATCTCATACCCTCTTAAAAGTTAATCCAAACCTCCCATCCTAGTAATATAATAAATTAATTTCTGAAGAAATTCTTTTTCTTTGGAAGAGAACAACCACCCAAAAATCTTCAATAACAGTATTTCTAAAATGTTTCGATACTTCATATGTGTTTACAGTCTTAGGTGTCAACTTTTGCAGAGACACAGCAGAGTTCACAAAGATACATGAAGTGCAGTTGATATGGAAGGAAGAAAAATGCAAATGAGGTTGGGGAAAAGAAGAGAAAAATAATTAATTAAATAAAACAAAGCAAGAAAAGGGCCTGGCATCGACCAATGATGTGAATGAACTGAGCAGTATAATTAGCACAAATGTCTGTGACTGCAGTTGGAAGGAAGGGAAGACAGGAAGGATGGAAGCAAGGGTAGGGCGATAGATCCAAAACTACCAGAATCTCACCTCCGTACAATGTGACTTCAACTCTCTGATCTTGCTTCTCCAGAAAAAAAAAAAAAAGAATAACCTCACCCCCACATCCCACCCAGGTGTACCCCTGTTGTGGTTATTCCATGACTGGGCCTCTGAAAAGCATCTGGCACATAGCAAGAATCTACTGTTAATTCTCTTTTCTCCTCTTCATGCATCTGTGCTCCTAGTTCCTGGGTCCCTGCCTAGCTAATCTTCCCAGCACGCCCCAGGACAAGCTCCTCCAGGCATCTTTTAAGGCAAGGGTATAGATGGAGTTCAGTACATGGAAATGATATCTACTGCCACACACATGGAGTCACCTCTGCAAGATGAACTTTTGCTCCAGGGTCTGCAGGTCTGTAGGTTGCACCTCGGAGCAACAAACGGCAGTGGTGCCCCTTTATGGGGTCCAGTTCCACCTGCATCAGAGTCATCCACCCTGTTCTTTAAAGGCAGATTCCTGGGTGGGAAGCCCAGGAATAAACACAGTTAGCCAACTCTCCAGACGATCTGATGCACAATAGAGTTTGGGAACCACTTACAGAGTGGGAATGAGATAAACAGGTTAGAATCACAAAATTTGGGGGCTTTTTTCACGCAAATATTTGAAAATATTAATTGTTCAGCTCACTACTGATCAGAAATATGTCCAGATTAAAATATCACATAAAAAGTAGCACTGGTTCACAGTCCTCTATCTGAAATTCTGAGGCCCACAAAGCCCTCACAGCCATGTTAAAACAAATTCATGTGGCTGCAAAACCTGAACTGGACTGATGAGAGACTATTCATATTATTTGCATATCTCACCTGATGCAACTATTTGTGTTTCGCTGCTGAAATATTTATATTTTTAGAGGATGCTGCCCCAAATACAATTAGGACTATATAACACATATTATATGCCTTTTCCTGAAATTCAAAATATTCTGAAATCCAAACTATATCTGGCTGCAAAGACTTGAGATACGGGATTGTAGATCTGTTCTAAAAAAGAATGGAGCATATTAAATACTTTCTTCTCAAGCAACCGTTCTTTATTATACCCTGGTTAATGCTAGTTTCTTCCCACTCCTTTGGAAGCGTATGAGGCCTCCTAGCGTCAGAAACATCCTAGAGCTCTCTTGGAGGAGCTGCTGCAGCCCGCTACCTAGAAGAGTAGGAGTCAGCCACGTTTGGCTTGCAGACTTGTCAATAAGGTGCTCAAGTCACCTTCTTTCTCTGCTGAGTCTCTAGAGAAAAACCAGCTTACTGGAGCTTTCTTAGCATTATCACCAGAGCTTGCCAATTTTCCCCAGCAGAAAGCTCTTCCTACAAAGCAAATAGGAGGCAACCCCACTGCCCTCCACTCTGGCCTTCTCAGATCAACAGAGCAATCACGTCACTGGGGCCAAGAGCACCGGTGTGTGTCACCAGACCTGATCCCTGCATTCAATTCACACAGTGTCCTTAGAGCAGGTAAATTCTGCAAGCCTCGACTTTCTCCTTTGTGGAACAAAGGAATATACTTTTCCACGGCAATACTCCTTATCATCAGTAACCAGGGTTGGAATTTAGGCACTCTCAGCCCCTGATCTGAGAGCTAAACTCATAAAAACAATGCAGATCTGTTGAAATATGTCATCTGCCCTTTAAAAGATGTAATACTTCCCAAGCAGAAATAGGCCGGGCGCGGTGGCTCACGCCTGTAATCCCAGCACTTTGGCAGGCCAAGGTGGGCGGATCACAAGGTCAGGAGACCGAGACCATCCTGGCTAACACGGTGAAACCCCATCTCTACTAAAAATACAAAAAATTAGCCAGGTGTGGTGGTGGGTGCCTGTAGTCCCAGCTACTGGGGAGGCTGAGGCAGGAGAATGGCGTGAACCCAGGAGGCGGAGCTTGCAGTGAGCCAAGATTGTGCCACTGCACTCCAGCCTCGGGGACAGAGCGAGACCCTGTTTCAAAAAAAAAAAAATGAAATAAATGACCAAACAGAACAGACACTCTAATCTTCAGAAAGCCTATCTGAACTAAAGACTATGTGAACTAGGTGATATGAAATGTAGAAAAGACAAATTGGGATTTGTCAGTGGTCTCCTGTGCTTCTCAGGGGAGCAGTATGAACCATTAGAAGTATTTGGTCATGTGCCCATGTGCCAGGCTCTAGGCAACTTCTAAGGATACCTGTGCTCCCTGAGTGTCTTCACCTCCTGATACTGTATGATTAGCTGACAAAAGCATTCTGCTCAGTTTGGCAGTCACAGTCTTTAGTCTCATACCAAATTACCATCATATCAAAGCCAGACGAGGGTGCTACAAGAAAAGAAAGTTACATGCCCATATCCCTAATGAACGTAGATGCAAAAATCCTTAACAAAACCCTGGGAAGCCAAATTCAACAGCATATTAACGGATCACACAGCATGATCAAGGATGGTTCAATATATGTAAATCAACATGTGTGATACACCACATTGACAGAATAAAGGATAAAGATCATGTGATCAACTCTAAAAATGCAGAGAAAACATTTGACAAAATTCAATGTTCGTTCATGATTTTAAAAAAAAAACTCAACAAATCAACAAATTAGGTATGGAAGGAATGTGCCTCAACATAATAAAGGCCAAAATACAAGCCCACAGCTAACATCATACTCAACAGCGAAAAACTGAAAGCTTTTCCTCTAGGATCAGAAGCAATAAAAGGATGCCCACTCTTGCCACTTCTAGTCAACACAGTACTGGAAGTCCTATCCAGAGCTATTTGGCAAGAAAAAAAAGGCATCTAAATTTAGAAGAAAGAAGTTAAATTATCTGCTTGCAGAAGACATAATTTTATATAAAGAAAACTCTAAAATTCCACCCCCCAAAAAAGTTAAAACTGATTAACAAATTCAGTAAGGTTGCAAGATTCAAAAATCAACAAATGGAAGTCAGTTGTATACACTACAACCAACTACCCAAAAAAGAAATGTTAAAAGTGACTCACTTACAAAAGTATCTGAAATAATAAAATACTTAGGAATAAATTTAACCCAGGAGGGAAAAGATCTATTCACTGAAAACTGTAAAAAATTGATGAAAGATATTAAAGAAAACACAAATAAATGGAAAGATTGTCTGTGTTCATGGATTGGAAGACTTAACATGGTTAAAATAGCTATACTACTCAAAGTAATCTACAGAAATGCAAACCCTATCAAAATTCCAATGACATTTTTTACAGAAATAGAAAAATTTGTATGGAATCACAAAAGGGCCAGAATAGCTAAAGTAATTTTGAGAAAGAAGAACAAACCTGGAAGTATCACACGCCCTCATTTCAAACTATATTGCAAAGCTATAGTAATTAAAACAGTATAGTAATGGCATAAAAATAGACAGACCAATAGAAAAGAATAGAAAGCCCAGAAATAAAACCAGGAGTGGAATGCACAATGGAGAAAGGAAAGTCTCCTTAACAAATGATTAGAAAAATTGTATAGCCACATGCAGAAAAATGAAATTGAACCCTTATCTCACATCATATACAAAAATAACTCAAGTCAATTACAGACTTAGATGTAACATCTGGCACTATAAAACTATCAGAAGAGGCGGAGCAAGATGGCCGAATAGGAACAGCGCCAGTCTCCAACTCCCAGCACGAGCAACACAGAAGACTGGTGATTTCTGCATTTTCAACTGAGCCTCTGCTGCTGACACCCAGGCAAACAGGGTCTGGAGTGGACCTCAAGCAATCTCCAACAGACCTACAGCTGAGGGTCCTGACTGTTAGAAGGAAAACTATCAAACATGAAGGACACCTACACCAAAACCCCATCAGTACGTCACCATCATCAAAGACCAGAGGCAGATAAAACCACAAAGATGGGGGAAAAGCAGGGCAGAAAAGCTGGAAATTCAAAAAATAAGAGCGCATCTCCCCTGGCAAAGGAGCACAGCTCATCGCCAGCAACGGATCAAAGCTGGACGGAGAATGACTTTGACGAGATGAGAGAAGAAGGCTTCAGTCCATCAAACTTCTCAGAGCTAAAGGAGGAATTACGTACCCAGCGCAAAGAAACTAAAAATCTTGAAAAAAACGTGGAAGAATTGATAGCTAGAGTAATTAATGCAGAGAAGGTCATAAACGAAATGAAAGAGATGAAAACCATGACACGAGAAATACGTGACAAATGCACAAGCTTCAATAACCGACTCGATCAACTGGAAGAAAGAGTATCAGCGATTGAGGATCAAGTGAATGAAATGAAGCGAGAAGAGAAACCAAAAGAAAAAAGAAGAAAAAGAAATGAACGAAGCCTGCAAGAAGTATGGGATTATGTAAAAAGACCAAATCTACGTCTGATTGGGGTGCCTGAAAGTGAGGGGGAAAATGGAACCAAGTTGGAAAACACTCTTCAGGATATCATCCAGGAGAACTTCCCCAACCTAGTAGGGCAGGCCAACATTCAAATCTAGGAAATACAGAGAACGCCACAAAGATACTCCTCGAGAAGAGCCACTCCAAGACACATAATTGCCAGATTCACTAAAGTTGAAATGAAGGAAAAAATCTTAAGGGCAGCCAGAGAGAAAGGTCGGGTTACCCACAAAGGGAAGCCCATCAGACTAACAGCAGATCTCTCAGCAGAAACTCTACAAGCCAGAAGAGAGTGGGGGCCAATATTCAACATTCTTAAAGAAAAGAATTTTCAACCCAGAATTTCATATCCAGCCAAACTAAGTTTCATCAGTGAAGGAGAAATAAAATCCTTTACAGATAAACAAATGCTTAGAGATTTTGTCACCACCAGGCCTGCCTTACAAGAGACCCTGAAGGAAGCACTAAACATGGAAAGGAACAACCGGTACCAGCCATTGCAAAAACATGCCAAAATGTAAAGACCATGAGGCTAGGAAGAAACTGCATCAATTAACGAGGAAAATAACCAGTTAATATCATAATGGCAGGATCAAGTTCACACATAACAATATTAACCTTAAATGTAAATGGACTAAATGCTCCAATTAAAAGACACAGAATGGCAAACTGGATAAAGAGTGAAGACCCATCAGTCTGCTGTATTCAGGAGACCCATCTCACATGCAGAGACATACATAGGCTCAAAATAAAGGGATGGAGGAAGATCTACCAAGCAAATGGAGAACAAAAAAAAGCAGGGGTTGCAATACTAGTCTCTGATAAAACAGACTTTAAACCAACAAAGATCAAAAGAGACAAAGAAGGCCATTACATAATGGTAAAGGGATCAATTCAACAGGAAGAGCTAACTATCCTAAATATATATGCACCCAATACAGGAGCACCCAGATTCATAAAACAAGTCCTTAGAGACTTACAAAGAGACTTAGACTCCCATACAATAATAATGGGAGACTTCAACACTCCACTGTCAACATTAGACAGATCAATGAGACAGAAAGTTAACAAGGATATCCAGGAATTGAACTCATCTCTGCAGCAAGCAGACCTAATAGACATCTATAGAACTCTCCACCCCAAATCAACAGAATATACATTCTTCTCAGCACCACATCGCACTTATTCCAAAATTGACCACATAATTGGAAGTAAAGCACTCCTCAGTAAATGTACAAGAACAGAAATTATAACAAACTGTCTCTCAGACCACAGTGCAATCAAACTAGAACTCAGGATTAAGAAACTCAATCAAAACCGCTCAACTACATGGAAACTGAATAACTTGCTCCTGAATGACTACTGGGTACATAACGAAATGAAGGCAGAAATAAAGATGTTCTTTGAAACCAATGAGAACAAAGATACAACATATCAGAATCTCTGGGACACATTTAAAGCAGTGTGTAGAGGGAAATTTATAGCACTAAATGCCCACAAGAGAAAGCAGGAAAGATCTAAAATTGACACTCTAACATCACAATTAAAAGAACTAGAGAAGAAAGAGCAAACACATTCAAAAGCTAGCAGAAGGCAAGAAATAACTAAGATCAGAGAAGAACTGAAGGAGATAGAGACACAAAAAACCCTCCAAAAAATCAATGAATCCAGGAGTTGGTTTTTTTAAAAGATCAACAAAATTGACAGACCGCTAGCAAGACTAATAAAGAAGAAAAGAGAGAAGAATCAAATAGATGCAATAAAAAATGATAAAGGGGATATCACCACCAACCCCACAGAAATACAAACTACCATCAGAGAATACTATAAACACCTCTATGCAAATAGACTAGAAAATCTAGAAGAAATGGATAATTTCCTGGACACTTACACTAAAGACTAAACAGTCTTGGACACTTACACTTCCAAGACTAAACCAGGAGGAAGTTGAATCCCTGAATAGACCAATAGCAGGCTCTGAAATTGAGGCAATAATTAATAGCCTACCAACCAAAAAAAGTCCAAGACCAGATGGATTCACAGCTGAATTCTACCAGAGGTACAAGGAGGAGCTGGTACCATTCCTTCTGAAACTATTCCAATCAATAGAAAAAGAGGGAATCCTCCCTAACTCATTTTATGAGGCCAACATCATCCTGATACCAAAGCCTGGCAGAGACACAACAAAAAAAGAGAATTTTAGACCAATATCCCTGATGAACATCAATGCAAAAATCCTCAATAAAATACTGGCAAACCGGATTCAGCAGCACATCAAAAAGCTTATCCACCATGATCAAGTGGGCTTCATCCCTGGGATGCAAGGCTGGTTCAACATTCACAAATCAATAAACATAATCCAGCATTTAAACAGAACCAAAGACAAGAACCACATGATTATCTCAATAGATGCAGAAAAGGCTTTTGACAAAATTCAACAGCCCTTCATGCTAAAAACGCTCAATAAATTCAGTATTGATGGAACGTACCTCAAAATAATAAGAGCTATGTATGACAAACCCACAGCCAATATCATACTGAATGGGCAAAAACTGGAAAAATTCCCTTTGAAAACTGGCACAAGACAGGGATGCCCTCTCTCACCACTCCTATTCAACATAGTGTTGGAAGTTCTGGCTAGGGCAATCAGGCAAGAGAAAGGAATCAAGGGTATTCAGTTAGGAAAAGAAGAAGTCAAATTGTCCCTCTTTGCAGATGACATGATTGTATATTTAGAAAACCCCATTGTCTCAGCCCAAAATCTCCTTAAGCTGATAAGCAACTTCAGCAAAGTCTCAGGATACAAAATTAATGTGCAAAAATCACAAACATTCTTATACACCAGTAACACACAAACAGAGAGCCAAATCATGAATGAACTTCCATTCACAATTGCTTCAAAGAGAGTAAAATACCTAGGAATACAACTTACAAGGGATGTAAAGGACCTCTTCAAGGAGAACTACAAACCACTGCTCAGTGAAATCAAAGAGGACACAAACAAATGGAAGAACATACCATGCTCATGGATAGGAAGAATCAATATTGTGAAAATGGCCATACTGCCCAAGGTTATTTATAGATTCAATGCCACCCCCATCAAGCTACCAAGGAGTTTCTTCACAGAATTGGAAAAAACTGCTTTAAAGTTCATATGAAACCAAAAAAGAGCCTGCATCTCCAAGACAATCCTAAGTCAAAAGAACAAAGCTGGAGGCATCACACTACCTGACTTCAAACTATACTACAAGGCTACAGTAACCAAAACAGCATGGTACTGGTACCAAAACAGAGATATAGACCAATGGAACAGAACAGAGTCCTCAGAAATAATACCACACATCTACAGCCATCTGATCTTTGACAAACCTGAGAGAAACAAGAAATGGGGAAAGGATTCCCTATTTAATAAATGGTGCTGGGAAAATTGGCTAGCCATAAGTAGAAAGCTGAAACTGGATCCTTTCCTTACTCCTTATACGAAAATTAATTTAAGATGGATTAGAGACTTAAATGTTAGACCTAATACCATAAAAACCCTAGAGGAAAACCTAGGTAGTACCATTCAGGACATAGGCGTGGGCAAAGACTTCATGTCTAAAACACCAAAAGCAACGGCAGCAAAAGCCAAAATTGACAAATGGGATCTAATTAAACTAAAGAGCTTCTGCACAGCAAAAGAAACTACCATCAGAGTGAACAGGCAACCTACAGAATGGGAGAAAATTTTTGCAATCTACTCATCTGACAAAGGGCTAATATCCAGAACCTACAAAGAACTCAAACAAATTTACAAGAAAAAAACAAACAACCCCATCAAAAAGTGGGCAAAGGATATGAACAGACATTTCTCAAAAGAAGACATTCATACAGCCAACAGACACATGAAAAAATGCTCATCATCACTGGCCATCAGAGAAATGCAAATCAAAACCACAATGAGATACCATCTCACACCAGTTAGAATGGCGATCATTAAAAAGTCAGGAAACAACAGGTGCTGGAGAGGATGTGGAGAAATAGGAACACTTTTACACTGTTGGTGGGATTGTAAACTAGTTCAACCATTATGGAAAACAGTATGGCGATTCCTCAAGGATCTAGAACTAGATGTACCATATGACCCAGCCATCCCATTACTGGGTATATACCCAAAGGATTATAAATCATGCTGCTATAAAGACACATGCACACGTATGTTTATTGCGGCACTATTCACAATAGCAAAGACTTGGAATCAACCCAAATGTCCATCAGTGACAGACTGGATTAAGGAAATGTGGCATATATACACCATGGAATACTATGCAGCCATAAAAAAGGATGAGATTGTGTCCTTTGTAGGGACATGGATGGAGCTGGAAACCATCATTCTCAGCAAACTATTGCAAGAACAGAAAACCAAACATCGCATGTTCTCACTCATAGGTGGGAACTGAACAATGAGATCACTTGGACTCGGGAAGGGGAACATCACACACCGGGGCCTATCATGGGGAAGGGGGAGGGGGGAGGGATTGCATTTGGAGTTATACCTGATGTAAATGACGAGTTGATGGTTGCTAACGAGTTGATGGGTGCAGCACACCAACATGGCACAAGTATACATATGTAACAAACCTGCACGTTATGCACGTGTACCCTAGAACTTAAAGTATAATAATAATAATAAATAAATGAATAGATAAATGAATAAATAAATATACTATCAGAAGAAAACCTAAGGAAAAAGCTTCTTGACATTGACCTGGGCAGTGGTTTTTTTGGATGTGACCCCAAAAACACAGGCAAAAAAAAGCAAAAATAGACAAACAGGATTGCATCAAAGCAGAAAATTTTTACACAAAAAAAGTGAAACAATAAATAGTAAAAAGGCAACCTATGGAAGGCGAGAAAATGTCTGCAAATTATGTATCTGATAAGGAGTTGATATTCAAAATATGTCAGAAACTCACGCAACACACAAAAACCTCAGTATTATTTTTAAATAAAAAATATGTATTAATTACTCTGTATTATTTTTAAATAAAAAAGTATTGATTACTCAATATTATTAATTAAAAATAATAATAATAACCATATTTAAAAGAAGCAAAGGACCTGAGTAGACATTTTTCCAAAGAAGACATGCAAATGGCCAATAAGTATACGAAAAGGTGCTCAACATCGTTAATCACCAGGGAAATGCAAATCAAACCACAGTGAGATACTACCTCACACCTGTTAAGATGACTGTCATGAAAAAGACAAACAATGGTAAGGGTTGGCAAGTGTGTGGAGAAAATGGAACCCTTGTACAGTGTCAGTGGTAAAGTAAATTGGTGCAGCCATTATGGAAAACAGTATGGAGATTTCTCAAAAAAAAATTGAGGACCTAGCAATCCCATGTCTGGGTATATATTCAAAGCAAATAAAATCAGTATACCTGCACCCCCACATTCATTGCAGCATTATTCGCAAGAGGCAAAATACAGCAACAACCTAAGCATCACTCAGTAGGTGAAAGGATAAAGAAAATGTGGTGTATACATACATAATAGAACATTATTTAGCCAGAAAAATATAAGGGAATCCTGCCATTTGTGACAATATAAATGACTCTGGAGGACATTATGCTAAGCAAAATAAAATCCAGAAATAGGAAGATAAATACCGTGTGATCTCACTTATCTGTGGAACCTAAAATTGTCAAACTCATAGAAGAAGAGATTAGAACAGTGGTTGTCAGGAACTATGAGGGTGGAGAAATGGGGTAATGTTGGTCAAATACAAAATGAACAAGTTCTAGAGATCTAATGTACAGCATGGGTGGTAATGGACATATTGATTAATTTAATTTAGGTAATCATTACACAATGTATAAGTAGATATAATCATCGCATTGTACACCTTGAATATACTCAATCCTTATTTGTCAATTAATATTTTTAAATTTTTAAAGTTTTTTTTAAAGAGTCATTGGCTATTTGTACCCGATTTAGATTATGTCCATATTTTCTTTTTTTATTATTATATATTTTTGAGACAGGGTCTCGCTCTGTCACCCAGGCTAAAGTGCAGTGGTGCGACCTCAGCTCACTGCAACCTCTGCCTCCCGGGCTCAAGCAGTTCTCCCACCTCAGCCTTCCAAGTAGCTGGGACTAAGGTGCATGCAACCACACCTGGATATTTTTGTATTTTTTGTAGAGACAAGGTTTTACCACGTTGCCCAAGCTGGTCTCAAGCTCCTGAGCTCAAGTGATCCACCTACATCAGTGCTGGGATTACAGGCATAAGCCACTGTGCCCGGCCTATTTTCACATTTTTCATGTCTGTCTCAATTCAACTTTGGGAATGAACCTCTCCCTTCACAGCTCTGTAATTGTTACTGCTCAGCCATGTCATCACCTGTCCTTTACCTTCGTTTTACCCACAGGATAATCTGTTTTGTTTAATTTTTTTCTCCAGTTATCCTAGTATATGTATTTTTTCTGACGCTTGGTGACCACTTAAGTGTTGACCACCTAGACCTTCAATAAAAGCAAATTAATCTGGGTAAACTGAATTTATTGGTGTCATCTGCTCAAATATGACAGTAAGCATCTAGTAATAAGGAGGTTAAATATGAAGGAAAATAATGCATATCAGACTCTCTTAGAAGAAAATAATATATGGGTTGGAGGCATTCTCATTGAGAACCAATGTTAGAGTTTTCTGAGTCAGTATATATGTCTTGAGTCACTGTCTTCTAGATTTGTGAAATTCCAATTTGCTTTTAACTTCTTGAATGTGTTAATTCCCTGAACTTTGTAGAGCTTAGGAGTTTTTATCACCTCCTAGAAATGGATGGATCTACTGATTTTGATCTCTGCTGACTAACAAGACGAATTTTTCATCAAAGTGGCTCATTTGGATTGTTCTTTTGGTACAAAATTTCCTCAAAATTCCCATGCAATTTTGAGTTACGTTACAAAACTCTAAGCTCTGCCCTTTCCTTACACTGGTTCAAGGTACAACCAAAAGGAGAATCTACAGAATATGGGATATAGGGGTAGTGGGGCACAAACAATAATTGCGTTTGTTTTTGGCTGACCTGAAGGTTTGCCTCTAACAGTCAAGGCCGTTTCATGATTACATTAGGTACCGCCACTCAAGATGCAGCCCATTAAAACACTGTGTGTCTTATCTCACTAATGAATATTACGTCTGAAAATGTTATCAGCTGGGCACAGTGGCTCACATCTGCAATCCCAGCACCTTGGGCGGCAGAGGCAAGATGATCACTTGAGCCCAGGACTTCTAGACCAGCCTGAACAACATAGTGAGACCTTGTCTCTACAAAAAAAAAATATATATATATATATATATGAAAAATAAAATTAGCTGAATAGGGTGATGCACATCTGTGGTCCCATCTACTCAGGAGGCTGTGGTGGGAGGATTGCCTCAGGAGATGGAGGCTGCAGTGAGCTGTGATTGTGCCACTGCACTCTAGCCTGGACAACAGAGACCCTATCTGGAAAAAAACAATAATGAAGAAAGAAAAGAAAATGTTATCCAATATTGTTCATTGATTAGCCACACATGAAAATTAATGAGACTGAACACCTGCTGCTAGTTTTGCTGTGTCACACCAGTGTGCCACCAAAGTTCAGGTTAGCGGGTTTGGTCAATTGATTATCGCAATGGGAGCTAAATGTGCTAAACTATATAATTTTGGCCCATTCCAATTTAATTCTATGTAAACTATACCATGGAACTGGGACAGTATGAAGAATCACAATAAAAGGATTATAAAAGATCATAATAAAAGGACCATGAAGGATCCTGACACAAAGAAAATAGATGTTAGTAAAGTCTCTGCTCACCTTTGCATCAATATAATTTTATAAAGTCCACATCTGAGAGCATTTACCATAATGCGGCCCACAGCTGAAAAACCTATTGGTACTTTTTTTTCTTTTTGTACTTTTTGTTTTTGTCTAAAAAAAGAGATTGAGTCAAGAGTAGTGGTGCACGCCTATAGTCCCAGCAACTTTGGAAGCTGAGGTGGGAGAATTGCTTGAGCACAGGAGTTGGAGGCCAGCCTGGGCAACATAGCGAGACTCTGCGTCTTAAAAGGGAGAGAGAGAGAGAGGAAGAGCGAGCCACATGTCATTCAACTGCGCTGACTAAGGCATAATTTTTCATCTTCCTTTACCCATAATTTTGAAGAGATACCAGATGTAAACTGTTTTATTGTCCCACTCCCTATGTTTCATTTGTAAACCCTGCTTTTTCTGGACTTCTATAAAGTCTGGTCTGGCTGGGAGCCTAGGATACACTGCTTACACTAGTTGCATGGAGCTCCAGGCAGAAGTATGTCAGTGATAAAAGAGTTGAAAAGTTTACCTTGAAATCCATTTAGCTCTGCTGACAAACATGACTGGAACAAACAGGGTCCCAAGAGCCCAGGCAACTTTGAGAGGAAAGAGCCAGAGCCCACGTTTCAATTTTCCAAGCTTTGGTTCTAGTGTTTTGAAGCACCCTGTGAGTCCTTCACTCATTCCCTGCTTTTCTATTTACTAGCTATGCAAATTTTAGTGAATTAATTTATGTAAAATGAGGATAATTGCAGCACTTCATCTGGAGTAAGAGTAAAATGAGATGTAGTAAAGTGCTCTGTGCAGAGTCAAGTACATTTTTAGGTGCTCATTACTTGTTAGTGACCGTCCTCCCTTCATAGTGTCACTTGAGTGTGTTATCATTGCACAACACAAGCAATCCCATAACTTATACATGCACAACTCACATATGCCCCGTACTTGTCAGTAGCTGCTTGTAGACATGAAAACGCCTCCTTCCCCTCTGGAACCCACAGAGGCTTTCCCCGCCATCCTTCACTCCTGCTAACCTGTCTACAGACTCAACCCCTACACCACCCACCACCATCCTTGCTCTTGAGCCCGCATCCTGGAACCAGGGACTCCAATCTGCCCCAGGCAGAGGTGGTAGAAGACAGGAGAGGAAGAAAGAGAGAAGACAAGGAAAGGAGAAGAGAGGGCTTCCTCCCTTTCCCCAACCCTCCACTTCAGTACTGCTTTCAGGACAGCTAAGGGAGGGAGGAAGGCAAACAGGACAGAGAAAAGGCCACGGAGGAAACCTTCTCCCATTTTTTCAGCAGAGACTCAGCCAGGGCTTGGGCGTGGAAGCAGCCATTCCAATGCCAGGGGAGGGATTCTCTGGCTCCCAATTCTGATCTCTGAGAACAATCTACAAACTTTTTGGAACATGGTCCTTTATAAATAGATACTATTTATATTCCACCTTATGTTTCAGTATGCATGTATTTATAGTTCTATACTGAACAATATTGTTTTCTATCATATACTAAATATAGCCATTTTAGTCCATCAGTATAATTATTTACATTTGATTACAATTACATTGTAATTATTTACATATGCACCATTGTTTTAATCATTTTAGAAACCAATTACCTTTATTATCTCACATTTTATAATCACATTTCAATACTTTTATTGTTAATGCAATTACTATTACAAATGTTTAAAGTACCTATATACATATGCATATGAAATTATACATAAGAAATTATATATTTAATATATTACATAAAATACATATTTTACATATATATGTAATATTACACACCACACGAAAAAAGACACAAAAAGACTAAAAGAAAGTAGTAAAATGTTAACAATGGGAATAGAATTATGGGCTAGTTTAGAATTCTTTCTACTTCTCTAAAGTTTCCAAATGTCTTGTTATATTACTTTTATAATTGGAAAAATAAACAAAATTATGTATTTTAATATATTCATGCCTGTTCACCATGAAGTCCTGACTAAAATAAGTAAAGCAATGGCAATTTTGGAGCACATGTTTCAAATTTTGATTTTGAAAAACAGGGATACCTATTACAATACTTTCAAATACAACAGGAATTTGGAAATTGTCATAGTAGTAAAACCCCACAATTAAGAGACTTTAAAAAGATATCTTCCCAGAGGTCATCTGTGGTGGGAGAAAAATCTAGCTAATTCCTAGAAAAACAAACCCCTGTCTAGATACACAGCTCAAGTAACGGGAAGTGTCACCTGGTAAAGTCTTCCAGTCTTGGTGAATTTCCTGATTTTAAGACACACATACAGCTTTGTTATTTCTGAGGTGTATATATGTTTTTAATTAAAAATTCTTTGTAATATCAGTGTTCCCATCAGAGCTATACTTGCAGAGGCGGTGTGAATGCAGATAATTAAGGAGAGTTAGTCTCAGCACTCATGATCATGGGCGCTGTCTCTGTGGGGCTGTCACTCACTCAGAGTTCTGGGGCTGCCTCCTCCCCAGAACACAGCACCAAGATACAGACTCCCTCACAGTTGCTGCAAGGATCCCATCAGATCGTGCCTACTAAAGGGCACCATTTGAACTGGTCGCCTCTGTGGCTGTGGCTTCTCTGTCTCTCTTGCTGACAAATCAACCAATTCTAGGGGAGTGCACAGAGGCATGGGGTAGTGGACAGGACTCTAGTCAACAAGCTTATGGAAGACACTCCAAAGCAAGAGAAGGACATAGAGAGTAACAGAGTCCTCTGATCCCAGAGACACTGATGGACAGAAAGGAGGCCTGGATAAAGGAAAGGTGCATTTGGAGGAGAACGTTTGCTTATTTCCTTTCCCAAAGCCATGGAGACTTGAAGGGATCAAGTGACAGCATGTCCAGTGTGCTGAGGCAGAGCCATGGTATTTGGGACAATGAAGACAGAACAGTGGCTGGTAAACCTCTTGAAGAGACTTGCCCAGAAAGCCTTGCCCAGCTCCTGTTTCTGTTCAGGGACTCCAGAGACTCCCTCAGGTGGGACCTGAGGACAGTGGGACACAGTGAGAGTCTCCAGTTCATTTGCCGGTGAAGATCTATGACTGCTGTGCCCCATTCCTCAGACTCCTAACTAAAATATTATGATAAGAAAGCTCCTGGCAGGGAGCGCCGGCAGAGAGGTTGTGTGTATTTTCCCAGGTGCAAGCTGGGATTACAGCGAGGAGAAATATGAACTCTTTCGATAGAGCACCTGAGGCCAGTCATCGCATGGACATCTCCAGCCTTGGGTTTAAAAGGCTGCTGTTGTGTCTATGGGGCAAGACAAACCCCTGAACGATTCAGACCTTGTAGAGGGATCAGATGCTCATTAGGGCTTGGGGATGTCAACAATAATCTTTCAAAGGAAAAATAAAGTGCTCATAAACTAAATTCCCTGGCTCACATTTCCCAAAGATCTAACCCAGACAGCTAATTGGTGAACCACTTCACAATGGCTGTGTTTATGCCTTTTTGACTTTCCTTTTGTTTATCTAAAGATGTCTTCAATAAATCTCCACAAGAAGGAGGTTTCACTGACAGAGTCAGTATGGTCAGTGACGATCTCACAGGTCAAGCGACAGTAAGATTAGACTTGAATAGACAACAAAGAAAGGTTCAAAAACTTGAGGATGGAAACCAAAAATTATTTCAGTTGAATGAGAAATATTCACTCAATTTGAAATTCTCATGGACTTCTTTTAATGTATGTGACAAAACAGTCTGGGGTTTTAGCTTCCTATCTAATAACGTAAAAGACAATGACCCCAAAAATTTCCATTTGTTAATATTACATAATTACTTTGAGACTGGACCATAATATTTCTAAATCCTTAATAATATTTTTAAATTTCAAAGCCAAAATAATAATAATAAAACTTTCAGAAATGTCTGCCCAGTGGTTCTAAGAGTTGTGAGATTTATTTTTAGGAAAGACTTGCTTTATTTTTGCATTCTCTATCTTAGAGATTACAGGCAGATACTTTATGTCTTCAGTTAGCACTACATAATAGTGAATTCCTGCAAAAACTACTCTATTTACATAATGTAAAAATCTAATTTTAAACATAAAGGGTACATTCCTAAAAAAAAAAAAAAAAAATCATATGAGGCTGAGTGTAGTGGCTCATGCCTGTAATCCCAGCACTTCGGGAGGCCAAGGCAGGCAGATCACAAGATCAGGAGTTTGAGAACAGCCTGACCAACATGGTGAAACCCCATCTCTACTAAAAACACAAAAATTAGCCAAGCGTCGTGGCATGTGCCTGTAATTCCAACTACTCAGGAGGCTGAGGCAGGAGAATCGCTTGAACCCAGGAGGCGGAGGTTGCAGTGAGCCGAGATCGTGACACTGCACTCCAGCCTGGGCTACACAGTGAGACTCCATCTCAAAAAAAAAAAAAAAAAAAAAAAAAATCATGTGAAGAAACTGGCCCTTTGCCCTGGGACGCTTGAAGACTGGTTTGTGGAACTGACATTATTAATGTCCAAGATAGAAGCATTGTAACTGAGTAAAGCAGCAAATTTCCAAGTGGTATCTATAGTATTTCCCTCTTTTATAGTAATAATATAGTGTATGTGCTGAAAATATCTTCAGGAATGTATAACCAAAAAGTGGACCAAAAAATCCCTTGAATGTGAGGCCTTTGCTGGTCCTATCTTACATGTTTCTGTGAAGCTTTCATTTTTAAGCTTTTCCAATCAGAAAAAAAAAAAAATGAATAAAGATTTATACGTCGGCTGTTATTTTGAGGCACTGACACTCTGGATATTGGAAATAGGCTGAGTTTGATCATTGCATTTCAAAGTACAGATTTTCCTGCACAAACAAAACTAGAGGAGAGATGCCACGCAATGCAATTTATGCTAGAAAAGGCTTGGCCCTGCGCGGAGGTAGGAGCTGCACAGTGAAACCTGCGTGCGGGAGGCGCACTACATCTCCACCCAGCGCGCCGCCTGGAACCGCCCTCGGAGCAGGGGAGCTGAACTAGGGAAGGCCCGGGGTTTTGCCAGCAGGCCATTGTTAATAAAACTCATTACTCTGGGAATGTTCCGAGGCAGCCCAACCCTTGCCTGCCTAAGAAAATCAGCCTCTGTTCCTCATTCTAAGCCCTTATCCAACGTCCACCTGCAAGACAATTTCCTGAGGGATGAAGACGAGGAAAAGTACGTGGAGGATAGAGTAAAATACGTAGACTAAGAGAGAAAGTGGGATTAGGTGATGAAAGTGAGAGCCGCTTGGAAAAAAGTAGGAGAGAGGAGGATGAGGTGAGGCTTGGAGAAGGAAAGACTGCGGTATGTGTACGTGCGCGCGAGAAAGAATGGGCGAAAGTAACAGATATTCGAAAGGCTGACTGGGTTGATGAATGGAATTCCCCTCCGTTATTTTTGGAGTCATAATTTTTGCCCCTTGTCCTGTGCTTCTTGAAGTGCAGCGTGCCTGGAGCCCGGGCCATGGGGCCACTCGGCTACTGATGCTGCGAGATCTAACCAGGACCCAGGAAGGGCCCTCTGGCTGCAGTGAGAGAGGGGAATATGGGGCGACACGCAGTGTTCCCAGGAGGGCGTCACAGCTGCTGCAGGTGAGAAGTGCGGGGGACGGTCGAGATCACTGGACGCCCTCAGAAATGGTACTGCAGCTGGAGAAATCATTAACGAGGAAAGAAATAACCCAACTTCCGGGAGGCTGGAACACGAGAATTGCTTGAACCCGAGAGCAGAGGTCGCGGGAGCCGAGATCGCGCCACTGCACTCAAACCTGGGCGACGGAGTGAGATTCCGTTTCAAAAAAAAAAGGAAGAAAGAAAAAGAAAAGAAAAGAAAGAAAGGGGGGAAAAGAAGAAACACTCAATTTCGGAAAGAGATGAGAATGGAGAGCTCAGAAGACACAATTTCTCTCTCACACACACACTTCTGCCTTCTGGGCACATCCTCCCAGACAGGATAAATTTGAAGGTGGTTCCCCCACGCCCCTCTAAAGAAAGAAAGAGGGAAAAGTGGATGATTAATGATTGCCTGGGCTAACTTAAGTCACAGGCATTATGAATAAAAAGCAGTATGAATTACCAGCCCCTGGAGCAATCCCTATCTCCTACATTCCGCATCTTTAATGGTGCCAGCCCTGCACCTGAACTGAGTTACTCCTAAACTCGAATGTGAATTTGTTAAACTACTTAGTCACAGTGAACTCTTTAGTGAAGCTGAAATTTTCAGAGAAAATGATTTTATGGTAGAGTTCTTTTAAAATACAGTGCTTTTACGAACTAGTCCACTTTTGGCTGCCACACATCTTAGGTTTAAATTAACCACATTTTAAAATATTATGATCAACAGTTCCTGTGTTGTCCAGTAGAGGCCACTGTTAAAGCAGTTTCTCAGGTGTTTGAAAACAGGTTGTTACCACTCCTTCTTAAAAATATTAGTGTTGGGCTTTGGACTTAGAAGACCTGGACTTCAGGTTCCACTCACTACTAACTTGGGCAAGTTATTTACCTTATGAGCATCAGTTGCCTAATCTGTAGAAAGAAAGAAAAAAAAATAAGAAGAATAGCACTTCACAGACCTTTTGTCAGAATTAAATTAGATAAATGACAGAAATGGATCTGGCACCATACCCAGCACATTCTAAATGTTAGTTTTCTTTCCCTTAAAATTAATTTGCTTTGCAAATCTATTTTCCTGCATCAACAGTGCAGTGAACTCCAGATGAGCATTTTAGAATCACATGTAATTTTAAATTAATGGGGTATGTGTTAATAATGCTGTTATAAAAATTTATGGCAATCAATATTAAATTGCGTAACAAATATTCCTTTGCAATACACACATAAAATCAGATGCTTCTATTCAACAATCAGCTCTCAGTCCCTGGTCTGACCATAAGTTTATCAATAGTCTATCCTGAATCTATTTGGCATCACATGTGATTCTCATTTCTGGGCCTGGCTTAAGGCCAGGCTGCAGATCTACTGCACCTTCCTGAGACCTGTGCAGACTGCTCATATCCAACACCTCTTATTCATGTTTAAAATATGCAGAAGGCAAAAGTAGGAAACTTGGGAGGAAATAGAGCTAAATGGACAGTCATGACAATTCTGTCGCCCTCTGCCTGCCAGTTCCTCCCAAGCACCCACTCCAGGGAAGCGCTGGAAAGCCTGCAGAATCACAGCAGTGATTTTTATTTTGAATGAGATTATTTTTGTCAGTGTCATTTACAAATAATTTTTTTAACTTTCAAAACTTTAGCTAAATTGAAACTGTGGTCTGATGGCTGTTAACAAGATTAAAAACCAAAGGGTCTGTGTCCAGTTTTCAATGTTGTATAGATTTTATAAATGCTTGGAAGCAGTTTTGTTTCTGTTTTTTATTATTATTATTATACTTTAAGTTCTGGGATACATGTGCAGGACCTGCAGGTTTGTTACATAGGTATACACGTGCCATGGTGGTTTGCTGCACCCATCAACCCATCATCTACGTTAGGTATTTCTCCTAATGCCTTCCTTCCCTTTGCCTCCCATCCCCTGAAAGGCCCCGGTGTGTGTTGTTCCCCTCCCTGTGCCCATGTGTTCTCATGGTTCAACTCCCACCTTATGAGTGAGAACATGCAGTGTTTGGTTTTCTGTTCCTATGTTAGTTTGCTGAAATGATGGTTTCCAGCTTCATCTATGTCCCTACAAAGGACATGAACTCATCCTTTTTTATGGCTGCATAGTGGTCCATGGTGTATATCTGTCACATTTCCTTTATCCAGTCTAACATTGATGGGCATTTGGGTTGGTTCCAAGTCTTTGCTATTGTGAATAGTGCTGCAGTAAACATACATGTGCATGTGTCTTTATAGTAGAATGATTTATAATCCTTTGGGTATATACCCAGTAATGGGGTTGCTGGATCAAATGGTATTGCTAGTTCTAGATCCTTGAGGAATCACTACACTGTCTTCCCCAGTGGTTGAACTAATTTACACTCCTATCAACAGTGTAAAAGCATTCCTACTTCTCCACATGCTCTCCAGCATCTGTTGTTTCCTGAATTTTTAATGATCACCATTCTAACTGGTGTGAGATGGTATCTCATTGTGGTTTTGATTTGCATTTCTCTAATGACCAGTGATGATGAACTTTTTCTCATATGTTTGTCGATTGCATAAATGTCTTCTTTTGAAAAGTGTCTGTTCATATCCTTCACCTACTGTCTGATGGGGTTGTTTTTTTCTTGTAAATTTTTTTAAGTTCCTTGTAGATTCTGGATATCAGTCCTTTGTCAGATGGATAGATTGTGAAAATTTTCTCCCATTCTGTAGGTTGCCTATTCACTCTGATGATAGTTTCTTTTGCTGTGCAGAAACTCTTTAGTTTAATTAGATCTCATTGGTCAATTTTGGCTTCTGTTGCAATTGCTTTTGATGTTTTAGGTCATGAAGTCTTTGCCCATACCTATGTCCTGAATAGTATTGCCTAGGATTTCTACTAGGGTTTTTATGGTTTTAGGTCTTATGTTTAAATCTTTAATCCATCTTGAGTTACTTTTTGTATAAGTTGTAAGAAGAGGTCCAGTTTCAGTTTCCTGCATATGGCTAGCCAATTTTCCCAACACCATTTATTAAATAGGGAATCCTTTCCCCATTTCTTGTTTCTCTCAGGTTTGTCAAACGTCAGATGGTTGTAGATGTGTAATGTTATTTCTGAGGCCTCTGTTCTGTTCCATTGGTCTATGTATCTATTTTGGTACCAGTACCATGCTGTTTTGATTATTGTAGCCTTGTGGTATAGTTTGAAGTCAGGTAGCATGATGCCTCCAGCTTAGTTCTTTTTGCTTAGGATTGTCTTGGCTATACAGGCTCTTTTTTGGTTCCATATGAAATTTTAAGTAGTTTTTTCTAATTCTGTGAAGAAGGTCAATGGTAGCTCGATGGGAATAGCATTGAATCTATCAATTACTTTGGGCAGTATGGCCATTTTCGCAATAATGATTCTTCCTATCCATAAGCATGGAATGTTTTTTCATTTGTTTGTATCCTCTCTTATTTCCTTGAGCAGTGGTTTGTAGTTCTCCTTGAAGAAGTCCTTCACATCCCTTGTAAATTGTATTCCTAAGTATTTTATTCTCTTTGTAGCAATTGTGAATGGGAGTTCGCTCATGATTTGACTGTTCGTCGATTATTGGTGTATAGGAATGCTTGTGATTTTTGCACATTGATTTTCTATCCTGAGATTTTGCTGAAGTTGCTTATCAGCTTAAGGAGTTTTGGGGCTGAGACAATGGGTTTTTTAAATATACAATCATGTCATTTGCAAAAAGAGATAATTTGACTTCCTCCCTGCCTATTTGAATATCTTTCTTTATTTCTCTCGCCTGATTGCCCTTGCCAGAACTTCCAATACTATGTTGAATAGGAGGGTGAGAGAGGGCATCCTTGTCTTGTGCCAGTTTTCAAAGGGAATGTTTCCAGTTTTTGCCCACTCAACATGATATTGGTTGTGGGTTTGTCATAAATAGTTCTTATTATTTTAAGATGTGTTCCACCAATACCCAGTTTCTTCTGTGTTTTTAGCATGAAGCGGTGTTGAATTTTATCAAAAGCCTTTTCTGTATCTATTGAGATAATCATTTTGTTTTTGTCATTGGTTCTGTTTATGTGATGAATTACGTTTATTGATTTGCATATGTTGAACCAGCCTTACATCTCAGGGATGAAGCCCACTTGATCATGGTGGATAAGCTTTTTAATGTGCTGCTGGATTTGGTTTGCTAGTATTTTATTGAGGATTTTCACATCGATGTTCATTAGGGATATTGGCCTGAAATTTTCTTTTTTTGTTGTGTCTCTGCCAGGTTTTGGTATCAGGATGATGCTGGCCTCATAAAATGAGTTAGGGAGGAGTTTCTCTTTTTCTATTGTTTGGAAGAGTTTCAGAAGGAATGATACCAGCTCCTCTTTGTACCTCTGGTAGGATTCGGCTGTGAATCCAGATTCGGCTGGTCGTGGGCTTTTTCTGGTTGGAAAGCTATTAATTACTGCCTCAATTTCAGAACTTCTTATTGGTCTATTCAGGGATTCAGCTTCTTCCTGGTTTAGTCTTGGGAGGGTGTATGTGTCCAGAAATTTACCCATTTCTTCTAGATTTTCTAGTTTATTTGTGGAGAGGTGTTTATAGTATTATCTGTTGGTAGTTTGTATTTCTGTGGAATAAGTGGTGATATCCACTTTATCATTTTTTATTTCATCTATTGATTCTTCTCTCTTTTCTTCATTAGTCTTGCTAGTGGTCTATGTATTTTGTTGATCTTTTCAAAAAACCAGCTCCTGGATTCATTAATTTTTTGAAGGGTTTTTTATGTTTCTAACAGTTCCGCTCTGATCTTAGGTATTTCTTGTCTTCTGCTAGCTTTTGAATTCGTTTGCTCTTGTTCCTCTAGTCCTTTCAATTGTGATGTTAGGGTGTCGATTTTCTATCTTTCCTGCTTTCTCCTGTGGACATTTAGTGCTATAAGTTTCCCTCTAAACACTGCTTTAGCTGTGTCCCAGAGATTCTGGTACATTGTGTCTTTGTTCTCATTGGTTTCAAACGATTTATTTATTTCTGCCTGAATTTTGTTATTTACCCAGTAGACATTCAGGAGCAGGTTGTTCAGTTTCCATGTAGTTGTGCAGTTTTGAGTGAGATTCTTAATCCTGAGTTCTAATTTCATTGCACTGTGGTCTGAGAGACTATTTGTTATGATTTCTGTATTTTTGCATTTGCAGAGCGTGTTTTACTTCCAATTATGTGGTCAATTTTAGAATAAGTGCTGTGTGGTACTGAGAAGAATGTATATTCTGTTGATTTGGGGTGGAGAGTTTTGTAGATGTCTTTTAGGTCCGCGTGGTCAAGAACCGAGTTCATGTCCTGAATATCCTTGTTAATTTTTTGTCTCATTGATCTGTCTAATATTGACAGTGAGGTGTTAAAGTCTCCCACTATTATTGTGTGGGAGTCTAAGTCTCTTTGTAGATCTCTAAGAAGTTGCTTTATGAATCTGGGTGCTCCTAAATTGGGTGCATATATATTTAGGAGAGTTAGCTCTTCTTGTAGCATTGATCCCTTTACCATTATGTAATGTCCTTCTTTGTCTTTTTTGATCCTTGTTGGTTTAAAGTCTGTTTTACTAGAGACTAGGATTGCAAACCCTGCTTTTTTTTTTTTTTTTTTTTTTTTTTTTTTTTTTTTTTTTTGCTTTCCATTTGCTTGGTAAATCTTCCTCCATCCCTTTATTTTTAGCCTATATGTATCTTTGCACATGAGATGGGTCGTCTGAATACAGCACAGTGATGGGTCTTGACTCTTTATCCAATTTGCCAGTCTGTGCCTTTTTAGTGGGACATTTAGCCCATTTACATTTAAGGTTAATATTGTTATGTGTGAATTTGATCCTGTCATTATGATGCTATCTGGTTATTTTGCCCATTAGTTGATGCTGTTTCTTCGTAGTGTCAATGGTCTTTACATCTTGGTTTGTTTTTGCAGTGGCTGGTACTGATTTTTCCTTTCCATATTTAGTGATTCCTTCAGGAGCTCTTATAAAGTAGGCCTGGTGTTGACAAAATCCCTCAGTATTTGATTGTCTGTAAAGGATTTTATTTCTCCTTCACTTATGAATCTTAGTTTGGCTGTATATGAAATTCAGGGTTGAAAATTCTTTTCTTTAAGAATGTTGAGGCCGGGCACGGTGGCTTATGCTTGTAATCCCAACACTTTGGGAGGCTGAGGCAGGAAGATCATGAGGTCAAGAGATTAAGACCATCCTGGCCAATATGGTGAAACCCTGTGTCTACTAAAAATACGAAAATTAGCTGAGCATTGTGGCACGTGCCTGTAATCCCAGCTACTCGGGAGGCTGAGGTAGGAGAATCACTTGGACCCGGGAAGAGGAGGTTGCAGTGAGCCGAGATCACACCATTACACTCCAGCCTGGGCGACAAGAGTGAAACTCCATCTCAAACAAAAAAAGAATGTTGAATATTGGCCCCCACTCTCTTCTGGCTTGTAGGGTTTCTGCAAAGAGATCTGCTGTTAGTCTGATGGGCTTCCCTTTGTGGATAACCTGACCTTTCTCTTTGGCTGCCATTAATATTTTTTCCTTCATTTCAACCTTGGTGAATTTGATGATTGTGTCTTGGGGTTGCTCTTCTAGAGGGGTATCTTTGTGGTCTTCTCTATATTTCCTGAATTTGAATGTTGGCCTGCCCTGCTAGGTTGGGGAAGTTCTCCTGGATAATATCTTGAAGTGTGTTTTCCAACTTGGTTCCATTCTTCCTGCCACTTTCAGGTATACCAATCAAACGTAGGTTTGGTCTTTTCACATAGTCCCATATTTCTTGGAGGCTTTCTTCATTCCTTTTTATTCTTTTTTCTCTAATCTTGTCTTCACACTTTATTTCATTAAGTTGATCTTCAATCCCTGATATCTTTTCTTCCGCTTGATCAATTTGGCTATTGAGACTTGTGTATGCTTCATGAAGTTCTCGTGCTATGTTTTTCAGCTCCATCAGGTCATTTATGTTCTTCTCTAAAATGGTTATTCTAGTTAACAATTCCTCTAACCTTTTATCAGGTTTTAACTTCCTTGCATTGGGTTAGAATATCTCCTTTAGCTCAGAGGAGTTTGTTATTACCTACCTTCTGAAGTCCGCTTCTGTCAATCCATCAAACTCATTCCCTGTCCAGTTTTGTTCCCTTACTGGCAAGGAGTTGTGATCCTTTGGAGGAGAAGAGGCATTCTGGTTTTTCGAATTTTCAGCCTTTTGTGCTGGTTTTGCCTCATCTTCATGGAATTATCTACCTTTGGTCTTTGGTGTTGGTGACCTTTGGATGGAGTTTTTGCGTGGTCATCCTTTTTGTTGATGTTGATGCTATTGATTTTTGTTTGTTAGTTTTCCTTCTAACAGTCAGGCCCCTCTTCTGCAGGTCTGCTGGAGTTTGCTGGGAGTTCACTCCAGACTCTATTTGCCTCGATATCACCAGCAGAGGCTGCAGAACAGCAAAGATTGCTGCCTGCTCTTTCCTCTGGAAGCTTCGTCCCAGAGGGGCACCTGCCACATGCCAGCTGGGGCTCTCCTGTATGAGGTGTCTGTTGACGCCTGCTGGAAGGTGTCTTCCCATCAGGAGGCATGGGGGTCAGGGACCCACTTGAGCAGGCAGTCTGTCCTAGCAGAGCTCAAGCACTGTGCTGGGAGATCCACTGCTCTCTTTAGAGCTGGCAGGCAGGAATATTTAAGTCTGCTGATGCTGCACCCACAGCCACCCCTTCCCCCAGGTGCTCTCTCCCAGGTAGATGGGAGTTTTATCTATAAGCCCCTGACTGGGGCTGCTGCCTTTGTTTCAGAGATGCCCTGCCCAGAGAGGAGGAATCTAGAGAGGCAGTCTGGCTACAGTGGCTTTGCTGAGTTGCAGTGGGCTCCACACAGTCTGAACTTCCTGGCGACTTTGTTTTTACTGTGAGGGGAAAAACCACCTACTCAAGCCCCAGTGATAGTGGACGCCCCTCCCCACACCAAGCTAAAGTGTACCAGGTCGACTTCAGACTGCTGTGCTGGCAGCAAGAATTTTAAGCCAGTGAATCTTAGCTTGCTGGGCTCTGTGGGTGGGATTCACTGAGAAAGACCACTTGGCTCCCTGGCTTCAGCGCCCTTTCCAGGAGAGTGAACGGTTCTGTCTCGCTGACTTTCCAGGAGCCACTGGGGTACGAAAAAAAGCTCCTGCAGCTAGCTCAGTGGCTGCCCAAACAGCCTCCCAGTTTTGTGCTTGAAACCCAGGGCCCTTGTGGTGTAGGCACCCAAGGGAATCTCCTGGTCTCTGGGTTGTGAAGAACATGGGAAAAGCATAGTATCTGGGCCAGATAGCCCTGTCCCTCATGGCAAGGTCCCTCATGGCTTCCCTTGGCTAGGGGAAGGAGTTCACCGACCCCTTACACTTCCCAGGTGAGGCGAGGCCACCTTGCTTCAGCTTGCCTTCCGTGCACTGCACCCACTGTCTAACCAGTCCCAATAAGATGAACCACGTACCTCAGTTGGAAATGCAGAAATCATCTGCCTTCTGCGTTGGTCTCACTGGGAGCTACAGACTGGAGCTGTTCCTATTTGGCCATCTTGCCTGAGAATCTCTGAATCAGTTTTTAAGGGGAAAAAAAAAAAATTTGAGTGCAGCAGCTCATGCCTAGAATCCCAGCAGGAGATCCCAGCAGGAGGCCAAAGCAGGAGGATTGCTTGCGCCCAGGAGTTCAAGACCAGCCTGAGCAACACAATGAGAACCCTTCTCTACAAAAAATTAAAAATTTAGCCAGGTGTGGTAGTGGCACACATCTATATTCCCAGCTACTCAGGAGGCTGAGGCAGAGGGTCACTTGACCTGGGAGTTCAAGGCTGCAGTGAGCTATGATTGTGCCACTGCACTCCAGCCTGGGCAACAGAGCAAGACCTCATCTCAAGAAAGAAAGAAAGAAAGAAAGAAGAAAGAAAGAAAGAAAGAAAGAAAGAAAGAAAGAAAGAAAGAAAGAAAGAAAGAAAGAAAGAAAGAAAGAAAGAAAGAAAGAAAGAAAGAGTGAGTTTAAAATGAGTTCCATCTCTCTTTAAATTATGTCCCACTTATCACTGGTCTGAATAAAGAAGGAGAAAGAGAACTTCCCTGTGCCAGAAGGCACTCAGGTCAATTTCACAGCCAGCTCCTGCTGACTTTGAGAAAACTCAGCTTACCGCATCAGAGTGAAATTCCTTGGCCCAGGGCCTCCAGCAGAAGCCCCCTGAGAGGACACCCTGATCCTCCAGCCCATCCCACCTCCTGACCTTCTCTGTCATTGCTATCTTGCCAGTCACCCCTCTGACCCCCACTTCACCCAAGAGCTTCCCCATGGGAATGAACTGAAACATTGAGATTTTTCTGTGGCGATGGAACTGGAGGACTCTAGCTTTCACTTACAAGGTCTATTCATGTTTGCAGCAACATTTCATGATGGGTGGAGAATACTAATACCAAAGGACTGATTCTCTTTAAATATGACCAACTGACTTAGCAGGCGGCTGGTGCCTTGGTTTCTTTCTATTCCTCACACTTAAGATAACTTGCCAAGACACTGAAGGATATTTTGAACCTTTCAGGCCTAAAAGCTCTGATTTGGATGAAATCAATAAAATGGCAAGGTAATTGCAATCCTTTTCTCTATTTGTTGGCTTGTATTTTGCTATGTTGATTCCGAAGTGGATAACTTGTTGTTCTATACTTTTTAACTTAAGAAAATGTGTTCAATATGATTTTGTGTCTTCCTTAATGAAAAGAGTGTTTATTTTCCATTGCTGGTTTGCCACAGACCCATTTCTGGCTAAACATAGAACTCTTCAGTCATCTAAACCACTGTCCGGACATATTTGAGCAAGGAAAAGTAAACGTTTTGGGAATTTATCTGTGTCGGGTTGACTGTCGTGTATTTCTATTGATCTCCAGACATAGGAAAGATCATTTTCCTTCCTAGGACACATTCAAATACAAATGCTGGTTTTATGGAAAGATAGTGTCTGGATTTAACATATCAGATGCCTTAAGATATGTGAATCTGGTAAACTCACTAATTTCCGGGCCTGATTATCTGATCATTTGTGTATTAACATTTGGAGGCCAACAGCAATTCTCATAGAAGGGAGTGGGAGAGCTTACATAAACCGAATCATTGTGATCTAGGCATGATTTTTAAGTGGAAGTAAATTTTTTCCTAAGATAACTTGAGTCTTTATCCCCTTTTTATTATTAATTGCCTTGATTTAAAAATGGGGCAAACTCAACAGAAGGATGAAAGCAATCTTATATAGAGCCGCATTTCATTTGTTGCAAGTCTTGTTTTCCAGAACTATCTCCAACTTTGCCACCTGAGAAACACAAGTCCAAGTCCAATACTTACAGAAGAAACAACTATTCCACCTAGTCAAGGAACTAGCCAACACTTAACAGAGGATTGCCCTTAGTTATAGAGCTAACTGAAAATGAAGTAACTAGAGGAAGACCATTTACCTTCTCCATTGAAGAGACCGTTCAAGAGCCAACTCAGGAACCAGGGTCTAGCAGTGTTACTGAATGGATGACTGGCACTTAGAGTCCAGCACCCTGCTGAGAAACCAGCAACCCATGTGGGGATGCCATGGCCAGTAAGCATGCTCTGCTTCTTGACTTTATGTAGAGGCTATTGGTTAACTTTCCAGTGCAGATTTTGCTCATTTGGATTTCCCTATTTTGTGTGTTTTTCCTTTTCATTCATGCACATTTTACAGTCCACCACTCTGCTTGGCTCCTTATGTAGTTTGGATATTTGTCCCTGCCCAAATCCCACTGTTGAGCTGTAATTCCCAATGATGTAGGTGGATCCTAGCGGGAGGTGTTTAGGTTGTGGGGGCGAATCCCTCATGGCTTGATGCTGTCTTTGCAACAGTGAGTGAGTTCTTGCCAGGTCTGTTCATTTAAAAGTGTGTGGCACCGGGACCAAGCACGGTGACTCACACCTGTAATCCCAGCACTTTGGGAGGCCAAGGCAGGTGGATCACCTGAGGTCAGGAGTTCAAGACCAGCCTGGCCACCATGGTGAAACCCCAATTCTACTAAAACCAAATACAAAAAAATTAGCCAGGCATGGTGGCAGGCACCTGTAATCCCAACTACTCCAGAGGCTGAGACAGGAGAATTGATTGAACCCGGGAGGCAGAGGTTGCAGTGAGGCAAGATTGTACCATTGCACTCCAGCCTGGGCAACTGAGTGAGACTCTCTCTCAAAAAAAAAAAGAAAAAGTATGTGTCAGTCCCCCATTCCCCTCTGTCTTGCTCCTGCTCTCACCATGTAACGTGCCTGTTCCCCCTTCCCCTTCTGCCATAATTGTAAGCTTCTGGAGGCCTCCCCAGAAGGCAAGCAGATGCCAGCACCATGCTTCCCCTAAAGTCTGCAGAATCATGAGCCAATTAAGCCTCCTTTTTTAATAAATTACCCAGTCTCAGGTGTTTACAGCAGTGCAAGAATGGCCTAATACAGCTTCCATCCTGTCAGCTTTGATAAATGTGGAACAATAAACAACCCCTCTCCTGCAGCCAAAATGTATTCTAACTCATTTCTCAGAAATGAATAGGCTCTATTAGCATTTCCCATGTATTTCCTTCCTGCAAAGTTTTCTTTAGAGTTGTAATCTTGCCCTACTGTCACATGTTTTCTTTTGAATCCATGTTATGTATTCCAGAAATCAGGTAGGAAGAGAATAATGTGTTCCCTTAGATCACTACACATTGTAAAATAGAAAGAGAAAGAGGTGCAGCAGAGAATGCACAAGGCACCCCTTTAAATAAGCAGAAATGAATTTACTTTCTGGTCCCAACTCAAACATCCCCTATTTGTTTTTATTTCATAGGCTAAGATCACAAGACTGTTGAACAGAAGAAATGCCAAGAGAGCTAGAATCTTACAGATGGTGGCATTAATAATGGAGCAAACTAGAACCAATGACAAAGACATGAAGTCTGAAATTAACACAGAGAATATAAATATTGTGAGATGAATCTTCCCCCTCCAATTCTCCTTATTTGCCAAATATTTTCATTTCCTTTCCTCATTAAATAAAATAGAACCATACATCACAGTCAAAAATGCTCCACTGGCAGCACTGTATGATTCACTCTTTTTGTCATACATGTCTTTAATAATTGATGGATATTAAAATCACACAGAATATTTAATAAGGGCTTATTTTACTTGCATCACCACTTTGATTCAAAAAAAGATTTAAGGTAGTTAATAAGATTAGAAGGAAAGACAGTTAGCAAAGACAAGAACTTTAACTAGAGTCAAAACTGAAGTCAGTATTTAAGAAATAAACACCACGTAGTCTCCCACGCTTTCTCTGGGTGACATTTAGAGCGAGTGACCAAGGAGAGGCTGAGTCATCTTTTCTACCACTGTCTACCCCAAGGGTTCATGCACACTTAGGCGGAGTTCAAACTCAGAATTTGTGGAACAAATGACAAGCAGCATATGCACAGATGAGCAGTCTTGAACTGCTCATTTGTTCAACTTGGGGACCAACGTTAATTGGAACATCTGGGTTGTCTTTGAACTGTTTAGCATCAGCACTGAAACTTCCCCCAAATCTACCTGCCCACAAAAGTCCCATCTTCCCCCACTCCATCTGCCCTCCCTCACTTCTTAATACACAGGCATACAAGTAAGGTAGCCTGGCCAATGTGTTCTTCATAGAAACTGAAAATAGCCACCATGACAAATTGCTAGGACTCCTGTTCTGGGGTGGTCACGGAGTGCCATCGTCAAGCCTCACTGGGTTCTCTAATTGTCATGCCTGAATTATTGCCAGAATTATTACCAGGAAAGAGGTGCAATTTTTCTTAGGAGTCAAGCAAAAAAGTAGAAAAAAAATGGAATTCTCAAAATGAAAAGTAGTCGAGATGCAAAATAATAAGGAAGAAGCATGTGTGTGGGGGACATATATAGTACATATAATGCAAATGTACACATTATTCAAAAAATAAGTAATTAGCTTGAAAATTAAAAGAATTACATTTAAAAGATACTGGGAATAATGGCCGGGCGCAGTGGCTCACGCCTGTAATCCCAGCACTTTGGGAGGCCAAGGCAGGAGAATCACGAGGTAGGCAGATTGAGACCATCCTGGCTAACATGGTGAAACCGCATCTTTACTAGAAATACAAAAAAAAAACAAAACAAAAAAAAAAAATTAGCTGGGCGATGTGGCGGGCGCCTGCAGTCCCAGCTACTCGGGAGGCTGAGGCAGGAGAATGGCGTGAACCCGGGAGGCGGAGCTTGCAGGGAGCCGAGATCACGCCACTGCCCTCCAGCCTGGGCGACGGAGCAAGACTCCGTCTCAAAAAAAAAAAAAAAAAAAAGGTACTGGGAGTAAAATAACTAACAGGGCTAACAAGGCTACTAGGTCTTTATTTTGTGCCAAATTCTCCTCTAAATGCAGTACAGTGTCTTATTTCATTTTAGTCTTCAGGTCTAAAGCAAAGATACTATTATTATTTTACAAGTAAGAAAACTAAAGCTTGGTGAAGTTAAGTCACTTGCCCCGGATCACACAGATCCTAGCAAAACTAACAATCAAATTAGGGCCTGACTACAAAGGCCAAGCTCTGACCTTTACATGTGCTGCCTCCCAGTGGGAAGAGCTGGTAATTACAAAGTCTGATTTCTGGCTCTATTACTCCTTCACTTCCCTAGAACTCTTTTTTTTTAAAAAAAAAAAACAGGTTCCATCCTGGCTAACATGGTGAAACTCCGTCTCTACTAAAAATACAAAAAAATTAGCCGGGCGCGATGGCGGGCGCCTGTAGTCCCAGCTACTCAGGAGGCTGAGGCAGGAGAATGGCGGGATCCCGGGAGGCGGAGCTTGTAGTGAGCCGAGATCCCGCGATTGCACTTCAGCCTGGGGGACAGAGCGAGACTCCGTCTCAAAAAAAAAAATAAATAAAAAAATAAAAAACAGGTTCATAGAGAATTTACTCACAATAGCCAAGACCCAGAAACAGTCCCAGTGTTGATAGACAAGTCAAGGGATAAACAAATCATGGTAAATCCATACATATCTAATTAGCCATAAAAGGGAATATGCTGCTAATACACGCCACACCCATGAAGCTCAGAGACCCCATGCTTAGTGAAAATATCCAGACTGAAAAAAAGAACTGTCCTCACCTGGAACATGAGATGGGTTAAATAAAAATTATCTTCAAAGTCATTTTTATTTCTAGCATTCTTAATTGCACCAAATTTAGGAAAATATGTTCCCATATCAAATTGATTTGTAAGTATCTTAACCTCATGATCAAAACGATAGCAATTCATTCAGCCTAGAATTTATAAATCACATGTTATGAATAATTAGTCACACATCCCAGTCCTGAAGAATATAATTATTGGGATATACATAAAGCTCCATGAGAACCGGAAACAAGATAACTTCATTCACGTCTGTGTTCCTGGCATCAACAATACTTTTCACAGCGGACATGGTCACAAATGACTGGGGAATACTAAGGCATTAATGTAAGATCACTAAACCACCTCTATGCTCCTCTTTTTGAGAAAAAGAAAAGAAAAATGGGAAACAATGGATCTTCAGAGCTAAGTTGAAGCTAAGGATCATTTCGTTTATTCTCTTTGTTTTATAAATGATTAAAATAGACCCAGAGAGGACATTTTTACCATTGATACTGCTATGATTAGTACTGTTGTTGCTATTATCATTGTCTTCATGTTCTGAGGTAATTCTATTGGCTGAAAAATCTTTCTTTTTCATCCACCGTGAAATATTGTAGGAGAAGACTCAATGGCTCTCTGCCTTTTTCTTGAACTAGAGATTTAGGAACCACAGCCGTCTGCCCACCAGTCCCCCTCCTGCACTCCCCACTCCTTAAGGGTAGAATTAGTGATTGTTTTATATATATATATAATAACTTATAACCTATATATATATAACTCAACCAGTAATTCTACCCTTAAAGAGGAAGAGCTTTATTGAGCAATAAAGTGGGCAGGTCCCTGGTGAGGTTCCACCTTCAGGCCAGCGAGGGCCTGAAGGCTGAGTGCCAGGCTGCCAGTCCTGCAGACCAGAGTGGGATCTTGTGGTGCCTTCTCCAGGCCTACCCATGGCCACCCATGGACCAATCAGCACATACTTCCTCCCCTCTGAGGCCCATAAAATCCCTAAGATCAGCCAGAGCAGAGCAGACATCAGGACAACCAGCTGCAGAGAGAAGCAACCCACTCCAGGGCCACCTCGCTGCTGAGAGCTAAGCAGACAATGGGATCACCTGCCTGCAGGGAGGAGCTTCCCACTTCAGGGTCTCCTCTCTGCTAAGAGCTGCACTTGTCAAGACACTCTGGTTGTGGAAAGGAGCTACCCCATTGCTCAATAAAGCTCCTCTTTATCTTGCTTACCCTCCACTTTTCTGTGTACCTCATTCTTCCTGGTCACAGGACAAGAACTTGGGACCCGTCGAGTGGTGGGGCTGAAAGAGCTATAAGACAAACAGGGCTGAAACATGCCCCTTGATCACCACATTGCAGGTGAAGAGGAGAGAAGAGCTGCAGCCCTTCGGGGAGCCCAGACCTGGAAACAGTCTGAGCCAAGTCTGTGACTTCCTCTTTGGAGCTCTGTGGTTCCTGGTGTCTCCAAGCTTCCAGCACACCCATGTTCCCTGGTGCCAGCTGTGGAAGCTGCCTGTGGAGCATCTGGTCCAGCTGCAGCCTTGCAGAGGGCCAGCACCTGGAGTTGCCCACCCCGCTGCAGCAGCCAGCATGTCTGACTGCACAGTGGCTGGACACCAGGCTCACTCACACACCCCTTGCTGCTCCACACAGTCTCCCTTGGCAGGCATGGGATCCAGGCTGATAGTGTGAGCTGAGTGCAGCCTGCCAGGCTGAGTGGACAGAACAAGCACCACAGGATTGAGTAAACTCAAGCAAAGGCACCACTGGCCACAGGTTTCCAGCCAGAAAAGCAACACCCCAAAGATCACATAACATAAAGACTACACCTTAGTATAAGGGCTGTGCTGTAGCACTAACAGCAAAGCTGAAAGTAATGCTGCCCAGAAAACCAAACTTTGACAAGATCAAGTAATCCACAAGTAAATGAGTTGTCCACCAGAACATAATTTAACAAATCTTTAGAGGAAGAACCTCCAAAACTTGTAATCTACAATGTCTGCAAAAAAAATTATTATTATTATGAGGAACATAAAACAGGAAAATGTTATAGATAATTAAGAGAAAAAATAACCAATAGAAATAGTGATCTAGAAGATCTATATTTGGGAATTAGCAGACAAGGACTTAGTTGAATAACATTTTTAAAAATATGAAAGATATATTAGTCAGGGAGTAACAGAGCAAATAGGGGGTGTGTGTGTGTTTGTGTGTGTGTGTGTGAGTATGTAGAGAGAAAAAAGAGAGAGAGAGATTTATTATAAAGAATCAACTCATGCAACTATGGAGGCTGAGAAGTTCAGACCCAGAAGAGCTGATGGTATCAGTTCCAGTCTTGAGTCTGAGTCAAAGGCAGGAGAAGACCAGTGTCCCAGACTAAAGACAGGCAGTGAAAGAACTCTTTCTTATTTAGCCTTTTATTCTATTCAGGCCTTTAACAAATTGGGTGAGGTTCACTCAAAATAGAGACAGCAATCTGCTTTCCTCAGTCTACCCCTTCAAATGTGAATGTCACCCAGAAACACCCTCACAGATATACCCAGAAATAGTGTTAAACCAACTATCTGGGCATCATGTGGCCCAGTCAAGTTAACAAATAGCTAATCATCACACATGGAAATTGGGACACTTTCAACACACCTGTGTGTCTATATATCCATATATAAATTGCACATAACACATTTACCATAGACCACAAGATGGAAGCATATCCTAGGCTCATATAACAAGTTGACAAGTTTCAGATGATTTAGATCATATACTGCATGTTCTTTCAACACTATGGAATTGAGTGCTCAGTAAGAGAAAGATAAATAGAAGCTAGAAAAGCAACACATTTCAAATTACCCATGAATTAAAGAAGAAATCACAATGAAAAAATAAAAACTATTTTGAGTTGAAAGATAAAGAAAAGATAATAAACCAAACTTGTGGTGTACACCAAAAAGTGCTTTGGGGAATATTAATAGTTTCAAATGCATATATTGGGTAAAAGGAAAATATTGAAAATCACAAAGTCAAGCCTCCATCTCAATACATGAGGAAAATAACAATTAATTAAACCCAAAGATAAGAGAAGTAAATAACAAATATAATAGCAGAAATCAATAAGATAAAAGAAGTCAACATAGTCAAAGCTGCTTCTTAGAAAAATTTACTAAAATTGATAAGTCCCTAGGTACACTAATCAGGGGGAAAAAAGTGAGAAAATTCAATTTATCAGTATCAGGCATAGAAAAGGAGAAATCACACAGAACTTAGAAATATTAAAAATATAACAAAAAGACATTGTGAAAAACTTCATGCCCATAAATTTTTAAAAATTTGTGTCAAAAAATTAGATTACATGGAGAAAAAAATCCTCAAAATTCCAATATACCATCACTGGCACAGGATGAAATGGAAAATGTGAATGATATTGAATCTGTAATAATAACTGTTGTTTTTAATTTACACAAAAAAAGCCAACTTCCCACAAACAAAACTTTAAGCAAGATGGCTTTACTAACAAATTCTCCTTCACATTTGTGAAAAAACTAAAACCAATCTTATCCAAACTCTTAAAGAGAGAGAGAATAAAAAGAAATACATTTCAACACATTTTATGAGGCCATCGGAATTTTGATTTCTAAACCTATGAGTGCATTATTTTTAAAAAGGAAACCACAAGCTAATGTATTTCATGAACACAGGAGAAAACTTTAGTAAATCAAATGCAAGTACATATTTAAAAAAGTAATACATCTTGAACAAGGGTAGTTTATTCCAGGAATAAAAGGCTAATTTCACATTTAAAAGTCAATGTGATTAACCACATTAACAAAACAAATAAGAAAAACTAACTGGTAAAATTCAAATAAACCTAGAAACAGACTATTAGTAAAAAAATTTTTCAAGGGCACTATACAAAAGTTGCTGGTATTTTTATATAAAGGCAACAAACAAATAGAAAATATAAATTACCATTTGCCATAATATCAAAACATAAAACACATAAATAAATCTAATGAGAAATTTATGTAAGACTTTTATACAAAAAACTGCAAAACATTAAGAAGAAAATGTTTGAAATACTTAAGTAAATAGGATGTATCCTGTTCATTGACTGGAAAATTCAATGTTGTTAAGACGTCAGTTCTCCCAAAATTGGTCTATAGATTCAATGCAATTCAACGTAATCCCAGTAAAACTCCCTTGGTTTTCTGTTGTTGTGTTGGGGGTTGGGCGGGGGGTGGGGGTGGAAACTGACAAGCTGATTCTTCTCTTTTTCCCCCGATTGGCTAGGCTCCCTCAAAGCAGACAAGGTGATTCTAAAATTCATATGGAAATGCAGAGAGCCTAGAATGTCCAAGGACATAAGGAAGTAGAACAAAGCTCATATATTTTAAACCATGAGATATAAAGCCTATTAGAAAACTACAGACATTAAGACAGTGCAGTATTGGTACTGGAATATGGAGACAGACCAATCCAATAGGAAGAGGAGTCCAGAAACAGACCCACAAGTCTCCACACCGTAATGGGTAGAGAGGGAACTCCACTGCAATTCAGTGGGAAAAGGTACATGATACCAGGTTACCTCGCCAGCCATATATGGAAAACAAAAACAAGAAACCTTGGCCCCTTCTTTATGAAAGCTGAGAAAATCAAGTTTCTATAAGAAATATAGGACAATATCTTCATGAGCTTAGAAGAGGCAAATATTTCTCAAACATGACACCAAACTGCAACTGCCTTTGCAAAACTATGACAATAAAAGAAATTCAGTATGGCTAGGTTCATCTTGCTTCTAGCCTCACAGGCTGGCTGTCTTCGTTCATTCCCGGGTATAGACCAAGCTTACTCTGGGAGAAATTTAGTTTACAGTTTAAATGGTAATAACCCTTCCCAAAAACTAAACTTCCTTTGTAAAATTAATGAAAGGCCACCAAGTTAGGAGGATGAAAGGGGTCTGAATTCTACTAGATGTAGGGATAAATAATTACCAGTCATTATTCTGGAGGTCCCAAGATTTGCAACTTCCCCAATTACTCCTGCAGATAACATCACTCTTGTAGAACCTAAGATTGACATTTTGAGATGTCTTTTAAGGCTTTTGCATTTCTGACAGCCACATGATTCCACTTGGACCTGCACATTGGACCTGGACTCCTCTAGTAGCCCCCACTCAGAAATAGCCTCAACACACAAGGATCGTTTTCCACACCCCTATGATTGCATCCTCAACTAATCGGCATGTCCCCTTCTGGACCCCCTTGCCCAACAAATTCTCGTGGAAAACCCTAGTCTACAAATTTCTGGAGAGATTAATTTGAGTAATAACTGTCTCCCATGTGGCATGGCCAGCCAAGTGTTGATTAAACCCTTTTTTTATTGCAATGTCATGGTCTCAGTGGATTGATGTTGTTTGTGCAGCAGGCAGGAAGAACCTATCAGGTAATTACAGAACTACTCTTAAGAAAGTAAAACAGGCCAAGCATGGTGGCTTATACCTGTAATCCCAGCACTTTGAGAGACTGAGGCAGGAAGATCGTTTGAGCCTAGGAGTTTGAGACCAGCCTGGGGCAACACAAGGAGACTAAAAATTCAGGGAAAAATTAGCTGAGTGTGGTGGCCTGCCTGTAGGCCCAGTGTCATGGGACTTTTGGGATATTGCTTTGCCATCCAGAAATCCTGTAGCCAGTGGCACCTTCGACTGAGTTTTGCTTGGACTTGGAGCTGGGCTCATTCTGCCCACTCGGCCTGGCAGGCTGTACTCAGCTATAACTACCAGCCTGGATCCCACGCTTGCCAAGGGCAAGCCAGGCACAGAGCAGCAAAGCTTGTGTGAGCAAGCATTCAGTCCAGCCACTGTGCACAGCCAGGCATACCATCTGCAGTGGGGTAGGCAGCTCCAGGTACTGGCACAGATGCCAGCTCCCTGTAAGGCTGTGGCTGAACCAGGTGGCCGACAAGCAGTTTCCATGGCTGGCACTAGAGAACATGGTGGCACCTGGAAGCTTGGAGATGCCAGGAACCACAGAGCCTGAAAGAGGGTGTCACAGCCCTGGCTTGGGGATCTCCTAGGTCGGTGCTCCCCAAAAGGCTGCAGCTCTTCTATCATTTTGTTTTATCTCCTTCTTGTCGCCGGCAAAGTGGCAAGCAAGAGGCGTTTCAGCCCCGTTTGTGTTACAGCTCTTTTAGCCCCACCACTCAGCAGGACTTGAGTTCTTACCCTGCATCCAGGAAGAATGAGGTACACAGACAAGTGGAAGGTGAGCAAGGCGAAGAGGAGCTTTATTGAGTGATAGAACAGTTCAGAGGAAACCTGCATTAGGTAGCTCTTCTCCACAGGCAAGGTGTCCCAGTGAGTGTTCAGCTCTCAGCAGAGAGAAGACCATGGAGTAGGTAGCTCCTCTCCACAGCTGATTGTTCCGTTGTCTTCCCAGCTGTCAGCAGAGAGGAGACCCTGGAGTGTGCAGCTTCTCTCCACAGCTGGCAGGTCACTGTCCCCTCGAGTCTGGCTGAGTCCGGGGCTGTTATGGGCCTTAGAGGGGAGGAAGTGCATCCAATTGGTCCATGGGAGGCCATGAGTGCGCCCAGAAAAAGCACCACAAGTTCCCACTTCGGTCCATGGGACCAGCAGCCTGGATCCAGGCTTCAGACCCTCTGCAGTTTGAAGGTAGGGCTCCACCGAGGACCTGCCCATTTCCACCCAGGAGCCTGTCTGTCTCCTGCTGCCATTCATGGCACCTAGGCTTTCACGTTGAGCGGTACGTGCAGGCCAGCGCTGAGTTGCCCTTACACCCCCTCGGTCTCCCTCCTATGCTCATCAGCACCCAAAGTGTGGACTTTGGGGGCCAAGGCACCAGAGGGCTGGCATGTGTCAGTGCTGCCCCAAGTGTGCACACACCTGACTGTGTGTGACAGCACCCGGGCTCGGCCCCAACCTCGTTCCGAGATCGGAGCAGGTGCCAGGAGTGGGGAGAAGCCAGGCAGTGGGAGCAGACACCTCTGAGCCTGTGGGGGCAGGGAGGACCAGGTCTGCAGCTGTGGCTGAATGGCTACAGTTGTGTCCAGCACAGCAGGGCTCCTGCCTGCCCCCAACCCCCAGGAGCACAGGGAGGCCCTGGTCCACAGCCACAGCTGGGCAGCTGCAGCTGTACCCAGGAAGGCACATTCTTGGCTTCTGCTGGCTCTGTGGAGCATGCAGCCCAGCCACACCTCCCCCACTGCAGCCAGATTCTTGGCAGTTGCTGCTCCAGGCAGGCCACTGCTGCCATCACCAGCTATTAAGGAGGCTCAGGTGGAAGGATTGCTTAAGCCAGGAAGACTGTGAGGCTGCACTGAGTCATGATGGCACCACTGCACTCCAGCCTAGGCAATGAAGTGAGACTCTGTCTCAAAAAAATTTTAATTTAAGTTTAAAAAAGTAAAAGAATTGGACATCATTAACAGAATATTTGCTCATGAAAAGACACAAAACAGTGAAAAAGAAAACTACAGAATGCAGAGAAGATACTTGCAATATATGTATATATATAAAACATATACTCTATATATATTATATATATATCTTACAAACAACTTATATCTAGCATATATAAAGAATTTCTACAAATTAATAAGGAGACACAGACAACCCAGTTAAATGATAAGTAAAAGATCTGAACTTCAGCAAAAACGATATTAAAATCCAAAATAAACAGGAAAGATACTCAATTTCATTGATCAGCAGATAAATACAAATTAAAAATTACAATGAGACAACACTTCAAATTCAAAATAGTGTCGATATGTACAATGCTTTGGAAAAATGTTTGACAGTATTTTATAAAACTAAACATGCATATATCCCATGATCAACAATTCCACCTCTAGGAATGAGTGCATATGTTCCGCAAAAGACATGTAAAATAACAGACATGTAAAATGATACTCATGAAAACTTTATTCACAATAGCCAAAGATTGAATACAACTCAAATTTCTATCAATACTTGAATTAAAGTTTGTAGTCATACAATAGAGTCCTACAGAAAAATGAAAGATTATGAACTACTACTGCATGCAACAATATTAATGAATCTTCCAGACAAAATATCGAGGAAAATAATCAGAAACAAGAGAATACATAATGTATTCTCCATTTATGGGAAGTTCAAAATAGGTAAGACTTATCTAGGGTACCAGAGGTCAGAATACTGGTTATATCTGGGAGGGGGTCTTATTAGGAATAATTAAATAAGCAATTGAAGATATTAAATAATACCACAAATACAAAAATCACAACTCAGAAAAACAGAAGAGCAAATAGTGAAATAAGAACTGACAAGTTGAGCATGGTGGCTCATGCCTATAATCCCAGCACTTTGGGAAGCTAAGGTGGGAGGATCACTTGAGGTCAGGAGTTTGAGACCAGCCTGGCCAACATGGATAAAACCCGTCTCTACCAAAAACACAAAAATTAGCCAGGTGTGGTGGCACACACCTCTAATCCCAGCTACTCGGGAGGCTGAGGCAGGAGAATCACTTGAACACAGGGGGCGGAGGTTGCAGTGAGCTGAGATCGTGCCATTGCACTCCAGCCTGGGTGACAGTGCGAGACTCCACCAAAAAAAAAAAAAAAAAAAAAAAGAACTGACATAATTAAGAACTTGAGAAAAAGACAAATCTTAGAAACAAAAATTGCATTACTACGTAGCCAAGGGAGAATAGGAAGACAAAAAATACAGTAAGAGACATAACAAACAGATAGAAATAATAAAAGCCAAGAAAATGGAAGCAGAAAGAACAAGATACAAGCACAGTCGAACACAAATGTCATTAAAGAACCTGAAGAAGAAAAACCAAATAATAGACTAGGACTAATATGTAAGACTATAATCAATAAAACTTTCCTGGGGAAAAAATTAAGTTCTGAATCTACATATGGCAAAGATACGGCACACGTATGAAAAATAGACTGCAAGAGATAGCTTAACAAATTATTGTAATTTATAGAACACTAAAACTTAGACTTCACCACTACACAATATATCCATGTAACACAACTGCACATGTACTCTCTAAATCTATAAAAATAAAAATAAAATAAATGATCATTAATGATGGCCCAATGGATACCTTCCAGAAGAATGGAATCGGTCTTCCCCCTTGTGGATAACTAGTAAAAGTACCTTATTTTCCCCACAAAAAGTTCCATGTTAGAGTTTTAAGGGAACCACAGGCTATGTGTTTTTTCCTTCTCATCTAAAGGTAATAGGAAGTCATTTTATATAAAATTTGTGAGCCGGACACGGTGGCTCATGCCTGTAATCCAGCACTTTGGGAGGCTAAGGGGGGCAGATCACTTGAGCCCAGGAGTTAGAGACCAGCCTGGGCAACATGGTGAAACCCCTTCTCTACTACAAATACAAAAAATTAGCTGGGTGTGTTGGCACATGCCTGTAGTCCTAGCTACTAAGGAGGCTGAGGTGGGAGTTTCACTTGAGTCTGGGAGGTCTAGGCTGCAGTAAGCCCTCCTGGAACCAGCGCCGCTGAACTACAGCCTGGACCGTGGAATGAGACCCTGTCTCAAAATATATATATATATAAAAAGAATAAATTAAATTAAATTAAATTTGTGATAAAGTAACTGCACATATCTTTGTAATAGCTAGCTGGCTTTATGACTGGTATTTTAAAATACATAATTTTTTACAAAGTAAAAGGAGTCAAAGAGAACAAAATGGAGGAACATTTACAAGAAAACAAGGAAAGTGTGAAGTGGGGTCTCTATAACCAAGCAAGATTCCTTCACATATCCAAGCTATGGAGGAACAGTTTTCAGCATGCTGAAACCCAGGGGATGCTGACCCACGAGCTCTTTTTGAGAAACCTGACACCTTGGAAAACTGGTGAAACAAGATTAATAGTGAGTGTTTAATATATTTAACTGAAGATCTAAGACTAAACCAAAGGTAAGATAAGAGTCAAAGGATGATATGGAAACACGTTCTCTGACAAAGTTAGAAAAAAGCACAACCTAAAAAAGAAAGAGAGAGAAAAGCATAATTAGCTCACTGATTTACTTACAAAAGTTGGGAAACAAATGACATCATTTCAAGCTACCAAAAAAAAAAAAAAAAAAAAAAAAAACAGAAGCTTAAATATATTTAAGTGCACAGAGTGAAAGCAAAGAAAGAGAATATGCATTATGATAATAATTAAAATTGAATGGCAGAGAGAGGAAGGAAAGAAGAGTTTGCAAAACAAATTATATTCTTGCTTACAGGAGAGCTCCAGTCAATATTATCTAAAGGAAAGAAGGAAGAATGGGTATTATAAAAAAAAGGTCAGTACTAATACAAAAGTTCAAACATTTCCAATTATCAAAAGCAAAAAAAAAAAAAAAAAAAAAAAAAAAGAACAGAAAAACTAAGAAAACAGAACACATGGTAAAAGTTTTATATAACTCTTTTTTAAAAAATGAAGCATTTTTTAATGCCAGAACTGAGTATAAACATGTGGTGAGTGCTTATAATTTTATGTTGCCTTGGCATCCATCTTAAAATATGTTTTAACTTTCTCATACCAGAAGCAGGGCTCAGTCAGCCTTGACACCGTTTCTAATATTATTCCCCACTGGAATGGCTCCAGTCGGTGGCCAGAGATAAAACACAGAAGCATCTTTCTGCCTAGTCGGATGGGCTTCCCACCTTCCTGTTGCTTCCTTTCAAGGGACCATTCAGACATTTGTCTGCAGACTTAACGTGACTGCCTCTCAGTCAGGGGGACCTCCTGGAACCAGTGCCTGCTTGCTTTAAAATCAACAATTAAACCTGTTTGGATAACACTCTGAACCCAATAAAGGTATTGGCCTACGGGTCTCCTCTCTCTCCTCTCTCTCTCTCTCTCTCTCTCTCTCTCTCTCTCTCTCTCTCTCTCTCTGCCTGTGCTCCTTGGTTGTGTGGTGTGGTGTGTGTGTGTGTGTGCGCGCGCGCGCGCCCTCCAGGATCTGTAAGTACCAAAAACACTTAAACTTTCACACTGCGGTTGTGTCACTGAAGCAGTGCCCGAAATCTAATTCCTGAGTGTGACGCCGCCCCAAAGGGCCCCCAAGCAGGTAGATCCCATGCAGATCCTCTTTTATCCTGGTCTCTCAGCGGCTGAGGACAGTAGTTGCGGGGCTAAACTGATAAAAAGTTTCATTCCAAACAATTGGCCTAGTCTGCAGGATTGCGGTTGCGGCTCGGACACCATCCCGGTGTCTGTGCCCCGCAGAGGGCTTGCTACCTTGCTGTATCAGCTGGCCCAGTAGGTCTGGGGCCGCGCGCTGCTTGCTGGCGCTGGATCTCGCTGCTCGCCGCTACGCGCCACCGGGTCCTGCTGCCGTCCGTGTCGCCTCCGGGACTCTCCGGAATTGCAGCGGCTGTAGCCAGCTCTTTGCCTGCAGCGCGGAAGGCAGGTCCCAGTGGTAGGAGGATGTGTTCACTTTGCAGAATCAGACCCCCTCCTGGGACCGTGGGGACCCCCGGTCGCCGGCCTCCATTGGATGATGCGTTGTCCCTGGAACTGGGTGCGCTGTTGCGTGGCCTAGGGCCTCGGTGGTGGGCAGGCCTGTCCATGGCGAAGTGCACGGCGGCGCGCTACTTCCCGAGAACCCGCCAGCAGGCTCTCGGGAAGCAGCGATTTCTCCTTAGTCACAGTCAGAGAGGGTGATGCGACACTGGGATTCACTGCGTTCGTAAAGCGGAGCCAGGGTGAAAGATCTAATGGCTTAACCCTAACCCGAATAGGAGTAACTTCACCTGCGTCCCACGGGCCCCGCGAAAGTAAAGCTGCCAGGCAGGCCCCTCCCTGGTCGGTTCCTGCCGCTGCCGCTCCTCGCTCCCGGCTTCCCACCACCTCCAGAGCTCCAGTGGGTCACCCTGGAAAGGGAAGCCGCTGCCTGCAAGGCCAGCAGACACAGAGGTCACCCTCCAATTTTTTTCAGTTAACATTCTGTAAGGACAGAACACCAGGAGGCTACTCCTACCACCAGGAGCTTGTCAGGTGAACATCCAGAGACAGGAAGGAAGAAAAAATTTTATTTTAGCCACCTAGAAATACAAGCCGTTCTAAAGATTATACTTTAAAAAACAAAAAAAAAAAAAAAAAAAAAAAGGAGGAAGAAGAAGGAGGAAAAAAAAAAGAGGACTGGCCGGGCGCGGTGGCTCACACCTGTAATCCCAGTACTTTGGGAGGCCGAGGCGGGCGTATCACAAGGTCAGGAGATCGAGACCACGGTGAAACCCCGTCTCTACTAAAAATACAAAAAAAAAAATTAGCCGGGCGCGGTGGCGGGCGCCTGTAGTCCCAGCTACTCAGGAGGCTGAGGCAGGAGAATGGCGTGAACCCGGGAGGCGGAGCTTGCAATGAGCTAAGATCGCGCCACTGCACTCCAGCCTGGGTGACAGAGCAAGACTCTGTCTCCAAAAAAAAAAAAAAAAAAAAAAAAAAAGAGGACTGATTATCTTGCAATCACGGAAGTTGTAGAGAGAGAGCTGGCTGCCTAGAGACACTGGGCCCTTCCCTCCTCCCTCTTTTCCTCTTATCAACCAGAGACAGAGACTAAGAATGCCTTCAAGCAACTAAAGCCTAAAATAAAAAAGAAAGAAAAGGGGGGGGGGAGAGAGAGAGAGAGAGACAGAGAGAGAGAGAGAGAGAGGGAGAGAGACTGTTGCTTTAGGCTATTACAAGTCCAAGAAAAAAAAAAGAGATGAACTTTAAACTTTAAGTACTGTGGGACTGCCAGGTCTAGCAAACATGCTAGCCCTAGATCACTTACTGATTTATAAACAGACCCCTAGATACAGAGGAGAAAAAAGGTAATTAAATAAAAGTTTTATATAATATTTTAACATAAATATATGTTGATAAATGGTGTCTATGATATACTTTTCATCTTTTGATACAGTTAGAAGTTCGTAATGCATATAGTAATTTATATATCAAGGAATTTATATAACAAAAAGATTAAAAAGGACACTTACTGGCTTTGTGCTTCTACAATGTCAGTTCTAATTTAACTTTAACAATTTGTTAAAATGCACTAACAAAAATTCATGGACTTAATATTGGGGTTCAAATTATATTTATACCTGGGGAATTCCACTAAACTTAAACACTCTTCCCGTGTAATCTTGAGCAGGTAACTGAATATAATATTTTGTAAATGAATATGCCTTGCATATTCATTTGTAGCATTGCCTAAATTTCCCACAGTTATATCTCCATTGCGGTAAGATATTCTGTATTAGGCAGAGATGCTCTGACACAATAAATAATAAGTTAAAATTAAAGTAAGTCTTTGACACTTACAAATTGGCTTAATAAAATGGAACCCCTTGTACCCCCAGTTAAGATAGTTAATATGGCCCAATGTAAGTTGAAATGGACTAAGACTAATTCTAAAAAATCTATTAATAAAGGCGTGATTATTCCCACTTCCCCATTTAACAGTCCATTCGTTAGGGCCCCCATATCCAATTCCTAACATTATTAAAATTGCTGATTCTATTCAATCAACAACTGGTAAATATTTTGCTTTTGTGGATTTGGCTAATGTGCTGTTTCAATAGCCACTTCACTGCAGTTTCCCTCCTCCTCTAAAAGAACACAGTCCTTTTCAGACCTCTGCAGCTGTGTCATCACACACAAGCTTTAACTAATCTTACGACATCTACCTTCTCCAGGAGCACTGGTATGAGAGTACATCCAGGACATTCTTAGCCAAGGAGACTTATTTAATACATACATTTAAGACCAATATTTCTTAGTACTTTTGGGTTTTGGTGGCAACATATTCCTCATTTATAAATTTTACTTCTAAATTAAAGTCTACAGACACTCCTGTAAGTGTCTTCTTCAAAACAAAAAAAATGCCTTTACTGTAGAGTCTTTGCAACCTTCTTAAATGCCTCCTGCAGTCTCTGAATCCTTTAGGATGGCCATCAGTTGCCCCAGGATTTCTGATAAAAGATATTGCCCTAGTGGCTTCATGCTATACAGCATTAATACAACAGATGACTGGCCCCCACTTACTGGGCTCTCCCAGAAATAGAGGCTCTCCCAGACCCTGAGCCCATGACTCTCTATACCCAGCTGCCCATTATGTTTTGGGCCACGGAAACTGACCCCACAAGCTCAACACAGCTACTGAGGCTCCCTAAGACAGATGGGAACAAACCTGGGTCTTCTGGTATATTCTACCCACAGGAGAGTATGGCTTCTCCTGTTCTAAGCCCCTTGTCAGACACCAGGATACTAGAGGATGACATCCCTCCCCTAAACCCCTTGACTACTTAGGAAGCCCTATGGATTAACTGAGTGACCAGTAAAGGGAGTTCATAAACTATGTGAATGGCACTGCCAGCCCCTGTGCATGGTGGGGCCTAGTGGAATGTGCCGCTTTCCATTCCTTAGCCAGGATGTCTCTAATAAAGGATGGGGCCCAAACACAACACATTTGGACAAAACTCCACGCGGTCATCTTAGTGCTGGATACCCTGGTCAACAACTGGTCCTGTCTTCGTGTTTATTACAAACTATTAGGCCATTACCGAAAAATTGGCCCCTTCAAGGTTAAAAGAAAAAGAAAAAAAGTCTCTAGGAATCTCTCACTTCACACTCACCCAAAACATAAATTAGAATCACACTTCTCCACTCAGAGTTAAGGCCACAATGCAAGGCCTTGCTATCCACGCCTTATTCCCTTCAGAGTCACAGTTGTTATGAATAGTAACCAAGGCACACAATTCACTTCTTAGAACCCATCATGCTGGACTCCTGAGAAACATTCAATAGAACTTTCCTGTCCATGACAGGTCCCAAATAACTGGTCTCAATAAGAGACATCATAATGACCTTAAACAATTCCTTTTCAAACTTCAATACCACAAATAAACTAAAGTTCTCTAGTTTGCCCCAGGCCTTAACCTACTTTTGTTAACAATTTTTTTTAATCTTGTCCCCCATCCCTTAAGGGCTGTAGGTCAGATCAAGGACATAGACTCTCCTGGGACTCATTAACCATACATTGTCCCACAGGCCTGGCAGCTGCTCATCTTAAATGAAACCCATTTGAACCTAAACGTCCACCCAAAACAAAACCCTGTCAAGTGCAGCTGCACACCATTTCTTTGATTGTTGGTCTTATTACTACCGGTTTGGGTGCTTTCATTGGTTTACAATCGGACACCCAAACCCTCCAGTAGACCATTGTTTCAACCAGTTATGACAAATGCTGAGGCTCACACCAACTCAAATGGCTACCCATTAGAAAGAACACCCCAGTCTCACCTCTTGGGGGACACTGCCCCAACTCAAGACAGCGTTGGAGATGACTTTGCTCCCTGTGCCAGAGATGGCTTCACTCGGGACACTAAAATCTCCCCCCATTGACAGAGACTGCCTCTCCAAAAGCAGAAAACACACACAGGACATTTATTAGTTTTCTTCCTGAACTCACTGTCTGCCTGATCCTGCTATGCATCTTACTCTCTGCTACCTCCACACTCCCATACCTAAAGGGAACTCGTAATACAGGTTACTAAAATGAATGAAGATTATTGCCTTTCCCAGGAGGTACCAGCCCCACGTCAGTCAACCCTGTGGCTCCCTGGGGAGATGACCACCTCCTCCCTGAAATCTTTCCTACTAAGCCCCTCCAGTTTTCACCACAATCTCTCACCCTACATCTCCAAACATCACCACTATGATCCCTCTCTCCCCTTAGTCTTAAGAAATCTCCAACACTCAACCACAACTGCCTTACTTTTGAATAAGATACCAAAGCACCAAGAGGTGAATTGCAGTGAATTTCATTCAAAATGAAACCTAAAGTCATATATGGACTTAACTGACCAATTAAACATCATGATTTTCAAATTTGATCACATAGCAAAACTCAAACCTGTGCTATAAAACAAGAGACGTATTTAAAATATAATAACTCCAAGGACTACATTGCAGCTTCAGATAGAGCAGCATGCGGAGGCTTGCATTGTGAATTTTAGCTCCAGATCAACTGCAAGTAAAAACCAGCAATCCCGAGAGGACCCACAGACCCTCTGAAGGAAGCAGGCTGCTCCTGCAGGACCCGAGAGACACCCTAGACACTGTGAGTGCCCCAACTGCAGAGTGGGAAAGGGTGACCCTCCTCTCCCAAACACATGTCCTCACTGGAGAAGCTGAACTTCTGTTTGCATAAGTTTCCCACTTTACCTGGAGCTGAGTCAGGTTAGAGAGCTGAGCGAGGTAGAGGAAGCAGCAGAAAGGCCCTGGGGAGTTCGCTGGGTCCCCAAGCAGCCCATTCCTGCCTGGCACCACAGGGATCCATCGGGAGGGTGGCCAGAGGAACAGGGGTAAACCTCCACAGGGAGAAGGAATTCTCTACCTGAACTTTGTAACAATTTGAATGGTGGAGAAGCCTCCTGGCCAGAACTCAGTGGGAGGGCACAAATTGGGCATGCAGACTTCACAGGCCAGGAAGAACTAAAGTCCTTTTCTATCACAGCTGGGAGGCAGATAGCCCCTGGCAAATTTTCAAGCCAGTCTTGCCCTTCACCTGGAAATGGACTCAGGATGTTGGCGGGGGTGTCTGGTGGGAGTGAGACTGGCCCTTCAGTTTGCGTGGGAGCTGGCTGAGGCCAGCCATTGCTGGCTTTCCCCCACTTCCCTGACAACCTGCATGACTCAGCAGAGGCAGCCATAATCCTCCTAGGTACACAACTCCAGTGACCTAGGAATCTCACCCCCTCCCCATCCCCTACGGCAGCCACAGCAAGACTGGCCCAAGGAGAGTCTGAGCTCAGACACCCCTAGCTCTGCCCCCACCTGATGGTTCTTCCCTACCCACCCTGGTAGCAGAAGACAAAGGGCATATAATCTTGGGAGATCTAGGGCCACACCCACTGCTGGTCCCTCTCCACAATACTACATAGAGCTAACGCTTTCTGGAAAGCGTCACCTCCTGAAAGGAGGCCAACTAGCACAAAAATAGAGCATTAAACCACCAAGGCTAAGGACCCTCAGGGAGTCAATTGCACTCTTCACCACCTCCACTAGAACAGGCCCTGGTATCCAGGGTTGAGAGACTGATAGACTGTTCGCATCACAGGACTCTGTGCAGACAACCCCTAGTACCAGCCTGGCGTAGGTAGACTCACTGGGTGGCTAGACCCAGAAGAGAGACAACAATCACTGCAATTAGGCTCACAGTAAGCCATATCCATAAGAAAAGGAGGTGAGTACTACATCAAGGGAACACCCTGTGAAACAAAAGAATCCGAACAACAGTCTTTAGCCCTAGATCCTCCCTCTGACAAAGCCTACCCAAGTGAGAAGGAACCAGAAAACCACCCTGGTAATATGACAAAACAAGGGTCTTCAACACCCCCCAAAAATCACACTAGTTCACCAGCAATGGATCCAGGCCAAGAAGAAATCCCTGATATACCTGAAAAAGAATTCAGGAGGTTAGTTATTAAGCTATTCAGGGAGGGACCAGAGAAAGGTGAAGCCCATGCAAGGAAATCTAAAAAATGATACAAAAAGTAGAGAAAGAAATATTAATGGAAATAGGTGGCTTAAATAAAAAAAAACAATCTAAGACTCAGGAAAATTTGGCCACACTTTTAGAAATACGAAATGCTCTGGAAAGTCTCAGCAATATAATTGAACAAGTAGAATAAAGAAATACAATAACGCAATCTAACAAAGACAAAGAAAAAAGAATAAGAAAATATGAACAAAGCTGCCAAGAAGTCTGGGATTATGTTAAATAACCAAACTTAAAAATAATCAGCATACCTGAGAAAGAAGAGAATTCTAAAAGCATGGAAAACACGTATAGGGGAAGAATTGAGGAAAACTTCCCCTGCATTGTGAGAGACCTAGACAGCCAAATACAAGAAGCACAAAGAACACCTGGGAAATTCATCACAAAAAGATCTTCGCCAAGGCACATTGTCATCAGGTTATCCAAAGTTAAGATGAAGGAAAGAAACTTAAGAGCTTGTGAGACAGAAGCACCAGGTAACATATAAAGGAAAACCTAACAGATCAACAGCAGATTTCTCAGAAGAAACCCTGCAAGCTACAAGGGACTAGGACCTTATCTTCAGCCTCCTCAAAAAAACAATTATCAACCAAGAATTTTGTTTCCAGTGAAACTAAAGCGTCATATATGAAGGAAAGATACAGTCATTTTCAAACAAACAAATGCTGAGAGAATTTACCATTACCACGCCACCACTACAAGAACTGCTAAAAGGAGCTCTAAATCTTGAATCAAATCCTGAAAACACATCCAAACAGAACTTCTTTAAAGCATAAATTACACAGGACCTATAAAACAAAAATACAAGTTAAAAAGTAAAAACAAACATACAAAAAACAAAGTTACGCAGGCAAAAAGGGCATGATAAAAGCAACAGTACCTCACATTTCAATACTAACATTGAATGTAAATGGCCTAAATGCTCCACTTAAAAGATACAGAACCGCAGAATGGATAAGAACTCACCAAACAACTATCTGCTGCCTTCAAGAGACTCATCTAACACGTAAGGACTCACATAAACTTAAAGTAAAGGGGTGGGAAAAGGCATTTCATGCAAATGGACACCAAGAGTGAGCAGGGGTAGCTATTTTTATATCACGTAAAACAAACTTTAAAGCAACAGCAGTTCAAAGAGACAAAGAGAGACAGCATATAATGATTAAAGACCCTCTCCATCAGGAAAATATCACAATCCTAAACATATATGCACCTAACAGTGGAGCTCCCAAATTTATAAAACAATTACTAATGGACTTAAGAAATGAGAGAGACAGCAACACAATAATAGTGGGGGATTTCAATGTTCTACTGACAGCACTAGACAGGTCATGAAGACAGAAAGTTAAAAAGTAAATAATGGATTTACACTATACCTTGGAACAAATGGACTTAACATATATATATGGAACATTTCATCCAACAACTGCAGAATACACATCCTATTCAACAGCACATGGAACTTTCTCCAAGATAGACCATATGATAGGCCATGAAATGAGCCTCAATAAATATAAGAAAATTCAAATTATATCAAGCACTCTCTCAAACCACAGTGGAATAAAACTGGAAATCAACCCCGAAAGGAACCTTCAAAACCATGCAAATACATGGAAATCAAATAATCTCCTGCTGAATAAGCACTGAGTCAAAAACAAAATCAAGATGGAAATTTAAAAATTCTTTGAACTGAAGACACAACCTACCAAAACCTCTGGGATGCAGCAAAGGTGGTGCTCAGAGGCAAGTTAATAGCCCTAAACACCTACATCAAAAAGACTGAAAGAGTACAAACTGACATCCTAAGGTAATACCTCAAGGAACTAGAGAAACAAGAACAAACCAAACCCAAACCCAGCAGAAGAAAGGAAAGAACCAAGATCAGACTCCAACTAAATGAAATTGAAACAAACAAAGTACAAAAGATAAATGAAGCAGAAAGCTGGTTCTTTGAAAAGATAAATAAAATCGACAGACCATTAGCAAGATTAACTAAGAAAAGAAGAGAGAAAAATCCAAATAACCTCACTAAGAAATGAAACAGAAGATATTACAACTGAAATACAAAAGATCATTCAAGGCTACTATGAACACCTTTATGCACATAAACTAGAAAACCTAGAAGAGATGGGTAAAAACCCTAGCTTAAATCAGGAAGAATTAGATACCCTGAACAGACCAATAACAAGCAGTGAGATTGAAGTGGTAATTTAAAAATTACCAACAAAAAAAGTCCAGGACCAGACAGATTCACAGCAGAATTCTACCAGATATTCAAAGAAGAATTGGTACCAATCCTTTTGACACTCTTCCACAAGATAGAGAAAGAAGAAACATGCCCTAATTTTTCTATGAAGCCAGCATCACCCTAATATCAAAACCAGGAAAGGACATAACCAAAAAGGAAAACTACAGACCAATATCCTTGATGAACATAAATGCTAAAATCCTTAATAAAATACTATCTAACTGAATCCACCAACATGTCAAAAAGATAATCAAGTGGGTTTCATACCAGGGATTCAGGGATGGTTTAACATAAACAAGTCAACAAATGTGATACACCACATATACAGGATAAAAACAAAAATCACATGATCATCTCAATAGATGCACAAAAAGCATTTGACAAAATCCAACATCTGTTTATGATTAAAACTATCAGCAAAATCAGCATACAAAGGACATACTTTAATGTAATAAAAGCCATCTATGACAAACCCACAGTTGACGTAATACTGAATGGGGGAACATTGAAAGCATTCCCTTTGAGAACTGGAACAAGACAAGCAAAGTTTCTGGATACAAAATTAATGTACACAAATCAGTAGCTCTTCCAAACACCAACAGCAACCAAGCAGAGAATCAAATCAAGAACTCAACTGCTTTTACAATAGCTTCAAAAAATAAAATAAAATACTTAGGAATATACCTAACCAAGAAGTCAAAAGACCTCTTCAAGGAAAACTACAAAACACTGCTGAAAGAAATCATAGATAACACAAATGAATAGAAACACATCCCATGTTTATAGATGGGTAGAATCAATATTGTTAAAACGATCATACTGCCAAAAGCAATCTACAAATTCAATCCCCATCCGAATACCACCATCCTTTTAAACAGAATTAGAAAAAACAATTCTAAAATTCATGTGGAACTGAAAAAGAGCCTGCATAGCCAAAGCAAGATTAAGCAAAAAGAACAAATCTGGAGGCATCACACTATGGGATTTCAAACTACACTATAAGGCCATAGCCACCAAAACACCATGGTACTGGTATAAAAATAGGCACATAGGCCAATGGAACAGAATAGAGAACCCAGAAATAAACCCAAATACTTACAGCCAACTGATCTCTGACAAAGCAAGCAGAAATGTAGAGTGGGGAAAGGACATCCTTTTCAACAAATGGTGCTGGGATAATTGGTTACCCACATGTACAAGAATGAAACTGGATCCTCATCTCTCACCTTATACAAAAATCAACTCAAGATGGATTAAGGACTTAAACCTAAGACCTGAAACTATAAAAATTCTAGAAGATAACATTAGAAAACCCTTTCTAGACATTGGTTTAGGCAAGGATTTCATGATACCCAAAAGCAAATGCATTAAAAACAAAGATGAATAGCTAGGACCTAATTAAACTAAAGAGCTTTTGCACGGCAAAGGAACAGTCAGCAGAGTAAACAGACAAGCCACAGAGTGGGAGAAAATCTTCACAATTTATACATCTGACAAAGAACTAATATCCAGAATCTACAACAAACTCAAAAAATCAGTATGAAAAAAACAAACAATCCCATCAAAAAGTGGGCTAAGGACATGAATAGACAATTTCCAAAAGAAGATATACAAATGGCAAACAAACATATGAAAAAATGCTCAACATTGCTAATGATCAAGGAAATGCAAATCAAAGCCACAATGTGATACCACCTTACTCCTGCAAGAATGGGCATAATAAAAAATTTAAAGAACAGTAGATGTTGGCATGGATGTGGTGATCAGGGAACACTTCTACACTGCTGGTGGGAATGTAAACTAGTACAACTACTATGGAAAACAGTGTGGAGATTCTTTAAAGAACTAAAAGTAGTACTACCATTTGATCCAGCAATCCCACTGCTAGGTATCCACCCGGAGGAAAATAAGTCATTATTCAAAAAAGATACTTGCACATGCAGATGCATGTTTATAGCAGCATAATTCCCAATTGCAAAATCATGGAACCAACCCAAATGCCCATCAATTAACAAGTGGATAAAGAAACTGTAGTGTATATATATATACAATGCAATACTATGCAGCCATAAAAAAGGAATAAATTAACATTTATAGTGACCTGGATGAGATTAGAGACTATTCTTCTTATTATTTATTTATTTATTTATTTATTTATTTTTGATATGGAGTTTCCCTCTTGTTACCCAGGCTGGAGAGCGATGGCGCAATCTCAGCTCACCGCAACCTCTGCCTTCTGGGTTCTAACAGTTCTCCTGCCTCAGCCTCCCAAGTAGCTAGGATTACAGGCATGCACCATCACGCCCAGCTAATTTTGTATTTTTAGTAGAGATGGGGTTTCTCCATGTTGGTCAGCCTGGTCTCGAACTCCTGACCTCAGGTTATCTGCCTGCCTCAGCCTCCCAAACTGTTGGGATTACAAGCGTGAGCCACTGTGCCTGGCCTAGAGACTATTATTCTAAGTGATGTAACTCAGGAATGGAAAACCAAATATCATACGTTCTCACTGATATGTGGGAGCTAAGCTATGAGGACACAAAGGCGTAAGAATGATACAATGGACTTTGGGGACTTGGGAAGAGTGGGAGGGGGACGAGGGATAAAAGACTACAAATATGGTGCAGTGCATACATGGGTGATGGGTGCACCAAAATCTCACAGATCACCACTAAAGAACTTACTCATGTAACCAAATATGACCTGTACCCCAATAACTTATGAAAAAATAAAAAATAATAATTCAAAGGCTAAAAAGTCAAAAACAAATAAAAAGAATGGAAAAAGGTATACTAGGCAAATTAATACTATATTCACCGGGAGGTCCTGATCCTAATATCAGACAAAATAAAAAGAGTATTAAGGATGACAAAGATAGATACTTTCTAATGATAAAAGCTGTAATTCACAATTAGAAGTTAACACATTTTTATATACCAAATAAAAAGCAATTTGCACAAAACAGAAACTATTGAATATTCAAGGAGGTGTTACTATACTTTCTCAATAAGATAGATTAAATGAACCAAAAAATGAGAATATATAGAAGAAATGAACAACATAGGCAGGATGCAGTGGCTCACACCTGTAATCCCAGCACTTTGGGAGGCCAAGGTGGGCAGATCACCTAAGGTCAGGTGGTTTGAGACCAGCCTGGCCATCATAGTGAAACCCTGTCTCTACTTAAAATACAAAAATTGGCTGGGCATGGTGGTCAGCACCTGTAATCCCAGCTACTCAGGAGGCCCAGGCAGGAGAATCACTTGAACCCGGGAGGCAGAGGTTGCAGTGAGCCGAGATCGCACCATTGCAATCCACCCTAGGTGACAAGAGCAAAACTCCATCTCGGGGAAAAAAAAGAAAAATAGAGGAACAACATAATCAAAAAGGTAGCCCTAAGAACACATGAAATGTTCACAGACAAAAATAAAAATGCAAATTTCCCTTAAACACAGAAAAAGTTTCTCAAGCTCATTCTTAAAAGGGAAAATGCAAATAATTAACTAATTAAATAATGCCATAGTGAGACAATACATTCTACTGATGAAGCTACGGAAAAACAGTCACTCTAGCACATTACTGGTGAGAATGCAAACTGTTAAAATTCCCAATGAGAGACATTGGATAATACCTGGCTACCAAGACACCCTTTGCTAACAAATTCTCACTTGTATAGATGCACTTTCACAAGGACAAACAACAACAAAACAAAACCACAAACGATGCACAAGCTATCCTACTGGCTTTGTTTGGAAAAGCAAAAGATTGAAAACAATGCAAACATCCATCAGGATGGGGATAGTGGCCTACACTGTGGCCAACCCAAACTTTTGAGTACTATGCCCCTTTCATAGGCTTGATGAGGATCACTATCTTGAGGAGTGACCTCGGGCTTATATTTTTTAATGAAAAAAAAAAAAAAAAGACAAATTTCTACCTCTTATGAAGAAAAGGAATGGGGAAGAAAAGCTATTTGTATGTATGTACTTTATGTGAGAAAGAAAAGAAAAAAGGAAAGAGGGAGAAAGTAAGAAAGAGAGGAAGGAAAGAAGGGAGGGAAGGGGAATGGAGGGGAGAGTAATGAGTGCAGAGGGAGGGACATACAGAAACACTACATTTGTGACGGCAATTTTTATATAGTTTTTGCTTTTGAGCCACAAATTTTATATCCTTATATTTTAAAGAATAAAATTAAGTCAAAAAAGAGAACTCTAAAATTGAAAATAAACTAGAACAAATGAAGCTCACTATATATCAAATTAGTAACATAGCCTCACAAAAAAAATACAAATCATATGACTTTAAAACAGTACTTTAACCTTATATCTGGGCTAAAAGGACAGAAGAACTGCAAAGAAATATTCATATTGATTCAGTGACTTTATTGTAAGCTGTGATAATAATATTTTTGAAACATTTTCATGTATGGCACAGCATAAAGCAAATAAGTATGTTAGGAAAAAAGATTTGAAGAGCAAGAGACAAAAGTTTGAAATGAATGTTAAGTAAAAATCTGGGAATGTTATATAATGTTACTTTAGATCTTCCCCATCAGTTGAAGATATTTTAATTAATTTGAAATATGTAAACATTTCCATTTTGTGCATTGCAAGAGCCTGGGATCAATGACAACTGAGTGGCACTGAGTACCCCTAGCCCTTGGACTTTTCTTTGGAAATGCCACAAACTAGGAAAGGCTCCCTGAAGAAATAGTGGATTCCAGGCCTCCGGCAGAAAGCACAGGCAACACTGAGACATCTTGTTCTGCCAGAAAGCATGAAATCAAAGAGCATGGGATTATGTGAAAAAGACACAGGAATCTTGAAGGTGTTTCTAATGGCCAAAGTTTGGACAGTTAAAGCATCAAAAAGAATGATAAATAAAAGGGCAACATGAGAGATCCTACAGTGATGGAAATACTTGGCATCTTGACATAATCAACATTAATATCCTTGTGATATTGTACTATAGTTTTTCAAGATGCTCCCACTAGCAAAAACTGGGTAAAAGGTACATAGGTTCTCTCTGTATTATTTCTTACAACTTCACATGAATCTATAATTATCTCAAAATAATAAGTTTAATTTTAAAAAGTAAGGTAATTGATGTGGGCATATTTTAATACATAATTCATGCGTCCAATATAGTACTCACAAGATACAATCTTCTTCCTAAAAGGTTCATTTGATATTATTGGAGGTGATCATAACATGACTCCCTCACTCTGAAATCATTAACTGGAGAGAAAGAATCAAGGATATATACTGCCATTCCAGAAGGGGAGCCAAATGGCCCCAGTTCCTAAGGGAAAGCTTTTCTTCATGGAAGAATGATAACTGATAAGTGTAAAGGAAATGATAGAATTTGGGAAATCACCATTTTTGTCACTTGAATGGAATAGTTGATTAGGGTTATAATCATCAATGCGTGCTAAAATCTTAGGCAAAAGGGCAATGGGTAACTGAACATTCACAGTGGTGCCAAAGCATGACTTCACAGTTTACTTACTAGTCACGAGGGCAAAAACGTAACTTCACAATGGAGAGTTCTGGCTGTTACCACCTTATTCAAGGAACAATACTTAACATCACTAACAGTGGAAAAACCAGATATTATGTGCCCCCGGTGTAACGAAAATGAGGAACACAGTATCAACCACAAAGTATTCTTGCCCAAAATGTTTACCCAGAATTGAATCCAGCCTTTAGATCTCCTTTTCAGTTTACAGGAAATCAAACTGACCACTGGAAAATAACCAGATAAATCAAGAATATAGGATATTCTGTAAGACAACTCTCCTGGTGTCTTCAAAAAACTCAAAGTCATAAAAGGGTAGGATAATACCACAGATTGCAACGGAATTAAGGAACGCTAAACCCAAATGCAATATCTGGTGTTTCACTGGATTCTGGTAGACAAATCCCCTGACATCTGAATATAGATTGGGCACTAGATGATACTCAGAATCATTAATTTCATTAGATGTACTCATGGAATCATGGTTGTCTAGAAAAATGGTCTTTTTAGAGCCAAGTACTGAGGGATATATGTTAAATATCATGATATCTGTAATTTATTTTAAAATAATTTCAGCAAAAGAAAAACCTAGATAAAGCAAATAAGGCAAAATAATGACTGTTTAAACCTAGGTGAATGGTACACTGGTGTTCGTATTCTATTCTAATTTTTTGTCTGTGTGTTTGAAAAATGAATTTGTTCCCTCTTTCCCATTCTGTCTATTGTCTCTTTTTGGAACAAATAAACTTTAATATCAGCTAGAAATATTTTCAACTATATGTAATGGAAAAACCAACTACAGTGGCTTAAACAAATTGGGATTGATCTTTCCACATAGCAAGAAGTCCTGCGGGAAGCATATGTCAGCACCAAAGCCTACAAGCTGCACTTGATCTTTCTCTCACCACCATAACACAGAGGCAAGTACAACCATCGACCATATCCAACCTTGTGGTGGAAGGAGAAGGCAGCACTATTGCACCTCCACTCGTGTCTCAGAGGCAAGGAATCTGGCCGCCCCAGCTAAATGCAACGCTGGGAGTGTGAGGGTTTTAGTCTCCAGCCTCTATGGCACAGGCAGGCAAAGGCAGTGAGGACGGGAACCCGGCTTTGTGCTCAGTCCATATTGTCTGCCAGAACCTTTGATGGAATGGACTCACTTTTTCTTCATGTCTCAGCATCTTGTTTATATTTTTCATCATTTAATTTATTTGTTGAATCCTGGGAAATTTACTAAGATCTATTCATTTCAGAATTTTTTTAGTTTATCTTAGCTACTATTTGAAACTTTATTTCTGAGATTGTAATTTTAGTGAGTTTTTCTATTTCCTGAAGTTTTATTTGCTTGTACTCTTTCCTTATAGCTTCTTTTTTCCTTTCTTTTTTTTTTTTTATTTATTTTTTATTTTGAGACAGAGTCTTGCTCTGTCCCCCAGGCCGGAGTGCCGTGGTGCAATCTCAGCTCACTGTGACCTCCACCTCCTGGGTTCAAGTGATTCTCCTGCCTGAGCGTCCCTAGTAGCTGGGATGACAGGCGCACACCATCATGCCTGGCTAATTTTTGTATTTTTAGTAGACATGCTTTCACCGTGTTAGCCAGGCTGGTCTTGAACTCCTGACCTCAAGTGATCTGCCCACCTTGGCCTCCCAAAGTCCTGGGATTACAGGCGTGAGCCACCACACCTGGCCCCTTATAATTTCTATGCCTTCTTTTATCCCCTTTAATCATTTGTTATTTAGGTGAAGAGGGAAATGCCTTTTTTCTCCATTCTTACTTGCATGATGGCGGGGAAATGGAGGGGTTATATCCCCCAGTATACTCCTGGCCCTTCTCTCCTGGGAATATAGAGAAATATATTTGATTGCAAGTTTGAGAGGAATGCCTGGAAGCTTGGCTTGGCTCATCTCTGTGCTTTCTCCTCTTGTGAATAAGCTTGCCACAGGTTGAGGTGTTCTCTGCAGCCCTTTTGGGACAAGCTCTTCCTGACACATGCCCCAGAATTACCTGCAACCAAGTGGTTAATGTCTGCCTAATTCTGGGCTTCAGTGTTAGGAAGCATACTTGCTGCGCATATAGACCACATCCTCCACCTGAGCTGTGTGTGCAATGTTTGATTGCAGGTGGTATTTTCAGCCTCCCTCTGCCACTTTGAATTACTACTTCTTTTTTTTTTTTAACAGAGGATAGATAGAGAACACTTAGAAGATCCCAAACTTACTTTATATTATATTTTGCTATTATATATTTTACATATATATTCTATAATATCATATTTTATTTTAATGTATTTTGTTATAATCTTAAATTTTTGAAGAACTAATGCTCCTCTTTCTGTGTTGCTGACTCACTGGTGGTGGAAGGTTTCCTTCTACGTTTTGACAATTTCTCACTGTAAGCGCATCCAATCAAAGCTCAGTTTTTCTATAGAAATCTACGTAGCTGGGAAACTGAAATGTCCCTAAGTCCAGAATGAGGTTGCCTATGTTGTTCTCAGGTGTCTGAGAGAGAGTACTTGCCAGTGGCCAATTTTTATACTAATTTCACATCTCTAGGTTTCCCCCATGGTGCTATTAAAAGACTTGAACTCTATGTGGGGCACAGTCTGGGCTTTGATTTCTTTCAGACTTCTTCCCCCCACCCCTTCACCCCGCCTCCGCAGAACCACTTGAGTCAAACCCTTGCTGTGTCCCTGCGCAAAGTTTACAAGATCCTCTTTCATGGGCATTACAGCCTTAAGGTTCTGGTTCACTCAGTGGGGGTCTTGGGGTTACCTCTTTACCTCAAGCAGGGCTTATGCCTCTGATTCTATCCCAGCATGGAGGTTAATCCCTACAGTCCTACTATTAAGGTTGGGAACTCATCCTTGTCTTTCTTCCTCTTGGGAACAAGATTTTCAGGCTCAATGGCTCACACCTGTAATCCCAGCACTTTGGGAGGCCGGGGCGGGTGGATCATCTGAAGTCAGGAGTTCGAGATGAGCCTGGCCAACACGGCGAAGTCCTGTCTCTACTAAAAATACAAAAGTAGAGAAAAAATACTCGACTAAAAACACCACTGGCCGTGGTGGTGCGCACCTGTAATCCCAGCTACTCAGGAGGCTGAGACAGGAGAATCAATTGAACCCATGAGGTGGAAGTTGCAGTGAGCCAAGATTGTGCCACTGCACTCCATCTAGGGCAACAAGAGTGAAACTCCATCTCAAAAACAAAACAACAACAAGATTCCCACAGCATGAAATGTTCTCTGCCTGAATCCATTTTGTCTGTAATGCCATTTTGTCTGGGATGTTTATGTATCTTTTTAAACTGAAATTTTGTTCCAGCTTCTTTTTTATGCAATCTTGTCAGGTTTTAGTATCAGAGTTATACTCATGTTCTGTAAAATGAGTTTGAAAACATTTCCAATACAATGATGACCTGAGACAGCCTGTTATTACATGAGTCAAGAAACACCCCATGGGCTGCAGTCCCATGACCAGGCCCTGTTCTCAAACAGGAGAGCAGGCCAAAGTTCTCCTCTTGGGGCAGGGGACAGGGAGTAAGTGGAACAACACATCTCACCATGTTACATATTTCAACCCCACTTACAGGGTCATGCTGCATATTACCTTTTAGAGCATGGGGATTATTCAGTATTTTAAAGTAGGTAAAAACTTGTCTAATAAAGTTAACTGGACCTGCACATATTTCGGAGAAATTAACTACTTTAACAATCTTTTAAATGGTTATTGCTTATTTAGGCTTTCTATTCAATTCTAATTTACATTTCCTAAGACAGTCATCTGTTCCAATGAGATTTCCCAGTATATCACAATTGTCTATATATTTCCCTCCAAAGCTGTTTCATATTCTTCTTGGGCTTGCAGCTAGCACTCTTATTTTATGCTTCCTGCTTTTTATGCCTCATTCACAATTCTTTTGTCTTTTTCTTTTTGAGACAGGGTCTCATTCTGTTGCCCAGGCTGGAGCGCAATCAAAATTCACTGCAGCCTCGACCTCCCAGGCTCAGGTGAGCCTCCCACCTCAACCCGCCTTGTACCTGGGACTACAGGAGCGCACTACCATGCCCGGCTAATTTTTGTATTTTTTGTAGAGACCAGGTTTTGCCATGTTGCCCAGGCTGGTCTTGAAGTTCTGGGCTTAAGGGATCTGCCCTGCCTCAGCCTCCCAAAGTGCTGTGATTATAGGTGTGAGCCACAGCGTCCAGCCTGACTTGTATTTTTCTACATGGACTGCATTTATTCTCCATCCTCATCTTTCGTTTGAAATTTATTCAGCTATTCAGTTTGGTTTAATTTATACTATCAGTTATGTTTCCTGTTTGACACTCAAAACTAAATAGCTCTATTTTTCAATAGCAAAATTTCAAAGCGTCTGTTGACTCTAAGTAAGATGAGAATTTTTAGCATGCTTTTACTTTCCTCAACCACTTCCAATTCCCAGGCATAATGATAGTAGATTACGTGTCTTCACTCTTTAGAACTATTTGGATATTTGCTTTATAGCTATAACTATGTGATTCCTTTGACATGCCAGTTAACTGATATTTAATTGAACATTCCTTTTATAACTTCCCTCATTTTTTTTTTTTTTTTTTTTTTTTTGAGACAGTCTCCCTCAGTCGTCTGGGCTGGAGTGCAGTGGCACGATCTCAGCTCACTGCAAGCTGTGCCTCCTGGGCTCACGCCATTCTCCTGCTTCGGCCTCCCGAGTAGCTAGGACTACAGGCGCCTGCCACTACGCCCTTTTTGTATTTTTAGTAGAGACGGGGTTTCACCATGTTGGCCAGGATAGTATCCATCTCCTGACCTCGTGATCCACCTGTCTTGGCCTCCCAAAGTGCTGGGATTATAGGCATGAGTCTCCGCGCCCGGCCCCTCATTGTTTTTATTGTCTCTTTTTTTTTGAGATGGAGTCTTGCTCTTGTCACCCAGGCTGGGGTCAATGACGTGATCTCGGCTCAATGCAACCTCCGCCTTCCAGGTTCAAGCGATTCTCCTGCCTTGGCCTCCTGAGTAGTTGGGATTACAGACACCCACCATCATGCCTGGCTAATTTTTGTATTTTTAGTACAGACAGGGTTTCACCATGTCAGCCAGGCTGGTATTAAACTCCTGACCTCGGGTGATCCGTCCACCTCGACCTCCCAAAGTGTTGGGATTACAGGCGTGAGTCACCACTTCCGGCCTTTATTGTCTAATTTTTTACCTTTATGAAAGCAATGTTTTGGCCAGCTGGAATAGACCTTGGGATACAGTGGTTTCTAGGGAAGGTGCTATTTCTTACATTCCAGGATCCAATGCCCTACGACTTGAGCATATGTACTGCTTGCATTATTTATTACATTGTTAAGGAATTGTAATCACTGGAATGCTTGAAAAAACATCATGGTCTTCGGCAGGGCCACAGCTGTGGTCACTTCACAGAGCACTTTCCTAAACAGTGCTGTGGCCTGTCCACTTCCTAGTTGGCAAAGATCCCAAGTTCTTAGGTATTGATTGATTCATAGGGAGCAAGAATAGAAATCTACCTTAAGTCTTTTATATGCCATGCCCCTTGTACTGTGTCCGACACATGGCTGTCACTCGATGCTTATTAAATGAATGCTTATTAAATGACATTAATATGTCAATTCTGCCTCAAACAAATCCAACATGTATCCATGACTCTACAGTCCATCATTCCTGCTCTAGCTAAGGTCATTATAGTCCAAACTTTCCTTCCTTTAATTCTTTATCCACACTACAGATTTTTGTGGTTTCCTTAAGAGACCTGATCATAAGCCACACACTTTCTTAAAAATCACCAATGACTCTCTAATGCCAAACTCTTTAGAGAACTTCGACTTTTTTTTCTAGCTCCATCTCATTTGATAAACTGTCCACTTTAGCCTGGTCCCTGAACAGGTCCTCATGTTCACAGTTCTGGTACTTTTCCAATCCCACTTCTCCATGTACTTTTGAGTACCCTTTCTTACACATCTTGTGAAATTTCACACCCCAAACCCTCAAACGTCACTTCCTCTCTGACTTCCCGACCCCATAACAAGTACTCCCTTACTCTGCCCCCATAGTATTTTAAACGTATCCTAGAGAATTTAGTACATTTAATTGCACTTCAGTTGTTTACTTCCACTTTAGACTTAAGAATTCCTTACAGGAAATATTCATCTTTTCATACCAAACTATTATAATGCTTGGTACTTAATAGTACCAAGTACTACGTGACCTTAATAGGTGCTCAAAAAGCTTAAATTCAATTTCTAACACTAAACATACACCACTCTACACTAAATTGGAAGCAAATCACGGCCTTTCTGCTAGGAAATGTATTCTGACTTAGCAAAACAATCTCTCCCCAGAGAACCACCCCCATACACTTAATTTTGCATTCATTTCAGGGTGTTCATGAATGCCAATAACCAAATTCCACCCCCTCAACAAACAGTGTGGCTGTAAACTGAGATTCTCTTCTCAACAAATAGAACATCTGGCATGGCAGAAAGAGATCAGGCTGTGGCTAGAAACATCAAGTTTTAATACCAGCTCTTACACTTAGCATGAGTTAATATTTAAGCTCCAGGGCTCAAATTCCAAATTTTTTAATGTGGTGAATACATATCAACTTTGCTAGTTTTGCTTTATTGAAAACTGATAAAGTAGCACAATGTAGCCACAGAAGTGTATTTTTAACTACAACCTGTGTCATGCAATTGGCATGGAATATTCTGTCATCATCTCATGAAAGTGAAGTAATGCAGTTGCCACTTGCAAAAGAAACATGAAAATAGTATTCATTGTTCAAATACTTACAATATGGGGGCTTTTTGTATTTAAAAATAAAATTGGAATTTTTAAAATCTTTTACATAATCCTTTTTCAATTCATTCAAGTTAGTATTTTTACCTTAAGTGTCCTGGGTTTCTTATAGTAGTAAGATTGTTGGCTTTCTTTTCACAGAGGTCTACCAATGGGTTCATGGCACTCAAATAACCATAATTCACTTTTTCATTTCTTCTGTATTATGTACTTTTTGTAAAAATACCTATCAGACTGCATCTGACATACAGCAATCAATTAAGATTTTCATTAATGGTTATTAACTTTAGAATCACCATATAAAGCAATACAATGAAAAACAGGCTTGAGGTTTCTCCAGATGTTTAATGCAAGATGCAATGTAGCCATATTCCATGAAACATGGTTAGCAGTAGGGAAGTTGTAGCCCTACCGAATCAAACAAAGTATTACAATACAGCTGAAAGCTTTATATATATTTCTGTTCTTAATTGCACTAATGCAGACAGTTTGATAGATAAGCTTGTCTCTTGTGCTTTTTCTACTTTGGGAGGTTATATACTTTAGATGCGACACAAAGAAACTCTACTGTTTTAAGAGTTCTAAGTTTTACTTTTACTATAGACCTTTTTTCCCCCCAGTTTAGATGGGAAGACCCAGCCTTTGGTATAAATAACTTACTTCCACGACAATATTTAAAGGGTATCTTTAGTGTTCACTGTCAGTTGTGTAGTCTTTTGGTAAGGGGGTGGCTAAAGCCTCTTTACTCTCAGTAAGTGCTCTGGGCTGATGGATAAACACACTAAATTTAACACCCTGATTGTTTGCAGCTCTGACAAAACCACTATTAGCAGTCATTGTGATGGCTTTTAGGGTGTCTCCTGTCCCAAAAATTGTTAATGAGCGGCTATTAATTTTTGAACTGGCCACTAGTCTCAAGGCACGCTCAGAAGGTTGGTCTGGTACCACATTAATTCGCTTAATTAACATAGTGGCCCTCTCTCTCTCCCCAGGTCCTCCTAAGGTATCTAAAATAGACTGAAAGTCCTTGACAGCAGATTCACAAGCAAACAACTCCTTGTCCTTCATAAATGCCTCCAGCTGAGGTAGAACCTGCTCTTTCCTCTCTTGCTCTGCTTGTTCTGTGAGCACTTTTTCTTTGAAAATAAAGTGGCAGCCTCCATAGCTGAGGGCAGATACATATGTAATTAAAGTAGTAATGTCCAGATTTACTCTTTTGCACACATCGACCTTAATTTCTGTTGGAAACGCAACACTTGCTAGTATATTTTCTCGGTCGACTCTGGTCACCTGCAAAAGTTCAGGGCCCTCATCATCTGATTCACTCTCACTCGGTTGGAGCTCTTCAGGGTGATCTAACAGAGCGTTGACTGCTACTATGTCTCCTCTCACAGATATGCCCATTTCTTTCAGCTTCTCTGCCATGGGGCTGGAGACACTGTTGTAAAACGCAAAGATGATGTGAGGGTTGCTATACTGCACTGGCTGCTGGTGACTGGCCTGGAGGAAGTCTTCAGCCTGCTCAATGATGCTTTTGTCACCATATTGGCCCCTGCCCAGCCAGATGTTATGAAGAGCTTCAGCCTTCCGGCCAATGGCTTTCACCCAAGTATGACCACCATTTGCAACTACATCTACCACAAGGGTTTGCTTTTCTCCAAAGGTATCTGTATAACCAAAGACATGAAGAACACTAACAACTTCTTCCAGGTTTTCTGCTGATTCCACAATGGCTCTCAGGTGTGTTAGGTTAGTGCTTTGTAAATGAGATTCTTTAATAGCTACTTTCCCAGCTTCTACTTTCTGTAAGAATTTTAATTCTGCCTTCAATTTGCTGCACAGCTTTGCACCACCTTCTATGCCACCTTTTCTTGATCTAGAAAGTGATTCTGCTCTCTTGATCAGTTCCTTGGCTATGGCGATTCGTTCACAGAGCATGGAATGTGCAGACATGCTGTCAGCATTATTCCTTTCCTAGGGAAAGAAACAAGGCAAATTTGAGTAGTCTCCTAAAATTATGACAATCGATTCTTCACTGGTGATTAAAAACTTCAATCTAGCAACACAGCTTATGGAGGCTGAGTCTATGAACCTGGGCTTGTGTATGTCTCATTTTGGAGTGGCTCCTTCCTCTGATAGCTAAGGGAAGGATGGCAGCTACACTTCTGAACTCTTTAGGTATGTCTGACCTAAGACCTTCATTTCTTCAGCTTGAAAGCCATGGGGACACGGCATGGTCCTAGGTTAGGATACAATGCAAGAGTTGGGCAATCTGCTATATAAATAATTCCCTTATGTCTATCAGCGGCCTGTTTAACTGCTGAGAAATTTTAATGAAAGGCTTGGACAGTCAAGACAAAAATACACACAGACTGGCTAGTTAACAAACAGTCCAAAGCAAGTGTCTGTCCTAAACTGAGCACCTCAGCCTCCCTAACCTTTTCCTCCTTCCTGAGTTGGTCTCCTTCAACCAGTTGCCTCATGATTTCCGCCCAAGGCTCGGGGTACTTACGCCAAAAAAAAAAAATCAACACTGCCTCATTTCTGCATTTGACGTCAACCAGACTATTTTAAAAGATGGAAGACCACCAACTTGCGCGCCACTCCCACTTCGAAAGAAAACCCGAAGATGAAACTAAACTCCAGGGCTGCACCCCGTGGCGGCCGTGCAGGCGGCCACAGCGCAGGTCGCCGGGTGGGCGGGCCAGAGGCCGGCGGGGCCTTCTCGGTGGGCGGCGGGGCCCTCGGCCCTGCCCGGCCACCTGCACAGCTGGGCCCTGCCAGGAGAGGCCGGGGCCAAAAAGCCCCCACCGCTAGCGCCGCGGCTCAGGAGCTAGGCGCTGAGAGCGCGCGGCCGACCCCCTTCCCGCCGGGTCGGCCCTGCCCAGCCCCCTCTGGCCTCAGAAGCGGCGCCCAGCTCCCAGCCTCCCCGCCTCGCTCCCCGGCTCCTCACCGGCAGCGCCAGAACCGCGAGCGCGAGCACGCAAGCGCGTGCAGGCAGAGGCCAGGACCCGCCAGGAAATCTCAACCGGGTAGCCCCCACCCCGCTCGAACGCCGAGGCGGCTCCACCCGCGCGAGCCCCGCCGCCTCGGGCGCCTCCTGCGTCACGTGGTTCCGGGCCGGGTGACGCCAAACCTGCGATTCCCAAGCGGCAGCGCGGCCTCCCGAGCCGGGTTGACGCCGGCGCGGCGGCCATGTTCGTTGAGGGCACCTGGCTTCTCCGGCTTGCGCCGCCGAGTGAGCCTGGAAGCGCGCACCCACCTGGCTCCAGGAAGGAACAGGGACCGAGCTCGCGTGCTGGGCCTCACTCCCAGTGGGGGCGTCGGCCACTCCATCGCAACCGGGTCCTAGGCATTTTGGGGGCTCATTTTAACAGAAGAAATACGCTGGAGAAGCTTGTCAGAGGTGACAGCTGAGAGAAGTACTGCTGCTGGGGCTTCTGCCTCCAAACCAAAGTACTTTCCACTGCATTGTCCTGGGCCCTCCATAGAAGATGTGCTGTCCTTCTGAAGAGAAAAAATGATTGCATGGCTTCTGCGTATTAGCATATTAGCCTAGTAGAGTGTCCAGAGTCACCCAGAAAGATTAGGGCTGTAAGAAAGTAAAGCTAATCTGAAATATTAAAGAGTACTTCCAGTTATAATTAATCCTGTGTATCCTGCTCCTTCTCCAAACCTTAAATAACGGTAAAGCAATGACAAAGGGAACAAACCCACAAAGGCAAAAAGAACGAGAAGAGATGACTGCAGACCGGTTATACCAACACATTTTTGGAGGACAAGAGCAATAACTTATTCATTCCTTACAGCGTGGCAGACATTGTTCTAAGTGTTTTACACATTGTTCAATCCTTTAAACAACCTAAAAGGGAGATACTAAGTACACGTTACAGATAAGTGAGCCATAGAGAGGTTACCTGAACCCAAGCACCCTCTCTGCAGATGGAGGTGTCAGGAGAACTGAGGAAACTGCCTGTAGAAGGGGATATTTAGCCAGTGATTCACAAAGCAGAACCCCAGAAAGCTTCAGGTGCCTTGAAGGTAGAAGGGAGGGCAGGCAGGATTGAAAATGTAAATTGTTCAGGCAGAAGACTAGTTTAAGATGCTAAAGACAGGGCATCAGAGGGATTCCAGACACACAGACTAACAAAGGACGAGAGGTGCCATCATGAAGTTTTCCTACTGAATAGAGCAATGCTAGCAGCCACTTTCTCTGCTAGCAGAAGAGTATCAGTTTTCCCTCCCATAATGCAGGCACCCCTCCACCGCTCCCCACCACTCTCTTCCCATAACCCTATTTTTCTCTGAAGAAATGAGTAGACGAAAGACCCTAGAGAACTGGCTCGGCGATACCAACATTCAGCATCCCCTGGTGTGAGCCTCACAAACACAGCATTTCCCAACATTTTTGTTTGATATTTGAAGGAAATGGAAAACGGGAAAAAATGGTCTCAAAAAGTATTCTATAACTAGCATCTTCAAATAAAAGATATTTCAGCTATGAAACAAGAGGATTTCTTTTTTTAAGAGGAGACAGCAGAGCACAGGAAATGGTTCTTCTATAGTAAAAATGATATCCCCAATTTTAAAACATCAATATGAGTTGGAAAAATTTAGAAAGTAGAAACAGATGAAAAATGGAGCAAAAACAAAAGGATCCAGTATCCAATTAACAGTTTAGAAACAAAAACAAAATGAAGAGAAAATTTTTCAAAAAACCTAATACTAGAAAATTTAGGAGACAGAAACGTTTTTCACAGTGCAAGGGCCCAGAGTGCGCACCCCAATGACTATTAAGAAACCCACACAAAGGAACATAGTTGTTAAGTTTCAGAACATAGTTGTTAAGTTTCAGAACACAGCAGATAAGAGAAAAACTAAGAGCTGTAGAGGGGAAAACTTACAAAGGACTTGGCATCACATACACAATAGTATCAGGCTTCCTATCAGCAACACTGGAATTTAGAAGGGAGTAATGCTTTCAAAATGTGGAGATAATTTATTTCTAACTTAGAGTTTTAAAACCCAGCCAATTCAGAGAGAAAGCAAGGTGAATAAAGATAGTTTCAAACAAGCACCTAGCCTGGATTAGAACAGGAAGACAGGGGGTTCTAAGAGAAACTTCTCTGAGGTGTGGGGAAGAGAACTGATACAGACTGCCTGATATCTGACTGATGAGGAATACAGTAAACAGAAGGTGTTAAATTTCTGTTGGGGGAATCTGGCAAGAATTGGTGACAGCTACACAGAAAATAAAGTAACCAAAAAAGTGGGCTGGGCGCCGCCATGGCTCATTTGTAATCCCAACACTTTGTGAGGCCAGGACAGGAGAATCACTTGAGCACAGGAGTTCAGAACCAGCCTGGACAATGTAGTGATGAGATCCCTGTCTCCACAAAAAATAAAAAAATTAGCTGGGCATGGTGGCTGACATCTGTATTTGCACCTACTGCAATGACTAGGGTGGGAGGATCGTTTGAGCCCAGGTCAAGGCTACGGTGAACTGATTTGTGCCACCTCACTCTAGCCTGGGTGACAGAGTGAGACCGTCTCAAAAATAAAAACAAAAAAAGCAGTTATCACCCCCAGGAAAGTTGTTCAGAAAATGTAATAGTAGTACACTTAGTCATAAGAAAAATCTTCAACATGATTTCATTGAGGTAGGGAGAAGTCAGTGTGATATGAGGATTCTAAATTCTTATCTTGCACAATGAGAAGTTTGGCAGCTCAACTCCAAGAATCCAAGAAAAAGGCATATAATCCGACTATTTTGAAATATGGAGGCAAGTACCTGATGAAATACCTAAAAGTCAAAAGTGATGGCTTTCAGGGAGTAGCACTCACATGTTAACTTTTTAAATATGCTCATGCTTAGGAAGTTATCAGTTAATTGGCAGCCAGATATTGCTAGTTCCGTAAGTTTCTTGAGAACAGGGTAGAGGGAACAGCTCTAAATTGAAGGAACTGTGTGAGGCAATGTGACTTTCATACAGAACCATCAGGACTGGTTTTCAGGAAATTAGGATTCTAATCCAAGGGAACTCTCAACTCCTATATGTTCTTGGGCAATTCATTGAACATCAACTTGCTCTTCTTTGCAATGGGGGGCTCAGAGAGCTTGCCTACATGGACGAATAGACTCCTGAAAAAAAGGTGAGGTAAATACTAACAGCTGGCAGTTTCATTCTATGAAGAAAATTGAGCAATAGACAAAAACCCTTCAGTGTTCATTTATCACCTACTTGATGCCTGAGAGACTGTGCGAGGTAATTATCTCAAGGTCGGGTTTTTTTTTGTTTTTTGTTTTTTTCAGGGATGCTTGAGTGTATCAGCACCTGATAATTATATTAGTCTTATTAGGCTCTATATTAGTCTTCTTTATTCCCCATGTATGTGAATTTTAAACATCTCCATGTTTCATTGCTAATAACCGCTTTGCAAATTTAAATTCATGGTTCAGTAGGGAACTGAGAAGAAGTAGAACAAATGGAGTTAAAATGTTTTAAGGGTTAGAAGATACAAAAAGAACCAAAAGAAGGGAGAGGCTGTGAACATTAGGAACATTATGATACTTAAGCTAAAATCCACAGGCTGGAAATGGTTCAAGAGTTTTGGAATGTTTAGGGATGCAGTGGGTTGCTACATCAAAGAACTCTTTCCTAAGAACTGGGACAAAAAGGAATAACTTAATTTTAAGGTTCGTGGAAAGAATACACAGAACAAAGGAAGAAGTGTTGTAGGCAGCTTGAACTGGAACTGGGCTTTGCATTTAATGGGGGCAGGAGGCGGAAAACAGAACCTGGATCAAATCTGGTTCCGCTGATTTCTCCTCCCTTTATTCTTTAGGACTAATTTTGTTGGCACACAATAAAAACCTACATGAGTCTTCCTTACCTCTGAAATATTATATGCCTTTAATTTTCTCTTCTTTGATTTGTAGAATTTTGACACTGCTTTGGTCTTTTGATACTGGACATTACAGAAGGACTAAATAAATTCAACAGCAGCTAACAGCTAATTAACTATTAACCACACCAGGCTTTAACTTGTGTTATCAAATTTAGTCCTTAGGAAACCCTGAGATATGGCCAGGCACAGTGGCTCATGCCTGTAATCCCAGCACTTTGGGAGGCCGAGGCGGGTGAACCGCTTGAGCTGAGGAGTTGGAAACCAGTCTGGGCAACATGGTGAAACCCCATCTCTACTAAAAATACAAAAATGAGCCGGACGTAGTGGTACATGCCTGTAGTCCCAGCCACTCAGGAGGCTGAGGTAAAAGGATTGATCACCTGAGCCGGGGAGGATAAGGCTGCAGTGAGCCAAGATCATGCCATTGCACTCCCGCCTGGGTGACACACACTGTCTCAAGAAACAAACAAACCCTGAGATAATTACCTCGCATAGTCACTCAGCCAGTAGGTGAGATAGCTGAGACTTGACTTCAAAGACCCTTTTTGCTACTATGTCCACTTTCTAGTGTGCTAAAGTGAAAATATATCAGAAGCCCATAAGAGAGATTATTAGATGAGGCCAAGACAAACATCTTGAAACAGGAAGTCAAAGTTACCATCTTTCATCTACTATAATGCTTTTGCCACCTAAAACAACATATGGGTGTTATAGTGATGGTAGGTAACAGAACTGGGGACCCTGAGAAAAATCTCCAAAATAAGATTCTTTTGCCCTTAACTAAATCTTAGAATCTTTTGAGCTACATTTAAATCATGGAATTGCCCACTATACTTTCACATTGGTAAGAATGATTATGCTTATAAACTCTCCTTATGTTCTGTAAAGAAAATTAATGATTTTATCCTAAGATGCCTTAAAAAAAAATTAAAAAAAAAAAAACAAAACTAAGCACTGCCTTCACATGAGTTCAGATACTTAATTATAACTTTCACTATAATGAAGGTACTTATTATACTGAGATTACATTAATGAATTAACAAGAGTCTTAAGCCATAGTTTTGACACTTACGTATTAGAATTTTATTTCAAGCACTTACGCTCATCCTTGAGTTTAAAAAGTCTAACAAAATCTAAGAACCCAGGTTCCTTTAAAACCTACTTGTGATGGAGACACCAACAGGAACCAGCAAACCATTGTTTATTTACTTACATATCGTATCTCCCATGGAGACCTATTTGGCTTACCACTCTTCACAGGCCTAGTACAATCTCATAGAGCACCCTAGGATTTCACTGATCAATACCTAATGGCACCTAAAAGCACCTATGCTTCTTTTCTTGTCCTATGAATCTATGAAAGTCTGCAGATCCTCCCAGCTCTAGAAGCAATGATGTTTTTCACCAAAATCAGCATTTTGCTTTATGGAAACACAGGCAACATCTGATAGTGAAGAGGGCAGTAAGATTTAACTTAACCAAAATTGCTTAACAACGAAAAAGTGATTTCATCATTCTGCTTCGCAATGTAGTCTTCAGAAATCAACTGTGATAAAAAGCAGGAAGTAACTGTTAAAATTTTAGCAACTCCTAAAAGGCTGGAAGGTGGGTTTAACAGTTTATTAGGATTTATAAGTGTCATTTTAAAAACAGTCGATTTAAACCATGTAGAAATAAGTATGCAAAAAGTCTGCAAAACAAAACATACTTTAAACATGTTTAAGTAGATAGATTATCTGAAATTCTGGATTTTTCAGTCACTTCACTGTTATGCTATGGCAGCCAAGTAATCCTTAACTTCAGTTGGAGTAAGTCTTCTAAATCCAGCTTCATTGCAGATTCCAACTTCTATGTTATCCTCTGTCATTTGCCCTTCAAAGCTTTCCTATTGAGGACGGAGGAAAAAAGGTCAATTTTCTAAGCAGTTAATCATGAAATCATTGTAAATCCAGTTGTTGAATACTGAGCTAACCTTTAGGGTTAAGATGGCTGTATGAATGGCATCTTCAAGTTCCAGATCTTCATTATACCTGAAGAATTAAACAAAAATTACTTATATCATTGTTTATATTGTTTATTTAAATACAACGACAGCAACAACGTAAGTTTTTAAAACTCTAAACATCTTAAAAATACTAAATTACACATTCTTTTAATCACCTCCTTGTAGCTGTCCCCAGATAAAAAAACTGACAATATCTGGTGCTCAATTCCCAACATCATGAAGGGTATGACCCTAAAATGGGTTTAGTTTAGGAAACTTTTCTTTTTTGAGACAGAGTTATCTTGGCTCACTGCAAGCTCCACCTCCTGGGCTCATGCCATTCTCCTGCCTCAGCCTCCCAAGTAACTTGGACTACAGGCGCCTGCCACCACGCCCAGCTAATTTCTTTGTATTTTTAGTAGAGATAGGTTTCACTGTGTTAGCCAGGATGGTCTCGATCTCCTAACCTTGCGATCCACCTGCCTCGACCTCCCAAAGTGCTGGGATTACAGGCGTGAGCCACTGCACCCAGCCAGGAAACTTCTTAAGTATAAATATTTTAACAATCAGGATGTGGTGGCATTATAATTTTTAAAACACAGAAAAATCAGAACTTTGCTAAAATCTCATCTTTTTCTCATAAGCTAAAACATAACATGTCACTTCCTGCCGATACCAGTGTGGACAGTGTGAATAGTGGCTGGGTCGTTTCTTTGGTTCTCCCCATCCCCTACTTTCCCCCCTCCATTGTCAACTGTTGCTCACCCTTCCCCGACTCCCCAGCCCCTCCCTAGCTCCTTCCTAATCTCGGTGCCACCTTTTCCTGTTTCCCTGCCCAGCCCCAGTGTTAGGGTGAGGCCTGGAGGAACCCCGGGCGCTGTAGCAGAGAAGACAAGGATGACCCTCAGTCCACCAACCCAATCACTGGGTTCACCACCTCCATAGCAATGAGACTGATGCTGCTCACCTGTTCTGGCCACACACGACCCGTGGCTGACTTGGCCTTCAGTGGCATCATGCCTTAGGGGCTTTTTTTTCCCTCAAGACAGAGTCTTGCTCTGTCAGCCAGGCTGAAATGCAGTGGTGCAATCTTGGCTTACTGCAAACTCCACCTCCCAGGCAGGTTCAAGCAATTCTCCTGCCTCAGCCTCCCGAGTAGCTGGGGTTACAGGCACGTGCTATCACTCCCCGCTAATTTTTGTATTTTTAGTAGAGACGGGGGGGGGGGGGGGTTCACCATGTTGGCCAGGCTGGTCTCGAACTGCTGACTTCAGGTGATCCACCCACCTCAGCATTCCAAAGTGCTGGGATTACAGGCACAAGCCACTGCGCCCGGCCAGCCTTACGAGTATTTCTAAATCAGTGCTTGCAAAGACGGCAAACCTATGCTATGCCAGGGAGATATAGGAGACTGATTTGGAATCCTTTTGGGTCATAAAGATGCTGTTTGGGGGTATAACACTGAATAAGGATGCCATCAAAGCTGCCACAGCAGCTGCAGATTTCACAAAGTGTGGGATGCTATCCCAGGAGATGAACTGATGACCTTGGCTCATAAAAACATTGTCAAGACTATGGATTTCATGCAGGATAGTAATTATTTGTTAACCAGGGAACAGGATAAACTGTTACGCATATATGACTTGAACAAACCCGAAGCAGAACCTGAGGAAGTTAGTGATCACAGCTCTGATATAAAAAAGGCCCTATGGTGCAGTGTGGATAAACAGATTCTTTCTTCTGATGACAAAACTGTTAGACTCTGGGATCATGCTACTATGACAGAAATGAAATCTCTAAATTTTAATATGTCAGCTAGTAGTATGGAATATATTCCTGAGGGAGATATTTTGGTAATAACTTATGGCTGATCCAGTGCTTTTGATAGTACAGTAAGTTTGGAACCAATTAAATCCTTTCAAGCTCCTGTAACCATTAACTCTGAATCTCTTCACCTTAAGAATTTCTTTTTGCAGGTGGTGAAGATGTTAAACTTATAAGTATGATGACAATAGTGGAGAAGAATTAGAATCCTACAAAGGACACTCCAGTCCTATTTACTGTGTGAGATTTGGTCCTGATGGAGAACTGTATGCCAGTGGTTCTGAAGATGGAACACTGAGACTGGCAAACCATGGTAGGAAAAACATACAGCTTTTAGAAATGTGTGCTTCCTGAAGAAGATAGCAGTGAGCTGGAGAAGCCAAAGATTGGTTTTGCAGAGACAAGAGAAGAGGAGCTAGAAGAAACTGCTTCAGAGAATTCAGATTCCATCTATTCTTCAACTCCTCAAGTTAAGGCCTGAGCATCAAGCATGTGCCACAGATAATACACAACTGGACTAGAACAAGCAAGCAGAGAAAAACATCAGCCTTCCAGAGTTACTCTCCGCTTAAGGCAAAAGCAGTAATAAATAATGAGGAATATGAATTAGCTCCATTGCTGGAACAACTAACTTGGTGTTACCTGTAAGTGAAATCTCAAGAGGATCAGATGAAGGGAGGTTGAGTTATCCTCTTGTAGTGCAATGGCCTGTCATCTTTTTAATGAATATGTACAAGACAACATCCGACTTCTCTTATTACAATTAAAAGTTCTTGCAGCTGTTTATATCATTATGGAGAAGAAAAATATACTGGCTTATTTGTCTGACTTTCCCTTAAAGCAGAATGTCTTTGTTGTTGTTTTTTGCTTTGGTTGTAAAGAGGGAATACATGATAAAGTAACTGGTTTAATTTCTCTTTCATTGTACACTGGTTCTGAACATCTAATTATTTTTAGTTGTCTAAATAAAATGCCTCTGAAACAAAAATAAAACAAAACGTATCATGTAATAACAATGTGAAATATTTGGAAGACTCATTAATATAAAAAAGAAAAATGAAAAAGTACCTTAAGAGCCTAAGATTAAATTTACCATTTAAACCCAGGCCTAAGATTTTTAATAACCTTAACATTACATGAAAAATGTACTGTGAAGGCTCATCTGTTAAACGGAGTTACAAAATTTTTTATTATTATTCAGCCATGAAAAAATGAAATCCTGTCATTTGCAGCAACATGGATGGAAATGGGGGTCATTATGTTAAGTAAAACAAGCCAGGCATAGAAAGATGAATATTGTATGTTCTCACTCATATGTGGGAGCTAAAAAAAGTGGATCTCATGGAGGGAGAGAGTAGCACAGTGGTTACCAGAGGCTGGGAAGGGAGAAGGGAAGAAGAAATGAAGGAAGTTGGTGAAGGGGTATAAAAATGAAGTCAGATAGGAGGAGTAAGTTCTGGTGTCCAATAGTACACTCAGGAAATTATTTTTCTTCTCCCTATTTCAGAACAGTTAGAAGATCTGCAATGCTCCCAACACAAAGAAAAGATAGATGTTTGAGGTAACGGATATCCAATTACCCTGATTTGACACACTGTATACAGGTATTAAAATACCACATATACTGCAAAAATATGTGCAACTATTACATATCAAGAAATAAAACATTTTCCTCTTCAAAAGCTTGGAGAGTTTTGAAGGACTACAGTAACACTGAGACTAGAATACAGCTGGAAATAAGTGAGAGCAGCTTGTACTTGGGCACCGACAGATTTTTTACATAGTGCTCCACTTTTTATCAAGCACACATATCAAATATTTAATATAACTTCAACTCTAGGCATTTGGTTTCACACTTTTTTTTACTGTCATAATGTAAACTATTATCATTAAATCATTTAAAAATCTGTCTCCCCAAATTTTTTATTCCAGATTCAATGTTCTTTTTCTCCCTCCTAAAATGGCAGAAAAAGTGAAGTAAAAAGTAAAACAAAACAAAACAAAAAAAGCATTTAGGAAACCATAGAATGTAAAAAGACAACTTCTTAGGAAATGAAAAAAGTGAAGTAAAAAGTAAAACAAAACAAAACAAAAAAAGCATTTAGGAAACCATAGAATGTAAAAAGACAACTCCTTAGGAAATGAATATTAATTACCACTCGATATACTGAAGGCTAGGAAACTAGGAGGGAGATAAGTTTTTGATTTATCTGTAACTAGATTAATATACAGAGTAATACAGCAATTTTCTTTAGTCTCATGATATTAATTACTTAAAGAGCACCAAAAACCATAAAGTGAGTTTGCTAATGAATGCAGTTACAGTGAGTGAGCCTACCTTTTCTCAAGGAAAGTTTTCCCATTCACATAGTTCTTTCCCATTGCTGTAGCTTTCCAGGCAAAGTAAGCTCCCTAATCAGGATAGAAAGAGTAAAGAACCATATTTTAAAACACAAATACAATTATATTGCCCTGCCATTTAATTTTTAGCTTTATTAATTGTTCTCTAACTTTGAAGGTCACAGAATATTATTAGAATGGAAAACATCACAAAATAGGTTATTTTTTTAAGAAGGCTAGAAGGATGGAAACCAAAGATGCATGAAGAAACTTTTGGAGGTTCTGGAAATTTTTGATATCCTCATTGTAGTAATGGTTTCTTCAGACATTTACATATATCAGAACTCATCAAACTGATGAAGCTGGTGATGATGCAATTAAGTGTACATAAATTATGTAACAAAGCCGGTTAAAAGAAATTGAGGTTAACTTAAACAAATAATCAAGAGTAGTATTTTAGCTTCACAGACTGAAGCGATTTAAGTCTCTCATATAAATCTGAAAAATGGTGACCAACTCTTGATCATTAGTGAATAAATTAAAAAGAGAGCATCTCATCAGAAAAAATACCAAAAGAAACATAATCCATTATGTTTTAAATGAAAACAATTGTTTTTTAGATACAACAGAGGAAAATAGGACAAAAGAAGAAATCTGGATTCCAGAAATGGTGGCTTCTGCTACCTTCTGAAAAGGAAGATAAGAGGGCTTGTCATTTAGCTTTGGAAACTCAGAGATGGAGTAACAGCACTATCAAAGTTCCCCAAATACTTATTTTTTCTGATTTAAGTAACAACCAAAATATTTTTCTCTTGCCATCTCAGGTTTTAAGAGTAGATCATAAGGTCTGCATTGAGTAAACTTGTAATTATCTAATAATCCATAAAACATGAAAGGTAATTTCCTAATCTTGAATTTTGTCTTAAGGTTCTCATAGCAAATGGGACAGATGTGGAGTACTATTATCCTTTACAAATCCCTTCTATTCAGATACCATTCTTCTGCATTACAGCAGACAACTCACCCAAGGTACCAATTTCACAATCATTCTTGCAAAACACTGAATTCAAGACAGATTAATGTTTTTGCTGGAAAAGTCACTCAAGTCAACCCCAAGATTCAACTGACGGCAAACACCACAACACTGTCCTCTAGATCCACATCTTCAATTCCAATATTTCCCAAAGTTACAGGTTTAAATACATTTGATAACAACTATTTCAACAAATCACCCAAGTGTATGAAGTAAACATGGCAGAAGAAAAGAGGGTAGAACTAATACAGCTTCCTTATCAGAAGACCAAATTACCAAAATTTTAAATATACACACAAAAATGCACGACCTCATATCTTCTAAAGCCCAGGTGAAAAAGAAGAAAATACTGCTAAATTGTAAAGTTTTTATGGCTTCTATTTCTGTTCGATATTCAAAGAGCACTTTTAAAGACAAATCCCTCAAATACATCTACTGATACTTACAGATGGATCTGACTGAAATAAATATGGTCGTCCCTCATTCCAACCACAAATAAGTAAAGAAACTCCAAATGGACGAACACCACTGCAGACAGGAAAATGAAAATTACTTGGCATTTTCATGAAAGTCATCCTCAAGAATTTATCAGTACTCTCAAATAAAGCAAATAATCAGGCAAACTCAATTAGACTTGTAAGTTCCTTAAAAAGTATTTAACACCTTTCTGAATGAATCAATTCAAAACTAATTCTCTTTACAGTAGTGAGGAATAGTAGCCCAAAAAAAAAAAAAATTGGATTGAACAGAGTGTCACCTAAGACACTGGGGTTAATAAGTGTGGAGTAACATTTAGTGTCCTAACAAAATAATAACTTTTAATTAATGCAGCTTTTTCACTAGGTTTACTTGTCACAAAATCACAACTTTCAATTGATGCAGCTTTTCCACTAGGTTTACCTATTACAAAATGACAATTTTCAGTTAATGCAGCTTTTCCACTAGGTTTACATATCAACAACTACCTATATGCTATCTCATCCACACCCAAAGCAGCTGGGGAATGAAAAGAAATATGAATGTGTCAAAGAGCTGCTTTCATCATGTGCTTACAATCATTTCTGGTTAGAAACATAAATTTGAAAGTAGAGGCCAGGTGCAGTACCAACACTTTGGGAGGCCAAGACAGGCAGATCACTTGAGGTCAGGAGTCTGAAACCAGTCTGGCCAACATAGTAAAACCACATCCCTACCAAAAAAATACAAAAAAAAAAAAATTAGCTGGGCATGGTGATGCATGCCTGTGGTGCCAGCTACTCGGGAGGCTAAGGCATGAGCATCACTTGATCCCAGGAGGCAGAGGTTGCAGTGAGCCAGGATCATGCCATTGCACTCCAGCCTGGGTAACAGAGTGAGACTCTGACTCAAAAAAAATAAAAAATAAAAAAATAAAATAAAAGTAGCAATGATTTTCTGCCCATAAAGTGTTTTAATCACTGGCAAAAGAACTTTTTATATCTAGAAGCTGCTTTCTGCTGTTATATGAGCAACAAGAAAACACATTTTTTTTCCTTAAGTAAATATTCTAGAGCCAGATAAGATCAGAAATATTTATCATAGTGATTTTGTCCACTTGTTAGGCAAATATAGGAATGTTAAGTCCCATTCTATGTATACATCTACTCTTTAAAATGATTTCCCCCTACAATTCATGGCACATTTCAAGTAAAAAAAGCAACTTACCCTGACTGAGTATATTCTTGCATCACAGAAGCTACTCTCTGTACCAGCTGAGCTGTAGGAATGGGTTCTTGGTACACAAGATAGTACTGTTGAGCTAGCTTTCGAGCTCTGTGCACAAGCACTCTAACAAGGAAAAAATAAGATTTAATTACAAGGAAGATGCTCTACTACCCAAAGACTCATTCTCTTTTACAGGCACGTATCTGCAGCACCAGTTTAACATGTATTGCTTTAATGGTAGCTACTGGATCAAAGCTAGTCTTACTCTAACATTGGATTCCAGTTGATATAGAAGAAAATATCAAAGCATCATAGAGTACCAGTTAGCTTAAAAGTAACAGATTTCTTGTACAAAAATGAGAATTTTATCTCACTCCATGGCTTCTTCAAGACTGTCCCCCTTATCCAAGGGCAGCCACTTGTCTTTCTATAGCTCACTCCAGTCCACACGTGCATACAAGCACACATAAACACACAGGCACACAATTCTGGGCATATTTTTCTCACTTCAGGTCACTACTTCCTGCAGACTGTTTTAATCTCTCTGCCTGTGCTTCAAAGAGTACCCTTCAGAGATTAAGAAACAGTAAGAAACTACTTGTAACTAAAAATGTAAAATTCAGCTGGGTGCAGTGTTTCACGCCTGTAATACCAACACTTTAAAAGGCTGAGGTAGGAAGATCACTTGAGGCCAGGAGTTTGAGACCTGCCTGGGCAAGACCCTGGATTACTTTAAAGAGAACAACTCAGATGTGAAATAGGAGTGAAACTGAAGTGAAACTTTGCGTCTACCTACCTTGCTCCATAAAATCATGAGCAATAAAGTAATACTCCTTTTACTTGTTTAAATGACAGACACAAAAAGCTGTCAATCTCTTTCAACTTGGCTGGTACCCTGAGTAACAAGATTATTCTCTCTTCCTGTGAAATATAAAGGGGGTGATTATATGAGCACTGGGATCCTGGTTGGCTGCCACACTCAGTAACTTGCAGTGGTGTTTGAGAATTTTGTTCCTTTGTGAAGAACAGGAAAAGAGGTAAGGTTAACTCTGGATTGCGATGCTTTCTTTTGTTGCCTCATACTTTTTAGAATATAGTTTATTATAACATAAATTGCTCTTATCATTTTTAAACTGCACTGGCGAAAACTAAAGCCCTTATGCCCAGTTCCTGAGTAGTAGAAGAGGAATATGTCAGAAGGGAAAGTCCACTAAACAGAGAAAAGAGGAGCTATGTAATCTATCTACCTCCTCTTTCACATCTGAGTTATTCTCTTTAAAGTAACCTACACAGGCAAACTAAATTCAGCTCTCAATGAGGCTGCTATTGCTAAACAAAGCACACAAAAAAAGAGGAATTGGAAGATAAAAGGAAAACAACCTTGGTTTTTCTCCTGAAAATACAGATTACAATCAATTCATGAGATGGTGAGAAACACTATAAAAAGTATAAAGTACCTGTAATCGGGGCCCATGCCACTGTACACCAAACCTATATGCTTGGTAATTGGTTCCACTTTGTGTACACTTCGCTCATCATACAGAATGGATTTCTGTTTTTTCTCAGTTGCTAATACCACACCATTTGCAGCTTAAAAAAAGAGACAGACCTAAATGTTTAATCATTTATAAGACTGTTTTAACAGCTTTCTATTATGGATGCACTAAACTCAAAAGTCCTTTATTTCCTTTAATTTATAAAACCTTTTCTTCCGGAGTCCTATTAACAAAATTACCTAAGAAATGGTAAGTCCATTTTTCCCTCACTGGTCATTAGTACTACACAAAAAAATCGTCCCTACAGCTAAAGGTATTACATAACCTTTTGTAAGCACTCTAAAGATACCTGAGAGTTCACGTTTTAAAATAATGGATTTCTGCCTACTTGTCCCAATAGTCTCGTAACATGAAATTTACAATAAATGATACAGCCTTTTAAAGTGACACACAACATATTTAGCTTATGTTTTATAATTAAACTTTCCTAAATTATAAGGATAAAAACTGCCAGCAAGTAGTGATATAATCAGTGAGGAAAAAAAAAAAAGAGTTTTCTGAATGAGAAAGACTACTGTGAATATTACAGCTAACAGAAAAAGGTGTTATTATTTACTTTGAAAAGAAATTTGAATGACCTTAGACTTATTACTATTTAAACTCCAAAACACTGTAAAGTAACAAAAAATTATTAAAAATTATACTACTGCAGCTCTGTATAAATTAACTACTAATTAATTCCAAAATAATTAAGATAACTACTAACAGGCATCTGAAATGAATGAAGCATTTAATTACCTTTAATTCCCACTGACGGGGCTCCTCCAGCTACAGCAGCCAAAGCATATTCAATCTGGACAAGTTTACCAGATGGGCTTAAAAGAAACACAGGTATTTGTTACGTTCACATATCATCCAATATTTATTGTAAGAACATCTCTGAGATAGTACAGACATTCAGGTCAAATCCAATTTATCCAACCCCAGGGAGTAGCTGGCCTTTGACCTCTATCATGAAGTGGCACAGAAACCAAGTTTACAGCTGGGCACAATGACTCAAGCCTGTAATCCCAGCACTTGGGAAGGCTGAGGTGGGTGGATTACCTGAGGTCAGGAGTTCAAGACCAGCCTGATTAACATGGTGAAACCCTGTCTCTACTAAATATACAAAAATTAGCTGGGTATAATGGTGCACGCCTGTAATCCCAGCTACTTGGGAGGCTGAGGCAGGAGAATCGCTTGAATCCAGGAGGTGGAGGTAGCAGTGAGCCGAGATCGCACCATTGCACTCCAGCCTGGGCAACAAGACCGAAACCTCATCTCAAAAAAAAAAAAAAAAAAAGAGAGAAAAGAAAAGAAAAAACGAACGAAACCAAGTTTACAAGGCAATTAGAACATACTCCTACTGAAGCACTACTTTCTCTTTGGTTTTTGTCTGCCACATGGAGCAGTGGTATTACTGTTGCTTCTTTTCACCCTAAGTTTTCTATGCTTGTTTTCTCACCTGTAAAATGAGGACACAGTAACCACAACTGGTTTTCCGTATCAATGGATTCCACAGGGCTGACTATAGAACGTGAGTACGCCTTGACTTGGTATTTGTGGGAGTCCTGAAATCACCATCCCCTACAAGGGTCCTGTACCTATTTCAAAGCATTGTTGTGATTAAGTGAAGTAATTCCTATAAAACTGTCTGGCACAAAATCAGTAACAAGCACATACTGAATGGTAATGTTATTAAGAACATGTATGTGTTTGTTAAAAACCAAACAGCAGCATATATTTCAAGTGGGGGGGGGGGGTTTTAGAACATAGACATGGCCTAAGACAATAACACCTAGATATCACTCACAGTTAAGTATCCTCTACATAATATACAACTATTTCTAGAAGCCACGAGATGGTCACACTTAACAGATCTGGTTCCATGGATTTGGTAGCTAAACACAAGTCTTAAACTGGCCTTTTAGAGTTATACTTTATTTCAACCTAGTTGTTTGATTAGAATCATCACAAACCAACCTAATTTCAAAAAGTCTGAGTGAAAGTGTTTTGTCCAAAGTGACACAGCTAGATCCTTATCTCCCATCTACTATTGCAAATTTCAGAAGTCTGTATTTTCTCTTCATATAATTACAAATATTCCCTTGGTCACCCAAATCTCAACTCCATCCCTCCTTGCTCCAAACACATAGACTACTCTCAAACTTCAAAAACCTCACTCACAAGCTAATCCCTCCATCTGAAATGCATTTCTCTACTGCCCTGTGAACTCTTTTCCTTCAATCATGTCCTAACGGAAGTTGCCCTGACCCCTCAGATTAAGTTGAATACCTATTCACTGATGCCTGTGATGTCCTGTACTTCCTCTTTACCTAAGATTCATCATATCTGAATTATTATTATTATTGTTTTGTAGAAACAGGGTCTCGCTATGTCGCCCAGGCTGGTCTCAAACACCTGGTCTCAAGCAATCCTCCTGCCTTGGCCTCTTTATTATTTTTACAATATTTGCCTTCCTCAATAAAGTCAGCTATGTTCAGTCAGGATTCCAGCACATAACCTAGTACCAGGAATCTACAATCATTTGGCTGACAGAGACACATCTAGACCAATTAAAGAAACAGACCTAAGGGTGACAGCTCTAAGGCTCTTGATATAATTAGTTAATTTGAGCAGAACAACATCAACTGACATTTAAAAAATTAAGCTGAACTTTTTTTCCTTTAATAGTCACTATTTCAATAATCATGTCATAACTTTCTGGGTCCATCCAGCTTTCAATTATTGTTCAATACCTAATTCATATACCCCTGGGTAACATTTAAAGGCTCATATAAACTTAATAGTTACCTTTTCTCTGTTCCTATTAACTGTACTTACCTATCTTTACCACTGCGTGAAAGCTCATTGACCTGTGAGCTGGCTGAGCAATCAACCATCTTTATATTCCATAATGCCACTGGCCCATTCCATAGCATCAGTATCCCTACATGGAATAACTGAAATAGCCTTCTATCTGGTTTTCCTTTCTCAACCTTACTTCCACCCCCAGTCAAAGTTGCCTTTGTACCATGTCACCTCCACTTAGATTTTGTAAGAACTTCTTTGTTCACTTAAAATAAAATTTCCTTCTCTGGCCTACAAAGCCCTACACGATTAGCCCTCTCCCACATCACCTCCTTGCTCACAATAGCACATTTGCCTCATTTTCATTCCTTTAAGAGCTCAAGCTCCTTCCCAGTTTCAGGGCTTTCAAACATGCTGTTCCCTCTGTCTACAAGTCTCCTTATTTCTAAATCTTCAAATAGCTGGCTACTTTTAATCTTCCAGTCTCAAAAATCACCCCGAAGCACAAGCCTTTCCTGATTACTCAATCTAAAGTTATATTCCTTTCTTTACCCTTTTTAAAATAAAATTCCTTAGTAAGAGAATTTATTAGTAGGCACCAATTTGTTTACTCATTTATTGTCAATTCCCCAACCAAATGTACTCCACAAGAACTGTTTCATCCTGTATGGTATCTAGTCCTTTCCACCATTAGTTTAATTCTGATTACGAGAGGCTAGAAACAAATATTTTCTTTTTATTTAAAACAGCTGAATCCACCATGTTTAAAACAAACAAACAAAACATAAGTTTGGTTTTTCTTAAAAAAAATTTTAGACATGGGGTATCGCTTTGTGACCCAGGCTGGAGTGCAGTGGCAGAATCACAGCTCACTGCATCCTAAACTCTTGGGCTCAAGTGCTCCTCTCGCTCTCAGGCACCCAAAAGCTTGGATTACAGGCACATGCCTGGCTAATTTTTTAATTTTTTCAGAGATAGGGTCTTGCTGTGTTGCCCAGGCTAGTCTTGAACTCCTGGGCTAAAGTGATCCTTCTGCCTCAGTCTCCCAAGTAGCTGGGATTACAGTTGTGAGTCACCCTGCCTGGCCAAAAGTTTATTTTAATAAAGAAATTTGTTACAAAAAGATTGAGCCCTGAAGGTATATGGTTGTTTTATGTTTTCAGCTCCACTAGGATTACACTTTCTTTGAGATAAAAGACCACATTTGCAGCCCGGGCAACATCACAAGACCCCAAGCCTTAAAAAAAAAAAAAAAAAAAAAAATAGCAGGCAGGGTGGTGCACACCTCTAGTGCCAGCTACTCCAGAGACTGAGGCAGGAGGATCCCTTGAGCCCAAGAGCTGGAGGCTGTCGAGTCCCTGTCTCTAAAAAGAGGACCACATTTGTTTTCTTCACAAATATGAACAGTGAATACATCCTGCACACACACTTCTGTCATATGTAATATGACACTTTTTATTGCATAATTAAATTAATCTTGTTCAAAGGTTACAAAAATATTACGTGCACTCACTGCTTACTGAAAACTGCCAAGAGAAAGGTACTTTTGGAATTTAAGACATTATGTAATAGAAAGTGTATTAATTTTTGTTATCAGAAAAAAATCCAGTTTGAATGTCAACTCAGCTACTAACCGATGACCTCAGACAAGTTATTTAATTTGTACAAGCTGTGGTTAGTTCATCTGTAAGAAGCTCAGATAACATTCATCATAGCAGTGGAAAGAGATGGAGCAGGTTAAGGTTAAGTTGCACCTACACAGAAAGTACTCAACAAGTTAAATCCCGCCTGCCTTCAGTTGTCAGGAGTACATTTGAAGTACACTGGGCATTACTGATCCTTAAGAAAATGGTTAAGTCAGAAAACTTCCCCAGTCAATTTTTAAAAGTCTTCGTTGATGGTTTCCTCACATTGGGAGCCACGGTTCGCCTCAACTGTATTTTGGAAAGTAAACTTACTATTCTAATCCCCTGTTCTACAATAGAAAAGCCTACAAACTTGTTTTAAGTAAACATCCCCCTCTGCGTTCCCCCTCCACACACCAAAAAAAAAAGGCCAAAACTCAAACTGTTGCCTCGTTGTTAAGGGTTCACAAAAAAGTGATAGGCGCTTTCGGTTTTTACTCCTTACGTTTCTAATTCATGCATCGAAGAAATCGAAAGCGGGAGGTTTTGAAAGACACTAGTGCCAAACGGAGACCAAGACTTCGACTTAACTGTAAAGCTGAGAGTTTTCCAAGAAAAGGGGATCCCACATATTTGACCATGATTCCGAGTTTCAGAAACCACCGCATCAGGTCCACTTGAGCCAGGAAAAAAAATCCTGGGTTCGGAACGGGCCACCCAAAGATGGTTGAGCTAAAACTGCCTTCTTTTCTAGTCTCCAAAGTGAAAGCGAATCCTTGGCTATGTGCCTCGCCGTCCCGCAGCCCCCCGATGCTCCAGCAGCCTCAGACCAAGGAAGCTCCAGGAATCCCGGGCCGGCCTGGCAAATGACTTTGCAAAGCCGCACTTCCACCTCCATTCTCTACTGGACCCTCCAGAAGCACCAATCCCGACGTCAGGATGGGAAAAACTAAGTCGACAGAGCTCCTGCAACCTCGACTACGCTGAGGACCTCGAGGGCCCCTTCCATACCTGAATGTAGTCAGCGAAAAGCTGTACCCGCGCTCCGCCATCTTTACCCGAAGAGCCAAAGCACATCCGCATACATGCGCACTGTGGCCGATTTTCTTTCATTTCCCCGCCCCTCGCCCTTCCTTTTCTCTCTATGATTGGAGGAGAGTCAGAGCTGCTCCAAGAGCATGCGGGGTGTTGTAGTTCTAGAAAGGGAGGCTTGCCCGATTCTGTGCCTGTGCGCATGCTGAAAGCAGGGGCGGGACCGGGGCGGTCTTCCAGCAGGGAAAATGGCGCTGGCCATGCTGGTCTTAGTGGTTCCGCCGTGGCCTGCGGCCCGGGGCCTGCTTCGAAACTACTGGGAGCGACTGCTGCGGAAGTTTCCGCAGAACCGGCCGGGCTTTCCCAGTCCTCCGTGGGGTAGGTAAAGAAGGGCTCTGTGGGAGAGGGGACTGATGACGGGATCTCGGGCAGCGTCGCAGACGCAGCTTACACTCTTAACCCTCTGCCCGGGTTCTCATCCGCGGCCGCACGTCCGGGACGTAGTTCGTGACATTCACATATTAGCGAGAACACGACGACTGTTTTTGCGCTCCCTCCACCGCAAAAACAAAAAACAAAAAAAACCTCTGCTTGTTCCAGTCGTACACAGAATGTAACCTTGTGTCAAAGATAAATCATAGCCAGTAATTAAAGTGCTGAAAACGAATTTTATTCAGTACTGCAGATAAAGAGCTGAGCTCCATCCCGGTTCGTGCAGAAGTGACTTGGGCGTTTTAAAGGGAGAATGAGCGAGGCGGGAGTGTAGGGGCTCTGTAGAGTCAGAGAAGTGTAGTACAGTGAAGTCAGTGCAAATGTGATTAGCCGGCTGTGTCTGCTAGCTCGCAGTTATCTTAGGTAGGATTCTGTTCTCCCGCAGATAGTGGGAGACAAAGGCCCTATCCTTCCTGATGATTAGATTTCGAAGGAATGGCTCTCGGGGCCTTGAGAGAAACGCTTCCGAGTTAGTTGCAAGGGATACGTATTTACAATTGTGTGCCTTTTCCAGGAAATGCTCTAAGGGAGTTCAGGGACCTACTATCAGGGGTATGTTGGCTAAAATAAATAGGAAATTTTCCAGGCAGCGTTGAACTTTCTCAGGCAGGCACTTTAAAGGAGGGCCGAGGTCATCCTAGGATACAGTCTTATGCTGCTAGAAACTATGCTAGAGTTTGGTCAAGTCTTTTGAGTTCAGGGATTTGTACAGAGTTGTCCTGAGAGGACAGTTCTGCAGGTCTCACTTGGCGTCAAGGCTCACCACTCTCTGGATCTGTCTTTCCTTTCCAGCCCTGCCCTCACCTCACCTCCCCCTTCCCCTCTCCCCCTGTACTCTTCCCTTCCCTCCCCTCCCCTCTTCCCTCCTTTCCTCCCTCCCTCCCGCACAGTACATGTTTTCTGTGGTGTTTGAGCTCTGAGGAGATGAATTCTGTTTCCCATATTTCACTTGGAATTAATCTTAATTGGAAGTATCTTGGATGTTGAAACTGTCATTGCTTTGGCATTTACATTCTACTCAATTTCTAAGCAGCCTGAAAGTGATAATATCCAGAAATATACCAAGAAAATATATGCCACTATATGCCAAGCAATGTGCCAAGCTTTCTACATGTACTTCCTGGGATAATCTTGACAACAGTCGTATTAGGTGTATACACTTTCCAACTGAAGCAGTAGGTTCACAGTGGCCCCAAGTTCACAGTCCTGAGCCTGTGTTGTTAATCACCGGGGCATGCTTGGCAATACTTGTGGACATACTGAAAATAAATGCCAGTTGTTAGGTGTTAGAGAGCTGTGTGCATTCTTAAGAGTTCTTAAAATCAAAAGAAGTATGGCGGCCGGGCACGGTGGCTCACACCTGTAATCTCAGCACTTTTGGAGGCCAGGGCGGGTACATCACCTAAGGTCAGGAGTTCAAGACCAGCCTGGCCAACATCGTGAAAGAGTCTCTACTAAAAATACAAAAATTAACCAGGCGTGGTGGTGCACACCTGTAATCCCAGCTACTTGGGAGGCTGAGGCAGGAGAATCACTTGAACCTGGGAGGTGGAGGTTGCAGTGAGCCGAGATCATGCCACCACACTCTAGCCTGGGTGACAGAATGAGACTCAGTCTCAAAAAAAAAAAAAGAAAAGAAAAAAGAAGTATGGCACTTGTGAGAAATAGCAAGGAAAGGGTAAAGGAGTCTCTTGATTTTTATAAGCAATTCATAGTCACATAAATAAGGCCATACAGAGAAATGGTGAGCTGGCTCTTTAGAGAGCAGACAGGAATCAGTATCAAATATGAGGAACTAAGTGACTTAAGGGGTTGTATCATAAAGGACCTGACTCAGTTTGAATATAAGAAAGGGCCAATTGGCAGTTACATCAGTGCTGATCGAAGTATATTCAGGAAATCTGTCTAGATTTACTTGTAAATTAATCAGGTATTTACTACCCACCAAGTATTAATAGAATGTGGACAGTTGAGTGATTCTTTGCTTGTTTTGTTCAAGTTAGGTGCCTATCTAACTTGTTAAGAAACTTGATGGAATTTCACTGATCTCTTTTCAGCAGGATCCACTAAGAAAAAATTCTGTGTTCCTTAAAATTGCATTGTATAAGCTTTAGTATTTTAATAGCTAAGGTATCCCATTATTGAGTTTCACATTCTCAATTTTATATATAGTCTGTGTGTGTGTGTGTGTGTGTGTGTGTGTGTGTGTGTTTTACCATTGATTGTTAAGGAAAATGATATCTGTAAATAGTAATTTAGAAGCTAGAAACTAATTCTGTATCTCTTATGTTTTATTTCCTAGGACCAGCATTAGCAGTACAGGGCCCAGCCATATTTACAGAGCCAGCAAATGATACCAGTGGAAGTAAAGAGAATTCCAGCCTTTTGGATAGTATCTTTTGGATGGCAGCTCCCAAAAGTAGACGCACCATTGAAGTTAACAGGTGTAGGAGAAGAAACCCACAGAAGCTTATTAAAGTTAAGGTAATGCATAGATTTTTGTGGGTGTGCTTTTCCTCAAGTCCTCCACTGGGTGTGCTTTTCCTCAAGTCCTCCACTGGGTGTGCTTTTCCTCAAGTCCTCCTCTGAATAAGCTCATGGTAGATTCCTATAGCCTAGGAATAAATTCTTCTCAGATTATATGTGTCTACTATCCTCTGGCCTAAATGGAATATAGTATTCTCATTATATATGCCTGCTGTCCTCTAGCCAGAGTATTAGAAACACAGTCAAGGAATGAGTGAGTTTGGAGACTGGGCAAGGAACGAGGCTGTGAGGTGCCTACATGACTTTTGAATTGTGAGCTGTGCCAGTCTTGAGCTGTGTGAGTTTTGAACTACAGATGAGTAAACATCCTAACTATGGCAGATTCTAGAATTAAATTGGAAGCAGTAGGTCTACTGAATCTTGGGTTTTACAAGCCCTTACATATTTATTTTTTTTTTAATCATTTCCAATAAAATACCATGAAGGAAAACCCTAAGATAAGTAATAAAATAGCTAACAATGATTAAGTGTCTATGATGTATCTCAGTGCCTTATGTTTATTATATCTCATCATGTCTTCACAATAGCCCTCCAAAGCAAATAAGATATTCTTCATTTTTAGGATGAAGAAACTGAGGCAAAAAGAATTTGCCTGTGGTCACACAGTTATGAAGCAGTAGATTTTCGAGCTCTGATTTTTGACCTCATGTTCTTTTGAAGATTTGCTTTGTGTTCTCCTATGCTCAGACAATTTCATATTCTCCTCTCTGACAACATGGATGTACTGTCTTCACTGATCTAGTAAAAAGAAAAATTACAATGTGTATTACCTCTGATCTGTTCATGTATGGTTTTAACAGTTAGGATTTCAGTTACTGTTTCCTTCATGGCGTTCCACAACAGCAGCACCATACCGATGAAACTCAAGAACGGAAAACTGACTTTCATAAGTGTCCACATTCTGTTAAGCAAAACCTGAGAACTTAAGCCAGAAAGTATTATTGAGTGATGGTTGGGGCTGAACTTAAATGTAGAACTGAAAAACACTTTATTACTTAAGGCTTAACAGTAATTCATAAATTTGCTCAAGAGGACGTAAGATTTTAGGAATGAGATCTTGCACTGTTCTATTATGTGACTTCCCTGATTGCATTTATTCTGAGGAAATAGTTCTTATCCTGTGCATTTATTTTCTTCCTTGAATTATTTTCTGTTACATATGCTATATAGTGTGTTATGTTGGGTACTTTGATCATGAAAAAAAGACCTACTAACTGTGGGTGTCTTCATACCTTCACTTGTACATGCAATCCAGTTTCCAGTAGTGGAGTAAAATGACAATATGGTTAGGCGAGTAATATGCAAGCCTCTTTCTTCCCTTCGGAAAAGGAAATTCTTTCGTTATCTGCCTCACAGATGTTAGTATATTAATCTTACCAAGTGTTTAAAGCTTCTTTAATGTTCCTGTTTAGTATTTTTCTTTGTATTTTCTTTCAAACCTATGTCTAGAATAAGTTGATAAATCTTTTAGGGGTTATAATTATTTTATAGTTAAAGTTGTGTGTGTGTGTATATATATATATATATATATATATATCATTAAAATACCCTAAGACTGTAACATAAAATAATTTTACATTAAGGAATAATCAGTGTTCATTTTTAAAAAGAAAAATTATACTATATACCAAACCTGTATTCTATACAGGAATTTGAATTACACCGTGATAAAAAGAGAAAGCCAAGGAGGTCAACTTGTAATGTTCTTATCTTGTTTTCCCTAAGATAGATTGAAAGACAAAGGGAATTCACTTTTCCTTGGTGTCTTATTTAAGATGCTGAGTGTATGGGTCACTTAATTATGTTGATGAATTCCTTATTTGATATTTAGTATTTGGAGTTAGGGGAAAGGAGTTTTGTTTTTTTTTGTTTTTTGTTTGTTTGTTTGTTTTTTACATAACTACAACTGCTGTGTTTACGTAAAGATGTACTAGATTGGCTAAAGTCTAGTTCTAGTTTTTCTCTAATTCAAACTCAATGTTGCTTGTCTTCAGTTAAAGCGAGGTGGAACTAGATGATGTATGATGACCTCATGTAGCCTGAACATTCTAAGAAAGTTAAAATGTAAGCATTGCTCCTGTCAGTGGTTATTTGTTCGTTACATTGCCTCTTGTTAAAATATGTTTTTGTTTATTGTTTTAAAGAACAATATAGACGTTTGTCCTGAATGTGGTCACCTGAAGCAGAAACATGTCCTTTGTGCCTACTGCTATGAAAAGGTGCGCAAGGAGACTGCAGAAATCAGACGACAGATAGGGAAACAAGAAGGGGGCCCTTTTAAGGCTCCCACCATAGAGACTGTGGTGCTGTACACGGGAGAGACACCGTCTGAACAAGATCAGGGCAAGAGGATCATTGAACGAGACAGAAAGCGACCATCCTGGTTCACCCAGAATTGACACCAAAGATGTTAAAAGGATAACTTCACAGTAAATCATTTCTCCTGAAATAGAGGAAGATTCTTTATGTTGTTGTGCTTGTTTTTAAATCATCAATATAGTTTAACACATTCTAAGCAGTTTTGTGTGGGATAATTTGAAGAATATATTATGAGTAAACTGAAAATTTTGTTTATCCAAAGGCTCAATGGATTATGTTTCTATTATATACAAGGTTTTAAGTAAACCTAAAATTTCCAGAACAAAAATAAAAAATTTAAAATTTATAGCAAGAATTCTGTGTTTTGGCTTTGGTTTTGTTTGCCAGCGCTTCTTCTTAGACACAAATACTTAACACAGATACCTCCATTTAAGTAAAACATGGAAATAGGTTATTATTTGCATTTTTGGTATTGTTTTTTAAGATTGTAGTTGTGGCATTAAGAAAGATTTTGTTCTTATTTTTGTCTTAGCAAATTAAAATTGCTTTTGCAGGAAATTACTTCCATGAAACATACTAATTTACTTAGGTGATAGAAGTACTTCTTTACATTTTATATTAAATGAAAATCATATTCAGAATATATGAGATAGCCCATGGTTTGGAAGAGAGATTACTAGTAAAGATGTGAGCAGATTCCATAGCACACTGAAAATGTGGTAAGAATGTTCCTTGCACTTTTCTTTGAATATGTCCTTTTAGTTTATTTTACATTTTATCAATTTTACCTCATTGTAACAATAAGCTCTTTAACTTTTTGGGTTTTTTTTTTTTTTTTTTTTTTGAGATGGAGTTTCGCTCTTGTCACCCAGGCTGGAGTGCAATAGCCTGATCTCAGCTCACTGCAACCTCCGTCTGCTGGGTTCAAGTGATTCTCCTGTCTCAGTCTCCCAAGTAGCTGAGATTACAGGCGCCCGGCACCACACCCAACTGATATTTGTATTTTTAGTAGAGACAGGGTTTCACCATGTTGGCCAGGCTGGTCTCAAACTCCTGGCCTCAGGTGGTGCCACCTTCCTCAGCCTCCCAAAGTGCTGGGATTACAGGCATGAGCCACCATGCCTGGCCTTTAACTTTCTACAGTTCATTTCTTATTTTCTTCTACGTCTCTCATTCCTTTGTCCACCTTGAGCCCAAGGTTTACTATTTTGTTTCCTGCCTCATTCAAAATGAAAAAAGTGAGGTAACTATTTAAACCACAATGATAAGCAACTTAGGGAATTATAGTTAAAGGGAACATCGGTAGACAAGATAAAGCCCAGGGAAGTATTTACAGCAAAGATACATGCTGCAGTAACCTGAACACATATATATTAGGCAGCATATTTGACTCAACGTTTTTTTTCTTTTTTTTTTTTGAGATGGAGTTGCACTCTGTCGCCCAGGCTGGAATGCAATGGTGTGATCTCGGCTCACTGCAATCTCCACCTCCAAGGTTCAAGCAAGTCTCCTGTTGTCAGCTTCCCACATAGCTGGGATTAACAGGCACCCCCTACCATGCCCAGCTAATTTTTATACTTTTAGTCCTGACCTCAGGTGTTCTGCCCACCTTGGCCTTCCAAAGTACCAGGATTACAGGCTGAACTTTTTTTTCTTTGGAAAGAAGGAAGATACACTTGCATGGATCAGTCTTCACAAAGTAAGACAGATAATCTAGAAGATGGATCACTATCTTGGTACTAAGGCCTGAAGTATATTTATCTCATGGGGCTTCATAATGGAAATTGTATAATGGCACAATCTATGTTGACATTCCTAGAGGTAAAATCACCAATTTCATTGGGTACAGTATAGGCCAGTGTTATGTTGAAGTGCAATTCAGTAAAAAATTTTTAAAACTTCCAAAGTGTTAGAATCCCAGCAAATAACTTTTTCAAGGCTGAGCTTAATCCAAGCATTAAAAAGTTGAAATTCCAGAGGAATTGGTTATCTGCATATTATTTAGACAAACTTCTACAGATAATTATTTTTAACCCTGAGAAGTGATACACATGCTGTGTGTCAAAGATATACTTGAGGTGGAATCAATGGTTCATGAACACTGGGACTGAATATATTCAACTGTCTACTCAGTATCCTCAGTTGACCAATAGGTTGCAAAGTGTATCTCCAGGTAACAAATTGTCCTTTGATAGTATGGACTGAATGTATTCATATATTCATCTGGCTGCTACAGATGTGAGAAAAAAAAATTCTTATATTGAAAGCCTAACCTCCAATGTGATGGTATTAGAAAGTGAGGCCTTTGAGCGGTAATAAGGGAATAAGGGTATTCCCCTATGAATAAGATTGATGCTCTTAAGAGATAAGAGTTTGTTCTCTCTGCCCTCTGCCATGTGAGGCTCCAAGGAGAAGGCTGACTACAAATCAGGAAGCAGGTCTTCACCAGAATGAAATCTGCCAGCATCTTGATCTGGGACTTTCCGGCTTCCAGAACTGTGAGAGATGAATCGTTTAAGACACTCTGTTAATTTCTTAACAGGAGTTTGAGCTAAGACAGAGGCTCTATGTGCAGGTTACCTAGTGAGAGTACGTGGGGCAATTCATGAACAGAGAAACTTATTATAAATTGCATCCCCAAATTAGGCAATTATTAGATAGCAAAACCAGATACCTAGTTCGTGTCAGACAACCATGTCATAAAGGAGAGTACTTTCACTTTTAGGAAGGGGTTGTCCCTTCAAAGTTTTCTTTATAATACATTCTATCACTTCATGCCTCCAGTTTTTACTATGGCAGAAAATCATTATGAGTTGGAATTAAACCAATTATGTAACGATTCAGGTTTTGAATTAGAAATTAATTCCCTTGTCCCTACTCATTCCCTACAACATGAAGATGTTGAGACACTTTACTCGGTTATTTTGGAAGGAGTCGTCCTTCACTCTGACATCCCACCTTTTCTCCCTTTCACATCCAACCTGCGAGCAAATCCAAAAATCCCATTGACTCTACCCTCAATATATACTTCGAATCTGACCATTTAACATGAAGATTTATGCATACATATTTTTTCTTGGAAAAGCAAAAATAGTTTTGGTGCACTATGGATGACCCCAATTTAAATAAATGGTGATCTTTTAAAAATATGATATTTTCATAATTTGTGTAGTGTGACTTTTAAGCTAAAAATTTATTCTTTAAAGTACAATGAGTAGGGGCCTTTGTAACATTGGTGATACAGCGATTGCCCTCCCACTCTCCTCAGAGAACTGTTTTCTATACCACCCTCCCATATGCAACTATGTTTCAGGGGCAGGATTTTCCCCTCAATATTTCTAAATCTGTGCTAAGGAATTCTGCTATGATTAGTGTTTTTCTGGCAAATACACAAACATAGATGCTCTGTCTTCAACTGCAACTCTTAGGGAGCAGTGTCATTCCATGGTCTAGATTAGTGAATAACATTTCCATCTTGCCTTTGTAAACAGGATGGTGTCGCTTCCACCTGCTGTCCTCTTGTTTTTTCCTCAAAGGGTATCCAGAACAGCAACAGCTAAGGCAAATAGAGAGATGTTCCCTGGTGCTCAGTGGAATGTCCTGGGCTACTCTTTACCTTACTTCCAACCTTTGTGTTATCCCGCCCCTGTGTTCCTCTGCTGGCCCCGGTGACTGTGCACTCACCTCCTCCATGTTTGTGGAGTCTCTAGTAAGCATTAGGCATGCAATTTGGAGGAAGGACAGGAGGAAAGCTAGAGGGTTAACGAGTTCCAGTCTCTGGACCCTAGTGTTCAAGCTTAGAGCCAGCTTGACAGTTTCAGCCTTTAAACGGGCATCAGGAACTGCTACAGTTTACTAGGTATCACCAAACCGCTCCACTAGGGGGCAGCAGGTGAATTGCACTGAAATTCTCAAGTGAAATAATAAACCATGAGGTCCAGCAATGCTGGGGACATTGTCTGTTTCTGCCAAAGCCAAAAGCCTGTGGCTAGCAGACAGGATTACTGCAAGGGGAGAAAAGGCTGTCGGCAACGCTGAGTGAAAGCTAGAGGCTGCCAACAAAACTGAGCCTCCCTACCACTGTGTCCAGGGGCTTCTCTTCCTCTGCCCTGGGTCAGTTTGCTCTCTGCCAGTGTGCCCTCCTTGACCCTCTTCTTTCCCAATCCTGCATCCTTGGGTACATGCAGCCAGCTTAATTCTAAAATCCCTTCCAGGAGCATTTTTCAGGATAAAAACTCTTCTCCCGTATTCCCCAATATTACATTTCGGTGACTAAAAAGAAGTACTGATTTTCTCATTGACATTCTTCTAATCAGTAGTTCTCCACCAGGGATGATCCCCCTTCCCATCCCAGGGGACATTTGGCAATGTCTACAGACATTTTGGTTTGTCACGCTGGGATAGGGGGGTGAAGGATGATGAAAGCTACTGGCTTCCAGTGGGTAGAAGCCAGGGACGATGCTCAATATTTTCCTCTGTCAGACTCAATAAAACTAATTTTTTTGAATAAAAAATGTGACATGAAAATATTTTAATTTTCTAGAAGTCTCAGTGAGCCATCTTATTTTCTTCCATAATTTAAACATGCAGTGATGACCCTCAGGTCTATGTATCTAGGTCTCATTTTTCTATTAATCTCCAGACCCATGTTTCCAAATAATACGAGATTTCCATTAGAACGTCACGTAAGTCTCAGTAGATCATAGCCTAACAACTTTTCCAAATCTCTCCCTGTAAATTTGCTTCTCTGATAGCCTAGCTTGGTTCGCTCATTCATTCAACAAATATGTCTAACATTTCTCCTACCGTAGACCACCTCTGATTGACTAATGGACATTTTGGGGTTAGCATATTGAAGACGAAACTGCTGATCACCCTATCCCTTACCCCACTAAACCAAACTTGTACCCCATCCAAACTTTCCCACCTTGACAAAAATGAAATTGCTCCAGCAAAATCCTACTCATTCTTGGTTTCTCTCTTCGCATCCCGCATAAGCAACTCCTTTGACTCTACCCCCATAACATATCCTGAGTCCCAAGTGGCATTCAGTTTGGAGTGACAGGAAGGGATGCCAGTGTAAGGAGAATGTGCTGGGAAGGGGCAAGAATGGATCTAGGGAGCCAGGCTAAGGGTCTCTGGAAGTAATCCAGGCTGAAGATGATGTAGCCTAAACCAGAATGGTGGCCAAGGACAGTAAGAACTAGAGGAAATAGAGATACATATTTCAGAAGAGGAATTGGTGATGACTTGGTTGTAGAAATGCAAGAGAGGGGAAAACAGGATAATTCCCAGGTTTCTAGCTTGAGTAACAGAGAGGATGTGATTAGGGAGCCTGTGAGAGGTGAAGGCAGATTATGTAGGAAATTCAAGATACCCATTTTCGAGAAGCTATATTTGAAATACTTATTGGATATCCAAACTGAGATGGCAAGCAGGCTAATGGATATGTGAGTATGTAAATTTGGAAACAGTCAACAGATGGAGCGTATTTAAAGCCATTAAAATGAATGAGATTATCCACAGCAAGTACTTATGAAAGAAGAGAGCCCTAAACTGAGCCGTGAGGCAGGCTAGCCTGTCAAGGAGGACATTAGACTGTCATGCCACAGATTCCAAGGAGAGCATTTCAAGAAGAGGAAACCAGCCACCCTGTCAAATGCTCCTGGGAGGTGAAGATGAGGACAGAAAAGTACCCAATGATTGTGGCAAATGGAATTCATCTGCAAGATGACAAAAGTGATTTTATTTCAGTGTTGATGGCAGAAGACAGATTGGAGTGGGCTAAAGAGAAGATGTTTGCTAAGGTGGTACAGGCAGTGTTCCTAGACAGTTCTTCCCGAAAGTTTTCTTCTGCTAGGGAATAGAGAAATGAAGCAATAGCTAGAGGAAGATAGGGAATTAAGAGGCCACTGTGTGTATGAGTGTCTGTAAGTGTGTGTGCTGCACACTGAGAGATCAACATGTATTTATGCTGCTGGGAATTATCAAGTAGGAGAGGAGACTGTGGATGCAATGATGCCAGGTTCAGGGGAAGTCTTTAATGCAGCTTCATCATGAGAGGATGGGCCTCAAGGCTTGCGCTTATTAGGAAGAGGAATGCGTTCTCTATTGTTACACCTGAAGGTTAAACCAGGAGGAGGACCTAGGACAATACCCTAGAAGCCTGATTCATTTTGATACTTTTCTGGAATATGTTGATATGGTTTGGATCTGTGTCCCCACCAAATCTCACATTGAAATGTAATCCCCTGTGTTGGTGGTGGGGCCTGGTGGGAGGTGATTGGATCTGGGAGCAGATTTCTCAGGAGTGGTTTAGCACCATCTTCTTGGTACTGTCCTCATGATAGTGAGTGAGTTCTCGTGAGATCTGATCGTTTCAAAGTGTGTGGCACCTCCCTCCTCACTCTCTTGCTCTTGCTTTAGCCATGGGATGTGCGTGCTCCTCCTTTGCCTTCCACTATGTTTGGAAGCTTCCTGAGGCCTCACCAGAAGTAGATGCTGCTATGCTTCCTATACAGCCTGCAGAACCATTAGCCAATTAAACTTTTCTTATAAATTACTCAATCTTAGGTATTTCTAGCAATGCAAGAATGAATTAATACACATGTCTAGAAGCCTGAGTGTCTGAACCTGCCATCACCACAGCCCCATCTATAATTTTGCTTTTCATGTTTTTCTGCCACTAGATTTAGAAAAAATAAAAAATTCCATTCAGTCAAATATATTGATGATTTAATGGCCAGTGTCACATGTCATATGTTTTTCCAAAGGTTTAATGGTTTTTTTGCTGATTTTGTCTTGCAGAGTATGAAGGCCAGGGAAATCAAAGTATGTACTTCTAGTTAGCATAGGATGTAGTTTATAGGGGGTTAAAAACAGCAATAGGTAAGACACATTCTCAAAGCTTTTGAAAAAGTTATTGCCAGTAAACTTTCTCATTCAAAAACTATGTATTTATTCATATATGTACAGATACTTAATATTTTTAAAATAATATTTTTATTAATATATTCTTTGCATTGAGCTCAAAATCATTTTTCTTCAATATGATGGGTGGCATTCACTCAACACCTATTATGTGTCAGGCGTTCTGCCTATGTTAATCCTTAAAATAATATTATGGAGCAGATAGTAATAATTGTGGTCACTATTTATTAGTGTTTACTCTGCATCAGGCACTGTGCCAAGAATTTTACATAAATTATTGTTTACATAAAGGAAAAAAATCTGATACTAAATTAGTTATTAGTAGAGAGTTTATTTGGGCCAAGTTTGAGAACTGTAGCCCAGGAACATAAATTCAAGTTGCCCTGAAACTACACTCAGATTAGCAGCAGTTACAAGCAGGTTTTCTTTGTTTGTTTCAGACAGAGTCTCACTCTGTCACCAAGGCTGGAGTATAGTGGTGAGATCTCAGCTCACTGCAACTTCCGCCTCCCGGGTTCAAGCGATACTCCTGCCTCAGCCTCCCAAGTAGCTGGGATTACAGGCATGCGCCACCACACTTGGCTAATTTTGTATTTTTAGTAGAGACGGGGTTTCTCCATGTTGGTCAGGCTGGTCTCGAACTCCCGGACCTCAGCTGATCCACCTGCCTCCGCCTCCTAAAGTGCTGGGATTACAGGCGTGAGCCCCCGCGCCTGGCCACAAGCAGGTTTTTAAAGGAAAAAAGAAGCAGCAGCTTCTAAGTTGTTTACCAGGAATTTGCATTAAATAACACAAACTGTTGATTGGCTATACATTGTTCTTTGTAATACATATTCCAGGAACATGAAGATAATGGTTGAGGCAGCAAATCAGGAACAAAATAACCTTAAACAATTGCCCCAGGTGGCGAGGTGCGACTGAAGGCCCATGTTCCTGTCTCTCTGGGCCTTTTACAAAGGTCTGCAAAGGCTCTCTGAGACTTTTGCAGAACTCACATAGCTCAGGCTGCTCTGAGCTATTTTTCTTTTTTCCCTACTTGTTAAATTTTTATATGGCACAAATATTATAAAATTTTAACTGGTATTTTTTTCTATGACATTTTCATGTGTCTTTTGGCCTTCATCTGATTCAGAGAGCCAGAGCATTTTATTCATTTTCCCAAGGAAGGAAAAGCAGAGAGTTGGGGTGGGAAACATTTCAAAATCCTAGCCTTTTGGGGGAAAAAGCAGAGAACTAAAGTTTTGGGAAAATGATTGGGGAAAACACATGTTTATTTAGTAGCTGGGCTTTCCTGCCCCAACAACTAGACAAAAATGCCCTGGGCCAGAGAAGGGTGAGGGAGGTTGTGTGAGAAAAGCTAACAAGCTTGTCCAACCCACCTTATTTTGTTGTTGCTGTTCAGTTTTGTTTTGTTTTAGGCTTTTAGCAGCCTGAAGCCATGGTTTTTACTTTCTGTCTCTAGTGATGAGCAGAAAAGAGGGACGAGGAAGGGGCTTTACTGGCCCAACCAGAAGCAGAACCCATAACTCTATTCTCTCCCCTGGACAACCCTGTCAGAGAGCAGGAGTCTGAAAAAGATCCCTGTCCTGTCCACCTCACCCAGTCCCCAGTCACAGTCAACCCCTGCAGGGAGGGCTGCTATAAGCTTTATGGGTGGAGCCCCAGGGAGGCAGAAAGACTCCCAGGAAGAAGTGGATGTGTGGTGTTTTTAAGTGGGTGCAGCCCTTTGCGGTGTTTCAGAGAAGTAAAGAACCACAGCAGTCTCTGGTCCTGATGAGGTCACGCAGCCAGGAACCAAGGATGACCGTTGAGACTCTAGGTATGTGAAGACTAAGGGCCAGAAGTTTGATGACTTCTCATTGGATGCCGAGAGTCCCCATTCTCTCTCTCCCTTATCACTAGGCAAGCCCTCCAAAAATTAAAGAAAAAAAGTAAAAGCATCTGTGGGAAAGACAGTGTGCTGTGTGTGTGCATGTGTGTATGTGTGTGTTGGGCACAAAGGGAACCCACTGTCCCGAGCTGGCAGTTGTGTCCTCTGGTGGAATAGAGCCTCACAGTAGGAATTAAGTAACCCTGTGATGTACACTTGGGTGTCGAAGCAAAGTTTTGCCAATGTCAAACCAGCAAAGGGGCCAAGATTTGAGCCTAAACTGACTCCAGATTCTAATCCTAGGGAGTCTAACACTATGCTAGATTGCCTTGGGATTTATAGGTGGTGAAGCATGACTCACAGGAAGATGAAAACACTTGCCCACAATCCAGAGCTCATGGAGGGAAGTTGGTGTCTGAACTCAGTCTTGGCTCTTTCTTCACATTCCTCACTGCCTCCTTAGAGTTAGTATGTACTAATTTTAAAGCTGCACTTTTTCTTTTTCTTTTTCTTTTTTGGAGACAGAGTTTTGCTCTGTCACCCAGGCTGGAGTACTGGCGCCATCGCAGCTCACTGCAACTTCTGCCTCCTGAGTTCAAGCAACTTTCATGCCTTAGCCTCCCAAGTAGCGGGACTACAGGCATGCACCACCACACCGGCTAATTTTTGTATTTTTAGTAGAGACGGAGTTTCACCATGCTGGTCAGGCTTGTGTCGAATTCCTGACCTCAGGTGATTCGCCTGCCTTGGTCTCCCAAAGTGCTGAGATTATAGGCATGAGTCACTACACCTGGTCAGCTGTGCTTTTAAAATTCTAAAACACTGTATTGGTCAGTCTCTCTAATGGAATATGGATATTTACAGCATAAATATGAAATGTCTAGTCCAATGATTTCATTTTGGAGTAAGAGATATTCATGGAGAGGGCATAGAAGATGCAGTCCCCATAAGCCCCCAGAATTTATTCCCAGGAATAGACGAAGATGGCAAAAGATTCTTGTAGCTGAAGACAGTTAAGGATGGTGTTTGTGCTTATGTTGCTCTGGGTATCTTACAAATTTGTGGGGGGCCACCAGTCATCACAAACCCATTAATTCATTGCCTTCGATATCTCACAAATTTGTGTGGGGCTGCCAGTCACCAGACAGTCCCTCCTAGGATTGAATCTCCCCAGGATTAACCAGGCAACCAGGGTTGAGACCACTTACAGATGGAACGACTTAAGACAGCCTATCCTGAAGCCTGACAGGTTTGGAACAAAGAGTGTGCTGCTTAAAATATTACTTGTCTTGGACTTTCTAATTAGTTTAGTCTGGCCACTGAATGTGACCAGAACATCATGCCTCTCAGATGGCAGAGACCAAAAGAGAGCACTCCCACTTGGTCACGACTCAAACTCTTAAGGATATAAAATAAGACGAGAGGGGAACCTCATCCGGTTTTATTTTGGAGACTCACAGCAAAATTTGTCTAAATAGACAAAAGTCTGGTCAAAACCACAAAACTGTCCAGTTTGCAAAGCCAGCTTGAACAACAGGCTTATAGAGATTTTAGGCGCATGTTCTACCCTCTGGTACTGTGAAAATAAATAATTCAAATTCTCAGCTGCTGAAACTCTAAATTATGTTTGAGCCTTAAAGGGATGTGATTATGGTACCTGAGTCACATGACAGACAGCTGTAACCTTTGTTTCTCTGATAATAGATTAAGCCTTCCTCCTTACCTGCCTTGTTTTGTAACAATTTTAGTTTACAACATTTTAGTTGTAGATGACAGAAGGGCACAAAGGGAGACCCCTTCCCTCTACTCTGTTGATCTTCATGATAGATTAACCTCCCTCTTACCTTTTTCACACAAAGACTTCATGGCTATCACATTGTCTTAAGGTGGAAGGTGAAATTCACTCTTTCGATTGGAAAGGAAATGAAAACCAGCTATAAAGAAAACAACCCATACTGAAAAGAAACGAATTGTACCTAATTAATTTATTATAACTCTATAACTTGTATAGAAAATGTTGAAGTTAATCCTATTACATTTCTTTTTCTTCTTCCTATATAAGCAAAAACTTAACTTTTAACTGCAGAGCATTGATCCCATTTCTCTGGAGTCTGTGAGTCCCAGAATGGCCCTTCCAAGCTTTTCACTTGAATAAACTCTTTAAAACTGGATTCTGACCCTTTTAATTATATTATTTCAGGTTGATATATGTGGCTACCCAAGAAGGGACCCAAAATGAATCTTGCCTTGACCGCTGCTGCTTTGTCAATCAACACCTGGTACCAGCAGGACTGTTTTTATCCAACTGACTTTTGCCAAAGTTTGCAGGAGCCCTTGGCAAGGCCCCTCCTGGGTTCCAAACATTATCTCTAATATATCCCACCTTATTACAAGGTCCCATTCCTCAGAGTAAACACTTGGTCCAAATGGTGGGTGTTATAAATACTCCTGTATCAGCACATAAGTCTCAACCTGTAACTTTTCAACTAGGTCCCTTACAAGGGACACATATTTTACTTTTGGTTTCCTTAGTTTCCATCCAGTAAGAAAACTTCTTAGAACTATGTAATACCCATATTTCTTTCTCTTAGAAAGGTGAAATGTATTTAGAATTAGATGCTATACATGATAAAACAGAATTAACAGACAGAAAATTTTTCAAAATCAGCTGGGTGCCTGTCATCCCAGCACTTTGAGAGGCAGAGGTGTGTGGATCACCTGAGGTCAGGAGTTTGAGACCAGCCTGGCCAACATGGTGAAACTCCATCTCCACTAAAAATACAAAAATTATCCAGGCATGGTGGTGTGCACCTGTAGTCCCAGCTACTTGGGAGGCTGAGGCAGGAGAACTGCTTGAATCTGGGAGGTAGGGGTTGCAGTGAGCAGAGATAATTCCACTGCACTCCAGCCTGGGCAACAGACACAGACTCCATCTCAGAAAAAAAAAAAAAAGAAAAAGAGAAAAGGATTTTTTTCAAAATCTAATCCAATTGCTATCCACCTTGCCATCAAAGACACTGACTTACTACGTGATGAATTACAAAATGCAATAAGGCAATACCTGATCAATTGTGGTCAAAGTCCTGCATTGATACAGGAAAATATTGTTTTAACTACTTCAATAAAAATTTAAGTAGACTCATTGGAAATGGCTTCCAAATAGCAGACAATATCCTTTGAGAACTGAAGCCCTAGAAGAAAAAGAAAAATAAAGTATAATCTTAGATTATATAGAAAGAGTACTGGTCATTCTCTGTACAAGTCCTTGTAATGCACCGATTCTCCTGGTAAGAAAACCTAATGGTAGAGGGTAGAGGTTTATGCAGGATTTGAGAGCAATAAACAGCACAGTAATTCCACAGCATCCAGTTGTGCCTAATCCTCACACGCTGGTCACAGCCATACCATCTAATGCAGAAATTTTCGGTCATAGATTTTTTTTTTTTTTTTTTTTTTTTTTTTGAGACAAGAGTCTTGCTCTGTCACCAGGCTGGAATGCAGTAGCATGATCTCAGCTCACTGCAACCTCTGCCTCCCAGGTTCAAGTGATTCTCCTGCATCAGCCTCCCAAGTAGGTGGGATTACAGGCATGCCCCACCGTGCCCAGCTAATTTTTTGTATTTTTAGTAGAGAAGAGATTTCACCATGTTGGCCAGGATGGTCTCGATCCCTTGACATCATGATCCACCTGCCTCGGCCTCCCAAGTGCTGGGATTACAGGTGTGAGCCACTGTGCCTGGTCAGTCATAGATTTATGTAGTTGCATTCTTCAGTATTCCTTTAGATCAAGATAGCTAATTGCTCTTTAACGTCATATGGAAAGATAGACAATATACCTGGACAGTCAGGCCCCAAGGATACACTAAAAAGCCTGACTTACTTTTTACAAATATTAAAAACAGACCACTCAGACATTGACTTCATTGAGAAGTCTATCTTAATACAATATGTAGATTATTTACTTCCTTGATTAAAGAACAATGGGCTTTCATGTACAACAATTGGCCCTAAAGAGTGATAAGGTTTATAAAGGAAAAACTTCAATTTTGTCAAAATCAAGTAAAACACTTAGACCATCTGATAAGGTTTGGCCCAGTGTCCCCACCCAAATCTCATGTTGAATTGTAATCCCCATTGTTGGGGGAGGGACCTGATGGGAGGAGATTGAATCATGGGGATGGACTTCCCCCTTGCTGTTCTTGTGATAGTGAGTGAGATCTCATAGATTTGAATGTTTATAAGTGTTCAGCACTTGCCCCTTCACACACTCGCTCTCTCTCTCTCTTCTGCTCCACCGTGGTAAGACGTGCTTGCTTCCCCTTCACCCTCCACCACAATTGTAAGCTTCCGAGGCCTCCCAGCCATGCTTCCTATACAGCCTGTGGAACTGTGAGTCAATTAAACCTCTTTGCTTCATAAATTACCCAGTCTCAGATAGTTCTTTATGGCAATGTGAGAACAGTCTAATATACCATGTAACAGCCAAGGAAGGACTTTCTATTAATCCAGCTAGGTTGAAAGGAATTCTAGCTTTTCCATCACTGAGAAGCAAGAAGCAATTGAGAGGGTTTTGGGGGCTGACAGGATATTGTAGAAACTGGATCCCCAACTTTTCTTCAAACACCCAGCCTTTATATACTCTCTTATAACTGGAAATTACAGACCTTCTAGACAGGACAGAAAAAAGTCAAATAACATTAGAAATGATCAAAAATGACTTTGCTAAATCCTCAGCTTTGGTATATCCAAATTATTATATAACCTTCAATTTTCAGTACTCAAACACTAAAGTGATGGAAATGCTTTAGGGATTCTAACTCAAAAACATGGAGACCAAAATAGACTTGGGGGTATTATAGCCAATAAACACCCTGTAGCAGGAGGATGGCCACCTTGTATGCAAGCCATTAACAGCTAATGCTTTGTTAATTAAGACAACTGAAGACATTGCAATGGGAACACCCCTTACCATCTTCATCTCTCATTCTATGGAGGCACTGCTGAACTCACACCATATTCAGTATTACTCAGTTCTCGGACTGGCCTCACATGAGGTCCTAGTTCTTTCAGCTCCTTATATCACTATATCTAGGTACAACAATGTAAACCCTGCAACTCTTTTGCCTTTGTTTTAAGATGAGCTGCTGCACAACAGCATAGCCCTAATTGATCAATGTCTTTCTCCCAGGTCATAGCTATGAGAAATCCCCCTTGCAAATACTGATGTTGTTGTTTGGCTTATAAATGGACCTTACTTAATGGATGAATCTGGATTCTATAGGGCTGGATACACTATAGTGCCTTTAACTGAAGAAACAGGAAGTGCCTGTCTTCCAAAAGCCACTTCACCTCAACAAGTAGAATTAATAATATTAATTAGGTCCTGTCAATTGGCAGAAAAATATATTCACTAGTATTTACACAGACAGTAGATATGTTTTTGGAGTAGCCCATGATTTTGAAATGGTATGGAAACAAAGAGGATTCTCAATTTCGTCAGGTCAATCCATTAAAAAAAAGACATCTTATTTCACAACTACTAGAAGTCATATTATTGCCCAAATCATTGGCCATTATTAAAATTCTAGGTCATTCCAAAAAAGATACTCCAGAATGCAGAGGAAATTAGTGATCTGATAAGGTCACAAAGAGCACTACTCTAAACACATCTAAACAGGAAAATCTACCTGTATTAACTTTTAAGGAAGCACTTGAAATTTATATAAAATTAACTCAATCCAGAGTCCCAAAATGCGCACAAAAAGTTTGGGACACAAAAGGGGGAGAATAGTCACCAAAAGATGAAGAATGACGACTTGCCCATACTTCTTGCTGAATTACAGCCATCATATTTTTAAAGACAGGGTTTCAGTCTGTCACCCAGGATGGAAGGCAGTGGCATGAACATGGCTCACTATAGCCTTGACTTCCTGGGCTCAACCCATCCTCCCACCTCAGCCCCCTGAGTAGGTGGAACACACCACCATGATGATTGGCTAATTTTTAAATTTTTTGTAGATATGGGATCTCACCATGTTGCCCAGCCTGGTCTCAAACTCCTGGCCTCAAACAATCCTCCTGCCTCAGCCTCCCGAAGTGTTGGGATTACAGGTGTGAGCCACTGCACCTGGCCTACAGTTATCATTTTTAACATATGTGCATGATGTAACTTACTGGAGTCCTGCCAAAATGGTTGCCTTGGAAAAATAATATTACTGGAAACCATTTCCAACAATAGCCCATAAGGTACACAAGCGGTCATATTTGCCCAAATATAATCCAGGAAAAGCATTACTTACTTCCCAAAGATATTTTTCTTTATCTGAGACTCTCTTTGAAATACAGCAACTAGATTGTTTCCTAATTGCCACTTTCATGAGGCTACAGATATGTCCTGGTAATTATTTGCATGTTTTCTTATTGGGTAGAGGCATTTCCATGAAGAAGAGCAATAGTCTTAGCAGTAAGTAAAATTATTGTAGAAAAAATTATTCCAACCTGGGCATTTCATTGGAACTTCATAGCAACAGAGATACCTACTTCACTGGAGAGATAATTCAATCAGCATGTAGTATCTGGCCTATTTTTCAGTATTTCCATTGTGTTTATTACTCCCCATCATCTGGGTTAGTAGAATGCACAAACAGAGTAATAAAAACCCAACTGGCAAAATTAACTGAGGCTTTTAAAATTCCTTGGCCAAAATCCCTTCCATTGGTTTCGCTAAACAAAAGATTTACTCCTTTTGGTAAATACCAGTTATCTGCATTTAAAATAACAGGAAAACCTATGAAAATGTCTCCTAGAAATTATGCCTCCTTGTGACTTAGTAAAATAATCTTTTCACAGAAAACTTCTTGGAAACATAAATCTAAAGAACCACAGAATTGAACTTGGAGATTTTGTCTATTGGAAACATTTCTTAAAAGACTCTCTCCAACCAGGATACAATGGTCCTTACCAGGTACTTCTCACTAATCCTTGTGCTGCTAAATTAGAAGGCATAGACTCCTGGATTCACATCTCACATCTAAGGAAAGCTGAGCCTCCTGAATAGACTGTTTCACCAGAGTAATCTTCTACTTAAGATAAGATGACGCCCAATTGAGAAGAAGATGGCAGCAGACATGGTTGGGTGTCCCAAGACCTGGACCAGGTCTGTATCTAAATTAATGCTTAATATTAACAACCGTTAATAGGTGGAGAATATTTTATTTTACAAGCTTCTATAAACTTCTTTTTTTTCTCTCCTTGGTTCTCATGCCTTGGTACTACTATACCACTTGTTGCCCATAAAGCAACCTCTTTTTGCAATGGGCCCAACACTATGCTAATAGGTTACAAAAGGATGCTCATTGGGTATGTGGTCTCATGTCCCTTTCCAGTAGTTCTGGATTTCCCATGGTGGAAATCTCTTCTTCAAGGGCAAGATTGGATAGAATATCAGAAATATTACATATCCATGTTTCCCCAGAGCAGTTATTGGTACTTAACACTAGTATGACTAAACATAATAACCATCACTGGTCTATTACCAATACCTTACAAAATAAAGGGTAAGGGAAGAACTTTTCCGTGAAAGAAACTAATTCACTAGCTTTAATGCTGTGCTGCTCCAACTGAGAGACGAAACAGACACTGCCCCAATTGAGAAATAAGACTGTAACCAAACGTAGGTTCAGCTGCTCACCACTTCCCAAACCGAATAACAAGGACAAGGTTCAGTAGAAGGAAAGTGACTTCATTTTCCAAAGCTAACAGTGGGGAAGTGGTTCAGGTTCCTGTCTTAATGAAACTGCTTCAAAATTCTTGGGCAAAATGCTAGGGTTTAAGAAGGGGAAGTTTGGTATGGAGGATATGTAGTGGGTTGGGGTCGGGTGAGGGGCGTGCAAGGCAGTGCTGATCTACGTGACTTGTTTTGATGACTTATCTTGAGTTATCGTCCCATCTCGAGAATGGGTTGGCACCATCTCAGGCTTGACCAGGTTGTACATTAGCTGCTGCCTTGAAGTAATCTCCTGATGGGGGATAATTCCATAGGCACCTGGATTGTCTCGAGATTCAACCCCTGGAACTTCTAAGCAAACATAATTAGATAAGCTAGCAATGCAAGGAAGTACCTGGTAGAAAGAAGGAGAATAAAGCTTATTATTTCATTACTAATAATTTGTACAAAGGACTGCAGAAGGAAAAAGAAAAAAAAACAAAAATAGAGTCCTTGGTTACAACACCTCACTGTCAAATGCCATTCTATTTCTATGGAACACAAGTGACACATTCATTCTAGCTACTTCCTATTGCAAAGGGGTGTAGTTAAAAGATATTGGAATGGAACTGATCTCCTTGGAGGTGAAAGTGTTCTCAAGTACCTGGGCTCACAGATGAAACCTGTTGCAGCATTACGGTGAAGACCCTTGAAAGTCCCTGGGAAAGTCTATCTTGTATCCCATGCAAAAGGTATAGCATCAGTAAAACCCACAGCAAAGAAGTATCCCTATTTCCCACAATTATAGTGAGAATTACCAGTAACTGTTCCCATCAGGATGGTCCTGACCCAAACTAGGATATAAACCATCTAATGACAATGTAGGGTCTGGGTCTAACATGACTTGATGTAAACCATCTAATGACAATGTAGGGTCTGGGTCTAATATGGCTTGAATTTTATACATGTCTTATGTACATATGTATATATATATGCATGTGTGTGTGCATATATATGTATATTTAACAGATTACAGGAGGAGCTATGAATATTGTTGAAGATGGTGATAAACTCTGTCTAGTTCTTAAGAATAGATCAGTTTAGTTAAACAGCTGTTTCCCGTTCCAGGAGGTAACATTGCAGATGGGCTAGGTCTCAATATGTGATAAAGGTGAATAGGAGGCATTTTTATGGAAACAGAAGAAAAACAAAGGTTGATGTTGGGCACAATCTATCTTCAGTTTCAAAAGAAGGCAGTGGCAATCTGATACATTTTTCTCACTTGTGTCTCAAGGAATAAGCTTTAGCTTGTAGGGCCTCAGTAAAAAGGTAGCAGCAATTTTATTGAGTCCAAGTCAAAAAAAAGGGAAAATAAATTTAAAAGCATTAGTTTGGGGAATTGTTGCCTGGAAAAAATCAAGATACAATCCAAATTGCAGAGAAAAATAAAAAATCAAAAACAGTGGACAAGACTAGACTCTAACAATAGGTGTACTATAGTTTTTTTTTTTTTTTGAAACACAAATTTTCTTTTTTCAGTCCCCATTTTTACTACAGACAAATCATAGAACAAATTTATTTGTAAAACAAGTTTTAGTATTATTATATTTGGCCTGATTAGCCTCATTATTTGTATAAAGTGCAGCAAGAATAATTATTTGCCATATAGGCCCTTTTTAGAAAGTTGACTTTGCTGGAATGCTATTTTTTCGTAAGAAATCTCAGATTAGACTTTTTAAAGCCTCGAGTTCAGCCATGGATTTATCTGCCTGCAAATATCTGTATGAATTGGGTAAATTCTTCTCCTTTCAAGATCCCATAAAAACTTGGAGCTCCTAGGCCTATCAGAAAGTGACATTTTTTACTTACCACAGGTCAGGAAAGCTATATAGGAACTATATAGACAAGAGGTGAGGCCAGTTTTACTTAGGGTTCTTTTATCAGCTCTATAAGTCAACTTTGATTCCTTAAAGCAGTCTGTTTATAACTGAAACCATGCCATTCATGTCAATGCCTTGGTAAAATGACCAGTGCCTCCAATGCCTCCAATGGTGTCCTGTTTAAAAAAAAAAAAAAAAGACAGATTTTTATTAAACTTATACAAATAATTATACTGCCATAAATTAAGTATACTTACAAATAGTTTTCAAATTCTGGAGAAATCAGGTAAAGGACAGAAATGTTTCAAATTTTTTTCACAAGAATATACTCTGTAAATCACTCAAAAGAAAAAGAAAGATTTTCTGGACTCTGAAAAACAAAAGAATTACCAATACTTTAAATAAAAGTCATAAAAAGATTATTTTGGCCTTCCATTAGTTCAGTCTGTGTAACTAACTCTTGTTCTGCTTGATATTCATGAACACATTAGCTCTTCATGGGAGTCTTGGAAGTTTTTTACTTTATTCTAATGTCATAATCTCAAAAGTTATCAGAAACCTGCATTCAAGAGCACCTACCTATGGGATCAGAGTCCTACAGCTGATTATAAATCCATATTTTGAAAAGAATCAAAATAAAACAACAATTATGGATGAAACAATTTCAGAGCAGCCATGGTTGAAGACACAATTGACAAGGAAATTTCATCATCTCTGTGGCACATAATAATTTAACATAGCAATCATTATTACTGACAGCATATACTGAGACATATCAGAATTATAGGAACCTTATACAGTTTTGAGACAGATATTAGTAATACATTTATATGAATGTATAACGAATCCAATAAAGTTAAACATTATTTTATATTTCACGATGCTTCCTGCATGATTTTAATTTCCAAATAAGCCCAATATGTCTCTTTTAGACTTCAGGAGATGTAATATCTAAAAAGGTTAATGAGATCTAAAAAGGCTTAATTTAGAACTTGGAATTTCAATTTTGGAAGGTTTGTCATATATCAATGGCTTAAAAGATCTGATAACACAAAATGGAATCACAGGTTATTCATTTAGCTAAAATGACAACTCAAAATATCAAAAGACAAAAACCTTTACTCACTGATAGAGGGGATACTCAGTTTTCTAAACAACAAACTTACATAGTTTGTATATTTGTCCCCACCCAAATCTCATGTTGAATTGTAATTCCCAGCATTGGAGGTGGGGCCTGGTGGGGGGTGATTAGATTATGGAGGTGGATTTCTCATGAATAGTTTAGTGCCATCCCCTTGATGCTTTTCTCACAACAGTGAGTGAGTTCTCATGAGATCTGGCTGTTGAAAAGTGTGTGGCACCCACACTCTCTCTTGCCCTTGATCTGTGAGATGCCTCCTCCCCCTTTGCCTTCTGCCATGATTGTCACCTTTCTGAGGCCTCCCTAGAAGCCCAGCAGATGCTAGCACCATACTTTTTATAAAGCTTGCAGAACCACGAGCCAATTAAACCTCTTTTCTTTATAAATTATCCAGTCTCAGATATTTCTTTATAGCAAGAAAAGCCTAATATAAAGACAAAATAAAGAAATCACCAGGCCAACTAAATCTCTCTCTTCTCCCTTTCTGTCTTCTTTTTTCTTTTTTCTTTTCTTTTTTTTCTGTAGCTTACTCAAAAGGCAAAGAAAACCCTTTCATTATCTTGTTTAAAAAAGAAAAACAAATTTCATCTTTGTATTGTTGCATTACTAACATTGAGGTTATATTTTTTCTTTCCTTTTGGTTTTTGAGACATAGTCTCACTCTGTCACCCAGGCTGGAGTGCAGTGGCATGATCTCAGCTCACTGCAACATCCACCTCCCAGGTTCAAGTGATTCTCATGTCTCAGCCTCCCCAGTAGCTGGGATCACAGGTGCATGCCACCACACCTGGTTAATTTTTGTATTTTTAGTAGAGACAGTGTTTCACCATGTTTGCCAGGCTGGTCTTGAACTCCTGGCCTCATGGGATCCACCCTCCTTGGCCTCCCAAAGTGCCGGGATTATAGACTTGAGCCACCATCCCTGGCCTAAACTTAATTTTTTATAAAATCTTGAAAGCCAGTCTATTAATTTGACCATAAGGTAAGATTTTTATAAACCCTTTATTACTCTTTGTAATTTTTTGTTAAAGAGCAGATCAATGCTCTAAGAAACCTCTGTAATTTTGACACATGGGCACAGATTCTGGCCCTGCATCAGTGTCCTTTTATTTTAATGCTCAATTTATGGATATACAAAATAATATCCTTTAATTTTAGCCAACTTGTTCACACACAGAATTTATTTTATAAGATTAATCAGGCTGGGCACTGTGGCTCACACCTGTGTTCTTAACACTTTGGGAGGCTAAGTTGTGTGGATCATTTGAGGTCAGCAGTACAAGACCAGCCTGGCCAACATGGTGAAAACTCATCTCTACTAAAAATACAAAAATTAGCCGGGTGTGATGGCGTGTGCCTGTGATCCCAGCTACCAAGGAGGCTAAGGCAGGAAAATCACTTGAACCTGGTAGGCAGAGGTTGCAGTGAGCCAAGATTGTACCACTGCACTCCAGCCTGGGTGACAGAGTGAGACTCCATCTCAAAAAAAAAAAAAAAAAAAAAAAAAAAAATTAATCTTCTATAAACTTTTTATAACTTGCTTAAAATTGGTTTTATTCTTTTTTTAAAAATTTAAAACAATCTTTAAACATCTAAAATAGGCAAAATTACTTTATCTTTAATAAAAAACCATGTTTCCATACCTTTTTATAACTTTTTACCAAGACATATTCTACTTTCTTTAGACAACTTACATGTAAAACTGTTTTTCTAGCAGTCCCAATTACATATGTATAATGTAAACTCCTAGCAACTTTTATTCTTAGTGAAAGATATAGGAAGTAAGCAATTTTAATTATATACTAGGTGTAGAATCTAGGAGACAGGATAGAACTTCAGATAATGTTGACTTTTTCCAGCATAGCCAGGGAGCATAACTAAGTTCATGTGTCCCCTGGCTTTACTTAGAATTTAATGGCTCCAAAACTGGTGAGTCCAACAATTTTTAAAATGTCATAGAAGCAGTTTGTGATCTTAAAACATCTAGCAAAGACAGTATCTGGCTTGCCTAATTCAGAGTAAGTGTCTAAATTCTGAAGACAACTTTATTTTATTTTACCAATAATCTTTACCACTCTCTTTATTTCCCAAAGATTACTAAAGTCACACGACATTTTAAAGCTTTTCTATTTTTTTAATAAAATATTTTGTTTAGCTGCTTATTTTTTTTGAGCCAATTAATTAGAGCTCTTTTCTATATTTTGGTAGTGAAACATCACACACACAATACATATAAATACACAGACAGACAGACAGACAGAGGCAGGTGATATGATTTTTCATTTGCCAGTTTTAAGTTTCTTCTTCTCATTTTAGATGATCAGTCTCTTGATTACCTGTTCCCTGTCCCAAACAATTGTCAGCCAGACCACTTCAAATTTACATTTTTATAGAAATATTTATTAGGTGAAATAAAATAGAGAACTCATATTTGATTTAGAGTGAGGAAAAATGGTGTGGGTAAAAGTTCAGTCAAGACAGCCGACGAAGGCAGACACTCTTACAAATGGACATTTTCTAAAAGATCTAAGTTTCTTAATTGGATTATTGGCTTTAAGGTGGAAACTTTTTTTTTTTTTTTTTTTTTTTGTTTTTTGAGACGGAGTCTCGCTCTGCCGCCCAGGCTGGAGTGCAGTGGCCGGATCTCAGCTCACTGCAAGCTCCGCCTCCCGGGTTCACGCCATTCTCCTGCCTCCGCCTCCCGAGTAGCTGGGACTACAGGCGCCCGCCAGCTCGCCGGGCTAGTTTTTTGTATTTTTTAGTAGAGACGGGGTTTCACCATGTTAACCAGGATGGTCTCGATCTCCTGACCTCGTGATCCGCCCGTCTCGGCCTCCCAAAGTGCTGGGATTACAGGCTTGAGCCACCGCGCCCGGCCAACTTTTAAGGAACAGGGCCAGGAAACATGCATTTTGTAGGGCTAACAAGCAGGCACAACAGACCTCCCCAAATCAAGGATCTCATTTTTCCACCAAATCCTGGGTCCCCCAAAGAGGGAAATGTTACAGGATAGACAGTGCAATGCTTTCATGTTGTATCCCATCAAAAGGACATTTCTGTGAAGCTGGTGGGCAACACAAAGCCAATCAGCCCATTCTATAATCAGCCCATCCCCCATTCCATACCTTCCAGTTGTCCAAGAGCAAACTCTGCTTATTTAAATGCCCAATGAAAGTTGTATGGCCCTGTAAGAAGAATTATTTATTATAACTGCCATCAGTCATTTTACAAAGTATATTTTTAAATCTAGCTATTACATATCAAAGTCAAACTTTTCTCATAATGCCAAGTAATTTCTGGTCCCCCTACCCCACAAAGTAAAAAAGATTAGATAAAAGAGGAAGGAACAACAGGCAGGAGTATATGGAGAATCGGACAGAATTCTGCTGACTAACAAGTGTTTAAAGAGAGAGAGCAGGGTCTTTAAAACAATATATGTCCTAAATATCAGTTTTAAGTCAGTCGACTTTCAACTATAAAGCTCTCAAAATAAAATCCTTTCAAATCTTTTATTATCAGATTTTAGCTAGGAAAAGCAGCCAATATTTCTGGCATTTGAATTTTTTTTCCTTCAATTTTGAATGAATTTTCACCATTTACATTTTAGTTAGAAGTGGCTGAACTGTATAAGAAAAACAAAATCTCAGTACTAGTAACTTAATAATAGCAGATTTGAAGTAGGCAGAAAAGAAAAGAAATAAAGAAAGATAATGTCCCAAATGTAAATGGTACACACTCACACAGTCACAGTTTCTAATGGTGCTCTCCCAAACAAGTCCCCGCTCAAGGGGCTGGGTAAAGTGTCTGGAAACCTCCTCCGTCCCGATCACAAATGGCTCCAGGAGTAGCTGAGTCCAAACAGAGCAAAGCTCCAGTGGCATCACAAACACAAATAGTGTACATGCCCAAACTGTGTTGTGAGCAGCTAAGTCTAAGCAGACCAGAGCCCAAGCAATACCACCCAAAAAGACAGAGCTAAGCTGGGTGCACACCAGCTGCCTCATTCAGTTTCCAAAGTTTGTCAACTTACTCAGAGGTCACTTTCTTTGTACCAGCGAAGTGCAGAAGCCAGCCAGTGCCATGGTGGAAAGAGCAGGGAGGCTCCCCAGGACAAAAGTGTCCTGTCGGTTTTGGGGGAAATTCCCCAGGGTTTCGGCCATAGTGTCAGCGAGCTATAAGCAGCTGGTGCTCACAGGCAGCCCCCTGGCCCGTTTGGCAGCATGAAGCCAGACTGACAGACTAGGATCACCCAGCACGCACAGCTTCCCTGTACAGGACTCCAAAAATTGTAACTGAATGCATATTTGGCCGCTTGTCACTTGCAGAATCAAGTAACAAGGACAAAGCGCGATAGAAAGAAAGTGAAGTGACTTTATGTTCCATTGTTGACAGTGGGAAGTAATTCAGGCTCCTGCTTTAATGAAACCACTTTAAAATTCTCAGGCAAAATGCTAGAGCTTAAGAAGGGAAAGTTTGGTATGGAGGAAATGCGCGAGTAGGGGGTGGCAAGGTGACTTGTTCTGATGACTTGAGTTATTGCCCCAAATTGTGAATGAGCTGGTGCCATCTCAGGTTCGACCAGGTTGTAAATTAGCTGCAGCCCTGAAGTAATCTCCTGGTGGGGGATAATTCCATAGGCACCTGGATTGTCTCAAGATTCAATCTCTGGAACTTCTAAGCAAACATAATTAGATAAGCTAGGAATGCAAGGGAGTGCCTGGTGGAAAGAAGGAGAGTAAAGGATATTATTTTATTACTAAAAAGTTAATAGAAAAGGATTGAAGAAGAAAAAGGAAAAAAAACCTTAAAAATAGGATACTCAGTTATAAGAAAACTCAACTTCAGTACCAAATAACACAAATTTAAGATGGGTTTATCTGGCTTATTCCCTCCCGTCAACTCAGCTACTTTGTCTATGTTGGGAACAGAGAAATTACATTTAAGATACCTGGCCTAATTGCACCAGAAATATGGGATGGATACCCAAAGAACAGTATTTCCACACCATTATATTACAAAATACTCACTGGCCTGCCACTGAATAGACACAACAACTGAGTATTTCTTGGTTAGCTTCAAATGGAAAGTTTTGGCCATGTGGCACTAGTATATGGACATGGCTACCCCCAGGATGGATAGGACAATGTTCCTTGGGTTATGCTTGGGCACAAGGTCAAATAGTCCATACCCTATCAAAACCTGCAAATTTTTCTCATTTACAATCCTGCTGGGCTTGTTCTGTGTTCCTTTGGTATATTCATTTAGCTTCCATCTTCATCCCACAACTGGATATTTGAGACTGTCATTTAGCATGTAGAGGCCCTCATCAATTATACACAAAAGGCTCTAAACGATAGACACATCAGTACTTTGTTATTACACAGTGAAGTTGCTGTTACAAGAAAGGCTGTATTGCACAAGCTTTAGACACACCCACTGCAGCCCAAGTTACCATATAAAAACTGAATGTTGGGTCTCTGTCCTAGATGAGTCTAATAACATCAGTAAATTAGTGGCTGATATGGAAACCCCAATAACCAACTTTTCAGATCCCAAATCTTCTCTAAGTGACTAGCTAAGTAGATGGGTTGGATCTTGGATAACTTAACAGCAAAAGCTGTTACTTATTCTAGGAATTGTAATTGTATATTGTGTTTTGTTCTGGTTTTGTCTACACTGTTGTTACAGCATTTCTTTAAAATGGAGTCAACATGTGACTGAAAAGACTAAAATAATGGTCACCCAAATAATTGCATAAATTGAAGACATAGCTATTTAGCCTGACACACAAAATCACTTTCTTTATGTTGACTTAAATTCAGCCTATACTACATCAGGTTACAGCTGGTTTAATCATCCTTTGCTATGGGACATGACATCCTAGGAATGAGCCTTCCTAGTGACGTGGGATCAAAATTTCTCAACATAAAAGGAGTCCAACCATTAAATTCATCTATGATGGTTTCTTCAAAAAGTTCTTGAAGAACTTTCCTCCAAAAAGAAGAAAAATGTAAAAATAAATAATCCAAATTGAAGGTGTTGGAACTCTAAAATTATTTTGAACCTTAAAGGGATGTGATTATGGGTCCGCGTCACATAACAGACAGCTGTAACGTTTGTTTCTCTAGTTATAGGTTAAGCCTCCTTCCTCACCTGCATTGTTTTGTGTTCATAAAATGACAGGAATGACAGAAGGGCACCAAGGAAGACCCCTTCCTTCTTCTCTGTTGATCTTCATTATAAATTAACCTCCCTCTCACCTTTCTCACACAAAGACTTCATGACTATCACACTGTCTTAAGATGGAATGTTAAACACACTCTTTTACACTGGAAAGGAAATGAAAATCAGCTATGAATAAAACAAGCCATACAGAAAAGAAAACAAACTGTAACTAATTAATTTGTTATAACTCTTAAACCAGCATATAGGAAATAAAATCCTGTTAAATTTCTTTGTCTTCTTCCTATATAAGCAAAAACTTGACTTTTAACTTCAGAGCACTGATCCTATTTCTCTGAAATCTGTGTGTCCCAGAATGGCCATTCCCAGCTTTTCTCTTGACTAAACTCTTTAAAACTAGATTCTGACCCTTCTTATTATTTCATATTAACACAATACCTCTTTATGACAGAACAACACAGAAAGACAAAGACAAAAGAAAAGACTATTTCTGGGAGGAAAAAGACAAGATGAATTTTCATACCAAAAAGTATACCAGAGTTGCTACACCTAAGACTAGGCTCACAAATCCTTTTCCTCCATTAATCAAGACTTTCAGCTAGGTACGGTGGCTCACTCCTATAATACCAGCTCTTTGGGAAGCTCAGGCGGGTGCATCGCCTGAGGTCAGGTGTTTGAGACCAGCCTGGCCAACATGGCAAAATCCCATCTCTACTAAAACCACAAGAATTAGCACCACCACCACTAGTGGTGGTGCATGGCTGTAATCTCAGCTACTTGGGAGGCTGAGGCACATGAATTGCTTAAACCTGGGAGGCAGAGGTTGCAGTGAGCCGAGATCGCACCACTGCACTTTTGGCAACAGAGTAAGGCTCTGTCTCAAAAAAAAAAGACTTTGGAGAGGAAAAGGGACAGTGACTTTTACTGTCTACTGGACCAGATTGCACAAAGAGATGCTTGGAGACTGGCTGTTAAGAATTTCTTATCCTACTGGTTTTTTGAGTCCTGGGCTCCCTTGACTGTGGCTTCCAGAAGAACAGAGCAGTTTTGTTATCCTGCTCACAGTGCAAAACTGTAGGGGCCAAGGGAAACTTCCGCTGCATCCTCTAAAAGTTCACTGAAAATCAACTGACAAAAGGCAGATTAATAGGAGAAAAAGCATAAAAATTTATTAACATGTGGGTGAGGGAATCAAACAGTGATTACCCCAATCTCCTAATGGGATACAGAAGCTTCTATACCTTTTTCATAAGGGAGGAAGGATATAGGGAATGTATCCAGTTCTTTTAAGGGGTGGTAAATGATTATTAGGGAAAATGAATGGACCAAGGATACAGAAATGAGCTCGTAAATGACGATTATCTTTAGAATGTGAGGTGGAGAGGCAGGTATTATCTTGTGGAAAAGTTTATCCAGGTGTGGTTACATTCTTCAATCTTCTTTTCTGCTGTAGATAATGAGGTAACAGGGAGGGAACAGGCAATTGCATTTCTTTTGGCAAGAAGCTTTCTTGGTTAGACAAGGAAATTTCAGAGACAGTCCCTCTCTTTGCTGGGTAGAGGAAGGAGGAGAAAAGACAAGGTTAGAGGGACCTTGATTCTGAGGCTTATTTCTGAATCCTTTCAATTTTGTTTCTTTTTCCTTTTTATTGAGATGGGAGTCTCACTATGTCGCCCAGGCTGGTCTCAAACTCCTGGGCTCCAGCAGTCCTCCCACCTCGGCCTCCCAAAGTGCCAGGACTATAGGTGTGAGCCACTGCACTGGGTCTCAATTTTCAAGAGCACGCAATATGCCCAAGTGCCATATTTGGGGGAATCATTTTCTATATCCCAAACTCTTTCTATTTCTGAGTGTCTGTTTATGTATCTGTCAAGATACTCTATTAAGCTATGGCAACAAACTAACACAAGGTCTCAGCGACTTTATACAACAAAGATCTATGTCTGGCTCATGTTACATGCCCTTTGCCAGTCAGCCAGGAGCTCTGTTTTGTGTCCCTGTCATCCTGACTTGGATCCATGCTAAAGGAGCAGCCACCATCTAGAACATTGTGTAGCCTTGGCAAAGGGAAAAGAGAGAAAGGTGAATCATGCTTCCGTTTAGCAACTTCACAGAGAAGTGGTGCACATCACTTATATTTTATTGGCAAGACAAAGTTCAAGTGGGTGGATGTGATATTGTGAATTATATATTTGGTTTTTGTCCCCATTTCCTGGCATACAGCTCCTAAAAGTGATAAGAGTTAGCTCCTGGAGTGATAAGAATGCCTTTTATATGCTAATGATGACTAGTGTCTAGCAGCCCCTAAATAGCTTCGGTACAGGGACTGGTCATAGGAGAGACCTAGGCCTGACTAGAGAGTTGGGACTTTCAGTCCCATCCTGTAGCCTCCTGGGAGGGGAGAAGGGCTGGAGGTGGAGTTGACACCTATGGGCATTAATGTAATCAATCATGCCTATGTAGTGAAGCTTCCATAAAAACCCAGAACGACTGGGTTTGGGGAGCTTCCACACAGCTGAATACATGGAGGTGCCTGGAGGAGACAGAGAGGACATAAAATTGCTTCATGTGGGGAAAGAATTGCTTCGTGTGAGGAAATCCCGTGTACAATTGGTGGCAGAAGTGTTGCGTTGAGTGACAGAGTAGAGAGTAGGGAAAACACTTCGTTATTTCTCTATCCTATAGCAGAGAAGCAAACTCTTGCCATTGCCTGGAGGGACAGAATAATCTAAATGGCAACTGCAGGGATCTGCTCTGGGAACATCTCCATAACAGGGCATAGAGATCATCGTTATTCCTGTTAAAGGCAGAAGAGAGGGTGGCACTCCACTGTGTGAATGTTTATCCAACCAGTGTCCAAATGATGGGCGTTAGGCATAAATCATTTTGCATTTTTTTTTTTTTTGAGACGGAGTTTCACTGTTGTTTTCCAGGCTGGAGTTCAATGGCGTGATCTCGGCTCACAGCAACCTCTGCCTCCCTGGTTCAAGCGATTCTCCTGCGTCAACCTCCCACGTAGCTGGGATTACAGGCATGCATCACCATGCCAGGCTAATTTTGTATTTTTAGTAGAGACAGGGTTCCCCCTGTTGGTCAGGCTGATCTCAAACTCCCAACCTCAGGTGATCCTCCTGCCTTGGCCTCTCAAAGTGTTGGGATTACAGGTGTGAGCCACCACCCCCAGCCTTCATTTTGCATTTTTGTGAATGTATCTTTGTCTATTTCTAAATTTTTCTTGTATTTTTAGCCTAATCTAATATTTTTGCATTTTAATACTTTTGATTTAAATCGCTTACACTCATAGTGAAATTGGTATATTTTTCTATATTTCTGATACCTTTAAGGTGTCCTGCTTTTTATTCTTCTTTGTTATTTACTTTTTTTGTTGTTGTATACTATGTGTTCATCTTACATAGGCTATGTTTCATTTATTTTCTTTTTTGAAGTAACATAGATGTTAGAAATCATGCTTTAAATCATTAGTTTGAAACCATTTGCTTTCGAATGTATCCAGTAATAACAAATGTATATCAGGATAAAACAGTATTGTGATACCTTTGAAACAATAACTTTTATTGTTTTATCACAAAGTATTCTTTAAATATAAATATGTCTTTAGTTCTGTGATTCAACCTTTGCTCATTTTATTTGGAATTTATAGTTCTAGGTTATTATTGTAATATTCCCTCCATTATATCAACAACCACCCCCCAACACACACACCCTGAACCATTTTTGTCTTTGTCTTCAATTTGTTAACCATACCTACAATGGTCTTTTTCTCAATATTAAAAGACTTCTGAATAGGTTGTACCTTCTCCTTTCCTGAATTTTTGGTTTAGAATCATCTATCTACAGTGCATCTTACAGGGTTTTGTTGTTTTTTCTTTTTTTCTTTTACTTTGCACACTGTTTTCTGGTTCTACTCTGACCTCTTTAAACACTCTGTTTCCCTGTACTTCCCCCAAAACGTTGGTGTCCTCTGGCACGCTGGCCTTAATGCTCTTCCTTGTCCTCCTTTGGGAGGTCTTTTCTACATTCAGGGCTGCAGCTACTTCCCAACTCTGATGAGGACCCAGGGACCTGTATCTCTAAACAGACATGTCCTCCCAAGTAACCTGTATGTGTTTCCCAAGTCCTTCCAGACATTCTTGTCTGGAGAGTTGAGAATAGTGCAAATCCAACATTTCATTCTTTCCTAAATCTGCCCTTGCTCCTGTTTTACCCTCGTTGAAGTCAAATAAAATATAGAAATGAATCTCAACAGTTAAAACATTTTATTTGAGAAGCAAGAATTGAGATTCAGGGCAAACACACAGACAATGTGATCTTAGGTATGTTCAAAGAACAAAGAGAAGGTTGGGAGTTTCATTAGAAACAGAAATGTCAGGCATTGTTTTTCAAAGAAAGCTCGTAGGCACTAGAGAAGCTTTAGGGAGCTAGCCAGCTCTGATTGGTGAGAGATGGTGGTGGTAACACCAGTCAGAGACACAGCACGTGGTTTCAGCCGCTGGGCTTGTGGAAAATTTAATTACTGGAGCCGTGTCATGTGCCGTGAGTGCTTTTTTCCCTGGTCCCTCGACTCTGATTTGCTTGGGTATGACAAGAATGACTCAATTTGTAAAATTAACATTCACATCTTCCTTTAGATTCTCACCATCTTTCAAGTTATGCAAGTTAAAGTCCCATAAAATCATTTAAAATCCTCTGAATTCTTCTCTAACATGTCCTGTCCAATAAGTTCCTAAATCCTGTCAAGCCACTCCTTGGTGTCTGATATGGTTTGGCTCTGTCCCCACCCAAATCTCACCTTGAATTGTAGCTCCCATAATCCCCATGTGTTGTGGGAGGGACAGGCAGGAGGTAATTGAATCATGGAGGCAGGTCTTTCCCATGCTGCTCTCATGATAGCGAATAAGGCTCAAGAAATCTGATGGTTTTATAAAAGGTGGTTCCCTTGCACATGTTTTCTGGCTTGCCACCAGGTAAGACATGCCTTTGCTCCTCCTTCACCTTCTGCCATCATTGTGAGGCCTCCCCAGCCATGTGGAACTGTGAGTCCATCAAACCTCTTTTTCTTCATAAATTACCCAGTCTCAGGTATTTCTTCATAGCAGTATGAAAATATAGTGTCCAATGCCACTGCCTTCTTTCCATTCCCATAGTTGACTCCACACTGGATCTGCCTTTACCCAGAAATCATTTCTCAATTTAGGTTCCCTTTCCTCACTCATTTACTGATCTAATGTTTAATATCTAGAGTTCTGACTAAGACCATCAGTCATAAATACTCAACAATCTGGCATAGAAAGTATTTATTTATTTATTTTGAGACAGAGTCTCACTCTGTTGCCCAGGCTGGAGTGCAGTGGTTCAACCTCAGCTCACTGCACCCTTTGCCTCCCGGGATCAAGCAATTCTCCTGCCTCAGTCTCCCAAGTAGCTGGGATTACAGGCACATACCACCACACCCGGCTAATTTTGGTATTTTTAATAGAGATAGGGTTTCGCCATGTTGGCCAGGCTGGTCTTGAACTCCTGACCTCAGGTGATCCACCTGCCTCAGCCTCCCAAAGTACTGGGATTACAGGAGTGAGCCACCACACCCAGCCAAAGGCTTTTATAATATGATACCCACCTGCATTTAAAATGAGTATTTCAAAAGCCACCTCTTCCATAAGCCATTCTTGACGCCACTCATCAACTGATGTGGTGTTTCCTGTATACAAAACTATGTCACTTTTTAAAACAAGTACACTTTTAAAATTTTATAATGGTTTCAGATTGCAGAGAAGTTGAAAAGAGAGTACAGAGAGTTCCCACAGACCCCTCATCCAGTTTCTTCTACTATTAACAACTTACATTAGTACAGTGCATTTTTTACCTTTGAACCAATATTGGTACATTATTATTGATAAAAATTTATACTTTGTTTGGATTTCTTTAGTTTTGTGTAGCATTCTGTTGCTGTTGTTTCTGAGAGATGAGGTCTCTATGTTTCCCAGGCTAGAGTGTAGTGGCTATTAATAGGCACGATCATAACACACTATAACTCTGAACTCCTGGCCTTGGGTAGTTATCCTACCTCAGCCTCCTGAGTAGCTGGGACTACAGGCATGTGCTACCATACCTGGTTTCAATGTCCTTTTTCTGTTCCAAGATCTGATTTAGGATATCACATTACGTTTACTTATTATGTCTCCTTAGGCTCTGTAATGGTTAACTTCGTGTCAGCTTGACTGGGCCATGGAGTGCCCAGATATTTGGTTTAACATTATTCTGAATGTTTCTATGAGGGTGTTTTTGAATGAGATAAACATTTAAATTGGAAAACTGAGTAAAGCAGATGGTCTACATAATATAGGTAAGCATCATTCAATCAATTAAAGACCTGAATGGACTAAAAGACTAACCCTCTGCCAAGTAAGATAATTTCTCCTGCCTGACAGCCTTCAAACTGGACGTTGTCTCTTCCTGATTTTCCAGGCAACCTCCTAGCCTTCAGACTTGAACTGGGCTATGGGTTCTGCAGACTTCGGCCTTGCCAGCCTTTGTAATCCCGAGTTTCTCTGGAGAATTCTAATACAGGCTCCTCTTAGCTAAAATGGTTTCTCAGGCTTTCCTGGTTTCTGATGATCTTTGAGGAAGAGATATCCCTCAAGCTGGGTTTGTTTAATCTCTTTTCTTATTATTACACCAGCATTACATGTCTTTGGGAGGGAAACCTTAGAGGTGAAATGCCCTTCCCTCACATAGTACTCTTACTATAAGAGTACACATTTTTCAGTATGAGTTATTAATAATAATATTAGCCTCAATCACTTGGCCAAGGTAGTTTTTTCCAGACTTCTCTACAGTAAACTTACTTCCCCCTGCACCATCTTTTCACACTTTGCTCTTTGAAAGCAAGTCACTAAGCACACACTCACTCAAGGGGTAAAGAAGTAGACTCCATGTCCTTGAAGGGAAATTACCTACATCAACTATTTGGATTCTTCTACATGTGAGATTTATCTCTTATTTTCATTTGCTTATTTATTCAAACATTTATTTATTTATGTTGCCCAGGCTGGAGTGCAGTGGAGTGATCTCAGCTCACTGCAACCTCTGCCTCCTGGGTTCAAGCATCCTGGCATCCTGGCTCCTTCATCATGTGGTTTTAGATATCAGAGTATTCACTTCCAGCCATGCAGAGAGAGGAGAGTAAGATTGGAGTATCTCACAGGAGACTTTAGGGGCCAGCTGAAACTGGTCACTTTACTTCCATCCTCATTCTACTGGCTAGAACAAGTCATGTGACCCATTGAGAGAAGAGGAGCTTGGGAAATGCAGTTTTGCTGTACTAGAATAAAAAAGAAAGGAATAGGTCAACACAGAGCATTGTCTCTGCCAACAGTTTCATAGTACATTTGTGGAAAGTCTTGAGGAACAGTGCTATAAAAAGACTTTTGAAATGACTAAAGAGTTGCATTCATTTCAAGCTGTTGTTATTCTCTGTTTTAGGAATGGGAGATAACTGTTTTACTTTAACCCTGAACATTTCCCTTGCAACGTTCTCTGGCATTTGGAAGTCCTCCAAGCCCCTCATCATTTTTCAACAGCCAGGCTTCCCGCAGTGCCTGCTCACAATTTCCTCAAGGTCGAGTCTCTTAGAGGAACATAAGTTCAGCTGCTCCTCTTAGAGGGCGCAGTGAATCATCTCTTTTAGCAAATATAGAATTCCCTGTGACCTCTGCAAATGGTCCCACTATGTCTGCTGCTGAGCCAAAAGCAGGAAAGCCAGAGACTGAGTAATTTATTGCAAGCAACCATCACTATTTATCCCAGGCCCAGTGGAGTCAGACAGAGGAAATAGCTCTGCTAATTACATCTGGGAAAGATTAGTGGCTTTAAAGTCAGAAAACATGAGCTTGACATCTGGTTCCTCTACCCATTGAGTGATCTTGGGCAAGTCTTTGATGCTAAAAATACATTAAGCACCTACTATAAGCCAAGTACATAGGGACAGAAGTTGTAAAAATAAATTGCAGGAAGTCAAATAACTTACTGTAATACAATATGGGACATGTTCTCTCACTTCCTCTATGTGTCTATCTTGGCCCTTGGTGGAAAGGACTTCTGTCCACATTGTAGCCACTGCCTATTCCAGCAGCTGGAGGCTTCTGCTGCTGCCCTCACCAGTCAAACTGATGCCTCACAAACTGATGCCTGTTTCTTTACATTGCTGACTTCCAAGTCAAGATCTCGCAAGGGTGAGTTACCTGGGAATACATAGATCATAAGCCTGTGGTTTAGTTGTACAGGAGGCCAGAAAAGAGGGGAATGTACATTTTCAAATTTCCCAAAAGGATGTTTTAAAATGTGTGGGGCAGGCAGAAAATATGGCAGATAGAAAGATTTCCGAATGGTACTGAAGGGCCATTTGATGTTGGCGATCATGCTTTTGTTTTAGTATGATTGTATAAATCTCTCCCAGCTGTGCCAGGCAAAACCAGAAAGGAACAGAGAAAAGGAATTGTTGGTTTGATCCTGAGTTTAGGATGTTGGGATAGTCGCAGAAGAAAGGTAAGGCTACCAGGATGCCAAGTAGCTCTGAAAGAGGTAAATGGAGTGATAGAGTTCTCCATGAATTTGAAGAGCAGGTGGTAATGACAGAGAATAGTTTATGGGAATTTAAGATTGTAGGCATTGTGAAGTTCTGGGTAATGACCTAATGTAGAAACATGGATAATATTCACGCAGTTTGCACTGTGTGGGGACGGTTCTAATGCCCTATCCAGGTTGGGGAAAATATGACGTGACCATTGGGCATGGTAGCATGCACTTGTAGTCCCACCTATGCAGGAGGCTGAGATGGGAGGACTGCTTTAAGGCAGGAATTTGAGGCTGCAAGGTGCTATTATTATACTTGTGCATAGCCACTGCACTCCAACTTTGGCAACATAGCAAGACCCTATCTATAAAAAATAAATAAAATGGCACAACCAATTTGCAAGGATCTCAGGATGCAGGCATTTTGGCAGTAGTGCCACATGTTTGCCATTACTGATGTTAAGTGTGGTCACAAAAGAGTCGGTAATGAGAAGTGGTGGTTGATCGAGCAGGAGCACCGTCATCTCGGACAAACACCACCACTTTAAATTCCAGCTCCCTTTCCAGCCTCATGCATTTCAAGGAAATCACTTCTCTTCTAACTACAAGCAGCCAGAAAGAGCAGACAGTAAAACACAGATAAGACAGCATGGGCACAGAGGGAGGTTGGGGAAAAGCACAACAAAAAAGCAAAAAACAAAAAAACACAGAAGCAGTCCAAGCCTCTGATAAGCTCTCCCAACCTGAATCATTAAAAACTCTTAGTCTATAAGAGAGTGTGCCTCTGACGTAACTTGGCCAGTAGCCTCCTCTCAGGTTTATTTTCTCTAAAATAAATGTGTCTTGACTGGCAAGCCACCTTTCATGTTTCTTTCCTCTTTCTTTAATTCTTACAGTGGTGAAGAAAACAAAGAGTTCAGAGGACAAATGTTACGAGCCTAGGGTGTTTCTAGGCCTCAAGACATAAGCACTGGGCTGTTCTGGTGGTATAATAGGACTTGACTGGCAGACTGTTGTTCAGGTGCCGATGTTCTCAGTGAATGAGGAAAAGTGGCCAGGGGATCTGCAGCACAGACATAGGGTTAGATAACCAAAGGTGGAGGGGTTAAGCATGTGGAAGAAGAGAAAGCAAAATGCAGGACTAGGAGAAAGAGATGTTGCCCAGACATGGACAGGGAGAGAGGGTTCTTTTAAGAGGATAGGATAGAGGAAGATTCATTAGAATGAAGTAAAGGATTCCAGAAGATGATGGAGAAAGAATAGTGCAGAATTAAAAAGAATTATGTAAGAAGACACAGAACAGTAAACTCAAAATTAGATGATAAGAGAGCTTTGCATTGTGGGCCACTAGTAGCCAAAGGTGAGAGGGATTCTGAACAGGTGCAGGTAGGACTCTATGTCTTCTTTCAGGGAATGTGGCAAGGATTTGTTCCCTGAGGAGCTAGCATCTTAGGCTGCCTGTGGTGGTCAGGAGCCTCTCCTCCCCTTCTTACATTGTGCATTATTCCATTCTCATACTGCTATAAAGATACTCCCTTAGACTGGGTAATTTATAAAGGAAAGAGGTTTAATTTACTCCCTATTCCACATAACTGGGGAGGCCTCAGGAAACTTACAATCACGATGGAAGGTGAAGGGGAAGAAAGGCACGTCTTCACAAGGCAGCAGGAGAAAGAGAGCGCCTACCACATGGTCAGGCTACAAATTTTCCAAACTTGAATGCTCTGCTTCCCTTTTAAACATAAGTTCCAATTTCAAACCATCTCTTTGTGAGCCCATATAACTGAATGCTTTCAGAATAAGCCAGGTAGCTTCTTGAATGCTTTGCTGCTTAGAAATTTCTTCTGCCAGATACACTAAATCATCTCTCCCAAGTTCAAAGTTCCACAGATCTCTAGGGCAGGGGCAAAATGCCACCAGCCTCTTTGCTAAAGAATACCAAGAGTGACCTTTACTCCAGCTCCCAGTAAATTTCTCATTTCCATCTAAGACCACTTCAGCCTGGACATAGTCCACATTCATAGTCCACATCACGATCAGCATTTTGGTCAAAACCCTTCAGCAAGTCTCTAGAAAGCACCAAATTTTCCTATATCTTCCTGTCTTCTCCTGAGCCCTCCAAACTGTTCCAAACTCTACCTGTTATCCAGTCCCAAAGTCAATTCCACATTTTCGGGTTATCTTTATAGCAGTACCCCACTCTCAGTACCGATTCTCTGTATTAGTCCTTTCTTACACTGTTACAAAGATACTACCTGAGAGTGGGTAATGTATAAAGGAAAGAGGTTTAATTGACTCACAGTTCCGCATGGTGGGGAGGCCTCGGGAAGCTTACAATCATAGCAGAAGATGAAAGGGAAGTAAGGCATATTTTCACCAGGCGGCAGGAGAGACAGAGTGTGCAGGGGAACCTGCCACTTTTAAAACCATAAGATCTCATGAGAATTCCCTCACCATCATGAGAACAGTAGGGGGGAACCACCCTCATGATCCCATCACCTCCCACCAGGCCCCTCCTTTGACACAGGAAGGATTACAATTTCGAATGAGATTTGGGTGGAAACACAGAGCCAAATTATATCACATAGCAAGGACAAGAATGTCTCAATCTTAGAGGATCGTTGTGACACTCAGTGTCACAATGATGTCCAGGAAAGAAAGCATCCAACAGCCACATTTCCCAGGTCTCTAATGCAGGGTACCATTGAGAGGCAGTTTTCACAGTCACAGAATCCTTTCCTTGAGTGTCTCCTAGCTCTCTCTTTCTTCTTTGGCACAAGATCTTAGGGCAGATTGCATGTCTTCCATGAAGTCAATATGGCCACTCTTCTGTGCCCCTGTGACCCACTCTGTGCTCTGTAGACCCACCTGTGCTTCTATGGGTCACAGCTCCTGGGACCATAAAGGTCACTGGTGGCCTCACGTTGGTCACCATGTACATGCTCCTGGTTGTTCATTTGTCAGAACTTTTTCCAGTGTGGAACTAGTCTCTTTTACACTCCAACCTTGTGTTGACATAATTTTGTTGTTGTTATTAGGCTATGAGACAGAACAGATTTTGCTTTAGTTTTCTGGCATCATCCTCTGAGGTGACATCTTCTCTTGACTCATTCAGCTTATTTCAATCACCTTCTCCTTAAGAACTAGGCTCAAGTCCCTCAGGGACTGGCCAGGAGATAGCTAAGTGACAACCTGAGGTTCTGCACACACCATTCTCTATTCCTTAGACAAAGGTTTATGAGGCTAAAGCAAAGGGAAGTAAGGCATTCTGATGAGAGGGAGCTATAAGAGGAGGCTGGCGTGGACAGTTTTCATGGTGTGAGGAGTCCAGATCAAAAGGAATATAGTAAAGAGCTAGGAACTTCTCAGGGGCAGCACCTCATTAGAGAATGAGGGTTACAGTGTCAGCCTCTCAAAAGTTGGATATTCTTTCTAATGCAGAGTTGTTCAGATCACTGGTGATTATCTGATAATAACTAAAATCACCCAAGACTGGGCATAAAATCATGCCATCACCATACTCAGTATACTAGGAAGTTCCCATGCCCCCTCAAAATTTTTTTTTTGTAGTAAGCCCCTCCCACAATCCTCAACCCCTGACAACCACTGATCTCTTCTCCATCCGTATAGTTTTGCCTTTTCCAGAATGCCGTGCAATACTGATATGGTTTGGATTGGTGTTCCCACCCAAATCTCATGTCAAATTGTAATCCCCAGTGTTAGAAGAGGGGCCTGGTAGGAGGTGATTGGATCATGGGGGTGGATTTCCCACTTGCTGTTCTAATGCCAGTGAGTGGGTTCTCATGAGATCTGGTTGTTTAAAAGCATGTAGCCCCTCCCTCTTCTGTCTCTTTCTCCTTCTCCAGCCGTGAAAGAATGCCTGCTTCCCTTAGAAAGTATCCTGAGACCTCTCCAGCCACGTTACCTGAACAGCTGCAGAAACGTGAGCCAATTAAACCTCTTTTCTTGTAAATTACCCAGTCTCAGGTAGAGCTTCTTAGCAGTGCAAAAATGGATGAATACAAATATGTAGCCTTTTGAATCAGGCTCACTCAGCAATATGCATTTAAAATTCATCCACGTTGTTGAGTGGATCAGTAGTTCTTCCTTTTTATTGCTGAGTAATATTTCACTGTACAGATACACCACAGGACTCCCCAACTGAAGGATATGGAGAAGAGTAATTGCAGCCACTTTCGTAAATGATCTATCATGTATACTAATTAACTGACTTAAACAGTTTTATGTTCTTTCCTTGTACAAAAAGTCACACAAATGTAGAGAAGAAAACAAAATGAATCCTAAGATAGTCTTCACTTAGCTTCAACAATTATCAAGATTCTTTCCATCTATCCCTTTTTACTTTAGTCTTTCTTGTTGAAATATATCAAAGCAAATCTTAGATATGAAAGTGAAATATGTAGAGATTATTCCATTTGACTCTCCAAAAGTTATGAATGTTTTTCATATAACTTTAATGTATCAGTATTTTTTTCTATAAAAGGCCAAATAATAACTGCTTTTGGCTTTGTGAGCTCTGAGTTCTTTGTCAAAATTACTGAACTTCTGCTGTTATAAAAAGAAAGCAGCCTTAGACTACTCATAAACAAACAAGCATTACTGTAGTCTACCAAAACTTTATTTGCTGAAACAGGCAGCAGGCCCTAGTTTGACAAATGCAATCTAATCTCCAGTCCATGATGAAATTTTCCAGATTGCTTCAAAAATGTATTTTACTGTTTTTTTGTCTCCAAACCTTGTTTGGATTATGTTTTTAAATGATTTTAAAGTTTCTAACATAAATAACTTACATACCCATATTTTTCAGTGCATATTAATTCTGATATCACTAAAATTTCTTCCTTGAAAAAGAACTATTTTATAAAATAAGCAATATGTATTTATCACTGAGAAATTAGGGAAAAAAACAATAAGCAAAAGGTAAGTCCTTCATAATCCTATCACCCAGAAATAACCATTGTTAATATTTTGGTGTATGTACCTCATTTTTTTTTTTTTTTTTCCTTTGAGATGGATTCTTGTTCTGTTGCCCAGGCTGGAGTACAGCAGCGTGATCTTGGCTGACTGCAACCTCCGCCTCCGAAGCTCAAGTGATTCTCCTGCCTCAGCCTCCTGAGTAACTGGGACTACAGGTGAGCACCACCACACCTGGCTAATTTTTTGTATTTTTAGTAGACATGGGGTTTCTCCATGTTGGCCAGGCTGGTCTCGAACTCCTGACCTCAGGTGATCCACCCGCCTTGGCCTCCCAAAGTGCTGGGACAACAGGCGTGTGTCACCACACCCAACCTGATGTATATACTTCTAAATGTAGATCTGTTGATAGAGACTGCTATACAGATATTCATCCACAGTAAAATTTTACATTAGCAAGGGATCCAGATATATATGTTATCACTTGTTTGTTTCACTACTATATCATAACATAAACATATTTTCATGCTGTAATGATCCTTTTACAGGTTGTGCAGATGATTGTGTGATAGGTGGGCTTCATTATTTACTTGCAACTTACTTATCTCATACTCTCATATTAGCTGGAGATGTAGGAATTAGAATCCTGAGTGCAACTCTTCCTACCATCTTTCAGTGCCGCCACTATGATGTGCATGAATGTCCTGGCTGATGTTCTCAAGAGCATCAGTGCTGCCGAAAAGAGAGGCAAACACCAGGTTCTTACTAGGCCATGCTCTCAGGTTGTTGTCCAGTTTCTAACTGTGATGACGAAGCATGGCTACGTTGTGAATTTGAAATCCTTAAGGATCACAGAGCTGGGAAAATTGTTATCAACCTCACAGGCAGGTTAAACAAATGTGAAGCGATTAGTTCCAGATTTGATATGCAACTCAAAGATCTAGAAAAATGACTAATAATCTGCTCCCATCCTGCCAGTTTGGTTTCCTTGTACTGATAACCTTAGCTGGTATCATGGGCCATGAAGAAGCAAGACGATAACACACAGGAGAGAAAATCCTGGGATTTTTTCTAGGGATGTAATATAACTTTTTGTTGTTGTTGTTGTTGTTGTTATGAGACAGAGTCTCACTCTGTTACCCAGGCTGGAGTGCAGTAGCATGGTCTCAGCTCACTGCAGCCTTGACCTCCCAGGCTCAAGCGATCCCCCTGCCTCAGCCTCCTGAGTAACTGGGACTACAGGCAGGCATTACCTCTCCCAGCTAATTTTTGTATTTTTAGTAGAGACGAGGTCTCCCATGTTGCCCAGGCTGGTCTTGAACTCCTGAAGTCCAGCAGTCTGCCTGCCTCAGCCTCCTAGTGTATTGGAATTATAGGCATGAGCCATTGTGTCCAGCCAGCTTACAATACACATTTATAAATAAAATGCCTCAGTGGAAAAAACAAATTCTGAGCACAGCTCTCCACCAGTGCCAAAACTTATCTTGCAGAGTTCAGTCTCATGACTGGAAAGAAAAATCTTTTAATATTGATAGGTGCAGGAGCTGGGTGCTCACACACATTGCTGACAGCACAGTAGTCATCAGGTCACCAGGGGTTTGGAGAGTCCCCGCTGTTCTCTGCATCATCCCTGTCTGTGCTGTTGCTGTGTGTGCATCAGTTCCAGGGACCTGTCTTTTGCTAGGGTGCATCAAACAGGCCTGATCTTGGCCAACCACAAAACACCATCCTGGAGTTCTCAGAGTTTTTAGTTCCTATCCTGTGGACGGCTCAAGGTTCTACAAACCATGAAACATGTAAGGATGAGGGAGGCCTCCTGGCCAGAATTCGGGGGAGGGTGCAAATGTGGTGTGCAGACTCCATAGGTGGGGGAAGAACCAAGCCCTTGTCTTTCACAGCTGGGAGGTGGGTAGCCTGGGGCAAGTTTTCAAGCCGATGTCACCCTCCACCTGGAAATAGACTCAGGGATGTCGGGGGAAGCTGGGGGAGGTCTGTGACTGCCGGCTTTCCCCCACTTCCCTGATAACCTGCATGACTCAGCAGAGGCAGCCATAATCCTCCTAGGTACTCAACTCCAGTGACCTGAGTATCTCACCCCATACCCCACAGCAGCTGCAGCAAGACCCACCCAATGAAAGTCTGATCTCAGACACGCCTAGACGTGTCCCTACCTGATGGTCCTTCCCTACCCACCCTGGTAATGGAAGACAAAGAGCATATAATTGTGGGAGTTCTAGGGTCCTGACCACCACCGGTTCCTCTCCATACTACTACAGCTGATGCTCTCTGGAAAGCACTACCTCCCGGCAGGAGGCCAACCAGCACAAAAATAGCCCATTAAACCACCAAAGCTAAGAACCCTCACAGAGTCCATTGCACCCCACCGCCACCTCCACTAGAACAGGCACTGGTATCCATGGCTGAGAGTCCCATAGATGGTTTACATCACAGGACTCTGTGTAGACAACCCGTAGTACCAGCCCAGAGCCGGGTAGACTCACTGGGTGGCTAGACCCAGAAGAGAGACAAACGATCACTGCAATTTGGCTCACAGGAAGCCGCATCCATGGGAAAAGGGGGAGAGTACTGCATAAAGGGAACACCCTGCGGGACAAAAGAATCTGAACAACAGCATTCAGCACTTGACTTTCCCTCTGACAGTCTTACCCAAATGAGAAGGAACAGAAAACTAACCCTGGTAATATGAGAAAACAAGGCTCTTTAAAAGCCCCCAAAAAATCATACTAGTTCACCAGCAATGGATCCAAACTGAGAAGAAATCCCTGATTTACCTGAAAAAGAAAAGGAATTCAGGAGGCTGGTTATTAAGCAGGGAGGCACAAGAGAAAGGCGAAGCCCAGTGCAATGAAATGAAAAAAAATGGTACAAAATGTGAAGGGAGAAATATTCAAGGAAATAGATAGCTTAAAGAAAAAACAATAAAAAATTCAGGAAACTTTGGACATACTTTTAGAAATGCAAAATGCTCTGGAAAGTCTCAGCAATAGAATTGAACATGTAGAAGAAAGAAATTCAGAGATCAAAGACAAGGTCTTCAAATTAACCCAGTCCAACAAAGAAAAGGAAAGCATAAGAAAATATGAACAAAGCCTCCAAGAAGTCTGGGATTATGTTAAATGAACAAACCTAAGAATAATTGGTGTTCCTGAGGAAGAAGAGAATTCTAAAAGCTTGGAAACATATTTGGGGGAACAATCGAGGAAAACTTCCCCAGCCTTGTGAGATACCTAAACAGCCAAATACAAGAAACACAAAGAACACCTGGGAAATTCACCACAAAAAGATCCTCACCTAGGCATATTGTCATCAGGTTATCCAAAGTTAAGATGAAGGAAAGAAACTTAAAAGCTGTGAGACAGAAGCACCAGGTAATGTATAAAGGAAAACCTACCAGATTAACAGCAGACTTCACAGCAGAAATCCTACAAGCCAGAACGGACTGGGGCCCTACCTTCAGACTCCTCAAACAAAACAATTATCATCCAAGAATTTTGTATCCAGTGAAACTAGGCAACATACATGAAGGAAAGATACAGTCTTTTTCAGACAAACAAATGCTGAGAGAATTCACCATGACCATGCCACCACTACAAGAACTGCTAAAAGGAGCTCTAAATATTAAAACAAATCCTGGAAACACATCCAAACAGAACCTCTTTAAAGCATAAGTTGTCTGGGCACGGTGGCTCATACCTTTAATCCCAGCACTTTGGGAGGCCGAGGCAGGTGGACCACCTGAGGTCAGGAGTTTAAAACCAGACTGGCCAACATGGTGAAACCCTGTCTCTACCAAAAATACAAAAAATCACCAGATGCAGTGGCAGGCACCTGTAATCTCAGTTACTTGGGAGGCTGAGGCAGGAGAATTGCTTGAACCCAGGAGGCAGACGTTGCAGTCAGCCGAGACTGCACCACTGCTCTCCAGCCTAGGTGACAGAGTGAGACTCCGTCTCAATAAAAATAAATAAATAAATAAATAAATAAATAAATAAAGTTTGAATAAATAAGTAAATGAAAATGAGAGATAAATTTCACATGCAGAAGAATCCAAATAATTGATGTAGGTAATTTTCCTTAAAGGAGGTGGAGTCTACTTCCTTACCCCTTGAGTCAGTGTGTGCTTAGTGACTTGTTTTCAGAATGAGACTCCGCCTTAAAAAAAAAAAAAAAAAGCGTAAATCACACAGGACCCATAAAACAAAAGCAAAAGTACAAGTTAAAAAGTAAAACAAAAAACAAAAAAACCCAAGTACCCAGACAACAAACAGTACAATGTATGCAATGGTACCTTACATTTCAATGGTACTTTACATTTCAATACTAACATTGAATGTAAATGGCCTAAAAGCTCCACTTAAAACATACAGAATCACAGAATGAATAAGAACTCACAAGGGCTGGGTGCGGTGGCTCAAGCCTGTAATCCCAGCACTTTGGGAGGCCGAGACGGGTAGATCACGAGGTCAGGAGATCGAGACCATCCTGGCTAACACGGTGAAACCCCATCTCTACTAAAAAATATAAAAAGCTAGCCGGGCGAGGTGGCGGGTGCCTGTAGTCCCAGCTACTCGGGAGGCTGAGGCAGGAGAATGGCGTAAACCCGGGAGGCTGAGCTTGCAGTGAGCTGAGATCCAGCCACTGCACTCCAGCCCGGGCGACAGAGCGAGACTCTGTCTCAAAAAAAAAAAAAAAAAGAACTCACAAGCAACTATCTGCTGCCTTCAGGAGACTCATCTAATAGATAAGGACTCACATAAACTTAAAGTAAAGGGGTGGAAAAAGGCATTTCATGCAAATGGACACCAAAAGCGAGCAGGGGTAGCTATTTTTATATCAGGCAAAACAAACTTTAAAACAACAGCAGTTAAAAGAGACAAAGAGGGACATTATATGATAGTAAAAGGCCTTGTCCAACAGGAAAATATCACAATCTTAAACATATATGGACGTAGCACTGAAGCTCCCAAATTTATAAAACAATTACTAATAGACATAAGAATTGAGATAGACAGCAACACAGTAACAGTAGGAGACTTCAATATTCCACTGACAGCACTAGACAGGTCATCAAGACAGAAAGCCAACAAAGAAACAATGAATTTAAACTATACCTTGGAACAAATGGACTTAACAGATATACACAGAACATTTCATCCAACAACCACAGAATACACATTCTATTCAGCAGCACATGGAACTTTCTCCAAGATAGACCATATGATAGGTCATAAAATAAGCCTCAATAAACTTAAGAAAATTGAAATTATATCAATCACTCTCTTAGACCACAGTGGAATAAAACTGGAAATCAACTCCAAAAGGAACCTTTAAAAACATGCAAATACATGGAAATTAAATAACCTACTCCTGAATGAGCATTGGGTCAAAAACAAAATCAAGATGGAAATTTAAAAATCCTTCAAACTGAATGACAATAATGACACAACCTACCAAAACTTCTGGGGTACAGCAGAGGCAGTGCTAAGAGGCAAGTTCATTGTCCTAAATGCCTACCTCAAAAAGACTGAAAGAGCACAAACTGACATTCTAAGATCACACCTCAAGGAACTGGAGAAATAAGAATAAACCGAACCCAAACCCAGCAGAAGAAAGGAAATAACCAAGATCAGAGGAGAACTAAATGAAATTGAAACAAAAAAAATACAAAAGATAAATGAAACAAAAAACTGATTCTTTAAAAAGATAAAATTGATAGACTGTTAGCAAGATTAACTACGAAAAGAAGAGAGAAAATCCAAATAACCCCACTAAGGAATGAAACAGGAGATACTACAACTGACACCACTGAAATACAAAAGATCATTCCAGGCTACTGTGGACACCTTGTGCACATAATCTAGAAAACCTAGAGGAGATGGATAAATTCCTGGAAAAATACAACACTCCTAGTTTAAATCAGTAAGAATTAGATATCCTGAACAGACCAATAACAAGCAGTGAGATAGAAACGGTAGTTAAAAAACTACCAACCAAAAAATGTCCAGGACCAGACAGATTCACAGCAGAATTCTACCAGATGTTCAAAAAAGAATTGGTGTCAATAGTTTTGACACTATTCCACAAGATAGGGAAAGAAGGAATCCTCCCTAATTCATTCTATGAAGCCAGCATCACCCTAATACCAAAACCAGGAAGGGATATAACCAAACAAGAAAACTATGCACCTATATCCTTGATGAACATAGATGCTAAAGTCCTTAACAAAATACTAGCTAACCAAATCCAACAACACCATGATCAAGTGTATTTCACACCAGGGCTGCAGGGATGGTTTAATGTATGCAAGTCAATAAATATGATACACCACATACACATAATTAAAAACAAAATCACATGATCATCTCAATAGATAGAGAAAAAGCATTTGACAAAATCCAGCACCCCTTTATAATTAAAACTCTCGGCAAAATCAGCATACAAGGGACATCCCTTAATGTAATAAAAGCCATCTATGACACACACACACAGCCAACATAATACTGTATGGGGAAAAGTTGAAAGCATTTCCTCTGAGAACTGGAACAAGACAAAGATTGCCCACTCTTACCACTCCTCTTGAAGATAGTACTGGAAGTCCTAGACAGAGCAACCAGACAAAAGAAAGAAATAAAGGGCATCCAAATTGGTAAAGAGGAAGTCAAACTGTCACTGTTTGCTGACAGTATGATCACTTACCTTGAAAACCCTAAGGACTCCTCCAAAAACTCCTAGAACTGATAAAAGAATTCAGCATAGTTTCCCAATACAAGATTAATGTACACAAATCAGTAGCTCTTCTATACACCAACAGCAACCAAGCAGAGAATCTAATAAAGAACTCAACCTTCTTTTACAGTAGTTGCAAAAAAAAAAAAAAAAAAAACAACTTAAGAACATACCTAACCAAGGAATCAAAAGACCTCTACAAGGAAAACTACAAAACACTGCTGAAAGAAATCATAGGCGACAGAAGCAAATGGAAACACATCCCCTGCTCATGGATGGGTAGAATCAATACTGTAAAAATGACCATACTGCCAAAAGCAATCTACAAATTCAACACAGTTCCCACCAAAATACCACCATCATTCTTCACAGAATTAGAAAAAACAGTTCTAAAATTCATATGGAACCAAAGAAAGAGCCCACATAGCCAAAGCAAGACTAAGCCAAAAACAAAAACGAAAACAAAAACAAAAACAAAAAAGAAACAAACAAAAAACCTGGAGACATCACACAGTACCTGATTCCAAACTATACTATAAGGCCATAATCACCAAAACAGCATGGTACTGGTGTAAAAACAGGCACATAGACCCATGGAACAGAATAGAGAACCCAGAAATAAACCCAAATACATACAACCAACTGATCTTTGACAAAGGAAACAAAAAATAAAGTGGGGAAAGGACACCCTTTTCAACAAATGGTGCTGGGATAATCAGTTAGCCACATGTAGGAGAATGAAACTGGATCCTCACATTTCACCTTATAGAAAAATCAACTCAATATAGATTAAGGACTTAAACCTAATACCTGAAACTATCAAAATTCTAGAAGAAAACACTGAAAAAACCTTCTAGACATTGGCTTGGGCAAGAATTTCATGACCAAGAACCCAAAAGCAAATGCAATAAAAATAAAGATAAATAGCTGGGACCTAAATAAACTAAAGAGCTTTTGCATGGCAAAAGTAACAGTCAGCAGAGTAAACAGACATCCTACAGAGTGGGGAAAATCTTCACAATCTGTACATCTGACAAAGGACTAATACCCAGAATTTACAATGAACTCAAACAAATCAGTAAGAAAAAAACAAGCAATCCCATCAAAAAATGGGCTAAGGTCATGAATAGACAATTCTCAAAAGAAGATATACAAATGGACAACAAACATATGAAAAAATGCTCAACATTACTAATGATCAGGGAAATGCAAATCAAAACCACAATGTGATACCACCTTACTCCTGCAAAAATGGCCATAATCAAAAAAATGAAAAACAGTAGATATTGGCATGGATGTGGTGAACAGGGAACACTTCTACACTGCTGTAAACTAGTTCAGCTACTATGGACAACAGTATGGAGATTCCTTAAAGAACTAAAAGTAGAACTACCATTTGATCCAGCAATCCCACTACTGGGTATCTACCCAGAGGAAAAGAAGTCATTATTCGAAAAAGATACTTGCACATGCATGTTTATAGAAGCAAAATTCCCAATTGCAAAATCATGGAACCAACCCAAATGCCCATCAATCAACAAGTGGATAAAGAAACTGTGGTATTATGTTATCTACTCAGCCATAAAAAGGAATGAATTAACAGCATTTTCAGTGACCTGGCTGAGAATGGAGACTATTATTCTAAGTGAACTAACTCAAAAATGGAAAACCAAACATCACATGTTCTCATTGATATGTGGGAGCTAAGCTATAAAGTAAAGCTAAGCTATAAAGTATAGAATACACATTGTACAATCTAATGTAATTATTATGCAAAGGTATAAGAATGATCCAATGGACTTTGGGGATTTCAGGGGAAGAGTGGGAAGGGGTCAAGGGATAAAAGACTACAAATATGGTGGAGTGTATACTGCTTGGGTGATGGGTACACCAAAATCTCACAAATCACCACTGAAGAACTTACTCATGTAACCAAATACCACCTGTACTCCAATAACTAATGGAAAAAAATTTTTGTATAAGAAAACTAAACATTAAAAGAAACTGAGGTACAGAAAAGTTGTCATTTCCTTCAGATTACAGAGCTAGTGTGGGTGGGCTTCAAGACAAGGAAGACAGGCTCCAGAGACCACAGTCAACCACAAGTCTACATTGCAATCAAGACTAATCTATAAGAAGGATGACAATTTATTAATTGATGATTGTTGGGGGGTAGGAACCCCAAATTAATATGCGCAAAAGAGAGCTCTTGGTTCCTTCCTGCCTGTCTCTAATTTCTCTTTCTTCAGGCTTCCCTCTCTCAGCAAACACCAACTTGATTTATCCAGCTATGCATCCCCAATTCTTGGAGTTACCCTTGTTCCCACTCCTCTCATCACATATCTAGTTAGTCAGCAAAGCCTACTGGCTTTGCCTTCACAATACAAACCTAACCCTGTCTCTCTACCCTCCACCACTGCCATCCTGGTCTAAGCCACCATTATCTTTTCCCAGATTATTGTAATAACTCATATCTGGTTTCCTGGTTTCTACTGTTACCCTCAATTGTCTATTCTCACTATAGCTGGAGTGACTCCTTTAAAGCAAAAGTCAGATTATGTTCCTTCTGCTCAAAACCCTCTGATGGCATCCCAGCTTTCTCAGAATGAAATCAAGTTGTCGTCGGCTCACACCGCCTTACGTAAATCTATCCATCTGCTACCTACTCTCCAGCCACTTTCCCGGTCACTCCCTGCACACCAGATTTCAGGCCCTTTCAGTTTCTCATATATGTTGGCTCTGCTGCATCCTCATGTTGCTTGACACATGTTGCTCCCTGTGCTTGGAAGGGCTTCACGGGTGGCTGCAGAGTTTGCTTCTCTACTTCATGCAAGTCTCTGCTCCACGTCACCTTCTTAAAGAGGTTCTCCCTGACTGCTGTGGCCTCCTTTCCCTTTCCTGTCCTCACTAGCCCTTTCCCCAGCCTAGTGCTCACGCCCCTGCATATATTACAAATACACGGTTTATTGGTCTGTTATCCTTCCCAGCCCTTTCTTGTTAGCCACACAAGAGAAAGGATTTTGTCTGTTATTTTAGTGTTGCTCTCCGTGCCTCAACTGGTGTCCAGCACATAGAAGGCATGCAATGAAAATTGTCTGAATGAATGAATGAATGAATGCAGGCATGCCATCATTCTGTACTGTGAACCACAATGAACATGAAACGAAGCAAGAGAATGGAGACACATAATAGGTCAGCCTACTAGTGGTCCTTTTAATTGCCTGATTGATGTTGGAAAATGAAGCTTTCTGGATGATAAATGAAAGCTATTAAATGCCATTCATCACAATTCTTGTCACAGTCAACTCAATAAAGTATAGAATGTACATTGTATACCTGATTTAATGTGTGCAAACCAGGCATGTAATGATACGAATGTACAGTTTGTGGGTTGTAGTTAGTGCAGAAAAATGTAGCATTAGCCAAAGATAAGAGAGTTGCTGATGCATTCTCTATACTGGCAGATCAATACGGTATTACAAAGAATGAAGAAATGAAATCAAAGGATTTTTTTCTGACAAAAGAGAGAAAAGAATGAAACGGAAAGGGCACAATTGGCACCATTTAAATCTATGCCTTTATGTTTTACCTTCTAATTGGGACCTGAGGTTATAAATCAAGATAATAAAAGCTGATAAATACATTGCCTTATTTTTCCCCACAGGGGAGGTGAAGGAAGATGAAAGAAGGCATCAAAAGAAAACCACTCTGGCAGGGACTTCTCATTCCTTTTCATTTTATTTTCTGGCAAAGACTACAGTGCATCTATTACTTGTCTGAGAGGTTACAAAAGAGGAAGGAGCATGGGGTTGTATAATAATGTTGGAAGCCTAGGAGAGGCCACAAAGAGTATCTTGTAGAGTGGGCGGGATTCAGAAGGTTCTAAGCCATGCTGTGAATCTGGCTCACAGGTCTTTGTGCTCAAAACACAACATCTGGGGTGCACTCCCAGCTCTTACAAGGAGCAATGAATGCTGCTAATGATTTTGCATTTGGGGGTTTTAATGGGGGGATAGAAATTTAACCAAAGTTGGAGGGAATTAGTCTCCAGTTTAGCAGGCTTCTTGCTAAAAGTCTACCTCCTGAGGTTCTACTGCTAAAAGAGGAAGCATTCTAGACACTTGGCCTTTCTCACTTCTTTTGTTAAAATGATATAAATGCCAAAAAACAAAACAAAAAAACAAGAGGAGATGTTCTATAATATGTAACAACAGGCCTTAACCCCAGAGATCTCCAAAGTATAACTCACATAGTCACTTTTTTTTTTTTTTTTTTTTTTTTTTTTTTTGAGCTGGAGTCTCACTCTGTCACCCAGGCTGGAGTGCAGTGGCACAATGGCATTATCTTGGCTCACTGCAGCCTCTGCCTCCTGGGTTTAAACAATTCTTCCGTCTCAGCCTCCGTAGTAGCTGAGATTACAGGTATGCATTACCACTCCTGGCTAATTTTTGTATTTTTTAGTAGAGACGGGGTTTCACCATATTGGCCAGGCTGGTCTCAAACTCCTGATCTCAAGTGATCTGCCCATCTTGGCCTCCCAAAGAGCTGGGATTACAGGTGTGAGCCACCATGCCCAGCCCTTCACGTAGTCACTTTTATCTGTAATAAGAAATAGGAAGAAAATGGATGCACAAATGATCTCTCAGATCCCTTCAAAACAGAAAACTTTAAGTTTCTATGAAATCAGGATGTTGCTTTATGAAACTACCTTAAGCAAATAGCTTCAAAGTACAACATTTCTCCAGAGCTTTCCTCAAAGATTAAAGTCCACAGCAGAGTGCCCCCTGCTTCCATTGAGGTTTCCCTAGGTAAAGGTCATATGAAAGAGCAAGTGTGATGATCAAAGCTCCAGGAACAGGAAAGGAAGAATGTAGGGCCTGGATGACACACAAGTCCACGAGTCCATGTCTGAGTAATCAGGTATGAGCTGTGGCTCACAGGTCTCCCTTTTGTTTGAACAGCAGCAGCAGAGAGAAGTCCACAGATGGGAATCACTTTTACTCACATGCCAGCTCACGTTGACAGTGCCCTGAGCAGCAGTACCATGGAGGTGGGAGAGGCAATCTGAGTCCACATCCTGGCCTCTCACTTGTTAGTTCAGTGATTATGAGCAAATCGTTCACTTTATCATCTGTCAAAGTGGACAATGACATAATGTATAAATGTACCTCAACTGGTGCCTACTGCATAGCAGATTCTCAGGAAAATGCTAACTTTTTAAGTTCCCTTTTACTTGTACTGAGATGCAGGAAGAATGGTGCATTAAAATCAACAATACATACAGGCATACCTCAGATATTGTGGATTTGGTTCTAGACTGCTGCAATAAATTGAATATCACTATAAAACAAGCCATACAAGTTTTGTAGTTTCTCAGGGCATACAGAAGTTATGTTAACACTATATTGCAGTCTATTAACTGTGCAATAGCATTATGTCTAGAAAAACTATGTACATACCTTAATTAAAAAATACATTTTTGGTAAAAAATGCTAACGATCATCTGAGCCCTCAGCAAGTTGTAATCTTTTTGTTGGTGGAGGATCTTGCTGATTGATCAGGGTGGTGGTTCTGAAGGCTGGGGTGGCTCTGGAGATTTTTTAAAATAACACAACAATGAAGCTTGCTGCATCAACGAACTCTTTTTTTCATGGAAGATTTCTCTGTAGTGTGCAATGTTCTTTGATAGCATTTTACTCATAGCACAACATTTTAAAAAATTGGAGTCAATTCTCTCAACTCCTGCCACTAACTTTGTATAATATTCTAAATCTTTTGTTATCATTTTTAACAATGTTCATAGCATCTTCACCAGGAGTAGATTTCATTCCAGGAAATCACTTTGATCATCTGTAAGAAGCAACTCTTCATCCACTCAAGTTTGATCCTGAGATTAGAGCAATTCAGTCACATCTCCAAGCTCTACTTCTAATTCTAGCTCTCTTGCTATTTTTGCCACATCTGCAGTGACTTCCTCCACTGAGTCTTAAAATCTTCAGAGTCATCCATGAAGGTGGAATCAGTTTCTTCCAAAACCTGTTGATGTTTATATTTTGACCTCCTCCCATGAATCATGAATGATCTTAATGGCATCTAGAATGGTGAATCCTTTCCAGAATGTTTTCAACATACTCTGCTCAGATCTTTCAGAAGAATCATTTTGATAGCTATAGCCTTATGCAATGTATTTCTTAAATAATACAATTTAAAAGTCAAAATTACTCCCTGATCTGTGGGCAGCTGAATGGATATTATGTTAGCAGGCATTAAAATGACATTTCTCTCCTTATACTTCTCCATTAGAGCTCTTGGGTGACCAGGTGCATTGTCAATAAGCAGGAATAATTTGAAAGGATTCTTAATGAGCAGTAGGTCTCAACAGTGGGCCTAAAATATTCAGTAAACCACTCTGTAAATAGATGTGTTGTCATCTAGGCTTTGTAGTTCTATTTGTAGAGCACAGGCAGAATAGATTCAGTATAATTCTTAAGGGCTTAGGATTTTTTTGAATGGTAAATGAGCATTAGCTTAAGCTTAAAGTTACCAGCTGTATTAGCTCATAACAAGAGTATGCCTGTTTTTTGAAGCTTTGAAGGCAAGCATGGACTTCTCCTCTCTAGCTAGGAAAGTCCTAGATGGCATCTTCTTCCAATAGAAGGCTGTCTTGTCTACATTGAAAATCTGTTGTTTAGTGTAGCCACCTTCATCAGTGATCTTAGCTAGATCTTCTAGAAAACTTACTGCAGCTTCTACATCAGCACTCGCTGATCCACCTTGACTTTTATGTTATAGAGCTGGCTTCTTTCCTTAAACCTCATGAACGAACCTATGCTGGCTTCCAACTTTTCTTCTGCAGCTTTCTCACTTCTCCCGGCCTTCATAGAATTGAAGAGAGTTAGGGCCTCACTCTGGATTGGGCTTTGGTTTAAGGTAACATTGTTTCTGGCTCAGTCTTCTATCCAGACCACTCAAACTTTCTCCATGTCAACAATCAGGCTGTTTCACTTTCTTATCACTCATGTGCTCACTAGAATAGCACCTCTAATTTCCTTCAAGAACTTTTCCTTTGCTTTCACTACTTAGTTAACTGTTTGGCATAAGAGCCCTGGCATTTGGCCTAGCTCAGCTTTTAATATGCCTTTCTCACTAAACTTCATCATTTCTAGCATTTGATTTAAAGTGAGAGACATGCAACTCCTTCCTTAATTTGAACATTTAGAGGCCATTATAGGGATATTAATTGAACTAATTTTCATTTTGTGTCTCAGAGAATAGGGAGGCCTGAGGAGAAGGAGATAAATGGAGGATTGGTTGGTCAGTAAAACAGTCAGAACACACATTTATTGATTAAGTTCACTGCCTTACATGAAGGCACTTTGTGGCACTCCCAAAAATTGCAATAGTAACATCAAAGATCGCCCTAACAGATATAATGCTAATGAAAAAGTTTGAAATATTGGAAGAAGTACCAAAATGTGACACAGAGATGAGGTGAGCACATGCTGTTGGAAAAATGGCCCCGAAAGATTTGCTGGACTTGGAGTTACCACAAACCTTCAATTTGTAAAAAGTGTAATATTTGTGAAGTGTAATAAAGTGAAGTACGATAAAATGAGGTGTGTTTTAATCTCTTCCCGGTTGATTTGGTGAAATAAATACATCCCCAAATAACAAAGCACACTAGTATTTGTGCCATAAAGATACACTAAAAGGAAGATTTTATATATATATATATAAAAATCTCTCTCTATATATATAATACATATATATGTTCCTTAAACCTCATGAACATAGATATAGATAGATAGATAGATAGATAGATAGATAGATAGATAGATAGATAGACAGACAGATGGAGTCTCACTCTGTGTCCCAGGCTGGAGTGCAGTGGCATGATCTCAGAGCACTGCAACCTCTGCCTTTCTGGGTTCAAGCTATTCTCCTACCTCAGGCTCCCGAGTAGCTGGGATTACAGGCATGTGCCACCACATCCAGCTAATTTTTGTATTTTTAGTAGGGACGAGATTTCACCATGTTGACCAGGCTGATCTTGAACTCTTAACCTCAGGTGATCTGTGGGCCTCAGCCTCCCAAAGTGCTGGGATTACAGGTGTGAGCCACCATACCCGGCCTGCAAGGAAGATTTTCAAAAGGAGATATTTGCTAGAGGACTCAAGGAAATCTTCCTAGAACAGGTCGCATTCAAATGGTACCTTGAAGGACTGATGGAATATCAGGAGCCAAAGCCAAGAGAGGTGCTGTTGGACAACAAACCGAAGGGGCAGAGATGGCAGGTATAGGCAGGTTTGGGTAATCATGGGTGACCCATTTTGGATGGAACATAAAATACATAAAAGAGAGTCATGAGAGACAAGCCTGCAAAGATAAGTCTAAGTCAGACCATGAAGGGACTTGCACATCAGGCTTAAGAGTTGGGCTTGGTGTCGGGCGCGGTGGCTCAAGCCTGTAATCCCAGCACTTTGGGAGGCCGAGACGGACGGATCATAAGGTCAGGAGATCGAGACCATCCTGGCTAACGCGGTGAAACCCCGTCTTTACTAAAAAATACAAAAAACTAGCCGGGCGAGGCGGCGGGCGCCTGTAGTCCCAGCTACTCGGGAGGCTGAGGCAGGAGAATGGTGTGAACCCGGGAGGCAGAGCTTGCAGTGAGCTGAGATCCAGCCACTGCACTCCAGCCTGGGCGACAGAGTGAGACTCCGTCTCAAAAAAAAAAAAAAAGAGTTGGGCTTGGCTGCCACATCTTTAATAAAGCCATTGAGTGTTTGACCGGAGAAAGTTACGTGATCAGAACAATGCTCTGGGTCAGGCTGACACTCCCCACCCTACTCCCTCTCCACACACATTTTCCTCCTTCCTGAATAATAATCAGCCATAGATACCCAGCACAAGTTTGACGTAATTGTTGGGACGATTTTGCTTAATCATGAGATTTCATTGTTCATTCGACATAAAACATCTAACGAAGACCTTGTCCCTGCCAAGCACTTTCAAAATGACGCCAGGACTGATAGACATGGTCACTCCCTCCAGAGGACTCAAATCTATAAACTATAAATGCAATGGAGTGCTGGAGTTATTTTATAGAATTAAGAACAGGATATGGTAGAAAAAAATACATATAGTCAGTTCTGTATGATGGACAGGCAATTAAGAAGTCTTCATAAAGGAACCATCATCAGAGCCTTGGAGCATAAATATGGGTTTACCAAACAGACCTGAAGGTGCAGGATAGGAGAAAAGAGAAAAGAGGAAAGGGTGTAGGTATGGCTGTGGAAAGAAAGATAAGACTGGTGAGAGTACAGAGAACATGGTATTGGGGAATATTTCACCTTGTGTGAAAAAGTTTGAGCTTTATCTTGTAGAGCCAAAGGTGGGACATCGGATGATTATAACCATATTTTCAGGATGTCAGAACGGCAAAGAATGAGTTGAGAAGTTTAGGGTGAAATGAGGTAAACCAGCTAATATACTATTCTAATGGTCTGTCTGATCAATATCGAAGGCATAAAGTGGAAAAGAAGAGATGTTATAGAAGTAGGACATATATAATTAGAGAGATAAATAGGAGTATGGTAGGGAATAAAGGAGAATAAAAATAAATAACTAAAACAAAAGCAAGGCCTTGAATAGACCACTGATATCCACGTGTTAGGAAGGAAGAAAATGGTTTGCCCAACTCTCTGCATCTGAGATACAAAAACAAAGCTGAAGAAAAAATATTTTAAATGGGCTTGATTTTGTTTTTCATTGAATATGGGATATAAGGGAGTCAAGGCTCAACAGGAGACTGAGTTTCTCACCGAATTAAACCCATTGTTTTGATACTGGTTGTGGGATGGTCCAGAGGCTCATTGGTTCTTCTCTGGATTATACATGAATGTAAAGTTGGGGAGGACACCCTTTGGTGAGACAAAGAGTAGAAAAAGAATAAAGAAACATTATGTAGAGGTCACATTAACAAGATGGAAGATCAATTTTGGCCCATGATTCCTTCTGGAAAACTAGAAAATTTTTATTGAAATTTAAATCATTTAAGGTCATAGAAACAATAAATTCTATATTTTCATGCACCACTATCTACAAGAATTCAGCTCAGGTTCAACCTCTGTGTTATAGAACACCCACCTGGAAGCTGCCTTCTTCATCAGCTGTGACAAGCAGTCTGTAATGAAGTGATATGGTTTGGATGTTTTCCCCCTCCAAATCTCATTTTGAGATGTAATCTCCAACGTTGGAGGCAGGGCCTGCAGGGAGGTGTTTGGATCATGGGTGTGGATCCCTCATGAATGGCTTGGTGACATACTTGTGGTAATGAGTGAGTTCATGGCAGTCTGGTTGTTTAAAAGAGTGTGGCACCTCCCCTCCCCCCACTATCTTGCTCCCATTCTGCCATGTGAGTTGCTGCTCCTGTTTCACCTTCCGCCATCAGTAAAAGCTTCCTAAGGACTCACCAGAAGCCAATAGGTGCCAGCACCATGCTTCTTGTACAGCCTTTAATTAACTGTGAGCCAAATAAACCCCTTTTCTTTATAAATTACCTAACCTGTTATTTCTTTATAACAACACAAGAACAGGGTAAACACATGAAGTACAGGACTCCTGTCAGCATCGTGGTCAGTGCTTCATCCTGGACTTGAAAGGAGGGCAAGGTTAAAATCTTGATTTCCCCACCTCCATCTTTTATCTCCCACCTAAGATTGCCCAAGATGGGGCTCAGGTCAAATGTCAATAAGTCTAACTGGGAGATTTTTCTGCCTGACTAGGGTTTTGTTTGCTCCACTCTTAGTCCTTTAAAACAGGTACAGCAAACCATGTAACATTCTAAAAGGTGAGCTTCAAACACAGCAAGGCTCCAGAAAGTAGCTCAGGGACCCTGTCTGATCCTTTCTTTCACATTCTCTTGCCTCCCAAAATCAAACCTAAGCTCAGACTTCAGTTTTTATCTTTAATCTCATTCCATCTTTATTCCTCTAAATATTTGATCCTCAAACTTCCTTTATGGGTCCTAGATTTATCCCACAGCTTCACTCTCTGATTTCTCCCTTTTTCTGAGGTAGCAGTGTCCTTCCCCCAGCCCCAATCTGAGAAACCCAACCTCACTTTGGTCACATAATCCAGCTACCACAGAGGGAGCAACCCATTCCAGTGATTAAAAGTAGGAGATTCAAAGTCTTAGGTACAATAGAGCAAAAGATAGGCTTCAATTTCAAATCACGATTTGCTTTTGTATAGTCTGCCTTGGCTGTACAGGTATGAAGCCTCAAGTGTAATCATCATATCAGGGATTTGAATGCTTCCATTTCCATAACCAAGACTTAAAGAAGTGATTTGAAATGCTCATTGTGTATTGAGTGCTTCAGATTTTCAAAAGGATTCTAATTGGAATGTGGTAGCATTAGCTGAGATAATGAGCTAATTCTACACCAGATACAGAAAATGTCTTTTGGAGGAGCCAACATCAATATAACTCGATATCAATATCAATATAACTCAAACATGCAAAACTGCATTAGATCTGCAAGCTTTCCCAACTGTTTAAACTTTTAAAAATTCTATTCTCAAGATCCATGGGGAAGATAAAGAAATAGGGAGTAAGCTTGCCTTGTTAAGAAACTGGCTCAACATGGAATGTGGTAATAACCAGAGGGAAACAATACTGCCTGACTGAAAGACTGGTTAAATTGTTTATGATACTGTGTACAGGTGGTGGGAGTATGTGTGAAACATTGTTGTTGTTGTTGCTTTTTAATAAAACATAGAGAAACAGTGATTAATATAAGCCCTTAGGGACTCTTCCTATTCAATATCAAGAAAATAATTCAACTTTGTAAATCAATCTGTATACTGAAAATTAAATGTGTGTTGAGCTAAGAGCCATAGGGAAGCCTCCAACACTGGTTTCTTTCTCCTCTCCTGTATACTAAATTTGAATATATCCCAGATCTGTTTTGAATCTCCAGTCCTATCATCAAAGCAACCCACCTAGGGTTCTAGTCTACTACTGTGGTTTCAGCAACCAAATCTTTGCAGATCTTCATCTTTAGATCAGACACTCTCCTGAACTCCAGTTCAACTTTTACAATTGCTTTTTGTGCTTGGATGGCACACCAAATTCACTGTTTACACTTGGGAATATCTAACTAAAACCACCCTGTTTCTTCCTGGATGCTGACATCTGCCCTTTTGTATAACACCAGAATCTTGACTCCTTTCACACTGTTGGTAAAAGGAGCCAGTTTTAGTCTACTTGGGAGATTCTTTCATAAATCCACAGATCCCTTGCTGTGTGGCCATTTCTAAGTCACACCACTGGTGGCCTCCAAGGAAAAGCCATGGCCCAAACTCCCCATGACATGCCTACTTTTAAATTCTCAGAGTATATATGAATCCTGGAAAGCTCAACTTTCCAAGGACTTTATATTGTATTCATTACTTTTCATGTCTATTTCAAAAACAGAATTTCAAAATACATATCCTTGGAAACAAAAAGGTAAGGGTATCGGACATGTTTCAGTGAAATATTCCCAAATAGACATTTTGGGATGAACAAGTATTTTCTCTAATTATCTCTCTGTTGAGGTTACTTTTGTTTTCCTAAGATTATTTTTACATTGTGAGTAATAACTGGTTATTGGGACAAAACCAAATATTTATGTTTCTCTAATCTCAGACATTAAATATAATTTTTATTGTTTTCTATTTAAAAATTTTTACTTTTTTGTCCTATCTGGTTGTGAACTTAACTAATGTTACATGAAAATATGCACTGAGGGCCTAGCACGATGGCTCACGCCTGTAATCCCAGTACTTTGGGAGGCCGAGGCGGGTGGATCACGAGATCAAGAGATTGAGACCATCCTGGCTAGCACAGTGAAACCTCATCTCTACTAAATAAATACAAAAAATTAGCCAGGCATGGTGGTGGGCACCTGTATTCCCAGCTACTCAGGAGGCTGAGGCAGGAGAATGGCGTGAACCTGGGAGGCGGAGCTTGCAGTGAGCCGAGATCGGGCCACTGCACTCCAGCCTGGGCCACACAGCAAGACTCCATCTCAAAAAAAAAAAAAGAAAGAAAGAAAGAAAGAAAATATGTACTGAGATGCTGCAAATTCTTGGCTGAATTTTAGCAAATATACACTTAAAAATCAGTAATTCTTAGTAGTAAATGGGAAATAATTTTTTTTTTTAACAGAGCCATTAAAATATACTTATGGACAAGAAATCCCAACCCAAACCCCAACTTCTTCTTCTTCTTCTTTTTTGTTTTTGTTTCACATCTTTAAATACATAGGAATTGGCCAGATTCCTATGTATTACAGGAGTGGCTCACACCTGTAATCCCAGCACTTTGGGATGCCAAAGTGGGAGGATTGCTTGAGCTTAGGAGTTCAAGACCAGCCTGGACAATGTGATGAAACCTCATCTCCACAAAAGATAAAAAAAAGAAAAATAGCTAGCAGTGGTAGCATGTTTCTGTAGTCCTGGCTACCAGGGAGGCTGGGGTGGGAGGATCGCTTGACCCCAGGAGGCGAAGGTTGCACTGAGCCAAGACTGCACCACTCCACTCCAGCCTGGGTGACAGAGTGAGACTCTCTATCTTAAAAAAAAAAAAAAAAAGGTTAAATATTTTGGAACTGAGTATAAACGAAGCCATTTGTTTTCATCCATAGAGTCAACTGGATTTTAAAAAATTTGTAAGTCGGTAGAAGAGAAGATTAAACCCTGAATAAAAATATATTACTTTTCTTACATCAAAGTTAGAAGTGGTTTTTTTGTGTGTGTTTATGTTTCTGTTTGTTTTTGTTTTTTGTCAAAGGTGGGTTCGGCCTTAGAACTATTTAAACACCAAAGAACAAATTCTTAATAAACTTTGCTTTTAATCAACCAACATATTACAAGACTGGAAAAGTTAAAAAACAACACTGTAAAAAGATGACGAAATCAGCTTCTGATCAGCTACACACTTTCACAACTTAACTAAGAGTGTCTGTAGAATTAAATAGTCAAACACATAAATGACAATCTTAACAATTCACTCACAAGGACAAATTTGTATTGATAAGAATGCTCCTCCCCCAAAAGCAAGGGAAATTGCCCCATGAATTATGAAGAGGCTGTCTCCATGTGCTGCTCTTTAATAGAATCTGACCATACGGCACCACCTAATGCATTTGCTCCTGAATTAGTAATAGCTTTCCAACCTCAATGCATTTGCTACTTGAGCCATTTTCCCTCAATGTCCCACCTTTTTTGGTACAGAAGGCAGATGACAAACACGGTTTCACTTTTATTTCTTTACTACTTTATTTTTTAAACATATTACCAAAAGATGCAACATGAATTTATAATGATCTGGGTTAAAACTTCTATTTGCAATGCTTTTACTGGATAGGAAACGTTTTTTATTCTCCCCCAGATCTTACTTTGAATTTAACATTAACCTTATTATACACATGTCCTGAAATTTCTTGTGTTCAACCTTCTCTAGTACCTCAGCGTTTATTTGCTTTTGAATAACATTCAGATGAAATTTGAGACAGGAAAATCTGATTCCTTTTATAACTTAGGGAGAAGAGAAGGACAAAGTATTGGTTAAAAACAAAACAGGCTTTTAGAGCCTGAAAATGAAATATGATCATTAGGTTGTTCTCTGCTGACCCTGAGATAATGCGACAAAAGGACCCCCTTAACACAAAACAAATTTAACTGTACGCTCTATTATCTCTAGGACAGAGAAGTACGGAGCCCCCTTCCCGCCACCTGCCACTGTGCCCCTACCGTGTCTGCCACTGGGCAGCAGAAACAGCAGGGGAGAGCCACCCAGGGCGGGGCGGGAGGGCACTGCATGAACTCCCCCAGGGAATCTTCTTCAAGTGCCAGGTCCCTCGGGGCTCATGCTTACCAAGGGTGGCTGCTCATGAAAATCACGTGTGAAGTGAATGAGGTGTTTAAGAAGTGATTCCACCGTGCCCTTCCTGTCTCCTTCCGCTACTTCCGGAGCACATTTGTGCTGGTTCTGCCGGCTTTGAGACTCCAGCAGGCCTCCTTATGGGCTTTGCCCATGCTTACAGATGCTTTCCCTTCACCTGTAGAGATTCCGACTCAGGGAGCCTGAAATACAACTCAGGCATCTGCACTGTTTCCCAGGGGACTGCAATGCCCAGCCAAGAGAGCATGACTGCTCTACGCTGCGGGTTAAACTGCCATCACCTCCTTGTTACCCCTAGAAAACTAGAGAAAGTGCAAATCAGTTCTTAGGGTGATAAATGCTTCCTTGTCTCTAGGGGTTTACTGTTCCAGTACAGGGTACATATTATAGCAAAGTTGCAAACAGATGTAGCTGCCCAGGCTAATGAGAAAACTTCAGACCAAAAGAACCTACAAGTTTAACGTTTCCCAGGTTACTTCAACCTTGATTGCAGAAAAGGATAAAAAAGAAAAGCAATTTTTCAGAACACTGGCTCTCTATCTTTCCATAAACGTTTTTGTACCACGGGAGATCATTTGGAAACCTAAAAAAGTCTGGAGTTCTCGGGCCCTAAAATATTACTCTTTGATTCTCAACATGTGTTACCCAAGGGGCGTATTTATTTCAGACCTAGATTTCCAAAAATGAGTGATAGCCAGTCTGCTGTGAATGGCCGATCCTAATAAAAAATAACTCTACTTTCTTACCTTCGTTTTAGTTTAGTTGAGTGTTTCCTTAAACTAAAACGGGTTTCTTAAATCTTGCCGTGATAACTCTTAAACACCTGATCATGAAATTAATAAAGGCCAAAGAGCGATCACCCTTTTGAAGCATCACTTGAGTGATGCAATCTCCTTTCTCTAAAGTCTTTACTGTCTCTCTCTCATGCCTGGATGGAATTCTTCAGAGTGGCTTTCAAGCTGTTTAAGAAGTGACCGGCAGGGCGCTCCCAGTCCCCTTCCATCACTCCCAGGGCACCTTTCAGCTCGCTGTTCTGCTGGCTTTGTTCCTCCAGCAGGCCTCCTTGTGGACTCAGTATGGACTTTCTTTCTGGTTTATTTTTTATTTTATCTGTGTATCTAACTAGACATGTAAAATTCCTGATAAGAGAGAAAAACATGTTTAATGAGAATTTTTGGAAAATACTGAAAATACAAAATCTGTTGGTAGAAGTTCTAGAATTATTTTTTCTTTGCTTTTGTTTTGACTTTTAATTTAATCTACACTGATATATTTTGTGTGTCCTTGTAAGCCACCTTAAATAGATTTGGGGATAAGGTAAGAAAAAAAAAATCAATAAAATTATAAGAGCAAGAGGACTTGATACAGTCCAGATATCAACCCAAGAATTTTCTGTATATTAACTCATTTACATTTCAACCACCTCATGAACTGCATGCTGTTATGACCCCTACTTGTATAAATGAGGCATAGAAAGTGAAAAACCTTGCGCGCACAGCTAGTAAGTGGCAGAGCCAGGATTTAGACCCAGGCCAGCTTGCTGTGGTATGCACAATCCTGACTGATAAGTTACACACCTTATTCAAAAATACATTACTTACCTTGTTACAAGCGAACTCACACATGGGATCCAGGTTTTATGATGAATGATTACAAGCTTTTATATATTAATATTTTTAGTCAAATGAATTGATTGTCAAAACCTCAACAGGCTTATTTTGTAGAAATTAATAAGCTGCTAGAATGACTACGGAAAGGCAAAGGAGCTAGAATAGCCAAAGAAATCTTGAAGAAGAACACTGGAGGACTGAGACTACCTGATGTCATGAATTGCTCTAAAGCTGCAGTAATCAAGACACTGTGAATTTGGCAATTTTACTGAAATCCAACTTACCAATTTTTTTCTATTACAGTTTGTACTTTTTATGTCCTAGCTGAGAAATCTTTGCCTATCCCAAACTTGCCAAGATGTCCTCTTGTGTTTTCTTTTAGAAGTTCTATAGATCTTGTGTTTAAATAGCATACTTCTTAACTTTACAAGTTGAGTCATTATTGACTGACTTCCTAATATCGAATTTTAGACCTCTAGTCCTTTGACCCTCCCCACTGTCCCCACATTCACTTCCCTCCCTCCATCTCTTAATATAGCATCATACTATGTCTGGTTAAATCTGTATCAATTATTTTCCTTTCACAGTTGAGCCATGCACCATGCTTACACTTTTTTTTTTCCCCCCCGAGATGGAGTCTTGCTCTGTCACCCAAGCTGGAGTGCAGTGGTGCAATCTCAGCTCACTGCAACCTCCCTCTCCCGGTTTCAAGCAATTCTCCCTCAGCCTCCCAAAGTGCTGGGATTACAGGCGTAAGCCAACATACCCGGCCCATGCTTACACTTCTTTTCATGTATATGTTTGCTTTTTCTGGAGCTAATAACTACCTTGTTTTTTCATCTGCTGAATTTTTTTTTTTTTTTTTTTTTTTGAGACAGTCTCATTTGCTTAATTTTCTTTTCTTTTCTTTTTTTCTTTTTTTTGTTTGTTTTTGAGATGGAGTCTTGCTCTGTTGCCCAGGTTAGAGTGGCGCAATCTCGGCTCACTGCCAGTTCCCTCCCAGGTTCAGGCCATTCTCCTGCCTCAGCCTCCCAAGTAGCTGGGACTACAGGCCCCCGCCACCATGCCTGGCTAATTTTTTGTACTTTTGGTAGAGACAGGGTTTCACCATGTTAGCCAGGATGGTCTCCATCTCTTGACCTTGTGATCTGCCTGCCTCAGTCTCCCAAAGTGCTGGGATTACAGGGTCTTTTTTTTTTGACAGAGTCTTGCTCTGTCACCCAGGCTGGAGTGCAGTGGCACAAACTCAGCTCACTGCAACCTCTGCTTCCTGGATTCAAGCGAGCATATCCAGTGAATTTTTATATTTTTGGTAGAGATGGGGTTTCACCATGTTGGCCAGGCTGGTCTCCAACTCCTGACCTCAAGTGATCTGCCCTTCTTGGCGTCCCAAAGTGCTGGGCTTACAGGTATGAGCCACCACGCCCTGCCTCATTTGCTTAATTTTCTATATACTATTGTTAAATCCTGCCCAAGTTCACCTAAAGAACTCTAAACTTCTTCAACATGTTCACCAATCACATGTTAGGAAATCTGCTTTCTTTTTATTATTATTATTATTTTTTTTTTTTGTTTTTGTTTTTGTTTTTTTTTATGAGACGGAGTCTCACTCTGTCGCCCAGACTGGAGTGCAGTGGCCGGATCTCAGCTCACTGCAAGCTCCGCCTCCCGGGTTCACGCCATTCTCCTGCCTCAGCCTCCCGAGTAGCTGGGACTACAGGCACCCGCCACCTCGCCCGGCTAGTTTTTTGTATTTTTTAGTAGAGACGGGGTTTCACCGTGTTAGCCAGGATGGTCTCGATCTCCTGACCTTGTGATCCGCCCGTCTCGGCCTCCGAAATTGCTGGGATTACATTATTTTTTAGACACAATCCCTGGGGCCTTTCAATCACCTCCTGTTCCTCTGGTCTTTGCTCTCTCACTGCACAATGAATGGCCAGGCACGTCTCTCCACTCTTTTCCTGAAATTTCTTTTGCTGTGCTAGGTTGAACCTCCTTTTGCCATGATGATTCTTAAACTCTGATTATGAAATTATGAAATTTATAAGACTGGATGTGATGGCTGGTGCCTGTCATCCCAGCACTGTGTCAGATGACTAGCTTTCTTAGCAGTTCATTTGAGAACCACAGGTAGGTTTCTTCTCAGAAAGAAAGCAATGGAAGCAAATGGAGACATCATGGGTTTCTTGATTCTACCCTCACACTTGACTGATAATTTGGCTGTTGCAGAATTAGAAGTCGGTAATAATTTTTAGGAAATTCCAAGGTTTTCAGTATGACTATTGCTAAGCACAATGTGATTCTGATCCCTGATCTTTTATATAAGCACATTTTGTTTGTTTGTTTGAATTTGTTGTTTGTTTGTTTTCAGGAAACTTTAGGATCCTGTCTTCACCTCTCATTCTAAAGTGCAGGGTTCACAGTCGTGAGCCTTGGTGTGGTGCTATTTTATGGGGACCCTTAAAAATGGTGTTATCTCGTTCTGGAAAATGTTATTTTGTTTCTTTGACAATATGCTCCTATCCACCTTCTCTTTTTCGTTATTGAATCTACTAACCAATGAGTATAATAACACCTTCAAGGCTGATCATCTAGCTCATTTATATTCTGTTTTGTATTTCTTTGTCTTTACAGACAATGTCCTGGAGTTTATCTTCTTGAATTTATTTTTTTTTAATTCTGAAAATCACATTTTTATTTCTTAAGAAATGTTTTTATTCTATGATTTTTCCTTTTTTAAAAATTATAAAACAGCACATGAGAATAAGTTATATGTAACAAATGTACACCTTAATGAATGGCTATAAAATGAACCCCCTGTAACCACCAGTCTCAGCAGAAACAGAAGATTGCCAACCACCCCAAAGCTGCCTCACACAGGGCCCTCTCCAAACAGTTTTGTGATAGCCCCAAGATGGAGCTACTATTCTGCGTGTTATAGCAGCCCATATGCTTGCTTTTGTTACAGAACTTATATCATTTAATCATGCATTCCTAAACACTTGATATACGGTGGCTCATACCTATAATCTCAGCATTTTGGGAAGCCGAGGCAGGAGGATTGCTTGAGCCCAGGAGCTTAAGACCAGTTTAAGTAACATGGCAATACCCCCAACTCCACAAAAAATAAAAATAAAGATTATCTGGGCATGGTGGCACCTGTGGTCCCAGCTACTCAGGAGACTGAGGTGGAAGGATTGCTTGAGCCCACAGGTCAAGGCTGCAGTGAGCTTTGATTATACCACTGTTCTCCAGCCTAGGTGACAGAATGAGACTGTGTCTCAAAAAATAATAATAACTTTTAAAAGAAATCTTAGTTTTGCCTTTTCTAAAAACATATAACTGGAATTATACTATATACATTATGTTTCGTCTTTTGCTGAAATTCAGGTTTGAGAAATTCATCCATGTTACACATAATTTTGTATATTCATGTTCGTTCTTTATGGCAGTCTATTATATGTATACGTTACAATGTGCTAATCCTTTTTACTTTTGATAGAGATTTATGTAAAACGTTTACATAGAAGTGGGCTTTCTGGGTCACAATGTAGGCATATCATAATTTCAGTAGAAAATGTGAAAATGTTTGCCAATAGGGTACACCCATCTACACTCCAACCAGCAGTATGTGTGAGAAGCAGTTGCCCTTCACCAACTCTTAGTCTTGTCTGTCTTCTTTAATTTTAGCCATTCTAGGAGTGTGAAATGGTGACTGGGTGTGCTTTGAATGTTTACTTTCCTGATGAACAAAGATGCTTATTTATTTTTATTTATTTAGACTTAAAATTCACCAAGAATTGATATGGTACATATAGATAGTCTCAGTACAATTCAATGAAATCTATGGTTTTCTGCTTTGTGGTGCTGCTTTCACTATAAACCAAGTGTTCATGTGCACGTGCTTCTGTTTCTGGGATTTTCATCCTGTTATACTGGTCTATTTGTTTTTCTATCCACCAATTTCACACTATCTTAATTACCATAACTTTATTTTGTTATGAAATTCAGTAAAGCAAGTATTCCTAAATTCTTCTTGCACTTTTATATCAATTTTGAAATCAGCTTGTCAAGTTTCACCCACTCATATGTACATACAAAAGTAGGGCCAGGCATGGTGGCTCATGCCTGTAGTTCCAGCACTTTGGGAGAGCAAAGCACAAGGATCACTTGGGTCCAGGAGTTTGCCAGCCTGGGCAACAGAGTGAGACCCCTTTTCTACAAAAAAAAATTAAAAATTAGCTGAGTATGGTTGTGTGCACCTGCAGTCCCAGCTGTTTGGGAGGCTGAAGTGTGAGAATTACGTGAGCCCAGGAGTTCAAGGCTGCAGTGAGCTATGGTTTTGCTGCTACACTCCAGCCTGGGAAACAGAGTAAGAAACCATCTCTGCAAAAAAATAAAAAATAAAAAAAGCAATATCTGGGAGTTTTTATTGGGTTTGGGTTTGCACTAAATCTATGTACAGGCATACCTCAGAGGTATTGCAGGTTTTGTTCCAGATCACCACAATAAAGTGAGTATCGCAATAAAGCAAATCACACAGATTTTCAGTTTTCCAGTGGATTTAAAAGTTCTATTTACACTACACTGTAGTCTACTAAGTGTGCAGTAGCATTCTAAACAATGTACAAACTTTAATTAATAAACACGTTCTTGCTAAAAAAAAAAATGCTATTAATCATCTGAGGCTTCAGTGAGTTGCAGTATTTTTGCTGGTCGAGAGTCTTTCCTTAATGTCGATGACTGCTGACTGATCAGGGTGGTGGTTTTGAACACTGGGGTGGCTTTGGAAATTTCTTAAAATATACAAACATCACTTGCTGCACTGATTGACTCTTTCTTTTGTGAAAGATCCATCTGTAGCGTGCAATGCTCTTTGATAGCATTCTACCCATAGTAGAACTTCTTTCAAAATTGGAGTCAATCTTCGCAAATCCTGCCACTGCTTTATCAACTAAAATTATGTAGCATTTTAAATCCTGTTATTTCAACAATGTTCACGGCATCTTCACCAGGAGTAGATCCCACCTCAAGAAACCACTTTCTTTGCTCATCCATAAGAAGCAACCCCTCATCCATTCAAGTTTAATCCTGAGACTGCAGCAAGTCAGTCGTATCTCCAGGCTCCACTTCTAATTCCAGTTCTCTTGCTATTTCCACCACATCTACGGTGACTTCCTCCATTAAAGTATTGAACTCATCAAAGTCATCCACGAGGGTGAAATCAACTTCTTCCAAGCTTCTATTAATGTTGATATCGTGACCTCTTCCTATGAATCATGAATGCTGTTAATGGCATCAAGAATGGTGAATCCTTTCCAGAAGGTTTTCAATGTACTCTGCTCAGATCCATCAGAGGGATCACTATTGATGGCAGCTATAGCTTTAGGAAATGTACTTCTTAAATAGTAAGACTTGAAAGTCAAAATTACTCTTTGATCCATGGGCTACAGAATGGATGTCGTGTTAGCAGGCATAAAAGTGACATTCCTCTCCTCGTATGTCTCCATCAGAGTTCTTGGGTGACCAAGTGTATTGCTAATGAGCAGCAATATTTTGAAGGTAATCTTTGTTCTGAGCAGTAGATCTAAACAGTGGGCTTAAAATATTTAGTAACCCATGCTGTAAATAGAAGTGCCATCATTCACTCTTTATTGTGCCATTTATGAAGCACAGACAGAGTAGATTTAGCATAATTCTTTTTTTTAATTTTTCTTTTTTTTTCTTTTTTTTATTATTATACTTTAAGTTCTAGGGTACATGTGCACAACGTGCAGGTTTGTTACATATGTATACCTGTGCCATGTTGGTGTGCTGCACCCATCAACTCATCAGCACCCATCAACTCATCATTTAAATCAGGTATAACTCCCAATGCAATCCCTCCCCCCTCCCCACTCTCCACAACAGGCCCCAGTGTGTGATGTCCGCCCCCCCCCCCCGACTCCAAGTGATCTCATTGTTCAGTTCCCACCCATGAGTGAGAACACGTGGTGTTTGGTTTTCTGTTATTGCGATAGTTCGCTGAGAATGATGGTTTCCAGCTGCATCCATGTCCCTACAAAGGACACAAACTCATCCTTTTTTATGGCTGCATAGTATTCCGTGGTGTATATGTACACATTTTCTTAATCCAGTCTGTCACTGATGGACATTTGGGTTGATTCCAAGTCTTTGCTATTGTGAATAGTGCCACAATGAACATATGTGTGCATGTGTCTTTATAGCAGCATGATTTATAATCCTTTGGGTATATACCCAGTAATGGGATGGCTGGGTCATATGGTACTTCCAGTTCTAGATCCTTGAGGAATCACCATACTGTTTTCCATAATGGTTGAACTAGTTTACACTCCCACCAACAGTGTAAAAGTGTTCCTATTTCTTCACATCCCCTCCAGCACCTGTTGTTTCCTGACTTTCTAATGATTGCCATTCTAACTGGTGTGAGATGGTATCTCATTGTGGTTTTGATTTGCATTTCTCTGATGGCCAGTGATGACGAGCATTTTTTCATGTGTCTGTTGGCTGTATGGATGTCTTCTTTTGAGAAATGTCTGTTCATATCTTTTGCCCACTTTTTGATGGGGTTGTTTGCTTTTTTCTTGTAAATTTGTTTGAGTTCTTTGTAGGTTCCGGATATTAGCCCTTTGTGAGATGAGTGGATTGCAAAAATTTCCTCCCATACTGTAGGTTGCCTGTTCACTCTGATGGTAGTTTCTTTTGCTGTGCAGAAGCTCTTTAGTTTAATTAGATCCCATTTGTCAATTTTAGCTTTTGCTGCCACTGCTTTTGGTGTTTTAGACATGAAGTCCTTGCCCATGCCTATGTCCTGAATGGTATTACCTAGGTTTTCCTCTAGGGCTTTTATGCTATTAGGTCTAACATTTAAGTCTCTAATCCATCTTGAATTATTTTTCATATAAGGAGTAAGGAAAGGATCCAGTTTCAGCTTTCTACTTATGGCTAACCAATTTTTCCAGCACCATTTATTAAATAGGGAATCCTTTCCCCATTTCTTGTTTTTCTCAGGTTTTTCAAAGATCAGATGGCTGTAGATGTGTAGTATTACTTCTGAGGACTCTGTTCTGTTCCATTGGTCTATATCTCTGTTTTGGTACTAGTACCATGCTGTTTTGGTTACTGTGACTTGTAGTATAGTTTGAAGTCAGGTAGCGTGATGCCTCCAGCTTTGTTCTTTTGACTTAGGATTGTCTTGGCAATGCAGGCTCTTTTTTGGTTCCATATGAACTTTAAAGCAGTTTTTTCCAATTCTGTGAAGAAACTCATTGGTAGCTTGATGGGGATGGCATTGAATCTATATATTACCTTGGGCAGTATGGCCATTTTCATGATATTGATTCTTCCTATCCATGAGCATGGTATGTTCTTCCATTTGTTTGGGTCCTCTTTTATTTCACTGAGCAGTGGTTTGTAGTTCTCCTTGAAGAGGTCCTTTACATCCCTTGTAAGTTGGATTCCTAGGTATTCTATTCTCTTTGAAGCAATTGTGAATGGAAGTTCATTCCTGATTTGGCTCTCTGTTTGTCTGTTACTGGTGTATAAGAATGCTTGTGATTTTTGCACATTAATTTTGTATCCTGAGACTTTGCTGAAGTTGCTTATCAGCTTAAGGAGATTTTGGGCTGAGTTGATGGGGTTTTCAAAATATACAATCATGTCATCTGCAAAGAGGGACAATTTGACTTCTTCTTTTCCTAACTGAATACCCTTGATTTCTTTCTCTTACCTGATTGCCCTAGCTAGAACTTCCATCACTATGTTGAATAGGAGTGGTGAGAGAGGGCATCCCTGTCTTGTGCCAGTTTTCAAAGGGAATGCTTCCAGTTTTTGCCCATTCAGTATGATATTGGCTGTGGGTTTGTCATAAATAGCTCTTATTATTTTGAGATACGTTCCATCAATACTAAATTTATTGAGCATTTTTAGCATGAAGGGCTGTTGAATTTTGTCAAAGGCTTTTCTGCATCTATTGAGATAATCATGTGGTTTTTGTCTTTGGTTCTGTTTATATGCTGGATTACGTTTATTGATTTGTGTATGTTGAACCAGCCTTGCATCCCAGGGATGAATCCCACTTCATCATGGTGGATAAGCTTTTTGATGTGCTACTGGATTCAGTTTGCCAGTATTTTATTGAGGATTTTTGCATCAATGTTCATCAGGGATATTGGTCTAAAATTCTCTTTTTTTTTGTTGTGTCTCTGCCAGGCTTTGGTATCAGGATGATGTTGGCCTCATAAAATGAGTTAGGGAGGATTCCCTCTTTTTCTATTGATTGGAATAGTTTCAGAAGGAATGGTACCAGCTCCTCCTCGTACCTCTGGTAGAATTCAGCTGTGACTCCATCTGGTCCTGGACTGTTTTTGGTTGGTAGGCTATTAATTATTGCCAATTTCATAGCCTGCTATTGGTCTATTCAGGGATTCAACTTCTTCCTGGTTTAGTCTTGGGAGAGTGTAAGTGTCCAGGAAATTATCCATTTCTTCTAGATTTTCTAGTTTATTTGCATAGAGGTGTTTATAGTATTCTCTGATGGTAGTTTGTATTTCTGTGGGGTCGGTGGTGATATCCCCTTTATCATTTTTTTATTGCATCTATTTGATTCTTCTCTCTTTTCTTCTTTATTAGTCTTGCTAGCAGTCTATCAATTTTGTTGATCTTTTCAAAAAACCAACTCCTGGATTCATTGATTTTTTGGAGGGTTTTTTGTGTCTCTATCTCCTTCAGTTCTGCTCTGATCTTAGTTATTTCTTGCCTTCTGCTAGCTTTTGAATGTGTTTGCTCTTGTTTCTCTAGTTCTTTTAATTGTGATGTTAGAGTGTCAATTTTAGATCTTTCCAGCTTTCTCTTGTGGGCATTTAGTGCTATAAATTTCCCTCTACACACTGCTTTAAATGTGTCCCAGAGATTCTGGTATGCTGTGTCTTTGTTATCATTGGTTTCAAAGAACATCTTTATTTCTGCCTTCATTTCGTCATGTACCCAGTAGTCATTCAGGAGCAGGTTGTTCAGTTTCCATGTAGTTGAGTGGTTTTGATTGAGTTTCTTAGTCCTGAGTTCTAGTTTGATTGCACTGTGGTCTGAGATATAGTTTGTTATAATTTCTATTCTTGTACATTTGCTGAGGAGTGCTTTAGTTATAATTATGTGATCAATTTTGGAATAAGTGCAATGTGGTGTTGAGAAGAATGTATGTTCTGCTGATTTGGGGTGGATAGTTCTGTAGATGTCTATTAGGTCCTCTTCGTGCAGAGATGAGTTCAATTCCTGGATATCCCTGTTAACTTTCTGTCTCGTTGATCTGTCTAATGTTGACAGTGGGGTGTTGAAGTCTCCCATTATTATTGTATAGTAGTCTAAGTCTCTTTGTAAGTCTCTAAGGACTTGCTTTATGAATCTGGGTGCTCCTGTATTGGGTGCATATATATTTAGGATAGTTAGCTCTTCCTGTTGAATTGATCCCTTTACCATTATGTAAAGGCCTTCTTTGTCTCTTTTGATCTTTGATGGCTTAAAGTCTGTTTTATCAGAGACTAGTATTGTAATCCCTGCTTTTTTTTGTTCTCCATTTGCTTGGTAGATCTTCCTCCATCCCTTTATTTTGAGCCTATGTGTGTCTCTGCATGTGAGATGGGTCTCCTGAATACAGCAAACTGATGGGTTTTGACTCTTTACCCAGTTTGCCAGTCTGTGTCTTTTAATTGAATCATTTAGTCCATTTACATTTAAGGTTAATATTATTATGTGTGAACTTGATCCTGTCATTATGATATTAACTGGTTATTTTGCTTGTTAGTTGATGCAGTTTCTTCCTAGCCTCGATGGTCTTTACATTTTAGCATGTTTTTGCAATGGCTGGTACCTGTTGTTCCTTTCCATGTTTAGTGCTTCCTTCAGGGTCTCTTGTAAGGCAGGCTTGGTGGTGACAAAATCTCTAAGCATTTGCTTATCTGTAAAGGATTTTATTTCTCCTTCACTGATGAAACTTAGTTTGGCTGGATATGAAATTCTGGGTTGAAAATTCTTTTTTTTAAGAATGTTGAATATTGGCTTGAATATTGGCTTCTGGCTTGTAGAGTTTCTGCCGAGAGATCTGCTGTTAGTCTGATGGGCTTCCCTTTGTGGGTAACCTGACCTTTCTCTCTGGCTGCCCTTAAGATTTTTTCCTTCATTTCAACTTTGGTGAATCTGACAATTATGTGTCTAGGAGTTGCTCTTCTCAAGGAGTATCTCTGTGGCATTCTCTGTATTTCCTGAATTTGAATGTTGGCCTGCCTTACTAGGTTGGGGAAGTTCTCCTAGATGATATCCTGAAGAGTGTTTTCCAACTTGGTTCCATTCTCCCCCTCACTTTCAGGCACCCCAATCAGACGTAGATTTGGTCTTTTCACATAATCCCATACTTCTTGAAGGCTTTGTTCATTTCTTTTTCCTCTCTTTTCTTTAGACTTCTCTTCTCACTTCATTTCATTCATTTGATCCTCAATTGCTGATACTTTTTCTTCCAGTTGATCGAGTTGGTTACTGAAGCTTGTGCATTTGTCACGTATTTCTCGTGTCATGGTTTTTATCTCTGTCAGTTCATTTATGGCCTTCTCTGCATTGATTATTCTAGTTGTCCATTTTTCCATTCTTTTTTCAAGATTTTTAGTTTATTTGCGTTGGCTACGTAATTCCTCCTTTAGCTCTGAGAAGTTTGATGGACTGAAGCCTCCTTCTCTCAACTCGTCAAAGTCATTCTCCATCCAGCTTTGATCTGTTGCTGGTGATGAGCTGCATTCCTTTGGAGGGGGAGTTGCGCTCTTATTTTTTGAATTTCCAGCTTTTCTGCCCTGCTTTTTCCCCATCTTTGTGGTTTTATCTGCCTCTCGTCTTTGATGATGGTGACGTACTGATGGGGTTTTGGTGTGGGTGTCCTTCCTGTTTGTTAGTTTTCCTGCTAACAGTCAAGACCCTCAGCTGTAGGTCTGTTGGAGATTGCTTGAGGTCCACTCCAGACCCTGTTTGCTTGGGTATCAACAGCAGAGCCTGCAGAAGATAGAATATTGCTGAACAGTGAGTGCACCTGTCTGATTCTTGCTTTGGAAGCTTCGTCTCAGGGTGTACTCTGCCGTGTGAGGTGTGGGGTGTCAGTCTGCTCCTAGTGGCGGATGTCTCCCAGTTAGGCTACTCAGGGATCAGAGACCCACTTGAGCAGGCAGTCTGTCCATTCTCAGATCTCAACCTCCATGTTGGGAGATCCACTGCTCTCTTCAAAACTGTCAGACAGGGTTGTTATCATCTGCAGAGGTTTCTGCTGCTTTTTTTGTTTGTTTGTTTAGCTGTGCCCTGTCCCCAGAGGTGGAGTCTACAGAGATAGGCAGGCCTCCTTGAGCTGCTGTGGGCTCCACCCAGTTCGAGCTTCCCAGCGGCTTTGTTTACCTACTTAAGCTTCAGCAATAGCGGGGGCCCCACCCCCAGCCTCACTGCTGCCTTGCCATTAGATCACAGACTGCTGTGCTAGCAATGAGGGAGGCTCCGTGGGCGGGCGTGGGACCCTCCCAGCCAGGTGTGGGATATAATCTCCTGGTGTGCTGTTTGCTAAGACCCTTGGTAAAGTGCAGTATTGGGGTAGGAGTTACCCGATTCTCCAGGTGTTGTGTGTCTCAGTTCCCCTGGCTAGGAAAAGGGATTCCCTTCCCCCTTGCGCTTCCCAGGTGAGGCAATGGCTCGCCCTGCTTCAGCTCTCGCTGGTCGGGCTGCAGCAGCTGACCAGCACTGATTGCCCGGCACTCCCTAGTGAGATGAACCCAGTACCTCTGTTGAAAATGCAGAAATCACCTGTCTTCTGTGTCGCTTGCGCTGGGAAGTGGAGACTTGAGCTGTTCCTATTCGGCCATCTTGCTCTGCCCTCTAGCATAATTCTTAAGGGCCTAAGATTTTCAGAATGGTAAATGAGCATTAGCTTCACCTTAAAGTCATCAGCTGCATTAGCCCCTTACAAAAGAGTCATCCTGTCCTTTGAAGCTTTGAAGCCAGTCATTGACTTATTCTCTTTAGCTATGAAAGTCCTAGATAGCATCTTCTTCCAGTAGAAGTATGTTTTGTCTACACTGAAAATCTGTTGTTGAGTATAGCCACCTTCATCAATGATCTTAGCTAGGTCTTATAGAAAACTTACTGTAGCTTCTACTTCACTACTTGCTGCTTCACCTTGCGCCATTATGTTATGGAGCTGGCTTCTTTCCTTAAGCTTCACACACCACCCTCTGATAGCTTCCAGCCCTTCTTCCTCACCTCTCTCAGCTTTCATGGAATTAAAGAGTGTTAGGGGCTTGCTCTGGATTGGGCTTTAAGGGAGTGTTTTGGCAGCTTTGATCTTCTATCCAGACAAGTAAAACTTTCTTCCTATCAACAATCAGGCTGTCTTACTTTCTTATCATCCATGTGGTCACTGGAGTAGCACTTCTAATTTTCTTTAAGAACTTTTTCTTTGCATTCATAGCTTGGCAAACTGTTAGGCACAAGAAGTCTAGCTTGGCTTTTGACATGCCTTCCTTTCTAAGCGTAACCATTTCTAGCTTTTGATCTCAAGTAAGAGATGTGTGACACCTCCTTTCACTTGAATATTTGGAGGTCCTGTAGGGTTATTAATAGGCCTAATTTCCATATTGTTATGTCTCAGGAAATAGGGAGGCCCAAGAAGAGGGAGAGAGATGGAGGAATTGCCAATCTGTGGAGAAGTCAAACACACACATTTATTAAGTTCTTCATCTTACATGGGTGTGGCTCATGGCATTCCAAAACAATTACCATAGTAACATCAAAGATCACTGACTGCAGATCATCATAACAGATATAATAATAATGAAAAATTTCAAATATTTTGAGTATTACCAAAATGTGACACAGAGACACAAAGTGAGCTCACACTGTTGGAAAAATGGTACCAATAGACTTGCTAAACTCAGGGTTGCCACAAACCTTCATTTGGTAAAAAATGCAATATCTGCACAGTGCAATAAAGTGAGGCATGCCTGTGCTTGCTCTCTTTTTCCATTTGATAAGAAACCCCCACCAGGAGTTTATCGATTTCATTCATCTTTTAAAAATGAATTTTTGTTCATTAATAAAAATAAAAATAAGACAAATCAGTCTATGGAATTAGAAGTCGGGCTAGTAGTTTCATTAGGAGAGTCATAGTATCAGGCAGGGATGAGGATGGGGCATCAGGAGTGCTTGGGGTGCTCTTTTTGTTGATCTGGATGTTGCTTACAAAAATGTTCCCTTTGTGAAAATTTGTTGAGCTATATGCTAAATGATGTGTGACCTTTTTGTATGTAAGATATACTTCAGTAAAAATCAATTTGGAAGACAACTGTTGGGTTGTCAATTCTATTTGTATATTTCCTTTCTATTTCATTTATTTTTATTCTTGTCTTTATTACTCACTTTCTTCTACTTTGGTATTTTATTGTTATCTTTCCGATTTATTGAGATAGATATTTATGCTTTTTAGCACTGAAAGCTAAAATACTTCTTTTTATACACAGCTTTAGGTATATCTCACAAGTTTTGATATGGAATATTTCATTATCATTTGGCTTGAAATATTTTCTAATTTCCATTTTTCTTTCCTTTTTCATTTTGATTTAATTTTAATTTCAGTCTAACTTTAATTTCTTACTGCTTTTCTTTTCACCTTTAGATGACTTATAAACATTTTCTTAACTTTAAAGCATATGACGTTTTATGAACTATATTTATCTATTGCATTGTGGTCAGAGAAGATCTTGTATGCTTTTAATCTTTTGTAATTGGTAGAGACTAACTTAATGATTCAGTATATGATCAATATTTATAAGTGGTCCATTTACTTTTGAAAATAGTGCTCATTCTGCAGCTCTTGGATGCAGTAATTCTATATATATCGTTTAGGTCTAATTTGTAATTATCTTATTCAAACCTAAATCCTTACTGATATTTTGCCTATTTATTATTTGCTACTAATTGTGTATTTATCCTTATATTTGTCTAATTTTTCATTTTATGTAAGACTATGTTATTAAATGTGTACATGTTTAGAATTATATCTTCTGTGGGAATGAAATATTTTATAATTTTGATCTGTCTCTTCCCTTATCTAGTAATTTTTGTTGCCTTAAAATGCACTTTAATATTAATATTGCTATTTCAGCTTTTTTTTTTTTGGTGTTTGTATGATACATTTTTTGGATTCTTCTATTATTTAATCAATTAATTTATTGAGACAGGTTCTCACTCTGTTGCCCAAACTGGAGTGTAGTAGCACAATCAAGGCTCACTGCAGCCTCAATCTCCCAGGCTCAAGTGATCCTCCTGCCTCAGCCTTCCCAGTGGCTGAGACTACAGGCATGCACCACCATGCCCAGCTAATTTTTAATTTTTTTCTCCCAGTCTTGCCCAGGTTGGTCTTGAACTCCTCTGCTCAAGCAATCCTCCTGCTTTGGCTTCCCAAAGTGTCAATCCTTTTGTTTTCAGTCTCTGTATATTTGTTTAAGGTATGTCTGTCTTAAATTGCATATAGGTTTTTATTAGTCTTATAAGTTTTTTATTCTGAGTTATAATTCTTCTGTTTTTTAATTCTATTGAATACAATATGTGTATATTTCAATATAAAGTTATAATTTTACTACATGATTTGTAATTTTTTATTCTATATTCTCTTTTCTTAACTTTTTTTGAATTTAAAAAAATTATTAGTTTTTTGGCAGTTTGGAAGATATGCACTCTTTAATATTTTTCAGTAGTTTATTCCTGAGATCACAGCATGCATCTGACTCATCAGAGTTTGACGTTACTTTGCACTTCTACTTTCTTCCTGGGCAATGCAAGGATATTGGAACATTTTAATTAAGTTTAATCACTTCCTGTTATCCAATTTTAGTTCTAACAACAATATAAACCTTTTGAAAATAATATACAGTCAATATTCATTCTGATTAATCTATATATCATTTCTATTCTTTCCTATTTCTCAAACTTTTTATCTGGGATAAGCTCTCTTCTCCTTGAAATATATCCTATAGTTTTCCTTGTAGATCAGGTCTGCTAGTGAATTACTTCAGGTTTTGTTTGTTGGCAAATATATTTAATTCACCATTTTTTTCTAGAATATATTTGCTGGGAACTAGAAGTCAGAACACTGAAGATATTGTGCCCCTGATTTTTGGTTTTTTTTTTTTTTTTTTTTTGAGACAATGTCACTCTGTTGCCCAGCTGCAGTACAGTGGAGCGATCACAGCTCACCGTAGCATCAACCTCCTGAGCTCAAACAATCGTCCTGCCTCAGCCTCCCTGGTACCTGGGACTACAGGCACATGCCACCATGTACAACTAATTATTTTTCATTTTTTGTAGAGATGAGGTCTCACCATATTGGCCAGGCTGGTCTTGAACTCCTGGGCACAAGTGATCTGCTCACCTTGGCCTGCCAAAGTGCTGGGATTGCAGACATGAGCCATAGTACCTAGTCTGCCTTGTTATTCTTTTGGAAGTAATCTTTTTTTCTGCTCTGATGATTTTCTTTTTAGTTTCCCCTCCTCCACCACCACCACAGTTTTACTCTGATGTTTTTAGATGTACATTTCTGTTTTTCTGGCTTGGGCTTTTTGGTTTTTGCTTTTAATTTCTTGAATCTGTAATTGATGCTTTTCATTAGTCTTAGAGAGTTCGAAACCATGATGTATGTTAGGATTTTTAACTGCATCCCCTATCCTCTCTCTTGTATTTCCTCTTCCTTTATCTTAAATATTTTTTGACTTTTTGAATATTTTTCTTCTGACCTTTTATCAAATTCACTAATTTTCTCTTCAAATTTGTCTAATCTGCCATAAACCCTGATCGTTGAGTTCTTAATTTTGCTATATTTTTATTTCTATTATTTGAATATTGTTCTTTTTCAACACGTATTATTTTTCACGTTTTGTATTCTATGTGGAAATATTCAATCCTGTGTTTTTAACTACTGGACCATAATAAAAGGAGTTATTTTAAAGTTTAGGACTAATAATTCCAGTGTCTGGAGCCATGTAAATCTCTTTCTGCTTGTTCTCTTCCGTGTAGTATTGACTCCTATTCTGACCGATTTATTTTGTATCAGCTTCCAGGAATTGTATTTGAAAATGTGTTTACGTCATAAATACATTTTGTAGATGAAATGAAATGTATAAATGTAAATGAAAATTATAGATGTAACTTGAAGCCTAGAATTGTGACATTTTCCTCCAAAGATGCTTTTCATCTGCTCTTGCCACATCCCTGTGGGGTCTGAGACATCGGGCTCATGTTGATTCCTTTTCAGCTTTTGACATTTCCAGGGCTGCTCAGGTGATGGTAAGCTGGGATTCAGTGGGAATGAGCACCAGCTTACTCCCAAATTCTCCTCCACTCCTAAGGCATCGTCCTTTAGAACCCACACCTGGAGCACGCAGGGTTTTCCAGGAACCGTACCCTTGGTGCTTTTGAGCTCTTCCTCTCTTCTCCGGAACTCCACACTCCGATAAATGCCGATTTCTCTCAGCCACCTCGTCTGAGTTGGCTACTGTCCCTGGACAGAAAGATGTCTCAAATATTAGGCTTCTCTTTCTTTTTTCCCTTTTTTTTTTTGGTTTCACTTTTTGTTTTACTTTGCTTTGTTGTTGTTGTTGTTGTTGTTGCCTTCTCTCAGCTTTGTCTTAGTAATTTTTACCTCCTAGTCAACAAAGCAGATTTATGTAGTGTAGTAGTACACATAGCATAAAATGTACTATTGTGACCATTTTTGACTGTACAGCTCAGTGGCATTAAGTACATTCACATTGTTATAAAACCATCACCACTATCCATTTGCATAACTTTTTCACCATCTCAAACTGAAACTCTGTACCCATTAGACAAGCAATTCCTATCCCCCTCACCCAGCTTCTCCTCCCCTTCACTCTCTGATAACCACTATTCTACTTCCTGTCTTCATGAATCTGACTATTCTAGGTATGTGGCTTATGTAATTGGAATCATACTATATTTGTCTTTGTGTGTGTCAGGCCTCTGAGCCCAAGCCAAGCCATCGCATCCCCTGTGACTTGCATGCATATGCCCAGATGGCCTGAAGTAACGAAGAATCACAAAAGAAGTGAAAATGCCCTGCCCCGCCTTAACCGATGACATTCCACCACAAAAGAAGTGAAAATGGCCGGTCCTTGCCTTAAGTGATGACATTACCTTGTGAAAGTCCTTTTCCTGGCTCATCCTGGCTCAAAAAGCTCCCCCACTGAGCACCTTGTGACCCCCACTCCTGCCTGCCAGAGAACAACCCCTCTTAGACTGTAATTTTCCTTTACCTACCCAAATCCTATAAAACGGCCCCACCATTATCTCCCTTCGCTGACTGTCTTTTCAGACTCAGCCCGCCTGCACCCAGGTGATTAAAAAGCTTTATTGCTCACACAAAGCCTGTTTGGTGGTCTCTTCACACGGATGCGCATGACAGTGTGTCTGGCTTATTTCACTTAGCATAGTGTCTTTAGGGTCCATCCATATTATACCATGTGTCAGAATTCTCTTCCTTTTAAGGCTGAATTACATATACATATATACACACACACATATATTTATGTATACATATATATACACACACACATACAAACACACACTCACACATATATATACACACAAATACCACAAATACCACATTTTGTTTACCTATTCCTCCCTGGATAAACACATGCATTTCTTCCACCTTTGGCTATTGTGGGTAATGCTGCTATGAACATGGGTGTACAAATAATATCTGCTGAAGTCCTCTTTCCTTCTTTTTTTTTTGTTTTGGTTGAGACGGAGTCTCGCTCTGTCGCCCAGGCTGGAGTGCAGTAGCGCCATCTCGGCTCACTGCAACCTCCGCCTCCTGGGTTCAAGCAATTCTCTGCCTCAGCCTCCCAAGTAGCTGGAATTACAGGCGGCTGCCACCATGCCCAACTAATTTTCTTTGTACTTTTAGTAGAGACGGGGTTTCACCATCTTGGCCAGGCTGGTCTTGAACTCCTGACCTCGTGATCCACCCGCCTCAGCCTCCCAAGGTGCTGGGATTACATGCGTGAGCCACCGCGCCCAGCCCTGAAGTCCTTTCTTTCAATTCTTTTAGCTATGTACTCAGAAGTAGAATTGCTGGATCATATGGTACTTTTACATTAATTTTTTGAGGAAGCCGCCATATTGTTTTCCACAGCATCTGCACTATTTTGTATTCCCATCAGCAAGGGCTCCATTTGTCTGGGATCTTTGTTTGTTTTAATAACAACCATCCTAATGAGTGTGAGGTGGTATCTCATTATGGTTTTTATTTGCATTTCCCTAATGGTTAGAGATGTTGAGTACCTTCTCATGTGCTTATTGGCCATTTGTGTTATCTTCTTTGGGGAAATGTCTATTCAAATCCTTTGTCCATTTTTGAATTGGGTTGTTTGGGTTTTTGTTGTTGAGTGTCAGGAGCTCTTTATATATTCTGGATATTAATTTCTTATAGATATGCGATTTGCCAATATTTTCTTCCATTCTGTCCATCTTCATATCAATCACAGAGGCATCACCCTCCAGCAAGTAGACTTTCGCTTACTCTTCCTGCCTCAGCATGTCCCCTCAACTTACCTCTGCCACACCTGCTGCCCTGAGTTCTGTGCTATGTGTGCTCAATTCCCGCAGATAATACATTTCCCTTTTCTTGCTGGGGTAGGAGAGAGCTAGTCACTTGGATGCTTGGGAGTAGAAGGAGATTTACAGACCTAGGCATTCCTTATAAAGCCTCTTCTCAGAGCTTCTTGTACTTAGCCTGCTCCCCAGCCATGCCTCCAGCTCCTGGGCCTTTCTGGAATTCTGTGGCACAGTCCTTGCTTCTTGTCAGTCATCCTTTCTTTAAACACATAGGATTTTACTTTCTCTACTAGGTCAGTTTCCACTTTCATTTCACTTTTCATCTTCCAGAACAAGTGCTAATATCGGCCATCAGCTGTCCTTTTCTTTCCTATTCTGTTTTCCCTGAAGAATGTATATGCTTTTATCTCAATGCTGCCACTTTGATGGGGTTGCAGGAGGGACTGGTGATAATATGTGTTTAAGTCCCCAGGTCTACCAGAAGCCCATTTAATTCTGTCAATCAAGAAAATGACGAGACAAATCTCAATCATTTTTTGGAGATTTATTTGCCAAAGTTAAGGACAAAGTTAAGACCTGCCCGGGAGACAGGTATATGTCTTTCTCCCAAGATGATTTTGAGGGCTCCAAATTTAAAGGGGAAAGGGCGGGATAGTGAGAAGCACACAGTTTTTACTTAAACAAAAGGGCAAAGAAAAGTGTGGGGAATCTGCATTTTACGTAAGATAACACAGAAAAAATGGGGTAGAGGAACAATCGGATATGCATTTGTGTCTGGCAGGCCGGGGTGACTGCCTGTAAAGCTATCAATTAACATTGCCATGGTGAAGTTTTAACAGCTTACCAGGTATTTCCTTGTTGGCAAACTATGGGGAAGGTGGGTAGCTTTTCACCTTGTAGCCATTTCATTTAGGGGCCAGAAGGTGGAGGCAGGTTTGCGTGACCCAGTTTCTAGCTTGACTTTTCCCTTTGGCTAACTGAGTTTGGGTTCCCGAAGTTTAATTTCCTCTCAATTCTCTCAACAACACTAAGAATACGTGTGCTAATTTTCTTTCTTTCTTTCTTATTTTTTTATTTCTTTGAGATGGACTCTTGCTCTGTTGCCCAAGCTGGAGTACAGGGGCAGGATCTTGGCTCACTGCAACCTCCGCCTCCCAGTTTTAAGTGATTCTGATGCCTCAGCTTCCCGGGTAGCCGGGGTTACAGACACCCACCACCATGAGGCGGCTAATTTTTGTATTTTTAGTAGAGGCAGGGTTTCGCCATCTTGGCCAGGGTGGTTTCCAACTCCTGACCTCAGGTGATCCTCCCGCTTCGGCCTCCCAAAGTGCTGGGATAACAGGCGTGAGCCACCGCGCCCGGCTACTTGTGCTAATTTTAAAGATAAAGTGTCATGGTCACTCATGAGGTGGCGAGGCTGGCTTTGGAGCACAAATCTGTCTGATGCTGGAGCACGTGCTCTCATGCTACACCAGCATATACTCACCCTCATGTTATGCCTTCTGCTGTAGTTAAACAAAGTTTATGCTTAAAAAATCTATTAATTTAATGTAGAGAAGTCCTAGGCAAAATAAAAACATTTTAATTTTTTTTTCTAGGAAAGAAGGAAACTTACTTCAAAGTTCTTAAGTAATTATGCATATCTCAGGAATTAATCTTTCAACTCTTGTGTTGCCCGGATTCACTGTGTCATGTAAGAATTTAGCGATCAAAATATTAACAATAGCAATAATAGAAAGTACATATCTGTTTATTAAATGCAATATGTATCAAATTTTCAAAGAGTCTACAACTTACGAAATAACTAATTACACTGCAGTCTCTCTCTCTCTGATGTACATTTCTTTTAGTAAATGTCATCTGAGAAAGCACAGTAGTGACACATAACCCTTAGAATTCATGTGCTTTGGCAGAAGCCCCTGGAAATATCACCTAAAAGTCAAATACCAGAGAATTATCTGAACATTTGTCATCCATGAAGACTCACAGTCAAAACTATATCTTCTTGGTTTTAGGTTACATGTCTGGCAATACAGTTGATTGAATATTAATTCGATTACTTTTTACACTAAGAAAAAGACTGATCATTTCTTATGCTATGCCTCTTAAGAAAGAAGAAATTATAGAGTGGTGGCTGATTGCATGGACTTTAGGACTTGACTGAGCTTTGTTCAAATCTGGGACATACTAGTTGCATGACCTTGAGGAAGTCTACATCCCTAAACAGAGAGGTTCCTTGGATAATGAGGACGATAAGAACTGTGTCTACTTCATGGAGTTTTTGTAAATATTAAAAGAGGAAATAGAGGTTGGTGCAGTGTCTAACACCTGTAATCCCAGCACTTTGGGAAGCCAAGGTGGGCAGATCACTTGAGATCAGGATTTTGAGATCAGCCTGGCCATCATGGTGAAACCCCATCTCTACCAAAAATATGAAAATTAGCCAGGCATGATGGTGGGCGCCTGTAATCCCAGCTACTCAGAAGGCTGAGGTTAGAGAATCGCTTGAACCCAGGAGGCGGAGGTTGCAGTGAGCTGAAATTGAGTCACTGCACTCCAGCCTGGGCAACAGAGCAAGACCCTGTCTCATAAATAAATAAATAAAGGAAATGCAGGTAAAGGGTTTAGCATGGTGTCAGGCACATAATCAGAGCATAGTAATAGGCAGGGGCTATTACCCTAAATTTGTTCAAAAGCTTTACTGGGAAGGCCCCTAGAAAAGTGAATGAAATGGAAATAAACAGAAAGAAGAGAGGGTGGGTATGAGAGAAACAAAGATTTGTTGAAGGCCTACTTCATATCAAGCATCAAGCTACAGTAGTTACATAGCTTAATCACTTTCATCCTGCAATAACTCCTGGGGTTGTGTAGGGTCACCCATTTCCCAAACAAGGAGGAAAGTAAGTTGGGGCCACATGGATGTGGAAGTGGAATTTGGATTCCTGTTTGCCAGACTCCAGTCTGCTCTCATTTTTGCAACATGCACTTTGCTGAAGCCAGATGCTGAAGTGACTGGAAGTCAGGTCGCCTGTGAATTTGTATTCTATTCTATTTCTGCATCTTTCTTCCTTGTTTTAAAAAAGCAGATCCTCCCAGATATTTCTGATTGTTTCATTAATGTTATGTTATGTGTAAAGTACAAAATTAATTTCTTCTCCTTTATTAATCATCCTTGGGGTGTGGGGTTAAAAATAATTGTCCCTGATTTCTCATGGGGTATTTAAAAATAATAAATTTCATGAGTTATTTTAGAGGGCAAGTCTCTAGATAAAATAATAATCAAATTTTAGAACTAGAAGAGCTTTTAGAGATCACCCAGGAGAACCTGCTCATTCAATAGAGGAAGAGACCCAGGCTTAAAGAAAAAGACTTGTCTATGTTCTGACAATGAGTTAATTGCAGGGTGGTCCAGACTCTTTTCCACAACCACCACCTTAGGCATTTTTTCCTCTCTGCCTGATGTGGGAGGAGAGAAGCATCATGTCTCCCTTCTAGGGTTGTAGATTCCTCGTCAACTTCAAGATCTTCCAATTCAGTCTTGCAAACCTTCCTCTAATTTCACCCATAGTTAATAAAAGTAGTTTCTAACAGTAATAATAAGTGAACTTATTATGAGAAGTATCTATCATATATAAAATAGACCTGGTAGGTGATAATTCCATTATTTTCACTGATTTTTCCCTCTATCTTTTCCTATTTCCTTTGTCCAGCAGAGTCTAGGCAATTTGTGCTCCAATGCATCCTCAAAATGGCAGAAGAGACACATGCAGAATTGGAAGGTTGGCTGTGCAATAGGTATCGGTTGAGAGGTCACAAGACAGAAAGCCCAGACTAATAACACTCCAAACCAAATATGTGTCTCCAACATCTATGTCTCTATTTTTATTTGAGAAATAAAATCAGGAATCTTGCTAATTCTTTCAACAGATGTCCGTTCATCTTTCAGCTTTGAAAAACAGTCAGTGTCACTGATGCCCGCAGTGGAATGGAAATATTATTTCTCTGGTCAATTGCAGATGTGAAAAAGGGCAGTAGCGCCCAAACTCTGCCTTATCAAGCAAGATATGCTGTGCACAGTGCTCAGGGGCGCTGTTAGGCTTCTCATTGTGCCCTTATTAGAAAGTGAGCAGGTGCCACACTGTGTACACATTAGCAGAATACACTGAACGCAAGTTGCTGGCTCAGCCTATTGTGCTGATGGAGACAAAGCGAGAGCAAGACCATTACAAAGACTCCTAGTCCCAGAGCATGAGGAGGACTGAAGCACTATGTGCTACATATTTTTTTCTTTTTTTTTAGTTTTGCAAATTTGAACTTCATTTATTCAAACATACATAACCCTATCATTAAACACCAGGAAAATACTCTCTAAAAATTCATCTGTCTTTAGAAGAATGCTTTCAATCCGGATCGGCCTTGCTGGTGGAATTCACCAAATCATAACTGTCAACAGTCAAGGCATGCAGTGGCCCACATGGGGTCCCTTCCAGAGAGACATTGGAAAAATGGAGAAAAGACTCTCCTTGCTTCTGCCAATAACCCCTTAATTTAATTGTGTTGTTTTCCAAAAGCATGAGAAAGAAAGGAACGATTTAAGAAACAAAAGAGTTTGGAAGTGAGGTCCAAGACCCCACAGACAGGAAAGGGCACCCTTTAGAGGCTGATGACATCATTCGCTGGTTGTCAAGGTCCCCAGTCTTATCTACCTCACAGGAGTGGCCTGAGTCCTATTTCTCAGCACTGTTTGATAAGATTTTATGCTAGTCAGAGAAGAAATAAAAACATTTTTCTTTTCCATCATGCAAAAATTATTTGGGGCAGCAACACTGAACACTAAAATTGAGAATTTTTCTGAGCTCACAGTAATTAATGAGACCTTTTCAAGTTTCTCAAAATTTGTGAGTCTGCTTAAGGGAAAAGAGTCATTAACATAAGCAAAAAGAGAAGAAATTATTATTTGGTGCTCACTGGAAGCAATGGGTGTGGTATTTTATCTATCTATCTATCTATCTATTTATTTATTTATTTATTTATTTATCATTCAAATCTGCTGGCTCTCAGCCTTCTTCTTATAGTAGTCTCAGGGGTTTTTTAAATTTGTTTTTTGGGTTTTTGTTTTTTTTTTTTGTTTTCTTTTGAGATGGCATCTTGCTCTGTGGCCCAGGCTGCAGTGCAGTGGCGCAATCTCAGTTCGCTGCAACTCTGCCTCCTAGGTTCAAGCGATTACCCTGCCTCAGCCTCCCAAGTAGCTGGCATTACAGGCATGTGCCACCACGCTTGGCTCATTTTTGTATTTTTAGTAGAGACGGGGTTTCACCATGTTGGCCAGACTGGTTTCAAATTCCTGGGTTCCAATGATCTGCCCGCCTTGGCCTCCCAAAATACTGGGATTACAGGCTTGAGCCACCATGCCCAACCCAGGTTATTTTAAAAGGAAAGATTTGGCTCTCTCCTTAATCACATTCTCTTCTTGTATTTCCTGTCTACCACCATCCATTGTCTGTCTGATTCTCTAACATTCTGAACCTTCTTCCTGGTCCCTCTGAAATGCAATTCTGTCAATGCCTGTCTATAGTGCCCAGAGAAAAAATACGAAATTGGAAGCTTCTGAGGAAATTACAGTGACCAATGGAGCAGCTCTGAGAAACAACCCATTCAGAGGCTGCCTCTCAACTCCGCCAGTAATGACCCAGTTCCTGACCTAACCCGTCCTCAGGTATGAAGGCTATTAAGGGTTTAGTCAAACAGGTCACTTCATGGCTGTAGTGGACATCTGCCCTTTTTATCAGCCAGACATCTATCCCCTACTAAGAAATAGACATTTACTAAGATTGTCACTTGCAACAAGCAAGTGCTGAACTAGGGGAAACTACTATTACTGATTTGCAAAAATTAGTCTCTGGGGAGGACTGAGATGTTCCACTGAAGATTTACTGCAGAAGCTCCACTTCATGTCTTCCAATCTTTTTTTTTTTAACTTTTATTTTAAATTCAGGGGTACAAGTGCAGGTCTGTTACATAGTAAACTTATGGACATTTGTTGGAAAGATTATTTCATCACCCAAGTATGAAGCCTAGTACCCATTCATTATTTTTCCTGATCCTCTCCCTTCTCCCACCATCTCCCCTCTAAGAGGTCCCAGTGTGTGTTGCTTCCCTCTATGTGTCCATGTATTCTCAACATTTAGCTCTCACTTATAAGTGAGAACGTGCATTATTTGGTTTCTGTTCCCATGTTAGTTTGCTAAGGATAATGACCTCCAGCTCTATCCATGTCCCTGCAAAGGACATGATTTTATTCTTTTTTATGACTGTATAGTATTCCATGGTGTATATGTACCACATTTTCGTTATGCAGCCTATCATTGATGGGCATTTAGGCTGATTCCATGTCTTTGCTATTGTGAATAGTGTTGCAATGAACAAACATGTGCATGTGTCTTCATAATAGTGCAATTTATATTCCTTTTAGTATATACCCAGTAATGGGATTGCTGGGTCAAATGGTATTTCTCTCTTTAGGTATTTGAGCAATCCCCACACTGTCTTTCACTATCAACCTTTTGAAAGCTCCTTCCACCTGCCCACTCATTCTCCACTTCCAAAATCCCACCCTGACATCATTGGAGTTCTACCTGACCTCCTCAGTGCTAGTCCTGTAAAAATCCTGCATACTTTCCTTATTGATGAGACTGCATTTGTGAGTGTTTTCCCTTGCCCAGCAAGAATAAATTTAACTCAACCAACCAATTATCCCCTAATGGCCTTGTGGGACTTTTGGCATTTCCTTCTGGAAAAAGCACCTTGAATTCTCTTGGGAGAACTCATCCATAGTCCCAATGCACGTGTTTCCAGGCATTACTGACTTTGCTCTCATTTCTAAGTGTGAACACATGGCTCTGGCCTATGCAACTATCGCATCCCTCTTGACAGATGAACCAGTGCTGGGTACGTGAATCAAGTCAGATGATCAGAACGTCAACCTGAGGATAGTTTTAGAGCTACTGGTAAATAAGCATTTTTATTTCCACTGGGGTTGCTGAGTCAGTGAACTGGAAGCCTGGAGCTTCCTGAGGCCATTTTGAAACTGTATGAAAGAGGTTGCCTGAAACACAGAAAAAGCAATTCCTAGGGACAGCATTTGTGAGCATAGATCTTTCATGCTTGAACTCTGTTTCCCATAATATTGTTTCCAAGTATTTGCTCTTTCTCTACAGTAGGATTATATATCCCCACCCTGTGTGGTGATCTGTCCATATGCTAGGGAAGGAGCACATAAGATCACCTCATTGATGGACTTGGCCCACTGTGCTGTAGCCAGTGGGTTATAAATGTCCATGACATAAGCTTTATTTTACCAGAAGCTTCACATCACATGGCAAATGTGATGTAAAGATAGCCCAGGGTCTTCTGCATTCCTGCCCTCTGCCATGAAAACAGCAGTTCTCCTATTGAAACTTTTTGTTCAACCTGGGTGCCAGACATCTACAACCCTCATGTATCTTTAGCAAGCAATACTGTTCTCATTGTAAGCCATCCAGATTTCTTGGAGCTCTTTCTCACTGTTGCAAAAACTGAAGCATCTTAGTTCATCTTGGCCTAGCATTGCCTTGATTTGACAATTCTAATCTCACACTTTTAAATGACAAGCTCCTTATTCCCTGCTGTCTGTCTGAATCTCCTAACCCCAAGGGGGAGAAGGGGCAAGAGGATCTGGGGAAGAAGGAGCCAGGGCTGGGAGTCCACCCTGAGACAGCATGAGTTCAAAGACTCTAGTGCCAGAAGACTCAGAAACAGTAGAAACAACACTGACTACAAAAGCTGGAGGAAAGACAGAAACAGCAACAAAGCTGTAAAGGTCCAGATCATATGTGAAGCAAGGAGCCAAGAATTTAGGACCTAGGGCTCAAAACTACTAAGGGTAGGAGAATTAAACCTGGCGGATCTGGGCATGGTGTAGGGTGGGAAAGTGAATCCTGATTACTTTATTAAGTTCACATTAAATGTCCTTGATGGAGAAGAAATCACCTCTACTCCCATCCCCTCACATTTCCCCCAGTGCTGGGATGTCTCAGTGGGCTGCTTTGATGCACTTTAAGCCACTCTTAAGCTGGCAAGAAGATTCATTAACAGTTTTCCACCCCATATCCTTTCAATCACCACTGGCAGTAGAACTGAGCGCAGTGCTGGCCAAAGTCCCATCTTTCTCTCCCATGTGCCCAATTATTTCTTCCTTTCACGTGGTTGGTGTGGGAAGTTGGAATGGGGTGTTGGGGTTTCACATTGGGCTCTTTGTGGAGGAGCCCTGGAGAAAGCTGTAGAAAAAAGGACAGAATCCCATGGCGCTGACAGCCGAAGGTAGAATGCTGCAAATCTGATACATCTTATGCTTTCCATGAAGTTATATTTTCCCTAGTAGTAGTTTTGTTGATTTCAGAAACAGTGGGTTAGTCACAGTTGTCAGGAGGAAAACCAGCCAGGTCTTCAATTCAGATTGTCTCCCCTGAATTCTTTTCCTGTTTGCCTTTGTGTTTTGCTATACTTGGCATTCCAGAGGGTGTCATGATGGTGATCAGGAATGCTAAAAGCAGTGAGAGGGGTCATAGTTGCTATGAAATGGTGCTGTGGGTAAAGAGTACAATGAGCTGTTAAACCCCATTCTGTGCAAAGGAAGGGTAGGTGGACCCATTATAAATAAAGCCTGTCAGATGTGTGGCAGTAAAGGTGCTTTATTAGAAAGACCCATCTGTAAGATCTATCCATGGGTGAAGAGTATGAGAGAGAAGAATGAGGGCATGTACACTTAGAGACAAAGACTTAGAACAATGCTCTTCAAGGCTCAAAATGAGGCTGAGATGCAGGTGCCAGGTAGTCTGGGGAAGTGAAAAACTTCCGTCATGTACAGTGTGGCTGCGGCTGATGTGGATGGAGTAAACTGCTGTAAGTTAGGTGGGTGGTGGCGGGAGTGAGATTTCTAATACTCTGCATTTTGGTGATCTGCTACATGTACTAAATTGCTATGCTATTACATTCTGAACTCCTTGTATACTTTCTTATTTATTGTTTTAAAGCCCGCTCCCCCAACTTAGCACAAGCATTGTTCTTTGTTTTGTGGGTGCTTGATAATTGCTGAATAATAAAAATTTTGGCAACAAATGGTTAATTAAATGAACAAATGACATAGATCTACACAGAAGAACTATCTGGTAAAAATAGCCTTAACACCAAGCTGTTTTCACAAAGTAGATTCATTTACAGATTTTTTATTATTGTTAGAGACAGAACTTCTTTTAATGAAAAAAATGTTAGATGATAGCCAGTAAAACACATTTAATTGTTAATTCTGGGCTTAGAAGAAGAAAATACAATAAACAGGAATATCGCCAACAGGTTTTACAACAATCATTTGAAAAGGCAGTCATTTTCCCAAGCAGTTCACATTTTATCACTTCCATTAAGGACTTCACACAAGGGAGCCATGGCTCCTTCTAACAAAGGCATGGGAGGTATTCAAGTCATTGTCATCTAATAGCAAAGCCCTTAATCCTGCCCGCCCACCTTCTAATCTTATATGGCAATATAGTTAGTTTGTAAAGCTAGAGAAAAACATGCATAGTTGACTAATTATTTAGGACTCCAGGGCAATTCTTAAAGGAGAGGGTGTTAATTCCCAGGCACCCCTCAGCAAGCCTCTCCTGATGTTTTTCTTGCATCAAAGTAAAAAGTTCATGTATCGTTATAGGGTACAGTCTCTGAAGATCTATTCCATCTCAGAAAAAAATGCCTTTGAAGAATTTAGGCTATACACAGTCCCATTAATGGTGCATTGCACAAAGTAATTATGCACACAGAATCATTACATTTATAAGGAAGTTTAAACACTTTTGAAATGAGGGCTGTTGGTTTTTGTTTTGCTTTGTTTTATTTTGTTCTTGGTAGCTTCCGGTACTATTATGTTCATCCCATGACCGAAGATAGTCTTACGGTTAATTTGTTAATTTTTTCATTTTTTACTCCCAAAGAGCCAGTTACAATTAAGTTAGTAAAGCTTGATTTATTTCCATTTCTGTCCACCCAACAAGTTTGGTTAAACAGGACCAAAGCTAGTAATTAGAAACCAGGAAGTCTGCCACCCACCCACCATTAGTAAGGCAGGTACATGGAATTATTTTGGTAGTAGCAGAAATGGGTAGGTCTTTTTTTTTTTTTTTTTTTTTTTTAAGATGGAGTCTCACTCTGTCACCAGCCTGGAATGCAGTGACTTTATCTTGGCTCACTGCAACGTCCAACTCCCTGGTTCAAGCGACTCTCTGCTTTAGCCTCCCGCGTAGCTGGGATTACAGGCATGCGCCACCATGCCCAGCTAATTTTTGTACTTTTAGTAGAGATGAGGTTTCACCATGTTGGCCAGGATGGTCTCAATCTCCTGACCTCATGATCTGCCCACCTCGGCCCCCCAAAGTGCTGGGATTACAGGCGTGAGGCACCACGCCCGGCACGGGTAGGTCTTTATATATTCACATTATCTTACTGATTTTAGCTAACGGATGATTGCAATTGGGGAGCATAATATTTTGCCTCACTTAGCACAGCATTTTAATCTATCACCCGCTTAACAGGTATTCACTGAGATAACTTTACAAGGCACTATAGGGATACACATCATAAAGAGTAATTCCTACCTTCAAGAAACTAATAATCTCTTGTTCTAACCAATGAAAAAGGAAATAAATACTCAGTCCCTTTCTGATTCCAGTTCAGATCACCAGTCTTTTGGGAAATTTAATGAGAATAATGCTGGAAATGGGAACAAGAAGCTGGTTTTAGGAGACAGGAGGAGAGAAGCAGTTGAGTTTCAGGTGTGCTTATTTTGAAGTGAGAGAATGGGAACATTTGAATGGTAATATCCCAGAAACAGCTGAAAATAGAAGTTTGGGATCACAAGTTTGTATGTACTATATCAGGATACAGTGATCAAAGAAAACAAGGAAATGAACAAGGGCCCTGAGCAGCCAAGGATAGTGATAGACAAACAGATGCTCTGGAATAGAGCGGCAGATCAGCACTGTGGTTAGGTAATTGGAAAGAAAGGAAAATGCAGGAGAGAAGTTGGAAAAACAAAAAGAGTTATTTCCAAGCTGAGCTTCTAATTTCCCTTACATTCTAAATAGTCATAGAGTACTACTACTATCTCTAAAGTCACCAAGTGTCTGAGAGGCTCAGAAGATTGAGAGCCAAGAAGGCGTTCAATTGACATTAGTGATGATGGTAAAACAAATAAAGCCTGTTAAAACGGAAAGACCAAGAACTTGTGAGTTACTAACTTTGTCATATAAAGTCTTGCATTCCTGCGAAGAAAATGGGGGGCAGAGGTACTAATGAAACCCGAGTTAGGGAATTGATCTCTAAAAGGGATATTTATTTGCAGATTATTTTCCAAGCTTTAGGTAATAAATAAATAAGCAAATACATAAATTAAAAGTCACGTGGAATACTACAACAAGAGGCAGATGAAGGAGTTTAGTACAAATCCATTTCAACCAGAAAATAAGAAGACACCTCAAAGTGTAAGTCTTTGCATGGATATTCAGCATGTCTCCTTAACCTACGGAAAGAAAACAGCCTGCTCTGAGTGCAAGATGGTAGTTTATTTTGGTGTCTGAGCGACTAATGATCCTCCTGGAATCCACAACTATTTCTTTAAATCCTTTTGCAGCTCAGTTTTGAAGAATTTTGTCAGTTTTTTAGTCTTCTTGCCTACTTCTCTAGATCCCAGAAAATTAGGCCACTAACAGAGTAAATATTTTTTGGGGCACCGTAGCAAAATTTTGGTTGTCAGACAAATTAAGTCACAGCATCCCGCAGGGAAGCCATATCAGAGGAATACGGAAATGGGAAGAATGAGGCTAAATGCCACTACATTTAAATGCTGGGTGTAGCCCAGGAGGCTCTGTACGGGAAGCCTGTTCTGACTTCTCCATATATAATTGTGTGTTCCACGTATGTGAGTGCTGTACGCTGTGTCCTGTGTCTAAATGTTTCATGCTGCTTGCTTTCAGTCCCTGCAAGTTCATTTCTTGTCTATACTATTCTTGTCCCAGAGTATAAAACACCACGAGGATTTTACTAATTGGAAAACACCCCAATATAATTAGTCTGTAGGAAACTCCAAGTTTACAGATGGCGTTTATCACTGTTAAAAGAATAAGCAAAAATATTACTTTAAAAAAACTGGTGCACCAGTAAACATTTCTCTGAAAGAGAAAAGGATTCTTTATACACGGTGCAAGTGCTTCAGAGTGGTTTTCATGCTGTATACAGCTGTTTTGAGAGTAAATGAGGCTTTCTGAATAAAAGGAAAAGGAAGAAAAGAAAGGAAACTAACATTTCAAACAACATGCTATCAGTTAGTTGCTGTAGTAGATGCTTCATAGACATCATTCCCATTCTATTTCATTTGTGAGAAGCCTTAATTATATTTGCAATTGGCAGAAATTTCAATTTTCATTAGGGAAATAATAAAAGGAATTGAGGATGACTGGAAGGACAAGGTGGCATTGAAAGAGCTATTTTAAGCCAAAGTATATTTGGCAGCTGGCATGGAATTGAGGAGTCTGAGAGACACCATAGGCCAAAACATTCATAGTCATCCCTAAGAGCAAGGCTGTTTTCTGAGGAAGTACAATGGCAAATGTTGGTTGGATGAATCATAATTAGGTAAGAGGAAACAATTAAACCTGTATTAAGAGGACAAGGAGAGTAAGAAATGAATGAACTGAAAGGAAAACTGAGAAATTAAGAATATGAGCCAGGCATGGTGGTTCATGCCTGTAATCCGAGCACTTTGGAAGGCCAAGGCGGGTGGATCACCTGAGGTCAGGGGTTCGAGACCAGCCTGGCCAACATGGCAAAACCAGGTCTCTACTAAAAATACAAAAATTAACCAGGCATGGTAGCACATGCCTGTAATCCCAGCCACTCAGGAGGCTGAGGCACAAGAATCGCTTGAACCCAGGAAGCAGAGGTTGTGGTGAGCCAAAACCATGCCACCGCACTTCAGCCTGGGCAACAGAGTGAGACTCTATCTTTTTTTTTTTTTTGAGATGGAGTCTCGCTGTGTAACCCAGGCTGGAGTGCAGTGGCAAGATCTCGGCTCACTGCAAGCTCCGCCTCCTGAGTTCACGCCATTCTCCTGCCTCAGCCTCCCAAGTAGCTGGGACTACAGGTGCTCACCACCACGTCTTGCTAATTTTTTTTGCATGTTTTTAGTAGAGACAGGGTTTTACTGTTAGCCAGGATGGTCTCCATCTCCTGACCTTGTGATCCACCCGCCTTGGCCTCCCAAAGTGCTGGAATTACAGGTGTAAGCCACCACGCCCGGCCGAGACTCCATCTTAAAAAAAAAAAAAATTAGGAATATGGGCATTCCCTAGCTGTTCTCCAAACATCTGCAAAAATTTATATATAAATATAAAGAGCATTTATATACTCTTCCCTCAATCTCGTCATCACTTGCATATCATCAAAACTTTAAATTGTTTGCCAAATTCGAAATTAAACTAGGCTTTTAGAAGTCAGGATCCCAGTTGCTGGGCGGGTAGGCAATAGCTGGACAGAAGCACAGCCGAGGATTCCTGGGAGCTGGCACAGTTCTGCTCTGGGTGTGGCTGCTGGTTACACACAGGGGTTCAGTTTGTGGAAATTCATCAAGCTGTACAATTATGTGTACTTCTCTGTATACATACTAGACTTCAATAACAAATGCTTGATAATTTTAATAAAGTATCTCGCTACAGATGATTTGAGTTTCCCTGATTACTTCTGTGTCTGTGCATCTTTTCTATTTTGTTGGTCGTCAGTATTTCCATTCCATACATAGATGAAAAGAAACTTCAACCTATCACAGTAAAATTTAGATTTTCTAAGTTAAAGAAAGAATTCAGCAAGGCATACACACACAGACACACACACCCACACATATCTTACATATAAATGGAATACAAAGTCTACTTCACCATGTTATTAAACCAAATTGGGGTCCACTGGCCGGTGCAGTAAGGCAAACATCCACACTGAGATTTGCAGCAGGACAAACTAGGGTGTTTCTTTGCAGGGCACCAAGTATGGAGACTTGGGCAGCTCTTGCTTCAGCCCTGACCTCTCCAATGGCTTACAGGTAAGGGTTTTTAATGGTGGGAAGGCGGAAGCTACAGGAAAAGTCATAAATCAGTAATGGAGGCTCTACATTGGTTTGAGTTTAAAAGGCAGGACATCTCAAAGCAGGGGCCATGAGTCGTAGGTGGATTCAAAGCTTTTCTGCTTTGTGATTGCTTAAGGAGGTGAAGCTTTGTCTAAAAATTTTGGGTTATCAGAAAAGAATGCTAGCTCTGACTCATGAACGTGACCTCCTCTAGGCCCCTCAGGAAGAAATTTAGAACAAAACATGGCAGTCAAGGTTCAGTCCTCAGCTCCCCCCTCATTTGAGGTCTGTGCCAGCCGATTCGTTTGGTGGGGGTCTGGGTTTCTGAAGAACGTATGTATGTCTTAAGATATGAAACATATGTTAAGATATCTTTAGTTTCTATAGGGAATGAGTCTCCTGAGTCTAGCTTCCTTGGCTATTGTTTTAGGCTGCTATTACCTTCTTACTTATTAAGTTGGTTATTTACTTCTCAGGCCTACCTATGTGCCTGGAATTTCCCTTGACAAAACTCAAGATTTTTCTTTATTTCCATGCTTGCCAAGGGTTGGGGGTGGGTCACAGGTTGCTAAGAGAGCTCCCTGTTCTGTCTCAACAATAGGAAAAATTTCACCTAAGTTAATTCTAAAGAAAAAAAGATCAGACTTCAGACCTCCCCTTCACAATATTAAATCATAATATATAATCATAAAGGCAAAAGAAATACTATTCCATATTAAATAATTCTGAAATAAACCTCATATATAATCTTTCTATAAAATGTATCAAAAGCATTTCCAGTTAATAAAAAGAAAAAGAAAATTATCATATAAATAAATTGCAGGTTAATGTTAACACCTAAATATAGAATTTAAAACTAGTGCACATATCAAAAACCATTCTAAGTAAAAAGTCTTTAGGGAAATTAAAGTGTACAGAATATATAACAGAATAAAAAGGAGGAGAGGGGAATAAAAGAAAGGGAAAGCAAATCTAAGGCAACAACATTAAGTTTGGTGTGAAATTTACACCAAAAAGGTATAAATATATTTAATTCTCTTATTAAAAGAGTAGGTGAAGGCTAAAGTGCACTAAAATAGACAGCTTCAAAGATGGTCATTGGAGCATTCCTCTTAATAGCTAGAAGCATAAATTTCCACTTATTCCTTCATCTTGGTTTGAAGTAAGGGACCAAGATGAGACCATTTTGGTCAAAAAATGGTCAAATTGTGTATGGAACAAACACAAATGTCTTCCACATAACGACGAACAAACAGGAAATAGGACAACATGGAAAAAGGCAGGAGTTCAGAAGAGGGAGCACCGTTCTGAGTTAATAGATTAAATTCATTCATTTAATTTTATTATTTCCCAAAACCCTGCTAAAATCCCATTTAAAAAAAAAAAAAGACATTTACAAAGAACACTTAAATCCACAAGACCATTGAGAACATGGGAGAAGACAACAGTAACACATTTCTTGAAAATGGATGCAAGGAAACAGATTAGGTATAAACAGGCCAGTCGTGGAGGAAGCTGAGAGCCCACAGCTGTGTGTGTCTTGGTCATGGCAAAAAGGTGCTCACTCTGAAGCCTGAGTTGGAGCTGAAATCCTGGCCACACATTTCTCCAGCCAAGCATGCACCCAGACATGGGGCTGTGTCTGCCCTGAAGAAGGGGTGCCTTTGCTAATTCATTCAAGGCCATTGTGGGCTCAGCAACTGCCTTTGTCTAGAAGAGCATTCTTATCCATATACCCCAGTGGCGGCTCTCCTGAGAGTTCAACCCAGTTTACACTCAGAATCTTCAAAATGCTTGAGAACTGACAGCGCTAAATCTCTAAATCTCTGGCTCATGGGGCATAGAAAGCTGCTAAATTAAGGAGAATCACACAAGTTGTTTGGGAAGCACCTACATCTCCCGACTCCTTACTCTATGCATGAGGCAACTGCCCTCACTGCTGCTCCCTCATCCTCTCTCCTAGATTTCTGAAGGTTTTTTTCCCCTAGAGACTGTAAAAACAGATTCTCTGGACTGGGAGTACAGTTGAGAGCCTTTGGATCTTATCAAAATCAGGGAAATTAAGTAGACTGCCGGCATACAGAATGCTGACTCCCAAGACACCTCCTCCCAGCCTCATATCTTGTCTTTGCTCTCAGAAAACCAGCAGGCAGACCTTAACCTAACAGGCAAGATGCCTTGCAGGGGCCTTTGAAAACAGTATGCTGAGAATAGATAGGGCTCAAGGACAGTATCTCCAACTGAACTTTTAATGAACTCCCGTAGGCGCCAAGAAGGCGGGTAGATAAGAAAGAATATAGAAACAAGGTACTGAGTAGAAGGTTACATGTGGGAAAAGAAAGTTTGTTTTGCATTGCATTCTTTCTGCTGACCTGAGGTTTATGGAGTATAAATAAAGTGAGGCGGAGGCTCTGAGTGCGGCCGCCATGTTCTCTGTGTGTCTTTGTCTTTGTGTGTGTTCTTTCATTCTCCACCACCCCCGGTGCGGCCCCCAACAAGTGGCGCAGCGAGCAGGGTTCAGCATGGGTGAGTAGGGGAGAACAAGAAGGGGAACCCCCTAGGAGCAGGTAAGGCTCAGATATTGTTAAGGGGAACCTTCTTAAGCTTTCATTATGGGAATTCCATCTCTCTGGCCTCAGAATATTTATGGCTGTTTCAAGGACTGTTGCTGTCTATGGGAGTAGAAGTGAAAGAAAAAGACTTTGAAGCGATTGTTTGCCCATGTTGAATAACATTGTTACTGGTTTCAGTATCAGACTAAAGTGCAGCTGAATCGGAAAAAATGGTTACAGGTAGTAAAAGCTTTGCTTAGAGCTCTCCAGTTAGGGGATATTATGCCTCTAAAATTGTGGACCTTGTGTCACTCTATCACTCAGACATTAGAGTTACTTGAGACTGATTCGGAGTGTGGTAATGTAGCCACAGGAGGAAAGGTATCTGAGGATTTGGAAAAATAAAATAAAATAAAATAAATCTGAAATGGAGCCCATTTGTGCCAGGGTAGCAAAAGGGGGAGAAGAGAAAAAGCCAGCTCTTCCTTCTTCTAAGGGAAATTCTGACATGCAGTGTATTATGGAAATGCTTCAACAAATATTACAGATACATTCTTCTAATTCACCTTTGTGAGCTTTCCCTGTTTCTTTTCCTTCTGCCCTGTTAAAAGAGAATTTTCCAGTGCCTCCAACCCCCGGGCTTCCTTATCTTTACCTTTGTTTGGCAAAGTTTTCTCAGTGCCCCCAACAGGCTGAGACGGCTGAGGGGGCTGAGAGACTGAGGCGCTGAGGGGCGGGCAGCCTGGCGGGTCCCTGCCGCAGGGTCGACCGCACGTCATGTGGCCGAATCCCCCGGGCTGCTTTCTCTCCAGCTGCTCAGCCACTTGTTTTCTTACCGTGAACCTCGGGCTCCTGCTCGGCGTCCTTTCTTGCTCTGTCTCTGTTTTTGCTGCATTCTATCGGCAAGTCTTTAATTTAGGATATTTCACTGATATAACTGAGGATGAACTGTGTTTTGCAGCATTTTATTTTATTACGCGCTTTCTCCTAGATTTTGGTATCCTTTTTATGCTGACTTGATTAAACATTTTGGAAACTTTCCTGGAACTGATAAAATAGCTTTGATATGATCTTTTTCTTGAGGTCATAAAATAATTTACTTTGAAATGTTTCAGCCTAACAACTTTTGGGCTTTTGTTGTTTTGTGCAGAGGTGGGAAGGCTCCTTTGCATTTTTGGTATAACTTCTGTGTTAATGATTTTGTTGTTTGCTTCGCACAAAATCACTTAGTGATCCGTGTTTTCCAGCTTAGAGTTAACATGTATCATTTTGTGAATTAAAAAAAAAAAGTCTCGTAAAAAAAAAAAAAAAAAAATTTTAAGGAGCTGGATCTGTTCCCAATTATTTGTGCTTCTTTTGCTCCTAATGCTTAGTTTTCAAATGGTGGCAATAATGTCCAATTTAATGCCTTACAAATTAAATTTTTAAAAAGAAATGAAAGCTGCCATTTCTAACTATGAACCCCTATCCTTGGTCTTCTTGATATTTTTTCATCAGAAAATTTGATAATTTCTATAGACTGGAAGACTTTGGGGAAGGTTTTTCTTGATCGTTCTCAGTGGTTACAATTGCACAGCTGGTAAATGAACAAGGCACATGTACAGGCTAGAAAAAATGTTATGTGTGATCCCCCAGGAGCCACTGAGGAACAACTCACAGGCACGGGCCAATATGCTACTCTTAGTGCTCAGGCTGGTCTAGAAGATGTTGCCCTTACTTAAATCAAGACTTTGTTTTTAAGGGCCTAAAATAAGGTAGAGATAACAGGAAAATCTTCCCTTTCCTCTGTGAAGATTTTACAGGGCACAAATGAACAATATTCAGATTTCGTAGCCCGTCTTCAGGATGCTGTCTTGAAAATTGTGGGTGCTGACCTTGCTTCAAAAATTTTGTTACAAACGTTGTCTTTTAAAAATGCTTATGCTGACTGTCAAAAACTTGTTAAAATCATTAAAGGCCAATGGGGCCAATTTAGATAAATATATTAAAACTTGTGTTAGTGTTGGAGGGGCTATTTATAATGCTCAATTATTTGCTGGAGCTTTGTCTAAAGCCTTAAAAGGAAATAACAAACAAGGTGTTTGCTTTCAGTGTGGTAAACCTGGACATTTCAAAAAAGAATGTCATAAAAATTGAACACTTTTATCCCTCAAGGCAGAAAGGTGCCTTCAGAGGTGTACAAATGTTGTGGTAAAGGTCGACATTGGACAAATAAATGTCATTTCAAAACTGATAAAAGTGGAAATTTACTGTCTCCTCTCCTGGGAAATGGGAGCCGGGGCCCACAGGCTTGGGGCCCCAACAATTTATGTCACCAGGTCTGAAAGTGTAGTTGGTTTATCAGTCTTTACAAATGAGAAATATAAGAAAGGAAAAGAATGCACAAACTAACTAGGTTTCTTGTAATAAATCACTAAACTAGTCCAAGGACCAAAAAATACAAGATCAGCATGACTCTGAAGGATGTGAGATTATGGTTCTGCACTTGTTACATTAAATAGCTAAAATTAATAGACGTAATATTAACAATAATAACAGTAATAATAGCCATAGTATACTGAGTACTTACTGTGTGTCTACTACTGTGAAAAAATCTTCACTTGCATTTAGTTCTTCCAACATCCCTTTAAGACTGACAAATTTTATAATTATTACCATTTTGTAGACAGGAAAACAGAGTTAAGACAGTTTTATAAATGTATCCAAGGTCATATAGCTATTATATTTTGAAAATATGACTTTCTGTCCCCAGAGCTTACATGCTTAACCCTTTCCTCTAGACTGCTCTATAAAGTACAAAAATGGTAGTCACCCTCCTTGGAATAATCAGAGGAAAGAAAAATCAATAACTAAGTAAAAGTTGTATCTCAGCACCAGATCCAATCCCAATTTCAAGTATCCATTTAGCCTTGGATAGCATCATTGTGTTTTGAAAACCAAAATCCGTTGAGTATTTTGTGGTCCACCATCTTTTACAAAGCAGATACTCTATTGAATAGTAAACTACAAACTGAATTTCTGTACCTGTAATCACCTTATTTGTTTACAAATATTTGTTATTGACTAAATCTGCATACAATACCCAGTGAGCAATGGCCTACAACATCAAGGAATAAATTCAAGTCCTCTTTAAGGATCCCACACCTTACCCCAGTTTCTCAGCTTTATGTGGCAACTAAGCAGAGCGCCGCTGCTGACTTAGTTATTACTCAGCCTTATACTTTGTCTCCTAATAGAGGAGTATATAAATTAGCTATTAGCGAGTGTGGCCCTTTGCCAAAAGGACATAATGTTACTAATAAAAGTCTTATTATGTTTTAAGTCTCACAATTTATATGCCTAGAGGCAGGGGAATGTATTCTCAATAGGGAGGGTTTGGTAGCACAGAAAAAACTGTTTTTTGGGAAACTTTAGTTTCTAATCAAAAGCCCCTATGTTCATTGCACATTAATGAAATAGTTTTTAAAGGGTTAATTGACACGGTGGTAAATATGTCTATTATTTGTTTAAATTAGAGGCCTATACAATAGGAAAAAAGACAAGTTGCAGTTATACTCACTGGCTTGGGTGCTGCTTCTGTGGTTTATCAAGACGTAGAACCTTTAACTTGTGTCGGTCCTAAAGGTTAACAAGGTCAAGTGTTTTTTTTTTATTTTTATATTGTTCCTATCAATATTAATTTTTGGGAACAAGATCTTTCACAACAATTTGCTGCTTTTTTAAACATTCCTCATATTTCCTCAGCTGCCAAAGATATGATGTTCAAAATGGGCTACAATCCTTTAAACTCATAGCCACCACTCCTATTTATGTGAAACAGTGACCATTATTTAAAGAAATACTTAGGACTCTAAAAGAGTAAGTCAAAAAACAAATGGCCGAGAGGAATATAAAGCCACGTATTTATGCATGGAATTCCCGTCTTTGTCTTGTCTTAAAACTATAAATGTTTACATTAAACCTAGGGAAAGTTTACAGCCTGGTCTTCCTAATCCTGCCCTTATCCCACAAAGTTAAAAATTAATGGTCATAGATCTCAAAAATTGTTTTTTCTTTATTCAGTTACAACATCTTTTTTCTATTCTAGAAGGAGACAGTCACTTGGACAGCTCACGTCATTTAACTCCTTTGGCTTTACAGAAACTCCAGCTTGTGGAAGAGCAACTTCAAAAGGCTCATTTACATTATATCCTTCCCGATGTTCCCCTTTCCCTTTGTTTATTTCATACTTTACATTCTCCTACAGGAATGATTCATCAGACCAATCAGCCGCTAAAATGGATCTTTTTGTCCAATAAAACATCTAAACACTTGGCTACTTATATCGATCGTTTAGCTGAACTGATCATCAAAGGACGGCATCACTGTCGACAACTTTGGGGAGGAGATCCTTCCTTAATTATCTCTCAATTCACTCATAGTCAGATCATTTATCTTCTTGCAACTTCTGATTCTTGGCAAGAAGCTTCATCAATCTTGAGTTACAGTTTATCCTTATCCCTCGGTGCAACAGGGAGAATTGTTTACTATTCTCATGGTCTTACTTAATTTCCCTACTACTGGTTGTAATATTGTTAGTGATTCTCAATATGCTGTTTATGTTACTTCTTATATTTCTCAGGCCACTTTACCTCTTTGTGCTACTTCTTCTCTTCAAAAACTCTTTTCCTTGTTATTTTCTACTTTGAGCCAATGTCGAGCTCCTTTATTCATCACTCATCTTCGTTCTCATTCTCAACTGCCTGGACCATTAGTTCATGGAAATACTCAGATTGATTCACTTCTAATTGGCCACTTGCAGGCTGCAGAACAAGAACATGCTCTACATCACACTAATAGTTCTGGCCTTCAATGACGGTTTCATTTAACTCATAAATAAGCTTGTTCTCTTATTTGAGCTTGTCCTTTCTGTGCTCCTTTGAGCATTCCATCCTTCCATCCTAGAGTTAACCTGAGAGGTACTCAAGTTAATCAAATTTGACAAATGGATGTTATACATATTCCTTCTTTTGGACGATTAAAGTATGTTCATCATACCATTAATACTTTTTCTCATTTTCAATGGGCCACTCCGTTGCCATCTGAGAAAGCTGATTCTGTTATTACACATCTCTTAGCTTGTTTTGCCATTATGGGCATTCCTTTTATACTTAAAACTGATAATGCCCCTGCCTATGTCTCTCATAAATTACAAGTTTTCTTACAGCAATACAATATTCGACATATCACCGGGATCCCGGGCAACAGTCAAGGTCAAGCCATCATTGAGCGCGCAAATTTAACTTTAAAAACTCAACTATTAAAATAAAAAGGGGGAAATGAGCCCCCCAAAAAACCACATTTTTTTGAAGGTTAGCCTTTCTACCTTAATTTTTTTGATTTTGAAGGTTCTTTTTACTTGAATTATTTTTTGAATCAATGGAGACAATTGCAAGACTCCGCTGTCATAACCCATCTTTCTTCACCTCTCTCGGTGATAGTCCCCGCTGACAATTTAAAGATTTGGTATCCTAATGAAGAAGGTAAGTATGTTCAAGGGCAAGTTCTAAAACAGGAACGGGGCTATGCTCTTGTCCTTACAGGGAGCGGACCTGAGTGGTTTCCTACAAGATGATTGAAACCCTGTTGAAAAGAAAACTGGATTCAGCATGCATTTCTTCCTTTGTTGGATGTGCCTCAGCGGGGGACTTATTTCCCTTAGTGAGACTTTGTATGAATATTGCACTTATATTCCCTTTCCACCCTTGTATCTGGGAGTCGCCTGGGGAGAGGCGGAAATTAAGGTTTTCACCAATGACACTACTTGAATGCCGTCCCCCTATATAGACAAGGACAATATAGAACGGGAAACGGGAATTATAAACAACACATACCAATTTGGAGTGGAAGAACTTCCAATATGCATGGGAAATAGTTCTCATTGTCTCCGAAAATCGTATGAAGCCTGGGTTGTTCGCTATAATCATAGTTATGTGGCTGCTAATACTGTTATTATAATCATACTGTATATAATAATGAAACTATTCCTAGTTCTTTACCTTTTTGTCCTATTCCAGAGGTTTCTCCTAATATTGAGGTGCTGGAGTGGCAACTATGTCGGGGAAATAAAACCCGGATTTTATTAGAATACAATGGGATGCAAATAACTGATTGAAGTGTGCACGGTGATTTTCAAATAAAATTTAGTCACATACCTTTGAAATGGCACCGGGTAAATAAAAGTATTGCTGCTAACAATAATGAAACCTTGGTATGGTGTGAAGGAGGCCTAAGTACAGAGTCATCTTTGGAAGTTGTTAGCTGCAGGCGATGCCATTAGCACTTTTGTGGGGAATATGTCTCTTAATCTTTCTAACCCAACTAATTCCTTTCATATTCAGTTATATCGGAATACCTCTCGATATATTATTGCTTGTGTCCGTAAGCCCTACCTATTATTAGCAGGGAATTTGATATGGGATAATAATACGGGAATTGTTAATTGTACAATACGTGTACATTTTTGTCTTGCCTCAATCATTCTTGGTGGCACAACTTTGCTGGGGATATTTATATCCTCAGGGCTCGTAAGGAAATTTGGCTACCTGTTAATCTTACGCGACCGTGGGGGGCATCACCTCTTGAAACTTATATTTGGACTTCTCTTCAGCGAACCCTCCGTGCCCTTGGACTTATAATTGCCTCGGTGATGAGTCTTGTTGCTATTGCCTCCACTGCGGCTGTAGCAGGGCTCGCTCTTCATCAAAGCATACAAAATGCTGAATTTGTGCAGCAATGGCATGAACAATCTCACCGGTTATGGCTTCAACAACGAAACATTGATTCTCAACTTGCTGAAAGATTGGACAACATGGAGCAAGCGTTGACATGGCTTGGAGATCAGCTCACTGTACTCAGTACTCGGGTAACATTACAATGTGATTGGAATTCCACTCAATTTTGTGTAATGCCTGTGCCTTTTAACATCTCTCAAAATTGGACTGTAATCTGAAAATTATTAATTGGCCATAAAAATATTAGTTTGGACATTCAAGAGCTCACTCAGAACATTTCCGAAGCATTTCGACAACAATTGCATGTGCTGTCTGGAACTGTAACCTTGCAGGAGCTGGGGCAGTGCCTTGCTGCCTTTAACCCATGGACTCAGATAAAAACATGGATTTCTACAATCTCTGGAAGTATATTGCTTTGGGCACTTGGTTTGGGTCTACTTCTTTTGGTGATTCGATGCTCCCTCCTTCGCCACCAAAAACAAAAGAAAACACAGGAACAAATATGGGCTACCTTTTTAGGATTGAGGCAAAACAAAATTAAAAGGGGGGAAATGCAGGGGCCTTTGAAAACAGTATGCTGAGAATAGATAGGGCTCAAGGACAGTATCTCCAACTGAACTTTTAATGAACTCCCGTAGGCGCCAAGAAGGCGGGTAGATAAGAAAGAATATAGAAACAAGGTACTGAGTAGAAGGTTACATGTGGGAAAAGAAAGTTTGTTTTGCATTGCATTCTTTCTGCTGACCTGAGGTTTATGGAGTATAAATAAAGTGAGGCGGAGGCTCTGAGTGCGGCCGCCATGTTCTCTGTGTGTCTTTGTCTTTGTGTGTGTTCTTTCATTCTCCACCACCCCCGGTGCGGCCCCCAACAATGCCTCTCTGGGGAATGTGCTCAGACCAAAAGAACAGATCTGAAAATACTGACATCAAGGCAGCCCGACCAGTGGCCCACCCAAAATATCTTAAAATGAAGCTCAGAGTTGACAAGCCCCACCACACCAGCATGGGTTTGGGGTTTGGAGCTTCCACGTGGCTTTCTTTCCTCCCACTTTTTATCTTGACCATGCCATCAAGAATGGCCATACATATGAGGAAAGCACCTTATGTGGAGAATAGGCAAACAGAAGGATGGGGGATAGTTTAGTAGTTATGAGGGTGTTAAAATGCACTCTGAGGAGTTGAATTTAGAGCAAACTCCTGAATGAAGCAAGAAAAGGATACATGCAAATATCTGGGGAAAAAGCGTCAGGCCAAGAGCAGAACAGGTGTGCTAAGACACCGTAGTGTCTAGGGTACATGAGGACCAGCTAGTTTGCCAGTGCAGGTGAACTCACAGATAATAAGAGGAGAGTGGTGGAAGCTGAGGACAATAGGGGAGGTCCTTTGAGGGGAATGGACCTTGGTAGATGTGATCAACTGTGATAAGGGATTTGAAATTGTTAGTGTGAAGTGAAATTGTTATTGTAATGTAAAGTAATTGCAGGGTTTTGAGTAGAAAAGTGGCATAATACATGACCTAGTTCAGCCTTTTTTTTTTTTTTTTTTTTTTTTGAGACGGACTTTCGCTCTGTCACACAGGCTGGAGTGCAGTCTTGGCTCACTGCAACCTCTGCCTGCTGGGTTCAAGCGATTCTCCTGCCTCAGCCTCCAGAGTAGCTGGGATTACAGGCATGTGCCACCATGCCTGGCTAATTTTTTGTATTTTTAGCAGAGACGGGGTTTCACCGTGTTAGCCAGGATGGTTTCGATCTCCTGATCTCGTGATCTGTCCACCTCGGCCTCCCAAAGTGCTGGGATTACAGGCATGAGCCACTGTGCCAGGCCCTAATTCAGCTTTTATTTATCTATTTTTAATTTTTTTTAGAGATGTGGTCTCACTATGTTGTCCGGGCTGGCCTCAAACTCCTGGCCTCAAGCCATGCTCCCACCTCCAGCTCCCAAAGCACTGGGATTACAGGCATGTGCCACTCAGCCTGGCTCTAATACACATTTTAGAAGGATCCCTTGACTGCAGAGTGAAAAATGGACTGCAGACTGGGCAGGAATGGAAGCACAAAGATGGGTTTTTGGAAGCTATTCTAATAGTCAAGGTGAGAGATGATGTGGCTTGGACTAGAGTCAAAGCAATTGGAGCAGTGAGAAGCAGCTCTTTTTGGGTCTAGTCGTAAGGTAAAAAATGGCCCTGAGGATTTTTGTCCAATCAACTTAAATGGAGATGCCATTTCCTAGGTGAGGAAGACTGTGGGAGGAGCAGGTTTGAAGAAAAAATGCTAAACAAGTAGTTTTGTTTTTGACAAGTTAAGGTGTAGATATTCTCAGATATCCCATTGCGGATACTGAGTACGCAATTGTTTGTAAGACTCCCCAAGTCAGGGCAAAGCCACAAAGCTGGAGGTTGGAGCTAAAATTTAACCTGCCAAAAAGTCATGGAATTGATTGTTAATATGTAGGAAATAATTGTTGGCTGAGAAAGCATAGCTTGCAAGACTGGGCCCTGGGGCACTCTAATATTTAGAGGTCAGTGAGATGAGGAGGACACTGTACAACCCAAAGAAGGGGCAGCCAATGAGGACAGTAAAACCAAGAGTGTGGTGTTCCTGAAGTCAGTATAGCTTCCACATAAAATCTGTGATTGCCGAGTTTTAAACGCTTGGTAAAAATCTGCACCAGAAATATATCAGTATGTTCTCACATAACACTTAAAAAATAAACGTACAGAAAGAGCACAAAGTAAAGATCCTCATCATGGCCCAATCTTATTTTCTAGCATAGAAGTAAACCTTTTTTAACTATTCATTGTATATATTTCCCAGTTAATTTCCTCAATTTTATGTGCATGTGTTTGTGTGTGTGTATGGGGGGATGCATACATATTCATGTATTTTTGTGTGTATATATATATGTGTTTGTGTGTGTGTATGGGGGGATGCATACATATTCATGTATTTTTGTGTGTATATATGTGTGTGTGTGTGTGTGCATAATTTTTACTCTTTATATAAATGGGATCATTTATTCATAGTGTGTAAAATTTCTTTCCATACTTAAGAATGTGTCATGGAGTGGTTTTTCTTCATGTCGATATGTATAAATTCATGTCATTTTTCTTTAACTTGCACAGATTATCCTACAGTATGAAGGCACCATAATCCATTCAAGCACACTCCTATTGATACACATATGCAATGTTTCATGTTTTCACAATTAAAACAATGCCATAGTAAAAATTTTTGCACACACTTTGTGTATACTTATTCCCAAGGATAGATCTCTACGGATAGACTAGCCAGATTTATGGTACACACTTTTAAAATGTTGATAGATACTACCAAATTCCTTGACAACACTGAATATTATCAATTCGGTATGCTACCACTCTGGTAATAGATACTTGATGTGATTTGCGTTTCCCCAGTTACTGGTGAAGTTGAGTCGAGTATCTGTTCATGATTTTGGAGTGTTTGTATTTCTTCTCTGGGGAACTGCCCATTCATTTTTTCAGATTTTTCTAAGGAATTGATTCTCTTCTTCTAAGAAGGTCTTACCTAACTCGTGATTCTAAAGATGTTTAACAATATATTCTATTGGTTCTTTACAATTTTGTTTTTTAGCTGTAGATGTTTAATCCTCTTGGAGTTAATTTTATGTACAGTGTGATGAAGTGGTCTAACACTTTAGGTTTTTTTCCCCAAGTGAACAATGAATTTTTCTAACACTTCAACTAAAATTTCTTTTTTTTTTTTTTGAAATGGAGTCTCGCTCTGTCTCCCAGGCTGGAGCACAGTGGCCCGATCTCAGCTCACTACAACCTCTGCCTCCTGGGTTCAAGTGATTCTCCTGCCTCAGCCTCCCGAGTAGCTGGGACTACAGGTGTCTGCCACCACTCCCGGCTAATTTTTGTATTTTTAGTAGAGACGGGGTTTCACCATATTGGCCAGGCTGGTCTCAAACTCCTGACCTTGTGATCCGCCCGCCTCAGCCTCCCAAAGTGCTGGGATTACAGGCTTGAGTCACCCCGCCAGGCCTCAACAAAAATTTCTATTTCTTTTTCCCTACTCACTAGGCTGCTTCTGGCTTCCCAGAGTTGAAGCAGGGCCAAAGGTGAGAGTTAAGAGTCAAGAGAACCCTTTCGTGACTGGTTCTGATACAAGATACAATTGACATAATCTGTTGTTGGTTTCCTCTGACCACAGCAGTGGCTTCAGACTGATTCTTTCTGTAGGGCACTTTTATGGGCTTCTCAGGAATTCCCTTGCTGGATGCCTGCAGCTGCAGCTCCCATGGCCATGTGGCAGTGCCTCATCTTCACAGCCACTTCCACGTCCCTGACCTTTGCAACCAAACATATATGTCTAGGTCATCCAGACACACACAAAACTATCCTTTCAAAGAAGAAATGGTCCCACTCTTAATGTGACTCTGAATGTTTTATTAAACATGCCTATAATTGAAAATGCTTTTTATAATTGTATAAACCTAGAATGAATTCCAATTTGCATAGACACACAAAGTATTTTTGCACCATTTTTAATATATTCAATGATCTAAAAGTGAAAATACTAAGTGAATCAAGAGATGATTGTACTTTTTGTGTTCAGCATTTCTCCAAAGTTAACATTTCAGAAAATCACGTCAAACGACAAGGTCCATGACTCGCTAGTTCCATGTCCCTGTATTGTTTGTATTTGTAGCTGTCACATCTTGGTGCTTCTGTGTATAGTCATAAACATCCAACCACTTCAGTATGTTTTCTTCTTTTTTTTAAGTCAGATTCAAGCGTTTACATGAAATACATATTTTCCTTTGATGTTCTTCATGTCAGGCCATTATAGTGATTTTCATTTTTCATTTAATTTTTCACTGTGTATGTAGGTAGGATATATAGTAATATGAATTTCATTTCAGGATATATAGATGACATCACAAAATACTTGTTATAAAAAGGGCCATTGGATGTGGTAGGGTTGGGAGTTGCTGCTATTCAGAAAAAATTCTACACTTTTTATTTAGCTCATTATCCAAACCCTGTATCTTTGGAGCTCTGCCTACTTTTCTAGATGCATTCACCTGGTCCTTCCCCATGTGCACCCTACACACCAGGGACCCAGAATAGCTTGTCATTCCCTGAACATGCCACCCTCATATATGTCCCTGTGCCTTGCTCCTCCACTTCACTGCTTCCTGGAGTGCTTTCTACCTCCTGAACCTAGTGGACCCCACTTTGGCAGCCATTTCTCAGCCCATGGTCCCCCTTCTCTGCAGAGCTTCCCCGTTTTCATCTGACGTTGTCAGTGCTGCGTTCCAGTTTATCTGTGTACGTTTCTCTTTCCCCACCTGAACTTAGACCTCTTTGAGCACATGGTCTAAGGACTCATCTTGCTGTCCTCAGATTTTCACCCTGCACTTGTGTGGCAAATTGCAGAAGTATAGACAGTATTTAGTAAATACATTTGATTCTCACAAGACTCCACTCTCCCATTCCTCTGTTTCTGTCTCCCACTCCCTGCCAGTTAAATGCACATCAGTGAGCTACAGCTACCCAATGAGTGTGGCAGGAATTCAAAGCACCAGGCAAAGCTATGAGAAAACGTGCATGTTTGCAGGACCCCAGCCAGTGTCTGACAGCTCTGACAGGCACGGGTCTTGAAGAACGTGATATGGATCTTTGCGGAATATTGGTCGTTTGGAAGTGTCCCCAAGTGCCACAGTTATGACATCACAGACAAGAGAACATTAGACTGTATCTTGGGTATTCCCAGTCCTTCATATTACCAATGAGATGGCTGAGTCTTGAGAAGGGAGGAGAATTTCCTAAGATCTCTGCCCAGAGATTGCCATGAATGAGGAGGCCCAGCCAGATGACCTGGACTCCAGCCTGCACTCAAAGATCACTAGTGTGGCTCGGGCACATGCATCAGTCAAGTTCTGTCATCCTGACTGATGCCTTCTCTCTCATGTCCCAGCAGAGGGACGCTTGGAGTCACGGTGCCAGCTGGAAGCCCCAGAATGTGAAATATAAAAAGTCAAATAACTGTTTTAATAGTGTAAGGGTATAGCAACTGTAATACCTACATATTAATATATAGATATGGAGATACAAAGCAATAGAATATAGATTTAAAGGAATAGAGACATAGAGGGAGTATACGCCCAGAGAAAATTTCTAAAAAGGGGCACAAGAAATGATCATTATCTCTGAGGACTGCATAATTGGGATGTCAGGAGTTTTTCATCTTTTTCACAGTACCTCTTTCTTTTTACTCTTTGAATTATTTTTACCATACACATGTAGTGCTGTAGCAGTAAAAAGTAAGTTGTTTTTAAAGACCAGCTATCTCATTCAGAAAATGAATTCAAAGTAAAGGCCTATGGAAAAGCATTTCTGATATTAATAACTCGATTACACAATCAGAATCTTCTTCCAAGATTTCCAGCCTCCCTTTAGCAAATAGATCTCGGAATTCAGGTTTCCTTTGTTAACATCCCAGGTTGTCACCATGCTTTGAGGTTTGAAACCATAATGTAGTATTTCTTTTGTTGAAACACTTCTAATCTTTTCTATCAAAAGTAAAGACACTTATCTCTAAAGATAAAGGTACCACAATGCTATTTTCAATAGGCAGACTCCTAAAGATAAAAAAATTTTTTTTAATTTTTTTCTCTTAACAAAACTAGTACACGCTCATAGAAAATTAAGAAAACTCAGATAAACAAAAATGGTGTATGTTACAAGTAGAGAAATATTTTTTTCAATTTACATGAAATGTTTATTTCCCAAATCGTGGTATGGCTCAATTAATGTTTGCTTTTTCATTGAAGAGGAGAAGAAAGAAATGTCTGTGAGTCTCAATAGAATTGTGTGGTACTTACATAAAATTAGGATGCAATGAATAAGAATCCATGTGTTGAATTGCTGCACTCTGTTCATTAGGTCACTGTAGGATTACTGAAAAGCAGAGTGAATGATCCATTGCTTTAATTAGACTACCTTAGGCTATTGAGAGTGGTTCGAAGAAAAACTACTACGCTTGGTAGTGGGAAATCTTGGAAGAAAATAGAAGACAAATAGAGGTGGCTAAATGAAATGTCTTGGGAAGAGAAATTCTATCATTTTATTTTGCCAAGAAGGTTCAGCTTTTAGAATTAAAGTACTAGGATAGTTCACGGCACCTGATTGCCACATTGGATTAATGTAGTTTCTTTTGTTGATATCTAGGTTTTTAAAGAAATAGCACCACGAATAGCTGTAGATTCAGAACTTAGCCTTGTGCAACATCAACACAAAAGGGGGAGTCACTGAGTTACCACAGTGACTTGGTAAGAACTATTCCATTATTGCAATTATCTCACCTCAATTATCTCATCTCAGGGTTTCAGTTCCAAATTGGGTCCCTGGGAGGAGAGGAGGCCAGAGAGACATTCTGAGGACAAGAGAGAAAGAAGAGTCATAATCCTCTTAGACAAATGGAGGTTAGTGGAGGAAAGAATGTGAGAAGTGTTCTAGGCCCTGGTGAGATCTAGGCCAGCCTCCCTTGCAGACATTTGCTATTCCAGCCAGACCTTTCTTTCATATAAACCAGATACCAGGCCAGGCGCGGTGGCTCACGCCTGTAATCCCAGCACTTTGGGAGGCTGAGACGGGTGGATCACGAAGTCAGGAGATCGAGACCATCCTGGCCAACATGGTAAAACCCCATCTCTCTTAAAATACAAAAAATTATCTGGGCGTGGTGGCGTGTGCCTGCAGTCTTAGCTACCTGGGAGGCTGAGGCAAGGGAGTGGCTTAAACCTGGGAGGTAGAGGTTGCAGTGAGCCAAGATGGTGCCACTGCACTCCAGCCTGGCGACAGAGCAAGACTCCGTCTCCAAAAAAAAAAAAAAAAAAAAAAAAAAACAAAAACAAAAACAGACACCAGTTTTGCAAGTCTAGGAGGCAGGACACAGCTGTAAACTGTAATACCTGTTGGAAAGACAGGAGCTGTGAGAGGGTTTCTAGATTCTACAGTGGAAGTTAGTCATCCCAGGTGAATCTTCATCTCTTGGTGCAATGGTTGGAGACCCATGTGTAAAACGCAGACAAAAAGGAGAAGGGGTCAATTAAGACATCCAAGAGAAATTATCCATCAACAGCAGAAAGCTCAGTAGATGGGCAGAAGAGAAGCACTTCACCACGTGGATTTGGGGCCAAACTTGTTAAATCCTTCATAAGAGAGCGTGGCTGAGGTGGAGAATGAGGTGGGGGAATCAAAAGCGGGATTTGAGAGCTGGAGCTTGGGCGCCAGCCCTTTCATCCCCATGTGAATCAAGGAATACATGACAGTCTCTTAAGATTTTGCTTCTCACAGTGTGATCCCAGAGGTGTCTAAAAGAACAGAGAACTGGCTGGGCACGGTGGCTCATGCCTGTAATCCCGGCACTTCGGGAGCCCGAGACGGGTGGATCATGAGGTCAAGAGATCAAGACCATCCTGGCCAACATGGTGAAATCCCATCTCTCTTAAAAATACAAAAATTAGTTGGGCAAGGTGGTGCACATCGGTGTTCCCAGCTACTCAGGAGGCTGAGGCAAGACAATCACTTGAACCCGGGAGGCGAGGTTGCAGTGAGCCAAGATAGCACCACTGCACTCCAGCCTGGTGACAGAGCAAGACTTGGTCTCCAGAAAAAAAAAAAGAAGAAGAAGAGAAGGGAGAAAGGAGAAGGAGGAGAAGGAGGAGAGGAAGAAGAGGAAGAAGAGGAAGAAGAGGAAGAAGAGGAAGAAGAAGAAGAAGGAGGAGGAGGAGGAGGAGGAGAAGGAGGAGAAGAAGAAGAAGAAGAAGAAGAAGAAGAAGAAGAAGAAGAAGAAGAAGAAGAAGAAGAAGAAGAAGAAGAAGAAGAAGAAGGAGGAGGAGGAGGAGGAGGAGGAGGAGGAGGAGGAGGAGGAGGAGGAGGAGGAGGAGGAGGAGGAGGAGGAGGAGAAGGAGAAGAAGAAGAATCATCAAGGACTCCCGGACCTGGGAAAGACTCTTGCTTCATGAAGGAGCCCTGGGCCAGTGCTGAGGTTCCCAGCCAAAGGGAATGCAAACTCATTCTGTAACCCATTTTCTTTCCTGCTGGGACTATTTCTGAGCACAGGCTATGCATGCAAGTACCATTTATGTTTCTTGAAGCTATTTGGAATATTTTGGAGGCTATATCCAAAGGCCATTTCTGGAGTTCTTAGCTAAATGATTAAAATAAACAACAACAACAAACAAATCTAAAATCAACAACATGACCTCTGCCAATCTTCCTATCACCCGCTGTAGGAATCTCTGGTCAAGAAACTGCAAATATTAACATTTCACTGGGATGTTCTGTGGGAAGTAAGGAGGGAAATGTCCATACCAAAAGCTTCCAAGTGAAATGTTCTGGCCAACACTTCCAGGAGAAAGTGAAAGCTAGAATGGCAGAAGTCATTGGTGGAAAAGGAACATGCAGGCAGGAGAAGCCCCTGGAACCCAGATGGAAAGAAAGCTGGAGTAGACTTCTTCATGGGCTGCAGAAAGAAAAAGGCTGGGCCACGATGAGGACTGTTTCCAGCAAGCAAATTTCAGCAGCTTAATCTCGTCACAAAGGAGATCTTATCCATGATACAGGAGCTCACGTGCCACACAGAAATCTATCTGGGGAGTCTGCAGATGGCCCACGTGTGCCAGTGATGAAGACAGATTCCACTGGAGCCACTGAGCACCATCTTAGCACCCTGGGGGGCCAAGAAGCTACACCAGCCCCAGAGAAGGGTTAATTTGCAAGGCAGCTAATGGCACTTACCATTCTCCTGGCTTCCTTCCCAGCCTTTTTACCTTCTCCAATGTGCTGGAAAAAGCGATTTTGATGGAAACTAGAATATCCATAAAGACAGTACGGTTGAGGTCATGGAAGATGAAGATTAAGAGCAAAGAAACAGAGCAAGTGGAGGAACAAGCATAAAATTAAAGAAATCACAGAAATGCTTGACACTTCAGGTTAAAGATGCTCTCGGTATATCAGGTTGTGCTTTGTTTTGTCTTTTTACCTTAGAAAATGAAAAGACATACCTATATTTATCCCGATGAAATTTCAGATTATCGAAGATAAAGGAAAATTCCCAAAAGACATAGACAGTAAAACCAGGTTAACTATAGGATTTGTCTCCAGACTTCTCTGCAATATAATCATGCCAAAGATCATGGAATAAGATCCACAGAGTTTAGAGGGGAAAGGATGTGGCTCAGGACTTGTAAACCAGGACAATTTATCATCATAGCATCAGAAAATGATAAACGTATTTTGAGATAGGCAAGTATTCCAAGAGCGAATTACCCATGTTATAGTAAAAATATCCAGGAAGAAGGTGAAAGAGGTAAACAATAGTGATACCAATGAAACAAAGTATCCCAGTGAATAATTGCTGTTTCTGTGGTTATGAAATATACTTAAAATGTCCAAATGGTTTTTAGAAGAGAAATTGCAGAGTGAAAAACCTACTTGTAATATCCTGGTTTTAAAATCTGAGATAATGCTAACATAATCTGGGAGACAGAGAAAAAAGAAGAAACTTTTTAAAGCAAGCTGAATTCCTCATCTTATTTGAGGCATCGAGGCTTTATTGTTATTATAACAGAGAAATAAAGGCTTACATGCTTTTAATGAGAGATGTTCTCTAACGGTAGAATGTATACTTTCCAAATCAGTAGACATATAAAATACAATACACTAAAATAAACAAACAAAAAAACAGCATAAGTAAAGAACAAAGCAATAGAAAAGCATGAAACACAACTACATCAACTCAGATAAATGTAAGTTGATCAAATTTCATCTTTAAAAGATAATAATTTTTAAATTGGGTCAGCAAAACAAAATCTAGCTAAACGTTATTTTCAAAAAAATATGTAAAACAAATTGAAGCAGAAATATTTTTTGAAGAGGTGGACAAAGACACACCAGATGAATGCAAATAGAAAACAAATAAGAATATTAATACTAGACCAACTGGAATTAAGGTAAAAATCACTTGAACAATTGCAACTTTATAAATAAAATACATAATCCAAAATGAACATATAATGGTCATGAATAATTAAGGGACCAACAAAAGCACGGCATCCAGAGAAATGAAACCAATGTTCTTAGCAATGACCTTAGAATATGCAAACTGAAAACACGGTAGGGGGTTACCTGCTTTTTAATTATATTATTTTGTGAGTTTTAAAACAATTTATTAATGTTTGTATTCGGGTTCTTCACAGAAACAGGATACATATAGAACATACATATCACATTTACATACACTTAGAGAAAGAGATTGATGTATTATAGAAATTGGCTCATGGAGGTTAAGTTGCACAGTTTCCTCTCTGCAAGCTGGTGAACCATGAAAAGCCAGTGGTGTGATTCAATCCAATGACCTGAGAACCAGGAGTGCCCACGTCTAACATCAGAAGACAGATGTGGGCCGGGCCTGGTAGCTTAGTGCCTGTAATCCCAGCACTTTGGGAAGCTGAGGCAGGTGGATCACCTGACCTCAGGAGTTTGAGACCAGACTGACCAATATGGTGAAACCCCGCGTCTACTAAAAATACAAGAATTAGCTGGGTGTGGTGGTTTGCACCTGTAGTCCCAGCTACTGGGGAGGCTGAGACAGGGGAATTGCTTAAACCTGGGAGGCAGAGGTTGCAGTGCGCTGAGATCGCGCCACTGCACTGCAGCCTGGGCAACAGAGCAAGACTCCGTTTCAAAAAAACAAAACAAAACAAAAAAAGAGGACAGATGCACTAGTTCAGAGGGAGCAAATTCCCCCTTCCTTTGCTTTTTGGCTCTATTCAGAACCCTTGAGAGAATGGATGATGCCTGCTTACATTGGAGGTGGTGATCTTCTCTCAGTCTATGGATTCAAATGCTAATCTCTTCCAGACCACCCTGACAGACACATCCAGAAATAATTCTTTACCAGCTATTATAGCCTCTTTTATGCATTTCTATTTTCAAAAATTTGTATTTTACTGAATGCTTAACTAAAATTTTTTTGGATTTGTAATAAGAATATTTAAAGTCAGGAATTTTCTTTTAAGTATGGCTCTGAACATATTTAATTAGTTTGGGTATTAGTGTGTTACCTACTAGTCTTATAAACTGTGACTTGCTTTAAATTTAATTTTTCTCTTTTATCCAAGACTTATTTAGTAATGTCTACTTTTAATTCCTAAGTAATGAATCCTAGCTTCTTCATATTGCACTGAAAGAATATGAACTAAATAAATTTTATAAACACTTAACATAAATTGAGAAAATATATTCTTTATTTGTAACATGAATCATTTTTATTTGTCTCAATGCTTTCTCAATTCTTAATTTAATTTTCTAAAATGAGCATTAATATTTTTAAGAGAAAAAATAATTACAATTAATAAACTCGATAACAACAAAGACAAAACTAACAACCCAATTTAAAATGACCAAATGACTTGAATAGGTATTTCTCTGAAGAAGATATACAAATGGCCAATAAACACATGAAAGTGTGTTTAGTGTCGCTAGTCATTAGCAAAATGCAAAGCAAAACCACAAGAAGATATCCCTTCTCACCCATTAGGATGGCTACTATAAAAATCAATAATTAAACAAATAACAAGTGTTGAGTGTGGTAGTCCATTCTTGCATTGCTATAAAGAAATACTTGAGGCTGGGTAATTTATAAAGAAAAGAGGTTTAATTGGCTAGTGCTTCTACAGGCTGTACAGGAAGCATACCTCCTCTTCTGCCTCTAGGAAGCCTCAAGGAGTTCACAATCATGAAAGAAGGCAAAGGGGGAGCAGGCATCTCACACAGTGGGAGGGGGAGCAAGAGAGAGAGAGTAGAGGGGAAGTGCCACATACTTAAATATCCAGATCTTGTGAGAACTCACTCAGTATCTTGATGACAGCACCAAGCCATGAGGGATCTGCCCCCATGGCCCAGTCACCTCCCACCAGGCCCCACCTCTATCATTGAGGATTACAATTCCACATGAGATATGGTGGGCTCATGTATTCAAACTAGATCAGCGAGAAAGTAAAGAAATTGGAACATTTGTGCATTCCTGGTAGAAATGTAGAATGGTGTAGACACTATAAAAAACAGCATGGTGGTTCCTCAAAAAATTAAATACAGAATTACTATATGATCCACAAATTTCACTTCTGGGTTTATACCGAAAAGAAGTAAAAGAAGGGACTTGAACATATATTTATAAACTCATGTTCCTAGCAGCATTATTCCCAGTAGCTGAGAGTAGGAAGAAACCCATGTGCCCAGGCAGGGATACATATATACACAAAGTGTGGATATATACACAATGGAATATCATTCAGCCTTAAAAAGGAAGGCAATTTTGTCACATGCTACAACATGGATGAACCTTGAAGACATTATGTCAAGTGAAACAAGCCAGTCACAAAAGGACAAATGCTGTATTTTTATTTGTATTTATATGAAGTATCAAGAATTGTCAAGTTCATAAAGACAGAAAGTAGAATGCAGTTGCCAAGGACTGGAGTGAGAAAGGAAAAGGAAATAATGTTTAATGGGTAAAGAATTTCCATTTGGGATGATGAGAAAGTTCTGGAAATTGATAGTGCTAATGTTTGCACAACATATAAATGTAATTGAAGCCACTGAACTGTACACTTAAAAATCATTAAAATAATGAATTTTATGGTTATGTATATTTTGTCACAATAAAAAGAAAAACAATAAAGAGTAAGAAGAGAGATGCTAAGAAGAGTGGAGGCGTTACAGGATAAGCTTTGGGAAGCTCCTGAAAGACGGCAATACCCTAGGAGCCACACCCTGGGTTGGTGGCTTCCAGTTTGGCCAGAGCTTCCTTTTCTATGAACTGTGTCCTCTCCTTCTCCTTTATCAGTGGCACCTGATGGAGGTGAATGTCTACGGTCACAGTGCCAGGGACAGAAGAGGAGATGGAAGCATAGGTCACATACCCTGTGCCTGGCATCAGTCCAGGGTTTTGTCTGGGTGGAGTGAACCACTCTGCAGAAGTCAGAGGCTGGCCAGAAAGAGAGGAAGAAGATCGTAAGGGAGACTGGAAGAAGAAGAAATGAAAAAATGGTAAAGGAAAGGGGAGGAGGTAGTGACAGTGTGAGAAAGAAACAAATGCCCCTTCCTCCTTGCAAAACGTTGAAGTAGAGGGAGCAGATAAGATGGTTGCTGAGGCAGCCATGTTCCCCAGAGCTAGAAAACTAAGGGCGGGAGAAGTGAGAAATGGAACAGGAGGCCGCTGCAGTAGCAAGATGTCAAGATGGAAGAGACTTTGTATGCAACTGTCCTCCACTGGGACACCACCTAGTACGTGAGTGCAGTGGCCTTATGAAGGTGAAGTGCAGAGAGCCACTGAATTACTGCTACCTTCAGTGATTGACCTATATCCAACACACAGAACCCTCTGCTCACTGTAAGAAATGTGTCTGGGGCATATCATTGTGGGTGTTGACAGTTTAACATGATCAATATGTCCTGGTGTAATCTATGGTCAAGAAAGAAGATAAAGTTTTGGGGTCAGCACAGTAGGAATGAATCTTACAAAAGAAAGAAATTGCTAGCTCAAAATTGATTGGTCTGCTTCTGAAAAATGAAGTTTTCCATCGCTGTTGAGATCTTTTGATACAGATCTTGCTGAGATTGTCTTTGGTGTAGTTTAAGTCACTGTGGAATTTGAAACCTGTGTTGCTCATTGAATGGAGTTTGGAAAATGAGTATTTCCTTCTATATTTTAAAGATGATATCTAAAACTTTTCATCTTAAATAGAGGCAAAATATGTGATTTCTGGCATATTGTAAATGTTAACATTTTCAAATAAAACTGTTACATTGCTCTGATAAATATAAAATGTGTTCTGAAAATGGAATATAAATACTATTGCAATTTGATATGCAATATCCATTTTTTAAATACATGAACATTTGTTATTTAACAGGGAGAAAATGTATATCATTCACTTCTGACTTAAATCACATTTCCATCACACTTCCTCCATCAAGTTGTCCTAGTGCAACTTTTATTCTTTATGCTGTCAAATTTCTTTGGAAAAAAACATGTCCATAAATTAAAATTTATGTTTAATTTTTTCTGATTAAAATTCTCTAAACTTAAAATTTTCATTTTAGTTTAATTATTATAAACCAAAACACCTTAAACATATAACACATTTTGATAAATTATTTTTAACCATAAAAAGAAAATTTTATTGGAAATGAAGCTGTTACTAAAATAGATTGGGGGAGGAATTCTATGAGGTCTTTGCTGAAGGTGACTTTCCTGAGTGATATTGACAATTGTTCTTTTGCTTACAGCCCCAAACACTTTTGCAACTTGAGTCACTGTACCGGAATTGGATTTCAGTTGGGTAAATCTTTTGTAAGGTGCATGAAAGGAAGTCCTGGTAGGAAATTTGAGAAAGCATTAATGTGGCAGATGAGCTCCCATGTGGTTCCAAGTGAGAAAAGAGTACTTATGAACCTTGACGGCCCGAAAACTGATTGCCCTAGGAAGACTTCGTCCAAGCCCAGGGAAGTGAACTTCAATGTACATCTGCTTAAGGAAAACAGTCTCCAAGGACAAGTTAAGGAAAACAGTCTCCAAGGGCAAGTGGGATATGGATATATCCCAGTTGGGAGTGAAATGAAACCATTAAAACTTTACTTTTTAAACTCTCACTTCTAAATTTTCTACCTTTTCTGTGGTGAAGAATATTTTGGGTATAATTTCTAATACATTGATAAAGTAGAACAAGGGTGTAAATGTGAAAATCTCCCCTGTGGAGCAAGACAGTGATGAACATGATTTTAGAATCGTATCATTCTGTCTCAACTTGAAGAACTATCTTGCCTATGATTGAGGTCTGTGAAGCAAAATTTCTCAAAGGAGGGTTCCAGATGCATCACCAAGGTCTGTGAGTTCTCCACATAACCTATAAATTATGCTTTCACTGTAATGATAACTTGGAAACAATGTAACTTTAGTGTAGACTGGAGCATCTGGATGAAAACTCTTATCTGGAGACCTCCTGTAGGATTTTGGTGTCCTCTGTGTTATGGAGGCCCCAGGTCTAACTCCTTGATCCTCTTTGTTTCTCCAGCCACATTTACTCCCTTGCATCTTCTTCATTCAGTGCCTTGGCTTCAATGCCATCCATCTACTCCCTGACTCTTAACTGTAAATCTCCAGTTCAGACCTCTCTCCCAAATTTCAGATACTAGAACCCAACTTATACCCCACTTGGATGCCTACCAGAGGTGCCAAAGTTAATTGAGTCAGAACTGAGCTTGTTATTTCTTTCCACTTTGGAACCTGCTCTATCCCCAGCTTCCCCACCTCTGGTGAAGGCAGCTCCATCCTTCCTGGGTGACACTTCTTTATTTTATTTTATTTTTTTTCCGAGACAGAGTTTCACTCTTTCACCCAGGCTGGAGTGAAGTGGCACGATCTCGGCTCACTGCAACCTCCACCACCCGGGTTCAAGCAATTCTCCTGCCTCAGCCTCCCGAGTAGCTGGGATTATAGGCGCCCGCCACAACGCCTGGCTAATTTTTGTATTTTTAGTAGAAACGGGGTTTCGCCATGTTGGCCAGGCCGGTCTCCAACTCCTGACCTCAGGTGATCCACCTGACTTGGCTTCCCAAAGTGCTAGGATTACAGGCATGAGCCACTGAGCCCAGCCACCTGAGTGACACTTCTAAACTGTGAGTGAGATCATGCCATGTCTCTGCTCCAAGCACCGAAATGGCTCCCCATTTCATGCAAAGAAAAAGCCAAAGTGCTTACCATGATTTCCTGGAGTTTTCACATTCTTCCCTGCTGCTATGCTTTGAATGTTTGCCCCTTCTGAAATTCATGTAGAAACTTATCTCCAATGTGGCAGTATTGGGAGGTGGGGCCTTTAAGAGATGATTGGGTCATGAGGGCTTTCATGGATTGATGGATTAATGCGTTACCACAAGAGTGGGGCTGGTGGCTTTATAAGAAGACAAAGAGAGACCTGAGCTAGCATGCTCAGCTCCCTCACCATGTGTTGCCTGGAGCAACCCTGGGACTCTGCAGAGTCGCCAACAGCAAGAAGGCCCTCACCAGATGCTGCCTCAAACTTGGAGCTGGTCCCAGCCTCCAGAACTGTAAGAAATAAGTTCCTTTCCTTTATAAATTACCTAGTTTTAGGTATTCTGTTATAAGCAACAGAAAACAGACTAAGATAACCTTTACTTCTTCAACCTTCTCTCTTACTCCTCCACTCCCAGCTCACTGACATACAGCCACATTGACTTTTCAGCTCTTTCCTGAACACACCAGGTATATCCCCACCTCAAGAATCTGCCCTACCTGGTCCTTCGGCCTGAACTGCTCACTTCTCCTACACAGCCCCTTGGCTCACACCCTCTCCTTTCGCAAATGTTTTCCCTCATGACACTTTTCCAATGAAGCCTATACTAACCCCTGTTTCAAATTGCAACCTGCTCCACTCCAGCCCCAGCAGTCCCTAAAGCCCTGTCCTACTCCTTTTTTCTTTAAAAAAAAAATTATTTTTAAACAAACTATAAAATTTACTTATTAAAATAACTTTTGTTTTCTGTCTCCTCCTGCTGGAATAGGAGTTTCATGAAGACAAGGAGGTTTTCCATTTTGTCCACCAATGTATGCAATTGCCTAGAGCCTGCCTGGCACATGGCACGTGGTCGAATGAGTGAGCAAGTGAGTGAGTGACTGAATAGAATGCAGAATAGAATGAATCATGCATAGCTCACTGCTTAAAGGAAACTTTCATCATGCTTTAAATAGATAACAGTTGTGGGCCATGTGGTTCTCACACAGTGCATAGAGCCAAGGTTTATAAAACTCAAAGGTCTGCATCAGACAACAATCGAGCCAGGTTTCCATTTCAGGCAGGCACATGGCACCGTATCCAGCCAGCCCCTCCTGCTCCGTAGTCACTTGCAAAAATTCAAAAGCAGCAACTATCGGAATTACAATGAAGATTTTTTTATCTTTTCAATTCCAGAAATAATTGGATTAAATACCCATTTATTACAGATTCAATAATATCACATTGCCAATCTTATTTTCAGATGAACCAGTCAGCCTTACAAGTTACTACATGACGCCTCTTCAAAAAAGGCATTCAATGATTGCTTGCCAGCAGAATTTGGGTTAAATATGAAGTCTGTTTATCCTGAACTGAAAAAGCCTTGTAGTTATTCATATCACTTTGCCCATCAAACTTATCCAGATAGGCATTCTCTAAAAATTTCATTCAAGTTAAAATATAGAAATGGATTAAATAAAGAGTTGAAACTAAGGCTCTTTATTTCATTAAGCCCAAATTGAATGATTGAGTTTCACCAAACTAACATCAATTATTATATTACATTAGGGTCATTAACGTGATTTTTTTATACTTATATTTAAGTTTTGTTTTAGTTTTGTGGTTAAGAGCCATGCTTATAAGAGCATTTATACCTAGTTTCATGTTTGTCATAAAAACTGAGTCCTAACAGGTTATTTACCAGAATTTGGGACAAATTCCACAAGGAAAGTCATAAGGAATAGGCATTACTGAGAAGAAAAAAAAGTAACAAGGTTGGATTAAGACAAGAAAAGGCAATGAGATCACCCATGTTCCCGTCACTCCATAGAGAGGAAGCCCAGGGCCAGCCAGAACATGATGGACACACGATGGAGCTTGTGTCCCAGTGCAGGGGCCCTTTCCCATGCGGAAGTTCCTCCTTACAGAACAAGTATGCAAATGTTGTCTTGTCAATGGGGAGATAACCCCAGCAGGGTGCCAGCAGCTGGCATATGGATGCCAGCTATTTGCAGGAGTGGTCTGGAAAGGACAGCTCAGGCCCTGCCATCAGGGGAAGGAAGCTGCTGGTCCCAAGGGAAAGGGGGATCCCTGGTCCCTGTTTGCTCATTGCCCAGGCAACGCAGCATGCAAGCATGACGATTCTACTTGGTGTATCACCGTGTTTGGCGTATTTTAAATAACAGTAAAATAAAAATCATTTAAATAAATAACAGATGTTTGTTACTTTCCTTTAATAAGTTCGACACAAAACTCAAGTTCTTAAATGTTGTCGGATTATTTGGTGGGATGCCAAATGCCATTAGTGTTTGCTGAAAAATAGCCTCATCCCACCAAGATATCTTAGTTTACTATCAGCAAGTATTTTAGGAGACCTGACTACTACGTAAGACCAAGTAAATCTTTCACTTCAGAGAACTGCATTTCTGGGATCTGGGTTAAGTGCATAGTAGAAATACATCCCTTGGCTATTTTCTCCTTAGCGGTAGTGGTATATTCCTTAGAGAGTTCCTCAAAAGCTTCAAGGTTTTCCAAAGATCAAACTAATGCCAATCCACAGCACTGTCAGATAGGAGTTGATCTACCTCTAGCTTCAGATTCAAACATAGCACATCCTATGGTGCAGTCAGTGAAGAATAAATATTTTTCCCTTGCCACACGGCATTGCCATCAGCTTAACCAAAGACCAGATCTTCTTACACCACCTGTTCACTGACCAGGTAAGGGCTATGAAATCAATGAAACTGGCAGTCTCTGAATTCAGCTGTTTTTGTTTGTTTTGAAAAATAATCACTCTTCAAAAATGATGTCTATATATATATGATAGATAAAAATATGTTTATAAAAAATAAATTATTTATTTAGAGACAGGGTCTCTCTATATTGCCCAGGCTGGTCTCAAACCCCTGGCCTCAAGTGATCTTTCTGCCTTGGCCTCACAAAGTATTGGGATTACAGGAGTGAGTCACCATGCCCAGACTATGACAGATGAAAATCTTAAAGAATAATTTTATCTTTTTTTCTAACTGTGCTTCAGTTAGACATATTAAGGGATTATTTCAGTCTGCAAAAGCTAGGACACTTAAAGTTGAGATGACCAACTGCAAGTCCAATTAGTTGAAGATGCATTGGCTTAGTTCCAGGAATTGGTACAACCTTTGCATTTCCTGAAGAAGTAATTATCTTCTTCGTGGGGCATAATCCACTTCTTTGTTCATTTTTTCACACTGCCAATTAAGGAAAGTTTTGTGGAATTAACTAGAGTTCATTTGAAGTCATTATACCTTTCTCAGGAAGCTTTGTTGGAGGTCACACTCTATGATTACTTTGCACTTTATAAGCAAGAACTTTTCCATGAAGACCTCTCAGGATTTCCTTTCATTTCCTTTATATGTTTAGTGTGTTTTAGAATAGAATACTACAGTTGATAATGCAACCTAGATGACAGATAATCTCTCTAGCAGAGAAGTCAGCTTTAGTTCCCAGCCAAGAGGAGCCATCCCTGTGGGTGGGCATTGATAAAGAAAGAGCTTGCTTAATTCGGAGAGCCTTCTGGCAGTTTGCAAAGCTCTTTCTCCTACGATTCCTTTTTTTCTCCTTCCAACAACCCTGGAAAAAAGCTATTGTTATTCCCATTGCAAGGATGGGCTAATCGAGCTCAGAGAAGTTGAAGCCCAGCCAGGTAATGAGTTATAAATGAGGGAAGAATTGATGTCTTCTGCTCATGAATTCTATGCACTTCCCAACATATCACCCCCTCCTTATGATATGAGGTGTGGGGTGAAGATCGCTCTTCCTAACAGCTGCTGCACCCCCACAGGTTACAGACTTATGATGGCTTCCAGTGGTGGGAGTTTGAAATATGCCAGGTGATAATCTCATAGACAAGGTGAGTACCACTCCACTTGGAAAATGTGTTGAAGTGAAAAATTAGGCCATTATTTTAAAATACCCGGAAGGTTTAGAGTACTTAAAATTCTATTTTTAAAAATCATTTATTGTTTTCATTATTAATCTACTCTAGTAGTATTCGACTTTCCCCTAAAGGATTTCTGGTACAGAAAAAGATTGATTTACAAAACCAAAAATAAATCACATGCAAATTAATATTAAATATTGTCAATATGGTTTCTGATATATAGAAGTTTTGTGGCCCTTGGGCCATAATCGCCTTTTACCAGTCAGCAGAAGATTAAAGAAAACAAAATGAAAGATTTAAAGGAAGCAAAAGGAATGCTTTTTAAATCCAGTGGCTCTCAGAAGGGTCAGAACTAGTAATTTAATATTATTATCATATATTTTCCTTTTTATATTTTCTTTTTTTTGGTTTTTTAATTTTAATTTTGTTTTTTTGTTTTCATGAAAAATAATATTTTAATGTGATCTGGAAAATCAAATGAATGCAAAAAAATCATGATGAATCAAATATAAAAATTTTAAGTGAAAACTGGATAGGTATTACTGATTTTTCTTTTTACTACAGGCTCAAATATGGCTCAACACAGCACCATTACCGATTCTCTCTTTATTTAGAATTTTTATATTTTGTCCAACATGAATTTGTTTGAGTTTTTAAAAAATATTGCATTAAAATATTCTTTACAAATTTTGCACCCAAGCCAGGTGCCTACTCACCTCACCTAGGGCCTCAGTTGAGGCCCTAGCTCTCAACACACAATCTCCATCCCTGGACACTTACATCAGAATTAACCTTTGGGTTGTTCAGGTCATCATGTACTTGGATATGTTAACAGCCCTTTGAGAGCCCCATTACCCACCAGGGCCCCTTGTTGCAACTGAAACTGTGTCCTGTTAGATACAAGACATTGAGGGAGCCAAACCAGCAGCAGACAAGTAACAAATGCCTCTCCCTTCAGATTCCCCATGGTCTAAAGAATGCATAATTCCCACAACCCAGAAGCATTGCACGGCTCAGCTATGTATTTCTTTCTATGACTTTATTCATGAAAATGCAAACAGATTGAGGACTAAGCACACAAACAAATACTGCACCTCTACATATTCAGTAAAAAGGATTAAAAAATGATTTCAGTAAATGTCCTATTTTTTAGAGTCTTGAAGGAATATCCAACTCAGCTAGTCTCTCAGAGACCAACTTGCAGGAGAATCTCACACAGGGCAGTATGATGAACACCACAGAGCTGACATGGAGCTCCAACCACACAGACCACCTAGCTTCTAAGACACAAAGGGACAGGAGAAGGGGCATTTACTCAGCTTCTGAGCTGCATGTGCCCAGCACTGTCAGGACCCTCTGCCTCGGAGGGTATGTAATTGAGGGAATGGAGGAAGTGGAAATTTCAGAATGCATGGTTAATAGAGCGGAGTGGGCAAGATTGTAAGAGCAGAATCTGATGGATATGAGAGCCTTGACTGAGGGAGCACTTATAGGAGAAGACGAATTGGCAGTAGGACAAGAAGAGGGGTCTTGCCTCATGGTAGACACCTGATGGCTAGAACCCACTGACAGCAGACCACTGACTGCTAAAGGTCCAGGTGAATGGGGCCATTGAGGGCCTTGCTTCCCACCCTCATGGTCCTTTCTGGACAATATTCCCTCCCACCACTATAATTATAGGATCACTGTGGAAACAAGAGCATGGAGTAGCATTTGACACATGGGCTGAAGGAAGGATTACAAGAGCACAGCAAGACCCCAGGAGGCCAATAGGCTATGGCCCTCTCAGCTCAGGCATTGTGCAGCAAGCTGCATAGGGACTGTTCTTGGCACCTGGGCAATTCTTCTGGCCAACCTTGGGATCTGCATGTTTCCAGTGACCCCAAATGAGAGGAAGGCAAAACACTGGGTAACATAACAGTCTGGATGGGGAGCCTCAGGATTAACTTGTGTATGCTGCCTCACCTCTGTCCCACAGCAACCTACAAAATAGGAATTGCTGTCCCTAAACTGCAGAGGAGGAAGCAAGTTCAGAAAGATTTGTCAGCTTGTCTAAAGTAATGCAATAAATAAGCAGTCTCTAAGTCACATGGATAATCTCTTGGGCATTGTCTCTCTCAGCCATGGAGAACTGGAAAAGGAAGAATCACTGCTTTTCTCAAGCAAATCAGTTTCTTGATGTCTTTTGGTTCTCATTCTTTGCCTTCTCCTGATCCTTTGACCCCTTTTATAGATCAGGGTGCTCTAGAATAATGGATGGTCTTGGGTGGTGAATTAAGGTGGATAAATAGGGACAGGGATGGTTAAATTGGGAGTCTTTCTTACAACCTTGATGGGTTTTTTTCCCCCAACAAGTTTCCTTTTCTACTGAAATGCCACACCAATGTTTGTTGGATTTATGAGGTGGCCAGACTAATGTGTTGTGTTTTTTTCTTTTTCTTTTTTTCTTTTTTTTTAAGTTTCCCTTGAGAGAATAAATGGCAATGGAGAGAACTATTTAACAAGGTCCTGGTTTATCTTGCAACACAGTAGCTAAACCTGCCTGATTTTATGTGCATTTTTGTAGGGATCAGCTTGGTAGACAGTAATAGCAGAGAAATGACACCTTGATCTTGGTTTGCAAGCACTTCTCCCATCAGTCCTAGATTAGGCCATGTAGAGATGTTGGTTTATGCATGCTGCAGCAGTGGACATAATGAATATAATTTACCCAGTGGACAAAGGTGTGTACCGAGTGAATTTAAATAATTGGTGTGGATTGACTAATAGCTAAGAAGGGGATTTTTTTTTCTTAAAAAAAACAAAACAAAACAAAACATTAATTGTAGATACTGAAAAGCTCGGGTTTGCCCTCTTCATTTCTACTCACCTTCCAAATAGTTATATCCAAAATGTTTTTCCCTCTCCCCTACCTTGCCCCCCGTTAAAATAGAAATTGGCATTAATATCCTGCTCCTGAATGCATGTAAAATTTGTACTAAATTATCTTCTACGAAAATGATTTGTAATCTGTAGACTTATTACCTGGGAGATGTTTTGAGATGTAAAATCCCATCCTTTTGGGTTGTGGGTTTTTTGTTTTCTCCAAATAAATCTGATCTTTAAAAAGAAAAAAAAATAAGTTGTAGAAGTGAGAACCCAATACAATCTGTTTGACCTCAAAGACTGTGGTCTTTCCACCAAATGACATATCCTTCAAAACTTCTATTTCAAAAGTATTTAAAACATAAACAAATAGTTAAGCTAGCAAAGCCATCTGAGACTTGAGAATTCTTGCAAGCAAAGAACAACAAAAAAATTGAACACCAAACTGTCAAGAAGCCAAAAAAACTCAATGGCCTCAAACTAGACTGATACACGAAGTAAAAAGTACCAGGGAGGCTTGAAAATGCTTTGCATTCACAATAACATTGATTTCAACAATGGAAAGACACCAACTTTGTTACCAACTCAAAGATACCAACTCAGAATGTAGATGAAATAAAAGTAATAGGATATCACCGAAGTTTTGCTCTGTAGCCTGTATTTTGCAGGTTATTTTCCTGTGAAGGATTTTAAAGTTTTGCTCTTGTTTTACAAACACATTTTATTGTCTTCAGGTTGGAATCAACTACCAACTACACAAACTACAAATATGTTTAGACGTTGGACTGAAGAATTTGATATTTCAGGGATTTCACAGTCACGTTCCCTGAATCTAATTTTACAAAACAGAAAATCAACATTTTGTCTTATGATTTGGGCATAAATAAGGTTTAATTTTTATTATCAGTAAGGAAGATGAATTACACTGGGTAATGTTTCAATTAAAAAGTGAACGAAGTGTATGGCAGCCATGAAAATTCATTTTGCAGTCTTAAGTACATGGAACACATTTGAGCAAGAGCCCAATCACTCATTTTTAAATTAATTACCATGTTTGACCCAAAGCAACACTTCCCATGGGCTGTTTCCAGCCAGCAGCTGAGTACGGCAGGGACAGCCCCATTTTGGGGAGACTTAGGACTCCTCTGACAGCCAACTGTGCCTCAAGGACCCCTTGAGTCTTGCTGAACCTTCATTATTACCACATGGGGTCTAGAATGTCTCCCATCCAGTCATTCTTCCCTCTCTCCTTCATTCAGGGCCAGGATTGCAATGCAGTCTGACAGCTCTTTCAGCTTTTCCCAACTCTCTCTCCACTTCCTATTTTATAACTCAATAAAATCCTTGCATGTTTAATCCTTTCTTGGTGTCTGCTTCTCAAAAGACATACATTCACATCAAACATAAATAAAAGTAAACACTGCGATAACTTATTTTCTGGAATTTTGTATTTATTTCTGAAGTTTTAGAGCTTAATTTAGTTCCTTTTACATAGTACTCAATCGAACTGGTAAAAAAAGGATATTCATTTAATCAATGAATATCATAGTAAAAAATGTGTGAAATATGTAGCTTCCAATTGCACACTAAATTTTACATATTTGTGATCGTCCTTTTTTATGACATTTTATTCATAGAGTATTAGATATACATCTAAGATTGGAGACGGCTGAATAGAAGCCTTCACTAGTCATTCTCCCCACAGGAACGCCAAATTGATCAACTATCCACACACAAAAAAAGCACCTTTGTAAGAACCAAAAATCAGGTGAGTGATCACAGTACCTGGTTTTAATTTCATATCACAGAAAGAGGCATTGAAGAGGGTAGGAAAGACAGTCTTGAATCACTGGCAATATCCCTCCCCATCCCCCAGCAGTGGCTGCATGGTACAGAAACAGAATCTGTGTGCTTGGGGAAGTGACAGCGCGGTGACTGTGGGACTTTGCGTTGGAACTCAGTGCTGCCCAGTCACAACAGAAAACAACACCAGGCAGAACTCAGCCGACACCCCCGGAAGTAGCATTTACACCAGCGCTAACCAAAGGGGAATAGTCCATCCCAATGGTCTGAACTTGAGTTTCAGTGAGCCACAGGCTAAAGTGCTCTGGGGACATAAATAAATTTGAAAGGCAGTCTAGGCCACAAGGACTGCAACTCCTAGGCAAGTCCTAGTGCTGTGCTGGGCTCAGACCCAGTGAACTTGTGGGGCATGTGACCTAGTGAGACACCAGCCAGGGTGGCCAAGGGAGTGCTTGTGCCTCCCCATCCACAACCCCAGGTAGCACAGCTTGCAGCTTCAAAAGACACTCCTTCCTTTGGCTTAATGAAAAGAAAGAATAAAGAGGGCTTTGTCTTGCAACTTGGATTCCAGTTCAGCCACAGTAGGATCTGGCACTGGGCAGGGACCTGAGGCACTCATTCCAGGCCCTAGCTCCCAGATACATTTCTAGACATTCCCTGGGCCAGAAGGGAAACTTCTGCCTTGAAGGAAAGAACCCAGTAGTGGCAGGATTCATAACCTGCTGACTAAAGAGCCCTCGGGCCCTAAATAATCAGCAGCAATAATGAGGTAGTACACACCATGGGCCTTGAGAGAGACTCTGAGACATGGTGGCTTCAGATGTTACCCAGTACATTCCCAGTCGTGGTGGCTATGGAGAAATATTCCTTCTTCTAGAGAAAAGAAGAGGGAAGAGTAAAGGGAACTTTTTCTTGCAGTTCAGGTACCAGTTTGGCCACAGTGAGGTAGAGTACAAAGCAGGCTCTTGAAATCACTGATTCCAGTCCTTGGCTCTTGGGTGTCATTTTTGGACCTGCCCTGGGCCAAAAGGGAGTCCACTATTCTGAAAGGTGAGTCCAAGGCCTGGAAGTATTCACCACAAGCTGACTGAAGAGCTTTTGGGCCTTGAGTGAACACTTATAGTAGCCTAGTAGGACTCCCCATGGGTTTGTGGTGGTGGCCATGGGAAGATACTCCTCTGCTTGTCAAAAGGGGAGGGAAGAGTGGGAAGGACTTTGTCTTGTGATTTTGGTGGCAGCTCAGCCACAGTAAGATAAAGCACCAGGTAGATTCCTAAGGTTTCCGACTCCAGGCCCTTGTTCCCAGATGGCATCTCTAAACCTGCCCAGGACTAGGAGGAATGCACCACCCTAAAGGAAAGGATGCAAGCCTGGCTGGCTTTACCTGAAGCTGACTATAGAGCCCTAGGGCCTTGAGCAAACATAGGCAGGAGTAAGGTAGTGGTTACAGTGGGCCTTGGGTGAGACCCAGAGCTATGCTGGTTTCAGGTCCAAACCAATGCAGTCCCAGTGGTGGTGGCCACAGGGGTGCTTCTGTCACCCTTCTCCCAGCTCCAGGCAGCTCAGCACAGAAAGAGACTTCACCTATTTGAGACAAAGTAAGGAAAGAGAATGAGAGTTTCAGCCTGGGCATCCAGAGAATTCTTCTGGATCTTATCCAAGACCACTAAGGCAGTACTCCTATGAGTCTGAAAGAGCCACAGCATAACTGGGCTTGGGGTGCCCCTTACTGCAGATATGACTGCAGTGACCAATAACATAGATCACAATACCCAAGTACCTTCAAATACCTAGAGAGCCTTTCCAAGAAGGACATGTACAAACAGACTCAGACTGTGAATACTACAATACCTAACTCTTCAGTGCTCAGACACTGATAAACACCCACAAGCATCAAGACCATTCAGGAAAACAAAACCTCACCAAATAAACTAAAAAAGGCACCAGAAACCAATCCTGGAGAGACAGAGATATGTGAACTTTTAGACAGAGAATTTGAAATAGCTCTTTTGAGGAAACTCAGTGAAATTTAAGATAACACAGAGAAGGAACTCAAAATCCTATTGATAAATTTAATAAAGAGATTGAAATGATTTAAAAGAATCAAGCAAAAATTCTGGGGTTACCAAATGCAATTGATATATTGAAGAATGCATCAGAGTTTCTTAACAACAGAACTGATCAAGCAGAAGAAAGAATTAGTGAGCTTGAAGATAGGCTATTTGAAAATACACAGTTAAATTGTCATCAGTTTAAAATAATGGGTTATAAGATATTATTTGCAAGCCTCATAGTAACCTCAAATAAAAAAATACAATGATACACAAAAACTAAAAAACAAGATACTAAACTATATCACCAGAAAATTCCTTTCATTAAAAGGAAGACAGGAAAGGAGGAAAAAAGTAAGAGAAGACCACAAAACAACTAGAAAATAACACAAATGTTATTTGTAAATTCTTATTTATTAATAATAAGTAAATTATTATTAATAATTTCTTACTTAATAATAAGTAGGAGTAAATTCTTACTTATTAATAATAACATTGTATGTAATTGAACTAAACTCTCCATTCAAAAGACACAGAGTTTCTGAATGGATTAAAAAAAAAAAAAAACAACCAAAGACCTGTTGCCTACAAGAAACATACTTCACCTATAAAGACACACATAGACTGAAAATAAAGGGATGGAAAAACACATTCCAAGCAAATAGAAACCAAAAAAGAGCAGCAGTAGTTATACTGACATCAGACAAAGTAGACATCAAGACAAAAACCATAAAAAGAGACAAAGAGGTCTCTTTATAACAATAAAGGGGTCAATTCAGGAAGAGATAATAAGAATTGTGAGTATATATGCACTCAACACTGGAGCACCCAGACATATTAAGCAAATATTATTAGAGCTAAAGAGAGCTCTAGACCCCAATACAATAATAGCTAAAGACTTCAACACTGCACTTTCAGCATTGGACAGATCATCCAGACAGAAAATCAACAAAGAAACTTTGAACTTAATCTGCACTACAGACCAAATGGGCCAAAATTTATAAAAGAAAAGAAATAATAATGATTAGAGCAGAAATAAATGAAATTGAAACAAAGAAAACAGTTCAAAAGATCAATAAAATGAAAAGTTGGTTTTTGAAAAAATAAACACAATTGAAAAATATTTATCCAGACTTAGAAAAAAAAATAGAGAACACCCAAATAAACAAAATCAAAGATGAAAAAGGAGACATTACAACCAATGCTGCAGAAATTCAAAGGATCATTAGAGGTTACCACAAGCAACTATATGCTAATAAATTGGAAAACTAGAAGAAATGGGTAAGTTCCTAGATATATGCAACCTACCAAGATTAAACCATGAAGAAATCCAAAACCTGAACAGACCAATAACAAGTAATGAGATGGAAGCCACAATAAAGACTTCCAGCAAAGAAAAGCCTAGGACCTGATAGCTTCACTGCTGAATTTCACCAAACATTTAAAGAAGAACTAATACCAATCCTACTCAACTTATTCTGAAAAATAGAGGAGGAGAGAATTCTTCCAAACTCATTCTATGAGGCCAGTTTTACCCTGATATCAAAACTAAAGACACATCAAAAAACAAAAGCAAAAACAAAAACAAAAACAAAGCCAATATCTACAAGCCAATATCCCTGATGAGAGCTGATGGAAAAATCCTCAACAAAATACTAGCAAACCAAATTCAACAACACATTAAAAAGATCATTCATCATGCGCAACTGGGATTTATTTGTGGAATGCAAGGATGGTTCAGCATATTCAGATCAATCAATGATCATATCATAGCAACAGAATGAATGACAAAACCATATGATCATTTCAATTGATGCAAAAAAGTGTTTGATTAAAATTCAGTAACCCTTCACGATAAAAACCCTCAAAAAACTGGTTATAGAAGGAATATACTTCAACATAAAAAAAAATCATATACAACAGACCCACAGCTAGTATGATACTGAGTGGGGAAAAACTGAAAGTCTTTCCTCTAAGGTCTGAACCATTACAAGGATGCCCACTTTCATCACTGTTATTTAACATGGTACTGAAAGTCCTAGCTAGAGCAATCAGACAAGAGAAAGAGATACGGGGCATTTATCTAACTTGGAAAGGAAAAAATGAAATTTTCCTTGTTTGCTGATGATATGATCTTGTATTTGGAAAAACCTAAAGGATCCACCAAAAAACTATTAGAACCGATAAACAAATTAAGCAAATTTGCAGGATACACAATTAACATAGAAAAATCTGTAGCATTTCTATATGTCAACAGCAAACAATCTGAAAAATAAATTTAAAAAGTAATTCCATTTACAATAGCTACAAATAAAATTAAATACCTAGGAATTAACCAAAGAAGTGAAAGAGTTTTACAATGAAAACTGTAAAACATTGATGAAAGAAATTAAAAAAGACACACAAAAAATTTGAAAGGTATTCCATGTTCATGGTTTGAAAGATTGTTAAAATGTCCAAAGCAATCTATAGATTCAATGCAATCCCTACTAAAAAAAATGACATTCTTCACAGAAATAGAAAAAACAATCCTAAAATTTATATGGAAACACAGAAGACCCAGAATAATCAAAGCTATATTGAGGAAAAAAAAAAAATGGAGGAATCACATTGCCTGACTTCAAATTATACTACAGAGCTAAAGTAACCAAAACAGCATGGTACTGGCATACAAACAGACACATAGACCAACAGAACAGAAAAGAGAACACCAAAAGAAATCCATACATCTACAATGAATTCATTTTCAACAAAGGTGCCAAGAGCATACAATGGAGAAAGGACTCTTTCTTCATTAAATGGTGCTGGGAAAACTAGACATCCACAGGCAAGAGAATGAAACTAGGCCTCTATCTCTCACCATATACAAAGATCAAGTAAAAATGGGTTAAAGACTTAAATCTAGGACTACAAACTATGAAACTACTAAATTCAAAGTATGAAAACATCAGGGAAATTCTCCAGGACTTTGGATAGGGCAAAGATTTCTTGAATAATACCCCATAAGCACAGGAAACCAAAGGAAAAATGGATAAATAGGATTACATCAAATTAAACACCTTCTGCACTGCAAAGTAAACAATGAACAAAGTGAAGAGACAACCCATGTAATGGAAGAAAATATTTGCAAACTACTCATCTGACAAGGGATTAATAAACAGAATATGTAAGGAGCTCAAACAACTCTATAGGAAAAAAATCTAGTAATCGGATTTAAAAATGGGCAAAAGATCTGAATAGACATTTCTCAAAAGAAGACATACAAATGGCAAACAGACATATAAAAAGGTGCATAACATCACTGATCATCAGAGAAATACAAATAAAAACTACAATAATATATTATCACACCCCAGTTAAAATGATTTTTATCCAAAAGACAGGCAATAACAAACACTGCTGAGGATATGGAGAAAAGGAACCCTCATACACTGCTGGTGGGAATGTAAATTAGTACAACCCTAGGAGACCAGTTTGGAGGTTCCTCAAAAACCTAAAAATAGAGCTACCAGTTATCCAGCAATCCCATTGCTAGGCATCTACCTGAAAGAAAAGAGATCAGTACATCAAAGAGATATCAGCACTTTCATGTTTATTGCAGTGCTATTCACAATAGCCAAGATTTGGAAGCAACCTAAGTGTCCATCAGCAGATGAGTGGATAAAGAAAATGTGGTATACACACACAATGGAGCACTATTCAGCCATAGAAAACAATGAGAACCTGTCATTTGCAATAACATGGATAGAACTGAAGGTCATTTTGTTAAGTAAAATAAGCCAGGTACAGAAAGACAAACTACATATGTTCTTACTTATTTGTAGGAGCTAAAAATTAAAACAACTGAACTCATGGAGATAGAGAGCAGAATGATGGTTATCAAAGACTGGAAAGTACAGTAGGGTGAAGGGAGGATTGTTAATGGGTACAAAACTATAAATAGACAAATAAGATACAGTACAACAGAGTGACTACAGTCTACAAGAATTTATTATACATTTAAAAATAACTGAAAGAGTATAATTGCATTGTTTGTAATACAAAGAAAGGATAAATGCTTGAGGTGGATAAATACCCCATTTACCCTGATGTGATTATTATGCATTGTACGCCTGTATCAAAATATCTCATGTACCCTGATACAGTTTGGATATATGCCCCTGCCCAAATCTCTTGTTGGAATATAATCCCAGTGTTGGAGGTGGTCCCTGGTGGGAGGTGTCTGGGTCATGAGGATGGATCCCTGATGTCTTGGTGCTGTCCTCAAGGTACTGAGTGAGTTCTCAGGAGATCTGGTTGTTTAAAGTGTGTCCTATCTCCCCAACTTTCTCTTGTTCCCACTCCTGCCATGTGAGATACTTGTTTCCCCTTGGCCTTCCACCATGATTGTAAGCTTCCTGAGGCCCCACCAGAAGCAGATGTTGGTGCTATGCTTCCTGTTAGCCTACAGAACCATAGCCAATTGAATATTTTTTCTTTATAAATTAGCCAGTCTCGGGTATTCTTTTATAGCAATGCGAGAATGGCCTAACACTTACCCCATAAATATATATACCTACTGCGTATGCACAAAAATTAAAAATCCCAGCACTTTGGAAGGCCAAGGCAGATGTATCACTTGAACTCAGGAGTTTGAGACCAACAGTACATGGTGAAACCCCATCTGTACCCAAAATGCAAAAATTAGCCAGGCATGGCCCAGTGTGGTGGCTCACGCCTGTAATCCTAGCACTTTGGGAGGCCAAGGTGGGTGGATCACCCGAGGTCAGGAGTTTGTGACCAGCCTGGCCAACGTGGTGAAACCCTGTCTCTACTAAAAATACAAAAAATTAGCCAGGCGTGGTGGTGCATGCCTGTAATCCCAGTTACTCAGGAGGCTGAGGCAGGAGCATCGCTTGAACCCAGGAGGTGGAGGTTGCAGTGAGCCAAGATTGTACCATTGCACTCCAGCCTGGACAACAAGAGCAAAACTCTGTCTCAAAAAAAAAAAAAAAAAAAAATTAAATTAGCCAGGCTAATGGTGGTATGCATGCCTGTGGTCCCAGCTACTTGGGAAGCTGAGGTGGGGTGGGAGAATCATGGGAGCCTGAGAAGTCAAGGCTACAGTGAGCCCATGAGTGCGCCTCTGCACTTCAGCCTGGGTGACAGAATGAGACACTGTCTCAAAAAAAAAAAAGAAAAAGAAAAGAAAAATTGGAAAAAAAAGTCAAAGAATGTGGGATTCAGCAGATGTCTAATGAAATCTTTGATTTAAAAAATATTCCAGTCAGGTGTGGTGGCTCATGCCTGTAATTGCAGCACTTTGGGAGGCCGAGGTGGGTGGATCACCTGAGGTCAGCAGTTTGAGACCAGCCTGGCCAATATGGTGAAACCCCGTCTCTACTAAAAATACAAAATTAGCCTGGCATGGTAGCCCAGCTACTCAGGAGGCTGAGGCAGGAGAATCACTTGAACCTGGGAGGCAGAGGTTGCAGTGAGCCGAGATTGCACCACTGCACTCCAGCCTGGGTTACAGAGTGAGACTCAGTCTCAAAAAATAAATAAATAATTTTAAATGTTCCCAATTCTAACTGGGAAACAAATACATTTTTTAGGCATTAGATTAAAAAGGATTTTAACTCACCACTTCAGTGTCAATAGATGATATATCAATATCTATGACTAAAAAGAAATAACAATGACTACTGTTGCCTTAATCTTCCTTGTCATTTCTAGCATTATTATGTCCTAAATAGGTGGCTTGGAAACTACCCTTCATTTTCCGGAATAGCATAAAAACATCAAATGTACGTTACCACCAATACAGTGGGTGTCTTGGAAGCCATGCAGGAGCCTTTAATCTCCTGGTCACAATTTTTTGTATCCTTTCTGGCAATTTTAGGGAGCTCACTAAGAGCCAAATGTTATCATAGTTTAGCCTAAGCAGAAAATAAAAGTCCCTTGAGAGCTTACCTTATGGTTTTTAATAAAGTGCTTTCTCACTTTCATACAAGCTAGACGAAGTTAATTAGTTTGGATATGAGAAGCTGCTCCCTGTCCTCTTTCCCCTCCAAGCACTAATTAATATTAATGAGTAAAGGGATAAAATTACTAAGTGCTCCCATAATTGTACTAGTGGATCATTTCCATAGGATGATCCTGAAATCCAGATAAATAGGACTAAATGTGGACTATCAACCATGAGAGAGTTGCCAGACCTTGCTATAGATTTCACTGAAAACCCTGATAAGAGGGCTCTCCCCACCTTTAGGAAAGGATTTAAGAGGATTATTTTCCAGGAACTGATTGATTTTCTAATAGTGATGTTCCCGCTTTCCCTTCCTCCTTATTGCTTTCTTTTTTTCTCCCTGTTTGGCAGAGAGAAGCATCGAGATTTGAGATTCTGCCATGCAAATTATTTTAACTCTTTAGATGCAATGCTTTCAGGCTTTTATCCCAATGCTTCATGAGACTAAGAAGACAAAAGCGAGCACCACATTTTTTTGTGAAGTGAAGCTCTTGAAGGAGGATGTCAACAATGTGATAAAATGGAAAGATGGTCTGCAGACTGAGAGATGATGTCAAGATTGGTAAAAAGCAAGGCCCGGGCTCCTTCAGCTGCTCCTGCAGGGAGCTGAAAGTCATCTTCTGTGAATGTCTCAAGCCCAGTTAGAGTTAAGGTGTTCTCAGCATATTAATTAGGCTGCCAGACTTGAGACAAAGGAAACCCACGTCTCTAGGGAATTACATCACTCAGTTGTAACCACCTTCACTCCGTGGTTCTGGTATCACTGGGACTGAAATCTGACCCGAAGATGTTTCATAGGGGTTAAACATTACTACTTTCCTACTGAATAGTAGAGTAAGGCATTTTGTGGAGATTCTGGGTCTGAAAAATGAGGAAAGAGTGTAAGAAAATGAAGAGGTAGGTGTCTTGTAAAAGGAAATCTATTGTGTTAGAATAAAACCAATAGTCATTTGTAGCGAAATGTATATATACTGATGAAAGCTACACTTGTATGTAGTAAGAAGCTTTAAAAACAGGAAGAAGGTCTATGTCATACATACTCAAAACGTTTTTTTTTTGTTGTTGTTGTTGTTTGGTTGGTTTTCTTTTTGTTGTTGTTGTTTGAGATGGAGTCTTGCTCTGTCACCAGGCTGGAGTGCAACGGCGCAATCTCGGCTCACTGCAATCTCCACCTCCTGGGTTCAAGTGATTCTCCTGCCTCAGCCTCCCGAGTAGCTGGGACTACAAGCGTGTGCCACCACACCTGGCAAATTTTTGTATTTTTAGTAGAGACGGGTTTTGCCATTTTGGCCAGGCTGGTCTCGAACTCCTGAACTCAGATGATCCACCTACCTTGGCTTCCCAAACTGTTCGGATTACAGGTGTGAGCCACCCCACCCAGCCATACTCAAAAAGTTTTAAGCATCTTGGTCGACAAGATGAATAGAGAGCTATATGGCTGACTGACAGAATCAGGGGAAAAAAACAACTCCCAATTATATTTACAAGTAATTAAAGATATGGCTAGAATGCATCCAAATGATGGAAAGTCTCCATAATATTTAAGCTCTGCCTGTTTCCCTCACAAATGTCTTCGTTACAGATTCTAGCCTCGTTAAGGCAGCCACACAGAAATGAAGAGATTCTAAATAGGGTAGTGGCAGAGCTTGGGAAGGGTTTGAGGGATAGTCTTAGGGTTACAAATAAAAACAATGGGCTGGGTGTGGCGGCTCATGCCTATAATCCCAGCACTTTGGGAGGATGGGGTGGGCAGATTGCTTGAGGCCAGGAGTTCAAGATCAGCCTGGCCAACGTGGCAAAACCCTGTCTCTACTATCAGGTTGGTGCAAAAGCAATTGTGATTTTTTTTACCATTAAAAGTAATGGCAAAAAAACGCAATTGTTTTTGCATCAACCTAGTAAAAATACAAACATTAGCTGGGCATGGTGGTGCAAGCCTGTGTTCCCAGCTACGCAGGAGGCATGAGAATCACTGGAACCTGGGAGGTGGAGGTTGCAGTGAGACCCTGTCTAAAATAAATAGATAAATAAAAACAGTGGAGCAAGCCTTGAAAAACGCAGACCTACTGTGTCCCCCACAGCCATGCCCCAGATGCTTCCTGTGGTGGTTGCTGCTTCACTGAAGAAAACCTAGGATGGGAAGATGCTGGAGCTCTTCTGGTGAGATGATATTTGTGAACTGTCTTTGCTAGCAATTTAGAAAGCCTGAAACTTTGATAGTTCTTTCTGTCCTTTGCTGCTTCCAGAAGGGTTTAGAACAGGTGGCCAGGGGAAGGGAGTTAATGCTTCCTCCCATTTTTCTTTTTTACCCTCTGAATTGCTATTTGGACAAAGATGGACTATAGCTCACGAGTACAGCCTAACCCCAAATGTTCTCGAAAGCAAAAAGGATGGTGTACAATATGCACTTATTTATATTAAATGTTAATGATTCAAGCATTTCTTTACTGCAAAATGTTGTTTCTCTATGCCACGCTAAAATAATTCGTCACGACACCCCCTGAGGTCAGGGTTAGCCAAATAAGTGACCGGCAAAGGATACACTTCAGGGGCTCTAATTCTTTCCCTGTACCCTTCCCCTTTATTCCACAATTAAAGACAAAGTTTAAAAAACAATTATTTTCAAAAGAGAACAAATATTAAATTCACATTGAGTACATGACATAAAACTTCACTTTAAAAAATGAAACGATGAAAAAGCCCTTCCTATGCCTTTATGCCTGTCTTCGTTCATGTGCTGGAATTCCCTTCTTTCTTATTGGTTTCCTATTAAAATCTTACTCGAGGTTTTGACTGAACTAAATAAAATCTACATTCAGTAGATCCATTGGTTTTGCTCTTCCATCCATTACCATTTTGTTTTGCCCTTAGTATTCCTGGATCAGAAGTTACCAGCAATGTTCTCCCTCCAAATCAGCAGCTCATTTTCAGGTCCCATCCAGCAGAAACTTGGTTCCATTGAATTTCGGACAGCCTCTTATACATTCTACAGTTCTGTATTTCCCTGGCTTCTGCAATACCACTTTCCCCTGCTTTCTATTTGTCTTTTTTGTTGTTGTCTTGGCACAGGGTCTCACTCTGTCACCCAGGCTGGAGTGCAGTGGTACAATCTTGGCTCGCTGCAGCCTTGACCTACTGAGCTCGAGCAATCCTACCACCTTGGCCTCCCGAGTAGCTGGGACTACAAGCACACACAAACTTCATCCAGATACTTTTGTTTGTTAGTTTGTTTGTTTTGTAGAGATGGGGGTCTCATTGTGTTGTGCAGGATGGTCTTGAATTCCTGGCCTCAAGTGATCCTCCCACTTCGACCTCCCAAAGCTTTGGGGTGACAGGCATGAGGCATGCCACCTCACCTATCCTACTTATATAAAAATCTGAACCCCAAGACTTCCTTTGTTTGTTTTTGTGTTTTGTTTTGACACAGAATCTCATTCTTGTTGCCCAGGTTAGAGTGCAGTGGCACAATCTTGGCTCACTGCAACCTCCACCTCCAAGGTTCAAGCAATTCTCCTGCCTCAGCCTCCCGAGTAGCTGGGATTATAGGCACATGCCACCACACCTGGCTAATTTTTGTATTTTTAGTAGAGATGGGGTTTCACCATGTTGGCCAGGCTGGGCTCGAACTCCTGACCTCAGGTGATCCACCCGCCTCGGCCTCCCAAAGTGCTGGGCTTACAGGTGTGAGCCACCATGCCTGGCCTAAGATTTAGGTGTTTAATGGAAGGAAGCAGTGTCAATGGAGTGCCCTCAGTGACTCCTCTCTGGCTAAAAGTAAGGAAAGCAGTGAGTGTGCGCATGTGCACGTGTGTGCGCACGTCTCCACATTCTTGTAGATAGGAGCCTGTTTAGGTCAGACCAGCTATTCCAGCTATTTCCTCCATATTTAAAGGGAGGGGATGTCTGGGACTAGGAAAAAGTTGTTTCTCAAGAAGGTCTGTATACTAATGGTCCCAGAGTTCCTAAAAGACTAGAACCTTAACAATTGGATGCTATCCTTACACTTTCCCGACAGTCTCATCTGTCTCCTCCCAAAACATTTCAGATAAGAATTACAAGACATCCAACCCCTTCCAGCACCTCATGAAGTCATAGACCTTGTCTCATGGTTAATCCACCTACCTTATAGTTGCTGTGGGAAGGAAACTTGGCAGCCCACCCATGTCAACCTTCAGTTCCCTATGCAGACTGCCATGCCCCTGAAGAACCCTGGAAGGTCATTGGCTCCATTGGAGTAGCCAGCATTTTGGTGACACGTGGGGTTCTTTTGGGACTCAGTGTGTGGGCATTCGTTACCACTCCTTAGTCTGTTCTACAGGGAGATTTCAAGAGTTGAGCTCTCAGTAGAGTTTCACTTCTGTCTTACATTCTTCGATACAAATGGTCCTCTGAAACCCCCATTCGCCTTGAGCTCATCTGCAGAAGGACCATTTACAGATGTATTGAGCATACAGCAGAGTAACCAGCCCTTCCCTTTCTCTAACACAGACTCCTGGAAACAGTGAAAATCCATTTCTGACTGAGAGTATATACATGTTTGCCCAAGAATATGGTCTATAAACATACAATCACTGCAAGCAATTCTCAACCCTTTTTGAGCACATTGGCCTCAGGTGCCACAGGTGCCTGGGTCAGAGGTACCAGGTGACAAAAATCAGGGGACACTGTCAAGAACAAGAACTACAGAAGAAGGCTGCCTGGGTTCAAATGCCAACTCCACTACTTATTCACACATCACCTTTGAGTCAGTTATTTTACTTTTTTGTGCCTCTGTTTACTCATCTAAAAACTGGAATAACGATGACAACCACCTTATATATTTTTATAAGAATAAAATGATTTAATGATTTCAAAGTGCTTAGAACAGTGCCTATTACATAGTAAATGCCATATGAGAAATAACCACTTACTACTTATTTATTTTAGAGACAGGGTCTCACTCTGCTGTCCAGGCTGGGGTGCAGTGGCATGATCCTAGCTCATTGCAGCCTTGAACTCCTGGGCTCAAGCGATCCTCTCACCTCAGCCTCCTGAGTAGCTGGGACTATAGGCACGCAACACCATGCTGGGCTAATTGTTTTTATTTTTGTAGAGTCTTGCTATGTTGTCCAGGCTTGTCTCAAATGCCTAGCTTCAAGTGATTCTCACATCTCTGCATCATTTATTATTATTATAAAGATAGGACCAAGCATGGTGGTTCAAGTCTGTAATCCCAGCACTTTGGGAGGCCAAAATGGGAGGACCGCCTGCACCCAGGAGTCTGAGACCAACCTAGGCAACATAATGAGACCTCACCTCTACAAAAAATAAAATTAGCTGGACATGGTGCCATGTGCTGGTGTTCCCAGCTACTATGGAGTCTGAGGTGGAAGGATTGCTTAAGCCCTAGAGATCGAGGCTGCAGTGAGCCACGATTGTGCCAGCACACTCAAAAAGAAAAGAAAAGAAGGAAAAAAGAGAGGAAAAGAAAGAAAGAGAGAGAGAGAAAGAGAGAAAGAGAAAGAGAGAAAGAAAGAAAAGAAAAGAAAAAAAGAGAGAGAGGGAAGGCTTCAGAATTATAAGTATCTAAGATGCAGATCAGGAAAAAGGAAGATCTGGCTAATATGTCCAAAACCAAAAATAAAAACAAACCACCTATGAGAGAGTAGAAGCAAGAAGCTTTAGAAAGTCAAATTTGCTTGCTAAATGGACTGAGGGCTGGGGATTTTCCTGAAATGTCAGTTCTTTTAGACTCCCATGCCTCAGGAGTAAGATAATACAATAATGGAAATGGTCTTGTTTGTTGGAAGTTGGTACATTTTGGGCTTCTACTGATCTAAGATGACCTAGGTTCATTATGTTTGTCTTTTAAGATGCGATAAAATAATGAAAACTTTATAAATGCTTGCTATATTATTCTTATGGTAATTAATCCATGCAATTAAATAATCACCGATGGCACACCATTCAGGGCTGTACAGATGATATTTAAATAGCCATTTGGCTATTTGGATTTCTAAAAGTTTGATTGAAGCAGAAATTTAATGTTATATTTTGGCCAAATACGGAGGTGGAAGCTGAATTTCAGAACATCGCTATAAAAATGACAAATTTCTGCCAAGATGAATAAAGAAAAGAGAAAAAAAAAGGAAGAGAGGGAGACAGATGCACAAATAAATAAATTAGGAATGAAAGATAAGAGGGGAAAATACTGTGAACAACTTAATACCAACACATTTTAAAATGTAGACAAAATAAAATCCTAGGCAGGGCACAGTGGTTCACACCTGTAATCCCAGTACTTAGGGAGGCCAAGGTGGGCAGATCACTTGAGCCCAGGAGTTCAAGAGTAGCCTTGGCAACATAGGGAGACCCTATCTCTACAAATAATAAAAATAATTGGCCAGCCATGGTGGTGAATGCCTGTGGTCCTAGCTACTTGAGAGGCTGAGGCAGGAGGACAGCCTGAAGCGAGAAGGTCAAGGCCGCAGTGAGCCACTGCACTCCCTCACTGCAGAGTGCCCCCGCACTCCAGTCTGGGTGACAGAGTAAGATGCTGTCTCAAAAATAAAAAAATAAGATTAAAAATTGAGAATAACATAGCTTATAAAAAAAACTAACTCAAGGTGAAATAGCTTGAATGCTTCTCTAACCATTAAAGAAACCAATAGTCTTCCCACAAAAATATCAAGCTCAGATGGTTTTACAGTCAAGTTCTAGGAAATTTTCAAAGAACAGATCTTTCCAATATTATGCAAACTTTTTTTCAGTAAATCTAAAAGAGAGAACACTTTCTAATTTATTTTAATACCAATACCAGAAAATGGTACTGTGAGAAAGGAAAAAAATTAATTATCCATAAATGAGATTAAAAAATCCTAAACAACATAATAGTAAATATGATCTAGTCATGTACAAGAATGAATAACACAACACAGCCAAGAGAGATAAACAAACCGCAGAAATGCAAAGATGGATTAACATTAAAGCAATCTATAAATATAATTCTCCTCAAGAAGAAGAAAATTTAAGAAAATATAATCATCTCAATACATTTTTAAAAAGCTTTTGAAAAACTTCAGCACTTGTATATGATAAAAAAATTGGCAAATCATGAATATAAGTGTATTATTTCCTTTTCCTTTTTTTTTTTGAGACAGTCTCGCTCTTTTGCCCAGTGCAGTTATGCAATCTCAGCTCACTGCAACTCCGCCCCATCTGGATTCAAGCAATTCTCCTGCCTTAGCCTCCCGAGTAGCTGGGATTATAGGCACACACCACCACACCTAGCTAATTTTTGTATCTTTAGTAGAGATGGGTTTTCGCCATGTTGGCCAGGCTGGTATTTCCTTAACATGATAAATGATGTCCACAAAAAAACTTACAGGAAATAATAAATATTATTAATGGTTTAACATTAGAAGTCTTCCCTTTAAAGCCAGGAATAAAACAAGGATACGTACTGTGGCCATAATAGATATCCTCTATCCCTCATTATGCTGGAGATCTTATTCAGCAGAGTAAGAAGAAAGGAAGAAGAAAGAAAAGAGAGGCAAAGGCATAGGAATAGAAAGGAATAAACAAAACTGCCATTATTTATATATAATATGATTGTCTATATAGAAAATCTCAAAGAATCTGCATATAAATCATGATAAATGTGTGAGTATAGCAAGGTATCCAGATGTAAGCTTATTAGATTTATCAATTGCTATTTTTTTAAGAGACAGGATCTCGTTCTTGTCACCAAGGCTGAGATACAGTGGTGTGATCACAGCTCACGGCAGCCTTGACCCCCCAGGCTCAGGTGATCCTCCTGCCTCAGCCTCCTGAGTAGCTTGGACTACAGTCACACACCACCATGCCAGGCTAATTTTTGCAATTTTTGTAGAAATGAGGTTTTACCATGTAGACGAGGCTGATCTTGAACTCCTAGGCTCAAGTGATCCACCAGCCTAGGCCTCCCAAAGTTCTGGGATTATAGGAGTTGGACACCACTCCCAGCTGTCAACTGCACTTTTGTACACCAGTCAGAAAGGACTGCTTGACATGTGTTGGTGCTTCAGAATCTTTGAAGAGGGGACCCAGAGAACAGGACTTAGTTTTCCGAGAAACAGAAATTACCCAGGTGATGATTATACCTGTAAGGTGATATAATTAAGTCGATTAAGTCGGGTCTGAGAATGAGAAAAAAGAACTGGAAACTGGAACCAATTATTCTGGAACCAAATGTTCCTGCCACGGCAAAAAATCCATTGCTTGAGTGAACACAAGGCTGGTCTCCCTTCCTGCCTTCCATTCTTCCCCAGCATCCCTCATCGTGGAACCCAAAAGGGAGCCATCTGGCAGAAATACAGTTTACAGAGACTCAGCCCAGTATCCATGGCAAGGTATAGAAGGCTGGGCTTGAAACCAGAGACAATAGTTTAATAATCCAGCCATATGTGTATAGAATATTTTATTATTTAATATTTAGATTTTTTTTTTTTTTTTTTTTTTTTTTTTTAGAGATGGGTCTAATTTTATTGGCCAGGCTGATTCCAACTCCTGGGCTTAACCCACCCTCCTGCCTCAGCCTCCCGAATAGGTGGGACTACAGGCGTGTGCCACCAAACCTGGCTCTAAAATATTTTTAATATTTAATTATTAAATGACATTTAAAAAGTCTTAACAGGAGAAATATACTGTTTTCATGGATAAGATGCCACATTCCAAAAATGTATCTATATCCAAGATAATTTCAATCAAAATTCCCACAGGTTTATTTTTGGTGAAACTTGTCAAAATAGGATTTTAAAATTGATACAGAGAAGCAAAACCCCAGGAAGAGTGAAGCCGTTTATGAAGAAAAATAACAAAATATAAAATTACTGTTTTGGAAATGTTTCTAAGTCACAGTAAAATTTGTTCAGCTCTGAGTGTTGACAAATGTATGTAGCCATATAATCCTCCCCACAATCAAGTTACACTTTATTTCTATGACCTCCTCCCTCAAATCTCCTCATGTCTTCTTGTGGCCAATCCCTTTCCCCACTCCTATCCCCAGCAACCTCTGATCTTCCTTCTGTCTCTACAGTTTTCACTTTTTGAAAATGGTAAGTTTTAAAATACGTTTTTAATGCAGAATTAAACATACTGACCGAGGCAACAAAACAATGAACCCGGAAACAAACAAATACATAGAAGGAGACTTGATATGTGACAGCAGTGCGATTGCCCATCAGTGGGAGGAGGGCAGATTTGTCGATAAATGATGCAGAGGTGATTGGCTTATCCACACGGAAAAAAATGCAATTGAATTTCTCTCTCATATCATACAGAAAATTTGATGGATTAGTGACTTAAAAGGTACATAAAAGTCATACTTAAACACTTGGTGGAAAATATAGGACACTATCTTTCTGACTTTAAGGAACATTTTCTTAAATAAGACCCAAAAGCCATCAACGTTGAAAGACTAATAAAATTAAAGAAATTAAAATTAAGACTTACTGTTCTTCAAAAGACACCATAATGAAAACAAAAAGATAAGCCATAATCTGAGAGAACTTACAACAAAGACTAATATCCAGAAATATAAAAATTCTTATGATTTAATCATAAAAGATAATCCACTGGGAAAAGGAGTAAAACATGAACCAGGATTCTATAGAAAACAAAAATGACTGGGAGATGATTGATAGATAGATAGATAGATAGATAGATAGATAGATAGATAGATGGATAGATACAGTGATAGGGAAGTATGTTTAGTAGATGCTTAGTAGTCAGGGAAATATAAAACAAGAACGTATTTTTGTTAAATGGGTAAATACATAAGAACTCTAACAATACCAAGTGTCAGAATGCAAAAGAAGAAAATGCACGCTGTCTATGGGAGTACTGACTTGGCATTACTTTGAAAAAGTTAAATATTTGAGTTTCCTGTGATTCAGAAATTCCATTCTCAAGTATATTTTCATGAATACGTGTTTTAGAAGTCCTACATACAAATATACTCATAGTAGCATTATTTGATATTTCAAAATATTGGAAAAAACCTAATATTGATTGACAAGAGAATGAATTATTATTTATTGTAGAATGTTTATTTAGTATGCAAAATACTCATCTCACTAGTGTATAATAAACTGTAGCTAAATGGAACAAAATGGATGAATCTTAGAAGTAATTATTCAGTTTAAAAGGGTAAATAAATAAAATCAAATTACAGAGAACTAAATAAAATATTGTGCCTTTTTCTAAGACTCAAGTACAAGTAAAGGTGAACAACATAATATTTAGAGATCTATGTATACATGGAAAGCTATGGATTTTTGAGCTATGGCTACCTCTGGTGGGGCAGGTGGTAGGGTTGTAACACTCAGGTAACTCCAGTAAGACTGGGAAGATCTTAGTTCACAATTTGAGTAGCAGATTCACAGGTATTCATTTTGTTATTATGCTTATCACTTAAGAAAATATTACACAGATTCAACTATTATATGATAAAAGCAAGACAGTAAATAAGAAGATTTATTCTTTTTAAAAAGGGTGCTGGACTTTAAAAAATATTTACTAATATTTGGTTCTAAAATATCTCAAAAAAATATTAAATACTTGGAAATTTAAATTTGCATTGCATAAAGATTCTTTTCTTGTTTAAGCAGTCAATAATGTTGCCTCTGAAGCTGTCAGCTGCACAACAGGGTGGCTATGAATTTATAGAAGTGGCTTCCTTTTGAAATTGTATTACAGTGTGCACTGAAAGCTCCAGAGGCTACAAGGAGAAGGTGCCTTCTTTTTGATAGAGTATTAAATTTTCTGTGTTAAAACTGCGGAAAACAATCTTCCTCTACATTCTCTTTTTGAAATTATTGATGCTTTGGGAACATAATTACCATTTCCCTTGCACATCCCGTTTCTTAAAATAAAATCTTTTACAATAAAGATTTACCTGTTAGCCCAAATCTGTCAAAACCTACTGTAATATTCGTTTTACATTCCCATAGTAAATACCAGCATACAAATTCATTTGAGTGTCATGATTATTCCACGGATCAATGAGTGTAACAGATTGTGTGAAGTTGGTATAAACTGCATTCCCGTTGAGGGTTTCTTTTTTTAACATCTTCCACTTGAGCAACAAAAGAAAAAAGTAGCTCCATTATCTGAAATAAAATATAACATAGAATATAATTTAGAAGATTATTAATGCTTTTTATTTATACATGTTTGACATTCAAGCCACCTGGTATCCCACCTCTCTGCTTTACTTTTCTTTTGCCCTTATTTCCTTCCTTCCTTATTGTTAATGTAGCTTTATCTTATCTATTGGTATTTGTGAATTTCCCTAAGTTCGTTTTAAGATTTCAGGTGTAAATGAATAAAATAACTGATAAAATATGCTATTGTTAACAGAAAAACCAGCTCTGTAAAATATTTTAAAGAGGTTTATTCTGAGCCAATATGAGTGACCATGGCAGGGGGAACACAGTCTCAAGAGATCCTGAGAAAGTGGATTTTACTTTTTCATTTTTCTCAGTTGCACACTAGGGTGGGTACCAATTTATAAAAGTGGTTTCCTTTTGAAACTGTATTACAGTGTGCTCTGAAAGCTTCAGAGGACTACAGGGAGAGGGTGCCTTCTTTTTGATAGAGTATTAAACTTTCTGTGTTAAAACTATGGAAAACAATCTTCTCCTGCATTCTCTTTTTGAAATTATTGATTCTTTGGGAACATGATTACCATTTCCCTTGCACATTCCATTTTCTTAAAATAAGATTTTTTTTACAATAAAGATTTAAAAAAATAGAGGCAGCTGGGTTACAGTTGAGTATTATACCTTTCAGGGAGGCAAGAGTTACAGGCAAAGACATCAATCAATATTTTGCAGGTCTGTTCCTTAGTTCAGTTAAAGATGGGGTCCTTGTCTGTCCCACGGCCATTAAAATTTAGGCTCAAAGACAGTTTGAAGGGTGGGTAAGACAAGGTTTTATTGAGTGAAAAGGGGGGAGAAAAAGGGGAAAACAGGGAACCTCCACAAGTCAGAGTCTCTGCTAGAGTGCTTGCCGTCAGCAGCTTGAATTCCAGGTTCCACACAGGAAGAGGAGGAGCTGGCTCCTTCCTGCTGCAAAGTGTGTGAACTCTTGTGGCTCCACCCCAGTGTGCAGGTCAGCTGGAGTTTCTCTGAGGATCCCCTCCCACCTGGCTGTCTCATTCCCCGCGCTAGAGAAGTATATCTAACTGCCATTAGAATAAGGGTAAGGACGAAGAGCGATCTTAACTGTCTCCTGCTGACAGGGGGCACTGTTTTGGGGAAACCGCAGTCAGAGCTCCCTCAGAGGCCTATTTAAGGGTTCCCAGCAGAAAGGATCGCCATCAGAGGCTCGGGTTGCATGACTGTTTGTAGTCTGATGGCCTGAAGGCAAGAATAGACAACATGTATTAAAACAAAACAAGGGGAGGGGTAAAAATAGCTCAAAATTAAAATAAAAACAAGGGGAGGGGTAAAAATAGCTCAAAAATTCCAAGACCTTTTACCAGTTTGCACAGGGAGAGGGAGACCAACAGCCCAACTGGTTAAAAAAAACTTTACCCTTTTGCCAGCATGTCAGGCTTCTGGGTTCCCTTCCCCTGAGCCCATTCCTAAGCCAGACAGTTTAAGGTTTGGGAAGTTAATTCTTTCTGGTTTGGAGGATGTTTCTGAGGGGAGTGTCCCATAGTATGAAGACACAATTACCTATCAGTGAAGAGGACAGAGGAGGAGAAAGGAAAAGAAGAAGGTGTTGTTCTTTTTTTTTTTTTTTAAAAAGGAGCCCCAGAGGTTCAGGATGTATTCAAAAGGGGTACAGACTGAAGATGAATGGCTACCCATCTAGAAAGATGGGGGCAGGCATCCCTGGTTCCCTTCTCTTCCTAGCAGATACCTGAGGTGTTGCGGGACAATCAAAGATGGGAGAGACTGAACAGAGTGAGTCCTGGAAAGGTCTTTATTAAAAGGTGATCACCTGGCTTAGTAGGACTAGCATCCAGGAAAGTCTGAGCAGCCTGGCTCAGTAGGACTAGCGTCCAGGGAAGTAAAAGCAGCCACTTTTTAAGCAGCCAGTGGCCGGGAGCTATGTGATGCAGGAGTGTGCTTACAGAAGTGAGAACAAAGACAGTTGATCAGTCTTTTACATTTATTTATATTACATATTTCACATCCTTGGGAAACCATTAACTGTATAAACCATTTCTGTATTAACCTTGTAACTTTGCAGCTGTGCTAGGGAGGTGAAGCAGGAACTTGCTGAGCCTCAAGGAATGTGAAACTAGCAAGTACAAATAAGGCTCGCTGAGCACAGAAGGAAAAACAGGCAGTTAGTATTTTTCTCTAACTTAGACTACGGGGTGGGGCTACACTACACTTAGCTTTTGAAGGAAAAAGTAAAAATTTTTGGTTGTCTTTGATTATACTTGTAAAATTCATAAATTCCTTCTTCAGAGGTACATGAAGGAGAAAGGGAAAATCATCCTCTTTCCTTTTCCATCCTTGCATCCGTAAGTCCCAGCAACCTTGGCGGTGCCACCTTGGGTGTAAGAGTGGCTTGCACCCATGAAGCAGGGGGCCTAGTGGGTGAGAATCATCCGCTGTTATCCACATATGCCCTGTCTTACCTGCTGCCTGCAGCCTTGGATTCCCTAGACCTCATTTATGCCACAGATACTAACGTGGTCTTTCTCCATGAAACAGGAAGCATGGGGTTGACTTAATCAGCAGGAATCAGCCATGCTTACCTGTGTTGTGCCTTTTAATTTCTGTTATTGTCTGCCTCTGGATCCCTCAGATCCAGTTTTCCTTCCTAGGGCTTTGACCGGACGCTTGGAATTGAGTTTGGGACAAAAATGTGTCTCAGCTCGGGGGTTGCATGGACTTCTTATCATAAGTCGAATGCAAAAGTGAAGCTATGGAACTGAGTCCTCCAACAAGAGAAAGGAAAGGATGTCTTGCGACACATCCAGATAACTGGTAGCTATATTTATGCTTGATAGAATTTGGGTGCATGGTGCTTGGCTTTGGTTAGCTCCCGTGGTCTTACTTTCCCAAAAGGAAACCTCCAAGTGATGGGCATCCTATTTATTCCATTACCTGGCAGGATTTGGAGGATAATTGCTCAGAACTAGCATATTGGTCTGGATGTCTACATTACCTATCCCCTTTGTTCTTTCTGAGCTGCAGCCAGGGATTGCTGGTTGGTTCATAGGAGCAAGCAGGGTTAGTCTAAAATGTAGGCAAAAACTTAAAAACAACTAATGAGTTTAGAATTTAATGACAAATGTTGACCCAGCAATGCCATTACTGGGTATATACCCCAAGGATTATGAATCATTTTACTATAAAGACACATGCAATGCATGTGTATTGCGGCACTATTCACAATGGCAAAGACTTAGAACCAACCCAAATGTCCATCAACAATAGACTGGATAAAGAAAATGTGGCACATATACACCATGGAATACTACGCAGCCACAGAAAAGGATAAGTTCATGTCCTTTGCAGGGACATGGATGAAGCTGGAAACCATCATTCTCAGCAAACTAACACAAGAAAAGAAAACCAAACACCGCATGTTCTCACTCATAAGTGGGAATTGAACAATGAGAACACATGGACACAGGGAGAGGAATATCACACCCCGGGGCCTATCAGGGGGTGGAGGGGTAGGGGAGGGATAACTTTAGGAGAAATACCTAATGTAGGTGACAGGTTGATGGGTGCAGCAAACTACCATGGCATGTGTATACCTATGTAACAAACCTGCATGTTCTGCCTATGTACCCCAGAACTTAAAGTATAATAAAAAAAGAATTTAATGACAAATGTATAAGTTTTGAGACATGATTTCTCTCTCCAGTTCTCATTTTTGTTAAAAAAAAAAAAATCATCATAGGACTGAATGGTTTATGAAATAAATTTTAGCCTTATACTTGGCCTGATTGTTTGCACAAAGTACAGCAAGAATAATTATTTCTAATTAGGCCTTTTAGATTGGCTTTGATGGAAGTTTGTTCCACAAGGAATCTCAGATAAGACCTTTTAAAACTGAGCCCAACCATGGGTTTGTATCCTCAAAACCCTGTGAGTTGGGTGATTCTTTCCTCTTAAGGTCCCATAATAAACTTGGAGCTCCTGGACCTGTTAGAAAGTGACATTCTTTACTGACCACAGATCAGGAACCCTGTACAGGGACTGCATAGACAAGGGTATGAGACCAGTTTCCTCACTGGGCTTTTATTGGCTCTACAAGTTGAGAATGACTCCTTAAACGGAAGCATACCCTTCCAGTCAAATCCTTGGTAAAATAACCACTTTCTCTAATTGTGTTCTGTTGCAAAAGAAAAATGGATTCTTATTGCACTGATGCAAACAACTATATTGCCATAAGAATATTCACAAAATAGTTTCCAAATTCTAGAGGATTCAGGCAGAGAGAAACAAGCTCCAAATTTTGATCATAGGAGTGTATAACTTAGTTATTAAAGGCTGTGAATGGTTCAAAATAAGTTTTCCTTGACTCTGAAAAAACAAAACGAGGATCAGATATATTCCAAGCAAAGATCAGAAAGATTTGCTTCAGCCTCCTGAGTTCAGTCCAGTCAGTTAACTCTTGTGCTTGATATTCATGAACATTTCAGCTCTTTATGAGTCCTATACATTTTCCTTTATTCCAATGTTACAACCTCTAAAGTTATCAGAAGCCTGCCTTTGAGAGCACTTGTTAAAGTTCTATAGCTCATTATAAACCATCTTTGAAAAGGATTAAAACAAGACAACAATTGTCTGTGAACAGCAAAATGTCCAGGATAGTTACAGTTAGAAGCACGATTGACAAAGAAGTTTGGTTATTTCCATGGTTTACAATAACCTAACATAATAATCTTAATTAAGTTGGATAGCATATACTCTCACATTAGAATTTTAGAAATCCCATTCAATTTTGGAACATCTATTAGCATTATTCACCAAAACATAACCTAAAGAAGATTAAGCATCATTTTGGCAATCCCATGTACCTAAATATGTTAAATAATTCCTTTTACCTCTTTTCTGGACAATTCATGGGCCTTCTGAAGTATTCAAAACGCCAGGTGTCGGGAAAGAATTTTGAAACTTAAGGTTGATTTTGGGAAGCCTTTTAAATATCTTTAAAACACTTGATATTATGGAATAGAATTCCAGATTACCATAAGTTATTTATTTTGCCAAAAAGATGACTCCGGAATTTTAAATAAGCAAAAACCTTTTATAATCCTTTAAAAATTTTGCCAAAGAGCAGATTAGCGCCTTAGGAAAACCTTGTTATGCTTTTATTTCAATGCTCAATTTGCAGAAAAAAACATATAATACCGTTTTTTGAATTTAGTCAATTCGTTCACAAACAGAACCTCTTCTGCAAGATTGATTTCCATAATTCTTCTACCACTTCTTTGAACCTTTAGCTTTTTCCTAATTTAACCTAAAAAATCCTTTAATCCTTTAATCCTTAAAAACTTTAGGCAAAAGTTTACATTTCCATGCCTTCTTATAACCTTTTACTAAAAAATACATTTTACTGTTCTTACACACATTGCATGCAAATCTATTTCTAGTAGTTTCAATTAACTCCTAGCAATTTTTAACTTTAAGGTAAAACTTGGTAAGTTGCTAATCGTGTGCTAACTGCAGCTAAGCTTTGCCTTCTTAGTTAAGGGCATGGTTAGTTCCATATGTCCCCAGGTCTTACCAGTTGTGGAGCCAGAAAGTCAAATAGTTCTCAAAACCCCAAAGTCAGTTTGTAACCTCAAAACACTTAGCAAACCTTGCACTTTGAGGGACTAAGTGACTAAGTTGGCTAGACTTCTTGGGTTCACAGGGACTTCCATAAGGGGACTTTCCCCTAAGCCAAACTAAGTCATAGCTGCAAGCTAAGGGCTTGAAACTTCTACCAATCAAAGGGGACTTTCCCTAAGCCAAAATGAGTCACAGCTACAAGCTAAGGAATTTCAACTTCAACCAATCATACAGGAGTTTAAGGTCTAGCTGCAGCCTGACGTTTTTAACCAATCAGGCCCGCCAACCCACAGGTGGCTAGAACAGAAGCTAATGCTATAGGCCAGAAAAAGGAAAAGAGGAGGGGTCATAAGGGGATATAAGCATAATATACCCAAACCAAAAATGGCAGCCCTTCCAGGTTCCCTTCCACCGCGTGGAAGCTTTACTTTTGCTTTTGCTTTAATAAATCTTGCTGCCACACACTCATCGGGTGTGTGCCTTTCTCTAATCTAATAAAGCTGCGGTGCACAGCTTCATTCCTTGAAACCCGCGAGACCACAAACCCTTCCATGGAGAAAAACCTTTGACGGGAAGACTTCTTGTCTCACATCTGACCTGCATTTTACCAGTAATCTGTAAGGCTATTTTCATTTCTCAAAGATTAAAGTCAGGTGAACTGAAAGGTACCACAGTTTTTAACTTTCCTTAAAAAAATATTTGATCCAAGCACTTGTTTTCCTTTAGGCCAAATTAATTAGAGCTCTTTTTACAGATATTACACACAATACACACAGAGAGACGCAGAAGAAAACCCAGTCTTCACAAGATCCTTTTTTACAAGCAAAACTTTACAGAGTACAAACGGTAATAGTTGGGGGACCTGGCCTAGTTAAGAAACATCTTCAAAAAAAAAAAAAAAAAATCCTTTAAAGGTTAACTGCTGACGGGGTAGAGAAGGGGAAGCAAAAAACAGTTTTAAAATGCCTGGAGAAGAACTTCTTATTCTTATGCAACTGGTTCCTCCACCAGGGTAAAAAGCTTAAATTTAATTACTATCTAATAGAGTTAAACCCCTTGGCCAGGGAAGGGGAACGCTGTGGCAGCAGTGTGTGGCTGGGAACCAGACAGCTAGGACCCTTGGGCCATGCATCCTAGGCCCGGCAGGGAATAGCCGGTGGAGGGGAGCTGCTGCTCACCGGTCCCTCCCAGAAAAAGAAAGAAAAGAAGCTGGGCGCGGTGGCTCACGCCTGTAATCCCAGCACTTTGGGAGGCTGAGGCGGGCGGCTCACGTGGTCAGGAGATCGAGACCATCCTGGCTAACACTGTGAAACCCAGTCTCTACTAAAAATACAAAAAATTAGGGGGGTGTGGTGGCGGGCGGCGCCTGTAACCCCAGCTACTCGGAGGCTAAGGCAGGAGAATGGCGTGAACCCGGGAGGCGCAGCTTGCAGTGAGCCGAGAACGCGCCACCTCACTTCAGCCTGGGAAACAGAGCGAGACTCCGTCTCAAAAAAAAAAAAGGAATGAAAAGGCCCAAGAGTGACGGCGCGGGGTGGGGAAATGGTTTCCCCCCCGCCCTCTCAGAAGTCTGAGGATGAAAAGGCTTAGAAGCAACAGTGAGAGGTTTTGAGTCCGCGTTTCACTCCCCGCTTCTCAAGCCCCACATTGGGAGCCAAAAATGTTGCCGAACTTTTTAGTTCAGCTAAAGATGGGGGTCCTTGTCCGTCCCACAGCCATGAAAATTTAGGCTCACAGACAGTCTGAAGGGTAACACAGGGTTTTATTGGGTGAAATGGGAAAAACGGGGGAAACAGGGATCCTCCACAAGGCCAAACTCCCTGCCGGAGCGCTTCCCGCCCAGCAGCTTCAATTCCGGGTTCCACACAGGAAGAGGAGGAGCCAGCTCCTCCCTGCTGCAAAGGGTGCAGACTTCTGTGGTTCCGCCCCAGTGTGCAGACAGGTTGGAGTTTCCCTAGGAACCTCCTCTCACCTGGCTGTCTCAAATACATGGAAGATATACATTGATTCAGCCCCAAAAGGTGGGATATCTTCAAGTAGGGACTTACAGGTTATAGATAGATGCAGAGATTCTTCAATTTGCAAATGGCTAAAGGAAGAATACTCCGTCAGCAGAAAGGAATGTTTAAGATAAGAAATTCTGTTAACCTGGGTCAGAGTGACCTATAGGGGTGTGTGACTTAACCATTGTCTGGCATGGCCTTAGATTTGGTTTATGATTTGATGTCTTATTGTCACAAACAATTCTTTCTGTTAATGTTATGATCTCTATTTTAGCATTAATGCCAATCGGTTGTGCCTAAACTCCAAAAGGGAGGGGGTGTAACAAGGCCTGTTCCACCTCCCTTCCTGTTATGGCTGGGGATTCAATTTTTAAGGTTTCTCTGGGGTACTCTTGGCCAAGAGGGGATCCAGTCTGTTCAGTCAGTAGGGAGCTTGGGATTTTATTTTTAGTTTACACTATAATACCTATATCTATGTCAATATATATCTTTTAAATCAGAAACTAAAAGTATTTAAAGTGGGCAATTATTTCAGCTAAGGAAAGGGGATTCCTGCTCATTCTTGGATCAGAGTGGGAATAAATTTCCAGGTGTAGTTGAGGTAAATGGGATGGCAAACCAGCCAACCCATGGGACCCTAGACTGAATGGTGTATAAAATGATGACACAACCTCATCAAAATATTGGTGTACCTGCATAAATGCATGGCTGCAAACTTTCACAAAAATGAACATAGGAAAATATAAATGTGTATAGTGTACATATTTTTTCATTTTCTGTGTATTACAACGTTTTGATATCTTAAAAAACTCTGAGTACAGACTGACTCTCCTGGGGCTAGCCAGCTCCTGGAGGTAACAGAGAACTCAGCTTGGAGCATGGCTTTGATATGCAAACTAACCAGCCAGAGCCATACCTCCTCTACCACCGCAGGAGGCAACATTATCTGCCTTATTACCCCAGGCCAGGTTCCAGGCAACTAGGAACCACCTTTCTGGTTTAGAGCCCACCAAAATGATTCAAACTAGCCAACCCTACACTGCCTACGCTGCCTTGCCTTTCCTTTTCTGCAAAATCCAGAATAAAAATACTGGCTTTGACTTTCCTCAGCCACTTGACCAAAACCCGGCACTTCTCCTGTGACCCTGATGATTTACTGTGACCCCTGCTCTAGAACCTGGGAATATAACAAACTTTGTTTTCTTGTGCCTCTCCTGTGTTCCCTCTTGTGGCTGCACCTGACTGACCATCACCTAAAAGAGGACAGAACAAAACACTTGACAGCTAGTGAAAACCTTGAAAAAACAGAACTCAGAGAGCAGCTGGAAGAAGAGAGCCCTACTGTATGAGCACTGTGTGCTGAGACCTGCTATTAACTCCCAGGTACATTACACGTACAATCACTAAGCTCCAAAAACACCCTACAAGGTAAGAATTACTGTACTTCTGTTACAGATGAGAAAGTTCAAGAATTAAAAAGGCAAAGTAAAACACCTAAGACTTCATAGCAAGTCTTATGAATTTTATACCATCACACAGGATGTAAGAAATATAATCTCTTCTTACTTTCTAAATCAAGTTTAATTGAATTGCTGGCAGAGGATTCAGTCTCTGACACTACTTGGGCTCCCTCACTGGCCCGGTTCCTACAGAAGTCTCAAGAGAATCATGTCATTCAAAATAGCACTAATATCAGAACTATAAAAGTTGATCTCATGGAGATAGAGAGTAAAATGATAGACACCAAAGGCTGGAAAAGGGAGAGAGGAGGGAGAAATGAAGAGAGTTTGAGTGAGTAAGCAAACACAGTTAGATGGAAGGAATAAATTCTCGTGTTCAGTAGCATGGTAGAATGACCGTAGTTACCAATAACTTATTGTATATTTCAAATTAGCTAGAAGAGAAGATTTGGGATGCTCTCAACACAAAGAAATGATAAATGTTTGAGTCAATAAATATCCCAATTACCCTGATTTGGTCACCACTGTGTGCACACACCAAAATATCATATGTACCCCATAAATATCTATAATTATTATGAACCAATTTTTAAAAATAGCTCCAAAATACTTATTATAATCTTTAAGTCACACCAGTAACCAGAGATAGGCTGTTGTTCAAAGCTCCATGATCTTTTGTCAATGGTACAGCACTAAAAGGTCTTCCCACAGACTGGGCACTTTGGTGTATATTGATTAGTCCCCCCAGCACCCCAAATGCTAGTCCCTTCTGAGGCCTGAGCAACCCTCCTCTCTCCAGCTCATATTGTAAGAGAAAGAACTCACTCCCATTCTTTTCCTTCTCCTTAGGGACACTCTTCCCACATTAGCCTCATCCAACCTATCTGCTATTCCTCAAACACTACGTGCATTCAGAGATCACAGCCACCAGAAACGATACAGTACAGGGAATAAGAGTAAGCATGGTGATGGTGGCAGGTTGGATCTAGGTGGCCATAGTGTCCGCAAGTTAAAAATGCCCTTTGGTAGTATTGCATGCTACCTATATTACAGTTTTATATAAAAAATCATTCTACCAGATTCTTGTCTGTGGTTTTAATGCTTAAGAACAGGGGACACTGGGGAAAATTACATCTTAATCCAGCTCCTCACAGGTGCAGCCCATCACTCAGCCTCTGACTATACATCAGGGCAGACATCAAAGCACATCAATACATCAATAGATCCAAAAGTACATTTCAGGTACAGTATCTCGTGTGATCCCACTCTATGGCATCATGTTTGACACTTGGTCAGCACTGAATACATATTTGCTGTGTACATTCTGTAGGATGTAGACATCAATGGGTGGTAAAAATGTGGGGAAATGATAAGATTATACCTATGCTTCATCAAAATCACTCACCAGGTGGAGGGACTTGATGTGGTAGATAGTAGAAGCAGAAAGAGCAGAAAATCTTTTAACATTTATAGTCAATCCTCATTACTTTCTGATTAAAAAAAAAAAAAATGAGTTTTACCTCTAGCTAACATTTATTTGCAGCCCCAGAATCGATACTTGCAGCATTTTGAGGCCATTTGTGGACATGCACAGAGCAGCAAAAAATTTGAGTCACTCAGCATATACATTCTCCACCAAGGCTGAGCAAGCCAACACTCTGCCTTCTTGTTTCAGCACTTGTAAACAAGTGTCCTGTTCACAAGCTATTTAATGCCACATTTTTTATGGGTTTATGCGTTTTGATGGTAATTTCTTGTTTTTTTGTTTTTTGGTTTTTTTTGAGATGGAGTTTCACTCTTGTTGTCCAGGTTGGACTACAATGGCACGATCTCAGCTCACTGCAACCTCTACCTCCTGGGTTCAAGTGATTCTCCTGCCTCAGCCTCCCAAGTAGCTGGGATTACAGGTGCCCGCCACCACACCCAGCTAGTTTTTTGTGTGTGTGTGTGTATGTGTTTTGTTTTGTTTTGTTTTTGTATTTTTAGTAGAGACAGGGTTTCACTATGTTGGCCAGGATGGTCTCAAACTCCTCACCTCAGGTGATCCACCCACCTCAGCCTGCCAAAGTGCTGGGATTACAGGCATGAGCCATCATGCCCAGCCTTTTGATGGTAATTTCTCTGCTTAAAATGCCCCTCAGGGATAGTACTGACATGCTGTCTAGTGTTCCTAAGCACCAAGTTTCTGCCTTATGGAGAAAATACATGTTAGATAAGCTTCATTCATCCATGAGTTGTAGTGCTGTTGGCCATGAGTTTGGTGTTAATGAATCAGCAATTATAAGGTATCTTTAAAGAGAAACACACATAATACAAGGTTATGTATCAGTCAGTTGACAAAAATGTTGTGACCAGGGGCTTGCAGGAACCTAACTCTGTATTTCCCCTAGGAGCAATGGTTCAGTCTTCACTAATTCTGTGTTCAAGGTGATTTTATTCTAACTACTATGAATCATAAGAATAGATTGTATAACCATATAAATATTTCATCTATTGTTTTTATTTGAAAATCTGGCAATAACACCCATTGACAGTAAAAGGGGTCAGAATGCAAGAATTGGTTCACAAACACCAGGTTTGCAAATAGCCCCTTACTCAAAGATGAGTCCAAAACATCATGGGCTCAGAGGCAGGGCACTAAGGAAAAAGTAGACAGAATCAGGGAAGTGGAATGAGATCACCAAGTCTCAGAGGAGGAACAGATGACTGAAACTCTCTTTTAGTGAGATCAGGAGAATTTTTTTTTAAACTTCTGTATCCCCACATCAAATTGCAGACATGGTCTTTGAATAAATATCCATAAGGAGAGAACAGGTTGAGAAAATTTTAAAGATGCAGAATGAGATTTCTAAATTAGGAAAGTCACACAAGGAAACCCAAAATACAACAGAAGAGTTAAAACACAAATGATGGCAGAAAATGACAAATAAAATTTGCCCCCAAATAGTAAGTGATAGGAGCAACAAACCTGGCTAAATCTCCCAAAGTGTAAAAGTCTCCCAGGACAAAAGGGCAAAAATATGAAAGTTACAAGAGACTGTAGAGTCTATGCATGATAAGCAGAGAATGGAGATCCAACCAAAGAATCATGGATTCTCTAAATCAGGAAACAGACAAATGAACTTAGCAGTGAAAATTAAAGGCATAATTTAAGAAAACTTTCTTTAGCTGACAAAACATCAGATTATGCAGAAGGAAAAGCTCCACAATGTTTCAAGAAAAACAATAAACAAAAGTGATATACATCTAGACCCTTTCTAACCAAAACTCTGAATCATAAAAATAATCGTCTAGGCAACAGAACAAAAAAATGTTTGATTCTGAAAAATTGGAGTTAAGATGTACGGTAGGCCAGGTGTGGTGGCTCATGCCTGTAATCCCAGCACTTTGGGAGGCCAAGGCGGGTGGATCATAAGGTCAGGAGTTCAAGACCAGACAGAGTTGAAACCCCTTCTCTACTGAAAATACAAAAATTAGCCGAGCATGGTGGAGGGCACCTGCAATACCAGCTACTTGGGAGCCTGAGGCAGGAGAAATACTTGAACCCAGGAGGCACAGATTGTAGTGAGCCGAAATCATGCCACTGTACTCCAGCCTGGGCAACAGAGTAAGACTCTGTCTCAAAAAAAAAAAAAAAAGATGTACTGTAGCTAACTGGAAAAAGAAAGCAGAATTCAGAACTCATACAGAGAAAGTCATGTTCTAAAAAGACAAATGATAAATAACACTGACACAAGTGAAATGCTGAGATAGCTCTGCATAGCTATGGTTTTTGTGTTCTGAGCACAAAACCGAATGCCTAGATCCAAAGTCCTGAGAAAGAATCTATGTGGTAAAAAAAAAAAAAAAAAATTCACATATTAGCAATAACCTAGGTCTATATCTAAAACCATTTAATCTATACAATATCACTAATAAATTATACTGTATAATATGTTAATCAATTTATATTATATTATGAAATAACAAGATGGGAAGGGAAGGAAGAAACTGTTGAAAATCCATAGATTCTTCATCTTAAAGCAATGTCATTCACTTCTCACTATGACATTAGAGAAACTGATGATAGAACACTTTGGAATTTGCAGGTAAATGTAAGCCTGAGTAAAGAATAAGTGGCGGTAGCAAAATCACAGTGGCTTAGCACAGCAGAGATTTAAGACCAGTGTGGATCTTCTAGTTGGATGATTCTTCTCAAGAACTGTGCTTCTTCTAACATATGGCTCTACCATCTGGGAGACTTTCACTTCCAGCCATATGGAGGAAGAAAGAGTGTGCATGAGGAAGACTGTGCTATTTCATGACCAGGGCTGACATTCTGTGTCACGAGGTCACCATTGGAGGCCAAGTGGGGAAGAGCCAGTTGCTGGGAAAGGTAGCTTAGTTTTTGAGCCCAGGAAGGAAATGAATAGTGGCTGTCTTTGTCACAATAATCAATACATACATATTTGCCTTCCAAAATACTTGCAAGGATAAAGGTAAAGAAAGTATGGCACAGCCAGGTGTGGTGGCTCACGCCTGTAATCCCAGCACTTTGGGAGACTGACACAGGTCGATCACCTGAGGTCAGAGTTCAAGACCAGCCTGACCAACATAGAGAGACCCCATCTCTACTTAAAAAAAAAAAAAAAAAAAAAAAAAATTAGCTAGGCATGGTGGCACACACCTGTAATCCCAGCTACTCAGGAGGTTGAGACAGGAGAATCACTTGAACCCAGGAGGCGGAGGTTGCAGTGAGCCGAGATCACGTCATTGCATACCACCCTGGCAACAAGAGCAAAATTACATCTCAAAAAAAAAAAAAAAGAAAAGAAAAGAAAAAGTATAGCCCATATAGCCAAAGGTAGGAAATAAAGAGAATGGTATGTTCTGCAATTATGCAACACAAGTCTAGTTTAGCCTACTAAAGGGCAGGTGACCATGAAGAGGGAACAACCCAGCAGAAACCACACACCAACAGCCAGACAGATGAGTGAGGCTTTCCTGGACCAGCAAACAGCCAAATTATCAATTGACTTGAAATGCATGAGTTAGCACAGTTGATACCATAAGGAAAGGAAGAATTATCCAGTCGAGCCCAACCCAAATTGCCAACACATAAGATTGTGAAAAAAGAAACAAATGGTTATAATATTAAACCACAAGTTTTGGGGAGGTTTCTTGTACAGCAATAGATACCCGATAGAAATAGTTATGTAATCATTATGCTTTCAAAGCCGGTTTCTAGAGGGTCTTCTGTTGCCAATCACGATGGAGTAATAGGGATCAGATTTATTCTCCCTCCTTAACTATGTACAAAGCCTGACAAAATATATGAAACAGAAACTTTCAAACATGAGACAACAGTTAACACAGGTCAGTGATCCCTGAGAGGAGAGAAACAAACCAAGTAAGCCCAGTGATTGTTTCAACTTTAGTGCCTAGAGAGACTTTTTGGGCTGCCGTGCGGGAAAGGGAAACCCAAAGAAACAGAGCCTGGCAGTCTCCCTGCGGTGGGGTGATAGGATGAGAATCAGTGAGGCCGCAGAGGCTGGAAATCACAGCACAAAGCACAGAGAGGAGGGAACTGCTCAGGGGAGGAAGCTGAGCAGGGAGAACCTTGGAGATCCAGAGGGTTCCCCTCAAACTTTCAGCTGAGTACTAATCAGTGCATGTGTGTGAGGAACTACCCCAGGCTGGTGAAAGAACTACCCAAGCGGATTAGCAGAAAAATCCTAGGAACTCACACAGGGCCAGGAATAGTTTGTATTTTTACCATCAAGAGTGAAACAACTATATTTAATATGCCCAAGTAGGCAGAGGAGAGAGTGAGCATGCTAAGAAGAGACATTGGGGGTATGAAAAAGATCCAAATTAAGCTCCTGAACATGAAATATTAATATCTGAGTCAAAAAATATATATGATGGGATTAAAAGAAACTTGGAGACTACAGAAGAAGATTGCAGTCACCAATTGAAAACACAGCATTAAAAGCTATACACCAGAGAAAAAAGTTTAGAAAAAAAAATGAAACATTGGTGACCTATGGAACATAGTTATGCTACACAGCTGGCTGATTTACATGAAACTGAAGTCCCATAGAGGACTGGGGACTATATTTAAGAAACAATGGCTTCAATTTCCCCAACTTTGGTGAAAATGTAAACCCACAGATCCATAAAGTTCAATTATTCAAACACAAGAAACATGAAAAAATCTTTACCAAAGAACAACATATAATCAAATTGCTCAAAACCAGTGATAAAGGAAAAAATCTTGAAGCAGCCAGAGGAAAAAAGACACACTGTGTACAGAGAAATAAAATTAAGAGTGACAGCCAACTTCTTGTTTGAAATAATACGAACTATTATAAGACAGTGGAAAAATATCTTTAAAATACTGACAGAAAAAAACCTAAAAATAACCTGTCAACCTAGAATTTTATGCCTGGCAAAAATATCTTTCACAAACAGAGATGAAAGCAATCCGAAGCAAAACAACAAAGCTACAGGCATCTTACCCAACTTCAAGTTATACTACAAGTCCATAGTAACCAAAACAACATGGCACTGATATAAAAACAGACACATAGATCAATGGAACAGAATAGAGAACCCAGAAATAAAGCCACATACTTAGAGTCAACTGATCTTTGACAAGTTGAAAAAAACATACACTGGGGAAAGGAGACCCTATTCAATAAATTGTGCTGGGAAAATTGGATAGCCATATGCAGAATGAAACTGACCCATATCTCTCCTCATATACAAAAATTAACTAAAAATGGATTAAAGACTTAAATGAGAGACCTGAAACTATGAAAATTCTAGAAGAAAATCTACAAAAAACTTTCTGGACATTGGCTTAGGCAAAGAAGTCATGACTAAGACCTCAAAAGCAAATGCAATTAAAACAAAAGTAGACAAATCAGACTTGATTAAACTAAAAAGCTTCTTCACAGCAAAAGAAATAATCGACAGAGTAAACAGACAACCTAGGGAATGGGAGAAAATATTTGCAAACTATATATCCAACAAAGGACTAATATCCAGAATCTACAAGGAACTCTAACAACTCAAGAAGAAGAAAAAAACAAAGAAATAATTCCATTTAAAAGTGGGCAAAGGACATAAACAGACATTTTGCAAAAGAAAACATACAAATGGTCAATGAGCATGTGAAAAAATGTTCAACATCACTAATCATCAGAGAGATGCAAATTAAAACCACAATGAGATACCATTTTATACTGATCAGAATGGCTATTATTTAAAAGTCAAAAAATAACAGATGTTAGTGAAGATGCAGAGAAAAGGGAACACTTATACACTCTTAGTGGGAATGTAAACTAGTACAATCTCTGTGGAGGTTGGAGATGCCTCAAATAACTGAAAATAGAACTATCATCTGATCTAGCAATCCCATTACTGGGTATCTAACCAAAAGAAAAGAAATCACTATATCAAAAAGATTCTTGCACTTGCATATTCATTGCAGCACTATTCACAATAACAAAGATATAGGACCAATGTAAGTGTCCATCAATGGATGATTAGATAAAGAAAAAGTGATACACACACACACACACACACATATCATGGAATGCTACCCAGCCATAAAAAGAATGAAATAATGTCTTTTGCAGCAACATGGATGGAACTGGAGGCCATTGTCTTAAGTAAAATACTTGGAAACAGAAATTCACATATCACACGTTCTCACTTGCAAGTAGAAGCTGAATAATGTGCACACATGAACATAGAGAGTAGAACAATAGATGTAGGAGACTCAGAAAGGTGAGAGGTGGGAGGGATAGAAATTACCTAATGGGTACAACGTACACTATTCAGGTGATGGGTCCACTGAAAGCCCAGACTTCACTGCTATGCAATATATCCATGTAACAAAACTGCACTTGTATCCTCTAAATTTATAAAAAGAAAAAAAAAAAAACAACAACAGAGGTGAAATAAAGACTCTTTCGATCATACAGAGTCTGAAAGAACTCATCAACAATAGACCTACACTACAAGAAAATGAAGGAAGCCGTTAGAGGGCATAAAATTGGAAGGAATAGAACGTTCATGTAAATGGCTTAAACATTACGATTAGATGACAAAGAGGTTTGAATTGTGTCCCCAAACAAAGTTCAACTAGTGTTGTTTAGGAGACTTTGTCATGGTTTAGAAAGAGGTCAACAAATTAATTACTGAATATTCCTCCCCAAAAGATGTAGCCTGGTCAGGTGCAGTGGTTCACACCAGTAATCCTAAGACTTTGGGAGGCTGAGGTGGGAGGATAACTTGAGCCCAGGAGTTTGAGACCAGCCTGGACAACATGCCGAAACCCCATCTTTACAAAAAATACAAAAATTAGCTGGGCGTAGGGACACATACCTGTAGTCCTAGCTAATCAGGAAACTGAGGTGGGAGGATTACCTGACCCAGGAGGTTGAGGCTGCGGTGAGCCGTGATCACACCACTTCACTCCAGCCTGGGTGACAAAGCAAGATCCAGACTCAAAAACCAAAAAAATAGGTAGCCTTATTTCCCTCCCTTTAAGTGAGCACTTATGACTTTTTTCTAATGAATAAAATGTGGCAGGAGTGATGATGTATAACTTTCGAAACAAGATTATAAAAGGCATTATGGTTTACTCCTTTCTCACTCTCTTGGATCCATCCCTTGAGTAGGAGTCACCTGACATGTCATGAGGACACACTTAAGCACTCCTACGGAGAGGTCCGCATGGCAAGGGACTGAGACATTCTGACAGCAACCAGCACTGACTCATCATGTATGTGAGGGAGCCATCTTGAAAGCAGATTATTCAGCCCCAGTACAGTCTTCAGATGACTTCAGCTCTGGGTAACATCTTAATTGTAACCATGATCATGAGATGCCTTGAGTTAGAACCATCCAATAAGCCATCCCTAGATTCCTGACACACTGAAATCATGAAATAATAAATGTTTATTACTTATTTTAAACCACTAAGTTTTGGGGTAATTTGTTATGTAGTTTAGATAGTAAATAAGAAGTTAAAATCTCAAACAAAATGATATGCTAAACCTCTTAGAATGCCTAACAGCATAGCAAGGAGATGCAGACAAAATATTATTGGGATCATGATGTTGATACTAGTTGATATAGACTTCAAGTCTACCAAACTTCCTTTCATATCTGAATCTGGAGAGATTTAAACACCACTATGTGGGCAGATGTTAGGTATAATTCATCATAGCCCAAGATGGAAACATTTATATGGAGAAAATGGGCTGATATTCAAATTTCTCTGGACTTGCTTACTGCTGCTCCAGGGTAAGAAGGGACATGAGTACAGAGAAGGCTAGGTAAAGGTGTGCTACTTATTACTAGCTAGGGGCAAAATGTATCATTTTTTTTTTTTGTAAAAACTAACATTTAAAATCAAGCTATCAATGTCATGAGCTCTGATATAACAAAAATGCTTTGAAAAAGTACATAAAGCACAATCTATTAGAAATATATGGAGAATTGGGAAAAAATACAGTATTAGTATAAACTTTGCCCAATTCAAAAGGCAACTGGAATGATCTACAAATAGTTGGACTTGGAATTACTTGCTGTTCCAACAGTTTATTAAATGAAACATTGCCTAGAGGCTTGACCACTGAAGAAGTCGGCTGAGTCCAAGGCCAGGACCCAGTGCTCCCAGAGGCTGCTCTTCCTCCAGGGGTGCACCTACCTCAAATACACAGCTGCCTTGGCCCAATGCTAAGTGTCTGCAAGTGCTTTGGCAAAAGAGGTTTTTGGAATTCTCCCAGCTAAGCATGAGAGCTTGCCTGCCTCAACAATCATTACATGGAAGACTCCTTCTTTGCTTTGTCTTCAGCAGCTATTTTGGTTCAATCCATCTGTTTGAGTGAACTTGGCCAGGTTGCTTTAAGCCTCTCAGCAAACTCCTGCCATAAATATAAGGGTGTCTATAAAATATTTTCAACAGTGAAAAATAACCGATGAAGCTAAGTGATGGGTAAATGGATTGTGCTAGCCTTCCAATGTCTTTCATAGGTTTGAAATTTTAAAAACTAAAATGTTAGAGAGGGGTGGGGGATGCCACGTATTAAAGAAATAACATTAATCCAAGATGCAGGGGAGGTGGATAGGTGAGGGTAGCATTAAAATGAGTGGGTACTTGCCAAAGCTCTGTGGTGAATGCATAGGAATTCATTATGCTTTTCTCTCTACCCCTGTATATGTTCAAGATTTTTCACAATGAAACACTAAAAGAAAATCAATTGTAGATGGAGTATAGTATGATTCCACTTCAGAAAAAACAATTATAGAGAGAAAGCAGATACGCTTAAATGTGTATGTGAGGGATAGGAGGGCTGGCACACAGCATGCTGTTAGCACTGGTTAGAGAGGATTCGCTGTGTCATTATACCTATTTATAATGCACTGTTTGACTTATTATATAATATGCATGTATTATTGTTATAATTTTCAAAGCATAAAAAAGAATTTTTAAAATGATACCGTAAAGGGAAATAGACTTAAATGCCTTCAGGCCTTAGGAAGATATCGATGTGTGACAAAGTCTGGGATTTTGGAGAACTGTAGCAAACAGGAACAAACCAATTCCATTAAAAAGAAATTCACTCTGTATGTCCAACCGGACACCTCTAGTTTTCAACCTCTGAACAGACCCCTTCTCAATATCCCTTTCATAGATAACAGTCTAACAGCCGTACTGAGCTGAAATGACCTCTTCTAAAAATAGCCCATTTGCAATCCCTGCCACCCGTATTCAGGAACCAGAAACCAGTTCTTGCTGCTTTCTTACAGACTTCAACATACTTACTTCAGACTTTGACATTTTCTAAGACATTGATTCCAGCAGAGACAAACCTGAATAGACCAATAATTGTGGAAAAGTTTGGGAATATCGTCAAATAACGTCTGTCCCAAAATATACTGGACTAGGCTATTTTATTGATCATTTAGACAAATCTCTGCAAGAACAGATGATGCTTTGGTTCACATGAATTGCCTGGGGGCCTAGATAAAATTGGAAATCTTCTCAACACATTTTGTATAGCTTTGAAAACCCTCACAGAGCACAGAAAAGAAAACTACTTGGCCACCCTTGATTATAAATAGGCAAGTATGAACAAGTTGAACCGATACCATATTAAAAGAATAATGCACTATGGCCAAGTACAACTGTCTTTCCAGGCGTGCAGCAGCAGGGACTCTAATAGAACATGTGTTTTTACATTAATAGGTTAAAGGAGGCAACCCATTACATAATTTCAATTAAAGTAGGGAAGCTGCCTCTGTGATTGTGTGTAGGTGACTGTTCTGCATCAGAACCTCTTCTTATGTCTAGGGAATTCCATACTTGTGAGTACTGTATGGTGTGAGAGAGAAGATGGAAGTAGAAATTATCTATTCTTTCAGCTTCTTCTGCATCCAGGGCATGAGTACATCTCCTAGGTTTGGCCAATCATACTGACACCAGATTTGGATAAAAATTAAAAAGGTAAGCAAAGAAGTCAGGGCAGCAGCAGCATCATGTCCAGGCTCTTGGGTGGCAGCACAGCTGTGCCCCCAGACGAATCCAGGGTCATCTGGTATGCAGAAGTGATCTCACAGGTTTCATGGATGATTTGGCCGTCATCCTGATTGATGTCTCCCCTTTCTGAGGACTTTGCCAGCCTAATTCCTCATCCTCCATGGGAATGATCTGGGCCCCCCAGGTTCCAGTTTACAAATTCCCTTTCTGATTAGATCTGCTAGTCAGTTCTTTCACTTGAAATTGAGATCCTTGAATCATAGAGGCTGAAAGGGGATCTGGTAAAATTAATCAGCCTTCTTAAATTTAAAAATAAACAAATGAAAGTAAACTTTAAAAAAAACAAAAATAAAAAGTGGCTTGCTTGATGCAATACATACCTGCCACGTATATTCTACTTGATAGTGAAACACTAAAAATAGTTCTATTAAAATCAGGGCAAAGACCATGGCTGCTGTCAGTGCAGTTGTTAACATGTTTGAGGGAACCAATGCAATAAGAAATAAAGAGAAAATAATGGGAATACTGAAAAGGAAAAGAAAGTCATCATTATTTGCAGGTGATATGATTTTATCTGGAAAAGCCAACAAAATTAACTAAAAACTCATAAGGTCATACAGACAGTTAAAAACATTAACCTGTTAAAAAGTAAGTAGTAACAAGTCAATGAATTTTTCTTTCTTTTTTTTTTTTTCCTTTTTTTGTGGGGGGATTAAGTCTCGCTCTTGTCCCCCAGGCTGGAGCGCAGTGGCACAATCTTGGCTCACTGCAACCTCTGCCTCCCGGGTTCAAATGATTCTCCTGCCTTAGCCTCCCAAGTAGCTGGGATTACAGGCGCCTGCCACCAGGCCCAGCTAATTTTTGTATTTTTAGTAGAGACGGGGTTTCACCACGTTGGCCAGGCTGGTCTGCAACTCCTGACCTCAAGTGATCCACCCGCCTTGGCCTTCCAAAGTGCTGGGATTACAGACGTGAGCCACCGTGCCTGGCCAAGTCAATGAATTTTTCTATACATCATCAGTGACCAGTTTGTGCTAGAATGGATAAATAATACCCAGAAATATTTTCTAGAAGATAATTCCTACAAATACTGTTGTTGGGAAATATATATATAAGATCTATATTAAAATCTACAAACCTATAATATGTAAATGTAAACTTGAGAAACAATGTAAATAATGATTGATATTTATTGAAAATTATTGAATAAATAACAAGACATATCCATGGATGTAAAATTTAATATCGTAAACATGCCATTTCTTTCTAATCTGTATTTTAAGTTCTAGTGAGAACATGAGTGGGATGAGATATTTTTTGGAGAACCTGACAAAACTATTTTCAAATTCATACCTGTGAATGAGTGCCCAATAAGAGCCAAGAGAATCTTACACAATGAAGAGGGCTTGCTCTGTGAGCTATCACATCATCTTATAAAGCTAGGAAGAGTAAAACAAGGTGGGAATGTGACCCAGAATAAACAGAAAAATAATAGAACAGAAAAGAAAGTTCAGAAACAGAATCAAGTGTGCATAGAATATAGCAATTACAACGTAGCACAAAAAAGTGTTTCTCCATCTAACCAACATATGAAATTGTAACATTTCATGACAAAAAGTACATTTGTCAAATGCAACTACAGCCATACTTACATGAAATTTATAGCATTAAATGCATATATTAGAAAAGAAGAAAGACTGAAAAACAATAATCTAAGCATCCATCTAAAAATTAGTGAAAGAACAGCAAATTAAACCCATAAGCAGAAAAAAATGAAATAAAATACGTCAGTATAAAAAGTATGACATCATCATCATTATCATTATCATGTAGAAAAATGTGAAGGATTATCAATTCCAAAAGTTGGTTCCTTGAAACTACTGCTGAAATTGATAAACTTCTGGCAAGCTGATCAAGAACCAGAGAGGAAGAAAACATACATCATTCATATAAGGAATGAACAAAGGGACATCTCACAAATATTAAAATGACAGAACAAAAATATTATCAACAAAGGGAACATTGTCAGATTCATATTGTAAAGCCAGCCAAACTTTGATACTGCAATCTAATGAAAAAAAAAAATCTTACTACTTGCTAGTAATATGTAAAAAGAAATAATACATCCCTAACCTTTTGATTTATTCTTAGAACATAAGGCTGATTTAACATTCAAAAATAAATAAATGTAAACTACCAAATTAGCAAAAAAAAAGGGAAAACCTTATATAATAACCTCAATGAAATAGAGAAAGCATTTGATAAAATTCATCATCCATTTATTGAGGGGGAAAAGACTCTCAGTATATTAGGGAGAGAGAATTAACTCCTTAACGTAGAGTATCTGCAAAAACCTTTAGCAGATCTCTGAACAGTCAAATGGTAAAATGTTGGAAGCTTTCTGAGACTGAGAACCAGATAAAGATTTCTGCCTATTTGACTTTTATTCAATATTATACTGGAGGTCTTAGTGTAATTAGACAAGAAAAAAAATAAGAGATAAAGGATTAAAATGGTAGAAAGAAAACTCTCATTGTTCTCAGATGGTAAGATTGTGTATTTGTAATTACCTTAAAAACTACTGATAAATCATTATAATTAATACATGAATTACCAAGGTCTATGGAAACCAGATTTTAAAAAATCAACTTATTTAAAAAATACCAGCAACAAACAAATAGAAATTAAAATTTTTTAAATAATGTCTAAACATCTGATACATAAAAATAAAACTTAACAAAAGATAATGAAAAGTTCTTCACAGAATCTGAAGCACTATTTCAGGAATTAAATACTTTAAGAAGAGGTATATGAACATTCAGTGTGCCCTGCAACTAATATAAGATTCAATGTAATCCCGATCAAGATTTAAATGGGGGAGAGGAGGTTGAAGAGGATTCTTTAATTTATATGGAAATGGAAACTATCACAAATAGAAGAAAGATACTTTCACTATATTTAGTAGTATAGACCTATATTACTACCTATATGATACTATCAGGACTAGTAAATGTACAGTAATTATTATTATTTTTCCATTCTAGCACAAACTGGTCACTACTGATATACAGTGCCTGAAAAAGACTTGGTGGGGGCATCCCAGATGCTGGCAATGTTTTATTTCTTGGGCTGGATGGTGTTTTTATGAATGTGTTCACATGGTGATAATTCACTGAACGGCATCATTTATGGAAAAGTAGGAAAGTGATTGGTCAACAGATTAAGTTATAAAATTTGGTTAAGTTCTAGCAGAAAATGTTAGATATGATTTCACACCATATAGTAAGATTAAGTTATAATATCTGGTTCCATTCTAGAGGAAAGGTTAGATATTAATAGCATTTCATGCCATATAGTAAAATAAATTCCAATAAGCTAAATAATTAAATGTAAAAAATAGCACAATTTAAAGTTCAAGAAGAAAATATGGGAGAACATACAACCTTGGGGAGCAGGAAGAAGACGAGAAATTGAAGGTCATTTGACATACAATCCTCAGTGCACAACACTGAAAAGCAAAAAGATTTCTGGAACTATATACACATTTTAAAATGATGATATATAAGACATCCAAATACGATAAACTGGGAAAATATTTATACTACATAAGCAGTCTAAGAATCAACATGTTTACTAGTAAGATTTTTTTAAAGATGAGACTCAAGAGACTTAGACGTATGCAGGTGAATGACAATGGAAAGAGCCCACTGGGAAGAGGAATTTTACATGGAATAAGTTTCCTGAGACTGTTGGTGGCCCCGCTTATAATTAACATAGGGCTGTTCAAAATATATAAAAGAAGACTCATTTAATTGTAAAACCATTACATTGTTATTTGTTCTTCAGCATTGCCAAACATTGTATTCAAGTCTTATTCAAAACAAAAAGTAAATCTTACCTTTTCGAAGAAGAGCAACTTTTCTCTCTCCCACACAGTGGTGGTCTCCCTGTGATGACAGAAGACAGAAACCAGGTCCCGGGTCATTCTGTCCCTTCTCAGAAGATGCCCCTCTCTGAAGGAAAGTGACTGTCTGTGGGAGATATGTCGACCTGGGACCAGTCTGGTGCCCACTGGAAGCCCACTCTCTGTTTACAAGACCCCACACAGCCCCCTCTGGGTCCGAGTGGCCTCTTCCCAGAGTCCTTCCCTCTGTGAGTGGGCTCAATAGTTCTGAGCCACCCTTAAGGTGGAAGGGAGGTCAAAGGTGGCTGTTTGGGGGTTGCACAGAGCTTGGACCTGCAAGAGAGGTCCCTTCAGTGTGGGATGGAGCCTGAGGGCAGAAGAGAAGGAGGGCAGGCTGAGAGTGAAACCAGGGCCAACCATTCCTGCACCCACCTTGTTCAGCTCAGAACTTCCCAAGAATTTGATTTCCAACTTGGTTTTCCAAGTCTTAGGAAGGCATATTTGTTCATCAGGAGGATTAAACATATTTTACGTAACAGCTTGAATTGTAACTTTACATTGTTTACGCACACAATATGTGAGTCTCCATTTGAAGTCTGTCCTGCACTTCATTTATTACAGTGGGGGCCAGATTGCTGCCAAAAGCCCAGGTGATAGAATGAGCTTGGAATAGATAAGGGAGTACCTTTTCACTGTCAGAGAGAGAGAGAGAGAGACAGAGAGAGAGAGAGAGAGAGAGAATGAATAAAAATATGAAGCATCCATGGCTGTAAATCAAGAACCTTGTAGGTGTCATGATAGAAATTGAGAGAAGTCCTATCTTTACTTTAAAACAGACATTTTCAATCTTTTGGCTTCCCTGGGCCACATTGTCTTGGGTCACAGATAAAATACACTAACATCAATGATAGCTGATGAGCTGAAAAAAATTAAAAGTCAGAAAACAATCTCATAATGTTTTAAGAAAGTTTACAAAATTGTTTTGGGCTGCGTTCAAAGCCATCCTGGGCTGCATGGGGCCCACAGGCCATGGGTTAGACAAGCTTGCTTTAAAGGAAAGATTTTTTTTCCTTTTAAGTAAAAGTTGAGAATGTGTGAATAAAGAAAGTGTGTTGGATGAGAAATTTGAAGGATTATGAATGTTTGAATTGTGTTAAGAAAAGAACGCATAGCTAGAGAGTTTTCTAACCTTCTTTATGTCTTAAAATGCCATAAATATTTTTCCATATCATCCATAATCTTTCTACAGTATCACTGTCAATTTCTGTATAATAGTCCATTTGAAGAATATGCCATATTACATTGAACAAATGTACTATTTTGGATTTGTGGGTAATTTGTAATTTTTTTCAATTACAAAAATTACCCCCTAAGCATCACCAGAGATAAATATCTAAATATTTCTTAGATAACTTTCTAAGATAAATTCCTGTAAGAGTAATTTTTGAGTCAAAGGATAATGATTTAAAAGCATTTCCAGATTCAAACTTCTACAAAGTTTGAATCAACTCGTCCTCATTTTTTATGCTGTAAGAGAGTAGTAGTATTCCAGCACCATCACCAAAATCAGGTAGTTTTGTTTACTTTATCATTAGTATCCACAAATTTCTTAGACAGAAAGATCCGGCTGGTTTGAAGGTAGCAGGTTATCTCAATTGATTGTTCATAGTCCGTTATAGAGCAAACTGCTTGCTCTACTCTTTCACCCCTTCTCACTACTGCACTTGACTAGTTGATATGGTTTGGCTCTGTGTAACCACCCAAATCTTATGTTGAATTGTAATTCGCAGTGTTGGTGATGGAGGTCACTGGATCATGGGAGTGGTTTCTAATAGTTTAGCACCATCCTCCTAGGGCTGTCTCATGATACAGTTTTCATGAGATCTGGTTGTTTAAAAGTGTATAGCACCTCCCACTTGGCTCTCACTTCCTCCTGCTCCAGCCATGTAGAACATGCCTCCTTCCCCTCGCCCTTCGGCCATGATTGTAGGTTTCCTGAGGTCTCCCCAGCCATGCCTCCTGTACAACCTGTGGAACTGTGAGTCAATGAAACTTCTTTTCTTTATAAATTACCCAATCTCAAGGAGTTCTTTATAGCAATGTGTGAACAGACTAATACACTAGTCTTAAAACGTTTTTAAAGACCCATCATTATCTTAAATTTGCTACCTTAGATTACTAGTATAACTTTTTTAAATGTTTTAATTCTTCTTTCATAACTAGTTTGTCCTTTTTATTTCTTTCTCTAATGGATTACTCGTTTTACTTTTTGCTTTGTCATTGTTCTTTAAGCATTATTAATATCTCCATTATACGGGTGACAAAAAATTTGCCTAGTTTTTCTTACCATTTACATTTTGTACTTAACTTATAAAATTCAGGTTGCAAAGTGAAAATTAAGGAAACAAGAAGACTTGTTGAGACTTCTTTTGTCTTTTTCAAAAAGGTCGTGCGAACATTACTATTTTCCCCCAGATTTTAGAAAATTATGCTCTTCAGGGAAAAAAAGGCATAAATTCCAGAATTCATCTTTGCATGCTTATTTCTAATTATAAGAATGCTATTTAAGACACATTGCTTGTCTTACCCATTTGAATAAGGCAAATGTTGAGTGTAAGTCTCTTCTTGGAGCGAAAGAAAAAGAGGAGAATGGCCTCCCATTACAACTCTACGAGGGTGTTGGCAGTCACATGCTCCCAATATTCCTGGGAGAGAGAACGCACTCTTCAACATGTACAGAAATGGAATTTCACAAATGAGCTTTATGTCCAACAGGAAGCTCTGAAATCTGGATGGTGTGCAGGCATGGCTGGAAAATATGTCACATGGATCTTGTGTGTGTGTGTGTGTGTGTGTGTGTGTGTGTGTGTGTGTGTAGAAAAACATGAGATTCAGTCTATTTTGCTAGTCTTTAGTTGGAGAGGTAATACATTAAGAATGGGGTAGAGTCTTATATGAAAAAACACAGCCCAGCAGTTTGGGAGGCCAAGGCGGATGAATCACCTGAGGTCAGGAGTTTGAGACCAGCCTGGCCAATATGGTGAAACTATCTCTACTGAAAATACAAAAATTAGCTCAGCATGGTGTTGCATGCCTATAATCCCAGCTACCTGGGAGGCTGAGGCAGGAGAATCGCATGAACCCAGGAGGCAGAGGTTGCAGTGAGCCAAGATCATGCCACTGCACTCCTGCCTGGGTGACAGAGTGAGACTACACCTCAAAAAAAAGAAAAAAAAAAAAAAAAGAAAAGAAAAAACATGAAACTGAAGGGTGGGGGAGTACTTTGTAATAAGTGCTATTTTAAACTGGCAGTGGAGTTTCCCGAACAGCTCCTGTTCTGTCCCTTGTTGACATCAGTGACATTCTGCTGCATTACATTATACTTTTTTGGCAACTAGAGAACTCTTGGGTCCAGCATGTGCTAGTTATAATGAAAACAGAATGATTAACATATATCAGAAACTTATTTGTGGTAAGCACACACTAAGTACCTACATGTATTTATTTGTTTAATCCTCATAATAAACTTACGAAGACATTATTGTACCCATTTTCAAATGAGGGAAACTGAGAAAAAGAAGGTGAAAAATAGACCTGTGCATATATGAGCCATTCCTACTGAGAATAATTAGAAAAAGAAGGAACTGGACTTTAGGACTACATAAGGCAATAAAGCATGGCAGAATGTGAGTAGAAATGTTTACCTTGGGATAAATAGATCTTGACGGTAGATGAGTATTCTTGTATCTTTGTAAAAGCATTAGCGTTATGCACTCTGAGACTATGAGGGGATAACAATGAGTCAACATTAGGAAAGTATAAGAGAATAACTAATTTTATTATTTATGATTTGTATGTCTGATAACAAAAGTGACGAGTTGAACAGCAGCACCTTTCTGCTGGGCTGAAGGGTTTGTGTGGGAAAGTTTGGGAGAGGAGTTAGAGGGAAGCTTATCTCTTCATGAAGGCAAGGAGGAAAAACGATTCTGGTTTCCAAGGCAATCTTGGTGGAAGGAAGTTAGGACCAGAGGAAAGGGAAGAACCTGTGAGGTGGGGCAAAGCTCCAGTAGCAAGATGATGGAGAGAATTTGAACAACAGATTGTTAGATTTTGAGTCAGTAAACATTTGCTATGCCACCTCCCCTCCCCCACAACCTATTCCCAAACATCCAGAAATACCTCCGTGTGTAGTTTTTGTCTTTTTTTTTTTTTTCTCTTTGGGTAGGTGAAGAACAGCCTCTGTTCTGTCTGGCTGACCCTGCAGCCCGATTCATCCCAAAAGCAGTGACAGTGAAGTTTTCCCTCAAGTAACTGCCCCAAACCATCCCAAGATGAGGCCCTTTGTGATTCCAAAGACAAAAGCACTAAATGCCAGGGTGCTCAGTCCAAAGAGTGTATTAGGATAACTTACATCAAAAGGGCTGCAGCATTCTCCAATGGACAGTGAGACAGAAGATGTCCTACCCAAGTGTGTCAGTAATGGGCTGGCGTAGGGGTCAGGTGATGGAGTTTATTTGACGGTTTAAGAAATTTGGCTCAAGGCTGGGGCTAGTTTCTACAAGTTTAGCAACATGGTTGGTCTTTCAGTGTTTTGAGCAAAAACCCAGACAACTTTATCGGTGCCTAGGAATAGTCAAGGCCCCCTCTTTGGTTCAAGCCTGCAGGGGAAATCATGCAGCTGGCTGGGTCACAGAGCAGTCAAAGTACTCTGTCATTTTTGGTCAGGACAAAGAAAGAAAACAGGGGTAACTGGGGCATCCTACAGCATCACATCTGTGTCAGTGCAGTCCTTTTGATAGCAAGCAGAGGTTGTCCAGGGTCAGAGATGACTGTGAGAATATGGGCACACCAGGAATTTGGATAACTCTCTAGCAGGTTTAGGACTTTCCCCAGAGAGTGGAATTAGAATGTTTGAGCTGAATATAAAGATATCAAGAGCCACTGTATGGAAACGTCCCTGATGACCTTTTATCTCCAACAACGCACATCCAAAAAGGCATCTTTTTTCAGTGACTAGATGTTTATTCAAATATTCAATACCTACCATTATTTGAGTAAACATCCAGTCACTGCAAAAGGATGCCTTTTTGGATGTGTGTTATTGGCAATAGAAGAAAATAATTTATAACCCTATCTTTGTAGATGCACGGGGAGTAACATCCTGAGTGGGTTTTCTTAATTGCTTTGGAATCCTTTAGCAAAGAAAATGACAGACTTAGATCAGCTAACTATGCACTTCCAGCATGTTATAAAAGCCAGAAGGTTTTTGTAACAGGACTGTGGGAAATCCTTACATCTTTTAGTGACAGGGCAGACTGCTGAAAATCAGGCCAAGAATCTTATTGTCAGAGAATGGTAAAGCTGCAAAAGAGGCTGAATGGACAGCCCTGATAGGTTGCCTATGTCAAAGTTAAGTCCCTGGTAGGAGAAAAATGGGACCTAAGACCTGAGGGTGGGACATATGGTTGATTTTCCTGAAAACCATAGTCCAGCAGAAGCAGCTCTCTCTCCTTTGCTAGAAGAGTTTTCCTTGCTTGGAGGCCTTATAGAGGAACATGTGAGGCAGGAATCTTAAAAGATGAATCTTGTCCTCTGTCAAATTTGCCCTGATTTCCTGTCATTATCTCTATCCTGTTAAATTAGGGTCAGGTCTCAGCATAACGACTGGTGATTACTGTCTATTTTCCAAGATAGAGAAAATAGGTTTCACACTGCAGAGTTTGCAGGACCTGGTTAATGTGTACCAGCAAGTTCCAGGATTTTGCAGTTAAGAACTAGAAAGAAAGAGTCAAAGAATATTTATACTATGGAGGAAAATATGAGAGAAGACGAAGATGTTTTAACCTATTAATATAATATATGAAGTATTAAATGTTTTATTTTAGATATTCAGGAGGTTTACTTTGTAGCCTTGTATATAGTCCATTTTTATAAATGTTTCTTGGCTGATTAAATCAAACATACCTGTTTGATTTTTAAAAACATGTGATACGTGTCTACTATTTTCTTCTACAATGTTATTCTAAGTATGCAATTTAAATTGCTCTGTGCAATATGGTATTAATTGGTTCAGATTTACTGAAGTCTCCCCAAAAAAGATTTTGTGAACAATTTCTCTGTGCTTAACACTTGTTCACATCTTGATACAAGGTTACTCTACACATTCTGACTTTACAAACTTTTTTTTGTTTTGTTTTCTTTTCTATTTCTTTTTCTTTCTTTCTCGTTTGTTTGTTTGTTTGTTTGCTTGCTTGTTTGTTTGAGACAGGGTCTCACTCTGTCACCCAGGCTGGAGTGCAGTGGTATGAACATGGCTCACAGCAGCCTCAACTTCCTGGGATCAAGTGATTCTCCCACCTCAGCCTCCTTAGTAGCTGGGGCTACAGGCCTGAGCCATAATCCCTGGCTAATTTTTTATTTTTATTTTTTGTAAAGACGGGGTCTTGCTATGTTATCCAGGTTGGTCTTGAACTCCTGGGCTCAAGTGATCCTCCCACCTCAGCCTCCCCAAAGTCCTAAGATTACAGGTGTGGGCCACTGCACCCAATCTTAAGGGCTTTTTTTAAAAAAATAAATAATATCAATATAAAATTATTCATTATGCAATTTGTTGGTATGTTTAAGGCTTAAATTTGTCAGTAGAGTTGAAAATGCTATTTTAATGTATTATTTTGCCTATTCTGCCTACTTTTCCTTTTAAATCTCTTTATATTTACACTTTTAATATATGTATATATGATATATATGTGTGAATTAACTTGTTATATTTGTTTTAAAACTTACTTCAGGGTTTTGTGTGTGTGTATGTTTTTGAAACAGAGTCTTGCTCTGTCACCCAGGCTGGAGTACAGTGGTGCAATCATGGCTCACTGCAGCCTTGACCTCTAAGGTTCAAGCAATCCTCCCACCTCAGTCTCCTGAGTAGCTAGGACCACAGGTGGGCGCCACCATGCTTGGTTAACTTCAGGGGTTTTAGAAGAGGAATTTAAGCCATTTATTTTAAGTAGGGTAACAATTATCAGACCCAAATGGTATGCTCGACCTTAATTCTATTACTGCTTTATCTTTCTCTGTCTCTATGAATATGGTTTATGATTTGTTTGCCTCTATTTTGTGGATTGAAAAGATGTTGAAATCTTGTTTTACATTCTGCTATTTAAATGGTTTAAATGAGCTCAAGCTCTTCCATGCCTAATCCTCAGAGGAAAGCACTATTAACAATTTGGTTTTTGTCCTTCCTGTATTTTCCCTATGATTTCATGGACGTAAAATATATTTATATTGGCATGGATCAATATAGAGATGTTTAGCTATTAATATGCAATAACATATGTTTTATTTACAAAAATGGGATCATATTATAATTTTTCATTCTTTCTTACCAATAAAACATGGACAACTGTCCAGACCAGCACATAGATCTCTCCTCCACTCTTCTATAATGGCTATATAGAATTCCTTTGACTATATGTATCATTTCCTTATTAATGGACATTTAAGTCCTTCCCAGTTTTTTGCTTCGTTTTGTATTACAAACGTTACTCCAATAGCTATCCTTGTGCATAAGTATTTTTACTTATCTGTTTAACTATTGCTTTGTCTAAGAATAGACTCATAAGTAAAACTGCTGGGTATTTGCATATTTCATATTTTAATAAATACTCTACAACTGCTTTCCAAAAAAGTTTTCTTAACTAAGTGCTTATATATTTTTAAATTATCAAAATCAGAACAAGGACTATTGTATATCCTTACCTCCCACCCAACTATCAATTTTCTTGTCCTTATCCACCCAATGTATCAACACACAATTACAGTTGTACTTTATCATGATTTTTCCACATATAACTTCTACTTCAACAAGAGCATTTTTTCATTTGATTTTGTCACTCTATTACCAAAGTTCTAATGAAATTTATATTTAATTGGTTTCAATGTTCAGTTGTTATATTAATCCATTTTCCCAGTGCTATAAATAACTACCTAAGACTGGATAATTTATAAAGAAAAGAGATTTATTTTCTTATTTTTATTTTTTATTTTTTTCAAGCGGGAGTCTCACTCTGTTGCCCAGGCTGGAGTACAGTGGTATGATCTCAACTCCCTGCAGCCTCTGCATTCTGGGTTCAAGCGATTCTCCTGCCTCAGCCTCCTGAGTACTGGGATTACAGGCGCCAGCCACCATGCCTGGCTAATTTTTGTATTTTAGTAGAGACAGAGTTTCACCAGGCTGGTCTTTTTTTTTTTTTTTTTTTTTTTTTTTGAGACAGAGTCTTGCTTTGTCGCCCAGGCTGGAGTGCAGTGGCCGGATCTCAGCTCACTGCAAGCTCCGCCTCCCCGGTTTACGCCATTCTCCTGCCTCAGCCTCCCGAGTAGCTGGGACTACAGGCGCCCGCCACCTCGCCCGGCTAGTTTTTTGTATTTTTTGGTAGAGACGGGGTTTCACCGAGTTAGCCAGGATGGTCTCGATCTCCTGACCTCGTGATCCGCCCGTCTCGGCCTCCCAAAGTGCTGGGATTACAGGCTTGAGCCACCGCGCCCGGCCCTTGCCAGGCTGGTCTTGAACTCCTGACCTCAAGTGATCCTCCTGCCATGGCCTCCCAAAGTGCTGGGATTACAGGCATGAGCCACCACACCCAGCCAAGAAAAGAGGTCTAATTGACTCACAGTTCTGCATGGCTAGGGAGGCCTCAGGAAACTTACAATCATGTAGGAAGGCAAAGGAGAAGCAAGGCATATTTTATATGGTGACAGCAGAGAGAGAGCAAGGTGGAAAGTGACAAACTTGAGAACTCACTCACTATCAGGAGAACAGCACGGGAGAAATCTGTCCCTAAGATCCAGTTCCCTGCCACCAGGTCCCTCCCGTGACACGTGGGGATTATAATTCAACATGAGATTTGCGTGGGGACACAAAGTCAAAACATGTAAGTTGTAGTTCCACATTTCTGCATTTTTATTTCTATCTTGCTGTCTTGATGTATATTTAGAGGAGATTTTTTTAGGAAGGTACAAAAGTAGTATGTTTCTGAATTCCTCGATATCTTGAGCAATCTTTCTATTGCTTTTACATCTGAATAACTTAGTAAGGTATAAAATTTTTATTGACAAAATATTTTGCACTTTCAAATGTTGTTTTAATGTATGTTCTCATTTGATGATGGAGAATAGAAATCAGTTCAGCCACTCTTTTGTTCTTTTGTTTTTTTCTATATGTTTAATGTCACTTGTATAATTTTTTCAGTGTTGATAATAAGCTAAAATTTAGTATATATTTAGGTGTAAGATTTTTATTTATTTATTTATTTTTGGAATACCAAGAATTATTTAGATTTATAGACCCAAGGATTACATCAACTCAGGAAACTTTGCTTCTGTAAGGTTTTTGATTGTTTTATTTTACTTTTGGTTCAAGTTTTCCCTCTTTCCCCTGAGAAAAACAGAGTTTTAAGGTTGGGGCTCCTTTATCTGCACTATATAGCTTGCATTTATTCTCTTATCCATCTTATTGTCATTCCTCTGGAATTTGGTAGTCTCCTCAGTGTTATTTTTTGTATCAATCCTTTATTTTCTATAGTGCCTTTTCTTCCCTGTCAGTCTCCAATATTGATTTTTAGTTTGTATTTGCATTTAGAATTTTCTTACATTTTTGTTGTTCCTCTCTCTCCTTTTTGTATCTCTACCTTCCTCACTTTTTAAAAATTTTTATATTTTCTTTGTCAACTTTATAAAGTTATCTAGGATATACCTTGTAAATTAAAAAAATGGCATAAAGTTATTTCATCTATATGATCTTTTTTTAATTTCTCAGAACAATATTATCTCTTTAATAAGGTGTACTTCTAGTGCTCCCATTTTTGTTTTTGAATTATTTTATGATTCCTCAAATGGCCAGAGAATTCTCCAGGTTCTTGGAGTGTGTGGTGAGAGGAACATTCTTAGCCTCCTCACTGCTGACTTAAGTGCTTTCCTTTAACTTTCAGTGCCTTGCAGGCAACAGGGGTCTACAGGATGGTGGTTGGGTGTATACATCCTTTGGTAGGCTAGGTTATTTAAACTGGAAACCCAGTTTGCAATGTTTCTGAAGAGTGTACTTCATTTAAGTCTATACTCCTGCTCCAGTGTTCACTCCTTCCATAGTTCATCCTGGATCCACTTTAGCTCATAAAGCTTTCATCATGGGTGACTAAGCATTCCAGAGAGCAGTGCAGCTCTTCCTGGCCCTTATGTTCTCTGTCATGTCTATTCTGTGAGATACAGATCTAAGGGATGCATAGAAAAAAAAAATAGAGGGACAATTGCAAGACCATTTTTAGCCAGCTCAAAAGATAAATGTCACACAGTAGAAGGATGACCCCTGGTGTGTTAAGGTGAATGCCTCAGAGTTGGTCAAAGAAAATGTGGTGGGAGGAGGGCTCAAAATTTTATCCTTTCTCATTTGGTGTTGTATGATCCATGCTAGATTCCAGAGGTCAGATCATGTGATATATAGTCCAAGAATACAATCTCAGTCCTTCCTTTTAAGGGTGCATTTGTTAGAATACTGCTCAGATTTTGGCCACTGTGGTTTTCTTATCTCTTTTATTTCTGACAATACTGTTGGTTTTTTTTGGCCCCTATTCTCCATCCTCTCTGTATTCATACTCTTTACCCTGTGGCCTGGCAGTTCCTGCCATCAATGAGTGGAGTCTCTTTCCCTATCACTTGAATCCAGGCTGGCCTCGTGATGGGCTTTGGCCAGCAGAATATGGTAGAAGTGACAGTGTGCCAGTTCTGAGACCAGACCTCAGAAGCCTTGTATATTTCTCTCTCTCTCTCACTCACTCCAGCTACTGCTATGAAAACAAGACGGGAAAAGCCTGTTACAGGATGAGTGACCACATGGAACAGAGCCAAGTTGTCCCAGATGACGTTGTCCTAGATCAGCTAGCTCCCAGGAAACCTGCCAACTGCCCACACAAAGGAACCCAGCTGAGATCAGCTTAGTCTGGACTAGATCAGCAATTTGTAGTGGATTTATAGACTCAGGAGAAATAGTACATGGTTGTTACCTAAATTTTGGGATGGTTTGTTAGGCAGCAATAGCTAACTGATGCATTACATTTAATCACAGGAGCTGTTTAAAGATCCTTGACATAAATGCAAATTATACTTCAGATAGGTTGGAATGATATAAGAGTATACTTCGTTTAAGTCTATACTCCTGCTCCAGTATTCACTTTCCTACCAGGAGAAATATAAGCCCTAAAGTCCTAAAATAAGGAAAAAGGTATCTCAATTTAATTTGCACTTAATTGAGTCATAGGGCTATTTAAAATTTTTTCATGCATTCATTGCAGATTTTAAAATCGTCCATCAAAGTTTTTTGGTGCCACTTTCCCACTTTACTTTCATGTGACTTGGTTTTTAAATTTTTTTTTGGTTAAAACTTAAAAAATTTTTCAATATCTCACTTTCCTCAAAACACTTTTAAACTTAGTCATGTACATTACAGCCTGTTGAAATCTCCAAATGGACTTGAAAAGAACATTACTGATGGAATGAGCTAAGGAATACTGAAAGCTACCATGTATTAATCAGCATGTTATAAACTTTACATTTGTTATCTCACTTAAATCGCAACAATTTTTTTTTTTTCTTTTTGAGACGGAGTCTTGCTCTGTCACTCAGGCTGAAGTGCAGTGGCGCAATCTCGGCTCACTGCAAGCCCCGCCTCCCGGGTTCACACCATTCTCCTGCCTCAGCCTCCCGAGTATCTGGGACTACAGGCGCCCACCACCACGCCCGGCTAATTTTTTGTATTTTTTAGTAGAGACTGGGTTTCACTGTGTTAACCAGGATGATCTCGATCTCTTGACCTTGTGATCCACCTGCCTCAGCCTCCCGAAGTGCTGGGATTACAGGTGTGAGCTACAGTGCCCAGCCAACAATTTTTAAAGTAAAAATATTCATAAGTACTTTTATAGATGAGGAAATTGAATTTAAATAAATTGCAGAAGAGTACAAACAAGTAAATAATCTATCCAAGTTTTAAACCCAGGTGATTTGTCTTGTGTCTATACTCTTCATCATCACCCTCTATTGCTGTTCCTAAATGAAGGCTTCATCTTTCTAAAGGTATTTGTTTCTAATTTTTTTCTTTTTCTTTTTCTTTTTCTTTTTTTTTTTTTTTTGGTCTGGCTGTGTTTTAATGCCTAAACACACTTTGATTAGATTAGTGAGAATCTTTCTGGCATGTGATAAATTGTTGATAAGCATGCATAGTTCATACTTGTGTGTCACTTTTCTTTGTCTCAAGCTTTTTAATAAGTGTTTTGATGGAAAGGTGGGTGAGGGCAAATTAGCCAGCTGACATCCTCATCTGACACTTGTTATCAACATCTCTCTCTTTTTTAAATTTTTACCTTTAATTTTTGATCAACATATCTTAATAATCCAAAACTATTACAAATAATAATTTATAAAATTTATACACTGTAAATTTTGCTTCACAATATGTTTTTCATTTATTTATATTTAATTAAAAAAAATAGAGGCAAGGTCTCATGATGTTGCCCAGGCTGGACTTGAACTCCTGGGCTCAACTGATCCTTCTGTCTCAGCCTCTCAAGTAGCTAGAACTATAGATACATGCCACCGCACATGGCTTTTGCTATATATTTAAATGACAAATCTTGTTGTTTCCGTTCCTGGCTTTAAAAATCTTTAGGGTTCTCCATTACTTGCCAAGTGAATTCTAAGAGTTGGAGCAGGGCATGTTTGGCCTATCACAATATGTCTCAAACCTTTGCTTGTAGTCTTCTCTCTGATACCACTCTCTTTGCTCCAGTCAAATTGAACTCTTCACCAAGTGCATTCCCAAGTACATTCTGTTCCTCCTGTCTTCTGCTTTTTCATGTATGCTTTTCTTTCTTCTTCAGATGTCTTTTGGTCACCCAACAAACTTCTGTTCTTCATTCAAAGCTCTATTAATAGAGGCGTTTCTAGCCTCCCTAGCCATATTAGCGTGATTGCTCCTGTCACACTGACAACACATCTCTCTCTTAGCACTTACATCATATTGTACTTACATGTTTAACTTGACCACAAGTTTAGTGTGATTGATATTTACACTGCCTATCATAAAGTAAAAGCTCAGTAATAAATTAATTAATAAAATAAAACATATATGCAATAAATAGAAAGGATACCTGGTGAAATAAGGTGGAAAAAAAAGAAACAAAAGGCATACAGGTTGGAAAGCAAGAAATAAAACATCCTGTATTCACAGACGACATAATTATCTACATTGAAAATTCCAAGACATCTGTACAAAAGCTCCTAGAACAAATAAATAAGTTTAACAAGGTTACAGGATACATAATACACACACACACACACACACACACACACAAATTATTTGGTGTTTTTTTCTATTCTACCAGTGAATGAGTTTTAGTTATGTTTTTTATTTTCCATATTTTGTGGTGCCTTGACATCTTAGCGGCTTTGCAGGCTTGGAAGAAACTGCCCCTCCCAGGGCTAGCTAATTCCTAGAGATAGCAAACAACTTGCCTGAGAGCCCACCATTCATATGTAAACCAACCAATCCAGAGTCCATGCCCACAACCACCTCCTTTATCCAACTTACATAGCAAGCCAATTTCCCTTGCCCTAAATCTCCCCAGGGACAAGTACAGGAAAACTAGAGACCACCTCTATAGCCCACAGCCACTGAAATTATTGGAACTATCAAATCCTAGACTTGCTCAAACTGGCCTGCCCTGCCTGGTCATTCCTTCCCACAGGATACAAAATAAAGGCTCTGAGCCATGCTGTCCCGGGCGACTTCTGCCTGCTGACTGACCCAGGAGCTCCCCCTGTGGCCCTGTGCGGTATGCCGTGCCTCCTGTTTCTAGGGATCTGTGAGTATAAACTTCTCCCTTCATGAGAAGCGTTTCCGTGTCTGTATGTAAAACAAATCCCAGGTACACTTTAATACAAAGTGAAATTCAAAATTAAAATCATTACCTTTTACAATAGTACCAAAAAAATGAAACTCTTAGAATCTACATGGAAACTCTTAGAATCTGTGTAGAATTTACGTGCTGAAAACTTCAACTACTGATGAAATAAATCAAAGGAAACCTAAATAAATGCAGAGAAATACTAAATTTGTGGGTTGAAAGATATTCAGAAATTGGAAAATTGTTAAAATGTCAATTCTTCTGATATTCATCTATAAATTTAACACAATTGCAATCAAAATCCTAGTCGGCTTTTTTTTTTTTTTTTGTAGATACTGACAAACATTCCAAAATTAATATAAAAAGGCAAAGAAATGAAAATAACCAAAATAATGTTTAAAAAGGAAAGAACTGGAGGGTTCACACTACCTGATTTTAAGGCAGTATATGTCTACAAAATAGTGTAGTATTTGTAAAACAATAGAAAGATCAGAGGCACAAAACAGAGAATATAGAAAGAGACTCCTACAAATATAGCCAAGCGATTATTGAAAAGTTGCAAAAGCAATTCAATCAAGAAAGGATTGTCTTTTCAATAAATGGTGTTAGAAGAATTGGACATCCCATGTGCAAAAACCAATAAGCCAACAAATAAAAAAGTCACCATACATAGCTCCCACCTAAAAAATAATAAGAATTCAAAATGAACCAAATACTTAAGTGTAAAATGTAAAACCTTAAAACTTATAAAGCAAAACACAACTCTTTGTAAACTTGGCTAGTCAAAAGAGTTCTTAGATATACCAAAAACATGATCTCTAAAAGAAAAAGTTGATAAATTAAACTCCACAAACTTCAAAGACATTTACTCTGTGACAGAAACTACTAAGAGAATGAAAAGACAAACCATAGATGGGGAGGAAATATTCAGAAAACTTATCTGACAAAGACATTGTATCTAGAACATTGAAAGAACTCTCAAAAATGAACAATATAAAAGCAAACAAACCATTTAAAAATGAGCAAAAATTTTGAGCACTTTACTACAAATAATAGACGGATGGAAGAGAAGCACAAAAGTAGATGCTCACCATCATTAGTCATTAGGAAAGTCCAAATGACAATCTTGTATTATTGGCTACAATTTGTTCCTGTGCAGAGACTGTGTGAGATAGCTTCAACAGCTCGGTCCTTTTCCTCCCCTCGTTATAGTACATTCACTTCTGACATTATGTTGAAGGCCTGTCCCCAAAGATAAAGCCTTGGATCGATTCAAGTTATCATTTTCTCAGCATTGTAGGGAGCATTTGTGAATGGCGCTCTGTTTGCTAATCTTTATCTGCATGTGGCCTGAGATGAGCAGGTGAACAGGCATGTCAGCCCCTCCCTGGGTCCTCCTGGGCCTCGAGTTACAAAAGGTGGAAGACACAGTTGTATGGGCATTATGATAATACAGGTGTTTGTATGTGCATCTCAAAACCTTCATCACCTTACGCCATTGTATAAGGTTAGTATTAGGAGGGACACATTGGGACTGTGACTTAATATTATTGTATTTATAACAGTATTTTGAGTACATTAGAAACTTAATAAACATGACTACTAGGATGGCTTTAAGATTCATGCCATGTCTTTTCCTTTCTCCACCAAATACTCTTCTCTTTAAGGTTAGGGCAACTGACATCTGCAAACTCTAGATTCAAGGTCTTCTGCTTGAAACAAGACCTTAAGGAAATTACGGAACTAACATAGCCTTTTTGCTTTCTTCTGTAAAATAGGATCATGCTACCCAGACTACAGGGGAACTGTTAGGAATGAAAAACAAAACAGGCCAGGCATGGTGGTTCACGTCTATAATCCTAGCACTTTGGGAGGCTGAGGCAGGAGGATTGCTTGAGCTCAGGAGTTCAAGACCAGACTGGGCAACTTGGCAAAAACCCATCTCTACTAAAAATACAAAAAACAAATTAGCCAGGCATGGTGGCACACGCCTGTACTCCCAGGTACTCAGGAGGCTAAGAGGAGAGAGTTGCTTGAGCCTGGGAGGCGGAGGTTGCAGTAAATGGAGATTGCACCACTGTACTCCACCCTGGGCATTGGAGTGAGATCCTGTCACAAGAAAATAAAAATAAAAAAGGACAACACACAGGAGTCTGTATGTGTTGCCATTGTCCCTGGCCTGTAGAAGCTGCTCTACAAGGTTTCTTTATCTACTCAGGATGCGAAACTTTGTGTACTGCTACTTTAATATCTTTTGTCTTCCATATTAAAAAAAAAAAAAAAAAAAAAAAGCAACTCCTGGGGAGAATAAAGCACACCACAAGGATCGCTACATCAATAACCTTCTATGAGAGATGTTGACTTGTCATCTCCATGATGGATAGAACAGAGAGCAAACATCTCTGAGCCAAGTTGATGCTGATTCACTGAAAATAATGAGGTGAACATCCTGGCAATTAGTTGAGGTAAAAAAATTATCCTTTATTGTGGTTTGGTGACATTGTGCTAATTGAGAAACCATGGATGCTGGTTTATATGAGAATTTTTGTTTTCTTTCAAGTCTCTGGTTGGAAACATCACATGGTTGGTTGCTGTTGCTGTTTACTGCCACAGCCTGTTCAAGTCTATTCTCGGAGAGTTTTCTTCATATAGGAGTTGATACTAATCCAAGTGTAAAATCCGGAGAAATGTGTGCACAGCTTTCTGTGTGAATTCTTAGCTGAGGTTTGAAAAGTGGTCTGCTTTGAGCTCATCTGACCAGAAGATCTGACTGCTGCCAGGCAAAGAAAAGGGTCTGTCAGGAAAGGACTGGGCACCCCAAGTGCAATACGGAAAGAGAAGGGCTGTGCCTCCTTGCAGAAAGGGGCACAGCTGGTGAAGCTGCCTTCACATCGTCCAAAGTTTCTAGTTCTGGAAAGTTCCAGTTGTAAGAGTGAAATCAATGCCAAGAGGCAGGTCAGTGGAATGAGGGCCACTGAGAAACTAGCCACAGTGGGTGGAAGGGGAAGGAGATTTGGTTTTGGGAAGTCTCTACTCAGGTCTTCAGTAAGGAGTTCTGAAGTCAGGGTGAAGCCTTTGTTTATTCTAGAGGAGGCGGGGTTTGGAGTCTGGGAAAGAAGATAACTTTTCAAAAAGTGAAAAAAGCTCATGTAAAGGGTGCTGGACAAAATAATGGGAAGGAATAAATCAGCATTGTAGAGAATGTGATTGGATCATAAAATCCCAGGCTATAGAGATTATGTGCTCAAAGCCTCTGCATTTTATGTGAACACACACAAACCAAATGTCGACCAAATGCACAAAAATGTGCATACATGGAGCAGTCAGCCACCAATAGTAACCAGCATTTCACTTCTCTTTGCATCTCAGTTGGCTGTACCTGGAAGGGTCTAGACTTTGCCTCCTTCTAGTTCTAGCATTCTGACACTGTGTGCAGCGAAACAGAAAACCCGGTTTGGGAGTTAGGTTTGCCCAACAATAGATATTCTGGGGTGATTTTCATCCTTTGCATTTGTCATTACGATGTTTGTTTTGTGTGCTTGTGCAAATACAGGATGGTTCCTGAAATGTGTCTCTGAGCGTTCTTAACTGTGTGTAAGGTAAGCCAGGAAAGTGTGTAAGACAGAGGCCAAGAACACCTGTCACAGGGTACCCGCCTAGAGTGTCTGTACCGCATCCTTTCTGCTACACTGTTTGCACACACACAAAAGGGCCGAGGAGCTGGGGCTGGTGTTGAATCTGCCCAGTACGCGTGCTGGGTGTTGGAAGGATGGGGCCGGCGGTAACAAGAATCAATATATATTTACCCCGGGGGCGGGGGTGGGGGTGCGCGGAGGCTGCAGGGCGGGGCAGCGCTAATGAGAGCAAGCCCGGCTTGTGGTTGGTTCTGGAGTCTGGTACCCACAGAGGAGCAGGCAGGGAGGGAGGGGATGCAAGCGGGAGGATAAAGCGATGAAGTGTACTGCGTTACCGCGCATCAGGCGCTGTTGTTGGAGCCGGAACACCGTGCGACTCTGACCGAATCGGCCCCCTTCACGCGCACACACTCGTCGAGCCGCGCGCGCCCCTCCGCCGTGACAGTGGCCGTGGCCGCCGCTCACTCGGGGCACCCAGCAGCCAGAGCGAGGCGAGAGCGGGCTGTCGCCAGGGTCCCCTCCCCAGCCAGTCCCAGGCGCCCGGTGCACTATGCGGGGCACGTGCGCCCCCCAGCTCTAACCTGCGCGCTGACAGGAGCATGATCTGTGCCCAGGCGAGGGCTGCCAAGGTAAGCGGGCGTCGCGCGGGGACACTGCCTGCCGCCCCTTCCCCCCGCCCTTCTCTGGGCGGCTTCCCCGCCGTACGCGAGGCCCCGGCAGCGCCCTCCCTTCCCGGGGACGAGATCCACCCTCCTCCCCACCCTCTCGCTTCTCCCGCGAGGTTCAATTGTCAGCCTGGGACGCGCCGCCGCCCGGGCCGGGCCGGCATCCCCGGGTGGCGACCCCGGCTTGGGTACGGCAGGCGCACCCGGCCCTCCTGCGGGGCACGGAGAGAAACAAAGAAGCCCCCAGGCGGGTTCGCAGCGCCTCGCCCGCCCCTCAGCGCCCTCTCAGAGGCGAGGAGGTGTCAGGGGAGGGGGCGGAGAGACCTACGTAATCCCCCTTCCCAGCCCACACCCACCCCTTGTGAACCAAAGCTCTGGATTTGCGCTTCGCCTTGGGCTCGCTTTTGAACAATTGTGTCCCATGCAATGCCGGTGGTTAGCCCAGCGAGCGCCCAGAGCCTCCGCACGGGCTCGCCGGTGCTCGCTCGAGGGGCGCGTGTCCAGGTCCGGCCCTTGCTCCCATGGATGGTGCAGGAGGGGAGGAGGCGCGGTGTAGGTGCTCCCCCAGCGCCTCCCTGTTCCCCGCGGGCTGCGCCGCTCAGCCGGGCCTGCCACCTGAGTTTTAGCGGGAGCAGCACGTCATGTCGCCTACCGTATTGCGACTTGCATACAGGCAGGGAGGGAGCCGCCGGGGGAAAAAATGCGTCCGGTCCATTTTTGGCTGGAGGTGCGCTTCCTGCTACCCCTACGTTCCCAGGCGGTGACAATGCAGCAAAATCCGAGGGCTCAAACAATGTGGCCCCTCCATCCCCGGCTCCAGGGCATTCTGATTGCTCTGCCGCTCTGACGTCCCGGCCAGTTGGCTGATTTTCAGAGCCATGATGCGCGGTGGCTCTGTCTTGCACACAGAGGCTGGGCACCATAACTTCTTCCCTGCCGAATTTCAGCGCGTGGGGGGAGCTGGCAGGGACACAGGCTGCAGAGATGCCCGGCTTCCTGTGGTTCCGGGTACAGCGCGCCTCAGTCTGCATTGGGCTGACACCAGATAGCATGTGGGGATTTTCCTAGTTGCCGAAGAAGATATTATTTGACGTTGCTGTAGTTTTGTGCTTACTTCTCTTGGAATCTGCAGTGGTGCAATTCTCCCCTTGTTTTTTCCCCCTTCTCTTTGAAAATATATCAATGCTATGTTCAGCAGAAATGGATACAGCAAGAGCAACATAGTTCAAAAATTGAGGGAGGCATCTTCTCTCTTTTCCTGGGATTTAAACGCTATTTAGGAGGGCAGATGCCCTACCCGAAAAGGCCAACCTTTAAAGACCCCGGCAGTGTTGTGGTCCAAGGCGTCTCAAAGCAGGTGGCCAGATCTGCGTTTCTCATCAGCGGACTCGCTCCGGCTGTGGCTATTACGGTAATTCATTCTAGATTGGGGATTCATTTTAAAATGTGTGTTTTCCACTAAGAAGGGATTAGAGTCCACATGCCCACCCTGATATGAATGTGTGTGCCTGTTTGGTAGAGAGATAGATTGTGGTAGAATTCCCTGTTGCCCGTTCCCTCCGCTTGCTGCCTCCTCTGGAATGTGGCTTTGGAAAAACAAAGCACTATTTTAATTCCTAGACCTCCAGGCAAATTGGCCGTTATAGTGTTTTATTTAATAAACCACGTTCTGACTAATTCCACACTATAATCCCAGTCTAGTGCAGTTGGCTGCTTTGTGGAATGACAGTTCTCTTTTTTTTGTCTGGGGCAGTTTTTTCCTGAAGGCAAATTGCCTAAGTTTGTTTAGATTGTGACATTATTGACTTGGTAGGGAGGCCACATCCTGAGCTGGAACAGCCCATCAATGCATCAATACAGAGGGACTGCAGCTCTGTTATTTGTGTATTTTGACTTGATTCCTTTTACACTCTGGCTTGTAAAGATGGATGTATTACAAGATCACTTTGAGCTTTACCTTCTATTATGCTTCCATCTGATATGATTGTTAACAAAAGAAATATTAAAAGGCCAGATGTGATATTGAAAAACAAGCCTGAGTCTTATTCCATATGGTAAAGGAAGTTGGACTAGTTGGTTTCTATCGTTCTTTCTAGTTCCAGCATTCTGTGGTAACTGACAAGTTACCACAAGGAGTAAGAAAAGTTACCCAGTGTTGGAAAGGCAAATAATTATAACGTGAACCATGCAAGCAAACCAAGGGTTGATTATAAAATCTGTGGCTTATTTTTATACCTTGCAGCTTTTAAAACCCAAGTGTCTGCATTTTCCCCATAAGTGAAATTACTCACCAACTCAAACAGGTCTTTTTTTTTTTTTTGGCCAATATAGCAAAACATTTGGCGGGGGGTGGGGGTTGGGGAAAAGAGAAGAAAATTGAATTAATTGGATAACAGGTTTTCTCCTTTTGTGGAGTTATTCATTCCAACCCCATCTTAGATAATTAGGAATTCGCTTTTTCCAATCATTGGTTTGTGTTTGTTTCTAATGAGAGACTCCATATAGCTGTTTCATCCTATGCAGTAATTGACAATGGCATGAGACTTACTTTCTCTGATGTAATTTGGTGTTGCTCACAAAACTTGCTAGTGCTGTTGCTTGTTATAAAAATGGTGAAGCAATGATTGGTCTAAATAGGCAGGCAGGCAGGCAGGCAGTGTTTTCATGCGCTATGGTAATTTTTATAATTTAGGTATAGTCAAGGTATTTGTTGATTCATGCTTAGCCACACAATTTTCTGTAGTTGTGCACTCATTTGTTTTAAGTTACAATCAAAATAACATCCTGAAATTACATTCCCTGCAAGGCATAATTAACCACTTCTCCTGTTTTCCTATAGCCTTTTTGTTCATAGAGCCAAGATAGCATTTCAATATTGAAGTTATCTGAGTTGTAAACGTGCCACAGTCTCCTTATCTAAATATGGGATGAGCTTCTTCAGAACAAGGATATGTTTATATTCATCTCTCCAGCACCTAGCAGTTTGCCTGGTACATCATGTGTTCTCAGAAATGTTTATTGAGTGGATTTCAGGTCATAAAAATGCCCTCTAATTGTATAGGCAGGAGGTAGGTGGGAATCCTTTACTTTGTGAGTCAGCTGGGGGAATCAGAGAGGTTATGTAAGATGCTTAAGGGGGAACCGAGAGCCAGGACTCAAATCCAGGCCTTCTACCACGCTGCCTCTGAGAGAGGCTCCACCCACCCTCAGTGAACAAAAAAACCTGTAGAGAATGAGTTCCTATGCTGTAGGTTTTGGTTATTTATTTTTTCCTTGAATGATCTGGATTATCCACTTTGACAAAATTTATCTGATAACTGCTCTGTTCTGTCTTGCTCTGGCCTTAGAAAGAAACATGACCCAAGCACTCTGTCCTCTAATCCACACTTAAACAGAAGATGTGAGCACCCTTCTGCCCACTGTCTCTCTAAGTCCTGATTCTATCAACCAGAGCTTGCTAGGATGATGGACACGTCTAGGGAATGTCTACTCATTATTTGCTCAAGCAACATTGAACCACTGTAAATGCTTCTGAAATGACCTACAGTTAGACCAGAGACAACCATCCTTCCTGGGCCAGCCAAGCTTGACTGAGTCTCCCAATAGGCAGGTTTCTAGACAGACAGGTGTGAATTATAGACATCAAGACACCTGCTTCTCTCCCATTTACCTGCTTCCTTTTCCATCTGAAAAAACAGGACAAGCTACATTAGGAAACCAGGAAGTTGCAATACCCACAAGTCCTTTCTGTAAAGCAATTGTTGGCACATTTGATGTTCACGGACTTTTAGAGAAAACAGTATGAAATGCTGTGTAGGGTTTTCTTCAAGTCACTTTTCCTCTTTGAGGGTTAGTTTCTTCTTCTTTAAAAGTGGAAAGTTGAATCAAGTAATCCCAAAGGTCACTGCTAACATCATCATTCTGTGATTATTTTTGTTGGTTTATTCAGTTGAGCAAATTGAAGGGAGAAAAATATTAGAAATAATTTAACTTGGCAATATGTAGAGAAGAAATAATTAAGGCTACATGGGTCAGCCTGTGGGTTATCTAATAACTACTTGGAACCTTCTGTTAAAGCTATTCTTTATACATTTCTATAGTAATCCTTTCTTATTTGTAAAACTAAATTTACTATACTGAGGGGAAAGATTTGTGGCATTTCTTTTTCCCAGTGAGCAATGCAGTGGTGGAAAACGTATGCAGTCTCCAAAATGTGCAAAATGTTTAGAATTTGGGAGTTTAATAGCCAAGGTTGCAAGCATTTTTATTCTTACCACTGAGTATGTTTCACAGCTGAATAATTCTTATGGTCGAAGTGTTCCCCGCAATTCATCCAACAAATTCCCCTTTCAGTTTCTCTCTGGTTCCTCATTTTGCTCTTTTTTTCCACTTCTCTAGCTCCACCCAACTTCCTATAACATCCCCCACATGCATAAGCCATATGCCAGTAGTACACTGCCACCCCCCAGCCACCCCACCAAAGGCAGGAGTCAGAGCTTCACAACCTCCTTACTCAGCTCAAGCTTTTCTACTTTCTGAGGTTTATTCATTACCATTGCTTTTCCAAGTTAAGACACAATGAGATATAGAAGCGGATCTAGTCTTTTAACGATTTCGTTTATAGTTTTAGTCTTTTTCTCACAGACTTTCTGACCACCATTTGGAACCTCAATGCCATGCATTTAGGTGTCTTAAAGCCTCTTTAAATATTTTAGGAAGCAAAGCAGCATATTAGTGATTGTATGTATCCCATCCCATAGCGTTTAGATGTGTGGGTATTGGTAAGTAGTTGTACTGTTCTGTGACATGGGCACTGTAAGGAGAATGATAATAATGCCATTACTTACTGGCAACATATGACAAAGATCACTAAGCTCCTAGGTCATCTGGATTCCCACAGCAACAAGTGGTATACACTGTTTGCTTTATTCGTTCAGAACCCACACTTTTTCTGCTTTATTGGTCTGAAGCGTGATGCATATGGAGGCCTGAAAAATAAGGATGTGGCATACAGACAGGCTCTCCTGGTGTTATCAGGCATCTATACATGTGATGTGCAGGGAGAATTTGGGGGATGGAACTTAAGCCGGTACGAGGGGGGTGGGGGAAGAGCTGGGAAAGGACGCCATCTGTGCCCATGATGACAAATGCCATCATGGAGACTTCATTCGGGGTCCCTTTTATATATTTAGTGAAGCAGATTTTCCATTTCACACTTTCCAGATATATTTGTATTGCACAGATGTCAGGGAAATATCATGTGTGTGAAAGAAAAAAAAAGATCAAAATTCACATCCATGGCCAGGGATTGTAATTCAATCATTTTGTCCTGAAACTGACACCCATTTAACGTGCATGGATGTTCCCTGCTTTTGCTTTTGCTTTTCTTTGGGAGTTCAAGTCAGAGCAGTTTGAGAAACAGAAATCTCAGCCCTACACATTTTTAAAATTCAGAGACCTAGGTTAAGGGGGAAAAAGATGGGGAGAATAAAATTTAACATATAAGACCTTGCCATCAGTGCCATCAGTACCAGAGCTGATGAAATCAATCAGCAAGTGATTCCTCATCCTCTTTCCTGTAACACACAGATGAGCTGAAGAAACCACAGGATGCAGTCAATAAGTTTTTATCCTCAAAAGGACTTCTTTTTTTCTTTACCGTTATTCATAATTCCTTTTACCATCAAAACTTAAAACTACTTAATGATGTTTTCCGTCTATTTTGAATACAAATTATTTTTGTAGAAATGAGTTTTTTGAAATTGAAAAAAAAATCGTTTTGAGGATTGTTGCCAGCTTTGTTTCCCCCTGCCCACCCCAGCATTGTCTTTGGTGTCCCCTCTACATGACCAGGCATAGGACCCACATATAAAGAGGATGATGATAAGGAAATAATTGGCATACAAATGGTACTGTGATATATGACATTTACAAAACCCCTCCCTGACTCCACATTCCCCATGATTGATTTTCTGTTCCCTTTTAAAGAATATGCTTCAAAAACGTTGTCCCACTGGCCTTCTTCACTCCCTCCATCTCAGACTCTAAAGACATATTTTATTGTGACATATTTGATTTAGACAAACAACACATTGAACATACATGAAATGCATGAAGCAAAATACAACACACACACACCACGCAGCCTGAGACCAGAAGATTACCGTCTTATTTGAAGCTACTTTTGTGTTTCTGCCCCCTCTCACCTTTTGCCTGTCTTGAGAGCACTTCGATCAGGTATCAGGCACTCGTTCCTGTCACTCCCCTCCCTGTTGTCATTAGGGTCACCAACGATCTCTACCTGGTGAAGTACAAGGGCACAGCTTTGCTGATCTCAGCAGCATTTTCCATGGGGGACCACTCTCTCTTTCTTAAGCACCTGGCTTCTTCCAGGATACCAGATTCTCCTGGTGTTCCTGCAGCCTCTCTGGCTCTTCTCTCTCAGGCTCTTTGGATGGCCGCTGAGTTTCTGCCCCTATTGACTTCAACTGAATTTTGACCTCTAAATGCGAGTATGGGGATTCCCCAGGCCTTGGCTCTCAGATTTCTTCCCTTCTTACTTAAATTTCTTCTCTCAACACTGTCTTCATGCTCATGGTTCCAAGTTTATTTTGTCAGCCCTGACTCATTCCCAGAACTCCAGACTTGAAAATGCAACCGCCCAGCATTTCTTCTTGAATGGCACGTAAGCTTAAAATTAACATGTGCAAAATACAACCCCCGATTTTTGCTCCCCAGACGTGCTTCTCTTCTGGTGTCCTCCATCTCTGTCAGGGACAGAGACTCTGTCCTTTCCGTTGTTCAGGTCAAATACCTATGAGTCCTCCTGATGTTTTTCTCACCCAGATCTAGCTTTTAATAAATCTCTCTCCCTCTCCATCCAGCACACGCATCCCTGTCTAAGCCCCAGTAAGCTTTCCTGACTGGTTTTCTGTAGTCCTTGCCCATCTGCAGTCTGTTCTCTATGTAGCAGCCCAAACGAGCCTTTAAAAATGGAAGTCTTCTCATTCATTCATTCATTCATTCAACAAATACTGTCTAGACATCTGCTGTGTGCCAGGCATTGGTTTAGGTGCTGGGATGTAGCAGTATCACAGTGCAAAAGAGTCACAAGTCCCTGTCCTCCTGGAGTGGACACTGTGTTACTTCTTTGCACATTGCCCTGTTCAGGATGAAACCCAAACTCCTTACTTTGCCTACAGGGCTTGCCTTGCCACTCTCCCAGTCCCCAATTGTCCTTGCTCTTCCTAGAACATACCAGGTACAAATATTGTTCCCTTGACCTGGAGGGACGGTCCCCCAGCCACCCGCATCCTGACCCCCTTTATCAGATATCACGTCCTCAGAAAGGCTTATTCTGACCACACACAATGTGCTCTCTTCCATCTGCTTGCTTGCTTTCTTTTTCTTCATACCACTTAGCACGACGCAATTTGTTATATAGTTTCTTGCTTATGTGCTATTATCTGTCTCCCCTTGAACTTGTAATCTCCTTTAGAGCAGGAACCTAGTTGTTTACCCAGTGCCTGGAAGAGTGTCTGTAACATATTAGACACCACACTGAATGTTTGCTGACTGAATGAATGATGTAACAGGTGCTTTCCTTAACCAAAATCCAATCTCAGAACTTTCTCTGTGTCCACATTATATTGGATAAATCCCCTCTATTTATTTATTTATTTATTTATTTTTGTTTTATTTTTTGAGATAGGGTTTCACTCTGTAACCCAGGCTGAAGTGCAGTGGCATGATCTTGGCTCACTACAACCTCTGCCTCCCAGGCTCAAGTGATTTTTCTGCCTCAGCCTCCTGAGTAGCTGGGAATACGGGTGCACACCACCACACCCAGCTGATTTTTGTATTTTGTGCAGAGATGGGGTTTCACCATTTTGGCCAGGCTGGTCTGGAACTCCTGGCCTTGAGTGATCTGCCCACCTCGGCCTCCCAAAGTGCTGGGATTACAGGTGTGAGCCACCATGCCTGGGCACATAAAACCCCCTTAAAAGCTGCTGGATTAGAGTTTGGATGATATTTTCAGGTCTTGGGATCCTCTGAGTATATATCTTTCCTTTTCCATACACTATTTTTCCCTCCCCTACAAGTAGGTGGCTGGGGGGTCTTCCTGCCTGCCTGGACATTTTGTTGGTCTTGAACCTCCGTGTTTTTCTCCTGGCTGGTGTTCTCTAACAGTTAAAGAGAGTGGCTAGCTTGAGCTTGTCTTTGCTTCCTCAGCACCCAGCAAGTAGCACCCAGCAACTCAATTATTGTTGAGTTGAGTCACTTAGTTGTTGCTATTGTTGCTGCTGGGACTTCGTAAAAACTGTTCTTTGCCCTCCGATTTCTGCTTCCTCTGGGCCACACTGACTTTGTCATCTTGAATGTGAGCATGTCAGTCCTGTGTTCAAAGCTCTCAGGAGTGGCCAAAGAATGCACAATTCCCTAGGCTGGCATCGTCGGGCTGTAGGCCTTGGCCAGCCCATGTCCCCATACACTCTTTTGACCCTCTGTGGCAGCCAAGTGAATCACTTTCCCATTTCTCCAAACATGTTCTGTGCTTTTCTGTAGTTGTGTAAACATATAGTGATATGTAAACATAATAGTGATATGTAAAATATCACTATATGTGTAATAAATGATGCTGTTTTCTGCTTAGACTCCCCACCCCTCTGTAAATGTAACCATTTTTAAGATCTAGCTTAAACCTTACCTCCTAGCAGAGTCCATCACTCAGTTTCCTAATAGGATATGATTTATCTCCCTACAGAATTCTCCGGAATGAATATCATTATTTGCTTATTCTTCACTCTCCTGTCTTTCAGCCTCCCTACTAAATGCTGAGCACCTCTAGATTAAGGGCTGTGTCACGCTTCTCTTAGTATTCCTGAAAATACTTGTCCCAGTATCTGCCTCAGCAGGTACTTCTTTCTCCGAATGTGAAATGAGCTCAAGGAGCAACCTAACAGTTGAGAAGGGCTGCATTTCGTTGCTTCTAGAATGCTATACGCCATGTATGTATCCACAAAATGTGTACCACAAAGGTAAGTAGAAAGTTAGAAGAGGTGCACTCCACAAGGACAGATTTGTATTTGTTTGTTGATTCTCTAAGGACAAAGAACAGTGCTCTTCACTCAGTAACCATTTAAAGAATGAATGAAGTACATAGCTGGCATCTTAAATTTCTAATACCCTTGTTCTATAAATGAGCAAAGCCGAGGACTGCAGAGCTTTCCCAGGTTCACAGGGTCAGAGGTAGAGCCCGGTTTTCCACAGCGTGAATCCCGTCTTTCTCCTGATCGCCACCCCTGCCACGAATAGTGTCAGACCTGAGTAAGAATTGCCCCAATAACTCTTTCCAGGTGATGCTCACTAGTGTTAGTTTCTTACCAATATCTGAGAAGCTTCCTTCTTTAGGCAAGGTCTAATTTTTAGATCATCTGAAAGAAGCAAGAGTAGAAACTGCAGAATTTCAAAGGACTCAGGAACCCAGAAAGGGGGGTTTATTGGCAGTGCTCCTCTCCTGCTTTAGGAACAGCTTTTAACAGCAAGTAGCAAACTTTTTGATGAGACCTCTCTCATAGGAACTTTGCAAGCACTCTCCACCCTGTTGTCGCAATGAAGTAAAATTTATCTTTCTTAGAAACATATATTCAGATCGTGGTGTGACATCCTTGGGAAAAACAGTGGAAATTCACAAACTGTTATTTTCTCCTTTTTCCCAGGAAAGGGGAAAAATATCACTATATGTATAATAAATGTTAAGCTTCAAGATTCTAAAGAGAAATTTGACCAAGGGACTACCAAATCACAAATCTAAAAAAAAAGTCCTGTATATCTATACAAAAATATGTATAAATCTACCTACACATATACATAACATACATAAACACATGCATAGAATTTTTAAAATGCTGGTTAATTATTTTCAAGTAATTTTCAGTTACTTATTTATTCCAAAAACATTTCTTGAGCTATTATGTGAAAAGCATTTAGGTTCTTTTGTGTGTGAGATTTTTCCATCTAGACAAAAATCTGCTTATGGTTAAAGGTGAAAATGTCCAAAGACAAAGCAGAATTAAATCCCTCCCATGCAGAAACATCTAATTTGAGAAGGCAAATTGAAAAACTTCTAGCCTTGGCCAGGCGCGGTGGCTCAAGCCTGTAATCCCAGCACTTTGGGAGGCCAAGACGGGCGGATCACGAGGTCAGGAGATCGAGACCATCCTGGCTAACACGGTGAAACCCCGTCTCTACTAAAAAAATACAAATAAACTAGCCGGGCGAGGTGGCGGGCGCCTGTAGTCCCAGCTACTTGGGAAGCTGAGGCAGGAGAATGGCGTAAACGCAGGAGGCGGAGCTTGCAGTGAGCCGAGATCCCGCCACTGCACTCCAGTCTGGGCGGCAGAGCGAGACTCCGTCTCAAAAAAAAGAAAAGAAAAACTTGTAGCCTTTAAGGGTGATTATTTTATTTTTCGCACTATTCATGGAGAAGCTATTTTGTACCAGACGCTGGGCTGGGGGCCGTTACCACGATGAATGAATCCACAGCGCATTTCTTGTCTTTACAGGGTGAGCTCCTCAATTTTACAATATTGCTTCCGGAGGAGCTACTCACAGTTCGGTCATTAAATAGAACATTGCCCTTGTCAGGAGCTTAGAAATCATCGTGACAATCTTGGCTTAAACTTAATTTTACTAAAACTGAGTGTGCCTGCCGTTGACCTTGGGTCCCTTAGGGCCAAGGCACCAGGTCCACTTCCCGACAGACCACTGGTGTAGGAACCTGCTCCCCTGTGACCCTGGGGTTTGACATAAGTTGCCTTTTTCCAGGGGGTCTAGAGAATCTTCTGGAGCAGGGAGCACTTTCTGTCTAAATATTCCATACGGACTTTAATGAACAGCTGTATCAAGGGACATTCTGAGGTTCAGATTTGGCCTGAAAGTCAAGTTTCTGTGGTTTTGCCTGGTCAGGACCCATGCACAGAATGAATGAACTGGCTTGGTGCACATAATTAGCAGGTGGATGAGGCCAGGGTGGCAGATGTTTCTAGACCACACTGGACAGGAGCCCTAGGCCCTCTTGCCTGCCTGATGCTATGGAATAGTGGTACCATAGCCCTTCCAACGGGGTGGGCTGTGGGCTGGGAGGGGAGGCTGGAAGACCAGGCCCTCCTCTCCAGAGGTCTGTGTCCTGCTCTCAGTTAAATGGCACATATTGCCTTATTCTAGAATGTGTTTTAGTTTCTTGGAGAAAGCATTGAATGAACCATTTAAGCTATATAGAGATAGCTGGGGGATTATGGCAAGAGATAAAACAAATCTAAACCCAAATTGTATCTACAGGTGTGGGAGTGATTGGGGGTGGATAGGAACTGGAGGGAAGCATCAAGCTCTAAGATAGAAAACCTTCAGTCTGTGCTCCTGACTCTTTCAAGTGTTCATTTGTGTCTACTAAACGATGTAATCAACGCACTATTTTTATAGAAATATGAAACTTTGTGGTAGATATTTTTTTCTTCGTTGTTAGAACTCCTGCCTTTGAAATTTCATTTTAGAGGCAAAAGAGAGTGAACGGCTTTGCTTTTACATTTAGCACATGTTGGTATAAATTTGCAAATGGCTTTTGAGGGATCCAGATATTTTATTTTTCAAATCTGTTTTTTCAAAGTGCTATTAGCAGGTGGAACTCATGACTTCAGGCAGTTTTCAGGCAATGAGCTCAGTGAGATTTGAAAATTAGCTAAGCCATTTATAGATTCATAGGATGCTGTCTGGGTAAGGAACCTAAGCCACGGTCCCATTCAACCCACTCATTTTCCACACAGTGAAACACGTTGTGAGCACCCATCTCCCAGGGCCACAGAACTTGCATTTGTTAAACCTAAAAGAGGAACCTGTCTCTGAGCTTGCGGTTTCATGCTCTGCAACACCTTTTGCTAGCTCTCTTCAGGAGCTGTCCTCAGGGTGCAGGCCGGTGGCGTCAACGATCGAGGTGCAAAATCAGTGCTGGGGTAGGGGACTGGGAGTAGCCAGGAGCTCACGCTGGTTGCTCCTTATCTTCAAGCCCATTATTAACAGTATTGCTAGTTCTTCAGATTTTTCTGAGAAAACCAAAAGATTGGGTTTTTAAGATAATTTTATAGTTTTAAGATTTTTTTCTCATTGGATTTAATGATTTTACAATAAATACTCAGTGGGCCAAACCAAGTATAACTGTAAGTCTCCAATTTGCAACCTCTGCTACAGGAAAACTGTGCTTTCAAAATGCCTTAGTTTGGGGTGTTATACCAAATACCATAGACTGAGTGGCTTATAAACAACAGAAATCTATTTCTTACAGTTCTGGAGGCTGGAAGTCCAAGACTGGGGTGCCAGTGTAGTCCGGTTCTGTAAGAGCCCCCTTCTGGGTTGCAGGCTGCTGACTCTTGCACCTTCGCTTGGTGGAAAGAGGGCTAGAGAGCGTTCTGGGACTTCTTTTATAAGGGAACTAATGCCATTTGTGAGGGCTCTAGCCTAATGACCTAATTACCTTCAAAGGTTCCTCCTCCAAGTATCATCACACTGCGAGTTAGGATTCCAACCTGCGAATTTGAGGGGTGCAAACATTCAGTCCCTAACAAAGGATTTCTATGAATGGAAAAAGACCATGATCATGGCTTCGGATAACTAAAACCTGAATGTGGCAGAGGGGCTTGGCACATCCTGACTTGCTCTGAGTCCAGAATGAAAAGTAGCGGGTAGAAGATTTTGACTCAATAGCAATATATATTTTCTGTTACTGAGACTTATTGAAGAAGAGTGAGGCATTAATATGTAAGCTGCCATTGAGTGGAGCCAAGCAGCCATTTGTAGGGGAAGCTGGAAAGGTCTCTGCTGCATGAAGGCTGGTCCTGTTCCATCCTGGAGAGGTGAACCCATAACTTCCTCAGTCTAAGCTGCAGGAGAACTTGCTTTCTAACCTGGCTTTGCAGTCATTCTGAAAACCTCCAGCTGCCTCAACACGCCGTGGGAAATGGTCCAAAAGCTTGGGGGGACAAAATCCATTTAAATGCAAGTTATGCATATATATGAGTTTGTTCTCACTTTTTTGTTTGTTTGTTTTGTTTTGTTTTTACTCACCACCGTACTGACGCGTACAGTTTCATTATTATTTAAATGAAACGCTACCAGCTTGAGTCTCCTTGGATTCTGAGGGATTGCTCCTTCCCTTCTTCTATAATTGTTCTCTTTTCTCTTGTCCATAAAGCATTGTGCAAACCTTCTTCATCTTCTACATCTCTTCCCCACCACTAGAAAAATTCCTCCCTTTACTCGATTTTTGCTACAACACCTTAAAAATGTTATTTTGAAAATATAACTCGTATATATCATTGTCCAAAGCAAGGGTCTGCAAACTGAATTGGCGGGCCTCCTGTTTTCGTAGATAAGATTTTATTAGAACACAGTCATGCCAGTCATTTACATCGTGATTAAAGCTACTGCCACGCTACAGTGGCAGAGCTGACTAGTTAAGACAGAGACCATAAGACCCACAAAACTTGACATGTTTGCTAACTAGCCCTTTAAGAAAAAATGGACCTAACCGCTGATTTATATGAAAACAAATATACAGGCATACCTCGTTTTATTGCATTTCACTTTATTGCACTTCCACAGACATTGCATTTTTCTTACAAATTGAGGATTTATGGCAACCCTGAGTCCAGCAAGTCTGTCGGTGCTGTTTTTTCCAACAGCATATACTCACTTAGTTTCCGTGTTTCACATTTTGGCAATTCTTATAATATTTTAAGCTTCTTTATTATTATATCTGTTATGGTGATCTCTGATCAGTGATCTTTGATGTTACTAATGTAATTGCTTTGGGGCACCAGGAACTACACACATATAACATGGCGAACTCAATCAGTAAATGTGGTGTGTGTTCTGACTGTTCCACCCATCGGCCATGCCCTCATCCCTCTTCCTTGCCTCAGGCCACCCTATTCCCTAAGACATAACAATATTGAAATTAGGCCAATAAATAACTTTACAACAGCCTTTAAGTGTTCAAGTGGAAGGGAGAGTCCCATGTCTCTCACTTGATATCAAAAGCTAGAAGTCATTAAGCTTAGTGAGGAAGGCATGTCAAAAGCCAGACAAGTCAAAAGCTAAGCCTCTTGCACCAAACAGTTAGCCAAGTTGTGAATGCAAAGGAAAAGTTCTTAAGGAAATTAAAAGTGCTACTCCAATGAACTCATGAATGGTAAGAAAACAAACAGCTAGCTGGGCAAGGTAGCTCATGCCTGTAATCTCAGCACTTTGGGAGGCCAAGGCAGACAGATCACCTGAGGTTGGGGGTTCGAGGCCAGCCTAACCAACATGGAGAAATCCCGTCTCTACTAAAAATACAAAATTAGCCAGGTGTGGTGGTGCATGCCTGTAATCCCAGCTAATTGGGAGGCTGAGGCAGGAGAATTGCTTGAACCCGGGAACTGGAGGTTGTGGTGAGCCGAGATTGCACCATTGCACTCCAGCCTGGGCAACAAGAGCAAAACTCCATCTCAAAAAAAAAAAAAAAAAAAAAAAAAGGAAAACAAACACCCTTCTTGCTGATATAAAGAAAGTTTTTGTCGTCTTGGATAGAAGATTAAACCAGCCACACAGCATTCCTTTAAGCTAAAGCTTAATCCAGAGCAAGTCCCTAATTCTCTCCAATTCTGTGAAGGCTGAGAGACATGAGCAAGCTGCAGAAGAAAAGCCTGAAGCTAGCAGAGGTTGGTTCATTAGGTTTAAGGAAAGACACTATCTTCAAATATAAAAGTACAAGATGAAGCAACAAGTGCTGATGGAGAAGCTGCAGCAAATTGTCCAGAAGATCCAGGTGAGATCATTGATGAAGGTGGCTACATTAAACATAGATTTTCCTTTTTTTTTTTTTTTAAGACAGGGTCTTGCTGTGTTACTCAGGCTAACAGGTAGTAGTGTGATCACAGCTCACTGCAACCTCGGCTTCCTGGGTTCAAGTGATCCTCCTGCTTCAGCTTCCTGAGTAGCAGGAACCACAGGTGCGCACCACCACATTGGGCTAATTTTTTAATTTTTTTGTAGAGATGAGGTTTCACTATGTTACCCAGGCTGGGCTCGAACTCCCGGGTTCAAGCAATCCTCCCACCTCAGCCTCCCAAATTGTTGGGATTACAGGCATGAGCCACCACACCTGGCCAAAAATAGATTTTTCAGTGCAGATAAAACAACCTTCTATTGGAAAAAGCTGCCACATAGGATTTTCATAGCTAGAGAAAAGTCAGTGCCTGGCTTCAAATCTCCAAAACATATATCAACTTGCTTGTTAGGGGCCAATGCAGCTGGTGACTAAGTTGAAGCCAATGCTCATTTACCATTTGAAAAATCCTAGGGCCCTTAAGAATTATGCTAAATCTATTTTGCCTGTGCTCTATAAATGGAACAATGAAGCTTGAATGGCAGCACATCTGTTTATAGCATGGTTTACTAAATATTTAAACCCACTTAGAAAAAAGATTCTGTTCAAAATATTAACTGCTCATTGACAATGCACCTGGTCACCCAAGAACACTGATGAAGATATACAAGGAGGTGAATGTTGTTTTCATGCCTGCTAAGATAACCCATTCCGCAGCCCATGGATCTAGGAGTAATATTGACTTTCAAGTCTTATTATTTAAGAAATACACTTCTTGATGCTATAGCTGCTGTAGATAGTGATTCTTCTGCTGGATTTGGGCAGAGTCCATCGAAAACCTTCTGGAAAGGATTCACCATTCCAGATGCCATTAAGAACACTTGAGGTTCATGAGAAGAGGTCAGAATATCAGCATTAACAAGACTTTGGAAGACGCTGGTTCCAACCTTCATGGATGATTTTGAAGGGTTCAAGACCTCAGTGGAGGAGGTCACTGCAGATGAAATGGAAATAACAACAGAACTAGAATTGGAAATGGAACCTGATGATGTGACTGAATTGCTGCAATATCGTGATAAAACTTTAACAGATGAGGAGTTGCTTCTTTTGGATGAGCAAGGAAAGTGATTTCTTGAGATGAAATCTATTCCTGGTGAAGATACTGTGAACATTGTTGAAATGACAACGAAGGATTTAGAATATTACATAAACTTAGTTGATAAAGCAGCAGCAGGGTTTAAGAGGATTGACTCCAATTTTGAAAGAAGTTCTATTATGGGTAAAATGCTATCAAACAGCATCACATGCTACAGAGGAATCTTTTGTGAAAGGAAGATTCAGTCGATGGGGCAGACTTCATTGTTGTTTTATTCTAAGAAATTACCACAGCCACCAAACCTTCAGCAATCACTACCCTGATCAGTCAGCAGCCATCAACACTGAGGCAAGACCCTCCACCAGAAAAAAGATTGTGACTTGCTGAAGGCTCAGATAATTGTTCAGATATCTTAGCATATTTTTGAAATTAAGGTGTGTGCATTATTTTTCTAGACATAATGCTATTGCACTGCTAATAGACTATATTATAGTGTAAACATAACTTTTGTATGCACCAGGAAAGCAAAAAATTTGTATGATCCATTTTGTTGAGATAGTCACTTTATTGCAGTGGTCTGGAACTGAACCTGCAATATCTCTCTGAGGTATGCTTATATTAAACAGGTAATTGAAAAACAAAAACAAAAAGGATAAAGGATAAAATAACCATTTGTAATGCAATGACTAGCTGGACAAACCACTGGTGTCTTAATTTCCTCTAACCTTATACAGTTGTCCCTGTCCCTTGGTATCCATGGGGGATTGGTTCCAGGACCTCCTGTGAATATCAAAATCCACAGATGCTCAAGTCCCTGGTATACGATGGTGTAGTATTTGCCCATAAGCTACATACATCCTCCCGTATACTTCAAATCATCTCGAGATTACTTATAATACCTAATACAATGTGCATGCTATGTAAACAGGTGTTATATTATTTAGGGAATAATGAGAAGAAAAAGTCTGTACGTGTTCATATAGATACAATTTCTTCTCAAATATTTTCTTTTCTTTTTTTTTTTTTTTTTTTTTGAGACAGAGTCTTGCTCTGTCCCAGGCTGGAGTGCAGTGGCGCAATCTCAGCTCACCACAATCTCCGCCTCCTGGGTTCATACCATTCTCCTGCCTCAGCCTCCTGAGTAGCTGGGACTATAGGCGCCTGCCACTACACCTGGCTAATTTTTTGTATTCTTTAGTAGAGATGGGGTTTCACTGTGTTAGCCAAGATGGTCTCGATCTCCTGACCTCGTGATCCACCCGCCTCGGCCTCCTAAAGTGCTGGGATTACAGGCGTGAGCCACCGCGTCCAGCCTCTTCTCAAATATTTTCAATCTGCAGTTGGTTGAATCTACAAATGCAGAACTTTTGGATAAGAAAGGCTGATTGTATCCATTGCAATATTGAAATCACACCATAAATACAATTTTTTAAAACTTTGACTTAGATAATTCTAGGTGTGATTTTACACTCCAAAACACCTATGTTCATTTAGCAAACTATTAGATGCATTTTCTTCCCAGAGATTTGTTGACATTGTATATGTATATATTACAGGTTGAGTATCCCTTACCAAAGTACTTGGGCCAAGAGTGTTTCAAATTTTGAAATAGTTGCATATACACAATGAGGTATCTTGAGGCCAGAACCCAAATCTAAACATGAAATTCATTTATGTTTCATGTACACCTTATACATATATCCTGAAGGTAATTTATACAATATTTTTGATAATTTTATACATGAAATAGTCTGTGCACATTGAAGCATCAGAAATCAAGGGTGTCACTATCTCAGGCACCCATGTGGACAATCAGTGGGTGTTTGACATCACCATCATTCCTGACTCAGAATTTGTATGCTACAAATAAAATGATAAGTAATCATTTTCTTACACATATTCGTACTTCAGTACTCAACAGTAAAACAATATGGTGTATCATTAATATAGTGATAAGCAATGTGTTCCAGGTAACCAAGCAACACAGTAACATCACCAGAATACCTGTATCAGCTGTTAGACAGCAACAACAAGCATCAGCAGGCTGGATCAATTGTGTGTGGTGCGCCTGCATTTTGACTGTGACCTGGCACATTAGGGCCACTGTGGAATTTTCCACTTGTAGCATTATGTCAGCGTTTAAAACGTTTCAAATGTTGCAGTATTTCAGATTTCTGATTTGTGGATTAGAAATGCTCAACCTGTATTTTATTAATAACTTCGTATATAATAATCTACTTAGTACTTTGTGTATATGTGTGTATCTATTATGCATTGATTCTTTAGTGTGGCACTTTACTGTATGTTTTATATATAAAATTTTATTTGGCCAGGCATGGTTGGCTCACGCCTGTAATCCTAGCATTTTGGGAGGCCAAGGAGGGTGAATCACTTGAGATCAGGAGTTCAAGACCAGTCTGGCCAATCTGGTGAAACCCCATCTCTACTAAAAATACAAAAATTATATGGGCGTGGTGGCACACGCCTGTAATCCCAGCTACTTGGGAGGCTAAGGCAGGAGAATTGCCTGAACCCAGGAGAGGAGGTTGTGGTGAGCCGAGATCTCGCCACTGTACTCTAGTCTGTTGCACTCTTGGCAACAGAGTGAGACTCTGTCTCAAAATAAAAATTTTTTTCTTTTATTTAATCCTTCCAAGTTTGTGTGGGAAGTATTATTAACTTCAATTTACAGATGGGAGTACTGAGACTTGAAGTGTTTCTATGGCTTGACCAGCTCACATAGCTGGGCTTTCCAATGACCAACCCTGCATTTTCAGCCTTTCACTTATTACTGGACACTGAAGTTAAATGTACCTTTGTTTTGTTTTTTGAGAGGAGTGGATATTAGAAACATCAATTGATTAATACAGTGTACACAAATCATTGACGGCATTTTTTTTTAGTATTTCCATAGAAATGATTCTCAAAAGCAGAACTGATGAATCAAAAGGTACACTGGGGTTTCCTCAAACATACTGAAGAATGTGGCTTTTTAGGAAAGTTGTAACAACATATATTGTATTCTAACCCTCTATGAAGGTGCCAGAGTACCTTCAGTGCTGAGTACTATGATTTAAACCCTTTTAGTTTTGCTCTTTTGCCAAGGGAAGAGGGATACTGGAGGTGGGCTCTTTGCAGGTAGGTGCAGCCAGGTGACTCCTGAGAGTGGCGTCTGGGAAAGACCTTGTTTTCCTGATAAGAAGGGACATTTTCAGTAGTCACAAGTGTTCACCTTGTGTCTTTCTGTGTCCTCCTGCTGTCTTATGACCGAGGATTGAAAGCTGCATGCTGAGGACTCCACATGGAGGGAAAGGTGGCCTGGGAGCCTGGGTTACAAGGGCATCGAGTGGGGAAAATACCCAATTTAGTGAAACCTCTGTTGTTAGGTTCAGGTGTGAAGGCAAATGCAATCCTATCCACTGCCGTTTTCTCTGACTCCTAGTGAAAGGATCATGTTTGTATCTCATTTTCTGCAAATTCTCTGTACTGGTACTTTGCATCTCCACATGGCCCCTCACAGTGCCCCCTCCCAAGTAAGGTTTTGGTATTTCTCTTGCCAATTTGAATTAAGTCTATATATTATAGATATTAACTATCATTTTTGATGCAGTTTAAGATGTGTCTTTTAGTTTTATTTATGATGACCTATTGGTTAAAATAGTGAGCTTCAGATGTCTCTATCAAAAAGTACAATTTATCTTCACACCTACTAACAGGGACAAATTCCTATTCCTCCATAATCTTGCACTTAATTGTCTTATCATCGAATGGATCTCCCCTGAATCCACATTGGGGGTTGCAAAATGGTAACTTTACAATCATATAATTCCCTTCACATTCATTAGCAGTCATTCTTCTGTGAACAAGAGTTTTCCTTCTCTCTCTCACTTTCTCTCTCTCCTTTCCCCCACCCCTCCCTTTGGGGGAAGAGAGTCACTGGGTTCTTAAGGATTTTTACTTACTCAGCGTGATATAATCATTTACAATCATTATTCTTTCTGGTGCTCAAATTAACCCAATTTTGCCCAGTGAGTGCCTTTTATATTATCTCTAACACAAGAAATTGAGTGCTTACATTTTTCTTTAATTCTTGACTCTTCTTGCTTCCTTCTTTCCACCCTCCTGCTCTCTTCCCCTTCCTCTGTTCTTTCCTTCCTTCCTCCCTTCTTTTCTTCTTCAGTTGGAGGTGGGAGGTGCTTATAACATTGGCTAAAATTAGAACGATAATAAATACTAGTGGTGAAAGAAGACTTCTATTTAGCTCTTGTCTTTAATTAAGCTGGATTGAGTTTTTCATTATTAAATAATAAGGGCTATTTGTTTCAGTTTTTTTAATAAGAAAGAAAGATGGTTCTATTTCTAGTTTTGTCGGTGTTTTAAATCATGTCTAAACATTGAATTTGGGGGAATTTACTGAAGTTAACTAGTGTGTTTTTTCCTTTGATCTAATGAAATGATCAATTACATTAATAAGTTTCCTAGAATTAAACTATATTTACAGTCTTCAAATACACCCAACCTGAACACTATTTTTTCAATTCTGTGATGACTCAATATGTTTAGTTACATATATATAGATATACTTACATATGAACCATAAACACATTTATATATAAATGAATAAATAAGATTGTCTGCATTTTTATTATACTATATATTTAAAATTTATAAAATGAATTGGTAAACTTTTTAAATTCTCCTGGGAAATGAATAGCATGTTGTGATTATTATTCCCTGGAAAATCTCCTTGGGCTTTATGCCTTTTTCTGTATCAATCTGATAAATTAATTCATTAATCTTATGGTTATTGGTGTCTTTAGTTTTTATTTCTAGTTGAGACAAATAAATTATCTTTTCCTAGAAAATTATCTATTTTTCTAAATTCAAATTTTTGACCATTTTCCTTTTATAGTTTCCTGTTTATTAGTAGCCTTAATTTCTTTCATTGTTGTTTTTACATTTTACATTTCTCTCTCTTTCTCTGTTCCTTCCTTACTCCGTTCCTTACTCTTTCCCTCTCTTCCTCCCTCTGTTTTTCAAATAAGATTAGTTGTAAATGTGTCTATTTTATTGTTAATAATTTTAAGCCATTCTTTTCTGCTAAGTCTAGATTTAGCTTAAGAATTCTTCTCAACAGAGAGCTGTACATTGTCACATGTAGGCTAGGAGATATAGCTGTGTCCATCCTTGGCAAATATAATTAGTCACAAGGCCTCTCTAACTTGTTCAAACTTACCTAAACTATGCTTTTTTATAGCCCAAGTGTCTCATTCTTAAATTGTAAGAATAAATTTGTGGCCGAGCACAGTGGCTCAAGCCTGTCATTCCAGCACTTTGGGAGGCCAAGGTGGGTGGATCACCTGAGGTCAGGAGTTTGAGACCAGCCTGGCCAACATGACAAAACCCTGTCTCTACTAAAAATGCAAAAATTAGCTGGGCGTGGTGGTGCATGCCTGTAATCCCAGCTACTCTGGAGGCTGAAGCAGAAGAATTGCTTGAACCCGGGAGGCTGAGGTTGCAATGAACTGAGATTGTGCCATTGCACTCCAGCCTGGGTGATAGAGTGAGACTCTGTCTCAGAAAAAAAAAAAAAAAAAAAGAATAAATTTGTTTTGAAATATGAATGGAATGAGCTTCCCACCTATAGATTTTTGGGAAAGTCTATGTTTAAGCGTTTTTATATTTAAATTTAAATTTAATTTTTTAAAAGACAGGGTCTTGCTCTGTCCCCAAGGCTGGAATGCTGTGGGGCAGTCAAAACTCACTGCAGCTTTGAACTCCTGGGTTCAAGCAATCCTCCTGCCTCGGCCTCCTAAGTAGTTGGGACTACAGGCATGCACCACCACACTGTGCTTCTGCAGGTTTTTAAGTGGCATATTTTCCTCAATCTTTCAATATTTGGGGGAATTTTTTTCTTACTTTAATAAATAGTGTTTTGTCTGTGACTATCATTTTTGTGTTGTGACTTTTTCCCCAAGATTTTTGACATATTATTTTACCTTTGGTGATCATGGAGAAGTCTGAGGGCAGCCTAAATTTAAATGCTTTGTAGATAATCTGGATTGTTTTTCTACTTGGGTACATTTAAGAGTTTTAAAAAATGTATCAGAGCATTTTGCTAAAATGTCTAGGTATATAGGTTTTTGCTCTTATTAACTTTACCTGAAACATGAAGAATTCTGATTTGCGTACTCAGCGAAGGAAAATCTTTACTTATTATATTTTTGCCTATTGATTCTTCCCCCTAAGGTACTGTATTTATCTCAGGGTTGTTGTTATAGGCTGTTGTCTATCTACCAGTATCTTCTCTCTCTTTTTTCACTTACTAACAGGACCATGACTTAATTTGCGAATGGTCTCTTCTTAACAGCTTTATCTCCCAGTCTTCCTTACAGGGAGAGGGTAGTTATATGACATATTTGAATCTAATGAGATAAATTGGAAAGCTGCCAGGTGGAGCTCCTGAGAATGCTCTTTAAGCGGGGAATGACTCATCTAACATGCTACATCCACCTCTGACTCTTCCTCTGTTAGGTCCGGAATGTGATTGTGATGGCTGGAGTGCCAGCAGCCACATTGGAAGTTGGGGAGGAGGGTCACACACTAAATTTGATGGAGTTAGGGCTAAAAAAAAAATAGTCTGGGGTTTTTAGAACATCACGTAGCTGCCCTACCACCCCAGATCTGTCTATCTCTGTACTTCTTGCCACACAAGAGGAAATAAATATTTCTCTTGACTAAGGAAATGCTCATGGCTTGTTTGGTCAATGTCTGAACAAAATAACTTCTCTGATAAACTAATAAAGGTAAATTATCCATCTATACCTATCATCTTTTCATGCTTAGCTTTTTCCTTTGACCCATTCTTTCATATTCTTAAAGAGCTTTTTATTCCTTTTTGATACCTATAATTTGCATTTTCACTCCAAAGCAGACTTTGTTTCTATTACTTTTAATTTTCATGCTGGAAAGATATAGCTCTAATCCCCTATTTGAGATATCTTTTTTCATTTCAACTTGCATTTCATTTTGTTTGATTTCTGAATTTAAGTTTTTTCTAAAATCAAGATTATTAAGTTATTTTTCACATCATTTCTCACCTGATTTCACAAGGCCTTTTATGCTTTTATGACATTTTATTCAGGATGCAAAATAGATACCATTTATACTTTTTTTTACTATTCACTGGTAGCTCCTTTTCTAACTGTGATTTTCCCTGAATCCTTGTAATTGCACTCCCCTATCTGTATTAAACTTTTTTTTTTTTTTTCAGTTTATTCACCTTTGGACAGTAAAACAATCCAGGCTGATATTTACCAAATTATTAGAGGAACCTAGTCCTGTCTCTATGTGGGTTCTCCCAGAATCAGAGGCGCCTGATACTACTGTAGACAGGATGAGGACTCTAGACCCTGCCAAATTTTAATGCTTAGTTGGCACTTATCTATTGAGGCACATCTCCTAGGGCTTATTTTGAATGAGTATCTTCCCAAAGCTGTTATATGTGTTTTTCTCATGACTGGAGCAGGGGTTGTTTCCTGGGTAATAATATAAGAGGATGCACTTGCAGGGCTCTTTAGCTCTTTATTCCCAAAGGGGGCCAATTCCAGCCCCAGGGCTGAGAGCACGCTCCTTCCTCAGCTGGGTTGAAATTACAGGGAGGTTCTCTCATCTCCCAAAGGGTGTAGAACGAGACTGCTTAGGAAGGAGAGCTGGCAGAAACGGATCACCTCTGGAAGCACTGCCTCCACAATGGAGAAATGACAACCCATTTTCTGGCAGTGTGTGGCTGTGGTCTCAGCCTCATATCTGAAATAGGGTGGGAGGCTACAGGTGGAAGATTTCCAACCCGTTTTCTTCTAAATTACCCCCTCAACAGATCACAGTTCTGCAATCCAGCCCATCCACACTGCAGATAAGAGCATTTTCTCCCAGGGAGCTGCAAAACATTGGTTAGCATTAGCAATTCTCAGTGCTGTGCCTTAGGGAGCATTACAGTCAATGTACAGTCCACTCTCACCTGTTCTGGTGGTGGCCCACCCTAGCCCAGGATGTTTCCAACCTAAGTCTGATCCCATTGCTTTCAAGGCGTTTCTACTGAGAAACCTTTTATTAGCTCAAGTTTAATATGCCCAAAGCCAAATGTATGACCTTTCCTGGTAATGACATTTTAATTCTCCTTGCCCTTAAAACTTGTACTTAAGCAACTAGACCCACTGTCCAAGTCAACCTGTTAGAGTTAAGCAATAAGACACAGATGTTATCACCCAAATACCCTTAAGGTAATCCAGAATTCCACTTTCTCTCCTTTCCATTCTTTCTTTTGCCACAAGTGTGGGGGGTTCCATCACTTCATGTCTGAATCACCAAAGGAGCACTCCTGCTCATCTCCTCTGCATCTCCTCTCTGCTTCCTCCCAGCAGGCACGTCAATCCCAGGGTGATGCTTTCAGCAGAGCCTCAGTCATGCTACCCTTAGCTGAGGAGCTGCTGTCTCTTCCCTGTGATCTATGGCATCGGGTTCCAAGACCATGATTGAATGGCCTAGGCCCTCCAGAGTTGTGGCCCACATTCATCATCCATTCAGTATTCCTTCCTGCCTCTCTAAAATGGATACTCATCTCATCAGTAGATTCCACACATTCCATTCTATATTTATCCTCAACCCTTAGACTTTTTAAAAAAGATATCTTTTCTGCCTGGAATGCTTTCTGCCTTCTTTTCTTTATTTATTTTATTTTTATTTTATTTTATTTTTTATTTGAGACAGGGTCTTGCTCTGTTGTCCAGGCTGGAGTGCAGTGGCACAATCACAGCTCACTGCAATCCCCTACCTCCTGGGCTCAGCTGATCCTCCCACCTCAGCCTCCCAAGTAGCTAGGACTACAGGCATGTGCCACCATGCCCAGCTCATTTTTGTATTTTTAGTAGAGATAGGGTTTCACCATGTTGCTCAGGCTGGTCTCGAACTCCTGAGCTCAAGTGATCTGCCTGCTTTGGCCTCCCAAAATGCTGGGATTACAGGCATGAGCCATCATGCCCAGCCACTTTCTACTTTCTTGATCACCCATTTAGATCTTACTCCCTCCCAAAGATGCAGCTCAAATCCAGACATCATATTATTCTGACCAACACGGTTTTTTTTTTTTTTTTTTTTTTTTTTAAGATTCTGGCCATTATATACTGAATAAGAGACATACACATTTGGAAATGATTTCAATGGCTTTGTTTGTAACTTCTTTTGCATTTACGTGTATGATTCCTCAAAATAATGTTCAATAAATAGATGCTATAAAAGTCAGAATAATAACCCTCGAATTTTTTTCTCTAGCTATAAAAGTCAGAATAATAACCCTCCAACTTGGAGAGGTAATGAAAGAAGATGTTTTCTCAGTGGTTGGAATTGCTGCTGCCTGTACTGGCATAACCCAGTTGTTCAGGAACTATTGGATGCTGGTGCAGATATCATTTCAACTTTACATTTTCTCGGCTTATGTAGTCAATGGTTTAATCTATGCTGATGATTAAATATCTCTTTATTAAAAACATGAGTTTTTTGTTTTGTTTTTGTGTCTATTTTTCCTTTTTAGTTCCTAAAGCACAGATCGCTCCAGCACCACCAGTAAATTAATTAGGAACCACCAGGGAGTTTTATTCTGGGAGTAGGAGTTGAGGGTCGCTTTGGGGGAGTTCATTGTCGTGTCCTTTCTTCCACATTTCTCAAGTGTTGTTATAAAACATTTTGCTTTTCTGTCTGGATATGTACTTGCCTGCCTGGTCTATTTACCACCCCTATAGAATCATCATCTTCTCAAACTATGTCTACTACGTTTGCTTTTGCATGAGTTGGACAATTAGGATAGTGTTCTGCGCCTTAGAACCCTCTTTTAGACCAAGTGACCTAAAACCTCAGGCAATGGTTTTAGGTCAGAGTATTCCAAAGTGCTTTCCATAAAACTGTTTTAGGATGAAAATAGAGCTTATTCCGGGGTGGGGGTGGGGGGAAGGGTGGGGGAGACATTTTAAATGTCAGATAAAGTGGCCTCAACAAAGAGAAACAGATTTCTTTGCTTCTTTGCTGCAGGACTTCTCAAGGCCTTTGGCAGGCTGCTGTGCATGGTAAAGCTCCACGAGGGCCAGGTTTCCATGTGCAGCTGTGCAGACAGTTGTGTTTTTTTTTATAACATTTAGTATTTTAGCATTGTTTTAACAAGGCGTTTTCACATCCTTCGTGCCATTTTAATTGGTGTTCTTTTTGTTTCCATCTCCATTTTATTATGATATCTTCTTTGTTCTTAATGAGCAGCTCTGATGTGAATGGTGCCTCTAGGAGGGAAATAGTGACCTGAAGCATTTGGCATGAAACTCTTGTTCTTCAAAGAACATCTTTCAGGCCTAGCGTTTAATGGGGAGCACCGTGGCAAACTTCAGCCTGGGCCATTGCAAATCCTGTAATCAGAGTAAAATGGAAGTTTTGCCACACAGCTTGTCTGGCCACTAAAATGCTACCGGCTTGGCTCAGAAATGTTCAAAAGACCCCCTGCATAGAGGATGAGTCAAAGACTCAACATGCAGCTATTCCTTTGTGCTGCTGGGAAGACCATGCTGTGAATCCATTTCCTACTTACAGACTCCTGTTTTCCTATTTAATTAATGTCATATTTTCTCTTCTATAACATTTAGTATTTTAGCGTTGTTTTAACAAAGCATTTTCATATCATTCGTGCCATTTTCATTGGTGTTCCTTTTGTTTCCATCTCCATTTTATTATAATACCTTCTTTACTCCTAATTTTTCTGCTTTTTAGTTTTCCCTTATTTCTTTTCATTCAAAAACTTAACACAATTTTAATTGTTCTCGGCTTCTAATCTTTTAATTTACTTTCTTAATCCAAGTTTGGTTGCATTTCTCTTAATTGCTTTATTTCATTATTCATTTTGAGGCTTTCATCTTTGGAAAAAGGGGCAAATTTGGGGATCAGATTATATGGTTTTGACTACCTTCCCAACCAGTACCTGCCTGGGTGTCTTAAGTGAGTTGTTTAACCATTCTCAAAGCCTCAGTTTTCTAGTCTGTGAAATGGACTTCGTGATAAGTTGTTGTAAGTATTAAATGAGAAAATGCATCCAAAGTTCTTAGCCCAGTGCCTAGCTAGATAAGAAATATCTAATAAAGGTTACTTCTAATGTGAATATTATTACATTTTAAGTTGTTTTGTCATCTTTTTATTGTTAAATTTATACTTATTTAATATTTTTGATTATTTGTTTCTTATTTTTTCCCCCCATTCACCTTTAATCTTTGGAATTTTGGATGCTGACATCCTTTTTCAGTTCTGTTTCACCTATATTTCTCCTCATTAATTTTTTCCGTTTCTCCTGAATTTGGTTATTTTTATGCTGCCATCTTTATACAGTACATGAAGCAGAGACGAAGGGAGAGCTGAAGTTAGTGGACTCACAGGGCTAGCAGGGTGGTCCCAGGCCACAGAGGCACTTCTTGACTGATGAGTGACTGCGCCCCCTCGTAATTCTCCTGTCTCTTTTCTTGTCAGTTCTCCAGAAAAATCCTACTGTGAGCTATTTCCCATTGGTTAAGGGCACATCTAAGTGCTGAAGTAATGCTGGTCCGTCACACTCATCAACCATGAAGAACCACACATCGAATCCATCGTTTCTGGCCTTCATGGTCTCTCATTTATCTTCTTTTGTTACTTTTCGAAGGTAGTTTCTAAATGACTTCCTGATAGGTCCTCTAGTCTTAGATTATAATGTGATTCAATTTATCTTGCTCAGTATTCTCCCACGAGATTAGGAGAACCCAACATAATGCAAATGCTCCCTTTTTGCGGTATCAGCTCGGGCTGCTGTAAGTGATGCCACAGACTGGGCATCTTCAGCAGAAATTTATTTTCTCACAGCTCTGAAGGCTGGAAATCTGAGATCAAGGTTCCTACTGAGTCCGCTCCTGGCGAGGGCTTGCTTTCTGGCTTCCAGGTGGCCACCACCTCACTCTGCTCACGTGACCTTCCCCATCATGTGTGCAGAGCGAGACAGAGACAGGAGCAGAGAGAGACAGAGCTCCCAGGGGTCTCTTCTTCCTAGGACATCAGTCCTATTGGATCAGAGCCCCGCCCTTCTGACCTCATTTAATCATAATTACTTCCCTAGAAGCTCTGTGTCTTAATACAGCCATGTGGTGGGTTAGGACATCAACAGGTGAATTGTGGGGAGACACAGACATTCAGTTCATAACACCCATCTTTGGTATGGAGAAAGCTGACCAATGGCCTGGTCTGCCAGCACTGTGAGGTGACATTTCTCACCACCCACTCCTGACTGAAAGCTGGCTCCCTCTGGCTGCGACATTCTTTACCTGATTCCACTGACTGGGGTCATTGGGAAACTCTATTCAGTTACCTCACCAGGGCACCCACCCACACAGCCCTGGAATCTCACCGAAGCCACCTGTCCAGGAATTGCCCAGATACAGGCACACTGACCCCCCGCTGGGTCACAGTGCTTACCTCAGAGAACTGCTGCATCTGGGGCCGAGCCCTTTGAAGCTAGTGGTTTTCTTAGAGTGTGCTTTTCTTAGAATGTAGCCAAGAGTGTTGATATTTCTCTTGGGTTTTAACATATTTTTGTGAGGCATTTGGATTTTTTTTTTTTTTTTTAGACGGAGTTTCGCTCTTGTTGCCCAGGCTGGAGTACAATGGCGCAATCTCGGCTCACCGCAACCTCTGCCTTCCGGGTTCAAGCGATTCTCCTGCCTCAGCCTCCTGAGTAGCTGGGATTACAGGCATGCACCACCACCCTGGCTAATTTTGTATTTTTAGTAGAGACGGGGTTTCTCCATGTTGGTCAGGCTGGTCTTGAATTCCCGACCTCAGGTGATCCTCCTGCCTCAGCCTCCCAAAGTGCTGGGATTACAGGTGTGAGCCACCGTGCCCAGCGAGATATTTGGATTTTAGAAAACTAATTTCTCAGTTTATAAGGAACCAAAGAAATACAAATCCCTCCTAACAGCATGGTTGTACTGGCGACTTGGAGTCTATGAGCCGGACACCTCAAGTCCTACCGCAGGATTCCTCCTGCTGGCTGTACTTTAGGCTTTGAGAGTTTGGGTGCAACTGACCTCAAAGTTTTATTCCTCCCGAAAACCTACACACGCTGTGCTTGCACTGGAGTCTGTATTTATTTCTCCATTTATTTTCCTGCATTCCACATTCTCTAAGATAGAGAAAATTCTCTGAGGACTTGAAAACTAGATTGAGGTCTGGGTCTGATGGAGGTGTGGGATGCCTGCTTTTGTTGTGAACGCCTGGCCTGGATACCCTGCATCCTCATCATTTGGGGATGCCAATTAAACCTGCAGATTCTGAGCTCCCAGGAGGGGGCCCGTGGAATCAGGCCCCTGGGACTTGGACAACACTGTGGATATTGCCTAAAATCAGCACTTTTAAACAAGTTCCCGAGATAATTCTTACTCTCACTCCAGTGTTCCTCTAGGGCAGCTTTGTCACCCAAACAGAAAATTCTTAGAAATGTATTCATGCACAGAATCTAGCATGCTGAAGGGTAGCACTGGAGACCAAGCTAGGGGAAGTTACCTCCTCCCTGCCGAGGGTCGAAGGTGGGCTGCTGTGCCCACCAGTCCTGGCTCTGGTTCAGCCCCCTCCCCACACAAAGCCAATATCCTGCTAGGTTTCAGCCCAAAGTGACAGCAGACTGGCTCCCCATCCTCTCACATCTGTTTCCCCAGAGGCCTGGCCCCTCTGTCCATCATATGTGGCTTCTAATTTTTTGTTTTACCTCTGGAATTTGACAACAGTTCCTGGAGGATCTAGCATGTATACACATTGGTTCTTTCAGCACTCCAGTTTCAGCATCCACTTGATAGCTTCCTGTGCCTCATGCTCGGAAGCGGGAATTCTGACTTGTCTTGCACCCACTCCTGTCTGTGAGGAGCACAGGGTATAAAATCGACAGGTCCCAGAGCTTAAGGCTGGCTCAGGGTGGTGGGTGCTGTGGTAGCCAAAGCTGGGCTTGGCCATGTAACACTTCAGACTGGAGAGTGGCAGGCTGCCATTTTATTTTATTTTATTTTATTTTATTTTATTTTATTTTATTTTATGTGGACAGAGTCTTGCTCTGTCGCCCAGGCCAGAGTGCACTGGCGTGATCTCGGCTCACTGAAACCGCCACCTCCCGAGTAGCTGGGATCACAGGTGCATGCCACCTCACCCAGCTAATTTTTGTAGTTTTAGTAGAGACGGGGTTTTACCATTTTGGCCAGACTGGTCTTGAACTCCTGAACTCAGATGATCCACCCACCTCAGCCTCCCAAGTGCTGGGATTACAGGGGTGAGCCACTGTTCCCCGCCAAGGCTGCCTTTATTTTTTATACATTTTTTTGAGACAAGGTCTCCCTCTATCACTGACGCTGAAGTGCCGGGGCTTGATCACAACTAACTGCAGCCTCAACTTCCTGGGTTCAGGCAATCTTCCCGCCTCAGCCTCCTGAATATCTGGGACTACAGGGATGCACCACCATGCCTGGCTAATTTTTTTATTTTTTTTGTTAGAGACAGGGTCTCACCATGCTACCCAGGCTCGTCTTGAACTCCTGGGCTCAAGCTGAGTTGATCCTCCCGCCTGAGCCTCCCAAAGTATTGGGATTACAGGTGTGAGCCATGGTGCCCAGCTGGACGCCTCCTTCAGATGTCAGCTCTCAGTCCCCAGGTTGAAGCTGTGGGCATAATTGTAGGAGTCTAGCCCTATAACCGTTATGCAGCTGCTGCTTCAACTGCCCAAAGGACTTTGGAGAAGATCCTCCCGGCTACCAACCGCTTATTCAACCTGCAAAATGTGGTCATTCCATGTACACTCACTGGGGAGACTGAGTTATTTGCCTTATTTTATGGCCACTTGGGATGGATACAAGACACTGATTAAGTTAGGAATTTTCCCAACTCAGAAGTCTAGAGGGAACCAGGTAGTTTTTCTCTGCATACTCAGGAGTATAACTCATAACCTTCCTGGTCAAGATTTGACCTGCTAAGACTGCGTTTGTCAGCCAATGGCCAGCAGGCTTCTTGCCACTTTGCCATAGATGATGATATTGCTGCACTCACAGTCAGCAAGTCCAGTGTGTTCCAGGATCCCATTCCTGATGCCAAATGACATTGAGTCATCATGTCTTCCTAGACACTTGTTGGCTCTAAGAGTTCCTCGGACGTTCCTTGTTTTCGATGACCTTGACAGTTTTGAAGAATGTTGGTCAGGTATTTTATAGAATGTTCCTTTGTTGGGACTTTTTTCTCACAATTATACTGGGGCTATGTGGTTTGAAGAGTAAGGTACCATTTCATCCCATTATATTAAGGGTATACTCTATCAATATGACTCATGACTGTTGACCTTAATCACTTGGCTGAGGTAGTGTTTGTTGGGTTTCTCCTCTCTGAAGTTTCTCTTTTTCCCCTTCCCCATGCAGAGCTCTTTGGAAGGAAGTCACTATGCAGAGCTCACACTGAAGGAGTAGGAAGTTTGTTCTTCCTCCTTGAGAGCAGGTACCTACCTACCTATGGAATTTTTCTCCAAGGGAGACTGGGCTCTTCTCCCCCATTGATTAGTTTACTCACTTATTTTTATCAGTATGAACTCAGGAGTATTTTTTTATTATTTCAATTATAATCCGGTAATACATTATTTTGTTGTTGAACTTGTCTGGGAGCTCTTTTATTGACTCGTGTGTCCCTTTGATATGCTGCATATTGTGGAGTTTTCTTATTTCTTTATCTGTTGCTTTGTTTTCTGGAGCACTTTCTTACTTCCTGGCACCACAAAATACTCCAGACTTATCTTGTCTATTTCTTGTTTTAGTCCTAGAATCAGCCATTTCTCAAAGGTGCCCTGTTTTCTTTTAATGGGGAATAGAATCAGACATCAAGATGTGGGTGCTGGTTTTATGGTATTTTCGATGTTCAAAAACTCATACAATTAAATTTTATGTAGCAAAATCTATCAACCTTTTACATTCTATTTTCTCACTTGCTTTTAAAATTCCTTCTTTCTAAAGACAAATAGGTGGATAATTATATGAATTTAGACGTAAATAATCTGCATATATGCCCTTTCATTTTTTTTAACATTTGAATCTTTAAATATATGCGCTATACTTTTGGTACATGGTGTAGATGTTTTACAACTTTATTCCCAAAATAAATTACCAATTCTCTCAACAGAAATCATTTTATACTTTTTAAGTTATTTTTCCTTGTGTTTTGAGTCTTGAGATATGGGTTGATTGGATTATGGGTTAAGCTGTATGAACTCAATGTAGTCTGCAGGCCCCTTAATATGATTGATGGAGTGTGTTTCCCTGGTAAAATCAGCATTGCTTTGCCCTTTCCTTCTTTTATAGATATATATATTTGAGACAGGGTCTCACTGTGTTGCCCAGGCTGGAGTGCAGTGGTGTGATCTCACCTCACTGCAACATCCACCTCCTGGGCTCAGGCGATCCTCCCACCTCAGCTTCCTGAGTAGGTGGGACCACAGATATGTGCCACCACGCCTGGCTAATTTTTGTATTTTTTTGTAGAGACAGGGTTTTGCCATGTTGCCCAGACTGGTTCTTGAACTCCTGGGCTCAAGCAATCCTCCTGTTTTGGCCTCCCAATGTGTTGGGAGTACAGGCATGTCTTTCTTACATCTTCATGAAGAGCTTCTGAAGGCAGAGGTGTCTTCCTGCTGTAGAAGTCTAGAGAATATGTTTCTGCCCTTAATTGAAAAGTCTATATGCTCTCATGTATTGCCACAGAGAAAACTTCAAACTCTCTGTTGCCCAAGTGTTATCCAGAGCATGGTTGTGAGAAACAGAGCACTAAATCATTTTATGAAAGATCTGTAGGCTACTCAACACTCTGTATCTTCTGTGTGTCACCTCCAGGGTAATAAATAAATAAATAACAGAGTGGTAGTTGACTTGGGTCTACCAGTTTGGGTCCTCTGTAGAACTGCTCTTGCTAAACGGTGTTGGTTTTTGCTCCTTCCTTGCACAGTGGTATGCAATGAGAAGCAGCCACAGTTAAATCACACCTGGATATATCATTTGGGGCCCTTACAATGGAAGATGTGATTCTCTCCACTACCCCGTGTCTCCTCTTTGGTTTGGCTGATAGGAAACTCAAAGCCAAATCTATCTCCATTTACAGCAAAATGTTTGCCTTTGACCGAATTTTCCTGTCTTGCTTCCAATTTTGCTTTGTCCTAATTTCCTTTTCCATTTCATTTTCCGTGGTATTGGATTTAGGGTTTCTGCACCTTGGCACTATTGACATTCTGGGTCCGATGATTCTTTCTTATTGGAGGCTGCCCTTTGCTTTGTAGGATATTTGGCAGCATCTCTGGCCTCTGCTTGCTAGTAGCAGCTGCACCCACCCCACCCTCTCCAGTTGTAACAATCAAAAATATCTCCAGAGTTCTCCAAATGTCCCATGGGGAGCAAAATTGCCTCTGGTTGAGAACCACTAGATTATATCATGCCATCACTGAAATATTTTGGTTATAAGGCAGTTATAATATTTTAAATTAATAATAAGGAAATGAATAAGTCTTAACTGGTGAAAAGGGGAGAAAGGGAGTGGAACATTTATAATTGGACCTGGAAATTAGAGTCTTACTACGTTGCCCAAGCATTACTATAACAATTCTGAACCACTGCTTGTCTATTCACCTGGTGGTTCTTAGATGGAATTTCACTGAAGTATCATGTCTTTAAAGAGAGAAGCTTCTGAAGGGGAGAAATAGAGGATGTATGATGGACAAGGCTTCTTTGGGGATGCCCACTCCATGCAGACAAGGAAGATGCACCAGGCTAATCAGGAGCCAGTGGCAGCAGGGTACTGGCCAAGCCCAATGTCCATGTACAGGCAGTTCATGGCCCATTAGTGTATGGTACTTATCCCAGAATATGTGGACATGAAGAAATGAAGATGGAGGACTTGAGTAGGTGGTGAAGATCATCAAACTGGGATACAGGAACTAGGTGGCCACTTTGGGGGCACCATATTGCTTCTAAAGACTATTTTATGGCTGCTTTATGTGCCAGTGCATTTGTGTACCCCTTGAGGAACCTGCCTGTGGCCAGCAGTGGGTAATGGAAATTTTGTACTTTTAAATTTTATTGTGAAAGACTATTAAAGTTGTCTATTATCCAAGGAAACCTTTACTAGGCTTTCAAAGCCAGAGCTAAAGAAAGAATAATAGGTAGTGTCCAGGCAAATATTTTAATGTGTCTATTCTGATTTATCTAATGGTAATATGCATTTAATCATGAAAGAATGTAGGTTTTTTTTTTTTTAACAGCACTCCAGGCTAAGGATCTTGCATTACAGTAAATAATTGAGAATTGAGCTTTACACCATTTCAGCCAATTGAAGTAGTGACATAGAGTACATTTTGCCCTTTGCTTGAAGAAACATGATTTTGTTCAGCTTTCAGTGCACATTCCTTTGCAATTGAAGCACAGTGTAGTTTCTCTTTTGTTATTGCAGAACAGCTGAAATGAAAGCATAAATAAACATGTAAGATGTACTTTTGAAAGCAGAGCTATAAAACTCAGTTCCATATTCATCATGGCTTGGATGTCCAGAACTTGCTTACATCTATCTGTGGACTTTTTTGTATCAAGGGTAGACAAAGAGTTTTTAAGAAAACAATAAATTTCTTTAGTTTAAAATCAGGTCATGTTCCCTTTTTTAATTAAAAAAGGAGTGATGATTCATCTTCCATCTCCCAACTAGGGTTTTCCAGTAATGGCCCTTGATGGCGCTGTTTCAAGTTGTGTATATCAGGAGAGTTTCAGCTGCAAAGGGACTGGCCATTGGCCACAGTAGTGTTGCCAAAATGATGTTTTGGTTAATTGCACCGTCTAGTTTATTTTCAGTCTTCCCTGCTAGACAGCACTTAGCATTGTTTTGCTAAATTCTATATTCGTAAGCTGAGCACTAGGCCAGGTGTATAATAAAAACTTACTACGTATTTGGGTCACTTTGTATTTAGTGATAGTGGGCAATTTGCAAAGCTTATCCTCCAAAGGCATAATAATGGTATTTATAACAGTTGGTCCCAATTCTTGAGAATCTGTTTTGTGCCATGTGGCAGTTTGGGTTCTCCTGGAAATGAACCCTGAAATGGACTTGCGTGTAGGGAGTGCCCTTGAATTCAACATCTGTGAAGGAAGGGGGCAGAAAGGGGAATGAGCCAAGGGAGAGGTGAGGTATAAAATAGGACAGAGCAGAAAGAAGGCCAGCAGACCTCATAGAGTTCTGGAGCTGAAATGGTCATCAGGGTTGTTCCATTCTGTGTCTGGCCAAAATGGCTGGGCCTCCACATCCCTGTCTTTGGGTGTGAGTCACCATTGAAAAGACATGACCTTGGGTGAGGCTTGAAGAGGCTGGCAGCTGAAGGCATATGCTGACAGCACTCCCAGCACCTGGCTGCAGTCCCTCCTGGAAGAGGATATGCCTGCATGTCTCTGTGTCCTCATGCCCAAGCCATTCTGCCAGATGCTTTCCACCTAGTAGCTCTTGTCTTCACTGTGATCCTTAAAGTTAGCTAATATTTTTCCCCCCACTTTACATATGCAGAAACTCGGGTTCAGGGAGGTTAAGTAGCTTGCTAGGTAAACAGTGTTCGATATTTAAATTAGGGTCTGAGTCCAAAGCCTGTACTCTTTGGATTTCTCTAGAGAATGGATCAATCAAATAAGAAAAGAAGAGCACATTGGGAGTCAGGAGACTGAGGTGTGGTCTGGCTCTGCTGCTAACTTCAAGTTTAGACTCAGTTGATCAAGTCCCTTGATAACATGGAATTAAAGTGACTTTTGAAGAACATGAGTACCTCAAGGATCTTGCTAAAATACAGATTCTGATCTAGTAGGTCTGGGATAGGGCCTGAGATTTTGCATGTCTAAGAAGCTCTCAGGTGATGTCTACACTGCTGGCAAACTAAAATCTCAGAAGACTCCAAAGTCTTCTTCAGCCCCTAAAGTAAATGAGTCTCAGAAATATAGGGACAGTTCTTCCCTACAGAAGAATTCCAATTGATAAACATAAAAGAAATTAAGAAAATACAAAATTACCACAAGAACACCCCTGTAATAATTGTGGCAGATAAAATCCACAGATGGATGCTAAAATTAGAAGCTAAAAGTTTTAGGAGAAATACAATATTTGCATAGTATCAATGTATCTCCCCCTTAAACACTTATTGATTACAAAGAAAAAAAATAAGGTTAGAGCAGAGACCCCCCTTAACCATGTGATCAAAGTCAATTATCACCAGTAATAAAACATGTTGTCATCATGTTGACATATCAACATCACCTCCATATATGATGCACTGAGAAGGAAGCATCACTTCTGTGTATTCTTATCCAGAGCACACAACCTCAGTCTAATCATGAGAGAATATTAGACAAACCCAAAATTGGGATCATGCTACAAAATAACTGTCCAGAATGTTTTGAAATGTCCACATCCTGAAAGACAAGGAAAGGCTGAGGAAATGTCATAGATGAGAGGAGAGCAAGGAGACATAACAGTACAATGTGGGATCTTGGATTGAATCTTGGAACAGAAAACGGATGTTGGTAAAGCATGCAAATGTCAGTAGTTGATAGTATTGTACCAATACTTAATTTTGACAAATGTATCATGATAATGTAAGATTAGATATTAACATAAGAGGATGCTTGGTGGAAGATAAATGGTAACTCTGCTCTATTTTGTAACTTTTCTATAAGCCTAAAATTATTCAAAAACAAAAAGTAAAAAAAGTAAAAATATTTACAGATATATTCTTCAAAATTTTTTTCAGACATATTTTATACACAAATGCACTCATACAATAGAGTTTATTTTGACTTTATGTATTGCATGATTTGCAAATTATGATTTTGCTTTTAATTTTCTACTATTTTTACCTCTTTTTTTCACCAAAAAAAGTAAAACTCAGACAATTTTGAATTACTGTAGTGGTCATAGATACCTTTTGGCACTGCTGAATGCAATGCAATTCTATTTTGTAGAATGTCCATTATTTTAGGTTTGTCTGTTATCTCACAGTATCTTCTTGCATTGCAAGATATCTTATGGTTAAAAATAATGATGATAACTAACACTTATTGTACTTACTGCAAATGAGGCACTGTGCTGAATTGTTTTTAGTGCCTTACTTCATCATTCTGCCCAATAACCCTATTATTATCACTACTTTACAGAAAAGGAAATAGAGAAGTAAAATAACTTGCTCAACTTCACATAGCAATTTGTGAAACCAGGATTTGAACCAAGGTTACTTAACTTTCTAAGAAAGCTTTTAGTTACACTGTCTATAACACCGTGGAGTCATCTGACCAATTTATTTCAGATAAATTTGCTTTAACATGGAAGGCTACCATCACTGAACCAGCATTTTATTTTATTTTTTATTTTATTTGAGGTTATTTTATTTTATTTTAGATCAAGTCTTGTTGTGCCATCCAGGCAGAAGTGCAGTGGCATGACATCAGCTCACTGCAACCTCTGCTTCCCAGGTCCAAGTGATTCTCATGCCTCAGCCTCCTGAGTAGCTGGGATTATAGGCACCTGCCATCATGCCTCGCTAATTTTTGTATTTTCAGTAGAGACAGGGTTTCACCATTCTGGCCAGGCTGGTCTTGAACTCCTGACTTCAAGTGATCCACCTGCCTTGGCCTCCCAAAGTACTGGGATTACCGGCATGAGTCACTGCATCCAGCCTGAATCAGCATTTTAAAGATGGCGTCACAATGGCAAAGAAACCAGTCAGTGTTTTGTGATCCTCCACCCAGTACGGGCACAGTAGGGCTTCCAGAAAAGACAGGGGTCCCAGGTTGATCCCTGCCAAATTGTTGGCTCAGAACAGCTGTGGTTGGGAAGGTCCATGGGCCGGGGAGCAGGTGATGAAGGACTTCAGCATCTGTATCAGCGCTCCCCCCCCCACCCCGACAGCTGCGGCCCAGTCCCCAGGATTCACTTGGCACGGACAACTTGCTAAGTAAAGCGGGGGGTGGACCACGGCTGGCTCCTACCTGGACAGGCCTCCAGCTAACTCCAGGCTTGCACAGCAAATACGAGAAAAAAAGAAACAGAAAAATAAGTTCATGTGCCCTTTCCTGACTTCTCCTGGCACCTACAGCTCTGACTGCAGAGATGGTCCTGTGGTCCCAAGACAGAGGCTGCAGAAGTGAGGGGCACCAAGAGGCAGAAAGATATCAGTAATTTGGAAAAACATTTCCAACTGGGTGCAGCTGGCTACACCTTTTCTTCTCCAGGTGACACTCAGGGAGGATAACATGCTCTCATGGGATTATTTTAGGGTTTCCTTGACTTAGAGTTTCCATTCTTTACTATTCTGCCTAGGGCACAGAAAGTACTTAGTATTTAGTAAACAGAAAGTACTTAGTAAACCTTGTAAAAATGATTGATTTACACTTTTCTTTGATAAACACGGACAGACAATGAAGGATTTTAACTGAAGACACTTTAAGAAAAGCAGCAGGTCAGGTGGGTGGGGGGAAGATGTGAAGTGTTTGGGAAAATGCATAAAACAGAATTAATTTTTAAAATAAAAATTGAAGAACATCTCAATTAGCAGTCTCAAGGAGAGTTGTGGGGGCTATTGTGCCAAAAAAGTAGGCTGCTGTGAAAAAGGAAATTTAAAATGTGATTGCTGAAGGAGCCCCACTGATATTGGCAACAAATACCAAATAAACACTGCTAAATTTGAATTAGGGGTTTAGAAACTAACTTGAGGGATTTTCACAGAACATAGAATGAAAATATAAATAGGAATTACAAGATGGAAGTGACTGAGAGGATTGATTTAGTGTATCCAACATATGTTTATTCTCTTTAATTGAAACAGATGGAGAAGGGTTAATATTTAAAGATATACAAGAGAAAATTTACCTAGGCTAAAGAAAGATTTGAGGTTGCTGGTGAAAATTTCTCCCAAGCCCATATAAGATATTGAAAAAGGCACACACATATACATATCCTAATAATATGTTCTAATTTCATGGGTAAAAAGATAAATTCTATACATCTCTAAACAAAAAAAAAAGCAGAGGGTAGGGGTAGAAATCAACCAAAAGTGTCATCGAATAGCTCATTTACCACACTAATTGCCTGATGACAAAGGAGCACCATTCACCAAGATTGTGAACCTGGATTCCTTTGTGTAGACAAACTAGTATGTGTATATACTTTGAGACATGAAAATACTGAGGAAATATTCTATTAATGCATTATTTCTGGCAAAAAAAGTTCAAGGACCTATACCACTCATTAAAACCCATCAGAATACAGAACGAATACAAGGGAAAGACAGTGCATATGTGAGACAGTTATAAGCATTGAAAGCAGTAATCCCACAGATAAGCCAAAATATATTTTGAAACTATATATTTTGGGAATACAACTGTGAACAAAAAAGTCCTAATAATAAGAGGCATAAATTAATAACATCATAACAATCCAGAACTAAAGTTTCAAATGGATTTTTAAAATATGTTGGATAGAAGTATTTAATTTTTCAGAGCATTATATTACTCTTTATTCTTTTTTATAGACTCATGTTTCTGTTCCATGGATGAGCTCTCTCATATAAGGGTACGATATTGCTTTTTTGTTGTTGTTTTTGTTAGTTTTCTTCTGTTCCTTAATATCTCTGTTTCTTCCAAGTTCTTTTTACCTGCCTGTTTGTTTTGGTCTCTGTATTTCCTGTTAGAAGCTTTCTTCAACTATCTGGCAATCCTTGACTGTGTCGTCGCATTTAGGAATGAGATTTAGTCTATCAGTTGGTGGAACTCACTTCATTCTGGGGGCCCTCGGGTCTTCACATCTATAGGTGTTTCCCCCTGAGCTGGTTGTTTTCTTCAGAGAAGCCTCCAGACTTCTTCCTGTGGATGTGAGTTTGACTGCGAGTTTGGGAGCTGGAGAAAGCTCAAGTCAGCATGGTGCAGTTTAGTAATGTCCGTCACTCCTCTTCTGTGCCTGGTGCCTCTTAGTCTGGAGCTTCTTTTAAAAAAATTTCTCTGAGAATAAACTTTCTGTTGATTGCTGGGGTGGGTAAGAGGATGTGAGAGCCAATTTTCCCTATATACACCTTCTCTTATGTTGGCTTCTCTCGAGTTCTAGAACTTTCTATGATTCTGTGATGTGAATTGGCTTGTTTCCTGCTGACTTCCTTTTTTGGGCACTAGTTTTTGGTCTTTGCATTTTTTTAAAAAACTACTGATCTCCGTCAAGCCCATTGTTAAAAAAATATGTAGATTATTTCTCATTCATTGTCATTATTTCTTGAATTTTCTTGTCCGTGTGAAATTACTGCTTTTCCAGTGTTCTTCTGCTGTCTGGACAGCATTGGAAAACGGGAGTGGAGATGGGCATATTCCTGTCGATGTATATCCGTGAACTTTGGGGTAACATTTCCACAAAAGTGTCTCCCCCCACAAAAAGGAAGTCTCATAGAGATTTTGGTTGGAATTACATTAAACCCATACATTATTTTAAGGGGAAAAAATCTTTCTCATGTCTAGTTTTCCCATCTGGGGACGTCGATGTCTCTATATTCAGTTCAGAGCCCTCTTGTCAGCATCTGTTTTCTTTGTATTGGTCATGAAGCTGATCAAGGGACAGTGGGGAGTGGAAAGACTTTGAAGAGGCTTTGAAGAAAGACAGAGTTTTCCAGCCTGCCTTTCCAAGAGCTATGTGGCATCTGACAATTTACTCAGTTGTCCAGACCTCATTTTCCTGAGCTCTGACTGAGAAAAATGGATTTTTTTTATATATATATTGTTGAAATGCTTTGTATAGTAAACATGGAGACAGTAAGCCCACTTGTGGAGCTTTGAGAATCAGAAAGTTCATGGGAAATGTACAGGATTGAGATAATATTTACTATTTTATTAGAACAAGGCACTTCTAGGTACATGTCTATGTATTTTATGCTTTTTGTTGATGAGATAAATGAGATGTTTGCTTTTTGAAGATTGCAATTTTTTTTTTGGTAGTTGTTAGAAAAGCAATTTCTCTTTGGAGATGTAGTCTTAATCTTGTTACTCAAATTCCATGTCAATTCTAATAGTATTTTAAAATCATTTCTTGGATTTGCGAATAATGAATGACTGCCTCCATTTTCTTAAGGTTCTATAAATGTGGTATTGGTTTCCTCTCTGGCAAAATACTTATTTACAATAGTCAAACATCTTTCCAAGTAGTCATGTGTTTGCATGTCTGTGTCTAAAATTTTATTAATAATTTCTAACATTTCTACATTGTGGTCTAATGATGTGATTTATCAAATATATTGATATATTTGAGCATGTTCCATTTACAAGGAAGATGTACTTCCTGTTTAGTAGGTACAAGTTTGATATGTACTATTAGTTTTTCCTTATTAGTTAAATATCAGAAGACCAATTTCATTCACTCATTCAGTCACTCACTCATTCATTCATTCACCTGCTTTATCTGTCAAAGACAAAATAAATTATGCTAAAATATCCCCAGTTTAGTTTTTATTTGTCCCCTTTGCATTTCTAGGTTAGTGAGTTCCCTCCATTCTCCAGTGAATTATCTTCTCTTTGTAGTACTCAGTGGTTTTCACAAGCATTTGTATTGTTCTCCTTTACACCTTAGGTGTATTTGTTTGAGGGGGCAAATAGTGTATACTAGGAAACATTAGTATGCATTTGAAATGAAATTTTTACCCCTAGCATCTTAAAGAGGAAATTTCGAGAAAGCCCTGTATTCCAGCACAGGAAGCAGGAATGTCTTAAGCCGCACTGTACTGTTTCTGCTGGAGTAATCTCCCTGCTCTCAAACCTTCCTTCATTGGTAGGTTCTAAGATGCATTTTTAGAGTGATGTTTCTTCCATAGTGAAATAGGTGTAATATTCTGGAAAGGTTAGGTGTTATATTTTTGTTTTGTTTTTAAAATTATGTAACATTTGATATGTACAGAGATCTGTAACCTCAAAACTGGAACATTACTGAAACTGCTTCATCTACCTGGTTGCTCCTCCCCAGTCCTGAACTTTGTATTTAGCGTGACCTTCTGTGAGGGGTACAGACTGGAACACAAGGCTGTGGCTCAGGTGACTTAGGGAGCCCGCCTTTTGCTTTCAAATCATGGAGTAAATTCATGCACCTCCTGAGGAACATCCTCAAGTGGCTGGCTAACTTGTAGCACGACTTTCAAACTAACAAACTTTGTGCTTTGCTCTACCAAGTGAGACCACATGTAGGAAAGTTCTTGGAAATTATGAAATTGTACACACATGTAAATGTCCTTATGAAATGCAATATACTGCTATCAAATTTAACAACTTTCTAAAATGTCCTCAAAGAAATAAATTCTTAAAAATAAACAGTAAACAGAGAATATACCAAGAGGGCTAGAATACATGGCAACTGGAATTTGGAGTGGAAAGAAGGAGACTTTGGGGTCAAAAAGGGTTCATAACTCTTCAAAGGCATTTTTTGGTTACAATCCAAGATGAGAATAGGAAGAACAAGTGAACAGAGGAAAACAAATTCATCTTATAAGGAATCTGAGTTTACTAAAAATTATTATAACATCTTTACAGAAATTTGTATTTTACTTTGGCAAAATAATTTTTTATATATATATGTATTATTGAAATGCTTTGTATAGTAAACACGGGGAGGTTGATTTAAAACATGCTATTTGATAAATTTGCCGAGTGTGTACTTCTCTACTCAGTGAGTATTACTGTTTTGCCTCTTCTCTGTGGCGATTGTCTCTAAGATAATAAAAGCTGGAGAGCATTTATCACGGTATACAATGGACACTGATTTTATGAAATTGACTTCAGAGAAACCCTTGTGCTCACAGGCGTGCTGAGCTCAGAGAGGTCCTGCCACCTTCCTGGGTCCAGAACAACAATCTCACAGGTGTAACAGCGGATTCATGAATGAACACAAAAGGCCTGTGCTCACAAAGGCCTTTTATTCATGGACAGAACCACTTGGACTGGCAACAGTCTACATTTCACTGGTGTCTTTCCTTGTTTGTTTAAAACAGTAAATCCAGAATGAATCCAGTGACAGTGATACAGGAAGAAAATTAGCACTGCAGTTAAATACTTAAGAACACTTAACTGGGGGAAATAAATTCTACCAATTCTAAACTGTGATAAAGGATCAATAGTTAGAAGTGTTTTAAAGATGACTTTTTAATAAAATTATAAAAGAAACACAAGACCAATATTTGTACATGAAAGACTACCATATAAAGAAAAACATATTCTTTGCAATACTTTAAGATTTTGGTGTGCATTAAGTGTTCGTCAGCTTCATACTCACAGAGTCTCTGAGGTATCTGGGACAGAGCAGGCCCCCAGTAGATGTTTACTGAATTAAGTGAATGAATTATGGGGTGTGCCCATGCCAATCTTTCTTCTCTCACTTTTCTTATTGGTCATTACTAATCAATGGTATTTCTCTTATCTTAGTACCTCTGGAAAGATAAAACTAGTGAATAAATGTAGAATTAATATGAATTTTGCCACACATAATGAAATAAAATTAATATTTCAGCAGTAACACAACTGCATTATACATTATATATCAAAACAATGTATAATGCTATCTATTTCCATGTTTGGCTTGATTCGTCTCAGAAAAGATAACCTCAGATAGTAGGCTGTCACTAGTGAGTAAATGAATTAACAAGTGCTAATTAACAATTTCATGATTCATTCCCAAAACCTTTTTGTGTCAGTCCTTAATATTGTCACCAGACATTTCTGGTTCTCCATCTTCCAGGCATGTGGTAGCGCTGCTCAAGTTAGGTGTGGTCATGTGACCTGTGCTGGCCAATGGAATAAGTGGAAGTGATGTGCGTTACCTCTAGGTTGAAGTTTATGAGGCCATTCACCACATTATCTTCCCACACCAAAGTGATCAGGAAACCATGGGTCAAGCTGAAGCATCCATCAGCATCTGTTTCTTATAAGCAGGCCTTCCTTACCCACCCAGATTAGACATGTAGTGCGAATGAGAAAAGAAACTTTTATCAGATTAAGTCAATGAGATTTGAGGGGCTACTTGTTACCACAGCATAATTTAGCCTGTCCTGAGTGACATATGTTCAGTCACAAACCTGGGATTTGTGTTAGGCATAGTGGAAGTCAATACTAATAAAATATGCATCTTTATTTCAGAGGAATTTACATTCAGTAGGAGAGGCATGCATATAAAAAAGTGCCACTCAGCCTGTAAGCACAAAGTCAAACATTTATGGGACACATTAAACATTGTGGGAAGTGTTGCTTCAGGTGTAATGGCTTGAATTAATCTTTAGGAAACTCCAGAGTTTTCATAGTTGAAAATGGATTCTTTCCAGTAGATTCTATCAAACACCCCAAAAAATGTTATCAGTAGATTCATTCCTCTGGCTGCATTATTCAAGTCCAGAGTGAAAAAAAAAAATGTTTTTACATTTGATATATTAAATCATTTCTGAGTAGCCTATTAAAATAATAATTTTGACCGTGATATTCAGATACTTATATGAAAACCATTGCTGTACTCACACAATAATAAATTACCGTGTGAAATTATGCAGTGAATTGTGCTGTCACAGGGTTTATGTTTATAAGAATAAAACTGATATATTCTTTTTTTTCTTCTTCTTCTTTTTTTTTTTTTTTTTTTTATTGAGACAGGCTCTCACTCTGTCACTGTCTGGAGTGAGGTGGTGCAATCTCAGCTCACTGCAACCTCTGCTTCCCAGGCTTAAGCAATCTTCCCACCTTAGCCTGCCAAGTAGCTGGTACTACAGGCACATGCCACCAAACCTGGCTAATTTTTCTAGTTTTTGTAGTGGTGGGGTTTCGCCACATTGCCCAAGCCGGTCTCAATCTCCTGAGCTCAAGCAGTGCACCCATCTTGGCCTCCCAAAGTGCTGGGACTATAGGCATGAACCACCATGCCCAGCCGATACATTATTTTCAAAATAGTATTCCCTCACATCCACAGAAATGTAGAGCACAGATTTTGGCCTTAAACAGTCCTGGTATGAGTCCTTGCTCCCCTAAGATGAAAAGTGAAGATGTAGTCTTGTACAGGTAACTCGTGTATCTTAGCTTTAATTTCCTTATCAATACAGTAAGTATAATAATAAGGCTTTTAAGCTTCTTGTATTGATTGAGATAATTCAACAAGCACTTTGTGCAGTGTTTTATTTGGAGTAGTCACTGAAGAAATGTTTGCTAAATAGTACTAACTATTACTTATTACATTTTCTCTTCTTATAACCACATTGCTTCCAAAAACTTGTCAAGGTAAAAGGCAAGACAGGTTGGCCAATATGGGTGGTTATTATACATAAACCACAAAAATTAAAGATATTGGGGAAACATACCAATTTTCCACTTTTCTTTGAGATTCTTATATTCATGATTTTGCTTAAGGGAATGCATTAAATTTTTTTCTTGCATGTTTACTGTAGAACTTTTAGAAAACACAGATAAGCAAAAAGGATCAAGTAACAAGAACTTACCCATTATCTCAAGATCTGGACATAACTACTGCTAATACTTTGGCATATATCCTACAAGCATATTTTCATGCATATGGTGGGTGCATACAAAATATGTATAATATATATTTCTGAATGAAAAAGGAACTGGGTACCGCTTTTTAAAAATTGGATATTTCATAAACACCTGCCACACATCTCCCATCTGCCCCTCCAATCCCATCCCCTCCCCTTTCCATCTTGCCTGCTCCATCAGGCAGTCATTTCCACCCAGCGACCTCTCCCTGGGTTCCAGTTACCATACCCTCCAGACAATGGTAATTGCACCATGCTTGTAGTTTACTTTCTTTTTGTGAATAGTTCAAAAGGCTTCAAATACCCAATTCAAGTGTCTCATCTAGTTCCTCCTGGGACCCTGACTTACACACCGAGAGAGGTTCTCAAACTGTAGTGTGCATCAGAATCATGCGGAAGGTTTGTTAAAACACAGATTGCTAGGCATCACTCTCCAGAGGTTCTGATTCAGTAGGTGGGAAAGGGCCAGATAATTTGCATTTTTAACAAGTTCCCAGATGGTGCTGGAGTTGCTGGTCTAGGGACCACAGCCTGAGAACTACTGCAGTAAGCATTCACACCATTGCATGAATGTGACAGTTTATTTAACCATTTATCTCTTATGCAAGTAACTCTGGCTTTTATATCCTTTTAGCTAAATCTTTATACATTGATATGTTTGTTTCCTTCAAAAAAATTTCTAAAAAGTAGAACTTGGGCACAGGTATACGCATATTTTTAAAGATTTTGAGATTGCCAAATTGTCCATCAGATAGTTTTTATGAATTTATGATTCTACTAACATACAAAAAGCATTTCGTTATATCTTTACAAATCTATGAAAGCATTTCCTTGTATCTTTACAAATATAGTACATACACTATTTTCTTGTTTGTTAAAATCCTCACCAATTGATAAATGATCCAATTAAACTATTGTTTCACTTCATACTATTGTGATAACTAGTGAGATTAAACAGTTTTGCAGATACTTTTGCAGTTCCTTTGCACTTACTGATTTGTGGGTGGAATCTTCATGATCTTTGCCCATTTTTCTGTGGGTCTATTTGTCCTTTGTTTTATAATTTAAGATATCCTTTATATGTAAAGAATTCCCTTTTATACATATTTTCGATATTTCCCCACAATTTATTGTTTGCCTTTGGATTTTTGTGGTTTTTTTATGCAAATACTTTTTTTCATTCTATGATCAGAGCTCTCAATGCTTCACTTGTGGTGTCGTGGTTTAGTCTTGCGGTTAGAAAAATGAGAACTGCCTTCACCCCAGCAGTATGTTACTATCCACTTGGATTTTCTAATACTTTTATGAGTTTCTTTCTTCTTACATTTCAATGCTTCAACTTTATTTTGATAAAAGAGAGATATAATGTTTTCCCTCCATAAATGTCCTAGAGCCACGCGTTGAGTAATTCATCCATTCTCCCTTGGTTTGGAAACGTCACTTTAACTCATCGCAAAGTCTTCAACATATCAGTGTTTGTTTTTGGAGTTTCTTTCGTTCCATTGATCTGTGGTTCTGTTCCAGAGCCACACTGTTAATTATTGTCATTTACTATACTTTTAATTCATCTTATTCATCTTCTTTTTTTGTCAAAATTTCTTTAGCACTTATAATGGCTTATAAATAAAATAAATAAAATGTTATTTCTCCTATTTCTTTCACAAAGGCCAATAAAATTGTGTCAAATTTCACCACAGGGACAAGCTCTTTTGTTCATGAGTCTCAGCACTTCTACGTTCTGGCCCGCTCTGCTGTGCCTTTTACAGTTGATGTCGTATTTATTTATTTGTTTATTTACTTATTTATTTTTACCTTATTCAATTTACTTTCCTTATTTAAATTTTAGAACATATCTCCATTTCTACAGGTTTTTTTTCTCCTCCTAAACCATCAACTTTCTTGAGGGGATGTTGGCCCTGGGTGTGTGAGTTCCCTGGGTCCTGTGGGGTGAGGCGGGGCTGGGACCTTTGAAAACTCAAAGTCCAGGGAGCGGTGTCTCCTGCCAGATCCACGGATGGAACTGTGTGTCATGACTGATTGGGAATGAAGGATGACAAAAGAATCTGAATTTGTGCCACTTTTTCAAGAGGGCTCCCTTTTGCAGTTGCCCATTGGTTTCTATGATATGGTTTTTGAGATTGCTTTGGATTTTTTTAATGCTGTTGGTACAATTATTTTTCGTTATGTTGTTTAATGGTATTCCTATTGGTAATGTTTTAGATTCCATCTGAGAATGAGAAGAGCTGGTGGAGGGAAGTTAGAGATCCCATAGCAACCTCTCTGAAGTGTGGCCTTGTCCTGAGAGCAGAGGGCTCCTACGCCTCTAGATCCCTTGTGTAATTACAGTGCTTGGTGCACAGCACAGGCCTAGGCACTATCTGTTGAGTAAACAAATGTAAGGATTGTGTACAGTTCTTAAATCAGAAACAGCACCAGTAGTGCATGGCACCGCGAGATACATTTTCTCTGGCTCAGACTGAGGAAGATACTTCAAACAATGCTTTCAGATAATGCAGGCTTGTGAGATAGTGAACTCTCCGTTCCTGGAAGTATTCAAGCTAAGGTTGGAGAGGTGATGACTGCTTCCATTATTTTGGAGGGTGAACTTCTAAGGTCCCCGTGTCACTAAGACTGGGTGATTCTGTTATTCCTGGCTAATTAAGCTTATGTTTTAGACTTTTTCCTTTTCCTTTTTCTCCGGTCCCTAATTCCCATATACACTTCTCTACAAAGTGTGCTCATTGTGGTGTCACTTGTGTGCATCTGTGTCCTCTGTGCTATAACTGCAACATGATCTGTTTCCCATGAATGCCCATGGGGGAGGTGGTGCTTGCGCTTTTCATGGGCTTGTGCCTTTTGCCGCCCACTTGTCTTTATTGAACATGCAGATGTGATGGTAGCATCTGTCACTTGCTCTATGATTGTTCTTCTCTCATAACTGGTGGAAGAAAAAAATGACTTCACGTTAATGAACACCATAAACAATTGGATGTCCACTTGAGTGAACATCAAGATCTACCCATTAGTGTGTCTTACCACTCTTGGCTATTTTTGTTTGTTTCCTTGTGTTTTGTAAGGAATTGAAAAAGAAAGCAAGATGATATTTAGAACTTACTTGTTGGTGGATCAGTTTCCTTGGGCTGCCATAATAAATTACTACAAGCTTGGTGGCTTAAAACAATAGAAATGTATTCTCTCAAAGTTCTGGAGGCCAGAAGTCTGAGATCCAGGCATTTTCAGGGCTGCACTCCCTCCTAGAGGCTCCAGGACCCAATCAGTGCCTTTCCTCTCCCAGCTTCTGGGGGCTCTGGTTGCTTGGTGGCTATGACTGCATCACTCCAACCTCTGTCTCCATGGTCTGCCTCCTCTTCTCTCTGTCTCTCCTCTGTGTGTCCCTCACAAGGACACTTGTCATTGGATTTAGGATCCACCCGAATAATCCAGGATGAACTTTTTATCTCAAGATACTTGACTTAATTACATATGCACCCTTTTCCCAAATAAGGTCATATTCACAGTTGCCAGGCATTAGGATGTGGACATATCTTTTGGAGGCCCACCATTCATCTTATTAAAGGCAGTAAGCCAGGAGATTCTGTATGGAGAAAAACTGGGTAAGATCTCACTTGGAGATCCTGGGAATGCCTTTTAATACTGAGTTAGTGGTCCCTATAAACAAAGCTCCCATATTACTGTAATAATAACATTCTAATAATAGCAGCAGTAATTTATGGAGCACTTGTTCTGTGCCAGGCATTGTTCTAACCACCTTTACAAGCATCATCTAAGCTAATCTCTCAACAACTCTATAAAGAAGCAACTATTGTTACTGTTGTTTTGTAGATGAAAACATGAGTCTTAGAGAAGTCAAAGAAATTGCCTAAGGTCACATGAGCAATGGGCAGAGGAGTTGCATACCTTTATTAAACTCCAAAGCCTGTGTGACTATGAAACTCATTAACTGAAACAACCCAGCTCTTTCGGACCTGTGCAGGCAAAGGCAAGGGAGTTGACCAGGAGCACATGGCACAGACGAGAACAATCCTAAAGACTTTTGCTCTCTCCCATCTGTGCAAACCACTCCCAATAAACAAACAGACAAACAAACAAACACCAAGTTTCTTGAACAATTTCTCCCCATTGCCAAGCTATTGGAAGAAAATAACGTAAATCCCATCAGATTCATTACTAGTTTGAGGATTGCAAATACATTTCACCTTGGGTTGGATTGTGAACCATATATGGAAAGGACACCATGTTGATCAGTGTGTATGCACACACACATACACACCCCCACTGCGTGCAGTGACAGAAGTGCTCTTGGTGTGCCAAACACCTCCCTTGTTCTGTCTGGAGGGAGGTGCTGCGAAGACTGGGGAGATGGAGGCAGGTTCTGCTTCTGGCTGGATTCCTCAACCCACCCCACTAGGCTCCCTGACCTTCCATTTGAAGGTCCAGGCCAAGTCACAGACCATACGCCCGTCATCTGGGGAGCTTGCTACAAGTCACCCTCAGGCTCCCAGTCTTCTATCCCCAGCCATCAGCCAGAACCCAGATTCAGTGACCAGTTATGACCCCTGGGAAAGAGTTGCCCCAGGTTCGATCAACTGATCTCCCCCAAATGGTTCTGCTTTAATTCTTCCTAATCCTGTTCATTCCCTCCCTGCCTGCTACATGTGGCTTCCCGGAACCCTCACATCTTGGGTCTAACTCCTGATAAATGGTGGAGATGTTTGGATTTGAAGGAAGGATTTGGACAAGCAAAGACGAGGATATTGCAGGTGACTCAAACAGTTGAGTACAACTGTAAAGAAGGAAGTCATTGTCCTGTTCTGGCAAGAGCAAGTAATTTATTTAGTATTTCTAGAATCTAAGAGAAGAAACTGGGCCTTGGATGGCAGGAGGTGGGCAGGGGTTCATCTTGCCCTGGCTGGCAGATTTCACACAGGGAGAAGAGCCAGGGCAGGCAGCGATGAGTGCGGTTGGAGGCCCAGGCTTGGGTGGAGGTAGCGGGAATGAAAGGGAGCCAATACATGGGGGAAGTCAAAGAGCAGCTGAGGACCAGACTGGGGAGAGGAATGGCCAGAGAGAAGTCAGAGTTGGCCCGAGGCATCTGGTCTGTGTGGGCTGGAGACAGTGAGGCAGCAGGGAAGGCAGGAGGATGAAGGGCTCAGCCATTGGCATTTATTAGTTATTTTTATGATTTGTTTATGCCTCAATTACTTTCAAAAAATTAAAGCAACTAATAAAAAGTGTACAACCAATAAAACGTTAGCACGTATTGAAACAGTGTTTTGTATAAGTTGAGTTGAAGGTGCCGGTGGGGCCTCCTGGGGGAAGATTCAGCAACATTGGGAAATCAAGAGGGCACCAGCGTGTCCTCTGGATTGAGCCTTGAGTGGAGGGGGCTGCTTGGCATCCGTGCTGTGTGCCCAGACTCCCCTCAGTGTACCCCTCCTGTGCTCCCCACGGGAGGACGCACCCCTGCCTCCTTCCCTTGTCAGGCCTCCTGAGGGTCAGGCCCCTGCAGGGCCAGCAGCCCTGGCACAGTCCTTGGTGTATAGTGCGTGTGTTTCAGGGCCAAACTGGACTGGACTTTCCTTTTGGTGTGGAGAGAGGGAGAACCGATGGAGAAAAAGGCGAGGACAGAGAGCGCCACGTCCTGGGGTCAGATGTCCAGGACGGATGGTGCGTGTGAGGCAAGTGCACACTCTTCCAGAATTAGAAAGGAGATGCCGAGCATGGAGCCACACTTCCGTGGTGTACGATTTAGAATAACTGCAGGTCATGATAACACAAGCTCATTCATCAGGGAGTGTCTTAAGAGTGAAGAGTCGTGGCTGAAGGCAGAAGGATGAATCCATGGTTTCTAAAGGTTCCTCCCTCTGTGAGTCAGGGAATGCCCCTTTGTCTTTATTTGTAACTTCTCACTTGTTTCAGAACCTTCCCACTTTTGTAGAAATGCTGTAAGTTAGTCTGGCCTGAAATGTGGTTTCAATGGTAAGGGCTTCTCAATCCCTAAATGATGGAAATAATAAAAGAATGGAAATAAAAGGGATTTTAATTTTCCCTGGCATCTATTTCAAGTATTTTTACAGTGCACTGATTGTTTGTAATGTTTATTGAAATGTATCAATTTCCCTTTTTCTTTTCCTCTGTTTTCACTTTTGTGTCCAGAGTTGGAGATTTCCAGAACACATTGGCAGCCATGTGCATACAATTTCCAACTTTAGAACACTGTGTATGAATTATGTTACAGTATACGTATCATGAGGTTAGAAAATAATGCAAAGGACACTGGGCTTTTTGGTGGGGGGTGTTTGTGTGTGTGTACACAGGGGTGTGTGTGTGTGTGTGTGTTTGAATACAGCAGCCTCTAATGACATCAAAAGACATTAGTAACAATTCAATCAATTATCCATGAAGGTGTAAAATGCTTATTCTGTGCAGTTTAGATAGATTTGAGAACATAAGAGTGGTTTTATTTTTGCTTTTTGAGCATTTGAAAAGGACACAGCTCTCCTATATAGGGTTTTTGGTTTCCGGTTGTATGATGCTTTTTATCCATACGCAGGCATTGTAAGCCCACTCTAATCACTTAAGGTTTTTTTTTTAGTAATAGTTTCCTTACAGTCAATCATAACAGCAGTTGTAAAAATATGCTATGAGTTTATATTAAGACAAATAAAGATGAGATGCTGTGTCTCCAGCAGAAATAAACAACTTCCTTTCTATTTCTTATTTCAATCAGTCATACCAGAGATATAAAACCATGCCATCAGCCATTCGCATGTGTTGAGATTCTGAGTTCCAATCTACATTTAAAAGAAGACTTTCCCTCTAACTCCTTGCCTATTAATATACCCAACCATTCATTCAATTATTCAGCCAGTGTCTATGAGCTCCTGCGTAGTTCAAGCACAGTTGGAGTGGCTGGGTCACAAAGATGAAGTGGACATGGTTAAAAGTCTTCCTTCCTCTCTGGTGACGGAGTTTTTGTTTGTTTGTTTGTTTGTGTTTTTTCTTGGGAAGGGGTTTCACTTTTTTCTCCCAGGCTGGAGTGAAGTGGCGCTATCTCGGCTCACTGCAACCTCCACCCCCTGGGTTCAAGCGATTCTCTTGCCTCAGCCTCCCAAGTAGCTGGGATTGTAGGCACCCGCCACCACGGCCAGCTACTTTTTGTATTTTTAGTAAAGACAGGGTTTTGCCATGTTGGCCAGGTTGGTCACGAATTCCTGACCTCAGGTGTGTTCCACCTGCCTTGGCCTCCCAAAGTGCTAGGATTACAGGCATGAGCCACCGCGCCCAGCCTGCTGAAGGAGATTGACATGACTTTGAAACGGTGAATGATAAGCTAGTAGCCTGCCCAAGCTATAACACTATTAGGATCTAGAAGAAGCACCCAGGGCAGCTGCAGGGTGGAGATGGATAAGGGAAGGCTGACTCCTGAGCCAACTCTTATTATTACTGATATTTTAAGAAAGGATAGCGGTTAGTCACATTACAAGTAAAAGCCTTTCTTTACTAAAAAGATGTGTTGTTTATTTCACATTGCACAGTGTATATTATCCTTCAAATTACATTTTATTGATGATTATAAGTGATTCATAACTTGAGAGAAAGTATAATAGGAATCTTTGCCCACTAAAGAGTAATAAGACACTGAGGTGAGTGCTCCAAGCATTCTGTTGGTCAGGTGGAAAGGGCCCATTTGAATTATTGATCTTAATTAATTACCAGCACAGGACTGAGGGTGGGGCCAGGGAGGGCAGCACAGGCACAGGCCATGGTTGGCCATGGGTGATGACAGGTGCACCTGGAGAGCTCAGCGACGGTGGCCACATGTGGATGACCCTGTGTGCCAGGCCCCCGGGAACCTCACCTCTCAGGCTGTGGGCAGACACTGAATGATGCAAGGGAGGCAAGAGGCATGACCAGAGTGGGGTGTTTCCGAAATACCCCTTTCTGATGAGATGGTGGATTTGCTTCCCATTGCTATAACAAATTATCATCAACTTTGTGGACTAAAGCAACAGGAATTTATTCTCTCAGTTCTGGAAGCCAGAAGTTTCATATTAGGTGTGGGAAGGGCCATGCTCCCTCCCAGGCCCTAGAGGAGGATCCTCCCCTATCCTCTTCCAGCTCCTGGTGGTGCTTGACTTTTCTCGGTTTGTGGCCACATAACTCCAATCCCTGCCTTCATCTCCCCATGGCCTCCTTCCCCTATGTCTCTGTGTCTTCTCTTCTATTCGAGGAATACCAGTTGTTGCAGTTAGAGTCCACCCTAAATCTAGGATGATTTTTTTCTCAAGATCCTTGCCTAATCACCTCTGCAAACACCCTCTTTCCAAATAAAGTCACATCCTGAAGTTCTAGAAGGATGGATATGAATTTAAGGGGTCCACTATTCAGCTGACTCCAGATGGGGGGAGGTTGGAAGAGGTTCAGAGGATGAGATCTAGCAGGACCTGGGAGGACATTACAGAGGAACCTGCAAGGAGAGAAAGAGCATGCGTCGGTGGGATACTGGGGCAGGTTTCAGGAAATGTGTGTTCAGGAAGAATAAGGGAGGAAAGGGTAAAAAAGAAGAATGAGAGATTCTGGAGTAAAAGCCAAACCTTCACAAATTTGCTTTCCGCCCATGCAGGTGTCTTCTAGCATTAAGTCCTAGTTCAAGTACCACCCTCTCTCCTGTAATGGAGAGAGTTACTAGGATCACCTCATTTAATTCTTATACAGTACTATTATGATCACTTGAACTCTAACACACACCGTCTTAAAGATGAAACAAACTGAGGCTTGGAGAAGTTAGGTGGCTTGCTAGTAAATGAATGCTGGAGTTAGAATTTGAACTAGATAACCATACTCTAAACGCAGCACTCCTGAATACTCACACATCACACATACCCCTCACCAACACCGCACCACCAAGTAAAATTGTCCCTCCCTTCTTTGAATCCCCATAGCTGGTGGTCTAAACTTCTCTTTCGGCATGTGTTCAATTACTAACTAGTTTATTTTTACAAATAGATTAGAATACATGTCATGAAGAGAGGGACTGGGCCTGTTTTACTTTTGCGTGATGTCCCCAATATCTTGCACCTGCATTGCACCAAGATCATGTTTATGAGTGTTTGTTGAATCATAGAATGGTATAATTAATTCAGACCACAATTATATGTTCAGCCTATGTGAGAGAGAGAGAGACAAGGAAACATGCCACTATTATACAGTATGTGGTGTGCAGGGATACAGGTGAACACCCAGAGACCTTGGGATGCACCTCATATGTATGTACCAGCTGGGCATGGTGGCTCACGCTTGTAATCGCAACAATTTGGGAAGCTGAAGTGGGAGGACCCCTTGAGGCCAGGAGTTTGAGACCAACCTGGGCAACATACCGAGACTCTGTCTTCTCAAAAAATTTTTTTTTTTAATTAGCCAGGCTTGGTGGTATGTGCCTGAGGTCTCAGCTACTCAGGAGACTGAGGGGGATCGCTTGAGTCTAGGATTCTGAGGCTGCAGTAAGCTGTGATCGCACCACTACACTTCAGCCTGGGTGACACAGCAAAACCCTATCTCCAAAATAATAATAATAATAATAATAATAATAATAATAATAGCATGTATTAATCAATAGGGATAAGAGACACATCCATAGACAGACACAAATCAGTGAAGGAGGTGAACAGGCAATTCACAGAGGAAATCAAAGTCAATAAGTATATGCAAGGATACTCAGTTTCACTTGCAATTAGCAATATGCATGTTAAAACACTGACAAGATATGATTCTACTCTAACCAGATTGGTGAAGTAAAACATTTAAGGGGGGCAGGAAAGTTGTCATTGTTCACTACAGAAAGATATGCACCAAACTGATAATAAACTGAAATGGTGACTTCCGAGCGCTCGGGTCAGGGGTGATTTCTTGGAGGACTTTACTTTCATCTGTAATATTTAAATTGTTTTACCAGGAAAATACTTTCATGTATTACTTGTATATTTGAAATTAGTAGGGAAAGAAATCAAATGCTCCCCCTCAATTTACATTACTGGGTAATTACAAGGAATCATATACTATTCATTGCTACTCCCATAGCCGAAAGAGGACGTTGCATTCCCAATTCTGTCATCTTTCCACTACATTTTGATGATAAGTTAGATGAGATCTAGAAGTTCAGGAAATACCAGTATGGAGGTGAAATGTAGAGCCTAGAGCTGTGTTTCCCAGGGGCTGGACACTTTATTGTCATGGAGGCTGTCCTGTGCATGGCAGGGCGTGCAGCAGCATCCTGGCCTCTGCCCGCCAGATGCCAGTAGCAACCCACCCCCCACCCTCTCTACTGTAAGTTGTAACAACCAAAAATTTTCTCCAGACATTGATGGATACTCCTGGGAGATATACCCTTTTCTCCACAGAGAACCACTGGTGTCGAGGAAAAGCTCAGAAAAAGAACTTAAGCATCCCAACTCAGCCCAATTTCACTTCTATGAGAGTAAAATAATGGGCTTCATTATCATATGCTAGTACTTTGCTCTTGCCTAAAATGATCAGTGTTATAAGCTCCTTAAAATAAATTACATTATATTGCTTTTCTTATCTTTATATCTTAGACACGTCTTATCTGCCTCCTCATGATGCCAATTCCCCACCCCCAGGGGACAATCCCCTACCTGGTGAGGCTGATTGATTTTGAGCCTCTTGGGTAGCACAGAGCCACATGCATAGAGAGTAAGTGATTACTTTGTCTGCCAAAATCATCTTTATCAGAACCACTGGACAGATCATTTAATGCAGGGGTCCCCAACCCCTGGGCCATGGGGCTGGTATTGGTCCATGGCCTGTTGGGAACTTGGTCTGACAGCAGGAGGTGAGCAAGCATTACCGCCTGAGCTCCGCCACCTGTCATATCAGTGGTGACAAGATTCTTATAGGAGCGCGAACCCTATTGTGGACTGCACATGCGAGGGATCTAGGTTGCAGGCTCTTCATGAGAATCTAATGCCTGATGATCTGTCACTGTATATATTATATGTAATAATAAATACATGTATATACCTTATATATTACAGTGTAACAATAGTAGAAATAAAGTGCACAATAAATGTAATGTTCTTGAATCAGCTCAAAATCATCCTCCCCCAGGCCCTGTCTGTGGAAAAATTGTTTTTCATAAAACAGGTCCCTGGTCCCAAAAAGGTTGGAGACCACTGGTTTCATGGACACCCTTGGCTCCCAGACACATCTGAGTTGGGACTCTTGGTTATAGCAGAAACCCATGCAAATTAGCTTAGGCCAAAAGAAGGGGTTAGTCACCATAAGGTTGCAGCCCGTGAACAGACCCTGAAGGGAGAGCGCACTCTCTCTGGCAGAGGTCAGGGTGCCTGGAAAATAGTGGTAGCAGGGGTTACGTTTGAAAGGGCCTTGTCAAAGGTGCATGGTTTGCATTAACAGAAAGCGAATTCACAGATCATCCAGGCCTGGAGGATGGGATGGGAAGTGAGAGTGAGTTCAGGAAGGACTTATTAAGTGGATGCCAACTGTCCAGTGAGAGATGAAAGTGGCCCAGCTGACCGTGCAAAGGTTGGGGTAGAGTGAGCACATAGACCCCAAGGAAATCAGAGTCGTCTGAGCTGAAAGTAGGGCGGAGCAGCACATGTGCAGGGTGAGTGTCCTCTCCCACACAGGGAGGAAAAGAAAAACATTTGTGCCAAAGGTTAGGCAGCCAGGGGAAACATGAATGAAACCAGCGTCCTTGAGCTAGAGAAAGTGACACTATTGTGGATCAGCCGCATTTTTGCTTCCTTACAAAAGCTCAACAGGGGTACACTGTGGTAGGTCAGATGGGAGTGCACAAGCATGAAAATCCATGGACTTGGTATTTGAGTCTGCTCAAATTTTAACTTAAACATGAGAATAAGTGTGTGAGTTTAGAAAAAATAAAATGCTTGACTTTCTTATGTGGAATGAAGATTATGCCTTTACAGTCAAGGAGTTCCATATATTCTGAGTGCTGGGAAATGCGATTCCACTAAACGTTGAACTGTCCAAAGTCACTAGTGAAACACGCGTGTGCATACACCACACACACACACTCAGATGGTTAAGATTTCATGTGCTGCTTTTATAAAATCTCATTTTTCACAGTTGTATTTTCCAACCTGTAAGTCTGCTATATCTTTAGGTCTTGCTCAAAGCTTGAATGAACGTTGAAAAGTTTGGGCATCACACTTTTGGTCAGCCACTGCGTGCTGGCCAGGCTCCAAGGAAAGGACAACCCTCAGGGGCTCCAAGGAAAGGACGACCCTCAGGAGCTCCATGTGCGCATACAAGTGGGAAACAGCCTCATAAAAGCCAATTCAATACAACAGGTTTTAACAGATGCATGTGGTACAATGAAAGGAAAAAAGCGGTGTTTAGTTCATATCCTAGAAAAATCTCTAAGCCTGAGATTTTGAAGAATTGTCTGAGAACGAAAAGCTATCAGACTTGAAAGTATTTAATACAGAATCTTCCTCAATGGATTGGGCATTCTTATCCCTTCTCCCTGTTGTTGGCTTCATTGCAAGGACTCTTTTGCAGTAAGATGGCATTTGTAGATAATAAAAGTAAAATGCTTTTGGGGTCTTTCTTTTGACAGTTTTTGAGATTAGTTTAATGTTACTTGTACACTGTGAGCTTTAAGTTTTGATGAGCTGAATCTTCAAGCAGATAAAAGATTTTTACAGTTGCTCGGTGTTATGTAGATTCCTTATAGGTAAAAAAAATAAAATAAAAGGCCAGTCACGGTGGCTCACGTCTGTAATCCCAGCACTTTGGGAGGCTGAGGCAGGTGGATAACTTGAGTTCTGCCATTCGAAACCAGCCTGGCCAACGTGATGAGACCCTGTCTCTACTAAAAATACAAAATATATATATATATATGCCAGGCACAGTTGGAGGGGGATGTGTAATCTCAGCTACTCAGGAGGCTGAGGCACAAGAATCACTTGAACCCAGGAGGTGGAGGTTGCAGTGAGCCGAGATTGAGTCACTGCACTGCACTCCAGCCTGGTGGACAGGGTGAGACTCTGTCTCTAAATAAATAAATAAAATAAAATATAAACTACAACTCTTAATATTTTCATTATTGGAAAAAATAGAAAAAAAAATTTCTAGTTTTAGAAAATTTTTAGTGTTTTCTAAAAATTTCTAGAAATCCTAGAGATTTCTAGGATTTTTTTTTCAATAAATTGTTTCACACATGCCCATGTTTATACATCAAATCCATATATACATCTAGGCAGGGTTGAATTACCCCCATGTTTACTAGTTTAACTATTACTATATGCATTAAATGTAATGTGTTACCTAATGTTTAATGTCACTTTTATAAACATGCTTTACCTGTGAGGAAAATAAACAAAAAAGACATGAGACAATTAGGGTTCAGCCCTTTTTGCCCTATGTCCCTTCCCCAGAACTCAGAATCTTCTTAATTGGCACAGATCCCTAAAGGGAACAAATGTGACAATTAGAAGTCTGCCCTAATTATAAGAGGCTCACAGGAATACCTGATATTGGGAAATACTCTTATTTTCTGAGTGGCATTGTAAGTGATCCTTGGACACAGCATGAAGAACTCATGTGTGTGGGAGCAGGGACACTTTTTTATTCAGGATAGAACAAACAAGCAGCCAGAAGGACACATACAGCTAGACCACTTCACATTCATTTGCCTTTGTCTAGCACTTGAATGTGCCTTTAAGCACCCACTGTCTGTGGTTCCTAATCCTGAGTCTCTCCAAAGCAGTGGTTTCACACCACATTGACAGAAGCCTCCGCGTTCAGACACCCCACTCCTTACAGCTAGAGTTGCTCTGATTCTCTATTTTACATATTCTGGTTCTATGTAAAATTTAATCTGAAACTGGGGTTCTCTGAGGAAAATTAAAACAAAGACAGCAGATCCAGGTTTCAGATGTATGATACCATTCCAGTCACATCTGAACCACCTGCCAATGGTGACTAAAAAAGACGCAGAGGAAAATTAAAGGGCCACTTTGCATGGCTAAGCAGGGGAGAGTGGTTTTGCTATCTGATTTCTGGAAAGAATGGTTTGGTTTCCTTGGGGCCAGTCAATAGAAAGTTTGGGTTTCTCCTGAGTATCCAGTGACCATATGTTGCCTCCAGTGGCTGTCCACTCCTCCCCATGTGTTAGGAAAACCATATGATTAAATCAAGTTCTCTAGGGCAGCAGTCCCCAATATTTTGGGTACCAGGGACTAGTCTCATGGAAGACCATTTTTCCACGGGGTTGGGGGTTGGTTTGGGGATGAAACTGTTCCCTTTCAGATCATCAGGCATTAGTTAGATTCTCATAAGGAGCACGCAACCTAGATTCCTCGCATGCGCAGTTCACAGTAGGGTTCACCCTCCTATGAGAATCTAATACAGCCACTGATCTGACAGGAGGCAGAGCTCGGACAGTAATGCTGTCTCACCTGCCACTCACCTCCTGCTGTGCAGCCCAGTTCCAAACAGGCCAAGGACCAGTATTGGTCTATGGTCCAGGATTTGGGGACCTCAGTTCTAGGGTGTGAAAGACTAACAGTTTCACCTCCACCACCCATGTGACTATTGTTTTAAATGATTTTTATTTGGTTTTTTTGTTTTGTTTTGTTTTGTTTTGTTTTTTGGAGATAGGGTATCACTCTGTAAGGCTGGAGTGGGGTGGGGTGATCAAAGCTCACTACAGACTCCAACTCCTGGCTCACGTGATCCTCCCACCTCAGCCTCCCCAGTAGCTGGGACTACAAGCATGCACCATCACACCTGGCTGATTTTTAAAATGTTCTTGTAGATACAGTGTCTTGCTTTGTTGGCCAGGCTGGTCTTGAACTCCTGGCCTCAAGCAGCCCTCCCACCTCGGCCTTCCTACATGCTGGGATTACAGGCATGAGCCACAGTGCCTAGCCTTAAATGAATCTTGATAGGTGGAATATCAGAGCATATTGGGAAGATGTCCTAAATATCCTACTACGTTAGAAAGGGGTTTGTCCCCCAGTTCCTGACAAAGCCTCAGTTTCTGAAACATCATCATTGCTACTGGAGGATCCATGGAGATCCCTTATGAGGGAGGCTGGACCCTTATCAGCCTGGGTTTTCTAGATCATACATAGTGGGTCTCAGAGCCAACCCTTCTCCCAGCCAACTTTGCAAATGCTGTTTCTTTCTTAGTTTCTGCAACTATTCTACTCCTTGATCCAAAGGTGTGTCTTGTTCTGCTTACTATTGATGTCATTCAGAGATAACTCTTATTCCTTCTCTGCTTCCTTGATCTTCTCCCAGTGTCAATCCAGATCAAGAATAATTCTCTGGACTAGCCCCGGACCAAGGTTCTTGTCTCCTGGGATTGAATGAGCTCAGATGAGCTCCCTGGCCACTATATCAAAGCTTCACTGTTTCTCTCCTTTACACTCAATCTTAGTAGCTTTTTTCTCTTTCCTTATGAAAAAAGGTTGTCAGCTCACAATAACAAAAACAGCTCCAGGGAATTTTGTTTCCTTTTTAGGAGATGCACAAAGTTTTTATTTTAACCAACTCATTGATATACTAGAGAACATTGTCACAGTGTCCCTTCCCTTGCCATGTGTGGATAGTAAGCAAAAAAGAATGGTTTAAAGTAGTTGACATTTTGCTGTGCTCCTAACAGCGACTCGGATGGAATATACTTACTCATCTCTGTTTTGTTCTATTTAAAATTTTATTATATAATATTTGAACAAGAGGAATAGATATTATAGGTATATGTATCAGCGAGGCATATTAATAAACAAACACATCTCCCAACTCAAGAATCAGAACAGCTCGAGGTACCTATGTGCTCCCCAATCCCATCCCGCTGATTTCCTGATATCCTTTTCCCAACATTTTATTATGAAATTTTTCTCTTTTTTTAAGATGAGGAGTATACATTTTTGTTGGATTTTGTGGTTTTTTGGTGTACAACATGACGTGTGTGTACACATACACATACACACACACAGTGACATGGCTAAATCAAACTGATTAACATTCATTTCCTCACACACTTACCATTTTCTTGTCGTGAGAACATTCAGAATCCACCCTCAGCAATTCGTACGTATATAATACATTGTTATAGCTACAGTCACCATGTTGTACAATAGGTCTGAACTTATTCTTCTTAAGTGACATTTTGTATCCTTCGACCAACATCTTTTCCATCTCTTATTATGAAAATGTCCCAGCATACAGGAAGATTAAAAGAATTTTGCTGTGAACATTGTCATTATTTTTAAAGTGAGAATTTCTTTGGGGATTTTTGAAGACCATTTCATGAACATCATGCTAAGTAAGTTATGAGTTTCCCTCATGGTGCAGATTGTGAATTTCCAGATGAAAGGCTCTTTATAAGCACCACAAATAACTGTCAAAAATGCAACCCATGTGAAGGCAAATAGAGTAAATCTAATCTTTGCTAGACCTTGTCCGTGGATGTAAGATGAAGTGTTTTGGGAAAAGCATGAAGCCTTTGTGTAACGAACAAGTCATGAACACACGGAGCTAACGTTTCACTCCAGGCTTGTGCAAACTGCCCGCTTTGATAAATGCAGCCTTCATGACGGCTTTTGGTTGTTCTGGTCACGTTTTCCTTCTCACAGGCTCACCTCATGTTAACACCCTCTCAGTTCTGCCACCTTTTCAATACCTAATTATATCTCAAGTCTTAAATTTCCCTTACCCACCAGAGCACACTTCCTCTTAATGCTCACAGTGCCTAATGCCCAGCTCAGATTTGGATAACCTTTTGGATAATTCTTCTCAGTGAGCCATGGAGTGTTTTCTCAGCATAATGTTTACCTATTTCGCAAGTGCTACTTGAGGAGGAAAAATGGATTTCCTGATATAGTAGATGGGATCTGCAAATAAAAGTGGCAAATATGGGCAATTTATTTGGTAAATAATGGTAGACGTTTGTACCCCCGCATTCGATTCTGGAGTCCATTGCTGTGTGCAGAGGTCTCTGTGGGTGAACTGTAAAAGAAACCCTCAACGTCTCCTTTTGCTCTGCCATATTTTTTTCAGAAAGCAGAAAGGGGCTTCTGTCAGGAGTATACAATAGAGCTTCAAGAAGAGGTCGTGAAGCAGTCCTCATTTTGTATTTTAGGGCCATTTTCATTATGCTTCTGTGTCTCAGTCAATTTTCTGTGGCTATAACTGAACATATAAGACTGGGTAATTTATAAAGAAAAAAATATTCTTTATTTGAATCCTGTAGGTTGGGAAGTCCAAAGTCGAGGGGCTGCATCTGGTGAGGGCCTTCTTACTGGTAGGGACTCTACAGAGGCCTGAGGTGGCAGGGGCCTTCACACAGTGGGGGGGCTCACAACAGATGGCCAAACTGGCTTTACAACAGACCCGCTTTTGTGATAACTAACCCCCTCACTCAATAACCCATTAATCCATTAATCTACTAAATCATAAATAGGTTAATCCATGCATGAGGGCAGAGTCCTCTTGACCCAATCATCTCCCGAAAGTCTCACTTCTCAACACTGCTGCATGGCAGACTAAGTTTCCAACACATTAACTTTTGGGGACACACTCAAATCATACCACTACGTGATGTTCTAGAATAAGGGCTCTTTCTCTAGGGACTGGGGGCCCCTAGGTCCGAGTTTCTAGAAGTTTGTCTAGAGGCCACCTGCATTGCAAATACGAGGCAGTGTCTGTTCTCTTGCAGGCTCCTGGGCCTCTTCCTGAGATCCCTTAGATTACTATTTTTGAGGCTGGAGTTTGAAAATTTGCATTATAACAAGCTCTCTGGCTATTACTTTATGTATGTTATAGTTTGAGAACTACTTCTCTAGAGTTTCAGGGTTGAAAGCTGCCTGAAATTGTAGGCAAACATTTTTGCGATTTGCATATTAACTTTTTTTTCTGTGGCATTCAGCGTATTTGGAACTATTAATCTAGAAAACAGAAGCTTGGACCCTGGAAGAATACTGCTGTCTCACACATTTGGGATTGAGTGGTTCAGCTTCTGTGGGAAATGATGCCCAGAGAGGCTTAATGAGAACTTTCTAGGAGAGTCCCAGCACTCTCCTCTCTAATCATTGGTGGTGGGGCCTTCCACAGTGAATCTACCAGTACACAGGTCTGATCATGTCACCCTTCTTTCAAAAAGGTCATGTGATCCCCAGTACCTAATGGCCAGAACCCCAGGATCTGAGCCTGACCTCAGGGCAGTCTGGACTGAGTTTGTCCCTCATCAAGTTTTTCAGTGTATTCCCCACAGTCATCTTTCCTGTGCTGTCTTCCAGCCAGGGTTTGAGCCAGTCACCCTTTTATTCTCCATGTATTGCGGTTTTAAAAAAGACTGTGGATTCAGACAACTTGAGCTCTAGCCCTGGCCCTGCTACTTGTCAGCTGTGTGAGTCTAGCCAAGTGACTTAATCACTCTGAGCCTTCATTTCATCCTTAATAATAGAAGAAAAATAGCACCTACTTCAACCCGTTTTGCGAAGGTTAAATGAGTCTGTGTGAACATGAAGCTTAGCACAGCGTCTGGCACAAACACTTTGGCTGGCACCCTTCCTCCCATCTCACTGCCTTCTTCCCTTCTCTACAGATCCCAAACCTATCCATCTCCCCCTGAAGTCTTCTCAGTTCTTCCCTTTACTCCCCTGCAGGAGGCACTGTCTCCCTCTTCTGAATACTGGTAACACATTATTTTCATCTTTCTTTAGCACTTAACCAATCCTGACTTTGTGAACTTTTCAGGCATCTTTTTGATCTCCCCTGCCCCTGTGGGCAGGGTTTTTTTGGTTTGGTTTGGTTTGGTTTTTGAGACAGAGTCTCACTCTGTCACCCAGGCTGGAGCGCAGTGTCATGATCTCGACTCACTGCAAACTCTGCCTCCCGGGTTCAAGCAATTCTGCTTCAGCCTCCCAAGTAGCTGGGTCTACAGGTGCCCGCCACCATGCCTGACTAATTTTTGTATTTTAGTAGCGATGAGGTTTCACCATGCTGACCAGGCTGATCTCAAACTCCTGAACTCAAATGATCTGCCTGTCTTGACCTCCCAAAGTGCTGGGATTACAGGTGTGAGCCACTGCATCTGGTCTGCAGGGTTCTTATCTAACTATCCCCATGAACCCAGCCACAAGCTTTCTTGCACATTGGAACTTGGTTTTAATGCTATTCATGATAGAGAGGAATTTAGTGTAAGATGTATTCCATGTTACCTAGGAATTTACTGGATTAAATAAGCTACCACTTCATAACATGAAAGTGCCAAATATCAAGTGATCCTCCAGCTTGGCCTCCAGAGAGCTTTCTGCAAAGCTGCTGCTTTCTATGATAGCTCACATGCGTTGAGCTCCTTGATGGTTATTAGGCACTGGTCACTGTGCAGAGCACTGCCTCCTCACACTCGCCCCTTGACTTGGGTTTTCTCACATCCCTAATTTAAAGATGAGAAAGTGGAGGTTGAAAGATGGAAAGAAACATGTCCAAGGTGCCACAGCTAGAGGTTGGGCAGCAAGGGGGACTATATGCTTTGAATCACTGTGGTTCACTACCAAAGCCGCTGTGGCGTTCCTCAACTCCAGCCCACTTGGACCTTCAAGTCTTACAAAGATCCTTTCATTGTAGATTCTTTAAATTAAGGATGGCTTGTTAAAATGGAAAGCTCAACTGCAAAAGCAGCCTTTTCAGAACACTTCCTGAAAACATATTTTTTATGGAGCATGATACCTGATTCATATTCACTAAGCACTGAAAATAATATTGTCTACAGAAAAAAGTCTTGGAGAATATCAACTACTTTCTTAGAAGTGCCAGGCCCTTCACAAGTAATACCGAGGAAAAAGAAAGCATTTTCTCCAGCATAATTCATCTCCTTTCCTCTGAAGTGAGGAACCATCAAAGTTGTTGACACTCAAAAGACACAGGTTCTTGCTTTCCACAGAAAATAATAAATGGAAAATAGCCAAACCAAGATGCTGGAGAGAGTGCCTGACAGCAGCACCCAAGGGCTCCAACTTGAATCAAGCTGTATTATTTGTGCGGCATCAAAGTGAAGCTGAAGTCTACAGCATTGAGAGCAAAGGAGACTGTAATATTAATAGAAGCCTCTTACTCCCAAGTCTGAGAGTTCCAAGTGTGGTAAAAATGGCAACCTTTGCTTGAATTATGCTATGCTTCAGCAGAAGTTCTTTGTGCTTAAGAGCTAGGTATGGTACTAAAATGGAATGGCTTTGTATTTTACTGGTACCTGAACGTCTTAACATGGCTATGTTCACCCATTAAAAGAAATATCATTGGTTATTTGAGAGAATTGTATATTTGCTAAGTTTGTTGTTGTTGTTTTGTTTTTGCTGAGACAGCAAAAAAACCTCTAAATGCAAGGTTTGTACTTTTTAGTTTTAAGAACAAATGACTACAAAAAAGTGTTTTAAATCATTTAGTATTGCTTATTGTCTCTATTAAATACTGCAGCATAGAATATGACTGCCTTAATTTATACCTATAGAAAGTTAGTTAACATCCAAATTTTCCCAATAGTAGCCCATATCTCAGTGTTACATTAAAGAGCCTAAGGGAGAGTTCATTTTCAAAAACATGATTGAGATTTATTTATCACCATCTAAATCGACCCTGAAAGGTGCATTTATTAGATGTTATACAGGAACCTTTGCTTTGTCTGTGGAGGGTAAAATAATCAGACATCTCCAGCAACCTTAGATCTGACTGATCCTGTGACCCCCAAATCAGTAGAGGAGTTTCACAACTGCACTTGCCAGTTTACCTTATCCTGCCCTTAGCAGAGTTGGTAACATTCACTTGTATGCAAGATGCACTTTGCAGAGCCTAAAAGAACAAAAGATGGGGACATCACCAACTTAAAGCACAGGTTGTGTGACTGTGTTTGAGCCTGCAGGTAATGAATGTTTGCCCAGGATTACTTTCACTGCATTGTGGCTCCTGGGACAAGCTGTGTAGGTAGAGTCATCCAGCTCCCACCCCCTCTAATGGTCGGAGGGTGCATAAAGAACTTGAGGATTTTGAGTAATCAAATTGACTTGTATTTTTTATTGTTTTCTAAGTTTTATTTTGTTTTTAATTGACACATAATAATTGTACATATTTATGAAGTACAATGTGATGTTTCAATACATGTGCACATTGTGTAATGATCAAATCGGATAATTAGCAAATCCATCACCTCAAACATATATAATTTCTTTGTAGTGAGAATATTTATAATCCTTTCTTGTAGCTATTTTGAAATATGCAATACATTATTGTTAACCATAGTCACCCTACTGTGCAATAGAATAGCTGAACTTATTCCTCCTATCTAACTGTAACTTTGTAATACAATGACCAACCTCTCCTCATTCCTCTCTCTCCCCTAACCTCCCAGCCTGTGATAACCACTCTTCTACTCTCTTCTTCTATGAGATCAACTTTTTAAGATTCCACATATGAGGGAGTTCATGTGGTATTTGTCTTTCTGTGCCTGGCTAATTTCACCTAACATAATGTCCTCCAGGTTCATCCATGTTGTGGCAAATGACACAATCTCATTCTTTTTTATGGCTGAATAGTATTACACTGTGTACATATACCACACTTTATCCATTCATCTCTTGATGGATACTTAGGTTTTTTCCATGGCTTGGCTGTTGTAAATAGTGCTGCAATAAATAAGAGAGTGCAGATCTCTTGGACATATTGATTTCATTTCCTTTGGATAAATATTCAGCAGTGGGATTGCTGGATCATATGGTAGCTCTATTTTAAACTTTTTGAGAAACCTCAATACTGTTTTCCATAATGGCTGTACAAATTTACATTTCCAGCAACATTGCATAAGGGTTTCTTTTTCTCCACACCCCACCAGCACTTGTTTTCTTTTATCTTTTTGATAATAGTCATTCTAACTGGAGTGAGACAATATCTCATTTTGATTTACATTTTTCTGATGATTAGTGATGTTGAGTATTTTTTGACATACTTGTTGACTATTTGTATTTCTTCTTTTGAGAAATGTCTATTCAGATTTTTTGCTCATTTTAAAATTGAATTCTTTGGGTTCTTTGCTGTTGAGTTGTTTGAGTTCCTAATATATTCTGGATATTAACTCTTTGTCAGATGTATAGTTTCCTAATATTTTGTCATATACTTCTTTTTTTTTTTTTTTTTTTTTGGAGACAGAGTTGCGCTCTGTCGCCCAGGCTGGAGTGCAGTGGTGTGATCTCGGCTCACTGAAAGCTCCGCCTCCCAGGTTCACACCATTCTCCTGCCTCAGGCTCCCAAGTAGCTGGGACTACAGGTGCCCACCACCACACCTGGCTAATCTTTTGTATTTTTAGTAGAGACGGGGTTTCACTGTGTTAGCCAGGATGGTCTCGATTTCCTGACCTTGTGATCTGTCTGCCTTGGCCTCCCAAAGTGCTGGGATTACAGGAGTGAGCCACGACACCCAACCTCTCATATTCTTTAAGTTCCCTCTTAACTCTGTTGATTATTTCATTTGCTGTGTAGAAGTGTTTTCATTTGATATATTTCTGTTTTTACATTTGTTGCCTGTGCCTTATTTAAGAAAATATTTAACCAGTCCAAAGTCATGAAACATTTCCCCAATGTTTTCTTCTAGTAGTTTCATAGTTTCTGGTCTTATATTTAAGTCTTTACTCCATTTTGAGTTGGTTTTGGTATATGGTGAGAGGTAAGTGTTAAGTTTCATTCTTCCATCTATGGACATCCAGTTTTCTCAGCTCCATTTACTGAAAAGATTGTCCTTTCCATAATGTGTGTTTTTGGCCCCTTCATGGAAAAATCAGTTGGCTGTAGATATGTGGATTTATTTCTGGGCTCTCTATTTTGTTCCATTGGTCTATATGTCTGTTTTTACACCAGTACCATGCCGTTTTGGTTACTATAGCTTTGCAGTATATTTTGAAGTCAAGTAGTATGATACCTCCAACTTTGTTCTTTTTTCTCAAGATTGCTTTGCCTATTTGAGGTGTTTTGTGGTTTCATACAAATTTTAGGATTTTTTCTTTCTATTTATGTGACAAATGGCATTGGTATTTTGATAGGGAGTGTATTAATCTGTAGATCACTTGTGGTAGTATGGTCACTTTTTGTAGTATGATCATTTTCACAATATTAATTCTTTGAATCAATGAACATGGGATATCTTTCTATGTATTTGTGTCCTCTTCAATCTCTTTCGTCAGTGTTTTATGGTTTTAAATGTAGAGATCTTTCACTTCCTTGGTTAAACTTTTCCTAGAAATAGATTTTTTTTTTGGTAGCTACTTTAAATGGGATTGTTTTCTTGATTACTCTTTCGGATAGTTCACTATTAGCACATAGAAGTACTACTGATTTTTATATGTTGATTTTTATCACTATATCTTTATTTTAATGCAAGTTTTTATCAAATATTTTTTAACATCTCCTAAGCTCAGTGCTCTGTGAAGGTAAGTGCAGAGTTGTGGGGAAAAAGGCACATAAGATATAGTCTTTTGCATGGGTACTCATCTACCATTTGCAGTTGACCTCACTACTTAGGTTATAATTGAGTTACAGTAACATCAGTCTCATAAATCTTTCCCCTAGGAAAACAGCTCTTCCACTTCTACCACAAGTCTCACTTCCCTGTTGACCTGGTAGGTGGAGCCAGGCTGGAGAATAGATACCTGGTTTTCCTCCCTTATTCCTAGTTTTCCTGCTCCTGACTGCAGGTAAAGATGCTACAAACATCCTCCACCCCCAATACACAATGTAGACTCATTATTAAGTAAAGTAATTTATCTACTATAGTCAGCGTGAGTTAGTGTCATTGGTATGCTGGTAAACGTTTAAAACCTGACAATTTTTGAAAAATGAAGAATATATATATACATACACTTATTTTAAAATATTGCTAATATAAAGGATGTGTAGCACACAGTTCACAAATAATAATAAAATGTAAAATCTTCTTTATATAAATTCTGTGAAGTTAGTTGATTTTCATACAATGCTTACCTTGATTTTTGCCAAATTTCTGACGATCCATAGTCAATCTATGGTTACAACAGATGAATGAGTATAATTCAAATTGAATGTTGTTTGATACTTTCATTTATCTTAACTAGTAAGATATATATTGGAACTTCACTTATTCTTCTGGAATGTGAGTAACTATTTTGCTAAGGATAGAATTTTTCTGAATACTGGAAGAATATATCATCAATGTTTTTTGCTATTTACAATATAACAAGGTAGGTACACTTTTAAGTTTAATCTATGCTATTAACATTTTCTTCATCACTGTTTTAAGACTACACAATTAAAAAATAAATCAAGACGTGATTTGTAGCATTTGCCAATTCTTTTTTTTTATTTAATTTTTTTTTTTTTTTTTTTGAGACAGATTTTCACTCTGTCACCCAGGCTGGAGTGCAGTGGCTAGATCTTGGCTTACTGCAAGCTCCACCTCCCAAGTTCATACCATTCTCCTGCCTCAGCCTCCTGAGTAGGTGGGACTACAGGCACCCACCACCACGCCTGGCTAATTTTTTGTATTTTTAGTAGAGATGGGGTTTCACTGTGTTAGTCAGGATGGTCTCAATCTCCTGACCTCATGATCCGCCCACCTTGGCTTCCCAAAGTGCTGGGATTAGAGGTGTGAGCCACCGCCCCACCAATTCTTACATTATATTCTCACCATGTCCAATTTCTAGCTATCATTGTGATGCTACTGAACATTGAGTTGGGAAGAGATGCCCAGTAGCAAACCATTATATAGCTGTGATACTATGATATATGTATTTGGTCTTCATCCCAATTTCCTGAGATAGAGTTTCTAAAATCCTTGGAATCTCTGGAGTAATAAGAGTGCTTTTTTTCATGCTAAAGAAATGACTGGTTGCTGGATGTCCCTAGATAGCTTCTAGATAGGGGCTGGTCATAAGAAAGAACATTAGCGATTGGGACTTTCAGCACTACCCCTCAACTTCTGGGGAGGGGAGAGGGGCTCAAGGTTGAGTTGATCACCAATGGCCAATGATTTAACCAATCATGCCTGTATTCATCGGTTCTCACGTTGCTATAAAGAAATATCTGAGACTGGGTAATTTACAAAGAAAAGAGGTTTCGTTGGCTCATGATTCTGCAGGCTGTCTAGGAAACTTGATGGTGGCATCTGCTTGGGGAGGCCTCAGAAAACTTAGTGATAGCAGAAGGTAAAGGGGAAACAGGCAGGTCTTAAACATGGCTGGAGCAAGAGGAACAGATGCAGGGAGGTACCACACACCCTTAAACAATGAGATCTCTGGAGAACTCACTCACTATACAGTACCAAGGGAGCATGGTGTTAAACCATTAGAACCACCCCCATGATCCAGTCACACCGCACCCCCACGAGGCCCCACCTCCAACACTAGGGATTACACTTTAACATGAGATTTGTGTGGGGATGCAGATGCAAACCATGTCAATGCCCGTGCAGTGAAGTTTCCGTTAAAAACCCAAAAGGACAGGGATAGTGAGGGGGAAGGGGCTGGCTTCGTGATGGCTGAACACATGGGGAGATTCCTGAAGGGTAGCACACCTAGAGAGGGCACGGAAGGTCCAATCCCCATGCCCCAGAGCTTGCCCTGTGTGTCTCCTCCATCTAGCTGTTCACCTGTACCTTCTGCAATATCCTTTATGATAAACTGGTAAACATAACTAAAGTGTTTCACTGAGTTCTGTAAGCTCCCAGCAAATTAATCAAACTTGAGGGGTAAATGGTGGGAACTGGCTCAGAATTATCAGTGACAACCTACTTCTTGCAACTAGCATCTGAAGTGGGGCCAATCTTGTGGGACTGAGCCCTCAACCTGTGAGATCTGATGCTGTCTCCAGGTAGAGAGTGTCAGAATTGAATCAGAGGACACTCAGCTAGTGTCCACTAGAGAATACCCTGAAAGACTGCTTGGTGGGGAAAAATCCCCACACATTTTGGTGGCCAAGGGTCACAGAAGTATTCTTTGCTGATTATTGTATGAAAGTAGGAAAGAGCACTTTGGCTTGTTTTTTTCTATATTTAATAGTAGAATTTCCATCATTATAGATTCAATACACACAGAAGTACTTCAAAAGCACAGATGACTGTATAATGTAGTAAAATCATTAGGATATGATGAAGTTTTGGCATTTATTACATTTTCCTTTAATATAATTTAATTTTAAGTTATATAATCTAATTTGTAATAATGATTTCATGGTTTTATTTAACAATTGACATGCAAAATTTCTGAAAATTTAACAATCTTCTCTCACAAGGCAGTGTCAGCTGGCTCCAGCAAGCTGGAATGGGATATGGGTTAGATTGTATGTTGAAGAACCCTTAGATGTATTGCAGGAGAGGATGGGCCTATATTACTTGGTAGGTCCTGGCTAACGGGTGGTTTCCAGGGCTCACTTGCTCAAAGATCAAGAGCAAGATAATCCTCACAGAGCTTCTTTGGGAATTTCATGCTCAGAAGTCACCTCTCTTAAACGGGAGGATTCTATTAGAACACACCTTCTCTGATTCATTTCTAACCCCTAGATGATTTATTTGCTTATTTATAAAACATAGCTCTGGCAGTTTGTGCTCATTATCTGTTTGTGCTTTATAAATTACCTAAAAGTTCGTAGCTTAAAGTAACAATTACACACCTATGCCACATAACAATGTTTCAGTCAAAGACGAACCTTATGTATGGTAGTGGTCCCGTTAAGATTATGATACCATGACTGGGCGCGGTGGCTCACGCCTGTAATCCCAGCACTTTGGGAGGCCAAGGCGGGCGGATCACGAGGTCAGGAGATCAAGACCATCCTGGCTAACACAGTGAAACCCTATATCTACTAAAAATACAGAAAAGTTAGCCAGGCGTGGTGGCGGGCGCTTGTAATCCCAGCTACTCAAGAGGCTGAGGCATGAGAATGGCGTGAACCTGGTAAGCGGAGCTTGCAGTGAGCCGAGATTGTGCCATTGCACTCCAGCCTGGGCGACAGAGAGAGACTTGGTCTCAAAAAAAAAAAAAAAGATTATACCATAATTTGTGCCTTTTGTACATTTAGATATACTTAGATGCACAAATACTTACCATTGCATTACAATCGCCTTCAGTATTCAGAACAGTAACACGCTGTGCAAATTTTCAGCCTAACAGCTATAGGTTATATAGGTTATATTGTATAGTCTAGGTGTGTCTTAGGCTGAACCATCTAGGTTTGTTTGAGTACACTCTAGGATGTTCACACAATGATACATTTCTCAGGACATATCCCAGCCATTAAATGACATGACTGTATTGATTTTCTCACAGTTTCTGAGGGCAGGTGTCTAGAGTAGCTTATCTGGAAGGCTCTGCCTCAGGCTCTCATGAGGTTGCAGTCAAGATGTCAGTCAAAACTACAGTGTCTGAGGGCTTGACTGGTCTGCAGGGTCCTGCTCCTATGAGGACTCACCACATGGTTGTTTTCCTTGCTACGTGGACCTCTCCATAGGGCTGCTCAATCGTCCTCACAACATGGCAGATGCCTCTTCCAGAGCAAATGGTCACAGAAGAGAGCAAGTCAGAAGTCATGATGTCTTTTAAGACCTGGTCTCAGAAGTCATACATCACTTCTGCTCTATTCTCTTCACTAGGAGTGAGTCACGAAGTGCAGCCTCTCAGGCTCCACCTGCTGAAGGTAGTGTCAAAGAATCTGTGGACATATTTTGAACCACCACATACCATCATTTTAGGTAAACTTTAGCTCATTTTGTTATTTTGATTCATGCTTTCAAATTTTAGGGTTTTTATTTTACTTTGTAATAGTTCATTATATTATCTATATTTTATTCCTTTAGACACTATTACCTTTTACTCATTCTAAAATCGTTTTTGTGACTTCTATTACTAATATGCCTAATTAATGTTTGAAATTTTGATTTTATGTGATTGAATTTGGGCTTTTCATTCATAGTATAATTTGCTTTTTCTATATTAACTATGATAATCTTTAATAGTTGGATTTATTTCCAACTCCTTCAAGCTTGCCTTTCTTGTCTATTAGTCTGCCTTCTCACCCAATTTGACCAAATAGGTTCTTTTGATAATCATCAGATTCTTTTGGTAATTATAGGCAAGCTCCAACATTTAGAGGAAGGTGGGAGCTCTGTATCTCCTACCCCAAAACTACACTAAAAAGTGATGTGCTACAGCACAAGCCAGTCCCAGACTGAATTTGGTCACCTGTTAGCAAGCAAGCACTAAACGGCTGAATGTCCCATCCATGGACTCTGTGAAGACCCTACCACTGCGTTTTTGGCACCATAGCACATACCTTGTAGGAAGGACTAATTCCAGCACAAACATAACAAATATCCTGGCTGGGTGCAGTGGCTCACGCCTGTAATCCCAGGGCTTTGGGAAGCCGAGGTGGGCAGATCACGAGGTCAGGAGTTTGAGACCAGCCTGGCCAACATGGTGAAACCCCGTCTCTACTAAAAATACAAAAATTAGCTGGGCATGGTGGTGGGTGCCTGTAATCCCAGCTGCTCAGGAGGCTGAGGCAGGAGAATCGCTTGAAACTGGAAGGTGGTTGCAGTGAGCCAAAATTGCACCATTGCACACCAACCTGGGTGACAAGAGTGAACTCCGTCTCAAGAAAAAAAAAAAAAAAGCAAATATCCTGATGACAGGAGCGGCTTACCTTGTGGTAGGATCAGGTGAGGGATGTTCTCTGGGCACAGGGCAGAATGTGGTTCTATACTGAGGGTATCTCTTCAAAGGGATCGTTTTCTTGGCTCACTAGTTTCTTCAGCCCCATTCATTCCAAGTTGGAGATGCCTGTACAATAGTCTGGTTAATGAAAAGTTATTTCCAAATCCCATAGATCAACTAGCAGCCTCCTCTGATACAGATTTAGATTGAGTTTTTTGAAGGAAAGCCACATTCTGAACTGAACACTCCTGTAGGAGCTAAATAACTTCTCCTACGATTGGTGTGTGGGGATTTTAAATCAAGGAAATTCAGTGTTATTTACCCAATCCTAGGTTAATGGTTAAACTCAAGCACACCATCCATATGAAGGCATTTTAAAGCTAACTCCTGATAGATGGTGTGCTTGAGTATAATCACTAACCTTGGGCTGTACCCTCTAAGTGAGAATACTGTCTCGGTCAGCACTGTCTAGGTTCTGCTGTGAGAAACTCCAGAATCACAGGCAACTAAAATGTTGACGGTGTTTCCTTGCTAGCTCGTAGCTGGCACCTCTGATATTGCTGGGCCCAAGGGAAATTAAGGGCTCTGAGGAGTTCACTAAAACTTAAATGTACTGGCTGGAAATAACACATGTTACTTTGGCTCACAATTCATTGACCATATGAGCCTCCTGCCCCCATGCCATATCTGGCCAGAAAGAGCAATCCTGTGAGTGGCTGGAGGGGGAAGAAATGGGGTTACTTGGCCAACAGTACACTGCCTTCTGCTAACACCCTCCTGCCATCTTGTCATGGGAGTTAGAAACAATTCATGAAAAGTCATCAGTGAATATCAATTACAATTATAGGGCTGGTTCTTTTAAACAGCCCACACTTAAGCCAATCTCTGGATTCCTAGAAACTCTCTTCCCGCTGTCATGCATCCTGAGTGATGCCCACAGGGTGAGGTGCACTCGGCTAATCCTACACTCATTCGCTTCCTTTCTCACAGTCCAGCTGAATGCTTACAGAGGCAGTTGTGTGTTTGCCCAAGCTTGTTTATGCCGGTAATACTTACTTTTACAATGACATAATTTAGTTAAATAGTACATAATATTATAAAATATGAGGACAGAAAGAAAGAACGAATCTCTTTTAAAATTGCTACTGAAATAGGAACTGAATAGGCCATATCATAGCTACTCAGATTTCAATGTGCGCACAGACCACCCAGAGAGCTTGGTAAGGGGCAGATTCTGATTCAGTAGGGGAGGATGGGGCCTGAGACTTCACATTTCTAATTAGCTCCCAGGCGATAGGGACACTGCTGGTCCACAGATGACGCAGGGAATAGCAAAATATGAGACTGTTACAAAAGGTTATTGGAAAATCATTAAAATACAAAAAGAGATTGCCTGCAGGTCGCTTTGCTAGTACTTTAAGTTATCCAAGAGCTCACTCCACTTTGGAAAACCTAGACCTGGATATCATGAAGCTGCTTCTTCTTGTAAAGATAATGTGAATACCATTTAGTAAAACACATTTAAAAAAAAAAAAGAGAGAACTTGACCTTATTATGAAAAATAAATACATGGGGTTAAAAGTTTCTGGAGGCATTTTATTGTTTTTAAGTGATCCATTACTTAAGAAAACTTTTTGCACTGGAGAAGAGAGTTTCTGTCATATTGTATTAAATGCACAATTACCAATGGAAGTTGATAACAAGACTTTTGGCAATTAACCAAACTTTAAGCAGATACGTCTCATAAAATGTCAGTCAAAGTCACCTCACTGCCCAGCTCCAAAAGTGCCTGGTACATAGAATACACAAGCAGACCTGCAACATATTTTGAATCTCGGGGCTTTTGGTGTTTTGTTTTGTTTTCTAAGAAGGGGAAGGTTAGTAACATTCAATATTTCAGGAGCCAATATTGGGAGAGAGAAAAACTTGCTAGGTATACTCAAAGCAAATAAATGCTCTTTACTTCTGATATTTCTTTCACACACCCGTGGTCACAGCTGTGGAAATTTTTGTTGTTGTTGTTTGTTTGTTTTGTTTGTTTGTTTGTTGAGACAAAGTCACACTCTGTCACCCAGGTTGGAGTGCAGTGGTGCGATCTCGGCCCACTGCAACCTCCACCTCCTAGGTTCAAGCGATTCTCCTGCCTCAGCCTCCTGAGTAGCTAGGGGATTACAGGCGTGCAGCACCATGCCTGGCTAATTTTTGTGTTTTTAGTAGAGACGGGGTTTCACCATATTGGTCAGGCTGGTCTTGAACTCCTGACCTCATGATCCACCCGCCTCAGCCTCCCAAAGTGCTGAGGTTACAGGTGTGAGCTACCGCGCCTGGCCAGAAATGTGTTTTATAGTCACAGTGGGGGTGGGGAGGGATCATGTAATTCTTCATTGTACGACTAAATCCTGATAAGCTTGAGGGATTTTCAAATGAAAAATGACAATGAAATACATTGATATAGGGGAGCCATGGATTGAGAACTATGTCTCATATTCAGTTGATCAGTGATACATTTGTGGAATAATTTCAGTCCTCATCTTTCTACGCTCTCTCCAAGGGCCAGAGAGCTTGCTGCTAAAGGAAAGATTGAGAAATGCTCCAACCATCCCAAATGGGGCAGTCTTAAGGTTTCCAAACAGACCCATCTGCACACAGATCCACTTCCCAGAATGCTCTCCCTCCATGTTCCAAACTCATCTCCTCCCTTATTCAAGGCCTCTAAGTTTATAAGGGATTGTTCTGTGCAAATTATTCCTTCCTGATTTAGACCCAGTCTCGTTTCTGACTGCTAATAGGTCACTGCGTGACTTCATATCAAATTCCAAACTGGAGTCTGTCTCAAGTATTAATACCATTCTGTGAAAGACAAGAATATTCTCACCCTTCCACAGCTATGTAGTGAAGGACCGTGGGCAAGTACCCACCAAGCAAGGTATCCCAGAAATCACAAAACAAAAAGGCTCATAGACCAAATTAAGACGCTTAATCCCAAAGTTTACTAAAAGAATATAAAACACAAACAATCGAAAACTATGGGGTAGATTAATACACTTGGGTTTTATATATATATATGCAGGAGGAAGGCCCACACTACCTAAATCCTGGGCTAGTAAAGTTCATGTGTCCTGTCTGTCTGCCATAGGAGCCTTGTCCAATGATGGTGTCATTAAGGTGCCAGAGTTGAGTTTGAGCAAGAGTACTCCCAGACTAGAAGGTATCTGAGGCCACTGACATACCTTAGGTCTATCACAGTGATGTAACCAGCCTATAGCTGTAGCTTGCCAGTTAGCTGCGAAACTGCCATGCTTTCTAATTGCACCTCTTGGACAAAACACATGCAGAGCCAGAATGGGAACATACTAGGTGTCACCAGTGGATCATCAATGTCAGGCGTGACCCAGCTGTCACCCACAGGTGTGTGCTCATAACTTGGTCTACCCATCCTTTTCTAGATCTAAGTCACACATTTTTGCTGTCATATATTCCATTTTCTACTTTTAGCATTTCAGGTTTCTAATTTACTGTCAGCATTTAGCATATATGATTAATTCTGCCCAGGTCTCACAGGCCATTTGCTTACTCACTGTCAGGACTTAACACAGACTACGAGATTCTCTTGTGGCATACAAACCACTTACTAACTCACTATCTATGCTTTTACATTGCTTATGTATTTCATCCACTTAATTTGCTTTTCTTGTCTTCTTCAGCAGAATCAAATAATCTCAAATAATACAGCAAACTCATATTATGCAGTAGAATAGGAGGACTGATGGAAAGCACAAAGTACAAAACACATTTTTGATGGCCTAGCCAATAATTAGTGCTCCTTTAAAAAGTGGCACATGATTCATTTAGAAGAAATAAGACCTAGTATTAATAGATCAGTAGGGTGACTATCATTAACATTAATTGGGTGTACATTTCAAAATAGCTAGTAGAGAATAACTTGAATGTTCCTGGCATAAAGAAAAGATAAATATTTAAGTTGATGGATATTCCAGTTACCCTGATTTGATTATATGAATGTATCAAATTATTATTACTTTCACACCAACCTAATATGACATGTACATTGAGTATACATGTATCTAATATGTATCAATAAAAATGACTAAATAAGTAAAGATCAACATCATAAAAAGAAAAAAGTGGTACATTATTGAAGATTCTTTTAATAAATTCAACTAAATCTCCTAATTATAGTAATAACTTATGCACGCTTATTTTAGGACATTGGAAAATATAGAAAAGTATAAAGAAAAAAACATTGTCCTTAATGCTACCAGCTGGTAACAATCATTGTCAACATTTTGGTATACTTTATTTTTTAGATCTTACTTTAATACATATCTTTCCCCATCTGTTTAGGTTGTACATACATTTCTATATCCTTGCTGTCACAGGGCAAACCCCAAATTTGGGATTCAGCCTGGAAGGCCACCTGCGCTCTTGGCTTTACACAGGAAGGAATTCAAGAGCCGGCTGACAGGGTAAAGTGAAAGCAAGTTTATTAAGAAAGTAAAGTAATAAAAGGGTGGCTACTCCATAGGCAGAGCAGCCCCAACGGCTGCCGGCTGGCTGTTTTTAATGGCTATTTCTTGATTATATGCTGAATAACGGGTGCATTATTCATGAGTTTTCCAGGAAAGGGGAGGGAAATTCCTGCAACCGATGGTCTCCCTCCCTTTCACGCCATATAAGGTAACTTCTGGACATTGCTATGGCGTTTGTAAACTGTCATGGCACTGGTGAGAGTGTCTTTTAGCATGCTAATGCATTATAATTGTGAATAATGAGCAGTGAGGACTGCTAGAGTTTCATTTGTAGCCATCTTGGTTTCGGCAGGTTTTGGCCCGCTCCTTTACTGTGTCCTGCAGGATCTTCATGACCTGTGTCTTGAGAAACCAGTCTTGCCGAACTCCTATCTTATGCCCTTTTTCCAAAATATTATATGTATTATATCTTCCTATTTTCATGTGTTTTTTTTTTTTTTGAGATGGAGACTTGCTCTGTTACCCAGGCTGGAGTGCAATGGTGCAATCTTGGCTTACTGCATCCTCTGCCTCCCGGTTTCAAGCAATTCTCCTGCCTCAGCCTCCTAAGTAGCTGGGATTACAGGCGCCCACCACTACACCCAGCTAATTTTTGTAATTTTAGTAGAGACAGGGTTTCACCATCGCCAGGCTGGTCTTGAACTCCTGACCTCAAGTGATCCACCCGCCTCAGCCTCCCAAATTGCTGGGATTACAAGCATGAGCCACTGCACCTGACCACTTCACATATTTTCTATCTAGTGGGAGACTGCCTTTCCCTGGCACGGGCTGCAACCAATTATTATTTTAGAGAGACAGTTAACAACTGCCTGACCTTTGCCTGAAGGTTACATACAGGTTGACATTCCTGGGTGACCTCTCCTGCTCTGTTCCTGTCTGCCTAACTATGTACTCTAACAGAAAGACCTAGTAAGGAAAGGAGATTCTCTGCAGACTGTGAATGCCCCCAACAAGAGACGGCTTTGCAGGGCCATTTCAAAATAGGTCAAAAAATGTATTTTGGAGTAAAATACTTTGATTCCATTCAGCTCTGGCTATGTGTTATGTGATGCTATGCAAACATGTTTGGAATTTGGTAATTTATTGTTACAAAGAGTCTGTTCTGTCAGTCTTGGGATCTCTATTTTAATGTTAATGCTGGTCAGTTGTGCCTGAACTCCAAAGGGAGGAGGGTATCATGAGGCGTGTCCCGTATGGCCCGAACTGGTTTTTCAGGTTTCTTTGGGTCCTCTTGGCCAAGAGGAGGATCTGTTCAGTCAGTTGAGGGGCTTGGAATTCTATTTTTTGGTTTATAAGACCATGGTAATTTCTGTATTTAGTCAGCATTTAATCACTAAATCTTAATCTTAGTAGGCATTTTTTAAAATGCTGAGCTAAAGTGAGATTTTTCTCTTCCTTAAAAATCTGGGACGGGCGGATCACGAGGTCAGGAGATCGAGACCGTCCTGGCTAACACAGTGAAACCCCGTCTCTACTAAAAAAAATACAAAAAACTAGCCGGGCAAGGTGGCGGGTGCCTGTAGTCCCAGCTACTGGGGAGGCTGAGGCAGGAGAATGGCGTAAACCCAGGAGGCGGAGCTTGCAGTGAGCCAAGATCCGGCCACTGCACTCCAGCCTGGGCGACAGAGCGAGACTCCGTCTCAAAAAAAAAAAAAAAAAAAAAAAAAAAAAAATCTGGAATTCTCATTCATTCTCTGATTAGTTCAGATGCAGTGCATGAAAAACTATAAAGCTAGTATTACAGCTATTTTAGAATTTGTCTAGCAGGTTTTCCGGTCTTTACCGGAAAGCCACTCTAACCCTAAAAAAGAAAGAAAAACCATAAACCTGTGTGCTCCCTGGACCCTTCTTTTCTGCAAAACCTTGCTCAAATCAGAGACAAGGACCTTCTTTTCTTGGCTATTCCCTGCCCTGTCCTTTCTCTGAAATCCTTTAAGATGGCCAAGCTCTGTGGTTTCAACCAGGCAAATGCTTCAACAGAAGGGGAAGGGGATGCTCTTTACCCTTTCTCACTCTGTTGCCCAGGCTGAAGTGCAATGGCACGATCTCGGCTCACTGCACCCTCTGCCTCCTGGGTTCAAGCAATTCTCCTGCCTCAGCCTCCCAAGTAGCTGGGATTACAGGCACCTGCCACTAGCCTGGCTAGTTTTTGTATTTTTAGTAGAGACAGGGTTTCACCGTGTTGGTCAATCTGGTCTCGAACTCCTGACCTCAGGTAATCCGCCCTTCTTGGCCTCCCAAAGTGCTGGGATTACAGGCATGAGCCACTGCGCCCGGCCACTCTTCACCTTTTATTACCTTCCTTGAGCCAAAATAACTGTGCTGTGGCAACCAGCATTCAGCACCCTGCTCCCTCATCTGAGGCAGGCCCAATGAAGTTTTCTCTGAAGGACTATTTTTTAATGAGGGAGATTTTTTTCCCCAAGACTTTGGCAATCATTGTGTTCCCCGTACTTACTGCCACAAGTGTGATTTACTTTTTACATATCAGGATTCCCAGATCCTAAGAATGACTTAATAGCAATAGATAACTGTCACATATTGCTAATTCTATTTATTTCCCAAGAAAAAGAAAGAAGTGTTAATGGTATGGTGTTCGTTACTGAGGCTTCAGTCTTAAAAGGGGAATATAAACTTCGCAGGGCTGTGCACTGCACTGTATGTGAGGTCACACAGTCTGGGAGGCCCTGTGCCACCTTGTCAGGCTTCCTAAAGGAGCTCTCAACTTCCATCCACACACAAAGGCGTCCCCTGGGGGCCAGGCCCTGGGCAAAGCTAGCTGCCTCAGGAAGTTGCCCACACAGCCACAGGGCGGCAGATCTGCCAGGTAACTTGAACAACCACTAGCCCTCCCCGCTTGGTAGCCATACTTCTTATGTTACTGCCCCAGAAAGCAGAGCCCACGGGCATCATCACTTCCATCTTAGGCTGGCACCATTGATACTGGTGGGCTGGGGTCGTCCCCAGATACCGGTAGGACCTGGACTCAAGCCGATGTCCAGACTTTTGAAACCAATTGTGAGAAGGAACTTGAGGATGAATCCAAACATCGTGAAAGTTGGGAGATTTATTTGCAAAACAAAAAGTACATACTCAAAAAAACGAAGTGCAGGCATGCTAAAGAGTGAGTTTGCCCCGTGGATTTGAGCTGCTACCTTTATGGGTTTCTTTAACCAAGGGGTGGAATATTCATGAAAATTCCTGGAAGAAGGTAGAAATTTCTCGGAACTGTGGTGCCACCCGTTTTTACACCAAATATAGGTATTCCCAGAACTGTCACGAGGTGGTGGGTGTGTGATTGAGGATGTTAATGAGCATATAATGAGGTTCTAGGAGAAACCCAGGCCAAATCCGGCACCACGTTGGGTCCAGTCGGTCTTAGCCAACTTGGTCCACACCCTGGTTTTTCAGGATTTTATAAGCTCACAGCTTCTGCAGCTATTTCAAGTGTCCTTTTGCTAGTCATGTGAAACTGCCGCCTGGAATTTTCCACATCTCCTGCAACCACTTTGTATTATTCTTATCTTACCATCAGTGTGCTATAGCGGGTGAAATCCCTCCTATCGGCAAATGATTGACTGTTCTCCTTCCTCTCCAATACTGTTAGGAGATATGTGTTTGTTTCTTAATTTTGACACATTATGGGATTTTGATATTTTGGTATTCTAAAGAGTTTAGTATTTTGCAGGTATTTTAATTTTAAAAAGTAGGCACTGCCTCTATCTTTACCTGATTTTATCTGAACCCAAATAGGTCTTATTGTTTCTAAGACAACTATTTTAATCGGTGTCTAGGGTTTGTTGCATTCGATTGTTCAGTTTTGCATAAGTGAACCGTGCTTTGATGACAAACAGCCAACACCTCTACGATGATCTCATTCAGCATTCGAGTCCAGGGTAGTTTGCCACAGGTCTCGGCTCTCAGAGGGTAACTGCATGTGCATGAATCTCCTGCCTCATTGATTTAACGCCCTCAGAAGAAGTGCAGTGGGCCGCTCTCTCTGCACACTTCTGCCCTGAGTGGGAGATGGGCCGGCCTCCGGGGAGAGGCGCTAGGAGTGTGTTTTGATAGTTTCTTCCACAGTATGCACGGCTACGAAGTCAGCTCGGCAAGTTTTTAATTAAGTTTGGAGTTACATTACATACTTTATTTATTAAATTTAAATCTATGGTAGTTTTAAAACTCATATGAAGAAGAATTTGTAATATTTTACATTCATATACATCAGAAAGTGGGAAAAAAACAATTGAACTATGTTTTAAATTGAGTTTTATTTTCCCCCTGCCCTTGAGTCATTTTTAAGTATATACATGGTAGTGTGTGCATCATATTCATTTCATAAAAGCACCGATGGTTGTAGGAGATCAGTGAGCTAAAGGACAGGCACATATCTCTCAAACTCATTCATATTGTTCAATAAATTAAATTCTTAAAGAAAGGAAAAAACGCCTATTAACTGGAACACAAAAGCCCCCATCCCTGGTCCCAGGGCACCTTTCTCTAGTGTGATGTAATCCAAAGGAGAACTTATGGAGGAAAAAAAAAATAGTTCTTGTTTTGTGTACACTCAAGAAAATTAGGAAAGATGAGAACAAAAAGAAAAAGGAAAATCTCTTCTTTTTGGGGCATGGGTGGGGGTCACAGTCTTACCATGGTAGGAACTCACTCATTGAGTGGAAGAGGGAGCGGAATCCCCCCACCCACCCCCACACACTCACACAGAGAAACGACGTTTCCAGATGATGACTTTATGTAAATCAGAGAAAGGCTCCGTTGCCCTAGAACGCCTTCCTGCCACCTGTGGAGAGGCGTTGATTAGCCCCCTGCAAAGCGATGCGTCCTGGGTGGACAGATGCCCAGAACCATGCACAGTGGCCCAAGGAGAGGGTGGGACCTGCCTCTTGGCACAGAGCAATCTCTGCCTCTGCTAAATAAACTTCTATAGCTCCCCCAGCCCTGAACGATTTCTCCATTTTCTGAGCCCCTAAATCTGTATCAGGTACCACTGCATGAAGAACAGGTGTGGCACATGGTAAGACAAGGATCAGCAGGACTCTGCCCACTGGGAGAGGAGCGGTAAGGTGAAGGGGATGTCAGTATGCTGGGCAGGTGGGGGCCTCTGACGAAGAGAGACCGCTTCCAGGACTGGCAACATAACTGTGGCCCCAGTGACACAGGAAAATGCGGGACAGGTTGTGCAAAAATTATTAAGGATTTCAAGATGGCGACAGCAAAGCGTTAAACCCAGCACAGAGTTCTCAGTGGAGGCGCCGGTTCTCAGGCCCCTGGAGCCGGCACTGCGTCCCTGATTCCGTCAGCTGTGGCTGCCCCGTTCAGTCTGAGCAATGACAACCCATGTCTTTCCTGCCATTGCCCCTAAGTCATCTCGTCCCTCAACGCACACACTCCAACACCCTACACACACACCATAGTCACACACCCCACACTCTCACACACACAACCACACATATTCACACATTCACCCTACACATACTCACCATAGTCACACACCCCACACTCACACACACACACCCCACATTCACACACACCACACACATCCGCACACTCACCCTATACACACTCACCCACCATAGTCGCACATCCCACAGTCTCTCACACACCCACTCACACACTCACACTCACACACACCCACACACCACTGTTACACACACACATTTGCACACTCACCCTATACACACCCACCTTAGTCGCACATCCCACAATCTCTCACATACCCACTCTCACACACACCCCCACACACTTACCACACATATTTGCACGCTCACCCTATACTCTGTCACACACACACACCCTATATACACCTATCATAGTCATACACTCCACACTCACACACAAGCACATCCTACACACACCAGTCACACACCCGTACTTCTCTTACATACACTCATACTCACATTCCCACACTCACCCACCCTAACGCACCCCATAGTCACACACCCCACACTCTCTCCTACACTCACACACCATAGTCACACACCACACCACACTCACCCCACACTCACACTCCACACTCTCACACGCACCCTTCAGTTACACTCACATACCACACACACCCCACAGTCATACACACTCATTCACACATCATAGTTACACACCCCACACTCTATCTCACACACACCCCCCACACTCACACACACCACACACACCATATTTACACACCCCACACTCTCACACACAATACAGATTTGCACACTCTAACACACACTCCACACTCTCACACATACTATAGATTTGCACACTCTCACACACACTCCACACTCACGTGCACACACACATCCTCGCACACCTGCAGTCCTCCTGAGACCCCTTTGGGCTGGTCATGTTCTTCTCCCCGGAGAACTGGTGAAGTAGGAAGCACCCTCTCCAGCGTTCTCATCAAGAGCTAGCTGTCTATTGTTCCTCTCACAGCCTGCTTCCTACCTTGTATTTGTTCAATAATGCTAAGCTAAACCATTTCCCTTCCCAGTTCCAAAGCCTGGAATGACCTCAAATCCAATATAAGAGAGTCAAAATATCCTGCCTCCACACGGAGAACCCTCCAGACCCTCATTGCACACTGTCTCTCTCCACGGTTTTCTCCAGGCAAGCTGAGAGCTCTCGCTCAGGGAATAGCCTCTGTGCTTCCCTTTTGCACGCCTGGTCTCTTATGATTACAGTTTGCCTGCCTGTCTTTAGCTGTCCCTTCAACTCACGAGTTTTGCACTTTTAATGTTGACATTTAAAAAAATGTGTTTCATAAGTCTAATCAGTATCAAAATATATTATCTGTATTTACTTAAATATCAACATTTTACAATAAAGTTATCTGTGTAACTGAATCTGAATATTATAGACTTTGAGAGTTTCCATGATCAGTTTATAAAAGACATGTAAAGCTTTTCATTAACAGTTGAATATTTACATTATTCTTTTCCCCCTGGAACTTACATTTCTATTTCACCAACCCCACTGCATTTTATCCTAATACAGTATATCCCTCTGACAGGAAGTCTTCCTCATCACTATGTCATATGTCCTGTCAACAAAAATAAGTACATAGTGAGAATTACATTTTTTTAATTCTTTGTAAACATAGAGTTTTTATATATGAGAAATATCTAGATTAATATATTTTACAGTTGTGATTCATACACAGTTGATTGCACATGTTATACATTTTTAGTAGAAAAAATATAGAATTTTATCCGAAATATATCTCTTGCTGAGTAGGAAGGGGCTTTTATTTCTCTGGTGTTCCAGTACCCATGACTGAGGGCTATTTCCTGTTAAAATGAGACAGTTTTGGCATCAATTCTATATATATATGTTTGGTTTGTTGTTGTGGTTGTTTTTTAATTTCACTGTTGTAAGTAGTTAGGGCAATTTTAAGATTCAATTCTGTTTGTATTTAGGGCCATGGTTATGGTAATAATCTGTGAATAAGTACATAGGAATGGAGGAAGTCACTAAGCGTCACTCAATTTTTATAACTCCTTCCAGGGCTCGTGCCAAAAATCACAAAAAATTATTTTTTAGGTCCTATTACCTGACAATTTGATTAGGTTCTCCTTTATTTTTTAAAAGTACTAGAAACCAGCTAACTTTCAAACAGATTTCATTGGCCCAAATTAGAGTCATTGTCTCAGTTTCTGGAACATCTACCAAAAAAAGGCTTTCCTAAATGACATTAATTATACTTATTTTATCACAGATACCTTCTATAATTGATTAATACTGTTAGAAAAAGTAAGATTGAAATATTGTTCAGTTAGTACACCTTTGTAATATGATGCAGTATTCTTAAATCTTCTTTTAAAATACTTTCGTCAAAAACTTGAGAATGGCAAATTCTGGCTCATTCATGTCACTCAATTAGTAAAATGGTCACCTTTTAACAAAATCTGCAAAGCCAGTCCTCTTCAGCAAATCCAGCAACCAAGTCAGATTTCTTCTCTGTTGGGAAATCCTACCTTCCAATTTTTTAGATTCAAACCCTTTGTGTTAATGTGTGTGCTGAGATGGCCATCCCACTTCTGAGGTTATCTTCTAAGATAAATACACAGGTGAGGCACAGAGCTTTGCCATACTCTCTTGTCTAATGAAATAAAGCTCTTCTGCTGCCAATGTTTTGTTCTGGGCTCATTGCTCTGCTCTTATGGCCAGCTCTTGCAGGAGCAATTTGGCTTCAGCTGGGAAATAGAAGAAACAGGGTCTTCAAAATTTATTACCACTTCTGCCTCCCTGTTGGGTAGTGAGTCTTATTATCAAACATAGCAACATGGCCCAGCATGCTCAGCTCTGACTCTGTTTCCATGCTTTACCCTAAACAAAAATAGTTACAAAGCCAGCAAGATGGGAAACCTTACCAAAGCGCCTCAACAGAAGGAAGCTTCACAAGGACATGATCTCATTAACCCTTTCTTCATTTTCCAGAAGGTTTTTATTTCCAGAGTCTATGTAACATTCACAGTGGCGAAGATACACCTCTGTTATTTTGAAACATGGTAGAAGGACATTTGTGATAGGGGAAGTGTGTGTGCGTGTTATCTAGCTTGAAGACCATGGACAGAAAGTAACAGACTTGCTCTAGGGTGGACTCAAATCCATCACACACTGGCCCTTGATGTTCCTTTTCATCAAAATGTCCCTTGACTGGCCTGCCCGAGTCCCTCCTGCTCTCTGGGCATGGTGAATTAGAGGACACTCCAATGAAAGAGGCAGTCCCAATCACAGAGCTCCAGAGAAGGGAGTTTGGAAGCTAGAAATGCAGATTTCTGAGTCTTTCTCCTAGAGTTGAGGCTGTAGAAGTCCATGAGCCTGTAGAGACAGGATGTACAGAGAATTACCTCTGTGCATGTTCATGGGGAAGCATGCTGTGTTAACACAAAAGGAGGAAGGATGCCCACAAGTCAAATTGAGAATCCATACTCGATGGGATGCTACAGGGCTTTTCTGTAAACCTATAATATTTTTAGGGTAATTATGATAAGAAAAACAGTAATGGAACAGCCAGTGTTAATTCATCTTTACATTCCCCATGGTAGATTTGTGACTTAAGGTACACCAGTGGTAAAGCTGAGGTTTTCTTCACAATTCCACTTTCCAAGTCTTTTTCCTGCACAAAGTCACCAAAGAAAATCAGCAATTCTCCTAAACTCTAGACTAGGGAATCTTGGTCAGAGAATTTGTCTTGCAATGACTTATGTCCAGAGAATGGTCTTGTGTGGAGAGAAATATCTCCGCTGAATTCTTACAACTAAATGAAAAAATTATATGCTTGAAGATTTCGTTAACATTAGGACATAAAAGCAAAAAGAAAAATGCCTAATTGTCCAAGTATAGATAAAGGACTGACTAAAATAATGGTTCGTGTGAAATGAGTATGACTTATGACCCTGGGGTAGAATCAAAGTCCATTTTATCTGTGAGAGCTTCGGAGACATTCATAACAAGGAGCCTTCTATGTAAACAGATTACTTGATAATAATAAAAATAATACTTAGCCAACACTGAACTACTCATGATGCTCCAGATACTGTTTTAAGCACTTACTCATTTAATCCGCAGAGTAACCCTATGAAATACAAGTAGATGGGAAAGCCAAGGGCTATGGAGGTTGACTAACTTGCTGAAGGATACCTAGCTAGTCAGTGGCAGAGCCAGAATTTGAACACAGAGTCTTGTGCTAGTGTCTGCACGATGCACACTGTCCTGTCCCAACAGGTTTCTCATTTGTTTTGGTCAAGCCCTGTACTTCATAGGATCTCTCTCTCATCAAAAAATTGTGTGTGCAGGTTTTGGGCATTAAAAACATGACATCAATAATGACAATAATTACAGAACCAAAAAGAAAAGTATCTTTCCTTTTCCATATTCTTTTCCACATTCATATGCATATGTAATTATTATAAGATTATAAACATAAAATTTTTCTCCTTGCCTTTTCTTTTTTTTTGGAAACAGAGTCTCACTCCATCCCTCAGGCTGGAGTGCAGTGGTGCAATCTTGGCTCACTGCAACCTCTGCCTTCCAGGTTCAAGCGATTCTCCTGCCTCAGCCTCCTAAATAGCTGGGATTACAGATTACAGGTGCCTGCCACCACACTTGGCTAATTTTTGTATTTTTAGTAGAGATGGGGTTTTGCCATATTGGCCAGGGTGGTCTTGAACCCCTGACCTCAAATGATCCACCCGCCTCAGCCTCCCAAAGTGCTGGGATTACAGGCATTAGCCACCACTCCCGGCCAAGCCACATCACTTTTTAATGGGTAACTGTGTATTGTCATCAGTAACATATCACAAGTATTATTGTATTTTAATGTTATAATCCTTTTGCAGTTGTATACCCCACTTTCTTAAATTATATGTATTTAATAGCTGACAATTCTTGCTATTATGTAATGTCTTGTATTCACTATGTTTAGATATACATTGCTGAAAAAAGCACAAATTGAATTATAAATGGACTGTCTTTGTCTTACCTGAATAATTTATTTTGAACTTGTAATAACAAATGAATTGTTGCTTAGCAAGAATGCTGATTGTGACATTTAGCTCAAGATATCAATAATCCCTGCAGTTCTTGGCAGATTATGGTTAGAGATCTTATACCTCAGCACCATAATAAATAAATATTTTTGCCTTCTTCAACAGTAGGTGTCAAAGCAGCTAATTTTGTTGCTCCATCATTGTTAGTTCATTCTTATCTTGAGGAAATTTCAAAAGAAAGCTTGAAACTGAAGACCATTTTACATGACTCATGTGAAGTTTGTTGAATAAACAAAATAAACCCATGGCAGTGAAATCACTCCATGATTAGTTGGCGGTAGAGTTTGTTCAAGAAACCCTAAGTCATTTTCTTGGTGCATTCGTTTGTCCAGCACTGTATTTTTTGCAAGATGGCAGTTAAAGGATGCAACTCACTATCAGAGTGCAAATTAAGTGAAAAAAAAATCTTATGTTCATTTATCCATTATGTAAATATCTACTGAGCACTTTGACTCTGCTGGTGGCCAATTATACAAGACAGGCATGACCCTGCCCTCATGGAACTTTTGGCCCCAGCTTGGAATTGTCAAAGAAACACAAAGCTGGACACTAGTTAAGGAGACCAGACAGATTCTAGTCAGTACTACTGCGGTAAGGAAGAGACCTCAGTGAAACCTCAGCTTAGCTCCCCTGAGACAAAGGTGGTATGTGCTAAATGAAAGGGACTAAAGGAAGGTAAGGGGGTAGTCTATGGGTTTAGGCCATCTGGGTTTGTTAATTGACACTTACCTGGAGGAGAAACAAAAGTCTCTATCTTTAGGACAGGACATAGTTTCGCCAAATGGATCAAGGCCCCACAAAGTTAGGATCTTACTCTCCCTCAGGAACTGGGAGACAAGAGAGCTATCTTACTGAATGTTTGCATTTCGAAGAGATGGCTCCCACATACTTGAGAGGACATTTCTGGGTGGTAGAAGGTTTCTATCTCAAAGGGGCACAGAAAGAATAAATAATTGCAAGCTTTCTAAAGTAAATGTTCTAAGAAAAGTGAGCTCAGAGGCCTATCATCAGGTGTTGTCTGAAACAAACAGTAAATTTTTTTTTTTTTTTTGAGACGGAATCTCACACTGTCGCTCAGGCTGGAGTGCAGTGGTGCAATCTTGGCTCACTGCAACCTTCACTTCCTGGATTCAAGAGATTCTCCTGCCTCAGCCTCCCAAGTAGCTGGAATTACAGGTGCCTGCCACCATGCCCAGCTAATTTTTTGTATTTTTAGTAGAGACTGGGTTTCACTATGTTGGCCAGGCTGGTCTCAAACTCCTGACCTTGTGATCTGCCTGCCTTGGCCTCCCAAACAAACAATAAATTCTTTTGGCAGCATTGCGTTTTCTCAGGCAGGCATTTTAAGGGGGCTGGAATTGTCATCCTAGGAACACAGCCTGGAACTGATAGGAACTATGCTGGTGTTTATTCAAGACTTTTCCTGTAGTGGGGTGGATGAAATCACCTGCGCTGCAAGTCGTAGTTCTTCTAGGCCAAGGTCAAGGCCTGCTTGAGAACTCTGAATAGAGTCTGGTCAAGGACAGTCTTTATCCCAACATTGGCAGTTAAAACAAAGCTCATTGTGTCTGCAGTAAGAATGTCGTGCAGGTTGTACACTCCACAGCATGCCTGGCCATGTGCAGTGGTCTCGTGACCACAGCTGCTTCAGCTGTTCAGAAAATTTCTAATCGGTTCTCCTCAGTTTCATCCTGGTCAGTGGACAAGGTCCCTTCTGTCCTACCCCTACCCAAGGTCTTCAGGTCCCTTACTCTCATTTCAGGGCAAGATGACAGGGGAGTTATAAGTGCCCAGGGCTGTTGGATGATTTGTGGTCCACAGTGCAGGGGGCTGGGGGCCTCCTACACTGAGCACAGCACCATCTTCCTTCCGGCCTTTCCTTTAGCCCTCCAAGGAGAAGGTCTTTGTTATCCCTCCCCATCCAGGACACCCTCTCTCCCCTGCCACTTCCTCCCCCAGACACTAAAATTCTCCATAAGCAGACATCATCTGGCGCTCAGGCTGTGGCTCTCTTTCTCCTCTTTATTTCCTCTTTGCATTGGACTAGGGGAGAAAACCCATCTTTTGGAACCGGAGAGCAAATTAATGTACAGAGGAAATGCATGAATTAATACTTATAGATGAGCCTCCACCATGTGCACTCACAAGGGAGCATTTTAAGGGTTCCGATGGTGGACTTCCGAGAGCTCTGGGAACAGACACCAGGAACACAACAGCCGATCTGCCACGGAGTCAAGAGGATCTTCCGGGAGGCTCTGTCATTCTGTAAATCAAGGGGTTAGGAAGACAGGGGAGAGGACAGGGAAATGGAGTGTGAAGATAAGCGTTGGCCAAAAAGGTCTACCATGCCTTTTTTTTTTTTTTTTTTTGGTCTTTTATTTTTTGTCTCTTCTGCTCTCCATTGGATCAAATACGTTTTGTTTTATAGCTTTCTTCCCTCCCCTCAGTCCCCCACTGACTTGGAAGTAATGTGTTCTACTTCAATTCTTTAGTGGTTAACTTTCATTTTTTAAGAGGCATAATTAACTTTATGAACACTGAAGCTCATTAATCTCTGTACTGTACTCTAACACCACAAAAGCCTTACAATGCCCAGCTTCCCTCCCCCACCTCCCATACTTGGGGCTACTTTTATTTCCTTCTTTTTGTAAACTTCCAGGTCTGGTCATTTATCATTATTTTTACACTCAGTTCATATTTAAGTGAATCAAAGTGTTTGCCAGTTTCATCTCTTCAGATGGCTTCTTAAATCCAACTCACTTCTAGATTCAGTATTCTTTGTGCTGAAATAATCTTTAAGCTATTTAGAATGAAGAACTCTCTCGGTCTTTGTTATAGCTGAGTTAACCCTTATTCTTGAAAGACAGACTTGCTAAATATATAATTCTAGGATAGCTGTTGTATTTTCACATGGCACTTTGAATATATTATTGTATTATCTTCCGAAGTCCTTTGCTGCTTTGTAAAAAGGTGCTTTTGTCTAATTGCCGTTACTTTTTAAAATTTTATTTTTTTATTTTTGAGACAGAGTCTCGCTCTGTCACCCAGGCTAGAGTCCAGTGGTGCGATCTCAGCTCACTGCAACCTCCGCCTCCCGGGTTCAAGCAATTATCCTGCCTCAGCCTACAAAGTAGCTGGGATTACAGGTACATGCCACCATGCCTGGCTAATTATTGTATTTTTAGTAGAGACGGGGTTTCACCTTGTAGGCCAGGCTAGTCTCGAACTCTTGACCTCAAGTGATCCGCCCGCCTCGGCCCCCAAAGTGCTGGGATTACAGGTGTGAGCCACTGTGCCCCGCCTAAAATTCTATTTTTAAATTGACAAATAATATTTTACATATTCATGGTGTACAAAGTGATGGATAGTGATGCAATCAAGGTAATTAGCATATTTGCTATCTCAAACATTCATCATTTCTTTGTTTTGGAAACATTCAATACCCTCCTTCTATTTAATAGCTATTTGAAACTATATAATATATTACTGTTAACTGTAGTCATCTTACCATGCTATAGAACCTAGAACTGATCCCTCTTGTCTAGCTGAAATTTTATGTCCTTTAACATACCTCTCCCTATCCTTCCCTCCCCATTCCCTTGTCAGCTTCTAGTATCCTCTGCTCTACTTTTAACCTCTATGAGATCAACATTTTTAGTTTCTAGGTATGAATGAGAACATGTGGTACATAACTTTCTATTCCTGGCTTATTGTACTTTAAAAAACATGGAATGCTTCACAGTTTGGCATGTCGTCTCATGGGGGAGCCATGCTTATTTTCTCTTACTGTTCCAATTCTGACAGGTGCATTGCAGAAATGAACTCTGACATTACTTTTGAGATAATCTTTCTTCTCCTGGTAATTAAAGTAGTTGTCTTTTTATGGTCTGCAGATTTACTAAGCTGTACCTATGTGTAGATTTATTTAATTTATTCAGATTAGGAGTTGTGGTGCTGCCTCAATTAGAAATTCCATATTTCTTTATATCTGGAAACTTCACCATCATCCCTTCAAACATCCCTCCTCTCCCATATTCTTTTTCTGTTTTTGGAACTCCTTTTAATAGATAATGGACATTTTCATTTCTCTTCCCTATTATTGAAACCCTCATATTTTCCAGATCTTCGTGTGACATCTGAGTGATTTTCTCAAATCTTTTCTCCAATAGACTAATTCTCTGAAGTCTGCTCTTTCAACCTTCTATTGATTTCTCTATTTCAATGGCTAGACGTTTCACTGTAGAATTCCTTTGCTTCTTTTGCTAATCAACTTGGTCTTTTCCCACAGGGTCCTGTTACTCTCTTATGACTCCCATATCTTCCTTTACCTTGAAACAATGAAATATGATGTTCTTATTTTAAGTGTTCTGTTGGGCTGTTTTATTATCCTGAGTTATTGGGGTTAAAGTCTCCTGGTGTTTCACCTGCTGCCCCTCCTGGCGGTTTTCTATCACTGAGAGTCCCCGGGGTCTGGGCCTGGCAGTATCTCCGGGGGACAGCTCACATTAACCTCTTCTGGGCCTCATAGGATTCAGCAGTTTAGAGTAATGTGTGTCTCTTTACTACCCACACAGTGTGAGTTCTTGCTTCATTCTCATTGGGGGTTTGGGTCTAGGACATGCTCCTCTTAGGCAGTTCCTATCCCTCTTGGCCTCTTTGGAGCCACCGCTTCCTAGAGCTGGTGGGCAGTGCTGTTTCTTTCCACTGAAGCAACAAGCCAGCCCTCCGAGGTGTCTGGTTTCCAGCATGTAACCGGGGGTCTGGATTCATCTCCCTGCAAGAGCATCAGAAGCCACACACTCCTGGAGACTGAGACCCGGGTCTGTCTCCGAAATACCTGTGCCTACCTCTGGCTTCCATTTTAGCCAAGTCGCCCTGGCTTTTAGATTTTGCTTCATTCCTGGCACCTCTTTTGATATTGAACTTGGATATATGCACAAAGCATTACCTCTTATTTAGCATTTTTATGTATTTGAGGCAGTTAGAAGTGGGAGGCGGGCAGCCTTTCATGCCAGCTCCGCTTGCCCTGTGGCGTAAGGCCCCAAATTGTTTTATGAAGCCAGCATAACAGTGGCATCAGACCCACTGAGCCCCTCACAGTCTTGCCCATGATTGCCATCGTGGTGAATGGTTTCCAGACAAGACCAGATATGGCACTCTGGCCCCCTAAAGACCCACGTTCCCCTGTCCCCTGTCACTCCTGCTGATCAGAACCAGAGCTGATGATGCCTCACAGGCAAGTGTCCTCAGCCAGGGCCTGCGGGCGTGTGACACTCTCCAGGCACCAGGCATCACTCTGCTTCCTGAGCCGCTCACTCTGGATCCGGTTCTCTGCTTTTTTCAGGCCAATGACTATTATTTTATTTCTCAGGGGTATCTTGGGGGCTCCTGTCTCCTCTGTAAAGCACTGTCAAATTTACAAAGGAGCTTCTCTCTCTCTCCTGTCTTGAAAACATTAGAATTTGTAAGAAGGAGCCTCCTTGCCCTTTTTTTTCTCTGTGAAAAAAGTTTCAATTGGGAGTGATTTTGCAGCCAGGCTACAACTGGGTAAGATTTGATGGAGACGTACAGACGCGAAGCCAGCAGTATCGATGTCTTTCCACAGGTCTGCTGGAAAGGAGAAAAGAAAATTGGTTATTTGAGTGAGAGGAATGTGGAGAAGAGTGGACACATCTGAATGCTGGCAGGAAGCAGCTGAAACAAAACGAGTGGCGGGCATTCCAGAAGAGGGAAGGGAGCATTAATAGAGCAAGTCATGAGACGGGCCAGGCACTGGCGTTCACCCCGAGGTCATCTGCCGTGCCCAGTCCCACAGCATCTCTACTTAAGGTGAGGTACTCAGTATGTCAGAGCGGAACTTTAACCAAAGGAACACAGCCACCACTCTGAATTTTGGGCTCTTCTCCAAAGCAAAGGTCAGACAGAGTTGAGAGAAACTTAAAATCAGCTGTTCTTGATGGTTTTAAGTCAAGAGCTGGGGACTAGCAGTTTTCTGGCCTGAGTGTACCCAGCCATACGTGGGGTCTGAGTGCAAGCAGGGCCTGCCTTCCCACAGAAGGATCCCTGCAGCCTGTCCCACTGCCTGGATGGGGAGACCTTGCCGACCAAGGACTCTTTTAATGGGAGGGGTTTCATAGAAGTTGATGTGTCTATTATCACTGCCCAAAAAGAACTTACTGTGGTGATAGGTATTGAAAAGATGCGTTGTGATGAGGTGAGAATAGGAAAACTGTCAGAGTATGAGGCCCTGGGTGGCTCTGGTAGAACATGATTAAGAGGGGCTCAGGTCATCCTGAGACAGGATTTTTGCATGCCTGGGCCACTGATAGAAGACTCAGGAAGGGTCCATTAGAAGTGTGTGTGTGTGTGTGTGTGTGTGTGTGTGTGTGTGTGTGTGTGTGAGATATTGTTACCAGGGGGTCCTTGCTCTCAGAGCTCCCAAGATGGTGGCAGGCCGCTTCCAAGATGGCAGCAAGCCTCGTATTCTCTGACCTGGGGTTTTTGGCCTCACAGACTCCAAGGAATGGAATCATGGGCCATGTGGTAAGTGTTATAGCTCCATTAAAAGCCATGGGTCACAGAAGAGAACCATGGAACCTAACGACTAGCGTTCAACTCAGTTAGGACGAAACCGGGCACTTAGCCGAGCAGGAACAATGGCAAGCCTTTGGCCCAATCCAGAGCGGGCAATGGGCGCCTCCCTGGATCAGGAGCGCAGCAGACACCCTGCCTGATCCGGAGGGGTAGAAGTCAGTGATGGGTCTGCGACCGGGGCAAACAGCAGTGGTGGAAGGCGAGCAAAAGCTCAACTCGAGTGGTAACAAACACGGACCAGAAGAGTGTACAGTTGCAAAATCTGATAGAGTGAAAACAGAGCTCCCATACCAAGGGAGGGGACCCAAAGAAGGTAGCCATTGCTGGCTGGAATGCCTGGGTTTATATCCTGATCATTGTCTGTCCCACTGTGCGCTCAGGCGGTAGGTGATTGGCTATTTCTTTACCTCCTGGTTTTGCCTAATTAGCATTTTAGTGAGCTCTGTCTACTACCTGATTGGTCAGGTGTGAGCTGAGTTGCAAGCCCCTTGTTTAAAGGTGGATGCGGTCACCTTCCCAGTTAGACTTAGGGATTCTTAGTCGGCCTAGGAAATCCAGCTAGTCCTATCTATCAGTATGGAGGCAGGTAGGCCAGATATCAGGATTAAAAACTCCAACCTTTACTATTTTATGTAAATAAAACTGCTTTTGGCTTATTCAGGCAGTTCCCATTGTTTAAGTTCCATCCAGCACATCACCTTTCTCCTCTGTGAATGAATGAACCGGTTCTGTAAGTGTGAATGCTCTGTGCGGGCACTGTGTGGGTGCTGGGGACGCAGGGAGAGTTAGGATTGATCATCTCTGACCTCAGGGAACTCACAGTCTCATGGGACAGTGTCCTCCCACCAGAGGACATGATTCCCAGGGGTAAAAGACTTTCCAAGGGGCACTCAAGCATGGAGATTCTATGGAATCCTGTACTCAAAACCTCAACTTATATCTATTCTTTTCTAAAATTGACCTGCTAGAATAAACCTGTGTTCATAATACCCCTTCATAAAAGGGGGCGTTCCCCCTTGCCTCCCTCAAATTTTGCCTGTGCATTACCCACAGGGCATAAAACTTTGAGGATATTGAACAAAGGGAAAACCTTTTTCAAAATAATAAATCAAGACTTCATAAACCCTTTGAGGTTCCCTTCTGTTTCTGCCTTATACAGCTCAGTTAAGAATAAAGGGTGGTGTTAGGAGGGGATGCTTTGTCCTGCGTGTTTGTGATGTTCGGAATTCTTCAGATGTATGGTATGTGGAGTAATGACAAGTTTCATTTTAATGACTTTGCCTCTGCCTATCTACTATGCAAGGAGTTCTTAAGGGAGACTTACTAGAGAACAAGGCAAAGAGAGCACTGTAAGAAAGACTGAATATTGGAAACAAACCCTACCCATATTTAAATGTAAGCATTTCTTTATACCTGTCCTCAGCACTCATCCCTCAGCTAAGAGAACAGTCTCTTCAAAGAGATTTTTGCTATTGATTCTTGTAAACACAGTTGTGATGTTTCCTGAACTATCAACATTTTCAAGGCTATTAAATGAAATGCATGAATAAAACTTGTACCCCATCTCTCTCAATTAGGGTTGTGTTATTAAGGTAGTCAAAATCTGATTTATCAAATCAGATCATACGCTCTTTATTTAGTCATTTGCTATCTTATAAAACATTCAATAATTTTTTCCTACTATTAATACAAAACAAAATTATATACTAACTGCTAGACTGATAATTTTTAGCAAAACATTCTTTTCACTTTTTAAAATATATAAATTATGTTATGATTATGTTTAACAAGACTATTGGAATTATTTCTGGTATTTATACATGAGACTCATTTAACTGTCCCTCAAAACCAAATCATATGCACACAATTACAGAAGGGAGGCCAAGGCTATTATGCTGCACTCTTCTTAAGTAGCTGGTAATTTTAGCTGCAAATTACATTGCACTATAGCAAATTAAGTAATGAGAATGATTTATTATCTTGTTTATAGGACTTACTTTAAAATGAATAAATATCTTCATTATTTTGTCTTACTGGAATGTCTTAGTACTCTAACTTACAAATTGCATCTTTTACTTTATTTCCAGTCATATTTCTAATATTCTTTAAAATGTACATTAACACATTTATCTGGATTTTAAAATGAAGTCAGACATTTTTCTGAAAAAAATCTTATTTGGCTAATTGGTTTGACAAAGAGGACTGGCTTTGCCATTTACATTATATGGTAGATATTTTCCACAAATAAAACAACTAAATCTGTAGCTCTAAGATTATGACAAAAGTATATTTAAAGCATGCTAAGATTAAATCATTTTATTACATTATTATATCAGTAAAAAGGTAATGAAATTAGTAAGATGTCAATTTTCTTGCTTTTATGAGTTAATCAATGTACTTCTCAGTGAAAGAATAGCAGGTATAATTATTGATCACCTGATAAGGAGTGGTAAGTCTTTTTTATATACTTCCCAGAAAGTGCATTACTCTGGGACTGGGTAACAAATCTTGCCCCAAGTGAGGTGTTTTCAAACTCTTTATGTTCATCAAACTGAAGCAGGACTGACTTGATTGAGTTATTGACTTATAAATCATTAAAGATGATTTCGTGATAAGAGACTTTTATCATAAATGACATGTGCTTATTTTGTTTGGATCAACTGTATACTGCTGGTGATAACTCTAACAATACTAATTGATTACTCAACCTGGAAGAAATGCTTTAACACTTAGAGCTGGGGATCATAAGTGTTTTTTTTTTTTTTGGTTTTTTTTTTTTGAGATGGAGTCTCGCTCTGTTGCCCAGGCTGCAGCGCAGTGGTGCGATCTGGTGCGATCTTGGCTCACTGCAAGCTCCGCCTCCTGGGTTCACGCCATTCTTCTGCCTCAGCCTCTCGAGTAGCTGGGACTACAGGCGCCTGCCACCACACCCAGCTAATTTTTTGTATTTTTAGTAGAGACGGGGTTTCACCGTGGCGTGTTAGCCAGGATGGTCTCGGTCTCCTGACCTCGTGATCCACCCGCCTCAGCCTCCAAAAGTGCTGGGATTACAGGCGTGAGCCACCACGCCCAGCCAAGAATTTTTTTTTAATTAAATTTAAATCTCTATACATATTTTTATCAGAGAAAAGAATGATATAATTAATAAAATATAAATAACTATAGCATTAGGATGAAATCATGTTGGGGACTTAGAATGGGAATGTCATTGCAATGAGAAAAACAAAAGGTATAAAGTTTCTATGTGATCAAATCAGTATGTATTTTTTCAGGAAATTAAACATTTCATCAGGATTTTGGAATGTATTATATTAGACCTTTAGAGACCTTTATTTTAATTCTTTAAAAGCTGTTTTCCCTACTGGTGGCAGTTCTAATCTTCTATATTACTGGTATTGTTTATTTGCTTTTTCCTTCTAGTTTTTTTTTTTCTAATTGAACTACACATATGTATTTCTATAGTTTTTCTAGTTTTTCATATATATTTCTCTCTAATTTTTATAGTTATTTTTCATTTTTTCAAATACATTTTTTCTGTTTTTATACGTGGATGTACATACATGTACATTAGAGAAAATAAAGCAAATAAATAAGATTAGAAATGTGAAAGGAGATTATAACTGTCCTTGATAGGGAAAACAGCTTTTAAAGAATAAAAGGTTGCCATCTAAAGGACTAGAGTAATAAATATCATAATAAAGAACTTAGGAAATAATACATTCAAATATATATTCAAATAACTTTTCTGAGTAATAGATATAAAAAACTAGACAAACTAGAGTTTCATGTGTGTGTCTATGTATGTGCATCTATATATCCTTGTCAAAAAATAACTGCTTAATTTAGGTGGCAACGCTACTTTCCCCTGCCCCTGTTTTGTTTTGTTTTGTTTTGTTTTGTTTTGTTTTTATTGTTTTGTGTGGTGGTGGTGATTGTTGGTATGTCAGTCAGGATCCAATCAGGAAATTATGGTGAACTCAAGGTGGCTAGTTTAAGGAGCCTTTCATAAAAGGACTTTTGACCAAGGCATGGGCAGAGCACAGGAGACAGCAAGGTGGCTGGGCAGGCATGAGCAGACACAGGTGGGCACGGGCACTAGCCCAGAAGGAGGAGGAACCCCCAGAGAGGGGCCAGCTCACAGCCTACAGTGAGGGAACTGTGTGGGGGCATGCTCTGACCTTCACTTCTCCCTCCTTCCAGTCTTCTGTGTATTCCACATTGGCTGAACCCAGCTGGGAGGCAGCGAGTGAGGGAGCTCATGAATGCCTCCTCCCACTCAGCCTCCCAGGACCGGGGCAGGAAGAGCAAAGAGGGACAGAAGAGGCAGGTGCAAGGTAGCCTACACATTTGGGTATTTATTCACTTACTCTTCCTGCTCTCCTTGGGTTTGCTTTGCTGTTTTTATCCTGATTTTAAGAAATGTAAGGATTGAATTCTCAGGTTCTTGATTTACATTCTTCTTGTTTTATAACAATAGCAACTAAACTATACAATATTTAATTACCAGTGATTGTATAGGCACCGCCTAGTCAGAATGCACACTGCCCTTGGGACTCCTGGAGAGCCCTTGCTGTGCCCGCATTAACCCTTTAGCTGCTGCACCTTGCAAGGGTCAGTTGTCCCGAGGGAGGCTGAAAGCAATGCTGTTTTCCAGTCCTCACAGAAGCGTTGCCCTGTCCTAACATAGGTCAGCATGGCTGACCCAGCCAGTGCTGGCTAGATGGCAATCCTATGTAATGCTATGGATTCCACTATTGCACATAATTTTATTTGTATTCCTTTTGTGGCATTCTCATTGTCTTTCATTTCTGAGCAGTATGTAATTGCGATTTAAAATTCCTTTTTAACCAAAGGTTAAATTGTTAACAAATGGTTAAGGTATTTTTAAACTTCAAACTTGTATTATTAATACAATATCTATCCTAGTTGCTTTGCAGTCAGAAAATGTTATCACCACTCTTTATGCATTTCATAATTTGTCAAGGTTTTCTTTGAGGCCCTTGTATAATCAATTTTTGGTAAATGGTCCATGGATATTAGAAAACAAAGTCTATTCTTTGATTGTTAAGATCTTAAAAGACATCTACTTAACTGATATTATTTAAATCAGAGTCCCTGTATACGGTTATATTTTATCAAATTTATGTGTCAAATACTGAAGGAGTTAGGTCAACATCCTCTGCCACGTCTGTACCTCCCTCTGTAGCTTTGTTCTGGTCACTGCTGTGTCTCCAAGGATGTATAGGGCCAGTGTTCAGAGACCAGGCAGAGGAATGGGGCAGACAGAGACCACTGTAGTTTCTTCCAACTGTCTGACCCCATGACAGAGAGATGTTGGACAGTTAATGGAAGTAGTGTCTGGCCCTGAGTCAGGGAGAAGACAGAACAGGAAGTCATATGAGTCTGTCATTTTATATGGTCTTTGTTTTATAAGATGAAAGCTGAGTCTGGTGAGATGAAGCAGGTTTGTCTTTTTTTTTTTTTTTTTGAGATGGAGTCTTGCTCTGTGACCCAGGCTGGAGTGCCGTTGTGTGATCTGGGCTCACTGCAACCTTCATCTTCCGGGTTCAAGCGATTCATCAGCCTCAACCTCAGCCTCCTGAGTAGCTGAGACTACTGGTGTGTGCCACCATGCCCAGCTAATTTTTGTATTTTTAGGAAAGATGAGCTTTCATCATATTGGCCAGGCGGGTCTTGAACTCCTGACCTCGTGATCCACCCGCCTTAGCCTCCCAAAGTGCTGGGATTACCGGCGTGAGCCACCGCCCCCAGCTGAACCAGCTTTTTAATGCCTTAAAGGTTTCTGCTGTGGCAGAAGGCAGTCCGTCTACCCTAGCCATCAGCACCATTGAGTTTTTCTCTTTCATGGATCATGGTAAAGCTGAAGATGTTGCCTGGTACTGCTCCCCACATGCTGTGTTAGCCCTTCAGAAAAAGGTCTCCACTAGCCCATATCCTGCTTCCCTTTAGCAGTGTGGCAAATGCAGTGTAATTTTATTTATTTATGTATTTATTCTGAGAGTTTTACTCTTTCCCTCCAGGCTGGAGTACAGTGATGTGATCTCAGCTCACTGTAACCTCTGCCTCCCAGGTTCAAGTGATTCTCCTGCTTCAGCCTCCTAAGTAGTTGGGATTACAGGCACCCACCATCATGCCCAGCTAATTTTTGTATTTTTAGTAAAGATGGGGTTTCACTGTGTTAACCAGGCTGGCCTTGAACCCCTGGCCTCAAGTGATCCTCCCACCTCAGCCTCCTAAAGTGCTGGGATTACAGGCATGAGCCACCGCTCCCAGCTGCAGTGTAATCTGAAAGCATCCTTGCACCAGAGGGACCAGCTCTCAAGGGTTCTGCGGCTCACAGTCTGGTCATAGTGGCAGCATTAGAGTGCTTTCCAACACCACTTTAATAGCTCCTTCTCTGATCACATTCTCCTGTTTGGGTCCCATCCCTAGGCCAGGCACGCATTTTAATGACAGCAACTTATTACCAAGTACATGAAAAAAGCGAGCCCTTTATCTAATAAAATTTTTTAATACTGGAATAAATGTAAATGCTCACTTACCTTTCTCATATCTTCATATTTTGCTGTATAGGCACTTTATGCTTGAGTTCTGACCCTGAGCCCACTACTGTAAATTAAAATTGAGTCTCAGTTAGCTATGTAAAATACACTTTGGGTTCCAGCTAAATGAAGTCCCTTTCTGGGAATACAGATAAGAAATAAAAAACATGTTTCTCTCTACTTCAAGTGCATGAGTTCTGGTAACTAGGGTAGGTGTTGGATTATAGTTGAATGTCTGTATCAAATTAAAGAGAGATACTTTTGCTGCTTTTCATCTGTAGATGAATTGGGGTACCCTTGAAAGCAGGAAATGTCTCACTCCCTCCAGAATCACTGATTGCAAGGAAGTGAAACCTACTTGAGCTAATTTCAAATGACCGTAAAAGGGGGAAAAGGAGAGAAGGATCAGTGTAATAAGATTATACAGCAGACAGCTTCACTTGCAAAATGATGAGGGGCTTAGGCATCTCTCCTCTTCTCTTTCTGAACTATATCCTATTTCTTGGCCATGTCCTTACACAGCTCTTGGCGTATGGTTTGGAGGACTTCACAGAATTTACACCTACCACTCTTGTCTTTTAGAATTATCAGGAAAGGAACTATTTTTGGTCACCGAGCAGCTAATTAATTAGCTCCTTTGAGTGCCATGACCATCTCTGGCCCAAGAGCAGTGTTATCTAGCACAAGCCTGGCCACCAGCACCCGATCCTTCTGGGGCTGGAGAGTGCGGGATTTCCTGGAAGAAAAGCCTCCCAGGGAGGCTTGTGGGGTCCACTAGAAGGAATGGGGGCATAGCACCAGCTAGATATTAGGAAGAGTTTTAGATTCCCCTTTGGAGGAGAGCTGTGTAAAAGGCCCAACAAAGTCTATGTCAAAAAGGATTTTGAAGCTTTAGAAACAGAATTTTGTAGGTGAAAACTGATAGTTCATCTTGTATTTTTAACTTAAAAAATCAATACCACAATGCTGGGCCATTCAGTGTAAGATATATTTAGATCGTGGATTGAACTGTTATTCCTGAGCAGCAATATGATCCAAGGGAAGGAGAGAGGAGGCAGGAGGCCTCACTGCTTTCTCCTGCAGCAGCACTGCGTCACCTTGAGAACCTGCTCATCTGAACCTCTTAGAGCTCAGGGTACTTTTTTCCAAACAAGAAGACAAAACATATCATGGATCTGAACACAGCAGTGGTTTAGGATATCACATCTTGGATGCACATCTTTATCTTAGAAGCAACTGAGTCCTGATAACACTTTTTGGTGGAGAAGGGAAGGAAGCAAGGAATGTGGTATGGCAGGGCAGAGGGAATGAACCTGGCCACAGTGTGCCTGTGACCAGCAGTATAGATCACAATGTCTTGGAAGGCACAGCAAAGCTGGCTTTGAGCAGCATTTATACCTAGGGTGCTTTACTGGTGGGCTGATAAAGCCACCCTCATCTTCTGGATTGACAGTCCTTGATAAACAAAGCCCAAGGGAAAAGACCATGTGATGGTTTAAGAGGTTCATTAATTTGGAGCAAGTTCCCAGCCAGGGTTGGAAGGTGTATAGAGAAAGTAATACAATGAGTGGAGGAGTACCAGGGCTCTTGTCTCATGTGATTTAGATAAAATGACACGGACACACGTGGAGTGGTTTTAAGAAGCAGAGAGTTTAATAGACAAGAAAGAAGAAGAAAGAAGGAAGAAGCTCCCCTGTACAGAGACAGAGGGAGCAGGGCTCCAAAGCCAAGAGAAGAAACTCCCTTTCGGGAGACACCAGCCAGGTATATAAAGAGGCTGGAGGAGGTGTTGTCTGATTTGCATAGGGCTCAGATGATTGGTTTGACCAGGCATGTCATTCACGTGGCCCACGAAAAAACTGACCTTCCCACCCTAGCCATTTAATATGCAAATACAGGGCGCCGTGATGTTCTACACATGTGGGGATATGTGGGAGTGGCCATGTTGCCAGGTGCATGTGGGAGCAAGGGCAAGAGGACAACAGTGGGAATCACCATGTTGGGTGGACCCAGTTTCTAATGGCCTGCATTTGCATATCAAAGGTTGCCAGCCAGGCTCTAAGAGCCAGGGCTTTCCTGCTGGACAATAAATGTTTTTGGAGCTGCTTCAAAAATGAAAACATTCCATAGACCCCTTTTCCTCTCTATCTGCCTAAAATAATTTCTTAATAACTCCTACCACAAAAGATTATTTTGCGGGCGGGAAATGGACGCAGTCTCAGTCAGCTGGGCCAGCCCTCCAGTGCCGTGCTGCTCAGGAAACTGAGGAAGGCTCCTGCAGTGAGTTCTGACACCAACTACCTGGGGCTGGGCCAGACTTCACAAGTCAACACTGTCCCCCACACACTGCCACAAGGCCATGGGCCCCAGACCACCCACACTTCTACTAGCTGGCTACAAATTTAGGGTTCCCAGTACCCCTTAGGTTTGCTAATTTACTAGAATGACTTTCAGAACACAGGAAAGTGGTATACTTATTATTACAGTTTTGTAAGTTTAAGCAAAAGGAGACAAATCAGAACCTGCCAAAAGAAGCAGCTGCATAGGGTGAGGTCTGGGAGCACCTAGAATGCTTCTTATGTCCTCTCCCTGCGGAGTCAGGATGCATTACTCTCCCAGCACAGAGTATTGCCAATAGGAATGCTCACCTGAGTCTTCATGTCCAGAGTTGTTATTGGAGTTCCATATGAAGGCATAGTTGATTGAATCATTGACCATGTGCTGACCTCAATCATCAGCTCCTCTCCGAAGAGCAGGCTGACGTCACATGACTTAGAGATACAGCACTCTAATCACAGCCCTCATCTCTTAGGCATAAGCTAACTAGGAGCCCACCAGCTCTAGCATAAACTATTAGAGCCCGCCATGAATAACAAAGGCATTATTATCATCTGAAAAATTCCAAAGATTTAGAGGCTACCTCCCAGGAATTGGAAACAAAGTCCAGCCAAACTCTAGAACACAGGAATCCCAATCATTTTTGGCTGAGCAGGCATATGAAGGAAAATGTTGACATGTGGGTACCTGGGCCTGGCAACCAGATAGTAGCTTTAGGGCAGCCACTAATCCCTTCCACCCCCATGGCCTGCCCTAGAACAAAGTAGAGAAGGGAGACCAGCTTCTTGTGAGCTTTCCATTATGGTGCCCCTTGACTTTAAAAATGGGCAGGGCTGTGCCAGAAATTAGCAGGCCTCCCTGTGCAGTCCAGGTGTGGCTGGTGTCACAGAAGGAAGCCATTAGAAAGGCATATTCATGATCATGATTCCTACTGCTGGAGAGGGACCATTTGGGCTCAGTATTTAGTGCCCATCTCTGCAAGACACTGTGGGCTTGATGAATGTTTTAAAGAATCTTTCTTCTAGTGACCTGGAAGCACCTTGAGTACTATTTGGTAAGGGGACATTGTACTTTTGTTACTTGGATCCCTTACTGAATAGTAGGATTAATTACCTGGGCTTTAGGGCTAAGAGAGTTTAGGTAGGTAGCTATGAGTCAACAGTTGCCAGGGGTCCCATTTCACATACTTAGAAGAATGTGATGGTACCTGGCACCATATCTAGAGGATTAGGGAGATTCTGTGGTTTCTGACACTGTGTTTCCAGGATCATTTTATATTTTGATCTCTTTAGGCCAAGGATGAAATATGTACCAATCAATCAGAGAAGAAACTTGAAATGAAGCCTATTTACCCTTCCTAACCCTGGTCAGAACGATCATTTTCTAAATCTCTCTATCTCTTAAAGCCCCTAATGCTAAGCCTCGTGCATAGGAAGTGCTCAGTAAGTATTTGCTAAACTAAATGTCAGAGGGATCAGTTTTTAATTGTTGAGCTGACTGCATTTTATCATCATAGGTGGCAATGCCAAATAACTGTTGCAGAGACGATTATGAGATGCAGATCCTTGTTGCTCAAATCTAGTCCTTGGACCAGAGTGTCCTCACCTGGGAGCTCAATAAAAATGCTTAGTCTCAGACCTACTGAATCAGAATCTACATTTTAAGCAGATCTGCAGGCCATTCATACGGACGTTAAGGTTTAAACGTTCCTCTAGACCAGCGTTCCTCAACTGCCATGGCACATTAGAATCTCAGAGCAATTAGGTTAGAATTTCTGGGGTTGGAACCCAGGCTTTGGTACTTAGTAAAGCTCTCCAGGAAAACCACTGAGGTAAGCATTGCAAATCACAAGGAAGTAGCCTGGATCTGTTCAGAGAACCTGGGTTTTTTTTGCTCTGAAAACAAGAAGCCAAATACTCATGAACCAAGTCAGCTTTCCTTCCAATAAAGTCTGGTTCCATCTCTGTATTTTGCACATCTTTCAAAGATTATGCAAATGATCTTTAGTTTATGCTAGAGCTGGTGGGCTCCTAGTTAGCTTATGCTTAAGAAATGACTTAGGCTGAGGGCTGTGATTAGAGTGTTGTATCTCTAAGTCACGTGACGTCAGCCTCCTCTCTGGAGAGGAGCTGGTGATTGAGGTCAGCCACATGGTCAATGATTCACTCAACTATGCCTTCATATGGAACTCCAATAACAACTCTGGACATGAAGACTCAGGCGAGCGTCCCTATTGGCAATACTCTGTGCTGGGAGGGTAATGCATTCTGACTCCGCAGGGAGAGGACATAAGCAGCATTCTAGGTGCTCCCAGACCTCACCTTATGCAGCTTCTTCTTTTGGCACGTTCAAAGGTTTCAAAGATTATGCAAATAATCTTTGAAAATTATGGACTGTTCTATGTCCAGAAGATACTTTGTATAAGAGGGATTGCATTTGGGGCATGTTTAATCTAGGATCAGATGTTTTCAAAATGTTAACTCTGAAGAGGATTGATATGTCTCAAGGAAGAGCACAAGAAATGTACAGTGCATCTTTCTGGGATGAGATCTTTTGATCCTATTTTCTTCAGCTGCTACTGCTGAATTACAGTCTAAAGAAATTGTTCTTCTTCCATAAAGAGCCAAGTTCAGTAGGGGGCAGCTTGCTAGCACAGGAGTTTCAAATTATGCAATTGATCTGGAAACCTGACATGTGTGAGATTTGTAGCATTCAGTCTACCTTCCCATGGCTGCAGGTGACCTTCCCTGCCATGTGGCACCTGTTTCCTTTGCAGGCTCCTCCTTTCCTTGAGCTCTTACCACTGGGCTGTCTCAGGGCTCAGGGCTGTGATCTCCTCTCCTGTCTCCACTTGCTGCACTGGTCATCCCATCCCATTTATGACCGATTTCACCTGTGCACTGGTGACACAAATTTTCATTTCCATCCCACATCTCCTTCTTGAATGCCAGACTTGTTTTTCTATCACCACTTGAATGTCTAAGGAGCCTTTCAAACAGAAAATGTCCAAAACCAAACTCTTGTTTTTGTTCTCCAAACCTGCCCTGCCCGCTTCCTCATCTCAGTTCATGGCCAATCTATTCTTCCAATTCACTCAGGTTAAAAAACAAAGTCATCCTTCTCTTTCTATCCTGATCCACATTCAATCTAGCAGCAGTTCCTTTGCTTTTATCGTCAAGGTATATCTAGAATCCAACAACAGCTTCTCACCACCATCCTGGTCCAGACCACCACCATTTCTTACCAGACCTATTGTAAAGGCTCCTAATCTGTCTCTTGCACTTGCTGTTGGTCACCTTCAGGATATCCATGGCATGACATCTGGAGAGAGCTCATTAAAGCATGTGTCAAGGCCGGGTACTATGGCTTACACCTGTAATCCCAGCATTTCAGGAGGCTGAGGCGGGCAGATCACCTGAGGTCAGGAGTTCCAGACCAGCCTGGCTAACATGGTGAAACCCTGTTTCTACTAAAAATACAAAAAATTAGGCAGGTGTGGTGACGTGCACCTGTAATCCCAGCTACTCGGGAGGCTGAGGCAGGAGAATCTCTTGAACCTGGGAGGCAGAGGTTGAAGTGAGCCGAGATTGCACCATTGCACTCCAGATTGGGCAACAAGAGTGAAACTCTGTCTTAAAAACAACAACAACAACAACAACAACAACAACAAAAACCATATGTTATGTCACTTCTCCAAATCCCATCAGTGGCTTCCTATTCCTTGGGAGCAGAATCAGAGTCTTTGCTGTGACTTACAAGGTGCCACCTAATGTGCTGTCTCCTTACCTCTCAGTCTACATCTCTGACCCTCCTGCTAGGTCTCTGCTCTGGCCACTCCAGCCACTCCTGCCTCAGGGCCTTTGCCTGTGCCTTTCCCTCTGCCTGAAAGCACCCCTACCCCAGCCACAAATCTCCAGGTCTCACTCCCTCCCTCCTTCAAATCTGCAAAAATATCACCTTCTCTCTCCTTTGATTGCCCTTTCTGAGATTCAACCCTTTCACAGCCTTCCATCCCCTTTTCCCTCTCCCACATTCATGCTTCGTCGTCCCCAGAGTTCACATCACTTTCTACTATACTACAGGACTCCATTAGTTTTATTCATTTTCTGTCTTCTCACTCTAGAATGTAAGCTCTGTGATGGTGGACAAAGGAGCTTTGATTATTTTAGTCACTGCTGTCTTCTGTCATCTAGAAAAGGCACATAAAATGAATGAATAGATGCATTTGAGATTCTAAAGAACATTGAACTGCATTTAATGTAAAACATCATGCATTTCTCACCCAGTGCTTACCAGGCCCGTGCCAGGAGTTGGGGAAGATCAGTAAGACATTATCGCTGCATCTCTAAGTTCATAGCCTAGTGGAGGCTCTGATGTACAAACAAGCACAATAATAATTGATCCATGTACTTGTACCTCAAAATCAGATGCCCTGAGAGCCCAGGGGGACACTCACAACTCACAACCTGGCTGAGCTCGGGGATGTGGCATTTGTACTTGTGCAGAATGGGAGTCCCAGGCAAAGAAAAAGAATGTGCCTTAGACAAAGACTGTGCCCTGTGAAAAGGGGCACAGGTAAGGCCAGGCACAGTGGCTCATGCCTGTAATCACAGCACTTTGAGAGGCTGAGGTGGACAATTGCTTGAGCCCAGGAGTTCAAGACCAGCCTGGGCAACATGGCAAGACCCTGTCTCTACAAAAAATAAAAAGTTAGCCGGCCATGGTGGCGCATGCCTGCCGTCCCAGCTACTCAGGAAGCTGAAGTGGGAGAATCACTTGAGCCCGGGAGGTTGAGACTGCAGTGAGCCATGATTGCACCACTGCCTGGGTGATAGAGTAAGGCCTTGTCTCAAACGAAAACAAAACAAAACAAAAAAAGCGAAAGAACCCAGGTAGGAAGTATCTCTGGGATTGCTGGACAGCAGGAGGGACGTGGGTGCATGGGAGTGGTTGGCTGGGAGAGGCCTGGCAAAAGGGCAGAGATGAGGCCAGCTTGTCAGGCTGTTTGCTGTGCTGGTGAGTTTGTATTCATCCTGTAGGTAGTTGGGGAGCTATTGAGTATTTTCAGCAAAGAAATGACATGATTAGATTGATGGCAGGTCAATCCTCTAGCAAAGGTGTGGGGGAAGACAGCAGGTGACACGTTAGAGGTTTGTCGGGGGCCTGAAGATGGACTGAGCCAGATCAAGGGACTCAGCCAGCTATCAGATGGTGGCTGGCCTGTTTTTCATGGTTGAAGCCATGACTGGGGACTTAAATCATTTTACAACCATCGAGTTAAAAACAAAGAAGGCTGGTGATAGCAAGTACTGGAAAGAGTGTAAAAATAGGCAAACTGCACAGATGGTGGGAGAATCAACTGGTCCCTTCCCTTTGGTGAGCACGATGGCCCCACCTAGCAAAGTGGAGGATGGGTTGACTTACTGCACCAAGAGACCTGGACTTGTGCATACCCTGGGGAACCACTCATATATGTATAAAACCAGTTGTAGGTAAGAAAGCGATTTGCTTGAAATAGCAAAATAAAAAAACTGGAAACAATCTAAATGCTCATCTGTAGGAGAATAGATACATAAATTTTGGAATATACATCAATGAAATATTATAGAATTATTAAACCAGAAAACCAGAGATGCCTGTATTATGTAGGTAAGTATCCCAAATAAGAATTTTATTCCTATAGTGTGAGGAACTTTTAAAATTATGATTATGAAATTATTCATGCTACCAAAAAGATTATTAAAAACCATGAATAATGATAGAAAATGCTGCTAATTTTCTATGAGATCAATATAGAATCTACATAGGATGCCATGATTATTAATTGAATAGACCTTTTTTTTTTTTTTTTGAGACGGAGTCTCGCTCTGTCGCCCAGGCTGGAGTGCAGTGGCCGGATCTCAGCTCACTGCAAGCTCCGCCTCCCGGGTTTACGCCATTCTCCTGCCTCAGCCTCCCGAGTAGCTGGGACTACAGGCGCCCGCCACCTCGCCCGGCTAGTTTTTTTTTGTATTTTTTAGTAGAGACGGGGTTTCACCGTGTTAGCCAGGATGGTCTCGATCTCCTGACCTCGTGATCCACCCGTCTCGGCCTCCCAAAGTGCTGGGATTACAGGCTTGAGCCACCGCGCCCGGCTTACCTTTTTTTTTTTTTTTGAGACAGGGTCTCACTATGTCATCAAGGCTGGAGTGCAGTAGCATGATCACAGCTCTCTGCAGCTTCGAACGATCTTCCTGCCTCCGCCTCCTGAGTAGCTGGCACCACAGGCACATGCCACCACACCTAGCTTTTTTTTTTTATTTTTAGTAGACACGAGGTCTCAGTATGTTGCCCAGGCTGGTCTCGATCTCCTAGGCTCAAGCAATCCTCCCGCTTTGGCCTCCCAAAGTACTGGGATTATAGGTATCACCATGCCTGGCCAGTTGAATAGACCTTTGATTTGGATTTGCATCTTATTATATTATTTTTAGATGCCTACATGAAAATTCAAAATGCCACTAAATACCATATTTGCTTTTGTAAACCAAATAATAGTATCATGTTTTATATGAATTTAGGGAACATTGGGGTTACAATGGAAATAATTTTGATAAAAATTCAAATGATATAAACTCTAGCCTTGACTCTGTCCTTCTTATTTCTGTAACTTTGCTCATATCCTTTAAACACCCTGAGACGTCTATCGTTGGTTGTTTTGTCTTAAAATCAAGTCAGGAATAGCTACCCTGCCTCCCCAGTGGGGTGATGATGTTGAGGATCCCGAGATGGCATCAGGAAAGGGGCTCTGCCACGTGTAAGTGCCCTCCAGCACTTGTTACTAATAATTCACTGTCTAAATGCTTTACTTTTTTCATCTCCTGGAAATAAGAGATTTCAAAATAACACTGTCACTCAACAGACAGGTGGAAAAGGACAGTAAAGCAGCCTGGCTTTTCTGTTCACAGACCAAACCATTAGGGTCTGTGTCGTTCCAGATCCTTGATGAAGCAGGTGCCAGGGTGGGACGGGGCATGCAGGAGATGGATGAGGAAAGAGCCTGTGAAGGGAAAAGGCCAGGGAACTGTGAGGGCCTGAGCCTCCTGAAAGAGAGTGCAAGGGAGGAGGGTGGAGCAGAAGCCCCCAGGCCGCAATGTCATTTCCAAAATGCTGCCCTCAGAAGAGCCTGGCATCTCCTAGACATGGGCACCCTCTGCATCCCTGCTGTGTGCAGTCATTGGTCAGGGCAGCCTGCAGAGGATGGCCTGGGCATGGGGGCTCTGGAGCACAGGACGGGGGCCATCTCCAGCCCTTCGAAATCTAAGCACTACATTTTCATGGCTGTCACAATGTTATGCAAACTGCCTGTCATATTTGGATGACCATGGCTGCCATTATTTTTAGCAAAATGACACATTAAAAAAAACATTCATCTAGACAATATAATCTGGAAGTCAATGCCTCTCTCATTATTAATGTCTCATTATTAACATTAACTATTTCATTATTTAATGCCCAGTGTCCTGCTTTATGTTAAATACATTCCTGTCACTGGCAGAAACAATGTGAAATTAACTATTATTTTTAGTGATGATTTAACATTGAGCTTGAAGTTCAGGCTAATCAAATAAAATGTGAGGCAAAAGCTACAGGGATGGTTATTTTAACAAGAACAAATGGTCATTTTTTTTTCAGGGATGTGAGTTTATACCTGTAAAGTGTAAGGAAAATATCTAGTTATTTGAATTAATAAGACAGTTTACAAAGCTAACAGCATTCAAATATAAAATTTAAGTCATTTAAAAGGCATCTGATTTTCAATGATAATGAAAATATAAACTATCCATACTTTAATCACTAAGTGCAGAATGTAATAGAAGACAAAACTTTACTAAGAAACATAAAAGATTTAAATTAATCTACTAATATCCCATGTTCTTTCATGAGGAAACTGAATATTGTAAGTTACATTTTATGTTAATTCATATCTAGTTTATGATGTTATTAATAAAATATCCTCTATTTTTCTTTCAATTGACAGTTTTTCTTAATTGAAATTATTAACATTATTTTTAAATATTCTCAAATAATGAATAGTCCAGAAGAGGTACATTTCAAGAGGGCAAAGAAGAGGAATGAAATAAGATTAATACGACTGTATTTTAAAGCTACAATAATGAACAAAATGTGATCCTAACTCCAGAAAAAGCAATAGGTCCATGAAACTGCATAACTCAGAGTAAATTCTGGCACACAGAAAAATCTGATACGTAATAAGGGGGAAGCAGGTTACCAGTAAGAAAGAAGTATGTTATTCACATGCACCCAAATAAATTACAAATGGATCTAAGAGCTGATGTTTTCAAAATAGTGTTATCACATGCTAGATGGGTGTAGAAATAATGTTTACCTCTATTTGGCTGGGAAGGGTGAGTAAGTAGAGCTTTCCAAAATTAAAGTGTTAGAAGGAAACAGAAATAATAGTTTTAACACATAAAATTGGAAATCTTCCATTGACAGCCAGATACACAAAATTAAAAAGCAAATAATACCCAGGGAAAATACTTGCAACAAGTATGTCAGACAAAATCTTGTAGGCCAGGCACAGTGGCTCATGCCTGTAATCCCAGCACTTTGGGAGGCCAAGGCAAGAGAATCGCTTGAGTCTAGGAGTTCAAGACCAGCCTGGGCAACATAGGGAGACCTCATCTCTACAAAAAAAAAAAAAAGCAGTTTGATATTTTAGAATTCACAGAGCTCATATACGTAAGTAAAAAAATAATAGCAAGCTTGAGTAGATAAAGCTTTAAAGAACAAGATCAGACAACTCACAACAGGGCAATATAAATTGGCTAAGAGAAGGTTGAAAATGTACAGTCAGGAGATGCAAAGAACGATGGGAACACTCAGTGTTGTTGAGTTTTGGAGGAGAAGAACACTTGCGTGGATCACCAGTTGGGTAGAAATTAGGCCTTTTTGTAAGTTCACTTGGCTATGTATTCATAGCCTTTCACTCGGCTATACTCATTCAGGCCATAATATTTCTTACACAAATGAAGCAAAATGCAGTACACATTTTGTGTGTGTGCAAAGATGCTTCTTCACCATTATTTAATAGCAAAAATATAAACAATCTATGTGTTCAAAATGGTATCAAAAAACTAAATGGTAGTATGTTCATAAAAGGCATCCGTTAAAATTTATGAAACTATCTTAGAATTTTCAATGAATTCCAGTTATTAAAATTGGAATACAAAATTGTATATACAATAGGTCTAAAGATAAAAGAAAAGGAAAAACAAATGACAATAAGGAATCTACCAAATTGGTTAACAGTGGTAGATTCTGCATCATGAGTGTCGTTTTTCTTCTGTTTTCTGCTTTTTATGAAGCTTTCAGATTTTCCATAGTACGAATGAATTATTTTTGTAATAAAATGGAGTAACTATTAATGCTTTGTTTAAACCAGATGTGAGATAGCTGCTGGAACTTAAGGTCAAGAGACATTTAATTTGTATTTGCTTTCTGGTACATGAGATATATTTCCAGTGTTGAGCTCTCTCCTCCTTCCCTATATTGAAGTCTTTGCAATCAACTGACACCAAATAGGAGTTCATTTTTTTTGGAGAGATGCTTTACACCATAATGGCTTTGATGAGTCTCATAAGATCCACTGCCATGTAAAATATTTCTCAAACGATAGAATTCAAAACTGTGTTTAAAAAGAGACCTCTGCCATTATCATTAGCAAACTAATGCAGGAACAGAATAAAAACAAACACAGCATGTTCTCACTTACAAGTGGGAGCTAAATGATGAGAACTCATGAACACAGAAGAAGGGAACAACAGACACTGGGGTCTACTTGAGGGTGGAGAGTGGGAGGAGGGAGGGGAGAAGAGAAGATAACTGTTGGGTACTAGGCTTAGTACCTGGGTGATGAAATAATCTGTACCACAGTCCCCTGTGATGCAAGTTTACCTGTACAACAAATCTACACCAGTACCCCTGAACCTAAAATAAAAGTTAAAAAAAAGAAAAAAATACATTAATGGGCTATAAATAAATAAAGAGGCCTCTGATTCAAGCAAAAACTAATTAACGGGTGGTAAAGGAAATGGGTGAAAGTTTGAGAAGTAACAGTATATTTATGTAATTTCCAAGGGTCCCTCCACAAGATACTTATTATTTACAAAGGATAAAATAGTGACTTTACAGTGGAGAAATCTGACAGACAGCACCCTAACCAAGCCTGTAATCCCAGCACTTTGGGAGGCCGAGACGGGCGGATCACAAGGTCAGGAGATCGAGACCATCCTGGCTAACTCGGTGAAACCCCGTCTCTACTAAAAAATACAAAAAATTAGCCGGGCGAGGTGGCGGGCGCCTGTAGTCCCAGCTACTAGGGAGGCTGAGGCGGGAGAACGGCGTAAACGCGGGAGGCGGAGCTTGCAGTGAGCTGAGATCCGGCCACTGCACTCCTGCCTGGGCGATAGAGCCAGACTCCGTCTCAAAAAAAAAATAAAATAAAATAAAATAAAATAAAAAAGAATTGCCATCACCAGTGCAGCTTGTATTGGGTTGGTTCAAAAGTAATTGTGGGGTTTTATTGCTATTACTTTTGATGGCAAAAACTGCAATAACTTTTGCACCAGCCTAACACCTCCTGATACAGGGCATGGAGGGCTCAACGTGGCTTCTATGACTCCTGCTGAAGTCAGAGCCTGACTCTGATCACAAGGAAACATCAGGCAAATTTAAAGTGGGCAGTATTTTACAAAGTAACTAGCCTATACCCTTAGAAACCATCAGTGGGCTGAGGGCAGTGGCTCACGCCTGTAATCCCAGCACTTTGGGAGGCCGAGGCGGGAGGATTGCTTGAGGTCAGGAGTTTGAGACCAGCCTGGCCAACATGGTGAAACCCCATCTCTACTAAAAATACAAAAAATTAGCTGGGCATGGCGGCGGGCACCTATAGTCCTAGCTACTCAGGAGGCTGAGAGCAGAGAATCACTTGAACCCTGGAGGCAGAGGTTGCAGTGAGCCAAGACTGCACTGTTGCACTCCAGCCTGGGTGACAGAGAGAGATTCTGTCTCAAAAATAAATCAGTAAGTCCGGGCGTGGTGGCTCATGCCTGTAATCCCAGCACTTTGGGAGGCCAAGGTGGGCGGATCACGAGGTCAGATCAAGACCATCCTGGCTAACACAGGGAAACCCTGTCTCTACTAAAATAGTACAAAAAAAATAGCCAGCGTGGTAGCAGGTGCCTGTAGTCCCAGCTACTTAGGAGGCTGAGGCAGGAGAATGGCATGAACTCGGGAGGCGGAGCTTGCAGTGAGCCAAGATTGCGCCACTGCACTTCAGCCTGGGCAACAGTGCAAGACTCCGTCTCAAAAATAAATAAATAAATAAATAAATAAATAAATAAATAAATAAATAAAATTAAATAAATAAATAAAAACAACCAGTGTCATGAAATACAAAGAAAAACAACTGAACTGAATATAACACAAGATCTTGCATCTTGGATTTTTGTTTTTCATAAAGGACATTATTGAGAAAATTGATGAGATCTGAATAAGGTCTGTAGATTAGATAATAGTACCATGTTGAGGTTAATATCCTGATTTTTATAATTATACTGTAGGTATATAAAAGAATGTCTTGTTTTTAGGAAATATGCATCATAGTATTTAGGAGTATGGGAGCATACTGTCTACAGATTACTCTTGAATGGTTCAGAAAAACATGACACACACACATATGTATATATAAATATGTATACATGTATAAATTATATGTCTCTCACATAGAGACAGTGAGAAAAAGGAAAAACAAACAGCAAAATGTGAACATTTGGAGAATCTGTGTGAAATATATTAGGGAATTCATTGTCATATTCTTGCAAGTTCTCTGTAAGTCTGAAAGTATGCCAAGATTTAAAAAAATAAAGCAGAAAGGGACTGTTGGTTGCAGCTCTTCCAAGCATTAGCACATAATCGGGGCCCTCCAGCTCCTGAGTTTGACATGCCTTTTTCAACACTGAATCCTCTCTCTGTCCTGTAGGGAATAGATGCTATGTGTCTGGTGCTATTCTTAAGTCCTTTCCATATATTTTCCCTCCAAAATCTGCTGACAGCACTATGAAGTAGATAGAATTCTAATTCTAATTGACAAGTAAGAAACTAACATTTAGAGAGGCTAAGTAACTTGCATAAGATCCCACAGCCAGAAAGTAGCAGAATGAGACTTGAACTAGGGCTTCTCTACCTCCCTCTGCTCTTCTGTCCTTTCCACAGCTGGGAATCATATGTCCCTCCCATCACAGTCCCGTGAATGTAAGTCTTTTTTTCTGGGCATTTACAAGTCTGAAAGCATCCCTGTTGGTGTTTTCACGTAACGTGGATTCACTGAATTGATTTCCACCAAGGCATGTTATCTTGCTTTGCTCAGTGTGCTAAATCATGTTCCACCTTAGAATTCCTCAAACTATTGGATGCCAGTTAGGGAACATGAAGCAGTGGGCTATTTCACTAAGTCTATATATGTGAGATCTTTTAAGCTCTTTGGCATAATATGAGCAATCTCCAGCATACTCCGGGTGCTGTTTTGTCAGAAGTCCCTCCTGGGCCATGGTAAACAGTGAAAGGAGCCAAGATGATAACCTCCCTTGGCAGGTCTTCCTCCTACTCCCTCCCTGTTCCGGCTGCTATGATGGAAGATGGCACTTCTAAAATGTAAATGCCTCCAGGAGGACCCAATTTAGGTCTGTGAAATTCAACATTATAATTATGTTAGTGCCTTCATGGGTACTCACTGCTTGCCAGCTAAAGAGATTGAAAAGGACCCAAGAGAGTAGATTCAAGGAGAATATGTAGACCTTGGATGGTGCTAGAGACGTACTTCCCCTGGTTTTCAATGCTTGGGATGAAAACCTAGTGAAGATACAGGAATTCAACTGTGGGCTTGTACCAGTAACATAACTCCTCAGCTGCTGTAAGCAGGAACCAAGCCCTGGTGGCAGCATTGAGGAGGGCACACAAAATGTATTCTGACATAACAACCTCTGGGAGGAATTTGATCCCAGAGTTGACAGTAATTGGGGAAAACTGATCATAAGGAAAGAACTTGGAATTTCAATGAAAGAAAGAAACCAGCGAATACAAAAAGAAAAAGTAGAGGACCTGGTTGATTGGGATAGTTTGAATAGGCCACAGGAAAGAAGAAAGACACCCCTCAATGCAACCTTACAAGTCTCTATTTGTGCCAGAACCTCTCCTCCACTGGTGAATTATAAGACCCCTCCTTCAAAGTAGGTCAATTTAGGGAAAAGCCAAGTGCGGGTGGCATAAAAGAATCAGGACATGCCATCTTGCCCTGAGCAGTGGAATTTAATTCGAAGAGGAGTAGAAATGGAGGCTGGCTGTAATTAGCTTGCTTTTGCTGGTTATGCTGTGAAATAAACATCCACACAATCTCAATGGCTTCCACAACAAAGGTTTATTTCTCACTCACATCACATTTGGCTGTGGGTCAGCTGCAGCTTTCCTTCCCCTTGTGGTTTGGGCTCAGATGTGCTTCTGAAGTGTAGGCTGAAGGCATAGCCCAATCTAGAACTAGAACATGATGTTCTTGCAGGAAAGCGGGCAGTAGCAAGAGGGATGGTGAAACTCATGATACCTCTTAAAACTTCTTGCTTACAGTGAACATCACATTTAATTGGCCAACACCAGACCTCCGCTCTGGAATGTAAAATAATCCTCTCTGTTGAGAGGAGGCAAAGGACTCTAGGCTTTCACCATCTCCAGAAGAGAGACTTTATATCTCTCCAAAAGTCTCTATCTTTAGGGTAGCCAATAATCATCCTTTAACCCATGTGCCTTTGCTCAGAAATCATTAACACCAAAAACATAAAAATATTCATGGAACATTGTTTTGTGACACTCATGCTTTTTAATATTCTGGTTACTGTGTTTAATTGTAGAGACCCAGTTTTCAGAGTTGTGGAAATGAGTGGCTCACAGTTCTCAGTAGGCACATGTTCTCTTTTGGCTGACATATAGAGACTGGATCCAAAAATCTAACTTCTCTCTTTCTCCCTAGCTGGTTGACACTATCTCCCAGAACCTCTATTTCTATGTACAATATCATATCTGGAAACTCTTAATGTTTTCATACGTATTCAATGTAGAAACAACAGTTACTAAAAAAAAATCACAATTTGGATATTATAATTTTTCTTGCCTCATTAGCCCTCAATATCTTATCACCAACTAACATAATTTATTTAGTCTCCAGAAGTTTTTAGATTCTATTACGGTAAAGACAAGAGTTGACCACACACAGTCACATATATCCAAGTCAGTGCATGCCTATGGGTTTTAATATCTTTATGTTGAAAGATGCTGCTGTTTGCTTTTCAAAGTCTTAGATGCTCGTGTGTCTGTAGAATCTGAAAATATTATCCAGTGGAAAAACATGTAATTGGAAAAGGTGGTGGTGCGGTCCATTTAGCAGATCGATGATAGATTTCCTGGATGCCTCTCCTTCCCCCCAAAAGTAATTTTCATAAAAATAGTTTTATGAAAGCCTCCAAACTAGTACAAAATAATACTGTTGTAGAAGCTAGAAATAGGGATCGGTATATCTGACTCCAGAACTGATTTCCAGGATAAAGGTGCAACTGGACTCTGAAGATCAGCCCAGACCTCTGCCTGCCTGCACATTTCACCTGCCCTCTGTAGCTCCAGGCCTGCACCAGTCAGTCTCCACTTGCTCCTCTCCACTTGCTCTTCTCTTCCTGTGTTTATTGGAGCTCTCCAGTTCCCAAAAATGCAGCAAAGCTGGAAGTAGGTATAGCGACACAATGGGCATAATAGAAGCTGTGATAGCCACAATAGAAAAAGGCAGATTCAGAGAGAGAGACATGGAAACAGATTATAGCTTCTGGTACGGGAAAGACAAGATGCTTCATATCCAGAAATAAGCTTCATTGCAGGTAGCGAGATGAGCAGGTGAGGAGCAGCCAGCTTCTCTCCACAGTCTGCAAGAGCAGCGTAGGATATACAGGTTGCTAAACAAGCAAAAGGTTAGCCACAGGCTTTACAAATTAACATGCAATACCATCCTGCCAGTGACAGCTCTCTTCTATCTACAATTCTGCCAAATTCTCACCACCCACACCACTCCCACCCTGTTCACACCACCGTGATTGGCCTAGATTTTTGCAAGGTCTCCCAACTTCCTCCCTCCTCTTCCTTCCAGTGTGTTCCTAAAGCAGCAGTCGGAGAGCTCCTGCTCAATGCCAGCCACCTCATGTCACTTCCCCACTCAGGGCTCACCAGTGACTTCCCACCTTGCAATGTGTGAACACCAGAGTCCTTCCAGTGAACTAGAAGCCTAACACCACCTGGCCCCTTGTGACATCCCCAGCTTTATTTCCTTCTGTCCTCCCCTTTGTTCCGCATGTTCCGGCCACACTGGCCTCTGCAGATGCTCTCCTACCTCAGGCCTTTTAACCTGGAATATTCTTCCCTTGGGCAGGAATGGATACTTCCTTTTCTTCCTTCAGGTCTTTATTCAAAACCTCCTTATCTTTGAAGCTTTTTCTGGAGACCCAGGGAAACCTTCATCTCCTACCCACATCTTAACATTTCATTTCTCATTGTTTCTTGAAATTGCATGATCTCTAACAGGTGCAGTTTACTTATTTATTGTGTTTTTGGTTGCTCTCTTCCCCTCAACATGAGCTCTACAGCCAGGGCCTGTGGGCTGTGGTGCTCACTGACATATTGCCTGATCCACAGTGCCTGGTATGTAGTTGGCCCACCACAGACATTTACTGAGTGAATGTGTGAATGAAAAGCCCCCTCCACATGAGGCCCTGAAAGGAAATATGTGCACAGCAAATGAAACAAGTGCTGAATAAAGTCGCCTTTTGTGACTCTCTGGGTCCCTGTGCAGGCTTCTCCTCCCTATCTCATTGCCCCACGAGAGTGAATCACCAGCAAATCCCCCGAATCCTCTGCCAGACCCATGGTCCAGACCCAAGTCTTGACAACACTAGTCCCTTGGAAGCCAGCCAGAGCACACCTGGGGCTGGTCAGGTCAGGAGAGCCTCCCCTGGAACTGGCAGAGCCATATCCAAGGAAGCCCGGAGCTCTGTCCCTGGGGACCGTGCAGGAATAAGTGGAGCCCCCCTACCCCCACACCCAGCACCTTACTTGGGGTGAAATCTGCAGAGAGTTCCCCCTGTTCTGAGGAGTGGCCACAGCGGGAGGAGGTTTGGCCCCCCTTGACTGGGGACCTCTGCGCTCCCAGCCTGCACTTCAGACCAGGAACCGTGTTTAAAGATAATACTTGGGAACAAATACTAGGCTGATAAAAGACAACAGAGGGGAATCAGGGACTACTATTCTTTAAAAATGTGGAATAAGAGAGGCATCGTTGGCCCAAGCCTATGATCATTTCAGAAAACATTTTGAACTCAAGAAAAAGAATACATGGACTACCAAGCAGCCAGGACTTTGCATGAGCTACATGAGGAAATCTATGAAGATTCATTTAAACAATCAAAACAGGAATGTAATCCGTACAGAGACATGGTGCTCATGGATGGGATAACTTAACGTGCAAAACTTTCCCCTATTCATTTGTTAGTTTAATTTAATCCCACTGACAAGATATGTGAGTCTTTATGTTCTGGAGGATGGCCAATGGGTCTCAGTATTGGGCTCTACTGGCACCTTGGTGGGGAGTCCTGAGTGTGGCCATGGGTGTGGGCGGTGTTCTCCTACACATCCAGCACACTCCCCTGGGCCCACAGTCACCAGCTCTCTGGATTCTAGATGGACGAAAATGCAAGCACCGCTAAGATAACTTATTTCAAAAATTAATGAAGGGCTGGGCACGGTGGTTCACACCAGTAATCCCAGCATTTTGGGAGGCCAAGAGGGGCGAATCACTTGAGCCCAGGAGTTTGAGAACAGCCTGGGCAACATAGCAAGACTCCATCTCTTTTATAAAAATGAGAAATGAAAATTAATGATGGAGGTACCTGTGCTACCCAATGTGATATATGCAATAAATATACAGTAAATATGTTTATATGTGCTAGTCCGTGTATACACACACATGCAAACACTAAAACTTCATGTGTGGGCATATGAATAGAAAGAGCAATAGGTGTAAAATCCTGAAATAGACACAAGTTAATAAGAAATCTCATATATTATGATATATTAAGTGATTACTTAATCTATATCATTATTTAAGTAATTACTAAAATTATTAAGTGATTTGGAAAACCATTCATGGGGAGAAAAGCTAAAATGAAATAGTATGAATTCAAAGTGTCTGAGACAGATCTCAATCAATTTAGAAAGTTTCTTTTGGCAAGTTTAAGGCTGCACTCCTGACGGTGTCAGGAGGTCCTCTGAGGCCCAAGGTGGTTGGGGTACAGCTTCCTTTTGTACATTTTAGGGAGTCATAAGACATCAATCAATATGTTAAGATTACATTGCTTTGGTCCAGAAAGGTGGGAAAACTTGAAGCAAGAACTTCCAGGTCATAGGTAGATAAGAGACAGAAGGTTGCATTCTTCTGAGTCCTTGATCAGCCTTTCGCTGAATACTCAATGTAGTCTGGCTCGGTGAATCTGCATTTTTACATAAACAACAGGGCAGAGGAAGCAATCAAATATGCATTTGTCTCAGGTGAGCTGTGAAGATCAGCTGTCAGTTTACATTGCCAGGGTGAAATTCAACAGAACTGTTTGAGGGTAAAGATCTTGAGGCCCACAAGAAATTTCCTTGTGGGCACATTATGAGGGAGGTATGTAGCTTTTAAAAAATCTTTGTAACTGTCTTATTTAGGAATAAAATGGGAAGCAGGTTTGCCTGCCGTAGTTGCCAGCTCGACTTTTCTCTTGGCTTAGTGATTTGGGGGTCCCAAGATTTATTTTCCTTTCACAATAGTAAATAAAACAAAAAAACCAACTATACCCAACGATAAAGTTCAGAAAGAAGACACTATAAAGGTAAAGTGAAAACTAGAGAGGAGAAGGAGGGAGGGAGGGAGGGAGGGAAGAAGGGAGGAAGGAAGGGAGGATGGGAGGGAGGGAAGAAAGAAAAAGAAGGAAGCAAGGAGGGAAGGAAAGAAGGAAGGAAGGAAAGAAAGGAGGGAGGAAAGGAAGGAGGTGGGGAGGGAGTGGAGGGAAAGTGTGACTGTTTGCCTAATGGAGGCTGGGGCTTCAGAGGTTCTGGGGAGAAGGGACATTGCCTTCAGTGTCTTAAAGGTATTTCTGACCAAAATAAAATGTAAATCACTGGAGAAGACCTGCCTGGAGCCCTCCTCAGCTCTTAAATGGAATGCTCTGACATCTTGTTGTGTGTTCAGCTCATCTGTTCAGTGTGTCTCCACTCCTGAAGGGCAGGGACCACACTAGTCTTTGCAGGGTGGGCCACTGAGCATGGGCACTCTGGAGCCAGGTGCCTGGCTCTGAATCTGCTTCTGCTCCTTATTACTTGCATGACATTGGGCATATTACAGCAACTCTCCATGCCTCAGTTTCCTCCTCTGTAAAGTGCAGACAGTCATAGCAACTGCCTCGCTAGATTATTGTGAGGATCAAATGGGTTAATATGTGTAAAGCACTCAGAACAGTGCCTGGCACATAGGAAGTCACATCAATACTAGAGATGAGTGTTTACCACTGTATCTGCAGTGCCCAAAACAATGCCAGCTATGTGGGAGACAGTCAATGCATGTTGGGTGACTCTGAGCCTGTTTTGCTATATAATACCTCTCCAACTCCCTAAGAACACAAACAAACCACCCCTCAAGGATAACTGGTGACAGATTTTGAAAATAGAGGCAGAAGTGCAGTTCATCAGTCTTTTTTTTTTCCCCCACTTGCAAAAGCGCTGAGTAGGACTTAGTCTGCTTGCATACCCATGGCGGGAAATTTTAATGAGATACTGAAGCCAATGGGAGAGGGCCCTTGGTTGCTCAGGGCAGAGTGAAGCCCGTATCCTTTGCATAATTCTGCCCTTTCATATTGCTTTTTGTAAAAGGAAAATGTTTTGATAGTCTGTCACTGAAATCTGTTTTTAATGAAAACACCCTGAGATTAGCTATTATTCTTAGAAGACAGCTCTGTTGTGGAGTTATTCAAGGATGGAGTTCTATTATGTGTGTTTGCCAATCACAGATGTACCTCGGATGAAACGTGAAGGTTAAGGAAGAAAGGAAACAGTTCTGGGCTGAGCAGCAATAAAGTGCTGCATTGGGAGGGATGGAACTGGTGGGGAGGGTTCCCAGCTCATGGCCATGATGCTGGCCCCAGAGTGGGTGCTGGCCAGAAGCTGTCCCCACCCTGTTCTTACCACCTTGGCTCCAGGACCCAGCTTGACTTCTCATGTGACTTTTCCCTTTGGTGCTCAGAATGAGAATCTGAGGAGTAAGGCCTGGGGAGGAGGAGGCCACCCCTACAGGTGGTCATATTTATGCTGCCTGGTTATGGAGTTAGAACTGTTCCTTTAGGGACAAACTGGATCTCTTTGGACCAGTGTATCTAAGAACAAGGATGGGTCCCTCAGGTTGGGAAGAAAGTGCCAAATGGGAAGTTAGGGAACATGGAAGTTTAAAGTGAAGCGATCTTTATTTTTTCCCTGTGTGTCATTGTTTAGCCATGGATATGCTAGAGAAGTGAATAAATATATGAATGAATGAAAACAAAAATATATGAGTAAAATAAATATATTTAAAAAGGAGTAGCCCACTAGCTATACCACTAAGTTCATGCTCTTCAAGTAAAGCCTGGACTATTTGTCAAAGCCTTTTTTTCCCTCTAATGTAAGAGGGACGTTCTGTCATAGTGAAGGGGCCTGGGAATTTGGAAGGCATCATAAGTCATTGCTGACAGGAAATGATGCTATTAGGTATTGGATCATAAAGATACCTCCTCCCAGGAAAATGAATTCAGTGACAATAACACCATAATGTTATATGACAGTACATTTTACATCTCCTGAAAATTGCTGTTGGATCAAAACAAGGGACTGAAAGAAAATAGATTGGGACAAAACAAAATCATTCAGACCCCAAGTCATGCTGATGGAATCAAGGTCACAAAGTTCAAAACAGAACTTCCAACATGAGACCAGACGGCCGCTTTTTTGGCCTCCTATCCAGGCTGGCTGATGGCTGATGAATACTTGCTGTGACATCAGCCAAAAGGGAGAAGGTCTAGTGAAACTCTTCATCCCCCCTCTTGGGTTCTCGCAATGAAGCATAGTTTTATTAAATTAGCAAATGTAATTTTCTGGTCTCTAAGAAGAAGAAAATTTTTTTAAATCTCCTTCAAAATATGTGCAACTGAGCTTACTTTGTCTTTGCAAGGGTATCTGGTGTGACGTTTCTGGAATTAACCACATATATGGGAATGCACACACAGCCTCTTCCTTCCTTCCTGTACCGGGTTGGTCGGTCTGTTGGCAAATAGTTATCAGATGGCAAACACTGCGCTAGGGTCTTTGCCTGATAGAAGAGGAGGGCCGTAAATTTCCTTGAGGGGTTTGGGGTCAATGAAATAGGAATTGTATGTCTTTAAATATCTCTACAGCTTGGCACCTCCTGCTGGAACTCAACAAATCCTAAATGCCAATTGTCTATACTTAGGACAACTTAAAATAATTGATAGTCACAATGATTTGCGAGGGGCAATTGCCCCAGCTGACCAGATTTCTGGGGATATCAGATACACCCACTTAAAATAAGTGTAAATTATTTTTAAATATCACAAGCCCCCTTTGAGGACCAGCCACTCCCGGGCTTCTTAGCTGCGATGCCCTCTTAGAGGCCCAGACCTGTAGGCACACGTCCCTACCAGAAGGCGGCACACTGGCTGGGCCTCCCTCAAACCACCCCATAAAAAAGAGAACCTTACCCGAACCAGGACTTCTGGCTTTCTTCCAGGGTGGGGTTCCGAGTGACCGTTCATCTTGTTGTTTGTAGTCTGTATGGCTTGGCTTTTCAAAAGCAAATATACTTTGTTTCTATAATTAGGAAAAAAAGTTGTTTTTAAATGTCATCTTTTGCCAGGCGCGGTGGCTCACGCCTGTAATCCCAGCACTTTGGGAGGCTGAGGTGGGCGGATCACGAGGTCGGGAGATCGAGACCATCCTGGCTAACACGGTGAAACCCCGTCTCTACTAAAAATACAAAAAGTTAGCCGGGTGTGGTGGTGGGCGCCTGTAGTCCCAGCTACTCAGGAGGCTGAGGCAGGAGAATGGCGTGAACCTGGGAGGCGGAGCTTGCAGTGAGCGGAGATTCAGCCACTGCACTCCAGCCTGGGCGACAGAGCGAGACTCCGTCTCAAATAAATAAATAAATAAATAAATAAATAATAAATGTCATCTTTTATATTGCTAGCTTTTATGTATTCCACCCATGAATGATCTTGACCTCTTCCTCCAAAAATCCTCCACTTATCAGATGACAGACCGAATGAAACACGAGGGAAGCAAAACAGTGAAACAATTTGTTTTAGCCTATGGTAAATCACAGTATGGTCTGAAGGGTAACATGCTTTCTAGTATTTGGTTTTTAATCTTAGTTCATTTGGGTAGGGACAGATCGATATTTACGCAGGAGTGACATCCTGCTTGGCTCATTTGATTTTTAATGATCCTAACTCTACTCAGTTGACCTAATGGCTGTGGCAGAGCATCAGGCCTCGGAGGTGGTGTCACTGCCAGTCAGTGCTGATAAGTAGTGACAGGCCCTGTCGGATGGTTGATTCACAGGGCTCTAGAGAGGTGCCAGGGGTTTACAGGGCATGAGCAGGGTGCGGCAGCCAGGACCTATGGAGGAGCGGCCTTAGGCAGGGCTGGGCCTCCAACACCGCTCTGCTCTCCTGTTGCTGTGCTGCAAGGGTCTGCAGAGGGACCCTCCCCACGTGACTTCCTGCTGCCCTGTGCCGAGCACTCCTAGAGGATTTTCCTGAGGGTCATGGCCACTTGAGTCCAACAGAGGAACTGGCTGTGTATAGCTGTGTATAAACTAGTTGTGCCTTTGAAGGAAGAATCATCTAATCTCAGGTTATTTTAAAGTAGTACTTTGTTGATTCCTAATACTCTTCCTTGCCATTTCCTGGGGATTTCCTCTACCTGAAATCTGTGCACTCATTTGCTGCTGTCAGGCTGGATCCCATATGGCAGAAGCAAGGGGCCGTGCAGATCTGTATAGCTGAAGGTGGGCTGAGAGCAGGGAGTAGAAGTACTCATCAGGTGGCTTTTGTGTAGACAGGTCACTTGGTCCCCATCTGATTCCTTCATTTCTTTGGGCTCCAGTTTATTCCTGATGGAAGAGGGTTCCATCCAGGTTCTCTTTGGTGGAGTGGGGTAAGCTTCCAGGATCTGGAGCTGGATCCTTTTTGATCCCCATTCACTTTCTTTATAAAGTCTCCACTTCTGCTCTCATTCCTTTTTTATTTCCAGAGTCAAGCTTTGCAGTTAAAAAATTAGTAAACTGTAAAGAAACAATTTACAGTAAACTGTAAAGTGAAACACACCAGTATCCCCAGTGCTAAGTGCTAAATAGATAATGTCTAAACAGCCCATTTGAATGGTCTTTTTTCCTCTTCTTTTTACTCTCCTAATGTGCATGCATGTGTGTGTTTTATTAATTGGGTCAACATTTGGCTTAGGACAGTGAGCACACCCTGTACCAGGCTCTATGCTAAGTGCTGAGGATGGCAGCCCCAGCTCCCAGAGAATTCTGAGTCAATTTTGCAAGATAGATGTTAAACAAATACATACATAAATAGTTCATTAGAATTATTTTTAAAACTGTCAAAAAATAATTACTACAGGGTACTATTCCCAGGCCTCTGTTGTGGGGGAAGGGGAAGCACGGGGAAGCACAGGGAAGGCAAAGGAGTAAGGGGTGTGGAGGAAGAAGGGCTGAGGGCAGCTCAGGTCAGGCAGCTGGCTGGCATCTGGCTGGACAGCACACTGGCATCTCCAAGGAAGGGGGAAATAAGTGCCTCTGGAGACTGTGGGATTCCCAAGTGGACAGAGTGTCACAGGTCAGGAGGAAGGAGGTAGCAGTGAGGCCGGGGAGGAGGGAGGGCCAGATCCGCTTTGCATGTTTGTATAGAGTAAGTCTCAAACTGGTATTTAAAGCTTTAGCCTAAAGGAAGTGTGAAGCCACTAAAACAAGGAAGGGCGACATCAGGTTTTCTTTTTCAATAAAGTGTTCTGTCCATTGTGGAGACTGTATTAAGAGCAAAGGTGCAGATGAGCAGGCCGGTTAGGCTCCATGAGAGTTGAGTGGGAGAGGGAGGTTTGGTCCATGCTGAAGGAGGCAGAAATGGTGAGAGGCAGATAAATTCTAGAACCATTAAGAGGCAGGAACAGATGAACTCAGTGCTTGGTTGGACAAAAAGGATGGAAAAAGAGGACTGGAGAAAGAAAGCTGTCCAAGTTCCTGACAGGGAGTTCTAAGCGGTGAAGGAACCATGACTAAGGCTGGACTTTAAGGGAGGCGTGGGCATAGCAATAAAGACTCTGAGTTTTTCTTGCACGGTGCTTGGGTGGCTGCGCAAAGCTCCAGTGGATGGGACTGGATTTGGACATCAGATGAGTGTTCTGACCTATCACAGAAAGTGGAGAGTTGGCAATGTTCACATGGTAACTGAGGCCAGAGGCAGGGACATGGCCCTAGTGTGTTCCTTCTTGCATCTTTTCCTAGTTGGAGCTTCTCCAAGGGGGAAGGCAGTGCAGGGGAGCCTGCAGATGGGGCAGAGCTGGGGCAGCTTGAGAACCAGCCGGGAAGCCGGTGGCTGTGGCAGGGAGTAGGAAGGAGCAAGGGTGCTGCACGGTGTGCATCACCACTGAGAAGTCCAGTAGCATCCACCAGCGCGTTGGACACAGAGCAGGATCTCAGTATGTGGATGTTGAATTCTCTCCCTCTTCTACTCAGATCTACTTGGACCAGGGTTGAGAACATCATCTCTGCACCCAGAATGCAAGCTTGCTACTCGTTTCTTACACAAATTCATTTGTCAGCAAAGCTTCAGGTTCCATCGGGGTTTGGGAATGCTGACATCATAGACTGCTTTTTTTCTGGAATCAGGCCATATTGATTATTTTCATGGTGACTGTAACTCCAAAGGAAGATGAGGTTATCAAATCAGAATAAAGACTCATGAACCAAAACAGTACCTGGATTAAGAGGGCCCTGATAGACGATGCCATCAGCAACTTTCCCATGCCTGGTATCTCTGCTCAAGTCCTATATACTAATTTTGGACATGGTAGCTCTAAAGTGCCAATGGTGAGACCAGTGATGCCAAGTTGATTGTGGTGACAGTCACTCTGCAGGACAACAAGTGGAAGGGGACAGCACTTCTTGAGTCTTTCCCATCTGAGTAAATGCCTGAGGGAGTAAGGGCACTGAAACAGGCAGTGAATTTTCAGCGGTTTAATTGTAGATTCCCCCTCCTTTGTGGTCGAGGGAGCTTCAGGAGTGCATCATATGTGAGGATGCTTTTAGGTGGCCTTCTCAGACAGCTGGGAGAGCAGAACTTCTCTTTCCCCACAAACACCTACACCAACTCTTTGTTTCTTGAAAAAGAAAAAAAAATTCTAGGCCCATGGGTCTCGTTCCTTAAATTAAAATTTAAAATCAAATCAAATTGCTTATGGCACAGAATAATGTTGCTTGCAACTTTTTATCCACTTTATCAAAATGAGTGTGGTCCTTGTGTGATGTTTCCTTTTGCACGTCGGTTGCCCAGGCCAGGTATCTTGGCAGGGGTGGGGGGAACAATGTTGTTTGTGCGGGTAATGTTGCTGATTTTGTTTGCTTGGGATACACGCTAAGTTAACCTCGTTGGACTTTTCCCCAGGAATTGATGCGCGTACACGTGGTGGGTCATTATGCTGCTGCACCTGTGTAGTGTGAAGGTCAGTGTGCTTTTCTGATTATAAGAAACCATCCATGTCATTCCATTATAAACCCACTCCACTCATAATGGAATGTGCCTCAGCCCAGGGCCATTGCTGTTGCCCAGCCCAGGAATTATCTCAAGTGTGGCTGGACATTTGAGATCCATCACCCTCCCTCCCCACCGCCTGCATCCACCCCAGAATTCGACTGTGCTCCATTTTGAGATGATGTTTTTGCATGTCGAGTCCTCCTTGTGTGATGTGAACGTACAGTTGTTACAAGTGAATTTGTACCTGGAAACACTCTATGATGCTACTTCCAGAATTATAGCTGAGAGCTCTGCTGTCTAGGGGTAATTGCTGTACAGTTGATATGGACAGACAGAAATAGGCCTTGAGACAAGAGCAACGGCTTCTCCTCCTGACTCAGAGCCAGGCCATCCTCTAGGAGGATGGGCCCTTGCAGCAGGGTGCCTTTCCCTGGAAGTACTTTCCACCAGCTCCCCAAGACTTCCTGCCAAGGCTCCTCCTTCCTCTGTGTCATGGTTTTACTTTTGGTGACAGCCCCGGTTTACAGTCATCACAGCGCACATTTACTGAGCACCATGCATCATGGTAGGTATGATCATTGTCCCCATTTGATGTACGAGGGAACTGGGTCATAGAGGGTTGACTGATTGCTCTGAAGTCTCCCAGTAGGTAAATGAGGAGCACTGATTCCAACTGAGGTCTGCCTGTCTGAGCTGGAGTCCATCCACTGGGCCCTGTGCTGTTTGGGTAATACTCAGCCAATCCTGATGTGAGGCTTTTCTCTAAAAAATAAATAAAAGCCCACATTTGCATAGCACTTTGCAAATTTATTAAGCATATCCACATGCATATTCAGCTAATCCTTGAAATAACCCTGCAAGAAGGAGAGGGACGCCCTGAGATGTTCAGTGCGTGCCTTGCTACGCGTCAGTGGGCGGGAGGATGAGGCCACGCTCGCATGCAGAGGCAGCTTCTCCTCTGCCACAGGGCCCTGCTGCCTACTCATGCAGAGGGCAGCTCTCTTAATTCACAAGTTCTGCCTTATGCACTTAAAGAATGAGCATAGCATGTGTTGGATTCAGGAAGCATTAAATTAATACTTAATCCTGTGCTGCTAAACATCCAGGAACAGTCTCAGCACAGTCACTTAAATTCCCCTTTATTTCCTTGAGTATCCCAGCTTGGTGTGCGCTCAGGAACCAGTTCCTCTGTACTATTTTCACACCTCAGAGCTCAGCAGAGTCTTGATTTCCCCAGTTCACTCAGTTTACTCCACCCTCCAGCTGTCCCTTAGGGAAGGTGTAACTTTTGCTAAGAGAAAGTTTTCATAGCAGTCAGTCTGTCTGCATTCCCTTCGGACTTCGGTGTTTTCTCTTTGGCTTTAAAGATAGAGTGAGAAGTATTTTTTAAATACCAAGCAGTTCCTTCTGGGTACATTTCACATTCAGGAAAAATGCCCCCTCTTTCTTCTTTCCAGGATTAGTGTCCTTGGGAAGTTAGGGCTTCTCAGTCCTAGACAATCTCAGCTCATGGCATCTTCAGATACAAGCTTTGCCTTGAAATAAAACTCCTGGAACCGAACAGCAAAGCCAAAAATGCACACAGATCATCATAGGGGATTTTATTCAGTGATCCAGGAAACATGAAGGCCAAGTATTCTCCCCTGACATTTATGCGAGTGAGTTCTCACTGGGTAACATGAGAGAAGACTGGGATCCCAGCTGATGCTGTCAAGGACTTAGCTTGTGAAACAAAACATAAGCATGAGTACAGCCTCCTGCAATGACACAGGGAACCTGAAAGGACAGGATGCAGCAGCCTTATTTCCAGGTTCCCTGGAAGGTAAATGCAAAGCTCTTTACTTTACCAAACCTTACTCGGTAAAGGGAATCTATGGCCCCGTAACTTCTGTGCTTTCATGTAAATCTTCAAAATTAAAAATAATGCCAAAGTTCCCAACACCTTCCCCTAAATTTATAAGAAGATTCATCATGCTCTGAAATGAGTCTGCAGCACTACTAGCTGGACTTATAAAAATATCTGGAAATAAGCTCTGGAGGCTAAGGTGGGAGGATCGCTTGAGGCCAGGAGTATGAGACCAGCCTGAGCAACATAGCGAGATCCCATGTCTATGAAAAATTAAAAAAAAAAAATTAATTGGGCATGGTAGTGTGTGCCTGTAGTCCCAGCTGCTGAGGAGACTGAACGGGGAGAATCGCTTGAGCCCACGAGTTCAAGGCTACAGTGAGCTATGATGGCACCACTGCATTCCAGCCTGGGTGACATAGCAAGACCTTGTCTCTAGAAAAAAAAGAAAAGAAAAGAAATAAACTAGGCATCATTTAATTGACCACTTAATGTCAGTATATTTTCAGCTTCTGGAATGATCCTCAGTAGGATGAATGCTAATATCTGAAAGAGGCTCATACAAGGGAGAATTTTATGCTATAACCACCGGTTCTCAACCAGGGGTACGTTGCAAACCACCAAGTCTAGCTTCGCATGTGAAGCCTGCCTACTTGCACACTGAAAAGGTCTCTAGGTGATTCTGGCATGCACTCCTGGTTGAGAAACACTAGCTAGACCTGATGGGAACTAAGCCTCTCCACTTCTGTGAATAAGAGAATGAGAAAGAAATCTGTGCTGAAGATCTTTATGCTACAAAAACAAGTATCTTGTCACCCAAAGATGGCTTTCTGAAGCCTATCAAAGGCCCTCTGTGGAGAAAAAACAAAACATGCATTGCAAATGACTGGCATCTCTGTGTCTGTTAGGTCCCCTGAGAGGCCAAGAGAGAACTAACGCTTGTGACAGGGAAAGGGAAGAAGTGGAATTGTGTGGGGGCTGCAGCCTGGCAGAGCCTCTGCCAGCCCAGCGGACTCTCAGGAGCAAAAACTGCCTGTTCAGAGACCCAGTGTTGGGTGGGAATGGCTAGGCCCTTGCACTCCCACCTAGCTTAGTGTTAGGCCAAGTCACCCTAAAAAGAACCAGAGAACCCCTCCAAACATAAGTAGAGTGGAAGGAGTTGGTGGCTGGAAGCTGTCAGCTAACAGCATCCTGACAACTGGGCAATGAATCTGTTTTTAAAAGAGAAAGCACAGCTCCATGTCTGCTGTACTCTCCGAAGACCAGAAAATCAGCTTCTCTGGGCTGTGCAGAGTTTAGCTCTGTTTTGACTGCAACGCCAAGGTGTGGTCCTTTGGTGGAAGGTACTGCCTTAAGGTAGAGGAATGAAGGGAGGACAATGGAAGAAACAAGCAGGAAAACTTGGTTCATTTGATTTCCTTCTGTTTAGGGCATGTGCTAGATGGCAGGACATGGAAGAATAGGGCACTAAAATTTGAGGGATCATAATAACTTCTCATGTTGAAAGTGAAGCCCAGACCAGGCACAGTGGCTCACGCCTGTAATCCCAGAACTTTGGGAGGGGGATATCAGGAGGATAGCTTGAGACCAGTCTATATAAGCCTGGGCAACACAGTGAGACCCCATGTCTAATAAAAATTTAAAAATTTAGCCAGGCATGGCAGTGCGCCTGTAGTCGCAGCTACTCTGGTGGTTGAGGCAGGAGAATTGCTTGAGCCCAGGAGTTAGAGGCTGCAGTGGGCTATAATCGTGCCATTGCACTCCAGCCTGGGCAACAGAGTGAGATGCTATGGAAGGAAAGAAAGAAAGAGAGAGAGAGAGGAAGGAAGGGGAGAGGGAGGGAGGGAAGAAGGAAGGAAGGAAGGAAAGAAGGAAGGAAGGAAGGGAGGGAGGGAGGGAGGGAGGGAGGGAGGGTAAGGAAGGAAAGAAGGGAAAGAAGAAAAAAGAGAAAAAAAGAAAAAGGAAGGAAGGAAAAGAGGAAAAAAGGGAGAAAAAAAGAAAAAGGAAGGAGGGAAGGAAGGAAGGAAAGAGAGGAAAAAAAGAGAAAAAAGTAAAAGGAAGGAGGGAAGGAAGGAAGGAAAGAGGAAAAAAGAGAAAAAAGGAAGAAGGGAAGGAAGGAGAAGAAAAAAAGAAAGAAAGAAAAGGAAGGAGAAAGAAAGAGAAAGAGAAAGAAGAAAGCAAACAAGAAAGGAGGGAGGGAGAGAAGAAGGAAGGAAGGGAGGGAGGGAGGGAAAACAATGGAGGGAGGGAAGAAAGAGAAAGATAAAGGAGAGGAGGAGAGGTGAGGAGAGGAGAGAAAGAAGAAGAAAGAGAAGAGCCCAGAGAGGTTGTGTGTCATCGGAGGTCACCCAGACACGGCAGGGCTGAGGTGGAGCCCCAGAGCTCCTGACAGCACACCCCTCTCCTGACACAGAATGGGCCTTGTTACATCACTCTCCTTCACTCCAAACTCTACACAATAAAGAAAATCTGTGTCCAGAACTTTCATGTTCTTGCTTAAATCTTCCAAACTGAAAATGATCCTGAGGTTCCCTATACCATACCCCGCCCCACCAAGTCCTTCATCAAGACACATCCTGGGTCTAGAATGTATCAGGAGACAGAGGTGTAGATCCTCAGGCGTCTGAAACCACAGCCAGCTTCCCTAAACTTCCACTATATCTCTGACTTGCTTTTGGTTATAATGTTGTACAAACATAAATTGACAGTCATGAGAAGCCTCTCTTCTAACTCTGCAATTTGTCATCCTGACACCAACAGAAAATCAGGACATCATTAATTCTCTGCACTTATTGATTTGGGACCTCCATTGTAAGGCTGGCGTCTTTCCTCTCCCTCCTCCTCTTCCTCCTCCTCCTCCTTTTCCTCCTCCTTCTCCTGTCCGTCTTCCCCCATCTCCCCGTTCTCCTCCTGTTTCCCCTCCCCCTCCTCATAGTTTTCAGGGTCGGAGTCCTAAGCCACTCTATTGCAATAGCTACCAAAGAGAAAGGGGCTGAATCTGTGTGCATGTGAGGCCACGATCTCTAGACCCCACTGACTTAGGGGCTGCCCTGCCTCCCCTCCAGCTCTTCTCCAGTCATTGCCTGAACTCGGCTCTCCTGGACCTTAGAAGATAAATAGTGTGGTCCAGCACTGCCCTGGGTGAGCTGAGTCATGCCCTTGGCAGGGTCGAGGAGCTCCCGTGAGGAGACCAATCGCCTAGCGTGAATCTTCTTCGGGGACTGCTCGCCCTCTGCCCCCTAGGTGCTGGGCGCCGCCCGTCCCCACCTCCATCAGAACTCGGGTCATCTGCAGAGCCTCGGCTGCAGCCCGGTACCTGGGTGTGACTCCACCACCACCATTTTCCCAGCAGGAAGCAGCAAGCTCAGCACAGAAATAAAACTGTCCTGCTGAGTCGCTCACAGCCTGTCCCAGTAACTGTTCCGGAGCGTCAGCCTGACGCAGCACCCCTGGAGGACCACGCCGTGCAGGCTGCAAGCCTCGCCCTTAACCATGCCCAGCAGGACCAGAGCCGCCAGCACAAATCAAGGTCCTGGCCATTGAACAACTTCTGAGCCTGCACTTTAAGAAGGCGCTCTTGTTTTGAATACGTAGTCTGTCCTGTTCTTTCAAAGTAAGTGCTTTTTATCAAGGGCCTGGACTGTCTTTTAAACATATTTTTTTTCTCACTTGTACATTAAAGGGAAATGTATTTCTGTCTAGAAAAGGAGACCGGGAGAGGAATGAGACTGTGCAGTATTCAGGCTTGGTTTAAACTAGGGCATGCACACGGCATAGCTATTTTCTTCAGGCAGCATGTGGCCAAAAAACATGCGTGTGTAGCTGACTGTTTTGAGCTTTGTTTATTTTAAGTACTGTATACTGAGGGATTTTGTTCAAGCAAAGGAGTACCAGCTTTATATGCAGCCACAGATGCCTCTCTTGCTTGGTAGTGCTAGATTTAGAGCTCAAAATTTTCCTTTTCAGCAAGAACTAGAAGTTCCCTAGTAGTATTTTTCCCCTCATGCCTGTTTGCACTGTGCAGAATTCTTAGAGAACACGGCTTTGCAAATGTTCTGCAGCAGTCTCAGGATAGCACGGTATGTCAGCAGATATGGGTCCCGGGCCTCTTTGCTTAGCTATGCTTTCTTAATGCAGGTTCTTGCTTTACACGATTTCAAACAATAACTCAGTATTTTCATGATCACAGCTGAATATACGCCACGGATGGATGTGTATTTTTCTTCCTCTCTTGCAGATTTTAACCAAAACACACACACACAGAAATACAAACTAAAAATGGATTTGGGAGCATTGTATTCGTCTTAAAATTTTTGGATAGGGATTATCCTGGGTCATTCTGGTCCACAGCAGCCTCATGAACTATTCTGAATTCGATGTCAGACCCTGAAATGAGGGGTCTGTGACACCAGCTCAGCCTGGCTTGGATGTTATAGATGGGAGCATGGACCAGTCATTCCTTTTCAACTGGGCCACTATTTATTGAGCGCCTACTGTGTACCAGATATAGTCAAAGAATGAGTGATACAGTTGCTAGCAAACAGGTCTCTGGCCGCCTGGAGGTTTTATTCTAGCTGAGAGGAGGGGTGTCAGAAAATGAAGAACCCACACAAGTGCAGAACACGATGTAAAGCCCTGGGAAGTGCTAAGAAGAGAGGCCAGGGGAAAGAAGGTGGAGAAGGGAGCGCCAGGAACGCCCTGTGTGTACCTGCCCTGCCTTGTACCTCCGCCTCTGGGTTCAGTCTAAAAACCCATGCTGTCTCTCTATACTTGCGTAAAAAAATAGCCCAGAGGTCACGAACTCATGCTTCTTTGCAAGTGTATTTTATTTGGCTGCCGGTGTTTTTTTACTTGATTTTATTAATGGCTTTTTAAATAAAAATAGGCAATTTATATAAAAATTCAGAATCTTAGCTTCTCTTGAAAAAAATCAAAAGCTCCTACAGTCCTGGGCCCACCCTCTGCTTGGCCACAGAGCTGAGTGAGGAGGGCCCTGTTAGGCTGGAGGGCACATGACCTTCAGCTCATCACAGCTCCTACTTAACTCACCTCCTCTGAAGGCAGCTGTGTTTTAGCCTATTTTGTGGCTGGCCCTACAGTCATTCATTACTTCTCCCAGGGCAGCAATGCTTCCGGTGTCAGGACCCCACCCCCCTTACCGGATGTGCCCTGTGGGTGCTTCCTCCTCTGGCTTTCCCTCCCAGTCATTTTATTGAGGTTTATCTCTCCTTGAGGGCTGCAAGGGGCTGTGGAGGTACCATGCTGTCGGAGTCCCAGGCCAAGTCACAGAAGCCTTTGTTGAAGAATGGGCCCTGTCCTTCTGCAATTCCAGATGCCTTTTGCCTAGCCTAGTGGGACAGGGAACCAAATGCGGATGCACAAAAATCTAGTTCCTTTCTGTTTTCTTTTATTTTTTTGAGACCGAGTCTTGCTCTATCACCCAGACTGGAGTGCAATAGCGCGGCCTCAGCTCACTGCAACCTCCGCCTCCCAGGTTCAAGCAATTCTCCAGCCTCAACCTCCTGAGTAGCTAGGATTACCAGTGCCTGCCAACACGCCTAGCTGATTTTTGTATTTTTAGTAGAGATGGGGTTTCACCATGTTGGCCAGGCTGGTCTTGAACTCCTGATCTCAGGTGATCTGCCCGCCTTGGCCTTCCAAAGTGCTGGGATTACAGGCATGAGCCACCATGGCTGGCCACAAAATCTAGTTTCTTTGTACTCATTATACTCACAGGTCTAAATGGCTATGATGCTCTTGGAGTTATGGGTTCATTACACTCCTGCTTGATTAAAACCCAGCCCGTGCTCTGGTTATTTCATCTTTTCTCCCTTATACAATTCCACCCACAAAGTCCTTATCAGATGCTTTCTTCCCCAAATGGAATTAGCCTAAGCACATGTTATTTTGCTCCAGTTACTGTTTATTTATTTCAGTGGCTGTTCAGAGTAGAATGCTATTACCTGACAGGTAGGCGTAGAAACTCAGCAATCTCAAGGAGCAGTGTCATTCATCCAAGCTGGACCCAATGCTCTGGGGGGTACATTTCACAGGGTCCTTGGCTCACCTTGTAAGAATCTCAGCATCCAGCAGTATCCTCCTCCTGTCTCCATTGATTCAACCAATGTTGGTCTAGAATTCACTCCCTTACCATACAGAATATTTCCAAATGTGCATCAGTATCAGAACCACACACCTGCGAGCCCTCTACTCAATATATAAGTGTGCTTTTCACTTACATTCATCACCCTTCCTTGCTCCATGATAGATAATAGGTTCTTCTCTGGGCAATGCCTTCCCCTGCTATGTGGGTCTTTCTTCACTTCAGTAGCTCACCTCTGAGTGTCCTCCCCAACTTTCTGCCCCCAGTCAGTATCCGTGTAAGTGAGGAGTTGTCTGATGCTCACTCCCGGGGCTTCTGGTTCTTCTGCTGAGAGTGGATCTCTTCATAGCTGTCTTAGGGCCATGTGTACTTACACCCAAGAACCGGCAGCTTTAGCATCACCTGGGAGCTCAGAAAAGTAAACTCCGGAGCCCACTCCAGAAATGCTGAATCAACCTCCGCACTTTAATAAGATTTCCAGGTAATTCATGTAGACATTTAAGTTGGGAACACACTGGCTTATACCATGGCCCAAGCCATGCAGAGGCTTTCACAGCTACCTCTGGGCCCATTGATCCCAGTCTCTCATTAAAAACTCCTTTCACCAGTGGACAGATGTCATTTGATCATTGGTTATGAGTTCCCACAGTCATACCCATGCATTTTGTAACCTTCATCATGGATAGACTCTCCATCTATTAGTAAATATCACTAGCAGTTGGCCAGACTATAAAAGATCCTTGGGAGCTGAGTCATTCATTATAAAACACCTAAACGGTTACTGGGGAAAAGCAACTTTGCAGTATAGTTTAACAGTAGATGTAGAATGTGGAAAAACTAATTAAAGTCAATAAAAGACAGTTGTTGTTAAATAGACTGTTAACCGCCAATTGAACAAGACAGAAAAGTGGTTACGAGCTGACACAGAAGTCCAGTGGCCAACCTTGACTAGAGTTCAGCTTTGCTTCCAGCTGCGTAACCTTGGGGACGTTATTTAGGCCAGTCATTTGCAAGTCTGTCTGCTCAGTAAAATCATCTGTAGAGCTTGGACAGGGATTTTCAGCTGCTTGGGATTTACCTAGTTCAGTAGCTGGTCAAGGCTCAAACATCTGCACTTTAAAAAAAAAAAAAAAATTCTTCGTCATTTTGATGCACAGCCCGGTTTGGGAACCACTGGCAACCTGTTGGAGCCTCTCATTCCCCCTTTCTGGAATGAGGACAGTAACAGAGAAGCCTCTTGAGTTTTTGAGAGAATTGAATGGTAGCATGAAGGGAAGAAAGGGTCCTGCCACGTGCCTACACATAGTTGTTGCTCACTCATTGGTAGTGATGATGACGGTGATGACCATGGTGGTGGTGATGGTGAGGAGGCAGGCTCCATTTACACACCCACTGAATAAACTCAAATCTAGCCTCCTTTATTTCTCAAATACAAGCCTTACTTTATATACACATCTGTTTAGAAGCCCACAAACATAGATTGTCAGAATAAACCGTATCATTTTATTATGGCTGCTGGTAGCTCTGTTCTAAGCTTGATTCCACCTTTTAATAACTCTGACTTAGGTTCGTTCAGTGCCTTCAGTTTTCCAAGGGCTTTAAATACATCATCAACTATGACATTCCCTCCAATGTTAAGAGATGTGCATTGGGAGACCGGGCGGGGGTGGGGGGCGGATCACCTGAGGTCAGGAGTTCGAGACCAGCCTGGCCAACATAGTGAAACCCCGTCTCTACTAAAAATGCAAAAAAATTAGCCGGGCATTGTGGCAGGTGCCTGTAATCCCAGCTACTGGGGAAGCCGAGGCAGAAGAATTGCTTGAACCTGGGAGGCGGAGGTTGCAGGGAGCTGAGATCACGCCATTGCACTCCAGCCTGGACAACAAGAGTGAAATTCCGTCTAAAAAAAAAAAAAAAAAGTCGGGGGGGAGATGCAGAGATATCAGATGAATGCATTCATTTTATAGCTGAGGAAACCGACTTAGAGAAGCGAGGGGCTTGCTTAAAGCTGCCCACTGTACCACCTGGAGTGAGGTTTAGATCTCTGGACTCTGAGCCTGTGCTGACTGCTGGTCTTTCTATCTAAAGCTCATATTAAGAGAAATTTTCCGGGCAAATCTCCTTGATTGACTGGTAATGAATATCCCCAGATTAGATGAACAATTGCCTGGGAAGCATCTTTGTTTCCTGAGTCAGGCTCCAATGTAGTCTTATCTTCAGGTCTTTTCAAACCCGAGGAGACCAAACACAGATCCTTTTTTTTTTTCCAGTAGGGAATCAATGGCCACTGAGAGCAAAATAATGAAGCCCCACTTAAGTGAAAATAACACAGGTAATTGTTAGAGAGAAGAAATATGGCATGGCCCACTAACTCTATATTGTAGCACTTGTATTTGCAATTTTTCATGAATTCGTTCAGGTAATTAATTTTATGAAATAGTGCCAGGTGGCACGGTTCCACTTTCCCAGCCCTCCTGGAAATATCTGACTTACTAGACAAGCACTTTTACTGGAAAGTTATGTAAAGGAGTTCAGGAGAATGTACTGGAAAACACGCAAATCAAACATTAAGTCGATATACAATCTGCTGACACCATACTAGCAGGAACCTCGACAAAAGCCTCCTTACCTCCCCAACCATTGTTTCTCCTCAGCAGAGAGTTCAGTCTTCCAGCTTTCTTGGATATGATATACAAAAGTGTGTGAGGAGCCAGGAATTTCCTCAGTGGTACCTCAGTTTAATTACCATCTCTCTTCACTTCCAGCACTGGTCCTAATGCCCAGAGAGATGGCCACTCTCTACTTTTGAAAACCACAGAACCAGCCATAACTTTATCTATCTAAACTTGTCTTTGCTAGAGTCATTTATATACCCTACCCTTCTTCTGTGTCACTAGACGAAGGGATATTGAATCATCCCTACTAGGGGCTGCCATCTTGGTTTGCTCCCCTCATCACGTTTTCTATTGTTGACTAAGGATAACTTTGTCATTCCTCGCTGGGCTGTGCAATAGCTACTTTGCACTCAGTCCAATGATCCATAATTACAAGTTTAGAAGAGGAAACACAATGCCCTAGTCGATTAATACAATTAGAGGTTAGAACACAAACTCTATGTTATTTAAGAATTAGGGCTTCTAAAAGCTTGACAAGTGTGCCCAGTTTGATCCAAGGAGCTAACCCAACTATGCTAATTCCTCATCTGGAATTCTACTTCCAAGCAAAAGAGTTTGAAATAAAAATAGCTGGAGAGTCAAGTACTGTTCCAGGTACTACATTACCTTATTTTGATAACTTCAGTCACCATTGCATAAAATGAGATTTATTCAGGCCGGGCATGGTGGCTCATGCCTGTAATCCCAGCACTTTGGGAGGCCGAGGTGGGTGGATCACCTGAGGTCAGGAGTTCAAGACCAGCCTGGCCAACATGGTGAAACTCTGTCTCTACCAAAAATACAAAAATTAGTTGGGCATGGTTGCATGCCTGTAATCCCAGCTACTCCAGAGGCTGAGGCAGGAGAATCGTTTGAACCCAGGAGGTGGAGGTTGCAGTGACCCAAGATCGCACCACTGCGCTCCAGCCTGGGTGACAAGAGTGAAACTCTGTCTAAAAAAAAACAAAAACAAAAAACAAGATTTATTCAATAAATATGTATTTTGCAACATATTTATTCATAAATATTTGTGACGTGGCTCTTCTGGGCCATGCACTGTGCTGGGTGCAGGGGATGATATGAGAGCCAAGCCAGCCCCAGCTTATTAACAACCTTCCAGTTTAGTGAAGGAGAAAAGCCATTCCACTCACAGGAAATGTAGATATTCTGAAGGGGGAAGGAACACAGCTCTATGAGCATGCATGAGGGAGGAGGGAGGACTTTGTTTGGACTGAAGTTGAGGAACTAAAATATGAGTTGTAGTTAATTAGGTAAGAAGGAAGGATTTCTTTTCCTTATTATAAAAAGTGATGTCATCTGCTTCCAAGAAAATCTGACCTAATTATTTAATATGCAGAGGTGTGAAAAATAAAACAAGCTCAAGTTTGTCATGACTAAAACTGTCCTTTTAATCTTTAAAGTGTGCTGCTCACCATCTTGCATGCCATCTCCTATTATTGGATAGGTAACTCACGCTCTAGGTCCACAGTAGGCCCTCGTAAATGTTTTGAGAGCCTTTAAGGCAAAGAATAATGATTGGCTATTTGTTTTATCATACAATCCAAAATAGTAAATGTGAAAAGTTAGTATGTGGGTCTTGAAACTGTGTTTGGCATTGAAGATCTCACAGAGCACTGTGAAAAGGGAGTGTTATAGTTCAAACCAAGTAAAAACATAGTGAAGATGAACATCGGCTGGGTACTGTGGTTCACACCTGTAATCCCAGCACTTTGGGAGGCCAAGGCAGGCGGATCACCTGAGGTCGGGAGTTCGAGACCAGCCTGGCCAATATGGTGAAACCCTGTCTCTACTAAAAATACAAAATTAGCCAGGCATGATGGCAGGCGACTGTAATCCCAGCTACTTGGGAGGCTGAAATAGGAGAATTGTTTGAACCTGGGAGGCGGAGGTTGCAGTGAGCCAAGATTGTGCCACTGCACTCTAGCCTGGACAAAAAGAGCAAAATTTCATCTAAAAAAAAAAAAAAAAAGATGAACATCAAAGTAATTTCTGAGTAATAATATCATGGTGAAATACTGGAATAATTAATAAGTAGTACATTAGCTTAATGTGTGCCAAGGGAGTGATAAGATAAGTTAAAGCTACTTCACTAAAAGCAATATTTCCTAGAACAGAACCTGCTATTCTTCATCCCCCTTCTCTGCATCTGGCTTCCCCTCCCCCAACATCCCCCCCAAAAAAGAAAGAAAGTAAGGTGTATAGACCATGTATTGATAATCATTTATTCGATTCTATTTATGCCAAGTAAGACTTAATTTTAACTTGAGAGCTAAGCGTTTTAGAATATTGATACAGAAATCAGGAAACAACAAAGAACAATGCCCACTCTCTCTCCGTTCCAAAATTAACAGTGTCACAATGATTGTTGTTAGATACTCACTCATCCTTTTCATCGTTCATTCATTCTGTGAGCCTTAACTGATTATTGTACTAAGGGCTGTGGGGCCACCCGAATGAACAAGACACAAAGAGATGTTCACACAAATATAGTGTATATGTTAATATTCCAAAGTGAGCTATTAGTAGTTGGCCATGAAAGAGTTCTGTAGTCAAGTAAATTTGGGAAACACCCAAGTTAAACAAAATGATCTGATGTATTTGCTGAAGGACCTCTCTGAGTCTAATATGTGGCAAGAAGGGGATTTTGAAACACAACATTAATATCACATTTTTCTAACTTATCATCTCGTAACTCATGATTACTTGGGTACACTCTGGGAATCACTAACCTAGGCAGTAAAACAGGGTTCTGCCTTCAAGGTAAAAAGATTGATATTAGTAAGACAGATTAGGGCCCGAAGCAAGAGGCTTGGGGTTCGGGTGGGTTAGATTCCCACTCTGATGGAGGGGTAGCAGCAAACCTCCAGTGGAGAGGAGGTGAAAAACCAGAACCAAGCACCATCATCTAGACCAAGCAGACTTGATGGGGGATTTATTTTATTTGTGTTGTTAATGTTAATACTATTAATTATTATTAGTAAAAGCAGTGTGTTGAGGTGACCCTCAACAGAGTACCAGGAATTTTAGCACAGGGGCTAAAGAGTATAGACTCTCAGCTGAGATTTTAGGTTTGTATCCATCTTTTACCGCTGCTGACTTAGATGACCTGAGGCAAGTTATTTTGCCTCTCTATGTCTTAATTTATTTATACGCAATTGGAAATAATAAAAAGAATAGTAGTATTCAGTGGGATAACATGGGTGAAGCACTCTTCACATTCCTGGCACTTGGCAGGTTTTCATTAAGTGCTCATTAATTATTAGATGCTCATTAGTCCTCCCAATCCTATGAATCTGATATTGTCTTCTCTATTTTATAGACAATAAAATTTTAAAAGTTTAATACGATGTTAGAATGACACATTAAAGGCCAGGCGTGGTGGCTTATGCCTGTAATCTCAGCACTTTGGGAGGCCAAGGCCAGTGGATCACCTGAGGTCAGGAGTTCGAGACCAGCCTGGACAACATGGTGAAACCCTGTCTCTACTAAAAGTACAAAAAAATTAGCCGGGCGTGGTGGTGCACGGCCTGTAGTCGCAGCTACTCGGGAGGCTAAGGCATGAGAATCGCTTGAACCTGGGAGGCGGAGGTTGCAGTTAGCTGAGATTGTGCCACTGCACTTCAGCCTGGGCAAAAGAGTGAGACTCCATCTCAAAAAAAAAAAAAAAAAAAAAAAAAAAAAAGAATTACACATTAAAAAGTAATGGAGCTAACATTCAAACCCATGTTAGTTTAACCCCAAGCCCCATGTTTTTCTAGTGTAGTATGCCAATAAAGCAACTGAGAGGCATTTTCATACCAGATTATGGAACTAATTATACACTTCATTTACAGGTAGATCTTGGTCAAGAATGTCTCCAAAACTGGATTAAGCCAGTGTAATTGAATGGAAATCTACACAACCAGGACAGACTCAGAATTTTTTTTTAATGTATTGGCCCAGGAAGGCTAGAAATCCTCCACTTGACCTAACAGAAGATAATTAGAATTAAAAATGGCGGCCGGGCGCGGTGGCTCAAGCCTGTAATCCCAGCACTTTGGGAGGCCGAGGCGGGCGGATCACGAGGTCAGAAGATCGAGACCATCCTGGCTAACACGGTGAAACCCCGTCTCTACTAAAACTACAAAAAAACTAGCCGGGCGAGGTGGCGGGCGCCTGTAGTCCCAGCTACTCAGGAGGCTGAGGCAGGAGAATGGCATGAACCCAGGAGGCGGAGCTTGCAGTGAGCTGAGATCCGGCCACTGCACTCCAGCCTGGGCGACAGAGCGAGACTCCGTCTCAAAAAAAAAAAAAAAAAAAAAAAAAAAAAGAATTAAAAATGGCACTAACTGAAAACGTACTTGTTAAATTGCCTGTGCTTATAGAGTTGTTGTTGGCCCTGTTGTTTTTGGTCAGCAAAAAGAGACATATTTTTATTTGTTGGGGCTAACAGAGGCAAATGTCTTGACTTGGGCAACAGTTATATTGCTGATGGCAGGGAATGGCTTCTGTAAGGTTAAAGCTTGGATAGAAAATCCCTACATGTAGCAGTGGGAAGTGCACCCCAGTTTGTTTTTGTTTTTGTTTTTGTTTTTACCAATTCAACTCTTAGTGAAATATGAGTGATCACTTTTACCTTAGCTCCCAGATTTAGGAAAAAGTCAGCACTCTCAAGGAACACAAAACAAACAATAGTATGCTTCAGTCTGCGCTATTCTTCTACAAAAAATGTTCAATTTGGCCAGGACAATTTGGCCCAAGGAGGGTGGATCACCTAAGGTCAGGACTTCGAGACCAGCCTGGCCGACATGGCAAAACCCCATCTCTACTAAAAATACAAACATTAGCCGGGTGTGATGGTGCATTCCTGTAGTCCCAGCTACTTGGGAGGCTGAGGCAGGAAAATCGCTTGAACTCAGCAGGTGGAGGTTGCGGTGAGCCAAGATCATGCCACTGCACTCCAGCCTGGGCAACAGAGTGAGACTCCATCCAAAAAGACCAAAAAAACAAAAAACATTCAATATATAATTTTTAGAGTTATAAACATGGAGAGAAGCAAGATAATATGATAAGTCAATAGAAAAATACTATCAACAGAAGCAGACCCACAGATGAATCAGATATTGGAACTAGCAGAGAAAGACTTTAAAACATCTACTGTAAATATGTTCAAGGATGTTCAAAAAAAGATGGCCAGAATGAATAAATAGATGGGGGATCACAACAGAGAAATGGAAGCCATAAAAAAGAAACAAATAACATTCTAGAGTAAAAATAAAAAATAAACATCTGATGTAAAGAATGGATTGAATAAGCTTAACAGCAGAACAGAAACTGAAATAAAAGATTAGTGAACTTAAAGAATGGTTAATAAAATTGTTTAAACTAAAGCACAGGGAAAAAATATTTAAAAACATTTTACCCATCATCAGTGACCTATTAAATGGTCTAAAATGTGAGTAGTTGCAGTCCCAGAATAATGAGAGAGAAAATGGGCCAGAAAACATATTTAAAGAAATAACAGCTGAAATATTTGGGATACAATGAGAAAATATCAATCTGTAGATTCAAGAATCTCAGTTAATTCTAAGTAGTGGAGATACAAATAAAACCACACCCAGGTACATCATGGTCAAACTTCTGAAAACCAAAGATAAAGAAAATATAACAGCAACCACAGGAAAAAATGATATGTTGCATATAGAGGAATAATGACAAAAAATTATGGCTGACTTCTTATCAGAGCAATGAATGCCTAAAGGCAATGGAAAGTCATCCCCAGTTGAGAAAGAATTTGTGGAGGAAGTGTACACCATGCTCTGACGACAGATAACAGAGGGTACAATCTAGTTAAGGGATCAAGAAAGGCTTTCTTAAGAAAGGACTATCTGAACTAAGATCAGAAGGGTGAGATGTTAAGTAGGCACAGAGAAGGGAAGATGTTCCAGGTATATGCAAAGCCCCCATTGCAAAGGAAAACATGTCACATGGAAAGACCGAAAAGTGCCAAGATAGGTGGAACACAGGGACCGAGGAAAAGAGATGAGCCACACTAGCCATCATAGGACACAGTGTGGATTATTGTTTTTATTCTAAGAAAAATAAGATTTTCGAGTATTTCAAGCTGTGCAGATCACTTCTGCTGTCATGAAGCAGCAAATTTGTGTTTGAAAAATTCTGGATAAAGTAGACAGACACCAGAGTAGCTGAAGAGATACCAGGAGGCCATAGGAGTGGCTCAGGTGAGAAATGATGGTGGCTTGGACTAAGTGATGGATGGTATCTGTGAAGATGGAGAGAGGTGGACTGATTTAATGTTGATTTAGTAGATAGAAGTCATAGGACTTAGTCATCGCTTGGATGTGGGAGATGAGGGACACAGAGGTATCAAGACTGACTTGTAGGTTTCATCTAGTTTGGTGGATGAAGGTGCCATTTACTGATGAAGGAAATTCTGAAGAGGAGCAAGACTTATTTATTTTTATTTAACGAGCACTCACATAGTGCCTATTGTGTGCCAAGCACTGTTCTAAGACAGTTTGCAAACATTAACCTCTTTCACAAGAGTGAGAGGTTGGTACAGTTTTTGCCCCAATTTTACAGATGGGGAAATTAAGAAATTAATTAACTGCCCAAAGCATTAATTGGTAAGTGCTGAAGTAGGATTGGAACCCAGGCAGTCTGGCTCCAGGGAGCAAGTTCTTGAGCGCTGCACTAGGTTGCTTACAAGGAAGTATAATGAGGATGAGTCGCAGGAGACTGAGGCATTCAAGTGGCCACAGGCACCTGGAACTGAGAAGAGAAGTTAGGGCTAGCGATGAATATTTGAAAATGATTGGCATAGGAAAAGTAGATTGTCTTTATGTAAAGCAAATTGCCTTTTTTTTTTTTTCTTAAACAGGAGCCTTATGTCTAGAGCTCCAGTTCTGTTGCTGTGCTGTGCTATGCTGTGCTGTGCATAGCATCTCAAGCCTGTTCTTTGAAGAGGGCAGAGCCTTTTTCCTAAGGAGTATGACTTCAATGTCTTCCTCGTCGGGTTTGTTCTCTTCTATTTGCTCTTTCTCACCTGTTTGCTGCCCCCTAGTGGCCCTTGGAAGCGCTGCCCCAAGTGCAAGGCAGTTTAAACCCTTGGCGGTTAAATGCAGCTGGTGCAGAGTGACCTGGCTGACCCTGGTAGAGGACCCGGCAGCTCTGAACTCCAGGAACATGTGGCACGGACTCCACCCCAATTACATGGTACCTTCAGTTAAACACACGAGATAATCACAGCAGCAGGGGATAAGCCAGAAAGCATTTTGTTCTGTGACAGTGATGTTTTTTAGCAAGTGGCTACTGACAAAGTGAACATTCAGATTTCAGTGGTTGCTGAATGTTGGCCATATCAATCATATCTTTATTGTGACAGTAAGGGGCCCATCAATGAGTGCTTCTGTCTCATAACAAAAGAGTAACTGGCAGGTTTTTGTTTTGTTTTTTTGTTTTGTTGTGGATTTTGTTGGTTTGTTTTTAATTTTTCAGCATTACTTATTTCTTGCTTAACCAAATTAGTCAGTAAAAAATTACAAACTGGTCCACTGCAGTGGCTCACGCCTGTAATCCCAGCTCTGTGGGAGGCCAAGGCAGGAGAATCACTTGAGGCCAGGAGTTCAAGACCAGCCTGAACAATGTGGTGAAACCCCGTCTCTACTAAAAATACAAAAATTTGCCAGGCATAGTTATGCACACCTGTAGTCCCAGCTACTCGGGAGGCTGAGGCATAAGAATCGCTTGAACCCAGGAGACGGAGGCTGCAGTGAGCCAAGATTGCACCACTGCACTCCAGCCTGGGTGACAGAATGAGACACTGTCTCGAAAAATATATATGTGTGTGTGTATGTAACAAACCTAAAGAAATCAGTAAATATTGAGGCTACAAGAAAAAAGAAAACAATGGCTATAATTCATTGAATAATATCTGTATATCAGCCACTTTATAGATTTCATCTGATTTAACGTTCACAGCAACTTGCAAGGTATTGATGATATTATCTCACATATGATGAAACTGAAGCTGCAGGGTAAGTCCTGGGCTTTCCCAGGACTCCATAGCTATGGAGGCAGAGCTCAGATTCAGACCCAGTCTTCATGATTTTAAAAATATGTTATTTCCCTGGTGTTAGGATGCCTTCAAATGAATCTATAATTACTTACTTAGCAGTTACCTTACAAAAACTAAGCTATGAAAAGTAGTTTTCTCCTCCAAAGAGTCTTCAATGCAGTAATGAGGTTAACCTGCATTCCTAGGGGAAAACAAACTATTAAAATTAATAAATTTACAGTTTAAAATGCCATTTCCTCCTTTGCTTCCTCTGAACAGCTACTATAAATAGATCAGAGATGCTCTATAAGTAAATTATACAGCCCTGGGCCATTTTCCTTGTCCATTTGCATTTCCACCTTCTCCCTACTTCTCAGTCCCCAGGCCCTCCTGCCATTCAATCACATCCTCAGGACTCTTACATGACACATATATGGCTTGATCTGAGTATAAGGTGGTCACTTCACCCATTTATGAACAGTCACATCACATGTCTGTTGGAAACAGAAGGCTACACATCTGCATGTAATAGTTATATTTAAAAGAATTGATATCAAAATGACAAGAGTGGTTATGATGGCTAGTAGGATTTTGCATAATTTCTTCTCATCTGCGTTTCCTGCGATTACTTACCGAGGCGATGAAAAGAATACAATTCAATTTCCACATTCTAAAGAGAGAAAAATTGTTATTTTTCTCAGAGAGGAAACAGGAATTTAATTGAAGCATCTAAAAGCTTCAAAACTTCAAAGATTTTTGCCTCTTAAGGACATAGAGATGAGGGTTTTCATTAACTTATTAAACACAAAAGAATTAAAGAAAATTACAAATATTCTTGGCAGCATAGCACTGCAGAACAAGCCCTAGAATTGCTAAAATAATCTGAGCTCTGTTTTTTTGTTTTGTTTTGTTTTCTTTGTTGTTGTTTTTCTGTTTTGAGATGGAGTTTCACTCTGTTTCCCAGGCTGGAGTGCAGTGGTGTGATCTTGGTTCACTGCCACCTCCACCTCCCAGGTTCAAGCAATTCTCATGCCTCAGCCTCCCAAGTAGCTGGGACTACAGGCGTGCGCCACCATGCCCAGCTAATTTTTGTATTTTCAGTAGAGATGGGGTTTCACCATATTAGCCAAGCTGGTCTCAAACTCCCGACCTCGTGATCTGCCCGCCTCAGCCTCCCAAAGTGCTGGGGTTACAGGCATGAGCCACTGCTCCCGGCCCTGAGCTCTGTTAATAGGAAGGAAAACACAAGGAGAAATACTAGGGAACAGAGAAGAAGGGAGGGAGGAAGGTGAGGAGGAGACAATGAAGGGAAGGAGAGAGAGAGAGGGGGCCAAAGAAAGAGAAAGAAGAGGCTGCAGGATTTGTTGTATTCTTTCTAGCATTATTATTGTTTTTATTTAAGTTCATGTTTCTCCACTCCTTACCTCTTAATTGTATTATTTACCATTCACAAATCACAAAGTAATGATAAAGATGCATAAATCTCTAATTTTTAAAAATTGTACTTGACAAATAATAACTGTGGGATTATCCCAACAAATATATATTTGTGGGATACAATGTTATGTTTTTATATATGTTTACATTGTGGAATGATTCAGACAAGCTACTTAATATATCAATCCTCACATAATTATTTTTTGTGGTGAGAACATTTAAAATCTACTGTTTTTGCAATTTTGAAACATGCAATACCTTATCATTAACTATAGTCACTATACTGCGCAATAGATCTCTAACACTTATTCTAACTGATGGAAACTTTATACCTTTTGACCAGCATCTCCCCATCCCTCCTCCTCCCCCCAGCCTCTAGTAACTACCATTCTACTCTCTGCTTCTGTGAATTCGACTTTTTTAGATTCCACATATAAGTGAGATCATGCAGTATATGTCTTTCTGTGCCTGGCTATGTCACTTAACATATAACCTGAACATCCTCCAGGTTCATCCAGGTTATTGCAAATAATAGAATTTTATTCTTTTTAAAGATTGAATAGTATTACATTGTCTATGTATGTACCACATTGATTTTATCCATAAATCTCTACATTTTGCTTTTATGTTTGCTTTCTTCAACATAGCATCTGTCTTTCGTAAAAAATAAATACTATTGTTGGCCGGGCGCGGTGACTCACGCCTGTAATCCCAGCACTTTGGGAGGCCGAGGCGGGCGGATCACAAAGTCAGAAGATCGAGACCATCCTGGCTAACATGGTGAAACCCGTCTCTACTAAAAGTACAAAAAAATTAGCTGGGCGAGGTGGCGGGTGCCTGTAGTCCCAGCTACTCGGGAGCCTGAGGCAGGAGAATGGCATGAACCTGGGAGAGGGAGCTTGCAGTGAGCGGAGATCGCACTCCAGCCTGGGCAACAGAGCGAGACTCCGTCTCAAAACAAAACAAAAAAATTACTATTGTCAAGAAGTAGTTCTTGCAATCTACTTCCCCTTCTAAAATATCTGAGGATAATTAGTCTAGATGACTTGGTATATTAAATTTGCTCCTCCATTTTTTCTTATTTACCATGAAAACTTGATATGATAATATGGAGGCAAAAGCATATTTTCATGTAGTCAAGAAATTAGGAAAACAAAACAGACAGAAAGTAGGTCAGGATGCACTAGCTTCTATCATGGAAACAAACAACCCTCATATTTTAGTGCCTTAAACAGGGGACTATGTTTTGCTCATTGTCCTTGTCTGTGGGTCCAGAGGGTAGCTCTGCTCATTCTAGCCACTCTTGGTCCTGGTTACAGCCACCATCTCTGAGGTTGCCAGTTTCCATCTCAGAGGGAAGGAGAATTCTGGGGTTCTGCACAGCCATTTAAACACCTCAGCATGGAAGCTACACTTACTCTGCTTACAACTCCTTGGCCAGAATTGGTCCCATGGCCGTCCTAACCACAGGGGGCCAGGAAGTGTCATCCTGCCCTGTGCTAGGTAGCTGAGAGCAGACAGGAGAAGAAGAGCACAAATTTTATTACAGAAACATAAAAAGAGAAACTATAATATCAGATAATGTAAGTTTATGTTGAAATGTATAAAATTGTTCATACTTTGCTATCTTGACCTACAAAAATGACAATTTCATAAGGCTCATGCTAGTAAGTTTAAAACACCTTTTGTTGTCTTTTTTCTGACACCACTCCTGACACCAAATGTCTGGTCTTCCACACTATTTCTCCAATTCTCTGACACCAGCTGGATATCCAACAATTCAAATCAATTCTGGCACTCACTCCTGAAGTTAGCCCAAACCCTACAGGTTAAAGGCTCATTCTCACAAGGCTACTCCCACTTCAGGCATCAGCCGAAAACAGGGTTCCCAGGATTCCCATGCTTTTGCCCAACCAACTACAAATTTGAAGGTTCCCAAAACTTCCCCCTCAGGTTCAGTGATCTGCTAGAGTGACTCATAAAACACAGGGAAGGACTATACTTACTATGACAGCTTCTCATCAAGGGTACAAATGAACAGCCAGATGAAGAGGAACTTGGGGGTGGGGATTCTGGAGGGTGGGTGCACCACCCTCCGGGCACCCAGATGTATTCACCAGCCCAGGAGCACCCCTGGACCACATCATTTAGGGTTTTTTATGGAGGCTGCATTATGTAGGCATGATTGATTAAATCACTGGCCATTGGTTGTTGGATCAATCTCTACCCCTTCCCATTCTCCCAAGGTCAACGGGTGGGCTGAAATTTCCCACCCTCTTGTCACACGGTTGGTTCCTCTGGTGACAGCCCCCCATCCTGAGGCTGTCTAGGGACCAACCAAGAGCTACCTTGTTACCATAAACTCTGGTAGGGGTGAAGAGGCTGGTTGTGAGTAACAAAAGACACTTCCCTCACTCAGGAAGTGTTTTTTTGTTTGTTTTGTTTTGGTTTTGGTTTTGGTTTTCTGACACAGAGTCTCACTCTGTCACCCAGGCTGGAGTGCAGTGGCGTAATCTCCGCTCACTGCATCCTCCGCTTCCCGGGTTCAAGCAATTCTCTGCCTCAGCCTCCTGAGTAGCTGGGATTACAGGCATCCACCACCACGCCTTGCTAATGTTTTGTATTTTAGTAGAGATGGGGTTTCACCATCTTGGCCAGGCTGGTCTTGAATTCCTGACCTCGTGATCCACCCACCTCGGCCTCCCAAAGTGCTGGGATTACAGGTGTGAGCCACCACGCCTGGCCTCAGGAAGTGTTTTGAGAACTTCTATGCCAGGAACTAGGAACAAATGAAGACCAAATAAAATACATATTTTTTATTATTCCACATACCTCATTCAAGAATAAATGTAAATAAATATCACCTAACAACAGAAAAATTCATCTATATTCTATTTAAAAGAGACACATAAAAGGAATGGTTAAAAGTAAAGCCATAAAAGTAAAATAAATAAATAAATGTCAGCTTAATCTGAAATCAAGTGAGGTCTGAAGAGGACAAGTATTTAATGGGACAAAGTTGTTGATTCTATATTGATGAAGTTATAATCCACAGTGACAAAGGGCCATGATCCTCTACACTCCTAATAGTGCAGAATCGAAATAGGCAAAGCAAAAAATGCTAGAAGTTAGCAGAAAAGTAAGCACTTGTGTTGGGAGTTTTAATTCATTATTTTGCACATAAAAAAGATAATATTACATACAATCAAATAATATTTACAATAAAACTTGTACTGACTATTTTGCCATGAAATAGAATATGTCATCATTGCAAAGATCTATACAGCATCTATACAATTAGCAATATACTACTGGGGCATGAGAACATCCTCAATAAATTCCAAAAAGGAGAAATTATTGAAGGCACATTTTCTGATCACGATACAATTAGACATTAATGTTTTTTAAAATTTCAAACATTTTCAAATTGAAAAATAACTATTGGCCAAAGGGGAAACTGAAGCCGTAATTTTGACTATTTAGGAAATAATGTCAATATAATAATTATACATTAAAACTTAGCAGATGTGACTAAAATTATTTACAGGGAAAAATTCACAGTTTTATATGTTTCTATTATTTAAGACGAAAGAAAACTGTGTTCAAGTAAAAAAAAAATTAGGAATCCCTCAGCCAAAGAAACCTAGGGAAAGAAAAATTAAATAACTAAAATATAAGAAGAAATTAATGAACTGAAAACAAAGTATAGTGAAACAGTGGCATTGATAAATAAATCTAAAAATATTTACTTGGGGGACCAAACACTGTGGCATAGCTAATTAAGAGAAAACAAATATTCATGATTAGAATCAGAAAAGGAATATAAAATTATGTATAGTTCAAAGAGAAATATTAATAGAAATTTTTATGTTCAGAATTTTAATAATATATTTGAAAGACTCGATGAGTTAATTTCCTTAGAAAATTCCCATACTTAAGAAGTAGAAAATTTCAAAACACTGAAGTTATCAAAGTAACTATAAAACTTGCCAGATAATTTTTAATAAAGTTTTCAGAACCACACCATTTCACAAATGAATATTGAGAAATTTTCAAGCAGTACAATATTCACCTGATAGTTATCACAGACAAATAAAGATAGAACACTTGCCACTTCATATTGGTGCTAGAATACCTTTAAATTATTAGTAAATCAAAACCAACAACTTATAATTTATGCCTTTATTTTAAAATATTCACTGAGTCTCTCTAAAGTGCAGGAGACTCTACTAGGCATCCTGTGTGTGCAGAGGCTCTGCCCTCAGGGTGGTTACTTTCTCCTCAGGGAAACAGACATTTCCGACTCAGCTATAGAATTAGTTACATAAGCCAATGAGATAAATCCTAGAAGGAGACTCGCAGTGTTCTGTAACAGTGTGTGGCAGGGATCCGTACACATGGGTCAGTGGAGAAGGGCTGTAGTTTAGAGACAGGCCACCAGGATTTGAATCAAAGATCTGCAGCCTCATTCCCTGTGAAATCTTTAACACAGATGCCCTCACCTGGGGGTGATTTTGTCACCTGGGGGTGATTTTGTCCCCCGGGGACATTTAGCAATGTCTGGAGACATGTTTCATTGTCATGACTTGGGCGTGCTACTGGACCTAGTGGGCAGAGGCCGGGGATGCAGCTACACATCCCACTGTGCCCTGGACAGCCTCACAGCAAAGCTGTATCTGCCCCAAAATGTTACCAGTGCCAACACTGAGAAACACTCCTCTGTAGGCTGATGAATCCCTGGGGGATCCTGAGAGTCAGATCCACATTTCTAACTGTTCACTGGGCTTTTCCACTTCATGTTCCTCAGGCACGACAAACTCAAAATGTGTCATCTTCCCCTGACCTGGTTTTTGTTGTTGTTGTTGTTGTTTGTTTGTTTAACAAGATCTTGCTCTGTCACCCAGGCTGGAGTGCAGCAGTGTGATCATGGCTCACTGCAGCTTCAACCTCCTGGGCTCAAGTGATCCTCCCACTTCAGCCTCCTGAGTAGCTACTGGGACTACCGGTGTGCGCCACCATCCCCTGCTAATTTTTCTATTTTCTATTTTTTGTAGAGATGGAGTCTTGGTTTGTTGCCTAGGCTTGTGTTCATTTTTTTTTTTTTTTAAGTAAACAGCACCACCCTCTACCCACTTTCATGCCAGAGCTCAGAGTGTCATTCTTAATTCATGCTCTCCCTCACCACTGAAATATTTAATAAAGTTCTGACCATCTACCTGTTGACATCTCTGGAACCTATCTACTGCTTTCCTTTGTCAGGCTTCTACTTACTTCTGCAGTTTGCTTGCCATCCACATCCCCTGCCCCCTCCTATAGCAAGCATGCTGGAAACATTCTCTGTTTCAGTTGTACTGAAGTCAGCACAGCTGGCATGTGCCATGCTCCTGCTGGCCACAGAACCCTCACACATTCTGCTCTTTTTGTCTGCAACAGTTTGAAGTTGCCCCCGATCCCTTTCCCTGACACACACTTCACTGGATGAGTTGATTCCTCTAGGAGGTTTTCTGTGAGACAAGGCCTGGGAGCCCCTCAAATGCACGCCCATGGCATTTCCCTAATATAGAACAACACTGTATTGTAGGAACCAGAAAGACACATGTGAAATTCACACTTGAAACATATTTGGGTTAGGAAGACAATTTCAATATAAGAGTGAAGGAAGCTGGAGAGGACAATTGGAGTGCTGGAGGAAATAAATGAATTGAAAGACAAGACCATCCCTCTGGGAATTCCCCACCACAGAGTCTATGGAATAACCAGGAAGTAGAAAACCGGGGCACTCCTGGAGCCTTTTTCACTGCTGTCAAAAGTCTAGCCTGTCTGATAACACACAAGTAGTCTAATGCATGCAAGAAAACAAAGCTGGGGGTGGGAAGTTTGAGGGTAGGGTTACCTTTGAGGAGACAATTGGCAATGTCTGGAGGCATTTTTTTGGTTTTTGCAATTGGGTTACTGCTACTGAAATCTGATGTGCAGAAGCTGGAAACCCTGCCATGCATGGGACAACCGCCATAACAAAGAATTATCTGGCTCAAAATGTAAAACAAGTTTGAGAAGCCTTTGCTTTACCTTAATATCTCTCAGCCCCTATAGCTTCATCTCTGAAACACGAATGCCCACATTAGGGGTGTTGTAAGCCCTGTTACTAGAATATAGTAAGTGCTCAATAATTGTTGGATTTTTTTTCACTTACATTCTTTTGAAATTCTGTGTGTGATCTATTGCTTAATAATAAGTCATAACAAATCAGCCCCAAAATTTAGTGACTCAAAACAACAATCATTTAATAGTCTCCTGTGGTTTCTGCAGGTCAGTCATTCAGCAGCAGCTTGGCTGGCGGGTTTAGACTTGGGATCTCTTAAGAGGTTGTAAGTCAGATGTCAGCTGGGGCTGCAGTCCTCTGAAGGCTTGACTAGGGCAAGAGAACCCACTTCCAATGTGGCTCACTAGTGTTGCTGGCAAACTAGGGAAACTGTCAGATGGAGGTATCAGCTAGCAACTCGGGCTCTCCACAGGACTGCATGTGCATCCTCAAAGCATGGCAGCTGCCTCTCCACAAACAAGGGAGCCAGGAGACAGAGGTAGAAGCTGAAGTGCCTTTATGACTTAGCCTGAGAAGTCACACATTGCCACTCCTGCTAAATTCTATTGGTCACACTGACAAGTTCTGGTTCAGTGTAGAAGGGCACTTCATTATGGTGTGAACATCAGGTGGTAAGGATAATTGAGACCATCTCAGGTGCTGGCAAAAAGTCTACCAAAACAAACCAAGGTGTTAGAAGAAATCAGTATAGCACTGGCAGATGTTTAATTATTGAGCTAAAAAATTCCACTGATTCAACTGAAATATTATTAGAATTAAAAAGAGTTAAATAATATGCAGTATACAAAATAAGTGTGGTAGATATCAATAGATTTTGCTTACACTAGTGATATCAAATTAGAAAATATAAAAGTAAGAAAATCTTAGTTATATAGTACCTAGAGATAACCTCGAAAAGAAGTATGTAGAAACTCTCTGAAGAAAACCATAAAATTTCACTGAAGGACCTAAAAGATGGGAACAAATTGAGAGAAACATCATGTGGCTGGATGGAAGCCATGAGCTTTAGATAACTTCACTTCTGGCCAGGTGCAGTAGCTCAATCCTGTAATCCCAGCACTTTGGGAGGCCGAGACGGGTGGATCACGAGGTCAGGAGATCGAGATCATCCTGGCTAACACGGTGAAACCCCGTCTCTACCAAAAAATACAAAAAACCAGCCGGGCAAGGTGGCGGGCACCTGTAGTCCCAGCTACTCGGGAGGCTGAGGCAGGAGAATGGCGTAAACCCAGGAGGTGGAGCTTGCAGTGAGCTGAGATCCGGCCACTGTACTCCAGCCTGGGTGGCAGAGCAAGATTCCATCTCCAAAAAAAAAAAAAAAAAAAAAAAAGATAACTTCACTTCCCCACAAATTAATATACAGGTTGAATGCAAATCTAGAAATGTCAAGGAGATAGATTTATATAATTTTATGTACATGTGTTGTATGTATATGTATTTCATTCTACAATTCCACAAATTAAGATTGAATGAAAAACATAACCAAGAAACTTTGGGGAAAGAAGTGTGGATGTTCCATTTAACATTAATGTATGTTTAAAAAGTAATTGACAACATCATATGGAATGAGCAAAAACTGGAAACATTCCCTTTGAGAACTGGAAGAAGATAAAGATGCAACTCTCACCTATTCAACATAGTACTGGAAATGCTAGCCAAAGCAATTAGGCAAGAGAAAGAAATGAAAGGCATCCAAACAGGAAAAGAAGAAGTCAAACTCTTTCTTCCCTAGTGATATGATTCTATACTTAGAAAACCCTAAGGACTCTGTCAAAAGGCTATTAGAACTGAAAAATTATTTTAGCAAGGTTGTAGGATACAAAATCAGTGAACAAAAATCAGTAGCATTTCTATACATCAATAATGTTCCAACTGAGAGCCAAATTAAGAATGCAATCCAATTTACAATAGGTAAAAAAAATTGAGATACCTATGAATACATCTAACCAAAGAAGTGAAATATTTGTATAAGGAGAACTACAAACACCGATAAAAGAAATCATGAATGACGGAATCAAATAGAAAAAACATCCCATGCTTATGGATTAGAAGAATCAGTATTGTTAAAATGGCCATGTTTCTCAAAAAAATCCACAGATACAACACTATTCTTATCAAACTACCATGTCATTTTTTACAGAATTGGAAAAAACTATGCTAAAATTCATATAAACCAAAAAGAACTTGAATAGCCAAAGAAATCCTAAGCAAAAAGAACAACACCAGAGGCATCACATTACCTGACTTCAAACTGTACTAGGCTGCAGTCACCAAAATAGCATGGTCCTGGTACAAAAACAGACACATAGACCAATGCAACAGAATAGGGCACCCAGAAATAAGGCCACCCCCCTACAGCCATGTAGTCTCCAACAAAGTTGACAAAAATAAACAATAGGGAAAGGAGACCTTAATAAATGATACTGGAAAAACTGGCTACTCACAAGCAGAAGAATGAAACTGAACCCCTATCTCTCACCATATGCAAAAATTAACTCAAGATGGATTAAAGATTTAAATTCTCAAACTATAAGAATCCTAGAAGAAAACCTAGGAAACACCATTCTGGATATCAGCCTTGGGAAATAATTTGTAAGTCCTCAAAAGCAATTGAAACAAAAACAAAAGTTGACAAGTGGAACCTATTAAACTAAAGAGCTTCTGCACAGCAGAAGAAACTGTCAACAGAGTGAACAGACAACCTACAGAATGGGAGAAAATATTTGCAAATTGTGCATCCAACAAAAGTCTAATATCCAAAATCTATAAAAAAAACGTAATTGAACAAGCAAAAAACAACCTCATTAAAAAATAGGCAAAAGACATGAACAGACACTTCTCAAAAGAAAACATCAAAGCAGCCAGCAAACATATGAAGAAATGCTCCATGTCACTAATCATCAGAGAAATGCAAATCAAAACCAGAGCGAGATACCATCTCACATCAGTCAGGATGGCTATTTTAAGGTCAAAAAACAGATGATGGCAAGGCTGTGGAGAAAAGGGAACATTTATACACTGCTGGTGGGAATGTAAATTAGTTCAGCCACTGTGAAGAGCAGTTTGGAGATTTCTAAAAGAACTTAAAACAGAGCTATCATTTGTCCCAGCAATCCCATTACTGAGTATATTTCCAAAAGAAAACAAATCATTATACCAAAAAGACACAGGCAAATGCATGATCATGATCATCGCAGCACTGTTCACAATAGCAAAGACATGGATTCAACCTAGGTGTCCATCAATGGTGGACTGAATAAAGAAAATGTGGTACATATACACCATGGAATACTAGGGAAGCCATAAAAAAGAATGAATCATGTCCTTTGCAGCAACATGCATGCAGCAGGAGGCCATTATACTAAGCAAATTAGTGCTGGAACAGAAAACCAAATACTACATGTTCTTACCTATAAGTGGGAGCTAAACATGGGCATAAAGATGGCAACAGTAGAAACTGGGGTCTACTAGAAGGGGGAGGGAGGGAATGGGGCAGGGGTTGAAAAACTAATTGTTGGGTACTATGCTCAGTACCTGGGTAAAAGGAACATGTGTACCTCAAACCTCAGAATCACACAATATACCCAGGCAACAAACTTCCACATGTACCCCTGAATATAAAAGTTGAAAAAAATTAAAGATAAATAAATAAATGAATTGAAATGGTAAATATGAGTGCAGCAACATAATGACAGATTAGTGGAACTATATAAATTAAACAGAAATTGACCCTAATATAAATTTTAGAAATAATAGTGATAGAATAAAAAATATTTGAGTAAAGAATATATTAAATTATAAGTATTACTGATACAATTAGTTAGCTACTTTGAAAAAAACTTTAAGATATATTTCCTCTTTTACCCATACCTCAATCCCTGATCGATTTGAGTGAAACATAAAGTATGAAATCATAAAAAGTCAAAAGAAAATATGGATAAATATCTTGAATTAGAGACAGAAATCTTTTTTATTTTATTTATTTTATTTTATTTTTTTTTTTTTTTGAGACGGAGTCTCGCTCTGTCACCCAGGTGGAGTGCAGTGGCCAGATCTCGGCTCACTGCAACCTCCGCCTCCCGGGTTTATGCCATTCTCCTGCCACAGCCTCCCGAGTAACTGGGACTACAGGCGCCCGCCACCTCTCCCGGCTGGTTTTTTGTATTTTTTTAGTAGAGACAGGGTTTCGCCATGTTCGCCAGGATAGTCTCGATCTCCTGACCTCGTGATCTGCCCGTCTCGGCCTCCCAAAGTGCTAGGATTACAGGCTTGAGCCACTGCGCCTGGCCTGACAGAAATCTTTTAAGCCTAAAATAACAGAATGATAACAATGGAAAAGAAATCAAGATATTTGACAATATAAAATGTTGAAGTTTTGTAAGTTAAAAAAAAAATAAGCAAAATAAAAAGATAGCAAATATGGAGAAATTGTGTCATACTTACGAAAATGGTAGATATTTTCCCATTTTCCCTTAATATATGACAGAAGTTGTAAAATATGATTTTTTTTTTTTTTTTTTTTTGAGATGGAGTCTGTCACCCAAGCAGGAGTGCAGTGGCACAATCTCGGCTCACTGCAATCTCCACCTCCCGGGTTCAAGGGATTCTCCTACCTTAGCCTCCCAAATAGCTGGGATTGCAGATCCGCACGACCACACGCAGTTAATTTTTGTATTTTTAGTGGAGACGGGGTTTTGCCTTGTTGACCAGGCTGGTCTCGAACTCCTGACCTCAGTTGATCCACCCACCTTGGCCTCCCAAAGTGCTGGAGAAAAGTGCGGGTGGCGGCAGGCACAGAGAGGACGCCATGAAGGCCTCGGGCACACTACAAGAGTACAAGGTGATAGTGTCTCCTTGCCCACCCCCAAATGCCACACACTGCCCCTCTACCACAGGTGAATCTTTGCGCCTAATCATGACGTCTCCAAGTCCCGCTTCTGGTACTTCCTATCTCAGTTAAAGAAGATGAAGATGTCTTCAGGCTAGATTGTCTACTGTGGACAGGTGTTTGAGAAGGCCCCTCTGCGGGTAAAGAACTTCAGTGTCTGGCTGCTCTGTGATTCCTGGATCTGCACCCACAACACATACAGGGAATACCAGGACCTGACCACTATGGGCCGGCACCGCGCCCGGGCCCACTGCAACCAGATCATGAAGGTGGAGGAGATCGCAGCCAACAGGTGCCACCGGGCCATGCTTCACCACCAAGAGGCCCAACATCTTCTAGGTGCAGGATCCTCACCCAGGTGTGCCCCAAATAAACTCAGGAATGCCCTGGGGGAGCGGGGGTGGGGGGTGGGGAGAGAGAGAGAGAGCAGTAAAATCCTATTACAAAAGTAGACACAAACCATCTCCATTTATTGTTTTTTATTTGATACACACTTATTGAGCACCTATGGTGTACCAGCTGCTGTGGTAGATGTGAGTCACATGTGAGGACATGTAAAAAACCTTAAAAAGACTATAAAATCAATGAGAAGATATTTACTCATACTGGAAAACAAACCACAAATTAATGAAAAATACTGTCATTTTGCCTATCTTATTAAAAATTTTAAAAACTATACAACGCAATGCTGTTGCAGATGTCCTGAGACGGGCACTCAGTGCAGAGGGAAGTGTCCAGGGGTCTCTACATGTGCTTTGCAAGCAGTTTGGCACTCAGCATCCCATGGTGTCACTGAGTTATCAGGGTCCTCAGAGAATAACAGAGCAAAGTACTCAGAAATTGGTGCAAGGAATAAGCTATACAGATGTTCATTTGCAGCTTTATATATATATTTAAAATAGTGAAAAATTGGGACTACCTTTAAAAATCCAACAAAAAAGATTACTTGAAATCCTATTTAGTAATACCATACTATGGAATAATGTATAGCCTTTATGAAAGAAATCTCCTAAGACTATTTAATAAAATAAAAATCTCTCATAACATAATGTTACATAAGTAAATCATAACGTTAATGGTATATGCAGTACAGTATTTGTTGGCTGAAAAATACACATGCATGCGTTGAAAATAGAATGCAAGGAACTCTCTAATAATAGTGCTTATCTTGGGGTGATGACGCTTGAGGTGGTTTTTGGTTTTCTCTGAATGCTTCTTAAAAGTTTGTTATAAACTACCTATAATTAGCAAGCATTGTTTTTCTCATAAAAACTGTGAATATGGAAAAAATTGTATTAAGTTTTAGCAAAGTAAAGGCGGGGGAGAGTAATGCTGATGCAAATGCACAAATCGTCTCCCCAAATTACGGAGCTGCCTTGAAGCCTGGTCATTAATTCACCCACACTATCTCCCTCCACTATTTACTCACCAGATAGTCTGTTCTTATGCTCACGCGCACACACACACACACACCACCCTCCCACCCTCCCCCACTCACTCCCCACAACAATTTCAGTCATTGTTCATTTGCTGGATAGGTGGCTGTAGGTTTATTCAATCAAACGCTTTACAGAGTTTTGCCAATATCCTGCTAATTGATCCACAGGCCACCTCTGGTGATTTATGGTATTTTATAGTGTCAGCTCTTATTGAATTTTCTTACTAGATTTTTGTGGTTAAAATTGTTTCATACATTGAGATCTATTACGGGGTATGGCACTCAATACTTGTACTGGAAGACAGAAGCAGAGGTTTAAGGAATAAGGAGGTTTAAAGAATCAATTGTGCAGAAGGTCCCTTATCAGAGGGTTCAGGTCTAGTTCCTGTTGATGGAGGCCCAGTGGGGAGATGTGACCTTTTCATTTTTTTTCTTGTCTGTGTAAGGGATATCAGAAATGGTAAGAAATGATGTTACGTAACAACTGTGCCAGGGACGGTTTATTTTGGATCAATCTAACAGACTGACTCCTAGCATAGCCTGTTCTTCAGAGTTATTAAAAGGCCAGCGACATTGATTTCCATGTCAAGACTCATAAGCTCTTTGTGTGTGGGGCTCCCCTGAGAATTCCCCTTAAGTCCTGGCAAGTAACTAGAGACCTCCAGTGATGCTGGTGTCAGTATGGCATTGATTTTAAAAGGATAAGTTTCTCATACAGTGGTTTGTAAAATTTAAGTAGAGACTACGTTTTTTTTAAATAAAGGTAATAAGATACTATTCAAAATAAAATGCAGGTAGAAATTCACATTACGATTACTTTTAAAAATCATAAGTAACCTGTTCTTCCTGTATTATGTGGAATTCCATCATTATAAATTATGCCTAATCCTGATAAAATGTGCTTTATTTATTTGATGATACTATTTATTTTTGCAAGGCTAAATGCTTTAGGCCAATGCAGTCCTCCCTGTCCACTGGCACACTCCAGGTTTGAAACTAGACCTAAAACGGAAGCTGACTAATGTTGTATAGTACGTACAAAATTAGCTCAGCTTTCCTGTCTCCTGAGGGACAAGTTCTTTATTTGGCACATGCTCCAGCTTCTCTGTTTTCTTGGTTTTACTTTTCCTAAAGTGAAGTCAAACACCTGAACCACGCAGAATGCTCTGCAACTCTCCTTCACTCATGGAGTTTAGAAAGTGCGTTCAGCAGAAATACAGACGACTCTAATCCCACTTCGCCAGATTATATTTGTACTTAGAAAATATTTGTTGGGTCTTCTCAGTGTTGGCCAGAAGCCTCATTTAGGGTTTCTCTTGGATTTTCAGGATGCTCAGTGCTCTTTGTTCTCCTCCTTTCTCTAGTCCTCTTTCTCTTCTTTCTCCATCTAATGTAAGAACAGATTTTATAATATATGTGAAAGAGAAATCAGTCATTCATTAGGTAAAATGTGATGATGAACAAACCTCCCTCATCTCCTCCCCATCCTCCTACTTGGGCAATGGACGACCCTACTTCACACTTTGTTGAGACAATTGCAGGGATCAGAAAAGAGCGTCCACTGACTCCCACTGCCACCTGCCGCCAGGATGCTGCCTCCCTGCCTTATATGACAAGTGAACTGCCCGCATGTCCAAGCCTGTCCAACCCATCTTATCTTGTTGTTGTTGTTCTGTTTGGTTTTGTTTTATGTGTTTATCAGCCTGAAGCCATGGTTTTTCGTTTCTGTCTCTACTGATAAGCAGATAAGAGGGATGAGGAAGGGGCTTTACTGGCCCAACCAAAAACAGAAACTAAGAACCCATGACTGTATTCTCTGCCTTGGACCCCCCTGGGACACACCTGCACACCAGGCCCTACCCTTTGCCACTTGCTAGGATGTCTTTCCAGCAGCTGCTCTCTCCCTCGGTTAGACTATTTCCATAGGCATCCACCAGCAATTTCTCCCAGATCTTCTCATCTCCCACTTCCTTCTCCACTTACCACACATTGCCTTCTCCCCTCTTCCAGCAGAACTTCTTCCAAGAAGCATCTGGACTGCCTGCAGTTCCTCCCCACTCCCTCAGTAAAGCTGTTCTTGTTAGAAACACCAAGGATCTCCACTTTGGAAATTCCCCTGGCCCATTTTCAGCCCTCCCCTTCTGTGCTGGACACAGTTGACAGTACCTCCCAGGAAATGCAGCTTGCTCTGCTTCCAAGAAATCACCATCCCCTGTTTTCTTTTTCCAAATTCCTGCTCCTTCTTGGGCTCTTTCCCTGACTTCCCCAGACCTTTAACTGTGGGCTGCTCCTGCGCTCAGACCCTGGCCCTCTCCTGCTATCCATACCCTTCCTGGTGGTCGCATCCACTCTTGTAACTTGAAATAACATCTATTGGCAGGTGACCCCCAAATGTATATGCCCATTTCAGACCCTGGCCCTGGATGTTCCCCTGAATATTCAGCTCCTGCTTGAGGTCTTCAGTTGGGATGTCTAATAAGCATCTCAAACTTAAAACATCCCAGCCAAAATCCTTATCTGATCATCAGCCATCTCAGTCTTCCCCATGTCAGTGAACAGCGACTCCCTCCTTCCTGTTTCTCGGGCCAAAACCTGTGGTGTCATCCCTGACTCATCCTTTCTCTGCACCCCACATCCAAACCTCTAGCCTCAAAAATAAATCTGGAATCCGATCATCTCTCGGCACATCCACAGCTCCCACCCTGGTTCTAGCAAGCGGCAACTCCACCATCACTGCAGCGGCTTCCCACCTGCTCCTCCTGTTCCCACACATGCGGCCCGTTCTCATCACAACCCCCAGCATGGGCCTTCTCAAAGCATGGAACATGTCACTTCCCCGTTCAGAGCCTCAGATGGCTCCCAGAGCCCCAACCATGGCCTCCGAGGCCCTATGTGATCTGGTCCCCCTTTTGCCTTCTTTCCCCTTCCCCTCCTCTCTCTCCGCTCCAGTCACATGGCCTCCCTGCCGCTCCCCAGGTGCACCTGCTTAAGGATATCAGGCTTGGTCTCCCCTCTGCTCCCAGTGGTCTTTCCCCTGAGGTGTAAGTCATCGCTTCTCCTCCTCCTACGTCACCCCTGGGAGGTCTTTCCTGACTACCGTATTTAAAGTTGCAACCACCCACGCTCCCTAACTCCCTTCCCTGCCTCACACTCCACACCCTCGTCCCTTTCTAATATAAATTATAATTTACCTGTCTTGTTTGTAGTCTCCTCCCCATTAGGATTCAAACTCTGTGAGGACAGAAATTTCTGTCTATGGTTTGCTGCTGTATCTGGAGTGCCTAGCACAGTGCCTGGCATACCAGAAGTCAGTTGCATAAATGAATACATCCAGCAGTTTTCAGTGATTGAAAACAAGGATGGTGTTATTCCTTTGAGCTGGGTTAGGTTATATTTCCTACCCGTTTATCTTAGATTCAACATTTGGCATGGGCTTGAAGTTGGGTATTCAATTTGTGCTATGTGTAAGGGCATTCTCTTTCCAGCTGAGGGGACTCTGTGATGATGAACTGACTGAAGAAGTTTTATTTTTGTGAACTCATTTTAAACAAGTAGCAGACAAAGCAAAATGCTCCTCTGTGTCTTTTTTTAGGGTGTGGGAGGGATTACCTCACAGTTTCAATGGAGTGAGAAGAAACATTTTAAATAAAATATTTGTTCATAAACCCGTGCCCCTGCGCTTCCATCGGATCCTGTTGCCCTCAAAAGTGTCCCATGGCATTTAGACCAAATTGCAAATCCTCTCGGTGAGCTGCGAGGTTCTGCCTCATCTAGCTCCTACCCCACCATCCACGCTCTTCTTTTTTACTATGCTGGGGCCTCACGAGTCTTCACTTAGTTCCTTGAACCTGTTGGGAATTCCCATCTTCATATCTTTGCACAGGCTGTGCATCTGCTAGAATGCGCGCCCTCCTTGTCCCCATTTCATTTGTTCTGAAGCTGATGTGTTGCCTCTGCAGATATCTCCTCTGCCACCTTCTCCAAAATATCTCCCACCTTGATTCTCTTATGGCACCTGATTTTTTTCCTTCATGGGGTATAGTAATTTGTAAGTATATTTTTATTGGTGTATTTGTTTCCTTGACTGTCTCCCTGAAACTCTAAGTTGCCTGAGAACAAGGACCATTGCTTGTTTTGTCTAAACCACAGCAGTGCAGTGGCTATTACAGTGGATGGTCAGTGGGCCTTTCACTTGATTAAGAATCACCAAGAGCTCCCTCCGCGGGGGAACTCTTCTGAGTTAGACCATCTTCTGAGACAGACCATCTGCTGAAGACAGACGGTCTTCATAGCTCATTGGGAAGGCCGAAGAGGAGAAAGTCAGAATGGGATTGGGGTGGTCTCGGCATGGAAAGGGAGTGGTGAGTGAAGGGACCCTGGATCCTGTGATAAATCTCTGTTCCAGATGCTTGGTCAGGACTAGGAATTCTTTTTCTTTTTTTTTAAATTATACTTTAAGTTCTAGGGTATATGTGCACAACGTGCAGGTTACATATGTATACATGTGTCATGTTGGTGTGCTGCACCCATTAACTCGTCATTTACATTATGTATATCTCCTAATGCTAACCCTCCCCCCTCCCCCCACCCCACAACAGGCCCTGGTGTGTGATGTTCCCCTTCCTGTGTCCAAGTGTTCTCATTGTTCAATTCCCACCTATGAGTGAGAATATGCGGTGTTTGGTTTTCTGTTCTTGCGATAGTTTGCTGAGAATGATGATTTCCAGCTGCATCCATGTCCCTACAAAGGACATGAACTCATCCTTTTTTATGGCTGCATAGTATTCCATGGTGTATATGTGCCACATTTTCTTAATCCAGTCTGTCATTGATGGACATTTGGGTTGGTTCCAAGTCTTTGCTATTGTGAATAGTGCCACAATAAACATACATGTGCATGTGTCTTTATAGCAGCATGATTTATAATCCTTTGGGTATATACTCAGTAATGGGATGGCTGGGTCAAACGGTATTTCTAGTTCTAGATCCTTGAGGAATCGCCACACTCTCTTCCACAATGGTCAAACTAGTTTACAGTCCCAAAAACAGTGTAAAAGTGTTCCTATTTCTCCACATCCTCTCCAGCACCTGTTGTTTCCTGCCTTTTTAATGATTGCCATTCTAACTGGTGTGAGATGGTATCTCATTGTGATTTTGATTTGCATTTCTCTGATGGCCAGTGATGATGAGCATTTTTTCATGTGTCTGTTGTCTGCATAAATGTCTTCTTTTGAGAAATGTCTGTTCATACCCTTTGCCCACTTTTTGATGGCGTTGTTTGTTTTTTTCTTGTAAATTTGTTTGAGTTCTTTGTAGGTTCTGGATATTAGCCCTTTGTCAGATGAGTACATTGCAAAAATTTTCTCCCATTCTGTAGATTGCCTGTTCACTCTGATGGTAGCTTCTTTAGCTGTGCAGAAGCTCTTTAGTTTAATTAGATCCCGTTTGTCAATTTTGGCTTTTGTTGCCCTTGCTTTTGGTGTTTTAGACATGAAGTCCTTGCCCATGCCTATACAGGACTAGGAATTCTTATCACCTTTTCCCAGAGAAGTCAGATGCTCCAAGGAGAGAGTGCCTCCTCTAGGTAACAGCAGTGATGACAGAACCCATCTGCACTTTAGGTTTAATCCAAGGTTGCTATGGAAATAGCGTCATGCAGGAGTGCAGGGTCACAAGATGGAGCCGCCATTCCACCACTGAACACCTGTAACCTTACCTGTCCAGTGTCAGGGAGGGGCAGGACCTTGTGGATTTGGTCCAAATTTACTCTAGGAAATGGCAATCCCCTCCAAAAAAGGGTGAGTAACATGTCCAGAGTCACACAACTAGGTAACTGCAGAATGACAACTAGAACCTAAGTTACCTCAATTCCAGGCCACTGAGACATAAGACAAGTTTTGCCAGCTTCTCTCTTATTTGACGAATTGTAGTTCCTGGTGAGCAGAAATACAAGGAGAAAAGCTTTACAAATTTAAGCAACTAGCACAATAGCACACTTGGAAGACTTTTGAGAGGAGGATGAATACTCATCATAATCCCAGTACAATGAGAAAGCCAGCACCCCTCTTTCTGGGATCTGAAATGGATCTCAGTTCATTCCCTTTACAACTTTGTCAGAAAGAGAATGAACACACAAAGGACCTCAAGACACTGCCAGAAAAGGACACTTCAAGACACTTGAAGAAAAGAACCCGAGCCAATTATTTCCCCAGGTGGACAATAACACTCTCGTTCACTAGGAGCAAAGGGGTTTGAGGAACAGGGAGAAGGCAGTTAAGAGAGGGGAAGTCTCCAGTTAGGGGAAGACTGGAAATGTAACCCAAATGCTGAGGTTTTCATGCATTCCCAACACAGTATTCTCTTTTCCCATTTTGTCTGGGGCTGTTTTTCCCCCCTGAAAATTGGCGTTTAAGATTTTTGATGGCTTAGGATTCTAGGATCCTGCACTGCCAGACTGGGGGAGTGGAGTTGAGGTGATTTCTGACCCACTGCTTCTCGTCACAGCAGTTCTGCACCCCTCACCTCACCGCCCACCCAGGCAAGTGGCAAAGAGCACCGCCAAGAGTCCCTTCAGCAGCCTTTGGCCCTGTCATTACAGGAAGCCCCAGCCTGAATCATTTGCGTCATGGCCATCACCGACTCAGGCTCAGCTCCAACAGGGCATCTCCTGCTCTCCTGCTCTCCTGTTTCCTCCAGACTGAGCCCCTCTCTGCGACTTGTTGCACCAGGCTCTCCACAGCTGGTGTCCAACAATAGCTGACATTGGGTGGACACCTGCTGTGTGCCAAGCTCTACAAATGCATTAGCCCTTATTTTCAAACGACTTTATCATGGCAATACGATTATTCCTCATTTACAGATAGAAAACCTGTTATTCAGAGATTGTACAATATCACAATAGCAAGGGGAGAGTTGGAGTTTAAACCCAGACCTGACTTCAAACACAAGCTCTTTCAAGTCTGTAGCCTCCTCTCCAAACTCAGCTCTTCTTTCTCTCGGTCCACTCTCCCTCAAACACGCTGCAGCTAATAACCAGACTGCTTGCTAAGCCTCTTCTAGCTCTGCCTTCAGAAGTAGATCCTCCTCTTTTTCTTTCTCTCTCTCTCTCTCTCTTTTTTTTTTTTTTAAAAAGAGACAAGGTCTAGCTGTGTTGCCCAGGCTAGTCTATTGCATTCCTGGCCTCAAGTAATCTTCCTGCCTTAGCCTCTGGAGTAGTTGGGATTTAATATTATGGGTGTGAGCCACCATGCTCAGCTCAGAATTGGATTCTTACGGCATCCTGCATGTGCAAGAACTCAAAATCCTGCCCTGCATCCTTTAAGTCCCAACATGTCTGACGCTTTCTCCATGAGCCTTCTTCCAGTCCCTCCTCATCCAGCTTAAGTGTGTTTCCTTTCCAGCTGTCATAGAACAATGTGACTTTATTGTACTCTGCCTCAGATTTTAGTTGTGCAGCTATGTAGTTACAGGTTTCATTTCTACTGCTAGATTGAAGGATGTGTATTTACAGCAGGAGCAATGTCTTGCTCTGCTTAGATCATTGAACGTGCCTCTTATGACTGTTTGCATGGGTCACTCATGTCCCTCCAGCCAGGATGCTTGATGGGCAAACCCAGTTCAGTGGCTGGTGCATCACTTTAATGAACAGAGCAGGAGGAAAGGCAGGTGGCAGGACAAGGTGAGGGCTGCCGTGGCAAGGGCCCCGCATCACGCTCTTTTTGGCTAACTTCACTCAGATGCTGGGAACTTCCTTCCCTCTGATTCCATCAGGATGACAGGAGCTGGTGACAAAGGTCAGATTTGCCTTCTATAAAGTCGTTTCCAGCCCCTATGGGCATGTTTCTTGCCTAGTGTTCAATGTTCACAGGCTGTCTCAAATCCCACTACGTGCCAGGCCCAGAGCAGAGCAAGAGTAAGAAAAGAGACCCAACATATGATTAAATATTTGGAAGTTATAAAGTGAGATACAAACTGTTCAAGAAAATATAATAAATAGGTATCATTAAATATATCTTTAAAATTGTTAAATAAAATACCAAATTTAAATGCAAGTCACTAATAAAGCTGATTTTAAACACTTTCAATAATTGTATTTTATTAAATATTATTATAAGACCATCTGCCTCTCTAGCATCCAATAGTCATCTAATTGACAATGTATAGAATCAATATTATGCTTCACAGCATAATATTCACAGCATATCTTGAACAGAAATTCTCAGTGTTGACTGGGTGCAGTGGCTCACCCCTGTAATACCAGCACTTTGGGAGGCCAAGGCAGGCAGATCACCTGAGGTCGAGATTTCGAGACCAGCCTGGCCAACATGGGTAAACCCCATCCCTACTAAAAATACAAAAAGTAGCTGGGCATAGTGGCAAGCACCTATAATCCCAGCTACTCGGGAGGCTGAGGCAGGAGAATTGCTTGAACCCGGGAGGCACAGGTTGCAGTGAGCGGAGATCATGTCACTGCACTCCAACCTGGGTGACAGAGTAAGACTCTATCTCCAAAAAAAAAAAAAAGAAAGAAAGAAAAGAAAGAAAGAAAGAAAGAAAAAAGAAAAAGAGAAAGAAAGAAATTCTCAGTGTACGGTGTTTGGGGACCCCGGGAGGACCCCCAGAGCCTTCAGTAAGGTCTGTAAGGTCAAAACTAATCAAAACTAATTTCATCACAATATTAAGATTTTATTTGACCTTTTCACTCTCATTATCTCATGACTGAACACCAGAGTTTTTCAGAAGCTCCATGAAGTGTGATAATCACAACCCATTGAAGTCAGAAGTATGTGTGAGAATCCAGCTGTCTTCTGTTAAGCCAGCTCTTAAAGACATTTACAAAAATGTTAAGTGATGCCATAATTCTCACTTTTTTAAATTTTGGAAAACGTATTTATTTTGCATAAAATATGTTATCCATGTTAATGTTACGAGTTTCTTATTGTTCTAAAATGAACCAATATAGGTTGCATTTTTTGCCTTAATTTCTAACATAGTAAATCCTAGTAGATATAACACACATAAATAAAAGTTCTTTAGGATCCTCAGTAATATTCAAGACTGTTGGTCAGTCCTGAAACCAAAACATTTACCAAGCACTGATTTAGACCTACAGATGTATTGATGTAAGAATAATATACATTGTTCAATTTTGCAAAACGTCACTCAGCCTCCATCACACTAAGTCAGGAGCAAAAGCAGGACTTTGAATTGGAAGAGGAAAAAAAACATAAGACTGGACACAGCTGGGAAAGGACACTTTTTTAATGCAGCAATCTATTTCCTCCATGTTTTCTGACAGAAACAATTGACAAGTTAATTAAATTGTCATTTCTCCTACCTGAGCGTGTTATTGCTGAAATCTTCCCCCAGCTGTGGCTGCCTTGTGCTTCAGGAGTGGAACAGCCACACCTCTTCCCAGCACCGGGATACTTCTGCCCTTTGATTCAAGGACAAGGGGAGTAGAGGTGGGGGGCAGTGAGTCGGGGGCCTGGGCTAATAATGGGGTCTCCAGCAGCAGGACTCTCTTGTGTTTGAGATATGTGACTCTCTAAAGCAGGACCGTGGGGCTGGGACCCTTCTCACCTGGTTCTCTGCAGGCTGCCTAGTGACAGGTAATCTTATAGGAAATGAGAGGACTGTTTTTCCCAGATCTGAAATAATTTTCTTTTTTAAACATTTTTAATTGACAAATGAAAATCATATTTCTTTATCATGTACATGTTGTTTTGAAATATGTATGCACTGTAGAATGACTAAGTCAAGCTAAGTAACGTATGCATTATCTCACATCTTATTTTTTTGTGGTGAGAGCACTTAAAATCTATTCTCTTGGGGCCAAGTGCGGTGGCTTATGCCTATAATCCTAGCACTTTGGGAGGCCAAGACCAGCAGATGGCTTGAGCCCAGGAGTTCGAGACCAGCCTGGGCAACAAAGTGAGACCCATTTATAGATATATATACACACACACACACACACACACATATATATACATACACATACAGAAAGAGATGGAAGGAAAGAAAGATCTGTTTCTTTGTCAATTTTCAAGAATACAATACCTTGTTATTATCTACAGTCACCCTGTTGTACAATAGATCACTTGAACTTACTCATTCTTTCTATCTAACTGAAATGTATCCTTTGACCAACATCTCCCCATTTTCCCTGCCCTGAAATAATATTTATTCTATTCTTAATAAAATAATAACCTTATGAGGTGCATTTACAAGTTTTATTCCATTTTCTTTCCACAACAAACATGGGAAATCATGGAATTTACATTTGATGTTATTAATGAGGAAATTGTGGAGGAAAAAGGTTAAGAAACACCCAAGTTTGCAGATCTGGCAAGTGACAGAGCCAGGACTTCCCCAGGTCTTATCATTTGAAACTTCGAAGGGCTCTGATTTTATTCCCTTTGTGCTTTATTCACATTTGTGTGCTTTCTGTATGGAATTTTTTTTCACTTTAAGGTTCTCATATTTGAATTTATTAAGTGTAGTTATACAAACTTATTATAACTTTCAGGTAAAAAATGGACCAGCTCTTTTTAAAAAGAACAAGCCTTAACTGCTAACTGGGTCTTGCTAGGACAATATTTATAGACCAATAAAATACAGTTCAAGACAAAGGGGGGAAAATGGAACAGGTTGTTGTGAGAGCTTCCTGGAATTAGGTATGAAGACAAACTGGATCAGGGTCTCACCTGTGGAGCTCTGAAAAACCCTGATACTCAGACCACACCACTGGCCAGTTAAGTCAGAATCCCTGGGGGGATTAACATCTGCCTTGGTTAATGCTCTTCAAGCTATTTCAACATGCATCCCAGGTTGGCAACCACTGGACTAGGAAATCAAAAAACAGGCCTGCAGAGGTCAATGAGGATCTCTGAAGTTCATGAGTCATATGCCACTTGGACTGTAACCATTCACCAAGAGTGCAGTCAGGAATGAGCCCACCCAAAGTCAAAAAAATAAAGAACCTGCAGTGGCCCACACTTATAATCCCCGCACTTTGGGAGGCCAAGGCAGGTGGATTGCTTGAGCCTAGGAGTTTGAGACCAGCCTGGGCAACATGGCAAGACCCCATCTCTACAAAAAAAATTTTTTAAAATAGCTGGATGTGGTGGCTCGTGCCTGTAGCCCCAGCTACTCAGGTGGCTGAGGTGGGAGAATCTATTGAGCCCAGGAAGTCAAGGCTTCAGTGAGCCGTGATTGCACTGCTTCACTCCAGCCTGAGTGACAGACTCCATCTCAACAAAAAATAAAATAAAATTAAGAAACCTGAGTGGACAAAATAAATAAATGACAATGAGCTAGATAGCAAACTAACTCTTTTTAATCCAGGAAAATGCTTAGACATGAAGGGATAGATTATACTGAAAGTACTAGGAATCCAAGTTTTGGCAAAGGCCAGTATTCTAACAACAAGAACTAGTTAGGGACATCTTAGTCTATGTCAGTAAGTCATATGGCTTGCAAAAAAATCAGAGACCACAGACATAGATGAGAGAGACCTTGGAGCCATGTCCAAGATGGAAAGGACAAGCCAGAGGGCAAGTACATTATTGTCTTTGCTTTCAAGAGAGGAGCTCAGGACCCTGAGAGGGTAGATGACTTGGAGGGAAGGCAGGTAGAGAAATGAATTGAACAGAGAGATAATGAGAAAACAGCACAGTCCAAACAGGCAAGTTTGCCTTGAAGAAAAGAGGCCTCTGAGATCCAACTACTGGGACCACATGAAGCACAGAGCATGCAGCCCAGTGATGATGCCATCAAGACTGCCCAATACTGATGCCTATGACAGGGGGAGCCCTATGACAGACTTCCTTGATTTTGAGGCTAGCTTGGGTCCTCAAGCCTTCCGAGAGGCAGTGCAAGCAGGAAGGCTGGCTGCTGCATTTTCCTTTCTTCTGATCATTCAGTTGACCATTGCTCAGTTTTTACCCTGAGAAAGTAAATTTAATGCCAGTTTCATTATAGTTAATATTTAAAGGAATATTTAGCAAAGTGCTGGCAAATGATAAGCTCTCAAAAATGGCAGCTATTATTTTTTCTTTACTACTTCTATCGGCAAATGCACAGTTTTCGTTTGCCACTTTTTAAATGATTTTTGTGCCCAGTAAAAGTTCAAACTGCCACCCACCCCTCAAAGGTGCTTGGGAGGAGGGATATCACCAACCAAGGCCTCATCCAGAATCACACCTTATCACTACTAAAAAGTCATAGTCTCGACCTGCATAGACTTTGAAAATTGTGGACAGAGTTCAGGAAGCTCCATATGCTACAGGAATGCCTGCCTTTTGTTGAGGTACCCTGAACTTCATGGGTCGTCATTTAAGTTGTCCATACTAATGAAATGTGAAAGTCAATAGATTTGAAGGATTTGCATACAATAATAGCAATGACATTCTCTCATTCATCCACTCAAAAGTTGTTGAGTAATTTGCTGTGTCCTGGGCATTGTTTAACACTGGTTGGGGGTCGGGGGAAGTTGTTTAAGGATGGTTGGGGGTAGTGGGGAGGTATGTAGTAGTGAACATAACAAATTCCTCATGGAATATACCTTGTTGTGAGAGAAAATGAACAATAAACTAACAGAATGTATGTTTGTTTTCAGTGGTGTTAAATTCTGTAAAAAGAAATAATACAGGGAATAGAGAAAGAGCATGAGCATGGCAAAGGATATTACACAGGGGATTAGGGAGGAGTAGATGAGCAGGTGCTGTGGAGATGCTGGAGTGGAGGCCTGATGAAGGGAGGGCCAGAGGCCCAGAGATGTCTGGGAGTGCACATTCCTGGCAGTGGGAGTAGGGAGTGCAGAGACCCCAAGGCAGGGTTGTGATGGGCGGGCAGGAGGAAGAGCCAGGAGGCCAGGGTTGCTGGAACCAAGGGAAAAGGAGGCAATGGTGGGAGAAGGAAGTCATGGGAGGTTTGTCAGAGGCGATGTGATCTGATTTAGGGTTGTTTTCATTTTTTTTCTTTGTTTGGAGACAGGGTCTCATTATATTGCCCAGGCTGGTCTCCAACTCCTGGCCTAGAGTGATCCTCTTGCCTCAGCCTCCCAACTTGCTGGGATTACAGGCATAAGCCACCATGTGCAGTCCTGATTTAGGTTTTGTAAAAGTTTCTCTGGCTGCTCTGTGGAAAGCAGAATGTAGGAGAGAAGTTGGGAGACCTAATAGACCAGGCAAGAGATACTGGTGGCTGAGGCTGGGAAGACAGCAGTGGTAGACTGAGAAGTGATCAGAGGACAGGGCAGATTTTGAAGCCAGCATTGTCGATTTAGACAGTTTGCATTTCAGCATTGGCTGGATTGTACCTGAGGAGTGTGAAGAATCATCAAGGACGCCTCTAGGTATTCAGTCTGGTACCTGAAAGAGTAGAGTTACCATCTACAGAGATGGGGAAGAGCACATTTACAGCTAGGATAACCAAGAACTTGTTTTTGGAGGTGGGCTTGAGATGCATATTAGATATCCATGTAGATGGAGATAGTTGAGAAAAGCAACTTACCAGCACTCATTGTTCAATTTTCTGTGTGTTACAAACGGGAAACATATTCCCCTTGTCTTGTTTCATCAAGAGTGTTATATTGACATCTCTTCTTTCTCTAGGGCTTTTGCAATTAAACTCACAGCCCAAACCACCAGGACTGAACTTTCTCAATGAGAAGGGGAATTAGCTGGACATGCTGCAGTGAAGGCTGTAGGTAGCAGAGTCACAGGAGCTCTTGCAAATTAGACACATCTAAGTGACACTGTCAAAATCTGGGAGCAGGGAGGGAGGAAGGTGGCCATGTGTATTTGAAAAAAAATCCCCAGGCAATACTGATAGTATTCCTCTCTCTCTTGACATTTTTCTGCAAACATTGTAATAAAGCTTTCCATAATTTTAAGTTGAATATCCTCCTTAAAGAGAAAACGTGCACTGTGTTTGGTAAATACAGTCTTTGCTGGGAAAGGGAAATACGCAGACTAGTAGATAAGATGCCACAAGGCAGAGCTTTGAGGCCCCGCTCTTCACTCACCCTGTGGCCCCAGGCTAGTCCCTCCCTCTGTGCCCAGGCTTATCTCTGAATGGGGGCATTTATTTGACTCCCAGAGCCCGGGGGAGGATTGTGAGACCTGATAGCTGATAAAGCCTGTTATAAATTGGAAAATGCTGTGCAAAGGTTTTGTTGTCGTTATTCACCCACCCTCTCTTGTCAGAGACGTTTTTCTAAAAGTCCATGTTTGCCCTGTTACTCTCCAGTCTTCCTGACAAATGTGCAGTGGTTTATCGCACCCACTGTTGGTAATTCAGCCCAAAGACAAATTCTTCTGCTGACATTCAGGGCTCCCCAGACCTGGCCCCAGCCTACCTCTCTTGCCTTATTCTTATATTTTAGTTCCGGGCATATCCAGGTGCGCTATATGCAGTCAAATACAAGCTTCACACAGGCGGGGCCTTTTGTCTCTTTAACTCACTAATTTATCCCATGGCCTACAACAGTGCCTGGCTGGTACTAGGCATTCCCCAATTCCCATCCAGTGAAGGAATGGAGTGCCATCTCCAGCAACTTCTCTCTGTTTTTTTTTTTTTTTTTTTTTTTTTTTGAGACGGAGTATTGATCGCTTTGTCGCCAGGCTGGAGTGCAGTGGTGCAATCTCGGTTCACTGCAACCTCCGACTCCCTGGTTCAGGCGAATCTCCTGCCTTAGCCTCCCGAGTAGCTGGGACTACAGGCACACGCCACCACGCCCAGCTAATATTTGTATTTTTAGTAGAGACGGGGTTTCACCATGTTGGCCAGGATGGTCTCAATCTTCTGACCTCGTGATCCACCCACCTCAGTCTCCCAAAGTGCTGAGATTACAGGCATGAGCCACTGTGCCAGGCCTCCAGCACTTTCTAATGCTGTCCCCAAATGCAGTGGCAGCTCTACCCTTACAGGGGCTGGGTTCCAGCCTTTTTATGAGACCTCCCTGATGTTCTTACTTGTCTGAATGATAGCTTGGACTTCAGGAGGTCATGGGCTAGTGTAGAAGAGGAGGAACGAGGACCCTGGGGACAGTAATCCAGCCACCATTGGTAGATCAGGCATGTGCCCATCGGCCTGGCCCATAGGTGGTCCTGTTAATGGAAGAACAGAACTCTGTAAAATATTTAAAGAGGTTTATTCTGAGCCAGTATAAGCGACCACTGCCTGGAAAACAGTCTCAAGAGGTCCTGAGAAAATGTGGCCCAGGAGGTCGGGTTACAGTTTGGTTTTACACATTTTAGGGAGACAGGAGTTACAGGAAAGGACATAAATCAGCACATGGAAAGTATACATTGGTTAGGCAGGAAAAGGCAGGGCATCTTGAAGTGGGGGCTTACAAGTCATAGATGGGTTTTAGGGATTCTTTTGTTGACAATTGGTTCAGAGAGTTGAGCTTTGTCTAAAGACTTGAAGTCAGTAGAAAGGAAAGCTTGAATTAGGATAAAGGGGGTTGTGGAGGCCAAGGCCTTTGTTATGTAGATGAAGTCTTATAGGTAGAAGGCTTCAGAAAGACAGATTGTAAATGTCTCTTTTCAGAACTTAAGGTATCAGACTCTTAGTTAATCTCTCCTAAATCTAAGAAAGGTCTAGAAAGGGAAGGCCTATCTGCATTCATGGAGATTCTCTACAGATGCAAATTTCCCCCTCAAAGATGAAAGACGGCTTTGCAGGGCCATTTCAAAAGATGTCAAAGAAATATATTTGGGGGTAAAATATTTTTATTTTCTCCATGGTCTGCTATCTGTCATGTGATGTTATACCACAGTCAGGTTGGAAAGTAAGCCACATGACACCAGGATAATAATAATTTTTAAATACCTGATTAGTGAGATTTTATGGTTTGTAGGGTGTGACTTGCCTTGCATAGCTTTAGGTTTTGTTTATAATTTGGTATCTTATTGCCATGAAGAGCCTGTTTTGTCTATAAAATAGAGGTCTTGTGATTTTAACCTTAATGCTGGTCAGCTGTGCCTAAACTCCAGAAGGGAGGGGGTGTAATAAGGCATGTCCGGCCTCCCTTCCTGTCACGGATGGGAATTCAATTTTTCAGGTTTCTCTGGGGTCCTCCTGGCCAAGAGGGGGTCCATTCCGTCAGTTAGAAGATGTCTGAATTTTATTTTTGGTTTGCAGTCCCTAGGAGCTTGACAGGGAGGTCATAATGTCCACAGCCCCAGTGACAAGTAGCAGGTGATAGTCCATGCAGTCAGAGGGTCTCTGAAACCAACAGGGAGTCCCCCACGTGAGTGCCCATGGTGGGGCCCAGGGAGGTGGTGCTTGGGATCCAAGCCAGCTGTTGTCATGGTGGAGACCTAGCAGCCATGGTGGGACCAAGTTCCAGGAGCAGTTTTCAGTCCAGGGAGAATAGCAAGACAAGGCAGAGACCCCATCCCAGAGGAACCAGGATGAAGTTTCCATCAAGAAAAGACTACATATGGAGAATACTCACAGTAGTAACATGAACCTTTGCCAAGAGCCTGCTGGGGCCAGGCTCCCCACCTCAGTTCTCTTTACTGTTTAGATCTGCGGAGGGGGGCGGGGAAATAGTTTCCTCCTCCACCTTGTTATATGTACAATGTTTATTTAGAAACAGAATGCTTGTTCCATGGTGCTGCAAAGAAATAGCACTCAAACGTAAATTTAATTCTCTCAGCAAGGCAATTTTTACTTTCTGCAGAAAGAGTACACTTGCTAGCAGTCTTGCTACGAGAGTACACTGAACAAAGGAAAAGCAGACATATTTATCCTTTACGCATTTGGGTTGTCCTTACTGCTGTGTCTTGCATCCATTGGCTGGAGCTAGACTTCACAATCTAAACTGAATTTGATTGGCTAACAGTTTAAAACGTGTTTTAAATAGGTAAAGGCAAGGGAGAACAAAGGAAAAGAGGAAGTTGCTTATGCCAAGTAGAGAAGGGGCATAGGTGGCAAGCTGGAACATGCCTGTGAGCATGTCCAGCACAACTATCTTGGTTAAAGTACAAAGACATAGAATGCACTTATTCGTTTATATTTAACAACTACATAGGATAGGGCTTAACAAAGAATTATTAGCACAAAGCAAGGAAGCTTGAAGGAAGTTAGTCTTTAAAAGAAACGATTATTTCTAACACTTAACGATTTATTCTTCAATGACAAAGGAAACTTTGAAGAGGAAACTTTTTACTCTCTACAATTCTTTATGAATTCTTAGCTGGGACTCCCTCTAACAAAAGACAGATTAACATTAGCAAGAGAAAAACAAGCAGAAGTTTAATAATGTATATCTCATCTGTACATGGGGGAAAACTCAGAGAATTGGGTAAATCTCTAGTAGATTTCAAAGTATTATCTTAGAAGTCAGGCTTAAATACCATTGTTCTCTAATACAAAGAGAGAAGGGTCTAGGGAAAGGCCCAGTTAAGATGAGGTGGCCAGGAAAAGCACTTTAAACAAAGGTAAGGCTTTTTATGCAGTTTTAAGTTCCTGTCTTCTCCATTAATTCAGTCTCTAGTGATTCAGGGTCACCCTTCTCTTCCTGGGGCTGAGAGAGAGAAACCCTTACAAATGGAGATTTCCTTTATAGATGTAAATTTCTCTTACAAAAGGGTAACAGTTTCAGAGCTTCTCTGCATCTGCAGTTTCTCAAAATAAACAGCTCAAAATAATCCTTATGCCAAAAAGGCATATTTTGGGGTGGCGTATTCTGGTCTCCTACAATCATATCTTAGGATAATGTGTCCTAAGCCCCATCACAACCAGCCAGGATGGTTATTCACCTGATGAAACAGAGGCTCAGAGAGGCCAACTAGCTTGCATAAGAGCACATTGCCTGTAAGTTTTAAGGCCAGCACTTGTGCAAAGGTCTGTCCAGACCTAAAGCACATGCTGTCTTCTGTGTATCACAAGGCCCCTGGGAATCAGCCTTGATAACAAGGCATCAAGACAAACGTGTAGTTATAAGAACAACTGAAGCCCAACTAATACCTTGGGTCACAAAGTCAGAGTAGAATAGAAGCCAGTTGTATTTTTTGCTGTGTCACCTGAAATTCCCCACCAAGGACTAAGCACAAGTGTGGCCCAGAGCCTGAGAGGGAGCTCAGGGGACAGCTGAGCAGTAAGTGGCAAGGCATGAGGAGAGGAAGGCTGGGAACAGAGCTAGGAAGGTGGCCTTTGGTGACATACGTCTTCCATCCAGCACCCGGCACCGGGAGCTCTTCTCTGAAGTTATGCGTGTGAGGCACACTTTCCCAGCAGGGTGTGAGGGCTTTGTCTTCAGCTCAGCTCCTATGATAGTAGGAGGCAAAATCTGGATATGTCACCAGTAAAGGGTTGTGACTGCAAATTACCCAGGTTCTTGCCATTTTAAACAAAGAACTGGACAAAATGCCCAGAAAAGCAAAGAAAGAATGAAGCAACAAAAGAACAAAAGCCGGAATTTATTGAAAATGAAAATACATCACGCCTGTAATCCCAGCACTTTGGGAGGCCGAGGCGGGTGGATCACGAGTTCAGGAGATTGAGACCATCCTGGCTAACACAGTGAAAAAACCCTGTGTCTACTAAAAATACAAACAATTATCCGGGCATGGAGGCGGGCGCCTGTGGTCCCAGTTACTCGGGAGGCTGAGGCAGGAGAATCGCCTGGACCCCGGAGGTTGCAGTGAGCCAAGATCGTGCCTCTGCACTCCAGCCTGGGTGACAGAGTGAGACTATGTCTCAAAAAAAAAAGAAAAAGAAAAAGAAAAAAGAGAAGAGAAGAGAGAGGAGAAAAGAAAAGAGAAGAAAGAGGAGAGGAGAGGAGAGGAGAGGAGAGGAGAGGAGAGGAGAGGAGAGGAGAGGAGAGGAGGAAAGGAAAGGAAAAAGAAAAGAACAAAAGAACACTCTATAGTGTAGGAGTGGACCTGAGCAGCGGTTCAAGGGCCCGAATACAGAATCTTCTTGGGTTCAAATACCCGCTAGAGGTTTCCTGTTGGCCACTTCATGCTCACCTCCTGTATCTGAAGTGGTAGCCTGCAATCAGTCTGACTGGCTGCGAACAGCCAGTTTCCCATCTGCAGTACAGAAAAAGTCAAAGGGAATAGCCTCTGGTCCTTTCATTACTTAAGCTTGGAAAGTTGGGGTTTTCCTTTCAATTCTAGGAAGTCGGCATGAAACAACCTTAGGTTCCCTGGCTCCAGACCCTATTCTGCTGCCTCAGATACGTGTATCAAATAACGTGCCATTACTTGTAGCTTCAGTCCTCAACCTTTGGCATCACATGCCTAAAGGAGTGCTCCAGATCTGAAGACAGCCTCGAGTGTGGTGGTAGGATTTTGTTTTTTTAATTAGAAACTTTAATTTTAGTGCATTATATAACCTTTAAACCCTTAGGGCAGGGGTCCTCAACCCCTAGGGCACAGACTGGTACCAGCCCGTGGCCTGTTAAAAACTGGGTCACACAGCAGGAGGTGAGTGGCAGCAAGCAAGCATTACCACCTGAGCGCTACCTCCCATCAGATAAGTGGCGACATTAGATTTTCATACTAGGTTTCAGCATGAACCCTATTGTGAACTGCACATCTGAGGGATCTAGGTTGCATGATCCTTTTGAGAACATAAATAATGCCTGATGATCTGGGGTGGAACAGCTTCATCCTGAAAACACCCCCCTCACCACACACTGTCCTTGGAAAAACTGTCTTCCATGAAATCGATCCCTCGTGCCAAAAAGTTTGGGGACTGCTGCTACAGGGGCAGTCTCATGTGCATTACGTGGAAACCTCTCAGTGAAATTCACTGTTTTCCAAGCACTTTGAGCTGCTCACTCCCAAAAGGAAAAATGGTGCTACATCTCCTAGGACTTCTGGTGCCTTTGGCATGTCCACTAACTGGCTTTAAGAGCAGCATGTACATCCACACAGGTGACCACAACAGGGAAGATCTCCAAGACAATGGAAATAGTCCTGCAACCAGCTGCTCCCATGGGGGGAGGGGGGAGGATGAGAGAGGGAGGGTGTTTGTAAGATAGCACTTTCTTGGCAGACAGAGGCAAAGTGACTCAGCCTCCCAGAAGCCTTCAGAAGTCCTGGGGAATCAGCTGCCACTGTTGCTGTAAAACTAGCTCCCCCCAGTCTCACTGGATGCAGTCAGAAAAAAGCAGATTATTCACCTGGCTAATACTTGACTCCGCAGTCCCCATCATAGTCCCAGCTTCCAGTTTTGTGGCTGTAGCAACATTTCCTGAAGGGGCCAGGCCTTACTTGATTGAACCTGCTGACACTGGGAGAACTTAGTCATTGGTCAGGATTGCGCAGCAGGTAGAAGAGAGTTTAAGCCCAGGTCAGTCTGACTTCAAAGGCTTTTGTCCCCATAAACCAAAAAGTATCTGAGATGGGTCTCAATCAATTTAGAAAGTTTATTTTGCCAAGGTTAAGGATGCACCTGTGACGCAGCCTCAGGAGGTCCTGACAACATGAGCCCAGGTGGTCAGGGAACAGCTTGGTTTTATACATTTTAGGGAGACATGAAACTTCAATCTATATATGTAAAATGTACATTGTACAATATGTAAGATGTACATTGATTCAGTCCGGAAAGCAGGACAACTCCAAGTGGGAAGGGGGCTTCCAGGTCATAGGCAGATAAGAAAAAAACAGTTACATTCTTTTGAGTTTCTGATTAACTTTTCACTGAATACACAATTTACAGGAATAGTCACTTATGCCTTAGTCTGGCTTAGTGAAACAATAGGGCAAAAAAAAAAAAAAAAAAAAAAACATCAGATATGCATTGTCTCGTGTGAGCAAAGGGATGACTTTGAGTTCTGCCTGTTATTTGTCCACAAGGCATTTCCTTTTGTGAGAGAGGGAGGGAGGTATATATCATTTTTATAATTGTGAGGGAGGTATATAGCGTTTTTATAATTGTGAGGGAGGTATATGGCTTTTTTATCTTTGTAGCTATCTTATTTAGAAATAGAATAGGAGGCAGGTTGGCCCAAGACAATTCCCAGCATGAATTTTCCCTGTGACTTTAGTGATTTTAAAGTCCTGAGATGATTTTCCTTTCACTCTCCCCATCTTTATGTTCAGGGATGTTCCACTGTCGTGCCATCCTCGATGTGGACACCAATATTGAAGACGAAGAAGGTCCCGCTCCCTGGGCCCTGGATTAGCCTGCTCGTGGAGGGAGCCTTCCCCTAGAATGAAGACAAGACCAGAGGGCAGGGAGGCAGGAGGCCCAAGGGGGAGGGGAGGAGTGGTGGAGGAGGGCTGGTGGCGACAGTGGAACATCCGCATGACCTCCGTATTTTCCAGCTCCTTTAAAGACCTTCGAAGAGACCTTTGTTTATATCCCACTATCTCTCAGTCTCATAGCTCTAAGCAGTAATTCCTATATTACTTTGGTAAGGGAGCCCGTTCATTGTAAGCCCATTTATACTCACACCAGATAAACAGAGAAAGATGCAATAGACTGTTTTCCAAAAGCAATGGCATCTATGACATTGACATATTGTTTTTAATCATTTTTTAAAAACTCAAATCTATAGACAAATTGCTGCTTTTGACTTAGATATTTTTCACTGGCCCATGGTCATGTCTGCTTAATTAGCATTACTTATAATGGAGAAAAATTAGAGCAACCTAAATTTACAAAAATAGAATTACCTTGCTAATTATTGTTATAAATATCCATGTGTTAAAATGTTATGGTTATTGAAATAATTTTGTGATATATTTTTAATCACATAAGAGGAATTCTTCTACTCTAATAGTTAAGGATTTTAAAAAGCAGAATACAAAAATATGTGGTCCCAACTATCTTGCAAAACACATGAAGGCAAAATGAAGGAAATATTTCTGCGTAATTATTCTGGTAGTCTCTATGTTACGTAGTTATGGGGGCTTGCTGTTTTTTCTTAATTTTCTGTATTTTTTCAAATTTTTAGCATGGACTGGTTTTCCTCAAAAGTCCGGACTCTGGACTTCTCTCAGGCCTTTGGAATTTGCAGAGTGTGGCTCAGCCTTTCTTGATGCCCAGGAAGGGCTATGGTGTGTCCTCCTAGTGGTGACATTGAGGCCCCTGGTTCATGACAAACACGCACTCATGAATGTTCAACTCTGAACTTGCCGGCGCAGCTGTGGACGCAGCTGCGGAAGCCTCAACTTGAAACATGAGCCCTCCTCTCTCCTCTCTCATCCCTGGTGCTCTGATGTCCAACGAAAATTTATCCATGTCACTTTTGTTTGTCTCAATTCAGGTTTATGGTTCCTTTGCATCATTCTGGATTGAGAAATGAGGCCAAATGTGAACTAATGGAAAAAATAAGGCTGATGAGTTCATTTAGAAATGAACTGTTCCAACGTTCTTCTTGACATCTCTCAAGAGGGCCAGCCATTCAGGGTGCACTTTGCGGCCTCTGCAGCTCTGCTCCTTGCTGGAAACATCCCCCTTCTCTGTCCTCCACTTGCCCAAGTCTGACCTGTGCCTTCAAGGCACTTAACATGCAGTTGTTGTTGAAATATCTCAAGGTGACTGTACCTCCTCTTTGCAGCTTTTTGTGACAACCGCCAATTAGAAACAGTGATGGCCTCCTTCTGAGTGCTTGCCTGCTGGTCAGAACCAGGCTGAGCTGATGCTTGGTAAAATATAGCTGCATGGGCCCCACCCAGCCTATTGAATTAGAATCTCCAGGAGGAAGGCTGTTTTATTTGTAATTTTGTTTTCATCTCATGCATTCAGCTTTTTCTGCCTCAGTTGTTTTGACCTGAGAACAGAGATCATATGCTGAACAACAGCTAGCCCAGAGCTTTACAAACAATAGATATTCAATGGATGTTTGTTCAACTGAACTGAATTAGATACGATCAGAGCAAGGGCACATTTCAGTCCTTAAGTTGGAACCCTTGCCAAAATGCCACAATTACTCTTGTTTGTTTATTTATTTCTAACACTTCCTAATCAGCAGGTGGAAATTTATTAATTATGAAAATTGCTTTTTATCATCTTTCAGATTGTTTTTGCATGCTGCAAAGCCGAGACTATGTGGAACATGTCTTATGTGGATATGTGTGGCCAGTGTTCTCTAGGGATAGTACTCAGAGTGGTAGCCAAGGAGGGGAGTGGTTCAGGCACACTCAGAAGGAGCCATTCTCCTTGGTGGTTTGCAGGGATGTCCAGGCACCAGTCACAGCAAGGATCCATCAGGCCTCCTCTGTTCCTGTAATTGAGATGAAAATTACTGCCCAGATTTTGATGGACACTCTAAGACTGAGAAATACGGCTGCATTGGGTTTGGCTCTAAGGATTCTTCTCCAGTGTGTTTATAAGATGGCAATTTAAACACATATACATAGTGAAAACAACATAGTGATTTTTCTAAAAAAAAAAAAACCTAAATTGGGTCAGGTATGGTGGCTCACGCCTATACTCCCAGCACTTTGGGTGGCCAAAGCAGAAGGATTACTGGAGGCCAGGAGTTGAAGAGCAGTCTGGGCAACATAGAGAGACCTGTCTTTACAAAAACATTTTTATTAGTTAATCAGTCATGGCAGTACATGACTGTGGTCCCAACTACTCAAAAGGCTGAGGCAGAAGGATATCTTGAGCCAGGAATTTGAGGTTGCAATGAGCTTTAGTGGCACCACTGAACTCCAGCCAGGGTGACAGAGTGAGACCCTGTCTCTGGGGAACAATAGGAAAAAAAAATTTAGATTGGATAGGACTTAGAGTATGTGCCCTGGTACCTTTATATTCTAGTTGGAATAGAGTGCACCATTCTCTCCCTGTCCAGAATATTCACCCCACTCTCTCTGGGCAGTGGTGCTTTCTTCTAATAACCTCATTTTAGCAATTAGGTATGGAAAACTCCGTAGAATATTTGGAGTTATTAAATTTTCACACGAATAAGTCCTGACTCTCCAGGGCAGATGCCATCATTTCTATTTCAGTTCATTTTCCAGGGTTTGGCATGTACATTTGTTGACTGAATAAATAAATGAAGCCCTGCTGGGAAATGCACCCTTAGCAGTTTATAGTCCCCCTGGCATGTGCTTCTAACTGCCTCCAAGTAGTATTAATAAAGCAGTAGTCGTATGCCAGTCTCCGACTGGGGATCATAATTGAAGCACTGACATGATGACTTTCTCTCTGATGACTGATGGCACTGAGACCTGTCCTTTGCAAAGAGCAAAGCCCAAGTCTTGCAGTATGTGGGCATTAAGACTCATTAGCATGTACCTGTGGCTCTGGCTTCCTCACAACTGATGTTTCCTCTTGGAAAAACCCAAATTACTTTCATTTTCTCACTTTCCTTTTAATACTTCATCTCTTGGAGCTTTGTAGAAAGCCTGAGCGGAGCAGTGTGAATGGCAAGCCAGGGGCCTCACTGCAATGAGCTGGTCTCCGTCGCCACCACCGTGCATGAGGTGCAGGCTCTGTCTGCCACCCCCGCATCTCAAGGCTCTTTTCACAGCTCTTATTCTCTGGAGCGAGACCACACGTTAATCTCTGCTGTTTTCCGCATACAAGGTAAAATGGAAAATTAGAGATATTATCTGAATAATTTATTCAAGCCTCAAATAAAAAGGAAATTCTAAAATATCCAGATCATTGAGACTTCTGAGTTTCTATTAGTCTGGACATAGACGGCTTGTCTTGTTACCAGTGGAAATGGCAGTGAGTGCCCTTGAATACATTACTGTATCCTTGAGGCCAGAGATGTCTAAGCATCAGCTTACAAGTGAAAAATGTCTTAGTGAGATGATAATCATTGGTTTGCCATCTGATAATTGCTGCAGAGAGTCAAGGAGGTAGCACCAATTAAACTGTTTATCTCATGGAATTTAATGTGAACCTACATCACACTGTTGAGCAAAAATTCCACGAGGCCAGGATCGGTGGGAGAGGCAGTGGGGCTGGTACCTTCCTGGTATCTTTGGTGTATCTTTGGTGCATCTTTGATATATCAGAGACAAGTTCAGGAGATGGTCACAGGCATCCAAGCAAAAGAGTTTGACTGCATGAAAACCATGCCTTTTCCCTCATCTGTAAAATTGAAAATACTGTCCAAAATCCCACAGCAGACTATAGCTTCTGTCCATGAGTTCAAAGTTTCCGAGTTTAGTCCTTCAGCATAACTGAGGAAAGACTTAAAAAAAAAAAAGTTTCCAAGCTGCCTCAATTGTTGTCCCTTCCTTTTAGCTCTGAAAAATCAGAAAGCTTAGTTGTGTGGAAAATGTCAGAAGAGACTTTCTGTTAAATATGTTAAAGAATTTCAGCAGTAAGTGTCACCTGAGATGTTTAAGAGATCATAGTAGCTAAGTGTCCCCTTTCTTTTAACGTTCTTCTAGAACCCAGCGAAACTTTGGACTGAGGCGATTCCTCCACACTCCCAGCCCACGTCACAGAATCTTAGTGATCATTCCTCCATTGCTGTCAGAGCTGAGTATCATATCCCATTTTTTTGTTTTGTTTTCAAAATAGAGTTGTTCCTTTCTTTTACTATTCCCCTGAATAATTGCTAATAAAGCAATATGACACTCATCTAGGTCACCTGATTCGCTGGTTTTGATCACAGGGATATCTTGATGCTGTTGGACTTTTCCCCATGGAGCTCTTACTCTGTTAGACAAGTGTCCATTCTGCTGTGGCTCACTTGAAAAGCAAGGCTTTGTCTTTGCCCCTTTGTGATTTCTTTCTTCCATCACTGTTGAGAGCTTGATGGAGCTTGGTGGGTTAGTTCTCCTCCTTATCCTTTCGATTCCCCCATTCTATCCTAAATCACTACAGATAGGCCTATTCTATACATATATTGCCAGTTCTTCCTTATTTCCTTCCTCTTCCAACAGGAATCTCTTGATGTAAACCACCTCTACCGGTCCTCCTATCTCAGCCTGGTGCTGAGATGGTGCAGCCTGGTGTGGCTAAGGCATGTGGCAGTCAGAATTGGAACTGAGTGACAGAGCTAGAAAGAGCACAAGAGTGGGCAGAGTGATGACAGGGAAGGAACCTGGGAAGGAAAGTGCTACCTGTGGCCCCATCTGAGTTACAAACTGGCTTTGTCTCCCTTCAAGGGTGGAAGAGGGATAGGTATGAAATGTGGAAGGAGCGAGAGATGCCTTTATATTGCCAGTATAGGTATGAGATGTAGGAGAGAGAGATGCCTTTGTATTGCTAACGGCCATGCCTGCTTTACTCTTCATCACTGCTCTAAGTTGCTCTCCTGAATGCTCTGAGACATCAGCACTGAATTTATATCAGACATGGCCGTGTTCATCCGGGGCACTTTGATCACAATAGGAAAGTGCTGCTTCTGCTGGTTCAACCCCACTGGGTACTGATGATGGGCATTATGGTTCATAACCCCAATGACTGGCACGCTTATCAGAGCTGCAGTCCAAGATGGGGCCTTCCTCTGGCCTGATGGGTGATCTGGAAAAGCAGGTACGATGACCTCCCACACTGAGGTGAGAGCTGCACACTGTCCCTGCACCTGCCCAGGAGCCACCCCTGCTACTTCAGCAGTAACTTCTGCCAAGGTGCCTCTTGTTTAGACTTGAGGGTCCACTTGATCAGTAAAGCTTCTCCCTGCATGTAGACCTTGGCATTCAGGAGAGCTGTACTTGGGCTCCCCAAGACACAGCAGCTCTGTCCGCCTTGCTGTCCCCCTCATTGCTGCAGCATGAAGTTTCTAAGGTGAACAAAACCTCCGTGCCCCCCCTCTCCAATGGAGGAGGTCTTATTTCTTGGTGTGCCATGGGAGACCCCTTTCGCATACGTCCAGCTGCCCCCAACACCGTCTGGCAGGCAGCTAAGAGGAGCTCTGCTGAATCTGGAAGCTCAGCATGCTTTTAGTAAAGACATGCTTTTACACGAGAAGTTCCTTCTGCTTAGATTGGATTTCCTTCAGATCTTGCCCCTTCCTTCCAGGTCCAGCTTCCATGTCCTCCCATCTGGGAAAGTAGTCCCAGCATCTCTGTCCCTCCTAGGCGGGACCGTGCCCACCACCCCATCATTGCCCTCACCATTGTGTCACAGTTGACTGCTTAAATATCTGCCTCCTGTACCAAACTCTCCGAGGCTATGAGCACTATTTAAGTCCTCTCTATATCCATACTCAGCACTTAGCACGCACGAGGCCTAGTACACACTAAAGACTCCATCCACATTTCCTGATTGACTGGGCTAAAGAAAGAAAGAAGAGGTCAGGTGCAGTGACTCACACCTGTAATCCCAGCTCTTTGGGAGGCCAAGGCGGGTGGATCACTTGAGGTCAGGAGTTCAAGACCAGCCTGACCAACACGGTGAAACCCCGTCTCTACTAAAAATACAAAAAAATTAGCCAGGCGTGGTGACACGTGCCTGTAATCCCAGCTACTTAGGAGGCTGAGGCAGGAGAATCTCTTGAACCTGGGTGGCAGAGGTTACAGTGAGCTGAGATCGCACCATTGCCTTCAGCCTAGGCAACAAGAGAGGAAACTCTGTCAAAAAAAAAAAAAAAAGAGGGAAGAAGACCAAAGACAGGATTTACTTAAAAATAAACCCAACTATGCTGCGTCCAACCACCCAGGGGATAGAAGAATTTAAACGAGAGCATCTTTACAGCACCTTGAGCCTCCACAACAAATGATAACATGCTTTCGAGTATTAATTTCAATGAGGATACAAACTCAGTGCTGCATCTGAAACCCTCCTAAGTGTATTTCTTAGAGCTGTAATCCCTGTCTGGCCCCATCACCTCATAGCAGGCAAATGAGGACACGACCATGAATGGAGGAGGAAAACACACACTGGCTTACGCTCTCAACAAGCCTGAGGCTCCCTCCCGAGCCAGGCAGCTCAGGCAATGGACGAGGCAGCTAACAGGCCTCGGGGAGTCTCAAGGTCCACTTGGGGCCCTGCTGCTCCCCTGCTGCATGGTCAGGGCTGCCCTTCTCAGGCTTCAGCTTCCCAGTGAATAAGAGGAGGGGCTGGCCCAGAACCCTCCCATGACTGTCACTGTGGGATCCTGTGTGATTCACGGTATTGTGGGTTGGCTTTTGGAGACTGGACTTTAGCCAAGCAGGTGGTGGTACCCTGGTTATGGGAAGAGACACAGTCACCCACTCAGCACAGCACACGCCCTGCTGGGCTCAGGGTGGAGTGAGGCTGAAGTCATCATGGGGGCTCCTCACAAATGCCCGGCACAGGGCCACCCCGGGAGGATGATGTGGCTGGCTCACAGCAGCTCCACCTCCCTTTCTCTCCTGTATGGTCCACAGGGCCCCTGGAGTCGGGCACTTTGGGCCCCTGGAGCCACACTATGGTTCTGGGAGGTGAACACATATCCTTTTCCTCTGCAGTATCAGTAGGTAAAGAGGAAACATTTCCTCTTTCAATCAGGCTAGTGCCTTCCTGAGGAAGAAACTGTATTTCCTAACATTGAGAAGGGGAAAGTGGGTCTCTTTCCCACATCTGTAAGTTCCCATTCATTCTGTCTCTGTGTCTTACACACACACACACACAGAGGAATACCACTTCTCACCTTTCCTTTCTGTGTAAACCAGAGGAAGTGCTAAATATTATGAACAGGAATTTGCCCCAGTTAACCCGATGAGGCCCTCCTGCCTGCCACCTTCCTCCCACTCCCATGCCCACAGCCCCCTGCCCATTCCTCTGCCCATACAAACCGCCCAGATTTCAGCAACTTCGCTGCTGAACACCTCCAAACATAAACCTCCCAAATAGCCCAGAGCTGCACCAAGCAATTCCAGGCTTGAGCAAAGCAGTGAAAGGTCTGTTCGCGCCCCTCTTGGAGCCTGGTCTCCGGCTGGTTTCTCTTACGTGTGAGTGAGAATGGCGTGTGAGCAACAAGGAGCAAGACCACCCCACTCCCCGACCCCCCGCACCTGCCATCAAAGGGCTGCAGAGTCAAAAGTGGGAGGGGATGTCCAACTCTTACGCTTATTGGTGGGTCTTTTTTTGATGTGCGATAAGGCATCATGTGTTCCTAAAATAATGTGCCTGACTGTCATTTTAACAAGTTCCTTGTATTTTAAATCATGACTTCCTATGTGGATATTATCTGGCTTGCCTTGATTTGCTTATTAAAATTTTCTCCCCCTAATGTTCCCTTTCAGCCAGCAACAAGTGGGATTTTATTTCTTTTTCAAAGAAAAGCAGCCCACACAATTTAGTTTATGTAATTCTGTTATATTCTTCCACACAATGGCCAGCACAAAAGAAAGCTTTTTTAGCACATGGCTTTGAGGCTGAAAACACAAATTCAGGCACAGGTTTCAGGAACAGGTGTCTGGGAGCTGAAGACTTAGATAGAGATGGTGGCTTAGCAGCCACCTCCCACTCTACTCCCTTACGCCTGACAGCGGGTCAGGACCACCTCACAGCCCCTACACCCGCCCCTGTCCCACAACATCCTTCATACACAGCAGTTCCGAAGCAGAGGTACAAATGGGTAAGCAGCACTCAAATCTCAGGATGCGAGAGGGAGAGGGGGACCCAGGGGCAGTATTTAATCTCATCCCAACACTGTCTTCTTATTTGACAGGTGATGAAGGCAATTCCCAGAGAGGTGGAGCCCTTATTTTTAGCCTAACAAATTGTTTTCCTTAACAGTGGTGACTCAGAGGAAATGCGTGGGCTGCAGTGATTTTTGTGATCTCTTGTGCCTGCCATTGGGTTGGGTAGGAGGTTTCTGCTTTTAGACTGTTAGGACCAGCAGGGCCCAGCAGCGAGTAGAGCTCTGGATAAAGCTGCCCTGGCCTTGTCTCCGAACCCTCCAGCCCAAACCATCCCCACTTCTCCTGTGCTGCCTCAGGGATTCCTGGTGCTTCTATGCTGGTCCTGTATCCGGACACCTGACCCATCCTAATGCAGTCCAGGAACCAGGAACTCAACTCGAGCGATTCTGGGCACCAAGCCTTGTGCTTAAGGCAAAAGAAGTGCTTAGAAGAGTTCCTGAGCTCAAGGAGCAGAGCCCCACGTCCAGGTGCCCCTCAGCCCACACATTACCCACACATGCATTCATTCATTCAACACAGTTATTGATTGATTGATTGATTGATTGATTGATTGATTGATATGGAGTCTTGCTCTGTCACCCAGGCTGGAGTGCAGTGGCGCAATCTTAGCTCATCGCAGCCTCTGCCTCCCTGGTTCAAGCAATTCTCCTGATTCAGCCCCCCGGGGTAGCTGGGATTACAGGCACATACCACCACACACGGCTACTTTTTTTGTATTTTTGGTAGAGACAGGGTTTCACCATGTTGGCCAGGCTGGTCTCGAACTCCTGACCTCAGGTGATATGCCTGCCTCAGCCTCCCAAAGTGTTGGGATTACAGGCGTGAGCCACAGCACCCAGCCTCAACAAAGTATTTACTGAGCATCATCTGCGTTCTTGCCAGGCACTACTTTTTTTTATTTTTATTTTTATTTTTTGAGACGGAGTCTCCTTCTGTTGCCCAGGCTGGAGTGCAGTGGCCCAATCTCGGCTCACTGAAAGCTCCGCCTCCCGGGTTCATGCCATTCTCCTGCCTCAGCCTCCTAAGTAGCTGGGACTACAGGCGCCTGCCACCACGCCCGGCTAATTTTTTGTACTTTTAGTAGAGACAGGATTTCACCGTATTAGCCAGGATGGTCTCGATCTCCTGACCTCGTGATCCACCCGCCTCAGCCTCCCAAAGTGCTGGGATTACAGCCGTGAGCCACCGCGCCCGGCCACCAGGCACTACTTTTGCTGGAAATGCAGACCTGAAGTTGCTAGACCGGGCTGCTGTCTTGGTGCCTGCCTTCTAAGTAGAGGGGACTGACGGAAAATAAGTTGACAGGTAAGGCAGTTTTAGACAGAACATCTCATTCAGGCTCTGATGGAAATCTCCATTGAGGCCAGAGAGGAAGCTGCGGGACTGAGAACAGTCACTGAGTTCAGAGTGGAAGCTTCAGGGTATAAGCTTCCCCTGGAAGTGACTAAGCCAGGTAGACTTCGGAATGTGGTCAGAAGGCAACACAGCACAGTCGCTAAGTCCCTAATGAACTCTCTTCCTGCGATGACCTTGGCTTTTGTCAAAGCCTTGTACCAGGAATCTGCCACTATAATCGTGATTAAAACTCTCTTAAGATCCTACTCACCACATTTCATTGTGTTTCCTACAGAAAGTCTAAGATGAAACATTTTGTTAAGAACTTGGAGGAAGAAAAAAGTCCTTGTATTCTGATCATAAGAACTAAGCTTTCCTTTTATCTTCTTGGCTGCCAAGACGCTCAGAGAAGTATCTGAATTTCAATTACTGCAATTCTGTCGTTCTGTTTTATAATTTGGAGAGAATACTTAAGAATGATAAAAGTGTCCTCTTATAATCGTCCATACACAGGCTCAAATCCCCATTTCCGGCCACACATGGATGACCTCAGAATTTTTATTAACCATTCTGAGCTGGGTTTTCTAGCAGCCTGAGAATAGTGAAACGATACTGTTGTTGTTGTTGTTGTTGTTTTGCGGGGGACAGAGTCTCATTCTGTCACGGAGTGCAGTGTATGATCTCGGCTCACTGCAACCTCCACCTCCCGGGTTCAAGCGATTCTCCCTGCCTCAGCCTCAGCAGCTGCGATTACAGGCGCCCATCACCATGCCCAACTTTTTTTTTTTTTTTTTTTTTTGAGATGGAGTTTAACTCTTGTTGCCCAGGCTGGAGTGCAATGGCGTGATCTCGGCTCACTGCAACCTCTGCCTCCTGGGTTCAAGTGATTCTCCTGCCTCAGCCACCCAAGTAGCTGGGATTACAGGCATGTGACACCACGCCTGGCTAATTTTGTATTTTTAGTAGAGACAGGGTTTCGCCATGTTGCCCAGGCTGGTCTCGAACTCCTGACCTCAGGTGATCTGCCCATCTCAGCCTCCCAAAGTGCTGGGATTACAGTCATAAGTCACCGTGCCTGGCCTTGATAGTGTTTTAATGAGATATACAAAATTCCACTGCATAGAGCAAATGCTCAGAATTATTTTATTTTTGTCTTCCTTCGTATCACTACTTCCTGATTTCTGTCTGTTTTGTATTTTCCTATTTTATTATATATTTCTTGGCTTGTAAATTTTCTCAAATCCTTTGTAGAAAAAGACAAGTTTTGATTTTTTTTTTTTTTTTTTTTTAAGTTCCATTACCCTCCTGGTGTCATAACAAAGCCGAGTGCAGGATAGCTTTGAGCAAGAAGCTGCAGGCGTCTTCTTGATCAAAGTAAAATCTGCTCATGGACTAAAAAAGTATTACGTTCTTTCTTCCAACTAAATAATGTCAGTTTCTATAACCTCATCTTATATACTGTAATGAAGCTTCCTTCAAGGGCTGTGTATTTCACTAACAATTTTTGATTCCTTGGTGTAGAGGCAATTTTTAAGAGTCATTTACTCTATTATAGACATGCCTTTGTCTGCTTTCTTTTCATTTCTGAGATGGCACTCACTCACGGCTTTATATTGCAAGACAGAAATGCTATTAATGACTTAGTTAGATAGAAACTGACAGAGCAGAATCTTTTGTCTCCAGGTTCTTAAAAAAAAGATCGATGCATAATAACATGTTCCATCCCTAGAAGTGATGATTTTCTGCTTTTAAGATTCTGGGGTTTTTTACAGGTTTTATTTTTGTTAATGTGCTATACTCCATGAGAATATCTTAAAACATATTAAACCCACAAGGCCTGTTCCAAGATTAAGAAAAAAAGAAAAACAACAAAGAGCATATCACTTAATTCAAAACATTTCAACAATTACGATGTTGTTTAAGTTGGAAAGTAAAACAAACACAACATTGGTGGGTCCTCTGCTACAAATAGGAAGGAAAAAAAAACCCAGCAGATGGTATTTACTCCCTATAAAGCAGGGCAGTTTGTACAGTGTATTTAAATTGCTCTCAGAGGCTCACTCATCAGACCCACTTTTTCAAGGGTCAGCTAAAATCTATGCTTGACGTAGCCCGTAACTAGGGACACGTGATTACAACCAATAACTGGAAAATTACAGTGTTACTGAAACTATTGCTGATATTCTTGTGGTCCTCCTATCAGTTCCTATTGTTTATCACCAAAGGGAAAAGAAGACAAAAGATACTTGAGTTATTAGTGGGTTGGAGAAAAGGCTGGGAAAAATTTAGTGATATCCACTGATTTCCCATACATACAGAGATCGGGAGGGCCACCCTTTGCAGAGAGGAAAAAGAAAGGGGGTCTCCTGGTGGGGAGATCTGCTTTAGAGGTTAGGAAGAATGGCGGAGTTGTAAGACATTGGAATCACTGTCTAGGAAGAGAGTGGCCTTTTATCCAGGGCTATTTAAAAACAGGACAGAGCTTCATCTATCTCCCACAGTTCAGATGTGAAGAGAGAATGATTAAATTGCTTCTTTCAGCCTGATGAGTCTATAGTATATGCTAGAAACACTTGTGAATGCCTGGGAGAAACATAGCCACAAAGGAATTGCATGTTGAGCAATCAGCTCTATCCACCTGCTGTGTTCAAGAAGCAACTGTTGATGTTTGCTCAAATGTGCTCACCACAAACCAAAACAAAATAAAATAAAAATGGGGTAACTAGGTGAGGGATGGATGTGCTAACTAACCTGATTGTGGTAATCATTTCACTATATATATTACATATATATAATATATATTTCACTATATACAGTATATACAATACTTACATATTATATATAATATATATTATATATTTCTGTCTATATAATCTTCACATTGTACACCTTAAAATCATGCAATTTTATTGGTCAATTATACCTCAATAAAGCTGGGAAATTAAAAATAAAAAGGAGCAACTGTTGTGAGTCTTTAATAAAAACCTGTTTTGGACATGATGGAATATAATTTTAAGTTCACCTCCTTCCTACATAACTTTGTGTTCATATCTTTATTTTCTTCTCTCTATGTACCATCTACTACTAAATTATCATGCCTTTCTGTATTTTTTCTTTTTTTTTTTTCTTTTTTTTTGAGACAGGGTCTCACTCTTGTTGCCCAGGAGTGCAGTGGCACAATCTTGGCTCACTGCAACATCCGCCTCCCAGGTTCCAGTGATTCTCCTGCGTCAACTTCCCAAGTAGCTGCGATTACAGGCACCCACCACCATGCCCGGCTAATTTTTGTACTTTTAGTAGAGACAGGGTTTCACCATGCTGACCAGGCTGGTCTTGAACGTCTGACCTCAGGTGATCCGCCTGCCTCGGCCTCCCAAAGTGCTGGGATTACAGGCCTGAACCATCGCTCCCAGCCTTTTTATCTATTTTTATAAGCCATCTTAAACCCTTTCTGGAACGAGAAGGGATATCATTGAATAAAATAATTTCTATAAATTAAAGCTTTGGGGGTTTTTCGTGCCAGGAATTCTGCAAGGTACAGGGGATATACAGAGGAGAAAACTTCACAGTGTAGGAGTGAACGTGGACAGATCAACTAGCAACAGTACCTAAGAATCCCTGCAGGGGAATGGGATTCCTGTGCATCACGGAGCAGAAAGTTCCACTTTTGGGAATGGGAAGGAGGCAAGGAGCGGTTACAGCAGAGTTGGTGCTGGAGCATAATTCTAACGCGGAAGTGCAGATCCTGCCTGCAAGTAGGAATGGGGAGGATGTTTGCAAAGACAGGGTGGTGGGAGAGGGTGGGGTGCAAGGGACAGCTTTGAGACTGCCCTGCTTATCCCTGGCAAATGTCATCATTCCAATCCAGTAATTGCTGACAAATGTCGTCTTTAACTAATGTTCCCTTCTCTACCTTTGCTCTCGCCGTGTGGACAGTGATCACTGCCGTAATCTGACAGTTTCAGGAGAGTTCTCTAGTTTCCAGGGGATTTTAGTAAAAATGCAATAGCAGAATTGTTGTCTTCAGCAAAAGAGAAACACCCTATAATCCTTTTGAGGCCCTGATGGAAACCACATACATAAAAATCTTTATCTTACGCTCTTCATCATTAATGCAGAAATATCCTACTCAGTCATAAACCTGACAAATAAAGGAGCCTCTCCCCTGAACACCGGTCTATGGAGCACCTTTACAAATACACGAGGCTGTTTAACCCTTGGTACTTTGATTTTGTAAGAAAACCTGAGGGTTTCTTGAATTTAATGCATGAACTTAAGAGTGAGGACTCTGGGGTGGCGTGAAGGAAGCCTGTTCAGCGACGGAGCCTGGCTGAGTGCCCAGGCCCTATGTCTCAGTGAGGTTTCCTTCCTAAAGCATTACCAGTAGTATCTTAGCAGGAGATTTTTATTTATTGAGCATGTACTATACTAAGAACTTGACTTGCACTGTCTCATTAAATTCTGACAACAGCCCATTTACAGAGGAGGAAACCGAGGTCCAGAAAGATTAAATTGTCCAGGGAAAGACCCACAACTGGGAAGCTGGTAGGTGTTGCCTCAGCTTTGATTATGGTCTAACTCATAATTATTTTGAATCTCCGTAATACTATAAGATGGTATTAGTCTACTTTAAGTGGACTAATAAGTCCGCTTATTACACTATTTTAAGGGAACTAAACAAACCTTGTGCTGTTGCAGCAGCCTTTCTGTTCTGGGGATTTTACAAAGGTCTCTGGTCAGCGCCTCCTGGAGGGGTGTCAGTTTACTGAGATCCTCCCTGAACTGCCCAGAATAGCCATGGTGCCTTGAGTTAGGTGGGTGGTTCCTGTTTCCCTGGTTTTCAGCGCTTTGCCTGTGTTCCTGAGAGGAGGGACGGTTTCCAGGCAACACCATGGTCCATCTATTTTCATACTGCTATAGTGACAAGCATTTTGAAAAAATAAGAAATATGGTCCCAGTAGGGTGATGAGATGCTTTTTGCAGTCTGGCTTGCCTGCCCGTCATAATTCCACAGCAACCACCAGTAGGGCCAAAGGAATTCCAAACAGGAGACACAGATGAGTGAAAGGGCCTGCCTGCCCCATGGCCATAGAGGACCAAGACTCAGAATGCCAACACTGTGCTTTCTCAGGCTAATAGACTTTTTACAACATCCTGGTCTTAGAGGATGGAGAAAGTGCAGGCCTAAATTACCGCTAACTATTATGTTGATGTAACTGAAAGAGTACACTGTTGCTGTAGTCTGCTCATCATGGCTGGTAAACAAAAAGTCAACAATTTGCATTTGATTAGGTGCATAATAAGTTACAGTTCCTGGGATCTAAACTTCATGAGTCAACACTTTTTTAGGCCTTAATCTTTTCTTCTTGAAAACTACATATGGAACAACATGAACTTCAATAACCAGGACCCCCCAAAAATGTTCATTTAAACGCAATTTTAGTATACTTTGATGAAGTCAAAATCACCCTTGCTTGTTTCAAAAACCAATCCTCTGCGTGAGTTCTATCTGCTGCCTGTCCTTCTGTGTTTTCAGAGTTATCTGTGCCCAAAACGAGTTATCGCTCTGCATCAGCTTGGCTCATTTTAAATGCTCAAAGTTGTAAACAATACAAAAATGCATCTTTTTCTCATCAATGTTTTCTACACTAACACTGACCTCAAGGGAGATACAGTCCTCTGAGATTGGATTTTATTGAAAATTGTGGTGTTCAAAGCGTACTAGGATGTTTGAAATCCTTCATAGAAACTTCATACAGCCCGAAGGCATTCTGTAGGGTGAAAGATTGTAAATGGAGGAGTGACTGCCTCACCCAACAGGGACCACTTCTAATTCTGGGCTGTGTGTAGGGACCTGAATGCTGCAGGGATCACTCAGAGGTTAATAATGGTAATCGTCGTTTGCCTTAAAGAAGGATCAAATCAGATCCAATGTAATTGACGTTGGAGAACTCGAGGGATGGTGTTTGGCTGAGGAATAGTCACACCTTCAGGGTCATTCTACACATCCCAGTCCTTCTGGTATCAAGTGGGTTAGAGCCAGGAGAGGCAGAGACTCCAACAGAGCATGGAAACGCAGGACACTCTGGTGCACTCGTGTTTTTGTTCTTGCTGTCCCTGTGTGAACCCAGAGCTGCAGCCTTTGTCACGAGGAAGATGCTCTATGCTATGTTTCAGATCTGCCCAGCAGGGCAGCTCACTCACAGCGCGTGTCTCCCAGCACATATTTCATTTTCCTGTGATGACAGCAACTGAGTGGCCGGCGTGCCCTGACCCTGCTCACTGTCTGTTTGCTCCCACAGAATCTGTACCAGAACAGGTTTTTAGGCCTGGCCGCCATGGCGTCTCCTTCTAGAAACTCCCAGAGCCGACGCCGGTGCAAGGAGCCACTCCGATACAGCTACAATCCCGACCAGTTCCACAACATGGACCTCAGGGGCGGCCCCCATGATGGCGTCACCATTCCCCGCTCCACCAGCGACACCGACCTGGTCACCTCGGACAGCCGCTCCACGCTCATGGTCAGCAGCTCCTACTACTCCATCGGGCACTCTCAGGACCTGGTCATCCACTGGGACATAAAGGAGGAAGTGGACGCTGGGGACTGGATTGGCATGTACCTCATTGGTGAGTAGAATGTGCCAAGTGTATTATTCATAATTCACTTTTACGTATGCTGTCACATTGTAATAAATCTACAATATAATTAAAATATACAAGCAACTGTGTTATATGCCAGATTCTAACACACTGAAGACCACTATTGCATGACCTTGTTTTTCTGCAAAATGGATAATAAGGCCTCTCTTGCCATCTCTATTCCATGAAAGAAAATCATGAGATATAGCAGAGTGAGGTGTGGTTAAACACAAACATCATTATCATTTGCAACTATAGAAGCTCTTCTACTTGTGAATAAGTTAATATCAAAGCCTGTTTTTAAATCTATGTGCTTATAAGACAAAGTAACACCATATGCCCAACCAATGTAAACACACCTACATGGAGGTCATTTCACTTCAGTTTCCAGCATAATCTTCACCAGCTCTTCCAACATTCTTACTGCTTTGTATTCAACAGACAAGCTGGGATTATACATACAGGCATACAGGCATGGTGCTGGAGAAAGCTGACTTGCCTTACTTTAGGTGGAGATGTATTAAAAATTTTGAAAGTGCCAAAGTTGAAAGTTCACCAGAAGAAATTGTTCTGTGTGAATTTTCTCAAGTCTTTGCAAAAAAAAAAAGTTATGCAAATAAGTTGGATACTGAGGCAATTATTTTTATGAAAGTTTCACCATTCCCATGGATTGGTTTTGGAAATCTTGTAATTATGAAAACCAATTTAAATGAAAAATGTATTTCATCTATTTTATGTGATAGAATCAGCTGTCATGGAAATTGATGTGTTTACCCAAAAGTCAAGTTATAATTGCTGGAAGGCCACAAGGGTCAACAGATTCAACACCAGGTCCATCCGAGGCCAGGCCTTCTGCCTTCAGGCTGTGCTCTGCAACATTTGCACATTCAGACACACAACACCGGATTTAACATCACACAAAGTAATGGATTGTTATGAGTAGTTTACAACCTGGACAGTTTTTCTGATAAAATAAAGGGGATCTTATCTGACTAACTAGTTCTCAGGGAAATATTCTTGGGTCTCTTAAAGGTTTTTCCATCAGCTTGGTTAGTGTGTTTATAATACACACATTAATGTAAAGATGGAGATGCATACATTGTTGAAATTTTTACACAAACAGCTGTGACTAGCTAAACTGGATTTCCAAAAGTTAAAATTCAATTTGTTCCTGACAAACAAAAATTGTTCTTGAATAAAAATAGATACTATCTGTCAAGAACAGAGATTGCAAAATAACAGCCCAACGAGCATTTTTTGTTGTTGTTGTTGTTGTTGTTTTTTGTGAGACAGAGTTTCACTCTTGTTGCCCAGGCTGGAGTGCAATGGCACGATCTCAGCTCACCGCAACCTCTGCCTCCCGGGTTCAAGTGATTCTCCTGCCTCAGCCTCCCAAGTAGCTGGGATTACAGGCATGTGCCACCACACCTGGCTAGTTTTGTATTTTTAGTAGAGATGGGGTTTCTCCATGTTGGTCAGGCTAGTCTCAAACTCCTGACCTCAGGTGATACACCCGCCTCAGCTTCCCATAGTGCTGGGATTACAGGTGTGAGCCACTGCCCCCGGCCGCATATTTTGTTTCATTTACATTGTTTTGTTTTAAATTTGATTGATTATCCACACTTAAAATGTAGAAGTTTCAAGTTGAAACCCAACTTTCTAGCTTCTTTCACAAAAGCCTCCAATTTGGCAGTCTAAGCCTGTGATACTATATGGTTCTAATCAGCTGGAGTTAAGCATCTGGACCCTCCCTAGGCTGGCCTGTGACCTTCAGTGTTGCCACAGTCCCCTCCCACCCATTCTGACCTTCATCATGAATGTTTTTTGTTTAGCACTTGAGGTAATTAGGTTTAGGTTCTGAATCTAGGGTTTTGGTTTGGTTTGTTTTGGTTTGGTTTTTTATTGAGATGGAGTCTCATTATATTGCCCAGGCTCAAACTCCTGGGCTCAAGTGATCCTTCAGCCTCAGCCTCCCAAAATGCTGAGATTACAGGCATGAGCCACCATGCCCAGCCCAGATCTAGTTTTGAGTCGTCTCCTTACAAGGGCATCTTCCCGCAGCTGATGAGTGCCGATGCTATTCCTCAAGTTAGGGACCCACTGGAAGAGAAGCCTGTTTGGGGAGAAGGTAATGAGCTCAAGATGGAATTACTGAGTGTGGGACACCTGAGGGACGTGCATCCACAGTGAATGAATGAATGGGTCTGAAGCTCAGCCAGGGATCCAAACTAGGGTTGTAGATTTGGGGTAACAGACATCTTGGGGGTGGATAAGCTCACTCTAGTGCTGTGTACAGAAAGAGAGCACCAGATAGTCACAGTCAGAGAGGGGCAGGGGAGAGGCAGACGAGGAACTCAAACAGAAGAGGAGGAGGTGGTGAAGAGGCAGGACAACCAGGAGACTGGAGAGAACAAAAGAAGAGGGAGATAGAGGAGGGGGTGGGTAGCTGTATCAGGTATTACGAAACTCCATGAATGAATAAGATCTGGTGTTAACATGACATTTTGACTGAGATAAAAGTAACCACAACTCATCATTCTAGAACCTTAATTTGACAGTTTGTTATTCTCATTGTAGCTACACATATATAACTGTGAAGTTATGTAATGCAAAATGCCAACACTTTCAATGGCATAGCATTTCAAAAATAACTTCCAAATCCGAAATTGTCTGTGAATCTTAAAAGTCAATAATGTGTAAGTCCTTAGTAGCTTATCTTCCACATTTGCCGTGCTTTGCCAGAGATCAAATCAGAGTTCTAGGCCGAGAAATGTAGAGACAGTGATTTCATCTCATCTGTCATTTCATGAATGAGGAGATGTCAAGTCAGTGGCTCCCACAGTTGCACAGCTGCCTCCCCTGGCTCAAGACTCATGCTGCCACAGGACTAGCGCAGCATTGTGGTGCAGTGTTGGGTATGGGCCATGGCACATCAGTGTGCCATCAAATGTCCAGGGGAGGCCGGGGTTGTGATGCTTTCAGCACGGTAGGACTTCTAGAGCTCTCAAAGCAAAAGGACTGTTCTGCCATAAGAGGGGGAAGATACCTGGATGTGGAGGGTGAAGTGTGGCTGCTGATTTATGGAACCCAACTCTTGAAGAATTAAAGTTTTTCCTTTACATCAGGCACCCTATTAGAATCTAGAAGAGCAGAAGCTGTATTTCTCAGTTAAGGCACAAACAGAATTCGTGTGTCCAAAGAAACAATGTGAAGGAAAGGCCACAGAAGGGGAGAAAGTGGTATTGATTTTTAGGAGCTCCTCTATCACTTTATGCTTAGAGTCCCTGCTTCTACAAGAGAATGGAGCTTCTACATCATTGGCTTAGTAGTAAGAAAAACAAGTAGATTCTCCCCATATCTCCCATCCCATTATTATTATTATCATCATCATCATTATTTTGAGATGGAGTCTCGCTCTGTTGCCCAGGCTGGAGTACAATGGCATGATCCCAGCTCACTGCAACCTCCGCCTCCCAGGTTCAAGCGATTCTTCTGACTCAGCCTCTCAAGTAGCTGGGATTACAGGCATGCACCACCACCCCTGGCTAATTTTTCTGCTTTTAGTAGAGATGGGGTTTCATCATGTTGGCCAGGCTGGTCTCAAACTCCAGACCTTAGGTGATCCACCCACCTCAGCCTCCCAAACTCCTGGGATTAAAGGAGTGAGCCACCGCACCCAGCTCTGTCCCATTATTTAGTGAAGTCATGGTCCAGCCACAGTGGGAGAATCCTCAGAGATTTTTTCCCAAGATTTGGTTGTCCGAAAGCCTGAATTACTCTGAAAAATGGAAGCCATATCTTTTTTCTGATGGATGTAGGAGACCTGGGTAGTATATTGATTCTCTCTTTTAATCAGTTATAGGCTCACTTGCTTATTCCACTCCTAACAGCAATAGCGTGTTTGTTATCCACTCTTCTATTATAGATTGTGGCATGGAAACCATAGCTACAATTTTTATTTTGAAGACAAATCAAGAGAAAATATATTACTTGTTTCTTAAGTATGTCTGTTTCTGTAAGCCTCATTAGAACTTTCTGATTAAAATTTTAATAATCCACAAAGATCCTTTTCCTTTCTCTATTATAAAATGAGGAGCAGGTGGTAGGATTCTACACAACAGAGGAAATGCATACCACTCAGAAAATATAATCTTTTCTTGAGGAACTGATCTCTGCATGTTCTGTACAAAATGTACAATGACAAAATCTTAAACAGTACTGATGTGAGCTAGTGCTTCAAGTTATTATTAATGGTTTTACATAGTAAGTATCACAGGGATTTGCAATAGAGGGCCCTATTTTTAGCCCAGATTCTAAGCAGAAATAGCTGCTTATTAGATGTTGGACACCGGTCTAAGATCACTAGCTGTATTAGCTCAAGGAATCCTTTCAACAAGATTTTGAGGTAGGTACTTATAGTATTTAATCCCCATTTTGTAGTGAATGATTAAATCAACTGCCTAAGATCACATAGGAATGGTAGATGTAAGCTTCCTGCCTCAAAGGGGATGTAATATTGCTCCCACAAAGAGGCTTCCATCATGACAAGAATGCAGAAAATAACAGCCTCCTGGTAGAGAGCCCAGAGCACCCATTCCACACTGATGTGGAGAGTGTGGCTTGGCCCACAGCATCCATTCCAGTTCTCCTCTCCCCTCCTCTCTCCTCCCCTCCCCTCCCCCTTCTCCTCTCCTCTCCCCTCCCCTTCCCTCCCCTTCCTTCCTCTCCCTCCCCTTCCTTCCCCTCCCCTCCCCTCCTCTCCTCTCCCCTCCCATCTCCTCCCCTCTTCTCTCCTCTCTTCTCTCATCTCCTGTGCCTTCCCCTAGTGCAGAATCTGATCCTCTAAATTTACATTTCCCAGACTCCTGTGCAACCACGTTCTGGATGCAAATTCGATTCATTTAGCTGCACCCATGCAAGATCCGGAAGGTGAATATGTGAAATGTGGGGATCCTGCTCTTGGGCCTGTGGCTGCTACAAGCATGGCCATGAGAAATGGAGCTTTTCTGCAGCAGCGTCCCGAGTCTACTCTCTAGCTTCCTGGACACCAACAGGCAGTGGAGGTGGGGGCAGGCAGTGACCTACTCCGCTTGCCACTGGCTGGTCACTGTCTTCGCGGGTGGAGAGGCAGCCGCCATGGCCTGGACAGAAGCCTTCTGCTCTCCAGATTGCAGTGACTGTACTGAGCAGTCATATTCAGCAGGTCCCAGGGCAGCCCTTGTGAGTGAGACAAAGGCATCAGCCTTGTTGGAGAGCCAGTTAGGCAGTTATCTTGATTCCAGAGGCCCTGCCTAGAGTCCACTTCTCCAGCCCTGAATTCCCTGCATTAAATCCCTTTCTGCATAAAATATGTAGACTGATTTTGGTTTCCTGCAATTGACCCTGTCAATGCATTTTGATTCCTAAGCAAAGACTAGTAACTTTTCTAACAACTGGTAACAAATGCCTCTGGGGAAGGGTTTGACCTCTCAGCCCAGATGGCCCAGGCAAGAATACAGACTATTCTGTTTTTCTTGCATGATATTTGTGATTAAATGTTATTGTTAGTGTGAGGGAAGGGGATGCTTACCAAGACTAGTAGCCAGTCCTTTAAAATGTATTGTGTTTAAATGTCTACAGCAAAATATGGTTTTCTCATTAATGTGTGTATGTGTGTGTGTGTTTTGCCATCCTCATCATCCTTTTCTGATTCTTCCCACCTCCCCTTCATCCTTTTCTCATTCATGTTCCTGTGGTTCCTTGATAATTAATCCCCTTTTGTACATTCTATATTCTAATGAAATTACCTGTTTTCTTGAATAAATCTCCAAATATTTTAGAAACTCCCTGAGAACACAGACCGCGTCTTGTTCACCCGTGTATCCCCAGGGTTTAGCATAATGTCTGGAACAGAACAAAGTACTCAATACCCATTATCTCATGCATGAATGAACATCCTTCTCCCAGGTGTTATTGTCTATAAATCCCACCATGACCATTAAAGGGAATATCCCAGTGGTCAGAGTGGAGAAATTCAGGGAAATACCATCCCTTGGAGAACTGCTATAATGAGGCAAATTTCTACCTGGGTGTGAGACTTGTTAAATCTGTGCTGAAGACCCAGGGAGCTAGCAAAATATTACGCCTTTTTGCAGAAATGAGGCAATTACTGTAAAAGATGTATTATTCAATCTTCTTGGTAACCCAAACAGGGCTGTGAGCACACACTGTGAATAAAAAGACAGGCAAATTTTGCAAACAAGTGATTTTCCAAAGGATACAAACAGTTCTTATCAGTAATGAGTGTTCATTTGCCCAGTCATTTTTTTTGCCAGAGAAGGGACAGCCTAAAATGTGCAATCCACATAGCAGATTACAAGTATGCTTACAGTTATCTCATTTAGTGCTCCCCTGTAAGACTGAAGTTATTACTACTCCCCACTTTGCAGATGAGGAAAGACTGTAGAAGTGACACTGTTGGCAAATGGCACAAAAGGCCTCAAGAGCTGGGCCCTTTGGCTTCAAGCTCAGTGGTTTTTGCACTTCATCTCTGCCTGTTTTCTCAGTCCAGCCAGATGCAGCATGTGAACCACAGGGTATCAGGAGAGAAAAGGGCAATCATGAAAAGGGCTCTCTGCAGAGCTGGAGCTCTGGGCCTGCCCTCAGGTGGCCTTGACCAGGTTGTCCCTCCAACCCCTACAATGGATTTGGACTCTCAAAACTTGGTTTTCCCCATAGCCTCAGATCCATCTAGCTCAAGTTATTTCTGGTGAAGTGGAAACTACAAGGGCTCCATAGAAGATCAGGGTAAAAGTCATATCCATGTCTTAGTCTGCACTGAAAGTGTGGGGTCTGGAACCAAGAAAGTGACAGGCAGCTTAGTATTCTCAGATCTGTCCTCCCCAAGAATGCTGCATTTCTCTCTGGGCACTGGTTTTAAAGAGGACATCGATGGGTTGCAAAGTGATGAGCAGAGAACAGCAAGAGGTGAAAGCATACAGTCACCCAGAGATCCTCCCAGGCCTCGTCTCCTCCCTCAGCGCTCTCCTGACCACCCCCCACCCCACCCCCCGGCCTCCTTCCTTGTCACTCTCTATCACAGCACCCTGTTCTTTTCCTTTCTTTCTTTTTTTTTTTTTTTATTTTTTTATTTTGACGAGACAGAGTCTCGCCCTGTAAACAGGCTGGACATGATCTCGGTTCACTGCAACCTCCACCTCCCGGGTTCAAGCAATTCTCCTGCCTCAACCTCCCAAATACCTGAGATTACAGGTGCCTGCCACCACGCCTGGCTAATTTTTATAATTTTTTTCTTTTTTTAATTGGAAACGGGTGTTTCACCATGTTGGCCAGGCTGGTCTCAAACTCCTGACCTCAGGTGATCTGCCCACCTCGGCCTCTCAAAGTGCTGGGATTACAGGTGTGAGCCACCGCGCCCGGCCTCCTTTCCATCTCTTATCACATGTTACAATCAAACATTTATTCCTTTGCTTAGTGTTTACAGTCTGTCTTCTCAATTGTTTGTAAGCTTTGGTTCAGAAGAGACCATACTGGTTTTGCCCAACACCACAGCCCCTGCACCTTTCCCAGCATCTGGCAGATGGTTGGATTTCAGCTGCTGAATGAACAATGAATGCATGAGTGCATGATGGATGGATGGATAAGTTCATGGGTGCAACCATATGTAGGATGGTGGTGATGCCCAGGTGGGAGGAGAGACGATTCGAGGTGGAGTCCATGAGAACCAGACCCCAAATGGAAACTTTCTTTATGTCTCGCCCTCAGTCTCAAATTGGTTCATAGAAGCTTAAGAAGGAAGATTTTCACACTGAGCTTTCACACATGGAAGAGCTATTTAAAAGTGAAGTGAACCGCAATAGCGGTAATTATTTCTCTGTTTCTGGAGGTGTTCCAGAACCAGCTAGATGATCTCCTGCCAGGAGTGCTATGGGGTTGGGAGGAGATCCCTGCATAAAAAGCGTTTGATCCCAGTGGCGTCTTGGGATGCTTCCTGCTCTCTGATTCCAGGTGCTTCCTCTCCTGTTGAGATGGAAGCAGCATTTGTATCCTTTGCTTGTTTTCTTTTATTTCCCTAAATATGCTGTTGACTGATATGTTTCTCTGCTCTGCTTTCTTCCTCTGGGAATACAGATGAGGTCTTGTCCGAAAACTTTCTGGACTATAAGAACCGTGGAGTCAATGGTTCTCATCGGGGCCAGATCATCTGGAAGATCGATGCCAGCTCGTACTTTGTGGAACGTGAGTATCTTTACCATTCTTGTGGCTTGGCAGGCATGGATGAAGCAGAATTCAACTGTTTCATTATTTGTTCTGCTGCACTGCCTCCACTAGGAAATGGGCCCTCTAAAAAAGAGGTATAGATTTAAAGAGATCCTTAAAAATATGTTCAGTAGTAAGTGGTCAGGTCTAGGGCAGTTGGATAAAAGTCACCCAACCAGCCCAGAGGGCTGCCCCTTTAATACCAAGGAAGAGTTGGTTCCTATTCATAAGCCTCTGGACTTGGCACACTTTGGCTCAGGTCCCTTAACTTTCACTCCATAACTCCTCCGGGGGCGTCTCCAGTGTAGCCATGGTTAGATCAGGTCTTCTCAACAGGCATCCTGCCCTCCAGTTCTGCCTTTGCTTAACCCAGTCCTTCAAGGCTTCCTGCCTATGGTCCCAGTCTGTCAGTGATTTTCCACATTTTGCTCTGACTTTTGGCTGTAGTCACAGCTCCTCTGGAGGGCTGTGAGACATTGGTACTGCCATCCTATTTCTTTGATTTTTAATCTACTGACATTTCTGAATGTATAAACTTGCTGTCATGTATCTTATGTATATGTTTTCTAAAATTTTCTTCTGCCTTTGAAAATAAATCATTATCAGAGTTATGGCAGGCTTTTTTCATAGGTCCCCATACTGGTGTATTTCTCACTGCATGACGAAATACCTAGATGGGCTTCATGTGTAGGTATTTCCTACATACGAAGCTCAGATTATGGGCTTGACATTTGCCAGTTGAGGAAATGCACAGCTTACCTTCAGTCCACAGCTGCTTCTCCTCCACTTGGGTATGGAGTGATTTCATGGACAAACTTCTTCATGCACTTTCTGGTTCTTAGCAGATGTTCATTCAATGTGGCATGTCAGAAAGGAAATGGAGTGGTCTGTTATTCCAGCTATCTGGTTCTCAGAGGAAAAGATGCATGGCTAGAAATCTGAAGTTATCCATTGGCATTTTACTTGTGGTCCAAGAAAAATTATATCCTCAAGTATATGTTGCTTTCATTTTCATTCACTTTTATTTTCATTCACTCCCTTGATAAATGTTTTTGTAAGACCTACTATATTCCAAGGACTACAGATGTGAAGATGAAAGTCCTGGTGTCTGTCTTTGAAGAAATTTATGGTATCGCTGCTCCCACCAATGACACCAATAGCTCTTTTTTGTGTTGGCTCATGCAGAATGAATAAAAAATGAGGAATTTTTTATGCTATCAGGGTGTAGAGGAAACATGATTTTAGAAGATACGGTTTCTGGCTCTTGTATTTGAGATTGGCGTCATAAAACTCACAGCAAAAGAATTTCTTTTCTTTTTTTTGAGACAGAGTTCTGTTCTTGTGGACCAGGCTGTAGTTCAATGGCACGATCTCGGCTCACTGCAACCTCTGCCTCCCAGGTTCAAGGGATTCTCCTGACTCAGCCTCCTGAGTAGCTGGGATTACAGGCACCTGCCACAATTTTTTGTATTTTTAGTAGAGACGGGGTTTCAGAATGTTAGCCAGGCTGGTCTTGAACCCCTGACCTCAGGCAATCCACCTGCCTTGGCCTCCCAAAGTGCTGGGATGACAGGCGTGAGCCACTGCACCTGGCCAGAATTTCTTTTCTTTACTTATCTTCCTGGCTCTGGCTTTTCTCCTCTCTAATCCATGCCAGGAAAAATCCCTTACACCCAGTTCTGCTACCATCTGCCCCAAAGCTCCATGGCTCCTCTTTCCTACTGCATCAGCTGCAATCTCTCTGCTCAGCTGGCAAGCCCCAACATAAACTCACCCTCAGCCCACAGCCCTACTTCTCCATCCTCCCCAGCAGACACCCTTCGCCCTAGTCATGCTGACTTCTCCCATTACCCAACAAATAGCATCATTCAGCATAGGAAATATGGGCTTGTTTGGGGTGTAAAGATGGCTACAGCAAGTGGTACCTAATATAAACCTCCTAAATTTCAATAAGAATGGAAAGGATACAAACTTGCATGAGTAATGATTGTTAGACATAATAATCAATTGTGTGCACAAACCTACAATGGAAGTTTGGTAAGAGAAGTTTTTCTTTCTTACTATGCACCCACTTTTTCCCTTTGGGTTCTAATTAATTGATAAATAGACATAAGAACCCATTTTAAGGTCACAGTAAAGTAGCAGTTCTCAATGGTGCTGGCACAAACACAACTTGCAAGTTTTTATCTTTTTAAGTCAGGAAGATAAATATTAAGGAAGAGGAAATCTCTGGACGGTAATTTCAATATACCTGACTCAGTCTCAAGGGGCAGTGACCACATCCCATAAAGCCACACCCCTTCTACACTTTGATACTATATGATCTCCTGACTGTCTCCTCATTTGCATGAACCAACACACCAAAAAAGGGGGAATTCATGTTGTAAATTAATCCAGCCCTAGTGCCATTCCCTTCAAGGCAATTTTTAAAAATTTCTGTAACATATATAAAACATTTCTTGTATATTTATTCCAAATAACCATTTCACATAATTGTTTTCATGGGCAGTATGAAAATACACTTTAAATATTATTAGAAAGACATTATAGGCCGGGCATGGTAGCTCACACCTGTAATTCCAGCTTTGGGAGGCCAGGGCAGGCAGATTGCTTGAGCCCAGGAGTTCAAGACTAGCCTGGGAAACATGGCAAAACCCCATCTCTATAAAAAATTAGCCACATATGATGATGTGTGCCTGTAGTCCCAGCTACTTGGGAGGCTGAGATGGGACCATCACCTGAACCCAGGAAGTTGAGGCTGCAGTGAGCTATGATAGCACCACTAAACTCCAGCCTGGGTGACAGGGTGAGACCCTGTCTCATAAAACAAAAACAACAACAACAAAAATACATTATAATATAAAATCAGCTCTTTATAGTACATAAATATCAGCATAATTGAATGAAAGCATATTCAAACTTGGTCAAGTAGCAGCATCCTATAAAAACAAATGGCTTGACCGTGAGCCATGATGCATGCCTGTAATCCCAGCACTTTGGGAGGCCCAGGCGGGCAGATCACTTGAGGTTAGAAGTTCAACCTAGCGTTTCACTCTGGCCAACATGGTGAAACCCCGTCTCTACTAAAACTACAAAAATTAGCCAGGCATGGTGGTGTGCCCCTGTAGTCCCAGCTACTCGGGAGGCTAAAAGCAGGAGAATCACTTGAACCAGGGAGTCGCAGATTGCAGTGAGCCGAGATCACACCATTGCACTCCAGCCTGGGCAACAAGAGTGAAACTCTGTCTCAAAAAAAAAAAAAAAAAAAAAAAAAAAAAAAAAAAAAATTGGCTTGCAGAAGGCACATTCCAAATAATTGAAAATTGAACACTTTAGATAATGACATTGTAAAAATGTTTTTGTGCAGACTTGAGGAGATGCTGGTCCTCAATATACCTGTTAGACTAGCAATGTCCCAGTGTTTTGGGAATAGCAACAAAAGTGAAATGGGAAAGACAGGTAATTACATTTTGCAAATATATCAAACTAATGTAGTATAATTTGTCAAAAAGTAAAAATTTATCAAGACAAAGCTTGAGTTTGCAAATGATTAGAGTATTAACTCAAGGCACATATATTAATGTAAATAAAATAAAATGCTACAATGAATTATAGCTTTAGGAGTCTGAATGCATTAAAACTGTATATAAGATGCTATATAAATTTATATGTTATGTGAAATAATGAGCGTTTTAAAAAATGTATGATTGAGAGGTGCCAAATTAACAAGTAGGGAGAGATGGCTCAATGAAACGTTCTGATATGGCTATCCTTCCCTAACACATCCAAGCATCAAAGCTCTCTTGCTATAATAAAAATGCACAATCCCAGCCATGATCCAAAGGGTTACAGAAGCTTCTGTTACGAACTAAAAATAAGACTCTTTGCAGTCTCCCGGCAGTAATAAACACAATTAATCTAATTGGTAAATTATACTCTCTTAAAATTAAAAATAATTTTGTAAACATTAAACATTGGCCAGATTTTAAACATCGAAGTACAACAGAAGGTCATTCTTTCTACCTGGGAATTAGATTAACATAATAAAATAAAATGAGCTGTTCCTTTTATTTTGGTTTTTATGTTTCCCTTTATTTTTTCCTTTTGTTATTTCTTTTTTATGAGAGTGGAGGTATATTGCAGATGACCTGAAGTCTACAGTGTTCTAACAGCACTTTTCTTCAGGGATAATGATTCAGTTAGAAGTAGGTAACTGCTATTGATTTGTACAATTTTTAATGGTCTGACTAAATCAGATTTTGAAAGTACCATCAAATTAGGAATATTTTAAACAAATATTTTCTACATTCTCCAAGGAGTAACATACCTGGTAAAAATACTAAAGAAAAAAAACCTGAATCATTTCTTATTCTCTGGCATAATTTTTCTCTAGTGGGCACCTGCCTATTTGACCGTAGTATCAATGGCTATAACATAAGAACTGTAAAGATACAAACTTTAACACTGACAGAAGACAGAACTGGTGAAATTTTAAGTTGACCCATCCTATAAAATCATATGATACTGTATTATTGTAGTAACTCAATTATCATTTTTTAATACATGCATTTGAGCTCCACTGGCCCGTTCGAACCTTCAGAGGGAGCTAGCACAGTCATTGTTCATTGTGTACTTTGTCAGAGTCCTTCCAAATCAGGGCTTCGATTGCCCCAGAACACTGAGATGAAGTGATCCTGAAAAGAGGGTATCCTGTCTTGATCTCTGGCCCAGATCTGCTCTGTGTACCTCCCTGTTCATCCAATTTTAGTAGGAAGAACTGGGTAGTGTGTCTGGAGTGACCTCTGCTTACAGCAAAGAGACCACTGCCAAAGGGGCTGCCCTTCTCCCCCACCCTTGTGTTGTCATCACTGTCGTGGGCACCGCCTCCTCACAGCTGTCCAGGCATAAACAAGAAATCTGGAGTCAATTTCAACCTCTGTGCCTTGCCCTAGTGTCCTGCCCCCGCCAGTCAGCACCACTCATCCCGGATCCCATCTCACCTCCACGGTCAGTCTCAGGCTCAGCCCATCTCTCCCCTCCCTTCCTCGTGTGGAAACCTGGCTGGATGCGTACCTAGATTGCTGCCTGCTGTGGTCTCATCATTCCCTGCACCCATCAGAAGAACGCCCCTCAACCTTTTTAGCACATCATTTTAAAATCCTTTTCCATATGCCATCATCAGTCTCAGTCCCTTCAGGACTATAACAAAATACCTTACACTGGGTAATTCATAAGTAATAGAAATTTATTTCTCACATTTCTAAAGGCTGGGAAGTCCATGATCACAGTGCCAACAGATTCTGCTTCTGCTGAGGGCCTGCTCAGCTTCAAAGACGGTGCCCTCTTGCTGTGTCTACATAGGGCCAAAGGGGCCAAAGGGGCTGGCGCACCCCTTCAACCTCTCTTACAAGGGCATTCATCCCATTTAAATCATCATCCCATATTTTAAAAACACACAGGGGCTCCTGATTATACATAACAGAAAATCTAAGCAGGCGACCTTACTGTCAGTTTGTAATGACTCCCCCTCGACCATGGTGAGGTGAGCCTCACACAGGTAGGAGCTGTCGAGATCTGCCTCCTTACTCTGGGCTTCAGACAGTGGCTTCTAAGCCAGAGGTAGTATGATGGCCACGGCAACTTGGGGCTCAACCCCACGCCCAGGGAGGCCCTCTGGACTCTGAGATTCTGTTTCTTCATCTATAAGATGAAAGTGATGCACGTCCCCCACAAGGCGACCCGTAAAGATGACCTGAAAAAGCTCAGGAGAAGTGCCCAGCCATGCATCTGGGCCAGCAAGAGCTCAGTCAACACCAGACCCTCTGCCATAATCAGAGGGCTGTGAATTAGGAATTACAGGTGTCGCTCTGAGAGGAAACAGGGCAGGAACATACAACCAGCTTTTATTTCTGCTCTGGAAATGGACATATTGGCGCCTTGGTGAGAATTGAGACATGAATGGCTTTATGCTGAGAGTTTTCTGTGGGGAAACCCCCTGCAGCCAAAGCTGGAGACCAAAGAGTACTGGAGGAAAAGCAGGGTTCCAGGGGAGCCGGCCGCCTTCTCTTCCTTGACGTTCTGGAGCAATGGTTCCCTGCCGCGGTGCAGCCAGAGCCAGAGCAAGCTTGCTGGGACCAAAGGCACCGGCACCGAGATTAGATACAGGGGCTTCATCAGGCTACAGTCCAGATGGTTAAGGTGACATGTTGTTAGAGTCTTTTATTGGAACTTGGGCATGTTTTCACCAGGACTGCTCTGCCTTTAAAGCCAGCGTGGCTAAGGACTGCACTGCAGGCTGCCATTTTCAATCACTGTTGTGTTATTTCCAAGGAGATGTCTCAATTTGTGCTACAATAAATATTTGGGCCATAGGCGCTAAGCCCTTAAGAAGGTTAAGTCTGCATGGGGAGGCTGAACCCAATCTGTGCAATGTAAAGGTGTGATCATTGCACTGCTTCACAGGTTTTCTGTTAGGAAAAAGTATGACTCCATATACATATCTGCAAGATAATAGGCATATTTATATTGTTGTGCCATCTGATTTTTTATAGAGCTCCCTGGAAACCAAGACTCCCCCTGCCACTGCCCACCCACTTTAGCACTACGCTAAAGTGAAATCGTGGTTAAAATTGCACTGTGTAACAGTCATGAAGTAATTCGTGTTGCTTATATTCTTACTTGTGTTTCTTAAATTGTAGGAAAAGAATATACAGTTCACAGTGATACTCCCGAGATTCTTTTTCTCCTTTCACCTATGTCCTTTCACCGCACAATTAACTCCCCTCCCTGGTGTCCCTACCACCTAAACTTCTCCATAAACCTACCTCTGGTTATACCTCATACTCATGTTGGTCTTCCCTTCCTTATTTCCCTCCAGTTTTGCTTTAAAATCCCAAAAGAATTTATCTTGCTAGAGAGGCATCCCCTGGGTAGAGGAAGGAGTCCAAGCTACCAAGTCCATAATCAGGCACTCTCTAGCAGCCCAGAGTGAAAGGGCTGGAAATATTCATACAGTGATAATTTTGTCCCTTTGAGGTTATCATGCATCATGTGATATCATATATTAGATATTAGACATCCTGTGTGCTAATGGGATGTAGAAAGAACATAATAGTGATTAAAGAACAAGATTAAAGGCACGGCAGGGTGGAGCTGAGAAGTACAGGAAAGATAAGTGCTTAGACTTTATGTAGTCTATGAGCCATTTATATTATTTTTTTCCCCTCTTTTTTTAGTTTCAGGATGACATGGTAAAATGGATTTGGGGCCAGGCATAGTGGCTCACATCTATAATCGCAGCATTTTGGGAGGAAGAAAGGTGGGAGGATCACTAGAGCCCAGGAGCTCAAGACCAGCCTGGGCAACAAAGTGAGACCCCATCTCTACAAAAAATAAAATTTTAAAATTATTAGTTCTGTTTGGTGGCATGCACCAGTAGACCTAGCTACTTGGGAAGCTGAGGTGGGAGAATCACTTGAGCTGGAGAGGTCTGCAGTCTAACCTGAGCTATGGAGCAAGACCTTGTCTCAAATTTTAAAAAATAAGTAAATAGATAAGGGTTTGTGACTATTCGTGCACGACAACTTCAGGGAAACATATCCACCTTCAGCAATCCCAGCCAAGGCTTGCAACGTGGGACACAGAAGAAGCAGAGAACTAGAGGGGCTGCAGTTGCGGCTGGTCCCGGTCTGAACTGCATGGGGCTGCCAGAGGCCAATCTGACTGAACACGGCCAATGAGACAATGGCGTGCGGTAGTGGAGGGCCCGATCCACGTGGGAAGACAAGACGCAGGCATGCAGTCCCTCCTCAGTGCATCAAGGATTCCATTGCATCTGGGGGACATCAAAATTGACCTACAGTCCTTGGAGGTCTCAGTCCTTCAGATTAAATAACAAAGCACAACTGAGCATTATTACAGAAAACAGCCAGAAAGATATAACCAGAACATTCCATTCAGATTTGCAGCAATACAAAACGATGGTGCCGGCTTCCAGTCAGATACATGTCAGATCTTCCCAATGAGAAGAAAACCTCAATTGACATAAATAAAAGGTCAAGGCCTATAACCCAAAGTCAGACTTTTCTGGATTAACCTTGAGTTGCCAAGTCGGTGTGAGAACATAACAGATACAGCTGCCTCTCTGAGCCCTATTGTGCTGGAGGCCCGCTGGGGACAGTGCTGGTCTCCAGGGGCTCAGATCTAGACATGCAGGTTCCATCCCTGCATGCAGAGGTTCTGGCATTACACTGGGGAGACAAGCATGTATTTCTTTTTGTGCCTTGTGTGAAATAGTATGAGGAGGAGCCCTAGCCTGACCTTGGCTAATACCTAATCACCTCCAAGTTACAGGAACTAGGCCAGTGGGAAGGAAGGTCTGGACTCAGGGTCAAGTGGCATACAGGGGTGGGAAGGGGTGAGGCTGGGGTGGGTGAGACAGAATTGGAAAAGAAACATTCCAGGGAAGGAGCCCAGTGTCAGAGGTTCTAGGCAATTTGGACATATGCATGCAGAGCACACAGAGCTATGCAAATGCTTTAAGTAGAAAAAGCATTCCGATTAGACTTGCATTCTAGAAATTGCATTCTGGCAGAAGTGTGGAGAGAAGACTGTAAGGTGCTGACACTGGAAGCTTGAGACCACCAAGAAACTATGGCATGAAGACAGGTGAGAAACAAAGAACACCTGGAATGAGAAAGATGGAAGAGGCTGATTCAGAAAGAGGCTTAGGAGGTAAGATCAACATGGCTTGGTGAGGAACTGGATGTGTACTTGGGGAGAGGAAAGGGGCAGAAGAATCAGCTGCCTCTACAGCACATCATCCAAGACTGAGAGGTCAGAAAGGGGGCGAGTTTGGGGAATGAAGACGCCAAGTTCAGGCTGACGCGTCTGTGGGCTGGAAAGGTGCAGCACACAGTTGCCTGGACGCGGCGTGCTCAGGAGAAGAACCTGGCTTTGAAACAGAGATGAGAAGGGAACAAGCAAGTGCTGTGTGAAGTGAGGGTGTGAGAACTTTGTGTAGGGGGAGTGTAAAGTAGTGTTTCTCAAAGTGTAGCCTACTGAAAATTGCAGGAGAGTCCTTTACCCAGGGTGGTTATTAGAAGTGCAGATTCCACAGGCAAGAGCCTTTCTTTTTAATAAGCATGCCATGCTATTCTGATGTGCCTGTAAATGTGAAGATGACTGATACGGACTGTGAGAAGAGGAGGGTTGAGGATGGAATTCCACCGAGGAGCAAGAGGAAGAAGAACAGAAAGAGAGATCATGGAGTTAGGCAGGTTAAGGGTGGCCATAAATTCCTTGACGCTCCTCCTATTGAGAGGCGGGGTCTATGTCGCCTCCCCCGGAGCCTGGGTGGGTGCTGTGACCTGAGTTGATTTCCAAACTAAAGTGCCAACTTCCAGCCTAGGCCTCAAGATATTGGAAGTTCCTCCCTTTTGGGATACTCACTCTTAAAGCCCCGAGACAGCTGGGCTGGGAGAAGCCCTGGCTAGCTATGATCCGGGCTGTATGACAAGAGCATGCTGGCAGGCCCAGAGCTTCCAGCCATCCCCAACCAGGCAAGAGACCACATCAGACGTTTAGCCCTAGCTGCTGTCAATGGCAACAGCATGTGAGAACCGCAGGAGAGCTGCCATGCTGAGCCCATACCTCACAGAACTTTGAGAGATAATAAGAGGGTGCTGCTGAAACTGTCAAGTTTTTGGTTTGATGATTATACAGCCACAGTAACCGGAGCATCAGGGAAACCATCAAGAGCAAGGCCCTGAAAGTCAAGAGAGGAGAAACCATCAAGGGTGTCATCAGTATGACCTGCTGAGCGCCACAGAGTCACAGAAGATACAGAAGTCACCTGTGGAGGGTGGCCATGTGGGGGCTGTGGGCTTTGTCTAAATAATTCAAGGAGTTGGTGAGAAAGACTGCAGGCCGAAGGGCAGAGTGAGCGGTTCATCCTGGTTTGCTGGAACTCTCCTGGTTTGGGCCCTAATAGTTCTGTGTCCCAGGAAAAAGCTCAGGCCTGGACATGCTGGAGTGGTTGGTGACCCTCTGGTGAATCTGCACGGATAAAGAAGAGGCCAGGGGAATACAGCAGTCCTATGGAACAGCTGGCAATGAGAGTGGCTCTGAGAAGGTAGCCGAATGAAGAATAAAATCAAAGGGAGGTCTTATAAAGATCAGGGTGGGGCCAGGCACAGTGGCTCATGCCTGTCATCCCAGCACTGTGGGAGGCTGAGGCTGGTGGATCACGAGGTCGGGAGATCGAGACCATCCTGGCTAACACGGTGAAACCCTATCTCTACTAAAAACATACAAAAAATTAGCCAAGCGAGGTGGTGGGCACCTGTAGTCCCAGTTACTCGGGAGGCTGAGGCAGGAGAAATGGCGTAAACCTGGGAGGTGGAGCTTGCAGTGAGCTGAGATTGTGCCACTGCACTCCAGCTTGTGCAACAGAACGAGACTCCATCTCAAAAAAAAAAAAAAGATCAGGGTGGGCTTGCACATGTTTATAGACTGAGTGAAATAGGCCATAAAAATAGAGCCTCTCATTAACTTAGTGCTTACAGGTATCAATGTTCTTGATAAGGATGTTACCATGAGGTGGACATCATCACTGTTGTATCCAGTGAGAAATCTTATTCTCTGAGCATCATGGCAGCTTGCCTAAGGTTCAGAGTGGTAGGTGGTGGAGCTGGGATTTGAGTTCAGGATTATCTGTTGTGCTTCAGCACCATGGCAGACCCCATGGGAATGTCAGAGATGTGGGACATTGAAGGGCAGTTTGATAGATTGAAGGCCATGAGGAGTCAGAAGGCAACAGGATCCAGAGAACAGCTATGGGACAGGCCTTTCCTAGAAGCTCTTGACTGGCTAGGGGTGGGATAACCAGAAGTGTGGGTGAGGCAGGTGGCAGGTGCAGGATGGGAACAAAGAGACAGGAAGAAATGTGTTTCTGCTGACCGCTCTACAGTGCCCGCTTTCCTAACAAGAAGGGAAATGAGAAGAAGAAATTGGAAGAACTCAGGAGTGATTTTCATCTACACAGATGTGGTAGAGTGAAATTGGAATGCTACAAAAATAATATAATAATAGTAAGCTATTTATTTATAGCTTCTCCTCTTCCCCCTCAAAGCCACTCTACACACAAAATGAATCTCTTTTACTCAAAATCACAGACACACAGAGCTGGAACCTCAACCCGGGCTACTGTGTCCCTCTAAAAGCTTCAACAACCCAAGGAAGGGACTGTTAGCCTGTTTTGATCTCTATAAGGTGGGTACAGATCCCCAGGCATGCGCACAGGCCACATTCTCGAAATGGGGCCCTGCTCTAAAGGCCTGTGGCAGGTGGGTGTGGCGAGAAGCCAAATTTGGCAGGCAAGAATGTGGGACAGACAAGGGACACTGACCCAACTAAGATTCTGTGTCTGGACCTGCAGCCAGGTGGGTGAGGCAGTGTCTGAAGGGCATGGCAGGCTGATCACCACGGTGTCCAATTACACAGGCAGACGCAGCAGATGGGCGCAAAGGTGGCTGCGGTCATTTCAGGAGTGTGGCCTGTGCTCATCCCTGGGGAACAGTACATGCGCTGCAAGGTCCGACCCCTGGGCTGTCATCTGGGGTAAGGCTACTGTCCTGAGTAGAGGAATAACACTAATAATACCAACAGCTAAACTTCTCTGAGCCCTCCTGATGTACCTGGCATCATGCTGAGAACCTTAAATATATTGTCTCATTTAATCTTTATGGAACCCTAGGTGGCAGATATTTTTATTTTCCCTTTAATGAGAAACCTGAGGCAGAGGAAGATAATGCAACCGGTCCAATAGTCACAGGTAACAAACAGTGATAGGACTGGGATGGGAACCAAGGCAGCCTGCCTTCAGAGACTGCTCTTTAGCCACTGTGATGTCCTGATAAGACCGAAGTAGGCCAGTAGGGGTCCCATGACTAAGGTAGAGGATTCGTGCAAAATTCTGGTCCCATGGAGAGCTGCAGTACTGGCTTATCCACTGGATAGAACTTTGAAGTAGGAGTCATTCCTGGGGGCTTTACCTCCCTGGTGTGATACGCAGGGAAATGTGGGGGCATCAGCAAACACAGCCATCACTGGACTATCACACTCTGCCAAAACGGAGATCTGGAAGGAAGGTCAAGGTGGTTAGTGTGCAGCCTTCCTCATATCCACATGATCCCAATGGGGAGCTCAGTGTGCCTCCTATAAAAAGCTGTAGAGAAAGTCACATTAAAAGAAAAGGCTACACAGGATTTCAATCACTTCCTCACATGTAAATCCAAAATCGCCCCCGTTTTGGTACATTTGTTACGTATGGATGGATTCCATTTGTGTATGCATTTATAAAAGTATTACTTATTCCCTACAGAAAATTTGAGGAAAAGATCAAAGCAAAAATCATCTATAATTTCAACACCTAGATAACACTTTAGAAGAGTATTTTATTGCTAGTAGCATTTCCCCTTACAGGGCTTAATATGTATTCAATTATTTAATGAATGAATGAAGCTGGTGCTCAGTATTCCAGTGCAGGAAGCATGAGACTTATGCTCAAGGACAGCAGCCATTACATCTTCTCTTTCCCATAGATGCCCCTGAGCCTAAAACGTTGAGTTTCCCTGCTAGATGAAGAGACAGGGAAATATGGGCAGAGGGAGGGGGCCAGATGGTCTCCTGGTCAGTCACAGGAAGATAACAGAGTCAACTGACCTATCTACCTTTCCCTTGTAATAAAGAGGTGGCAGAAAGGTACCACCTTTGAAAACAGAGGACTCTGCTCTCTGTCAAACATGGCCCAGTCCACACTGGGAATCTGACCAACCAGTTTAGCAACTCCTCCTCCCTCCATTCGGACCAGGAAACTGATGTTAGAAAACCAGTGGAAAGGGAGAGTTTTCACTTTTTCCACTTTATTCCCACCTTAGACTTCCCTCTTTTAACCTGTTGAGTGTTTCAGCCAAGTCAATGGTTGTGCATAGCCACAGCTGTTTTTGGTGAGGACAGAGATCTGTGGAGCTTCAGAAAGTCCTGCCTGAACATTGTGTGTGCCTTCCTGGGTACTTTCACAGCTTCTGTGCACCTTACCTACCTGGGACCAATTCAGAGGTCACTCTCAGGACTTTCTGACATCAGTCAAGAGAGGTCTCTAGTCAACTGCAAGGCCATTGTCAAATGGTGCCAGCTACATTGTCTGCTCCAGCTTTGAACAACCAGGAAAACGTTCAGAGTCCAAATAATACAAAAGTATACAAAACCTGTCCCAAACTTTGGTTAATGCAGACTTCTCTGTCTCATGTATCTACACTTTCCCAAAATTGTAGAGTCAATATGGTACCCAAGAATACTGAAAAAACCCACCAACACCCACAAAATTTAGACACACACAACCCTTATCCGTTGCAGCAGCTGCTAATCTCAGCTTTGTTCCTTCTTTCTAAGCAAAACCAGAGTTTGCAGAACCTGGTCCATATTTAGACTTACATTGCTGTTGTCAGCTGTGTTACCTGAGGAAAGTGGGCAGACAAAAAGCAGAAAAGAAAAAGGAGAAAGTCATCCTTGTTTTATTGTCATTAGAATGAAAGCCAGTCTCTTCCAGGTTATCCGAGGCTTATGAATTTAAATCCCAAATCAAAGAACTCACCTTAGAGGGGAGAAATTGTGACATGATGCTTCTCATATCCTTTGGGGAAAATACAGTTACAAATAATCCACCCTCTACCAGAGAATGGCATATGAAATACTGTATCTCTAAACAAAGTCTAGAAATTTGGACCTATAGACACAGCCTTTTCTTGGAACTTCTGTTCCTTTCTCTCTTCGTATTTACCCTTGAAAAGAAGAGGCTTGCCGGGCGCGGTGGCTCAAGCCTGTAATCCCAGCACTTTGGGAGGCCGAGACGGGCGGATCACGAGGTCAGGAGATCGAGACCATCCTGGCTAACATGGTGAAACCCCGTCTCTACTAAAAAATACAAAAAAACTAGCCGGGCGAGGTGGCGGGCGCCTGTAGTCCTGGCTACTCGGGAGGCTGAGGCAAGAGAATGGCGTAAACCCGGGAGACGGAGCTTGCAGTGAGCTGAGATCCAGCCACTGCACTCCAGCCTGGGCGACAGAGAGAGACTCCGTCTCAAAAAAAAAAAAAAAAAAAAAAGAAAAGAAGAGGCTTATTTTACAATATGAATTTTCTGTAACACAGAAGATAAATTTCTGGTGAAAATTAAACCGTTAAAACCTGCCTAACCCTTCAACAATGAAAAGGATAAGTATTAAAAGAATATGATGAAATATTTTTCAGAAGGGGGAGAGTAGATTATGTCAATTCTTTTTAAACAGTCAATAATAGAAGGGAAAAGGCAGAAAGAGTTTAGGAACATGCAGAAAAAAGTAGTCAAAATAATCCACAATTAGGCCTTACCCTTACTGCTAGCCTAATCACCAGCAGTTCCCAAATTAGAGAAAAATACATTTCAGGCAAACTCAATATAAAAAATTAATATTCAAGCATCAGAACCAGTTAAATGGAAGTACAGCTGCTTGATACATAATGAAGTGATTATGGTGACCTTACAACCTCACTGCTATAGACTAATCTTTGTGAGTGGGCCCTCCTAATGGAATTAATGCCTTTATAAAAGGAGGAAGAGACATGATTTCTCTCCCTGTGCCATGTGAGAACACAGCAAGAAGGCAGCCATCTGCAAACCAGGAAGAGAGCCCTCAGCAGAAACCTGATCCACCAGCACCTTGATCTTGAACTTTCCTGCCTTCAGAACTGTGAGAAATAAAATAAATGTAGTTTAAGCAACTCAGTCTGTGGTATTCTTTATAGCAGTCCAAAATTACTTAGATACTCACAAAACCAATTCTTACAAGATTTCGAATCCTTCTTTTTTTCTTTCTTTCTTTTGCATTCCTTCCTTCCTTTCCTTTCCTTCATCTCTTTCCTCCCTTCCTCCTTTCCTTTCCTTTCTCCTTTTTTCTTCTTTCTTTCTTCCTTCGTTTCTTCCTTCCTTCTCTTTCCTTTTCTTTCATATTTCCTCTTTCTCCCTTGCCTCCCTTTCTCCCTTCATCTCTTTCTCTCTCTCTCCCCTTCATCTCTCTTTCTTTCTCTCTCTTTCTTTATCTCTTTCTCTCTTTCTTTCTCTCTCCTTCCTTCCTTTTTTCTTTTTTCTTTCTTTCTCTCTCACCTTCCTTCCTTTCTCTCTTTCTTTCTTTCTTTTCTTTCTTTTCTTCCTCCCTCCCTCCCTCTCTTTCTTTTTTCCTTCCTTCCTTCCTTTCTCTTTCTTTCCTTCTTTCTTTTCCTTCCTTCCTTCCTTCCTTCCTTCCTTTCTTTCTTTTTTTCTTTCTTTCTTTTTTTCTTTCTTTCTTTCTTTCATCTCTCACTCTGGAGTACAGTGGTGTGATCATACCTCACTGCAGCCTCAAGGGCTCAAGTGATCCTCCTGCCTTAGCCTGCAGAGTAGCTGGGACCACAGGCACACACCACCATGCCCAGCTACTTAAAAAAATTTTTTTTAGAGATGACGTCTCACTATGTTATCCAGACTGGTCTCCAACTCCTGGCCTCTCGTGGTCCTTCACCTCAGCCTCTCAAAGTGCTGGGATTACAGGTGTGAGCCTCCACTCCCAGCTAAGATTTAGACTTTTGAAAGAAAATCCAGCCTCCTTCTCAGGACTCTGTGCAGACCATGACTTTTTTTTTTCTTGGTTATTTTCTCTTATTTCATTTTAAATTTAGGGAGCACATGGCCTGTTTGTTATAAGAGTATTACATGCATAATAATGAGGATTGGGCTTCTAATCTACCCATCACCCAAATATTGAACATCGAACTCAATAAGTAATTTTTCAACCTTTATCCCTCTCCTAACCTCCCCACTTTTGGGGTCCCCCGTCTATTATCTCCATCTTTATGCTCATGTGTACCCATTGTTTATCTGTCCTATAAATTAAAACATATGATGCTTGATTTTCTGTTTCTGAGTTAGTTCACTTAAGATAATGGCCTCCAGCTCCACCCACATTGCTGCAAAGGACATGATTTTATATTTTATGGCTGTGTAGTATTCCATGGTGTATATATATATTTTATTTATCCTATCAACTATTGGTGACACTTAGGTTGGTTCCATGACTTTGCTACTGTGAATAGTGCTGCAATAAACATAGGAGTGCAGATGTCTTTTTAATTAATGATTTCTTTTCCTTTGGGTAGGTACCTAGTAGTGGGTTTGCTGGATCTAATGGTAATTCTATTTTTAGTTATTTGGAATATCTCCATATTGTTTTCCATAGAGGCTGAACTAATTTATACTCCCACCAAAAGTATATGAGTGTTCCCCTTTCTCTGCAAGCATGGCAACATCCATTGTTTTTTGACTTTTTAAATAATAGCTATTCTGACTAGTATAAAATAATATCTCACTATGATTTTAATTTGCATTTTTCTGATGATTAGTGATATTGAGCATGTTTGTTGACCACTTGTATTTCTTCTTTTGCAAAATGTCTGTTCATGCCCTTTACCCAGTTTTTAATGGAGTTGTTTGTTTTTTTTTCTTGTTGGGTTGTTTGAGTCATCTGATATAGACTTATCTCTGAGCCTACCCAGACAAAAATATATTTGAGAGCCCCAAGGTGACATCTCTAGGTCAGTCAAGTAGCCAAGAGCCCCAAGATGACATCCCTAGGTCAGCCAAGTGACCAGTGCATGCTGGACAACATGTTGTGGAAAGGCACACACTATTTTCCAGGTGTTGCAGGATGGTATGTGCATGTACTTCATTTCTCACCTTTTCTTCTAACAGTCTGACACTAACCTGCTTCATCACAGCATCTCAGTGTCTTCAGATGCTCTTCCTGGATGGCCTCTCCAACTCAGCTGAATAGCCAAGATCATTGTCTCCCAAGAGGCAACAATTCCAGGAAATTCTAAACCTACAGACATTATACTTTCATGAAATCCCACCCCAATGGAGCACAATGTCTTTTTTTAATAAAATACACTCATTTGCTGTGAAGGCTGCATTTGCAGTGTCAGGGGCCCCTTAGAAGGACCCAGCATCCAGTTCCTGCACCCTGAATCTGAATCAACTGCAACTGGGAAAAGCAACTATCAACTGAATATGCACCATTCCAGATGGTCTGGCATATTTATGTGCTTTGAGTTGTCATGTTCTATGTGCCAGAGAGCCAAAACTGGTTTCAGGCAACTCAGTCCTCCATCATCTGACCAGTCAAGACTATTCTCTCCACTTAGATTGAAATACAGAGACCTACTCCAGTGATCTAGGATTAGGGACTTTTGTGGCACAGAAGGCACTAGACTCGGTGATGATATTACTGCTGCTCTTGTCCTTGGCCTGGGAGACACTGCTGGGATCCCCTGCCTCCAGATTGAATGCTTGGGATAGGCTTAGAAAGTACTCAGCTGGTTCCACCAGGACAGGTGACTGCAGCGTCAGTGCTGTGTGATGCCCTGTTTTTGTTCCTCGTATTCTTCGCTCTTGCCTTCTATATCCCTCACCAATAATTTTTTATTTTATTAGTCTTCTCAAAGACCCAACTTTTGGTTTTCTTGATCCTCTATATATGTTTGTTTTCTTTTTAATTACTTTCTGCTCTTTATTCTTTATCATTTCCTTCTTTCTACTTTCCTTGGGTTTAATTTGTTGTTCTTTTGCTAATTTCTTGAGATTGCTGCTTAGCTCGTTGGTTTGTAGCCATTCTTGTCTAATGTATGCAATGAGACTGTCAATTTTCCTCTAAGCAGTTTTTATTTTGCTTTATTTTGGTAAAATTCTTGCTGAAGCACAACACACACACAGAAAAGTGCACAAATTTAAGTGCAGAGCTTATGAATTTTTCAGAAAGGGAACTCTTTCACGTAAACAGCACCCAAATCAAGAAGCAGAGCTTTACTCACATTTTAATCTGTTCTGTTTCTCTTCATCCTTCTCACACATCTGTGTTTCTGTCTGGGATCATTTTCCTCTAAAAAAAAAAAAAAAAAAAAAAAAAAAAAGAGTTCCCTTTGGTATTTCTTTTAGTGCAAGACCACTGGAGATAAAGCCTCTCAGTTTTTGTTTGTCTGAAAGCATCACTATTTCACCTATACTTTTGAAGAGTAATTTCAAAATATATGTAGAGAGAACTCAAGGTTAGCTGTTTTTTTCTTTAGCACTTAGAAATGTCATTTATCTTCTGAAAAGTCAACGGTTAGTCTTTTTGACATTCCTTTGAATCTTCCCCCATCTTATGCTTTTAAGACTTTTATCTTTATCTTTAGATTTCATCAGTTTAACTACGATGTGCTTACCAGAGGTTCTTGTTTTTATCCTATGGTTTATCCCGAAGCTTAGTGAGAAGCTATTATCTTCTCAAAAGTAGCCTTTACCCGATTCTCTGGAACTCCAGTTACATCCAGTGGATGATTCCATCGTGTTCCTCTGTTCCTTTTTCTCTATGTACTTTCTACCCTTTTTTTCCCTCTACCTTCTTTTAATCCAGATATTTTCAGTCAACCTATCTCCCAGTTTATGAACCCTCTTTCTGCTATACCTGATGTCCTGCTAAACACATGTATCAAGTTCCTAATTTCAGCTATTCTATTTTCAGTAATAAAATCCTCATTTGATTCTTTTCTATTGGTTTTAATTTTCTGGCAAAGGCTGTACTTAATATATCCATTTTCTATGTACAACATTGTTTCTTTAAAGTCTTTGCCAGATGACCTCAACATCAGGATTCTGTTTCCCAGCTTCTATCTATTGCTGTACTTGGTAATTTTCTGTCAATTGCCATACATTGGGTATGAAATATTATACACGTGAGGTACTTTAGGTGATGACGTATTCTCCCAAAGAGGGTTTGCCATGTCCTCAGCTAGGCAGTTGGGGTGCTGATGGCCTTAGCCCGATAAGAGGGGAGACCCGCGGGGTGCAGTCCAATTCTGGTAAGACACAGTCTCCTTCTGGCTCACCTGTGTTCCTTAGGATCCCTCTCAAGGGCTTTCAGTGGGGGCTCTCTCCCTGCCAGATCTCCTCAATACCAAGAGATGGAAAATTTTGCCTCTACTTTTCAAATGTTTTCATGATTAGATTTTTAGTCTTTTGCCCTCAAAGCTTCAGTATTTGTGAATGTCTGAGGGGAAACAAGCTGTGTATTTGAGATCTCCTATGCTGTAACTCTCGCCCATCTAGTCAGTCACCGGGGAAAAGGGGCTGTAGTTTACCGGAAACCCCTCATCTAGAAGTTTTAGTCCTATCTGAGATTTCACTACTCTGCAGTGCCTGGAAACATTTTGTTTTAAAATCAGCTTATTTAGTTATCTGTAGAACCATTAATCTGCTGCAACAACTATATCCTAGCAAAAACAAGAAGTCTTTAATTCTCTCCCCGGCTTTTTTTTCTTTCTGAGACGCAGTCTCGCTCTGTGGCCCAGGCTAGAGTGCAGCGGAGGGATCTCGGCTCACCGCAACCGCTGCCTCCCAGGTTCGAGCAGTTCTCCTGCTTCAACCTCCTGAGTAGCTGGCATTACAGGCGCGGGCCATCACGCCCAGCTACTTTTTGTATTTTTAGTAGAGACGGAGTTTCACCATATTGGCTAGGCTGGTCTCACTCTCCTGACCTCAGGTGATCCACCCACCTCAGCCTTCCAAAATGCTGGGATTACAGGTATGAGCCACAGCGTCCTGCCTCTAATTACCTTTGAACTGTGCAAGCAGTAGCCCCAGGGATCAAAAACTCTGTCTCGGGGTGGTGACAGTAATCAACACTGAAATGAAAACAAAATGCATTTTTCGATTGTTTTTGAGTTTAGAATTGGCCCCCTGACACGTGAAGTTTTTCCCATAAATAAAAACTACAGTGTCGTCTGTTGTGGGAGTGTAAAGTAGTTCAACCGTTGTGGAAGACAGTGTGGCGATTCCTCAAGGATCTAGAACTAGAAATACCATTTGACCCAGCCATCCCACTACTGGCTATATACCCAAAGGATTATAAATCATGCTACTATAAAGACACATGCACATGTGAGTTTATTACAGCACTATTCACAATAACAAAGACTTGGAACCAACCCAAATGTCCATCAATGATAGACTGGAGTAAGAAAATGTGACACATATACACCATGGAATACTATGCAGCCATAAAAAAGGATGAGTTCATGTCCTTTGCAGGAACATGGATGAAGCTGGAAACCATCATTCTGAGCAAACTATCGCAAAGACAGAAAACCAAACACTGCATATTCTCACTCATAGGTGGGAATTGAACGATGAGAACACTTGGACACAGGGTGTCCCTGGGGCCTGTCATGGGGTGGGGGGCTGCGGGAGGGATAGCATTAGGAGAAATAGCTAATGTAAATGACGAGTTGATGGGTGCAGCAAACCAACATGGCACATGTATACCTATGTATCAAACCTGCACATTGTGCGCATGTACCCTATAACTTAGAGTATTATAAATAAATAAGTAAATAAATAAATAAATAAATAATAAATAAAAAGTTACAGTGTCATTTTACATATTGGTTTGTTGCAGTCACTTTTGCTATGGTACCATATTTAAAGGCATTAACATGGGATTTGTTCTTCTAAATAAGAAATTAGTCAAGTAATATACAGTTCTTCATGTAAAAAATATATATCAGCTATCACAATTACTTCAAAAAGAAGTTACAGTTAACCATTTTTCATTCAAATAACCAGACAGCTCATAATTTAGCTATTAGAGAAGCATGAGTTTTATCACGTGGCAATTTGTATAAGTTAGGGAAATGTGAAATTTTTAAAAATACAAACATCTTCTGTTTATTAAAACTTTATGACTTTTCCAGTTATTTTCAAATTAATTTAATTTTAGTTTAGTTTTAGTTAATATAACCAGTCCATAATACAGCATTCTAAATCATGATGACTTTTGGAAGTACAAACCCAAGTGAGATGATACCTGTATCAAATTATAAAATTTTGACAAGTCAATATGACATTCTGTAGTACAGTAAGATTTTTTCTGTTAGAGTCATATATTACTTTAATGATAATTTTGCTACAAAAATATCATTTGAGTAGCAACAATATCATGACTTTCAGGGCTGTTTATAGTAGAGCAAGTGTTTGTTTGTTATTGTTTTGGTACAATTTAATATGGCTTTAAAAATTATATAATTTTATCCCTTTGAATGAGTTCTTAGATACAAGTTACTAAAATTAAATGCAGCAGGACAAGTATGTATAAAAGATGACTCTGTTTCATTCTGGTGTTGGTTAGAAACCAGACTCATGCCTGAAAAGCTTTAACATTTTACCTTAAGGAGATACAACAGGTAATATCAGTTTTAAAATTAACATAAATTTTCCAACATTTACTATTAATATATACACTTATAGTGGAATCATCAGTGTTAGATGCCTCATCAATGAACATTATTTCCATTTATCCTCATTTATTTGGAAACCCTTCACCATTCCTTTTGTTTTGATCAAAAGTCACAACCTTTCTCAAAGCTGCTTATTTCTTACAATGCATTTAATTCATAAAAAGAAATACAAATGGATAGATTGCCATATAGGATAGACTGGCAGGACTCAAGGTTTTATACAATTAATGTTGATTATTTCTCTTAAAGTGCTGCTCTTACTGTTTCCTCTTGCTGAAATCAAATACGCTTCCGACTCAATTTATATCACATTATTCTACTGTTACTCAATCTTTTTGAGCATTTGAAGGTATTATACTTTCCATTACTCCTTCTAGATAAGTCTTGAGGCTAACTCTTTCAGAGTAATTATAGCTTTTTTTTGGTTAAAATTGCTTTTCTTGGGGTTTGAGGATATAGTCTCACATCTGTTTTGTAAATGACATATTAGTAGATTTAAGTTCATTATTCTTAAGAATGTTTCTACGTAGAGGCCGGGCATGGTGACTCATGCCTGTAATCCCAGCACTTTGGGAGGCTGAGGCAGGGGATCATGAGGTTAGGAGATCAAGACCATCCTGGCTAACATGATGAAACCCCGTCTCTACTAAAAATACAAAAAAATTAGCCAGGCATGGTGGCAGGCTCCTGTAGTCCCAGCTACTCGGTCGGGAAGCTGAGGCAGGAGAATGGCGTGAACCTGGGAGGTGGAGCTGGCAGTGAGCCAAGATTGCGCCACTGCACTCCAGCCTGGACGACAGAGCAAGACTCTGTCTCAAAAGAAAAAAAAAAGAATATTTCTACATAGATAATTTGATTCTTTCTGCCAAATAAGTGACTTCACAATGGAAGGCTGTTCTGATCTATGTCTGTCTAATTCATTAATTCTGATTGTACTCTGGTTCATAAGATCTGAGTGTTTTTGCATTGCAGATATTGTAACACCTGGGTAGCTAAAAACTTGCCGTGAAGTTCAGATATTCATGGTGCTGGCAAACTGCAATGTCTGGGCAACAGTATTCTTTTTTTTTTTTTTTTTAATTATACTTTAAGTTCTAGGGTACATGTACACAACGTGCAGGTTTGTTACATAGGTATACATGTGCCATGTTGGTTTGCTGCACCCATCAACTCATCATTTACATTAGGTATATCTCCTAATGCTATCCCTCCCACAGCCCCCCACCCCGTGACAGGCCCCAGTGTGTGATGTTCCCCACCCTGTGTCCAAGTGTTCTCATTGTTCAATTCCCACCTATGAGTGAGAATATGCAGTGTTTGGTTTTCTGTCTTTGTGATAGTTTGCTCAGAATAATGGTTTCCAGCTTCATCCATGTCCCTGCAAAGGACATGAACTCATCCTTTTTTATGACTACATAGTATTCCATGGTGTATATGTGCCACATTTTCTTACTCCAGTCTATCATTGATGGACATTTGGGTTGGTTCCAAGTCTTTGTTATTGTGAATAATGCTGTAATAAACATACGTGTGTATCTGTCTTTATAGTAGCATGATTTATAATCCTTTGGGTATATAGCCAGTAGTGGGATGGCTGGGTCAAATGGTATTTCTAGTTCTAGATCCTTGAGGAATCGCCACACTGTCTTCCACAATGGTTGAACTAGTTTACACTCCCACCAACAGTGTAAAAGCATTCCTATTTCTCCACATCCTCGCCAGCATCTGTTGTTTCCTGACTTTTTAATGATCGTCATTCTAACTGGTGTGAGATGGTACTCATTGTGGTCTTGATTTGCATTTCTCTAATGACCAGTGATGATAAGCATTTTTTCACGTGTCTGTTGGCTGCATAAATGTCTTCTTTTGAGCAGTGTCTGTTCATATCTTTTGCCCAGTTTTTGATGGAGTTGTTTGTTTTTTTCTTGTAAATTTGTTTAAGTTCTTGGTAGATTCTGGATATTAGCCCTTTTTCAGATGGGTAGATTGCAAAAATGTTCTCCCATTCTGTAGGTTGCCTGTTCACTCTGATGGTAGTTTATTTTGCTGTGCATTACTCTTTAGTTTAATTAGATCCCATTTGTCTATTTTGGCATTTGTTGCCATTGTTTTTGTTGTTTTAGTCATGAAGTCCTCTGGGCAACAGTGTTCTGAAGGCACATTTTTATGTTGACAGATATTTCCTTTCAGCACTTTGAAGTTCTCATTCCTTTGTCTTCCATTGTTTCTGTTTGTATTAAGAAGTCATCTGTCAGTATGATTGTTGCTCCTTTGAAGGTAAGCTAGCTTTTTTCTTCATTGGATGATGATGTTGTTTTTGTCTTTTTTTTCTCTCTCTGATGTCTGATTGCTTTGTTCCTTTTGGATTCATAGAGCTTTTTGAATCTATACCTTGATGTCTTTCGATGTAGCACCATCATCTCTCTGCTCTCCTTTTAGATTTCAGTTACCTATATTTTAGACTACCTGCTAGTATCCTGTGTGTTTCTTGCTCTTTTGTCTGTATTTTCTATCCTTTTCCTCTGCATGCTTCATTCTGGGTTTTTTTCTGACCTGTATTCCAGTTCCTTAAATTTTCTCCTCTATATTGTTTAATCTACTGTTAAACCTATTCATTGAGTTCACTATTTCAAAATTACAGTTTCTCAGAATTTCTCAAATTCAAAATTTCTGTTTGGTTCATTTTATAGACTTCATTCTTTGCTAGTAGTTTCAATCTTGTCTTCTTTTTCCTCGAGTGTTTTAAGTATATGTTCAGTGACATCTACTTGTTTTTTGTTTTTAATTTAGAAAGGGGACTTTATTTTGTATACGGGTTTATAGTCTGCAGGGTGGCCATTCCACAGGCTGGAAAGTATAGACTCCACTCAGCAAAGACCGGAAACAGGCACTTTGAGGGAGGAGAAAGCAGAAGAGGAACTTAATGTTGAACAGGTTGGCCAAGTATACATATTTAACAAGTTTTAGCAGGAGTTATGAATATTCACAAAGGGGGTCCTGACACATGTATATTGAACAAACATGTATGTAATATACCACACAAGTTCACATTAGGGTAGAGACTTAACATTTAAATGAATTACTATTAGGCCCTATCCATCAAAAGCTAAAGCAGGGACATGGAGGCACTCAGGTGTGCAGCCTCTGTAAACAAGCCAGAACCAGTCTATGGTCAGCAGTCTCTTATCAGAAGAAAGTTACTGAAATCATTCTCTTTTATGGTTTTTTATTTTTATTTTTGTTATTTTATTTTATTTTCCATAAGTTATTGGGATACAGGTGGTATTTGGCTACATGAGTAAGTTCTTTAGTGGTGATTTGTGAGATTTTGGCACACCCATCACCCATGCGTACATCACACCATATTTGTAGTCTTTTATCCCTCGCCCCCCTCCCATTCCTCCCCACAAGTCCCCAAAGTCCATTGTATCATTCTTATGCCTTTTGTATCCTCATAGCTGAGCTCCCACATATCAGTGAGAATATATGATGTTTGATTTTCCATTCCTGAGTTACATCACTTAGAATAATAGTCTTCAGCTTCATCCAGGTCACTGCAAGTTTTAATTCATTCCTTTTTATGGCTGTGTAGTATTCCATCATATACACACACACACACACACACACACACACACACACACACACACATATATACGCACTACAGTTTCTTTATCCACTTGTTGATTGATGGGCATTTGGGTTGGTTGCACGATTTTGCAATTGTGAATTGTGCTGCTATAAACATGTGTGAGCAAGTATCTTTTTCAAATAATGACTTCTTTTCCTCTGGGTAGATACCCAGTAGTGGGATTGCTGGATCAAATGGTAGTTCTGTTTTTAGTTCTTTAAGGAATCTCCACACTGTTGTCCATAGTGGCTGTACTAGTTTACATTCCCACCAGCAGTGTAGAATTGTTCCCTGTTCACTACTTCCACACCAACATCTACTGTTTTTTGATTTTTTGATTATAGCCATTCTTGCAAGGAGTAAGGTGGTATTACACCGTGGTTTTTATTTGCATTTCCCTGGTAATTAGTGATGTTGAGCATTTTTTCATATGTTTGATGGCCATTTGTATATCTTCTTTTGAGAATTTTCTATTCATGTCCTGAGTCCACTTTTTGATGGGATTGTTTGGGTTTTTTTTCTTACTGATTTGAATTCATTGTAGATTCTGGGTATTTGTCCTTTGTCAGATGTATAGATTGTGAGAATTTTCTCCCACTATGTGGGTTGTATGTTTACTCTTCTGACTGTTCCTTGTGCCATGCAAAAGCTCTTTAGTTTAATTAGGTCCCAGATGTTTATCTTTGTTTTTATTGCATTTGCTTTTGGGTTCTTGGTCATGAAATCCTTGCCTAAGCCAATGTCTAGAAAGGTTTTTCCAATGTTATCTTCTAGAATTTTTATAGTTTCCAATCTGAGGTTTAAGTCTTTAGTCTATCTTGTGTTGATTTTTGTATAAGGTGAGAGATGAGTATCCAGTTTCTTTCTGCTACATGAGGCTAGCCAATTATCCCAGCACCATTTGTTCAAAAGGGCATCCTTTCCCCACTTTATGTTTTGGTTTGCTTTGTCAAAGATCAGTTGGCTGTAAGTATTTGGGTTTACTTCTGGGTTCTTTATACTGTTCCACTGGTCTATGTGCCTGTTTTTATAACAGTACAATGCTGTTTTGGTGACTGTAGCCTTATAGTATAGTTTGAAATCAGGTAGTGTGATGCCTCTAGATTTGTTCCTTTTGCTTAATCTTGCTTTAGCTATGTTGGTTCTTTTTTGGTTCCATATGAATTTTAGAATTGTTTTTTCTAATTCTGTGAAGAATGGTGGTGGTATTCTGAAGGGGATTGCATTGAATTTGTAGATTGCTTTTGGCAGTATGGTCATTTTCACAATATTGATTCTACCCATCCATGAGCTTGGGATGTGTTTCCATTTGTTTGTGTCATCTATGGTTTCTTTCAGTAGTGTTTTGCAGTTTTCCTTGTAGAAGACTAATTTAGACTCCTTGGTTAGGTATATTCCTAAGTTTTGTTTTGTTTTGTTTGTTTGTTTGTTGTTTTTTGCAGCTATTGTAAAAGGGGTTGTGTTCTCGATTTGATTCTCTGTTTGGTTGCTGTTGGTATATAGAAAAGCTACTGATTTGTGTACCTTAATCTTGTATCTGGAAACTTTGCTGAATTCTTTTATCAGTTCTAGGAGCTTTCTAGATGAGTCTTTAGGGTTTTCAAGGTAAAAGATCATATCATCAGCAAACAGTGACAGTTTGACTTCCTCTTTACTGCTTTGGATGCCCTTTATTTCTTTCTCTTGTCTGATTGCTCTGGCTAGGACTTCCAGTACCATGATGAAGAGGAGTGGTGACAGTGGGCGTCCTTGTTTTATTCCAGTTCTCAGAGGGACTGCTTTCAACTTTTCGCCTTTCAGTATTTTGTTGGCTGTGGGTTTGTCATAGATGGCTTTTATTGCACTAAGGTATGTTCCTTTTATGCTGATTTTGCTAAGAGTTTTAATCATAAAGAAATGTTGAATTTTGTCAAATGCTTTCTCTGCATCTATTGAGATGATCATGTGATTTTGTTTTTAATTATGTTTATGTGGTATATCACATTTACTGACTTGTGTATGTTAAACCATCCCTACATCCCTCTTATAAAACCCGCTTGATCACGGTGGATTATCTTTTTGATATGTTGTTGGATTTCTTTAGCTACTATTTTGTTAAAGATTTCAGCATCTATGTTCATCAAGGACATTGGTATGTAGCTTTCTTTTTTGGTTATGTCCTTTCCTGGTTTTGGTATTAGGGTAATGCTGGCTTCATAGAATGAATTAGAGAGGGTTCCTTCTTTCTCTATGTTGTGGAATAGTGTCAAAAGAATTGGTACCAATTCTTCTTTGAATGTCTGGTAGAATTCTGCTGTGAATCTGTCTGGTCCTGGACTCTTTTTTGTTGGTAATTTTTAAATTACCGTTTCAGTCTCACTGCTTGTTATTGGTCTGTTCAGGATATCTAATTCTTCCTGATTTAAGCTAAGAGGGCTATATTTTTCCAGGAATTCATCCATTTCTTCTAGGTTTTCTAGTTTATGTATAAAGGTGTTCATACTAGCCTTGAATAATCTTTTGTATTTTAGTGGTGTCAGTTGTAATATCTCCTGTTTCATTTCTTAGTAAGGGTATTTGAATATTCTCTCTTCTTTTCTTGGTTAATCTTGCTAATGGTCTATCAATTTTATTTATCTTTTCAAAGAACCAGTTTTTGTTTCATTTATCTTTTGTAATTTTTCTGTTTCAATTTCATTTAGTTCTGCTCTGATTCTGCTCTTGGTTATTTCCTTTCTTTTGCTGGGTTTGGGTTTGGTTTGTTCTTTGTTCTCTAGTTCCTTGAGGTATGACTTAAACTATCTGTCTGTGCTCTTTCAGACTTTTTGATGTAGGCATTTAGGGCTATGAACTTCCCTCTTAACACCGCCTTTGCTGTATCCCAGAGGTTTTGATAGGTTGTGTCATTATTTTCATTCAGTTCAAAGAATATTTTAATTTCCATCTTGATTTCATTTTTGACCCAATGGTCATTCAGGAGCATATTATTTAATTTATATGTATTTGCATGGTTTTAAAGGTTCCTTTTGGAGTTGATTTGCAGTTTTATTACACTGTGGTCTGAGAGAGTGCTTGATATAATTTCAATTTTTTCAAATTTATTGAGGCTTGTTTTATGGCCTATCATATGGTCTATGGTCTATCTTGGAGACTGGAGAAAGTTCCATGCACTGTTGAATAGAATGTAAATTCTGTGTTTGTTGAATGAAATGTTCTTTTTCTTCTTCTTCTTCTTCTTTTTTTTTTTTTTTTTTTTGAGATGGAGTTTTACTCTTGTTGCCCAGGCTGGAGTGCAATGGTGCAATCTTGGCTCACCGCAACCTCCGCCTCCCGGGTTCAAGTGATTCTCCTGCTTCAGCCTGCCAAGTAGCTGGGATTACAGGCATATGCCACCATACCTGGCTAATTTTGTATTTTTAGTAGAGACAGGGTTTCTCCATGTTGGTCAGGCCAGTCTCGAACTCCTGACCTTAAGTCATCTGCCCACCTCAGCCTCCCAAAGTGCTGGGATTACAAGTGAGAGCCACTGTGCCTAGCCTGTTGGATGAAATGTTCTATGTATATCTGTTAAGTCCATTTGTTCCAAGGTATAGTTTAAGTCCATTGTTTCTTTGTTGACTTCCTGTCTTAATGACCTGTCTAGTGCTGTCAGTGAAGTATTGAAGTTTCCCCACTATTATTATATTGCTGTCTATATCATCTCTTAGGTCTATTAGTAATTGTTTTATAAGTTTGGGAGCTCTAGTATTAGGTGCATATATGTTTAGGACTGGAATATTTTCTTTTGGACAAAGTCTTTTAACATTACCTACTGTCCCTCTTTGTCTCTTTTAAACACTGTTGCTTTAAAGTTTGTTTTATCTTTTTTTTTTTTTTTTTTTTTTTTTTTGAGACGGAGTCTGGCTCTGTCACCCAGGCTGGAGTGCAGTGGCCGGATCTCTGCTCACCGCAAGCTCCTCCTCCCGGGTTTACGCCATTCTCCTGCCTCAGCCTCCGGAGTAGCTGGGACTACAGGCGCCCGCCACCTCGCCCGGCTAGTTTTTTGTACTTTTTAGTAGAGACGGGGTTTCACCGTGTTAGCCAGGATGGTCTCGATCTCCTGACCTCATGATCCGCCCGTCTCGGCCTCCCAAAGTGCTGGGATTACAGGCTTGAGCCACCGCGCCCGGCTAAAGTTTGTTTTATCTTATATAATAATAGCTCCCCCTGCTCACTTTTGGTGTCCATTTGCATGAAATGCCTTTTTCCACCCCTTTATTTTAAGTTTATGTGAGTCCTTATGTATTAGGTGAGTCTCCTGAAGGTAGCAGATGGTTGGTGAGTTCTTATCCATTCTGCAGTTTTGTATCGTTTAAGTGGGGAATTTAGGTCATTTACATTCAATGTTCATATTGAAATATGAGATACCATTGCTTTCATCATGTTCTTTGTTGCCTGTGTACTTTGTTTTTGTTTTTATGCTTTTTAACTTGTATTTTTGTTTTATAGGAACTGTGTGATTTATGCTTTAAAGAGGTTCTGTTTTGATGTGTTTTCAGGATTTGTTTCAAGATTTAGAGCTCCTTTTAGCTGTTTTTATAGTGGTGGCTTGGTAATGGCAACTTCTCTCAGCATTTGTTTGTCTGAAAGAGGCTGTATCTTTCCTTCATATATGATGCTTAGTTTCACTGGATACAAGATTCTTGGCTGATAATTGTTTTGTTTGAGGAGGCCGAAGATAGGGCCCCAGTCCCTTCTAGGTTGTAGGGTTTCTGCTGAGAAATCTGCTATTAATCTGATAGGTTTTCCTTTGTAGTTTACTTGGTGCTTCTGTCTCACAGACCTTAAGACTTTTTCCTTCATCTTAACTTTAGATAACCTGATGACAGTGTGCCTAGGGGAAGATATTTTTGCAGTTAATTTCCCAGGTGCTCTTTGTACTTCTTGTATTTGGCTGTCTAGGTCTCTTGCAAGGCCAGGGAAGTTTTCCTCAATTATTCCCCCAAATGTTTCCCAGGCTTTTAGAATTCTCTTCTTCCTCAGGGATATCAATATTCTTAGGTTTGGTCATTTAACATAATCCCAGACTCCTTGGAGGCTTTGTTCATATTTTCTTATTCTTTTTTCTTTGTCTTTGTTGGATTGGGTTAATTCAAAGACCTTGTCTTCAATCTCTGAATTTCTTTCTTCTACTTGTTCAATACTATTGCTGTGACTTTCCAGAGCATTACACATTTCTAAAAGTGTGCACAAAGTTTCCTGAATTTTTTATTGTGTTTTCTTTAAGCTATCTATTTCTGTGAATATTTCTCCCTTTACTTCTTGTATCATTTTTTTGGATTTCCTTGCATTGGGCTTTGCCCTTCTCTGGTTCCTCCCTGATTAGCTTAATAACTAACGTCCTAAACTCTTTTTCAAGTAAATCAGGGATTTCTTCTTGGTTTGGATCCATTGCTGGTGAACTAGTGTGATTTTGGGGAGGCACTGACGAGCCTTGTTTTATCATATTGCCAGGGTTGGTTTTCTGGTTCCTTCTCATTTGGGTAGGCTCTGTCAGAGGGAAGGTCTGGGGCTGAAGGCTGTTGTTCATATTCTTTTGCCTCCGGAGTGTTCCCTTGAATTAGTACTCTCCCCCTTTTCCTATGGTGTGGCTTCCTGCAAACCAAACTGCAGTGATTGTTGTCTTTCTTTTGGGTCTAGTCACGCAGTGAGTCTACCCGCCTCCGGGCTGGTACTGGGGGTTATCTGCACAGAGTCCTTTGATGTGAACCATCTATAGGTCTCTCAGCCATGAATACCAGTGCCTGTTCCGGTGGAGATGGCAGAGGGTACAATGGATTCCGTAGGGGTCCTTAGTTTTGGTTGTTTAATGCTCTATATTTGTGCTGGTTGGCCTCCCACCAGGAGGTGGCGCTTTCCAGAGAGCAACAGCTGTAGTAGTGTGGAGAGGGACCGGTGGGGGGCAATGCCTTAGAACTCTAAAGGTTATATTCCCTTTATCTTCCACTACCAGGGTGGGTAGGGAAGGACCACCAGGTAGGGTCAGGGCTAAACATGTCTGAGCTCAGACTCTTTTAGAGCAGGTCTTGCTGTGGCCGCTGTGGGGGATGGGGGTGAGATTCCCAGGAGTGATATCTACTCCTTACTGAACACAAGCCTGTATCTGATGACTCTGATATCTGGAAATTCTATATATCTGCTTTTTGTCAACTGTTTTTCTTTCTTTCCTTTTTTTTTTTTTTTTTTTTTTTTTTTTTTTTTTTTTTTTTTACATTTCCTTGTCTTTGCATGTGCTTGGTCAATTTTAATTAAGAACTGTACAATGTAAATGAGAACTTGTAGAAATCAGATGAGGCTTAGAATGATGCTACTTTCCTCCTGAGAGGTTTTGCATTTTCTTCTGACCAGTGTCTAGCAATCCAGAATAACCTCAATTGAATTTCAAGGCTTGAGATGATTCGGAGGGCTAAGGCTGGTATATTTCTCAACAATATATCTATTTACTTATTCAGAGTCTCATCTTGAATCGTGAGGGAATTATCAGAACTTTCCTTTTTGATATGCTTTAGATTTTTAAGTTTTATCCCCTTAACCCTACAAACCTGTCAAACATTCTTTTCAGCTTCTCAGCCTCTCAGATGCTTCTTTTAGAATCAACACTTTTACCCCTAGAGAAACAACCCCAAATCCTGGACTTATCTCTGAGTTTTCATCTTCTGTATCTTGACCTCATTATTTTATTTTCCACCGCCTTGCTAGTTCTCTGATGCCTTCAGGCTAGGGTTTCTAGATCTAGGGGGAAAACTTTCAGGACATCTAATTAAATTTAAATTTTAAATAAACAATGAATAATATTTTTAGTGTATGTGTATTCCATGCAATAATCGAAACCTGCTTATACTAAAAATTCATTCCTTATTTATCTGAAACTCAATTTTAACTCGGTGTCCTGTATTGGATTTGGTAACCCTACTTTTGGCAGAATTATTTATACATTTTAACAGCTTTTCTAGATGTTCTCTGAATTACTTAGTACATTATTACTGAAAATGGAAGTTTACTTCTGCTAGCTGGTCAGCAAACTTGAGTTATTAAAAACTTTTGAGAGACAAATCACCAAGAAAGGAGTTAATGTTTGCTTAAATCCTAGGTCTGCCATGAACCATATGTGTGACCTTATGTAAGTGGCCTTAATTTTGACCTCATTTTCCTTAGATGTAAAATAAGAATGACAGGTGACATTTACTGAGGTCTGATTATATGCCAAGCATTGTGCTAAACACTTTTTTAAAGAAGGTTAATAATAATTGGCTATACTTCATAGGATTCTTGTGAGGATCAAATTAGAAAATATTATTAATGGCCTGGTACATAGTAAGTGCTAATTAACTCTTAAGACAAATTTAAGTCATTGCTTTTAAACTTAATTGAACATTTTGCTTACTCAGGCCTCCTATCATCATTGCATACTGATGTCTCAAGTGCTACAGCTGGCCTACTAATCCCTGAACAGTATAGGAAGGTGGGGGGGCAGGGAAGCAATTTTCTCATTTCTTTAAGTGATAATAAACTGAAGTGAAACAATCCTTACTCTCTGAATACATGCCTTTAAATAAAGATCATAGCTGCAATCTGTGTATAAATAAGCATATTTATAGTGGTAGAAACTTCAGTTTTGCTTTACTTCATGAATGACATGGTCACCCCTGCCCAAACTTGAAAATATAAATATATATATTATCGATGTATGTGTTTTAATATTTATGGATGGCTTTCATTCATAGCTCCCTCCTAAATAAGAAAAAACTTTAATGATTTAATATCTCTTTTGAGCTAGAATGGGACATCATTTTAAATTACAGGGATATTTAGGTTAAATAAAAGGAAGATCAATTTGTAATCAAGTTGCTAAACACTGGAACATATTGTTGTTTAAGAAAATACTTGTTTAAGAAAAATACCTGTTCAAGAAAAAGGAAAAACAACCTTTGCCAGCAACTTCTTAGGAGAGTACCATGATGTCCATTTCCAAAAAGGTAGTATAGAAGCAAGCTGGCTTCACTTCCCTCCACAGAAAATTTAAAACAATTGTATAGCACCAAGATGATCATCAGCAATATCACAGAACTCAAATATGAGGATAAGACAGCTCTCAGGGCCACAAAACAGTGAAAAAAAACCTCTGAGCAGATGGTAAGAGGATCAGACTTCCATATCCACAATGCCCCTCCCCTCAATCTACCTGGCACCGAGTACATGGAAAATTTTTCCCCAGCTCACGATTTCTACACTGGAAAAAGTGAAATGCAGGTAGACAACTAGCTTCCCCATCATTTTGGGTTCCCTGGCAGGAGACTTGTCCCTGCCTCAACCCACGAGAAGCGTTGGGAGTGCCTAAAGAGAGAACTATTCGTGAGAGCAACCATAGACAAAGCATAGAGGAAAGACCACAACCCCTGGAAACTCTGCGATGTAGCTCAGCCAAAGGAGACACTAAATCGGGGTGAGTGTTCAGCAGCACCATGCCATGGAAAGCTTGTTCCACAGATCCCCTTGGCATGAGCTCTTAGCCAGTTTTTCCATAGTCCTGGGATAACCCCTTTGGGACCTCCTCCATTCAGGATGGGCAGCAATCTGATTGTTTACTAAAAGTGAGGCAAACCTGGGCTTAACATGCTGTCTAGTGTCAAAAAGGAGGCAACTATATATAGTAGGGGAAAAAAAAGAAAGATATCAACAGGTAAATTACAAAGAATCTCTACACAAACATATCCAATAATTTTTTTAAAAAAAAGTCAGACAGAGAAGACGGAAATAAATAACTAACCCTTCAGTGCAAAGACACAGTGTATATCTACAAGAAAAACAGCAAACAGAAAACCATGACCTCCTCAAGAAGGCAAAGAAAGGAAGTAGCAACTGACCCCAATGAGACAACAATATGTGCACTCTCTGACTAAGAACTGAAAATAGCAGTTTTAAAGAAACTCAGTGATCTCCAGTGATCTCCAAGATAACACAGAAAAAGCAATTCAGAAATTTATCAAGGAAATTTAACGAAGAGATTGAAATAATTTAAAAAGTAAAACAAATCTTGGAACTGAGAAATATATTTGCTGAAGTGAAAAATTTATTACAGGTTCTCAACAGCAGACTGAATCAAGTAGAGAAAAGAAGCAGTAAGCTTAAAGACAGGCTATTTGAAAATACACAGAGGAGAAAAAAGAAAAAAAAACAATAAAAAGGAACAAAGATCACCTACAAGACATAGAAAATTACCTCAAAAACCAAATCTAAGAATTATTGGTGTTCGAAAGGAATTGAGCAACAAGGAGTAGAAAACGCATTCAAAGAAATAATAACAGAAAACTTTCCAAAACTTGAGAAAGAGGTATATATCCATCCAGATACAGAAAGATCAGGGAACACCAAACAGACTCAACTCAAATAAGGCTATACCAAGGCATATAATAATCAAACTTTCAAAGGTCAAGGACAAAGATGGCATCTTAAAAGCAGCAAGAGAACAGAAGCAAAGAACATATAAAGGAGTTCCAGTTCATCAGGCAACAGAATTCTTAATGGAAACCATACAGACCAAGAAGGAGTGAGATGACATTTTTGAAGTGCTGAAAAGAAAAAAAAAAAAAAAAAAAAAAAAAAAACTGCCTCCCAGGAATTCTGTATCCAGCAAAGTTATCCTTCAAATATGAAAAAGAGATAAATTCTTTCCCAGAGAAACAAAGCCCAAAAGAATTCACTACCACCAGACCCATCATACAAGAAATGCTGAAGAGAGTTCTTTAATCTGAAAAAACAAAAACAAAAACACTAATGAGTAAAAAGGAAACATTTGAAGATATAAAATCCACTGGTAAAATTAAGTACACAGACAAACCCAGAATACTCTAATACTGTAATTATGGTGTGCAATATACTCATATCTCTAGTAAGAAGCCCAAAAGACAAATTGATCAAAAACAATAATACCTATAGCAACCTATTAAGAGATAACTAATATAAAAATATGTAAATTGAGATGACGTAAAATCCAAATGCTGGAGGATGGAATTAAATTATAGACGCTTTTAAAAAAAATTTTGTTCTTTGTTTCTATTCTTTGTGATCTAAGATAAGTTGTCATCTCCTTAAAATAACTTGTTACATCTATAAGATTTTTTTGTAAGCCTCATGGCAACCAAAATGCAAAAACCTATAATAGATTCACTAAAAATAAAAAGCAAAAAATTAAAACATACTACCAGAGAAAATTACTTAACCACAAAGGAAGACAGGAAACATGGAAAAAAGGAAGAGAGCAGTTAAAAACCAACCAGAGGCCAGGCGCAGTAGCTCACGCCTGAAACCCAGCACTTTGGGAGGCCGAGGCAGGCAGATCATGAAGTCAAGAGATCGCGACCATCCTGGGCAACATGGTGAAACCCTGTCTATACTAAAAATACAAAAATTAGCTGGGCATGGTGGCACGCATCTGTAGTCCCAGTTACTCAGGAGGCTGAGGCAGGAGAATCACTTGAACACGGGAGGTGGAGGTTGCAGTGAGCCAAGCTCGTACCACTGCATTCCAGCCTGGCAATGGAGCGAGACTCCATAAAAAGAAAAAAAAAAAAAAAAAAAAAAACACAGAAAACAAGCAACGGAATGGCAGTAGTCAGTCCTTACTTATCAATAATAAAAACAAATATAAATACACTCAATTCTCTAATTGAAAGGGATAGGGTGGCTGAGTTAATAAAGAAACAAGATCCAACTATATGCTGCCTAAAAGAAACCCACTTCAGCTATAAAGACACAGATAGACTGAAAGTATAGAGGTGGAAAATGATATTCCATGCAACTAGAAACCATAATGGGCAGGAGTAGCTATGCTTACATCAGATAAAATAGACTGAAAATCAAAGACTGTAAAAAGAGATAAAGTAGGTCACTATATACTGATAAAGGGGTCAATGCAGCAAGAGGCTATGAAAATTATAAATATTTATGCACCAAACACCAGAGCTCCCAAATATGTAAAGCAAACATTAATAGATCTAAAATGAGAGATAGACTACAATATGATCATAATAGGGGACTTTAATACCCCACTCTCCATAATGCCTGTATCATTCCAACAAGGAAATGTTGTAAATAAACTACCCACTGACCACATGGCCTAACTGACATCTGTAGAACATTTCATTCAACTGCTGCAGAAGATACATTTTTTTTTTTATCAGCACATGGAACATTCTTCAGAATAGACCATATATTAAGCCACAAAATAAGTGTCAACAAATTCAAAAAAGTAGAAATCTTATCAGGTATCTTCTCTGATCACAAAAGGAATATAACAAAATCAATAACAAGAGGAACTTCAGAAACTACACAAACACATGGAAATTAAACTACATGCTCCTGAACAACTAATGGAGAAATTAAGAAAGAAGTTTTAAAATTTTTTGAAACAAATCAAATAGAAATATTTGATTTGCAAAACCAAAATGTATGAGATATAGTAAAAAGCATTACTAAGAGGGAAGTTTATAGCAATAAACACCTATATCAAAAAAGTAGAGAGACTTTAAGTAAACAGCCTAATGAGGTACCTCAAGGAACGAGAAAAGCAAGAACAACCCAAACCCAAAATAAGCAGAAAAAAGAAATAAAAAAGAGCAGGGCAGAAATAAATTAAATTGATACTTCAAAAATACAAAAGATCAACAAAATGAAGACTCAGTTTTTTTTGAAAGGATAAACAAAGCTAGAATAGCTAAGAAAAAAAGAGAGGAGACTCAAATAAATCATATAAGAAAAAAAAAAAAGGAGACATAACAACCGAGACCTCAGAAATACAAAAGATCATTAGCGACTATTATGGACAAGCATACACCAACAAATTGGAAAACCTAGAAAAAATGGATAAATTCCCAAGTACATACATCCTACCAAGAGTGAACCATGAAGAAATAAAAAACTGCAACAAACCAATAATGAACAATAAGACTGAAGCCATAATAAAAAGTCTCCCTTCAGAGAAAACTTCAGGACTTGATGACTTCATTGCTGGATTCTACCAAATATTTAAAGAAGAATGAACACCAATTCTGCTTCAACTCTTCAAAAAAATCGAAGAGGAGGGAATGCTTCCAAACTCATTCTACAAGGCCAGCATTATCCTGGTACCAAAGCCAGACAAGGGCACAACAACAACAAAAAAAGGAAACTACAGGCCAGTATCACTGATTAACATAGATACAAAAGTCCTCAACAAAACACTAGCAAACCTAATTCAACAACACATTAAAAAGAGTATTCACCACGATCAAGTGGGATGCACCACAGGGATGCAAGGATGATTCATCATATACAAATCAATAAATGTCATACATCACATTAACCCAGAATCAAGAACAAAACCATATGATCATTTCAATAAATGCTGAAAAAGCATTTGACAAAATTCGCATCCTTTTATGATAAAAACCCTCAACAAGCTGGGTATAGAAGGAACATACCTCAAAATAATAAAGACCATGTGTGACAAACCCATAACTAACATAGCACTGAATGGAGAAAAAAATGAAAGCCTTTCTTCTAAGATCTGGAACAAGACAAAGATACACACTTTCACCATTTTTATTCAATATAGTACTAGAAGTTCTGGCCAGAGCAATTAGGCAAGAGAAAGAAATAAAGGGCATCCAAATTGGAAAGGAAAAAGGTAAAGTAGAGTTGTTCAAATACGACATGATTTTATATTAAAAAAAAAAAAGATTCCACCAAAAATTGTTAGAACTGATAAGCAAATTTAGCAAAGGTGCAGGATACAAAATAAACATACAAAAGTCGTGTATATATGCCAACAGCAAACAATCTGAAAAAAGAAATCAAGAAAGCAATCCCATTTACAATAGCCACAAAGAATGTAAAATACCTAGGCATCAATTTAACGAGCAATGGAAAACTGTAAAACACTGTTGAAAGACATTGAAGTAAACATTTAAAAATAGAAAGATATTCCATGCTTATGTATTGAAAGAATTACTATGACTAAAATGACACTTCTACCCAAAGCAATTTACAGACTCAATGCAATTACTACCAAAATATCAATTACATTCTTCACAGAAATAGAAAAACTAATCCTAAAATGTATATGGATCCACAAAAGACCCTGGATAGCCAAAGCAATTCTGAGCGTAAAAGAACAAAGGTGGAGGCATTATACTACCTGACTTCAAAATATGCTACAAAACTGTAGTAACCAAATCAGCATGGTAGTGGCAAAAAACAGACACATAGACCAATGGAACATATAATAATAGAGGACCCAGATATAAATCCAGGCATTTGCAGCCAACTCATTTTCAACAAAGGTGCCAAGAACATACAATGGGGAAAGATTAGTCTCTTCAATAAATAATGCTGGGAAAACTGGAAATCCATATGCAGAAGAATGAAACTAGACCCCTATTGCTCATCATACACAAAAATTACAACAAAGGCCGGGCGTGGTGGCTCAAGCCTGTAATCCCAGCACTTTGGGAGGCCGAGACGGGCGGATCACGAGGTCAAGAGATCGAGACCATCCTGGTTAACACCATGAAACCCCATCTCTACTAAAAAATACAAAAAAAACTAGCCGGGCGAGGTGGCGGGCGCCTGTAGTTCCAGCTACTCGGGAGGCTGAGGCCGGAGAATGGCGTGAACCCGGGAGGCAGAGCTTGCAGTGAGCTGAGATGCGGCCACTGCACTCCAGCCTGGGCGACAGAGCTACACTCCGTCTCAAAAAAAAAAAAAAAAAAAAAATTACAACAAAATGGATTAAAGGCTTAAATCTAAGTCCTAAAACTGAAACTACTAGAAGAAAATATTGGGGAAACTCTTCAGGACATTGGTCCAGGCAAAGATTTCTTTGTGTTAGACCTAAAAAATCACAGGCAACCAAAGCAACGGTTGACAGATAGGATTATATCAAGCTGAAAGTCTCCTGCACTGCAAAGGAAACAATCAACAAAGTGAAGAGACAAGCCAAAGAATGGGAGAAAATATTTGCAAACTATCTGTCTGATAAGGAATTAATAACCAAAATTACAAGAAGCTTAAACAACTCAAGAGCAAAAAAACAACCTGATTTTTAAGTGGACAAAAGATGTGAATGGACATTTCTTAAAAGAAGACAGACAAATGGCCAACAGGTGTATGAAAAAAATGCTCAACATCAGTAATCATCAGGGAAATGCAAATCAAAACCACAACGAGTTATCATTCACCCCAATTAAAACAAGACAGGTAGTAACAAATATCGGTGAGAACACAGAGAAAGGGGAACCCTCGTACACTGCTGGTGGGAATGTAAATTAGTACAGCCACTGTAAAAATCTGACAGATTCCTCAAAAAACTAAAAAAAGAACCACCATATGACCCAGCAATTCCATTACAGGGTATATAGCCAAAAGAAAGGAAGTCAGTATATCGAAGAGATATCCGCACTCCCATGTTTATTGCAGTACTGTTCACAACAGCCAAAATATGGAATCAACCTAAGTGCCCATTAATAGATGAGTGGATAAAGAAAATGTGGTATGCAATATTATTCAGCCATAAAAAGAATGAAATTCTGTCATTTGCAGTAACACAGATGGAACTGGAGGTCATTATGTTGAGTGAAATAAGCCAAGCACAGAAAGATAAATATTGTATGTTTTAATTCATATGTGGGAGCTAAAAAAGTGGATCTCATGGAGATTGAGAGTAGATTGGTGGTTACCAGAGACCAAGAAAGGTAGAAGGAAGAAGAGGATGAATAGAGATTGATTAATGGGTACAAATATACAGTTTGATAGAAGAAACAAAATCTAGTGTTTGATAGATCAGTAGAGTGACTATAATTTATAATAATTATCATATGTTTCAAAATGGCTAGAAGAGAATAACTCAAATGTCTATAGCACAAAAAAGACAAATAATTAAGATGATGTACATCCCAATTACATTGATTTGATCTCTACAAATTATATGAATGTATTCAATCATCACCTGTATCCTGAAAATATGTACATCTGTTATGTATCAAAAAAAAAACTAAAAATGGAAGAAACAAAGAAGAGTACAGAGTTTGAAGGGTTCCATGAATTCTTGGCTCAAAATATGCACTGATCTGCTCATCTAGCAATAGGGTTCAATGCAGGATTGTATATCATTTCCCTGACCTTTTTGCTCAAAGGCATTGAAATAATTTTTTATTTAAATTGAAATCTAGTATTGCCCGTTTGGGATCCCTGGTACCTAAAAGTCCCTTCCACCCAACTGAGCTGAAGGTGAGTCCATTTGGCCCCTCCATGCTGATCCCACCGGCACCTACAAGCAGAGTAACTCATGGACTAGGCAACACCAACTCATTGTGATTAACTAGATGGATGGCTCACTGCTTTATTCAGAGTCCTTCCCTGATCCCTGACTTACAGGAAACTTGTCTCTCAGGCCAACACAGTGTTGGATCCAGGTGTGTAGACCTAACATGGGGACAACGTTGAGGTGTCTTGGAGAATAAGTACAGAACTGGGTTATAAGATTGTCCACCAAGAGCTTGAAAAGACAATCTACAGACATGTGAAAGAACTGTAGAGAAAATAACTCATGAAGGAAACTCAAAGTACAGGCATATCTGAAGTAAGAACACGTCCACTAACAAAGGGACTGATAAGCATCCAGGCATCACCCAGGCACTGGAAATCTGAACAACTGCAATTCAATTCAATGACTTCAAAAAAAAATTTAAATAGCCAATTAAAACTTGATGGAAAAGTTTAATCCTACTAATAATCAAATAAATGAAATAAAAATAATAATCGGATTCTATTTTAAGCCTATTTTTAAGTGATGATATTCAGTGCTAACAAGGGTTCTATGAGATGGTCAGACTCACATTTCCTGATAGAAATACAAAGTATTATTTGGAAAGCAATTTGGCCACAGGAAGGGAGGATCCCTAAAATATGCTTTGTTTGTTTGTTTGTTTGTTTGTTTGAGACTGAGTCTTGCTCTGTTGTCCAGGCTGGAGTGCAATGGCGTGATCTTGGCTCACTGCAACCTCCACCTCCTGGGCTCCAGCAATTCTCCTGCTTCAGCCTCCCGAGTAGCTGGGATTGCAGGAGTGCACCACCACGCCCAGCTAATTTTTGTATTTTTAGTAGAGATGAGGTTTCACCATGTTGGGCAGGCTGGTCTCAAACTCCTGACCACAAATGATCCACCCACTTCGGTCTCCCAAAGTGTTGGGATTACAGGCGTAAGCCACCGTGCCCGGCCCATATCTTTTAACCTAAGGAAGACTACTGCTATATTCATATCTATAGCACTGAGAAAACCTTTACATATCAGTTAGGCTTAGGTTTAGCTACGTATAACAGAAATCCTAATGGTAAATGCATAGGTGTTATCTGCCAGGGAGGCTGCAAAATATAGTACTTTAGCTGGACATTATCACTCAAAATAAAATTGAGATTCTGTTATTAAGGAGGAAAGGTAGAATGGATGTCGGGTAGGTATCTAGTGATTTTTGCTTCATTGTCCTAGGGAGAAAATTTGAACTTAAAAAATAATTTGTAAAAAGGAATTGGTTTTCAGAGAAAAGCCTGAATTTCCAAATATAGGAAATATTTGCAATGTGTAAATCTATTCAGTTGTTCTACATAATAAGTAATGTTATTTGAGGAGTTTTTAATGATAGTTGGCCATGCTTATTTCATAATGTCAATTTTTTTAAAAAGCAAAATGGATTATTCTATAGTTTATACTCTCAATTATGCAAAAATCTCAGAAGATTGTTGTTTCATTTATACTTATTTTCATTTTTCATATTTTCCATTCTGAGCACATTTTAAATGCATGCTAAAAAATTGTAGACATTATTTTTAATATGATACTTGATGACAAATTTTCATATTTGAGAGAAAAGATCTCAAATTGGAGATTTCTCATATGTTTCAAACAAAATATAAGGGACCAAGACAGAGCCTGGTAATTTTTTTTAATTTTAAGAAAACAAATCCTATAAACAGTGAATTGGGGAAAGCAAGTCACCTTCAAATGAACTAAACTCATGTTGGCTACAGATCTTATCCTCTACAGAACCAAATGCCAGAAGGAAAAGGACTCATGTTATTGTCCTTTAGTCATCACATCATCACAATCACTGACACTTACTGAGCACTTAATTGAATCTAAGCACTTTTATTTGTTTAACCAACATCTTGTGAAGTCCTATTTTAACAGGGGGTACAGGGACTTATTCATTGTCTCACAGATTGTAAATAATGGAGCTGAAATTCAAACCCAGTGTGATCCCCCTAAACTCTTTGTATTCTGCTAAACATCTATAGAACTTTTTTTTTTTGAAATGGAGTCTCACCCTGTTACCCAGGCTGGAGTCCACTGATGTGATTATAACTCTCTGTAGCCTTAAACTCCTGGGCTCAAGCGATCCTCCTGCCTCAGCCTCCCAAGTAGCTGGGAACTACAGATGCGTGCCACCACTGCCAGCTACATCTATAGAACTTTGAAGGAAAACAAATTGTGGTGCATTATCATCGATGGGTATAGGAGTTTAGAAAATATGCCTCCCTCCCATGTACTTCAATAACTTCTCAAAGTATTTCTGCAAATTACCAAGATATTAATCACAATGAATTGAATAATAGGACATTACAGAAGGAACAGACAGGTGGTAGGCTGTCTCAGAACATCTTAGAACTAAGGGTTTAAAATCAATGACCTCTAATGGGGTAGGATAGATCCTGAGAAGTCCAAATAATGGACTTAACTTGGATACAAAATGTTAAGGCCAAAACAAATTTTCATGTCACAGTTTTAGGAAGAAGTCAGACCTGTCCTTGAGGCCACATGAGGAACATCATTGTCGAGTGTGGCCTGGCTTGCTCGTGGGGGGAATTAGGTTGCAGTTCTTAGAGATGTCCTCTGTGGCCATAGCTGCCTCTCCCTGGGTTATACCCTACTTCTCAGTCTCGTTTTTTGTTTGTCTTTCAGCTGAAACTAAGATCTGCTTCAAATACTACCATGGAGTGAGTGGGGCCCTGCGAGCAACCACCCCCAGTGTCACGGTCAAAAACTCGGCAGCTCCTGTAAGTCTCATTTCTCCATCTGCGGTTACACCTAACTCTCGTCTTTCTTCACTTGCCTATTTTGTTCGTGTGTGTGTGTGTGTGTGTGTGTGTGTACATGTACATACACACATATGGAGATATACTGATAGATTGATTATGAATAAATGGAGAGACACCTCAAAATAGTCAAGAGGAATGAGATCCATAGTCGACCTTATCAAAGCTCATGCTACACTTGTGTGTTAGGGAGGAGCCAAGCTTCTGTATTTTCCTTAGATGGCCAAACGTTTCTAACAGAGACATGTGCAATCACAGCGAAGAAGCCTTTTCTTTGGATCACATTTTTTAATTGTTTGGTTTTAAATATTGATATTTTCTTATGTTTTTATTTCTTTTAGGCTTGTAAATAAATTAATGAAGTGGGATTTGTTGCCTCAGGTTGATTTTAGTCATAGAATTATAACGTGATAGGCCCGGAAAGACCGGAATCTCTCACCCTTCTCTGTGTATAAATGAGGACAGTGGCCAAGGAGCCTAAATAATCTATCTCAGGTCACAGAACTCATTGCAGATCCAGGATTTAAGTCACATCTTTTGTTCCCTGCTGTGTGACTTTGCTCAGGCCTATGGTAATAGATGCCATCTTTCCTAAGTTACAATCCAGTTTTTATCCTTGTAGTGCTTCTCTCTTAGTTCTTAATACATCTGATTAGGCTGAAATGCACTGAGAAATGGCATTCCTTTTCCTTTTCCTTTTCACATAAATTTAAAATGACCAACTGGGGAGGCTGGACAGAAACCAGTGGGGGACTTTGTCATGCTAGTGGAAGTAAAAAAGACTCTTCTTTTTTAACGTTAAAAAAAAAACAGGCCAGGCCCAGTGGCTCACACCTGTAATCCCAACACTTTGGGAGGCCCCAGGCAGGCAGATCACTTGAGGTCAGGAGTTTAAGACCAGCCTGGCCAACATGGTGAAACCCTGTCTCTATTAAAAATACAAAATTAGCCAGGCATGGTAGCGAGTGCCTACAATCCCAGCTACTTGGGAAGCTAAGGCAGAAGAATCACTTGAACCCGGGTGCAGTGAGCAGAGATCGCGCCACTGCACTCCAGCCTGGGCAACAAGAGCGAAACTCTGTTTCAAAAAAAAGAGAGAGAGAGAGAGAGAGAAAGTATTTGACATCAAATATGAATGATTCAGAAAGGACTTTGACTCCAAAAAATATTCCACTTTGCTGCTTTGCAAATCAGTTCTACAGCATCCTGAACTTGAGCTGATTGAGGCCTTGGTAGTAAGCAGTAAGGTAAGCACGCCCGAGACCCAAAGCCTGGCTGAACACTGAACTGGGTTTACCGTCTGGGAACTCAGTGGGAGGTGCAGTGGGAAGAGAGGGAGAGGCACATGTGCTTTTGACGGCTTTGCTGTTTTTCCCTCACTGGCCATGCAGATTGGAACATGATTCCTGTCTGTCTGGGACAGCAGTTTAAGTGTGAGAATCTAGGGAGGTGTCCTCAGAGTGCCAGAACCTCTCTTCCAGGCCCGTTTGTTTGGGCATCCCTCAAAAGACGGTACCCCCTAAAACCAGACAGGTCCTGATACCTGTTAGCCAATCATTGAGGCTGGAGGGACAACTAAGTCCAGGTAGCTTAGGGACAGCTACATTGAGGCAGAAAAGAAAAGGTGAACCAGAAGCTAGGGAGACAGAGCAGGAAGGCATTGAAGACACAACAGGCAGAGAAGGAAGGAGGCAGGAAGTGGAGTGAAGCCAATTAGGGAAAACCCTTCCACTGCAGGCCTGGCCTCTTGCCACTGCGCAGCAGGTCACTGAATGAGGCAGACACAAGGATCCCTTAGCAGGGATTGGCCGTGCCCACTGATGGGACTGGCCTGTTGGCTCAAGGATTGGAGTGGAGAGGAGTTCCTCACTTTCTTCTGCTCTGGAATGATACTCTGGGTGTGTTGGCCAGCCCTGGAATTCAGACAAATTCTTACCTGAAGCAGTTTTCTTATTTAAATAAAGCTCCCTAGAGCAACTGACTTCTCCGAACTCAGCCTGCTGGAGACTCCAGATGTTCACCTGCTGCTTGGACCAGTGCAAAGTGTGACATACATCATCACAGTGTTGTGCAATGTAGGCTTAAAATTAAGCAAGAGGCCAACTGCCCAGAAAATGGCCTCTAAAGTATGATGTACAGTCCCTTAGGGCAGGATAAATTGTCAACAAGCATATGCTCCCCAAGGGCTGCCATCACCAGAAACAAAGACTTGTACCTCAGAAGAGGAAATGAGATGCTTCCATCACACTGTTGACATAAGGTTCAGCAGGTGCCTGATTGCTACTGCCCTGACCTCATCTTTGTCATTCCACGTGAGCTGCTGCTGCTCATACTTCAAACTCTGGCATCTTGAAATATTTTGACATATTGCTGTCATCCTGATTTTTATCTCCTTAATGATTTTCTCACACAAATCAGTAGACACTTGGGTTGACACTTGAATGTACATCCTGCAGACAACTTTTATTCCCCAAGCATGTGAGAGCTCGATCGCATAGCCCCTGTGCCACCAGGGACAAAGAGAGAAATCCTGGGCTCCCGTTGTCATGGTGAAAATGAGTCCCTGGAGTCCCGGGGCAGAAGGCAGCACACACTATCCCACAAAACTGTATTTTCACAGGCAGTTAGGTTTCATAGGAGCCACACTAGGAGGAGCCCCCTTTGTTTGATAGCATGGCACACTTCTCAAAGCTGTTTCTCACGTATTACTCTAGTCGATGCCCAGCACGTCTGTGGAGAGAGGCAGGAACTATCATTCTGGTTAAGTGATCATTTGGCTCTATGGTGATGGAGCAGAACCACATTTTACTTACACTTTTTGCAACCCAGCTCAGTTTGGGTACAATCTAGCAACCTTCCGGGTTAAATAAGCCTTTGCAGTCTGGTCTGAGGACTTGAACACACTGTTTCTAAGGGGAAATGCTATGAAGTTTCCCTAAATCAATTTGTTAATAAACTTGGAGTGTCAACTTCTAGGTTGAGGATTGCTGCTGCTGCATTCATCTCTTATGAAGAGTTACTGTGTATTACCATTATATCACATCCCAAAAGTCACTGAGTTGGTTTGTGACAATACACTAAACCTACCATTCTTTGAAAAGGAGGAACAAGCTGTCACATGCTCCTTTGGTGTAATCAGTGCTTTAACTTTCTGAGCATTGTATGGTCTCACGATGCATCAGTTCTTTTTCTCATTGTCTTGTTCCCTCTCATCTTTGTCTTTGTCCCATGGGCAACGGTTGAGGTCCTTGTTTAAAAAGAGGTTGTCTTCTACTCTTGTCTTGCTGGGGCTCTCATTTATTGTATATCAGAAACTATGATGGATGTGCTTATAGAGATAGATGAAATATAAGCCCTGTCACTGAGAACTCACAGTTACTCCATTATAAATTGTAATACTGTGTAAAGTCTCCAGTACTGGAGTGTGATGTGCTGGTGTGCAGAGAAACCCATGACCAGGCACCTGAAGCAGCTGTGCTGGCTGCGGGAGGAGCGGGCGTGGCCTGAGGCAGGCACCATGAGCGGGCCTTGGCCATGCCTTGAAGACAGACAGGCAAGGCCAGCAGAAGGGATGGCCTGTACAAAGGCATGGGGTGAGAATTGGCTCAGGCCTGACAGGGAAGGAACCTAGTTGTCTTAGGTTTAAAGAACGTGGGACTTATTGTCCCTATATATCCTCCTGTTTTTCATACTTTTTGTGTCTTATTGGGAGCACCTATCATATTTCATATCTTTCTTTCATTTTCTGTAGAAAATCACTGTCAAAGGCAAGCTCTTCCTCTCCTTTTTCTGGCCCTTGCTAACTCCCCCTTGTGCATTACCATTACAGTCTTCTTAAATAAGCCCCATAATATATTTTTCTTTCTCTGATTATACATCAAAAAATAGAAACCAGCCCATCCCTACAGTTTTCCAAAGACAGGGTGGGTAAACTCCTCAGCCCAACACACAGTCCACTGAAAATAACCAGGCTGCTCTGCCGGGTCTGGACCTGACAGTGAGTTTTCACATCCTCCTCTTCCCACTCTCGGGCACCCAGCCGGTGTCATCTATAGGGGCTGCTAGAGGGAGTGGGGGCCCTCCCTTTGCCTGCTGGTTCTCTTACAGTGCCAGAGACTCTGATGCAGTCTGAAGCTGTTCATGTGAGCCAGGTAAGTGAGAGTCCCGAGCATACTGTTCCCACACCTGGTTTATGAGACCCTCCCTGCACAGCGTTCACCTGGCGGTACAGTGGGCCTCCTCCCCACCCATGCTGAGGCCTGGGACTGCAGCCTCTGGATACAGAAAATAGGTAGCTGAGGAATAACTCTGGGAGAGTCCAAGCAATCGGGAAAGGCTACCAGCATGCAGGGCAGGCTGAGGACATGCAGGGCAGAGTAGAGGACCCCGTGCGGGGCCATCCACTCTGGAGTAGAGACTTCTCTTGATTTAGAGGCTGGGTCGTGTATACTCGAAAATATATTTTTTATTTTGTCTTTATCAGCATTAAAATACGTGGAAACCCCATCAGGATTATGTTACACTGGATTATTCTTTTTTTTTTTTTTTTTTTTTTTTTTTTGAGAGGGAGTCTGGCTTCGTCTCCCAGGCTGGAGTGCAGTGGCGCAATCTCGGCTCACTGCAAGCTCCGCCTCCCGGGTTCACGCCATTCTCCTGCCTCAGCCTCCCGAGTAGCTGGGACTACAGGCGCCCACCACTGCGCCCGGCTAATTTTTTCTATTTTTAGTAGAGACAGGGTTTCACCATGGTCTCGATCTCCTGACCTTGTGATCCGCCCGCCTCGGCCTCCCAAAGTGCTGGGATTACAGGCGTGAGCCACCGCGCCCAGCCTACACTGGATTATTCTTATTCTCACCTCAGATTGCTATTGTTTATTTACTTACTTCATAGTTTTTATCTTGTGGCTCTTTCAATGAGAAGTTGGAAGGAAACATAGAGAAGTCCTCTCCTTCTTCCTCCATGTTAATCTAGTGCGTCTGCAACCAAGCTTTTGATAATAACGGAACAGCATAACATTCAAAGTAAAGTTCTTTGCCAGAGAACAAAGAACAGCTGGGTGCAGTGGCTCACGCCTGTAATCCTAGCACTTTGGGAGGCCAAAGTGAGTGTATCACATGCGGCCAGGAGTTCAAGACGAGTCTGGCCAACATGACAAAACTCCATCTCTATAAAAAAATAAAAAATAAAATAATATTAGCCAGGCATGGTGGTGCACGTCTGCGATCCTAGCTACTTGGGAGACTGAGGCACAAGGATCACTTGAACTGTGAGGCAGAGGTTGCAGTGAGCCGAGATCACACCGCTGCACTCCAACCTGGGTGACAGAGCGAGACTCCATCTCAAAAAAAAAAAAAAGGACAAAGAAAAAAGAACAAACTTAAACTATCTTTTCACTAGTTCATGTTTACAGATTCATTGACTTTGTCAGATCCCCTGAGCAAAGTCCTGACACTATCCTCTTAAAAAAAAAAAAAGGCAACTCAACAGGACATTTCCCCAACAATACAGGGTAAATTAGCACTCTAAAATAGGGTCAAGATTTTCCTCCATATCAGTCTGAGTCTCCTGCAGTGGACAAATAATTGATGAATACCCTCCCTTCCCCAAATTCTAGGTTATTACCTTTGGCTATAGTAATATTTTTCTTGGGGATTTTAAAAGTAGATATTTCAAAAAATATTTCAAATCACAATAAAGCAAGTAAGGACCAGCTGCTATGGGTTATAAAATGTCCTGGAAAATACTTCAACCACGTTAGTAGCAAAAGGAATCCACAGGTTGCCGACTGATGGGACCAGCTACCTAGAATTGTTAGACACAAGTCAATTAATTTGGAAGACACCTCAGCTTTATAATAAATGATCTTGAGCCCTTGTGATCTAAAACCCTCTAGTAAATGTCTGGGCAGCATTGATCCTTTGCATGTAAATAAATCATGTATGTAATTCTAGCTCAAGCACTCAAGATTACATTTATTGTGTTTTATCTGTATCATTTGATCTATAGCTCCTACAAATCAAAATGCTTTCTTAAATTCTCCTCTAAGAAAAGGCTAACAGACATTTATGAAAGGAATAAATAAAAAATAGAATATTGTACTGTTTAACTTAGAATGACTTTTTCAGGGGTTTTTCTTACAAGATCTTCTGACTACTGTTAACTGTTAAACTTTGTCTCCTTTCCCAAAAGTCAAGAGTGGAATAGAAAAGGAGTTTCCAAGGGTGATAGAAGTTGATGGTTAGATATCAACTTAATGTATAATTTCTTCTAGCTGAGAATTCACATCACATTTTTTTCTCACTGCTCATCTGGCAAATTGTTTTCTAATGCTTAAAGCCTCTTGCCTCTAATCTTCTTTCCCCAGACCCTGTTTCCACCTCTTCAGCCCTTCTGCTCCCACCTCTCCAGTCCATGCAACACTCTGTCCCTCAACTAGGGAGGTCTGCTCGGAACAGTTATTCTGGGCATCTTCATGTAGCCTGTAGCTTCAATTTCATTTATGTACTTAGTAAATATTTGTCAGTAAGCTCCTTGGGGCTAACCATTAGGCATGTAAAACCAAACAAGACAAATACCCATGTTCATCAAGCCACCTGCCTAAGATAGGGGCAAGTGTGTAGCGGGGAGACAGACAAGAAAACAGGCAATGACCCAGCACTATTCCACGCCTCTGGAGGTGGACAATATAGGGTACTTTGTAAGGACCAATTATGGGCAAGCCCAGAACATGATGCAGGGTTTTCCAGAAGGAGTCAACTGAAATATGCACACACAACAGCCGTGATTTCTGATCAAGCCTTTATTTCTCGTAAGCAAATTTAACCCAGAATATAGTGGCATGTTATTCATAAATGTGTCTCCTGCAAAAGTCCCTTCAGGTTTTGATCAGACTAAAGCAGCGGGGACATTTGTACACTTGCTTTTTGGGCAAGGCATCATATGGACTTGCCCTTCTAGAACAGAAAGAAAGGGAAGGGATTGGGCATCCTCTCTCTAGATAACTTACCCGGCCCTGCTCACAATCTCCAACCTCTCAAAGAGGCATCTTGGAAGTTTAGAGTCTGTCCTAGTCCAGCCTTAAGGAATCTGTGCAGTTTGAGGGGAAGAGGTCCAGACCTCACACTAAAGAGGCATTCTGGGGTCTCCAGTCTGCAGATGCTGTTTTCTGAAACACCTTTCCCACCAGCCATGGTTCAGCTGCCATAGTGCAGGGGTGGGTGGTTTACATCCTTCCTTTCTGGACTCTAAGACACAAAACACCAAATCACATTCTGTGATCCTCAATAGTTGGTTCTAAACCTTCTCTTCAAGTTGCATTTTTTGTGGAAACGACATTAGAAGAAATTTATGGAAAGTAGAAATGGAAATCCTAATGGAAAGTGGAAATCCTTTCTGTGTTTGTAAGAGCCACATTCTGAAATTGGGGTCAGGACATCTATGAAGCACTGGTGTTTCATGGACACATCTGCACATGCTCCTAGAGAATGGATCAAAGGCACTCATCAGATAAACAGGGTTCATGGCTCCAGAAAGATAATGGACTTCTGTCATAGGAAATATCAATGTCACTCTTTGCTGACATAAAGAAAAAATTTAGGGCCAGGCGCAGTGGCTCACGCCTGAAATCCCAGCACTTTGGGAGGCCAAGGCAGGTAGATTACCTGAGATCGGGAGGTCGAGACCAGCCTGACCAACATGGAGAAACCCCATCTCTACTAAAAATACAAAATTAGCCGGGTGTGGTGGCATGTTCCTGTAATCCCAGCTAGTCAGGGGTCTGAGGCAGGAGAATCGCTTGAACTCAGGAGGCGGAGGTTGCGGTGAGCCAAGATCATGCCATTGCACTCCAGCCTGGGCTACAGGAGTGAGTGAAACTCTATCTCAAAAAAAATAAAATAAAATAAAGAGACAATTTGACAGTCTTGGTACTGTTAAAAGTCTACCTTTGCCTTTTTGGGAGAGAACACCTTAATCTTTGGCAGCACTATGAAAGCTGGAATGTTCTTACTTACTACCTAGGCATTTACTACGTGACCTAGAAATTGTGAATGAACACATCAAGATAAATATATTCATGTGACGAGTCTTGACATGAATATATCCAGTGACCTAGAAAAAAGAGGACATGAAAATTAAATGGAGACTCCTTAAACGAAAGGCTTTTCTCTTCTTTCTCTGCAGCAGGGTCCAAATGTTGACTTCTCAGGGATTAGAGGCAAGGAGCTTAGCACAGAATAGACAAAAGGAAATGTTAACTTTCCCTAAAACAAAACAAAATGGATGAGTTCACAGGTGAAGTCTTTCAAATGATGGAGGGATAGATAAATCTGATACAGCTTAAGCTTTTAAGAGCAAAATGAACTAATTATATCATTAAAGAAAAGACAAGCCATCTGAAAAATGGGCCAGAACCTAAAGTTGGTTTTTAGTGGGGGGAAACGCAATGGCCAATAAACACACAAAAGATGTTCCATCAAGAGAACGAGAAGACACATTACAGACTGGAAGAAAATATTTGCAAAATACATATTTGATAAAGGGCTGGCATTCACAACGTACCAAGAACTCATGAAAGTCAACAATGAGAAAGCAAAGAAGCCAATTTTTTAAAAAGGGGCGAAAGACCAGGATAGATATCTCACCAAAGATATACAAATGGAAAATTAGCATATGAAAAGATGCCCAACACAAAATTCTATCAAGGATATGGAGCAACAGGAACTCTTATTCATTGCTGGTGGAAATGCAAAGTGGTAGAGCTACTTTGGAAGACAGTTTGCTTGTTTTTTACAAAACTAAACATACCCTTACCATATGATTCAGCAATCTCGCTCCTTGGTATTTACCCAAATAAGTTGAAAACTTATGTCCATACAAACATCTGCAAATGTTTACAGCAGCTCTATCCATAATTGTCAAAACTTGGAGGCATCTTGGAAGCAAAATATCCTTCAGCAGGCAAATTGTGCAGATAAATTGTGCTACATCCAAACAATGGAATATTATTCAGTACTAAAAAAAAAAAAAACGAGCTGCCAAGCTATAAAAAGACCTGAAGAAATCTTAGCTGCATATTACCAAGTGAAAGAAGCCAATCTGAAAGGCTACATAATTTTACAATTCATCTATATGACCTTCCAAACATAAGGAGACAGTAAAAAAGATCAGTGGTTGTGAAGATTTAGCGGGGAGGGAGGGATGTATAGGAGGAGCACAAAGGATTTTTAGGGCAACGAAACTCTTCTGTATGATACTATGATGGTGGCAACATGTTATTATACATTTTTCAAAACCCACAGAATATACAACACGAAGAGTAACCTCTGATGGAAAGTATGCACTTTGGGTAATAACGATGTGCCAGGGTAGGCTCATCAAGTGTGACAAATATACCACTCTTGGGCAGAACATTGGTAGTGAGGGAGGCTGTGCATGTGTGGGGACAGGGGATATATGGGAATGCTGTGCTTTCTGCTCAGTTTTGCTGTGGACCTAAAACTGCTATAAAATAAATGAAAGGCTATTTTTTAAAATGCTCCAATCAGAAAGCAAAAATTCAAAAGTTTTAAGGTACCCAGGGATGATGAGAGAGAGGAAGAAGCACGTGTACAATATTGGGCCCATTGTTTTCAAGGCAGTTTAGCAAAATTTATCAAATTTATCAAAATTTCTCTTGGGCATATTTGCAAAAGCTATTTGGGATATATAGACAAAATTATTCATCGCTGCATTGTGGGAACAGCAACCACAGGAAAGCCAGTGTCTCCATTAGGGAGACTGGATAATACACCCCAAGGGCAAGAGCAGCAGGGGAGCAGATAGTGATTATGGGGAAAGGTTCTCAATACACTTTTTGCTGATGGTGGATTTTGTTTTGTTTTCTTTTGAGACAGAGTTTCATTCTTGTTGCCCAGGCTGGAGTGCAATGGCACAGTCTTGGCTCACTGCGACCTCCTCCTCCCTGGTTCAAGTGATTCTCCTGCTTCAACCTCCTGAGTAGCTGGGATTACAGGTGACCACCACCACGACCAGCTAATTTTTTTGCATTTTTAGTAGAGATGGGGTTTCACCATGTTGGCCAGTCTGGTCTCGAACTTCTGACCTCAGGTGATCCACCCATCTTGGCCTCCCAAAGTGCTAGGATTACAGGCGTGAGCCACCGAGCCCGAACTCAGTATGTTTTATGAAGTGCGAAAGCAAGGCTCAGAGCAGTGCTTTTAATATTACCCCATTGATGTAGTTTTTAATTAATAGTTAGAAAAATTATTTCTAGGAAAGGATAACAAGAAATGAGTAACAGTGACTACTTTTGAGGATTATGTGGGGGTGGGGTGTGCAGGATTTCACTTATCATTCTGTGCCTTTTCTTTTTCACCTGTTTATATTTATTAACAAAGAGTTATTTTCCTTTTTTAAAACTTGTTTATGTTTTCTAACGATAGATTTCTTTTCTAAAAAATATCACAGGTATTATCAAAATAGTGGCATTGTGGGTTTTTGTGTTTTTTCTGTTAACTATTTTAACATCTATAATTTTTTTGATTTTTTTTTTACAAGGAAAAAGCTCATTATCTTTTTTAAAATATTCCCTTTTCTCTCTTCTCATGACTGGTCTGGCTTTATCTAGATGCTCTAACTTGTAGTGTCACAATTTAGTCCTTGATGCAAAGGGAAAGAATGTTGGCATGTGCTAATATAAGAGTGCTAAAACAGTTGCCACATCCCTCCTTTTCCAGAGCAGGGATCAGACATCCATCAAGTGATATAGATGCCTGTTTAGTCTACCCATCAGCCCCACAGCCATTCCTATGGGAATAATAAACAGAAAAGACAAAACCAATCAATACTGAACCCCATGATTTAATTAAAACCAGAGACGAAGACAGTGCCCAGGCCAGAAATGGAGAGGAATTTCTGATGATTATAATGTCGTTAAGATGCCCGAAACCTGCAGCAGGAAGAGATGGAGGCAAAGCAGACTGAGGGCACTGGGAGTCGCTGCAGGCATCACAGTGAACTCTGCGGTGCCGCCGGTGGACTTCAGTGTCGTTCTGCCTTTTCCTTTTTTTTTTTTTTCTTTTTGAGACAGAGTCTCCCTTTGTCGCCCAGGCTGGAGTGCAGTGGCTTGATCTGGGCTCACTGCAACCTCTGCCTCTTGGGTTCAAGTGATTCTCCTACCTGAATTTTGTATTTTAGTCAAGACGGGGTTTCTCTGTTGGCCAGGCTGGTCTCAAACTCCTGATCTCAAGTGATCCTCCTGCCTTGGCCTCCAAGTGCTGGGATTACAGGCATAAGCCACCACGCCCGGTTCCTTTCCTCTTCTTTCTTTCTTTTCCCTGTCTCATTCTGAAAAAAGAATCTCGCTGGGTTTTTTTGGGAGTTTTTTTTTTTTAAGCTTATTTTTTTCTTCGCGTGTACCTACAAATACAAATTTGAGTAAACTGTGCCTTCTAATGGCTGGGCATAGTAGATTTACATGGTTATTTTTGTGTTTTTTTTTAATTTTTAATTATGGTAAAATATACATATCAAAATTTACCATCATAACCATTTTTCAGCATATAGAGCTCAGTGACACTGCGTGCATTCACATTGTTGTCCAACCATCATCACCATCCATCTCCACAACTTTGCATCTTCCCAAACTGAAATTCGTCCCCATTAAACACCAACTCCTCATTCCCCCCATCCTCGGAGCCCCTGGCAGCCACCATCCTACTTCCTGTCTCTAGGAATTTGACCACACTAGGCACCTCATGTAGGAGGAATCATACAGTGTTTGCCCTTTTGTTCCTGGCTTATTTCAGTGAACATAATATCTTCAAGGTTCAACCATGTTGCCGCGTGTGCCAGAATTTCCTCCCTTTTTAAGTCTGAATAGTCTTCCCTACTATGTATATGCTCTATTTTGATTATCCATTCCACTGTAGGAGGATCCACGGGTTGCTTGATATGGGTATTCCTTGGAGGAAACTCCACTGGTTATTTGGTCAGGAAAATGATTTGTTGTTACATTCTTTGCGTTGAAATAAGTTATCACTCATTTCATATAAAAAGTATTCTGCGGTTCAAATAAAAAGAAACACTAAGAAAATCCATAGAGGTTGGCTCCTTTTGAAATAAATTCAATGTAAAGAAATTCTAGAAAATTACACCTCTTCTCTACATAATTCAAGGGAACATTGTATCTTTGAAACTTCCTGAGAGAGCAATGAATGGTAAGAAGGACAGTAAGGAGATAATGGGTCCAACCTTTTGACCAACAGTCACAGGTGTGTGACTTAGAGACCATGGGAAAAGGAATTACTGAATTAGAAAACAAACTGAAAAAAAAATCATCCCCAACCCAGTGGAAACAGAAGATGAAAACAGAACTTTTTAAAACCCAGAAATCTAATTTATGAACAATAGATGTTTCTAAAAAATAACATACAGAAATATAATAACCAAAGAAAAAAAGATGAAAACATTTTTATCTAAAAAAATACCTAATTAAAATTGAAATTCCTCATATTTCAGATAGCTGGAATTGATATAATAAAATATATATGTAGGTTCATAGTGGAAAATTTAGTAGACACATAAATAAGAAAAAACAATAATAATCCAATACACAGCAAGCTTCCAGAACTACATAGTCCTTCTCACCATTCTTTGCTCTAATAAAGTTTTAAAAATAAAATGTTCTCTTGAATCATGTTGAGAACAATCTGAAATTTCCTAAAATTTCCTTCAGTTTCTTACATTGAATTTACTCCAAAAGGAGCCAAGGGGTTTCTGGAGGAAGAATTTTTGAACTGAAGAATGCTATAAACAAACAGAAGAAACTGTTGGACGCCTGGAAAATAGCAAAAGCCAAGAAAATTTGAATGTTCTCTTCACAGCACAAAGATGTGCTTGGTAAGATGTCTATTTAAAGGGAAAAAAAAAAATTGTTCTCTACCATACCAGTTGTCAGTGATGTGTGACTATGCTGAATACAGACATTCTCAAGCATGTAAAAACAGAGAAATTGCCCACATGTCAAAGCTACGATTTCAGGATTGAGAAAATTGTGGATGGCAGAAACCAGTAGTGAATAAGGAAACTAGTTACTTATAAAGAGATATGCTGAAATGATTGCAAGGATGTATTACTATTTTATTACTTAAATATATATTGTATGGCTTATTATACCAATTAGCTAAATAAAAAATAATAAAGAGGTATTCTGTAACACTTGTTTTTAAAAAAAGCTCCAGGCCAGGCACGGTGGCTCACACCAATAATCCCAGCAGTTTGGGAGGCTGAGGTGGGCAGATCAATTGAGCCCAGGAGTTCAAGACCAGCCTGGGCAACATGGCAAAACCCTATCTCTACAAAAACTACAAAATTAACCAGGCACGATAGCATGTGCCTGTAATCCCAGTTACTGGAGGGACTATGGCGAGAGGATTGCTTGAGCCCTGGAGGTCAAGGCTGCAGTGAACCATGATCGTGCCACTGTACTCCAGCCTAGGTGACAGACGAGACTCTTCTCAAAAAAAAAAAAAAAAAAAAACAAGAAGGAAAAAAAGCTGTTTAAAAATCAAGACTTGCCATGGTAAAGATAACATTTGAATGAAAAAGGCAGTATAATTACTGGTTAAGGTGCATATATAATCATATATATGTATATACACATATATATACACACATACATAAATATACACACACTATTTTATTTTATTTTATTTTATTTGTTTTTATATGAGCTTGATCATCTCCATATAACCCAATAAACCAAACATATACTCACCTATTACAATACTTAACCATGAAACACTAGAGTTTTTAGAATTAAAGTTAGGACCAAAATAAGCGTGTAAGATGTCACCAACTCTAACATTTAAAAAGTAAAATAGTACATGTTCCTTGGGAATACATATAAACAAAAGAAAAATGTCACCGTAATAATCTCACCATGCAAGGATCCTCAGGAAGCTGCAGAAAGGACGGGCTTTTTGATTATTTCTGACTGCAGAGCCAGCAATTAAAATAAGTGTAGCAAGTCTCCCTGGGATGGGGGTAGCCAGCCAGCCTCTGGGCTATGCGGATTCTCCAGGCCATCGGGCACCATGCCCTTTACTCTGTAGGTGCCTGTGAGTTGGCAAAAGTCTAGCTGATTATATCCTGGTTTTTAAATCCTAAATGGCCACTCAAAAAAACTGTTTTTATTAACATTTCACTGAAGGATAAAAAATTTCAAATATAGCTCAGCACAGTGGCTTACACCTATAATCCCAGCACTTTGGGAGGCCTAGGCAAGTGGATCACTTGAGGTCAGGAGTTCTAGATCAGCCTGGCCAACATGGTGAAACCCCATCTCCACCAAAAATATAAAAAATTAGCTGGGCGTGGTGGCAGGCGCCTGTAATCCTAGCTACTCGGGAGGCTGAGGCAGAAGAATCACTTGAACCCAGGAGGTGGAGGTTGCAGTGAGCCAAGATTGTGCCATTGCACTCCAGCCTGGGTGACAGAGCGAGACTCTGTCTCAAAAAAAAAGACATTTCAAATATAAAGATCTTGATTTCAGATTTGTAACTTTCAGCTCCAGCATTCAATTTAGTGGTCACACTCTGGGGGAAAAAAAAGACTTTTCTTCAGGTATAAGTCTTGAGAAAAAGTAAATTCTTACTTCCCAAGGATCTCACAGAGCCAAGTAAAGTTAGTGTGACTTGTAAGCAGGTGAATGAATGTAGCACAGAGGCATTCGGGCAGGTCAGAGATACCTGGACTGTGCTCTTCCCATCCCTGGCCTCACCCAACACGGTGAGACCCAGGCTAGGGAGGAAGGCAGCCCAGGCCCATCTCCTCCCCATACCAGCTGCATTTTCAAGCCTGTTCTGAAGGCAGAATGTTCTACTCTCAGTGCTTTTTACCCTTCTTGCTCTATGAGGACAGGGAAGTTCAGGTTGATGAACAAGTGGATTAACTATGATCAGCTCATTTCTTTTGCTTCAAAACACACGGTAAGACTAACCCAAGGAGCAAAGCCCTCAAAATGCGCTTACTCAAGAGTTTGTGGTTCACTGTGACCTCACCCTGCCCCCTCACAATAATTAATCTCAGGTGCTAGTAGATCATTAGATCCCACTTCTTTCAACCATCTAAACTAGGTGAAAGTGTCCCTGGATTTAAGGTGCTGTAGCTTAAGACAGGATTGGTGCTTTTAGATCAGGGGTTGTCTCCAGTGGGCTGTTTCCTGAAAGAGTCCAAAAAATTAGAATCAAATCCTTGCATATGAATGCACAGAAGTAACCTTTTGTTTCTCTTTGTGAGTTTTTCCTATGTTACTTACAGCAAAGATGGCAGAAGCCCTTAAGTTAATGAAGTCCCCAGGCACGTTGCCAGGGTGTAAAGGCCCTTATCTGTGCTCTCTGCCAATGGGAAGTCGGAATTATCAAGCAGCCCTTGGATCAAAGGGAAGTCTGATCCTGGGGACTTTCTTATGCCTCCCCCAGAGCTATGGATAATTTCCCTGCCTGCATTCTTCACTGCAACTATCTTTTATGAGTAATGGCTGCTCTGGCAGAACCCAAAGATGACTGCATTTCCAAGGAGGTTAGTAGACCCTCAGCATTAATGCTCAGTTTATGGGTACAATGTAGTTATACATCCAAATCTATACATTTACACATAGTCACTAATATATAGTTGCTGTTTTAAAGAGTTGAGTTTAATTGGAAACTACTTAATTTTATCGGCCAAGTATATAATATGTATATATGTGTGTTACACTTTCAGATTTAAAAAAAAACTTGCTTGCTTAAAATTGTCAACATTAAATTTTTGTAATCTAGTTATTCTAATCTAATCGTTTTCTTTGTAGACCTTTCATTTCTAGAAGTTTCTAAGTCTCTTTAGTTTGCCTTTTATTAAGGACTTAGAGAGCCAATATGAGGTGATTTTGCTCTCCTGTGTGCACAGTGACTACTGGATGAGGAGAGAGGAGAGGACTTGTCAGGAATAGGATTATTCAAGAACAGGAGAATCTGACTTTTCAGAGACCAGCCTGTAACAAAGAGCTATCTAGAACAATCACATGGTTTCTGAGCGGAGCTGTCTCAGATAACTTGCTTTAGAAAGATTCTGCATTGTCCTCTCAGACGTCTCAAATACACATGGTTAAAACCCTTTGCACTTTCAGCCAGACGCGGCAGCTCCAGCACTTTGGGAGGCCAAGGCAGGTGGATCACTTGAGGTCAGGAGTTCGAGACCAGCCTGGCCAACATAGTGAAACCCCATCTCTACTAAAGACACAAAAAAAGTAGCTGAGTGTGGTGGTGCGCACCTGTAATCCCAGCTACTCGGGAGGCTGAGGCACAAGAATAGCTTGAACCCAGGAGGCAGAGGTTGCAGTGAACCAAGATTGTGCCACTACATTCCAGCCGGGGCAACAGAGTGAGACTGTCTCAAAAAACAAACAAAATAAAAAACTCTTTGCACTTTGAACAGGAAAGAAAATAGGGACAACCTACCTTCCAGGCATAGAACGTGGGGTGGTTATTTCTTATGGGGGGGTCGGTGTGCCCTTGCTCACACAAGCACTGTGTTGGACTAATAGGCATAGGAAGTTAAGAGCATGACTGAAATAAAACAAAACCCATCGCTCTCACCTGGCAAAACCCACCCTCGTTAAACTTAATTCTCCGTCCACTCTTTGCTTGCATCCAGGCAGCATAAGAATGTTCTTTTAATCTTATGACCACAGATCTCAAGCTCCCTTTAAAGCTCACTCCCAGAAGCACTGCGCCTCTGTGTGGGGAGAAGGCTGCTTTACACTTCCATTTTCCTCACACCTAGAGTGCCCTTCCCTCTCTCACCGAGAGTGAAGGCAATCAGAACACACCCAGCCTGCCTGCACACACACTCCTATGCTGTGCCTCCTTCCAGTGACGACTGTCTCAGGCCAGCCTCTCCATTTGCACGTGGGATCCCATCCCATCTTGTCTTTAAGCACCCTTGATCCTGAAAGTAGCTGCTCCTTCTCCTGCGTATTCCAGTCTCCTCTCCGCTCCATCCCATTACATAATAATTACGCTCAGAACTCTCCAGCGGCTTTTTCACCATCATTCCTGCTGCTCTGCCCTTGCCTGACACTGCCTCCTTCTTTTCCACCTAATTCCAGCCTCAAGGGTCCTCTTTCTGACCCTTGAATACAGCAAGATGGTTCTTCCCTCAGGGCCCTTGCACTTCAGGGTTCTCTGCTTGGGACAATTACCCCAACTAAATAATTCACTCCCTCCCCACATTTAGATCTTTTTCCCAAATGTCGCCTCCTGGGAGAGGCCTTCCATAACCACCCTGTCTAAACTATTCTCCACACAGGTCTTTATTTTCTCCAATCACTATTTTCATTCATGGTGCTCGTGTTGTAATTGTGTTTGCCTCCCTCCCAGAGGGCAGCCTCCAGGGGCAGGGATGTACCTGCCTGTCCTCTTCAGGGCTATTCCTTATCACCCACCAGAGCGGTACCCGACACAGCAGACGGCCCATAAAACATTTGTATCCAACAAACATGGGTTATTCCCTGGCTCGGCCACTTAATAACTTGGTGGCCTTGGGCCTCAATTTCTTTTTTGTTGAGACAAGGTCTCATTCTGTAGCCCAGGCTAGAATTCAGTGATGTTGTCAGGTTCACTGCAACTTTGACCTCCTGTGCTCAAGCAATACCCCTGACTCAGCCTCCTGAGTAGCTAGGACTACGGCACATGCCACCGCACCTGGCTAATATTTAAAACTTTTTAAAAATTTTTGTAGAGAGGAAGTCTTGCTTTGTTGCCCAGGCTGGTCTCTAACTCCTGGGCTCAAGTGATCCTCCTGCCTTGTCCTCCCAAAGTGCTGGGATTACAGGAGTGAGCCACTGTGCCCAGCCTCTTTGAGTTTCTTTTGCTCAACATTACTTTTGTAGGATTAATCCATGTCGTGCTGTAGTTTTTCATTCTTTTGTGTGACTGTACCAGTTTATTCTACTGTTGATGGACATTTGGGTTTAGTATTGCTGCTATGAATATTTTTATACATTTTTTTGTGAATATATGTGATTTTTTCCCCCTAGATGAAGTTTTGCTCTTGTTACCAAGGCTAGGGTGCAATGGTGCTATCTCGGCTCACTGTAACCTCCGCCTCCTGGGTTCAAGCGATTCTCCTGCCTCAGCCTCCGAGTAGCTGGGATTACAGGTGCCCACCACCATGCTCGGGTAATTTTTTGTATTTTTAGTAGAGACGGGGTTTCACCGTGTTGGCCAGCTTTGTCTCAAACTCCTGACCTCAGGTGACCCACCTGCCTCAGCCTCCTGAAGTGCTGGGATTAGAGGCATGAGCCACCAGGCCTGGCCAATATATGTGACTTTTGTTGGGTATATAATTAGGGTGAAATTATTAGTTCATGGTTTATGCATATAATTTTTAATAGATTCTGCTAAAGTTTTACAAAGTGGTTTTACAAATTTACACTTCCACCAGCAGTATATGAGAGCTCCAGTTGCTCCACATCCTTGTCAATACTTGATATTGTCTTTTTATTTTTAGTTGTGAAAGGGTGTGTAGTAGTATTGCAGTGTAGTTTTAATTTGTATCTTCCTGATGATTAATGAAGCTGAACATTTTCTCGTGTTAGGGACCCCAGATTTATTGGCCATTGGATTCCTGCTTTTGTGAAGGGTTTGCAAAATCTTTTGTCCTTTTTTCCCACTGGGCTGTTTACTTTTTTCACGTTAATTTGTAGTTCTTTGTATATTCTGGATATAGTTCTTTGTTATGTATCTTCTACCTGTGGATGGCATTTTAGAAACTTGGTGCTATGGTGAATTAAAGTTCTTACTTTTATTTATTTATTTACATCTTTGAGACAAGAGTCTTGCTCTGTTACCAAAGCTGGAGAGCAATGGCTTGATCACAGCTCACTGCAGCCTTGAACTCCTGGGCTCAAGCAATTCTCCCACCTCTGCCTCCTGAGTAGCTAGGACTACAGGCACATACTACCATGCATGGCTAATTTTGTTTTGTTTTGCTTTGTTTTTTGGGTTTTTTTTGAGATGGGGGCTTGCTCTGTCACCCAGGCTGGAGTGCAGTGGTGCGATCTCCACTCACTGCAACCTCCACCTCCCGGGTGATTCTCCTGTCTCCTGTCTCAACCTCCTGAGTAGCTGGGATTACAGGCATGTGCCACCACACCAAGCTAATTTTTGTATTTTCAGTAGAGACAGAGTTTCACCATGTTGGCTAGGCTGGTCACAAATTCTTGACCTCAGGTGATCTGCCTGCCTTGGCCTCACAGAGTGCTGGGATTATAGGCGTGAGCCACCATACCTGGCTGATAATTTAAAAAAAAAAAATTTATAAATGGGGTTTCACTATGTTGCCCAGGCTGGTCTCAAACTCCTGGCCTCAAGCAGTCCTCCTGCCTTGGCCTCCCAGACTGCTATGATTACAGGTGTGAGTCACCACACCCAGCCGAGCCTCAAATTCAGGATTTATAATGGTATGGATAGATGATAAAAATAGAAGCCCCTTCAGAGGACTGTGGAAAGTGTGTCTGAGGATGCAGTGAAGCAATGCCATGATGCTCTCAGCCCTTGCCCCACATGGGGTAACTACCCAGTAAAAGTTAATTAGTACTGTTTGTGAGCCTTTCTATAATGTTTCTCTCTGGGACTACTCCAGCTCTCTGGTTACAAAAATACATAGATTTCAACATCATGGAGAAGTCAAATGCATATTTGGACAACATACAGAAAACTGGAAAGTGCAAAAAATAATGAGTTACTGCCTATAAGCAGGAGCTTCATTCCTCATTCAAGATGTTTCTTTTAAAGGAATTTACTGACCCTAGAATAGTATCTGTGAGATGAATAGACAGTGGATCTACCCCACCAGATGGAAGGATGGATGTGGGGGGAGGGGTTGGATAAATGAGTAAACTGAGTGGGTGGATTGCACATAGTTCAAAATGATGATTGAAATGTGGATTTATTATTATTTTACTTTAAGTTCTAGGATACATGTGCTAAACATGCAGGTTAACATAGGTATACCTGTGTCATGGTGGTTTGCTGCACCCATCAACACGTCATCTAGGTTTTAAGCCCCACATGTATGAGGTATTTGTCCTAATGCTCTCCTTCTTCTTGCCCCCCACCACCCAATAGGCCCTGGTGTGTGATGTTCCCCTCCCTGTGTCCGTGTGTTCTCATTGTTCAACTCCCACTTATGAGTGAGAACGTGTGGTGTTTGGTTTTCTGTTCCTGTGTTAGTTTACTGAGAACGATGGCTTTCAGCTTCATCCATGTACCTGCAAAGGACATGAACTCATTCTTTTTTATGGCTGCATAGTATTCCATGGTGTATGTGTGCCACATTTTCTTTATCCAGTCTATCATTGATGGGTATTTGGGTTGGTTCCCAGTCTTTGCTGTTGTAAATCATGCTACAATAAACATACATGCACATGTGTCTTTATAGCAGCATGATTTATAATCCTTTGGGTATATACCCAGTAATGGGATTGCTGGGTAAAATGGTGTTTCTGGTTCTAGATCCTTGAGGAATTGCCACACTGTCTTCCACAATGGTTGAACTAATTTACACTACCACCACCAGTGTAAAAGTGTTCCTATTTCTCCACAGACTCACCAGCATCTGTTGTTTCCTGACTTTTTAATAACTGCCATTCTAACTGGCATGAAATGGTATCTCATTGTGGTTTTGATTTGCATTTCTCTAATGACTAGTGATGATGAGCTTTTTTTTTTTTTTTTTTTTTTGAGACAGAGTCTTGCTCTGTCGCCCGGGCTGGAGTGCGGTGGCAGGATCTCAGCTCACTGCAAGCAATGATGAGCTTTTTTTCATGTTTGTTGGCCACATAAATATCTTCTTCTGAGAAGCATCTGTTCATATCCTTTGCCCACTTTTTGATAGGGTTTTCTTGTAAATTTGTTTAAGTTCCTTGTAGATTCCGTATATTAGCAAATATTTCTAAGAAAATGCAGTTGACCCTTGAACAACACAGGAGTTTAGGGCTCCCAATCCCCCATGCAGTCAAACATTTGTGTATAACTTTTGACTCCCCCAAAACTTAACCACTAACACCCTGTTGTTAACTAGAAGCCTTACCAGTAACATAAACAGTGATGAACATATTTTATATGTTATATGTATTATATGCCATATTCTTAAAGTAAGCTAGAGAAAAAATATTAAGAAAGTCATAAGGAAGAGAAAATATATTTGCTAGTCATTAAGTGGAAGTGCATGATAACAAAGGTTTTCATCCTTGTCATTACATTGAGTAGACGGAAGAGGAGGAGGATGAAGAGGAGGAGCTGGTCTTGCTGTCTCTGAGGTGGTGGTTTGTCTGCAAGTTTTTTCAAATTGTTGCAAACTGCAAAATTTTTTCAAATATATTTATTGAAAAAAATTCAAGTATAAGTAGACTCACACAGTTCAAACCCATGTTATTCGAGTCAACTGTAATTTGATGAGAATCACTATTGGTTACTTCCAGAGCACAAGTGAGTGTTGTTTTTGGGGTTCTCCACCTACCCCCTGGAAATGCAGAAGAAGGTAGGTGTGAAGTTCTTGGATTCTGACCAGTATTTAATGAAAGATTAACTCACTCATCCCATGATCCAGCAACCTGTGGGTAGCAGGGAGCTCCAGAGACACCTCTGGAGGGAATGTGGCAGCTGCTGCGGGAAGACAGAGCCCCAAAATGGTGGTGTGCCTGGGGCTGGCAGCAAGCCCATCCTTAGACCTTAGAGAGCTTCTCCTAAGTATCCGTGGGGCATGTCCCAGGACAAAAGATGTTACATTAGCAAGAAAAAATACCTTTGCCTAAAACTTATTTATTTTTAGATGGGAATACAACTTAGAAATTTTAAAGCAAGTCAGTGGGGGGAAAATGTTTGCCTTTAAAAAAAATCATTTTCGGCTGGGCGCAGTGGCTCAAGCCTGTAATCCCAGCACTTTGGGAGGCCGAGACGGGCGGATCACGAGGTCAGGAGATCGAGACCATCCTGGCTAACATGGTGAAACCCCGTCTCTACTAAAAAATACAAAAACATAGCCGGGCGAGGTGGCGGGCGCCTGTAGTCCCAGCTACTCAGGAGGCTGAGGCAGGAGAATGGCGTAAACCCAGGAGGCGGAGCTTGCAGTGAGCTGAGATCCAGCCACTGCACTCCAGCCTGGGCGACAGAGCAAGACTCCGTCTCAAAAAAAAAAAAAAAAAAAAAAATCATTTTCTAGGCGTCTTTTCATTGAGTGAGGAGTAAATATTACCACGTTTTCGCCGTTACACTCACATGGATGAGCCATGTCCATTCTTCTTTAGACTATCCCTCAAAATTGCTCATCTATTCAGTGAGAGGGAGTGGGTGGCTAGAAAGAGCTCTATGCAAAATGTAGCCCTTGTCTTCACTAAGCAGACTGTCTGACCCAGATGGAATAGCAACCGACACACTTCCTGTGATTTCATTTACCCAAAGGCTTTGCAGTCGTGTGGTTTCATCGCTGTTTTAAAAAAGTAGAATCAAAGCAGTTTTTCCCTCCAACCTCATATGCTTAGATGCAAAGAGCTAACTCTTATCACTCCTGCATCCTTAATTGGACTTGGTGATAAAGGCCAAAACCCAGGTCTGGAAGGACAGTAATTATAAGGAGTTACATAATTTGTAAGAAAAAGATCCTGAATTCGAAGAAATGGGTTCAACCCAAGGGGCGTCTCTCTTTCCCTCAACACCCTCTTCCAATCGGTCACCAAGTTCTATCCATTTTATCACTTGGCAGTCTCCCCTCTCCCCTCCCCTCCTGTGTACTGACAGACAGGGTTTGCGTCATTGTCATCACTCAGACACTGTTACAGCTGCCTCCAAATTAGTCTCTCTGCCTCTGTCTTCTGCCCTCTAATTTTGTGGTTCACATCATTGAGTATACACTGGACTCACCTGGGAGCCTTAAAAAGGACAGATGCCCAAGTCCCACCCACCTCCCCACCCCCAGTCTGACTTACATGGTCTTGGTAAAGCCTGGGGCAGCTCCCACACCATGGCAGAGCCGTCCCTCAGAAAGGCTGATCTCCAAGAGTTCATGCTGCCCTTGCTAACAGAAGAGCAAGGCCACTTACACAATTCGTGATTTCCAGAAGATGAAGACTGGCCACAGTTTCCCAGGAGAAATACAACTGCTGTTGGTTCTACAATCGGGTAGATATTTCTCCCAAGGCAAAAGAATATGTTGAAAATGAGCTTTGGATCATAAAGGAAATCGCTTGAAGAAGGTTGTATTCCTTTCCTATTTTGTTGTGTTACAAATTATCACAAAGTTAGCTCATGGGTCTGTAGGTCAGAAGTCCTGGACAGCATGGCTGGATTCTCTGTTCAGTCTATTGTAAGGTAAAATACCTGAAATCAATGTCAGCCAGGCTGAGTTCTCATCTGGAAAGTTCTATGGAAAAGCCTGCTTTCAAGCTCATTCTTGTTGTTGGCAGAATTCAGTTCCTTGTGGTTAGGACTGAAGTACCTGTTGCCTTGCTGACTCAGCCAGGGGTCACCCTGGGTCCTTCACGCTGCCCACATTCCTTGCCACATGGTCCCCTCCATCTTCCAACTAGCAATGGTATGTCAAACCCTTCTCACCTTGAATCTTTGACTTCCTCTCTCTCTTTGACCTCTAGGTCCAGATTGAAAGAGTTTGTGTGATCAAGTCAGCGCCTTATAATCTCCCTTTGTTAAAGTCAGCTATCCTAATCCCAAAGTAATTCACAGTCCCTGGACACATACACCACAGAGGCAGGAAATCTTGGGGCCCATCTTAGAATCCTGCCTACTTCAAAGGCTCAGAAGGGTTCCCCAGTCCTTTTGGTATTTGGAGGTTGAAGGTGGAGGACAAAAGAGAAGAGCCAAGCAATCCCAACTCAGCCCAGAGTTTCTAACTATCCACACGATACAGAAACCCACTCCCAGAGATGTGCAGGAGCCCTGAAGAAGCAGTGCTGCCCCAGCTCAAACAGCTTACCCTACATGAGCTGCCAACACTTGCCCCTAGATCCAGCCTGATCCCAAAGTAATCAGGGAGATACTCCTACCCCCCTGCATGTTTCTCCTGTCTTCCAATGAAACCCTTGCAGAAATTCTGCCCCACTCACGTCTTCACCAGCTTCAGCTGTGTTACCCGTCATCTCAAGCTGTAAGCCCTCATCTCAAGTCCATGGACTCCCAAATCAGCTCAGATGAGGGAGGAATGTGTCTGTCAGCGCCCTCGCCTGGGCCAGCTGAAGGGTGTAGAAGCTAACAGAAACTCACCGCACTGCGCTTTTATTTTTTATTTCACATAAGGACAGGTTTTGTTTACAAAATAATTAAAATAGCAGCTTGACATGAATTCCTTAGAAAACGGGATAGAAACATAAGGCCAAGACTACCCACATATTAAATCAATCCAGATGAGTGTGGCATGCCAGGCAATGCATTTGTTTTCCTGAGATGTGTATTTCCAATAGAGTCTGGATGGGCAGAAACATGATCCAGCTGTTTAGAAGGCACTGAAGCAGCTTCCAGAACTGAGTTTTGGTCCCATCTTTTCCTCACAGCAGCTTTTTCTTGTCATGAAACCAGCCCTCATTCTCCCACTCCCTCTCTCCCCCGCACCAATCCCATTGTTCTCCCTTCCCTCCTCACGCAGCCCCCAGCTAGCTCCTTCCCTTGGACTGACTTCAAATGGATCGAGGTTATGGAAGCCGATTCCTCTTCACTCTTCCTGTTCTACCTTTTTCTAAGTCTTACAGGATCCAGGTCTTTCTCTGTTGTCTTTATTCATCAAAACTACCACAGTGTTGGTGTCTTTCTGATTAAAGGACTCAGGTTCCTCAAGTTTGAAGGAGAAAGTAAGTGGTGGTTTTTTTTGTTTGTTTTTGTTTTTTTTTGAGACAGAGTCTCACTCTGTTTCCCAGGCTGGAGTGCAGTGGCACAATCTCAGCTCACAGCAAGCTCCACCTCCTGGGTTCATGCCATTCTCCTGCCTCAGCCTCCTGAGTAGCTGGGACTACAGGTGCCCGCCACCACGCCCAGCTAATTTTTTGTATTTTTAGTAGAGACAGGGTCTCACCGTGTTAGCCAGGATGGTCTTGATCTCCCGACCTTGTGATTCACCCGCCTTGGCCTCCCAAAGTGCTGGGATTACAGGCGTGAGCCACCGCACCCGGCCTGAGAAAGTAAGTTCTAAATGCTTTTTACAAAGGAAGCTTTCCTTCTTGCTTCTGCCTGTATGTTTATCTTATTCCACAACTGACTAGAGAAACAGGACCATCCATCTTCAGGTCTTTTACAGACTTGTAGACATGCAGAAAATGCTAACAGCAGCAAGACATTTACATATGAAGCCTTTTAAAAGAATATAAATGTACTATACTGATAACTCATAGGTGTTAGACACAGACCAATGCTTTTTGTTGGTTTTCAGCTTATGGTATATTTATAACTCTTCTAAGCTGGACCAAATGATCTAACAAAGGGCAACAGATTTCTCCTCCACAGTGAATGGAGGGTTCAGGATTCTGGGCTCTGGCCCTGATTTGTGTGGTGTGACCAGTTATGTGACCTCGTGGGCCCCTTGATTGACCAGCTTATGCTTCACATTTTTCATCTATAAAGGAATCGGATATTAGACAATCTGCTAACATAATTCTTAATGTTAGAAGTCAGAGGTTAAAAAACAAATACGATATAAATAACAACGTTAGCCTGATTTAGAGCATGTATTATGTGACACTTTTATACACATTATGGCATTCAGTTCTCAGGAGAACTCAGTGAGATAAGGTTTATTATGATCTCCATTTGATGGAAAAGAAAACTGAGCATTAGAGCGATTGATTGCCTCACCCTAACACAGACAGAGGAGGAGCTGGCAGAGAAGGGGATGTGCAGGCTCCAGCCCGGCTACCTCTCAACACCGTATTGTACACCTGCCTGTGACCACCTCAGTAAATGCTCCCAACCATCCATCCAATCCACATTCAGGGAATTCAACATCCATTCCTGAATTGTTTATCTCTTTATGAAGAAGGAATAAAACATGACTTGGTTATCATGCAATATAATAATGGCCAACATCACATTTGTAGGTCAAATGTTCAGGACAAGAACTGCAAATTCAAAAGCTTCCAGGGAGCCAGGTCAGTATCACACGTCATCAGATCTAAAATGCCATGGACTTTCAGACCAACCATTGATTTTCATATTGCCAAGCTAGAAAAACTTTCTAATTTGAATTACAAGATTTATCAGTGGTATACTGTATAATGATAGTCAAATGTGAAGCAGTGGGTGCTTGGAATTAAAGAAGCAGTCACAGGACACCTGGGGACGTGTGATGCTTATGAAGAGGATACTATTTCTCAGCCCCAGGGAGTTGCTGCTGGATATTCTGTGCGTTTTTTTTTGTTTGTTTGTTTTTTTCTGAGACTAGCCCAGGCTGAAGTGCAGTGGCATAATCTTAGCTCACTGAAACCTCTGCCTCCTGGGCTCAAGCAATTCTCATGCCTCAGCCTCCCAAGTAGCTGGGATTACAGGTGCGTGCCACCATGCCCAACTCATTTTTTTATTTTTAAATTTTTAGTAGAGATGTGGTTTCACCATGTTGGCCAGGCTGGTCTCAAACTCCTAACCTCAAGTGATCCACCTGCCTCGGCCTCCTATAGTGCTGGGATTTCAGGCATGAGCCACCGCATCCAGCCAGCATTCTGATTTTTTAACAGAAGTCTGAAATCCACATTTTAAGTAAATCTGATTTTTAAAAATATATATGTTAAAAATTATTTTTTTAAAAGCTGAAACACTCTGTGAGCCAAAGAAACCCCATCAGTTTGCCACGCAGCCCACAGCCCAGCCTTCCCTGCGCCAGGTGGGTGCCTCTTGATAAGTTTGAAACAGGTAAGAATGATCGTCCCCTTCATAGGCCGAGGGGACAGCTGGCTGGGTAATGGTCTCCCAGACAAGAAAGGAGTGGGGCCTGGACCAAGGTGCCAGTGATGGGGATGCAAAGAAGCAGGTCATTGTTTCTGGTGGAAGATGCAGGCCCAAGTCCTGAAAACAAAAGCCTATGTGGCCAAGGGGTCGCCAGAATCTAATTCTCATGCTCAAAGTCAGGGAAAGACAGTTTTGAGGGTAGGTGAGGTTTAGTTAGAGACATCTTTAATCTTTCCATTACCATTTAAGAGAGGTAGAGCTAGTGTGGTCCCTCCAGTGCCAGCGTCAGCGTCACCTGGGAACTTGTTAGTGATTCATACTGCTGGAGCCCTCTCCAGACTTGCAAAATCAGTCCTTCTGGGGGTGGGCCCAGCAATGTGTGTATTATCAAGCCCTGTAGGTGATTCTGATGCGTGCTAAAGTTGGAGAACCTTTGCACTACAGCAGATGCCACTCAATTATTTTTTAGGACTCAGTACAATCTATGTCCTCACTTTTAGAACAGTCTGCACTACACAAGAAGCTATGTTAGAGAAGAACCACTTTATAGCCTAAGAACCATCAGGGAAAATCTACTATTGGATTAATCTCAGCTAGCATTTTCATTTGCGCGGTGCTTCTTACACATTCTCATCATGTTGTTGTTGTTGTTGTTGTTTTAAAGAGACAGGATCTCATTTTGTCACCCAGGCAGGAGTGTAGTGGTGTGATCACGGCTCATTGCAGCCTTGAACTCCTGGGCTCAAGGGATCCTCCTACCTCAGCCTCCCAAGTAGCTGGGAATATAGGTGTGCACCAGCACGCCCGGTTAAATTTTTGTAGAGATAGAGTCTCACAATGTTGCCCAGGCTGATATTGAACTCCTGGCCTCAAGTGATCCTTCCGCTTTGGCCTCCCAAAGTGCTGAGATTACAGGTGTGAGCAGCCCACCTGGCCCCTTCATTACTTTTAGTAAGTTAAAAGCAGCAGCTCTTTGCCTGAAGGAGCTGTACTCCTGGTGCTAAAATCTTGCAGGCCTGTGTGGTCAAAAGCAGAGTAAAGAAAATCATTCCTAATTAACTCATTTCTAATTCGCACCATGAAAGCTATAGGATAAATGCCTCATTTTTCCAACCCCTCTCTTTTTCCCCATAGTGATTAGCATAAGAGCCCTGAAATTAGGGAGCCTGTGCCTCATCTTCAAGGTGGTAAAAAAAAAGCAACAGCTGTGCAGACTCTGGAAGCTGGCTTGGTGATGATGGCGTCAGAAAGCAAAGGGAGGCCACGCATGGTGGCTCATGCCTGGAATCCCAACACATGGGAGGCCAAAGCAAGAGGATCACTGGAGCCCAGAAATTCCAGACCAGCCTGGGCAACATAGTGAGACCCTGTCCCTACAAAAAATTTTTTAAAACTTGCCAGGCATGGTGGTGCACACCTGCAGTCCCAGCTACCCAGGAGTCTGAGGTGGGAGGACCACTTGAGCCTAGGAAGTCAAAGCTGCAGCGAGCTATGATGGTGCTACTGCATCCAGCCTGGGCAGCACAGCAAGCAACTCTTTAAAACCAGCAGAGTTGTGGAAGCAGAATATGAGCAAAATATGAGCAAAAGAGATGCAAGCAGCCAGGCTAGATCTGAGGAAATGGCACCAGGGGGTTAATAGACTATGGAATGGGGCTGGTGAGTTCTGAAACTCTTGTTTTAAGTCTTTCAGACCATTGATTCATCTCAAGTGAATTTTGTGAAGTTGTGGCAGGCCAGGTCTCACTAACACAGGTCTCCATTACAACTGTCCCAGCACTGACTGAGGACCTAGGTTAAACATTAAACGCTGATTGAGTCAGTGCCCTTTTACAATGGCTGGAATGTAACAAAGAGCCCACCAAGAGTTTTGCCTAGGCTTTTCCTGGGTCCTGAAGCATGACAAGATAACAGGACCGTTTTAGAATTAAACAAGTTTTGTTGGGGGTCTGAAAAAACTCCCCAGGCCTCCACAAACAAGTTTATTGGGGTCTAAAGGAACTCCCCAAACCTTTATAATTTGGCAGGAGACAAGATAAGGGTAATCACCCTAGCACCTAGACCCATTTAGATTAAATAAACTTACTGAGACTCCAGAAGAAGGTCTTCAGGACTCAGACCTTAGTTATAGATTAAAAGAAGTTAATCACTTACGTCTTTAGATGAATGCACACTTACACATAGACATATAGCTTGGAAGGTATGGAAGTTCTGGAAAACTTTGTAATTTTGAGTTGGTCTGGTGATAATTTCCAGATCTTCTCCCTGTAACTGGTTACAGAAATAAAAACTCGCTTCCTCCCCAGTTCATCTGTATCTTGTTATTGGGCCACGAGAAATAACAGCCTGACCCTCAGTTTGGTCCGGGAACAAAGTCATTGAATTGTTCTTAGCTCAGCTTTCACATTTGTAAGTGGGAGTGGGAGTGAATGATACCTAATACTTAAGCAGTTAAAATAGTGCATATGGAAGAACTGACTCTGTGCTTGGCACATGATTGCCACTCACCTGTGTTGCTTTCCCCACCCCTTTGATGGGCCTTCTTCTAAGTCTTTCATCTAAAGTGTCCCTGAGGTTGGGGAGATTGCCTTGGGATTCAGTTGGCTTATGTTTCTTTTGTTTAGGCCCCTAAGTTGGCTTTACCCTTTCAGTTTACAGGTCTTTCTGTTGGAGATCTTGAAATGTGCTGCCTCCAACAGCAAGCAGTTAGAATGACACACATATAATAAGGGTCTAATGAGGGAAATGAACTCAGCAGTGCTCTGTAAACGAGGGTAAGGTGTGTTTACTTGTCTACCATTTACTTGTTTGAACATCTCAGAGATTTGGAGGTGGAAATGGAACTTGGGCCTTTGGTTGGTTTGCTTTTTAGTTTTTGATTCTTGTTCTTTTAAGGTGGCTTGAGGCCTATCCGATTATTTAATAGACTTCGTCTTGGAGGTAAAAGATACTGAACTTTAGAGGAATCCCTGGATCTCTGATGCAAAGTAGAACTCATCATTCCCTACTTTTGGCTGCCAATACACCGCTGCTTACATATTATTGATAATGTAATGATATTTGCACCTCATTTTTAGGTTCCATTATTATTATGGAGCCCTATACTATTCATTTACAGGCAAATCAAAGTTTTCTGGGCCAGATGAATAAGACTCAGTGACATAATGAATTTCAATCTCTGCCTCATTGTCAATGTAATTGTTCTGTAACTAAAACAAACCTTGTCAGCATGTTTAGGGGAAATAATTCTGTAATTACTTGAGAATAATTGTGAGTATGTAAATGGAGTTATCACATCAGAATTGAGCATAACGTGGCCACACTCCTATTGGAAATGCCATGTGCAGTAACGGGAGCAGCCCCAGCTTTTACCCAAAGGAAGTAAACCCAGGTCTGGGCCATTCCAGGAGGCAGCTTAGAAAGTTCTTTGAAATCTCTTGCTTTACCTTCCAAATGCACGCTCATTTGGCATTCAGTCGTTTGGCATTTCTTCATATTTGTTCTTAAAATAAAAATAATTTTACCCAAAATTTTGGGTAAAATGATGTTCCCAGGCAGGCACCCTTGCCCCTGAGCATAGCTGCTTACCTCTGGGAACAGAAGGGGCCTGTCTGAGAAGCCCTGATGTCCTGGGAGGCTGGAAGACCTGGGATATAGGTCAACACACATATATGACTGTGTGATTAGATGCTGCTGTGTATTTTTAGCAAACCACCTCATCTTTCATGCAGTGATACTGTGCAAAGAAAGGGTAAAATTTGAATAACATGCTGGAGAGTAAAGGCCAAGGGAGCCCTGTCAACTGAGCTATAGTTTCCGGACTGCTGAAACAGAAGATCCCCCGCCAGGGTGAAAAGATATGATCGTCACACTCTTTTACTGAATTGCAGTTTTAGGGGTGTTCAACAGTGGTGTGAATTTATATTTACAACTTTTCAAAAGGCAATTGTAAAGAGAAAATGAGAATGAGAGTAGGAGAGAGAGGCATCTGAATTAACCTCAAAGCCCTTATTTAACTCCAAGAGCTTCTCAATACCCTGCAGAATCTTCTACACCCCACAACAGATTCAGTTTGGAATCTGTTAAACCATTTGCCAAGTAGGCTCTGTTGTGGAAACATTTGGGTGCAAGACAGACACAGTGAAACTGCCAGAGCTTCGTCAGAGAGAGAGGGGCAGCAGGACCCAGCACCAAGCAGTTGGAACGGCAGTCAGGCATCAGACAAGCCTCAGAGCAAGGGAGCTTGTCAGCCCTGAGAAGACAAGCCATCTCCCTGACAGGCCTGCAGCCTCAGGTTGCTCCAGGGTGAAACTATTTGGGCTGAATCTTCACGTCATTTTCACAGTCAATAAACTGTAAAGAGTCTGTCTGTGAGTACAGCACATTTCTCAACGTCAAACATGCTTGTGCAACGCATCTCAAGCAAGAAGTCAGGATGTCAAACTCCCTAAGACTGGGCAAACATGTTTACTTCCTGGAAGATGTTTATTACGGCTACCATTCCCTCCATTTTTGTATCATCAGTGTGGTGCTTAGATGACTTTGTAAATGATGTTAGTAAAACTCCAAGAATTTAGGTAGAATTGTATGGAGACTTAAGTGATGTGTCTCCGCACTGAGCTTAGTAGCTTTCGGAAAATATACCTTTTCTTCTTCTTTTCTTTTTGTTTCATCTACAGACCTGTTTTTGATGCAATAAAGATGAAGAGGCTTCTTTGTAAATACTCTGAATGCCAGCAGAGGAATATTTAAATATGAAGAACCAAAATATGTATGCTTTAAAAAGGAAGGAATAAATGTACCATCCTTTGTTATCACTGCATGTTTCAGCTCATTTCAGCTTAGCATGAAATATGCAGTTTAATCCTACACCTTTTTAAAAATATACATTGGAATGCACATACTCTAGACTTATAATTCTATAAACTATAATTATTAAGATGATAGTTTCTATTGTTCCCCCAAAGAACTTATATTCTTAGAAAGAGACAAGCTTGGGGTGGACATTTTAAAATTAGAATTAGGAACCAGAGGCTTTAGCCATTGATTGTTAATTGTCCTGGTGGTGCAGTATAGCACTGTGAGGAGGGGTGGTCAGCATGCAGAGGTCTCCCACAGCCATGTCCAGGCACAGGCTTGCAAGACAAGAAAAGTCCACAACATTAAGGAATTTGGAAGCCCTGATTATGCCATGAGGACTGGCCACCTTCAGAGTTAAGAAGAGCGTGGTCTAGCCTGAGGATGTGGTCTCTGAACTGATAGCTGATTTCCATTTCTTAGTGTCAGCCATCGATGGGAATAACAAACAGAAAGGAGGAAGGAGAGGGCCCTCTGATGTGAAGAAGGCTAATTGTTATCAAAATCCCAGGGGTTTGTTCTAGGTCCCATTGCTCCATGCATAGAAAACCAATCACTGAGACAATGAGTATTGCCAGGAAAGAAGGTTTTTTATTTGGGTGATGTTAACTGGGAGAATAGGAGTTAAGTTTCAAATCCATCTCCTTGACCAACTAAAATTGGGGTTTATATATCAGGGAAGGAATGTAAAACAGGAACAAACGAGGAGTCTAAGGAACTAAGGTAGACGAGTAAGTGGTCTGGCATCCATTGGTCTAGATCTGGGCATCTGGTGAGTTTCAGTCTCTCACCTGAGAGTCAGTTTCCTGAGGAAGGAATTCCAATGAGACTGTAACTGCCCAAAGGGTGCACCTTGCCCACTGCCTAGGCAAAGCCAATTCATCAAGACAGGGGAATTGCAATAGAGAAAGAGTAATTCACACAAAGCCAACTGTGTGGGAGACCAGAGTTTTATTATTACTGAAATCCATCTCCCTGAGCATTCAGGAAACAGAGTTTTTAAGGATAACTTGGTGGGACAGGGTGGGGTAGGGGGTGGGGAGGTGGAAGCTAGTGAGCCAGGAGTGCTGACTGGTCAGAGATGAAATTGTAGGGAGTCGGAGCTGTCTTCTTGCAGTGAGTCAGTTCCTGGGTGGGGGCCACAAGATCAGACGAGCCAGTTTATTGATCTTGGTGGTGCCAACTGATCCATCAAGTGCAGGGTCTGTGAAATATCTCAAACACTGATCTCAGGAGCAGTTTAGGGAGGGCCAGAATCTTGTAGCCTCCAGCTGCATGACTCCTAAACCATAATTTCTAATCTTGTAGTCCTACAAAGGCAATCTAGTCTCCTAGCAAGAAGAAGATCTGCTTTGCAAAAGGGCTGTTACCATCTTTGTTTAAACTATAAACTATAAACTACGTTTCTCCTAAAGTTAGTTCAGCCTATGCCCAGGAATGAACAAGGACAGCTTGGAGGTTAGAAGCAAGATGGAATCAGTTAAGTTAGATCTCTTTCACGTCTCAGTCATAATTTTGCAAGGGCAGCTTTAAGACAAATGTAAGTTTCAAGTTTTCATAACATCTCAGGACCTATGAGAGTTTTGACTCACCAATCCTGGCCATGTTTTACTCTGATTCTTATCAAATGAGACTCTAAGGGACAGACATGTGTCAAAGAGTGTGACAGTCTCTTATCTGGCCTGGTTCAGGCCTGGCCATTCCATATGTCACTCCATTGGTTGGCTCCCTCTGCTGAACAGCCCAGGATCCCTGAGATGAACATCACAGTTGGGCCTCAGGGCAATCATACCAAGATTTGTCCACAAGCTGCAGCCAAGCTCACAGGCTCACCAGGGACACCTGCTTCAGTTGAAAAGATGAATAATAATCCCTTTGTACTCCACCTGGCTGAAGTGTGAGCCCTGGGATGCCCAGTCATTACTCCTGGTCTCATATCAGGCAGGTTGATGTGAATATCCAATCACAACCTATACAGCATCAAGAATACTAAGAGAAGAAAGAAAAAGACTGAACCCACACAACCTACAAATAATGAGACTCTGAACAAGAGATTACGGATATTTTCATTTTTCTCTTCCTAGTACAGATTATCTTCTAAAAAATGGACACTGGATTTGCTTAATACCCAGAGTTTTAAAATTATTTTCTGCAAACATACAACACTTGCAAAAGTAAATAGGAAGTACCTTCAAATACCCAAAATCATTTCTGAATAAAACCTTCCTAGAAGAGAATGGGAGGAAAAACTCTAGCTATTTTGATTAACCTATTACTAAATATTGAGCAATGATGAAAAACAAAACATTTTAGCAACATTGTTTTCAAATACCTACTAAACTCCAGATAATCCATATAGCAATTGTGTTCTGAAATTTCCCAGGAAGGCAACTGATTAATTAAGAGAGAGCTCAGAAGAGCTGCTTAATGCCACATTCAGGCTCCTCCCCAGCAGTTTCCTGGAAATCCCTAAATAATAATAAGTGGAGATGCAGCAGTTCAACACTCTACTTTGCTAAATGGAAATACATTATAATTACAATAGTAAACATCTATTGACCTATCATTCTAGTGCCTTAGGCCCTGCTTTAATAAATACTTTTTGCAAATTTGAATGTGAAAAGACATTGTTTGCATAAGTAGTTACAAAGGGTCTTTTCTATTACAGTAATTATGTTTGTTGATTTCCATTTTCCTGAAAAGTACCCATCACCCCCACTAGCAGATCCTCTACTACTGGGAAAAACATTAGCTTGCTAGAAGCTTGTCTTAATCAATAGTTACCCAGTGAAATCACTGTCTTCGTTGCCTGTAGCTGGTAAAATAACTGTGAATAAGCATGCTTGTGTTGAAGTGTGAATATCCATTTCAGTGTTTGTTTTGCTTGTCTCCCATTTTCCTTCTTTTTACAGATTTTTAAAAGCATCGGCACTGATGAGACTGTACAAGGACAAGGAAGTCGGAGGCTGATCAGCTTCTCTCTCTCTGGTATGTTTTGCTCACCTAGAGACTTTGTGGAGAGAATAAGAATGTCAACCGAGAGCGAGGACACTCGCTTCCATTTCACTCTTACCTACAAGTCAGTCAACCTCTCTGTGCCTCAGTTTCTCAATCTGTAAAGCAAAAATGTTTTTAAATCTGTTCAATTTCCCTTGACCACATAAAGATAATAGAGAGCTTAGGAAGTAATAGATGTGAAAGCATGTTGAGATGATGGGAAGAGAGGCTGCAGTTCTACCTTTCCCCCAGGGCCACACAGCAGTAGTTGAGCATGTACTAGGGGAGGTAAGGAAAACCTGGGAAGAGATGCAGCTATTCAACTCTTTGTCTAAACAAAACCTCACATGGAGCACAACTGGCAAAACAGATAACTGAGCCGCTCAAAAATGCACATTCATGGGAAAAAAATCAGTGGAATCCAATTAAGTCTGTTAACTAATAATATTTTTGTTTAATATTTAAGAGTAAGTTAACGTTTTAGTGTTCATGAAGGTACCGTGGTTCTGTCTGTCATGCGTGTCTGCATGAAGAGAGTTCACCAACAGGCTTTGTGTGAGTAACAAGGCTGTTTATTTCACCTGGGTGCAGGTGGGCTGAGTCCTAAAAGAGAGTCAGCAAAGGGTGGTGGGATTATCATTAGTTCTTATAGGTTTGGGATAGGCGGTGGAGTTAGGAGCAATATTTCATGGGCAGGGGGTGGATCTCACAAAGTACATTCTCTTTTTTTTTTTTTTTTTTTTGAGACAAAGTGTAGCTCTCTCGCCCAGGCTGGAGTGCAGTGGCCCGATCTTGGCTCATTGCAAGCTCCACCTCCCAGGTTCACGCCGTTCTCCTGCCTCAGCCTCCTGAGTAGCTGGGACTACAGGCGCCTGCCACCACGCCTGGCTAAATTTTTTTGTATTTTTAGTAGAGACGGGGTTTCACTGTGTTAGCCAGGATGCTCTTGATCTCCTGACCTCATGATCCGCCGGCCTCAGCCTCCCAAAATGCTAGGATTACAGGGGTGAGCTTCTGCGCCCAGCCTGCAAAGTACCTTCTTAAGGGCGGGGGAGTATCACAAAGTACATTATTGCAAGGACGGGGAGGGAGTATTGTCATAAGGTCAATTGATCAGCTAGGGTGGGGCAGGAACAGATCACAATGGTGGAATGTCATCTTTTGTGGTTCTTCAGTTGCTTCAGGCCATCTGGATGTATACCTGAAGGTCACAGGGGATATTATTGCTTAGCTTGGGCTCAGATGCCTGACACCATCATATGTTAATAATGGGACAAACTGGGCAAAGGGTATGTGGGAAATCTTTGTATTATCTTTGGAACTCTTCTGTAAACCCAGAATTATTTAAAAATTAAAAGTTCAGGGCTGCGCGTGGTGGGCGTGGTAATCCCAGCACTTTGGGAGGCCAAGGTGAGCGGATCACCTGAGGTCAGAAGTTTGAGACCAGCCTGGCCAACTTGGCAAAATCTCATCTCTGCTAAAAATACAAAACTTAGCCAGGCATGGTGGCGGGCTCCTGTAGTCCCAACTACTTGGGAGGCTGAGGCAGGAGAAACACTTGAACGTGGGAAGTGGAGGTTGCAGTGAGCTGAGATTGCACCACTGTACTCCAGCCTGAGCAACAGAGTGAGACTCCATCTCAAAAATAAATAAATAAATAAATAAAAGTTTAAAAGAAAAACTGAGCTGTTCTGGCTAACATGAGATATACAAAGCTCAGGGCCTCACACACTCAATCCCACCCTAAACAGTCTTTAAGTGGACACAGCGGCATAAAGCCTGAGGATTCTTTTGAACAACAGTTGGAAAACTACTACCTTAGCTTGTCAAATCAACAGATGTTGCAGGCCTTGAATGCCAGGGGTCACAGACATGAAGTGCCTGTGCCTCCTTGGGAGCTACACTGTTAACTGGGCTTTTCAAGTCTAAGTGAGCCCAGTAAAGCAAATATGTTTTGATCCATTGACAGTGTTAGCATGTGTATAGCTAGGCTGAAGAAAAAAAAAAGAAGAAGAAAAAACTTGTAACCACCCAATGCGTTTACCTTACCCACTGCCTAGACATAGCCGATTTATCAAGAGAGGGGAATTGCAATAGAGAAAGAGTAATTCACACAGAACCGGCTGTGCAAGAGACTAGAGTTTTAGTATCACTCAAATCAGTCTCCCCGAGAATTCGGGCATCAGAATTTTTAAGGATAGTTTGGTGAGTAGGGGCCAGTGAGTCAGGAGTGCCGATGGGTTGGGTTGAAGATGAAATCCTAAGGAGTTGAAGCTGTCCTCCTGTGCTGAGTCAGTTCCTGGGTGGGGGCCACAAGATCAGATGAGCCAGTTTAGCCACCTGGGTGGTGCCCGCTGATCCATCAAGTACAGGGTCTGCAAAATATCTCAAGCACTAATCTTAGGTTTTACAATAGTGCCATTACCTCCAGGAGCAATTTGGGAGTCGTCAGAATCTTGTAGCCTCCAGCTGCATGACTCCTAAATCATAATTTATAATCTTTTGACTAATTTGTTAGTCCTACAAATGCAGTCTAGTCTCCAGGCAAGAAGGGGGTTTGTTTCAGGAAAGGTCTGCTATTGTTTTTGTTTCAAAGGTAAACCATAAACTAAGTTCCTCCCAAAGTTAATTGGGCCTGTGCCCAGGAATGAACAAAGATAGCTTATAGGTTAGACACAAGATGGAGTTGGTTAGGTCAGATTTCTTTCACTGTCTCAGTTATAATTTTGCAATGGTGGTTTCAGCTCACTAATTTTGTACTTCTAAGGCAAAAGCTAGCAACTCCTATTGAAATGCTTAAGAAATAACAATTATTAGAACCAACCTTCAAAAACAGTAAAAACAAGGAATGCTGCACAACTATGTGCCAGAAACCAAGAGGAATTATCACTAACCAAAGCTCCAGTGAAGTCCAAGTCGTGAAGCCCAAGAGGAATGCCATGCACGGTGAGCAGGGCAGGGCTGTGGAGGGGACAGTCTCTATTCCTTCATCTCTGCTTTGCCTCTGCCACGAGGACATGGGCTCACAGACCTACCAGAGGAGGAAGCCCCGCCACCACCACCCCAACTTGGTTCACAAAGCTACTTTATAAGGTGATCAGGGTTGGTTCATCTCCTGCAGTCCCCAAACACATCACTTTTCCTACATTTATTCCAAGACAACAATTCCCGGCAAAGGAAAGTGACTAGGGATATAAAGTTAGTAGCTAGCAGAGCAAGCTTGGAATGGTCATGGATATATAATGCTTAGTAGTTGGCTATGTATATGTGTATTGTGTTCACTATGTCTGCCTAGGACAAAAAGCAAATACTGCTGAAACTATCCAAATAAATTCCATGCAGCCAGGCATGGTGGTTCATACCTATAATCCCAGCACTTTGGGAGGCCAAGGCAGAAGGATTGCTTGAGCCCAGGAGTTTGAGACCACCTGCGTAATATAACAAGATCCCATCTCTACAAAAAGTTAAAAAAGCCAGCCATGGTGGCATGTACCTATAGTCCCAGCTACTCAGGAGGCTGGGGCAGGAGGATCACTTGAGCCCAGGAGTTAGAGGCTGCAGTGAGCTCTAATTGTGCCACTGTACTCCAGGCTGGGTGACAAAGCAAGATCCTGCTTCAAAAGACTAAAATAAAAATAAATTCCATGCCTCAAAAAAAAAAAAAAGACAAAACAGAAAGATCAACAAAGCCCACAAAATATCAAAAATTTGCTCCATGCTGGTCAGCTCTGAGTATAAGAGCAGAGCTGAGGATTCCAGCAACAACCAGTTGGACAACCAAACTCACTAAAGATGGACAAATGCCAGGACCACATGACATGCTCATAGGTAAACAATAGAAATTTTTACTTGAACAATGTGTGGAGAAAATACTCTACCCTATTAAAAAGTTGAAGACTATAATACTCAAGAGGAAAAGAAACTATTCTATTGACAGATACCTACTAAAGAAAACTAAAATATTTATCACTCATCTGCTTGTACCCTCAACAAAATAGAGGGAAGTACAGAGCATATTAACTAAGAGATCAAAGATGAGAAAAGATGATAAGGGAGTTTTTTAAAGCTTGCAAAAATAGAAACTTAGAAAGTCAAGTGTATTTGCTTTCTCTTGCTGCTATAACAAATTGCCACCAATTTAGTGGCTTAAACAACACAAATGTACTCTTACTGTTCTACAGGTCGGAAGTCCAGAATGAATGTTAAGGGACTAAAATCAAGCTGTCAGCCAGGCTGCTTCCTTCTGGAGGCTCTGGTGCAAATCCATCCCTTGCCTCTTTCAGCTTCTAGGGGCTGCCAGCATTCTTCGGCTCATGGCTACATTGCTCCAATCTCTGCTTCTCTCATCACATTGCTGTCTCCTCACTTTGCTCTTCCTGCCTCCATCTGACAAGGACTCTGTGATTACATTGCACCCGCCTGGACCGTCCAAGATAAATCTCTCTACTGCAAGACACTTAACTTAATCACTCTGCAGAGTCCCTTTTACTATGTAAGGTAACATATTCATAGGCTCCAAGGATTAGGATGTGAACATCTTTGTGGGGTCTACCACAGTCAATAAGAGATTTAAAATAAACTCTAAAAAGTACAATCACAGAATTAAAAGCCTTCAAAAGCAGTACAGAGCACAAGCACCACTACAGAAAGGGAATCAGTGATATGACAGTCTCTTGAGAGTCTCTCCCAGAAGGCATCAATGAAGGGCAAAGCCCAAAACGGATGAGGGAAAAAAGATGAATGGCACATACAGAGCCAACACATAATCAATGTTTTTGATGAAGAAATCAGAACAAACTGAACAGAAACAGTAATAGAAGAAAACTTGCTTAAGTTGAAGATAATTTTGAGTATTTAAATTAAAGAAGACCATCAGGTGCTCAGAAAAAGAAATGTATATGAAGAGACCAACACCTAGACAAATCTCATTTAAAAAGATTTTTTTTTTTTTTCAAATATAGCCATGGTAGACGTCTGGGCTGAAAATGCATGATACGTACAAAAGAACAGTCCTCATGCTAATCTCAGACTTGTCTTCTGAGATGCCAAAATAAAGAAGCAAAGCCTACCAGGTGATAGGGACAGGAGACAGGGAAATACAGGACAGAAGAGGGCAGTTCCCCAGCAAAGGCCCCACCCTCAATCCCGGAGACCCACGGCCCTAAATGGGAACAGGCATTCATGTTTTCACACCCAAATGTTGCCTTTTGGCCCGCCATGCCCCTCTTTCTTGTACCCATATAAGCCCCATATCCCAGGCTCCACAAGCAGATGAACAGAAGAGCAGAGCAACAGAAGAGTGGCACGGCAGAGAAGGAGAGAAGAGAAGGAGCATCCGAATGTTGAGGGGAGTTCAGCTGGGGAAGGTCGAAGAGGAGATCAGCTGAGGGACAGCCAAACTCCAGGGGAAGATCATCTTCCCACTCCATCCTCTTTCCAGCTCCCCATTCATCCTGCTGAGAGCTGCCTCCACCAATCACTAACACCCCTGCATTCACCATCCTTTGAGTTGGTGTGTGATCTGATTCTTCCTGGACGCCAGATATAAGGACCCAGATACCAAGAGGGCAATGAGTTGGTTAACACTTAAGCCACCCGCAGACAGCAGAGCTAAAGGAGCACTGTAATGTACCCACTGGGGCTTCAGGAGTCACAGACACCCTCCCCTAGATGCTACCTCAGGGCTGGAGCCCAAAAGCACTCACCCCAGCTCCTGCACCTGCCTGTCTGCATGTTCCCTCTCCCGTAAGGGGTTTGAGCATAGGAGCCACACCCCTGTTGCATGTCCTGTGTGGGGGAGGGGGGGTCAGGGAACTCTCCCATTTCACAAGTTCTAAGAGGAGAATTTTTTTACCCAAGATTTCCATGTCCACCAGATTTTCATTTATGTGGGAGGGCAAGAGGAACACCCTCAGGTTTATAAGGGCTCAAAGACTCCACCCTTACACCTCACTTCAAAATAATATGTGAGCATGTACTCCAGCATACGGAGATAAAATCCAAGAAAACTTGAGAATTGGAGACATTGCAATATAAAAAGACTGATTTTCTTTTTAGGGTTTGAAAGGAGAAATAACCAGAAAGTAGATGATGGAATTGCCATCTTAGAAAGCTCCAAGAGTACAATGAACATATCAAAGCAAGATTGCTCATGCAAATGCTTTAATTGTCAAGTCTTTTTATATTTCCTGTTTTTACCACTCCCTGGAGGTAACACATTTTCTAGGTAAATATTATCACTTTAATTTTCAATGAAGTGCACTTTTAGCATTCTAACTGAAAAAATCAGAAATGCAAACAAAGATCTATTTACAAATATATTGGAGACAACTTAAATATTCAAAATTAGAGCTTGGTTAAATAAATTACCATAGAGTCAATTTATTAAATACTGTATACCCTTAAGAATTGTGTATACAAAATGTTCTAAAAGGCATGGGAACATCCTTATGATGTTGTTGGTGTGGGAAATAATTTTTCCTCTAGTTTTCTTAAGTTCTTGGCTGAGGACCCCCTGTAACAGAAGATAGATTAATAAGAGAAAAACAAACAAGTTATTAACATGTATATCTTATGTATACATAGGAGATACCCAGGGAAAATGAGTAAATCTCAAAGATATGGTTTAGAATTTCAGCTTATATAATGTCTTCAACAAAGAACGGTTCAATTTTTAGTGAAGTGACAGGGCAAAGGAAAAGGACTTTGAGTCTTCAAGGGCAGCAAGTTCTGGGAAGGCTATGGTATGGTAGATAGATGCTGTTTAGTACAGTTTATTATGCAGATTCATCTGGTGCTGTCTCCTGGTTGGTACTAGTCTGAAGTCATCTCTGGTGATCAACCTTTGATCCCCCTGGTAGAAAGCAGAAGAGGGACACCTTTGTAAATTTATGCCCTGCTTTTGGGAAAATAGCAAGAGGGCAAAGAGCTTTTCTTTTATCTACTTCTTCTCAGTTGTCTTCAGCTCTAAATAATCCTTATACCAAAGTCACAGATTTTGGGATGTTGTTTCCCGGGCTCTCACATATAATGGGGTGATGTATTCTGGTGTCTTACACATATAATGCAAGTCAAAAGAAAAATCTTGGATGCAATAATGAATATGCAATATGTTCTCAACCGTGCAAAGAAAAATACTAGGAGGAAATAAGGTTTGGCAAAGGTTGCCACTGGTGGGGAGGGGGTACTTACTTGAAATAAATAATTATTTCCATTAGTTATTTGAAATAACTTTAAAATCCTATTTTTTATTCTCTATTTTTAAGTATTATAATAAATGTACATATGTTTATCACCAGAACCAAAAAATACAGGCAAAAATGAGAGGAAATTAACTATTCTCCTTTAACGTAGCATTTACTTCTGGAAAATTCTAGGACTCTACATGCTCTTATGGACATTTCTCCCAACAGTCTCATAGTGGAAAACATTAAGACCTGAAAGAGTTAAATTGGTTTACTCAAAGTTACAAAGTTCAATAGTGAGTGTTCCCAAATGACTAGCAGTCCAGTGCCTTTAAAATTATACCTCTTATTGCAGCAGTTTTCAAATACTTTTATTCCATGAAACGTATATCTCATTGAGTATTCAGACTGAATTTAAATACATAAGTCTTTATAAAGGAAAGTGTAAACATTTGCTGAAGGACAGGAAAGAAGACCTGTACAAATGAAGAAACATGTGCCCTTGAGTGGAAGTCTCTGTTTTCTAAAGCTACTAATTATCCCAAAGCTAATGTATAAATTCATTGCAGTTCTAATAAAAATCTAAGTGTTTTGAAGGGAGTTATTAAAATTTAATAAGATTCATCTGGAACAATAAATGGCTGAGTGATAAAGAAAGGTGTTTTCTTTTTTAAAAAAATAAGAACAATAAGAGTGACTTAATTTAGCAGGTATCAAACATTTGATAAAGACATGTTGGTGCAGATATGGACAAGTTGTTTGATAGAACAGAACAAAGTGTATCGAAAAAGACTCATTTATAGTTGAGAATTTAACCAATGCCAAAGTTGACATTTTTATAAAAAGACAATATAACAGATTGATTAAAAGCACAGACTTTGGGCTGGGCACGGTGGCTCACACCTGTAATCCCAGCACTTTGGGAGTCCAAGGGGGAGCACCCTAGGTCAAGAGTTCAAGACCAGCTGGCCAACATGATGAAACCCTATTCCTACTAAAAATACAAAAAATTAGCCAAGGGTGGTGGCGAGCAACTGTACTCCCAGCTACTCAGTGGGTTAAGGCGGGAGAATTGCTTGAACCCAGGAGGCAGAGGTTGCAGTGAGCCAAGATTACACCATTGCACTCCAGCCTGGGCTACAAGAGTGAAACTCCGTCTCAAAACAAACAGACAAACAAAAGCACAGACTTCGGAATCAAAGAGGCAGGTTCAAATCTTATCTCTGATGTCAACCAGCCCTGACAATCTGTAAGCCTTCATTTTCTCTTCCTTGTATTAAGGATATAATATCTACCTTGTGGAGTTTGTGGTCAGGATTAAATCAGAAAATGTATTTTAAGTGCTTAGAATGGTTCCCAGAATTTAGTAGATAGCAAATAAACGGTAGGTGGTGGTGGAGGCAATGGTAGTCACTATTTTATGATGAATTATATATATATGTAACATATATATGTAACACATATATGTATATATGTAACACATATATACATATATATATATGTCTTTCACACTCTAATAAGTCAGGGTCTCCAAGACCACCCCTAGGTTCAACAATTTGCTAGGAGGACTCACAAGACTCAGCATCTAGTTACACTCTTGGTATGAGTTATTACAGTGAAAGGATACTTAGCAAAATCAGCTAAGGGTAAAGGTGCTTAGGGCAAAGTCTAGAGGAAGCCAGGAACAATTTCCAATGGGCCTCTCCCGGTGGAGTTACACAGACATGCTTCATTCCCCCAGGATGAACTGTGACAACATGTGGAAATGCTATCTACCAGGGAAGCTTCTTAGAGACAAGAGACAGGGTTTCTACTCAGTGAGGTGTTGGGGGACAGTGGGGGCGGTACTGGTCATGTGTGCATCTTCTGCTTAGCCCACACCAAACTTCCAGCCTCCCAGAAGGAAAGCAGTGTTCACCATAAGCCACATCATTTACACAAACACTTTAGGCACAGTGAGCCACTCTTACCAGTTCTGGGAAGGTAGGAGCCCTCTTGAAATCCAAGTTTCTAGACATTAGCCAAGAGCCAACCAAATAAACAGTTGAGTAGTCTCAGGCTGCTATGTTAACTTCTGTCTACACATATTCCTGCAGATGTGGCCTGGGTTTTGCAAATTTCTGTGATGCTTGTACTTCCTGCCTTCTTTCTTTCATTGGCAAGTGTGGGGGTGAAAGTGACTCCACTGTGGATGTGAATCCACTGTGTTGACTTCTGATCACCCCCAGTCCTGTGAATGCCTCCTCTTCCTACTTTATCCACTGTCTCTAGTGTAAGAACATGTCAACCTTGATGTTATGGCAGAAACAACAGGCTGTAATGCAGGCAGCATTCCTGCCTGTTCTGGAGGGCTGCCTTTCATTGTCTTGCACAGAGCAGTGGCTTATGTACCCCTTCCCTATGGTACATAAGCCCTAGGTCTGGCGAGTAACAGTGCAGAGATCTACCAGTCTCCTGCAGCCCAAGACCATGCTTGTCTGTGAGTTCCCTAATAAAACTCCTTTTACCGACAAACTGGATTTGTCTGCCTCCTTCTTTGGTTTCTCAACTCCTTTGGCATTTGGGGGCCATTTTGACTATACGGCCCTTTCACAGAGCAGTAATATATTATCATGCCAGAGAGTAGGAATAATTTTATTAAGCGGATAACCTTGGATCAACTCAAAATAACTTTTAAATAAATGCATATGAAAACATCTGTGCTTTTTCATCAGTAACAAATTATTGAAACCCCTCACAACTTATACCTTGACTGGGAATCCCTGATCCTGTGTATCTTTACCTCCATTTGTTACACTTGTGTATAAATGTAAATAATTTTGTTTGAAAAATACTTCAACAATAGAAAAAGCTTTAAAAATTACATTCCTTGGCTGGGCGCGGTGGCTCACACCTGTAATCCCAGCACTTTGGGAGGCTGAGGCAGGTGGATCACCTGAGGTCAGGAGTTCAAGACCAGCCTGGCCAACATGGTAAAAATGCGTCTCTACCAAAAATACAAAAATTCACCAGGCATGAGGCATGGTGGTAGGCACTTGTAATCCCAGCTACTCGAGAGGCTGAGGCAGGAAGAAATGCTTGAACCCGGGAGGCAGAGTTTGCGGTGAGCCAAGATCCCACCACTATACTTCAGCCTGGGTGACTCCATCTCAAAAAAAAAAAAAACTTATATTCCCTGACATCATAAATATATTTCTAATAAATATAATGTGATTTCAAATTATCCAACTATAAACCATTGCCATAAATGATCTTGTGCACACACACTCTTTCTGTCTCTCCTTGTGCAGCATGAAATTATACATGGTCAGATATCTTCAATTAAACAGAACAGCTCGGTTTTCAAAGCCCTGCCCTCCCTGGCAGCAGGGTTTCTCAGAACTCTCCTCATTGACTGCACTCAGCCCCATGGAGGCCAGGTCTTGTTTGTTCTTTCCTCCATTGTCCACGCTCTGTGCTCTTTTCATCCTCTTCTCTCTCTTTATTTCTGCCAATTCTCTCACCTTACTCAATGAGGCCCACATGTATCATGAGACTCCAACCCTTATTTTTTTAATGTCTTCACCTTGCAGAGGAATTTTACACCCAGACCCATCAAATTTCCAAAGTTGAACTTTGTCTCCCTGGGCTACCCACGTTTCCTGGGGTGACCCTCACTCCTTCACCCCAGCCCATTTACCTGCCTGAGTAACACTAGAGATCTAGTTCATAAAGGCCAACGGTCCTCTCATGAAAGGTGTAGTTACCAAGTGCCAGTTGTTAACCTCCCTAAAACATATTTAAATTAAAGTATCCTTTATTTTATAGATTTCCAAGCCATGGGGTTGAAGAAAGGGATGTTTTTCAACCCAGACCCTTATCTGAAGATTTCCATTCAGCCTGGGAAGCACAGCATCTTCCCCGCCCTCCCTCACCATGGACAGGAGAGGAGATCCAAGATCATAGGCAACACCGTGAACCCCATCTGGCAGGCCGAGGTGAGTGCTGTGGGCCCTGAAAAGAAGCCCAAGTAACAAAGTGAAAGGGCTGACTGTGAAGCAGCCCTCCTCCTTCCCTCCAGTCATGGAGCCCTGGGCTCTGCTGCTCAATCTGTGGCTGTCATGGTCTTAGAAGGGAGCCATGTTCTCCAGTGGTTGCAACTCAGGGATCTTGATCAAGTCCCTCCAGACAGAACTAACACACTTTTCATTGCACTGCACGCAGTAGCCTCTTCTAATTCAGAACCCATGCCATGAGAAGGATGGCCTTTCCCTCTGCCCTTCGTGTGGGAGAAGGAAGAGAAGAGTTGTGATCAGAGCCTTCCAGTTTCTCCACAGCTCTTCCCATGCACGTGATCCTTGAGCAAGGGTGTCAAATCTCACATGTAGCCTTCTAGACCAGTTCCAGAGATTCTAAAACTACCAGGTTCCTGGGATAGTTGAATCAGTTAGCCCTAGAATATCCCTGGTTGGGTTAAATATTGTTTGATTTAAATAGATAATGAAGCCTAATGGTTTATCCCATCTTCATGGTTTGCACGGGGCTGGGCAGCTTGCTAGAATATTGAATAGTCTGTGTTGTCTACAAAGGCCCTTCTTCACTCCTAAAAGTGTCGCCTTTGCCAGGGGTTTAGAGGGTCCTCAAAGTTATCTCCTAAAGGACACGCAGAAAGTCGTCACCACTTATTTGGCCAGGCAAGGTAGCTCGCACTTATAATACCAGCACTTAGGAAGGCTAGGGCAGGTGAATCACTTGACTCCAGAAGTTCAAGACCAGCCTGGGTAACATGGCAAAACTCTGTCTCTACCAAAACAAAACAGAACAAAACAAAATTAGCTGAGCATGGCAGTGTGTGCCTGTGGTCCCAGCTACTGGAGAGGCTGATGTGGGAGGATTTCTTGAGCCTGACAGGCAGAGGTTGTAGTGAGCTGGGATCATGCCACTGCACTCCAAGCTGGGTGACAGAGCGAGACCCTGTCTCTGAAAAAGAAAGAAGAAAGAAAAAAGAAAGTCATCACCACCCATTTGGCTGCCTCCCTGCCAGATCTGAGTTTGAAGCTGTAACCCCCAAACCATGTAGTTGAGGGGCAGAGAGGCCTAGGTCATGAGAGTGGATGGAGTATAATGTAGGTTAAAAGTACAGTTTTACAGTCATAGAAACCTGGATTCTAATCCCAACTTGGCCAGTTAATAGTTTTATAATTTTGAGAGATAGTTATCCTCCACTTGAGCCTCAGATTACCCTCCTCAGCCTATTATTGATGGAAACATGCTCCCGCTGAAGGAACTTGCTTTGGAGAGGATATCTTCCTTTATTTTTCAGAGTAGATCATCTCTGACTTAGAGCTTTCAAGCATCCTTGACAAGAAAACATAATTAGACATATGAGAGCAAATATTTTTTATTATCTATTAAATCATACCACTCCCTTCCTGGGCTTAATTAACCCTCTCCCAGGTTTCCCAGAAGAGCTTCGTTAGAGCTTTGAAGTAGACATGAGGGAAATAGACTTGTACTGAAACTTCCTCCTAGCGCTTGTTATCAACAGATTCTAAAACACTGATAGCACCGCTCGAATGGAATAATGAATCTTAATTTGTTTATTCAGTCCTGGCTGTGCTCATCAATTATTTCTGAACTCTTCCCTGCATTCCTAGGGATAATAAAAGATAACACAGGAATTTATTTTGTATGAGAGGGAAGGCTTCTCTCTTCTGAAGGACTTTAGTGGAACCTATTCTAAGACATTTAGTCATAAAGGTGTTTTAAGTGGCAGAGAACGTTTGGAAAATCCAGCACCATCAGAATGTTTTTTGGCTAAAAACATCAACTAGAATATACTTTAAGTTCTGAAATGATTTCTGAAGCTTTCGTTAAGACTGATTTTATTCTGGCAGAATACTGGCAAATCCTCCCCAGCCCTCTGCTCTGGGCTGCCTCCCTTCCATCCCACGTGGTGCAGTTAGAGTTATTAATCTAAAATATCCCTCATCTCATGTCCACCTGATAAGGCTCAGGCTGAGGATAACTGATGTCTCACGTTAAACAGTATGTAGCTGGCTACATGGAGATTTGAACCAAGGTTTGTGTTGCTGCAAAACTGTCCATTCAGCCCCTAAATTGTACAACAGTTCCCAGGGTCCAAATGTCAATGTCAATGTCATAGCTCCTCTGCAGAGCATTCAAGGCCTTCTTTGATCGGGCATTGCTTACCATTATGTCAGTTAAGTATGTATTTGACTCCAAGCAAGGGGAAGTCTGACTGGCTCTGATATTTCTCACAAACAAGACGTCCAGAGGGAGGTGATCCAGGCAGTGCCGCTGTTGAGTGAGCCCCCAGGGCTCCCAGCTCTCCAGGCCTGCCCACTGCACCATCCTTAGCAGACGGCCTCATCCTCCTCTGTTAAAGCCTCAAGTCCAAATTCTAGGCAGGAAGAAAGCAACAGGCCAAAAAAGCCTTCTCCTTGCAGGACTTTGCATTTTCTTCCTGGGAGAAAAGCCCTTCTCAGCTAATACCCTGTTACCTCACGTATGGCCTCGCCTGGATGGAAACACTTAGCATTTCACCTCCCTGATTCTGGTAGAGGAAGGCAGGAGAGAAGATGGTTGAACACAGGTATTGAATAAACTAGCTAATAGCACATGTGACATCCTCCAGCTTCACTCCCCACTACCTTTCACCTCAGATCTATGCGAAGGCCACTCCTCAAATGCTCCACATGCTTTCATGTTGTCATGTATGTGTGTGTATATATATGTATGTGTGTGTGTGTATATATATATATAAATTTTTTATTTTTTAAATTTTTTTAGCAGAGTCTTACTCTGTCACCCAGGCTGGAGTGCATTGGCCTGATCTTAGCTCACTGCAACCTCCCCCTCCTGGGTTCAAGCGATTCTCCTGCCTCAGCCTCCCGAGTAGCTAGGATTACAGGCATGCACCACCACACCCAGCTAATGTTGTATTTTTAGTAGAGATGGCATTTCTCCATGTTGGCCAGTCTAGTCTTGAACCCCCGACCTCAGGTGATCCGCCCGCCTCGACCTCCCAAAGTGCTGGGATTACAGGCATGAGCCACCGCCCCCAGCCTGTCTTTCATATGTTTTATCTTTACTTATATTTGTCTAAAATGCACGTCCCCACCTAATCCACCCAGCAACTACCAGTCATCCATCAAATCTCAGCTAAACTACCACTTCCCATATGGGGGTGCTCCTGGACTCCCCCACCCCAGGCCTTAGGAACAAAGCACTTCCTTGTACAGACTCTACCATGGTGTTGCCAGGTTCCTTTTATATCCACCTCTGTCTTTCCCACAAGACGATGAAGAAAAGGAAATCACATCTAATTCATCTGCGTATTTCCAGTTCCTGGAACCTACTAACAGTAGGTTACATGGGGTTTATAAAGGGCCTACTCTGCCAAGCAGTGTTCTAAAGATTTTATGTAATCAATTCACTTAATCCTCACAACACCCCTATGAGGTATACACTATTATAATCTTTGTTTAAAGGGGACGAAACTAAGGCACAGAGAAGTTAAGTAAATTTCCCAAGGCCACACAGCTGGTAAATGGCAAAACCAGTATTTGAACCAGGTAGTCTGCCTCTAGAGCCTAATACTGAACAGTTTTATTCTTAGGCAGTTGTGAGTAAATTCTGGAAGGGTATCAACAGTTTATACCAGACATTCAAACTGATCACAACCTCTCCCTTTCATTTAAGAAATGTCTATTAAATGTCTACTCTGTAGTGAAGATAGAACTCACTGAAAGGACACATAGCTGATTGACAGGTAAGACCTCTCAGATGGCCAGGCGTGGTGGCTCACGCCTGTAATCCCAGCACTTTGGGAAGCTGAGGCGGGTAGATCACCTGAGGTCAGGAGTTCTAGACCAGCCTGACCAACATGGTGAAACCCCATCTCTATTAAAAATACAAAAATTAGCTGGGCATGATGGCAGGCGCCTGTAATCCAAGCTACTCGGGGGGCCGAGGAAGGAGAGTCGCTTGAACCCAGGAGACGGAGGTTGCAGTGAGCCGAGATCGTGCCATCGCACTCCAGCCTGGGGTACAAGAGCAAGACATCTCAAAAAAAAAAAAAAAAGAAAGAAAAAAAAATGACCTCTCAGATTAGTAGAAGGAGACAATACAAATATAATACAAATATAACACAATAAATGTTCTAATCAAAGTATGAACAAAACACTACAGAATACAAAGAAAAGAGCAACGTGGCCTGAGAGAAGACTTCACAGGGGATGTGCTACTGGACTTGGTCTTCACAGGGGACAAAATGCTTTTCAGGGTAGAAGGGTCCTTCCAGGCAGAAGGAACAGCATGTGCAAAGGTACCAAGGCATCCCACAGATACTTAGCATACTGTTTGGAAATATCATGTGGTTAGAGCTTGTGGTGTGCATGGACAAGTGATGGCAACTGGGCTGGGCTTATTCTAGTCACTCTCATTTAGCATGGTTCCCTTATTCCTTGCAAATGAAAGCTAATGTTGGCTTTGAGGTCCCATGTGGCACCCTGGTAAGTGAAATGATGATACCCTGTTCCTACAGGATTCATGCAAGTCTTCAGATTTCTATGCAATAGGGTAAGAACCAAACTGCCCTGCTTTCTGTGTTTACTGACTAGTATATAAAGGATATTCAACGAGAAATCATTGAAGTTGCCTTTAATATGTAGTTTAAATTCTTTAATATGTGGTTTAAATGCTACATTTATTTCTGGGGTTAATGTTGCATTGAAGTCTTATGCGATTCTTCTCAAATTTATGTAAATTCAAACTTGAAACGTATTGTTTTGCTAATTAAGACATGTTAGTCACAGCTACTTGGGAGGCTGAGGTGGGAGGATTGCTTAAGGCCAGGAGTTTGAGGCCAGCCTGAGCAACATAGTGAAATTCTGGCTCAAAAAAAAGACAAAAAAGTTAAACCTTAGAAAAATTAAAGTTTCTATTAAGATAAGGAGGGAAAAATTAAGGGACATAAATACATATGAAATGCAATGAAAGTGAATATAAATAAACAAGAGAGTTCCATGTTGATTGATCAATCTCCTTCTCTTTATTATAACTGTAACTAGAAACTCTTTGTACCCAGGAACACTCTTCTTGATTTTCAAGTTCGTTTTCTTTCCTGAATGGATACAATGAACACTTTTAAGATGATAGTTACACAGAGAAGTTAAACACAAACAGCAGCAACTGGGGTCTTGGGTGCTCACGTAGAGAGTATATTTAGACATCTGAATAAAACAAAGAACTCCTAAAAGCAGATTCTCAGCAATATCAAGTGGATGGAGCAAATACCAAATTCCAGCCTGAAGCCATGGTGTTTGTTAGCCTTCAGTGCCTTCTCTCTGCCTTTGCCTTCCAAAGCTGGGTGGATTAATCCCCGTGCATGCACGGTCAGCAGCATCAATCTGATCACAAGATTAGAAGATTAGACAGAGAAGGCCTAGCATTTGCTCATGGAGCTTATATTCCAATGTGAGAAGACAAAACAAAACACACAAATAAGTTAACAATATAATTTTGGTGGGCAGTAAGTAGTGTGAAGGAAACCTCACACAATTACAGGATATGCATGACTGAGGGACTCCTTTCGTTAGCAGTGGCCCAGGGAGGCCTTTCTGAGTCGCCGTCACATGACCTGAGAAGCCAGACATGCAAGAACCTGGTTAGATCCATGTTCCAGACAGAGGATGCAGCTAGCGTGAGGGCCCGAGTGTAACGAGCATGGCAGGAAGGTCATTGTGGCTGGGGTACAGTGAGTGTGTGAGGGGTGGGGCATAAGAGGAAGCTGGAGAGAGGCAGGGCCAGTGCCTTGTAAGCCACAGAGGAGAGTTGGGATGTTACTCTAAAAGTGATAAGAAGCCATTGGAGTGTTTTTAATAGGGAAGCATCATGGTCTGATTAACATTTTATGAAAACCTCCCTGCTGCCATGTGTGGGATAGATATAAAGAATCAGGAATAGAAGCCATTGATTTCCTACTTGGTCAAGATGTATCATTCTTTTCATATATTGTTGGATTTGGTTTACTAATGTTTTGCCGAGGATTTTTGCATGCACATTCATGAAGAACATTGGTCTTCAGTTTTCTTGTATTAGTCTGTCTTGGTATCAGTGGTATTGGTATTGGTTTTGGTATCAGCTGGCCTTTAAAATAATTTGGGAAATGTCTTTGTCAACCTGGGCTGCTATAACAAAACACCATAAACTGGGTGGCTTAAACAACAGATAGGTATTTCTCAAAGTTCCGAAGCTGGGAAGTCCGAGCCCAGGGTGCTGGCATGGTTGGGCTCTGGTGAGGGCCTCTTTGGGGATGCAGGTGGCTGCCTTCTGGCTGCATCCACACGTTAGAAAGAGAGAAAAGGAAAGAGAGCACACGGGTTTAAGTGAGTGAGCTCTTGACTCCTCTTATAAGGGCACTAATCCCATCGTGAGGACCCTATCCTCATGACCTCATCTAAACATAATGACCTCCAAAGGCCCCGCCTCTTAATACCATCACTTTGGGTGTTAGAGTTTCACATATAAACTTGGGGGTTGGTGGTGGAAGGAGAAACACACACATTCAGTCCATAACAGGTTTCAGTCCACAACAGGAAGTTTTCTTCCTCTTATATTTTCTGGAAATGTCTGTGTATAATTATTATTTCTTCCTTAAATGTTTGATATAATTTACCAGTGAAAACATCTTAGGCTGGAGTTTCTCTGTGAGAGTACTTTAAATTATGAATTTAGTTTTTTAAATAAAAAGAGTCATTTAGATTACCTATTTCTTCTAAAAGAAAACATTTGTCTTTCAAGAAATGTTGCCATTTTTTCGTGTTGTTTGGCATAAAGTTGTTCAAAATAATTGTTTTATTGTCCTTTAATGTTTGTAGGCTTTTTAAGTACAATACCTCTTTCATTTACATATTGGTGAATTGCTTTTTCTCTCTTTTTGTTAACCAATCTAAATATCGGTTTATTAAACTTGTTAATTTTGTCAAAGAACTAGCTCTTGACATCATTTCTCTATGTTTAACTGTTTTCTATTTATTTTTATATATACTCTTATTTTTATTTATCTCCTTTATTGCCTTCTTTCTTTCTTTCTTTCTTTTTTTTTTTTTTTAGCTCCTTAGGGTAAAATTCTAGGTCTTGATTTTAGACTTACATTTATTCTCTAATATAATTATTTAAGCAATAAATTTTCTTCTAATCTCTTAACTGCATTTTATAAATTTGTATATATTTTATACTTTTATTGTCATTCTGTCAAAAATATTTCTTCATATTCCTTCTTTAACCCATGGATTATTTTGAAATAAGTTGTTAATAATTTCCAAACCTGGGTATTTTCCTAAATCTCTTCTGTTACTGACTTTTAATTTTATTTTATTGTGGTTAGAGAACATACTCTATATGAATGCAGTCTATTTAAATTTATCAAGCCATGTTTTACAGTCCAGCATATGATGCATTTTGGTAGACTTACCATATCAACTTGAAAAGAATGTATATTCTCCTATTGTGGCATATCAAGTCCTATAAATATCAGTTGAGTCAAGGTGGTTGAGTTGTAGAGATTCTCTGTGTCTTTATTGCTTTCTATGTCTAGCTGTTCTATCAGTTGCCACAAGAAGCATGTTTAATCCTTTACTATGTTCATGGAATTGTCTGTTTCTCTAATTCTGTCAATTTTGTTGCATGTATTTTGAAGCTCTAGTATAGGGTACTTGCATAGTTATGTCTGTGCATCATGTTTATAATTATAAAATATTTTTCTTTATTTTTGGTAATGCTCCTTGTCTTGAAGTCTGTTTTATCACACTATTATAGCCACTCCAGCCTCCCTTATGTTTAGTGTTTGAATGGTATACCTATTTCCTTCCATTTACTTTCAAAATGTTTGTGTTTTTACTTATAAAGTGCATTGCCTATGGACAGCATATTCTTGGGACTTAATTTTGTTTATTACAATAATCTCTGCCTTTTAATAGGAATGAATGGCCCGTTACCATTTAACGTATTTATTCATGTAATTGTATTTAGGCCTACTATTTTATTGTTTGTTTTCTGTTTGTCCTCTGGATTGTTTTCCTATTTCCCCTTCCTGATTTGTTTTTGGATTATTTGGATATATTTTAGAATTTCATTTCAATTTATCTACTGGATTTTTAGGTACACAGTTTTGCGTTACTTCCTTCATAGTTGCTTTAGGGACTATAAAATACCTTCCTATATTTTCATGATCTACGTTGAGTTAATATTGTACCACTTCACATAAAATGCAGTAACTCTTCAACAATATTACCTGCATTTATCCACACTCATGATCTTTCTTGTTGTAGTTATTATATATATCACATTGTATGTACATTATAAACCCTACATGACGATATTAACATATTTTGCTTTAAGTGGATGTGTATTTTAAAGGAACTAGGAAAAAAATATAGTCCTTAATGCCTCCCCATACATTTCCTATTTCTAATGCTTCTCATTTATTTCTTTTAATTTTGTTTTGTTTTGTTTTTTGAGATGGACTTTCATTCTTGTCAGCCAGGCTGGAGCGCAATGGCGCAATCTCGGCTCACTGCAACCTCCAGCTCCCGGGTTCAAGTGATTATCCTGCCTCAGCCTCCCAAGTAGCTGGAATTACAGGCACCCACCACCACACCCAGCTAATTTTTGTGTTTTTAGTAGAGATGGGGTTTCACCACATTGGCCTTCTTGTCTCAAACTCCTGACCTCAGGTGATCTACCCACCTCGATTTACCAAAGTGCTGAGATTATAGGCATGAGCCATCGCACCTGGCCTCTTCATTTATTTCTGAAGACCTGGGTTTTCCTCTGATATCATTTCCCTTCATCGTGAGCTCCTTCCCCTGGCTTTTCTAGAGTGGGTCTGGTGAGACTAATCCTCTTATTGTTTATTTGAATGTCTTTATTTAATGTCCTACAGATATTTTCTCTGCAGATATTTTCACTGGATATAGAATTCTGGGTTAACTGGTAAGTTTCCCCTCAACACTTGAAAAAATATGGCTCCACCCAGTGAGATGGCATACACCTACAATCCCAGCTACTCAGGAGTCTGTGGTGGGAGGATTACTTGAGGCCAGGAGTTCAAGGCCAGCCAGGGCAACATAGCGAGACCCCATCTCAAAAAAAAGGTTTAAAATGCAGTTCCACTGTGTTATGGTCTCTATCATTTCCAATAATAAATCTATAATAATTTAAATCATTGTTGCTTTCCTATCTGTCAGGTGTCAGTTTTCTCTGGCAGATTCAGGGTTTTCTCTTTGTCTTTGGTTTTCAAGTTGGATTTTGGCATTCCCAGGCATGGTTTTTGTATTAGTTTCTTAGAGCTGTCATAACAAAGTCCCACAAATTGGGTGGCTTAAAACTACAAGCATATATTGTTTCATAGTTCTGGTGGCTAGAAGTCCAAAATGAAGAGTTGGTTCCTTCTGAAGGCTCTAAAGCTGTTCCATGCCTCTCCCCTAGCTCCAGCGATGTAGGCAATTCTTGGCATTCTTGGCTTGCAGACTCCATCTCTGCCTCCATCTTCATGTGGTGTTCTCCCTGTGTGTCTCTGTATCCAAATTTTCTTCTTCTTAGAGGGACATCAGTCATACGGGATTAGGGCCCACCCTAATGGCTTCATCTTAACTTGATTACATCTGTAAAGACCCTATTTCCAAATAAGTTTGCATTCAAAAGCACCAGGGTCTTAGACTTCAGCAGACCTGTTGAGGGACACAATTCTACTCATAACAGTTTTCCTCTGATTTATTCTATCGTTGGTTCACTGAACTTCTTGAATCTATAAGTTTATGTTTTCACCAAATCAAGGAAGTTTGACCGTTATTTATTTTTTCAAGTATTTTTCTGTTTAATTCTCTCCCCTTTTTCTTGACCTCCAAATGACCCATATGCTAGATCTTCAGAGTCCCACAGGTCCCTGAGGCTGTTTTCTCTCTCCTTGTAAATGGATAATTTCTATTGATCCGTCTTCAATTTTACTGTATGTTTTCTCTATAAAGTCCCTTCTACTATTGCTTCTATGCAATGAATATTTTCAGATATCAGAATTTTTTATTTTAAGATTGCCATTTGGTTTTATTTTATGTGTTTTATTTTGCTGATATTTCTTACCTATGTATATTCATCATAAGTTAATATTTTCCTTTATCACACTGGATATAGTTATAATAGCTGCTTTAAAGTATTTTCCTAATAATTTCAACATCTGGGGAATATTGAAAATGGGTCATATTTTGTGATTTTTTAAATAAGTCATTCTGGATGATGGTCTCGAGCATTGTTAATGTTATACTGAAGAGACTCTGGATTTTGCTTCAAGGGGTATTGATGTTTTTGTTACAGCAGGCAATTGATTTGGCACGGCTCCTACTGTCATCCATGTGGTGGGAGGCACCTCAGATCTAAGTTCAGTTCTTTAAGCCCTAACTGCAAACTGATTTCATTTGCCCTGTGCATGTATGATTCCGGGATCAACCATAAATTTGGGCTGAGTTTCCATACATCGTTGGGGGCTCTCCTTTGGCTCTCTTCTTTCCGGAGTTCCTCCTTTACTCTCTGGTGGTGCTGGTTGCCCCAGGCTTCTTTGCCTGGTTCATCCAGCCAAAAAGATGGTGAGATTTTTATAGGAGTTTTAGCTGCTCTGTACCACTATTGCAGCAACTGTGGCTGCATTCAGGACAGAGACCCCAGTGTGAAGAATTCATTCCATACCCGTCTCTTGTTGCAGTGAACAAGTGTCAGCAATTAACTGTGTAGCAATTAGAAACAATTATTTTATATTTTTCTGGGCATACCAACATGTGGATTTTTTAAAACAAGCTACAAATGTGTTTTGTAGCATTTTTATCATCCAGTAGGTTCCATCTCTTCACTGTACTTTGTAAGTTATCCTATAAGCCAATATAGGTTTTAATTGTTGTCTTCTGTGCTATTCTTTGTAAGTGTACTAGTAAAATAATTTAACTTAAAAATAAATTAATGTAAGTCACCACAATGACAACATAAAGGAGAAAAATCATGTTTATCTCTGTAGATCCATAGAAAGCCTTTGATAAAATTTAATATTCATTTATGATTTTCAACAAGTCCTATAAAACTAGGAATAGGAGGTAACTTTTTTGTTAGAAATGCTTGTTTCCCGATGCTGTAAAGAAATAGCACTTGAATAAAAATGTAATGTCCTCAGCAAAGCCGTTTTTACTTTCTGCAGAAAGGGTACACTCACCAGCAGTTTTACCATGAGAGTACGCTCAACAAAGGACACAAGGTCATTTATAACCTGACATGTCCACCCTACTGCTGTGTCCAGTTTCCATTGGCTGGAACAGAACCTCACATTCTGTATTTGTCCTGATTGGCTAGCAACTTAGAACTTTTAAAAAGAGGAAAAGGCAGAGGAGAACAAAGGAAGGAGGAAGTAACTTGTGGAATGCTGAGAAAGGTAAAAACACCTTCAAATAAGGAAGAGGAACAGGCTATGACCTAATGCTTGCTTGAACCAGTATAAGCATGCCAGGGCAAATATTTAGGCTAACTTGTGGGAGCTAAGAACATAAAGTACATTGATTTCTTTATTATGGCTAGCAGATATTTAAGAATGTTAGCACAGGTCTTTGAATAAATTTTGCTTCTAAGAGAAGTGACTATTTATTCCTAATTAGAAGGGGAGAAAAGTCATTGAAGAGGAACCTCTACTTCACTTTTTACATTTTCAATCAAATAGAGGACTTAATATATTAATAATAATAACAACAATAAAATCCACAGCAAACACTATACTTACTGGTAAAATATTAAAATATATTTCCTTAGAACCAAGAACAAGACAAGGATGCACACTTTAGCCACTTCTATTTAATATTGTGCTAGAGATTCTAGCCAGTGCAACAAAGTAAAAAAATAAACAAATAAAGTATGTCAGCACTGGAAAGGAGGACACAAAACTGTCTGTATTCCCAGATAACATTATTGTGTCAGTATGCAGTATAAAACACTACCCAAACTACCCAAAGTAGTTAGTGAATTTAGCCAAGTCATTGAATAAATAACAGGTAAATATGTACAATAAATCATATTTCTATATGCAAGCAGAAAATAAAAATTGTTAAAAGGTATTATTTACAATAGCATCAAAAACCAAGGAATAAATCTAACCAGAGGAGGAAGATGGTTACACCATGCACTACCACATTGCTGAGAGAAATTTAAAACAGCCTAGATGAAAGGAGATATTGTTGAAGGCTTAGAAAAGTCAGTATTCTTTAGGTGTCAGTTCTTCCCCAAATCGATCTGTGGTTTCAGTGATACCCTAATCAAAATCCTGGGAGATACATTAATGTAACTTGACAAGTTAATTCTAACATTTGTATAGAAATACAAAATGCCAAGTAGAGGTAAGAGTCTTGAAAAAGAAAAAAAGGCAGGAATTTTATACTGCCAGATGTCCATACAAAATATGAAGCTCTAAGAATTAAATAGTGTGGCATTGGCACAGAACAGACAAATAGCTAATTAAATCGATTAGAATCCAGAAGTAGATGCACCACACATCGTCGTCGTTTTATGACAGCGGTGCTGCTGCTGTGCGTTACGGAAAGGACAGCCTGTTCAAAATTTGATGTTGGGTCAATTTGCTGTCCATATAGAAAAGAAATAAACCTCGAATGCGGTCTCACAACATACGCAGTCTATTCCAAATCAATTGTACATCTAGATATGAAATTATTACAATAAAGCTTCTAATTCATAAGAAAACAAGTGAGAATACTTTCACGACCTTGTGGAAGCAAAGAAAAACTTAAATGGAATATAGAAAGCATTAATCATAAAATAAAAGATTAATTAATTGAATGACAATAAAATTAAGAACCACTGTTCATCAAAACTTTACATTAAGAGAAAGCCACAGAGTGGGTAAAGATGTTGAGCTAAGTCTAGGTGACAAAGAACTAGTATTTAGACTACAAACACTACCCCCTAGAAATCAAAAAGAAAAAGGACAGACACCAACAGAAAAATGGGCCAAAGACTTCAATGGGCAATGCACAAAGCAGGGATGTCCAAATGCCACTAAACCTATGAAAAGCTGCTTAACTTCTTTTGACATCCAGGAATAAAAATTAAAATGACAGTGTGATACCACTGCACACTCACCAGTGTGCAATGGTATGGCCAAACTGAAGAAGATCAACAGTGATGGCTGCTGGCGAGGTGTGGAACACAGACTCTCTGACTCTGCTGATAGGAGGCAGGGAGCAAGGACATCAGTTAGGAGACAATTACAGAAGCCAGGTGGGAGATGAGGAAGCCTGGATCAGGCTGAGGCATGAACACAGACAAGTGTGGAGGTAAATATACTTAGCCACAATCCCTCATTTTTGTCTTCTGGTCTCCTCAATATCCCTTTGCTTATCTCCCTACAGTATGTTTAAACTAGGGCCCTGGTGTGTGAGAAGAACATCACACAAACAGTACAGGGAGCTCAGGCTGTTTTCTAATGCTGATGCTGTCTGTGAGACATTAAATATTACATTGGTGGAAACGTAATTGCGGCTTTGCCATTAAAAGTAATGGCCAAAATTGCAATTATGTTTGCACCAACCTAACAAAAACATTACCAAACAATTTAAGAATAACCAAAACATTACCTACAATTACCCAAATCATTGCCAGACTTGAAGAGTCAAATATGGGCATAAACACCAGGGGTCAGGGTTGGAGCTGAACCTTTAGAGTATACTTCTTGTTTTTTATTGTTTTTTGTTTGTTGGAGTTTTTTTTGTTTTGTTTTGTTTTGTTTTTTGAGAAGGAGTCTCGTGCTGTCACCCAGGCTAGAGTGCAGTGGTACGATCTTGGCTCACTGCAACCTCCGCCTCCCAGGTTCCAGCAATTCTCCTGCCTCAGCCTCCTGAGTCGCTAAGATTACAGACACACACCACCACGCCTGGCTAATTATTTTTGCATTTTTAGTAGAGATGGGGTTTCACCATGTTGATTAGCCAGGCCGGTCTTGAACTCCTGATCTTCAGGTGATCCGCCCACCTTAGCCTCCCAAAGTGCTGGGATTACCAGTGTGAGCCACGGCACCCGGCCTTTTGAGGATACTTCTTGATGCCGAGTGCTTTACCAGAATTATATATACCGTTACATTGTTTACCAGAGTTACTACATTTAATCATTTCAACAACATCATGAGTAAATGAGAATGAGACTTATTAGAAAGGGAAATTGCCAACCTTATTGATGGAGCAGAACAAACAGCCAGGTTAAGCTAAAAGCCCCATTGCCTGGAGATAAATCACAGTGCCTGGCCAAGACTCGTGGTCACAATTGCTAAATGATTACTGTCATCAGCCAGCCCCAAGGAGTTCTAAACAATCTCTGATTGGTTTAAGATAGATCATTCACTTCAGTCCTGACTGATTAGAGATTATGAGATAATTTAATCAGACATTAAAGTGTGCTTTTGACCTGGACAAAGTAAACATAGTGTCATTAGCACAAAAATCACATTTATGGAAGAAAATCAGTCTCTGAAATGCAGAGCTGGTACTGGTGGTGAGTGTGTGAGCAGCCCTAAGGACAGCATTATTTCCCCAGGACAGCAGTTTCACAAATGATTTTTTAAGTCCCCAGACGTAGACAACCATCATCTAAGTACAAAATCGGTTCTTTTGTTAGTAAAATCAGCTGCTGAACCATTTTATGAAAGGAACTCATGAATGGAACACCAACAAAAAAACCCAGGGGACACTCTCCTGTTTACACGGGGTGGGAGACTGGAGGTACAGCCTCTTGTTCTACGGTGATGCCTGAGGCTCATTCACTGAACCTGGGACCCAGAGACACGCTGTTTGATATTCACTTGCCAAAGTGTTCCTTGTACTTGTCTGTTAGCATCATTTTTCAACTTCTGAGGACATAAGATAGAGTTTTTGAGAGCAGCAGTAAAACTTGAAAACCATTGCCAATGTCTTATGGAGGAATAGAGTGAGCTAGGCAAGGGTTAGCTTGGCACATCCATCCGTGGTGGTGGGTGGTGAGCTGGAACCACCTCATGTGAGCTGACAGGAGCCAACCGTGCGCATCTCTTCCCAACTCCACATTTAGTGAAATCAGCCATCGTGGGAGTATTTACACCACGAAAATTAGCAAACACTACAGATTGGAGCTGGAACTGGGTGCCTTGTTCATCGATTGAAATTTGTTAAGCTAAAGACTAACACTAAAAGTGACATCCTGTAAGACTGGTACCAAAAATCAACGGTGGGGCTAGAGTCTGAGGAGAGCAGATCTAAGTAGATTTCTAAGCATGAAGGCTTCAGAAGAACATGAAACCAGGTACAGACAGAGCCAAGGGAGTATCTAGAAATGAAGAAATACAAGAATCAGGAATGATGGAGCAGGCAGGTGGGAGAGAACCAAAGACATTTCAGAGACTGTAGGCAGTTAGTTGTCTTTGGCATATCTACATAAAACAGCCACAGCAGAAATTCCACTTCAGCCAGGCTCGTCTCTGACTGTGAATCCATCCTTTTGGGGGCCCTCTTAGTAGGTCCCCATCTTTGTCTCCATCAGGCTTGTCTTGCTGGAAGAAAATAACTATGCTCCAGTGACAAATCTCAAGTCATGACAGGCTTTGCTCCGTGTAGCTTTCTCAGCATTTTTCAGGACAATGGGTTATTAGCCTGGAAAAAAAGTTACTAAAAAAATATGAACAGGCCAGGTGCAGTGGCTCACGCCTCTAATCCCAACACTTTGGGAAACCAAGGTGGTGGGATTGCTTGAGTCCAGGAGTTCAAGACCAGATTAGGCAACATAGCAAAACCCCATCTCCACACACAAAAAAATTTTAAATTAGCTGAGCATGGTGGTGTGTGCCTGTAGTTCCAGCTACTTGGGAAGCTGAGGTGGGAAAATGGCTTGAGCCTGGGAGGTCAAGGCTGCAGTGAGCCATGATCACACCACTGCACTCCAGCCTGGGTGGCAGAGCAAGACATTGTCTCAAAAATAAATTTAAAAATAAATAAAATAAAAACAACAGTCTTTTCAAAGTTAAAAATATCAGGAAAAATCAATAGAGTTCTTGTCATATTATAAATTACTTTAAGTTGCAATTTTGTAACAACTGAATTACTGTGGTTATGCTATTGATTTCATGTATTATGTAATTATCGCTATACTAATACCATGATTAATTAGCTTATCTCACATTTTCTGGGATTTTTTTTTTTTAATTTTAAGCCCAGAACGGGAGCAGAGAAGGTATTATGTATCTTGTAAAAGCTTATAACAAACATTTAAATTATTAATGCATCCATCCTTGACTAAGAGAACATTATATATTAGGGAGGAATTAATGGTCATGGGTATAACTTAGTGTGTTTTTGAGAGAAACATAGAAACAGAATTAATACAGCACAAGTCCAGTGATTATACAGAGTAATCAAAAGGGGATACTATGCAGCCTGCCGGTAATGTGGAACAGTGGAATGGCAAAGCCATAAAGCCATAGCAATAGAGTTGCAATAAGCTTTCAAGCCCAGTTAATATAATTGAGGACATTGAATAGAAGGGGATATTTTATATATTTACCAAGACACTCACATACACACACACACACACACATACATATATGCAGATGTACACATGTGGATGGATGGATAGATAGATAGATAGACAGATAGATAGATGCTTTATTGAGCAGTCTCAATTCAGTAGGGTATCTTAATGATGTCTTGGGCACATTCCGTAACCTTCTGGTCACTTGTATTTATAAGTAATCCAATCAAGTCTAATTTTATATTCAGCTTACATCTCTCGTTTCTTGCCCCAGCCTCCTGTGCCATCCAGTACAGGTCAGAATTGTGGTTTGAGGGTCTTGGAAATTGTCTTGGTTCATTTTCTGTTGCTGTAATGGAATACTACAGACTGGGTAATTTATAAATAAAAGACGTTTATTCAGCTCACAGTTCTGGAAGCTGGGAAGTCCAGTAGCATGGCACTGGCATCTGGTGAGAACATAGTAGAAAGACAGAAGCAGAAGCAAGAGACAAGAGAAAGGAGAACCAGGCCAAAGTCGTTCTTTTTATCAGGAACCCATTGATAATTGATGCTTTCAATAATGGCATTAATTAATTTATGAGGGCAGAACCTTCATGATCTAATCACGTCTCAAAGGCCCCACCTCTAATATTGTTATAATGGCAGTTAAATTTCAACATGAGTTTTGGTAGGGATATTCAAGCCATCGCAGAGAAGAAAGAGGACATGTATTATTTTGTCCCTTTTTTCTACTCCAGCACCTTTGAGAGAAAACAGAGTCATGGAAAGAGATTTAGAGATCACCCTCAACTTTTCTCTGCAAGGATTATGGCTGCATTGTTGGGACTGGGATGAGGAGAGACGGAGTCAAAATCTTTTTACTAACAAGTTGTCTGATGGGATGAGGAGGGTATCTGGCCCTAATGGTTGACCAATCATGGGGCACTTAATGATCTGAGTTTTCCTATGAGCACAAAAGTGCCAAATCTGAGGTCACAGAACATCCTTTTACATCCATGTTTATATATAGATACACTTTCAAATATTTGCATCCCTTCTAGTACTGAAAACATAAAAAATGCATATAATACAGCAAGATAAAATGTATTTAAATGTAGGTGAGAAACAGGAAACCAGGGAAATGTTTTAGTAAAAAGTAAGATGAAATAAAGTTAGTATATAAGGTGAATGTCAAAAGTCTTGCACACCCTCCTGAATAACATTAGAAATGACCGAGGAGAAAGGGTCTCTTGATTTCAGAGGAGGGATCATATGGATAGCACTTGGCCTGGAAGACATATTTTAGTATTTTTCATACAAATACTGTTTTTGATTTGCAGCTAATTTTACTTAGGATTTTTGTAATTATCTATGTTAATAAAATGCCTTTCATTTCTTTTCTTATGCTTGTTCAGTTTGTATCAAAGATGTCTTATCCTTAGAAAATGATTTGGGTAGCTGTCCCTTTTTAAAAATTGTCTTGGTTGGCTTATATAAGACAGGGATTATCTGATCCAATAAGTTTTGGTAAAATGTACTTATAAGGTGTTCTGGTTACACGACATTCGATTATCAATTCAATTATTTGTTATTTATTCAGGTCTATTCTCTTGAATTAATTAAAAAATTTTTATTTTCTAGAATATATATATATTTTGTATGTAAATATATAAATAAAAATGCTATATAATTAAAATTTATATGGAAATTTTATTTCTATATTTATTTCTATGTAAATATTAATTTATATATATAAATTTTATTTATATAGAAATAAAATTTCTATATAAATAGTAGCACTGCATACTATCTTGCAAATTCACAATGCGCATTTGTATAATTAAAGGCTTTGAGACACCTAACAGTAAAGAAATCTCTTCACCCTTTTAACCTAGTACTTCTCTTCAGAGTTCTTTTTCTTAGAATTGTCAACATCACATAGAAACCAGTTTCAGAGATCTACATCATACACTGATTTAAACGTTAACTGTCAACAAATAACTTCATATTTGTTCAAAATATATCTCTAGTCTGCTGTTACTTGCCCTAATTTAAACTACTGCATTCGGTTTCTATCAGTATGTAATAAATTGCCACAAATTTAGTAACTTACAAGAGCAGCCATTTATTATCTCACAATTCTATAGGTCGGAAGTCTGGGCACAACCTGAGTTCTCTGCTCAGGATCTCAGAGGCTGAAATCAAGGTGTTGGTCCACTTGTGTTCTCATCTAGGGGTTTGTCTGGTGAAAACATTGTTACCAAGATCATTCAGGTTGTTGGCATAATTGAGATCCTTGCTAGTTATTGGCCAGAGCAATCCTTGACACCTGACCCTCTCCATCATCAAAGCCAGTGATGGAGAATGTCCCTTGCATTGAATCCTTCTCATATTTGTCCCTCTGACTTCAGACAGGGCCCACTCTTTTTGTTTTTAAGGGTTGATCTAATTAGCTCAGGCCCACCCAAATAATCTCCCCTTTGGCTGATTAATTCAAGGCCAGTTGTTTGGTAATCTAATCACGGCTTGGCATCTAACACATTCACAGGCCCCACCTGCACCCAGTGGAAGGGGATTATACAGGGTGTATACACAGGGGGCAGGAATCTTGAGGACCATCTCAGAATTCTCTCTACCACATTTATTATCCTTCAGTGCCAACCTGTGTAGGTGGCCACACCCCACACCAGATGAAGAGTCACTTTGCCTCCTCTTCAGAGAAGTCCATCACTATAATATAATCCTTAGATTTTCTGCCAGAACAATAACTGGTATGAGTTGGGCTTTGAGTGTGCCATCTAGCATGCATAAAGGAGTATATTTAAGCCGACCCACAACCTTGGATTGTATTCCATTTTTGCAGTATCATTATCCAGTTACCACAGGAAGTTGCCATTCATTCACTTCCTCATTTATCATTGTGCTCAGCTCACGTCATGTGTGGTTTCTGTGTACAAAGCTTTTCTGTGTTTCAGAGACATAACTTTACTGGCAATTGTAAGAGAGAAGCTGAAGACAGGGAGACCAGTTAAGAAGTTATTACAGGACAAGGAATGACAAGACCCACACCTAGACCAGTGGCAGTGGAAGTAAAGAGAAAAGAATGGACTCTGGAGTGAGGAAGAAAATTTAGACTCACTGACTGATTGGATATGGGCTCCTGAAGGTTGACCAAGGGTTGATCAAGGTTGACCAAGATACGCAGATGAGGAGCATCATGGATGATGACAGTTTACCAACAAAGCACATGCAGAAGGCAAAGTTAGAATAATAGCTCTTTCCTTCCTTCCGTGTTCTGGGTACTCTAAAGTAGGCACAAGAAGATCAGTTAACATTGCTTATGATCACACAGCAGATTTTGTTCTTAGTTTCCACTCTGTTCATCCAATCCTATGCTTTCTTTATAGGTGTTTAAGTGAATCATCTCCAGAAGTAAAAGATTGGAGATATACATATGGATATAAATATCGATATGGATACAGATATAGACAGAATACATATATGTATAATATATGTATGTATATATGTATATATATAAGTATGTACAGATATATAATATGCAAATATATAATATACACATTTTTATATATAATATACAATTATATGCATATTACCTATTTAAACACACACACAGAGACCTTACTTCCCATTCTCCCAAATTACAACTAAGTATTGGCCTAATTTGCCATAGCAGTACCTATAAATAAAAATAATATTATTCTATTTTGTGGCTGAGGATTCTCATATGGAGAGAGATGGTGAGGGCTTGATGAAAATCCAGCTTATTGGCCGGGCGCGGTGGCTCAAGCCTGTAATCCTAGCACTTTGGGAGGCCAAGACGGGTGGATCACAAGGTTAGGAGATCGAGATCATCCTGGCTAACACGGTGAAACCCCATCTCTACTAAAAAATACAAAAAACTAGCCGGGCAAGGTGGCGGGCGCCTGTAGTCCCAGCTACTCGGGAGCTGAGGCAGGAGAATGGCATAAACCCGGGAGGCGGAACTTGCAGTGAGCTGAGATCCGGCCACTGCACTCCAGCCTGGGCAACAGAGCGAGACTCTGTCTCAAAAAAAAAAAAAAAAAGAAAATCCAGCTTATTTGCTCTTATGCAAATATTTCAAGAAGAAATATAAATTTCCATATATATATATATATATATATATGCAGATTCCCTGCAGTTAGGCTTATGTCTCAGCAGTATGGTCAGTATGGCCTCTGGCACTTCCTTCCTAGGGTAGAGTCAAACCATACACTACTGGGAGGGGCAGATCTTCTCCCATGACCAGACTCCAAGGGCACCACTTCTTAATCTAAAACGCTGTTATGTTGCTCGTGAGATGGGGGCAGAATGCTCCTGATTCAATTCCTACTCTACTAATGGAGTTGTCTATCATTGTCCTTGACTTTAGGCAGCACTATTTTTGAATGTCATTTTTAAACCTAATGACTAGTGCCACCTGAATTGAAAGTCACATACATCGCAAGGTTCTAAGGAAAAGTAGCTGTAGTTCACATGCTCCATTTGCTTCTTTCCTGTTCTTTCTCCTCCAGGGAGAACTTTTACACAGAAAGCACCAAGCTCAGTCCATTTAATTCCCATTAGTAATAAATAATGGTGTTGGCTGAATGGTACCAGGCAGCCTCTTGTGAATGAAACCTGTGTTTCATTTCCCCCGTTTATATCTGGCTGCAAGAGAGGAGAGATAAAGCTAGATGCCAGTCCAACCGATGTCATGACTTATATCGCACAATTAAGACCACCCTTCCTCCACATCGTGAGGTATCTAATCTCCACTTCTGACTGGTATTCCTGCCTGACTCTTGAATATCCTCTACCCCTTCAAACTTCACACAACCCAAATCAAATTAACTTTCCTTACCGGTTTTCCATCCTTAACCTTTCCTGAATTTCATAAATTTATGAGTGTGCATAAAGGAATCATTCTACCTCTGTTCTCACAGACTGGAGTCATCTTTTCTCATACCTCTCCCTAAATGAAAATGCTAAGTGAAAATACTTTCTAACTCACGTCTGAAATTTCCCACGAAGTTTTCTCCTTTTTGATTATAGCATCACCCTCACATCCATATTCTTACCATCTTAGCTACACTGAGGCAATAATGGGTCCCCACTATTTACTCTGCCACAGCCAGTGAAACTCTTTCTACCCATGGCACAATCTTCCCTTTGTAATATCAACAATAAAAGCAGATCAAGTTAGGAAAAATTGCTAAGTTTATTGTCACACAAAAAGTACAGATTACAATCTGGGAGACTTCAAACCAAGTGGTAAGAAGCTCCACTAAGCAGTTACAACATAAAGCATAAAGGAGGAAGTATTTTGATTTTTTTCATGATTGGCTGTTATACATTATCATTTTTCTTTTCAAGCAAAACAGAGCTGTTTAAGACGATTTGTCTATAGCTGGCTGGTTTAATTTCGCTGAATCATGTGGAGAAGGATGTTAAAGCTTACATTTTGTGTTTGTAATTAGAAAGAGCCTTTCAGGGAAATTAAGATGACAAGTTTGGGTTATATGGTAATGGGTAGTTGGCCTTGGGGTATATCTAGACTGTGGCCTCTATTTTTATTTTTCTTTATTATGATAATGATGATTATTACTATTATTGAGATAGAGTCTTGCTCTGTCCCCCAGGCTGGAGTGCAGTGGCCTGATCTTGGCTCACTGCAACCTCCGCCTCCTGGGTTCAAACGATTCTCCTCCCTCAGCCTCCTGAGTAGCTGGGATTACAGGCGCCCACCACCACGCCTGGCTGATTTTTGTATTTTTAGTAGAGACGGGGTTTTACCATGTTGGCCAGGCTAGTCTCAAACTCCTGACCTCAAGCATTCCTTCCGCCTCGGCCTCCCAAAGTGCTGGGATTACAGGCATGAGCCACCGTGCCCAGCCTCATTTTTATTTTTCTTTAACAATGCCCAAGACTTACAATTCTCCAGATGATCAAGGTCGACATGAATGACTCATAGTTTCCTTGACCACCGCAACCTCTTTGACCTTCAATTCCATTCACCACAAGCCATCCATTCCTGCACTTATACCCTAGATCTTGTTAAAATATCACAAGCCCTCCAGCCCTGTCCAGTCTTCTGTCCTTCCATACCCAGGCCCCCATTTCCATCATTCTGTTCCTTCATTGCTTTGGGACACACAGTCATTCTGCCCCTCTCTGCATTCCTAGCTATGTTACTCCTTCCACATGCTCTCAATCTTGGGAATCCAGGCTCGGGAATTTGTGACCTCTTCCTCTCCCACATGCCATAACTCTCACTGACATTTAACCAGTCCACACTCTGCCACCCTTTTCTCCTTGCCTGCTAGTCTTCCCCACACCCCAACTTAGTACTTACCTTACCTGATCTGCCTCCTCCAGGCCTGACCCATCTATGGGCCACCCCTCAGCACTGCCGCAGTGACTTCTCTACACTGCAGATCTGAGTATATCATTTGCATGGTGCAGATCCTTCAGTTGCTCCCAGATGCCTTCAGGATAAGTCCAAGCTCTGGCCAGGAGGCTGTTCATGGTCTGGATTCTACATATCTATTCAGTTTCATCCACAACCAGATCCTCCAATATGACCCAGATGTAGTAAGCCACTTTCAGTTCCCCAAGGGACTCATGTACTCTGTGAATTTCAGCCCTTGCCCATGGCACCCCTCTACCTGGAATATTCCTCCCACCCCTTCTTCATCCCACCAATACTTGCTCTTTTGTTTGTTTGTTTGTTTGTTTGAGATGGAGTCTCACTCTATCACCCAGGCTGGAGTGCAGCAGCGCGATCTTGGCTCACTGCAACCTCCACCACCCGGGTTCAAGCAATTTTCCTCTAAAAGTAGCTGGGATTACAGGCGCCTCCCAAGTAGCTGGGATTACAGATGCCTACCACCATGCCTGGCTAATTTTTGTAATTATTAGTAGAGACAGGGTTTCACCATCATGGCCAGGCTGGTCTTGAACTCTCAACCTCGTGATCCACCCGCCTCGGCCTTCCAAAGTGCTGGGATTACAGGCGTGAGCCACTGCACCTGGCCAGTTGTTTATTTTTTAAGACTCAGTTAAAGAATTATGTTCTCTGGGAAATCATCTCTACCTGTCCACTGGGCTGGGCCTTTGGGAAGCCTTACTATAGTATCTTCTGCTTTGTCATTGTCTGTCTGCAGTGTAACACTCTGAGGTCTAGAGTTGGAGGCTTTGGCCCCAGCACTCCAGCACAGAAGGGTGGTAGCTGTGTCCCAGCACCCAGCTCAGAGCCAGTGCCCAACAAATGTTTATGAATGAATGGAAACAACTTTCCCCCCTTTATTTCCCAACATTCTCCTAATCTCTGCCTAAATTGCTCATTATGCAACTGCTACCAGTTTACTTAATTGCCAATTAAATATTTCCTTTAGTTAGTTACCCAGTTTTAATTTCATTAAGTTCAATTTATAAAAGTTCTGTTTTAGAGGTGGTCTACCTCAGATCTTTTCTGAAGCAAAATGGAATATAATAAGTTAAGCATCGTACTTCTATAAATGGCCTATTGAGTAAACAACACAAATAAAATAAATAATATCCTCCTATATTGCAGCACCAGCCCTAATATCTCTCTGGAAGATTGAATATGATAGGAGCACATCAGTGGTTTTCAACAAGGGTGATTTTGTTTCCCTAAAGGACATGAGGCAATGACTGGAGACATTTTTGGCTGTCATATCTAGGCGGGTGTCACTGGCATCTAATGGGTAGAGATCCACTTCCATCCACTGCCATTAATAAGAATGCCAACAAAAAACAAGCTATTAAACTCAGGCTTGAAGAATGATTTTCAGATCATTGGACTAAATATTGAGGCCACAGAGGAAGATTTAGATTTGCTGTAAGAAATTTTTTCCTAACTATAACATTATTTAATATTAAAATAGATGATTACTGAGAGAACAGTAGTTCTTCACCCAGTTGCACAGTGGAGTCACCTGGGAACCTTTAAACACTACCAGTGTCCTGCTCTCTCAAGGGAGTCTAATATAGTCAAGAGTGGGACCCAGTAATGGCTACTGTTGTGGAAGCCTCCAGATTATTCTGAGAACCAAGGCTAAGACCCACTGGTCAAAGCAAAAGTAAGAATCCCAACACGTGCACTTAAACAAAAGAAAGCTTTACTTTTAGCCAGAAGGGCCCTTGACCCTGTAGGAATACTATATGCATCATGCTTGCTCATAGTGGACCCAGCGGTGGGCCTTGTACAGCTGTCTTCCTGCTCTTGCTGCTCAGTTGAAAAGATCTGATAGTTGAGTCCTAAAGTGAAGCCAAGAAAGAGGATTCAGACTCTGATGAGGAAATGACCTATGGAAATTTCTTTTCTGACCCGAGTGCCAATAGTCTTTTGTTTAGGACAGTTTCACGGCTTGTGAGGAGGTGAGGAGCCATTTATTCACTGGTTGGCCCAAGCATGTGTCACAGTTGCTGTGAAAAGCTCAGATCACAAGGTAAAGGACAAAGATGGAAAATAGCCAGACATCAGACCCCCAAGGATGCCCAGGATTGGCTTTGTCATTTCCACCCTGGCTTTCTTTCACCAGTGAGGTAAGATGCAAGGAGATAAAATTCCCAAACCAGCAGAGGGCTCAGGGCAACAATATATACTTAAAAAAAAAAAAAAAAAACCTGTTGCAGATATAGTTCACAAATTTGTCTTTTAACCAAGAAGTGGCCGTTTCTCTGGAAACAAAGAGTGGGCATTAGTAATAGGATAATCATAGCTTTTGTCTGCATGCTAAGCATTTGAAATAGGCCTATAGATTACTACAAACAGCGGTATAGGATTACTGGTCATTAAGGGCCAGCTGAAATGAGTTAGTAAACTTAAGAAAGTTCAATAACCAGAGAGTCAAAAGGAGAAGGTGATAGTAAATCTTGGGGCAGGTGGGGTCTGGAAAGAATAGGAATGGAGAGGGAAGAAACTTGGTCTAACATGGCGTGGGCCTTCTTTTCCCATTCTACAGGTGAAAATGCTGAGGTTTGGAGCGGTTGTGAATGACAGAGTCCAAAACTTGGATGTGCAGAGCTAGGAATAAAACCGAGTTTACCTCACTCCAAAGTTTCTTCGGAGCCTTGAAGTAAAGGCCAAGTCAGGGTAGCCAGGTGAAATCCATGATACTGGCTTGAGGCTCATGGGTGCAGGTAGCTTGTCCACAAACAGACAGACTTTTACATTTTCAGGACTACTCACTAGTTCTTAACAGAGCCTGACCTAGCTGGGGGTCTACATGGACTCCAGTAACCATGGCATGGAGACAAGAGCCTGGTGGGGAGAGAGGTCGGTGTCTGGGATGAAGGGGTGGGTGTGTGAAGAGAGTTTAAGAAGAAAGTTGTGGAGGGAGGAAAGAACCCAGAAGCTCCCGCTAAGTTTCATAATACATTTTGATAAGTTAACTTCAGTGTCCCATGTAGGCTACTGTAGGTAGAAATAGTCTCATTTTAGTAAAGGTGATTATGTTTTTCCTTGTGAAAATAATAGGTGCTCATTATAGAAAGCATGGAAAATACAGAAAAAGGAAATGGGGGAAAATATGTTCTTACTTGGTAAAACAACTGTTATAAAATCTGTTGCAATTTTTTCCAGTCTTTTTTATTCATATAATTCATATTATTGTGATCATGAATTGTATTTGTCCTGATTTTGTTACTTAACACTGCAAAACAAGCATTTTCCATCTTATTAGCATTTAGTGTTGCATGTAATTATACATATTTATATATAAATTATTATAATTTAGAAAAGCATAAACTATTATTTGTGCATGTCACAATGTACCTAAACTATTGTTGGGCATTTAGATTAGAAGATATATTATAATACACTCCAGAATGGAATAACTGGACCAAAGATATAGAAGTTTTAAGGACCTGAGACAATCAGCAGGGCTGGATTCTCACTTAGGAAGGCCTTTTTAGAGTAGTACCTATTCCTGGGTTTGATCCTCAAACTTGACATGCCCATAATTCAGTTTTCTCAGTACTGGGAATGATTAGTTCTTAGGAGTTATATAGGAGTTAACTAAAACTAATTTATAATGGCAATCAGATGTACCACATGGTCACTGTGGAACTCATTAGCACTGTTTGTCAAATATTTCTGCAGTCCATCTCCCAGGCAGCCTATAGGATTATACTTCCTGCTCCCTGAGGGTAGCTGGGGCCTGTGTCTAGTTCTGCAGAGCTGTGTTTGGAAGTGAATACTTATTTGCAGGGGGAGCTCTTTTTGCCTCTGTCATTGTAACTGGCAATGCTTGAAAGGGTGGCTGCTCCATCAGCCCACAGTGAGAATGTGAGCAAGAAATACAACTTGAAGCCCCTGAGACCTGGAAGTTGGCTGTTAGTGCAGCATGCCCCAGCTCATCCTGACTGCCACAAAGAAGATACTCACATTAGCATGCCCAACGTATTTAATCTCTGGAAATAGAAATCAACTAACGTTAAAAGATTGCTAGGCTGGGCGCGGTGGCTCACACCTATAATCCCAGCACTTTGGGAGGCCAAGGCAGGCGGATCATGAGGTCAGGAGATCGAGACCATCCTAGCTAACACGGTGAAACCCCATCTCTACTAAAAATACAAAAAATTAGCTGGGCGTGGTGGCGGGAACCTATAGTTCCAGCTACTCAGGAGGCTGAGGCAGGAGAATGGCATGAACCCAGGAGGTGGAGCTTGCAGTGAACCGAGATCGTGCCACTGCACTCCAGCCTGGGTGAGAGAGGTAGCCTTTGTCTCAAAAAAAAAAAAAAAAAAAAAGGTTGCTGTTAAGATTCATGAGAATAAAAGAAAATATGTATTTATTTCAGGTGTTTCACAGCCTTTGATCAAGGTGACTATAACATTCAATGTTATAAGACATTCAATGTTACAAGTAGTTTGGGCTGGCCAATGCCAACCTTTACCTTCCCGTGTCTCCTTTTTACACTTGTAATTTTCACGCGCATCCGTGTGAAGAGACCACCAAACAGGCTTTGTGTGAGCAATAAAGCTTTTTAATTACCTGGGTGCAGGTGGGCTGAGTCTGAAAACAGAGTCAGTGAAGGGAGATAGGGGTGGGGCTGTTTTATAGGATTTGGGTAGGTAATGGAAAATTATAGTCAAAGGGGGTTGTTCTCTGGCGGGCAGGGATGGGGGTCACAAGGTGCTCAATGGGGGAGCTTCTGAGCCAGGAGAAGGAATTTCACAAGGTAACATTCACAAGGTCATCAGTTAAGGCAGGAACAGGCCATTTTCACTTCTTCTGTGATTTTTCAGTTACTTCAGGCCATCTGGATGTATATGTGCAGGTCACAGGGGATATGATGGCTTAGCTTGGGCTCAGAGGCCTGACATTAATGTTGACCAAGCCAACTTCTGATGGTCACAGTCTTCCTTTAATTGTTACTGTTTTATTTTAAAAGTCACACCATACACTATTTAACAAATGAATACTTTAAAAAATTTTTGTGTATATTGTTTTGAGATGGAGTCTCACTCTGTCACCCAGGCTGGAGTCCAGTAGTGCAATCTCAGCTCACTGCAACCTCCATGTCCCGGGTTCAAGCAATTCACCTGCCTCAGTCTCCCAAAGTAGGTGGGATTATAGGTGCCCACCACCACACCCAGTTAACAAATGAATACTTTAGAATCAAATTAAGTAAAATGTAAAAGACCTGCTTTCTCCCTCCCCTACCATCCCACTTCCTGGAGTTCAGTTTGGAGCGCCCCCCTCTAGACATTTTCTCTGCGGTTCAAAGTACAAATGAAATCCTACTCTTCGTATTCTTCTGCGCTTTGCTTTATCACTTCATTTCTCGGTGTCTTTTCATGTTGGTGCATGTTGATTCACCCCTTTCTTTTTAACGATGGAAGGGTTCTCAGTTTCAAAGATTTATCAGCCTTCACTTAACCAGTTTCCTCTTTGTAAACAGTTTTGTGTTTTTCCCCAGTCTTCTGCTATTGTTAGTAATGCTCCAATAAACATCCCTGTTAAATGTATCTTTTACACACTTGCGCAAGTTAATCCAGAAGGAAATCCCTAAAAATATAATTCTAGGTTGAAGGGATTTGCAGTTTAAATGCCAGTAAATATTGCCAGTTCCCTTCCCAAAGGTCAAATCAATTTGCATTCCCACCAAAACAGTGTGAGAATTCTTGTCTCTTCCCCCTCTCAAGGATACAGGGTATTACCAAACTTCTAGAAATCTCTTCCATCATAATCATGAAAAGCTGTATTGCATTGTTGATTTAAAGTACATTTTCTTAATTACAGGTGAGTTTGTGCTTGTTCTTTCTTTAAGTATGATAATACCTCCAATCAAGTATGGTGAGGCTTTGGTGGCATTCTTTCTTTTTAAAGTGTGCTGATTTTACTGTTTGAATCTCAAAGAATAAGCCTGTTTTTAAGCCCTGAGGAAGCATCTTGTTGCTGCCCCTCATTTACTGAATAAACAGGGCTCACAGCATTTCTAAGACCCTTTATATATATGTATATTATAGCTGGGGTGTTTTACAGTGACAGCATCAAGGCAGATGGACTGGGAATTGGCCAGCCCTCCAACCTCTCAGTTAATTGATGTGACATATTCTTTCATTGCAGCAATTCAGTTTTGTGTCCTTGCCCACTGACGTGCTGGAAATTGAGGTGAAAGACAAGTTTGCCAAGAGCCGTCCCATCATCAAGCGCTTCTTGGGAAAGCTGTCGATGCCCGTTCAAAGACTCCTGGAGAGACACGCCATAGGGTAAACCTGTGACTGAGATCTTACAATCACTAGGTTCCCACCAACAGGCCATGCCCAAAGGTGGCCTGTAGGCTGCAATAGTATAGTCTCACAGAGAGTCAAAATGTTATCACTATATTTCCTTGGCTTTTCCTACTAATTATGTTGCTTGAGCCAACATAAGTGTTTGTTCGATTAAACAAACCCTTCCCTTTCCACTTGATGGTGTAACACTGGTTACTTACCCAAGAGAGTAAAGAATCCTATTAAAACTATTAAACAGTATTAAAAGAAGCCCTCAGTGGGACATTTTTCTGTACAGGAAGCAACTCAAGTTTGTTTTACTATGAAGAATATTATTTCATTCATATATCAGTCTGGTATGTAAGATTTAATCATATGTGACATTTCTGTAACAAGATGAAATACTGGGTAACTACGGTAGAGTGTCTTACTTAGAGGACACTAGTATCTGCACATGCTAGATAACATGGATGAGAATTTGAAAGCATGATTCTTACGGAATGACAGCAGTTAAGATGCTCATAGAATTCAATTGCATATGAGAATGGGTTTCGGTTTTGTCTCTTACACATTCATGTCCACTCATGGTTCTCATTAAAGTGGACTATGACCAGATAACAGCCCTATATATAATCTGTATTTCTTTAGGTAACAGGGACTACATTTGAAAACACAAAATAAAGCTTTCTATTGATAAATATATACTTATATACAATGTAACTCTTACAAAGATAGCAAAAGAATGAGAAAAATATGCAGAATTTCCAAGTATCTTAATTTAAAGTTCTTTGGATTATCAGAAGGACTTTGGAATCACTGATAATTATCACAAAGATATTTATTAATAATTGGAACTTTATGGTGTGCATGCAGCGGAGTGCACAGAGGCCTGCCACGAACTCTCCAGCCAAAGGGAGCTGAGTTTATGGAGCTGCAGTCACGCATCACACGCAGTGTTTGCACTTGTCATTCATGGTTGTGAGGATTAAACAGACAAAAAGTGTACATAAAGAACCTAACATGGTCACTGGCACATAGTAGGAACACAAAAGAAACTAGTATTCTTTGTGATCTTTTTTATTTCATTTAGTCCTCATAATGCTTCTGTGACAGCATTATCACCATTCCTCCACGAGGAAACAAGACTTCAAAAGGATCAATAATTATGTAAACCCAAGGCTTGTGGGTGGCAGAGATCCAGGCGGAGGTCAGACTCTTACCTGTGTGTCTCCAAAGCCCGAGGGCCATCCCTGCACTACAGGCTTCTCTCCGGGTTCCTGGGACTGATTCTCTAGTTTATTGTGGGCCGCGCTTTTCATTTCTCTCCTTCTCTGCCCTACTGGCTGCTCTCACAGCTGTTAGCACCTCTGCCAGGGGGTCGGCTGGAGAACAAAAACAGGGGCTGTGTGGAATTCTTTCTACCCCAGCACCTAGTGCACCGCCGCCCAGCATGCATTAGATATCAATTTGTACCTGTGGAACAGAACTTCTCTCTCCAGCTCGCTGCAGCCGCAGAGCCCCTCTGCCCTCCCATGCTGAGTTCTCTCCTAAGTCCAAGCTGCTGGCTCCTATCTTCTTGGCACTGTCCCGCTCTCCCAGCCTCCCACTGTGGAAAGGCACATCCCCAGCTGAAAGCAAGTTTCTGAGGTGGAAAAGGGTGTCCCCGACCAGAAGAAGGTTAGCTATGATTTTCCCAGTGTTCTTGCCACCCAGGGAAATGGAGAGCACAGATCGAGCGTGATTGAGCTTACACCTCTCCAAGAGGCGGCAACAGCATGCCATGGTGGTGTTTCTCCTCCCACCATCTTTGATGGGATGACAGACCGCCCCCTGGTGGCGGGGCAGAGCAGCTCCTCCTCCAAAGCCTTCTGCTTCCACAGCCCCTGGGGGCCACTTCTGTATTGCTGCCCCTTCCGGAGGTGTCCCACTGTGGGTAGGAGCAGAGTGTTGGGGTGATGGCCATGGAAGCAGTGGCCATGCAGCCTGAGCCATGGCAGAACCCCAGAGTGCACCCATAACAAAAGTGAATCCACTTTGCACCGCAGCTTCCCTCTGCCCTCAGCACATGCACTCCCTATAAAGCCCCCTGCATCGATGGCTTCTGAAACATTTGGCTCCACCTGTACCGGCTCCCTCCCTGCCCTGAGATACTTGCACCTTTCCCCCCTGGGCACACACGCACTCTGATTTCCAACCCTACCTCGATTCCTTGGCCTGTAAAATCCCAGGCTTCAGTTGGCTCTCTGCCTCTAACTCTAACCGTCTCACCTTGGCATTGAAGTGTCACTGTCTGCCTTGAACCATTATTTAGTGGTCCTACCTTATGCCCCCAGCTGGACATAAGCTATTTAAAGGCAGGGGCGATGTATGAAATGCTTTGTATCAACTGCAGCACTTTTCACGTGGCAGGGGCTCAAAAAATATTTGTTGAGTGAGTGAAAAGCAAAAAAAAGAAAAGCCTGGAAAGTAAATGCAAAGCATAATAAATGTAATTTTTCTGCCATTGTCTGATTGTCTTTAGGCCTCCCCTGATTTCAATTAAGTTTTGGGTTCGGGTTGTCTTTGTTATGGTCGTAATAGATGTACTTCATAATATTGACCAAAGGCTCTTTCTAAATAGACAAAATACTGAGGTTCCTTCTATTTTTTTCTACATATAATGCTTTACTTAATGGACTTCTGAGGAACTCCAAACACTAAATCATGGCCTATCAAAGAACAATTTTAAGTCAAGGGCTTGTTATTTATCTCATAATGCCAGTGTTTTCTAGAAAGAAACATTAAAACACTATTAGCCAGTGATTTATCTTTTTATTTTCATGTCACAAACTAATAAATGGAATAAATACAGAGTCATCTGAATAACAACTGGTTTGGGGCTATGTGTTTGTTACTACTGTGTACCCTGGGTTTGTTAACTCCTGAATATCCTAAGGTGGTCACTCTTCCTATTCAGGCCAAGTTAAGGGGCAATTTACTCTGCTGAAGCTGTATTGTTAATGAAAATATAATAGCAAAGTTTCAGGTTGATTGCCTCTAGAAAGTTTTCTTTTTATAATTAAGAAATTGCTTTGAGGGGGTGGAGGGGATGGCATGAAAGTCCAGGGTGGAGACTCGGGGTCCCTACAAGTGGAGCCCTGCAGTTGGTGTTAAGTGGAAGTCTCAAGCCAGAGAACCCAACCCACAAGTCTTGCTCTGCTTCATCCTGGAGCAGGTGCCATTCTGTAGCGCCCACAGACTCTCCAGTAACCATGACAGCATCCTTTCTTAGACATTACATATATACCACAAGATATGTATCTGCTGGCACTGTCCATCGTTGAAGACATATTTGGCAAATGGCAATCTGCACAGGAAAAGCAGACCAAGGACATCCGTGTCTTTTTTTATTCTCTCTCTCTCTCTTTTAGAACACAGGTTGGCAAACTTTTTTGTACAGGGCCAGGTAGTAAATATTTTAGGCTTTGCAAGGCCCACAGTCCCTGTCTAAATTACTCAGCTCTGCCATTATAGCATGAAAGTTGCCACAGACAATATGTAAGCTAACAAGCATGACCGTGCTCCAATTAAACTTTATTTATGGACACTGAAATTTGAATTTCATATAATTTTCACATGCTACAAAATGTTACTCTTCTTTTGTTTCTTTTTCCCATCATTTAAAATATAAAATGTCACTACTGCACAAAAACAGGTAGTGGGCCACATTTTGCCCTTCGGCTGTAGTTTGCCTACCCCTGCTTTAGGATATAGACAGTTAGTTCAACTTAATCATTTTTTACTTTACAATGAATTCAGCAGACACCAAACATCGAATTTTGATTTTTGATCTTTTCCTGGGCTAGTGATACACAGCGTGATACTTTTGTGAAGCTGGTAGCAGCAGCAAGCCATAGCTTCCAGTCAGCCACGTGATCATAGGGTAAACAAGTGATACCGTACTCTACAGTAGACTGTATTCAAAAAATTACATGGGATATCCAGTACTTTATTATAAAATAGTTTCGTTTTTGTGTTACATGATTTTGCATACTTGTAGGTTAAGTGTTCCGAGCACTTTTAAGGTAAGCTAGGCTAAGCTATGATGTTTGGTAGGCTAAATGTATTAAATGCATTTTTGACTTGCCAGTATTGTCAACTTTTGATGGGTTTATCAGGTCGTAATCCACAGTAGGTCGAGGGGCATCTGTACTCGATAAGGACTTCCTTACAGTTTTGTATTGCTGTTGAGCACATCAGCACTTCCCTGGGCTTGCCTGCCTCACCCACTGGTGTAGAAAGCACACTGCATGGTCATTAGGAGGAGAGGTATTGACCAGAACTGTGATGGTGCTTATTTCCTTCTAGGGATAGGGTGGTCAGCTACACACTTGGCCGCAGGCTTCCAACAGATCATGTGAGTGGACAGCTGCAATTCCGATTTGAGATCACTTCCTCCATCCACCCAGGTATTTTCAGCATGAACTTCATGTCTTGTCCTAGGCTAGTGTCATAAGTATGGTTCCTTTCTCTAAAATACAATAACCATGGTTCTCTCTAGACATATCCTAGGTTTTGTGGTTCTCTATCTTCTCCATTTGAGGCCCAGAAGCCAGTGATCTATTCTGGAAGCCAGGTTGCTGTCTCCCTGATGGAGAAGCTTCTCTTCATTCTAGTGACCCAAAGGTAGAGGTTAGACAGTGGACTGAAGATTAACAATGAGGCCAACAGGGATAGGGAGCTCTGTCTTATTTATCATCCTACTCCCAGCACCCACATAGGTGTTTAATCATCACATACATGAATGAATGAACAAATGAATGAACGTGAAACATCTTTCTACCTAGTAACTAGATATAGACTAGCCAGTTGCTGAAGTATGTCATGTTGAAGAACTATAATTGTACAATGAATTTTTATAATATCACAGAAAAACATGAAAAGTATAAATACGACAGAAAACTCCAGAATCATCCAATATTCCATTTAATGCTAAACAGATTTCAAAATATGAATGATAATATGCCTCATAATTCTACTTTTGCTCTTCTTCTGTAGCCCCCATCTCAATATAGATCACACTGAGAACTGTTAGGACCTCCTGGACCATTTACAAGTTGCTGTTAAGTCTAATGAAGCTCTTGAGAACTTAAAGCCTGGAGTTTATCACTACCCACTCGTTAAACTCCAGGTGTACTTTCCTATGCCACTATACAACTTAGATTGTGAGAAAACACCTTGACTGTTTCATCTTTTCATTCTTTTTTTTTTTTTTTTTTTTTTTTTTTGAGACGGAGTCTCGCTCTGTTGCCTAGGCTGGAGTGCAGTGGCCGGATCTCAGCTCACTGCAAGCTCCGCCTCCCGGGTTTACGCCATTCTCCTGCCTCAGCCTCCCGAGTAGCTGGGACTACAGGCGCCCGCCACCTCGACCGGCTAGTTTTTTGTATTTTTTAGTAGAGACGGAGTTTCACCGGTTAGCCAGGATGATCTCAATCTCCTGACCTCGTGATCTGCCCGTCTCGGCCTCCCAAAGTGCTGGGATTATAGGCTTGAGCCACCGCGCCCGGCTCATCTTTTCAAATTCAGTCTATTTCTATATTCTGAGAATACAACTGACTCTTCCTTTGGTGTAGCCATAAGGACAGCTTTACAGCTCACCAGAGGGACTGATTTTCTTTAGTGAATTGCACTAGTGCATTTGAAATGGGGAATTTCACATCTGGCAGGAATCCAGTAGAAGAGCTGCAGGAAGGTAGAGTTAAACACTGGCTACTACCCCTTGAATGGCTGCTGAGGGTGAAGACTGTTTTTTTTTTAAATTGGAATAAACTCTGAATGTTGGGAACCTTCCAGCCTGAGATATTGAATGACTGTGATTGTTCCCATTCTTCATCCAGCCTTCTTCTCTCTGGTTGCGTGAGAATACCACTTACCCCTTATGCCACCCTGCAGGACCTAAGCATAGGAAACATTCTGAGCAAATGCGATTAACTAAATATAATCATCAAGGAGCTATAAATAACACCACTACTACCCTCATCCCTGGAAGTCATTCCATGTGGCAAACACTGTTGAGCACCTACTATGTGCCCAGAACTGGGTTAGTGCTAGGCTTCGGGCATTTTAACCAAAAGATGAATTCCCTTGAAACAGATTTCAGAAATATATCCATGACTGCAAGTTGTTGTTAACATAGCAAGAGCTCAATCTTACAGAATTTTTCACTAGAGCTCTGGCCAGTGAGAAACCCTCATCAATCGACATTCAATATCCTAATGTAGAAATCCCTTAGTGATGGCTTACATGTCCCACAGGGTATCCTAACACCACAATGCTCTCTTCTGGGAGAAATGACATATTTTTCTTCCTACCAGCAGATGATGAGGAGATTTCCCTGAGTACCGAGCCTGAGTCAGCCCCCATTCAGGACAGCCCCATGAACAACCTGATGGAAAGTGGCAGTGGGGAACCTCGATCTGAGGCACCGGAGTCCTCTGAGAGCTGGAAGCCAGAGCAGCTGGGTGAGGGCAGTGTCCTGGATGGTCCAGGGAACCAAAGCATGGAGCTTTCCAGACCAGCTGAGGAAGCAGCAGTCATCACGGAGGCAGGAGACCAGGGCATGGTCTCTGTGGGACCTGAAGGGGCTGGGGACCTCCTGGCCCAGGTGCAAAAGGACATCCAGCCTGCCCCGAGTGCAGAAGAGCTGGCCGAGCAGCTGGACCTGGGTGAGGAGGCGTCAGCACTGCTGCTGGAAGACGGTGAAGCACCAGCCAGCACCAAGGAGGAGCCCTTAGAGGAAGAAGCAACGACACAGAGCCGGGCTGGAAGGGAAGAAGAGAAGGAGCAGGAGGAGGAGGGAGATGTGTCTACCCTGGAGCAGGGAGAGGGCAGGTTGCAACTGAGGGCCTCGGTGAAGAGAAAAAGCAGGCCCTGCTCCTTGCCTGTGTCTGAGCTGGAGACAGTGATCGCGTCAGCCTGCGGGGACCCCGAGACCCCGCGGACACACTATATCCGCATCCACACCCTGCTGCACAGCATGCCCTCGGCCCAGGGCGGCAGCGCGGCAGAGGAGGAGGACGGCGCGGAGGAGGAGTCCACCCTCAAGGACTCCTCGGAGAAGGATGGGCTCAGCGAGGTGGACACGGTGGCCGCTGACCCGTCTGCCCTGGAAGAGGACAGAGAAGAGCCCGAGGGGGCTACTCCAGGCACGGCGCACCCTGGCCACTCCGGGGGCCACTTCTCCAGCCTGGCCAATGGCGCGGCCCAGGATGGCGACACGCACCCCAGCACCGGCAGCGAGAGCGACTCCAGCCCCAGGCAAGGCGGGGACCACAGTTGCGAGGGCTGTGATGCGTCCTGCTGCAGCCCCTCGTGCTACAGCTCCTCGTGCTACAGCACGTCCTGCTACAGCAGCTCGTGCTACAGCGCCTCCTGCTACAGCCCCTCCTGCTACAACGGCAACAGGTTCGCCAGCCACACACGCTTCTCCTCCGTAGACAGCGCCAAGATCTCCGAGAGCACGGTCTTCTCCTCGCAAGATGATGAGGAGGAGGAGAACAGCGCGTTCGAATCTGTGCCCGACTCCATGCAGAGCCCTGAGCTGGACCCGGAGTCTACGAACGGCGCTGGGCCGTGGCAAGACGAGCTGGCCGCCCCTAGCGGGCACGTGGAAAGAACCCCAGAAGGTCTGGAATCCCCCGTGGCAGGTCCAAGCAATCGGAGAGAAGGTTAGACCTCAAACCTGATCAGAGTGAGAATAGGACCGTCAGGGGGACAAAGGTGTCACCAACAGTTTAAAAACAAGAGGGGTGAGGGATCGGTGTCAAATGGGGTTGCTGGGGCAATGTATGCCTGTCTTGTACATATATGTGTGCATGTGTATCTGTGTTTGAGTATAGATGACTGTGAGTAGCTGACACCCCACCATGTCTCAGATACACACCAGGAATTATGACTGGTTGGATGTGAGCGTGCACTTGTATGTGTGCTTCTATGTTTGTTTTAACTAATCACCAGAAGTGGTTAGTGTACATGTTATCCTAGTCTTGACAGCAGCCAGAGCCCCAAGACTAGTATCAAATGATATATGTGGGAAATAATCTATCTACATTAAATGGATAATGTGTAAATATCTGCTGACTTTCAAAGCACATGGAAGATTAGCAATAGATGTTAACATTAGTTGAAGAACAGATTTTACCTCTGTTTTAGAATTCAACTAGCCCATGTACGTACATGTAGATATGTCTAGCCTACATATATTTGTCATTATTTATGTCCACTCAATTCTTGTTATTACTGTCGGTTTTGTTTTGTTGTTGTTGTTGTTGGCTAATGGAAAGGAAAATAACATGATTGTGTATAAATCACTTTGTTTTTGATAAGAATCAAATCCAAAAGCTGCCACCATTAGTTTTAAAACATATTCTGTGTTTTAACCAAAGATGTTCTTTCTTAGTCATGCCTGTGGAATTATATGTGAAATTAATTTGCATTTCCTTATCCAGGAGTGGGAATTGTCTTCCAGTAAAGTGACAGTGGTAAGACTGGGAAAAAAAAAATTGAGAAGTCACATAATAATATGAAATAATTCAGTTGTTTTAAAAGAGAAAAACATAGCCTCTGCTATTTTGCTGTACTGCTGTTGAAATTAGCCTCCAACAAAAGGCGGGGATATTTTCTCTAGATTGTAAGCTCATCAAGGGCCAGAGTTGTGTTTCTTTATGTTTGAATTCTTAGCACCTAAACAATTGTAGGCTGAGGTGCCTACAAACTTTTTTGAACAGGAGCTAAAGTGAGCATTAAAAAAATAATTTTAAGTATTCAATAATGCCCGCTTCTACGTTTCAGAAAAAGAATGAGAGAAGGTGGCACATGCGAAAATGAGAAACGCAAGGAAATTGGTAGAGAAAAAGAAACACAGGCAGAAAGGTCAAACAGACAGCATGGAAAGGCACCCACAAGGAGCGGGATGGAAAATCCCTCTTGTGAGGAGAAGGGAATGGGAAATGCCTTTCTGTCATAAGGATGTTTTGAGGACTTCCTTTATTCTAGGCCAGATGTAATGCACTGGGCACAGGAAAATGGATTGGCATCAGGTGATGTATGGACATTACTCAATAATTACAGCATAATTAAAAATAATACAACAAAAGGAGATTGGGGGATTCCCACATAAAAGGCACACATAGGAGCTGGCAGGGATGTTGAGTTACAGAGGTCTGTAAATTTTTTCTATGAAGAGCCAGATAGTATTTTAGACTTTGTGGGTCAAGAGGTAAAAAATTAAGTAACTGTTCTCACTAAAAAGCTTTTAGTACTGAAAAGTGTACTGGCACTTTTCTTAGCTCAGAACCATATAACCCTGTTTTAGTGCACAGTCTTTTGGCCCCCATGTTGGGAGATAATCTACACGTGAGGCCGGGCGCGGTGGCTCAAGCCTGTAATCTCAGCACTTTGGGAGGCCGAGACGGGCGGATCACGAGGTCAGGAGATCGAGACCATCCTGGCTAACACAGTGAAACCCCGTCTCTACTAAAAAATACAAAAAACTAGCCAGGTGTGGTTGCGGGCGCCTGTAGTCCCAGCTACTCGGGAGGCTGAGGCAGGAGAATGGCGTAAACCCGGGAGGCGGAGCTTGCAGTGAGCGGAGATCCGGCCACTGCACTCCAACCTGGGCGACAGAGCGAGACTCTGCCTCAAAAAAATAAATAAATAAATAAATAAATAATTAAAAAATTTTTAAAAAAAGATAATCTACACATGGTCAATTGAAACTTGGCTCAGTGTAAATTTATATAAAAGCATGCTTTAAAAACAAAAAAGTCACATCCTTGCCCTTGAGAGAGAGGCGGAACAGTCTAGCAGGTGGAAGCGCAGAAAGTGTTTCAGGGCCACAGTGGACATCTCTGCATTGGCATTGGCAGTGTCTAAAGAAATGTCTAAGTTCCTGAACTCTGCAGCGTGTAAACGCAGAAAAGGTTAAGAAGCACCTACGTGCTTCACTATGGCGATCACAAGGGGAAATACAAAGATTCCCAAAGGGTCTCTTGATCTCCTGAAGGCCATGCACATGCTGGCATGTGACTTCTTCCCAGCCAGCCTTCCCCCCTTCAGCAGTGAGTCCCGGAGCTAACAGTGTCTGCATTGTGGGACTGTCCCTCACTTGCCACCAGGCTTCACAACAGCAGGTGCTTCAAGAAAGCAGGGCTTTGACATGACCTGCCTGATATGTGATTGTGTGGGTGACCTCTGCTTCCATAAAAATCCCTATTGCTCTTTCGCCTTGACTTCCAAGATTGCAAATCCCTTTACTGTAGAAACTGCATTAGACGTTTGGGTGTGTTGGCTCATGCCTGTAATCCCAGCACTTTGGGAGGCCAAGGTGAGTGAATCGCCTGAGGTCAGGAGTTCAAGACCAGCCTGGCCAACAGGGTGAAACCCTATCTCTATTAAAAAAATACGAAAAATTAGTTGGGCACGGCGGCGGGCACCCGTAATCTCAGCTACTTGGGAGGCCCAGGCAGGAAAATCACTGGAACCCAGGAGGTAGAGGTTGCAGTGAGCTGAGATCGCACCATTGCACTCCAGACTGGGCAACAAAAGCAGAACTCAGTCAAAAAAAAAGAGAGAGAGAGAGAAACTGCGTTAGATTAACTCATGTGGATTTGTTGTCCACGTGCCCACATAGATGAGGTGGCAACAATTTATAGAGGAACACTCTTCTAAGTCTGAACTGACAACTATACAGGCTAGAATTCTTTTCATACTTTTTGCTTCATTTCCCTCTATGAATAGCTCCTTTTTAAAAGTTCAATTTAAAATAGTTCTTAAAAGACCTTCTGCAGATGAATAAAAAGAGTAATATAATGTCATGGTTGTGAGCTCAGGCCCTGGAGTCAGGCCTCTTGGATTTATATACAGTCCTCCCACTTCCTCGCCAAGTTACCTAGCTGCTCTGTGCCTCAGTTTCCTCATGTGCAAAATGGGCATAATTATAGAATCTCCCTCAACGGGTTGTTGGGAAAATTGAATGAGATTATACTACAAAAGCACTCTGCCTCCCACCAAGTGAGGGTTCTTCCAGGCAGACAACCAGTGAGGGTAACTGTTTAAATTATGTTGTATAAAGCATCTAAAACAATCCTTTGAATTTGCATTTTCTGTACTTTATAATTCAAGGGACATTTTCACATTATTAGGTATAAATCACTTTGTTTCAAATAATATGTGAGGCAACCTATCTTTCTCTACAATTAGGTCACATTATTTATAAACAGAAGGGAATTTAAAAGGATGTCGCTTGCTTTTAGCTGAGGAATAGATCTCCTTCTGGGAGGTTCTGGCGGGTTTCAACACTTGCTTTGTGTTTGAGGCAAGGGTGATGATGTGGAGCCCTGTCCTTGTGCAGAATAGAACTGCTTGCTTCTTCAGTGCCTCCATCCATTCAGTCGGCTGAGATATGTCGGTCACATCATTGCATTTGCTTGGGGTTCACAAGCAGGTGGGATCAGCTCCATTAACCCCAGGCAGTCAACAGTATTGTATTTCCACTAGCTTGGAGGAGAAATTAACCTGATTGGTTGCCTTAATTTCAAGAGGTAAGTCTATTGTTGTTTTTAAAGAAACTAAATTAAAAATGCAGCAGCTGATGACATAACAACTGTACCATGGTTTTGTTTAATTTCGGACACTAACCACATATACAAACAAACATGAGTGTGGTATCCACTTAAACACAGAGCCCATCTTTGAAACAGCAGTCTGTCCACAATGAACTGGGTGCCGGCATGAGAGGAACCTTCATTGTTTTCTATTAGCGTCTCCAAGGACCCAGAGGATTTGAGTAACATGCCAGAATTTGCTCAACAAATGATGTTCTATATTTAACATTTAAAAGGACCCTTTGTTCCTGAATATATCTCTACTTCTGTTTGCCAGTTAGCTCTAGGAATTAAATCACAAAATTAAACCCACCTTTCTTCCTCATTAATTTATTTTTATTTTTGATCAGTTCTATAGAACTAGAGTGAGAAGAAATAATCATCCTTTCCATGTGTGGATATTCTAGGAAATATTCAGCATTTGAGATCCTACAACCATTTGACCACCATTTTCCAGTCTCTCTTCTTTTTGACCCAAGGGATAATGGAACACTTGCTATTTGCATCAGCAGAGGACAGAAGAAGGAAAAGGCCTGACCTTTGCCCTCTGGCCCTTAAAGGCTTTTGCAAGAGAACCAGCACGGTGTGAGGCAGGAGGAACCGTCTGAAAAAGGGCCATCCTTTGTCCTGGGCCCTTCTCACTCTGCAAAGATCAAGAGCACTGGCCTCTGATTATGTGACCCAAGCAGCTGGTGCTGCAGGCCTGCCTTCTGCATGGCTGCTCTACATGCCTGAGGACACCACTTCAGAACATTGTTCAGTTCGTTATAAGTCTGAACTGAGAACAATATAAGCTATGTCTGTTGTAGGTTTCCTTTTAATAATCTGAGGCATGCATCCTGTGGATATGTTTATTTCTAAACTTTCTCCATGTCTGTCTGTCTTTCTTCCTCCTTCTTTCCCATTTCTGTGTTTTGAGCTTTCCTGTCACCATCTTTCTGCTTTTTATCTACTTCCTTTGTCTCTTGTCCTTTCCTCTTTCCGGAGCACCCTGGCTTGTCTGATTTCTCCTCAAAATAATCTGGACAGTTCTGAGACCCCTCAGCACCTTGGCTCCCCTCCCCCACCCCCCAGCCTCCAGCTTTCCTACTACAGGAATTTACATTACATTCTTGTCTTGCCAGCTCCTTGACCTGTCTTGGAAAGGTAGCATCTAAGAATTCATTCCCCTCAAAAATCTGAAAAACAGCCTTTCGGCAGCCCTGTGATGAAACCTATCCAAGTAAGGAGGTGTCATTTTGCACAAGCCCAAGGAACTTTTATGGAACCTTATAAAACGCTGCATTTCCCTCAAACAGGCCTATTTCCTCCACTGGGCTGCAATCAGGCTCTGCTAATTTTCTCTTGTGTTCCTTTCTGGTGCCACCTTCTGATTCAGGAAATTTGGGTCATTACAGAATCAGACTCAAATCCTACATATTGGACTGTGTGGCACAGATCATTAGTTATGAAGTGTTTGGATTTTCTTCTTTTTTAGAAAAATATTTCCCCCTCTCATGAATGACTGTGAATGTAGCAAACTGACACACACAAATGGATTTCCCACTCTTTGGGGTTGTTTCTTGTGGTACTTAGTTTTACAGTCATGCTTTTTTGATGATGTTGCCACAGCAGTGAATGAATCTGAATGTATTGACTATCTTGTCCGTAGGTGAATGTCCTATACTCCATAATTCCCAGCCAGTAAGCCAGCTTCCTTCCCTGAGGCCTGAACATCATCACTACCCAACAATCGATGAGCCTCTTCCACCAAGTAAGCTTTAGTTTTTAAAATCTGTGTCTTAACTCTTCCTATCAAGTCTAAGCAGGTCAGTATGAATTTGTGTGTAAACATCTAAAGTCTTTCCCAACTCCGTGCCTTACACTGTTAACAAAAACCAATATGACACCTACTCTAAAAACTGGTGGGGTTTTTGGGGTTCTCAGTTTGTTTTTTTGACTAGTCGTTTCACCATGTGATCCTGAAGAGAGAACACTGTGTTTCCAGCGCCTCTCAGCTTCTGAAATGGAGAACATTTCTTTATTACACTTGACTAGTCTTTGCAAACTGTTCATGACCTTTAAGTCCCAAATTTTACATTTTATATTTAAAATTGCAGTTCAAGATAGAATAATCCTATTGTTCTCCATTGGATCTGTTACATCACAAGGATCTCCATATGTTAAAACAACTTCAACCCATCTGGGCACATGAACTTGTACTTTCCTTGCTATAACTTGCATCCATAGGTAATAGCTTCACATTTCTTCTGCAGTTCTTAGGGGTTGCCAGGCAAAATATCACCTTTAAGATAGAATTCAATGTCAGTTTCTCCTGGTAACTGTAGTATGTAATTAATAATTAACTAGTCATCTGAACTTGGGAAATTCATTTAATCTCTCGGAGACTTAGTTTTCTCATTTGTAAAATTTTAAAAATAAAATTTAAATGTCTTCATCTGCTAAATGAAAGGTTTGACCTAGATAGTCTCTAGATACCATTCTAGCTTTAACTTCATAATACTCCATTTAATAAATGTATAGGAAGAAATCGATACCCCAGACATTATGTATTCACTTAGCATCACATATGTTCGTGAATTCTGGAACATCTCTGTTTTGGTTTTGACTTATTTTTCAAGCAAAGATAATATTTAAGATTTGATAGATTTTACAACTACAAAATCTTTCCAGAATGCAAGGAACCAGTGTTTCTTTACATTCTTTTGCCTGTGCTTACATGAAGCAGTTACAGTTTTCAAAAGGACAAGTGCTTATTTCTTAATTCATCTGTTCTTGGTAATGTACTGTACTTTACCGGAACACCACTCCTCTCCCTATTCAATTGTAATTTATTGGTGAGAAATCAAAGGACATCTTTAATATGTGGACTAACTTAAAGAAACACAATATTTGTTTTTCAAGGGCCAAGCCAAACATCATGTCCTTGAACTTCTGATGCCTGATTTCTTTCTTTCTTTATACACTGATTTATGGACATTCCATACATGAATAGTAAAATTTTAGCATCACTATAAATACTTCCTAAGTAACACTTAATTGAAAAATATGTATAACATGTTATCTCCAGGAAAGGGACACTTTCCCCACAACAAATAACCTTTCAATGCATGAATCTACTTCGAATCTGTGCAGTACAGATAACTAGTTATACATGCAAATATTATAAATGATTGTATATAAATCCATCATAAAATAATTACTTTATATAAGCCACTTTCAATAATGAGAACAAATTTCTTCAGATACTTTTCAATTTTCTATCCATATAACAGTGAAAGACCTTAGAAAAACTGGTAATGAATCCTACCAACTGCATATTGTTAAATAATCTCAAATAGTACAAGAATTACCTTATTGCTAATAGTCATTCATTCAACAAATATTTATTGAATGTTTACCCTGTGCTAGGTACTATTGTGGGTAAGCAAAACAAAGATTCCTGCCCTCATGGAGCTTACAGTCTAGTCTGGAAGACAGATTAGCAAACAATAATTAAAAAGGGACTGGCCTAGCATAGGAGATGCTATGGAAAAGCAAAAATAGACCAGGGTGAGGGATCTCTGAGTTCGTGTAGTGGCGGCTGGTTTGCAATTTTAAAACAAGTGGTGAGAATAGGCTTCATTGAGAAAACAACACCTGAGGGTTAAGGGAGTTATCCCTGCAAGTGTTAGGCAGGAAGAGCTTTGCAGGCACAGGGAATGGCCACTGCCAGTCGGGAGGTGGAAACACCCTGGTGGGTTTAAGGAACAGGAGACCAGTGCGTCTGGAGCAGACTGAGGAAGGGAGAAGGCAGCAGGTGATGTAGTTAGGGAACTAGCAAGGCCCAGATCACGCAGGGCCTTGTAAACCACTTAAGGGCTTTGGCTGTTACTCTGAATGAAAGGAGGACATTGTAGAGTTTTCAACAGAGAAGTGACATTGTCTGGCTCAGGTTTTGAAAAGTTTGCCCTGGTTGCTGTGTAGGGAATAAATTGGGAAGAGGAAGGATAGAAGCATGAGATTCAACATAAGATTATGTCTTTATGCAGTAACCCAGGTGACAAACAATAGTGTAGCTTGGGCCAGGGTGGGAGCAGTGGAAGTGGTAAGGAGTGGTCTGATTCTGGACATATATTTTAAAGGTAGATTTGATGACAGATTGGATATGGATATGAGAGAAAGATAGGTATCAAAAATGACCTAAGAGTTTCAACCTACAAAGATGGAATTGCCTTCAACTGAGATGGGTAGGAAAGGCTGCAGGCAGAGCAGGTTTTGGTGGGAAGGATCTGATACTTGGTTTTGATCATCTTATATTTGAGATGTCATCCAGGTAGTATTGTCAAGAAGGAAATTGGATGTGTGACTCTGAAGTTCAAGAGAAAGGTCTAGACTATGCAATAATATTGCATTTGTTAAAATTGTTCAAAATGTACAGTTGTATAGGTTTTTGTTAATATAATAACTAAATATGATACATGATCAGGTTCTACATTGTTCTTGGACTTTATGGAGAACATATAATTTAGTGTGCAGTAGATCCTACAGTCTCAAATGAATTGACCTGACCTGCACTGCTATAACTTGCACCAGCATCATGAAGGTACTGTTTTCAGGTGGTCTTTAGACAAACCCATGGCATCACAGTGCTGAGCCCTTCAAGTCATGCTGATGCCTGAAGTTCCATTTGGAATTTATTTCCTTTGGTTATAAAATATGTGAAAGCAAATTCTTTACAAAGCAATCCAGAAAACATGTACATAATTTCTGATTACACTTAGCTATGATTTTCTGAATATATATGAGTATATAATAGCACAATACATTCCAGATATTTAATGTATTGACAAAAGAGCCCAACTGTTGGGTTTACTACACTTTTCCATGAGGAATTGAAACATGTGGTGATAAATTATCATTATTGCAACTTCATTTTCTAGTTTTTTCCCTTAATTTATAAAACCCAACCTTTCTCTGCAAAGGACCCCTCTCTTTACTGTAGGTTCCTGGAGGGCAGGGTCATGTGTCACTCAGCTCTGTGTCCTCAGGACCTGGCACGGTCTCTAGTTCAGAGTGAGTGCTACATAGTTTGTTCAGTTGAATTAAATTGCACAATGCTCTTCAAAGACTAATGGTCATTTTTTGTTGGAAGACAGTCATGTTGGATTCAAGAAAAATAGTTATCCTGTTGCTTTTACTAATGTTAGTTTGGGATCCATTAAAATTTTTAAGTTTCTAGATCAAGAGTAATTACCTAGTAATTATATGTATATACAATTTCAGCCATGAACTAATTACCATTTACACCTAACACTTGACAGCTGGATTATCATTAGATAATCATTAGATCAATTTTAATCAAAACCTCCTAGCACATATTTATACAATCTGCCTACATCTTTTCTTCAATTTTTCTCATAAGTTACGTTTGGTGTTTGGGGGTACTTTGGTTTTTACTGGGCATTACTTGACAATCCGTCAGGTCAGGCATAAGCCATAATGCCACAAACAGATATACTATGTACATATAAAACAATAAATATGCCAAATATATTTTTTTCCCTTAAAAAAATGAGAGTTGCTATGTCATTACCTGAATGATAAGTTTTCAATGGAACTGTTAATATCTGATCTACTCCCAAAAGCTATGGCTTTTCTCACTGAAAAGGCTGGATGGTTTTCCTCCTTTTGCGGACATTTGTGCTTTTTCTTCTTCTTTAGTCTTGTGTATTTTCCGCATAACTTTATCACACTGCTGCTCTTTCCACAATGCGATGTGTGGAATCTAAAAGCTTTGCCCATCTCTGTACAGCAGGCATTGCTCTTCTATGTTTCGCTCAAATGTGAACACATTGCTTCCGGCTCTTTTCCACCCACCTCACCCCAACGCAGCCCTTGCCTGTATTATGTAGTGACTCATCCATGCTTCCACCTTTTTGTTTTCTATTTTTGTTTTCTTTTGTTTTTAATTTGGGAAGCAAGGGAACTTTTCTTTATCTCGGGCTCCCTCTACTGTTTGGGATGGTTATTTATCAACAAAAGGGTACTGCCTAGTTACTGGTTTGGTTTGGTGACCAGAGATATTTGACAACTGCGGGTTGAATATACACTGTTAATTAACAACTTATCAAAAGGCTGTTTTGAAACCCTAACAATCATTTCCTTCCATTCACCCACTCAAGAGGAAAGGCAATTGATTAAGTTTGCTAACTATAAGACAGAGGTCATCTGAATTCACAGATCCAAGATTTTAGAACAGTAGTTAAAACTGGTTTTAATCTGAGGGCCATTCTTCTCTCCACTGAACCCAGACTTAGCAAAGAAAGGGTTCTCCAGCATCACAGTGTCAGCTCTCACTGGAGGATACTCCAATCTTCCATAGCTGTCGTTTGAGTAGCCAACAAGAGTGACAGTGGGGATGGACATTTCTAAAGAAATAAATTCATTAAACATTAGATTTTCTCTTTAGAAATTATTAGAATTTTGGCTGGGTGTGATGACTCATGCCTGTAATCCCAGCACTTTGGGAGGCTGAGGTGGACAGATCACCTGAGGTCAGGAGTTTGAGACCAGCCTGGTCAACCATAGCCAACATGGTGAAACCCTGTCTCTACTAAAAAATACAAAAATTAGCCGGACATGGTGGCTGGCACCTGTAATCCCAGCTACTTGGGAGGCTGAGTCAGGAGAATTGCTCAAACCCAGGAGGCAGAGGTTGCAGTGAGCCAAGATCGCACCACTGCACTCCAGCCTGGGTGACAGAGCAAGACTCTGCTTCAAAAAGAAAAAAAAAAAAAAAAGCAAGTATTAGAATTTTAACATAGGTCTTGGTCAAGGAACCACAATTACTGTTTAATATGGCCCAGCAGAGAGTCTGAGTTCATTAAACTGTTTTCTGAGCTCCCGAGTTCATGCCAGTGTCCCAGAAGTCGTGGCAGGTGCTGTGGGCAGGGTCTGGCCTGCAGCCATGAACCAATGGTGTGTTCTACCTGCAGAAGACCTGGAAGTTGTATGCGTTTCACATGGGTCAGTAGTTTGTCCTTGATTTTTCTTTTTGCCTTCTTGTTAAACACTAGACTGGGAAGCTCGAATTGACAGCCACGGGCGGGTCTTTTATGTGGACCACGTGAACCGCACAACCACCTGGCAGCGTCCGACGGCAGCAGCCACCCCGGATGGCATGCGGAGATCGGGGTCCATCCAGCAGATGGAGCAACTCAACAGGCGGTTGGTGATCATTATGCAATGAGCTCCCCTAAACCATAGTGAAAGGAGAATGGCAGCTAGAGACGCTCCCCTTACACTTTTCTGCCCAGACTGTATGAGGAGACTGGAAAGTAATTAAGTATCTTAAGAAACCTGTTCCTAGCAGGTATTTGGAAAGCTAGATTTAGAATTTGGTGGCAAGAGACAAGTTAAGCTTGAGTGTCATTTAAGGATGGGAAATCGTCTAAACTTCTTGATAGCCTAGGCTCAAAAACAGGAGTTCTTAACCAAGAGCCGGTGTATCCCCCTCTCCTGGGATGTTCACCAAGGATGTCAGTGTTCCTTGAACTTTCCAGGCACTGTACCCAAATTATACATAGATACACATTTTTCTGGCTGACTGATCCATACCCATCATACAGTTCTCAAAAGGATACAGACCTCGGTTAAGAACATTCCAAGGACAGGTTCCATAAGAAGACTAAAAGCTGCCTGGAGAATAAACTGTCTCATAAATCACTGTATGCATTCCTACCCTGATCCCATAATTGATATATGCCTATCAATAATAATTCGTGAAAAGCCTTCATCTGAGAAAAAGAAATGTTTAAAAACATTTTTTGAGAATTATTTTTTTTTGAGAACTTGTAAAGATATCATTTTGTTTTTAACCTACAGACAAAACCTTAAACAGTATCAGGCTTAAACAGTGGTCCATTCATGTCAGAGATGATGCAGTAAGCTAGTATAGAGCATTGTCTCTGACATCTTGCTCTTTAAGACCGGAGTGGCAGCTTCAGGATACTTTTGATTACCAGGAATTGCAAACTGAGGCTTCCTTCAGTTGAAATTGCACCGACATGCTGTCTTGCTTTCATGTCAAGTATGAAGGTGAAGGAAAAGTTGAGAAAAACTAAAAAGAATGAAGAACTGGGTTTGTGGAACACACCTACTGATAGCAAATGCCTTTGAGATTTAACTGTTATCTGCCAGAAAAGAGGAGGAGAAACAATTTAGTCCTATTAAAAACACAGGGGGCCGGGCACGGTGGCTCACGCCTGTAATCCCAGCACTTTGGGAGGCCGAGGCAGGTGGATCATTTGAAGTAAGGAGTTCAAGACCAGCCTGGCCAACATGGTAAAACCCTGTCTCTACTAAGAATAGAAAAAAATTAGCCAGGCGTGGTGGCAGGCACCTATAATCTCAGCTACTCAAGAGGCTGAGGCAGGAGAATCGCTTGAACCCGAGAGGCGAAGGTTGCAGTGAGCTGAGATCACACCATTGCACTCCGGCCTGGGAGACAGAGTAAGACTCCATCTCAAAAAAACAAACAAGCAAAAAACATGGAAACAAAAAAAAAAAAAGAAAATGAACTTCTGGTTACTGTTGTACACAGAGGAGCATACTTTAGGTGAAAATCACCAGAACATTTTTTCATTGCCTGAACGTTTGGAAGACATTTGCTTTCCACCTTTCCCCATCAGCAGCTGAGTGTTGAAGTCATTAACAAAAACCATAAAAGACTTGCATTGGCAGCACACTTTACAGTCATTCCCACTCCAACAAAGCATGTTACAGAGAGGAAGTCCTGATAACCCAGTTTTACAAGGCATGAATGGACCAAAAATCCATGGGAGAGTCCTTTCATGGTGATTGCAACAAGATTCGTGTAACTAAAAATGTAGAAGACAAAGTAAGCTCATCTTAGATAGAGACCCTGTTGTGATTCCGTAGGCAGAACTTAGCCCCTAGGTCTCTCTTGCAAAACTGATAAGCTCCAATTGTTTAGCAGAGAAATAGGGGAAGGCATCATCAGGCTGTATTCATAAGAGGTGCTGTTTTGAACACTAACCAAAGCAAGACAATGAATCTGAAGCAGAAGGAAGCACCTTGACCTATGGCATAAACATCCATGAAAGTTTATCGGGGTGATCAGCTTGCATAATATAAAAATTAGGCCAAATCCATCCTGAACCAGGTCTCCAAATAAGTTTTATAGCCTTTGATATGAATTCCTGTGCCCTCCAGTGGAGATGAACATGCTGGGAGAGGCAGCTGGACTTTGCCGAATAGGAAGTTGCATTTGCTACATCCATCTGGTCAGATAAAAAGAAAAGGAATTTAGCACTTTGAGAAGGAACTTATTTCTTGTGAAAAAGTGTACCTAGGGAAGATCAGATAACCTTCAAATAAGTATCCAGGCTTTTCCATACTTATCTTAACCTATTGCTTTGAAGCATTTAAGATTTTCTGTATTTGGCATGATAACAGGCAGCCCCAGAAAGTACACTTCCAATCTTCTATCCATCTCACATGCGACCACACACAAGGGTCATTATTTTGATAACCCACAGTTATCCGGAGAAATTTACAATGATTACTGGCTCACAGCCATGTGAAAGTATTACTCAGTGTTGCAAGGAGTTTCCCTTGAGCCTTAACCAGATGACTGTGAAAATCAAATGTGTTTGTGCAAGGAGATAACACTAGGAAGTGCAGAGTACACAGTAGCAATCAATGAGGAAGCTTGTGTGGTAGGTCGCAGTGACCATGTTCCAACTCAGCCATTCCCCAGACGTGGCACACTCTTCCAGGCCTTTATGGCTTGGCCACATGGTCCCACTGCAGGAAAATGCCTCATGCCTGCCTCCCACCTGAAACACAGCTTGTCCTACAGACCTGACTCAATGTCATGTGCCCCAGGACGCCATCCCAGAATCCTCCACACAGAGCCGGTGACTTCCTCCCCTGTAGCCTCCAGAATGTGCCTGCCTCTGTGCCACTTCTTACCTTTTTGCCTTATTCTTCCTTCTACCCTTCTCTGCTCCCAGCACCTAGTGTGGTGCCAGAAGGTTAATAGGACTCAGTACAAGATTGTTTTCTGGGTTAATTCCCATGCTTTCAGAATATCCAGAATTAATTCTACTTTCACAAATATTTACTGAAAAGCAGAAAATATAAATATGTATTCTTATTTTAAATAATCAACTAAAGTTTGATTTTTTAATTATTTGTATAAAATTATGATAATTTAAGGGAAATCGAAGTTTTAGATAGAAAAAAGTGATCTATACTTTAGCTACCCCAAGGATGATTTAGCCTTTTTTTTTTCTTTTTTTGAGACAGAGTCTCACTCTGTCGCCCAGGCTGGATTGCAGTGGCATGATCTCAGCTCACTGCAACCTCCGCCTCCCGGGTTCAAGCCATTCTCCTGCCTCAGCCTCCCGAGTAGCTGGGATTACAGGCATGCACCACTGCACTCAGCTGATTTTTGCATTTTTAGTAGAGAGAAGGTCTCACCATGTTGGCCAGGTTGGTCTCAAACCCCTGGCCTCAGGTGGTCCTCCTGCCTTGGCCTCCCAAAGTGCTGGAATTGCAGACATGAACCACGGTGCCCAGCTAATTCAGCCTTTTAAAAACATGTATCCATCTTCAATTTCCATATGCATGCACAATTCTTACATGATTACGACGGTGATATGTAGTTAGTTTCATATTCTTTTTTCACTTACTACACTGTAAGCATTTAATATTGCCGCATAGTCTTCGATTAACATGTAATTGCTTGTATAGTATTCCACTGAATGGCTGAAGTTTAGTTAACCTAATTTCATACTGTTGAATGTTTTGCTTATTGCTTTTGTCACTGTTTCTTGTCGCAAGGGCCTGCTAAATATTAAGATTGCCTTATAGTGGAGGGTTTCCTTAGGGTTCTATTCCCAAAAGATTAGGCCAAGGGAGATAAATGTGGATTTGGCATTCGGTATCAATGCCTAACTGCTTTCTACATTAGAGATTGTGGTTCTAGGGGTTTACTCTGCCAACAACTACAGCTTCACTTCCATCTTATCTTTTGGTTTGTTTTTGTTGCTATAAGGGGTGATCCTGGTATTTTGATGCCACTTAGATTTCACTTGTTGGAGCAAGGGTCAACTTGTTTTCCATAAACTTTTCTTTAATAAGGAGTAGTTTCTCCCATGTGAATTGTCTGTTCTTGGGCTTTTTTAGAGGGGGGAGGTTGTTTAGTTGGCTGATTCATTTGGCTTGGTTTTGGAGGGCTTTTTTTTTTTTTTTCTTGTTTGGCTTTGTACGTGTGCGTGTGTGTGTGTGTGTGTGTCCATTTACAAATTATGTATGTCAGCTGACTTTTTAGCTAATTTTCATTAGCCCTCTATCTATTATAAATATTTAACCTTTTGCTACAAAAAAAAAATGGAGGAGGATATTGATGGATAATTCCTAATGAAATAGAAGAGAGCTGCCTCTCTCTCCTGTTTAAAGCTGGGGAACCTCTGAGGCTGCAGTCCTGCCCTGAGAGACTGAGAGACCCTCCTCAAGCCACTGCATGCCCTGCTTCCCCAGACTGCCTCTGTGCTCCGGCAGAGGTCAGACGTGGGGCCAAATGCAGGATTTGAGGCTGTTGACTCAGTAAGGCCTGCGATAACCAAGGTCCAGCTGAGGACATGTGAAGTAGGTTGTGACACTGCTGACATTATCCTCATCAAATAAGATCATATTTACTCATAATGCTCTGCTGTGGTTACTGCACATTGGGAAGGAAGGGAAGGTTACTGACATTTTTCTAAGCCCTATTCCAGACATCTGTTGCTGAGTAAAACTACACCAAATGTAGTGGCATAAAACAACCACAAGCTTTTCTTCTTACCATTATTTCTCATGGTTCTGTTTTGACTGAGCCCAGCTAGGCAGTTCTCTCCCGGGATATCTCCTGGTTGCAGTCAGAGGGTGGCCGGGGCTGGAGACTCACATATTAGGAGCTTGATGCTGGCGGTCGGCTGGGCCTCTCAGCCAGGACACCTGCACAGAGACTTTCCATGAGGCCCAGGCTGCCTCAGAGCATGGCTGCTAAGTTCCATCACGAGCTGCTACAAACTCTATTCGTCAAGGTAGTTGAAGGGGACATGGATTCTGTCTTTTAAAAGGAGAGAGACAGTTCTGGAAGAGTATGTGGGTCTAAAAATATCATTGTGCCATTTTGAGAAATGCAGTCTGCCATAAGGCATTTAGGGAATCCTCCCGGTAGCAGCTGCCTTAGTCTTTGGCAGGCCCCGTTCCCCGCCTTGGTCAAGGTCACACACTTGGGCAGCTTCTTGCTGGCACCCTCTGCTTTCCTGCCACAGCTATATTCCCTGAGTCCCCAGCAGGGAGAAGATCACAGAGGGCCATCGTTCACCATCCATCACTCTTCACAACCTCCCACCACAGATGTACGGGGTGGTGAATTACCACAAATATTTCTGTCTGTAGATACACCACTGCTCAGCTCATCGCCCCCTTCCACATTTTGTTCTAAGAGGCCTGCTCAGGAAATGCCTTGCAGTAACCACTCCAGGCAAAGGTGGCTTCTGAAAGGTGTCAGAAGTGAGTGGGAGTCTCCCCAGATAAAACAACAGTGAAAGAAAGCCCTTAGACCAGTAGTTCTCAAACCTAGATATAAATAATACTATACTTCCTAAAGAACTCGTTAGAAATGCAGATTTTTATTTTGCTTCAATTTCTGTAATTTTAACAATCACTCAGATGATGCTCTTGCAAATGGCCTGGAGACTACAGTGAGAAAGCTTTCCTCTGTAAGGTCAAGGAAAGGGCGGGGCACTGGTCTGCAGAAATCCTGCCATAATGGAGCCTCGTCTGTGCAGCGAGCATCCCCGCGCGTTCCCACCTGGGATTGCACTTGGAGACTGGCTATTCCCTGCTACCCTGTCTCTCATCCTCCTCCTCCTCTTCACCCCCTCATTGCTTTCCCGGAGACAGAAAGTCTCCAGCCTAGGCTGTTGCAGGAGCCCCCAGCTGCTCTCCGCAGCTCCAGGCTCCTCTCCTGCAATGCATTCTCCACTCCGACACTGGGTAATCACTCTCCGTGTACATCTGGCCCTGCCTGGTTTTTTTTGTTTTTTTTTAAGCAGCCACCCATCACCAAGAGCAATGGTTCATTCTCAAGATTCATCTCTAGGCCAGCAGCATCAGGATCACCTGGGAACTCATCAGAAATGCACATTCTTAAAAAAGAAAAAGAAAAAAAGAAAAAGAAAAAATAAATGCGCATTCCTGGGCCCTACGCCAAACCTACTGAATCAGAGACTCCGGGCTTGAGGCCGGCAGTCTGTGTTTTAAGTCCTGCGGGTGATTCTGCGCGGCTCAGGTTGGGGAACCTGTGGCCTAGAGAATAGCACCCATCCTACTGCAGGGCGCCCTCTGGGGCTCCTTCCTCCCTCTCCACTGGTCTCGTGGCCCTGCCCGGTGCCCACACACCCTGATGCCACTGCCAGGTGTCTCAGAGCTCCCCGAGGGCAGCCTGTTTTCGCACGTGTTGTTTCTCTTCTGAAATGTCCTTTCCCAGCAAACTCTCCAACAAATTCATACTCCAACTTCACAATTTACAAACCTTGGGAGGTTCCTCATCTGTGTCCCACACACCTCTTGCCTGTCTGTAACAGCCTTTCACCTGGCTGGAGTTATGGCTTCCGTCCCATTTGCCTTTTGTTACATCTCGACTGTGTGTGTTTAAAGGGCAATGTCGTATTCTAATCCTCTCCTCCATTGGAAAGTCCAGCACAAAGCCTTCACACACTGGAAGGGTTAGCAAATATTTGGTACTTGGCAAGGTGGCTAGCTGGCTGGCCAAATGACTAAGTCCCCAACTTGGGAAGAAAAACAAAATGAGCCTTTGAATAAGCAGAAAACATTTATTTATTTGCCAGCATGCTATTAGGTATAATATTTCCATGACCTTTGCCCAATTATATCAATTATCCAACAAATAAAACTAAGTGAGTAGAACCGCTAGCCCAGTTTGTACACTTATTACGATAGTGTTGAGGTAATTTGATATCTTAGTTGTAGCATTTTAATTTACTTCCCACACTCTTATTTTAGACTTAGCCTGATTTTGTTTAATGCAGGGCACAGGCTGTTTTGCATGATTAGTTATTATTTGTGTTGATTTTTGAAAAGTCACCATACTTGAAACTCATCATAGCTTACAAAACAAAAAGAACTCGAATCATCTTAGAGATACTTGTCTTGCTAATTGTGCTGGCTATCTTGTGGGAATTTTAAGCATTTCTTTCCTGACATTCAAGACAATTCTTTACAGATTTCTCCAATTATCTGATTCAGAGTATTGGCCCCCAAGGAGCAAACCAAAGTTAACTCCTGTCTTTCCATTTTCTAATGCAAAGGTATCAAAACATTCAGCGAACCATTGCAACAGAGAGGTCGGAAGAAGATTCTGGCAGCCAAAGCTGCGAGCAAGCCCCAGCAGGAGGAGGCGGAGGTGGAGGGAGTGACTCAGAAGCCGAATCTTCCCAGTCCAGCTTAGGTATTGGAGGAGGGGTACCCACAACCTGTGATGGCTTCCAGGGGCTGTGTGACAGAGGGCTACAAGCCTGTCACCCTGCCTCATGGGGAGCAATGTGCCCCAGGGTGAAGAGAGTGGAAGGCCAGGGTAGAGGATGGAGGCATGCCTGGTGCCCCCCAGGGAAAGCAGACAGAATGAGCTTCCCACCAGGAAACTTAGGAGAAGTGATCACAGTGAAGGAAACACCACCACCCTGGCGTGGGGATCTGGAGACAGGAAAGTAGATGAATTCCGGGGATGGAGCTGAATTTGCTAGAGTGCTTGTAGAGCAAGGCAACTTTGTCAGTGGCTCAATCATGTAGTGTTAACTAAATGTTTTATTTATTTATTTATAATTTATTGTTAAGTAAATTTATTGTATTTGTTGGTATCCTAAGGATTTTTTCACTTATAAATAAAACATGCAATAAAAATTCACAGTCTATTTCAAAGGAGCTGTGTGATAACACTAGGAATAATCACTCATTTGCACATAGAATAAAATTCAGTTCCCCCAAGAGAAGAACCTGGGAATGCAGAGGTTTTCCAGCATGCCACAGGAGGGAATTTTTACCCACTACAGTAGGCATTCACCTGGGGCCTGGTTTTCCTGGTCTTCATTTCTTTGAATTGGCCCGAGTGGAACTCAGACAAGGATAATTGAAAGGCATGAGACTAGCTTCCACCTTTTTTTTTTAACCTGTAGTGAGATAAGATTATCACAGTGACATCCTAATAATCCACTTTCTTTTTAAATTGGGTAAATGATGGCAAATTTATTTGCCAAACGAAGGGTTAGAGAACAGTCTGGGCAGGCAGCACTGGGATCCCAATCCTGCCAGGTCTCAGCCGTCTAGGACAATGCAGAATATTGGACATTTTCATGTGATTTTTAAAAAGGCACATGCACAGTTCCACCACCAATTTTAATTTCCCCCTTTCAATTCATTTTACCAGATATGCTAACTAAACTGACTAGTTTAGGTTTTTCTGTTACTATTATTATTATTATTATTATTATTATTACTGAAGAGAGAGTTTCTCTTTGTCATCCAGGCTGGAATGCATGGTGCGATCATAGCTCACTGGAGCCTCAAACTCCTGGGTTCAAGCAGTCCTCCCAACTCAGCCTCCTGAGTAGCTGGGATCTCAGGCATGCACCACCACGCCTGGCTAATTTTTTCATTTTTTGTAGAGACAGAGTCTTGCTCTGTTGCCCAGGCTGGTCTCAAATTCCTGGCCTCAAGCGATCCTCCCGCCTCATCCTCCCAAAGTGCTAGGATTACAGGCATGAGACACCACACCTGGCCTATTACTTATTTCTTTGTTCAAACTTCTGAGAGAGACATGGTACAATAGCCAAGTAACTAGAAACACGAGGAAAAGGCAGCAGAAAGTTTATTTCTGAGTTTGATATTAAATGAGTTGGCATTTACTGTATTAAAAAAAAATCCCAGAGTTAGTGGCTGAAACTCACAGCCATGCATCTACCCACAGTTCTACAGGTCGGCAATTTGAGCTGAGCTCAGCTGGGTGGCTCCTCAGAATGCTGCTGGGCTCACCTGTCCATCTTGGATCAGCTGTGGAGTCAGCCAAGGGCTGACCTGAGACGGCTGCGGGTGGCTTGTCCCTGCTCCCATGGCCCTGTGGCCTCTCATCTTGCAGCAGCCTCGCCCAAGCTCATTCTCATGGCCGTGGCAGGGTTACCGGAGAGTGGAGACACACAGGTCTCTTGAAACCCTGATGCTGAACTGATCCGTTGTCACTTCTGACATGTTCTGTTGGTTGAAACAAGGCACAAGGCCAGCCCCAATTCACCAAAGGGAAGAGCAGCAAAGTCCCAATGCAACTGGGTGTGGATACCAGGAGAGGAATTGTGGTCCTTTCCACAAACAGTCTGTCACAGCTATGGTTAGCAATTTGTAAAGGAAATAAGAAAAAATAGCCAGGCATGGTGGTGCATGCCTGTAGTCCCAGCTATTCAGCAGGCTCTGTATCTGGGAGGATGGCTTGGGCCCAGGAGTTCAAGGCTGCAGTGAGCTGCGATCGCGCAGCTGCACTCCAGCCTGGGTGACAGAGCGAGACCCCATCTCAAGAAAAGCAAAAAGAGAGAGAGGAAAGAAGGAAGGAAGGGGAAGGAGAAGGGGAAAGGGAAGAGGAAGTGGAAGGGGAAGGGGAAAGGGAAGGGAAAGGGAAAGGAAGGGAGAGAGAGAAAGAAAAGGAAGGAAGGAAGGGAAGGAAGGAAGGAAGGAGAGAAAGAGAAAAGAAAGAAAGAAAGAAAGAAAGAAAGAAAGAAAGAAAGAAAGAAAGAAAGAAAGAAAGAAAGAAAGAAAGAAAGAAAGAAAGAAAGAAAAGAAAGAAGAAAGAAAGAAAGAAAGAAAGAAAGAAAGAAAGAAAGAAAGAAAGAAAGAAAGAAAGAAAGGAAGGAAAAAAAGAAAGAAAGAAAGGGTAAGAAAGAAAGGAAGGAAAAAAGGAAGGAAGGAAGGAAAGGAAAGAAAGAAAGAAAGAGAGAGAGAGAGAGGGAGAGAGAGGGAGGGAGGGAGGGAAGGAAGGAAGGGAGGAAGGAAGGAAGGGAGGAAGGGAGGAAGGAAGGAAGGGGAAGGAAAAAGAAAATCATTGTGATAAAAGGGAAGAGATGTTGGAGGACTTGAGCCTTACTGAAATTATGCAGAAACACTGCTAGGAAATGATGATTCTTAACTGACATACGTAAAGTAATGACACTTGGCCTAAATCCAACAGTCTGCTGTGTGGGTGAAGGCTTGTGTGCTGCTGCCATCAGGAGCGAATTACAGAGGTTGAAATGCCTTTTTTCCAACTTCATTTTTTCCAGATCTAAGGAGAGAAGGGTCACTTTCTCCGGTTAACTCACAAAAAATCACCTTGCTGCTGCAGTCCCCAGCGGTCAAGTTCATCACCAACCCCGAGTTCTTCACTGTGCTGCATGCCAATTATGTGAGTGCCCTAAAATGCGGAGGGAGTGGCCTGGCTTGGCAAGACCCAAAACACAGCTTTGTAAAGTCATCTGATAGATCTAAAAGGGTAGAATTTTAACGTAAGCAAGAAAAAACAAAGAAGACAGCTCAGTCCACTCTTTTGACTATCTGTGAGTCTCCCGAAAAGGACAAAGGCTGGATTTGGAAATGCTGTTGCCTCTTTGGGTTTTTGTTAGGCTCAAATGTGTTAATGTCAGTGAAAGTGCTTTGGAAGCAAACTGGTTTTTATTATTATTAAAATTTTAAAGGAGCAAGATTATGAATCGGCCAGATTCCCTTCAACCTAATCATTTTATAAAATCATTTCCACTGATAAAATTTTAAAGCAGAGTTCTTCTAGGTAAATAACTGGGTTTCTTTTTGATATGGTTTTTTCAAATATCACACTGAAGTTAAATTTGGTATGATTTTACATATGTAGTTTTTTCATTGCTTTTTTTGGTATTTTCAAGAAAGCGATGGCATGATATCACTATATTCATTAATTTTTCCATTCAACAAACATTTTCTGCGGTTCAGGCACAGATCTAGGTGCTGGAGTCACAAAGACAGATTAAGGTGACACCTAAACAGTAGGAGATCCCATTTTGTGGAGCAATGATGTGAAAAAGATCAGCCCAGTGTGACAGGACCAGGCCAAACTGAGGGAGGACAGAGTGCTGTGGGGGCACCAGGGAGATTCTTGGGGAGGCGGCTGAACTGAGTCCTGAAGGTCGAAAGTGGACAAGAAGAAGTCCAGGCAGAGGGACATCTGTAGAAAGGATGCACCCGTGAGGAGGCCTGGGGGACAAGTCCAAGGTGGTGAGTGTGAGTGACTGGCAGGAGGGAGAGAGGAGGAGGGGCTGGAGACTGGGCAGCAGAACACCTGGTAATTCATGCAAAGGAGCCTGGATCTACTGCAGCAGGTCACAGGAGTCAACAGTAGCACTCGGGCTGCCTGACCAAGGGGGCTGATGATGCATTTTCTCTGGCAGAGTGTCAGGGAGAGAGACTGAGCTGAGGGGGTTAAGACACAGGCTGATTCAACCGCTAAGTGAGAGATGATCTGGCTGTGACCTAAGGAAGGGGTGGGAGTGTGGCAAGGAATGGCTCCATTCAAGGACATTTCTCATGGACTCAGCAGCACTTAGGTCCACCGTGATCATGAGTGGGCGCAAGATGATAACTCAAGAAAGACAGCGTAGTTTCTGCTTTGGGCACCTGGGTGAGGCAGTGACCGCACTAAGCTGGAGCTGGAGTTTGACTGGGTGATGGAGGGCGTGGCTACAGAGGGGGATATCAGTTTTTAGCAGGTTATTTCTGAGAAGCCTGTGGGATGCCCAGTGGCTCGATCCCAAGCAGCTCCCCAGAGGCGTTGTGGCGGCCACAGGGAGAAAGCGCGTGGCACATGGCCATGCCCCAGCTCTGGGTGCAGGTGGCCCTGGGCCAGTAGGCGCCACTGGCCCAACCCCCTGTCTACATGTGGTCTGTCCCTTCACGCATACCCCTGCCGCCACACACACACACACCAGCCCTGTGTACCATCACATTGTCATTTCTTTCTTCATCTGTTCCCATCCCCCAACCCCCTACACACACACACACACACACACACACACACAAAGTTTTTACATAGGATTCAAAGAAATGACAGATCTCTCACGTCCAGCCTTCAATCCCCAGAGGCCCTAAATTAATGCTCCCCGTTTTAGACAGGTAGGAGGACCAAAGGCAGACCTCAATAGTCAGAGAAGGGACCATGGAGGAAAGAGAGGAGTGAGGTTCACGCAGGTAGAGGGAGACCAAGGAGAGCCAGACATGACTGAGACAGCGAGAAAACCATGTGGAGTCGCACAGAGGGGTGGTGGGCCGCGTCCCATACTGCGCAGCACTCAGGTGGAACGGGTGTCACAGATTGTCCATGTGGGCCAAGGGGGCATGATTCAATACACATTTACTTTTTTTTTTTTTTTTTTTTTGAGACAAAGCCTTGCTCTGTTGTCCAGGCTGGAGTGCAACAGCACAATCATGGCTCACTGCAGCCTCTATTCTCGGACTCAGGTGATCCTCCCACCTCAGCCTCCCAAGTAGCTGGGACCACAAGCACGTGCCACCACACCCTGCTAATTTTTAAAATTTTTTGTAGAGATGGGATCTTGCTGTGTTGTGCAGGCTGGTCTCGAATTCCTGGGCATTTACTTCTTGAGCAAGAGCTCATTTTCTGAGGCCTATACCTCACACTCATAATAAACCGCTGTGTCACAATCACACTTAGCAGTATTAGGGTGCTCACGGTGTGCTTGCTCTGTGTTTTTCTTCATTCCCCACTCCTTACCCCATTGCCCTGACCCGTCTCAGAGTGCCTATCGAGTGTTCACCAGTAGCACCTGCTTAAAGCACATGATTCTGAAAGTCCGACGGGATGCTCGCAATTTTGAACGCTACCAGCACAACCGGGACTTGGTGAATTTCATCAACATGTTCGCAGACACTCGGCTGGAACTGCCCCGGGGCTGGGAGATCAAAACAGACCAGCAGGGAAAGGTGAGTGTGACCCACATGCTGGGTTTTCATCAAACAGGCTCCTTCCCCAAGGTGAAGATTAGCAAGGATGTGAGGAGGAGGGTATAGGGAGGAGTTATGTCTGGGAGATGCGCTGTCAGCTGCCAGCAGGAAAGAGGGTGATGACCATCCACATCTGGGCTTCTCAACCTCAGGGCTACTGTGGGGAGAAGGGGGCCAGGCCAGGGGAATACCCTGTGCCTCACAGGACATTAGCAGCATTCCTATCCCTCAAGCCACTAGATGCCAACTGTTGTGACATTGCTATGTGTTCCCCTGGGGGGGCAAAGTCACACCTAATTAAGAACCACTGTCTGCATGATTTTAAATTTAGGTTTGGAACATGGAACCGAATTCTGTCCAGTGAACTTTTGGTTGTTTGCCTCCTTAGACAGCTAACTCTCAGGGGATAAACTCGTTGGTTAAATGCAGTGACACTGTTAGAGGATTTGTTGTGATTTCCCTAATACACCTTAAGTTTTCTGTAAAACAGCCTAGCAAGCAGAGTGGGGTGTGCTGGGCCCGTGTGATCTTCCCTGGCTTACAGTTTGCTTCTGTGTGACCTTAACCCAAACCGGGCCTTTCTGGCCATGCTTTAGAAGACCAGCTGAGTCTGAAAACAAGAAGGTTTCTTCCTAATCTTCATCAGCCATCTCAATGTATTCAAAGGACAGGCCAAGTAATTTACTAGAACTGAACCTGGGCCGGGCGCGGTGGCTCAAGCCTGTAATCCCAGCACTTTGGGAGGCCGAGACGGGCGGATCACGAGGTCAGGAGATCGAGACCATCCTGGCTAACACAGTGAAACCCCGTCTCTACTAAAAACACAAAAAACTAGCCGGGCGAGGTGGTGGGCGCCTGTAGTCCCCGCTACTCGGGAGGCTGAGGCAGGAGAATGGCGTAAACCCGGGAGGCGGAGCTTGCAGTGAGCTGAGATCCGGCCACTGCACTCCAGCCCGGGCGACAGAGCAAGACTCCGTCTCAAAAAAAAAAAAAAAAAAAAAAAAAAGAACTGAACCTGTGTAATCTTCTATGAACTTTACCAGAGAGAATCCCTCCCTCTTTCTGGTCCAAGGAACCAGAAGCTTTGCCTGCAGTCATGTCTGTGACGTGTCCTTTCCTCTGTGAATGTGAGCCTGCAAAGCCGTGTTCCTCAAAGGGAGCTGATTTGGCATCAATGTCCCCTCGAAGCCTTGCGTCTCTCTCCTACAAACCCCTTAGCATGCCTCAGAACCTGGACTCTCTGGAGTGTGTGGGGAAAGAATGGGGGACTCATTACAAGTCCATTCATAAAATGAATCTCTAGGACCAGCTCCTCTGTAACCAGAGATGAATTAGGGGAGGGGAAAGAGAATGCCTTGTGTAGTAGAAAAGTCACTGTAGCCAGCATCTGCTCCCTGGGATCTTCTCGTTGACTGGACGTGGACTCTGTTGGGAGAGGGACAATGATTTGTATGTGGGGACTTGGTGATATGCATTAGGGTAGGAAAATGAAGCGTGAGCCAGAACAGAAAGTAAAGGAGTGGCTTATCAGAGCTGGGTTTTGGGTAGCCACATTTACATTTATTGCTTAACCAGTACACCAAGACGACACCACCATGTTCATCATGCAAACAGCACACACCAATGTGAACAGCTTGCTGAGTCTTGGATTTCCATGACTGCAGTTTTTGTACCAGAATAAGGATGTCAGGGAGCCCAGCGGAATGACAAGGAGGCTTTCCAATGCAATAAGCCCTGGTTCTCCATGGCACACATGCAGATAATGTGACATCCCCTGGTCATCACACCAGCAGGGAAGCACAGAGACTGAGATGCACTCTGAGAGTTTTGTTCCATTTGGGAATGCATATGAGGGAATTTCTGGCAAGAGCTCTTCCCCCTAATTCTCTTTAGCAAGAAGATATCATACATGAGAAAGAAAAATTCCGAATTTGAAATGAGAAGACTTTCAGTTATGACACCAACTAGCTGTGTGCCTACACACACATGCACACACACACACAAATGATCTCACCTATTTCTTATTAATTGAACACACACACATACACACACTCATAGTGACAGAATGTCTAAGAGGCATACCATATAGTGAATTGCTGGGGAAAGTTGCCTTAGACTTGCAATGTATTACCACAGTCCATAGGGTGGTCAGAGAGGAACAAAGGAGGATAGTGGGAAAAATACATGGACCAGTCCATCTCCGTCTAAATACATGACCCTGTGCAAGTCACTCTACCTTTCTGAGCCTTAAAATAGCAACAATAATGCCTACGTTGCCTTCATGATTTTACAACCAGATAAATAAGTTAATAAGTTCATGAAGGAATGATTGATAATATCATGACAGATTAGTAGTATCTGCCATTCTTTCTCTTAATGTCCCCCAAAATAATCCAAGATCAAGATTGTTAAGTGGGGGAAATAAAAGAATATCTCATTGCCAAAGCCCATTGATGAGGAGAATAGATTGAGAAAAACATATTAGGACTGTGTCTTACAGGTTTCACCCTTGGAAAGGATATGCTGCACAGCAGACTGAGAGTTAGGAACACAACTCCCTGAACAATGGGGTGGCCATAGCTCACTATGCAAAAGCCACCTTCATAGCTGTCCAGAGCAGGTCCTTGCCCCTCACCCTGGACAATCTGCTTCTTGCTTTAGCTACAAATTCAAACATGGCAACCTTTGCTTTTATTATCCACCTTGATAGGAAGTAGAAGGGCTGGGCAGAGCTGTTTGGTGTCTTTGAATGCGTGGTCATCTCTACAAAGGGGACAGAGGCAAGGAGCTCAGAGCTCTGCTGCTTCAGGAGGACTGGAGCAAAGAACACACCGGCATCTGACTCATCTGCCATCTTCAGATTCTGAGAAAGGAGGACAGAGCCTTCTGCCCAGTTTAATAGAGATTGCATGTGTGCCTTATGCCTCATTCCAAGTCTGAGCTGAGGGAGGCAGTCACCATCAGAGAGGTAGGGCGGTGGGCCCCATGGGTCCTATCTTGTAGCAGACATGAGACCAAGGCGGCTTCTGCTAAGACATGAATAAATAAAATGAGAAGGGGCCTAGGAAGAGACACTACTGCAAGAAGCAAACAGAATCTTGGTCTGACAAAAAGCATGTCTCTTTTTTCAGAAAGCATATTCTTTCTCAGAAAGTATAATTTTCTTTGGAAAATAGAACTGTTTAAAAGACATCTATTCATCATCCATGAAATGGCACAGGAGCACATGACTTCTGTTATTAACCAAGAGGAAAAAGCCACAAGCAGAAAACAAGCTGGGAGGAAACAGACATAGGTAGTCTGAAAATAGCTGTTTTAAGACTGCAGGGAAAAGCAAAAGGTAATAATAATAGCATAAGTATAAAACAGAGCAGCACTGATGCTGTGTGAAATGTCATCACCGATATGGCGTATGAACATGGAAACAGCCCCTGAAGCAGAAGGAAGGGACCAGATTTCAATCAGTGGAGGAGACGGTTAAAAAAAAAAAATGCAAAAACTGAAAAAAGAAAAAACTTATCTTCTCTATGCTTATCCTAACCATTCAAGTTAATGCCACAACCTTCCCTGACCCCTAGACCATGTGCTCCCCCATGTCACTTACACATTTATTAGGTTTATTGCTTATTGTCTGTTTCTTGTGGCAGGATTTTAAGCTTTTTGAGAATAGAAATCTTTGTTTTGCTCACTGATAAAACATCAAGGGCCAAGAATAATGCCTAGTATATAGTTGGCACTCAATAAATCTCTGTTGCACCAATGACTTATAGAGTTACCTGAGGGAAGAAACCAGAATACTAGGTACAGCAGGAATAATTAAATATTAATGTTAATTATATTAAATAAATATTAAATATTAAAATTAAAACGTTGCTGATTTAAAATAAATTATTTAGGTGAGCAGATTAATTGGGCTCACTGAACTACAGTAAAGGTAATTAAAATGCATTAGATATCTACACATGTTCTGGAATGTCTTTAAATAGAAATTCTTTAAAAATCTTATCAATATGCAGCCATGATAATATAAAAGTTACCTACAAAAGAATAAAAATCAGACAAGCTTCACATTTCCCATCCTAAAAATGAAACTAGAGAAATCCACAGAGCAATGACTCCAAGATATTGATGAGAAAAGATTGTAGCCCAGTAGTCCTAAATACAGACAATGATTGTCATTCATGGGTGAAAACAGAAAAACAACCTCATGTGCAAAATCAGAGCTTACCCTACCCTTTTACCCATCCTGATTGTTACGGTTTGATAGTTTGAATATGATTTGTTTGACCCCTTAAATCTCACACCGGAATTTAATCCCCACTGTGGCAGTGTTGGAGGTGGGGCCTAGTGGAAGGTGTTTGGGTCACAGGGACAGATCCCTCAGGAAGGACTGGTGCCATCCTTGCAGCAATGAGTGAGTTCTTGCTTATTAGTTCCCTCTAGAGCTGGTTGTTAAAAACAGCCTGGCACCCACTCCCTACCCGTACACTCTCTGGCTTCCTCTCTTACCATGGGATCTCTGCACATGCTCCCCTTCACCCTCCACCATGAGTGGAAGGAAGCAGCCTGGGGCTTTCACCAGACGCCCAGTCTTCCAATCAGCAGGATCATGAGCCAAATAAACCTTTTTTCTTTAGAAATTTCCTGGTCTCAGGTATTCCTGTATAGCAACACAAACACACTAAGACACTGATGAAACACCAAAAGCCATTCTCCAGATGGATCACTAACAAATCAAAGCACGACATTAATAGTGAAAAAATGATGGTATATAAAGGACTAGTGGTGAGTATTTAAATCAATCAAATACATCAATATAAATAAAAGTAATTGTTGTTAAAATGCTTTAAGACATATCGGAAAAGTCTAAATAAAATATGTGAAAAGCTGTATAATACAAATGGAATAGTTGTATAGTAACAGTCTGGATCAATGTCACCAGACTGGAATAAAAAAAAAAAGTAAGGAAGTGAGAAGAGGGAAGATGAGCAGGGGAAGGAAGGTTATGCTGAGTTACTAGTTGGGCTCAAGGGGAATAAAACTGGATCGTTTAAAAAACAAAGGCTCAATATAGTAATTTGACAAGCTTAAAAGGCAACTCTTTGTACCACTTAAAATAGAATTTTTCTCTTCCAAATTCCTTCAAAAGATAAAATCAAACAAAATAGAGTTTGTATGACAAAACACAAAAAACTGCAAAGAAAATGGAAACAATAAAAGTTAGGATAACAAGTAAGTAAGTAAAGTAAAAAAGTAAGTAAAGCCAAGCATAACAGTTATGGCAACAGGTGGAAACATGATAAACTTATGTACCAAAAGGAAAACACTTTCAGCTTTGGTAACAAACAGATCCAGTTTACAAAAAGACATACCTAAGAGGCGATTTAGAAAGTTTAGAAATAAAATAATAAATATTAATGTAGTGTGAAGACAGTAACAGAAAAACCAGTGGTGCATTATTAATATAATACAAAGGAGAGTTTCAACCATAATCCTTAAATGAGGGTCAAAGAAATATTTAATATTAATCAATGGCACAATTAAGATAAGGATATAATAATCATGTACCTTATGAGCCAAATAATAACATATTATATTAAATAAAGAAAGATCAAGGAGAAATGAAAGGAGATGAAAGAAATACAGTTGTAGTAGGAAAATGTGTTTTATATCCATCAGTTTGACTGATTAAATAGACAAAATGATTTGAGATTTAAACAATATAACTTTATGTGAATGAAACATATTGATTCTTTTATTAGAAATAAAGTGTACATGAATGAACAAACAAAATGTGGTATATATCTGCAATGAAATGTTTGTCCTTACAAAGAAATGAAATACAGACACACACTACAACATGAGTGAACCTTGAAGACATTATGCTGAGTAAAATAAGCAAGACACAAAAGGACAAGAGTTTTATGATTCCACTCATATGAGGAACCTAAAATAGTCAAACTTATAGAGATAGAAAGTAGATCAGAGGTTACCAGGGGCTTGAAAGAGTAGAAAATGAGGAGTTATTGTTTCGTGGATACAGGGTTTCAATTTGGGAAGGTGAGAAAGTGCTGGGAAGGAGAGTGCCTATGGTTGCACAATCGTGAGAATTTATTATACTTAATGCCACTGAACTGTACACCTAAAAATGATTATAGTTTTACATATATTTTGCCACAACAACAAAAAAGAAAAAGGGCCCCCCAAAATAGAGTTGACAACGATTATTTTTGTAAGTGGTGATATTCTACACTCCAAAGAAAACAAAAAAGCAGAATATAATCAGGTCACATCCTATGGTCGTAAAGCAATAAAACTGAATTGTAGGTAAATTTAAGCACAATCATAAAAACAAAATCTTTGCCAGCTGGAAAGTAAAAGCAATGTTCTAGATGACTCTTGGATTTAAAATAAAATAAATACTTAGAAACCGTTGAGAAATGTTGAAAATACATGTGAATAATACTTAATAAAATATAGAAAGGATATACTCAAAGACTTAGTAGCATTAGAGAATTTCAGTTGATTACTTTAGGAAATGTTTTTAAAAATTACTTGATAAAAATTACTTATTTATTTATTTATTTATTTATTTATTTATTTATTTATTTAGTGAGACTGGGTCTCACTCTGTCACCTAGGGTGAAGTGCAGTGGCATGATCACAGCTCACTGCAGCCTCAACTTCCTGTGCTCCAGCAATCTTCCCACCTCAGTCTCCCGAGTAGCTGGGACCACAGATGCACACCACTATGCCTAGCTTTTTTTGGTATATTTTTTGTATTTTTTTGGTAGAGACAGGTTTTTGCCATGTTGCCCAGGCTAGTCTCGAGCTTCCAAGCTCAAGAGATCCACCTGCTTTGGCCTCCCAAAGTGCTGGGATTACAGGTGTGATGAATACACATTTATATTTTAAAAACAAATACCCTTGGTCAACTAAGAATGTAAATATGTTTTCGTGACCTAATAAAGCCTCCTTTAAAACAATGGACATCTTATTGTACAATTGGGCCTAGTAGTTTTCCCTTAAAAATCAAGAATAAGAAAAGATTTCAACCACCACTTATTTAACGTTGTTCTAGAAATACTCACCAATATTACAAAACAGGAGGTAAAAATGAAAGAGTCCTCCTAAAGAAGGAGACAAAATTAACATGATTTGCAATTAAAAATCAAAGAGGGTATACTTAAAAGAGTCGTTTATTTGATGGAAGCATTTAATGTGATGAACAAATAAAAAGTAAATACACAAATAATAACTTTCCTGAGTACAAGCAACGAAGGGTTATAAAACATTATAGGAAAAGATGCACTCAGAATAGCAACAGACAATATTAAATACCTATAAATCATCTTAACCAGAAGATGTGTCTTTCAGTAAAACAACTACAAAACTGTACTAAGAAGAAAATTCTTTAATAGACATGTTCAGAAATGGGAAATGGTTACACAAACTCTCACAAGGAATGAATTCTCTCCAAAATCATTTGCAGTCTCAAAGTGATTCTAAACAAAATCCTGATAGAACTATTTTTGGAACTTAATAAAATTCATATTAGTTCCTCTGGAAAAATGAAAGCAAACAGACAAGAATATGTAAGAAAATCTTGGAAAAGAAAGGGGAAACTTGCCCTACAGACGTTAATAATTGGAATAGTGCGGTACCAGTGAAAAGCCTCAGACCATTGGAACAAATAAAATATCCTGAAACAGACAGTAGTATTTATAAGAAATATATTTATAATAAAACAATAGGAAATGAATGATTTGGAAAAATGAGCTCTCTGATAAAAAAAATCAAACTGTAACTTAATATTATACCAAAATAAGTTTCAGAAAGGTGAAAGATTTAGTGTTAACGATTAACTCACCTAAAGCTAGAAAAATATAGTTAAACACTTAACTGACCCCTGGAGAGAAATGATTGAGAGATTTGAATACATAGGAATATTAAAAATTCAGTGTATTAGAAAATAAAGCAAACAAAAATCAAAAGCAAATTTGAAAGCAGATGTGTAACTTAGCACATGGATAATAAATAAGAAAACTTTAACATCCCAACAACAATAACAAAAAAGGGAACAGACATCACAGGCAATACACTAAGGAAGGAATTGACTAATTAACCTATAAGAAAATGTTTTTCCTTTGTAAATTCCCTGGGAAATTGTAATTCATCATTATTTACCATGTAACATTTCTAAGAGTTCTTTCAAAATTAGTATTTGTGAGAGAATTATAAAGAGGAAGATTCATGAACTAATGGTAACATGATAAATCTGAACAACTGTTGTGAAGATAGTTTATTGGTATGGATCAATAATCATAAATATTTTTCTAACTTTAACCAAGTAATTAATTCAACTTTTAGAAATGCATACCAAAGAATTGCCACAGATACACAAATATAAGGAACCTATTTAATTTAATTTATAAATATCTCAGCATGTATTTGAATAATGAAAAGTCTATTTTAAATATTTATTAGTTTAGCTTACACTTGTGTGTTTAAAATACATGTTGATGCATTTTGTTTTTTCCCATTCCCATTTAAGTCTCATTCCATTTCCTTGTATTTTTTACATCACTAGTGTCATTTTTTTGAGTCCTCTACCAATTTTTCAAGGGTATATCATCTTCAGTTCCAATTGAACGTACAGCCCTTTTTGAATCTGTGTGGGTTGCTGTCTTGGGGAATTTTACTGCAAGTCACAAATATTGATTCACATGATATTAGAAGTGTTGTTATTTACCTTTTTCCTGGGGGGTATATTTTTATCTCAATAAACCACTTCCTGTATGAGTTTTTATAAAGCTCTTTAAACTGCTTGTTTACAATGACATCCAATAGTTGAAATTATAAGCTTACACCTTCCAAGAATAATTTCTAAATCTGTATAAAATTTATTTAACTACTTTTGTCAGGTTAACCTAAAAATATCTAAAACTAGCATTGATTGAGGTCGTTTAAAGCTGGTATGACTTCACCAAATGTTACTGTTCATTGAAAAGAGAGTAATTAAAAAGTTGTCTTATGGTACAAAGGGTTTGTTGAAAAAAAAAAAAGGAATAACTTTCTTTTTTATGAGAGATAATTTTAAATTTAAAGAACAATGTTGCCGTATATCGGAATATATACAGTAATCAGACATGGCACAAGGATTTATATTCAAGAGTGTTTGGCCGGGCGTGGTGGCTCATGCCTGTAACCCCAGCACTTTGGGGAGGACGAGGCAGGCAGATCACCTGAGGTTAGGAGTTTGAGACCAGCCTGACCAACATGGAGAAACCTCGTCTCTACTAAAAATACAAAATTAGCTGGGCATGGTGGTGTGTGCCTGTAATCCCAGCTACTTGGGAGGCTGAGGCAGGAGAATCACTTGAACCCGGGAGGCAGAGGTTGCAGTGAGCTGAGATCATGCCACTGCACTCCAGCCTGGGTGACAGGCAACAAGAGTGAAACTCTGTCTAAAAAAAAAAAAAAAAAAAAAAAGGTTCATTGAAGCATTATTTTAAAACAGTAAAAAACTCAAATGTCTGACAATTAAGAGTACTAAAATTAATTGTTATACTTCCATCAAACTTAATATCATGTAGTCATTAAAATTCTCTGTTAAAAGAATACTTAATAATTTAGGGAAATACTTACAAAATAGTAAGTGAAAAAATGTGGAGAAAATATGTATATATTTGTATGTATGGAAAAGAAAAAACCGAGGAGAAAAAAAATCAAAATATTTTGGTGATTATCTTTAGACTCTGATATTTGGCGTGATTTTTATTATCTTCTTTCTACTTTTTTATCTTTTTAAAGTTTTTTCTCAGTGAAAATATACACATTCTGTAATTTAAAAAAACATTTATCTTAAATGTAAATAAAATACTCTACAAATTAATTACTAGTGTTATCTTAACCCAGTAAAGACTCTATTGCTGTCATTTGCCATGTTGAATAAAGTATTATAGTCACTACTTAGAAACTCCATGAACCATGTAGAGTGCTTATCTATGACTGATACTGCTTCATTCAACTACTGAGCAAACAGGCACAGTGTCCGGTTCCCCATCTAGATCAGTGGTCTCCAGCCTTTTTGACACTAGGGACCACTTTTGTGGAAGACAATTTTTCCATGGATGGGAGGGTAGGGGATAGTTTTAGGAAGACTCAAGCACGTTACATTTATTATCACTTTATTTGTATTATTATTACATAATAATATATAATGAAATAATCCTATAGCTGACCGTAATGCACAATCAGTGGGAGCCCTGAGCTGGTTTTTCTGTGATTAGATGCTGCCATCTGGGGATAATGAGAGATAGTGACAGATCATCAGGCATTAGATTCTCATAAGGAGTGTGCAGCCTAGATCCCACACATGCGCAGTTCACAATGGGGTTTGTGCTCCTATGAGAATCTAATGGCACCGCCGATCTGACGGGAGGTGGAGCTCAGGTGGTAATAATGCTCACTCGCCCGTGGCTCACCTCCTGCTGTGCAGCCTCCTTTAGCCTGAACTAGATAGATGAGTTTTGAGTAGATTAAAAAAGGAAGTAGGGGGTAGGGGAGGCTGGGCAGAAATAAACCTGAGGCCTGGGCCCTGTAGCACTCATGTATATTACTGACTCCATTTTGGCCTTTTCTCACACATGGTGCTTTTTTCACTGCTCTGTTTACAGTCTTTTTTCGTGGACCACAACAGTCGAGCTACCACTTTCATTGACCCCCGAATCCCTCTTCAGAACGGTCGTCTTCCCAATCATCTAACCCACCGACAGCACCTCCAGAGACTCCGAAGTTACAGCGCTGGAGAGGTAACCCTCCCTACACCCCACCCTACTGTTCACCGGTCACAGTCTCTGCCTCTTCCACGGGGGCAGAACAGTTCTTTAGTGGCTAGGATCTAGGGTTGCCTGCACTGGAAGAGACTAAGCCATATGCGCCCTGCTCTGTAGAAGAATGATGACCGGGACGCCCACTTAACACCCCAGACCTTCACCCTGTCTCTACTAAAAAAAATACAAAAAATTAGCCGAGCGTGGTGGCGGGCACCTGTAGTCCCAGCTACTCGGTAAAAGGTAACTGTCTTCAGTTACCTTTTCTGCCTTGCCTTTTGTCCCACACAATCACCACTACTAAAAACCTGTCTAGTTGAAAGGAAACTGAAAATGTAATGTCAGGAGATCCCTACACTTATAGCTGGAGCTGTGCCTCCTGAGGCCTGTCACGTGTGAATACATGGAACTGCTATGTTATGTCGGACTAACTTTAAACTTCTACCTCTCCATAACATCCTAGAAAATACTTCAATAATGTATCCATGGACTAGAAACTAGGGGCAATTAAGCAGGCCACAGGAAGTGGTGCTCTATTCCTACTCTATTCCCACTCTACCATGTGCTCTTTCCTTGGCAGCATTTTGCGGCTACCATGAAGGGCTAAGCATCACTTCATTGCTTTTCTGAATTAGTATCTATATCCCATATTCTTCCTGTCCTTCTTTCTTGAGCCAAAACTCAAAACATAGCTCTTTGTTTGCTCCTGATCAGTTCCTGACAATATCATGAGCAAATCTCTTTTTAGGTCCTAACTGACATTTCCTAAGTATCTGTGCCTTCTTTTTGTGGAAACCACCAGGATCTCAAGAGATGTGGCCTCTTAAAACTACTTCCCATAAAACAGCTTTTAGAATTGGATTATAATAAGGTTAAAAAATGAAAAACATGGTGTAGGAAGGAAAGGAATATATGTGTATGTAGGTGAGTGAGTTTATGTGTATGTGTGTGGGTGTATGCATGTGTGCGTGTGTGTATGCATATGTGTGTGTGTGTGTATATATATATATATATGGAGAGACAGAGAGAGAGATACTTATATCCCACAGTGAGTCATTCCAGGGAGAGCCAGGGAGTTTCTCTCCAGAGAAACTGGGAAGATAACAAATCACCCTGCAGCCACCTCCTCCAGATAGCAAACATAAGTCTCAAGGGAAGAGCCTATTGTTGATGTATTGGCACCAGTTATTTACCACTTTTTCAGAAGAAGTCCTCTGTATACTCTGAGAAACATAACTGTTTCCAACCAGTGGCATTCATGGCTTAATGCCAGTGTGATAAAATGATTTTTTTTTTCATGGAGTCGTCTTAAGTATCATTGTTTCAGGAGACTGCTGAAAGCATGCTAAATCTTTCTTTCTTCATATACATAAGGTGTATGTGACCAGGCAGAGAGGGAGTGCTACACATCCCTGAGCATTACATAGGTGTCAGGATTTACTAGATGCAGATGTGTTCACAGACTACAGAAAGCAATGCCCCAGCTTCCCAGTTCAACATGGATAGTCTCTCTCCCTGGTGGCATTCGTGTAACACTCCACAAACTACAAGGTGGATTGTCTTGAAATTATAGGGAATAAATTCAAAATTCTTCATGAACTTGAATATACCATTTAAATTTATTTAAAACGTTCAAGCTCTTTAATCTCATTAAGAGAATTTCAGTATCCACATAGGGTAACTACATGTGATAAAGTAGCTGAGTACTGCAGACAGATTCACTGCCAATAAAACAAAAACTTCAGTTGTGCAAGATGAATTCCCTAAAATACAGATCTCTTACAATGACAAGAAATTAATCTGAAATGTAAATAGTTAAAACCTTTCTAACTGAAATAACAAGACTGAAACCATGGACACCACTTGCATTACCTGTTTTAAAACATGTGTTTGATGGGATTGAATAGCCTAAATAGAGTGAATTTAATATCATTTAAATCATTAATATCATTTGCGATAACATGTATGGCAAAGTGCATCTGTATCAGTTAAGATCTAGCTGGGGCCGGGCGCGGTGGCTCACACCTGTAATCCCAGCACTTTGGGAGGCCAAGGTGGGCAGATCACAAGGTCAGGAGATCCAGGTCATCCTGGCTAACACGGTGAAACCCCGTCTCTACTAAAAAAAAAATACAAAACATTAGCCGGGCGTGATGGCGGGCGCCTGTAGTCCCAGCTACTTGGGAGGCTGAGGCAGAAGAATGGTGTGAACCCGGGAGGTGGAGCTTGCAGTGAGCCAAGAGAGCGCCACTGCACTCTAGCCTGGGCGACAGAGCGAGACTCTATCTCAAAAAAAAAAAAAAAAAGAACTAGCTGGAAGACTCTAACACATACGATGAAAGGGCGTTGCTGTGCAATAGCCATCTGTCTGCTTCCTAATGCATCCACCCTGACTGTTCGTCACATTTCCAAACCTCATCCATCCCTGTGCCCATCCTCTCTCTTCTGGTAGCTTTTGACTGACACAAGGGGACACTAAGAAAAGCAACAGAGAGCGAAGCCAAGAGGCAGAGGGTATCTGATCCAGAGGCAGTGCACCAGAGAAAACAAAGATTCAGTCTCTAAGAAAATAAATATGTGGTTCCTCCCACTGCAAGAGCTCTTAGCCTAGGGACAAGGAGACAGAGGGACTCTGGTATCAAAATAGAGGGGAGTGGGTGGTAGGAAATGTTGACTGCATTTGCTGTGATGTGATTTTGCTCAGTGAAAATTGATTCCATGCTTGGCTTGCTATGAGCACTGTGGAATGCAAAGTATGAGACAATCCCTGCCTTGGAGAAGTTTGTATTCCATTTTTGAAGCCAGGCCAAAAATACATACAGAGTTAAGTAACAAGAGAAATCAGAATATGGTTGAGTGGCAAGAGAGATGTTAGGATAAGTGCCGTAAAAGTTCAAAAGAAACCAAAGAAAAGTATCTTTTAAAATAAGGTACCTGGCATGCCTGTAATGCAAACACTTTGGGAAGCTGAGATAGGAGGATGGCTTGAGCCTAGGAGTTTGTGACCAGCCTGGGCAGCATGGCGAGACCCTTTCTCTACAAAAAATTTAAAAATTAGTCGGGTGTGGTGGCTTGTGCCTGTGGTCCCAGCTACTTGGGAGGCTGAAGGGAGAGGATGGCTTGAGCCTGGGAGGTAGAGGCTGAAGCAAAATGTGTTCACACCACTGCACTCCAGCCTGGGCAACAGTGCAAGACTCTGTCTCAACAAAACAAAACAAATAATAAAATAAAATAAGGTACCTGACTAGAACTTGAAAACTGGTAGAATAGCTACAAAGGATGGGGAGGGGAAGCCTTACAGAGCACAGCCTAAGCAAAGGTGCAGAGGTCGGATTGAGAAAGGCTCACAGAGAGACAGTGACTAGTTCAGTCTGAGCTGAGCAGCAGGTCCCCGCTTGCTGTGCCTTGGTTTTCAGAAAACTTTAGCGCTGCATGGAAGAGTTGGAACTTTTTTAAGGGGCCACTGAATGAATTTGAGGAAAGTAATTGAATCACCCATTGTTTCAGGGTGAAATAATCTCTAAGACACATTTTGAGAGATAAGGAAAGACTCTTGGCATTTGGGGCAGGACAATTCTCTGATGTGTAGAATCGTCCCATTACATGGCAGGACGTTTTTTTCCTGACCCCATCCATTAAATGTCAGGAGTGCCCCCACTTCCCTAGTCATTATGACAAAACAAAACAGAACAGCTCCCCAGCACTTCCACACACCCATAGATGGTAGTATTACCCCAGTGGAGAACCATTGTTTTACAGTCTAGTAAACTGAAATACCAAGAGCTCACTTCACACAGGGAGTTCAGGACCACAGCTCAGGTTTCCCAACAGCCATCCATGCAAACTCATTTTTTCGTTGTTGTTGTTGAGATAGAGTCTCGCTCTGTCACCCAGGCTGGAGTGCAGTGGCACAATCTCGGCTCACTGCAACCTCTGCCTCCTGGGTTCAAGTGATTCCCCTGCCTCAGCCTCCCAAGTAGTTGGGATTACAGGCATGCACCACCATACCTGGCTAATTTTTGTATTTTCAGTAGAGACGGGGTTTCACTATGTTGGCCAGGCTGGTCTCGAACTCTTGACCTCAAGTGATCTGCCTGCCTCAGCCTCCCAAAGTGCTGGGATTACAGACGTGAGCCACCATGCCCGGCCACAAACTTGTATTTTTAAAAGAAGACCATGAAAGCCAAGAAGAGGAAGGGCTGTGGCAAAGAGGGATTCGAGAGAGGCCTGCTGGAGACCACTGCCACAATCAGATGGAAGGGGATGAGGCCGAATTGAGGTGACAAAGAGAGAAAACAAAAGGCAGCCCATGGGGAGAAGCCTCAAGGAAGTCGGGGGGGTGTGGAGGAAAAAGTCACTAGGACTTCAGTCTGCAGACAGGCATTCCAGCTCCAGCATGTCCACAGAAGAGCTAGGTATCAATCATTGTTCATTCCTCCCCTGCTAGGGACCCCAGCTTCCTCTGCAAATGGGTGACCACTAACATGTGTTCCAGCTCTGTGATTCTCAGAGTCTGTGGGGCTTGATTCCACGTCTTCAGGACCGCGTAACTATGAGTCCCATTAACAGCACAGAGCTAAGAGGAGCAGGAAAGGCAGGAAAGGAGGATGGCAGGTTTGTCTTTAGACAAGTTGATAATGTGTGTGAAAAATAGCAGGATATCTGATTAGATATGACAGTTCAACAGATGGAAATATGAGACTCAGGAATCATCAATGAATGTGGTTATTTCCAAAGTCCATTGTTTTTCTGTGTCCTGTATCACAGGCAACAGGGAATTAAGCTATAGGTATTTCTTAGACCACAACTTACAAGTGTGGGTATTTTCTGTTCACCTACATAAGCCATTCTCTTGAGTGTTATTCAGCAGTTGATTTTTTATAAATTGCATGTAAGGACAAAATTAAAGTAAGTTTCTATATTAAGGATCCTAAATGGTAAAATGTTTTTCTCCAAACTCCAATGACAGATTATTAATAGAAACGTTGGTAAAAATCTTTTGGATTGTCCTTTACCTCACCTGGAAAATTTTCAGATTCCTGAAAGCAGTTATTACAAATAAAGGATTTATACATAAAAAGATTGTTATTTGACACTTTGACTTGCATTTTAATGTGGAGGCATATCTGTCTGCAATATATTCAAGCACCAGCAAAGTAGGGCTTACCTCTCCTCAGAATGTGTGACCAGAACAGGTCACAGATAAGTGGAGTGCTATAAATACTGGGTCCCATCTTAGCAAAGAAATCACAAAAGGGTAACACATTTGCCTTGTTTACACTGCAATTCCTAATATAAGTTGACATCAATAAGGAAGGATAAGCAGAGCACATAATTTTCATTTCTTTTGCCATCTTATCTTGGTCAGGTTAGAAAATCGTTAGTCCTAGAAAATTTCTGGAAGGTACACACCCAAAAAATAGCTTGACAGTGACTGCCTCAGGAAAGGGCAAGAGTCTAACAGGGAAGAAAAACCTGCTTCTCACTTTAGAAGCAGAAGTCACTCTTAGTCATTCTTTGCAGTGAACTTCTTTGATGGCAAAAGTCATTTCATTGGCTCTGGTGACATGGAGGAACCTTCATTCAGGAAGCTTGCTTTTGGGGAGAGTAATCACTGCATTGCTTCTTAAAATCGGTCATTTTCCTCTTGGTTCAATGTAACCTGCACTTGGTCACAGGTTTGGCTGGAAGTTTGTAAAATTCAGACAACTTTGAACATAAACTTTTTAATTACAGTCATACATCACTTAACAGCAGGGATACATTCTGAGAATGTTGTTGTTAGGCAATCTTGTCATTGTGGACATCCTAGAGTGCACTTACACAAACCTAGATGGTACAACCTACCACACACCTAGGCTGTATGGTATGGCCTATGGCCCCCAGGCTGCAAACCTGTACAGCATATTAACTGTACAGAATCCTGTAGGCCATTGTAACACAATGGTATTTGTGCCTCTAAACATATCTAAATGTAGAAAAGGTGAAGTAAAAATACAGTATAAAAGATTTTAAAAATAGTATACCCATATAGGACACTTACAGTGAATGGAGCTTGAAGGACTGGAAGTTGCTCTGGGAGAGTCAGTGAGTGAGTGACGGTGAGGCCTAGGACATTACTGTACACTACTGTAGAATATAAATACTGTGCACTTAGGCTACACTCAATTTTTTTTATTATTATACATTAAGTTGTGGAGTACATGTGCACAATGTTCAGGTTTGTTACATAGGTATACATGTGCCATGTTGGTTTGCTGCATCCATTAACTCATCATTTACATTAGGCATTTCTCCTAATGCTCTCCCTCCCCCCACCAACCCCACTACAGGCCCCTGTGTGTGATGTTCCCCTCCCTATGTCCATGTGTTCTCATTGTTCAACTCCCACTCATGAGTGAGAACATGCGGTGTTTAGTTTTCTCTTCTTGTGTTAGTTTGCTGAGAATGATGGTTTCCAGTTTTATCCATGTCCCTGCAAAGGACATGAACTCATCCTTTATTATGGCTGCATAGTATTCCATGGTGTATATGTGCCACATTTTCTTTATCCAGTCCATCACTGATGGGCATTTGGGTTGGTTCAATTTTTTTTCTTTTTTTTTAAGAATGAATCTCACCTTGTCTCCCAGGTTGGAGTGCAATGGCATGATCTCGGCTCACTGTAACCTCCTCCTCCTGGGTTCAAGCGATTCTCCTGCCTCAGCCTCCTGACTAGCTGAGGCTACAGGCATGCACCACTACACCCGGCTAATTTTTTGTATCTTTAGTAGAGACAAGGTTTCACCATGTTGGCCAGGCTGGTTTCAAACTCCTGACCTCGTGATCCACCTGCGTTGGCCTCCCAAAGTGCTGGGATTACAGGCGTGAGCCACCGTGCCTGGCCTAAATTTTTTTTTTTTTTTTAAAGCAATTATACCATGATGTTATGACAGCTATGACATGACCAGGTGATAGGACTTGTTCAGCTCTATTATAAGCTTATGGGAACACCATTGCCTATGCATCCATTGTTGACTGAAACATCGCTATGCGGCACATCGCTATATGAACGATAAGTAATGAATGCAGAATACAGACACAGATGGAAAAGCATAATTCCCCATCTGGAGACACTGGTACACATAAACATAAAGACATTAGATCGTGTTGTCTATGGTTCTATATCCTAGTGCCTCGTAGACAATTTCCACACCATTAACATTTTTCTGTAATGTTTTATCACATGGATCTACCATCATTTAACACAAGCCTTTCTTGAACATGATGTTTATTGCCTGCTTTTAATTATAAAAATATTGAACAACTCAAATATCTCTCTTTTGTTTCCTTCAGATAATTCTGACAACTTTGTTAATGATCCGTTTTCAGAACACAGAAGGAATCTAGAGATGAATGTAAATTCGTCCTTTGAGCCCTTCCTGTGAACTTGCTACATTTTTTTTATCATCAAGTCCCCAGTGTTTGCAGAGAGAGGGTTAGCTGATTATTAACCCAAATTCAGTCTAAAACATACAATTTTCAATCACAGCTTTAAGGAAACCCACAAGGGTACATTTCCAAACTGCAGCGCTGAAGAGCAGCTTGTTTACCAGTTGCTGAAAACTATTTTCTGAGGATATCTATTTTGTTTTGTCTGGAGAGCCAAATGTTTGAAGTTTTCACATTTACAATTATGATGAAAGCTATCAATATCAAAAGAAAAAGAGATCCTAAAAGTAGTCCCTACCACAAACTGGGTTTTACCCAATTATGGAAGAGTTGTCACAGCATATTTGGGGAGAGGCAGGCCACCAGGGGCTCTCTCTCCCCTCGCTCGCCCTTACCACATGTGCCCACACGCACACACACACCCCCAAGAAACTAAATAAGACCAAAGGGGTCAAATGCCAGGACATTAGAGTCATGTCATTTTGGTTTTAAATGGAAAATCAGTCCTGTAGTCATTTTCTGACCTTAGGGAAAAAAAGCAGGCCGGGATGGTAGCTCACACCTGTAATCCCAGCATTCAGGGAGGCCAGGGCAGGAGGATCTCTCGAAGCCAGTAGTTCAAGACCAGCCTGGGCAACATATCAAGAACCCATCTCTACAAAAACATTTTCAAAATTAGCTGGGCACAGTGGCGTGTGCCTGTAGTCCCTGCTACTCAGGAGGCTGAGGCAGGAAGATTGCTTGGGCCCAGGAGTTTGAGCCTGTAGTGAGCTGTGATTGCACCACTACACTCCAGCCTGAATAACAGAGACTCTGTCTCAAAAAAAAGAAAAAGAAAAAAAAGAAAGGAGAAAAGAAAAAAGGTCAGGCATAGTGGCTAAAGCCTGTAATCCCAGCACTTTGGGAGGCCAAGGTGGGCAGATCACCTGAGGTCAGGAGTTCGAAACCAGCCTGGCCAACATAGCAAAACCCCATCTCTACCAAAAATAGAAAAATTAGCCAGGCGTGGTGGCACATGCCTGTAATCCCAGCTACTCGGGAGGCTGAGGCACGAGAATCACTTGAACCCGGGAGGCAGAGGTTGCAGTGAGCCAAGATCGCACCACTGCACTCCAGCCTAGGCAACAGAGCGAGACTCCATCTCAAAAAAAAAGAAAGAAAAAAAAAAGCCATCTTGGCATCATGTTTGCAGTGAGATTCAAATCAGTCACTCAGTTGCTGTCAGACGTCCCTCAGGATGGATTGTTTAGTACCACTGCCGGGCTTCAAGGATCCTAGCACGCACTAAATCCTAGTTCAAACTTAGACCCTCAGAATTTCCTTCAGTCCTGCCTGAAACTGTCTTCATCGCTGTCCATTCCTGGGCCCCTTGTTGGAGAAGAGTGTTTCTATCCAACCCTCCTGTCCTCCAGGCTCTGGTCTATGAGCCATCCAGTACCAACCAACCCTTTGCAGACATTTCTGTGGCTCAGGGACGCAACAAGCCCTATCTCCCCCTGTGTTATTTCCTCTATCACATTCGTATTAAGCCTGAAGAATGTTGGTCAGTCAGTCATCTGCCTTTGGGCTAGCTGGACTGCAGCTGGTTTCTGAAGTTTTTCAGTCTGGCTTAGTTTTACCCGTGAGTGGGTGACCTCAGAAGTAGGCACCATTAATGAATTTCCTGTGAGGGCCAGGAATAGAAGTGAGCCTCTTTCTGTTTCAACGCCTTATTCATTTCTGGGTGATGCCCTGACAGTTAGACACTTTCACTCAGGGCGAGACAACAAATGTCTCCTGAGCTCAGTGCACAGCCAAGCCTTCCTGAGCTCAGCGAGCAGATCTGGCTGTTTCCCCAGTTTCGCTCTGTAATTTATCACTTAGATAACCTTCAGCTGGTGGGTCTCTGCGACTCCTGTCTTTACAAGGTCAATAATATTTTAAATACACACGAAGCCAAACTGACATGATTCCCTCCAAGAAAAAGAGGCTTATCATTTCAGTCCCAGAAAGCCTTTATGTATTTATTTATTTATTCATGGAAAAAAAAGAGAAGTATGAGGATTCAATACTGCATAGTTTATTGATCAGCAAACTTTTCTTTCATCTTTTGCTTTGTAAACATTTGAGACTGGAATGTGCTGCTGCAGAAATACCACCTTCTAAACCCTGGTATCTGGCTTTGCCAGCTGAGCAGAGCTGAGAGCTAATGACATCAAAGTGAGAAGTCCACCAAAGTGGCACAGAATCTACTCCCTTGTCCTTCAAGTAGCCATGGGCAATGAGAAGGACCAGGAGAGAAAACAGATGCATCTGCATCTCTACCCAACTTCCAGAAGAGCAGCAAAGACTACCACATACAGAGAGTGAACTGTGGCCCCTGTCTGCATACAAAGGATGTACTGGTGGCCCCTGTCTGCATACAAAGGACGTTATCCTTGGGTGTGGAGTATGGAAGTGGGAACCAAAGGAAAATCAGCAATGCCTGTGTTTTTCGTTAGGGATCATTAAGTAATTTGCCCTACATTACGATCTACAATATCGCACATGGCCTATTCTTAAGTTGCCGTTTTGGAACGGACTTGTCTAGACTTTGTAGCACCGGTCCTCATCACCTTCCTGAATTCTGTGTGAGTGAGTTTTATGCTGGTCTCAGAGGGAGAATTGTCTTTCCTTTTTTTAAATCTGGATGTTTGAACTCTTTCTAAGTGTCTTACAAAATTATCATCTGTTACATGAAATTAAACTTGGCTTGAGGATGCCTTCATACTTTTGAGTTGTTACGTAATGGATTGCCACCTCACGTGGGACATGAATTAACTGAAAGCCTAATTTGGGAGTATACTTTGGCAACAAAGGGTTGAGTCTCAGCCAGTCACAACAGTCAAGCTTCAGTCAATCGCAGGTGGCTAACTGATCAGACCATGTTCAAATAAGGCAAACGCTGAGCCGTAACCAGTCCAGCTGCTTCTGTACCACGCTCCCATTCCCCCTCCATAAATGCTGCCTGCCCGCGGTTGCAGAATGGTGCTCTCTCCGCCCTTTCTGGTTCTGGTTCTGAGTGAGGACCACCCCATTCTCACACTGTTCTTTGCTCAATTAAACTCTGTAAATTTACTTTGTCTAAAGTCTTTATTTTAACACTTCAAAATTCTTAACTATTTTAAAGCCTATTTTAGCGTACTTTGCCAAATATCATAGGATGAGTTACACTCTACATTCAATCCCATATATCTGGTGAATGTACTGCAATGTGGAAAATCTATAGTGCCTCTATAGATTTTAACATCTTACTCTGCAAAGGTCTTAAAAAACAAAATGTATGTAGAATCATAGTGAGAATGTCCATTATCATGCTCTAGAACTGCATAGTTTATTGATCAGCAAACTTTTCTTTCACCTTTTACAAAGGTGATGTTTTTAATTTTATAAAATCTAAAATTGAGCTAAGTTAGTTTTGTTTTGTTTTGTTTTGTTTTGTTTTGTTTTGTTTTGTTTTTGAGATAGAGTCTTGCTGTGTCGCCCAGGCTGGAGTGCAATGGTGCAATCTCGGTTCACTGCAATGTCTGCTTCCTGGGTTCAAGGGATTCTCGTACCTCAGCCTTCTGAGTAGCCAGAATTACAGGCATGCGCCACCATGCCTGACTCATTTTTGGATTTTTAGTGGAAACGGGGTTTCATCATGTTGGCCAGTCTCAAACTCTGGTCCTCAAGTGATCCACCCGCCTCAGCCTCCCAAAGTGCTGGGATTACAGGTGTGAGCTACCACACTGGCAAAATTGAGCTAATTTGGTTTAAAGTTAATCATCACAAGTATCAACTTTAGGCTAAGCAAGTTATTTATCTCTGAAGTTTTGTAAAAATGCTTAAGCAGAACCAAGATATTGGAAGCAGGCAGGCAGCATGGAAGGAGTAAACACGTTCTTTGCAGTGAAGTATTAGAACCCTGGTTACCTCTCCAATGGTTGTAAATCTGGGGAAACCTTACTTTTCCTGGATCCTCAGATTCCCTGTTTGTAAATGTTGGTTAATAATGCTTATCTTGCAGAATTTGTTAGGATATGTAAGATGCTATGTGAACAGAAGCCAGCACAGTGAATGCAATAACAGGCATTCAACAAAGAATGAATGTAATCAATAATATTTCAACAAGAAGTCCATTATACATTCAGTACTGAAGTTCAGTGCTACCTGTTGGAAAGTTATAGGCCTACCTTACCAATAATACTTATCTGGAATTTATCTCTCCTTAACAGATGTATGATGAGAAATGTTTCTTGAGCCAATCAGTGTATTAATTTGATTAATATTCATGACTTTGGCATGATTACTTCTTTTTTTTTTTTGAGACAGAGCCTTGCTCTGTCGCCCAGGCCAGAGTGATCTCGGCTCACTGCAACCTCTACTTCCCAGGTTCAAGCAATTCTTCTGCCTCAGCTTCCCAAGTAGCTGGAATGACAGGCACCTGCCACCACACCTGGCTAAGTTTTGTATTTTTTAGTAGAGACGGGGTTTCACTATGTTGGCCAGGCTGGTCTCAAACTCCTGACCTCGTTATCTACCTGTCTTAGCCTCCCCAAGTGCTCGGATTACAGGCGTGAGCCAGATTGCTTTCTTAACCATAGTATAGCACATCATCAACTCTGCTTAGACACTTTTGTATGCTTTCTTTTCCATCATTTTATTACTTTTTCAACTTAGGTGACTTCAGAATCTTTTACCCCTTAGGTTGAAACATTGGTATCAAAAGACATCTGAAACTGATACAAATTTCTAATGCTTATGCTTTTATTCTAAAATTAGGCCTCAGAAGTTTCTAGAAACAGAGGAGCCTCTTTACTGGCCAGGCCAGGACACAGCTTAGTAGCTGCTATTCGAAGCCAACATCAACATGAGTCATTGCCACTGGGTATGTATCATGCTTCTTTGAGCCAGGGGCTCACAGAATACCAACACCTAGCCTTGATTTTTTGTTTGTTTTTCTGGTTTTTGTCAAAAAGCCTTTACTACTCAACATTCTGTGTTTCCTTTCTCCTCTTTTAGGATATAGTGTATTCCCCGACCCCTGCTCCCATTCTCCCCTCTGTCCTTTTCCCCTCTCCCTTCCTTCTCATCTCTCTGTTCCCCTCCCTCTCTTTTCTATTCTTTCCCAAACTCCTTTCTTCCTTACTCTGTTCAGTGATTTGTTAACCCCATGCACAAGAGCATGGTTTAAATAGGGAGGTGAATTTTACTGTTGCTAGACAGTTTTTAATGCATACCTCTCTTTCCACGTATGTATGGCATAAAGTTTGCAGTCTCCATTCCTAACTTCAGCCACCTCTTTCCAAAACATATGCCACTTATATTAAGGAAAATGAAATGAGAGCATCTAAAAGGTGTTTCCATTATCACTACTGGGAAATCAACACATGGATTTCTTTTCACTCATAAAGAATCTTTTACCATAACTGTGGCAAAATGACCAAGAAAAGTTAGAAGGAAGAGAGGAGAACTCCTCTTATGGGAGAGCTATTTTGTTCTCCTTTACCTGTTCATGCAGAGATGCATTAATACCCAGTAAAGATCCTGAAGCATTAAGGATGATTAACATAGATCTGGTTCACTTTGAGTTTGATCCCTTAAAAAATTATAATGCTATTATGTCACATTTTAAAAACTCTCAAGAGCTTGCATTTTTTTGATGAGTATGCTGCCTGCCCTTCAAATGCCTTCATTAATCCTGGTATCAAGCAGCCATTTTCCAATCATCAGAGTGATTATCTCTGGGCTGCAGACTCAACCACAACTCTGTGCTTTTGTCTGTTTCAGCATATAATGACAAGATTGTGGCATTTCTTCGCCAGCCAAACATTTTTGAAATGCTGCAAGAGCGTCAGCCAAGCTTAGCAAGAAACCACACACTCAGGTAAGCCTCGCCCCTCACTCCTGAACTCTAGGTCTTTCCAGCCATTTTTCCTGGTGGGAAAACACCTCTGTGGAGAAAGAGCAGAAGCTTATTATGCATTCTTTTTGTGCATTTAAATGAGAACTTGAATCCTCAAGATGAAGGGTTCGGGGTTCCTGTATTCTGGGAAATGGCATCATCAGAGATGGTCATATTATCAGATTACGTATCATTTATATGGTACTGAAATGATTTCCATTGACTTGGAGGAAAGGACAGGAAGAAAACAAAATAGCTTCCATTAAAAAATTATTTATGCACAGCACCATATAAATTACTTTTAGTTTTGAAATATAATTGTTGAATGGTAAACCAGATATTGAGTGGTCATGTTCGAAAATAAACAAGCAAACAAAATGTTTCCTATGTGTTCTAACTACTTACATCTTATTCTTCATCAGGGTCATTTTTGAACAAGTGCCCCTGAAACTCTGAATCACTTCATGTGGAAGGGATAGCGATCTAAAATGATAAAAAGAGAAAATATTGCCCGAACTTAAATCCTGCTTTCTCACCAAAATATTCAAACATCTTTTTGCTTTGGTTTACTCTGCAACATTCCAAAAACTGGAGAGGCATGGGGGTTAAGAGCACATCCCTTTGACATTTGAATTCTTACTCCAACAGGTAGGGACTACTGATGGAGGTGTGTTATTCAACCCTCTGCCCTTAGTCTCCCAAATGGAGGTCACAAAGTGGGCATGGTTGCGATACTTACATGAGGATGTATAAAGGTTAAGGCAGGGCAAGCGAGAATCCCAGCAATGGCTACATTTCATTCTTCCCTGCCCATGTGGTGCAGTCTTGTGAATGGGGCTGATACCTGCGATACTCTACTCTGACTTCCTCGGGGAATCGCTAACAGCTTCAAGTAGGCTCTTTGCTTTTCAACCCTTGCCACTCCTGCCAGAATGGATCATTCACCATTCTTTCCCCTCCAGCACCCCCTCTTTGACACCTCTTTTTCCTGTATTTTCACTCTGTAAATTAGAGCCACTACCCTCCCAGCTGTCCCTGATCTCCTCTCCTCCCTCTTCTTCCACCTACACATCTAAACATTCACCTCCTCATACTCTCTCCTCCATCCTCGTTTTCTCTTCTCCCTGCCATGGTTCAAGTTTAGGTGCTCATCGTTTCTCTTCTGGACCATACAGGGGTTTCTCCTAAAATATTCCCTATCACCCTATCATAACCAAGTGGCCTACTTAAAGCATAGATTAAATCATGTCCTCCCTACCCTTCAAAAAAGCTTTCATGGTTTCCATCACATATGAAATAAAGTCAATATTTTTTGTTTGTTTTTGAGACAGAGTCTTGCTCTGTTGCCTGGGCTGAAGTGAGGTGGTACAATCTCAGCTTACTGCAACCTCCGCCTCCCAGGTTCAAGCAATTCCTGAGCCTCAGCCTCTTGAGTAACGGGGACTACAGGCACGTGCCACCACACCCAGCAAAATTTTGCTAATTTTTGTATTTTTAGTAGAGATGGGGTTTCCACCATGTTGGTCAGGCTGGTCTCAAACTCCTGACCTCAAGGGATCCACCCATTTCAGCCTCCCAAAGTACTGGGATTACAGGTGTTAGCCACCTTACCCAGCCTGAAGTCAAGATTTCTAAGCACAATGTCCATGGTCTCCAAAGTCTGGCCCTAACCTAACTCTCTATCCTGTGCTAAGCTTTTCCTTCACCACCTCCACCGCACAGGCTGTGTACCCTCCTGCCTTTGTCTTTCCGGGAATGACTTCCCTGTTAAGGACCTCTCATCCCATTTTAAAGGCTCAGATCAAAAGCAAAAATTTGGTGATCTAGGCAGGCTTTAGTATTTCTTTTCTTTGGCAGGGGTGGGAACTTCCTGATGTTGCCAAGGCATTTGTGGGTTTTGTTTGTTTGTTTGTTTTGTTTGTCTGTTTGTTTTTAATTTTTTTATTATACTTTTATGTTCTGGGATAAATGTGAAGAACGTACTGGTTTGTTACATAGGTATACATGTGCCACAGTGGTTTGCTGCACCCATCAACCCGTCATCTACATTAGGTATTTCTCCTAATGCTATCCCACCCCTGGCCCCCTATCCCCTGACAGGCCCTGGTGTGTGATGTTCCCCTCCCTGTGTCCATGTGTTCTCATTGTTCAGCTCCCACTTAATGATTGAGAACATGCAGTGTTTGGTTTTCTGTTCTTACGTTAGTTTGCTGAGAATGGTGGTTTCCTAGTATTTCTTTTGTCCTGCTTTGATAGCATGCTTTTTGTGCCTCAAAGATATTTTTAGATCTCTCGTATTCTGTCATTTACTTGTGTCTCCCTACAGCACTCTAAGCTCTTTAGAGCAAGGCCTTTCTCTTCCTTGTCTTTGTGCCCACTCTGCCCCTTAGAACCGGGTCCTCTACTTTGAAACTAGGAAACACCAATTACTTTTAGAGTGAATGAAAGATCTTTAGCATGAACCAATGATCTTTAGCATGATGAATGGTCACTTTCATTTATGTTCAACTCTTAAGAAGTCTCTCCCCAAGTTTCATTACTGTACTGCTGCAGAAGACAGGGTCATATTCAACCACCTGGGTCATTCATTCATGGACTGCTCTTTGACTCACCTAACAACCTAAGGGAATTTTCAAGGGATTCCCAGGGGAGCTGTATTATCTTAAGGGTTTTTGACGCATGGTTGTTCTTGAACATTCTTTACATTACTGATTCTGCCACTAAGTAGTGAGTTCACTTCTTGCTTTTTGGAAGAATTTCAACTCACCAAAGGCACAAAAGTCTCATTTTAATCATTAGAAAAGTTTTTTTTTTTTTAAGTAATTCCCTATATAAATGAGTGGAATATATTTCCAAAGGGCAGTAAACTGTTTTCAGCCCTATCATGTATCACATTATAACAAAATCCAAGAAACTTTAAATGTTTTGTTGCAATATGGGATTGTACAATTATGATTTTGCAGAGCTGGGGTAACTTGAAATTGGGCCACGTTGGAATTGGAAAAACAACTTGGAAATTATCTAGTATAGAAACTAATAACCTATTTTAAGGTTATGGACTCCTTTGAGATGCATATGGAAGCTCTTTTGGACTCTCCTCCACATATAAATATAAACCTCTGAATATAATTTCAAATAGTTAATGGACCCTAAAGAAACTGTGGACCCAGGTTGAGAACCCAAATATTTCATCAAAAACAGAAGGCTCACAATGACTATCAGAAACTAGACTACGCGATGATAGAATTTAAAAAGCAGAAAGAAAAGAGCAAGAACTTGTTCTTCAGGAGGTCAAGCTTAAGAGATGCAGGGGCCGGGCGCGGTGGCTCAAGCCTGTAATCCCAGCACTTTGGGAGGCCGAGATGGGTGGATCACGAGGTCAGGAGATCGAGACCATCCTGGCTAACACGGTGAAACCCCATCTCTACTAAAAAATACAAAAAACTAGCCGGGCGAGGTGGCGGGCGCCTGTAGTCCCAGCTACTCGGGAGGCTGAGGCAGGAGAATGGCGTAAACCCGGGAGGCAGAGCTTGCAGTGAGCTGAGATCTGGCCACTGCACCCCAGCCTGGGCACAGAGCAAGACTCCGTCTCAAAAAAAAAAAAAAAAAAAAAAGATGCAGGAAGCGGGGCCCTGCTCTCCATGACGAGGCCTCCACCTGCCCCTGAATACCATGTCAGGGTGAGTCAGATCCACTTGGAAGGTTCAGGAGTTGAAGAGAATACCACTCTCCTCGGGACCCCACTCGGAAGAACCCATGGCTTCCTCTGTGGTCCCCAAGAGCAGATGGTGACCTCTGTTCAGCCATTGCTGTTCTCAGGGAGTCATGGAGTCTCTGTCTTGGGTCCGCAAAGCCAGTTGCTGGGTTTGAGTATTTAGAAAACTGTCCAGTTGACAGCAGTGACTTGCAGTGAAAGGCAGGAAGCCACATGTAGAGAAGGGGATGGAGCCAGAAAACCCAGAGGTTAGTGGCATCTGCTATATTTAAGCATCTGCTATATTGGCATGGAGGCGGTCCTTCAACTAGTGCTTTGATTGTGTCACTCATCTGAATCAGGATTGTCCCAGGGCTATGTATGCAGTAGCAAGCAAAACAGACATGTAAATTCCCAATGAATTCGCAATCTATGGAGGGAGACAGATAATAGACAAGCTTGGGTTTGTTTTTTAAGCCAAATATACAGCTACATAATATGTTAAGTGCCATGAACATGATTAGAATTCAGCAATAGTGGAGAATATGCTGGTACAAAGGAAGAGGACTTACATCCTAAACAGAATGCAGGGAAAGTTTTTCCAAGTAGGTGGTGCTTAAGCTGAAACGTGTAGGATGAGAAGGCAAGGTGCCTTGAGATGCAAAGTAGAGGTCAGGGAGAGAGTATGCAAAGGCCCTGAGGCAGGAAAAGCTTAGACTTAGGTGAAGAATGAAAGAAAGCTAGTGTGGCGCAGGGGTAGATTGGGAGGGTAGGCGAGACCTACCGTGGTGAAGTTGGAGAGGGAGGCCCTATCACCAACAGGAAAGATTTTATTTGAATTGTGATTCTATTTGAGAAGTGATTGAGAAGTTTTCCACTGGAAAGAAATAGGATTGCATCTGTGCTTTTAACGACCACAGCTGCTTTTTCATGACCTTTTTCGTCTGTTTTTCATGACCACCGATGAAATATGATTGCAGCTGTGGTCGTTAAAAACACAGATGCAATGTTTGGGCAGCTTTGTGGGGAAAAGATAGGGAGGGGCATAAGATGGAACAGGGGCTATGCAGGAGACTATTATATTCATCCACGTGAGAGATGATGGTTGTGTGGACAATGGGAAAATATGGATTAAGAGGAGGGAGCAGTTTGGGGTGATACTGTGGATGCAAAAACAACAGGAGCTGATGACAGCTTGAACATGGTGGGTGAGGAGAAGAGAGCAATTAAGAATGACAGCCAAGTGTGGGGCTTGCGCAGGTGAGTGGATAATGTTGTCATTACTGAGATGGGAAAGACTGGAGGAGGAACTGGCTTGAAGAGAGGAAGAATGTCAAGGATTTCATTTTGGATATTGAGTTTTGAGGTCTTGGAAGCCACAAGTGGCTTCAAATGTCAGGATGTCAAGGAGGCAGGCGCCTGTCCTGTCCTGAGCTCTAGGGAAAGTGTGCTCTGGAGTTCTCCTGATGGTCAAGGGATATATGTAGGAGAGACAGCCGGCATTCTCGGCCTCAGATGTCTTCCCAAGTTCTCAGTGCACTTTGGGATGGAGTCCCAGGGGCATCTGGAGCTCCCTCACACCACTGGCTCTGCATGAAATGCTGCTAGACATGACAGAGAATATAATGTCTGATGGAGAGCCACCAAAACTCTCAGAAAATTGTGCTTAGCATTCAGACACCTGGATGTGGTCCATACGGTGATGCCATGATAGAACCACTGCACTAGGTGGCACTTTCTAAACTGAGGACTGCACTTTGCTGCCCTAGTGGAGATGGCCCTCTCTGGGCTTCTTTTTCCTCCAGGAAGGGAGGCCAGGGGCTTAACCAGATGTGGATCCCTTGGGGCAGGAGGATAACCTGCCCAGGGGGACATTATCATTGGCAGAGCATATACATTTGAGGTCATTCATAAGGCCAAAGTCATTAAATTAGAGACGATTCAAGAGCATCTTCCAAACAACAGGGCTGTGAGGTAGTGTCAGGATTTGGAGGAGAAAGCCCGGGGCTGGGGTCAAGGACATAGGCAGAGGGAGAAGAAGGTGACAAGAGGGGTGGGGATGTTCTGTTCTCTTGGCTGGGCTTCCACACGTTCCCTGCTGAATGACATGTGGACAGTGCTGCTCCCTTTTTCAAACCCCGTCAAAGAAGCCACTGTGAACACCCCCTAGGTTCTGGCGATGCCATTTCCTGCAACGGTGCTTCACCCGCACTGAGGTTGGATCAGAGTGCATTTCCCTGTTTAATCCCATTCTGTCTATCTTTGTAGAGGCTCAAAATCTTCCCTTGCCTTAAAAAAAAGATCTCCATGCCAAAAGGTCAAATTGATTATATTTTTTGCCTGAAAATCTCTAAGTTATGGTGAAGATTTGGATTTATATTAATACAATCAAAGAGAGGAAAAAGTCGTATCTGCAGTATTTTGGAAAATATACATATATTTTTTAATCATTCATCTTTTGGGCCAGGTGCAGTGGCTAATGCCTGCAATCCCAGCACTTTGGAAGGCTGAGGCGGTCGCATCTCTTGAGCCTAGGAGTTCAACACCAGCCTGGGCAACATGGTGAAACCCTCTCTGTACTAAAAATACAAAAATTAGCCAAGCCCGATGGTGTGTGTTTGTAGTCCCAGCTACATGAGGGGACTGAGGCAGGAAGATCACTGGAGCCTTGGGAGGTTGGGGCTTCAGTGAGCCATGAACAGGCCACTGCACTGCAGACTGAGCAACAGAGTGAGACCCTGTCTCAAAAAAATGATTTCTTTTTTAAAGAAAATACAAAAAACTAGCCGGGTGTGGTAGTGCATGCCTATAATCTCAGCTACTCAGGAAGCTGAGGCACAAGAATCGTTTGAACCCAGGAGGCAGAGGTTGCAGTGAGCTGAGATTGTACCACTGCCTCCAGCATGGGCAACAGAGCAAGACTCTGTCTCAAAAAAAAAAAAAAAGAAAGAAAGAAAACAGAAGAAAAGAAAATCATCCATCTTTTACCACTGGGAGAAACTGAGTGAAGGGTATACAGGATCTGTCTGTTTATTTCTTATAATTACACATGACTCTAAAATTACCTCAAAGTAAAAATTAAAAAAAGAAAAAAGTTAAAGATTTTTTAAAAAACAGATCCTTAATTTTCCCTGATTTCTACTGCATCTCTTCAAAAAAGACAAAAAATATTAACTCCTTTGAAGCATGCATACAATAGAAAGATTCTGGATATGGTGTTTGTAATATTTGAATAACATCAGGGAAGCAAATTAAAAAGTTAATTTGATCCAAAAACTCCTACTTATCCATAGACTTACTTGAAACAATTTGCCGAGTTGGAGTTGGAGGTTGTCTAAAAGGATCAGAATAGATGAAGTTGTAGCTAACAGAGACAAAATTGATGCCTGTGCCTTGACTGACCTGGGAGACTGTTCTTGGTTCTTGGGGCCGGGCCCCCTCTGTGCCCAATGTGGTATTATATATTTTCCATCAGGCACAAGATTTTTCAAGAGACACCCACCCGCCAGCTCACTCTTTCTTCCCATGGCTTCCAACATGACATGAGCCCAGAACAGTCTTTTTTTTTTTTTTTTTTTTTTGAGATGAAGTCTCACTCTGTCACCCAGGGTGGAGTGCAGTGGCATGATCTCAGTTCACTGCAACCTCCGCCTGCCGGGTTCAAGCGATTCTTCTGCCTCAGCATCCTGAGTAGCTGGGATTACACGCAGGCACCATCACACCTGGCTAATTTTTGTATTGTTAGTGGAGACAGGGTTTCACCATTATTTCTCAGGCTGGTCTTGAACTCCTGACCTCGTGATCCACCCGCCTTGGCCTCCCAAAGTGTTGGGATTACAAGTGTGAACCACTGTGCCCGGCCCCAGAACGGTCTTTCAGGAGCTGTCTCTTACCCAGCTCCACTCCTGACTGTCTTAGCTACCTGAGGACCTAACTTTGCTGTGTTCCTCAGCTTCCGTACCTGTGCAAGTCTGTAGAAAAGCCATCCGTTATAGAGCATCCTGAGAGCCTGTGATACGAGCTTAGAATTCTGCAAAATACATGGGACGTTAGGACATTGCTATTCAGCAGTATTGGAAAAGGAAATAAGAGATCCGAAGAAGATGTATTCCTGAGCTTATGTGTTGGCGTCTAATTTTCCTCTTCTTTCTCGCATGATTCAGGGAGAAAATCCATTACATTCGGACTGAGGGTAATCACGGGCTTGAGAAGTTGTCCTGTGATGCAGATCTGGTCATTTTGCTGAGGTAAGGGGCTAGGCCTGAAATCCTTCTGGAAAAGCTTCCCTGGGCAGCTCTTCTCCATCACGACCACACTGAAAATGGCCTAGACTGAAACACTCACCGCTTGTTCTAGAGGATTCTAGTAACTGCAACGCAAATGGGGCCCCACCCTTGTACCCGTGTCCACCACAGTCCTTAGATTTGCCAACTGAGGTAGCAAGAGCTGCGTAAAGTACTTGATGGAAACATTGTTTTAGGATTAATCAGGGTTTAAAACAACACTGAGAATTTGCAAGCGGGATGTACCTATCTTTCTATACTACATTTAAATCTAATAACTTTTGTTGCTTTGTGAGAACTGTAACTGCTGCTACCCCAATTCATGAACACTTTCCCAGGGAGGTAAAACTGACTTTTCTTTTTCTTTCTTTCTTTCTTTTTTTTTTTCTTTCATTTGCAGTCTCTTTGAAGAAGAGATTATGTCCTACGTCCCCCTGCAGGCTGCCTTCCACCCTGGGTATAGCTTCTCTCCTCGCTGTTCACCCTGTTCTTCACCTCAGAACTCCCCAGGTAACAGGAATCTGGCCTAATAGCTCCTGTTAAGTGGCCATGTGTTTCCTCCAGTGAAGGTGAATGAAAGGCAACTGTATGTGTGTGTTCTTTCTCTTGGCCTTCCCAATTCCCTAATTGAAAATGCACTCTATCAGGTTTTGACAAATGGCTGCCTGTTTTTTGTAATGCCCCCCAAGCAGAATGGGGTTTACAGTTTGAAATGGTTGGGGAAAAAAAAATTTTGCTGGGCAGGTGTCTCATGCTTGTAATCCCAGTGCTGTGGGAGGCCAAGCCAGAAGGATCATTGAGCCCAGGAGTTAAAGACCAGCCTGGGCAACATAGCAAGATCCCCTTCTCTACAAAAAAATTAAAAATAAGCCAAGTGAGGTAGCATGTGCCTGTAGTCCCAGCTACTAGGGAGGCTGAAGCAGGAGGGTTCCTTGAGCCCAGGAGGTTGAGGCTGCAGTGAGCTGTGATTTCACCACTGCACTCCTACCTGGACAACAAAGAGAGACCCTATCTAAAAAAAAAAAAAAAAAAGAAAGAAAGAAAGAAAAAAAGAAAAAAAAAATTAAGATAGTATTTTATGACACATGAAAACTGTATGAAATTTAAATTACGGTGTCCATAAATAAAGTGTAATTGGACCCCAGCCATGCCTGTTCTATGCTAGCTTTCACACCAGACCTGAGTAATAGCAACAGAAACCACATGGTCTGCAAAGCCTAAAATATTTACTCTCTGGTCCTTCGCAGAAAAAGGTTACTGTCCCTGCTCTAAATTACTATTGCATTCCAAAGTCACTCTCCAAGCATGTCGAAGGGAAGAGCCCTTTCTGAAACATTCTACCTTGTGACTCTGAATCGACTGCACACCACTTTTGGTGATAGAGCTGCTAGGAACCATTGTTATATCTCCACAAAGATTCCAAAGAATTTTCGTACACATTTCAAAATTATTCCCCATTTTCTTTATGTATGAGAATGAACTTGTGGTACAAAAATTCTTTGCAGGTATTTTCCATTCCAAGTGAGGGAATATATATGTTGAACTGTTTAGTGAATAAAAGATATTTTTGCCAGACACAGTGGCTCACACCTTCAATCCCAGCACTTTGGGAAGCTGAGGTCGGTGGATCACTTGAGCCTAAGAGTTCTTCGAGACCAGCCTGGGCAATATAGTGAGACCGCATCTCTACCAAAAAAAAAAAAATTTAAATTAGTCAGGTGTGGTGGTGCACACCTTTAGTATCAGCTATTCAGGAGGCTAAGATGTGATCTCTTGAACCTGGGAGACAGAGGTTGCAGTGAACCGAGATTGTGCCACTGCACTCCAAGCACTAGTTAACAGAGCAAGACCCTGTCTCAAAAAACAAACAAACGAAAAAAGAGATATTTTCTGGATTCATCAAGATAAAGAGCTTAGGTCAAATCCATACCTCCAGACTGGATCCAGATATCAGAGAATTTTTCCATTCGTATTTGACTTGCATTATCACATCGTTGTAGGTTTCATTTAAAATAAAAGAGATTAGTTTGAAATATCTAGGAACATCCTATCTCACAAGCTCTAGGGCCAGGGTTGGACCATGGTTTCTGAAGCCAGTGGTGAAATTCCCAAGAGAAACAGAACTTGGCAATAAGCTTTTTCTCTGAGAAAGGGATTTCACACTCAGAGTTAGTATCATTCAGTACTGCCGTAGATCTCCAGACTAGAGTATCTTTTAGTCTGGTTCCTCCAAGTTGTAGCACTCAGAACTCTCTCTTAGAGGTAGTTTTGCTGTTAAAATACGTTTTCAAGATTGTATCTCCCTGTTGTCACTTCCTCCAAACAAGTGTACCAACAGCATTGTTAAGGAAATGTGCAATGCTTACTACCTCTGACACACAACATAATTAAGATCCCCTTGCCTAAGGGGACCAGGAGCTTTGCTAGAGCCGACATCAGTACAGCCACACACTTTCAGCGCTCACAGGATGACCTACTTTTGGGGAGCGAAGACAAAAGTAGGGGGTTTTGGGGGGAAAGTTTGAAGAAGCTGTAGGACTGCATGATGGTCTGCCATGTTGTAGAGATTCTCCCAGCCCAATAATGTGCTTATGCTTTGATACTAGACTATGATGTTAACATCATTATATGGGAGAGGTATCATACCGCAAATAGAAAAATAAGAGTAAATGAAGAGTTATTTCCTATATGAAAATTATTTGGATATTCTAAAAGGAATAAACTTGCCAGATAGAGATATGACTGATGCCATGAATCTAAGTAATCATCCAATTCATTTTGTCAAAGTACTTCTTTATTCTCTAGCATTGACCACAGGATCCTAGAATATGTAATCCAAATATGTTAATTTTAAACTTTACAATCCCTATTCTCTTAGACCTGTATGAAATCTACCCAGGTGCTACAGAGATGGTGAATCATGAAGTTTATGCCAAAGTACTCTGTAAAGCATAAATTATTTGAGAAATGAACAGCAGCCATCGTAGGAACAGGTGACAGTACCAGCGGTAGTGAAAATCATAATTAATAAAATATACTGAAATGTGCTGGATAGAAAATTATACTTGCACCAACAGACCTGTATTCTAGTTCTGTGTACATCCCAAAACCTGGTATTCCAGCAAGACCACTTCTTTGCAAGTGATGGCCATTGGTTCCCTCAGGCCCAGGTGTTGTGGGGCCCAGGTGGGCGGGGCTCCCCATACTTCCTTGCTTTTACCATTCAGCCATATCCCTCCCCTCCCTTTCTCCCAGTTACTGTCATCTACCAACCTTTTTCTCATTCTCAAGGCCTGTGGCCCCTGCCTTGTGGTCTTCTTCTCCTTCCCAAGCAGGTCCTTCCATCCTCCTGGATGACTTCAACATCGACAGGGACCCTCATTCTGTTCCCTGGCTTCCCAGTCTCTAGACTTTGTCTGCAATGACTTTCTCCTCCCCTGCCTCAACCACTTACTCCCAAAATCACATTCCTGACCTTGTGATCTTCTCCACAATCACTAATTCAAACCTCCTCTTCCCTTCCGATGTGCTTGATCCACTACCCTCCCTAGTACCATCCTTTGGCCTCATCAAGGCCTCTGGTTCATGGACTTTTCTCCTTTCCTTTCTAACGTCTTTCCCTGATGCAGCATAGATTCTGCAGTTCATCATTTCAGTAGCACCCTTGCCAATGCCCTGAACTCCCCTGGCCCTCTCCGCTTTGTTTGCACCCTCTGGCAGAGCTTCATCCCGAGATGAACCTTCCTGTCTGCTTCCCCCCCTTCTGCAATCAGGCACTCTTGGGCAAATTCACCTCACAAGGCAGATTATTAATTCTAAATTAGTCATCTCTCATCTCATATGAATCTTGACCATCCAAAGGAAAATTCTAGCACATTTTTTTCTATCTCCTCTATTATTTCAAACATTTCCCCTAAAGCCTCCAACCCTCAGCACCCCTCCTCTCTCCTAGCAAATGACATCCTGTTTTACTTCACTGAGAAGTTGAAGCCATCCAGCAGAAATGTTCTCAAAGGCCTGCCATCAGACCCACAAGACTAGCAAACCTGCACACATCTTCTCTGTCACACCTGGAGGTCACGAAAGGAGGTGTCCTCCCTAAGGTCGCCATGAACTCTGGCCACCCAATCCGGCAGGCCATTCTCAGCCATCCTAATCTTCAGCAGCCTGTAACATGACCAGCTGCTGTCCCCCAGCATCCCCTCTTCAGTGTGCTTCTGGGACACCACTCCAGACATCTCATCTACTTCCCTGGCCATTCCCGCGGCCTCATCCTCCTCTTCCTATCATCCTCAAGGCTCAAACCCAGGCTTTTTTCTCCACTCAAACTGTGTCTCTCTCCAGACAAAGGGACTATCATCAAAGACAAAGTTCATACTCTTCCCTCACAAATGTATTCTTTTTCCACTACTCCCCATCTCAGTGAATGTCAGCGCAGGGCGTTCAGTTACAAAATCTGAAACCCAACTTTCCCTCACTACCTATATCCAATTCACTGCCTCTTAAATACATCTCCTCTCTGCCTACTTTGCTTCATCTCCACTGACACTAGCCTAGTCCCACTTGAGCTCTTTAAATCCACCTTGGTCCTCTGGGGTTTTGTTCTCTTCTGCAGGAAGATGGATGTTTTTATGATTCAAGTGACATCATGCCAGCCGTTATGCAAGGGCTTCCTACTACCCTTAGCATAAAACAAAATTGCTTAACAATGTACCTTGTCCTGTTTCATGCAGCTCCTACCCACCTCTCAGGCCTTGTTTTTGTACCACTTTGGTCCTTGGACCCTGTGCTCCAGACAAACTGGAGTACCACTTTCCATTCTGCCACAGGACCTTTGCACATGCTGATCTTCCACCTGGAATGCTCTTCTTCTCCCAGCTCATCTTCTCTCTTAGTTAAGGCAAAGCTTTTCTTGACCCATGCAGTCTAATTTGTGCCTATTTATTCTTCAGATTGTCCCCAGAGATGCCTTCCCAGACTTAGCCTGAACTCCCCTCTCCGTTTTGTTTGCACCCTCTGGCAGAGCTTCATCCCTAGATGAACCTTCCTGTCTGCTTCCCCCACTTCTGCAATCAGGCACTCTTGGGCAAGGAGCAGATGAGATCACAGCAGACTCTGTGATCTCAACGAACTGGGTTTCTTTCCTTCATAGGTAACAATCATTGTAACTTGTATTATATACTCATTTCTGAGAGTTTACCAGCATCAGTCTTCTCTAAATTGTAACCTTAGTACCCGGAATATAGTAAGTAACTAATAAATGGTTATTGAATGGGCAAGCCTTGATTCTGACCACCTTTAAAACTCGGGTAAGAATGTTAATTTTCCATTCTTTTTTTAATTAAAAGGTATATATAGTAAAGTGTTTACAAAGCACTCTAAATGAGACAAAAGTTCTCCCCTATATAGAGTTAACAAATTATTATTATTGTAAACTTTACTTTTATGATGCAAGGTCATCTAATATAAACTCTAATCTAATATAAACTCCTAAATGCTCTGAGCCTTTGTGTACAGGTATGTTTATTTGAGCATCAATATCAATACAGGAGCATGATGGACACATATACTAAAGTCCTACTTACCTCATTATAGTTTCAATCACTTCTTGTAGCAACTTACAAGGAAAGTTTAGTTCAGTTTATGTTAATTATTTTAGATTATGCAAGTACAATTAAAGCCAAGAAAAATGCTCATCTAGGTCCTTTTAAGAGAAGTATAACTTGAAAGAATTAGAGAGGAAGACATAAATATTTATTCTCATTAGAACTCATAAATGAATTTAGTATATTATTTGTATACTTTAGTATATTATTTCTATTTATTATAAAAGCCACTGAGAGAGTGATGGAAATCAAGGGACTTCTTGGAGAAGAAGAATATGGAGATGCCAGAATGTGCCTCTGTTGGGCTCTTGCTCTACTGTCACTTTGCATATTTGTTCTTCCACAGAAAGTGATGACCTCATGCCTGTAATCCCAACACTTTGGGAGGCCTAGGCGGGCGAATCACTTGAAGTCAGGAGTTCCAGACTAGCCTGGCCAACGTAGTGAAAGCTCATCTCTACTAAAAATACAAAAATTAACAACAATTAGCTGGGCGTGGTAGTGCACGCCTGTAATCCCAGTACTTTGGGAGGCCAAGGCGGGTGAATCACCTGAGGTCAGGGGTTTGAGACCAGCCTGATCAACATGGTGAAACCCTGTCTCTACTAAAGACACAAAAAATATCAGCAAGGTGTGGTAGCACACACCTATAATCCCAGCTACTCGTGAGGCTGAAGTAGGCGAATCACTTGAACCCAGGAGGTGGAGGTTGCGGTGAGCCGAGATCGCACCACTGCACTCCAGCCTGGGCAACGGAGCGAGACTCTTTCTCAAAAAAAAAAAAAAAAAAAGGAGAAGAAGAAGAAGAAAAAGAAGAAAAAAGAAAGTGATGACCTCTGTGTGCTTCTCTCTGCAGGTTTACAGAGAGCCAGCGCAAGAGCCCCTTCCCCCTACCGGAGAGACTTTGAGGCCAAGCTCCGCAATTTCTACAGAAAACTGGAAGCCAAAGGATTTGGTCAGGGTCCAGGGAAAATTAAGTGAGTGTTCCAGTGCTTAGCACTGAATTCAGACAGTAGATTTTTCTATCCCCTTCTCCCCTACACCCTTGTAATATTGTTTTTGAGATCGGCTACTCTGGTGTGGTAGTGGTTATGGTCTGAAGCGGGGGAAGAAGGAAGTTGGGAAGCTGGAAGGAAAGAAGAAAGGACATTAGGAAATTGGAAGGGAGGCAGGAAGAGAAGGTAAGAGAGGAAAAGAGAATGAGAAAGAACAGAGTATTTTAGACAAAGGCATGTAGAAAATCACAGGGTAGACCTTTTCAGAAAACAAGGAATCTTGAACTAAATAAAAAATCTCATATTTTCCTTCACTTATTCTTGGGAAAAAAATTTAACTCATTAGTCAAATTTAAAGACTCTTGGTAACTTTGTAATTGAAGTCTAAGTAAAATGTTGTTTATAGTTTCCCTTCTGGGTTTATTATTTTCAACTTAAAAAGCTGAACCCAAACTCAGGAATCTTAAGCAATATCCTATGAGTTGATCAAAATGAACTATCTTAAAAGCAGTTCCATATGATGGCATGCACAAGAAGTGTACACATTTTCCTTGCGCTCCTGATGTTTTGAAAAGCGTGTTCAGATAATCCCTCGATGAACTGACGGAACCTGCATCCTGCTCTTTCCTCTCGTTGGAGAGGCTGGGGAGTGAGAACCTAAACCTGGGCACTCACAACTCACTTAGAACCCTGTCCAGCATCCTGACTTGAGGGCCACCACTCACCACCCCTTCTCCTTCTCAGGCTCATTATTCGCCGGGATCATTTGTTGGAGGGAACCTTCAATCAAGTGATGGCCTATTCGCGGAAAGAGCTCCAGCGAAACAAGCTCTACGTCACCTTTGTTGGAGAAGAGGGGTGAGACACCAGGAGTTTTATGCAGACACCTAAGCGTGGGTGGGCCAGAGCCTCAGGATCAGGGGTGATTTTTCTCAGGAAGGAGCAGGGTAGCTGTCAGCCTTCACCCCAAGGCGATTCCTTCCCAGGATGTCCTTCTTTTCAGGTATTGCCAAGCTTCAAAAAATGCCATGTTCTTCAAAAAGCTAAGATTATTGGCATGCACAAGAGGCTGAGATCACATGGTCAAAGGATAAGCCAAAAATACAGTCCCAGGGCACTGGATCTTTCCTTTTTAGGTGTTGTACGCTTCTGAGTATCTAATTTAAAAACCTCTTTCTCTTAAAGCGTATGTATACAACTTCATGCCAAACTTTTCATATCATTTCAGTGATTTCATGGGAAACCACCTCAACCATGAAGGACAAGCCCACATGCACACACACACTCATGCACACACACACGCATGCACACACACGCATGCACACACACGCATGCACACACACATGCATGCACACACACACGCATGCACACACACGCATGCACACACACATGCATGCACACACACACATGCACACACACATGCACACACACACACATGCACACACACATGCACACACACATGCATGCACACACTCACTGTTGCAGAAAATTCTTTTACGTGTCCCACGACAAAGGCCTTGTGTTCAGTGGGCTGGCTGTGTGTTTTAGCTCTGAGGTGTTAGATGATCAAAAGAAAACACTAAGGAAAGCTGCCATGAGAGTTTGTTCATGGACATCTGGTTAAGAAACATCTCCAAACCAATTACTGCATCCTCATTTTCTTGATGAGGATTGATACTTCCACTGAGATTCACTCCAAAGAGCAGAGGCTGCTCTCTGCTTTCCCCAGCACCCAACTCTGAAAGGGCACACTAGAATTTGGGTGTGAACAGGTCCCCTCACCTCTGGGCACAGAATGAGCTTCCTGGACCTCTGCTTTCTTTGCAGCCTGGACTACAGTGGTCCCTCGCGGGAGTTCTTCTTCCTTCTGTCTCAGGAGCTCTTCAACCCTTACTATGGACTCTTTGAGTACTCAGCAAATGATACTTACACGGTGCAGATCAGCCCCATGTCCGCATTTGTAGAAAACCATCTTGAGTGGTAAGCTCTATAATGTTCACTTTCTTGTGTTTGAAAGTTCTCCTCTTTCTTAGTCAGAATTCAGAAGCATTTCTCAAAGGCTGCTGTGTTTAGAGCAGTGGCCAGATATTATGAGGGATGAGCGTGAATGATGCAGCCCAAGAAGGGAGACTCTGTTAGTCTTCACCCAGAACACAAGATGAATTTACCAAGGATGCTGATAATATATCAACTGCAAATTGATGTGAGAAAGAATAATTGCCTACTGAGAAGACACTAAGATCAGTAGACATAAGTCATGAATGTTGATAATGTTACTAAAATCATAAGGTCCCAGTGGAGGCTTCTTGGAGGTATTTATGGGTTTGAAATTCTTTGACCTTGGACCGATGTCTTTAGCACCGTGGACACTGGCTTCCGCATCTTATTGTAAGACATGGCTATTGGGTCAGATGATCTCTAAGTATTCTTCTGACTTGAAAATCCAGTATGTCTTTGGTTCCTGAGTTGTCTGCTATTGAGGCATTCTATTACCACTTACTGATATGTGTAGGAAGATTGGTATCAATCAATGCTGTGCAGTTTTGTGGTGCAGATGTGGGTATTAGCGGTCTCCAGAATGCTGCTGGAACACCTGGGATGCAGGCACTTTCCTGCTGCATCACCACATGCCTGATTTGAAAATTACCGCTGCTCTGACTGCAGGAGCTCCTGCTGTTGAGAGGGAAAGGAGTCCTGGAGATGGCTAATGTGGGTTCTTCTGACATGGTTTATTTATGCTGCTGTTGAGGGGAGCCACTGGGGTAACACCTAATCCTGCTGGCCTTAGAACCCAAGTTCCTATAGTTTGGCTATAAAGCATCAGTGTAACCCACCTGTGCTAAGGCTTCCAGCTATTGCACATGCCTTCTCTCCAAATGCACTCCCAGCCCCTGAAGTTCTTGAGCTGAGGTAGAGTGAGTGAGAGCACATCGAGGGTTTGGTACAAGATGAAACAAAACGTGCCCTTTGTCGCCCCAGAACTTGTGAATAAGTGGATGATGGAGCAGAGCAGGCAAGTCACCGTGGAAGGGCCCGAGAATGGAATCTGCCTCTCACTGAGCTCACATTAAGGCAGGCTCCATTCTGATGGTAGAGAGTGCTATGACCTGTAACACAGGAATATACACATACACAGATTATACCTAATACAATCCCTCAGCTAGCTCTTAGTTTGTGAGCATGAAATTTAAGATGGTGTCTTAGAGGTCATGAATTGGAATCAGCAATCAACAGAGAAATATTTTCATCAAATATCTTACCATATAAGACTATGCTAGGTAGTGTCAGGAATACCTTCGCTAATTTAACGCTTATAAATCAAGCACATAGTGTGTGCTGGGAGGATACAAACATAAAATGAGCAAGGTCTCATGCCTCAAAGAGACTAGTGTGAGGAACACATGAGCCAACCAACGATCACAGTACAATAGCTTCAATGCTCACTTATTCACATCTACACATGTGGGCATGTGTTTGCCTGAGATACATAGATAAGCCTGAGAATTATATTCAATCACAAGGGAAAAATATCTCGTTCTGTCGGAGGTAGGGGGTCAGGGAGTGGGGAATGGAGTCTGTGAATCTTACAAAAAGAGGGGACAGTGGCATAGGACAACAGGGACAAGCACCACGGTGGGATGAATGGAAGCCGACATTTGAAGAAAACCTTGGTGTCAAGCATGTTTCTGTGCAGCCACCAAATAAGGCCACAGGTGAAGGCCTGATGGGAAGCAGGGAAGATACTGTGGCCCCCACTTGGCTGGACTACCTGTTAAGAGTGGCCTCCGTCGCTTTCCACAGTGACCATGCCTCGCCTGCTGCCCCGTCCCTGCAATCAACCTGGCTTTGTGGCCTTCTGCTCGTCCATGCATTGCAGGGCTGAAGAGGCTCTGCAGATGTTTCCGTTACACTTTATCACATTAAGGAAGGAAATTATGTGATACAGGGATTTTGCACGAATTACCAAAGTTCTCTGGATGATCCCTGATGAGGGCTTGGCAGTGCCTGCCCTCGAAATGCAGGTTAACCGCTGTGTCCTTTGCTAGAGGACTTGGCCCCGCACTAAGCATGCTGAGTTTCATCCGCTGATGGTCTCATTCATGTGGAGAGTATTTGTGATGCATCCTGGAAACACAATTGCAGGTAGTTTTCTGAGCCGACTAGCAATCTAAACTGAACCCACGGTGATGAGATTTTCTTCAGCGCCACTCTTTGGATGCTGCTGACTTGTGATGAAATTGGCAGGGAACTCCCTTCTGATTTAAAGCTTCAACTGTGAATGCCTCAGTCCGGAGAGTCCTCAGCCTGGCATGCAGAACAAGCCCCTGCACCTCCACAGGGTCAGAGAGCAGATTGTATCATGACCTTCCAGGTGGAGTCACACTTTTCCTCTCTTATCAGTGGCTGCAAATTCCTGAGCAAGGGAAACTGGTTTTCTTTGCACAGAGCCACAGCTGACTGAATGTAAGCCGCCTAAGAAGAGTCTTATTTAGATTTTAACAGGAAGCCCTGATCAGCTTTGGACATCTTAACAAAACCATGATGCCGCAGTTATTCCTTTTGTTTATTTTCATACAGTAAGCCATCTTGTGCCATGAGACAAATAGTTTAACAAACAAAACATGCAGGTTTCACCTATCTTGTGCCCCTGAGTGGCTCGTTAAGCTCTTTGGCCAGCATTTTAGCAAAGGGAGGCTAGGAGAGCCCAGATCTGGTGATGTGGCTTTGGGTATTTTGCACAAAATGCTGGCAGTGTATGGGTGCTGTGGCACCTGCCTGAAGAACTGTCACTGTCATTCCTGCAGCCGGCAGGTCCAGGACACTCAGGAAACCAGAATCCTGAGTCCTCAAATCTGATCGCCCACAACTGATGCCACTGGCTGCCTCTTAACCGCCCACAGGGTGGGCGTGGCTGCTGCTGATGTCGGATCGGGGTCAGGCGCTCCTTCCACCTCCTGAGGGAGTTCATCAGGAGAGTCATGGAGGCTGTGAAGAGGATGACAATCATCAGGGCCTGTGCATCACTCATGAGCAAGTGGAGAAACCAAAAGATTACAAGGCTTTTTTATGGGCACAGCCTTGACTTTGTAAAGCAGGACATTGTCCCTAGACACAAGACAAGCCAGGGCAGGATTTGACCTGCAGGGAGGACAGAGGTGCCTTCATGGACACCCACGCCCTGCCCACTTCCCTTCACTCTGGAATCAGAGATAAGCATAACCACAGACCCGAAATAAACATGGCAAACACAGGTCAGCTTCAAAAGTTGTTGTTGGTTTTTTCCAAAAACAGAAATTTTATTCTCTAGTAAGGCATATCAGAAAATGCTGTGTAATTGGTATTCATCTTTTATAAAATTTATAAATGTATAAAATGCTGATGAGCTAAATGGATCTATTTTGTACTACTGAGCATAATTTTATATGTTATCATAATCATTAATAAAAATTAGATGAATTTAAAAGTCAGTTGCTTGTAGGCTAGTGAAATAGTGAAAGTACTGGAGTTTTCCCTTAACTGGAAGAATTGTTACCACTTAACATACACACATTTAATACCGATTGGCTTGCTATGGAGGAATAACTGAGAAACCAAATGCACTGAGTAGAGTTTATATGAATGTTTTAACACAGCTGTTCTTACATGATTATACTTTTTAATGCCTAGCAAAAATCCATTATAAGGCTTCAAAGGATTAAACATCACTCAGGATTGACATGGTACTCAGCTGTGGCTGGAGGCAGCATCTTTGCAGTGGTCAATTTTATCTTTTTTTTTGTTGTTATTCTGCTTCTTTATCCTTTGCTGACCTTCTTCTGGGTCCCATCCTTTTACACATTTTCTGAGTTCCCTCTAAAAAATAAGCCCTATCAGAGCAGAGACACTTTTGTCTTATTTTACTCTAGCACAATGCCTGGCACTTTGAGGTGTTCAGAACAGCTCCCCGACCACTGGGTGCATAAATGAATATTATTCCACAAGTCACACCAGTCTCTTCCTTCTACCAGGGTTAAGATTAATAGAGTGCTCCTTCCTGCCATGTGCGATTAATTGCTCAAAGTTCACACTTTTCTGTATTGTCTGTGGTTTTAAAAAGTCAGCAATAAATGCACATGTCCCTTAAGAGCTTTACACTCTGGGAATCTGCTCTCCATGATGCGTGAATGCTGCTTGTTACTGAAGGAAGGCCTCCTCCTTCTCACACTGCACGTGCTCCTGCAGCGACCACTTCCGGGTGAGGCACTGCCTGAAGACATCAATGGAGAAACCCCTGACACTGTGTCCATCCTCTGAAAGCTCCCCTTTGAGAGTAGGTACTTGACATTCTGGGCTTCCTGCTTCCTGTGTGTGGGCTTTGTATCCCTTGGAATAGAGCCAGCTTAATCAAAAGCCCTAGCAGGGCATCATGATTCCACCCAGTTCCTTTCTTTCTAGTCCAGTGTTGAGACATACCAATATGAATAAATCTAGTGAAAATTCTGTGTTACACACGTTGAATAAGTTGGAAAAAAAAAAACTGTCTGTGGGTTTTGTTTTTTTGTTTTGTTTTTGGTCAGGTTTTTTGTTGTTTTTTGTTTTGTTTTGTCATATTGCCTTTGGCCTAAAGAGACTTTCTGCAATTGCTGTTTCATTACTGATTTGTACGACTGACTTCCATACTGAAAGGACCCTGTCAAAGTCAGCAGTGATAATATTCAGGCCAAGGAGAGAGAGGAGATAGAATCAGAAGAGCTCTTTCAAAGCTGGAGCCTATAAGGGACCACCCATGGACACTGTGGTCACTCATGGACACAGCCCCTGCCAGACCTGGCCACAGCAGGTCAAAGCTGGGAAATAACCCTGTCAATCAACACTCTTCTCTCACCCTCCAGTCCCAACGGCCAAACCCAACCATAAACCAGAGGACAGAGGCTCTCCAGATACTGCAACCCACAGTGGCCAGTCCCTAGGTCACAGAGCAGGGCAGAAAAAGATGGGAAATTAGTGGAGGACAGGAGAGCAGGGAATGGAAAATTACCACAAGAGCCTATACATTTCAGGACATTCAACCCATCCACCAGAAATCTTACAATTTACAGAACAGTGCGTGTCTGTTGTATGTGTCTTTGATGACAGAAGGTGATGAATACTATTCCAAATTTCTTTTTTTTTGAGATGGAGTTTCGCTCTTGTCCCCCAGGCTGAGTGCAATGGCAAAATCTCGGCTCACTGCAACCTCCACCTTCTGGGTTCAACAAGTCTCCTCCCTCAGCCTCCCAAGTAGCTGGGATTACAGGCACATGCCACCACGCCCAGCTAATTTTTGTATTTTTAGTAGAGACAGGGTTTCACCATGTTAGCCAGGCTGGTCTCGAACTCCTAACCTCAGGTGATCCACCTTCCTTGGCCTCCCAAAGTGCTGGGATTACAGGCATGAGCCAACGTGCCTGGCCTATTCCAAATTTTATATCTTCATTCTTTGATTATGATGATGTCATTTGCATACTGATGAGGCACTCATATGCTACTTTTTTATCCTTTTCATATTTATTGTATCCTGATTTTATATCTTTAGGGATACAGAATTTAATAATTAAGCTAAATAATGAAGGATCCATTGAGAACCTGCTAAATATAGCAGCCACTGTCTAACAATATTATAACCCAGATGTAATGTTGTTATAACAATATTATAACCCAGATACTGAGTTATCCTACTTTTACAGATGAGGGAAAATGAGGCACAGACATAAACAAGGCCATAGTTGAGGACCAGGCAGGAATAGGAACCTAGGTATCATGGCTCTAGCATCAAGATCTAGCCCCCATTCAAAGGCAAAGTCAGACATATAATTGGTCAAATTAAAATACAATGTGACCACCACTGTGTGTACCTCTATTATAGTATTTATCACATCATATTGTAATAATGAGGTACAAGGAACTTTGGAAACATGAATGCATATAGTTTCCATATAATTTGCATATAGTTTCAAACTATTATGTTTATATAGGAAAGATTCACATTTAAGTTCAAACATTCCCTTCTCTAAGGGTCTTTCCTGAGCACTCAATTTAAAATAGTGCATCCATTTATAATTTTCCAACTTAACATCTTACTTTAATATATTGACTGCATTTATCACTGTATAAAGTATTAATATGTTTATAATTTGTTGTCATTTCTTCCCGAAAATGTAAACCCAGTGAGACCAGAGTCTTGCCTGTAGCTTTCCTAGTCACAAACTTGGCACTCAGTAAATATGTGTGGAAGGAAGGAAGGAAAAAAAGAAAGAAGGGAGGGAAGAAGGGAGGCTGGACAGATAGATGGATGGTTGAATGGAAGAATGGATGGATGGAATGCTTCTCAGGTAAAACTTCTTGGTTAATGAGAATTTTTATCTCATTTCAATTTTTAGTTCAGAATATTTGAACTAAAATAAAATAAATAAAAACAGTAAAAAAAATAAATTTGGGGCTTTTCACTCATTGTTGAGTGTCATTTAAGCTCCTACCAACTATTCTCTCTGAAATCACCACTGGAAATTCTTTCTGTCCCAATTATTCTGAATGTCACTTTTCTCGGAGCAAATCTAAGATGCCCTAAGTCTGAACGATTGAAATAGGTGAGTTCCTTCTCTATTTCTAGGAAGAATACCAGAGCCTCAGACACATTTTGTTTGTCTTAAGTACAATCATGTGTCAGTTAACGACAGGAAGACTTCTGAGAAACACATCACTAAACAATTTTATCATTGTGTGAACATCATAGAGTGCAATTACACAAACCTAGATGGCAGAGCCTACCACACACCTATGCTCTACGGTATAGCCTATTGCTCCTGGGCAACAAACCTGCACAGCATGTTACTATACTGAATACCTTAGGCAACTGTAACACAATAGCAAGCATTTGTATATCTCAACATAGCTAAACATAGAAAAGGTACAGTAAAATTATTGTATAGAAGATAAGAAATGGCACACCTGTGTAGGGCAGCTCCATTATAATCTTTTGAGACCACTGCTGTATGTGTGGTCTGTCATTAACTGAAACGTGGTTATGTGGCCTATGCCTGTGCTAACATGTATCATTTTAAGAAATGACTACGTTATGAGTCACTCTTTACATAATTGTCAGTGTGAGAAGGATTTTCAGAGCCAGATTTCAGATTTGAGGCTGTTAATCAGTTTCTCTGCAGCCACCAAAATGTCTGTGTCCTCCTTTATGTCTGTGGTGGTGACGAATCTAACCTTACAGGTGTCACAGACATTCTACCACCTCTCAGACTGAGATTTCCAAGAGGATGCCAAGGCCCTTTGCTAAGTGCAGAAGAAACAGACTCCCCTGCCTCCTTCTGCCCCAGCCCCGACCTCTCTCCCTTCCCAAGCAGATACTCCCTGGGTGGTAAAAATCTTCTGTTTTCAGGTCTTTAGCAAGGGGAAGTGGGGGAGGAGGGAAGCTCTTTTGTGCATGTTTAGAGTTTGGCCAAGTGGGTAAGTGGGTATTAAGTGTAATTGTAGAGTTTTATGGAACTTAAGAAGTCCTGGATAACACACTTTAAATATCCTTTGCTACATCTGCAGAGTCTTGAATTAGTAGGTAGAAACCACAACATTATGAGATCCCACTGGGTGTCTCATGGCCCTTCAACCTCCCAGGGCCCTCCTGACAGAAGAGCTCAGTGTGGACTTTTGATCTGAGTTTAAGATCAGGTAAGCCCCAGCCCCAGCCCTACCCCTAACAACAGTTCCTGGGTTCTTTCATGAACACCTACAAGAGCTTTGCTGACCCCATCTCTGGCTGAATCTCAGTAGCCTCCCTATCAATTCTCAAACAAGATGTGGAGCAAAAATTAGATGAGAAGTCACCATAGAATGAGTGGGATTGGTTGGGACTCTGCCTGTCCTATGTCTGAACCCAGCTTTCTTTAGAACATGTGAGAAACTTTCAGTAGGAAAAGAATGAACTATTTAGTTAATGATGCCCGTACTGTAACTGGGTATGCAACCAAAAGAAAATTATGTTAAATTCCTCTCAACTTTGAAAACACGTGAAAAAAAGGAATGAAGTTTCTTCAGGAAAATCTACGTGAATTTATGCATATGCTAGAACATAAAAATTATTGAGAACATAAAATGAACTCAAGAAACCTTGAGTGGTAGAGACCTTTTTAGAGACAATCAATCTTTTTAATCAACAACTAGAATCTATAAAAGAAAAGAAAGGCCGGACACAGTGACTCGTGCCTGTAATCCCAGTACTTTAGGAGGCCGAGGCGGGTGGATCACTTGAGGTCAGGAGTTTGAGACCATCCTGGCCAACATGGTGAAACCCCATCTCTACTAAAAAATACAAAAATTAACCAGGCCTAGTGACACATACCTGTAATCCCAGCTACTCGGGAGGCTGAGGCAGGAGAATTGCTTGAACCCAGGTGGCGAAGGTTGCAGTGAGCCGAGATCGCGCCACTGCACCCCAGCCTGGGCAACAGAGTGAGACTCTGTCTCCAAAAAAAAAAAGAAAGATGTATTTGAATATATAAAAATTAAAATACTTTTACGACAAAAATACCATAAACAAGATCAAAAGACAAGTTTTGATCTTGAAAATTAATCTTTGCAACTCAAGAAAATCAGAGGTTGAAAATCTGTAATACATATTTCAAAGAGCTCTTACAACTTGAAAAAAAGAGGAGATACAACCCTGGGAGAATTGGCAAAGAATAAGAAAAAGCTGTTCAGTGAAGAACAAATTCAAATGATTGATAAACCCATTAAAAAATCTGAACTTTTCCAATGGTGAAGGAAATGAAAACTAAGGTAACAATGACATATCATTTTATAACGATCGAATTGACAAAAATTAAAGAGTTATTTATCTTTGGAGGGGACATGAGTAAAAGGATGCTTTCATACCTTGTTGGTAGAAACAGGCATGAAGCAATTTTACAGCCTTTTGGGGGGAAATCCAACCCACAGTATAAACTAAAATTTTAAAAACCCAGATACCCTTTAGCCCATAAAGTTATCTCATAGAAATAAAAGCACTAATATCCAGTACTTTTATAATAACAGGTAATATTTATTGAGCCCTTATTATGGGCCAGGTATTTTTGCAAAGGCTCTACATGAATTACATAACCTGTTATAATCCTCTATTTTACAAATGGGAAACTGATACCCATAGAGGCTTAAACTTGCCCAGTATAAGAGCTAGTAAGTGGCAGAGGTGAGGAGCAATCACATGCAGTCTAACTCTAGAGTGCTGAATTTCTTTTTTTTTTTTTTTTTTTGTGACAGAATCTTGCTCTGTCACCAGGCTGGAGTGCAATGGCACAATCTTGGCTCACTGCAACCTCCACCTCCTGGGTTTAAGCGATTCTTCTGCCTCGGCCTCCTGAATAGCTGGGACTACAGGTGCCCGCTACCACACCCAGCTAGTTTTTGTATTTTTAGTAGAGACGGAGTTTCACTATTTTGGCCAGGTTGGTCTCAAACTCCTGACCTCATGATCGGCCCGCCTCGGCCTCCCAAAGTGCTGGGATGACAGGCGTGAGCCACCGCGGCTGGCTGAGTGCAGACTTTTAAAAGCTATGCTGGACTGCTGCACAAAACACACTGGTGTGTTTATTTCAGCAGTGTTCGTAAAGACACAAACCTAGAAGCAATGCAAATGTCCATCGGCAGGGGAATGGTTACATGTATTACAGCAGATCCACACTGCATAGTCATATGGGGCATAAAAAAGACTGAATTAGAAGCTTCCAGGTGATGGAGAGAGATTTCCTCAAGATATTGTTGAGAGAAGAAAAGCAGAAAAGCATGAAGAATGCAATTCAAAAATTGAAAAATAGTAACCCCAAGCCTGTGTGTATGTAGCTAGAGATACATAAATACAAATATATTAGTATGTGATTATGTCATTCAGATTTTTAAAATGGAAGGGCACATTTTAGATTATCAATGTGTGTCACAGGAGATGAGCCGAGGTGACAGGAGCCAGCCAGCCACGCCAAGAGAAGCCAAAATCTATATTAAAATTACGTCTGTGTGTAAAAAATAAATAAATCTCTTACAGCCAAGATGCCATTTGGTATAAATGTCTTAGCTTAATTATTAGTGGAAAACAAATATCTTAGATATGCATTCATCAATGCACAATTCTTAGCACCTAAGGACTTGATGCTGGATTCTCCAAACTGTTCTACACATGAGCTCCTGGCATATTGTAAATGCCTCATGTACGTGGTACGACTATGCTCACCCTACCCCTGGTCTCTTCCCTTCTTTATCTCTCTTTGCCATTTCTCCCCCCTTTACTCAGCACAGACCTCTTTACTAATTCCCCACTGTCTACAAAATGGAGTCTGGACTCCTCGCATTCTCAGGACAGCCAAAGCACAAGACCACCTGCCTTGAGACACCATCTGCCTCTTCCCAGCAGCTCCTCCTCTGCCCTCCCCACGCTTCCTCAGGCTTTGCTCCGCTGCCCATATGTGCTCGACTGTTTCTTCTGTTCCTCTTCTGTCATTTACGTGGGCGCAAATTTCCCACCCTGAAAATCCACTTAAAATACTGCATGATTTCTTCATGATTTCCTGAACCTTCTCAAGACAAATATGTTCATCTTCTCTTGAATTCTTTTAAAAAACAAAGATTTCCAAACCCTTTTAGCGGGAACCTTGTTCTCCAATCTAGAACAGATGGAATTGGAGCCAGGTTCTGGCAAGGAGGAGGGGTGACTGGTCCACTGAGCCCCTCAGGCTCTTCCTCCTCCCCATCTCTATGCTTCTGTGCAAAATAGCTTGAGAAAGCACTGCTCTAATCTACTGTCTGCGTCTCTCCTTCCATCCCTCCCTGGCCACTTTGTGTTAGCTTTGAAACTGGATCAGGGCAGCATCTTAGTGTTCGGGTTTGCCCTCTGCAGCCAGCGTGGTTTCTGGCATGGAGGCAGCACCCTTCAGGTCCTGAGGCAGGTGCCACACAGCAAAAGGCAAACCCAGGTTTCATGCCTGCTCCAACTCTCAGTAGACCCTGGGCAACTTTCTTGACTTATCTGAGTCTCAGCCTCCTAGTTCACCAAAAGGACATAAGAGTGCCTGCTGTGGTTTGAATGACGCATCCCCCAGAATTCATATGTTGAAACTTAATCACCCATGTGATGATATTAAGAGGTGGGGCCTTTAAGAAGTGATTAAATGATGAGAGCAGAGTCCTCATGAATAGGAGTAAGGCCCTTATAAAAGGCCTTGAGAGAGTGAGTTTGCCCACTAGGTACAGTAGCACCACCACTAGGTACGACCACCCCCAGCTGTCACAACCGAAAATGTTTCCAGACATTGCCATAATTCTCCTAGAAGGCAAAACCACTCTGTTGAGAACCACTGTTTTCGTGATGGAAGACTGGAAAAAGAAAAGGTTAAGCAAAATTTTTGCAGGATAAAAAGTATTTCTGTAGGCCTAGAGTTTTAGGAAAACATTTTCAACCTTGGAATATGTCATTGCTGCAGTTGGAATATATGTGTTTTTCCAAAATTCACAAGTTGGAACTTAACCCCAAGGTGATGGTATTAAGAAATGAGGCCTTGGCTGGGCAAGGAAACTCATGCCTGTAATCCCAGCACTTTGGGAGGCCGAGGCAGGTGGATCACCTGAGGTCAGGAGTTTGAGACCAGTCTGACCAACATGGTGAAACCCATCTCTACTAAAAATACAAAAATTAGCCAGGCATGGTGGCACATGCCTGTAATCCCAGCTACTCAGGAAGGCTGAGGCAGGAGAATCACTTGAACCTGGGAGGCAGAGCTTGCAGTGAGCCTAATTGCATTGCACTCCAGCCTGGGCAACAAGAGCAAAACTCCATCTCAAAAACAAACAACAAAAAAAAGAAATGAGGCCTTTGGGAAAGTGATTAAGTCACGAGGGCTCCACCTTTGTGAATGGGATCAGTCCCCCTATAAAAGAGGTTGAAGAGAGTGGCCTAGTCCCTTTTGCTCTTCCCGTTCTGCCATTTGAGGATACATCTAGGTGTCCATCTTAGAAGCAGAGAAGAACAAGGCCTTACCAGACCCTGAATCTTTTAGCATCTTGATCTTGGATTTCTCAGCCTTCAGAGCTGTGAGAAATGAATTTCTATTATTTATAAATTACTCAAGCCATGGTATTTTGTTATAGCCACAGGAATGAACGAAGACACTCATATATTAGACCTCTCTGGTTATTGGACCAGCATAACTGAGCCACACACTTTAGTTTTCAAATGTTGGCAACTGAAGAACTTACTTTAAGTAATGACCGTCAAGTAATGACCAGGTGAGTCTCGGTACAGTCAGTCCACTGAGTTCATGTCCTGATTCCCTGCTAGTCCATCTAGAAGAGAATCTCCCAGATGCTGTTATCATTTGCTTCCCAAGACAGTGGCCTCCTGGACTGAGTCAGAGGGAAAAGCTTAGACAGAAGCCACACCTCTGTCTCCAGCCATAAGCGGGCTCCTGGAAGGATTCCCACAGAGTTGCCGTGGGCTCTTTATGAAGGCTGAAGGTTAGCTATGGCCCTGGTATGCTCTCACCTGCCCCACAACAGCCACCTCACCCTCCAAGCAGGCCTGCAGCTGCACAGGAGTTCCAGACGCCATGCCTCAGTCCTCCCACAGACCAAGAGGGAAAAATTACAAAGCAAACCACTGGTGGGGATGCCAGGGCCTACACCAAACCCACTATTAGCTGTGGAGACAGGAGACTAGCCTATGGCCAAACCCTGAACTCAGCCCACAAGAATGTGCACAGAGCACAGGGAATGACAGCAATGCTGGCCTTGGTATAAAAGCCAGGACCAGGGAAATTTGATTGTGCCAGGAGGACAGGGAGCTGCAAAGAATCAAAACTCCGCTTCCCCCATATTTATTCCAAAAACAGCTCCATGGTGCAGATGTCATTGCTGGTGCTTCCCCTTACTCTTTATACGGTGTGTTCACTTTCCAAAGGTAGTTCTGCTCGTTTGTTTGTTTGTTTGTTTTGAGACGGAGTTTCGCTCTTGTCTCCCAGGCTAGAGTGCAATGGCGAGATCTTGGCTCACTGCAACCTCCGCCTCCCGGGTTCAAGCAATTCTCCCACCTCAGCTTCTCGAGTAGCTGAGATTACAGGTGTGTGCCACCAGGCCTGGCTAATTTTTGTATTTTTAGTACAGAAGGGGTTTCACCATGTTGGCCAGGCTGGTCTCGAACTCCTGACTTCAGGTGATTCACCTACCTTGGCCTCCCAAAGTGCTGGGATTACAGTCATGAGTCACCATGCCTGGCCTTGCTCGTATTTTTAAATACCAGCATCAAACAGCCCTGAAAACTGCTCTTTCTAGGAGCTTGGCTGTGTGGGACCGCTAGAAGGATGCAAGGCCTTTGAGGAGACAATGTCAGAAGAGAGAGAAAGTCTTGAATTATAAGACAGAGCAAAAAGCGGATGGAACAAGAGCCCAGAGGAGGCAGGGAAAGGGGATAGATAGCCCAAGTGGAGAGATTAACTGTGAAAAAGAGTCAGCCCCAGCAGGAGAATTGCTTGAACCCGGGAGGTGGAGGTTGCAGTGAGCAGAGATCTCGCCATTGCACTCCAGCCTGAGCAACAAGAGGGAAACGCCATCTCAAAAAAAAGAAAAAAGAAAAAGAGTCAGCCCCTTTTTCCTTGAGATTGAGGGAAATAAATGGCAAGTGTAGATTGCAGATGTACTTACTAATGAGAGAGGCGACAAAAGCAAGAACCAGAGAGAGGGAGAGTCTGGTGATATGAGGGGGATTAGATAAAAAGAAGACTCCCCCTAATTAGTGGGGTGTGAGGAGGCAAGGATGCGTGTGCCTGTAGGTGGTGGTGTGAGAGGAGGCTAAGTAGAGCCCTTCATACTCTCAGCTTCTAGAAAAGCCTTTGTCCTCCATTCCTTCTTCCAGTATCCAAAAGGAAAATGCAATGAGTGATGCCTAAGGCAAAAAACTTCACTTTTGACCTTCAGATTATGTTTTTCATCTTAAAAATATGATGAGGGACTTGGAATGGGTGGTTCTCAAATTTTAGTCAGCAACTGCAGAATTTATTTTAAATGCAGATTTCCATAACCCACCCCATAGAGTCTGATCTCCAGGCACCTAGATCTTAACAAACACCCCAGGGATTCAGATACCAATGGAAGGGTCACCCCCACCTTTGAGAAATTCTGCCTTAGATGTCAGCAGCGTCAAGAGCCTTTCAAAGAGTATGAGGAAGAAAAGCTGGCTGTTCATGCAATTTTCACACTCTGAAATGAAATCTACCCCAGGCAGACACGATAGATTTTCACTAGACTTTCTAATACATAAGAAGTTAGAAAATATGAAAGGCCCGAACCTGAAGGCAGTAACACTGAGTAAAGTATGGAAACATACATTGTGTGGGAACATCATGAAGGTCTTATGCACTTAAATAATGAGGTTGAGAAAGGATAATTATTTTTAATTAAACAAAGTTAGGAGGATAAGGAAAGAGGGGTATCTTTGAGATAGGTTTTAAAAAATGTAATAGAACTTAGCAATTATGAAATACTTTTCATCTTCAAAGAACCTATTAACATTAAATTACTCTTTCTTTTCATTCTCCTGTGAGGTAAGTAGGCAAATATTAACATTATTATCCCTTATTTGTAGATGGGAAGAGAGGAGTGGAGAGGCTTTGACATGCCCATGCAGAGCTAAAATTGAAAGAATTTTTTTTTCACAAGTTCCTACTGGAGACTGTGGAGATCCGGGTTTGGGGGTATTGTTTCACCTCTAGCTCTCCTGTGTGCTTGTAATATTTGGAAAAGAAGTTACTGGAAAATTATGTAAGCAAGCATTAGTGGGAGGTGGAAGGAGCTCATGTGTGCTGTACAGGGGCATGAAATGCTATTTACAAGTCTCCAAATTTCCCTGGTATATCAGGATTTAAACTGAGGAGGTTTTCACAAGAATCAGAGTTGATTAACTTGAGCAGACTCTTTACATTATCTTATTTCAGCATCCTATTATAAAATAGAGCTTAAAAATTAGGCTTTATTTGTTGATTCAAAACTCTTTTTTATGAATGTATTATGGCTTGATTACACAAATGAACATCAATGCTGCCTACGTTAGAAATTTGCTTCGAGGACAAAGGAAAGTAAAGCGCTCTAGTAACAATATCAAGCCCAAGAATCAGTCGGAATATGTGGTCAGCATCATGGCTGAGAAATTTTTAGGCTTGACTCTGAGTATGAAAATTAACAAAATTGGAACTATTATTTAAATTACTGAAAATGTACTTTCCATGAAATCAGTTCATTTCCTGGATGTTTAAATGCCAAATAGAATTAACAGAATCAATATATTGCATTCAAAAGTCTTTTTGTCTGTTGGGAGAGGTTTAAAAAGCAAATTATATGTAAGTATAAAGACGTCTTTCTGTTCAGCCCAGTTTCATGAGAGGAGGGATGCATTCAGCGGGGTGGAGTATAAAGAGTTTGACAGCAACAGAAACTGGAATGACAGGAGGGGTGAGGCCAATGTAAACCACCTAGCATGGGTTATTCTCAGTTAAGAGTAACACAGCTGAAAAAAGTGCTGAAAATGACATTGGCAGAGGTGGACCAGGGACAGAAGTACAATCCTAATCAAATTGAGAACAGAACCAAGATAGCCCAGTGATCTCAGGATCTGAGAAGGGGGATGGTTGGTGGAGATATATACAACTAATGATCAGGAATATCATTGTGAACGATAAATGGGAATCACTGTAGACCTCTAGGAAAGTGTGTGATGTAATCCAGGAGATGGATCCTCCAGCCTAGGCTGAGAACAGATCAGCCTTGGGACCTTTAGTGGTGGAAAGGGGAGGCTCCCTACTTTCAGATGATAAATAGCAAACAGAGGCTACACTGGCTGTCCCTACTATCCAGACTTCTATGGACTTTCTCTTTATAGTCTAATTTTAAAGAATATCAATTAATTCTATTAGCTAAAGAAAAATGTCATTAGTAGGTAAATCTTCAAAACAATAAAGCATCATAGAACATAGTCATAAACCTCAATGTTATGCTGATTTAGTATATTGTTTGGCTTATGCATTCCATATTTTCCCCCTATCTATGCAATTAATTCAGAACCAATTACTTAAATAGCTTCAGGTATTTCTGGTATCCTGATTGTATCAGTACATAGATCTTGTGTGGCATGGCAACTTGATGTTGTCAGAGCCATTATTATTTCGCCAATCGTGTGACAATTACAGAATGCTACATCAGTTTAGACTTAGGTCATATTTAAATAATTCTAACATCTTCCTGAAGCATAATGTCACTAGATTGTACACTCCATGGGAGCATGAGGGCCTTGTCTATTATGTTCACTAAGTATTCCAGCAGTTAGCACGGTGCCTTGCAGATGATAGATAACTTATGATTTGTGGAAAGATCGAATGAGTGAATGAATGAATGGAAATTCTAAACATTGTTTGGTTTAGCCCAACTTGATTTTTTTTTTAACCTGACGCAGATATATGGAAATATTGTGCATTGACTAATGCATCACAGGTAAGAGAGAGATAATAACATTTAAAGGGTCAATAAGGTACTCTGGGTTCTGCCTGGAACACAATGGCATTGCCATTCCTGTATTTTCTGGTCTGTGCAGCTCAAATAATTAAGACTTCTAAACCTTACCTTCCTGGATTATCCAGTTAGATAAAGATATAGCAGGGCCAGGTGCAGTGGCTCACACCTGTAATCCCAACACTTTGGGAGGCCAAGGTAAGAAGATGGCTTGTGTCCACAAGTTCGAGACCAGCCTAGGCAATACAGCAAGACCTGTCTCTACAAAAAATAAATTAGCCAGGCGTGGTAGTGTGCACCTGTGGTCCCAGCTACTCGGGAGACTAAGGCGAGGGGATCACTTGAGCCCAGGAAGTCAAAGCTGCAGTGAGCCGAGATCGCATCATTGCATTCAGCCTGGGCAATAGAGTGAGACCCTGTCTCCAAAAAAAAAAAAAAAAAAAAAAGATAGATGAGGATATAGCAGGTTTCAGAGCACTTTAGTTATCCAGGCAAGCAGCTTTTTATGATCAAATTTTCTATATAATACTGGGCTTGGAACTAGACACTGTATCTCCTGTATCTCATTCTAAAACTAGATAAATTCTCTTCTTGAATGAAATTAAATATATTACTTTAGTGGAATAACTTAAAAATTACGAGATCCTATGCTGAGTGAAAAGTGTTCTGGACAAGCAAGGAGGAGGGCTATGCTGTGAGTGGGCGCTCCCCACTTTCCTAAGGCTGCTGTAGCAAATTACCACAAACTGGCCATTCTCAGTTCTGGAAGCCAGAAGGCCAAAATCAAGGTGTCAGCAAGGCCACACTCCCTCCGAAGGCTCCAGGGGAGACCCTTTTGTGCCTCTTTCGGCTTCTGGGGTTTCAAGGGCTCCTTGGCTCGTGGCTGTATCACTCTAGTCTCTGCCTCTGTCTTGCGTGGCCTTCTCATCGGTTCCTGTGTCCTTTCCTGTCTATCTCTTATAAGAACGCTTGTCGATGGATTAGGACCCCCTGGATAATCCAAGATCATCTTATCTTGAGATCTTTTACTTAATTATATCTTCAAAGACTCTTTTTCCAAATAACATTACAGTCACAGGTACTAGGGCTTAGGACATGGGCATATCTTGTGAGGCCCAATATTCCACCTATTCAGATACCTCCCATCACGGAAACCTCCAAGTTTAATAATGCAGTATTATATTTCACTCTGAACCTTTGGAGTGTCTGTTTCTGAAGAATACACAAGATTTTCATAGAAAATTCACCAATCTTTCCAACAGCTCCCAAAGGCCTCTGAGAAGAAATCAGTAGTATTCTCCCAAGGTAAACAGGCAAACCGGTGAAAAAGATTTCAACTGTTTGCCTGAGCTCATAAAGCAAATTTACAAAAAAGTCAACCTGGAGAACTAATTACTGAGGCTCAGGCAATGGTAAATAGCTAGAAACTTAAATAACTAAAAACTGAGCTATTAGCTAACGTTAATAGCTAAACTGAGAGCTGAGCTATTTTGGTCCATTGATTAACTAATTTGATTAATTTCATCCAATGAATTGTTCAGTCATTTGACCATGAAAGGCTGCTTGCCTGGATAATTAAATGCGCATCGTTTTTGCTACTTGTAGACATAACCTCAGTCATGAGCATCCATGATACTGCAAAACAAAATATTTGAACTCTCCCAGTAAAGAATACTTGGAGGCTAAGGAGGAATCATGCCTTAGAGGTCAATGAAAGCATCTTTGAGGGCCAGATAACATACCTGCACACATCTAGACACAGAAGGAAATCAAAGGTGGGGTAATGTTCTCTATATTAACGGGAAGGTGTACTTTCCTAGATCTTTGTTCCTCAACTCCTTTCCACATTAACCTAACTTCATCCTTATAATCTGTGAAAATGCAATTGATACATTCAGTATTAACACAAGCTAACCAGAATGCTGGGTCAAAAAATATCCACACTTTCAAATGATCAATTTTACCACAACTAGTTTTTCGTTGAATTGAAGAGCAATACTAAGTATGTTATTTGCCATCTCTCTATAGTCAGAGGGTATGTTAAGAGTCTGCATAAGGTACTTTTAGAAGTGCTTTCTCTAAAAGGGAGGTACACCACACACTTGGCCTACCATGTTGAGGGGAAGCAGCTCTGGTCTCACTCCTCTGCCCCCCTGCAGGGCAGATATTAAAGGAGGGGACTTGGCGGCACCAGGGCTAGACATTCATTTCACTTACTAATTAGCAATCTGAAGATAATATCCTGTCATTATCTTGTGTTGGCAGAGTCTCTTTCATGGCACATGAAGAAAACTTCAAGTTTTCTCAGCTAATTTGTAAAACCGTTTCCACACAGAGGGAAGCTATGAAAGCCAAATATAAATAATGCCTTGCATCTGCAATATTTAAACAATTTTTATGGGACATTGAGGAGGGGATTCTTTATACATTCCCCAAAACGGTATCTGAATAAATGTGGGTGTAGAGAATAGACCAAACCTACCTAACCCCTGTGGCAGTGACCTACATTCCACTCCAGCCACCTGCTCCCACAGTGGCCCTCCCAACCTCATTATCACCCAGAACTGTGCCATGTCAGAAACTGAAAACTCTAAAATCCCACTGTCAATCATTCTACAGCCGGCATTCCCACCTCCTCCCCCTACCACCACTCCTTGCCAAGCTTGTTCTCACCTTGGATTCTCTGTCTCCTCATAGTCTGGCATGGCCTCCTTCATCCCAGGCCTCCTGAGCGCCTTTGTTCCCTGCACACCCAATTCCCTCCCTGCTCCATGCTTGCACCCCATCTGACGGACAAAATGCCACTGTGGATTAGTATTGTAACTCACTCTTCCCCATTCCATGCCAGGGTAGTTTTCTACAGCTCTAGCCCTGGAGAAAATGAAGTAATTCCAAGAAAGGGTACAATTCTAAATCATACTCTCTGACCTCAGAAAGTGCCAGAGCAAAGTTCACCAGTCCTGTTACGGGGGCATCTTCCATTTTACTGTCCCAAAAGCCTCCACCAACCAAAATCACCTCCACTGTCAGGTGACTTCAGACCCTACTGAAATGGAAACACTGAGGTGACCCCTTCAATTTCTCACCCCAAATACAAATGCTACCCAACCTTAACACCCTCCCTGGAGTCCTTTCCTCCACTCAAGGTGGACCCACCCACTCAGGCTGGAGGCCCACCAGTCCCCATCTCCACGCCTCTCCAGCAGTCATCCCTTTCTCATGGATCTTTACATGTCATGCTCTCCCCCTGCTCTGCTCCTCTCCTCTCCGTCACTCACTTCCTCACCTACTGAAGTCTGATTTCAGTAATCGTCACCAGCACTGCCCTTTCCATGAGCAGCAGAGACCATCTCATCAACAGAGCCAGTGAACTCTTACCACTTTTTACTTTTTTTGTTTTTATTTATTTATTTTTTGAGACAGAGTTTCGCTCTGTCACCCATGCTGGAGTGCAGTGGTGCAATCTCGGCTCACTGCAACCTCTGCCTCCCAAGTTCAAGCGATTCTCCCGCCTCAGCCTCTCGAGTAGCTGGGATTACAGGCCTGTGCCTCCATGCCTGGCTAATTTTTTTTTTTTTTTTTTTTTTTTTTTTTAGTAGAGATGGGGTTTCACCACATTGGCCAGGCTGGTTTCGAACTCCTGACCTCAGGTGATCCACCCACCTCAGCCTTCCAAAGCGATGGGATTACAGGCATGAGCCACCACACCCGGCCCACACTTTACTTTAATGGACACTTTACTGCAGTAGATACACACTGCTATTTGAAACTCTACCCCCTTAGATTCTGACATGCCATTGTCACCTAGTTTTTATTATATCTTTAATATAAGTAAATAAACATAGTTTTATCACATCAGTAAGGTACACTCATTATGAAAAAATTTAATATACACAAGAAAATATCTCCATACAGAAAAAAATGTCATTATTCTTCTGACCTAAGTTTTTCCATATTCTTTTATGGATGGATGGATGGATGGATGGATGGACAGATATAATTTTATATAAAATATAGCAATGTAATCAAAGTTTACTGCTTTATAAACTTCTCTCCATACTAACATATGAATTCTAAATTTATATTTTCAGCTCTGACCTTTCTGTTAAGCTTCAAACTTTATTATCAAAATATCTACTAGACATCTCCATTTTGATCCTCCTCCAAGTTAACAATTACTCTCTCCCACCAAGCCACTTCTTCCTGTCATCCTTCTCTTCTGCTGTGTCTCACTGTCCTGCTGATTTACCTCCAAAATGTTCAGCATGATCCCCTTGACACATTGTAATAACCTCCAAATCTGTCCCCTCCTAAAATCTATATCCTTCATATGGGTGCAAAGTGATTTCTCTAAAAATGCCAAAACAAGCGCATCACTCCCCTGTTTAAACCAGTCAATGGGTTCCCATCATCTACAATTTAAAGGGTGAACTTGTTGGCATGGAAAATAAGACCTTCCAGGACCTCCTGCTATCTCTCTCCACAACCTTATCTCACATCTTGTCCTTCCTCATTTTGTATGCTCTAGTAATCATGAATTGCATGCTGTTCTAAACACATCCCATTATCTTTCTTTATTCTTTTCCAATGTGATTTTATTTTCTTGGAACACCTTTCCCTGTCTTCTTAAAGCAGACTAATTTCTATCCATTCTTCCAGGCTAATTCTTAGGCTTACCTCACTTGTCACCTCCTTCAGGAGGCCTGCCCAGATTTAACGCCCCCAGAGCCAAGCTGTGCTTCCTCCCCTGAGTTTTCACAGCACCCTGTGCACTCCTCTTCTCCACCACTTGCTCTGTGGTGATGAGATGCTGCATTGTTGTGTCTATCTCCCTTCCTACTTGTAAACTCAAAATGAGTGGGTCCCTTAGGATCTTTCTATGTACCTGGCACATAGTAGGCACTTGATAAGTTTGTTGAAATTGGAAATGTATGAACACACTGCAATTTCCCTCACACTGAAAAAACAAAAACCCAAACCTCCATTGATGTCACACCCTCCTCCACTGACCACCCCACTGCTCCCCTTTAGAGGCGCATTCCTAGAAAGAGTTATCTGTGCTGGCTTTCTCCACTGCCTCTCCTCCCATTCTCTCCAGCCAGCTTCCTCCCCTGCACCCCTCATGAAGGTTGTCAAAGCCATCTGGTGACTCTCAGACCGCCTACTTCCTGATCTCAGAGGCACTTGACACAGTTGGCCTCTGCCTCCTTCCTGTACCATGTGCTCCACATCCCTGTTCCTCCAGCCTCACCGCCTGTTCCTTCTCATGTACTTTATGGTTGCCTCTCATCTTCCAGATCCCCAAATGCTGCATCAATTAACATTCAGCCCTGGGTCCGCCTCTCCATCTGCACAAACTTCCTCCGTGATCTTGTCCAGATGCCTGGCTTCAAATGCCATCTGCATCCTGACGGCCCCACAGTGACATCTGTAGCGCGGCCCTGTGCCCAGAGGCACTGACTTCTCAGTAAAACTGCCTGCTTCACAGCTCCACTCAGATATAAATAGGCAGCACAGACGTAATATGTCTGAAAGAGAACTCGCCATTTCCTCCTCCAAACCCTCTGTTCTGGTGTTTCCCATCTCAGTAAATGGCACCCAGTTGCTCTGGCCCAAGGCCGTGGACTATTCCTGTTGCCTTTCTTTTTCTCATCTCTCCCCTTAAATGCATCAGTAAATCCCCTGGGCTCTATCGTGAAAATACATCCAGACTCTCACCTCATCACCTCCACTACCACCCCCAGTATAAGCCACCATCACCTCCCATCTGGATGCAGAAGCCTCCTGCAGGCCTCAGCCTTCACTCTTGCCAGACTCACCTCTCTCCATGCAGCATCCAGAGTGATCATTTTAACACATCAGTACATTCCAAAGACCCTACATGAAACTTCCAGTGGATTCCCATCATAACTTAGAATGAAATCTAAAGTCCTTCCCATAGCCCGCCAAGTCCGGCATGATCTATCCCCTGGGTGCCTCTCCAAACTCATGTTCTGCCATTTCCCCCTTCTCACTCTGGGGTCCACCTCCACTGGCCTCTTTGCATTGCTCAAACAAACCACACACCTTCCCACCTTAGATCCCTAAGCTGTCCCCCAGCTTGTGATGCTCATTCTCCAGGAGCTCACTCTTTCTCTTTACTCAGATCCTGCATCATCCCCTCAACAATGTTGACACTCCCTGAAGCATTCAGAAGGAATTATTCTCCCCGCTCATCACTTCCCCAAAAGAAACCTGGAGCCCAAATTCTTGGTGGGAGTTTAAGATGATATTTGGTGGGGTAGGAAGTACACTTACAGATTCAGAGAATGATGAAAAGCTGCTCAGATGTGCAGAGTGGAGCACAAAGCCATAGGAGTAAGACGTGCATTGCCCTGGAGGGCCCAGGCAGCCTTCCTCAAGTTTTCAAGAAAGGCAAGTTAGAAAACAGTATGTCATCACATGTTTAGATATATTTTCCCACACCCTATGCTCTATTCCAGTGGTTCTCAAGAGAGGTTGATTTTGCACCATCACTCTCCACCGCCAGTGGACTCTGGCAATGTCAGGAGGTACTTTGGGTTGTCACAGCTTGGGAGGCTGGTACTACTGGCGTCTAGTAGGTAGAGGTCAGATATGCTGTTAAATATCCTATAATACACCAGAAAGCAAACATCAATAGTGCCGAGGCTGAGGAACCAACTCTATTCTTTTGAGAACTGCAAAAGACTCCTTAAAGGAACTTAACCCATGCAGGTCCTGGTCCATTACCAGGGAAACAGTGTCTGGGAAAGATCCAGGGAGTATCAGAGATAGAAAACATGACTGCTACAGACAGAATCTTCTAGAACTCAGCTGACTCAAACCAGCTGGTTGTCAACCTGCAGGTGGTAGGCAATGCATAGGTGAATGCAGTCCCCAGAGTCATGGCTTGGGAAACAGGACATTACAATGGTGTCCTGGGGGCATCCAGGCATAGATGCAGTTATAGCAACCCTCTGGCCTCATTCACTGACCCAACAAAATGTGTGAACCCCTAAAATTTGCCAGTACAGTGTTCGTTTCAACAGACATTTGTGCTCCAGAAGATGCCATAGTGGTTAGAAGAGGCCTTTATAGACTAACGGCTGTGTGCAGAGTTTTTAGCAGACCTCAGTGTCCTGCCAGGTGTTCCTGCATCTGCCTCAGCCCCCATCTCCTCACCAAAGGCACAAGAGCCAAGCACATTACCACCAAATGCCCAGCCTCTTTACAGTGCCCAGTGCACCATGTGATCACCTCTCCAGGCAGGAAGGCCCAGCTTTGGGTCTCCCAAGTCTGAAGCTTATCAGGGAGTATTTTTCATGCTGGGCTGTGATGCATCAAAAGATGCAGAAGCCAAGAATTAAGCAGAGGGAGATGAGTAGCCTGATCTGTTGGGGCAACAGGTCAAGAAGAAGAGACTAAGAAGGTCACCAAAACCAGGAGGCCCCTTGAATCAATCCTTAGCAGCCCAAGTTTAATGCCAGGAAATAAAACTGCCAGAAATGCCCTACAGAGCCTTTTCAGACTTGGCATATTGCCTGGGTGCTGCACTGAGGGTTTCACTCAATTTTTATATCACTTTCATATAAAAGGATTAACTAGAAGCCTTTTAAAGTCTTTTCTTTCACTATCCAAAATGTCCTTCCAGAGTATTATTAGGTCTTTTATTTTCTTGGCTTGGCGAGCTATCCCGCTTCCCCTTCCATAAATCGTGGCCTGTAAATAAGAGATTCCTCTTGCAGACTTCCCAACTGCATTTTTTTTTTTGCCATTACAAAAACTGCTTTCATTTAAATAATCTATTGAAAAATACACTGAACTCATTCCATACTAATTCCTGCTGAAACATGTCCCCCCACAATGGTTCATTGGAGAGACTGAAGAGGGAGAGAAGAAAGGGAGAGGGAGACCTGCTGTTTCAGTCCTTTGATGTAAAATATTTGCCACATCTTTCCATACATTGACTCAACCCCTAAACTCTTCTCTGCAGTTTGCTCTTTCTGTCCATCTTCCTGGGTGGAGACCTACTGCAGATATTGGAAATTTGAGCAATTAACCTAGTCAAACAGGGTTCAAATGGTATATGACATTTCAGACATTTTCTGTGGGTTTGTATAGTTGCGCTCCACTGGGATAAAACCAAATGATAATTTTCAATTTAATTCCATTCAACAAATCTTGATTGAGACCTTACCTGTGGCAGGCACCATGATACATAAATGCTGTTTGTAAGCAGAGCAGGAGTTTGCAGCAGGAAGTTTCAGGCTAGCCACTGTCAGCCCAATCCACATTTTCACCCTTCAATTCAGAATGAGTTTTTAGGTCTAGGGTTCTGAGTGTGGTGTAAGAAACTAGACATGCCAGTCTATGGATAGGAATTCATTAGACTCCCAGGTGGACTGACCACCACTAGTCCTTGTACAGAGGACTTTTAGCGTCTTAGCAGCTGTCCTATACAGTAGGTGCCATTATGATTCCCATTTTGCAGGTGAGTTAACTAATATTAAACAGGTGTCCCAAAGTCACACAGGTCAGAAGATCCAAACCAAGGCAGCCTAACATCAGACCTTGTGATATCATCCTCCACAGCACATTGCCTTGCTTGGATTATTGGCAAATGGCCCGAAGAGGAGTCAAGTCAACAAACAGTAATGCACTCAAGGGGAGGGTTGAGTCATTTTGAGGCCTTTAAGCCACTTGGGAAGATGTGCTGGAAATGTGTGAAACTCCATTACCTTTTGAACTCTCACTAAAATATGCAAAACCCAGATGGAAATATGAGAAATCCTTGCCAATAATATTAGCTCCCTTCAGATCTCCTGCTGTAAGAGCCCTCCACGTATTTTTGAAAGGTCAGAGTGGCTCTTTCTTCAGCGTAGGTCAAGTTCATCTCCCAGACATATGGGGAGGTGCTGATGTGCACGCACCAAGAGTGACGTCTGCTCATTCCCAAAGTTACTCCACAATCCTACGGCACACCGGATCCAGGCTTCCCCTCAGGATCTATGAGCAGATAGATAAAGATGAAAAACATATATATTTCCATCAGAGGGGAAAGGGCTGAACCAAGCATAGAGCATTCCTAAAAAGAAATGTTTTGCAGTGTGTTAAAGGATAATGAAAACCACTATTTGCATGTATCGAGGGTGTCCGTACTGTACCATGGTGGGAACATGATGGCACGGAGGATCTATGTATGTGTGACCCTGCTCTCACCAACTGGTAATCAGGGGAAGAGTCATCTCAGTCACAAATGTCACCTTGGGTGACAGAGTTGACTCACTTTTTAAAAATATTTTATATATCACTTGTATTTTACTTTACACTAAAAAATACCCAATTCTGTTATTTTTCTTTGGCAGGAGGGAAGGGGTTGATGATACCAAAAACAAAAACTTGCAACATACTAAAACCAAGGATGTGAAAATAATTTATATCAGAGTCCAGGAATGTTCCCACAAACCACAGGGATGTGGTTTGGATTGAGGAATGTAACCATGAACTGTCTGTGCTCTTCATCTGAAGGAAAATAGAGCATGCCTTCCACACAAAGGAGACTTGGCCTTCATTGATCCTCAATAGAAAGGATTTTGTTGTTGTTGTTGTTGTTAAATGTGGGTTCTTGGTATTTTGCTATATTGCTAATTTTTCTGTGGTCTCAGGTCTAAATGGGTGGAAACACATCTCTAATTGATAAATAAGTAGAAAAATATGCTTTATGTGTTTCTTAAAAGTCAGGAATATGTTTTATGGTGATGGCATGTCAGAATCTCCTGGGAGGTTTCAAATTACAGCAAAACATTGCCAGAGAGAGAGACTCATGCCCCTTCACTGCTCAGGGGAGCCTCCCTTCTTGACCCATCTGGGTGTGGCTAGAATGGGGAAAAGGCTGGGACCCACCACCCGCTGCTGGGAGGCTGCATGGGCTGACCCGCCTTGCCTCCTCTCCGCAGCCCCGTGTGCATGTGCACCTGCTGGGTACCTGGGGGCTGAGGTCTCTCTTGTGAAGAGGAGTTGAAGGGCACCCATCCTTGGAACTTAGACACACGTGGGAAACGGCAGAAAGCAGATTTTGAGCAGGGAACCTGGGGGCCCTTAAGATACAATAGCCCCCACGAGAAGCAGAAGAATGGCCTAGGGAGCCGGGGTGCCCAACACGGCCTGAGGGGTAGAGGTGAACGTGGTAGCTGTTCCCTCCACCCACCAGGCCCTGGTTGCCCTAGGGATTAAAGGACGTGAGCAAGCTTCAAAAGCAGTCCCTGTAAGCTCTTAGGGCCCAGGCAACTCCTCTGCAAGGCCCCTCTAAGAAAGCAGGACAACACGGAGGAGCCACTCCCTCCTGGCAAAGTAAAACTGAGCACAGGCCAGGAAAAAGCACAGATGCGGAGCCGCAGCCTGGTCGGGCAGCGGCGGCACCAGCACAGGCAGCGCGTCGTGACGTGCTGAGTTGCAGAGGCTGAGGCGGCAGAAGCTGCGTTCAAGCATGGCCTCCAGAATGTCAGCACAGAAAAAGCGGGGAGCAGTGCTACACCCCAGGAGCTAGGCTGGCATGCAGTATCGGTCGAGACTCCTGAGATCCACGAAGAGAAAGGAGTGAGCAAAGCCCTGCAAGCTCACACACACAGGCTCTCGAACGGGGCCCTGGGGCCGGGTATTTAAGTAACAGACACACCCACAGGCAGGTGGAGTGGCTCCGCTACTTCTATAGGGTGTTATTTTAGTTTATCCTCTGGACTCTATTTACGCCAAGTAACTTAGCTCGAAACCTCAGCACTTTATTTTGCTTAAATTATTGGGATAGTTTCTTCATACCTAGACACACTATCTTAGGTCCAGAGACTAAGGAAAAGTATTTTCTTTCTGTCTCATACTTCCTCCCCTTTTGTAACCTGTGTTAACAGCAAATGTAATCAACTTCCCCACAAGCAATTGTTTAGTTTAGGGGAGATAAATATAGAAGATAAATAAAGGAGGTGCACCATTACTAGAAGGTGTTTTCTCATTTATGGAATTGCACACACAGCAATTCATCAGCTATTGTTTTGTTTTTTTTTTTTTTCAATCTGCTATTGTTTTAGATTTGAATTGTACAGTTGCTGTATTTTGCTTTATACAAACATGTCCCAGATCATAGTTCGTGGCTCTGGAATATATTTTACAGTACATATGGGACTGGCTTAGAGCCATCCCGTCTGTGGTTATGTAAAGCCAAACCACGTTATCATAGCTTTGTTGCACAGTTACTTAAAAATAAACTAGGACTTATTTGTTGCCCATGTCAGTCCTTGAAACCAGTGTAATTCTGACTTTGGAAATTCCACCTTATGGTCTACCCAATTCAAAGCAAATACACAATTCTCTGTTGGCAGTCTGCGCTGCAGTCCCCTGTGCTAGGAAACCCCATTGCCACACTCCCTGGTTGAGAGACATACAACAGTGATCCCACCCCCTGGTAGAGAGTGATCCTTGCTGCAAAGTGGTCCTTGCTGCAAAGTACTCGAGACTCAGATTTCCTCCCTGGTTGCTCATGATTGATCCCAGTGGGCATCCAACCTGAGTTAGAACAGTCAGAATCATGCTGAAAATTTAGACCTAGGTCAGAGGGAGTCAAGTTGGTGTCTCCTGTGCTTGAACTCTGGGATGTAAACCATAGGAGATGTTAGCAGTGAGAGAGGAGAAATGAGCTTAGAGAAGCCAAAGGGAGAAACTGGATGAGGGAGAGCGATATCACTCATGTCCCTGGCGTTGCTGAGGCCCAACTGCATTCCTGATCCTGGATGCCTTGAGACACCGCCATGGCCTTAGAGGGCTTAAGATGGTTGAAGGTTACCTGAACCAAAATATGTCTAATTAGCACAAGAGATGTTGGTAGCCAACATAAAATACTAATAACAAAAATAGGTAACACTTAAATAGTGAAGTTTTCCAGAAGAGGAAACTGAGAAGAGGCAGGTTAAACGCTTGCACAAGATCACACAGTAGGCAGCCTGGCCCCAGAACCCAGAGGAGCAACCTCTCCATTGCTCACATCTCAAAATAGACACAAAGGAAAAGGCCTGGTTTGGTGTCAGGCAGATGTGGATTGGTTTCCTCACTGAACCACTTGCCTGGGGCTAATTACTGGCCCTCAGTTTCTTAATCTGCAAAATGGAGATGACCAAAACAATAAAATAGAATTGTTGCAAGGGTCAATGAGATATTGTAAATAACGTGCCTTGGCCCAGTAGGCATTTGATAAAAGTTACTTCTAATCTGTTTTCAATTTTTCATTTATAATTAACGGCAGTGACTAGAACTGATAGAATATTATGAAGAGTGGTAGTAACAAGCATCCTTTGGTATTTTTACTGTTAAATATATTGCTGAGATAGATGTGCTTTATTTTGTTAAGGAAGCATTCTTCTATTGCTGGTTTACTACAAAGATTTTTTTTTTCTCCAGAAATTGGTGATGGATATTTTCAAGTAACTGTCCAGTTTGTAACCCAAAAAAAAGTCATATAATTTTTGTCTTTTGACCTTATACTTGATTTTAGTAATAGAATTCTTAATATTGAATATCCTTAGTTGTCTAATTAAACATCCTTAATCATTTTGCATTGTTCTGGAAATGAACTAGTAAGTTCAATTCTCTTGTGTTTGTCTAGGATTTATGTACAAGTGAAATTTCTCTAGTTTTCTTTCTTGTTTTATCTTTTCCAGGTTCCACTTTGTGGTTATGGTAGCTCATAATGATGAATTAAGAAGTTTTCCACCTTTTTCTGATTTCTGGAACTGTTGAAATAGCAGAAAGGTTTTCTGTCCTTGAGTCTTTGAAAGAATATGTCTTTAAAAATATATATATATCCAGTCCCAGTATCAATTTTGGAGATAGGCCTTTCTCCTCAAAATTTTCTACTTGGCACTGTGGTTATCGGTCTAAGTTTTCTACATCTTCCTGAATAAATTTGAATAATTTTTATTTTGCTAGAAAATTTTTAATTCATTGAGATATTCAATTTTTTAGCACTAAGCTGAAAATAGTAATCTCATTTAATGTTATCATTTATTCCATATCTGCATATATTTGCTCCCTGCTATGATTCCCAGCTCTCTTTACTGGACCCTCAGGGGCCACCTCTAAGTGGGGAAGCCACGGGCCCATCACTTCTGTGCAGACCTTTAGTCTTTTCCTGGTTTGGATCATCTCGGTCGTCTCTACCTAGATGGCCACAACCCTAATATCATGTTAGAAGTATGGGTTACAATGCCCTAGAGTCTATTTGGAGTAGGTGAGCCAATCTTCTACTGGGGTAGAAGATAACTGTTTTTATACACAGGATGTGGTTACTGTCTTGGGGACCAGTCAGTTATTGGGGTGGTCAGGAAAGGGCATCCAGGAATGAAGCACTGGTGGGGTACCCAAGCCCAACGACCCATTGTCCCAGAAGCCCCCTATCCATAGTGCCCCATAGCACTTTCACTGAGGTTTTGTTTGCCTCTGGTCTCTTCAGAGTCAATAACACTAGCATGTTATTTCATGGAAAAAGAATCATCTACTTCAAACATACCAATTTGAAGTGTTTTTATAAATATATGTATTCTATGGAATCAGATACTCGATTCATTTTACCATCTTTATAGCAGCTATAGAGTAGGAAACCCCGTGAGTCTAAAAAGACCCACATAAAAGGCATTGGAGATAGATTAGTTGGAAATTCTGACAGGGAGGATCAGAGAAAATTCAGAACTAAATCCCTGATTAGGTGAGAACCTACTTAGAGTGGACACCAGGGAGACTCCAGTTATGAAAGTAGGTGTCAGAGATAGGCAAGGCCCACATGGTGGGGAAAGCATAGGGTGCTAGACCAGGCAGGCAAGAAGCTGGTTTAGGAGCAGGCAACAGTGGAATCAAGCCCAGGCAGCCTCAGCATTTTCCTAAGCAGGTTACTTGCAAAATGCTCAGGAAGTCAATGCTCCGACAAGAATTTAAATCAGTAAAGGCACTTACATCTGGAGGTGGCCAGATCTGTATGGGCAGTTCTTCCTAGCAGTGACCTCATTCTGTCTTTTATGTGGCTGGCAATTTTAAAGAGTGATGCTCATTCAGCTTATCTCTTACCATGTTGTGATTCTATGTAACTCTTCCCCACTGTCTGCAAGCACAACTGCCATATGGGCTCCATACTCAAGCATGGGCCTTAGGTAATGTAGATAAAATGCTTGAATGGGTAAGGACGCACACCCAGAAAGCCGTCTGTGTCACTGGATCCAGGTCCTCCTCCAGTTCAGTGTGGGCGTTGTATCTAAGATTTCTGAATTCCCCTTCCCAGTGCTTTCCTCTTCTTTGGTCCTCATTCTCCCAGGTCTGAAAAAGGTTCTGAAAAAATGACTCGAGTCTGCTACATGGTGGGGAAAGGAGGCTTCCTTTAGTACCTAGCAAGCACACAGGCATTTTTCATGGTAAAGCATAAGGAGGAGGAGAACAGGCACCTCCTTGCATCATCAATGAGAAGATTCCTTAAGCAACTTGAGATGAATACTCAAAAGAAACACATCAGATAAAAGTGCAAACTAAAATATTTAATAATGTAAATTTCCACTTATCCATTTCTCTGCCTTGTCTGTGTTCCAGGTTCAGGTTTAGCGGTCGCATCCTGGGCTTGGCTCTGATCCATCAGTACCTTCTTGACGCTTTCTTCACGAGGCCCTTCTACAAGGCACTCCTGAGACTGTAAGTGCTTTGCAGACCACGCTTCCACCCCAGCCCTGTCTGCAGGGCAATGACACCGACCTCTCTGGTGCCACTGACCCTTTTGTCCCTGTTTTGCCCTAACCATTCCTGTTAGGGCTATGGTGGCTTCCTGTTCTGAGTGCTTAGATATCATATACATTCTTTAGCACAATAAAAAGGCATTTGGGGATGTTGTTGTTGTTGTTGTTGTAGAGGAAGATTCTATTATCAGAATGTCTTATCATGGAGATGAATCATTTTATATAAAAATTATAATAATATTACAAACATTGCATTAAACTGTTAAGTAGAACTGATCAGTTTATAATGTAGTTGTTTTAAAATGATAGTTTTCTCCAACTTTCATGCAGAGTCCATGAGTCAATAATTATTTCGTGTTTGTTATTGTAAACAATTTCACATTTTCTTTTCAAAGGAAAATCATTTGAATGAACTGAAATGACTGAATGATCTGATTCATTAGTGTATTCAAAAGTATCAAATTGTTAGGATAAGTCTGGACGTTTTAGCCAGGAATGATATAACTATATTTTGAAGTGAGGTCTGGGTAGCCATTTGTTCAGTAATTCTGTTTGCCTTTCTCACTGAATTCACCCAGGCCCTGTGATTTGAGTGACCTGGAATATTTGGATGAGGAATTCCACCAGAGCTTGCAGTGGATGAAGGACAACAACATCACAGACATCCTAGACCTCACTTTCACCGTTAATGAAGAGGTTTTTGGACAGGTTTGTGTGATATGGAGCTTGGAAAAGGGATTTTGTTTTTTACTATGGAAAATACGCATAACATGAAATTTATCATCTTAATCACTTTTAAGTGTAGACTTCAGTGGTTCAGTGTATCCACATTGTTGGGCATCCAATCTCCAGAACTTTTTCATCTTGCAAAACAGAAACTCTACTCATTAAACAATAACTTTCCCTTTCTCCTACCCACAGCTCCTGGCAACTACCATTCTATTTTCTGTTTCTATGAATTTGACTACTCTAGATACTTCATATAAGTGGAATTATACAATATGTGTCTTTTTGTGGCTGACTTATTTCACTTACTGTAATGTCCTCAAGGCTCATCCATGTTATAGCATGTGTCCGAATTTCCTTCCTTTTTAAAGCTAAATAATATTTCATTATATAGATATATATGTGTACACACATATATATACAAATATACATAGTATTCTTCCTTTATATATATAAAATATTCCTTCCTTTTTAAAGCAGAAAAATATTTCATTATGTGTATGTTATATATATATATATAAACAAATATATATACATATATGCTGTATTTTGTTTATCCATTCTTCCATTTGTCTGTTGATGAACACCTGGGTTTTTTCCGCCTTTTGGCTATTGTGAATCATGCTGCTATGAACGTGAGTGTACAAATATCTGTTCAAGTCCCTGCTGTATATATCAATTCTTTTGGATATATACACAGAAATGGGGTTGCTAGATCATGCGGTAATGGGATTTTGTTTTTAAATTAGCAAATATGGGATCTCATTCATTCAAACCAATTCCTTGGGAACCACTTCCTTTAATAAATCTGCCCGTGTCCTCTTTCTTCTTTTTCTTGTTATGACATGGATCTACTTTATGGAGTCTTTTGAAAATCGGATATGTTAATGGATCAGAAAGCATTTTTGTAAAGTACGCCATACATATATCAGATATTTCTGTTATATGTGCCATTACAGAAATGATTCTTTTTATCACATCCAGATAGCCACTCCTCCAAAATACATATATCTCAACACTAAATAATAAGATAAAGTTTCCCATTTGTTTTCTACTAGCATTTATATAATATCAAATCTTCTGATCAAATGGCCTACCGTTTTAACGGAAAATAACCATAGCCTGAGTAGATTTAACAAACAAGATTTGGCGAACTTCATTTTCTAGACCTAAAGCCCGTGACATATGGTAATTCGTAACACAGTTGCTGTGATAGTTAAGTCAGGATGCTTCAGAGGTGCCTCCCATCATTGTGGACAGTGCACTGGGTTGCTGCATGAGAATGAATGAATGCTGCAGGCCACCGAGCACCCACATCCCAGTCAAGAATCTCGGATAGGTCCTGGAAACATCAACATTTTGTTGTATTTCCTCTGTAAAAACATGCCTCTGAAGAATGCTGTTACATACTTGAGGAAAAAAAAATATTTCTTTCTACAACTCTGGAGAGCACATTTAAATATGTTTAAGAATGTGCTACTCGTGGCTGGGCACGGTGGCTCATGCCTGTAATGCCAGCACTTTGGGAGGCTGAAGTGGGCAGATCACCTGAGGTTAGGAGTTCGAGAACAGCCTGGCCAACACGGTGAAACCCCATCTCTACTAAAAATACAAAAATTAGCTGGGCATGGTGGTGGACACCTGTAATCCCAGCTACTTGGGAGGCTGAGACACGAGAATCTTTTGAACCTGGGAGGCAGCAGTTACAGTGAGCCGAGATCATGTCATTGCACTCCAGCCTGGGCGACAAAAGCAAAACTCCATCTCAAAAAAAAAAAAAGAAGCTACTCATTTAACTTTCCTGCCATGTACTCATTGAACAGGCAAAATACACTGTTCTCTGTGCATGACTACTTTTAGCCCATCTTTCACATATGCCTAATTGTAGAGGGTAAATTTGTAAAATACACACAATTACTTAACAAATTGTATTAAGACAACTGGGTAGCCATCTGTAAAAGTTTTAAGTTAGATTCCTAACCTAACTCATTACACTAAATAAATTCCAGCCAGATCAGAAACCTGACTGTAAAAATTTAAATTTAAAAAAAAGGAAAAAAGAGATAATTTTTATCTTTAATCTTGCACTAAAGAATGCTGATACAGATATGGCACAAACTCTCAAAGTCATAAAAGTCATCTGACATAGTCAAATATTATTTTAAAATTTCTGCATGGCAAACTGAAAGCGACATAATGTTTAATACATAACATAAAGACTATTTCTTTCAATATCAGAAGAGATCCCACAGATCAATATGAAATTATCAGTCAACAACCTAATAGAAAAGTCACAAAGAATATAAACAGTTCCCAGAAAAGGAAAGACAAGGAGATAATCTCATTTACAATTTTTAAAAATAAATTAATGCTATAGTGAGATACCATTTTCCCTTATTAGAATATCAAGAATTAGAAATGTAGCAGTATTTTGGGATGGTGTAGAGAAACAGACCCTCCAGTCCATTGTAGGTGGAAGTTTGATTCACTCTATGAAAGGCTCTTTGGTGATATCAGTTCATATTTTAAATCACATGCCTTTGACTCAGCACACATGTCTAGAAATTTGTCCTACCGATACATTAACACCTAATTGAAATTACTAATTTATTAGGATCTTCATCACAGCCTTGTTGATAGTTGAAAAATATCTGTAACAGTCTAAATGTCCAGCAGTAGAGCACTGGTTAAATAAATGACACATTTACTAAGTGGAGTAGTGAAATCATGTGGGGTTATTAAAAAGCAAGAGGACACCTCAGCCCCTAAATTCACATATAATCATGAGCAATAAACAGGTACACTAACAACAATTAAGAAAGAAAAACACAGGTCTAAATTGTCATGAAAAATTTCTAAGATATATTTTTAAGAAAAAAAAGACAGTGAAGAACAGTCTGTAAAACACACTACTGTTTACAGGGAAAAAGAGTTTATTTTGGTCAGGCACAGTGACTCACGCCTGTAATCCCAGCACTGTGGGAGGTGGAGGTGGGAGGCTCTCTTGAAGGCAGGAGTTCAAGACCAGCCTGGGCAACATAGCAAGACCCCATCTCTAAAAGTTTTTTAAATTGAAATATATACATTCCCCAGCATATGCATAGAATCTCCCTGGAAGGGAAGTAGAGATGACTGTTTCCAGAAAGGGAGAATGCGTGGCTGGGAGGTTAAGTGGGATAAAAACTTACTTTTCATTTTATGGCCTTCTATACCACTTGAATTTTATTCCATGGTCATATACTATATATTCAAGAAAACAAAGTCAACTACAAATAACTGAATGCATAAAATTAGAGGAAAAAATAAAGTTGAAGATACAAAACAACAATCCTCTAGTGTAAAGTGTAGGAACTCGACAACTTAGAAAAAAAGCTTAAATGTTCCCAGTGATAAAAGTAAGGATGTGTTGTAGATCTAGAATAATGTACAGTTGACCCTTCAAAATGCAAGGGTTAGGGCGCTGACTCCTGGAGAGTTGAAAATTCATGTATAACTTTTGATTCTCCAAAAACTTAAATACTTGTAGCCTACTGTTGACTAGAAGTCTTATTAGTAACAAAAATGGTCAATTAACAAATATTTTATAGGTTATAGGTATTATAAACTGTCTTCTTACAATAAGGGATGCCAGAGAAAAGAGAATGTTATTAAGAACATGATAAGGAAGAGAAAATATATTGTCTATTCATTGAATGGAAGTGGATCATCATAAAGGTTGTCTTCACTTTGAATAGGCTGAAGAGGAGCAGGAAATGAGGGTTTGGTCTTATTGTCTCAGGGGTGGAAGAGGTGAAAGAGGGGGCAGGAGAGGCAGGCACACTGGGTGTAACTTTATGAAAATACGTTGTAATTTCTGTCGTTTTTGCATTTTCGTTTCTCTAAAAATGTGTCTATATAGTACCAATCCTTCTTCTACCAATCCTTTGCTTTAGTTTCAGTGCCCATATCTAGAAAGGTTAATTATCATAAAAGAAGTCAAAAGCAGTCTTAAACAATCAGAACCCTTCTGCCAGATTGTCTAACATCGATTTGTTTTCTGGCACTGCTTCTTCTAGATCTTCTTCCTCGTCACCTGGCACTGGTTCAGAAGCACTCATCCCTGTCAAGTCATCATCTTTTAGTTCCTCTGGCATGGTGTCTATCAGCTCTTGAATTTCTCCAAGATCCATATCTTGAAACCCTTTACCCTCAACTTTTTTTTTTTTTTTTTTTTTTTGGCTATATCTACAATCTCTTTCATGATTTCCTTGATTGGCTCTGTCATAAATCCTGGGAGGTTATGTATAACATGTGGACACAGTTTTCTCCAGCAGAAATTTATTGTTTGGGGCTTGATGGCTTTCATGGCTTTTTCTATAACATCTTCAGTGGTATAACTTTTCCAGAATTTCACAATGTTCTCTCTATTGAAGTCATCCATAATGTTGACATCCTTTCCATAGAGTGCCCTGTGTAATGAGACTTAAAGGTCCTATGACTCTTGATCTAAAGGCTGAATTAGAGATGTTGTTTTGGGGGGCAAGTAGACCACTTTGATGCCTTGGTGTTGAACTCAGGGGGTTCTGGGTGGCCAAGGGCACTGTCCAATATCAAAAAAACTTTAAAAGGCAGTCCCTTATTGGCAAGGTACTTCCTAACTTCGGGAACAAAGCACTGACAGAACCAATCCAGAAGAGACGTTCTCATTATCCAGGCCTTCTTGTTGTCAGCTGGTGTTATCTTTTCTCTTCAAGGCTCGGGGGTTAAAGCTTTAAAGGATAAGGGCAATCCTGATCACAAATCCAAATGTGTTTGCACAAAACAGTAGAGTTAGCCTATCACTTCCTGCCCTAAATCCTGGTTCTTACTTGTCTTCCTTACTAATAAAGGTCCTTTGTGGTGCTTTTTTTCCAGAACAGGGCACTTTCACCTGCATTAAAAACCTGTACAGGCAGGTATCTTTTCTCCCCAGTGATTTTCTTAATGGTGTCTGGGAATTTGTCTGCTGCCTCTTGGTCAGCACGAGCTGCTTCTCTTCTTATCTTGACATTTTTTTCAGCCAAACCTGTTTCTAAAATTATCAAACCATCCTTTGCTGGCATTAAATTTTCCAACTTTAGATCCTTCACCTTCCTTTTGCTTTGAGTTATCATATAATGACTTTGCTTTTTCTGGAATCATATTAGAGTCTATAGGTATGCCATTGTTCTAGCAATACTGCACTCACATAAAAGCTGTGATTTTGGCTGAGCACAGTGGCTCATGCCTGTAATCCCAGCACTTTGGGAGGCCAAGGCAGGTGGATCATAAGGTCAAGAGATCGATACCATCCTGGCCAACATAGTGAAACCCCATCTCTACTAAAAATACAAAAATTAGCTGGGCATGGTGACACGTGCCTGTAATCTCAGCTACTCGGAGGCTGAGGCAGGAGAATTGCTTGAACCCAGGAGGCAGAGATTGCAGCGAGCTGGGATTGCACCACTGCATTCCAGCCGGGCAACAGAGCGAGACTCTGTCTCAGAGAGGAAAAAAAGCTGTATTTTCAATATGATATAAAAAGGTATTCCACAAAAAGTGCCAGGTTTTCACACCTGCTGACATAGCTGCAGTGATGGCTTCATGAATTTCCTTTTCTTTTTTTACAATGGTCCCTATGCTGGATTCATTTGTTTTGAAAAGATGGGAAACCATATCTGCAGACCTCAATCTGTGGTGCCTATCAAGCAATTCAAATTTCCCTTGTAATATCATGATTTTTCTCTGCTTCTTGGGATTACTTCCAGCATCATTAGTGGCCCTTCGTGTGGGTCCCATGATATTATTCAAAGTTCACGGTATTGCACTTAAACACAGTGGAAAATATGCAGTAAACAAGAGAGATCACTTTTTACTGTGATACACAGTTTACTGGAGAGAGGCTGTTCATCAGCAACACTTGAGCTCATCGCAAAAACAACAGGAGGTGGCTACAAAATTATTACAGTAGTACAGTATGTACTACAGTTAATTTTATGCAGTTGTGATTTAATGCTGCATTTTTATGTTAGTTTGCTTTTCTCTCAACTGCCAGTGGCACCATGTACAGGCTCTAAGTGTTTGTGTGTGTACGTTTTCATAAATTTTAACTTTTTAATAATAGATTTGTGTACATTTTGTGTTAGTAAATGATAAAAATAGACTACTATCTACATATATTTTATGGACTCATGACATTTCTAACTCTTTTTTTCATTTTAGAAAAGTTTCTATTAATTTTCTAGGTATGCAGGCCATCTGCGAGTTTTTTCAAATTGTTGTAAGTCTCCAAAAAAATTTCCAATATATTTATTGAAAAAAATTCATGTACAAGTGGACCCATGCAGTTCAAATCCATGTTGCTCAAGGGTCACCTGTATACCTGTTTAAAGTTTATCCCATTTCTCTTCAAAAGGAGGTCACCAAGAACAATGAGTGGTTTTAGAAGATTGAATTGCAGCCCTTCTTTTGTCAAGTTGTTAGATAGTGGAGAGCAGAGGGATGCAGGTGAAAGACACCATAGGCTTTAGGATTAGATTCAGCTACTAGTGAAGAAGCCAAAAATGACCCTGTTGAAATTAATAGAAGCTTTTTTTTTTCCTCACATAAAAGCCCTGTTTAGGCTGAGTGTGGTGGTTCACACCTATAATCCTAGCACTTTGGGAAGCCGAGGCGGCTAGATCGCTTGAGGCCAGGAGCTCAAGACCAATCTGATCAACATGGCAAAATCCTGTCTGTACTAAAAATAAAAATTAGTCAGGTGTGGTGGCATGTGCCTGTAGTCCCAGTTACTTGGGAGGCTGAGGTGGGAGAATGGCTTGAGCCTGGGAGAGAGAGCTTGCAGAGAGCTAAGATTGTACCACTGCCCTACAGCCTGGGTGACAGAGTGAGACTCTGTTTCAAAACAAAAACAAAAAAAGCGCTGTTTGATAAAATCCTCAGGGATCAAGCTCCTTCCAGGTCTCCCCACTGCTATCACTAGGATAGGCGCCCCGCACTGTTAGCCCAGATGAGTACAGCATCCCAACCATCACGACTGTGTTCAATGCAGCAGGACAAAGGAACACACAGCCCATCCCTTCAAGGAGGCCTCCTGACGGTGCCAAACACTTCTGCTTTCACCCCATTGGACAGAATTTACTTACGTGCCACACCTAGCTGTGAAAGAGGTTGGAAAATAAAGTCTTTAACTGGGCAGCTAAAAATCAGACATCCCAAAGAATATGGATGCTGGGTGGTAACAAGTATTTTATTGTTAGCCAATATTTTATAATTAGCACTGATCACCTAAGTGATAAAAGAAAAGGTAACCATCAGATTACTTATGGACTGTTTTGTTTAGGTACATGTGTCCACAAGTGCCAAACATACAGGTATTTTTTTCTTTAAACCAGTAACTAAATCCAGTGATGCCTCATTTGTCTTGCAGCATTGAGCATTTCAGTGAACGCTTAAGTGAATTTAAAATGACTGAAGATTACCCCCTTTACACATGAACACATTTTGATTTTTTTTCATGTCTAGTATGTTATCTACCTTCTTGCCTGTGGAAAGATGGCACACAGATCATAGCCTTCCCTGATGACTCAAGCATGTCCTAACAAAACATGCATCATCACACAAGTGGCAGCGCCATTTGCTCTATGTGCCTACGTGCTTCTGGTTCCCTTGCCAGGATCAGGCTGCCCTGGCTGTGTAATATTATACCCCACCCTCTGCCAGAAGCCTACTGTCTTCTGGCCAGCTGTGGGAGTGGAAGCTGATGGCTGTTAAGAATTTGCTGTCATTGAGATTTGGGGGCATCAAGTATGTGATTGTAGCATTGAGACATTCAGCTTCACCGTTGGGGACAACCTAGCACATTTTCCTTTTATTTCCATTATGCCTCTTGATTATAGGAAACCTGTTTCCTCTGTATAAAACGAAAACTGTAGCCCTTCCAAGGTGCTTAACAATCTGTTTAGAGGTCAGGTGCAGTGACTCACGCCTGTAATCCCAATACTTCGGAGTTGGGAGGATCGCTTAAGGCCAGGAGTTCAAGACTAGCCTGGGCAACATAGACCACATTCTACCAAAAAAAAAAAAAAAACAAGAAGAAGAAGAAAGAAGAAAGAAGGAAGAAGAAGAAGAAGAAAAAAAAAAACATTAACCAGGCAGAGTGGCGCCTCTGTGATCCCATCTTCTCAGGAGGCTGAGGCAGGAGGATCACTTGCCCCCAGGAATGCAGGGCTGCAATAAGCTATGATTGCACCACTGTGTTCCAATCTGCTTAGAACAGCCAGAGCCTTTTTAGTGACCTTGAGAAAGGAAAAAAGACTCCAGGGGTAATCATCCCAAATAATGCCCTGTAGAGGACTTTTGGTATACAGGTGTGCCTCCCTGAGAGATAAGCTGAACTGACAAGCATCTCCCTGAGAGATAAGCTGAATTGACAAGCATCGCAATATTTCTGTTTTCCTACAAGGTCACGGAAAGGGAGTTGAAATCTGGAGGAGCCAACACACAGGTGACGGAGAAGAACAAGAAGGAGTACATCGAGCGCATGGTGAAGTGGCGGGTGGAACGCGGCGTGGTACAGCAGACCGAGGCGCTGGTGCGCGGCTTCTACGAGGTAAGGCCCGGTGGCCTGGGGAAGGCAAGCTGTGGCCAGGGCACTGCTTCATGGGGCCTCATCCTCCAGGCTCCCTGAGGGAGCAGCAGCTCAAGTGGTGAGAACAGACAGGGAGAGCCAAGGCGGGCAGTGGGCTCAGCAAGTGCTCCTCACCAGGGAGTGCTGAGGACTTTCTTGGGGTGGAGGGCTGAGGGGTCACTGTTCTCTGGGAAACTCAACTCTTATTGGTGAAAAATGCTTTCAGACAACTGGCATGTGACCCTGGTGTGCCAGATGTGAAAACATCTAGCATCTCTTCGCGATATGTGCAGGTGGTGTTTCCTTTCAGTCAACGAAACAAAAATAAGTGAAGAGAAGGCATCGGGGGGTATTGTCCACTGTCGCTAGAATTTTATTTCATTATAGCATCACGTTGTGCCATGTAATCTATGCTGAGTGGTATATGAGGAAGACAGGGAGGGCCGCTAGACATTCTACGACATCCTTGAACTTCTCCAGTTTAAAAACCAGAGGCTATAAATGTTTTCTCACGTCTTGGGTCATGGAAGGCTCTCCTTCCCTGCCAGAATGGAATAGTGCACTGGCCATGGTCTCGTCCACCTCTGGTTTGATTAGAGGAGGTTCCACCACAGGACCTCAGTTGTGCCTGGTACATTTGACCCAAGATGCAAAGTCAGAATGCAGAACCCTAACAAAACAAGTCTTCCCAGATATCTAAGGAGGGAGGAAAGAAGCGAGAGAAGACGGGAAGGAAAAGACAAATTTGCACCCAGCTAGCTCAGTCCAGTGAGCATGAGGCTCTTAATCTTAGGGTCCTGGTTTGAGAAGGGATGGAAAATACAGTCGTTTTAATACAAATGCTAAATTTTAGGAAATAAGTCATAATTGCGTGTGAAAGACTACATTTTAAGTGAAATAGTAATACTAATAGCCACTAAGTCCTTCAAAGTGATGTGGACTTTTTGCCTTTAAAATGCAATGTCCTTTGAAAATTTCAGTGTGACTGCAGAAAGTCGAGTCAGATTTGTTTACAAAATCATTGTGAGAGGGAGCATTAGGGGTGGAGCATGGGATTCTTTTTTCTGTTCCCTGCTTATGAAGGCTTGTGTTCTAAAATATTTAAGTCAATGATCATTGTTCGAGTGCTGTAACAAAATACTGTGACATGGGTGACTTACAGCAACAGTCATTTATTTCTCACAGTTTTGGAGGCTGGGAAGCCCAAGATCAAGGTACCAGCAGATTTGGTGTCTGCTAAGGGGCCACCTTCTGCTTCATAGATGGTACCTTCTCCCTGTGTCTTCATGTGAAAGAAGGGACACGAGGTCTCTCTTGGGCCTGTTTAATAAAAGCATGAAGCTCTCGTGATCAAATCACCCCCCAAAGTCCCCACCTCCTAATACAATCCCCTCCGGGGTAAAGATTTCAACATATGAATTTGGGGAAGGAAAAGGATATAAACATTCAGATCATAGCAATAATTTCCGAGTTAAAAATGATTGCAGACTGAAAAAAAGTATTGCCAGTGATGGTGAGTTTCCCAGTTTAACCCACATAAATATAATAATGAACATAGCCTTTCCACGTGTTTGGACCTGGATACTGAAGCCTAACCTGCATTTCAGGTTGTAGACTCGAGGTTGGTGTCCGTGTTTGATGCCAGGGAGCTGGAGCTGGTGATAGCTGGCACCGCGGAAATCGACCTAAATGACTGGCGGAATAACACCGAGTACCGGGGAGGTGAGTGGCCAGAAGCTGTGATGATATAATTATCACAAATAGAACTCGGCACTTTCCAAAAGATTGTTTTGTTGAGGTGAAATTGACGTAACATAAAATTGACTAAAGCGAACAAGTCAATGGCATTTAGTACATTCATAGTGTTGTGCAACCATTACCTCTAGCTACTTGCAGAATATTTTCATCACCCCAAAAGGAAACCCTGTACCCATTAAGCAGTTGCTCTCACTCCTACGCCCCCTTCCCCCAACCCCTGGCAACCATCAATCTGCCTTCTGTCTCAATGGATTTGCCTATTCTGGATATGTCATATAAATAGAATCATACAAAATGTGGTCTTTTGTGTGTGGCTTCTTTGACTTAACCTACTTGAAGTTCATCCATGTTGCATGTAGCATGTTTCATTATTTTATTCCTTTTTATAGCCGAATAACATTCCATTGCATGTATAAATAATTCATCACTTTTTAGCCGGGCGTGGTGGCTCAAGTCTGTAATCCCAGCACTTTGGGAGGCTGAGACAGGCGGATCACGAGGTCAGGAGATCGAGACCATCCTGGCTAACATGGTGAAACCCCGTCTCTACTAAAAAAAAAATACAAAAAACTAGCTGGGCGAGGTGGCGGGCGCCTGTAGTCCCAGCTACTTGGGAGGCTGAGGCAGGAGAATGGCGTAAACCCGGGAGGCGGAGCTTGCAGTGAGCTGAGATCCGGCCACTGCACTCCAGCCTGGGCAACAGAGCAAGACTCCATCTCAAAAAATAATAATAATAATAATAATAATAATAATAATAATAATAATTCATCACTTTTTGAAGACTACAAAAAGCTTGGCCTTACTTCAATACAAAGCAGGAGTTTGTACATGCCTTTCTCCAACTCCCAACCTGAACTTTCCTTCAGGTGACATCATCCTCATATTGGTCGAGTCTCTGGCCTAACTTGGTATAGAGGCTTACAGAGAACATTCCATCCAGGACCCAGCTCCTGAGTGGCATGCGTGCCTCCAGCGAAGGGTGTCTCATTTCCTGCAGAATTGGAGCCCTCTCTGCCTCAATCCTAGTTTGCCACAACACGGTTCTAACCGTGGCCATCACTAAAGCTAATGTCTAACCCCTCCTAACTACTCACCTTGCACACTGCCAGACCTGTCTTCCTGAAACATTGCTTTCATCGGGCCACTTCCCTACCCACAAAACAAGTTCCTTATTACTTCTAGATTTGAAGGGTTTTGTTAGCCTTAAAACTCTTCATTTAAAATACCACAGAGAAGTCCATCAATACAGTAGAGAGTGAGCAAGGGGCATCACCTCAGCCTCCCTCATGTCCCCAGTACACTCAGCCCCACAAAGCCTCTTCTATTATAAAACTGGTATAGTATGAAAACCGCTGTCTGCCTTGCTGGGCATGGTGGCTCCTGGCTTTAATCCCAGCACTTTGGAAGGCCGAGGCAAGCAGATTGTTTGAACTCACAAGTTCAAGACCAGCCTGGTGAAACCCCACCTCTAAAAAAAATACAAATATTAGCCAGGTGTGGTGGCATATGCCTGTAGAACCAGCTACTCAAGAGGCTGAGATAGGAGGTTCCCTTGAACCCAGGAGGCAGAGATTGCAATGAGCCGAGATTGTGCTACTGTTCTCCAGCCTGGGGAAAAAAGCAAGATTCTATCTCAAAAAAAAGTCTCTGCCTGGCTGTTAAGGCCCCATAACACCCCCAGAAATATTCCTTCCTGCCTTCACCAGACACGCCTCTACTCCAGTGGCTTACAGTTGCCTGCATATTTCCTCCTTGTTCTTGTTATTCTTTATTTTTCCTGCCAGGAATGTCCTCCTCCTTCCCTCCACTTGCACAAGCCCTTTGCACACTGCTCGTAGCTTCACTTCCTTTCTGAAGCTTTCCTTGCTTCTACTTTGGCACACATGGATTTCTTCTCTCTCTGAATGCCTCTTGCATTTGCAGTCAATGGCAAATCATTTAATTGATATATCCAAGCATGGTCTCCCCAGTTTACTGTGAGAGGGACCCAGTACTTAATCCATGGGCCCAGCATGTATCCACCCAGGGCTGGCCTGAGAGCAGCTGCTCAAGGGGAGAGCCTGGGATCTCCCGTTCACCAAACTGGCTGTTCACCTCCAGCCTAGACTGGTAAGTCCTAGACTTTCCCATGGTATGTGGTTGCCAAGAGCTAAGACAGCAGAACAAAGGAAACATGATGCAATATTGTGTTCATGGGCCCTTTGGTCTCTACCAGGCCCTTCTATTCCTTATCTACACCTATATCAGGCAGGGGCATTTTAAGTGGAGTCCCAGTTGTTTAAATAGAAAGCAGACATCTCTGAGAACATCCCTCAGAACATAAAGTCCTTTTATAAAATGACTATTTTCTAAATCTACTCTTGTTCTAAAACTTGACCTAGTTGCACAAATTGTTTTAGACCTCTCTAAAGGCCATCACGAGAGAAATCAGATCAAAAACCGCGACTCCGTTCCTATCATACCTGATATGTTTGATCTGTCTCCCCCTCCTCACCCCTTCCTCTTTTCTCCGCATCCTGTCTTCCTCCCTCCCTTTGCCTCGTGCAGGTTACCACGATGGGCATCTTGTGATCCGCTGGTTCTGGGCCGCAGTGGAGCGCTTCAATAATGAGCAGAGGCTGAGATTACTGCAGTTTGTCACGGGAACATCCAGCGTGCCCTACGAAGGCTTCGCAGCCCTCCGTGGGAGCAATGGGCTTCGGCGCTTCTGCATAGAGAAATGGGGGAAAATTACCTCTCTCCCCAGGTACAGAGCTCCTGCCAGCCTTCGGGGAAACCTGCTGAAGAGGGCAAAGTATACTTTGCTATTTGATTTTGAGTGACCATCCTTTGGGATGGAATTCTTTCCGGTCACCCAAAGTATTGTCATGACAGTTATTAGGGAAAGGTGAAGGTGAGGTAGCTGTGAGACTTGGATTGAAACTATATTATTCTTAGGGAGGTTTTGATGACTGATGGTATTTCAGCTGTAATATCTTGGTCCAAGTGTCAGTCGTGGGATGCTCTCACAGCCCAACCTAATTTAAAGATGAATGTCTCACACAGGAGAGGGCAGAGGCAAGGACATTAATATAAAAAAGCTGGAACCTGGAAGTAACCCCTCAAGCATCGTATCGGTACTTCTGCAGCGTATCTCTTAATACTTCATAGGATCATTATATATGCGTGATGTGTCGGATTTTTCCTACCAAGTTTTAAAACATGTGGGGATGAGACCACATGTATCTCTGGGTCTCTATGGTGACTTCTATTTAGAAAAAGCACATCTATTGTGGGATAAATGTGGAAAAGGAGACACTGGGGCTCCAGGCAGTTTTACAGAAGAAGTTCCCTGCACTGTGAGTTTTAATCCCAGCACTTCCTGAATCCTTTCTATGCCGCTTTGGGTAGTGCATTCCTAATCAGGAAGCACTGAAGAGACAGTGGTGCATAGCGCTGTAGTGAGAAACACTGCTGCAACAGACAGAAGAAAAGATGGACCCCTATTATCTTTTGTTAATAGGATACGTTCTAATTATAAAGAAGCTTTGCATTGAACTCAGCTCTCTTTCTACATGGCCACCCAGACACTTTTGCTAAATCCTTATTGCAGAAGGATTTACTGGACTATAGCTTTCATCTAGCGTTCCCAGATTTTCCCCGAGGACAATTCACCTGGTGTCAGTCAGCATTCGTGGGCGTGCCCAGCTGGTTAACCACAGCTGAACACCCTGGTGCAGGCTTCAGCCCTGGCTTCACCCACGCCGTTCAGCAGACCCTCAGCTCCAAGGGTCTGTCTTGTTTGCATGGCTCCAGCAATAGCTAAACCTAGTGAATTTAAGTCTGGCAAGAAAAGAAGACTAAAAAGGCAGAATTTCCGTTTGTTACGTTGAATGATAGATTTCAATAATATAGTTATTTGGAAACATCTTGCTTTTATTTTAGAGAAATGCAGCTTGAGTCATCACTGATGATAGCCTACCCCTACAGCATGCGGCTTGAGAAGGGGCTGAGCTACAACCACACACCTGCCCGTGGGAACCGGCAATCTAGGGAGAACACGGCCTGATAGTAACTAATCACAGCACAAGGTAGAATCAGAGGAGCACAGGGTGAAGAGCAGCATGCTGCGAGAGTGTGAAACAGAGACTCCTAATCGAGTTGCCTAGAGAACATGCCACAAAGAAACTGGCATTTAGGGGAACATTGGGAGATGAGGAATAGGGAGAAGGGGCCTTCCAGGCTGAAGCAATAGCACATGCAAGGTCTGAGAGCAGGGAATGGCAGCACATGTTCAGGAAGGTGCGGCCGGCCAGTGCAGAGGGTAAGATGCCCGGAACATCATCACAGGGGATGCAGTTGAGAAAGAGTTTGGTGAGCCACAAACAAAAGACCTTGCTGGCTGGGCGCAGTGGCTCACGCCTATAATCCTAGCACTGTGGGAGGCTAAGGCAGGTGGATTGCTTGAGCCCAGGAGGTCAAGACCAACCTGGGCAACATGACAAGACCTCATCTCTACAAAACATTTAAAAACTTAGCTGGGCATGGTGGCATGCACCCTTAGTCCCAGCTACTTGGGAAGCTGAGGCAGGAGGATCACTTGAGCCCAGGAGGCCGAGGCTGCAGTGAGCTGTGATTGTACCACCATACTCCAGCTGGGCAACAGAGTGAGACCCTGTATCAAATTAAATTAAAAAAAAAAAAAGAAGAAGAAGAAAGAAAAAAGAAGAGACTGTGCTGAGGAGTCTCTATTATTTAAGAAATGGGAGTCATTGCCTCTGTTATCTGGGGTCACAGATTGAATGTAATTTCTGTATTTGCTTTGGAAGTTTTGAAATATACATTAATATTATTAACCCACACAGAGAACTTCTAAGGCAGACACTGGGCTTATGAACATGTTCTTCATATCTGGACCAAGGCACCCCTAAGAGGGCTGCTGCACCACAAGCCCCAGAGATGGTTTCTTGGGGAAGCAGGGACCTCTTCTTGGGACAAGAAGCAAATGCCTCTAAGAGGACACTGATAATAACCCCCTGAATAGTGACCCCTGTCCAGTCTCCCTTGGACAGTGTCTGAAGATCCAAGAACGTAAAAAAATGTCATCTGTGTGTGGATAGAAGGAAAGAACCTCTGACTTCCAGAAACTGTCATTCAGGAAGACCTGGCCTGGCCATGGCAGGTGGCAGGAAGCCCTGAGCAGGCAGGAAGCAAAGCAGACCCCGGGTGGCATGGGCTTCCCAGGTACTGCGAGCCACAGTGCAAGTGGCCTGAATTCTGGGAGAGGCGGCCTTCAGCTCTTTCCTCAGGTCTTCCCTCTGCAGAAAGGAAAGACAACTGGCTTCCCAGATGAGAGTGCCAGACACCGCCACAGCAAAACCCGGTCATAGCCCAGGCTACATAAAACCTTTGTGTCAATCCAAGTCCCTGCCTGCTAAAAGATGTGTGAGGGTCAGGAGAAATGACTTTGAGGGTAGGGGCTTCTGGGATATAATTTCATAGTTGAAGTAGATGAGAGGCAGGACTGTCACTGGAGTTGAGGTCAAGGAACTGGGGGCTTGGGTGTTCACCCTGTCAGCCCTGTGGACTTAGTTGCCACACAGTCTGGTAGGAGGACTTGAAATGGAAAGGAAGACTTAAGCAAAGTGCCAGATAATAATTATAGTAAGTTAGAAGTTCAGAGGGTCAGAAGGAACCAAAGATCTATCTAGATCACTGATTTTCAAGCTTTTTAAACCATAGTCCACAGAAAGAAATGCCTTTTATATCACAACTCAGGACATGTACTCATTTGCACGTATGTGTGTGTATATCTGAAACTCAAGTTCCTCAAAACAGCACTTTACCCTTATTATCTGCAATAAAATCTATTTTCTACTCTATCCTATTTCATTAAAATGAAATGCCAGCCAAAACCTATGGTTTTAAAAATAAATTATCTAAATGACATGAGATTCAAAGGAATGGAAACTGATCAAGGATTGCAAAGTCATGACATGGAATTGACAGCAGGGAGTTTGAAGAATGTCCATCCACGTCACAGCGTGTGGGGCAGTGAGCAGTTTCCACCCATGAGGACTGGAAAGGGGACACTAGGACCTGGAGGCAGCATCTGGAAAGAGCTTAAGGAGGTGGCAAAGTTTCTTTACTTTGAACGAGAGCTCAAAGGAGGACAGAGGAAAGGCTTGGAAGGAAAGAGAAGCACAGAAGCTAGGTCAGAGTCAAAGTAGCACTGGGCAGTGTGGAGACAGAACAAAGGAGAGGGGAGAATCTTTGGGTTTACCTTTGGGGCAGGGACCAGGGATATCAAAGCTATGAGTCATTTAGGCAATTAACTGGCCTAAAAGTTGCAAAGGAAATTCTAATATGAACATGTTTCACTGCAGATGTAAACTGAGCCCAGGCCCAGGGTGGAGTTGGAGGCCTGGTTAAGTTAGTAGTTGGTTTACTCTGTAGCAATGGTTCTCAAGGTGGGGCTAGGGAAGGCGACTTTGCCTTTCTTCCCCCACAGGAGGCAGTTGACAATGTCTGGAGACATTTTTGGTTGAGGGGAAGGGGTGCTACTGGTGTCTATTGAGTAGAAGCCAAGGATGCTGCTAAACATCTCACAATGCACAAAACAACTCCCACAACAAAGAGTTATCCAGTTTGAAAAGTGAATCGTGCCAAGCTGAAAAATGCTGCTCTCTAGTACCTAAGGCCAGAAGAGGACCTACAAAGGAGGCCTGAGGGTGCCATCAGGGAGCTCAGCAGAGAAAATGGCAGCCATTGAGAAACCAAAGAGAAGCCAAGGAGGAAGATGTTCCAGAGGAAGAGCTGTCAAATGCTTTTAAAGAGCTGGAGCAGGAGGGAGTAGAGTATAGGCTTCTGGATTTAGGGATCAAGAGGTTACTGACAAACTTGAAAAAGTAAATTTAGCAGGGAAGAGAGCAAGGCCTATCTGAAGAGAACAAGGCTATAGTTAAGCAGTAGAAGAAGATTGGCATGAAGGGAAGACACAACTTACATAACCGGCTGAACAATTGGCAACAAAGAGGAGTGACTGCTGCCTCTTTTGTGTGTTTCTAGCCAACCTTAAAGTGGTCTCTAGTAGAGAGGAGCAAGACTTTCTTTGGCCCTATGTTGGTTAACATTTCAATCTATAACTTGGAAAAAATAGAGGAGACAGGGAGATCAACTGTGTAGATGACACAGTTAGAAGGATAAACAATACAGGGATTGGCATAACCCAATCCAAAATTATCTCAAAATGCTGGAACCCTAGCTTGACACCAATGGCATGGAATTCGACATAACTGAAAGACCCGTGCGGATCTCCAAAACATCCGTCGTACCAAGTGTGAGAAAAGAGTGAGTCACCTGCCAGTAGGTCACGTGCAAAACCCCAGAGGCTTCAGCTGCCACGAGTATGACACAGTTCCCCAAATCATTATCACAATCATGGTTGCATTAAGAGAATCTTATGTTTAAATGATGATTCACAGGTTACAAAACGCATTTACGTGTGTTCTAGCGTTGATCCTCCCCATAACCCTCTGAGGTGCACGCAGCATATATTATTATCCCCACTTTACAAGTGAGAAAACTGAGGCTCAGGAAGATTAACTGACTTTTCCAGGGTCGTAAAGCTGGTAAGTGGCTAGACTGGGGTCAGCATAGAGGTCTTCCAAGCCCTGGTTTCTTGCTGTCCACTGCCCCACACCACCGGGCAATGCTTGGTTTGGTGCACAGGAATGAGGTAAGCGGCACTCGGTGCTGTCAGAACCACACCTGGAGGATGGCGAGCTCTTAGGAATGCTGAATTGGATCATGATTTGATTGTGTTCGTTCATTCTAGATGACAAACTAAGGGAGTTCACCAAGGCTCTAAATAAATGCAATAAAAACAACTAGTAAGGAAACCGTGGGTGTTCAGACTAGGTGCTATTCACCAATGCTTTCTGTTTACTCCCAGAAATGATCTTTTACAGAATTAATTTGGTTCCAACTAATTTGTAAAGATGATTTTTTTTCTGTAATATTTCCACTCATGAGTGCCAGTTAAAATGACCAGAGGAAGAAAACTACGAAGATGATGCCTGCTCCTATCTCGCCCCTGGCTAATTCAGCTAGTTCCAAAAGCATGCTTGGGATTTCTCTGCCTTACTTCGCCTGTTTAGCCATAGCCCAATGTATGTTCTAGTTTCATTGCAATCTTTTTAACATAGAGAGAAATCACTGTAATCATCCTAGTCAATTTACTGAGTTCCCTTTCACTCAAATATTTACACCTAGATAAAGGATTTCAATTATTTTCTTTTAAAGTAAAGGAAGGCCTGTATGAATCTTAGATAACAGTCTAAGAATTCTGCTAATCTCTATTCATATGTTTCTTCCCAATTATGTCTTTAGGGCCTAAGACCAGACACTCTACTACCTTATGCCTGCCTTTGGAGCTTGAGCGGGGATGGGACAGGGAGGAGGGAGGTAGGGGTTGAGGATAGTTCCCCAAGGACTGCCAGGAGGAGGAATGGGTGCTGGGCAGACGAAAACACCAGCATCCTCCCTAGATTCTCGCTGGGCAGGAAGCCCCACCTTCCCTCTTTCCTCTTCCCATCTTCCTCATTCCCAAAATAATCTCCCCCCATAACCTGAGTGCTGCATCAGCCTGGGCAGTGATCTGATACTCTGATTTATATACTTTAAAACAAAGGTGTGAATAATACACAAGTCCCCTAGGGATCTTGTAATGAAAAGAAGAGTTTAATATCCCAAATAAAACTCTAATGAAGAGAGTTTAGTTTTGTTTGTTTCTTTGTATGTTTGTTTTGTGATTTGATTTGGTTTGATTTTAGAGTGCCCTTTTCTGTGCTGGTTGGTGTCTCAAAACACCATTGCAACACACTACTCTTAGGGAGGAAAAGGCAGGAAATGAACTTTCACCTGCACCCATCCACCTTTCTCCCTACTATGGTACAGGCTCAGCATCAGCCAAAGTTTCTGTAGAAACAAAGAACTACTGGCAGGGAGCAGCTAGTCAGGTGATTCAAGGCTCCACAGCAAGGGATCTATGTCTACTGGGCTTCTTGTACCCACTGCTGGAGACCCACATGAGTCTTCCAGGTCCAGGTGTTAGCCTCTGGCGAGGAAGACATTCCTTGTCTAAGGCAGACACTGGCCATGCAGGAGGAAACACATGAAGCAAACTAGAACCCTGGGTGCCAGGACTCTCCAGGCATCTGGGGAGGACTGGCTCACGTGGGCAGCTTTTCTTGGAAATGTAGCACTTCAGCTTTAGGTTCTGTGGGTTCTACTGGGGTAGAGGAGTCAGACTTGTCTCCAGCGCACACTTGACTTGAATGGAGAACTGGATCTCAGAATTCCAGGCCATCTCAAGTTCCTCTAAATAGATGCATGTGGTTCACAGAGGCTCAGAAATCAGAGCTGGGCAAGAAGACTTAGGAATATAATCCTTCAATACTAATTATATTTCTGCCTCCTACATCGACCACATCAAAATTTATAACGCAATTGCAAATCAGGCTGATACCATAGAGTTTATAATCAGTTTGCTAATGTCATTCTAGTGTAGTTGGTTTGCTTGCAAATGCGAACAACCCATTTTTAGTTATTCCATTCCTTCCACCGGTCTATTCATTCTACAGGAATATGGCTCTTTAGTGTGCAATGTTTTATGGTGGTCCCGAATCACAGTCCTGCTCACTTTTGATTCCTTTTTGAATCACAACTTCAGACAGTCACAGATCCAGAACCAGTTGTATCGAAACAAACACTCTCACCGATCTCTTCTCCCCATTCAGGGCACACACATGCTTCAACCGACTGGATCTTCCACCGTATCCCTCGTACTCCATGTTGTATGAAAAGCTGTTAACAGCAGTAGAGGAAACCAGCACCTTTGGACTTGAGTGAGGACATGGAACCTCGCCTGACATTTTCCTGGCCAGTGACATCACCCTTCCTGGGATGATCCCCTTTTCCCTTTCCCTTAATCAACTCTCCTTTGATTTTGGTATTCCATGATTTTTATTTTCAAACCAAATCAGGATTGACAAAAGCTGTGCATGAAGAACTGCCTTCTTCTAAGATCTAACCTTCAGGCTTCTCTCCTCTGTTTTCAATGAACTGCTAGCCTGTATGCAATATTAAAAAAACAGCTGTCTCAAGGTCTGTGTATATCTCCACATACCTCCATTACTAACAATGAAATATGAATGCAAGTTAAGCTACACTTGACCAAATGGTAATAAATGTTTACTTCCATTTCTATCATTTAAGGGAAAATGTGAGCATTAAGCACTCCAAGCTTTTATATGCCCATGTCTTCTGAGCAGAGCCACCATTTTTTATAATTTCTAACAACCAACTCCAGAATTAGGAGCTGATCAACTCTTTGTTTTCCTCTTTATCTACTTTTCCCTGCGCATAATATCCATCCAAAGGACAACAGTGGCAAAGCTGAAATTTTTATACATTCAACTCATGATTCACATGTGGCATCAGTCCCATCAGCCGGAACTAGCCTAGACACACGGTGCAAATATGACACTCCCAATGATTAACAACAGCAAGAAAACACCTGCTGCTATGCGATGCAATGCATCCCAATGGTTGCGGGGATTGTGGGCTCAACTCAAGAGAAGTTTAGGAGGGAGAGCATTGCTAGTGAATACTCACACCACAAGAAGGACAAACTTGTGCACATGTCCAAGAAAGAAACCTTCTTGATTGATGTAGCATGAAGGATGAGGCTTCAGCCCCCATTGTCTTGTGTAGAATGTGGCAATGCCAACTGGAGAAAGGGAAGAAGGACATATTATCTTGGTTTGAATCCCTGAGTTCTGTACTGTTCTATTTTGTTTAGTCTAGCCACAGTTCTTCATAAAGGAAAACAAAATGTGTAGATGATACCATGACTTTTGTTAAAGCCATGACTTTTGTTTGCTTGGCAGACAAACCCTTCTTTTTTTAAACTTTGATATTGGTTTTTTTCACGTTTTCTTTTTTCCTTTTCCTTTCTTAATCATGGAGTTCAAGTTCCTTTACATTCGACTGTCCATCGGGACCACACTAGGAAGCTGCAAAGAGTGATGGTGCTTGTTAGGGATCAAGGGCAACACAGTACTTCTCCTTCACCCATAGTAATCCTCCTGGGGCAGAAACATAGCACCCCAAAGGCACGTTGATTTGTGTCAAAATCAATATCCAATTTCTTTTAGCATTCAGTGAAAATATATCTCAGAAAACTTCAGGTTGTCAGAAAAACAGTTGCAGGCTCCAAAGACAGCCTAACCTCTCAATTACATTTGAAATAAACCCAACCATAATGGTCATTTGCTATTTTTCTAACGTTGTTATCCATGTTGTCTGAAATAGGTCATAAATGAAAGTGTTTTTCTTCACTGGGAAAAAGAAGAGCTCAAGAGACCCGACTATTTAAATGTCACATTATTGTTTTCCATAGTAAAACAAGGGAGAAATGTAAGACGAAGTGAATTTCCTATGAAGCCAGGCCTAGTGGCTCATTATACCAGTTTGTGTCTGGACAGTGTGTTATTTGTGTTTCCTACACTCTAAAGCATTCCAGCCGGGAGCGGTGGCTCATGCCTGTAATCCCAACACTTGGGGAGGCCAAGATGGGGAGATCACTTGAGGTCAGGAGTTTGAGACAAGTCTGACCAACATGGTGAAAGCCCATCTCTACTAAAAATGCAAAAATTAGCCAGGTGTGATGGCACACGCCGGTAGTCCCAGCTACTTGGGAGGCTGAGGAAGGAGAATCACTTGAACCCGAGAAGCAGAGATTGCAGTGAGCCAAGATTGTGCCACTGCACTCCAGCCTGGGTGACTGAGGGAGACTCCATCTCAAAAATAAATAAATAAAAATAGAAGCATTCTTTTAGTAGGAAGTATCTACAATGCCCAGCACCCCTTGCAGCAATGTGTCCGGTGTCAATCAAGGAGTATACATTATAGAAATTTAGCCTTTTATTGTCTAAAAAGAATTTACTGAGACAGGATGGAATGTGTAAGTTATATGATAAAGAATTTGAGGGATATGTAAAATTCAGTACACATTCAGCATCTGAAAAATAATGGATTCCAATGGAGCTATTATTTTATTTGTGAAATCAGAACATAAGGACTATGCAAATAATTGAACCATACCCTTATTCTAACTCTTGCAACAGCATCTCTAATATAGGGGCATCTTTTATCTTTAGAACTTGGTATTATACATATGTAAATACTCATTAATTCAAACAGTCTCTTTCTAGTACTTACATTATTTGTCAGGCATTAGAAAGGGAGAAAGCTGTTTACAAGATGGACCGGCTCCTGGAGAGCTTTACAATTTATATAAATAACGAATTAATCTATTAATTAGATTAATTAATATCTATTCTAACCATATACAAAAAGAATGCAGTATCTCAGAAATTATATATAGATAGGTAACTTTGGCATACATGATTTTTCAACTAACGTTTCCTTATCCACCAGCACTGCTGATGTCACAGCTCTAGATCTATCCCACAAAGCATAACAGGAACATTATTTCACAAAAATGCAAAATTTCATGAAGAAATGCTGATGTCACGGTCACCTGAAAGAAGATGAAGCTTGTAATACTTTATTGCAACCTTGCATAGAATCCTTAAGGAAGAAAAACAAAGAGAAGAGGAACACAGAAACAAGTTATGGAAATTCATGTTTACCTTTATTTATAAGGCTGATGTTTAAATTATATATAATTTTTCATTCAATGTGCATATGAAATGAAATAGCTATAGAACTAAATTTCACTTACGTGGAGGTGTAAACCACCCTAAATTGTATAGTTCGGCAGACAGATCTATTTGTTACCACCTGTAATTTTTTTTTAAGCATGAGTTTTCTCCATGGAGGCAAATTGCAAAATTAATCACTTATAAATTTATAAGCCACAATCTCCCTAAAACAAGATCTTTTAGATTTGGTTTTAGTAAGAGTGTAACACCTTTAATCAGGGGACAAACAAGAGCAATAAATAAGAGAAGATTTATGTTACAACCTTCGAAAAATGCTTTTAAAAATCTATAGAGTGTTATAATAATAATTCCATGGATATCACAAATGTTTTATTCTGCAGTGTGAAGATGATAATCCTAAAAATGGAAATTGACTCTGTGGGGTCAGGAGAAGTACTCTAAATCTACTGAACTCTTTGTAATTTCTTATGTATATAAATTACTGGAGGTTGTGAAGATGCCTAGAGAGTGGTGAAAAAATTAAGAAAAAGAGACATATGATTTGGCGGAGCAAACGTTAAACATGCAAGACCTAAATTTTCTTTTAATACATGACCATATGTCCTTGAACAGTAAGTATATTTGTGTGGCAAGCCAATGGCTGAGTTTTCCAGGATAGTTTTAATATTACATCCATCATATTGTCAGTCCATGTGTCAAACCATGTGTCCAAAATTTGGGTTCAGAAATTTCTCAATTACCACAAATATTTTCCCAGTCAAGATGAAACACTTTCAAATGAAAGTAGTTAGAACTTTACATAACAAATGTGGTGCTTTATTATTATTATTATTATTATTATTATTATTACATACTTCAGTGTTCATTATTAAAACTACTGCAATACTATATCATAAAAATCTGGGATGGATGTTCCAGCCATCATAAATGGTCCAAAAGAGAAAGTGTTATTTTCCTGTTAGCGACACGTAGTCCCTTTGTTCTAGTAGAAAAAAAGGTGCCTAGAGGTAGTATATAGAGTAAATATTGTTCCTTTAGCCTACTTCCTGCAGCTTCCAATTTATCTAAGGAAATGTCTACAACAATTTTGTTCAAAAGTCTGTTCTAGTCAATAGCAGGAGAAGTCCACGTTACTGGGCTGATTTTGCTTACATCAACAAGAGAAATGTCACGTGATACTCAGGCCGCGCTTTCTCTTCCATCACACCATCTTCAAGGAATGTCAATAAACTCACTTTGGTATGGCATTGTGTATGCTCCTTATTGCAAACGGAAGTCTAGGACAACACATAACAATCTGTATCCTGCCTTATGCTCTCGCTGGATGTAAGCAGTAAAACAACACAGAAGGCTACCAGCTGCTATGATTTTTTTAAAGTCCCAAGAAAAAAATTATCTATCAAAAAAGCATAATATGTGCTCACAAATTCATGAATAAAGAGGAGAGCTTTTGTAGCAAGTTCCTTGTGTTTACCTATAAGAACCCTAAACAAACCACATGGGCAGCAATTTTTTAAGTTCCCTTTGTGTAAACCAGTTGTGCACTGGTTTATATACATTCCTAGCTATGGAGATGCTTCTTTGAAAGCTTCAGGCTACAGCCTAACACCCAGTGTCATCCCAGGACAAGGGTTACCACTAGGCAACCATATTGTGTCCTATGGCTCATATCACAGACTCCCAAGATGGAAACAGCATGATCTCCTTCCAAGCCTCTAAAAGACAAACCATGTGGCTCTTACTGGGTGGTTAGAAGCTGATTTATTCTTTAGAAAGAAAATATTCTATTATTAGAAAAAGTGTGGGGAGGACTGGGAGAAGGAAAAACCTGACGGACTGATTTGGAGACAGAGAGGCGTCTTATATTGCATTTTTCTTTTATTATTATTATGATTATGATGATGATGATGATGATGATGATGAGACGGAGCTTTGCTCTTGTTGGCCAGGCTGGAGTGCAATGGTGCAATCTCGGCTCGTTGCAACCTCTGCCTCCCAGGTTCAAGCAATTCTCCTGTCTCAGCCTTCCAAGTAGCTGGGATTACAGGCATGCATCACCACGCTCGGCTAATTTTGTATTTTTAGTAGAGACGGGTTTTCTCCATATTGGTCAGGCTGGTCTCGAACTCCTGACCTTAGGTGATCCACCCGCCTTGGCCTCCCAAAGTACTGGGATTACAGACATGAGCCACCACGCCCGGCTGATACTGCGTTTTTTCTACACCTCCTGGGCTGACTTCAGATTTATTCTAACTGAAAATCACTTTTCTCCTAAGGCATAAAGAGAAAATCTGAACTAGATCATCACTTATAGTGAGGCGTATAGTATTCTGCTTTAATCTTACTCTGAAATCAAGATTGGACTTCAAGTCTCCTGATTTCTTTTAATTTATTTATTTATTGGCTTATTTGTTTGTTTGTTTGTTTATTTTGAGACTGAGTTTCACTGTTGTTGCCCAGGCCAGAATGCAATCGCATGATCTTGGCTCACTACAGCCTCCCCTCCCGGGTTCAAGCAATTCTCCTGACTCAGCCTCCCAAGTATCTGGGATTACAGGTGTGCACCACCATGCCCAGCTATGTCAGGCGAAACCCCATCTCTGTCAGGCTGGTCTCAAACTCCTGATCTCAAGTGATCCACCTGCCTTGGCCTCGCAAAGTGCTGGGATTACAGGTGTGAGACACCGCACTCGGCCAGGTCTCCTGATTTCTATGGCCAAACTTTTCCAATTAATATGCTGACAGCTCATTAATTATGTACTGTAGGGGGGAAAGTGACACACATAGCTTGTGCTCGAGACACAGTTTAGAGGATGGCTCTCTACGAGAATAAGTGAAGGGAGTTATGGAGGATCAGGCTAACCTTTATCAGCGCTGCAGGAATTACATATCACATTTATGACTGGGAATAGACTTAGACACTTTTGTCCAACAGGTTTACCTTGGAGATCTGAGAATAGAATAGTTGATGTCAAGGTCACTGAGTTTTATCTTGAAGACTACTGCCTTGTCACAAAATATCCTGTGGGGTCCTGGGCTCCTGGACCTGGCATAACTGTTCAAAAATGTGCCAGGAGCATGAGGTATGCAGAAGAGATGGAAGCTCAAAGAGTACAACTGGATGCCAAGAATCCACGGTCAGTGTGCAGTCACCAAAGAAGGATTTGGGCTGCTGGTTCCCACAGCCCCTCTGTGCGAGTTTGCTAAGGCTGCCAGAACAAAGAACCCCAAGTTGGGTGGCTTAAACAAGGCTAGTAGTTTGAGATCAAGGAGTCGGGGGCTGGTTTCTTCTGTGGCTGTGAGAAAGCATCTGTTCCACCCCACTCTCCTAGTTTCCAGTGGTTTTCTTGCAGTATTTGGCATTCCTTGGCTTGTAGATCTCTGCCTTCATCTTTGTGTGACTCTGTGTGTGTGTGTGTGTGTGTGTGTGTGTCTGTCCACATTTTTCCTTTTTATGAGGACACCATCATATTGGATTAGGGCTAACCCTAATGACCTCACTTTAACTTGATTAGTTCTGTAAAGACCTTACCTCCAAATAAGGAAATAGAATCACATTTGAGGTACTGGGTGAAGTTACGGCTACATTATATCTTTTTTGGAGGATGTGATTCAATCTGTAACATCCTCCTTCCCTAAGAGCCTCCAGCAGTAATAGGAATAGTCATAAATTCTGACATGCCTTTTATGTATCATCTTATGAAATAGCTACCTTTATAGCCCTCTTTTAAGCTGAAAAAGAAAAAAAAGCATAGAGAAGTTAACTAACTTGCCCAAAGACACACAGTTAGTAAACAACATAGCCAAGATTTGAGAACAAGGAGCCAGCTCCAGGGCCCGAGCACTCAACCACACACCATCTCATTCAAGTAACCATTTATTGAATACTTGTTACACGTTGGGTCTTGTGCCAGATACAGGGGTCAGTGGCAGTCCTTGCCCTCAGGGAGCTCATGGTCTAACAATAAAATGATGCATCCTTCTCCTCCAGTTGAGATTTGGCTTCTGATTCCAGTGTGAGTAGTCTCCCTGACCCAACTCGCCAACCCTGGCTCACAATATGATGCCATTAAAAATTAATAAGCAATGTGCTACAGGAAAAGGGAACAAGAGCAATTGTCTCTGCTGGTGAGGAAGGATGGGCAGTAATGAACTCAGATGGAGACAGAATTTGAACATGTATAAAAATGGGAAAAATAATTTAAATGTATTATATCAGAAAGAGGGAAACGGTTTTTTCTGAAACAGTAAACAGAGAAATGAGCAGAGGTGACTCAATCAGCCTAAGAACCTTCATATCTTTAAAAGCTGGGAGAATACAGCTACAAAGAGATTTTTTAAATATCTGGAACTTCTGATTGAATTAGCATTAAAACTTGTTCAGATTAGAATTAATTTGTTCAAATAATTGGGCAAGTTATATATGCCCAAGAACTTGTATTTCTTTCCATTTTATTCCAAAGAGCACATCCTATAGAGTCTTCTTTTTTTCTTACACAGTTGTTATATAATCCCTATTACTTTTTAAATGTAATAAAAATTGGGTCCTGGCTTTTATCCTGTCCAGAATTTTATATTCACTCATAAAAAGAGCTTCTTCCCTTTTTCCAACCTTATTTCTTCAGTAGGAAAAATTAAATGACAACAGGAAGTAACTCTTTTCTAAGATTGTGGTGGATCACATAAAAGGGCCTCAATTCTTCAGCCCCCCTGAAGCCACACCCTTTACCCTGTAACTTTGCAGTCACCTCCACCTGTGGTTGGACATTCTGACTCATTCCCTGAACCACCCACCCAGTGTAACACAAGCAGAGGCATGTAAAGTACTTGCACGGCTGAGCTTGCCCTCTCTCTCTTGTTGCTGTGCTATCACCATGAGAGCAGGCCTGGAATAAGAGGAGAATGAGAGATGTCGGGGGCCAAACTGAGCCAGGCTAGATCAACCAACAGCCAGCTGACCACCAGGTACTTCAGCAAACCCAGCCAGGATCATTAGAGCCACCCAGCCAACCTCCAGCTGACCCCGGAGATATCAACACTGAAAGTGTATGGTTAAATACCAATGATATTTTGTGATCACTGTACTTTTTTGTGGCAATAAATAATAGACTCAAAGACCATTCGGCATTCTTTCCTTTTTAGGATAACTTTTGAGAAGAAACACTGAGAGTTTAACCTTAGGAGTGCATTCACTATGCATGGTAGCTACTCTTTAGTTTAAATTGACAATGGCCAAGTCTGGTGGCTCACACCTGTAATCCCAACTACTCAGGAGGCTAAGGCAGGAGGACTGCTTGAGGCTCAGAGCTTGAGACCAGCCTAGGCAACATAGTGAGACCCTGTCTCAAAAAAATAATAATTAATCCATTAATAATGAGACTGTAGAGAAAAGAGAAATTGGCATGTTGGCATAACTTTTCCGAATATAATTTGATGATATGTATCAAGAGTTTTAAAATATCAAGGGCCCAAGTTATGGTTCAAAATTGCATCTTGCTGGTGGATCCGGAGAAGAGGCCTTTCATTCAGGTCAGACACTAAACTGTTCTCAGGTACTCTTCCCATCCCATCATCAGTAACACTCTGTGTTTATCCAGGATTAGAACTCCTATGTAGACAGCAGGAACTAAAGGAAAATTATACTGTATCACATGTTCCAAAAGATGAAGGCCCATACACAAATTCTGCAGAGGAGAGTAGGAGAAAGAAGAACCCTAGTGGCAAAGCATTTATTCATTCAATTTATCAATAAATGTTTATTGAACATCAACACTGTGCTGGACGTTGTTTTAGGCACTTGGGTTGCATCAGTAAGCAAAACAAAGAATAAGTAAATAATATAGTATGTTGAGAGGTGATAAGTGTGATGGGGAAAAAGGAAAGGAAATGAAGAGAAAGGGAACAGGGTTGAAATAAAAGAGATTAGAAATATAAAAAGAATTTTTAGTGACGGTGCTGACAAAAGATGATGTTTGGGCAAAATCTTCAGAGATGAGGGAATGAGTGCTGACACTCTCTGGAGGAAGAGTGGCTTAGTCAAAGGCTACAGCAAATGCAAATGCCTTTGAAACTGAAGCATTTCTGGTCAAGCCTGTGGTGGCTTGTAGTTTTCATGTAGTTTTTCAGAAAAGCCATCAGTAAAGGTAGAAGGCAATACTTCCTCAGTTCCACTGAGGTTCACTTAGATGAATACTTACCAGATTCTCCAATTGGTCTGTACTCACCCACCTGCTATTCAGATGTAGGAGTCCAGGTGTCCAAATGGGTTGAACTAAAACACACACACACACACACACACACACACACAGAGTTCCTTAGCAAAAGCTAGGTCTAATTTACTCACTGAAGGACAAATAATTCTGGAAAGTATGACAAACATCACAGAACAAGAAAAAGAATCAGCACCCTGAAGACTCAAAGGAAGAGTTCATCCCTGAAGATGACTCACTACCAGCAACAATTGAAATTATTTAAAAATTTCTAATTGGGCCAGGTGTAGTGGCTCATGCCTGTGGCCCTAGCACTTTGGGAGGCCAAGGCAGGAGGATTGCTTGAGGCCAGGAGTTCAAGAACAGCCTGGGCAACATAGCAAGACCCTATCTCTCCTAAAAAAAAAAAAAATTTAATTAATTAGCCAGATGTGGTGGTACACACCTGTAGTCCCAGCTACTGAGAAGACTGAGGTGGGAAGATTCCTTGAGCCTGGGAGTTCAAAGCTGCAGTGAGCTATGATCATGCCACTGCACTCCAGCCTGGGCAACAGAGCAAGACTCTGGCTCAAAAAATATATATATTTTCTAATTGGCATTCTGAATATCAGCTAGCTAGAAGATATGATCCCTAAGAAATAGAAGCAAAATACATAAAAAGAAAGCTGAATTGACTGAAAAATAAACCGAAACAAAAAAACAAGCAAACAATAGCAGACTTCCAATTAAGATGGAGCACTAAGTTAACTTGAAAACATCCACCACCCTCATGTTCGAAATGTGTGAAAAAGATGGTGGCTGACGCCTGTAATCCCTGCACTTTGGGATCCTGAGGTGGGCTGATCATGAGATCAGGAGTTCCAGACCAGTCTGGCCAACATAGTGAAACCCCATCTCTACTAAAAATACAAAAAATTAGCTGGGTGTGGTGGTGTGTGCCTGTAATCCAAGCTACTTGGGAGGCTAAGACAGGAGAATCACATGAACCCAGGAGGTGGAGGTTGCAATGAGCCAAGATTGTGCCATTGCACTCCAGCCTGGGTGACAGTGAGAGACTCTGTCTCCAAAAAAAAAAAAAAAACAGGGAGGCCAGGCGTGGTGGCTCATGTCTATAATCCTAGCACACTTTGGGAGGCCAAGGCAGGTGGATTGCCTGAAGTCAGGAGTTTGAGACCAGCGTGGCCAACATGGCGAAACCCTGTCTCTACTAAAAATATAAAAATTAGCCAGGCTTAGTGGCAGGCACCTGTAATCACAGCTACTCAGGAGACTGAGGCAGGAGAATCACTGGAACCCAGGAGGCAGAGGCTGCAGTGAGCCAAGATCGTGCCACTGCACTCCAGCCTGGGCGACAGAGCAAGACTCCATCTCAAAAAAAAAAAAAAAAAAAAAAATTGTTTTTAATGTAATATACAGTGAAGCTAAGAAGCTAGAAATAAAAAGAAAACCTATAGCTACAGTGATTAGTGAGAATTAGTTAAACACTTTAAGGACATGGATTTTCTTCTGTGTCAGGACTTGAGCCCTCAGTCTTCTTGTAGAGCAAGGAACTGAAAATGAACTCTTGGCATTGAACCTAAAATTGGGGAAGTGCTGACCTCTTCATGAGTAAAAACCTCCTCTGCTGGCACAGAGTCCTAGCAGGCAATAAGTTGCTTGATGGAGGAAGTGGTGTGAACCACAGATCCTGAATCCTGACTCATGGCTCATGACAGTGCAGAACACAAATTCACATCATCCAAATGCTTCAGAACCCCCAAGCTCCACTGAGAAATTAAGCCAGAGATTTGTCTCCCAATCAACAAACTCTGTAGTCAGGACAGAGGCCATTTAGAAACCACATCATAGAGATTCTTTCCTAACTCAGACCCTATTTGGAACCTTTAAAAATACAAAATTATAGTTAAAATAGGAGCTCATCATCAAGAAAGTATAAAATATATGAGGAACTCTATCACTAGGAAAGAAAATTCACAGATGGAATGAGCCAATGGAACTTGAAATAGTACTGCCCTCTAAAAAAGCCATAACATAAGTACTTTTAAAGGTCCAAATTGATAAAGAAAGATTCAAATATATGAATCAGGGATGAAAGATTATAAACCATAAAAAGGCAGGTTTGAGAAGAACAGTTTTCTGTTGCCCAAGCTGGAGTGCAGTGGCGTGATATCCGCTCACTGCAACCTCTACCTCCTGGGTTCAAGCAATTCTCCTGCCTCGGCCTCCCGAGTAGCTGGGATTACAAGCGCCCATCACCATGCCCAGCTAATTATTTTGTATTTGTAGTAGAGATAGGGTTTCACCACGTTGACTAGGCTGGTCTCGAACTCCTGACCTCAAGCCATCTGCCCACCTCGGCCTCCCAAAGTGTTGGGATTACAGGCATGAGCCACCATGCTCGACCTCCTTTTTTGTTTGTTTGTTTGCTAGAACAAACCCCTTGAAACCTGTAAGTATTTAACAGGAATGAGAATGTTGGCAGCTTACAGCACTTGAAAGACCTAGCTTCTAAAATAAGTGAATCTATATTTTTCATATATATGTATTTATAAAGTGTACTTTTATTATAATTGTATGTTTAAAAATATTGCCCAGTTGATTTTTTTAGATTAAACTTCCATGAGATTGACCTAAGAAAACTGATTTTCTACCCTAAAATTTTTTTTCAAAAAGTTGGTATGTAAGTGCCAGGCGCGGTGGCTCACGCCTGTAATTCCAGCACTTTGGGAGCCTGAGGCAGGTGGGTCACCTGAGGTCAGGCGAGACCAGCCTGGCCAACACGGCGAAACCCCATCTCTACCAAAAATACAAAAATTAGCTGAGCATGATGGTGAGCACCTGTAATCTCAGCTACTCAGGAGGCTGAGGCAGGAGAATCGCTTGAACCCGAGAGGCAGAGGTTGCAGTGAGCCGAGACTGCACCACTAAACTCCAGCCTGGGCGACAAGGCAAGACTGTGGCTCAAAAATAAATAAATACATAAAATAAATATGTAATTCAAATTTGTTGTTATAGGAATTATCTGTTTCATTGGTATAGCAACATTTATATATATGTATTTATATATAATAATAATTAGCAAACCAAATCATATTTTTATATATATCATATATACACTATATATAGTACAATACTTATAATTTGGTTTGTTAATTACTATTACTAATCTTTGTCAAGTTTATAAGTAAAATTTTTTGTATTTCTAATTCAATAAGTCACATATTTTGAGTCTATATTATTATGTACATATAAGTTAATGATGGTTAGGTCTCTTTGGTGGCTTGTATCTTTTACAAAGATTTAATGGCCTTCTCAATCTCTAACAATGCTCATCTAAAATTCTATTTCCTTGGTTATTAAGAGTTATTAAGGGTACACATACCACCTACTGTCTAGATACCCATCAAACCTTGTGCCCAACATACAGAGAATATACATTCTTCCCTAGTTCAAGAAACATTTGCAAAAGAGAAAAAAAATTACATTCAGGATAAAAACAATATCTCAATAAATGCCAAAGAACTAATATTCCACATCCTCTCACCACAATACAATAGAACTAGAAGATAATAGTTTAAAAATTACTAACTGTAGAATAATAACAAAACACTAGGTATTCATAATTCATGGATACAGCTGAAACATCTTCTTACGTATTCAATTATCTAATGCACATCTCTATTCAGTGGGCTAATTGACATATCAAACTTGTATCAGTTAGGGCTTTGATCTGGAAAGGAGAGCCACTGTGAATGCTATGGAATAAGGATTTAGTATAGGGGTAAGCCCGATGCTGTTGTGGAACTGGTGAATTAATATGGAAGCTTTAGCATCTGACGGTGGATCTGAATCAGGAATGGAAGCCAGATATAAAGCAAGAGAGAACTAAGACAATTGAATCTTACAAGGATAAACTAAACCCAAGAGGGAAAAAAAAAACAGAAGCCCTTCTGTTTCTCACTGCCTCCAACCTCAAAAGTGTGAGTAACCTGCTGAAAACGTTGTCTCTTCTCATCACGAAGCTGCGCGCATACCTGACCCAGGACTCAGAGAAACTGCATGAGGAGATCCTTCTCTCAAACCCCTCATCTAACCCACCAGCAATTCCTGTTGGCCCTCCCATGAAATAATTTCTATTGCTTTTTACCAATTACATTGCCACTTCCCTAATCCAAGCCACAATAATTTCTCACCAATGTTGTCACCATAGTCTCTTATCTGGCCTTACTACTTTGAATTTTGCCACCCTCCGCCTATCCTCCACAGTATAGTCAGGCTAATCCTTCTAATATGTGTTAAATCATGCAGCTGTCCAGCTCAAACCCGTCAACGGCTTCCCATCAGCTCATAAATTCCTGCATGGCCTGCCCCGGCTACCGTCCTTTCTCCAGGCCAACACCCCAGCCACCTTTTCACCGGAGAGCCTTTACATCGTGATTTCCTCTGGGTGGGTTCCTCTTCCCCTGGACTCTACGTGGCTCTCTTGCTCACTTCACTTAGGACTCGCCTTACACGTGCCTGCCCAATATATCTGAAGTACTGCCTCCAGCCTCTTCCCATTTCCTTTTCTTGCTTCCTGTTTTTCCATACTGCTTATCTCTAAATTATATTCTGTATCTATTTGTTTATTGGGTGTCTCCTCTATAAGAACGTAAACTCTAAGGAAGCAGGACTATTGTTTTGTTTACCATTACAGTGCCAAGGCCTAGAACAGTTCCTGGCTCTGAGGACACATTCACCAGCTATTTCTTGAGTAAATGGTTGAATTAATTTTATACAGAGCATAAAAAATAAATGACAAGTTAACTAATTCATATTATAAAGTCAGTATAACTATAATATCAAAACTGGAGAAACTAGGCATAAGAAAATAAAACTATAAGTCAAACTCTTCTTTAAAAAATGATGTCAGCTGGACGTGGTGACTCACACCTGTAATCCCAGTACTTTGGGAGGCCAAGGTGAGTGGATCACGAGGTCAAGAGATTGAGACCATCCTGGCCCACCCACATGGTGAAACCCTGTCTCTACTAAAACTACAAAAATTAGTTGGGCATGGTGGCATGCACCTGTAGTCCCAGCTACTCGGGAGGCTGAGACAGGAGAATCACTTGAACCCGGGAGGCGGAGGTTGCAGTGAACCGAGATTATGTCACTGCACTCTAGCCTGGTGACAGAGCGAGATTCTGTGTCCAAAAAAAAAAAAAAAAAAAAAAAAGGTTGAATTAATACAATTCAGTGCAATCCCAACCAAAATCCAAGTAGGATTTTTGTAGAAATTGACAAAATGCTTGTTTTTGAAAATTCAAAGAACCTAGAAAAGCCATAAAAATCTTAAAAAGAAAAACAAAGTTAGAAGACTGAATGTACTGACTTCAAGACTTATTGTAAAGCTACTGTGATCAAGACAGTGAAAATAAATCAGTGGAACAGTCTAGAGCAGCACTTCTTAATAGAATTTTCTGAGATTATGGAAATGTTCTATTCTTACACTATCCATCACGATAACCATTAGTTACATAAAGCTATTGGGCACTTGAAATGTGGCTAGTGTGACTGAAGAACTGAATTTTTAATTTAATTTTAATGAATTTAAATCTAATTTAAATAGTCACATGTAGCTAGTGGCTACCATATTGAACAGTACAGGAATAGACAGTCCCATAGCAGAGCTATAAATACATGGTAAAATGGTTTATAACCAAGGTGCCAAAGCATTTTCTTATAAAAAGGAAAACTTCTTCAACAAATGGTGCTGAAAAACTGAATAGTGATGTTTAAAAAAAAAAAAAAAAGAACAAAGCAACTATCTCACACCGTATGCAAAAATTAACTTGAGATGGATCCTACACATAAGCCTAAAAGCTAGAACTAGAAAGCATACAGGACATCTTTACAAGCATGGAGTAGACTAATATTCCCTGGAAAGCACATAGAAAGCACTATCATGAAATTACAAATCGATAAACATTATTAAAATTTAAACCTTCTGCTCATCCAAAGATGCTGTTAAGAAAAATGGATGCACAGACTGGATGTATCTAGCAACATACTAGATGAGAATATTTACAACACACAGATCTTCCAAAAGATTTACAGATTGAATATATAAACAATTCAGAAAAAAAAAATTTTAACTGAGCAAACGTCTTGAACACATACCTCATGAAAAAGATATACAAATAGCTAATAAGCACATGAGAAAGTACTCAACAGCATTAGTCATCAGGGAAATACAAATTAAAACAATAATATGGGGCCATTATACACTCACCAGAGTAGCTAAAATGTTAAAACTCAGAGAATTCTAAATATTGGCAAGGATCTGGAAGTCTCTACATTGCTGGTAAGAGTGTTAAATGTTATAATTGCTTTTCGAAACCCTTTTGCAGTCTCTTAAGAATATAATTATATAGCTACCCTATGACCCAGCAATTCCACTTCTAGGTATTTCCCAAGAGAGAGGAAAACATGTCCACACAAAGCTTAGTAGAAGAATTTTTGCTTTATTCATAATAGCTCAAAACTGGAAACAGTCCAGGTATCTATCAACAGGAGAATGGATAAATACCACGTGCATATATTCTGTTCTGTGCATAGAACAGAATACTACTCAGCAATAAGAAGGAACTTCTGATCTATACAACCACATGGACAAATCTTAAAAACATTATGCTGAGTAAACAAGATACAAATAGCACACTACATGGCATAGGCTAAACAATATTACTCAAAGTAATCAAAGCAATGTTTTAAAAGAATCCAACATTATGATGGAGTAGATTTTATCCAGGAATGCAAAGATGTTCACTACATGTTCAGATGAGAGGTAAAAAAAAAATAGTATCATCTTAATACATACTGGGAAAAATATTTTATGACATTCAATACCCATTCATGATTAATTTTTAAACTGCGGTAACCTGGCTGGGTGCAGTGGCTCACGCCTATAATCCCAGCACTTTGGGAGGCCGAGCTGAGAGTTTCACTTGAGCCTAGAAGTTTGAGACCAGCCTGGGCAACAAAGTGAGACCACATTTCTACAAAAAATATAAAAAATTAGCGAGGCATGGTGGCATGCACCTGTGGTCCCAGCTACATGGGAGGCTGAGGCAGGAGGATCACTTGAGCCTAGGAGGTCGATGAAGCCACAGTGAGCCTTAATCCCACCACTGCCCTCCATCCTGGGTGACAGAGTGAGACTCTGTCTCAAAAAAAGTTATATATATATATATAAATTATATATATATAATATATATATATAAATTATATATATATAATATATATATATAAATTATATATATATAATATATATATATAAATTATATATACACACACACATATATACAGACATACATATATATACATACATACATTAACCTAAGAATAGAAAAATATTTCCTAAACTTAATAAGTTATATCTCTCAAAAACCGTCACAATGGAGACCATTACTTATGCTGTCTCCATAGCCACTGCAGAATCGAGAAAGGCTGACCTTTCCTATCCTCTAATTTCCCAGGAGAAGATCATCAGAAACAACTTCTAAAGCATGCTTGTTCATCTTGTTTTCTAAACTGATGTCTTCAGACCTCAGAACTGTAAATAGTAGAAACTAATCCTAGAATCAACCCTGTGGTGTATTTTGTTCATTCTTATCTTCCAGAGCTCAAATTATTTACCTGAGAAGTTATGAGAGGAGATTCCATTCGCCTATGCGGCTGATGCTTCCTGAGACACTTAGACTCTTTTCATGATGTTGATGACAGTTGCAGGCCATCTGGGGCAGCCACTGCCATCACTCTGGCTACAGCAGAGATGCAGGCCGGGGCTGCAAGCTGCCTGGAGCTGGGGGGTGCTGGGGACAAGTGGGAGCCCCGCCTTTTCTGAGTTGGGACAAGGAGTTCCCTGGGTGCCACTGCAGCTGTCCAAACCATGGCTACAGACCCAGGTCTCCTGCTCCCCCAGCTGCAGCTGCCCAAGCTAAGGCTGCAAACCCATGCATCCCAGCACTCTTGGGGGTCCGGGAAGACCCCACCAGCCCTCACAAGCTCAGAAGTACCTGCTCCTACTGCCTGGCTTCTTCCTGCTGTCAGCATTCACCCCAATCTTGGAGCAAAGTCTGGGCAGAGCCCAGGCATGATGAATGGCAGCAGGAGGCAGACAGGTTCCTAGGTAGAAGAGGACAGGTCCCCAGTGAAGCCCCACCTTTCAGCCAGGGAAGGCCTGAAGCCTGGGGGCTGGGTTGCTGCCAGTCCTGCAGACTAGAGGGGAAACTACTGGTGCTTTTCCTGGGGAGGCCCATGGCTGCCCATGGACCAATCATCACTTCCCCACTCTGAGGCCCATAAAAGCCCCAGGCTCAACCAGAGCACAGGAGACTCCAGGACAACCAACTGCAGAGAGAAGCCACCCACCCCAGGGTCTCTTTCTCTCTGCTGAGGGCTGAATACTTGTGGGGACACCCAGGCTGCAGAAAGGAGCTACCCACAGAGGGTCTCTGAGCTGTTCTACTGCTCAACAAAACTCCTCTTTGTCTTGCTCACCTTTCACTTACCTGCATACCTCATTCTTGCTGGTTGCAGGACAAGAACTTGGGATCCACCAGATGGCAGAGTTAAAGAGCTGTTACACAAACAGGGCTGAAACATTTCCCTTGCTCACCACGTTGTGGATGAAGAAGAGAGAAGAGCTGCAGCCTTTTGGGGAGCCCAGACCTGGGAGCTCCCTGAGCCAGGGCTGTGACTCCCTCTTTGGGGTCCTGCAGTGCCTGGCATCTTTAGGCTTCCAGGCACCACTGTGTTCCTCAGTGCCACCTGGGGAAGCTATTTGCAGTACACCTGGTCCAGCCACAGCCTTGCAGAGAGTGAGCACCTGTGCCAGCACCTGGAGCTGCCCACCCAGCTGCAGCAGCCGGCATGTCTGACTGTGCAGTGGCCGGACCCCACATTGGCTCACACCCTCCTTGCCACTCCACACCTGACTCTCCCTTGGCAGAGGTGGGATCCAGGCTGGTAGCATGAGCCAATCACAGCCTGCCAGGCTGAGTGGGTGGAATGAGCCCAGTGGTCCCAAGAAAAACTCAGGCAAAGGCACCACTGACCAGAGGTTTCAGGCCAGAAAAGTGACACCCCAAAGACCTATGACAATGTCATTGCCTCATGCTCAAAGATTCCTATAGTAATTTACATAACAATAAATAAAAACCCCAAACATTACAGACAGTAAAATACCAGCAATATTACATTTTCAACCAATTCAAAGTGTTCCACGTTTTCTTTCTTCAGCCAACATGCTCTCCTTTTAGCACTTTCACTGTAAAACACAAAATTGCAGAGACGTTCCCTCAGTCCATGAAAATGTTTCTTATACTTTTCATTAACTCTTCTACATGTATTAAGATATTTTGGTTTCTTAATCAGTAAACATATCAGAAGTCATGTATCACATTTTAACCTGGGAACTGAGTCACACATTTATCAGTTTTTCAAAGTTGATAGATGTTGGTTTATCATTTCACTGGATTCTACAACATTCTCCAAACAGCTGACATGTAACATGGTGTAGCTACTTCACTACTTAACCTCCCAGATCCTCATGCCTTCAAATCATGACCCTCAAATGTTTGTGGATTTTTGTTTAGTTTCACAACAGATCTCCTCACCAGAATTGCTGGGTATAATTTTGATAGAACAACTGTCATTCTTTCAAATGCTCTCCGTTGTTGTTGTTGTTGTTGTTATTTTTGAGACGGAGTCTCACTCTGTCAACAGGCTGGAGTGCAGTGGCACGATCTCAGCTCACTGCAACCTCCGCCTCCCAGGTTCAAGTGATTCTCCTGCCTCAGCCTCCCAACTAGCTGGGACTACAGGCACCCGCCACCATGCCCAGCTAATTTTTGTATTTTTAGTAGAGATGGGGTTTCACCACGTTGGCCAGGATGGTCTCGATCTCTTGACCTCGTGATCCACTTGCCTCAGTCTCCCAAAATGCTAGAATTACAGGCGTGAACCACCACACCCGACCGTTCTCTGTTTTTAGAAAGGCTAAATGGCAAGGAAAAAAAGAGAGGAGATGACCAATGTTAGCTGTCTCTTTCTTACCTGAATTCTAAAAAATAGTTATGAAAGATAATAGTCCAGACTTACATTTGACCTAAATACTAATTTTGGCAGGAGAATGAGAAGTACAAATCAACTTTCTTTCTCTGACAGCAGATATCAAAGGAAATAATGTTTTTTAGCTTAACTACTGATAGGCATACTTATCCTTGAAGGGCTTAGATCTGTAACTTGCACATAATTTCCCAGAACAGTACTCTGTTCTTTAAAAACAACAGAGGTTTGGACATAAGGCAAACTTCAACTTGAATTGATGTGGGGCAGAGAGGTTGTGACTTAAGCCCCCAACAATAAATGGAGGGGTAGAGAGTAACTAGGTGGGTGTGAGTTGTGTTTAAAATAATCACAGTCCATGCCTGCCTGGCTGGACTGTGGAGTACTTACGTTAAAAACAATTTTTTTTATTTTTTTTTTACTTCTGCAATAAAAGTAATATGTAATCTTTTAAGGAAATTTGGAGAGTACAGAAAATAAAAGAAAATTACTCAACAAAGTACAGTAAAAATGATTTCAAATCATTCTTTTTTAGAGTTTTTTTGTAAAACCAATATTGTCCAGTGTTCTTAAATCCCTTTAAAAGTATTGCATAATGGCCAGGCGCTGTGGCTCACGCCTGTAATCCCAGCACTTTGGGAGACCAAGGCAGGTGGATCACCTGATGTGGGAAGTTCAAGACCAACCTGACCAACATGGGGAAACCCAGTCTCTACTAAAAATACAAAATTAGCTAGGCATGGTGGCGCATACTTGTAATCCCAGCTACTTGGGAGGCTGAGGAAGGAGAATGACTTGAACCCAGAAGGCAGAGGTTGCGGTGAGCTGAGATCATGCCATTGCACTCCGACCTGGGCAACAAAAGAGAAACTCCATCTCAAAAAAAAGGTATTGCACAATAACCTATCAGGTAAATATATCAAAATTCATTTAACCATTATCTTACTCAGATAGTAAGAGTGTTGCATATTCAACTCAACCACATCTATTCATCAATATTTACGAAGTGTCACTTATGCACACTGAGGATATAGAATAAATGGTCCCTTCTGATCTAACTAGGAAGAAAGAAAGTATACACTTATAGTGCAATTTGATAAAGACAAACTCAGGTTGATATTAAAACAGGTGGGCCAGGTAAAATCTCTGATAGAATATCAGAACAACACAAGGAAACAAAAAGAATTTATGTTTTTATCTTTCCAGTCTTTCTCCCCATTATCACTAACAATGGGCATTGAATTACCCTAAAAATCTTCACCAATTTTATTGGCAAAACTGAAACCCATTTATATTTCTCAAGAAAATATAAATTAAATTTGAACATTTCATTATAAAAAAATATTCTATTTTCGTTGACCTCTTTCTAATATAGTGTTGGCACACCTCTTATTATGTGTTCTTCATTTAGGGTATGATTTTTGTCTATAATGTTTTTTGCAAATATATTTCCAGCTTGTTTGCCTTCTAATTTTGCATATAATGTTTTTTGATATGCAATAATTTTTTAATTATTAGGTAGTCAAATATTTTTCTTGGAGTTTTTTTCGACTGCTTTATTTCTTAGAAGTTACTTTTCGTTTCAGAAATCAGCTAATCGTCAAGGCCAGGCAAAGTGGCTAATGCCTGTAATTCCAGCACTTTGGGAGGCCAAGGAGGATGGATCATTTGAGACCAGGAGTTCACGATCAGCCTAGCCAACACGGCAAAATCCTGTCTCTACTAAAAATACGAAATTTAGCCAAGCATAGTGGCACACGCCTGTAATCCCAGCTACTCGGCAGGCTGAGGCAAGAGAACCCCTGCAATCCAGGAGGCAGAGGCTGCAGTGAGCCGGGATGGCACCACTCCACTCCAGTCTGGGCGACACTGAAACCCTGTCTCAAAAAAAAAAAGAGAAAAAGTCAGCTACTTGTTATATGTTATTTCTTTCTAGATTTTGTAGTTTTTGTTTTACATTTAATGATTTAGAAGATTTGGGGCTTCTTGTGGTTTCTTAAATACTATAACTCTATTTCAAAACTATTCTGTTATGTTGAGCTATCTTATTTCACACTGTATTTTAATATGTTAGGACAGTTCTCTCCTTACGACTTTCTTTTACAAAAATTTTCTAACTACACTTGTTTGGATATTCTTCATGATGAACTCTGAGATAATTTTAACACATTCCAAAAGACATATTTTTGAGACTTATTAGAATTTTGTTAAATATATTGATTTATTTCCAAAGAATCACAGAATCTAATCTTTTCATCTATGCACCTCTCTTGAAGTATTTGTTTATGTCTCTTAGAATAACTACGTTCTTTAAAATAAAATATAAGCTTTGTGCATTTTTTGTGAGGGTTACTTCTGCATGCTTTATTTTCATTTTATTGCAAATGGAATAGTTCCCCATTAGCTTTCATATCTCATTGTTATTATGTAGGAAAGCTATTGATTTATTTTTATTAAACCTAATTGTCTTTTAAAATGTATTAATTTTAATATTTTTCAGTTGATCCTTTTTTATGACATTTTACTTATTTATTTATTTTGTTTTATTTAAAAATGTTCTTTTTTGAGATGGGGTCTCACACTGTCACCCAGGCTGGAGTGCAGTGGCACTATCCTGGCTCACTGCAACCTATGCCTCCCAAGTTCAAGCGATTCTTCTGCCTCAGCCTCCTGAATAGCTGGAATTACAGATGCCTGCCACCACACCTGGCTAATTTTTGTATTTTTAGTAGAGACAGGGTTTCACCATGTTGGTCAGGCTGGTCTTGAACTCCTGACCTCAAGCAATCCACCCACCTCGGCCTCCCAAAATGGTGGGATTACAGGCATGAGCTATCACACCCAGCTTTTTTTTATTACATTTTAAAATAGCATTAATAGAAACAAGGTTTCACTATGTTGCCCAGGCTGGTTTCAAACTCCTAAGCTCAAGCAATCTTCCCACCTTGGCCTCCCAAAGTGTTAGGATTACAGGCATGAGCCAGGTCCAGTTTATTCTTTTGGATATTCTAGAAGTAGAATATAGAATTCTGTACGTTTAACAATTGTGACAATTCCTTCATGACTACTTAAATTCTTCCTTTCCAATATTAATGCCAGTGTAGTCTTACTGCACTATTTAGGTTCTCAACTGCCACACTGAATAGGAGTGGTGATAACACGTAGCTTTGCTGTGCCTCTGACTTCAACAATAATACTTCTGTAGATTTTTTTAGAGATGCATCTTCTTAAGTTTAGGAAATTCCTTTCTATTTTAATCAGTCATGAGTGGGTATTGCATATTATGCAATGTTTTTTCCCAGCATTTTCTGTCAACATAGATGAGAAGTAAATTGGCCAAGTTCCACCTATTTGTGATTGTGGCTTTTGGTTGTGGTTGTTGTTGTATATCAAAATAATAGATGACATTTGGTTTCTTCCTTAATTCCACTATGGTCATAGGGAATGCTCTATAGAATTTCAGTCCTTTAAAATTGTTGAAATGTGCTTTACGACCCACTACCTAATCAATAAATATTCTTTTTGCAGCAAAATAATATATATTCTGTAGTGTTGTATGTGTATCATGTCAATTTTGTTCATTGTGTTGTTCAACGCTTCTATGTCCTTTCTATTTTTTTCCCTGCTTGTTCTATCAGTTACAGAGAGGAATGTGTTAAAAATCTCAGGTTGTGATAGTAGATTTGTATATTTGTCCTTTTAGTTCTGTCATTTTGTTTCATATATTTCAATAGTATCTTTTTAAGATAGCACTGAATTGATCCTTTTCACGAATGCGTTTTTTCTCTTACAATACTTTGCTTTAAAATCTACTTTGTCTAATATTTGTATAGCTACAACCAATTTTCTATTAGGCACAACAGGCATACATAACCTGGAGATATTGCAGATTCAGTTCCAGACTGCTGCAGTAATAATATCATAATAAAGCAAGTCACACAAATTTTTTGGTTTCCCAGTGCATATGTAAGTTATGTCTACACTATTCTATGGTCTATTAAGTGAGCAATAGCATTATGTCTAGAAAAACAATGTACATACATTGTACATTTTAATGAATGTATATGTGAAACAACATACATTAATTTTAAAATACTATATTACTAAAAAGTGCTATTGATCATCTCAGTCTTCAGTGAGTTGTAATTTTTTTGCTGGTGAGGGGTCTTGCCTCCGTGTTAATGGCAACTGACTGATCAAGGTGGTGGTTGCTGAAGGGTAGGGTGGCTGTAGCAATTTCTTAAAATAAGACAAAAATGATGTTTGCCACATTGATTCACTCTTTCTTCCACAAAAGATTCCTCTGTAGCATGCAATGCTGTTTGATTTTACCCACACAGTAGTGATGCAAGATTTTTTTGTTCCTTAGCTAGACTCCTTGGCCAGGCTCCTCCCCTGCATAAGATGTGAATTCCTGATGGCTCCAACCCATTCCCCCAGTGCTTGTGGGCCTCCAGTCCACTATGGGCATGCTCAGGCAAGTCCCCTGTGCAGGTTCCCGTATCTGCACAAAACATCTGATGTAAACACTTGTGAGGCGGGTCAGAGATTCTCTGGGGACTCTTCCCTATCTGCCTAGGCCTTTGTCTGCCTCTTGCCTCTATCAGTAGGACTTCCTTGCCACCATTTTATCAACTAAGTTTATGTAATACTCTAAATCATTTGTTGTCATTTCAACAGTGTTTACGGCATCTTCAACAGGATTAGATTCTATCTCAAGAAACCACTTTCTTTGCTCACCCGTAAGAAGCATCTTCCACTGAAGTCTTGAGCCCCTCAAAGTCATCCATGAGGATTGGAATCAATTTCCTCCAAACTCCTGTTAATGTTGATATTTTTTACGTCCTCCCATGAACCATGAATTCTCTTAATGACATCTAAAATGATCAGAAGATTTTCAATTGACCTTGCCCGGATCCATCAGACGATTCACTATCTATAGCAGCTACAGCCTTACGAAATATATTTCTCAAGTAACAAGACTTGGAAGTCAAATTATTCCTTGATCCATGGACAGCAGAATGGATGTTGTGTTAGCAGGCATGAAAACAATATTTATCTCCTTGCACATTTCCATCAGAGCTCTTGGGTGTTTGGTACATTGTCAATGAGCAGTAATATTTTTAAAGGAATCTATTTGTTTTCTGAGCACTAGGTCTCCAGACTGGGCTTAAAATGTTCGGTAGACTATGTTACAAACACATGTGCTGTCATCCAGGCTTTGTTTTTCCATTTCTAGAGCATAGGCAGAGTAGATTTGGCATAATTCTTAAAGGCCCTATGATTTTGAGAATGATCAAAGAGCACTGGCTTCACCTTAGAGTCACGAGCTGCATTAGCCCTTAACAAGGGAGTCAGCCTACCCTTTGAAGCTTTGAAGCCAAGCCTGGACTCTTACTCTCTAACTCTGAAAGTCTTAGATGACATCTTCTTCCAATAGAAGGCCATTTCATCTACATTGAAAACCTGTTGTTTCGTATAGCTCTCTTCATCAATTACCTGAGCTAGATCTTCTAAATAAATTCCTGCAGCTTCTACATCAGCACTTACTGCTTCACCTTGAACTTTTATGTTATGCAGATAGTCTCTTTCCTTAAATCTCATGAATCAACCTCTGCTAACTTCAAACTTTTCTTTGGCAGCTGCCTAACCTCTCTCAGCCTTCAGAGAATTGAAAAGAGGTAAAGCTTTGCTCTGGATTAGGCTTTGGCTTAAGGGAATCTTGTGGCTGGTTTGATCTTCTATCCAGACCACTCAAACTTTCTCCATATCAGCAAGAAGGCTGTTTCACTATTGTTATCATTCCTGTGTTCACTGGAGTAGTATTTTTAATTCCCTTCCAGAACTTTTCCTTTGTATTCACAACTTGGCTAACTGGTTCAAGAGGCCTAGCTTTCAGCCCATCTTGGCTTTCTATATGCCTTCCTCACTAAACTTAACCATTTCCAGCTTTTATTTCAAGTAAAAGCCATGAGAATCTTCCTTTCACTTGAACACTTAGAGGCCATTTTAGGGTTTTTAACTGGCCTATTTCAATATTGTTGTGTTTCAGAGAATAGGGAGGCCTGAGGAGAGGAAGAGAAATGGGGGACTGATTGGTGGAGCAGTTAGATCACACACAACATTTATCAATTAACTTTGCATGAGTGCAATTCATGGTACCCAAAAGCAATTACAATAATAACATCAAAGATCAAAGATCACGGTCCACCATAACAGATATAATAGTAATAATAAAGTTTGAAACATTGTGAGAATTACCAAAATGTGACAGAAAGAAATGAAGACAGCATATACTGTTGGAAAAACAGCACTGGTAGACTTGCCTGATGCAGGGTTGCCACAAACCTTCAGTTTGTAAAAAAAAAATGTAATATCTGCAAAGTACAATAAAGCAAATTGCAATAAAATGAGATATGCCTGTATTTACATGGCATAATTCTTTCCATCCTTTCAATCTTTCTGTACCTTTTATTTGAGGTGTCTCTTAGAAGCAACATATAATTGATAGTACTTTTTAATTTTGTCCATAGCATTTGCCTTTTATTTGGAGTATAGATTCCATTTATATTTAATGTACTTGCAAAAAAATCTCCTGTTTTAAAAAATTTACCATCTATTTGCTTCTTTGCTTTTTAAAATTTTTTTATTTTATTTATTTATTTATTTATTTTGAGACAGAGTTTCACTCTGCTGCCCAGGCTGGAGTGCAGTGGCATAATCTCAGCTCACTGCAACCTCTGCCTCCTGGGTTCAAGTGATTCTCCTGCCTCAGCCTCCTGAGTAGCTGGGACTACAGGTGCCCGCCACCATGCCCAGCTGGTTTTTTGTGTTTTATTTCAATAGAGATGGGGTTTCACTATGTTGACCCAGGCTGGTCTTGAACTTCTGACCTCAGGTGATCCACCCTCCTTGGCCTTCCAGAGTGATCATCTATTTGTTTCTACTTGTCTGAGTTCCTTTTTTTCCCTTTCTTGCATCTTTTAAATTTTTTTTATTATTCCATTCCCCCTTTTTTAACATGTTATTTATTCTTTTTCTATTACTTTTGCTGTTATTCTAGAGATTATAATATTCATTCTTGATGTATTAAAGCCAAGTACTTTTATCAATTCCTATACAATCCTAGGACTTAAGAACATTTCACTTTCATTTACTCTGTCTCACTTTTTGTGCTATTATTGTGTATATTTCAATTCTACATATATTTAAACCTCATATGTCATTTTTATTGTTTTATACAAATAGTGTGTATTTACATCTATCCATATATTAACCCTTTGATTGATCTTCATTCCTTTAGATGTCTCCATGATTTCATTTGGGATTATAGTCCATCTGCCTGAAAAACTCCTTTTGGAATTTCCTTTAATGTAAATCAGCTGATGATCTTAGTGTTCCTTGGTTATAAAACTGTCTGTATTTTACTTTCAATTTTGAAAAGCATTTTTACTGGGTATATAATATAGGCTGACAGGTAATTTCTCCTAGCGCTTTGAAGACATTTGAAAGTGTTTAGGCTTCCACTGGTTCTTTGAGAATAAGCTCTTAATTTTATTGTTGCTCATTTACAGATTATATCTCTGTTTTCTCTGCTGATTTTAAACCTTTTCTTTTTGACTTCATTTCTCAGTAGTTTACAATGTGCCTAGATATGGTTTCCTTTGCTTGAAATCCTGCTCTATATTCATAATGTTTCTTGACTCTGAGAATTGTAGTTCATTCATTTAAAAAAATTTCCAGCCATTATCTTTTCAAATACTGCTTCTTTTCCTTTCTCTCACCTCTCTTCCTGATATTCCAATTACATGTGTGTTAGAATGTTTTACCACATATCACATGTGTTATAGTCTCCTTTCTTTTATATAAAGTTTTTACATCTCTTGTATTTCATTTTGCATATTTTGTTTTGCTTATTAGCTTCACTAATTCCTGCTTAAGTTGTATCTAATCTATTAGTAAACCCATAATTCTGTAGTAGTTTTAGTTAGTGTGGTTTTTTTCTCCAATTCCAAAATTCCATTGTATTCTTCTTTGGAGTTTCCAGTTCTCTGCTGAAAACTCTTAATCTTGTCATTTAATTTCTTGAAGATATTAAACAGAATTATTTAAAAATCTATCTTTAAACTTTAATATCTGGATCTGGTTTTTATTTCTGTTTTTTTCCCTTAGTTTTTAAGACAATTCTGTGTCCTTTGTTTAAATTAAGTTTCAGACATGGTGTATAAAATATTATACGGATAATATGTGGCTCTGGATGATGCTCTTTTTCGCCAGAGGGAATATTTACTATTGCCTTTGAAGCTGGTCTTCCGCCCCTTGGGTCTACTTCCCTTTCATCCACGCCCCTAGGGTATAGCCCTTCGGAGTCCCAGCTGAAAGCCTAGTTGCTTACCAGCCCCTCATCCTAAACAGGCCCTAAACTCCAATTTTTTTGTCTCCCCAACCCCATGAGACGGCTGAAAGCTCTGCTTACTTTCTCACTCTTTCAGCCATTGCTTTAAAATCATCAAATACCTCACGGGAAAAGTGGCAGCTTTCTGAGCTGCCTATCTTTCCAGAATTTCAGTCATCCAAGTCCTTGCTGGGAGAGGAATTTTTTAACTTTTGCCAACTTTTCTGTTTTTTCTTAGTGAGAATGTTGGTCACAAATAAACTAATATTATCAGTGCCAGAAGCAAAACTCCACTGAGACAGTTTGAGCAGAACAGTGGCGCGATTTGGTTTCGATTTTTTTTTTTTTTTTTTTTTTTTGAGACGGAGTCTCACTCTGTCGCCCAGGCTGGAGTGCAGTGGTGCCATCTCGGCTCACTGCAAGCTCCACTTCCCGGGTACACACCATTCTCCTGCCTCACCCTCCCGAGTAGCTGGGACTACAGGCACCCGCCATCACGCCTGGCTAATTTTTTGTACTTTTAGTAGAGACGGGGTTTCACCATGTTAGCCAGGATGGTCTCGATCTCCTGACCTCGTGATCCGCCCGCCTTGGCCTCCCTAAGTGGTGGGATTACAGGCGTGAGCCACCGCGCCCGGCCTGGTTTCGATTTTTAAAAGATCACTCTCATTGCCTTGAAAATGAACTATGCGGCATTAGGGAGGAAGAAGTATGGAAGCAGGTGGTCCAGTTAGTAAACTATCACAGTAATCCAGATAAGAGATAACAGTGGCTCAGGCCATGGTGGTAAGGTGGAAATAGAGAGAAATGATCAAATGCCACACTGACAAACTGGAGATGGGCATGAGAGAGGAGTCAATGCTCATCCCAAGATTTTTGGCCTGAACAGTTAGAAGGAAGGAGATGAAGAAAACTGAGACGGGGAAAGCTGGGTAGGAGTGCATTCATGAAGACCAATCAGGAACTCACTTTCGTGTATGTTAAGCCTGAGATGCTAATTTGACATCTAAGTGGAGATGCCAAATGCATAGTTGAATACACCAGTCTGAAGTTCAGGGAATATTTGAAAGCTAGAGATACAAATTCTGTAGTCATGAGCATATAGATGGTAATTAAAGTCGTAAGACTGGATGAGAAGACTTCGAAAGTAAATATAGGGACGACTACAGACAATATAATAGTGTCTATTTCAAAGGGCTGGCGTGCAGGGTTAATAATATTTATACAACTCCTGCCTCCAGACCCCTCCCCCAGTGTACGGAGATCAGGGTCTCATCACCCCTTCTCACCACGTGAAGTCCCGCTTACAGCTCAATTGCCTTTTATTAACCGAAGGTCAGCTTTTGTGACTCTCGGATGCTCAACAGGTGCGCAACTCTGTTAACGCAGTAGGCGGTCCTGGCCAAAGGGTGGTGCTGTGAGTCGCCTTCAGCCTCCGGGCCGTCCTGAAAGCTGCACATTCTCCCCCTGAGCTGCAGAGGGCGCGCGTGAGGCATCGGGCGCTCAGGACCCCGCAGGAGCTGAGCGAGGGGGCGGGGCAGCCACGGAGTGAGGCGTGGACGGGGAGGGGCGGGGTTAGGTGCGGGGCGGACGTGGGGTGGGGTTGGCCGAGGCCAAAAGCAGGGCGCAGGGCAGGCGCGGGGTGGTCATGGGGCGGGGCCAGGCGCGGGGCCATGGGCGGGGCCGAGCGGCCGGTAGCCTGCCTGCCGCAGTCCGAGCGCCGCGCTGGGGAGAGCGGGTGTTTGAAGGTTCCGCGGACCGGCACTAGGAGCCGGGGGCGGGTCCGTGACCCTCAGGCAGCTCGGAGCGAACAGGCGGCCAGGAAAGAAGCGGGCCTGAACACCATGATCCCTCTGGAGAAGCCGGGCAGCGGCGGCTCCTCCCCAGCCGCCACCTCAGGCTCGGGCCGGGCCGGCCGGGGTCTGAGCGGGCAGTGCCGGCCGCCGCCGCCGCCACAGGCCCGCGGGCTGCTGACAGAGATCCGCGCCGCGGTGCGCACTGAGCCCTTCCAGGACAGCTACAGCCTGTGCCCGGGCCGGGAGCTGGGCAGGTGAGGACGGGTGGGGCCCGGCGCGGAACCTTTCCGGACGCGCGGGGCGGGACGCCGGCGCCGATAAGTGCCGGGACCCTGGCGGCGAGCCTGAGGTGGCGTTGCTGCTGCCGATAACGCGCTTTGTGACTTGGCACTAACTTGGGTGCTGACGGGGAGTAGGGCAGCCGAGTCGCACCAGCGCCTCCCCATCCCCACCACGCGCCGCGCCCAGCGAGCGAGTGTTGGTAACTCGATGGCGGTCCCGGAGGCGCGGACACTTTCCTCTCCTCAGCCCTTTGGTTCTCTGTGGCGTTTCGAATGGCGATTTAACGAGAGAAGGTGCGGACCGCGCTCTGCCTTTCACCCCGAGCAGCGGGTCTGAAAACCAGAGGTCTGTGGAGCCGGCTTTGCTTTTTTCCTTCAACTCTTGCGACTTTCTTGGTCTCTCTGTGTGGTTTTAATAAAATACAGCATCCGTTGTGACAGCTTCTTTTGCACCGGTGCTCTGTTACCTTGTGTTGGTCTTCTGCTGAATTCATTTTCGTTTTCTTGGTTGGTTTTGTGCCTTTTTAGTTCTAAAATATTTAGGTCCCTTTGCCTCGAGTTAGATTGGTTTCTTTCGTAGGCGCTTGGCCCTTCTCTCGCTCTTTTTACTTTGCTGGGAACCGATTCTTGCCTTCTCCCCTCACCCCACCCTAGCCCACCCTGTTTTTGTGGGAATAGAGAGAGCTTGTCTCCAAAGTTGCAAGTGCAGGCTATTCGGATGCTTTACATTTTGCATGCTGAAGAGGGATGATCGAGTGATTTTTGTGGGATTTGGGGACTCTTCCTTGAGAACAGTTTGGGGAAGTTGTTAAATTCTCTGGCTTTGGGGGCAGACCTGAGTTCATATTCGTGCCCTGGTTGCTGTGTTTTCCTCTGGAGGGGTTAGACTCCCCAGCCTCACTTTCCTCATCCGTAAAATCAGTGTAACGATGACACTACCTACCTCAGAGGTGTCCTGAAGATGCCATGCCTGTCAAGCGCATACCACTGGGCTTGCCACATGGCGTTCAGTAAATGTTCTCATTATTGCCAGCATTTGTCATGGTTGCAAAATAGCACCATGTTGTAATGGGAAAGGGCCTGACAGCTGGAACAGCCTTCAGCTGGGGTCTTGAAAAGGCAAACAATGTAACATTGGCTGTAATGTTAAAAACACACTGCCTTACACATATTAAGGTAACTCTTGGAAATAGTTTTTTTTTGGGGGGGGGGGGGCGGGGTAGGGAGTGTGGAATCCTACCTTAACAAAGTCTTACTTATTCCTAAATTTTAACAAAAGGAAAAATACCTTTCAGGAGCAAGATTTACTTCACTGCTAGGCCCTAGTTGACTGGATCTGTGCATACTTTATGACAAAAGGTGAAAGGAGCTATGACTTAGCTGTGTATTCTAATTTGTCGACATTCCAAACATTCTGAAGTAACCCATATTACCCGAAAGAAGGAAAACTGGACAGGCACAGTGGCTCACGCCCATAATCCCAGCATTTTGGGAGACTCAGGCGAGTGATCACCTGAGGTCAGGAGTTCGAGACCAGCCTGGCCAATGTGGTGAAACCCCGTCTCTGCTAGAAATACAAAAATTAGCTGGGCGTGGTGGTACATACCTTTTCTTACATAAATTTCTTTACAAAAGGAGAAGGTCATAAAGCAGCATAACAATGCAATTATTAGATAAATACTTGATATAAGAGCCTGGAACTGAAAAATAAAATTAAATCTATTCTTTTCCTTGTGGCACCCTTTTTTATCACATAGCAGTTTAATGCAGTGCTTAAGAATATTGGCTTTGGAGTCAGACAGTGTGAGATTGAATCTTGGCTCTTACTAGTTATGTGGACTTGAGTGCATTACCTAACCATTTATTGCCTCATAGGGTTGGTGAGAGAATTAAATAAAATACATAGCCTTAAGGCTGTGCTTAGCTTAAGGGAAGCACTCAGTAAATGTAATTCATAGTGTAATTCAATAAACGTTATTATTTTAAATGTAACCAAAAAAGAAAACCTGCACAATCTCAAAATTTACCTCTATTTCTGGCAAAAGTAATGAAGTCTCAGGAAGTGAAAGTTCTGTTTGTGCTATAAGCAGTCCTTATTTAAGGTTTATAAATTTTGCCTGTATTTATGGTTTTAACATACAGTTAAGTGTGTTTTTGCTTGATCTTTGATAAGGTAGAAAACTTATTTTTCCAACTATTAACTCTGGTTGCATTTCTGATATAACTCTAATTAATCTCATTCTGATAAAGAACTTGCAGAATACTTGTTTATATTTTAATAATGTGGGAAGAAAAACAGATTTTTTTTTTTTTTTTCATTTTATTCTGTGGCCTTTCATTTAGTAAAATGCAGAAGGGGTGTGAAGAGTGAACTGTTCAAACAAATAGATCTTTTTCAGGTGCTACTATGTTATCACACATCTAAAATTTTCAATGAGATCACTGTTCAAAGAGAATTTTTTCAATGGTCAACATTGATTCCAGAGTAATGACAGGATGTGATGTTGATCATTTTAAGAAATGTTACATTCTTTCATGTCTCCAGTAAAGTCCATAGCAGCATAAATAAGGGTAAATATATGATGTAAAACATCGTTTTATTACTTGGAGCTTGACTGGTTATTCCTAAGGCTTGTTACTTTTCTTTGAGTCAGGATGTATGCCAGTGTAAACCATATTGACGATTTCCTTACTGGGGCACACAAGAGAAATGACCTTGGGTTCTGAGAATTTTTTCACATTGATTTTCCTTGAGTTTATTGATAATATAGGAACAGAAAATGTTTCTAGAAACTTAAAGATACACCAATTTCATATCAAATGATTTGCCTTACATTTGTTTTCATTATCTAGTCCTCAACTTTAATGTTTTTAATATACTCATAAATTTTTTCTTAAAAATAAAAAGCCAAAAGAACACTTTAAAAATATTGATGCATGCTAATAGTTGGATTTTCCTAAGGCAAAAAATTACAAATACAAGTTCCCATCTGAAACAGGTACTTTATAAGTGTGCAGGCTTTACAGTTTTGCAAGTGCTTTCACATGCATTATCTCATTGATTCTCACCACAAGGCTGTTTGGAAAGTCCCATTTTTCAGATGAGAAAACAAAGACAGAGTTTAAGTCTTGTGAGAGATAACAGAGCTAGGACTCCTGACTTTGAAATAATTCTCATTACACCACACATATTTTTCAAAGAATAATCTGTAGTCATATCTTACGACTAAAGCAATTTCATATCCTTCTAATGAAAGGATATGTTAGTGAGTTCGACTATGGTCAACTCAAACATGGTCAAGCTTCAGTGTCATATAGTTAAGTCACCACTGAGGCCTTGAAGTAAATTAGGGATGTCCTATCTCCTTCTCCTCAGAGCAGTAGGGGTAACAGGGACAAGAAAGGATTTTTTTTTTTTCAGAGAATAAGAATATTCAAACTGAAAGGGGACTCTGGGTGGGTATTTTGGGGACTGTGTATCCTTACCTAGATTTATGGCTGTAGGTAATAGCTTCAGTTTTTGTATCTGACAACAACTTAAGCATGTGTCATAAGTTATTTTTTAAGAAATAAAGACCTTTATTAAGTAATATCCCTGCAGAAATTGCTTTGTTTTAACAGAGATATTATTTAAGATTTGACAACTAGTCATTAGTTTGAAGAATTTTATTTACAAACAGTTTTGGGTAATCTGATACTTCGGATGGATAAAAGAAAATTGGCCATATTTGTGGTTCAACAATAAAGTTGCTTGGAAAGTATGGCTTCTGCTCTCAGACAGGTACTTTAAGTCAGTCACCTGTTCAATTTTGAAAAGTTCATGCTTAAAATGTTAAATTAATTTAAAATACATAAATTTAAGAATTTGAATTTTAGTCTCTTCATAAAACTATAGATGACACAGTTTTATAAAATCTGATTATTGAACCAAATGCACTAGAAAACTAAGTAGCTATAGTCATTGAGTCACCTCTTCAGGTAAGTAAGAAGTTAACTAGATTTCTTGAGAGAATTTATACATTATGTAGACTAAATAGCTCACCCCCAGAACTCCTGTTCTATGATTTTTTAAAAAATTATCATTGGTTATATCGTAGATCTGAAATTAATGCCAAAATCAATAAAAATAGCCACTGATTACTGATCATTTGCTGAATGCTACACACTTTAAAGATGTAGTTTTGTATAGTCTTCACTGCCCTGTATGGTAAAGTGCCATTAATCTTATTTTACAGATGAGGAATCCCAGGATCCAAAGGATTAATAAATTGCCCAGTATTACACAGTTATTAGCCAGAATTTAAAACCAAGTTTGACTTGTAAAGCCCTGCCTTTTCTTATCACGCATGCTAATGTCTTATTTGAATGGACTCGCTGATTTTTACGCCTAGGGTCTTTTCCTTGATCCTTTCAGCGGTAAGGAAGACAAAATCCATTCTAGGTGTTTCTTGAATGGAACTTCTTTACCTTTAAGACATCACCCGGCTGGGCGTCGTGGCTCACACCGGTAATCCCAGCACTTTAGGAGGCCAAGGTGGGCGGATCACTTGAGGTCAGAAGCTTGAGAGCAGCCTGGCCAACATGGTGAAACCTCATCTCTACTAAAAATACAAAATTAGCCGGGCACGCACCTGTAGTCCCAGCTACTTGGGAGGCTGAGGTCGGAGAATTGCCTGAACTTGAGAGGCGGAGATGATGCCACTGCACTCCAGCCTAGGTGACAGAGCGGGACTGTGTCTCAAAAAAAGAAAAAAGACATCACCCCAGTGTAATTAGGCAAATACTGTACTTATGTATCAAGTACATAAAGGCGCACTACCTTAGGCTCTGGAAGCTATTCCCAAATGTAACAGATCAATCACTGTCCCCTTATAGGCAAGATGATATGCCACTGGAAGGTCTTATAGGGGAAATAACATTTCAGTTGGACTGTAAAGAATGGGTGGAATTTCAGTAGTAGTTACCATTGTCAGTAAAACACCAAGTCAGAGCAGTAGAAAAATTCAGTGAAGAGAGAATGGCAAGTAGTCCAGTATATTAAATGTCATGAGGTTAAGTTGCCATAAAACCTTTATTTAACAAAATAATAAGAGCAATATATATACTAGGTGTGCTGATTATATTTGCACACCTGCCATGTGCAGGGCACTATGGAGATAAAAAGATGAATAATAAGTGAGGTCCCTGAAACTCACAATCCAACTGGGAGACATAGTACAACAAGTTGTAATATGTAAGATTGACATAAATATGATGAAGGTATAAGCAAAGCACTTCAACCTAGAATAAAACAGGACCTTGGACATTATTTTACTTACCCTCTGTACTGCTCAAATTAGCATGTGTGTTTTCTGATGTTTACTTGAATGTTATATATTCTATTATCTCTTCACCTTTGCCTGTAATCCAACACTTGAATTTATATTTGGAATCCCTTCAATAAATGGGATTCTCTTTACCAAAAAAGGCAGCTCAAACTTCTGTCCAACTCCTGAACAGAAGCCCAAACTCCTTAGCAAACATACCTACTCCTGATGAAGCCCAAACTCCTTAGCAAACATACCTACCTAAAGATACCCCCTGTCTCCCTAAGCACTGTTTTTAGGCACTGATAATGCAAAGTTCTTAAGGAGCTTGGACTGGTGGGTCTCAATCAAATGTCACCTCCTCTCGTTATAATTGTTTATGTATCTTACCTTTCCCACCTCTCTGGAATATGTTTTCAATGAGTAGTTCTGAAATGTATTCATTTCTGATATTTATCCCAAAATATTTAATGAAAACCTAAGTTCCCAGTTTTGTACCTATTAGTGAAATGTAGATGTTTTTGAAATGAAAAAATAAACCTGAAAAGCATGGCAACTGTATATTCTAGGAAGAAGTTTGGCTTTTGAGTCAACAAAAAAAGTAGATGTGCAGCAAACATGCCCTTCGGACCTCATCAGCCCCAAGTCAGTTATATATAACCATGGCCCCTAATGTCAGAGAAACATCATTTTTAAAATGTTTTGTAGAGGACTCAATAACCTAAAGTTAAAGGTTGAGGTATAGTCACAATTTTTACCATAAAGTCATGGTAAAATATGCATGTTGGAACCCTTTTGAGGTATGGAATTTAGGGAACTCTGTCAATGTAATTCTGAGCATATACACTGGGACTTTGCAGCTTGAATACTGAATCTCATGTTTTCTTTATACAATGTGGCTGTGTAGAACAGCTCCAAGAAATCTGTTATTATCTCCTCTGACTGTTTGAGTGGTTTGAAGGGTCCCATTCCCATTGCACCAGTCATTTAGAGATGAAGGCATGCATGCTTCCTCAAATCATTGCGAGCTGCTGTCATGATGTCAGTTTCAGTAGTATGTGGTGTTAGAACGATGGAAGAGTTTTATTCAGCATAGGATAGAGCAGGGTTCAGCAAACTACAGCCAGCCACCTATTTTTGAAAGGCTCACAAGCTGTTTTTACATTTTTTATGTTTTACATTTTTTAATAGTTAAAAAAATTAGAAGAGTAATATTTAATAACATGAAAATCTTATGAAATTCAAATGTCGGCGTAAAAGTTTCATTGGAAGCCAAAGACACCCATTCATTTACCTTTCTTGTATGGCTGCTTTTGTTCTACAACAGTGGACTTGAGTCATTGCCACAGAGACCCTCTGGTCCACAAAGCCAAAAAGAGTTACCATCCTGTTTGCCCTTTACAGAAAAGTTTGCTGACCCCAGTATACTAAAGGATATGATGGAAAGAAAATAATAAATCTAGAACTGTGAGGAATGTTTCCAGAAAAACAGAGGTGGTGTCAGAGTAGTCACTGATATGAAAAGAGAGCCGTGGGAACTGCATTCTGGCACCTAAAGGAATGGGTGAGGAGCATGAGCAGCAGATGAGTAAGTATGGGGAAGAGGCCCCAGAATTTAGCAATGGCTGTTCTATAACAGGGCTCCCAGAGTTCACAGGTTAGCAATGTGTGTGAGTCCGTGTTTAATTTGCTCTGTTAAATTCTAGCTTCTAGATTTTGATCTTTCGTTCTAGACTACTGATATAATTTTGAGTTCCAATTCTGTTTGCTGAATTAGCTGTCTTCCCATTCGGTCCTTAAAAATATACTTTCAGGCTATGTAATAAGTAGTTTTTTACTTACTGCACAGTACTTTATTGCTTTGAATGTCAGGTGTGGCAACAGTAAACATTTGTATGTGTGATATGTGTTTGAGGGCCGTTCTACTGAGTCATTTCTAATTTACCAGGAACATGTTTGCTGCCAATTATATGTTGAGGCTTCATTTCAGACGAATTTTTTACAAATTAAACTTTTCTCTTAACTTCAGACATGTAGATATGAAAATATCAAATTATTAATAATTGTTTTCTTTCTTAAAGGAATTAAGAGATCATTGGGAACCTTTTAAAACTTGATGGAGATGTTAGCCTAATGATTTTGTGGGATAAAATGAAAGGTATTAGTCTTTGAGGAATTCATTTATAGTTACTCTCTCCAATGTCTGTAGAAGTCTTTCATATTTCTGTGAACAAAAGAACTTTGATCTGAATAAGGGTGCTATTAGATACGTTGTTTCCAAACTGAACAGCCATAGGCCTTTGCCTAAGGATTTGTCATTCCACATTTATATTACTAATGATAAAAACATGGAAGAAATGAAAATTATATTTGCAGTTAACAATCGCTGGGAAGGAAGAATTACTACTCAAAATTATGTCAGTAGTCTAGAATGCTGGCTCAAAGCCTAGAAGTTAGAATTTAACAGGGCAGGCCAGGGACGGTGGCTCACACCTATAATCCCAGTATTTTGGGAGGCCAAGGTGAGTGGATCACTTGAGGTCAGGAGTTCGAGACCAGCCTGGCCAACATGGCGAAACCCCATCTCTACTAAAAAAAAAATAAATAAATAAATTAGCTGGGCATGGTGGCATGCACTTGTAATTCCAGCTATTTGGGAGGCTGAGGGATGAGAATTGCTTGAACCGGGGAGGTGGAGGTTGCAGTGAGCTGAGATCGTGCCACTGCACTCCAGCCTAGGCGATAGAAAGAGACTGTGTCTCAAAAACAACAACAAAAAAGAATTTAACAGGGCAATTAAAGCCTTGCACTTAATATTTTAGAAAGCTTTTTTAAAAAAATAGATTTATGGGTACAAGTGCATTTGTGTCACATGGATGTATTGGGTCATGGTGAAGTCTGGGCTTTTAGTGTGCTCATCACCTAAATAGTGTACATTGTACCCAATAGGTAGTATTTAATTCCTCACCCCCTTCCCACTCTCTCACCTTTTGGTCTGTTTTCCACTCCGTATGCCTGTCTGTCCATTTAGTTCCCTCTTAAAAGTAAAAACAGGCAGTTTTTTACTTCCTGCTTGAGTCATCTCACTTAGGATGATGACATCCAGTTCCATCCATGTTACTGCAGAAGACATTATTTTTATGGATGTGTATTAGTCCATGATACATACACACACCATATTTTTAGTCCAGTCATGCACTGATGGACACAGGTTGATACCTTTGTTATTGTGAATAGGGCTGTGATAAACATATGAGTACAGGTGTCTTTTTCATATAATTTCTTTTCCTTTGGGTAGATACCCTGTCCCGTAATGGGATAGTCAAGTCAGATGGTAGTTCTTTGAGAAATCTCCAAACTACTTTCCATAGTGGCTGAACTAATTTACATTTCCACCAACAGTGTATAAGCGTTCCTTTTTCTTTGTATGTTCGCCAACGTTTGTTGTTTTTTGACCTTTTACTAACAGCCATTCCAACTGGTATAAAGCAGTACCTCATTGTGGTTTTAATTTGCATTTCTTTGATGATTAGTGATCTTGAACATTTTTTCATGTTTGTTTGCTGCTTGTATGTCATCTTTTGAAAAAAATATCTGTTCATGTCCTTTGCCCACTTTTTAATGGGGTTGGTGTTTTTCTTGTTTTTTGAGTTCCTTGTAGATTCTGGATCTCAACCGTTTTTGAAGGCATAGTTTGCAAATATTTTTTCCCATTCTGTAGGTTGTCTATTCATGCTGTTGATTATTCCTAATTTTTTAGCAATCATTTTTAAAATGTAGTATGAGAATACTGACTTGACAAAAATTCAAGGTGGAAAAAATCTAGGTAGTTTATCAGCCCAATTTGAAATATGAAAAACATGTCAAGTTTTTTTAACAAGCAATCTTAGGTTGTATTGTCCCAAGAGCAACAAAAGTAATAATGATGTAATGCTTTGATTAATTATACCTGGATTAGTTGCTTCAGATTTGGTTAGCACATTTTCTGATGAGCCATAATAGGAATTGAACCTTATGGGGAGGTGGGCATGGTGGCATGTGCCTGTAATCCCAGCTATACAAGAGGCTGAGATGGGAGGATCACTTGAGCCTGTAAGTCCAAGGCTGCAGTGAGCTATGATGGTGCTACTGCACTCCAGCCTGGGCAACAGAGTGAGACCCTATCTGTTAAAGGAAGAGAAAAAAAAAAAACCCCTATGGTGATGAGGATTGATTGCAAATTGGGAAAGGGAAGAGGGAATGGCAGCTAACAGATGGTGTTTGCTATGTTCACTATCTGATAGACTGCCATGTGGAAAAGCGTGTGAGGTCTGGTCTGTACTGCTCAGCAAAGGACCCTAACTGTAGCCCTTCAGCTGAAGTCAGGTTTAGTCTTGTAGTGAAGACCTTATTATGATAATATGTACCCAGTAGTGGAAAAGATTACCTCACAGTCTGAAATAAGACATTGGCATTTGGCGTTAGGTAAAATATTATATGATTTCTAAGTTGTCTTTCAACCTGAGGATTCAGTGGATGTTTATGGGTGATGACTATCACAGCTTAATGATGTTTGTGTGATTAATAATATTTTATTGAGCACTTACTGTGTGGCAAGTACCATGCTAAGCAATTGAAATATATTATTTATTTCTCACAACCCTGTGAAGTAGATGCCATTTATGTCTCTATTATACAGATTAGAAAAATGAGACTTAGGGCATGGAGGCTCATGCCTTTAATCCTAGCAGGATCACTTGAGGCCAGGAGTTCAATACTAGCCTGAGCAACATAGAGAGACCCAGTCTCTTTAAAAAAAAAAAAAAAGAAGAAGAAGAAGAAGAAGAAGAAAAGAAAAATGAAACTGAAAGAGGTTAAATAAACCGCCTAAGGTTACTGTCAAGTGCCACTTACAGGGTTCAAGGCCACATAGGTTTAATTCTAGAGCTCATACCTTTAATCAGTATGCTATACTGAGTCCCTGGTTTACCTGCTTATTAGTGTAATGACAAACAGTAATGCATCAAGATAACACTTTGTTATATCTGTCTTTGTGGGAAAATACAACATTTCTAGCTGATGCTCTAGTTAAAATGATATATGAGTGAGATCCTTACCTTTAGAAAGTGATAGTGCTCTTTAGAGTCAGTTAATGCAGGGAAATTCATCGCATTAGGGATTCTGGTGACCAATTTCTCTTAAAAAAATCAAATGGCTTCCCCCCACCCCCCGCCCCCAGAGACAGAGTCTTACTCTGTCACCCAGGCTGGACATGATCTTGTCTCGCTGCAACCTCCACCTCCCAGGTTCAAGCGATTCCCATGCCTCAGCCTCCTGAGTAGCTGGATTACAGGCGTAGCACTACCATGCCTGGCTAATTTTTGTATTTTTAGTAGAGGCAGAGTTTCATCATGTGCTAATTTTTGTATTATTAGTAGAGACGGGGTTTCGCCATGTTGGCCAGGTTGGTCCAGAACTCCAGACCTCACGTGAGCCACCTGCTTCAGCCTCCCAAAATGCTGAGATTACAAAGGTGACCCCCCCATGCCTGGCCTCAAATGGCTTTTTTAAAGACTTAAATCATTTTGTGTACAAATGTGCAAAAAATTCAGTTATGTGTAACTCTGCAAAAAATATGGACTTTAATATTTGTTATTCTTTGTTTAGAAAATGAATTGTGCAGATTTATACATTTTGTTTTGTTTGATAAATCCATAAATCTATAGAGGTAGCCTATATAAATCTCTAAGTGATATTTCTACTTTTGTGATTGTATATGAGCTAAATTTGAATATCTACCAATGGTTATTTGGAAATTTCGTTGAAATCTGCCATCTCTGGAAAGTTGTCAACTTTAACAGTGAATGTTTTTGTTTAATTCTAGGGGGAAATTTGCAGTGGTGAGGAAATGTATAAAGAAAGATTCTGGGATAGAATTTGCTGCAAAGTTCATGAGAAAAAGAAGAAAAGGCCAAGATTGTCGGATGGAAATAATTCATGAAATTGCTGTACTTGAACTAGCACAGGACAATCCTTGGGTCATTAATTTACATGAAGTTTATGAGACTGCATCAGAAATGATCTTAGTTCTGGAATAGTAAGTATTGTCTTTCTTAGATTAAGTTTGTTTGGTAGTCTACACTTCCTTTATGGGATACCACTCATCTGTGATAATGTTGCCAGGCCTGGTTCTCTGGAAATCTCAGAATTTTCTAGATCATCTTCAAGTGTTCCTCTTATTTATTTAACATGTTCCAAATTTGCAAGGATGCATGTATATTAGCTTTTTTATTTTCATTCTTTAATGAAATTCTTCTCATAATAGGATAAAAGGTTATCTTACGATTTTATTAGAGGCACTCTTAATGAAGTAATACCAAACTAATATTACAATAAAAGGCATTTTATAATCCTTACATGTTCTTATAGTCTGAGTTAATCTCCTTTCTTTTAGAAACAGTAGTCTTGATTCTTACTATGTTTTCAATTTGAGTAGGTAGATACAGCACAGAAAACAGCTTTGAAAAACGAAGGACTGTTCTTTCTCCTTAAGAAATCCTGGTTTCAGGCCAGGCACAGTGGCTCATGCCTGTAATCCCAGCACTTTGGGAGGCCAAGGCAGGAGGATCACCTGAGGTCAAGAGTTCAAGACCAGTCTGGCCAACATGGTGAAACCCAGTCTCTACTACAAATACAAAAAAATTAGCCTGGCGTGGTGGCATGTGCCTGTAATCCCAGCTACTCAGGAGGCTGAGGCAGGGGAATTGCTTGGACCAGGGAGGTGGAGGTTGCAGTGAGCTGAGATTGCGCCACTGCACTCCAACCTGGGTGACAAAGTGCGAGACTCCATCTCATAAAATAAAAGGCCTTAATACTCATGCCTATAATCCCAGCACTTTGGGAGGCCAAGTTAGGAAGGATTACTTGAGCCCAGGAGTTTGAGACCAGCCTGAGCAACATAACAAGACCCTGTCTCTTTTAAAAAATAATTAATTTAAAAAAGAAAACAAAAAAGACTTAATACGTCAATAAATCCGAACAAAATGAGAAGACAAACTCGGAAAAATACCTCTAATATTCATCTAGCCAAAGCAGTTAAAGTTGCTTGAATATATAACCAGGTCTTACAAATACACACAAACACATGAACCTCCCAGTTTGAAAAGGGCTTGGCCCATAATCCTAAAAGATGCAATCCTAAATGTTGAAATTCCAAAAAACCAAAAACCCTAAGGTCTAAAATCTCAAAAATCACAATCCCAAAAAATCAAAATCCTGAAAATATAATTATGGAAAAAATAATCCTAAAAAATTCTCTAAAAGACATTTATTTGGTCAGGTGCTGCAACCTCCGCCTCATGGGTTGAAGCGATTCTCGTGCCTCAGCCCCCACAGGTAGCAGGGATTACAGGCGTCCATCTCCACGCCTGGCTAATCTTTTGTATTTTTTGTTAGAGATGGGGTTTCACCATGTTAATCAGGCTGGTCTCAAACTCCTGACCTCAGATGATTCACCCGTCTCAGCCTCCCAAAGTGCTAGGATTATAGTCGTGAGCCCAGTCAAATCCCAGCACTTTGGGCAGCCGAAGTGGGAGGATTTCTTGAGCCCAGAGGTTGGAGACCACCCTGGGCAACATAGGGAAACCCTGTCTCTATAAAAAATACAAAAATTAACTGAGTGTGGTGGTGCACTCCAGTAATCCCAGCTACTTGGGAGGCGGAGGTGGTAGGATCACCTGAGCCCAAGAGGTCAAGGCTATAGTGAGTCGAGATAGTGCCACTGCACTCCAGCCTGAGTAACAGAGTGAGACCCTGTCTCAAAAAACAAAAAAAATTTTATTTACATTTTAAAAGGGGATTGATTTAGGAAACATAAAAATAACTATGTATACGATAAATTGTCCAATTATGTTAATTAAAAATAAAATTTTAATACATGACATTTCATGGCCACTTTATTTACATGCTAAAACAGACAGTAATAACATACATGTTTTTACAGACATAATACTCAGATATACTAACAGTCACACAAATGTAACAGTTATGAGCCAGATAAACCATATTTATAAAAGAAGTAGTTCAGCCGGGCGCAGTGGCTCACGCCTGTAATCCCAGCCCTTTGGGAGGCCAAGGCGGGTGGATCACGAGGTCAGGAGATCGAGACTTTCCTGGCTATTACAGTGAAACGCTGTCTCTACTAAATATTCAAAAAATTAGCTGGACGTGGTGGAGGGCGCCTGTAGTCCCAGCTACTTGGGAGGCTGAGGCAGGAGAATGGCGTGAACCTGGGAGGTGAAGCTTGCAGTTAGCAGAGATCACGCCACTGCACTCCAGCCTGGGTGACAGAGTGAGACTCCATCTCAAAAAAAAAAAAAAAAATTCTAAAAGTGAAATATATAAACGTATATCTCCATAGTTGATAATTCTGTACACTTAAATTGATAATTGTGGTCATCTGAAATACCATGACAAGCAACCTAAGTCTTTTGACAAAATTGATTGAAAATCTCAATGTGTCATCACCATATATGCAGTTGCCCAAAGAGCCAAGATCTCAAGAAATTTTTTTCACTAATGCAGATGTACAAAAAGGACATATCTTCACTTATTAATAAAGTTTCAATGTTTTTGTTGTTCTTTTTTGTTTTGTTGTTGTTGTTGTTGTTGAGACAGAGTCTCCCTCTGTCACCCAGGCTGGAGTGCAGTGGCATGATCTTGGCTCACTGCAACCTCCACCTCCCAGTTCAAGCAATTCTCCTGTGTCAGCCTCCTGAGTAACTGGGATTACAGGTGCACACTACCGTGCCTGGCTAGTTTTTTGGTAATTTTAGTAGAGACAGGGTGTCACCATGTTGGCCAGGCTGGTCTCGAACTCCTGACCTCAGGTGATCCACCTGCCTTGGCTTCCCAATGCTGGGATTACAGGCATCATCCACCAGGCCTGGCCTCCGTGTTTTTACATACACAAAATCAACATTGTGATAATATATTTTGATGGAGTCAAATTTGCAAAATATTCATAAAATGAATAACTCTCCTCAAAATTTCACCCAGTTCATACCTCCAGTATTGAAAATTATGTGAAGATGAAATGCATAGCATAGTGAATTGGTGCTATATGTGAAGGGGCAGATGTTGTACATGATTAAATAATTTGGCAGGGGAGAGTTCTTTTTTACCTGCATTTTCATTTCTATAACCTTTGAAACACCTGCTGCGCTTGTATTTGGACAGTGGTTGTGATCTACAAATTTTGTAAGTATGTGTTGTCTACCGGAAAACCTGGTTATTGCTCAGCCATTGCAATTCAATTATTTTCTGCTTTCAAAGCACTGATAATAATTAGCTTTTAAACCATTAGGTATCATTGTATGCTTAACTTAATCACACCCTTTTTTGAAGGAACAATTTCACAGATCTCTTCCATTGTATTGGAAGGAATACAGTGAGAAGGAATGATATTGGACTTCCCCAGGACCAAATCTCTATTATTTAATAGTTAACCTTCTCCAGAGAGACAGAACCAATAGGATATGTGAATAAATACGAGAAGGAACTTATTAGGAAACTGGCTCATGTGCTTATGGTGACTGAGAAGTTTCACAACAGGCCTGCAAGCTGGACACCTTGGGATGCTGGTAACATGGCTTAGTCCAATTGCAAAGGCCTCAGAACCAGGGAAACCAATCATTAACTTTCAATCCAGGCCAAAAGCCTCAGAACCCCAGGGAGTGGGAGTGTAGGGAGCAGGGGTGGTCAGGTGTAAATCCTGACATTTAAAGGCTGGAGTTCTGATGTCCACGGCAGCAAGAGAAAAATTGGTCCCAGCTCTCAGAGAGAGACCAGCTTGTTTTCTATATTTCTTCTCTCTAATTAGATGGTGCCTGCCAACATTGAAGACATATCTTTCCTACCTAGTCCACTCGGACTCACACGCTAATCTCTGGAAACAGCCTCACAGACACACCCGAAATAATATCCCGGATTTCTAGGTATTCCTTAATCCAGTCAAATCAACAACTGAAATTAAGACCATAAATCCACCCCTTGTCAGTTTGACATCCATAATGCATCTCCTTTAAACTGTACTTAATTTCCAAATAAAGACAGCAACAAGGTAATAGTTCCACCTAACGGGATGCACCTACCGTGATGCACCTAGCCTCATACAACTGAAAACACAGTGGAAGTCCCTTCCCTAAATCCCCTCCCTCCCTAGAATTCAGTTTTCACGATTTCAACAGTCGAAATTTTAATTGTTCAAGATTGTGATTTGGGGATTTTAGACTTTAAGGACTTTTTTATCTTTCAGGATTTTGATCTTTTGGGATTTTGACATTCTGGATCATGGCATCTGAGATTGTGTCTTTCAGGATTATGATCAGCTCTGGTTTTAAAAAAATGAACAAATGATATGAAATTTTCACACACTCAAATGTAAATTACCTATATACACATGAAAATATTTTTATTTTTATAATGTAAATTTTAAAATAGGTTGTGAATTTCCACCTATCAGACTGGCAATGATTATAAACAAAAGTGATATTAATTGAGCCATTTTAGTATAACTTTTCTGGGGTACAGTCTGAAGTATGTATCAAAAGCCTTAGAATAATATGTTTTAACCCAGCAATTTTACTTAAAGTTTTTTTTAATAGTACATAATGGGGTCTCACTATGTTGACCAGGCTTATCTCAAACTCCTGGCCTCAAGCAATCCTCCTGCCTCAGCCTCCCAAAATGCTGGGATTATAAGCGTGAGCCACCATACATGGCCTAATTTTAGTTTTATTAATTTTTTCACAAGGAAATATCAGGCAGTTTTGCAAAGATATGTTACCAAAATGTTCCTTATGGCATTCTCTATGTAGCAAAAAGGTAGAAATAGTCTAAATGTTTGTTAGAAAAAAGGTTGGTTAAATAAGTGATGTCACAAAATGGATTACTGGGCAGTCATTAAGAAGCTAAGGTAAATATATTTCAAAGATTTAAAACATTAAGTTTAAAAAAGAGCATGTTACAAAATAATGTGTATGGCATTATGTTGTTTTTATTTAAAAGTTTATAGAGGGTGAGGTCTGGATTGCTAAAATATTAAGCGTGTTACTCTTGATAGTGTAATTCAAAAGTATGGTGTTCATATATTTTAATTCAATAATTTCACTTGTAGGAATCCCTTCTAGAGAAATAATATGAACATGAGAAGCACAAAAGTGTTTGTCACAATGCATTTCTAATTTATGATAGTAGAAATATCCAAAAATGGCAGAATGGTTAAAAGTTTTTTTAAAAAATTAAGTTTAGGAATCTCATATGGAAGCCCACTGTTTACCAAGGATTTGTTTTTTTCTGTTTATTACAGAGGGGATTAAGGTAGAATTGGAAATTGATCCAGAAAATACCACCTGAAATATTCTGTCTCCAAAATCTCCTCCTCCTTGCAAAACCTGCTCTTCAGCCTTTCATCCTGGGACCCTTTTCAGTTCTTCCAGCCTTCACCCGGCTCCTGACTTTTTTCTTCCCTTTTCTTCCCTTCTCCTCTTTGGTAGTTAATTTAACTTCTCTCTTACCAGCACCTCACATTATTTCCCTCTTCCTCTTGGTCATCCTCTGCAACTCATTTGCCCATTTTAAACCCAGAATGCATGCTGTGTGTCCCTCCTCCTGTGCTGCCACACATTCTTGGAAGGACTTGGATCGTTTTTCATCTACTTAGTACAAGTGTAAAAGTTCCATCTTCAGCTAGGCTCATGGTATAGCTTAGCAAGTCTGTACCTAATCTCTTACGTCCTTTTAACACTCCCACCCCCTGAGCTAATCAATATCTTTACCACACTTACTGTGTCACCTACTTCCCACCTCTCATGAGATACTTAGCCTTTTCTCCCCCATATGGAGAAATCAAGGCCATCAGACACACTCCCCAAGCATCCCTCCCCTCTTCCTCTAATATCTGTCTTTGTTGCTCTCATGCCCGTCCCTGCTGTTCAATGGAAGAGATTCAGCTAATCATTTCCAAGACTGAAACCCTTATTTAAGTTCTTTAATTCTTATCCCTCCTTTTCTAGGACCTGTGTTTTGGTTTTTCGTAAATTATGTAACCTCTTCTAGAGTTTCAGACCCTCCTCCCATGGTGGTTCTTTTCCCTTTGTCTTCTAATATTTCAGTCTCCTCTATGCTAAAATTCCTTCCTCAGCTTTGACTCTTACGTCTTGCCTTTCTCTTTTCCTTACTTCTATAGTTCTTAAAAGAATAGGCTGAATTTACAGCATTCCTCACCTTACAGTTTTGTTCTACTTCATTGATCCACTCATCTGTTCATGGGCCAATACTCCATTCACTTTTTAATCTAATGCCATCTGCTCTTCTGATACTTTGATGAGGTCACCAGTCCTGTGTGCCAAAATTAGTCTCCTCATTTTAGTATTCATTCCAGTTCTTGCTCTCTTTAAACACTTGATATTATCCTTTCTTTCTTGAAATCATGTTCTTCCTTGGCTTTCACAGCCCTATTTTTTAAAAATCTCCTCCTCTTCTCAGAACCTTTTATCCTTTTCTACTATATAAATGTAAGTGTTCCCCACAGTTCTATCAGCGTTACTGATGTCATATATTTATGTTTTATACATTTACCCTGGATGAGAAAATCTATTTTTGTGACTTCAGCTATCATTTACATGCTGGATATTTCCAAATCTTTGTTTCCAACCTCAGCCCCTTTCTTCTCCTTCACTTATGAAGCTTAGTTTGGCTGGATATGAAATTCTGGGTTGAAAATTCTTTTCTTTAAGAATGTTGAATATTGGCCCCCACTCTCTTCTGGCTTGTAGAGTTTCTGCTGAGAAATCCACTGTTAGTCTGATGGGCTTCCCTTTGTGGGTAACCCAACCTTTCTCTCTGACTGCCATTAACTTTTTTTTTTTTCCTTCATTTCAACTTTGGTGAATCTGACAATTATGTGTCTTGGAGTTGCTCTTCTCGAGGAGTATCTTTGTATCTTTGTGGCGTTCTCTGTATTTCCTGAATTTGAATGTTGGCCTGCCTTGCTAAGTTGGGGAAGTTCTCCTGGATAATATCCTGCAGAGTGTTTTCCAACTTGGTTCCATTCTCCCCGTCACTTTCAGGTACACCAATCAGACATAGATTTGATCTTTTCACATAGTCCCATATTTCTTGGAGGCTTTGTTCGTTTCTTTTTACTCTTTTTTCTCCAAACTTCTCTTCTCACTTCATTTCATTCATTTGATCTTCAGTCACTGATACCCTTTCTTCCAGTTGATCGAATCGGCTACTGAAGCTTGTGCATTCGTCACGTAATTCTCATGCCATGGTTTTCAGCTCCATCAGGTCATTTAAGGACTTCTCTACACTGGTTATTCTAGTTAGCCATTCGTCTAATCTTTTTTCAAGGCTTTTAGTTTCTTCGCAATGGGTTCGAACTTTCTCCTTTAGTTTGGAGAATTTTGATCGTCTGAAACCTTCTTCTCTCAACTCGTCAAAGTCATTCTCCGTCCAGCTTTGTTCCGTTGCTGGTGAGGAGCTGCGTTCCTTTGGAGGGGGAGAGGCACTCTGATTATTAGAATTTTCAGCTTTTCTGCTCTGTTTTTCCCCCATCTTTGTGATTTTATCTACCTTTGGTCTTTGATGATGGTGACGTACAGATGGGGTTTTGGTGTGGATGTCCTTTCTGTTTGTCAGTTTTCCTTCTAACAGTTAGGACTCTCAGCTGCAGGTCTGTTGGAGTCCACTCCAGACCCTGTTTGCCTGGGTATCAGCAGCGGAGGCTACAGAACAGTGAATATTGCTGAACAGCAAATGTTGCTGCCTGATCATTCCTCTGGAAGCTTCGTCTCAGAGGGGTATCTGGCTGTGTGAGGTGTCAGTCTGCCCCTTCTTGGGGGCGTGCCTCCCAGTTAGGCTACTCAGGGATCAGGGACCCACTTGAGGAGGCAGTCTGTCCGTTCTCAAATCTCAAACTCCGTGCTGGGAGAGCCACTGCTTTCTTCAGAGCTGTCAGACAGGGACATTTAAGTGTGCAGAGGTTTCTGCTGCCTTTTGTTCGACTATGCCCTGCCCCCAGAGGTGGAGTCTACAGAGGCAGGCAGACCTCCTTGAGCTGCGGTGGGCTCCACCCAGTTTGAACTTCCATTTACCTACTCAAGCCTTAGCAATGACGGTCACCACTCCCCCAGCCTCACTGCCATCTTGCAGTTTGATCTCAGACTGCTGTGCTAGCAATGAGCGAGGCTCCGTGAGCGTGGGACCTTCCAATCCCGGCATGGGATATAATCTGCTGGTGTGCTGCTTGCTAAGACCGTTGGAAAAGTGCACTATTAGGGTAGGAGTGACCTGATTTTCCAGGTGCTGTCTGTCACAGCTTCCCTTGGCTAGGAAAGGGAATTCCCGGACCCCTCGCGCTTCCTGGGTGAAGCGTTGCCTCGCCCTGCTTCGGCTCACGCTCGGTAGGCTGCACCCACTGTCCTGCACCCACTGTTGACAAGCCCCAGTGAGATGAACCCGGTACCTCAGTTAGAAATGCAGAAATCACCTGTTTTCTGCGTTGCTCATGCTGGGAGCTGTAGACTGGAGCTGTTCCTATTCGGCCATCTTGGAGTGTCGCTCTCTCACCCAGTCTCCTCAGCCCCTTTCTTAAGCTCCAGCTGCCTGTTGCATATACATGTGTCCAACTGCAGATCATTATTAGTCAATATATCAGTATCAATGCAGTCAGTAGCAGTCAATATCAGTACTCCTGCATTACCCTATTAAGGCCTGTTTTTCTTTTGTTTAGTATCCCCATCTGTTTCATTGCTCAAGCTAGAAACCTTGAAGTTATCCTTAATTCCTTTATCCTCTTTAACACTCATGTACAGTATAATGAATTACCAAGTCTTCTACTTAAACCTCTCCAGTAGCTTTTCAGCTGGTCCCCCTGGTTTCAATCCTGGGAAATCTCTCCTGCTACTGTTAGATAGGTAATAAAAACAGATTTGGTGATATTATTCCCTTGCTTAGAAACTTTTGGTGGCTTCTGTTTCTTTGATGATCAGATTTTTTTAGAACAAAAATCAGTATGATTTGGTCAAAAAATTTCATGTTCTACTTTTAGTTTGAAGAGGAAGTCTTAGAGATATGCTCTGGATACTGAGATATCAAAATTCTCAGCCACATCAATATATTGTTGTTATGGAAACAGGCAGGTTATGATCACTGCATCAGTTAATCATTCTTGAAGCACCTGCCGTGTGCACTAGATACTAATAGGTACTGATAATATAAAAAGTGAAAAAACATAGCCCCTTATCTCCAGGTGCTAAAAGTCTAGCAAAGGAAATAGATATGGAGGTTGAGCATTCTTAACCTGGAAATGAAATGTCCCAAAGTTTGAAACTTTTGAGCACTAATATGATGCCACAGTAGAAAATTCCACATCTGACCTCATATATTATCCCAGAAAGATGCTGACCACAGCTGATGAGATCACCTTTATAGGAATTAAGGATGCTAAGGATAGAATAACTATGCTAGGGGCTGTGCTAATGCAGCAGGTGTGCATAAGTATAAACTTGCTGTGATTCCACATGGTGGCTGAGAGTGACACCTTCACTTTCTGATGGTTTGGTGTACACAAACTTTGTTTCATGCACAAAATTATTTAAAATATTGTATAAAATTACCTTCAGGCTATGTAAATTGCATATGAAATATAAATGTATTGTGTGTTTAGACTTGGGTCCCCTCCCCCAATATAGCTCATTATGTATATGCTAATATTTCAAAATGTAAATCCCAAACGTTTCTGGTCCCAAACTTTTAAGAGAAGGGATATTCAGCCTATAAATGATTACAACAATGTTGATGATTTACCAGGAGTTCTTACTAGTTGTTGTGTGAACTAGAGTATAATAGTCAAAATGTATTAAGCATTTACTACGTGCCAGGCGCTATGCTGTCTTCCAGCTTCATATATATTATTTATATGCTTTATTTACACTGTTCATAAATTTTAGAACACAATTTTATATATAAGAAAACACTCAGAAAAAAGAAAATCAACCTTAGGTTGTGCTATATTACAAATAGCAGAGCCAGAATTTAGTCCAGGAGTATGAGATTCCAAAGCTTCTGCTTTTATCCATATACTGTGCTCCTTTACTCTGCCTGGGAGATTAGGGAGGGCTTCCTGGAGGAGGAGGCATTTCACAGTATATATTAGCCCATCATTGCCTTACTCTGAATTTTTTTAGTTGTTTTGCCCTCATCCTGCGCTCTTCTCCCTGACTTCTGTTCTACCTCATCTCCTTTTAGTCCTTTTCTACCTTACCCTACATTCTCGGCACACTTCTTTTTTTGTCATTGCATTGTCATCTTCCCTGCATTATTTACGACAGGAAGTCTGTGACCATTCTTACCTTGATTCACCTATGAATGTGCCTTTTTTTTTTTTTTTTTTTTTTTTGAGATAGAGTCTGGCTCTGTTGCCCAGGCTGGAGTGCAGTGGCACAATCTCTGCTCACTGCAAGCTCCACCTCCTGGGTTCACACCATTCTCCTGCCTCAGTCTCCCCAGTAGCTGGGACTACAGGCGCCCACCACCATGCCCAGCTAATTTTTTGTATTTTTAGTAGAGACAGGGTTTCACCTTGTTAGCCAGGATGGTCTCGATCTCCTAACCTCGTGATCCACCCGCCTCGGCCTCCCAAAGTGCTGGGATTACAGGCATGAGCCACCGCACCCGGCCATAAATGTGCCTTTTTAAAGATTTTCCTCTTTCTCACTTGTTTTTAGCAATTTGAGTATGGTGCCTTGGTTTTATTTGTATTTATCTTGCTTGGAGTTCATTGATCTACTTAAATTTTTTTGTTTATAGTTAGTTTTTATCAGATTTGGAAATTTTTCAGCTATTATGTTTTCTAATATTTTCCTACCCCTACCTCTCTTCTCTTATTCCTTGAATTACAGTGTATTACACGGCTTGATGCTGTCCCATAGGTCCCTGGCATCCTGTTTGTTTTGTTCAGTCTTTTCCCTCTCTCTCTCTGTGCTTCACATAGACAGCTTATTTTCCTGTGTCTTAAAATTCACTGATTCTTCTGCAGTGTCTGATCTGCTATAAAGACTATCCAATGGGTTTTTCGTTTCAGATACTGTATTTTTCACCTGTGAAAGTTCTTTTTGGTTCTTTTCATAACCTCCATCTCTTACATGATTATGCTCATATTTTACTTTAAATCTTTGAGCATCTTTATAATGCCGGTTTTAAGGTCCTTATCTGCCAGTTCCATCATCTCTGTCATTTCTGGATCTGCTTTTATTGTTTTTCCTATTGGTTGTGAATTGTAATTTGTGGCATTTTCAGGTATCTAGAAATTTTTGGTAAAATGACATACTTTTGGAATGTTGCAGGGTTAAGTAGATTTTATCCCATTAAAGAATGGTGACGTTTGTTTTGGCAGTCATTTAAATTACTTGTGGATCAGCTTGGTTAGGACAGACCTAGAACTAGGTTAGCCTTAATACAAAGGATGGCCCTCCCAAAGGAGTCTGTTCATTGCCCCAGTGTTTAGAGTGGCTTTTCTACTCCAACTTGACAAAATTCAAATGTCTTACCTTATTCTCTGTGAACACTGGGAATTTCTCAGCCTTATGATTTTCCAGTTATTTTGTCTAAGACTTAAAAATACTGTTGAGCAGATCTCTCTCTGTAGCTCCCTCCTCTCTGGTACTCACCTGCCAATTCTGGCTGTCTTAGCCTTGCCAAACTCCGAGTCTGTCTTCTCAGCTTAGCAAGGCTGCTGCATTCTGCTTCTGCTTGGGTTCCTCCCCTACCCTGTACCACTATCCATATATTGTTACCAACTAGGAAGATTAGAGGGCTTAACCTCTTCTCACAGCTCATGGTCCTATACCTGTTGTTCTGGTGCCTGAAATAGTTGATTCATATGCTTTAATTTTCTAGTTGTTTATAGCCAGAGGGCAAATGCCATACCATTTGGTTGGATGGGGTAGTAGAAACTTGCCCTTTAATGAGTGTACCATGTATTTTTTACACAATGTGCCTTCACACATGTGCTCCCTCTATCTGGGATGTGCTGTTAGCATTTCATCTAGTGGACTCCTAGTAATCTTTCAAGTTCAGAATAAATGTCATCTTTCCAAGATTTTTTTTTCTACTTCCTTTCCAATTAATTGCTCAATTGCTTAGTTATCAAGTCATTTAATATATAATTTCACATATAAATGCATATGTATTTGTTATTTAAATATCTTTCATTTTTCTCTTCCCCACTAGAGCTTGAAGGACCAGACATACTTATTTGTAATTATCTTTCTATCTCTAGGACGGAATATAGGGCCTAACGTATTTGATGATTTGCTGAATTTGAATAATGAGAAAGTAAAGATCCAAACTGGGCCTCAGAGCAGGACAGAAATGGAAATGCTAGTTTAGATAGAAAAAACAGTGTTTGGTCTGAGGCGGGAAGCTATGATACAGCCAAGGTACGGGCAGCTAGGGAAACTCAGTTACTGTTAGCTTCTAAACATCAGTTATATGGCTCTGAATAATGTTGGTCAAAAGATAATCATCTTATAACTTTCCAAAGACCACTAGAAAGTTGAAATTTTAAAGTTCTAAATGTTTTTTTGTAAAAGTAGTTTTTGTGCAAAACTTTGTTAACAGTTTTTTAATTAATTTCCCAGTGAAATTTTTTGGTTAAAAAGTAATGTTGCTGTAAAGATAGAAAAAGCAAAGCTATTATAGGGCTTCTCTAGCTTCCATGTGAAGGAAAGTACTTTGTGTAAAATAGTTAATATTATACTTACTATACTTGAGAGATGCTTTTAACATCTCAGATTGTTCTTTAGTGAGATCCCATTTAGTGATATTAGTTAATATGGTATTTAGTTTAGTTAATGGGTAAAATCCACAGTTAAACAGGGTTGTATAATTATATGTTGTACCGAGAGGAATATAGTCTCTCTCTTTTTTTTTTTTTTGAGATGGAATTTTGTTCTTGTTGCCCAGGCTGGAGTGCAATGGTGTGATCTCGGTTTATGGCAACCTCTGCCTCCCAGGTTCAAGTGATTCTCCTGCCTCAGCCTCCTGAGGAGCTGGGATTATAGGCATGTGCTACCATGCCTGGCTAATTTTGTATTTTTAGTAGAGACGGGGCTTCTCCATGTTGGTCAGGCTGGTCTCGAATTCCTGATCTCAGGTGATCCGCCTGCCTCAGCCTCCCAAGGTGCTGGAATTACAGGCATGAACCACTGTGCCTGGCCTCAATTTTCTTATAATAGTCTATATTTGAAATACATACTTGAACATTTTCACAAAACTGTAGTTAGCAGTATATTTTGTGCTTATGTAAACTACTTAAATTGTTGAGAAAACCAAGAGGGAATCATTTGTTAAAGCAAGAATGGGGCCGGGCGTGGTGGCTTATGCCTGTAGTCCCAGCACTTTGAGAGCCCAAGGCAGGTGGCTCACAAGGTCAAGGAGATCGAGACCATCCTGGCCCACCTGGTGAAACTCCATTTCTACTAAAATACAAAAAAATTAGCCAGGCGTGGTGGTGCATGCCTGTAGTCCCAGCTACTCAGGAGGCCGAGGCAGGAGAATCGCTTGAACCCGGGAGGCAGAGGTTGCAGTGAGCCAAGATCATGCCACTGCACTCCAGCCTGGTGACAGAGCAAGACCCCGTCTCAAAAAAAAAAAAAAAGAAAAAGAAAAAAAGCAAGAATGGGTAACTTTATGTGTAAAGAGACTAATCACTCTTAAAATTTAGGTAAAGAAATCCTTGTATTTATGTAAATTGATAGTAATGGGCTGAGGGACTCAGATGACAATAAACTGCGATTAAGAAACTGTTTCAGCCAAAATGCAGTTCTTTATTTCAATTGAGGAACAAAGTTCTGTTATCAGCAAATTGTGGCCTATATGTGCAGAGTGCTTAGTAAACTGTACATTACATTGTGGTGCATCTCGAGCTACTTGGGACTGAATTGGCTCAGCCTATACTGTGTTTTGATTCAGGTTGTCAAATCCATACTAACAGTTATACAGGCTGAGTACGATGGCTTATACCTGTAATCCCAACACCTTCGGAGGCCAAAGTGGGAGGATCACTTGAGCACAGGAGTTTGAGACATAGTGGGCACCATAGTGAGGTCCCGTCTCTATTTTTCAAAATAAAAATACATTTTTTTGAAAAGGTATACTGTTACTGCCAGACTGTAATTAATTTACTTTGTAGTTTTGGTGTAAGTGTTTGCCATTTCTTATGAGTCATATATTACTTTAATTTTGCCCTTCTCTAGTGCTGCTGGGGGTGAAATCTTTGACCAGTGTGTTGCAGACAGAGAGGAAGCCTTTAAAGAAAAAGATGTTCAAAGACTTATGCGACAGATTCTAGAAGGTGTTCACTTTTTACACACTCATGATGTAGTTCATCTTGATTTGAAGGTAAGGTTCAAATTACAATTTTGAGATTGCTAAAGAATGACATTCAAGACATAAAATATTTAACAGTGATTTATTCAAACATATTTCATGTTTGTGTATTATTAGCTAACAAGGATATTAGAATTGAGTCCTTACTCCTATCCTCTAGCCAGTTAATTTGATCAGGGAGATAAGGCATATGTGTGTACATGAAAAGATACATAATAATACAATGCCAAAGAAAGGAACTCAGAATATGACAAGATAGAACTTGAGCTAGATCTTTTGAAAAGTTAGGATTTAGGTAAGTTGAGAAGAGTAAGAGAAAATTACCTCACAAGAGTCAGGAATATTTGTGATGTGTTGGGGAAAAAAATAAATGGAATCATTTCACTGGAATTGAGAGATCAATTAGGAGATATTAAAAGCTGGGAAAAGGCTGGATTCTAGGGGTTTCATATGTCATAAAGACATAGATGATTTTTGAGCCAGGAATATTCGAGAAACAGTGTTTTGGAAAATAGGCAGCAGTAAATAAATGAGAAAATTAAAGAGATTAGAAGCAGGTAGATTTCTAATTTAAAATTGTCAAAGGCAGAGAAGAGGAAGGAAGGAAAAACAAAGGACGGTATATCAGTTATGTTCCTTTCAAGTGATCAAGATGCCAGCTAAAACCAGGGTAAGCAAAACAAGGAAATTTTAGTGGCAAACAAGTCCAGAGATAATTCTAGCTTCAGTTATGACAATATTCAGGGCTCAAAAAGTGTTGCTAGTACTCAGTTTTTCTCCAGCATTCAGCTCTGCCTTCTTTGAAAGACAAAAAGATGGTAATAAAGTAGATGCTGCTGTTCAGCCTTGCAACTACCCGGAGACAGCACGAAAGTCAGTCTCTACTTACAGCTCTGTCCAAAGTTCTGAGATTCACTCTGATTACACCAGCGTAGATCAATCTGGAACTAATAAGTGTGCTGATGGGTGTAGGGCTTTGCCTTGCCATGCCAGTGTCATCAGTGTCATAGGCTCCAACTCTGGAGATATAACCCTTTCTACCATCCTAACCTTTACGCGGACTGAGTGGAGAAGGGATGGATTCTCAAACCAGTTCTGTTTCTGAAAGAACAGAGAATGGGATGCTCAGGAGACCGTAAAGGTCCACTATGATTATTCTTAGTATATTCCTGCAGGTGTCTGTATGGCAGTATTAGCCATGCAGAGGAATTCCCAAAATAAATATTTATGCTGTAGCTTCTTTCATGTTTGGTTTTACACTCTTAACTTTGCAAAATCGTGTATCTGTTTTATTTTTTAATGATGTTTTACTAGTCTTATGATGGACTTCCAGGAACAGAACCCCAATTTAAATAGCATTGCACCTATAGGAAATGAGCTTTCAGCAAGTTTAAGATTTCTGTTGATTTTCTGATGGTTACTTTCATATCAAGTCCAGGTGAAACTGTGGGAAAATGAAACAATCCTCAAAGAGAGAACATGCCACAGCGACCCTAGTTCCTAGTGTTTATTCCATTTACAAAGATGGCCTTACTGGCGAGAGGAAATAGGGTTAGGAAGGATGGTAACCTGAGAAGGCTGAATGAAGCCTCTAGACTGCCCCCAAAAAAACTTTCCCATTGTGAACTGCAGGGTCATCTCACACCACGATCATCTACTGATCTACCTTGACATCTGCTATAATATCCCCTCTAGCAGAAAGTAGATGCTTTATGGCAGTGTTCTCTGACCCAGACGTGAATCAGAATCACCTGGAAGGGCTCGTTAAAATAAATTGCTAGGCCACAACCCTGAAGTTTCAGATTCAAGGTAGGGCAAAGTGATGCTTAAACTTCAGGCCGGAATTGCTATATGGCCAGGGCCGGGTGTGGTGGCTCATGCCTGTAATCCCAGCACTTTGGGAGGCTGAGGCAGGTAGATCACAAGGTCAGGAGATCGAGACCATCCTGGCTAACACAGTGAAATCCCGTCACTACTAAAAATACAAAAAAATTAGCCGGGCGTGGTGGCGGGAGCCTGTTGTCCCAGCGACTCAGGAGGCTGAGGCAGGAGAATGGTGTGAACCCGGGAGGCAGAGCTAGCAGTGAGTCGCGATCGTGCCACTGCACTCCAGCCTGGGTGACAGAGCGAGACGACGTCTCAAAAAAAAAAGAAAATAAGAATTGCTATATGGCCAGTTGTGGTGGCTCATGCCTGTAATCCCAGCACTTTGGGAGGCTGAGCCAGGCAGATCACTTGAGGTCAGGAATTCAAGACCAGCCTGGCCAACATGGTGAAATCCCATCTCTACTAAAAATACAAAAAGTTAGCCAGGTATGCTGGCCCACGCCTATAGTCTCAGCTACTCCAGAGGCTGAAGTGGGGAGAATGGCTTGCATCCGGGAGGTGGAGGTTGCAGTGAGCTGAGATTGCGCCATTGCACTCTAACCTAGGCAACAGAGCGAGACTTCGTCTCAAAAAAATAAAAACTGCTATATGGCACATTCCATAATACCTTTGTTTATTTATATAGATAGATAGAGTCATACTATATAAATCTAAATGCATATATGTACATTTTTAATACTGTATAAATAACTGCCTAAGTTTTATTGCATGAAGGCACACTCTCAAGAAGGAGTGTACAGACTGGGCGCGGTGGCTTATGCCTGTAATCCCAGCACTCTGGGAGGTCAAGGAGGGCAGATCACTTGAGGTTAGGAGTTCAAGAGCAGCATGACCAACATGGTGAAACCCCATCTCTACTAAAAATACAAAAATTAGCTGGGCGTGGTAGCAGGCACCTGTAATCCCAGCTCCTTGGGAGGCTGAGACAGGAGAATCGCTTGAACCCGGGAGATGATGGTTGCAGTGAGCCGAGAATGCGCCACTGCACTCCAGCCCAGCTGACAGAACGAAACTCCGTCTCAAAACAAAAAAAAGAGGATACAGTGTATGTAATCTGGAGGTTGACTTCTAAAGCAAACTTGATAATGTCCCTTTTGAATTTAGGTGGAAAGGTAGTTTCTTTTTAAATACTAATTTCCTACAGAAAAATTTACTGGTTTCCTACAGAAAAATACAGGAAAAAGAAAACAATCTGGAAGTTTTCTTGTTCTCTTTTGAAAGATGCCTATGTAAATTCATTTTATACACATTTATCTTTTTTCAAAGATATTAATTTTTTAATACCTTGGCTAAAATGGACACTCAGGACCCAGTAGCCACATGGTATACAGTGGTGTTTTTTGAAAGCGAGTGTGGACATGTGCACACCCACATGCTGAGGTGGCCTGATGTTAATGCTCAAGGTTAACTAGTTAAAACCTTTCACAGCTTGGGTGGGGGCTTTGCTTTTCCCCTTCAGTCTGTCATATGCATAAGAAGTTCAAAGATCCCTGCTGCAAGAAATTTCCACCTTGCTTCCCTCAGGAACATTTACAAGGAAGAGATGGTCTCTGCAGTACAGACTTTCACTGGGCTGATACTTTAAGAAGCCTCAGTATTAGCCATGCAGAGGAATTCCCAAAATAAATGTTTATGCTGTAACTTCTTTCATGTTTGGTTTTACACTCTTAACTTTGCAAAATCATGTATCTGTTTTATTTTTTAATGATGTTTTACAAGTCTTATGATGGACTTCCAGGAACAGAACCCCAATTTAAATAGCATTGCACCTATAGGAAATGAGCTTTCAGCTTATGACAGTTCAACCTGTGACTATTCAAGAACTAATTAAGTAGCAAGTCAGACAGGTTGTCAACACCATGTGTCATGGATCTTTGATGTCACTTGAGAGTATCAAAGGTGAATATTAAGTTCTTGAATACCAACTTTAAGTGTGTGTTTACACAAGGAAATTATATCCCTTTCTCCTCAGTACATTCAGTATCATATTCCTTTCTCTCTAATACACTTGGTGTAGAATTCTTTCCAGATTCAGTAGAGGCCTTGATGATGATGATGGGCCTTTGATGTTGAAAACTGGACTCTCCATGTTTCCTCGACCCAGAGGAAGTAGAAGACAAAGTGGTCCAAAGGGTTCTCAGCCTTCCTTCTGCCTTTTTGCCCCTCCATGTGCAGTCAGACATGTCTGTGAGTCAGCTACTGGAGGGAGAGGACAGAGATGGGGTTGGTATGGCAGCTATGCAGGCGAGAGTGATTTCTACTAAAAGGTCTTTCCAGTTGTCCTCTTTGAGTCTGGACGAAGTGAGTCTGCTGTCCTCTGTCTTCGACAGTGTGTGCTCATAATATTGACTCTTGGTCTCTAGAAGAGCTTGAAAGACTAGGCTATTTTTTACGAAATTATTTTCCCACATTGCCTCAAAGCTAAATATATTATGTTTTCATTCTCTAAAAACTGATAATCCCAATATATATGGTAATTTTGAATTATTAAGCTATTTAGTCTCCATGGTGGTTAAAATGGGAAACTCCTGTGCCTGTGACAGAAGTTAGTTGGAAGTTAAAATAACTATTATAGTTGCTTCTTTTAAGGATATAATTGACACTATGGGAAATACACTGTTTGGCTTTGGTGCAGAGCCTGAATGATCAATTTGCCAAAAGACTGATTCACTGAAGACTCTCAGCCAAATATCTTAAATTGAGCTGGGAAAGTTCTTGGGGTGGGTGAGGGAGTAGCAGATACAGATTTAGGAGTCTGTAAAAGTATGAGTCCATAAATCCACAAAAATAGAAAAGACAAACCATGATTAAGAGAAAGCCCATTCATTTAATATATAAAATGTTGCAGAAACTGCAAATCTGAGAAACAACAACTCTGGCAAAGTCAGAACAAAACCAACTAAAAGTACCAAAACAGTCTCAATAATTTGGTGAATTAGTCATTCAGTAGAGTGACCTGGTTTTAGTCCTGTCCAAGGGAGGGAGGACTGACCAAAAATAGCACAAAGAAATCTGGTCTTAAAATCCATTGCTCTTTTTTCTTCAAATGGTGGTGTACTGGTTCAGTCTTTCAGGAGTGTTAGTACAGTCAACCCTCTGCATCCATGGATTCAACCAACCACAGGTTGAAAATATTCAGGGAGAAAAAAATTCCACAAAGTTCCAAAAAGCTAACCTTGAATTGGCCCCCCACCAAGTATTTCATTGAATCCATACAAATGAGGTGATGTGTGGCATTATAATAGCTATTCTGAGTAACCTAGAGATGATTTAAAGTTTACAGGAGGATATGCTTAGGTTATATGCAAATACTACACCACTTCCTCTCAGGGACTTGAGCGTCACAAATTTTTGTATCTGCAAGGAGTCCCGGGACCAATCCCCACCAGATACCAAGGGACAACTATACTAGGATTCTATCACTAATTTTTCCACCCAATTATGCTCATGGTTAAAAGTGGACTAGAAGAAGGCCGGGTGTGGTGGCTCACACCTGTAATCCCAGCACTTCGGGAGGCTGAGGTAGAAGGACCACTTGAGCCCAGGAGTTTGAGACCAGCCCAGGCAACATAGCGAGACCTCGTCTCTACAAAAAATTAAAAACACAGCCAGCCATGGTGGCATGCGCCTATAGTCCCAGCTACGGAGGAAGCTGAGGCAGGAGGATTGCCTGAGCTCGGGAGTTCGAGGCTGCAGTGAGCTGAGATCGCACCCCTGCATTCCAGCCTGGGGAACAGAATGAGATCCTGTCTCAAAAACTTTTTTTTAATTAAAACCTTAATTTCTAAAACTTAATTTCAAAAAAAGTGGCCAGAAGCTGGGACTTTCCATATGAGATTTAAATTTAAGCATCAGTATATTACTTGAAAGTAGGGGTAACAAAAACATTTCTAAACAGTCCCCCAAATTAATTTAGACAGGATTATTTACCTATTTCTCTACTCTAACCTGGGTTTTAATAGTTAATGTACTAGAACTTTAATTGCCTGATAAAATGTTCCTTAAAACCCTGTCCATAATACCCTAAGCCTTATTGAGCAGGTTAACCTCAACTTTACAATGATCTTAGCCACTAAATCTTCTCCAGTTGGTGATTGTTCAGTAAACGTTAAATGGATTATGTACAAAGATGAAGATACCGAGATAAATAAAAGACTTCCTTACAGCCACCATCTATTTAAGGACCGTCTGCAGGTTTTCTGCTTATTCCACTGTCATCACCTCTCTACTGATTGACCTTGCTTCTTTCTCTCCCTTACTACCTGGGATTCATACATTTTAAATGGAACTAGGTTTTATGTGCCACAACTTCTTTATCATGAACTGGATTCCCTAGAAAGGAAGTTTAACTAAATTGTAAATGCTGAGGTACTTAGCTTTGTTTTCAGGACATGTATTTCAGCTTATTGGAAGTAGATATATTTCACCATCGAAGAAGAGACAGAGATTATAGTCCTGTAATTGTACATATATTTTATTCAGAGGAGCAAAGTCTATTTTTAAAAAGAGCCCTGTGGTCAAAATAGGGCACAGTTGGTAAAGGCCACATAATATTAACTGAAATCCCCTGAAATAGCTCTGATTTTATAAGAAATGTGTTTTTTCTAGCAACCTCTCTCTCAGTTGTTTAACTTCATTTTTAGAAAGTCTGTCACATTGGTGTATCACAGATGCATGTAACAGGGCCTAGGCGTCTCATACAATAAGATTTTAATAATTTGATCACACTAATTTAGGATTTACAACATTACCACTGAACCAATTAGTTTTTGCATAGTAACTAAAGAAAGCATTTCTCAGGGAATATAAAGTGGACACACATAAAAGGGAAAAACATTTAAACTATTTTAAGGGAACAAATGGTATTTAAGAACATTCATATAATGTACATGTTTACTAATCACAAGAATATCTCAAGATTTGGTGAAGATTTTCCCTAGCAGTATTTCACTTGGCATTTTGTGTGCACTGGAAAGGGCAAAACATTCAATTATGAATATGTGTCACTGAACCAAACCCCTCCTATCGAATTTGCCTGAATAATTGACATTTTGTGGTCATCAAAAAATTACTATAGTTTTTGTTTTGTTTTGTTTTTTGATTTTGACAGGGTCTTACTCTGTTACCCAGATTGGAGTGCAGTGGCACTATCTCGGCTCACTGCAACTTCTGCCTCCCAGGCTCAAGTGATCCTCCCACCTCGGCCTCCCAAGTAGCTGGGACTACAGATATACACCACCAAGCCTGGCTAATTTTTTGTATTTTTGATGGAGACAGGTTTTCATCATGTTGCCCAGGCTCCTAAGCTCACATAGTCCACTCACCTCGGCCTCCCAAATTGCTGGAATTAAAGACATGAGCCACTGCGCCCAGCCCTTTTGTTGTACTATAGTATTTCATTAACGTACTAAAATTAAAATTGCCTTGAAAAGTCTGAGGACTCATAGTCATGATGCTACATAGGTGTTTTTTTCCTGAAGAATTAGCTAGAAGCTAATTAACAAAGAAAATGTGGCCTGCCTTCTGCCATTTACTCCAGAATAGCCTACAAAGCCCTGTGATCTCCTAGCCATTTCCTTTCCAACCTCATGCCTCCTACCACTCGTACCCCTTTTGCCTTGTGCTGTCCTCCAGCCACACAGGATTTCCTGCAGATGCTCCACAGCAGTACGGCCTCTATACTTGCTCTTCCCTCTGCCTGGAATGCCTCCTGCTTACCCCAACCCCTCCAGGACACTGAGCCGTGACTGGCTCTTTTTTAACATTCATCCTCTCCTCCTTCAGGTTGCCCTCTTAGAAAGGCCTTCTCTGACTCCCCTAAAGATAGCATGCCCGTGCACACACCCCAGGCAACCCCTCTCGCCCATCACCCTGCTTTGAGTTCCCCATAGTGCTTAAAGCGACCCAAGGTGTATTTATTTGTCTCCATTAAGATGCAGGGCTCCAAAAGAGAGGACTCGTGTCTTGTTTTCTGTTATTTCCCCAGGGTCTAGCTCATTAGGCAATCAGTAAATATTTGTTGAATAAATGAGGAAATCTTTTTACCCTTCAGGGTCTGCTCACATAGCTCCTCTGTAATTTTCCAGGGCAGAATTAATCACTCTGATATATTTATCACCTGAGTACTTTGTATATATTGCTCTCATGGTGCAATTCACAGAGGAGTGACTTGAGCCTGGCAGGTCCGTATATTTTCTCTTGATTATAAACTCTGACAGTAGGGTGTTCTTATTCCTTATATTTATACTACTACCAGTCCTGACACAAAATAGACACCCTCTTAATTTTTTTAGTTATGTTTCTCCCATTCATTCACCCAACAATATTAATGTGTAGCTGGCACTGATCACAGTGATAAAAGATTAATCAGTACTGTGGTTTCTGTGCTCATGAAGCTGTAGATTCTTCCCATTCTTTGAATTCAGCCTGATAAACTTACAGGCATTTTCATAATAGAAAAGGGTAGGATGGGTGGTTGGGTAGAAGGTAAGATCCTTTTTAAAAAGAGGGACCATCTGGCTTGGCGCGGTGGCTCACGCCTGTAATCCCAACACTTTGGGAGGCCGAGACGGGCGGATCACAAGGTCAGGAGATGGATACCATGCTGGCTAACACGGTGAAACTCAATCTCTACTAAAAATACAAAAAAATTAGCTGGGCGTGGTGGTGGGTGCCTGTAATCCCAGCTACTCGGGAGGCTGAGGCAGGAGAATGGTGTGAACCCAGGAGGTGGAGCTTGCAGTGAGCCAAGATTGCACCACTGCACTCCAGCCTGGATGAAAGAGCGAGACTCCATCTCAAAAAAAGAGGGACCATCTATGCCTCAATTTCCTTTTTCATATTGCAGCCCCTCTCATGGATGGAAATTGTAATCTGCTTCACTGCCATCTTAGGCCTTCTCACCAAGTTGAGACTAGGCAAAGAATGGAAAAAAGTGTTCCAGACTGAGGAAATACCATATACAAATTCACTCTTGTGAGAGGGAGCATGGCAAGTGTGAGAGACTGGAAAGTGTCCTGTGGGACCCATCTTCATGGAGCCAGGGGTATCATGGCATATGATGAGTCTGGAGAGCTAGCTCGGCAGAAGCTGGACCTCAGGACATGCACACCATGCAAAGGAGTTTGGAGATTATCTAAGAGCAGTGGGAGGCTGTGGAAGGGTTTAGGAAAGGGGACAACAGATCTAATTTATATAATACAAAAGAACCTCCTGGCTGCAATGTGGGCAAAATGGATCCTAGCAAACCACTGAAGAGGCCATCGCAGTAGAGCAAGAAAGGTAGCTTTGGTTTTCTGTGGATGGAGAGAAAAAGGCCAAGTCTAGAAATGCTTGGAATTTAGTACTTAAAATCAACTATGGTGACATGTTAGCTAAATGGAAGAGTGGGGAGGAAAGGAATGGCCAAGATGATTGTTAGTGTTCTCTCTTGTTCTGAGAGATGATCATAGCATTCACTGAGACACCTGTCATTGGCATAGGGAGAATCTGATTTAGGAAGGAAAATAGGAGTCTGTTTTTGGTCATGTTGAATTTGAGGTACCTTTGAGACATCAAAGGGGAGATAATAGGTAAGCAGCTGGTTGAAGAGGTCTGAAAGAAAGAAAAAAAATTGTGGGTCATAAGGTGTAGGTGATATTTAAGCCTTGGGTGCAGATCATGCAAGCTGAGAGTTTGGAGTAAAAAGAGGAAAGGCCTCAAGCTCAAGCCTTGAGAAACCCAGCATCCAGTGGACCAGGTAAAAGAAAGTGGCCCCTCAGAGGAAATGGAAGATGCAGCCAGAGATAGGAAGAAAGCCAGGACAGTGTTTTGTCATGAGAGCCAAGAGAAAAGTAATATATAAACAAGGAAGGAGTGGTTTGTCAGACACTGCTAAGGGAGTGGTTCAGAAGAAAGCATTGAAAAATGTCACTTGATTTTGTGATTTGTAGTGGAATGAGGGGACAGAAGTCAGATGGAGGGGCAGAATATGAATGAAAGGAAAGGAAATGTGAACATTCATTCTGTGCATCTAGGGGACCAATGTGATGGAGACAGAAACAAACAGCTAACAAAACAATGGAGTAAGCGTGCTGTATACACCTTGCTGTGCAGCAGGAATGGGGCAGCCATCAAGCCCTCCCTGGAAGGAGCAGGGAAAGCCAGGGCAGGCTTTACAGAGGAATTGGTGCTTTATTGAGACCCATTATGCATGGAATGAGGGATGAGAATAAATCTGTCAGGGAGAGAAGGGGAGAGGGCATCCTGAACAAAGGCGGTACATGTGCAAAGGCATGAGATGTGGGAGTAGCTGTCTTATTTAGGGATTACAGACTGTTTGATTTGGGGCACAGATTGCCTTTGGAGCCATGACAGGAAATTAATCTTGAAAAGGAAGCAGGGAACCAGGTGTTATAGTGAAGTATTTGTAATTTACCAGTGTTTCTCAGCTTACCTTTGGAAATATTCTTAATGTCAGAAAACATTAAGTGAGGACTCTTTATAATGCAAACACAAACTTTCCTTTCAAATTTCGTGTTTTAAAAATTCAATGAATTTTACATTCTAGTCCATAATATATTTACTTGTCTTTTTATGTGAAAGTATCTTAGGTTATTTTCCCTTGGGTAAAAATGACTCCACAGTTATGAACCCCACTGATTCTGTGGCTCTGGGGAGCTCTTTCCCATTACTGTACGTGTCCTCACCCCACATGTCCCCAGTCACAAGTCCAGAGAGAACTTAGGGTAGAAGTCATCAGTATGTAAGTGGCAGCTGAAGCTTTGGAAGTAGATGAAATTGCTCCAAAATAGAATGCAGAGTGGTGGGAGAAGAGTTGGCCATGCAGCAAGAGATTCTGAACAGCACAAATATTTAAAAGGAGGACAGAAGGAAAACATTGAGAAAATAGTGAGGCATCTGTAGAAGAAGGAAGAGATCCAAGGTGGAGAAAACGGGGAGGAATTCCATCAATATAAGGATGCTTAACAGTGCCCAGTGCTACAGAAATCATTGCATGCGAAATAGTCCCTGAAAGACACAGATGGGATTTGGTGGGTCTTTGATTATTGAAGTTATTGTGACCTTAATGAAGGCAGATTCAGTCGAGGGGGCAAAAGAGATTTAGTTGGACTGAGAAAACGATACCAATTGTGCTTGACCATGCTTTCAAGAAGCTGAGCTTTGAGGGAATAGTAGGAGATACTACTACCTGCAGGAGATTCAGGGTCATGGGGAATGGTTTCCATGAGGTGGGGATAGAAACCTGTTTATATGCTGAGGAAGAGCCAGGGTAGGGGAAGAGACTGAAAATACAAGAGAGTACAGGCCTGCTACCTTATACATAGTAGGAAGTATATTGTAAAAATATTTCTTTAACAAATGACTGTTTACTGTTAAATTCCTCAGTCTCAGTTTCACAGGTGAAATGTATGTTTTATGGGCTACATGTTTTGTGTACTTAATCATAGTTGTATTGATTTTTGTGGGGGTATGTTGTTTTTTAGCCTCAGAATATTCTGTTGACAAGCGAATCTCCATTGGGTGACATTAAGATTGTTGATTTTGGCCTTTCAAGAATATTGAAGAACAGTGAAGAGCTCCGAGAAATTATGGGTACCCCTGAATATGTGGGTAAGTATTCATAAAAGTAGTTTTGCTCTGGGGTTAGGCATCACCTTCATTAGGGGACTTGTCCATGGGGCATGACTCATAGTGGAACCAGCTGTCTGCTATGTTGAAATTCTACCATCAGAGATTTATTCCTTTGGATTACATTTTACAATGGAAAACTTTCAAGAGTAAGATACTAAACTGGTGATATCTTCACTGTCTCTTCACTACAGGGCTAAGAAAATTTGAAGGGATTACTTCTAAAATGAATAGGAGAGGATTTTCTTAACCAAGTAGGATATTAGCTTATTTGAGGGTGGGAGGATATTTAACAAGTAAGGATCTTTAAGGATGTTTTGGTTGGTAACAAACATTGACAAAGGCATTGCCAAGTCTGAGGTTCCATAGAAGTGTGGAGCAGAGAGGGCATCTGGTTGGATCCATGGTTGAGTGTTTCTGGGAGAAAGAAAAAGGAGCTTAAACATTGAAGGTAGCAGCAAGAAAGCAGCTGAATGATGATACGCCATGGATCTCGGCGTATCGTCAAAGAAGTCAACTATGACCTTCTTTGATAGACTGAGGAAAATTGGAGTTTGAAAGATTAATAAGTTTGAGGTTTTTTTAAAGGTATCTATAGAATAAGGCTGTGAAATTGAGAGGTTGTGACCAGAGATTAGAATATTAATATTTAGGCCAGGTGCAGTGGCTTACACCTGTAATCCCAGCACTTTGGGAGGCCAAGGTGGGCGGATCAGTTGAGGCCAGGAATCTGAGACCAGCTTGGCCAACATGGCAAAACCCCATCTCTACTAAAAATACAAAAATTAGCCAGGCGTGATGGTGCATACCTGTAGTCCCAGCTACTCGGGAGGCTGAGGCAGGAGAATGGCATGAACCTGGGAGGCGGAGCTTGCAGTGAGCCGAGATCGTGCCACTGCACTCCAGCCTGGGCAACAGAGTGAGACTCCGTCTCAAAAAAAAAAAAAAGGGAATATTAATATTTAAAATTTCAGTGGTGAAATAGCTCTTTGTAATTATGAGGACTTGGATGTAAGGCTGGAAAGGCAATTTTTTAGACCAGGAAATCAAGAAGCTGTGAAGGTAGGCTGTCTGAGTCATGGACATCAGTGTGGAAGTCACCTAGGCTGCCAGCAGACCTGGGAGAAGGGAGGGTGGCTGTGGCAGGAATGGAGAAGGCTGTGGCCTGGGCCTGAGGGAAGACTCTCTGCCTGAGAGTAGAAGCGTGAAGTGGGCAAGTAGGCTATAAGAGGGGGAATGAAGAGAGCGGGGTCTCCTTTCAGAGAAGAGGGTAAAAGGAGTGAGTAGTTCTTGAAAGACTGAGGATGGTATAAGAAAAGAGGTATCCGGAGCACAGAAAGACTGAGGAGGGGCGATAGGGTTGAAGAAAACAAACCTGTATGGCAATGATAGTCCAGAAAATAATTTAGAGATTTTTTTAAAGATCCTTAATTAGGTAATAAAAGATGCCACAGGCACAGAAACAACCTTTAAAATTTTTTATATATTTTAGTGGGCCAGAATACTTAATTTTCAGTACGCTGACTAATATGCATCATGACCACTAAGTAAGTTTTTGGGATGTGACTTAATAGTGTTTCTTTAGGGAAAGCAGCAACCCAAGTGTTTTAGCCAAAATTAATGGGTACCATTGTAAGCTCCAATATACAAGACTGAAGAATGTAGGTCTGTGAGCTGAAAAATCAAAATAGTAATTATTGCCCTGAATGGGGTGGGTTTTTGTTTTGTTTTAATGCTTTCTTTGTTGTTGTTTGAGAGTCTCACTCTGTCACCAGGCTGGAGTGCAGTGGCACCATCATAGCTTGCTGCAGCTCCCAACTTGAACTCCTCCTGCCTCAGCCTCCCAAGTAGCTGGGACCACAGGCACGTGCCAACACAGCGGGCCAGTTTTTTGTTGTTGTTGTTGTTGTTGTTTTGGTAAAGATGGATCTCACTGTGTTGCCCAGGCTAGTGATTTGTTTTAGAGCTTTCTGTTCCTTAGTAAATTTTTAATTTTCTATCAAGAGCCTTTCCCCATCTCAAAACATTATAATGGAAATACAAGCTCAATCCAAAAAGAAGAAAACTAAAAATGATTCAGAAGTACATTATACAGAAAAACAAAGGGACTCTCCTCTTTTTCCTTCCCTGACTCACCTTTTAAAAGGTGAGTTTATGCTTCCCACAGTCATTTTACATGTACACAGAAACTGGTGTTGAGTTCTGGCCCTGTGTGACCTTGACCTTTAAATCTCTTTATACCTCAAATTCATCTGTCCATAAAAAGGAGCTAGTAATAGTACCGACCTCATAGGGAATTTATAAGGATTTCATTGGATTTGCTGTACAAAGTCCCTAAACCAGTAGTCAGCACGTAATAAGCACTCAAAAAAGTAAACTATTGGTATTTTCTGCACTCCTCCTCCCACAGTCTTGCTATGTGGTCTCTGTTTTACCGTTTCTTCCCCGGTAATTTGGATGCTATGCATTTCATTTTTAATTTCCTAGTCATTTCTTTTGAAACTTTAACATTTACAACCTCTGTTTCTCACTCAACCATTTCAGAAATCAAAATTTAGGAGATTAACATACCTAGCATTTCCTTTCCAACCTCTTCATCCCACTCATTTATTCTATGGGGGTTTGTCACAAATTAGTAGTAGATACATGACCTTGAGTATTTCGTTTTTTCATAGAAATAGAACATTTTCATTCCTTTTTTTAATTGTAATTACCACAGTTTTTTAGTTTTTAATCTGTTTTTCCATGGATTCAGTACTTATTGACTGCCTATTAATAGTTTAGCCTCCTTATTTGTATAATTTTGAAAAAAAAATTATCTTTAGTTAACTAGATTGAGTAGATTTTTTTAAAGGAACATTTTTATAATATTTTTCCTGAATCCTTGCATATTTGACAGTGTCTTTCTATTGGGTTTATGTGTGGCAGCAATTGACTTTATATCAAAGCTTTTTTTTTGCTTTTTTTTTTTTTTTGGAGACATGGTCTCACCCTGTCACCCAGGCTAGAGTACACTGGCACTGTCTCGGCTCACTGCAGCCTTTACCTCCCAGGCTCAAGTGATCCTCCCCCCTCAGCCTCCCCAGTAGCTGGGTCTACAGGCAATGCACCATGACACTCGGCTAGCTTTTGTTTATTTTGTATAGAGACAGAGTCTTATTGTGTTGCCCAGGCTGGTGTTGAGCTCCTGGTTCAAGCGATCCTCCTGCCTTGGCCTTGCAAAGTGCTGGGCACCCAGCCTTGAAGCATATTATTTTTCTCAGTTCTATAGATGCAACTTAGTTGCCTTTGTCCCATGCCTGTAGTCTCAGAATGCCCAATTTTTTTTTTAATCTTGTTGACTTTTTGTTAATGGGTAGATGTTTTAAAAAGCTCACTCTGACTGCAACAGAAAGAATAGATCAGAGGGGTGGGACAAGTAGTTGAAAAGGCCCAGGTGAGAGGAGAAAGTGCCACGGGTGAGGGTGGGGCAATGGAGAAGCAGAAACGTCAGTGGCAGTGAGAAAGTTTTAAAAGCCATGATCTGATAGAGACAATGCTTGATTACGTAGAAATTGTCAGTTTATATTTGATGTTTTTAAAATATTTAAATATTTGTAAAATACTAGGACTCAACAATGATGGGTAGAAGTGTGAAAAGTAAACAAGTTAATTACAAACATCTAGTCAGGCTTTATATTAATTCATATTAATTCATGGTAACCTTTCATTTTAGCCCAAACATTGAATAGTGCCTTATAGTTTCTAATGCTTAATTTTTTATCTTTAAGAGCAAATTAGGAATTTTTTCCACAAAACTAAATGTTTTCTTCTCTTTCTGATATTAGCTCCTGAAATTCTTAGTTACGATCCTATAAGCATGGCAACAGATATGTGGTAAGAGTTATTAATGAAAAAATTGATCAAATTAGTTTCAAGAAATGAGTATGGTGCTAAATTTTTCTTGCATTTTCTTTCTAATTTAGGAGCATTGGAGTGCTAACATATGTCATGCTTACAGGAATATCACCTTTCTTAGGCAATGATAAACAAGAAACATTCTTAAACATCTCACAGATGAATTTAAGTTATTCTGAGGAAGAATTTGATGTTTTGTCTGAGTCAGCTGTTGACTTCATCAGGACACTTTTAGTTAAGAAACCTGAGTAAGTATTACTTTTATTAGTTTAATATTGATCTTGTCAGTTTTTTATTGAATCTCCTCCAACCAAAAATAGTTCAACATCTAAAACACCAAAATGGGAACACAAAAGTGAGACCCTTGACTTAATATAACTGTTGAAAGAAAAGGGGGCAAAAATGAAAATATTTTGAGAAAATGTGAACCATACCTCAGTATAACAGGATTTAAATATTAATTAGCAAAACTGTATTATTGCAAATGTGTCATGGCAGTAAACAGCACTCATAATTCATGGTTAGTAGAAGTTGACAGTGAAATGACAGCTAATCTCTAGCAGATACTTCCCATCTGTTCTTGGTGTCTCTCAAGAGAGCGTTTCAAACATAATTTACTTAAAATATTTCAACATTTTCACAAAATTTTCAGCATTGTGGGAAATTGCACCCAAATTCCAAGACTAATAGTATTTATTCAGGAATCGCAGTTAAGATTTTTGCCAACTTGTCATCCTTCCCAAAGTATAATACAATAAAATACAGTACCTTATGCTCTAATTTTAACTGAAGTTCTAACATGTCTTAACTGTAAAACATGTATCTTTACAGGGATCGAGCCACTGCCGAAGAATGTCTAAAGCACCCCTGGTTGACACAGAACAGTATTCAAGAGCCTTCTTTCAGAATGGAAAAGGCACTAGAAGAAGCAAATGCCCTCCAAGAAGGTCATTCTGTGCCTGAAATTAATTCAGATACTGACAAATCAGAAACCGAGGAATCCATTGTAACCGAGGAGTTAATTGTAGTTACTTCATATACTCTAGGACAATGCAGACAGTCTGAAAAAGAGAAAATGGAGCAAAAGGCCATTTCCAAACGATTTAAATTTGAGGAACCTTTGCTACAAGAAATTCCAGGAGAATTTATCTACTGAGCAGTATTTCCCTTTAGAACTTTAAGATTTCTACATTGAAAATGTTAATATTATTTATGGACCTCTGGCCAAATGGTACATGTACTGGAAGTGGATAACCAGTATCACTTACACAAACAAAAATAACTTTGTCAAATTTGTGGAGTTAGGTGGAAGTCACATTTTAAAATTGCCAACCAGGAGATTTAACAGGTACAGTTATCCATTTCAATGTTATTTTTAAGAAGGGAGATGTTGGTACCTTGTAATTCTACACCCTGTTTCTCCAGAATGAGAATTTGTGTACAAAGATATTTGTATTCACTTTCTTTAAAAAATCCAAGTAAAAGTGCCAAAACTACATTTCTGTAAATCTCTTGCATTATTCATATGTGTATCTATATCTGCATATTTGTTAATGTGTTTACTAAAATTGCTACTTTTTCACTTTGGATTTGTTTTTGGCAAAATTTTAGTTTAAGCAGACATCTAAATTTTCGAGACCTAGAATAACATTCACTAAAGTTTGATACTGTCTTTTTTTAATATTTTCTTACTGCTTTATAGTGACTTGATTTGATTTCTGTTGTGTTTTTGCCTAAATGCTTGTAACATATCAGTGAAAAACCCTAATTTTTTTTTTCTCTTCAATGTCACTAGTAAGAGAGGTGGTAATTTTTCACCTCTGAAATTATTCTGGTTTAAGTGTCAGCTCTTCAGCTACTTCCCTCATCACACCACACTCACATGCATCTGCTCTGTCTCACATGCTGTACCCCTGCCGCTTCCTGGCACCTCCCCCCATGCTTCTCATTTAATTTTGGCCAATTGTAGGTATCAGTGTGATCTGATCAACACTCAGGTTACCTTGGTCAGTGAAAAGATGCTACTATATTGCTTTTGTCCCAAAGTGAGTAAAATCCCCTAGAACAGAGAGGGAGAGAGTATGTCTTCATGCCGACCACTGAGCCTGTTTCTGCTGAGTTTCTTATCAGCCCTCAAGCTCTGCTAGGAAAAGCTATAAAATGCCAAAATATTTATAAACATTTACTTTGTCCATAAAAAATTTACACTGGATACTCTGTAATTAGGAGGTACTTTGTCCCAAAAAGATGTATAAGAATGTACTAATAGTTTTATGTCATTAGGATCGAACAGTTCAAGTGTATCTAGGCCCCACAGTGACCAGTAAAGTCCAACTAAAAAATGGAAATGTGAAAGTGTATACTGAATACCTTAAAGTAACTAATCATCCTCACACACAGAAGTCTGAGAGTCCTTATTTATCTTTTATTAGGCTCAGCGCATTAAATATTTGCCTATCACCTGTGTGCTGTGTACCGTGGCCATGCCTTGCTCTGTACTATGAACAACTCAGACCTGTCCCTTCACGGTCTGATTAGGGTGCTGCACAAAGCTTTCTCCCTAACATGGTTTCTCAGCTGTCAAAATCATGAAAATGACAGCACCTAACCACTATTTTAAAGTATGTACAGTAAATACCCAAATGTGTGTAAATGTCATAGACATATACAAAGTCAGTAATCTCGCCCAGTCCTGCTGAGTGAACCTGTCGAAGCACCTGGGAGCGCTCTTTACACCATTAGATGAAATTCATCAGGCAGTTCAGACAACCAGGTTGCACTGTTTTCTCATTAAATTGGCTTGCTTTATACAGTTTCTTGGAATCTAGCATTCCTAAACAAGCTCCAAAAAGCAGAAGAAGAAATTGTGCCACAGTGATAGAGTTTTTAATGAACACCCATGGCCACAGTGTTGAGTCTCAGGTAAGTCTTGGAAGAAGTAAAACACAGTATTAGGCAAATTTGTATAAGTATCTCTCTGAAAAAATAGGGAGGGAGGTGACCAGCAAAAAATACCCACTATTGAATGACACGTTTGTACTTGACGGATCTGTCATCAGGTTTTAAAATCAGAATCATTTGGGCTTTTTTAAAACCATTTTTTACTCGTAATAAATATATTTAATATAATTGCTGTATTTGTGAAAAAGATCTGTTTTCTTTTAGCTGGCCACTTCAGTTTGCTGCGTATCTTTAGCTGCTGTTGTGCCTTAAATACTGAGTCATAGGGTGCTTTTTTAAGAAGCCCTTCAGAATATCCTTGTAAAGATAAATTGGCATTTTTTGGTTTATAAGATAAAAACAGGGCATGAAGAACCTTCATAATACTAGGCCAAAAAAAATCTATTAATAGCTGCCAGCTAGCTCTACACTTATCTAAAGCTGTTAATGTTCCTTTTTTTCTATCACCAAATTTATAAAGGACTAAACAGTGCTATTGAGTTTACTTGGTTTATAAATCCAGTTTTAACTATAATTCAACAGTATTTTGATGGGATGAGATGTTTATGAAATATGCAAAATGTATAAGTAGTTTTAATCAACTGGGAAATGATATTTGATCTTGTGTTTTGTTGTTTTCACATGAAAACTAGGAGGTAATTGATACCTTTCTCTAGTAGTGGTATAGAGGAAGGACAGATGCTCATTGTTGAATCTCTTAAATTTTTCCAGCTAACCTCAGTTTGGAAGAAAAATGTATTAAAGGGTTATAAAGATCACTTAGAGAATGTGAGACAGAACGTGAATTATAGTCCTCAGTAATGTAATGGGGGTGGTGCGTGGCTCAGTCCATAGAGGCCTATGCATGTTTAGAAGAAGTAAATACCAATCCATGGACACCAACATACATGAATATAGACAGGAGAAAGATGACTAGCATTGGCAAACTAATCCTAAATACATTTTAAATTCACACCTCAATTTGACTTGCACTGATAAAAATGAAAAATAGCCATGTACTGTATTTATTGTCCAAGATTGGCCACCTCATCCATTCTATCTGTTGCGGAGCTTAAAAAGCTAGATTGAATACCTTAATCTTAACCTCGAGAGCCTTAATCACTACTGTTTTGTTTTGGAGAGAAGGGGACATAATTTACATATCACGAACTGTACAGATCTAAATCCACAGTCTCATCAGGCTCGACAAATGCATTCACTCCTTTAACCACACTCCCGTTCTGTGGCGCTGGTTTTCCTTATCCTCAAACTCATATACTTGGAATCATACAGCAGGCACCATTTGGCTTCTGTAACTCAGCATGATGTCTTTGAGATTCATCTATGTCGAGGTTTATATCAGCAGTTTGTTCCATTTTTGTTTTTGTTTTGTTTTGTTTTGTTTTGAGATGGAGTTTTGCTGTTGTTGCCCAGGCTGGAGTGCAATGGCGGGATCTTGGCTCACTGCAACCTCCGTCTCCCAGGTTCCAGGGATTCTCCTGCCTCAGCTTCCCAAGTAGCTGGGATTACAGGCATGCACCACCACACGTGGATAATTTTTGTATTTTTTTTTAGTAGACATGAGGTTTGACCATGTTGGTCAAGCTGGTCTCAAACTCCTGACCTCAAGTGATCCACTCGCCTCAGCCTCCCAAAGTGTTGGGATTACAGGCATGAGCCACCGTGCCCAGCCTGGTTTGTTCCTTTTTATTGTTGTGTCATGCTATTTGAATGCATGAATTTATTTAGCTATCCTTCTGTTCATGGACCCCTGAGCTGTTTCGGTGGGGCTATTATAAATGTGCTATAAATATTCTTGTACAGGAATTTTTGTGGACATGTTTTCATTTCTCTTGGATTAAAAAGCTAGGAGTAGAATTGCTAGGTCTTATGGTAGCTGTATATTTAACTTTTTAAGAAACTGCCCAACAGTTTTCTAAAACCATCGTGCTGTTTTCTGTTCTTACCAGCACATTGTGTTTTGGTTGTTTTTTACATCTTTGCCGACATTTGGTATTGTCCACCTGTTTCATTTTAGCCATGCTCCTGGATGTGTGGCGGTATCTCATGGTGGTTTAGTTTGCATTTCCCTGATGACTAACGGATGGTACTTTTCATGTCCTTTTTTCCTTTTAATTGGATAGGACTCCTTTGTGCATCTGGATTGTCAGATTTGTGTGTCACATATATCTTTTCCCATCTATAGCTTGCCTATTTTCTCAATAGTATCTGTTGATGAGAAGAAGGGTTTAGTTTTGGTGAAATCCATTTATGGCTTTTTGTTTTATAGTTAATGTTTTCTGTGTGCTCTTTAAGAAGTCTTTGCCTACCCAAGCTCATGAAGATACTGTTTTTTCTTAGGAGTATGATAGTTGTAGCGAATATTCAGGTCTGTGATTCACCTTGAATTAGTATTTTTATATGCCATGAGGTAGGTAGGCGTCAAATACCTTTGAACATTCTAGTGAATGTTCAGTGGTTCCAGCACCACTTGTCAAAGATTCTCCTTTCACCGTTAAACTGTTTCGGTGCCCGGTCTAAAATCATTTGATCATATATCTGTGGATCTAGTTTTCTGTTCCATTCTGTTATCTTTTTGTCAAAACTTGGTAAGTCTTGATCTCAGGTAAAACAGATGTTCTAATTTCTTCTTCTGCAAATTGCTTTATTCTAGGTCCTTTGCATTTCCAAAAAATTTTGTCAGTTTCTACCAAACTACTCCCAGAAAAAGCCCTGTGGATTTTTGTTAAGATTCACTGAATCTATAAATCAAGTAGTCATCCAATCCATAAACATGTTTTTCCATTTACTTCATTTTTTCTCAGCAGTGTTTTACATTTTTCAGTGCAGAGATCCTGTATATCCTTTAACTTTATCCCTGTGTATTTCATGGTTTTTGATGCTGTTGTTTTTTGGATACTCTTCATATTTCAGTTTTTTGTTTGCTTTTAATACCCCAGCTCTCATTTTTAGCTCATCATGCCTAACTAGAACTATGTTATAAATTATTTAAATGAGTCTTTTGAAACTTTTGTTGGTAACAGTGGGAGTAAGTTCGCTGAATTGAAATTTATAGTAACAAAATTGGACAGAATCCCTCCTCTATTTTTTCAAATTAGAGATGCAGTAATGGAACTGCAGAGGGAATATGTGATTTGTCCAAGAGCTCACAGCTAGTTACGGGCAGAACAAAGGACAGAATCATTCAGATTTCCTGACTGCTTGTCAAGAACTTTTATCTCAGTGGATACTACCTTTGGCCCCATTTTAATGTCCAAAGTAGTTTTTAAAAATTACTTTTGTGTAACTTAATTTTGGGTTTCTTTTTTAATAACTAGAGGACAGGTAACCTGAGATGAGGCTAGTGCAGAGGTCAATATTCTGTGGCCTGTGCTGCCTGTTTGGTGAGGTTTTATTGGAACAGCCACACCTGTGTGTTTGCATTTTGTCTGTGGATGCCTTCGCACTACACCGCGCAGGTGAATACTTGTGACAGAGATCTGAAGGCCTGTACAGCCTAACGTATTTAGTGTCTGGCCCTTTACAGAAAAAGTTTGCCAACCCCCAGGCAATTATAATCTAAATATATTTAAAATAGGTATTTTCTATTTAAAACCAATCTTGACACAGTCCTTTGGGGAGCAGCTTATTTTACATGGCAGGATAATCTTATGACTTGATTACATTTTCTCCTTGCCATTTTTATTGAAATAAGTGGAGATTTTATTTACTAAAAATAAAACTATTTTTCCTAAGTATGTTAGCAGCAGAAAAGTGTCTCAGTTCAATACATTGTGATGGGCTTGCATGAAAATTAGTATCTCTTTAGTTATCTGTATTAAGTAACCAGCTTTCTAATAAATTGTAAGAGAAGTATACCTAGAAGATAAATCAAAATATTTGGGAAGAGGTATGTTTAATCCTCAGCTGGAATTATTCAGGCGAGGAAGATTGTCACCTCACCCCTGCCCCCATTTTTTTCTCTAAGCCAATAAAACTGTACCCTGTCCCTTTTAAAGCAGCATATTCAATAATTTCATCCTATACTTTTTAAAGTTTTTGATTTTGCAATAGTTACAGAGTTACAGGGAGTTGAAAAGACAGTACAGATACATCTTACATAACTACAGGAAATTGATATTTGCACAATGTATATCGTTTTATGCCATTTTATCTTCCTACCAACACATTTGAGATACAGAACTGCTTCATTGCTATATAAAGATCTGTTGATATCTACATTTTACCAGTTTGAGTGAAATGTAGAAAACTCTCTTGCCCGTCCCCTCCCCACCCCATTTATAACTGTCTTAAACATAACCTGCTATGTACATTGAGATCTATGTCACACAGTTTTGCTTCTACTACCAAATAATTTAGAAACCTCAAGAAGGAAAGTCTATTGTATTTACCCATATTTTTGCTGTTTCTGTCGTTCTTCCTGACATCCCCAAACTTTTTTTTTTAAAAACGTTTCCTTTCTGGTTCAAGAACTTCCTTTAGGGTAGGTCTATTCAAGGTCTGTAGGGTAGACTCATTCAACAAATTCTTTTAGTTTTCTATTATCCAAGAATGTTTCTATTACCCCATAATTCCTGAAGGATCATTTCACCAAATATGGAATTTGGAGTTGACAGAGTTTTGTTTGTTTTGAGGCAGTCTCGCTCTGTTGCCTAGGCTGGAGTGCAGTGGCAGGATATCGGCTCACTGAAACCTCCACCTCCCAGGTTCAAGCAATTCTCGTGCCTCAGCCTCCCAAGTAGCTGAGATTACAGGCACGCACCACCATGCCTGCCTAATTTTTGTATTTTTAGTAGAGACAGGGTTTTACCATGTTGGCCAGGCTGGTCTCAAACTCCTGACTTCAAGTGATCTGCTCACCTTGGTCTCCCAAAGTGCTGGGAGCCACCATGCCCAGCCACAAGTTGACAATTCTTTTGGCACTAAAATAATTTGTCTCACTTCCTTCTGGCCTCCATGGTTTCCAAAGAGAAATCCACTGTCATCTGAGTTACTTTTTTCCCTATAGGTAAGATGTCATTTCTTTCTTAATGCTTTCAAGCTTTTTTCTTTGTCTTTAGTTTTCAGAAGTCCTATCATGGATTTCTTTGGGTTTCACTCAGCTTCTTAAATACAGGCATACCTCAGAAATATGCATCACTTTCAGTTCCAGACCACTGCAATAAACCAAATACCACAAGAAAGCAAGTCACATGAATTTTTTGCCTTTCCAGTGCATATAACATGGCTTATACTGTAGTTTAAGTGAGCAGTAGTGTTATGCCTAAAAATAATGTACATACATTAATTAAAAAGTACTTTTAAATGCAAGAGAAGGGTAGGAAAAGATAATAATTTTAAAATACCTTACTGCTAAGAAATGCTAACAACCATTCATTGAGTCATAATCTTTTTGCTGGTGGACGGTCTTGCCTCGATGTTGGTGGCTGCTGACTGATCAGGGTGGTGGTTGCTGAAGCCTGCAATGACTGGAAATTTCTTAAAATAAGACAACAGTGAAGTTTGCTGCATTGATTAACTCCTTCTTTCATGAAAGATTCCTCTGTAGCATGCAATGCTGTTTGATAGCGTTTACCCACAGTAGAACTTTTCAAAATTAGGGGTCAATTCTCTCAAACCCTACCACTGCTAAGTTTATGGAATATTCTAAATCTTTTGTTGTCATTTCAACAATGTTCACGGCGTCTTCACCAGTAGTAGATTCCATCTCAAGAAACTACTTTCTTTGCTCGTCCATGAGAAGCAACTTCTCATCCATACAAGTTTGATCCTGAGATTACAGCAATTCAGTCACATCTCCAGGCCCCTCCACTTCTAGTTCTCTTGCTGTTTTCACCCCATCTATAGTTCCTTCCTCCTCTGAAGTCATGAAACCCTCCAAGTCCTCCATGAGGATTGGAATCTATTTCTTCCAAACTCCAATTAATGTTGATATTTTGACCTCCTCCCATGAATTGAATGCTCTTGATGGCATCTAGAATGGTGAATCCTTTCCAGAAGGTTTTCAGCTGACTGCCCAGAACCATCAGAGAAATCACAAAATGTATTTCTTAAATAATAAGTCTTGAGAGTCAAAAGTACTCCTTGATCCATGGGCAGCAGAATGGATACTCTGTTAGCAGGCATGAAACAACATTCATCTCCTTGTACATCTTCATCAGAGCTCTTGGGTGACCAGGTGCATTGTTAATGAGTAGCAATATTTTGGTTTTTTAGGTTTGTTTTTTGAGACAGGGTTTCACCATGTTGCCCAGGCTGGTCTGGAACTCCTGACGTCAAGCAGTCCACCTGCCCCAGCTTCCCAAAGTGCTGGATTACAGGCATGAGCCACTGCACCCGGCCATATTTTGAAAGAAATCTATTTTTTCTGAGCACTGAGTCTCAACAGTGGGCTTATTCAGTAGACCATGCTGTAAACAGACCAGCTGTCATCCATGCTTTGTTGTTGCATTTATACAGCATATCTTAAGGGCCCTAGGATTTTCAGAATAGTCAGTGAGCATTGGCTTTAACTGAAAGTCACAGCTGCACTAGCCCCTGACAAGAGTCAGCTTGTCCTTTGAAGCCAGGCATTGAGTTTTTCTAACTATGAAAGTCCTAGATGGCATCTTTTTCCAATAAAATGCTGTTTCATCTACACTTAAAATCTGTTGTCTAGTGTATCCACTTGCATCGATGATCCGAGCTAGATCTTTTGGGTAACTTCTGCAGCTTCTCCATCAGCACTGCTGCAGCACTTTGTACTTTTATGGAGATGGCTTCTTTACTTAAACCTCATGAATATTGCTAGCTTCAAATTTTCTCCTGCAGCTTTCTGACCTCTCACATTTAGTGAGAGGCCATTGTGGGGTTATTAATTGGCCTAATTTCAATACTGTTGTGTCTCAGGGAATAGGGGTGCCTGAAAAGTGGGAGAAAGATGAGGGAATGGCCAATCAGTGGAGCAGTCAGAACACACACATTTATCAATTAAGTCTTAGGTGGGTGAGGTTCATGGTGCCCAAAACAATTACAATAGTAACATCAAAGATCACTGGTCACAGCTCTCTGTAACAATAATTTAAAAGTCTGAAGTATTGTGAGAATTACCAAATGTGACACAGATGCAAAGTGAGCACAAGCTGCTGGAAAAGTGGCACCAAAAGACCTGCTCGACAGTTGCCACAAACCCACGATTTGTAAAAGACATAGCATCTGCAAAGTGTAATCAAGTAAAACACAATAAAACTAGGTATATATGCCTATAAAAGGTTCATTTGTTTTTGACAAATTTGTAAACTCTCAGCCATTATTTTTTTCAAATACTTTTTCAGCCCCACCCTCCTTCTCCTTTCTTAGACCCATGATTCAAATGTTAGGTCTTTAGCTAGAGGCCCACAGGTACCAATCGCAGTCTGTTCTCTCTGCTCAGATTTTTATTTCATCTTAAAATTCAGTGATTCTTTTCTCTGTACTCCTCATTCTGCTGTTTAACCCATCCAGTGAGATTTTTATTTCATTTAATCTTTTCTCAGTTCTAAAATTTCCATTTGATTTGCCGTCTTCTAAGACTTCCTATTTTTTCATTTATTCCAAGCATGTTCATAATTGCTCACCGAACTTTTAAATGATGACTGCTTCAAAATCCTTGCCAGATAATTCTAAGATCTGTGTCATCTTGGTGTTTGTGTCTGTTAACTCTCATTCAGGTTGACATTTGCCTGGTTCTTGGCACAAGAGCATGGCTTTCTGTTCTATTCTGCCCATTTGGGTTTGAGACCCTGGACTTTGTTTGAATGTTTTAGTAGGTCTACTCTGACACCACCCCCATGGGTGAAGGGGGCATGTGGTGGATTTGACGGTTCAGGCTCACCACTGAGCCCCGTTTGAGTACAAGCGGGAGGGAGGAGTGGCTCAGTGCAGCTTCCCACTAGAACACGTGGGCCCCACTGATACTATGGGAGTGGGGGGAGTTGTTCCTCCTGGGTCAGGGTAAAAGTCTAGGCTCCCAACATGGCCTCCACTGACACTATGGGGGTGGGCCTCATTACCATCCTGCAGTGATAGAAGTCCCAAGCTCCCTACTGGGCTAGCTCTGACACCGCTCCAGCAGGGGTTGGTGAGGCCTCATTGCAACAGGCAAAGGAGAAGGTCTAGGCTCCCCACTTGGCCTTTGCTGGTGAGGCTGTGGGGTTGGGGCCATGGGTTTTTCCATGGTGTTTGGATAGAGTAGGGAAGTTACTGTCTGAGACTTCTCCATCTTTCTAGGTTGCCCTGTCCTGATCCTTGGACTAGAGACACCAGGCTTTTAGCCATTGGCTCCTATTGGTGTTTCTGGGGTGCTGGTTTCTCCAGCGCCAAGTATTTGCCCAATATGAGGCAAAAGAAAACCCAGGGAAGTCAATGCTGTGTTATTCCTTGGGTACTGAAGTTTCTTTCCATTCGGTCTTCTCAGCTTTCACAGTAGTTTGATGTTTGTTTTATGCAAGTCCAGGCTGCTCTTAGTGGAGGAATAGGGAGAAGTGCGTCTATTCTTTCTTGTCTCTTCTACTTTGTTTTGAATAGTGAATTTTCTAAAAATGTGGTCCTAGAAAGTAGCTTAGTTTGCAAAATAAAACATAACTTTTATATAATTTTATAAATTACTACTGACTCAGTCAAACCACCGAGGACATGTTCTACAATCAATGGTTTGTGTGTGTCTCCAATTGAATGCTAAGTCCTCAATCTAAGCCATGTCTTAGGTTAAAATAATTCCAGGATTTCCTGATATTGAACCACCTGGAATAAACCTCTCTTAGTCACTGTTAACATCAGGGTGCACTAGGTTAAGCTGGGGTAACAAATAGCCCCCCATCTTAGGGACTTGTAAGGGTTTATGTGTCTCTTACACTCCATGTCCCACTGTGGGTCAGCTGTCCCAGCCCCCAAGCCCTTGAAGTAGCCACCATCTGGAATATTACCAATCTTAGGGACGAAGGCAAAGTGGACAGTGTGAACCAAGGGCAGGCACTTAAAACTTTTACTCAGAAGTCCTACATGCCACTTCCACTCACAAGCCACACAGTCACACCTAAGTTCAACGAGGCAGGGATGTATAATCCTCTCACAGGAAAGAGCACTGAGAGGGAGAAGCACCAACCCATTTCGTGAAAAATACTACAATATACCACTACGTATCATTGGATTCAGTTCACTAATATTTTATTTTGAATATTTGCATCAACCTTCATAAGGGAGACAGGTCTATAGTTTCTCATTTCATAAAAATAATTTGGAAGTGAAAAATTACTTTGTCATTAAGACTGCAAGGTGACTGATGTGGTAGCTCAAGTTAAAAGATAAGTGTTATAGGTGTATAGTAGGGGGTCTAATTTCTGCCTTGACAGCTTATTATGTAATAATAAAAGGTTAACACACTTCATGTGATCTGATAAATCAATTAAAACATTTCCTTAAAAAAAAATTCCTTTTGGAAATTTCCTCTAAAGGGAAAAAAATTTGGAAGATAATTTAGGAATGAAAAGTACTCTCTCCTGCAAAGTCAGATTTCACTTCTGCACCCAACCCGTGTCTTAGAGGCATGTTTTTAATATTTTCATTTCCTACTTTTCTGCCTTGGATTATGAAGTGGGCGCAGTTTTTCTGTACACATTCCTGACAGTGCTTTCAACTGAGCAACTCTGCCAAAAAGCATGCCTGAACCGGGAGGGCATTACTAAGGAGGCAAGAATCTTCTAGTGGGTGGAGACGAGGTTTTCCTATCACCCTCTCACCTCCTTCTTGACCGCCCCCGTCATTGAGCCTCCTGTGTAAACAGCATCTTTTGTCCAAGCATCCCAATGAGCAGTATAAACACTGTCTCACCTGTAAGGCAAGTCATTGGTAAATATTTATTCATATTTTTCAGATGGACAAACTGAAAATGCCAAAGAGTCAAGTGGCCTAAAGCCACTTCCAAAGCTGCTTGCTTTGGGAAAACCCTTCACAACTGCTGCTTCTTGAGCATTTCCCTGGCCTTGCTGGTGGCCAGAGGACAGAAGGAACTAAGTTCTGGCTGTTTGGTGTATATGTAATTTCAGTTTCATTGTTGCTGTATACAAACTTTACCAAAACTCAGAGTAATAAAACCTTATCAGGTATTAGCAAGTCCTTGGGTTGGTCAATAGGGAATGTTTACAGGCAAGAGGAGGCTAATTCTAGGAAAACTGAATGAAGACGGTAAAATCTGTGACTTACTTGAAAGTCACACAGGTCTTGTCAGTACACATTCAGCACAGTCTCTGAAACCTCGTTAGCAGTAGAATCACGTGCTTGCCCCCAAATCTTTGATGGCCACAAATTGTATGCAAAATGTCAACACTGGCAGTCACACACTGTGGCCAACCTACCTTTCCAGGCCTCTCTTTTACTTTACCTGCGCTCATCTACACGCTGTCCAAACTGGGCTTCTTATTTCTGGGGCACAACTCCCCCCTGCCCGCTCTGGGGCCTCTCTTCATGCTGTGCTTTCCACTTGCAGGGTGCTTCTCCATCATATCTGCTTATCAAAAATCTTGGACTTCAAGGCCCACAGGGACACTACTGCCTCCAGACAGCCTCTTAGATTTCTCCTAACTGATATCTCTATTTTCTACATCATTTTTAGCACCAGAGCTTGAAATTCTTTTGGCACAGTATTATAATACTCTCCACAGCCCCTGCCCATCCACCCAGCACACTAGCTGGTAAGGAACTTGCGGGTAGAGGCCCTGCAGCCTCTTCTATAGTAAAGCACGTAGGAGTCGTGCTACCATTTGTTGGCTGTGATCCCTCTCCCGCAGTCTTTACGTCTACAGTTTATATAATCTAGGAAACCCCTTTCTCTGGTCTCTGGGCTATCCTGTCTCTTTATGGGATGCACTGGGGGCCCTTCCTCAAAAAGTCACCTTTTCCTCCGATGCATTATCCAAGACATCATTAAGGTAGTTAGTGGAGTCAATGGCTGAGTCACAGTGATTAATGGATCTACAGGAAACAGTGGGCTGCAAGTACACATCACTGCTATCCTCAAAGAACAGGAAAGACAGTGTCTACTGCAATGATCAAGTTCCAGCCTGCTCAGAATCACCCATGAAGGCATTAAGTGCACAGGAAGTAAATGTGAAGAGAAAAAACACCCAAGATAGCGGCTTTCAAATAGAAATCAAGGAGCTATTCACTACATAATACTATTTCCTATCAGGTGGATTAGAAAAGCCTCTTCATTAATTCAAACTCTACACTTATTTTTACTTCAGAACAGATGGCCAACCTGAGCCCTGGTTTTCTATACTTTGGCCATAGCAAAGAAACAAAAAAAATTCAAACACTAAAATGAAGTAGAAGTTGTCAGAGAATAGACAGCAAGCAACACATAAATTCACAACATACACACAATAGGACGGTGTGTAACTTAAAGAGCAAAAGCACAAAACTGTACAGTGCTCTGCCATTTATTTTAAAAGACTGTAGAGATTGGAATATTTATCTAAACACACTGACAAAAGCGCTCTCAGGGGGAGACTTTTCACTGTATAATCTACTCAAAGAACACACAAACATGTTTTTAAAGAAACAACTCCAGAATAGAAAGAACTTGTAACAACTGAAGACCTCATATTCTACCAGCATGTTTAAGCTCATTTTTTTCTTTTTTTCTGAGAGGCTTCTCTTCACTGAATATTAAGAATGTAGGAAGAGAGCTCATGGCTGTCCTTCACTGTGGACAACTACAATGGCATTAAGCCTGCTAATGCTAAGAGGGTTAAACTGGCCTTTTCAAAGCACAGATACCAGATTTCTGTTTTTGTAGGCTCTGGTGCCCAGAAGGAAGTTCTTTTGCTTTATAATATGTTTCCTTATAAGACTAATAAAACCTAAGGATACGATTATCTAACATGCAGTTAAGTTGTTTGGAAAGCAGATAGATAAGAACCTGTTAGCTTTTTCCTTTCCTTCCTTCCCTTTTCCTTCTTTTTCTTTCCTTTTTTTTTTTTTTTTTTTTTTTCTCTCTCTCTCTCTCCTGAGATGGAATTTTGCTCTTGTTGCCCAGGCTGGAGTGCAATGGTGAAATCTTGGCTCACTGCAGCCTCTGCCTCCTGGATTCAAGCAATTCTCCTGCCTCAGCCTCCCAAGTAGCTGGGATTACAGGCACCTGCCACCACACTCAGCTAATTTTTTTGTATTTTCAGTAGAGACGAGATTTCACCATGTTGGCCAGGCCTCCTGACCTCAGGTGATCCGCCTGCCTCGGCCTCCCAAAGTGCTGGGATTATAGGCACGAGCCACCACGCCCAGCCAGATGCTGTTACCTTCAAACTAACTTTCCTAAGTTAACTTTATGTATATATGTACACACATAAATTTTCTAAGCTTTCAAAATGTTTGGAATAAAAATTATTTTGCAAATCTTCAACTGGGCAGATGGTTGGTATCTGAAATAGAAATAAATGCAAACAAAATATTCCAAAGTGATGGAGAATGTCCACAAGCTACTTAACAACATGAATTCAAGGTACAGTGAAAAACCAAACTGGTCTTCCTCATCATTCTCATGTCAATAATTTAGAAAAAATCCCTTCAGTACTACTGAGCTTCAGGCTTTGTAATGAAGACTGAAAATTCCAGGGGAAAGGAAGAGGAAGAGAAAGGAAAGAAATGAGAACCAGCAAAGATCAACAAACATTTTATTAATTCTGATTCCTTTTATCATTTGCTTTTTTATACAAAGCACTTTCAAATCAATTATCTTAAATTTGTAATAGGAGTTTCTTTCGGATTCAGTTTAAAAATGACAAATAGCATTCGTTGTGCCCAAGTTGGAATTATACCAAAATTACCATGTGCTGGCACATACAATCATCCTGCTGGTGGCTGGAAAACTGGGTTGCAGGAGTGTCTGCCACTCAGATGGGCCACCACCCCAGTGGGCGTATAGTAGAGATGAGGGAAGGATGGACTAGAAGCACGCTGGGTCTGCTGGGTCTTCTGGGTTGTCTCTACTCGTTTTTCACTTCATCACCGTTTTCCCCACTGAGCTTGAACACAGGAATCTGCTGACCATCCTTGAGCTCTAAAAAGACCTCATCAAGGTGCCACCTGAGAGAAACCAGAAGTACAGTATCTCTAATCTATGAACACTGAGGCAACGGCCATAGTCAAAAAAAGGGGCGCAGAAAGCAGCTGTTTTGAATAATGCCTTAAATTTTTGTAAACATTTTGTGTGAGTGCTGTGTCAACACAATTCGTAACATTTTACCATGGGCTCTCATTATTTAACCAGCTTCGACTTCAAGGCAGGCTTAACAATGACAGGCGAATGGAAGGGACACCAGGAAGGAGAGGGAGCAGTTTATTTCTCATTTCCTAATTCACACTGACCTTCAGTTCCTGGCATGGAATCCAACCAGCTCGTGCACTAATCCCAGGCTCAGAGGTCAGTGAGCCCAGGGTGAGCTAGGTGGGCCCTCCTGCTCCTTTTGTCCTTGGGAATTAAAACACAGCCTGGCTAAACAGCAAGCATCTATGAGAGAGGCTTCCCGTGGGGGAAGTGAGTGGATGTAGCTACTGGCAACCAGACAAGCAAAGCCAATTAAGGGGTGGAGAGCTTATGCAAAGAATGTGATGAATAAATTCTGGAACAAGAATCCATGCCCTTTATTCATTTGTAACAATCGAGGCAGTGAAGTGAGAAGCTGTAACATAGCATCAAATTATGACAGACCTAGATCACTATAACTGGAAAGTTTCACGAATTCAACGGCATAAGGAGAGGGCAATTCAGTAGACTGTATGGATAAACTGGACTCAGCTAAGAGCCACAGTACTGGCTTGCTGCCCAGGCCACGAAGCTTTCAGCTTCAAGCTTGAAAAACAGTTCTTCCTATGCCCACAGCAATTTACCAACAAATGAAAACAGAGTCGGGGTTGCTTCCATCAGGAAGTCCTCCTCCCACCCCCCGGACTGCCGTCACCTTCCCAGGATACCTCTGAAAGGGGCCACCTCTGGAGGAGCGGACGTAGAGAAGGCCCTCTGACTTGGATCCAGAGACAGGAATCTTCAACTGTGGTATAAAATGACAGAAAGGAGAGATGTAATTGGATACATTATTGTCATTTCAAAAGATGATGACAAAATGATGCTTTCTAGAGCTAAGCCTATAAAATCCAGTGATTCTCCACAGAAGTGAGTTGTTTTCTAACAGCCCAGCTGGAGAATCCACTTGATTTTCCAAATGTCCTGCCCCTCTTTGGTTGGCTGGTAAGGTCAATGGCAGTCTTTGCATTTGGCAAGGAGGCCTCCTATGATCCTACTTCCAATGATCGCTCAAAAGTCCACTGTTAAAAAGGAGCAAACTCCTGACACACGCAGCAACATGGATGAGTATCAAAAACACGCCAAGTCAAAGGGCTTTACACAGGAGGAGTATATAACTATTTATTTTAATTCTAGAACAGGCTAAACTATGCTGGAAACCTGTTATTTTGATGGATTACAAAGTAATTTTCAAACATCAAAAAAAAAAAAAAACAAAAGTGACTGCCTCTGGTAGAGCTGGAAGATGTGAGAAGGGACCCACTGGGTGGAAACGAGGGAATTCAGGTGCTGGGAGCAATCTACATCTAGATAACGGCCTGAGTGACATGACTGGGTGTATTTGTTAAAACTCATCAGATAGGACACTTGGATTTGTGCCTTTCACAGAATGTAAATTTTACCTCAAAAAAAAAAAAAAAAAAAAAAAACTAGGCACCATAACAAATATTAAACTCCACTTAATGATGTACGTGCTTACATGTATAATGTTTGAAAATTACTTTGTAATCCATCAAAATAACACTATAGACTCATGGAAACAGAGCAAAATGCTAACTGTAGAATCCAGGTACCAGCTATAGGTGCTCACAGTATAAATTCTTTTATCTTTTTTGTACATTTGAAATTGTTCATAATAAAATACCAAAAGAAAATTCACTGTTTTAAAGAGGAACCTATTGCCAGCAAATTGGTACATATTTTGACCTGGACCCTAAAGAACAGGCTTTAAGGAAAATATAATACATGAAGGCTTGGTCTGGGAAAGACGACACGGAGTCCTGGGTTTCTCCTTCATCCCCAGCACCACAGGCTGGGTTCACACCACAGGGTGCTGCCAGGTGCTGCCATGCCCGTGCCCAGGCAGTCGGCCTGAGAGCCTCTAAGCAGTTGTTTGATTACACTCCAATTTAGAAAAAAAAAAAATAGTGAATGCGATGTTTTTGGTTTCTCACGAAAACCAAAGAAGCTATGAGCCTCGCGAAGGAGACACAGGCACAGTAATAAGGAAGCCCGTCATGAGACAGGCACCTCCCAGAGTGCCTTCCCGTGTCCTCGGTAATGGCCAAAGATACCTCCCGGAGCGAGGGCAGGGTGGCGGTGGGAGCGGGGAGTATCCCACCCATTCCAAATTGCCACCAAGAGAAGAAACTACTGAGGTACACATTTGTGCTTTCCAAAACTCTTTCTTTCCTTTAAACACACCTGAAGGAAGGCACAGGATTTGGAACATGGCTCCATAACTCAGGTGAATAGGCAGTCAACTAGTCACACTTCAAGAACAAATCTTTAGCCAGGCATGGTGGCTTCCGCCTATAATCCTAGCACTTTGGGAGGCCAAGGCGGGTGGATCACTTGAGGCCAGGAGTTCAAGATCAGCCTGGGCAATATGGCAAAACCCCATCTCTACTAGAAATACAAACAGCCAGGTGTGGTGGTGCGCACCTATAGTCCTAGCTACTCAGGAGGCTGAGGCAGGAGAATCGCTTGAACCTGAGAGGTGGAGGCTGCAGTGTGCCGAGATCACACCACTGCACTCCAGCCTGGGTAACAGAGCAAGGCTCCATCTCAAGAAAAAATAAAAAATAAAAACAAATCTTCAGAGTCCCACTGTTTGAGTCAAGCTAAAGCTTTTCTCCAGAGATTATAGAATCAAGCAACAGAGTATACACTGAGCATCTCTGGATGCTTTAAGGAAAAAAAAAAAAAAAAAAGGGAAGGAGAAAGAAATGGGCAGAAGCAAGAAGGATTTTGAAGAACAGCAAACTCTGAGGGGCCAATGTCTGAACTGTGCGCAGCTGTGCTTCCGTGTGTAGATGTGACACTTTACAGGTTGGTTCCTTCACCAGCCCGACCTTGCCAAAGATTAAAGCAGGAGTTCTGGTACAGCGGAAGTTGGTCACTGGTGACTATTTCACACACACACTCTAGAAAAAATCCCAATGTATGACAATTACTTCATGAACAACTGAAACATCTCACCTCTGGAAAAACTGTAAGAAGTGCAAATAAAGGAATTTGGGATAATAGGGCATATGCTGTATACAAGCATCCTTACAGTTGATTATAAAGAAAGTAAGGACCCTGACAGAATGTCAAAAATTGTCCACAAATTGGAAGGCATGCGCTGAGGCTCCGGGTGGCTGTGCTGCAGCAGACTCTGAACTCCTGTCGCTGCGGAGTCACAGCATTTGGCAGCAGTAGAAGCCAGAACCTAGCACCACAGCCAACATAGTCACAGCATGGCCAAGGCCCCAGGGATGTGGGGAAGCCCAGGAAGGCGCCCTCTCAGCACCACTGGGGCCAAAGTGAAAGCTGGACAGAACAAAGCTCCCACCAAAACAACCATGGCCTCACCCTACTCTCACTGGGGTTCCTGGAGCACCAGATCATGGATGCTGCATCAACCAGCCCCAGCAAAGGCGTCTTTGGCACCCACTTCCTCAGCGCTACAGCTGGGCTCTGTGCTCTGTGCTGAGAGAAATGCAACAGCCAGACCCACCTGCTGGCTTCTCCACGTTCTCAGGATTGCTGGGGTCTAGCCAAGTGACCAAAGACAAGGAAGCACAGACGGGCTCCGCCACACCATGGGAGCAATCCAGTGGCCTGGCACAGAGTGAGCACTCCACACATGCCCAGCCCTTCCCTGTGCTCCTCCTACGTGTCCTCTCTCACGCAGTGTCGCCGCCATCCTTCCACTCACATCCATGCTGGACACTGGAGCATCACCTCCGACCCACCCACTCCTGATACATGACTGTTACCAAGTTCTGTCACCTGGATGCCACGATGCCTTCACATCCATGGGCCACACCTCTGGTTCATGCTCTCACCACTGCACACCAGTGTGGCTGCGTCTCTCTCCTAAAGGTGGCTCACTGTAGCCAGTCCCTGGACATCGCCAATCTACACAAACATACCTTCTTTTAAAACCGAGTATTTTAATCAGAATACCAGAGCATGAATTGCTTTTGTAGTCCGAAAAAAGTCTCATTAGAGCTAGGTCCATTAAGAACATACTAAAAAAAACAAAAAATAATGTAGGTCAGATCACCTCACTCTTATCCTTCCAATACTTTACCGGCTTCTGCTGCTAGAGTCAAGCACACACCTTCCAAGATGACACTGTGGCCCCCTGGTGGCCACGGCCTCTCCTACCTGCCCATACCCACCTCGCCCACCTGTGCCTCCACTGCCATATCACACTGACAGGGGACACAGTGACGACCTTCCCGGGGCATGCTGCTCCTCAGCCGGGTGTTCCTCTCCACCGTTCAAAGTCCTCACGGCTGTCTCCCAGGCCTCCAGCCACTCCCCCTAGGCCTGCATAACAGTGACAGGGCTTGCATCACCCTGTCTTACTCAGGAATTTTCAACTATAAAACCCCGAAAGCCTTCTGCACCTCTATTCCCCACATAGCTTAGAATCATTCCTCAAACCAGGGTATATACTCAAAATATGTTTGTTAAACAGAAGAACAAATGCATTTTACATGCAAGTGAGTGTGATCAAGTACAAAAAGGTAAGTTACAGCTAAAAAAAAATAGGTTGGTATACTGTGGAAGCAATGTAAATACACACACTTTAAAAATCAAAGTTTAAAGAGTTGGTTACATTTGAATGAGCACTGACTGGATACAGATGCTTTCTCATTTTTTTTTATTTTAGAGACAGTTTCACTCTGTCACCCAAGGTGGAGTGCAGTGACATGATCATAGCTCACTGCAGCCTCCAACTCCTGAGTTCAAGTGATCCTCCTGCTTCAGCCTCCTGGGTACCTGGGATTATAGGTGTGCACTATCATACCTGGCTAAATGATAGATAGATAGATAGATAGATAGATAGATAGATAGATAGGCAGACTAAATGATAGATAGATAGAGATAAACTGGCTAAATGATAGATAGATAGATAGATAGATAGATAGATAGATAGATAGATAGATAGACTAAATGATAGATAGATAGATAGATAGATAGATAGATAGATAGATAGATAGATAATTGATTGATAGACAGATAGACAGATAGATAGGCAGGCAGAGAGATAGAGAGATAGAGACAGGGCCTTGCTGTGTTGCCCAGGCTGGTCTCAAACTCCAGGGCTCAAGCAATCCTCTTACCTCAGCCTCCCAAAGTGCTGAGAGCTATCAAAGCCAACATGGTAGCAAACCACCACTGGTCATTTCTCTACTACCTTCAATTCAAGATGGTAGTAGCATACCACTGCATTCCCTGCCACATCAATTCCCCAGAATGGAAGAAAAGCATATAGAAATATATCTATAATATAAAATATATTTTATATACACATTAAAATCCATAATAAAAAAACTTTTTTTAAAGGTGCTAAACCTAGCTTTACTTAGTGGATTTTCCCATCCCAAATCCTTAACTCCAAGACTTTCCAGGAGACAGTAGACTCTCCTCTCCTTCAGCAGGCACCAGCCTGCAGTTCGCAGGGAAAGCACATTACCTTGGCATCAGCAATGTCCACGAAGTTTTCCCTGTCGGTGAGCTCGAGATAATGGATGTTGAGAGGAGGGCCCAGAGCTTCCTGTGCCTCGGGATGGCTCTGCAGCTGCTCCATTGCCAACTTGTAATATAAACTCCTGGAATGAAACTCTAAGGACGAAAGACACACTTATTTTCCTTGTTGAACTTGGTCAGGTAGAATCTACTACAAAGAAAATTAAATAATACAATTGATGTACAGGGTAGAAACAGAAACATGAAATTTGTGGATGGACGAATAATTAGGACCATCTACTCTAAACTGTCCATTTTACAGACTCAAAAACCAAAGCACTGGCAGGCAGTGTTTTGCAAGGATGTGCAGATGACCTTAGGCCTTGACCTCATGCAGACCCTTTCTGCTTCACCTCATTTCTACCCTCACTCATTGCCTTATTTCTACACCTAAGGGGTTTGATCAGCTCTTCCCTAAGTTTCCTCTCAAGTCTCTAAGTTTCCTCTAAAGTCCTATGATTCCATGACTTGTTCAAAGTGACACAGCTGGTCCACGGCAAAGCCGAGGCCAGAAGCCATGACACCTGACTTCTCAACATTGCCTATTCCACTAACATGAGACGTAAAATAGGCTACAACATTAACAAAACCCTCAGGCCAAGAAACAGGATATGAGAATGTTCACTCATCGACATTTAAGCAAACATTTCAAGTCAAACTGCTCTCAGTCTCAGGAATCATTCTGAGCCCACAGGCTACCTGGGAACTCCGGGCAGCACCTCCCAGAAGCTGTAAGTTCTAATAATCAGCTGCCCGAAGGAGGGAGCACAGGCAGGCTTCCCAAGCAGGCTGTTCAGTTTGGCCACAGAAAGTGCTTCCCTTCTGAAGGTCCCATCACACTAATGAAGGGAAAGGTGACCTGACCCTGGAGAGGCCAAGGGAATCCTCGGCTGCTTCCCAGGAACAGGGATACAGGGAATACCACAGGAATGAACACGGTGCCGGCCATGATAGGAAAAGAAGGGACAGAAGCAGAGTCCAGACAGGTAATCTTTATTGAGTGATTTCTATGGCCAGGCACTGTTCTCAATATTTCACACATCTCACAATGTTCAATAGCTCTCGTGTTGTAAGATTCAATTCTCACCTCATGCACAGGCACTAACATTACCACACATCACACCAATAAGGTAACTAATGCCCAGAAAGGTGATGGACTCCCCCATAAGGCCACATAGCTGGTCAAGAGCTGGAGCCAAGATTCAACCATTCAACCCAGGCAGTCGGCTGCAGTGCCCAGGTCTCACCAACTTAGCAGCCTCCTAAGGGAAAAAGGCTGTCACACCAGAAGGCTGAACCCTGACCCAAAAATGCACCCATTCCTCTCATGTCCTGCCCCTGTCCTTTGGCAGAGGGAAGAGGAGGCCAAATTATTCAGTCTGAATCATTCCTGGGAATGCTCATCTCAAGCCCCCTCCAGACTCAGCAACTCCACCAACTCTGCAGGAAGGTGCAGGAAGGCTGCAGAGGACACTGGAGCCTGTTTGCTTGTCTGCTGGTGACACTCACATCCTGGGAAGAAGTGAAAATGTTGCAGAGTGGATGAAGAGCCAAGCTGGGTGGGGATAAAGGAGCCTTAAAAAAGTCAGTCTGGAAAAAACTGCTGCCGCTTTGCCACCAGTAGCATTAAAATAACCTTAAATGTCCTGGCTGCTGACAGTAATTGTGGCCTGTCTTTACAAATTCAAATTTGAGTGCAGTGGAGCTGGAAGCTGCATGTGTCGGGATTTTGCCATCGTGGTCTCTGCTTTTATTTTCTGCCCCTGTCAGAGTCCCTTGCTTGTGGTCCCTCCTCCATTAAATCAACAGCAGAGAATGAAAGTGCAACAAAGGCTGACAACACTGGATGCATACTCACAGCTTTCCCCACCTGTGAACCATCTGGTATTCCCCTTCCCTCTGCCCTTTCTTTATATAATCTCAGAATCTTGATGGAGCCACTGTGTGTGCACTGGACTGAAAGCTCATCATGCTTTGCTAGGCTTCTTATGCAAATGAGTCCTGGTCCTTTTATTTGTACTCGTTGCTCCTGGAAAAACTGAGATTACAGGATACAGAGGAAGCTACAGCCAATGAAATGGTGGACTAGCCTTTAAAATCACCCTCTCCTCCTTCTCTAATCTAAAGAAAGCATCTCAAGTATTTCCTCTGATGGAGGAGCAGGAGCAGGAGCAGGATTGCTAGGAGGAGGTCAGGCCGCAGGCGGCTTGCAGGATACTTACTTTGTATGAGGTAATACACAAGGGCAAAGCCCCCAGCACTGAACACACCGCTGAAAAGGACGTTTATTCCCAGACGAATTGACTGCCTGCTTCCTGGATACTTAAAAACAAAAGATACAAATTTATTGTAGGATTCCCTGTTTTGTGCCAAGGGGATTTGCCTGGTGTGGGCCCCTCAAGGAAAGAAGCATTAAGGAAGTCAGCAAGGAGGCCAGACCGCCCTCCCTCATTTGCTTCCTTTCCAAATGCCAGGGTTGGTTCTGGAGCCAAACTGAGTGCCCTTCTGAGGGTGCCCTCTCGAGAGTGGCCCATGTCCAGGACCCATGCTGTGGGGGCCCTGCCGCCCCCAGCCGGCCCAGCACAGAGCAAGCATTCAGCCCACCTCCCTGACAGACAGAGCCCAGACTGTGTGCCAAGCCCCGCGTGGCCAGGAAGCACAACCACTTTGTCTCAGGCCAACTGGTAAACAGGAAGCTTATCCTTTGTGGCAATGGCTGGTCCTTATAAGCCTGCAAATGGACTGGAGCGGTCACTGGCTCCTTTCTTTCATATTTTGAAAAATGCCCCACCCTTGGGATGAGGAAACCTTGGTTATGACTTTCAGGCTGAATGAACAGATGGAGGGATGCCAGCTCAGCAAATGCAGCACACCACATCCACCCTGGCTTTAGCTCCTGTCCCCTGAAGGCCTGGGTGGGGCTGGGAGCAGCAGTGGACTCCCTGGAGCCAACTCTCCTCCTTCCTGGTGGCCATTTAACCACTGCTCACAGCGGCCTGAGGCTTTCTGAAAAGTGTAAGATACCTGACCATAAAACAGTAGGATGTGGGCTATAGGAGTAGGATAGGAAAGGACAGGAGAGGGGGTCACAATTCAAATGCCCACAGGGCCAAACAGGTCACATAAAAGACAGCAGACACTGCAAAGACAAGGACGTAAGGCCCAGCCAAGAAGACAGCTTCAACCTGGCTCCTGCTGACTGTGGCTATGTGGCCCCAGTCTCAGTGGATCTTTCCATTTTTCAAGAGGGGTCAGAAATCTGATTTTTTTTTTTTTTAATGTGAAATTGCCTGGATTCTAAATGCTGACAACCAATTTTTTAAAATTGCTAACAAAATGCATTTGTGAATCAAATTATTTCTGTGGGTTTTCAGTTTGCTTTGACCATCAGCACATCCCAACCCTAAGTGAGATTTAGGTAAATTCCTGTCTGTCTTTGCTGACATTTCTCCAAAACGAATAGAGATTTTGGATAGACATGGAAATCCCGGTTTTAGATAAAGGAAAAAACTCCGTTAAGTGTCTGTGTCCCTACTTGAAGATTTAACCTTAGATTTTAATTGTGCTCCTTTCACAAAACAAAGCCTCTGATGTGTCCTAAAGGGGTCAAAGGTAACGCAGTGCAGAAAAGTTAGGTATAATGCGAGTTGCTTTGCTGGCTGGAACACATTCTCACCATCTGCTTCTCCACCTTCCAGAACACAGAGTAACAACTAATTGTCTACCCATCATTTCTGAAAACTTGAATGTAAAGGAATCCAGAGAAACCCTGTTGGAGGAAGTTCCTCAGGGAGACATTCTTTCTGAGAACTAGTAACTAAACATACCCTTGAATCAGGCTACGGGTGACCAGTTCTATACTAAAACATTTAATCCAGGTTTATGTATATAAAGGGCTTTGATCAATTTAACAAATTAAGGAGGGTGACATTTTAGATCATCTTTGTATTATCTGCTTATATGCTGTTTTGTTCAACTAAGAAAAGGCTGTTGAAACCACAAACAAATGTACAGCAACTGCTGTGAGAGTTCTAGCTAGTGCCCTATAATATGTAAGAGTATCAAAATGAGTGTAAAGTCAATTACAGTAATGTGATCTGGGAAAAGCCATTTAGTTCTCATAATGAAAATGGTCAGAGCATCTCTGAAGAATGTATTAGTCAGATCTTGCTTAATTTGAAGAGCGCTCAACAGGGTGAGGCAGCCAGACTGGGTTATGCAGACGTTCCCAGAGTGTTACAGCTTCCAGCGCCAGCATGACACACGAGAGAAAGACAAAGCCGGAAACAATGCAGAAAATGCCCCTCCCATCCCTCCTGTGAAGTTAAAGCACAAGTAAACCCTAAAGACCAGGAGAAGCCCGTAACTATTCAGGGAGTGACTTTCTTCCATTGTCTAACTCGAGAATACCCTGGCATGTTCTAGTGGGGAACTTGGCCCTGGAACATTCCATTACCTTTTGCCACATCATAGCACAACTCTTCAAAATCAGCAAAGGCAAGTTGTCCTGCAATTAGAAAAGATTTTACATTAAAATCATTTTTTAAAGCCCAATTCTCTCTAGTCTCATACAGCCAAGATTTATTACCAACCCAAGCTTTAGAACATGAACAAGAAGTTAAATTTAAACTCTAAAACAAGCCTTGCCTGAGAAAGGCCCTGGTTTTTCCCCCTTCTGCCAAATTAGGAAGAAAAAACAAAGCCTATGGGTTTCCTGTCTGTGTCCTATGTACTTTTTGTTACAGCAACCAAAGAACCGGTGTGCACAAGGGAGAACCGCAGGTAGCAATTGCTTTGACCACAGCACAAACACGGGGCCAATCAGCAGGTGGCTGGACCCGCAGAAGCAAGATGCTAGCAATAAAAGCTGTACATGACAGAGTGAAAACAGCACTTCACAGTTAAAAAGAAACCATAGTACGGTAAACCCATATATGAACTTTAACAATATTGATAATACCTAACACTTCTCTTACTATTATGTATCTTGTACTATTCTCAGCACTTTACATAATTCATTAATTCTCACAAGCCTTTGCAGTAGGAACTATTATCATCACCCTCATTTTACAGATGAGTAAACTGAGGCACAGAGAGGTTAGGTAATATGCCCAAATGTGCACTAATAAGTAAGTGGTAGAACGGGGATTCAAACTCATGGAGTCTAGCTCCAGCATCTGCTCTTTCAACCACTGTGGTACACCAGCTTTAAGATATCTAATTAAAGCAATATTGAAACGTGAAAACAGTGTCTCTGAGCTAAAATATATTCTTACTGTTCAGTGTAAAAGTCCTTGGCAGGCATGCCTTTCCTGCTATTTTCCCAGACAAGGTAGATATACATTTGTACCTTCATTCCTTCTTTTGTTTAGCAAACAGTTACTGAGGGTCTGATCTGGTCAGAAAGTTAAGAATATAAAAACAGTATCAATATATAAGGAATTTCCCTTAGTCCTGAAGGGAATATAGACAATTAAACAAATAATGATAACATAGATCTATCACATACAACTGCACAGCTATGCACTGCACAACGCTTGCAGGGCACTATGCACATTAGAGACATCAAAGATTTCTGTCTTTATTAAGACGGTTTGCCAACAGTTGGAAGTACTATGAAGTATCTTGAAGAAGGGGTAGGTGTCTTTTTCCAACTTGCACAAAGGTGCCTTCGGGCTAGCAGTAGCCTGGTTAGTGCAACCAGATATATGCACCAAGAGAGGAAGTAACACTCAGGAAGTGGTCGACCCTGCTGCAGGGAATCAGGGGAGGTTTCACAGAAGTTTACCGAGAAGAGAAAGGTGAAAGAGTAGGAGAACAGCTTCAGATCCAGGAAATGACAAACAAAGGCAGAATGGGCAGAAACAAGAACTGCTGAAGTGTAAAGTGCAGGAGAGGAGCCACAGGAAACAGGTCCGGAAATGCAGGGCGGCAGCATAGGGGGTGATTACTGTTAAGAAAGACCCTCGACCCTGAGCTGTCGGACTCTGCAGATGAGGGGCTACAGAAAAATCTCTCTGGGACAGAGGGGTGGGCAGATGTGGAGAGAGAAGGCAATGCAGCAGTACTGCCAGAGGACAGCAGAGCCCAGAGCTAAGACCAAGGTAGCAAGTGTGCTGCAAAACGGTGGTTTCTTAAAATATTTAGGATGGGCCAGGCGCGGTGGCTCAAGCCTGTAATCCCAGCACTTTGGGAGGCCGAGACGGGCGGATCACGAGGTCAGGAGATCGAGACCATCCTGGCTAACATGGTGAAACCCAATCTCTACTAAAAATACAAAAAACTAGCCGGGCGAGGTGGCGGGCGCCTGTAGTCCCAGCTACTTGGGAGGCTGAGGCAGGAGAATGGCATAAACCCGGGAGGCGGAACTTGCAGTGAGCTGAGATCTGGTGACTGCACTCCAACCTGGGCGACAGAGCGAGACTCCGTCTCAAAAAAAAAAAATATTTAGGACGGGTCTTATTTATTTATTTACTTATTTTTATACTTGCTCATTCCAAAAAGGATGATGGAGCTAACAAAGATACATACTTTAGAAGAGAAGCAAACAGATAGACGAGGAAATGAAGATAAATGAAAAATAATATTCAGAAAAGAAATAAGGCTGAAATAAAGTTAGAGCACAATAGGACATACTGTCATTCACTAGGCATTTCCTCAAGGTGCCACGTATTTGACACGGCTTCCTATCTGCTCAGCAGACAGGGAAGCTTGAGGAGCTACAAGGTCCAGAGTGTCCGTGGGGAAAGGCAAATCTACCACTGAATCAGAAGACAACAGCTGCTAAGAATACATGAAGCCTCAGAAAGCTCTCGCCAAGACTCAGAGATACTCTCAAGTGACTGGTGTCGCAAACATCCTGAGAATTAAAAACAAGATCACAAAAATAAAAAGTTCCCAACTACCAAATGACTATGTTTTATAACATCCAACTATGAAAGCCACATTCATACTCCCCCACCACCAAAAAAACAAAGCAAAAAAACAGAAGAATTATTTTACAAGCAGTCAAAAGAGTGAGGACTCAAGAGTGCTTAGGCAGTGAGGATCAACCAAGTCTCCCCAGAGCCCTTCCACGTCAAAGAAGGGGTTGGGGTGCGAGTGGTGGGCAGGAAATGGGTTCAGGAGTGAGTCGGGGGTAGCAAGAGCTCCTTTTCAACCAGCTTCAGTTTACCTGCCCCTTCAGCTGCCTTTTGAAGAGTGTTAAGTATTCCCTGACCTCACAAAAAAACAAAAATTCAAAAAGGCACTGTAGAGGAATAGAGATGGATTTCAGGCTAACTGCAGGAATGTTACCTCTTAGAACTAGTCTTCTAGAAAGAAGCGAAAATTTAAAAATGTGATGTGCCATTCTCTGCAATAAACTCAAGTTCAACCAGTCTACTACGTTGCCAAATAAGGGCAGATTTATTTGCTTAACAGTTCGCCAAAAGGCAAGGGTTGCATCTGTATTGGAAATCAAGGAACTTGTTAGCCACAGGAAGGTGGCACAAAGCACTGGCCAAGGTCTCTCAGGAAAGCAGTCTTAGCTCTGCTCTGATACACAAAGGGGTGACTTTGGCCTCCAAAGGCAAATAGTTTATAAACCTTTTCCAAAGTACTAAACCCTTTCTAGAGCCAAAGAACAGTCTGCTAAACAGATGCAGCAGACGCTCGAGCTGGCACAGGCTGGAGGATCCTGTCAGCCTCCCTTCAGCCAGGACCAGAGGAAGCATCACCAGGGGGATCAATAGAACAGCCAGCGAGTTCAAGCCATAGACAGGATCCCACAAGGGAAGGGTGGAAGCAGGCAGGTGGTGCAACTTCAAGCTGGGAAGTACACCAGAATCACAGGAAGAGCTTAAAAAAAAAAAAAAAAAGGCCAGGTGCGGTGGCTCATGCCTGTAATCCCCACCTTTCAGGAGGCCAAGGCAGGAAGATCACTTGAGCCCAGGAGTTCAAGACCAGCCTGGGTAATATGGCGGAACCCAATCTTTACAAAAAATACAAAAATCAGTCAGGTGTAGTGGCGTGCACCTGTGGTCCCAGCTACTCAGGAGGCTGAGGCAGGAGGATGGCTTGAGCCCAGGAGGTGGAGGTCGCCATGAGCCGAGACCATGCCGCTGCACTCCAGCCTGGATGACAAAGCAAGACCCTGTTTCAAAACAAACAAGGCAGATGTCCAGGCCACACCCAGATCAATTAAAATAGAATTGACAGGGGCAAGACCCAGGCAATGGTGGTTTTTAACCTTCTCAAGTAATCGCAATATGCAGCCGGGCTTGGGAACCAGTGGTATGCTGGGAATAAAGCACATAAAGCAGCATTACGGGTAGCTAAAGCAGGAGCAGGGTCAAAAGCCCGGCTATGAACACAGGCCATGTGACATTCCCAGCAGGCCTATTAACACCCAGAGTCCTCTAAAGCAGCGCTTTGCCAAGCGTAACCTATTCACTTCACCTCTGTTCCTCTGGGTAACATGGCTGGTCTGGCTTGTCCTACATCTGGGTAACTACTATGGGCCAGGCACCATGCAGGATGTTTTATATGCACTACTCCTATTTCTTAAAACAATCATAAAAGGTAGATATTATTTTTGCCTTTCTGAACTAAAAAAAAAAAAAGCCTTAAGAAAGGTTCTGAAACTTGCTTATGGTCATGCAGCTACTCCCTGTCAGAACTATTACATGCATCTGACTCCAGAGGCCATGGTTTCTCCACTGAGCCAAGACCATGGATTTCAGAACAATCAGCTTTTCACACAGGTAGGATGTGCTTTCCAAAAGCCATTTCCATCTGCCAGAAGCAAATCACTGCTACACTGGGAAAGTTTTAATCAATATATCTCCAAGTTATAATTTAAGGGAACAAGGTAAAACAAAGAGATACAAAATCACTTAGTGACTACTGGGAGGAAATGGAAAGATGGTTCCTCCCTATTGTTGAATGGGCACGGCTCATTGCTACTGTCACCCCGCAGATTACATATTGTTCAGCCTTTAAAAATCAAAAAATTGTCAAGGGTCACGGTGGAGGGGGTTGGGGGGGCCAGAAAGATAGTACAGAGAATTATGCTTAAGACAATACAAATTAAAAAAGTAACACAATATAAATTGAAATGAAAAAGAATAAGAAACAAAACCCAAAAGGCCGAAAATAAAGATTAAAAATTTGGCATTTAAGAAGAAGTATGAATGGCAAAAACAAAAGAAGATTAAACTTTTTTGAAGAATGAAATGTCTCAAATGTAAGGTAAGGGAGACAAAAGGACAGTACCAAAAAACATGATAAAGCATGCGAGTAAACATGATAAAAGTTTTAAGTAAAAGACTATGAAATTAAGCATTTTAAAAATTAAGCATACAAATGTTAGTGCTGACTTTTTAACCTCATTTTGGCTCTGAAATCATGGAATAACTTGAATGCTTGTAGAGGAAAGGCTTACTGTAACCTTTTATTCTTAATCACGAGGCAAGCTCCCTTTGTTGAGCTGAGTTAAGGATGTTAATAAAAGGCTGTCCAATACCTTTCTACAGGTTGGCGCAAAACTAATTGCAGTTTTCGCCATTGAAAGTACTGGCGAAAACCACAATTACTTTTGTGCCAACCTAATATCAGAGATATCTGTTACTCATCCCATGGAAACCAAGACTGCCTGGAGAGAGGGTCCCTGTGCCAATGGGAAGGATTAACAATTTTTTAAAGATTAATAAACTGTAAGATGAAGCAAGATGCCATTTAGTTTAAGAGGGCATCAAGCTACCATTTCCTGATATGACTTCACAAATTCCATTTAAAATACCTATAAAGATACACACAAGAAAAGACAGAAAGTAGGGCCTGCTTGGAACCATAACAAGTTGCAAAAGTCTAAGGAAATTTCCACTAACCACCAATGTAACTGGAGAGAGAAAGAGAAACATGTCCATGGACAAATGAACCCTGGCACAGCTGGCCAGAAAGTATGTGGGGAAACGGTTTGGCCCTTCACCTCTCTCCACACCCAGCTCAAAGTTTCTCAGTTTGTAGCAATCAGGAAACAGGCCGGCCAGCCCCAAACTGGGTATGAATCCTGCTTCCAGAGACAGCCACTGTCATTTCCCCACCCCACTCTGCTTCTATACCCATTCAGAGACTATAATCCTAAGTAAATCCAGCAGTAAGGAGACGCAGGACTGGCAGTGGTGCAATAACAAACTCACTCTAAGAAATAAAAGAATATGGAGAAAAATATCGCTTTGGGTACTCAACTGGTTGTAGAAAGACTGCCTATAAGAACCACAAGTGATGGAAAAAAAGGACACTACACACTAAAGAAGGAAAGGGAAGAAACTCAAATAAGGAGTGATTTCAAGGAAACTCATAAACTAGAATTAACATAGCAGAAAGCCAAATTCATAATGAAGTCATATTCAGGAAGTTATTGAAAAAAATCCAAATGTATAATGAAAGAACAAGAATATAAAAATGAAGAGCAAGAAAATGGCAAGTGGAGATTTAGATCATTGCTTCTGGTGTTAAATAACTAGAGTAAATGGAAGATGAGATAAAACAAAAATGATACTAAAAGAAAACCTGAAAAAAGACAAAAATGTAGAGCATGTTCCAGTTCCATTCACCAACACCTCCTGGTAAAATTTTACATACCATTTTCCCAAAAGGTATACCAACAAAGGATGACATATTGGAGTAGCCTTAGGTTTCTCTGTAACTACAAATTCCTGAGAATAAAGGCCCAACCAAACTGTGTGAAGAGGAAGACATTATAAATTTGGAACAAACTCAAGATACTATATAATCTATACAGACATCCTGAAAACATTATTTGAAAACATATTGCAACTTACCGGAAAAAAGCCAAATTCCTTAAAAATAATAGCATATTAGGACTAGCAGCATGAACTGAGACCAATTAAATTAGTTTAATTCAAATAATTATTGTTTACTTATAAAATGAACAGAAACATCTAGTGCTTTATTACTTTTTATTATTTTAATTATTTTTAGTATTTTAGACAGAATTTCACTATGTTGCCCAGGCTGGTCTTCAATTCCTGGCCTCCAGTAATCCTCCTGCCAAGTACGAGTACTTTTTTTAAAAAGACATACAATATTTAAATTTACAATACAGCCTAAAATTCCAGATATTGCCGGGCGTGGTGGCTCATGCCTCTAATCCCAGCACTTTGGGAGGCTGAGGCGGGCAGATCGCTTAAGGTCAGGAGTTCGAGACCAGCCTGGCCAACATGGTGAAACCCCCATCTCTACTAAAAATATAACATCAGCTGGACGTGGTGGCAGGCGCCTGGAATCCCAGCTACTCAGGAGGCTGAGGCAGAAGAATCATTTGAATCCTGGAGTCAGAGTCTGCAGTGAGCCAAGATTGCGCCACTACACTCTAGCCTTGGAGACAGAGTGAGACTCCATCTCAAAAAAAATAAAAAACTCCAGTATTAACACATAAAATGTAGGTAAAAACAGCCCCAGTGAACCACACCTCCTGATATTTATATCTTCCCCCAATTAATCCGACTGGCCATATGACTTGCTTCAACCAACAGGAGGAAGCAGAATTGATGCTGGAACAGTTCTGTATCTCCACTTTAAGGAGGCCTGGCAGTTTGCACTTTAGCACTCTTGAGAAGCCTAAGCCACTATATAAGAATTATGGTTATCCTGCTGGTGGGGTTCTTGCTACATAAAAAGACCATGTAAGAAGCCACTTTGTGAGAAAGAGGCCTAAGATGGGTGGGAGGGAGATGCCTCACTGTTCCAATATTCCAGTTGAACCCAGTCATCCCTACCAAGGCACTAGCCATGTGAATGAGCTGTCATGGACATTCTAGTTTAAGTGGGCTACCAGATGACTGCAGTACCAGCAGAACACCCATGGGGCAAAAGAACCCATCAGCTGATCCAAGTCAACCTACAGAATCATGAAAGATAATAAAATTATTTTAGTTATAAGCTACTACATTTTGACATGATTTGTTATGCAGCAATTGAAAATGAAAATGCCTTTTACAATATCTTCTGAAAGGATTTTTAAAAACCTCTTTCAAATATGTTACTTTTTAGAGCAGCAATTTAAAAAGCAAAGGAAGACTTAAAAGTAGAAGACTTGGAACATTCAAACAAACAAGAGGAGGGTAGAAATATTCAAAGAGTTGAATTTAAGACAAAAAGTAGGCCAGGCATGGTGGCTCGTGCCTGTAATCCCAGCACTTTGGGAGGCCAAGGCAGGCAGATCACGAGGTCAAGAGATCGAGACCATCCTGGCCAGCATGGTGAAACCCTGTCTCTACTAAAAATATAAAAATTGGCTGGGCATGGTGGCGCAGGCCTAGTCCCAGCTACTCGGGAGGCTGAGGCAGGAGAATCGCTTGAACCCGAGAGGCGGAGGTTTGCGTGAGCCAAGATCGCGCTACTGCACTCCAGCATGGTGACAGAGCGAGACTCTATCTCAAAAACAAAAAAAAAAAAGGCAAAAAGTATTTAATTGAGACAAAGATTAACAATAATATAGTAGTTATAAACATAACATGGCAAATATCATTATACCAAAATAGATAAAGCCAAAAACTACCACAAATATTTAAAAAAAAAAAAGAAAAAGAACAGAACAGAACTAGAGAGGGAGACCACAGATCGCTTTCCAGCTTTAGCAAATCCAGCTAACAAAAAAGCAGTCAAGGCCAGGCGCAGTGGCTCACGCCTGTAATCCCAGCACTTTGGGAGTCCGAAGCAGGAGGATTCTTTGAGCCCAGGAGTTCAAGACCAGCCTGGGCAACATAGTAAGACCCTATCTCAAAAAGAAATAAAATAAAATATAAAATAAAAATAAAACAAACCAGTCAAGAACAGAAAATTTGAGTAATCTAGTTTTTACCTTGCAAGGTACAACATGTGTGTATGTGTTATCTGTGGCGATATATGTGTAAATACCGAGACCTTCCAGTGCCTAGTAGGTAGCACCCATCCCATAAAGCTTTGTGGGACTGACATAAACCATCCCGTTTTCACTGCCCAGTCCTGTGACTACTTCCTGGAAAGTAAATCTGAACCACTCTGGAGAGGGCAAAGCAAGTATACAGATTAGCAATTATATATCTTAAATCAACTTCATCTGAACCACAGTGGAAATGTATCTCATACTACTGCAAGTGGCTAACCATTATCCCTAATTTTGAAAATTACAGTAAAAATTTGAAATTTAAGTTTTAAATTAGAAGATGGAAGAACTCAAATCAGTTTGATGCCATTTTCAATGAGAATAAAACAAACTGAAAATGTTAACAGTTGTTATCTATTTATTCAATCAAATATTTGCCAACTGCATACAAAACCAGGAGCCGCACTAGGCACTGGAAATAAAAAAGAGAACAAAACAGACAGGTCATTTGTGGATGTTACCCTGTGCTGTAGTGTGAGGAGACAAACAGTAAACAAATAAGATCACTTCAGTTAGTAATAAGTACTTAAAAAAAAGAAAATAGGGTGTTAAGAGAATAAGAAGAAAAGTCACAGACTGGGAGAAAATATTTACTAAAGACATCTGATAAAAGAATTGTTACCCAAAATATGCAAAGAACTTGTAAAATTCAACAATAAGAAAACGAACAACTTAATTTAAAAACTGGGCAAAAAAGCTAAACAAACATCTCACCAAAGATATACAGAAGGCAAATAAGCATATGAAAAAATGCTCAACATTATATGTTTATTAGGAAATTGCAAATTAAAACAAGAGGCAGAGGCTGCAGTGAGCCAAGATCGTGCCACTGTACTTCAGCCTGAGCGACAAAGTGAGTGTGACTCTGTGTCAAAAAATAAAAATTAAAATAAAAAAATAAAGTCTATTTTATTTATTTATTTTTTAAAAGTTACCACTGAAGGCCGGTCGCAGTGGCTCACGCCTGTAATCCCAGCACTTTGGGAGGCCGAGGCGGGTGGATCACGAGGTTGGGAGATCGAGACTATCTTGGCTAACACGGTGAAACCCTGTCTCCACTAAAAATACAAAAAATTAGCTGAGCATGGTGGTGGGCAGCTGTAATCCCAGGTACTCGGGAGGCTGAGGCAGGAGAATGGCGTAAACACAGGAGGCGGAGCTTGCAGTGAGCCAAGATCACACCACTGCACTCCAGCCTGGGTGACAGAACTAGACTCGGTTTCAAAAAAAAAAAAAGTTATCGCTGAAAAGTAATTAGCTCAAAGATGTGATAAAATGTCATCTGAGAATAAATCAAACCTCTTGAAACTAAGATATACCATAAACACCTGATAAAACGTATGCTAATGTTCACAATGAATTATAAAATCCAAATACTGAATGAAATCGAATTGTTTTCTAAACTGCACCTTCTTAAGACCAAATAACATAGTAAGGGTTGTTCTCCCTCTAAAATCTGCTCTAATTTCACTCCTACCTCTCGCCAGTGCTATCAAAACCTTGAAATATTCAAGTGGGAAATGCCATGTGAAGACTCTCTCAAAAATAAGCAAACAAATAAATCACATGGCATATACTAGAATATGAAAGGGAGAAGGCGCAATTTTAACTGTGGCAGTGAAGAACGGCACCTCTGCCAAGGTGACATTTAAGTTGAAACTGGAGGGATCATTTGAAAACCAGGGCAAAGGCATGCCAAACATGCCAAGGCCCTGAGGCAGCCACAGCCTCCGTATCTTCAAGAAGCCGAAAGCAGGCCGTGAATGAGGTGTGGAAGAGAGGCCAGTCAAGAGGGCAGGGTCTTCATCGTGCAGGTTTTGCAGGTATGGTAGGGAGTCTGGATTTTACTCAAAGTGTAATGAGAAGATGCTGAGGGTTTCAATCAGGCAATGACACAGTATGACTTGTTTTTCGTTTAAGATTTCTCTAGAAAGGACAAGAATGGAAGGAGGGAGTCCAATTAAAAGGCTCCATGGCAGAGTTGGTGGTGGCTTGGACTAGCTGGTAGTAGCAGACCTGCAAAGAAGTAAATACACTTGAGATATGAAGCAGAATTAACAGGACATGTTGACAAAATTATTAACAGAAACTGGGGAAAGGGTGAAGGACAAGGCGCATAGCAGAGTGATTTCTGAATTTATCAATATTATCCTTAAACCTCCTTACAAAAAATTTAAGCATTCAAAACTACCATGCAGTTGGAACTTAGTAATGATAAAGAGTCTTGGTGGAAAGTTTTAAAAAGAAAACCATGATTTCCAAATCATTAGTCATGACATCTCATCTGCTTGAACAAATACATTTCAAGGCCATTCTCTTGTAGATTTTAAACCACAGCAAGAAGGTATTCAGTACTTTCTAGCATAAAAACTTCATAGAATGGACTCTGATTCATAACCATTTTGCAAATGAGTATGAGTAGGGCAAACCCTATTAAACATTTACTTCAGCATTCCTATAGAGCCTCCATTTTAGAAAAAGAAAGCATTTAAAAAAGAAAACAATTTGGTATCAGTGACTACAAAAGGAATCTGGGAGGCTTGCGGTTGACTCTTCCCTCCCTAGAGCCCTCCCTTTATCCTCACAGACTCACATGTTTGCCTTCTACTTCTCTGGACAGTCCTCTCCCCTCCCCTGCCTGTTTTAAATAGTCCCTCATTCTATGTTAGGGGCTGAATTGTGTCCTCCTAAAATTCATATGTTGAAGCCCTAATCCCCAGGTCCTCAGAACATCACAGTATTAGGAAAAAAGGTCTTTAAAAAGGTAATTAAATTAATATGAGATTTTTCAGGGTGCATCTTAATGCAGTAAGAAATCTGGACTCAGACACACACACGCAAAGAGAAAAGGCTACATGAGGACAAAAGGAGAGGGTGGCATCTACAAGCCAAGGCAAGAGGCCTCAGAAGAAACCAAACCTGGTGACACCTGCATCTTCAACTTCTATCTCCAGACCTGTGAGAAAATATATTCCTGTCATTTAAACATTTAAACCACCCAGTCTGTGCTATTTTGTTAATGACGAACCTAGCAAATTGATACACTCTATATACCCTTTCCTGCTCCCTGAACCCAAGAACATTTCATTCAAGGGCATGAATCTAGGTCTACTAAAATAATTCCCACATCTCTATCTCCAGGCCAGGTGTCCCTTCTGCACTTGAAATTCCTAGTAAATACTTCCACAAGTCCCCAGGTGAGCTCCTGCCTTGACCCTCCTCCACTCCACACCAGCTCTCCCCTTCCTGCATTTCCTACTTGGTGAATGGAACCAACCCAGGTGCCTAAATCAGATAGATACCTGGGAGTCATCCTCACAAAAACAAAAGTAGCTTCCATATGTTTACTCAACATGCAAGAGCTTTGCATGTATCTTATCAAATCTTCTTAAGGGTCTTATAAAGCAGGAATTACTCTCCCTATTTTATAGGTGAAGAAGCTGAGATTTGGGTTAATTGTCCAGAGCCATTCCTTTAAGAAGTGACAGAGTCAGGATTTGAGCCCAGGTCTGCCTGACTCCAGGGCCTATGCCCTTAACCTAAATTACCCCCAATCTAATCAAGCCCCCTCAAACCCATCCAATCTGTTTCCTAAATATCTTTTGATGTTTTCCACCTCATCTTTATCCCCCAAATGGCCTAATTTGGCCCCCAGTATCTCTTTCAACCAAGGGGTTATCAAGACTGCTCTGCCTTTGTCCTCATTCCTCTCTAGTCTAGACTCCTTCTAATACAGAAAACTGATTGTATCACATTCTTCAATGGCTCCCCATCCTATTCAGAATAAAGTCTAAGCTTCTTTGCATTACATGGCCCTACTGCCCAGTTTCCTCACCACATTCTTAAACCCAACCACGCTCCTGAGTTACACTGAGCAGAACATGGTAAGTGCCACAGGCCCTGGTACTTCCTGTCCACCCTGGCAACCCTAACCACCCTTTAAGTCTCAGCTCAAATGCTAATTATAATGTTAGAAGAGGTCCTTGGCTTACCAAGGCAAACTTAATTTTTCTTTCATCTACACTTTCACAATAGTTACTTTAGTATGCTATGGGTGTTAAATTACCTAATTCTCAATAGACATTTAACTATTTTAAGGCTAGGATTGGGTTTTCCATTTTAGAATGCCTCATATCTAACACACAGAATAGGAGCTCAACAAAATGTTTGTGGCATTAATCTAACAGGATGTTACTAGATTTGTGGTAGGTAAAGAGTGGGATTCTACTAAGAAACAGACCTTTCCAGGTCAGGCAGAGTGGTTCACGCCTGTAATCCCAGCACTTTGGGAGGCCGAGGCGGGCAGATCACAAGGTCAGGAGATCGAGACCATCCTAACTAACATGGTGAAACCCCGTCTCTATCAAAAATACAAAAAATCATCCAGGCGTGGTGGTGGGCGCCTGTAGTCCCAGCTACTTGAGAAGCTGAGGCAGGAGAATGGGGTGAACCTGGGAGGCGGAGCTTGCAGTGTGAGCTGAGATTGTGCCACTGCACTCCAGCCTGGGCGACAGAGCAAGACTCCGTCTCAAAAAAAAAAAAAAAAATTACCACTTGCCAAGTTTTGGTGTGGTATCAAAGAAGATCTACAATTATGTGAAAAGACTATTAACATGAAAAAACTATGAACATGCTCTTCCCTTTTCCAACTACGCATCTATTTGAGGACAGATTATTTTCATATTTCTTTTTTTGTTTTGAGACAGAGTCTCGCTGTGTCACCCAGGCTGGAGTGCAGTGGCGTGATCTTGGCTCACTGCAACCTCCGCCTCTCGGGTTAAAGCAATTCTCCTGCCTCAGCCTCCCAAATACCTGGGACTACAGGCACCTGACACCACAACCAGCTAAATTTTTTTGTATTTTTAGTAGAGACGGGGTTTCACTATGTTGGCCAGCTGGTCTTGAACTCCTGACCTCGTGATCCACCCACCTCAGCCTCCCAAAGTGCTGAGATTACAGGAGTGAGCCACCGCGCCCAGCCTATTTTCATATATTTCAACCAAAAAAAATATTGCATCAGATTGAATGCAGAAGCAGGTACATTGGTCTTCTATCAAGGCAGACATTAAAGAATTTTTGAAACAATGTAAAACAATGTCATTGTCACTAAATCTTAAAATTTTCATAAAGATATACCATTTATGTTAATGTTACCTAGGTTTATTTTCTCAAAATGAATATTTTTTAAGTTCTCAGTTTTAATTTCTAATACAGTAATACCAATAGATAGAACCCACATAAACAACAGAATGTAAAGGGGCCCTGACGCCAAAATATTTGAGAATTGCTTCTCCAAGGAACCAAGAGACCCAAGCTCTCAAAACCCAGGCCTATCTCAACTGCTCTGTTATTACTATTTTTGTCATAAATCAAGTGTCATACCAGTGTGGACCTGTTTCCAAAGTCTTGATATAGTTTGGGTATTTGTCCCCCAAAATCTCATGTTTAAATGTAATCCCCAATGTTGGAGGTGGGGCCTGGTGGGAAGTGACTGGATGACTGGGGTGGATTTCTCAGGAATGGGTGGGCACCATCCTCTTGGTGCTGTCTTCACAATAGTGAGTGAGTTCTTGCGAGATCTGGTTGAAGTATGTGGCACCTCCTCTAGCCCTCTCTCTTGCTCCTGCTCTTGCCATGCGATATGCCTCGTCCCACTTCACCTTCTGCCATGAGTAAAAGCTCCCTGAGGCCCCCCTCAGAAGCTCCCCCTCAGAAGCTGAGCAGATACCGGCACCACACTTGTGCAGCCTCCAGAACCATAAGCCAATTAAACCTCTTTTCTTTATAAATTACTCAGGTATTCCTTTATAGCAAAATAAAAACAGCCTAATACAAGTCTAGTCTATGCCACTGATATATTTGTCAATCCTTGTGACAATACCACTCTGCCTTAATTACTTAGATTTATACTAATTCTTGATATCTACGATAACTGCATTTCAACACATTTACTGTATCAAAAATTAAAGACAAAAACTTACAGGCTCGTGCCTGTGGTCCCAGCTACTGAGCAGGCTGAGGCAGGGCAAGAGGATCACTTGAGCCCAAGAGTTCGAGACTACAATGAACCATGATCATGCCACTCCACTCCAGCCTCTGCGACATATAGGAAGACCCTGTCTCAAAAACAAACAAACAAAACCCTAAAAATCCATTGAACATTAACTCTCCATTTCCCCATCCCACAAGCCCCAGCAACTACCATTGTATTAATCCTTTCTATGAATTTTACTACTTTCAGATACCTCATTTAAATGGAATCATTTAGGCCAGGCACAGTGGCCACACCTGTAATCCCAACACTTTATGCAGCCGAGGCAGGCAGATGGCTTGAGCTCAGGAGTTTGAGACCAGTCTGGGCAACATGGTGAAATTCCGTCTCTACTAAAAAGAGAAAAATGGAGAATCCCTTAAGCCCAGGAGGCAGAGGTTGCAGTGAGCCAAGATCGTGCCACTTTACTCCAGCCTGGATGACACAGTGAGACCCTGTCTCAAAAAATAAATTAAAAATAAAATGCAATCATTAAGTATTTGTCTTTAGAGAGAGAGAGAGAATGAGAGAGAGGGTCTTGCTAATATTGCCCAGGCTGGATTGTAATAGCTATTAACTGCTGTGATCATGGCATACTACAGCCTCTAATTTCTAGGTTCAAGCAATCCTCCTGCCTCAGTCTTCCAAGTGGCTGGGATTACAGGCATGTGCCACCACACCCAGCTTCATTATTTGTCTTTTTGTTATGGCTTATTTCACTTAGCATAGTATCAAGGTGACCAAATTCTCTTCCTTTTTTAGGCTAAATACTACTGTGTCCATATATTTTTAAATCACGTAAAATCTATGGTTTTTTTGTTTTTGTTTTTGTTTTTGTTTTTGTTTTTGTTTTGAGACAGAGTCTTGCTCTGTCTCCCAGGCTGGAGTGCAGTGGCACAATCTCGGCTCACTGCAAGCTCTGCCTCCCAGGTTCAAGTCATTCTCCTGCCTCAGCCTCCCGAGTAGTTGGGACTACAGGTGCCCACCATCATGCCTGGCTAATTTTTTGTATTTTTAGTAAAGATGGGGTTTCACCATTTTAGCCAGGATGGTCTCGATCTCCTGACCTTGTGATCTGCCTGCCTTGGCTTCCCAAAGTGCTGGGATTACAGGTGTGAGCCACCGCACCCGGTCCAAATCTATGGTGTTTTCAATCAGGACAGTAGTTACCTCTGGAGAATATGAAAATAGTGTCTAGACATCGCATAAAGAAATATGGAATATAAATAACGTTTTATTTCCTTACCTGTGTGGTGATTACAGAAGCATGTTCACCTTGTAGAAATCCCTGTTCCGCCCTTAGAAAAATCACTAACTTGACACTAAATATTGTTCTAAATTTATGAACAGGTGGCACACTGCTGTCATGCAAGCTACTTGGGAGCCTAAAGTAGGAGGGTCACTTGAGCCCAGGGGTTCAAGCTGCAGTGAATCATAATCATGCCACCATACTCCAGCCTGGGTGACAGAGTGAGATACTGTCTCTAAAAAATAAATAAATAAATTTATGAACAGCTTCAACAAGCCTGCTCCAGAGCTAGCCATCAGCTAGGATCAGCTTTCCCTACAAGAATATGCTATCAAGCAGAACAGAGCTCCTGTCAGTTTAAATCAATGGACATTTATCATCCTGCTAACATTTCCTTTATGTCTTTCCTTCAGTCTTTTACTTTCAAGTACTTCTAAATTCAGATGTTCTCATATGACTTTTCCTTTTATGCAAGCATACTAGATGTCTATGTAGTCAAACAGGAAAATTGCTCATTTCAAAATATTCTTCTGAGAGGTGAAATTTATTCCATTCTTACCTGAAATTGCTCCATGATCCAGAAACAAGAAAAGAAAGAAGAAACGAATTTGTACTAAGCACCTCCTGGCACAGTGGCCCTGAGCTAGGTGTTTTACACATTAATGGCTTTTGGGGGGGATAAAAATTTCATCCACTATAATATACACCGTTATTACTACTGTGAACTACAACTTCAATAAAATGAGAAAAAACAGACATTTTCCTGAAAAGATTTGAGCTTTCAATCTAAATCTGATATGAGATCACAAAACATACTGCTCAACATCCCAAATTATACACAGTATTTAACAAGCAGTATAGAGCATCAAAATTGAAGAAAAACAACTATTAATCCAAGGATCTGCAGCTTTGAGGAAAATAAATCATTACTATTCCATGCTTTAAAGAAAATACAGTGGCTCCTTCTGCTATAAACAGGAAAGGTATTGCTTAGGTAAACATTCACATATATCACTCTTCTGTACTTTTCAGGAAAAAATACAAAAGCACTGCCCTACTCAGATGTGTAGTTTCACAGAACTTGAGAAGAGTTCTGCGAAACCCAGCTCACACAGAGTGTATTAATTCGTTCTCACACTGCTATAAAGATATCACCTGAGACTGAGTAATTATAAACAAATGAGTTTTAGTTGACTCACAGTTCCACATGGCTGGGGAGGCCTCAGGGAACTTCCAATCATGGCAGAAGGGGAAACAGGCACCTCTTACATGGCGGCAGGCAGGAGACAAAGTGAAAAGCGCAGGGGAAAGCCATTTATAAAACCACCAGATCTCCTGAGAACTCCCTCAGTACCACAAGAATGGCATGAAGGAAACTGCCCCCATGATCCAATCACCTCCCTCCCTCCACACGTGGGGATGACAATTCAAAATGAAATTTGGGTGGGGACACAGAGCCAAATCATATCACAGAGTAAATTTGTCCTTTCTTTTGCCTTTTCATTCTTTTGGGGTCCTCAATGTGTTGCATGATACCCACCTCACTGGTGAGGGAGATCTTCAGTCTACTGATTCAAATGCTAATCTCAAATGCTAATCTCTTCTGAAAATACCCTCACAGATACCTCCAGAAATTCTGTTTAACCAGCCATCTGGACATCTTTTAGCCACTTAAGATCTCCAATCTTCTTTAAGTTATATACTTATACTAAAACTGACACATAAAAATAACCATCGCATGGGCTAATTACAAAATAAGCCAATTGGCTTTGGGTTGCCTTGCAATGAAGAGCATGGTAGAAGCACTACACTGTTTATACTGGACCCAAGATCCAGTAAAAAATGGCACCCTTAATTTTAGGGACCTGTCTTTGCCTTCAGCTATACCTGCTTATTAGGCCCTAAAAAATGTATGCTACCTGGCCTTGTTTCTCCAAGGACTCCACCCTGAAGCCAGTAATCCAATTAAGAAACTAGCAAATGAAAAATCTTAACAAGTGCTCAATCTTCTGTATGTTTGTGTTGCTATACATGCGTTGTGTATAATGTCTATAAAAAGAGCACTAATTGATTGGCTTAAAGAAAAATAAGCACTTAAATCAAGTATTTTTTAGTTCATGTGACTTCAAAAAACAAAAATAGTCTTAAGGATTATTGGTAAAATGCAAGTGTCGTCAAAATGCAAATAGGTGGTCTAAATCATACAACCTAGATACTAGGTTTGCCAAATGTTCCAAGATTGTATACTGCCTGCTTTATAGATAGGTAAAGCTGGGACATATAGAGTTGGATGGTGAAAAGTCAAACTTTATCTGCACTTCTCTCTGGGTCCTAGGATCCACACCTAGTATATAATTAAAACTGCTTACTAACCATACTTTTCACCAAAAATAAAAGTTGCTAGAAGTTAACAGTGAACATTAATTAAACTCAAAAGGGTATTATATGGTCTTTTCATAAATTAGACACTGAAATAAAAGCATGGCAGGCTGGGCGCGGTGGCTCAAGCCTGTAATCCCAGCACTTTGGGAGGCCGAGACGGGCGGATCACGAGGTCAGGAGATCCAGACCATCCTGACTAACACAGTGAAACCCCGTCTCTACTAAAAAAATACAAAAAACTAGCCGGGCGAGGTGGCGGGCGCCTGTAGTCCCAGCTACTCAGGAGGCTGAGGCAGGAGAATGGCGTAAACCCGGGAGGCGGAGCTTGCAGTGAGCTGAGATCCGGCCACTGCACTCCAGCCTGGGCGACAGAGCGAGACTCCGTCTCAAAAAAAAAAAAAAAAAAAAAAAAAAAAAGCATGGCAAGCAGGTCTTAAGATACTAATCTGCCCTTTAGTAAAAACGTTATAAAAGGTTTGTAAAAATTTCAACAGTAAAATTGGTTATGATTAGAGGCAATGATCTATAAAGTTTCACTGAAACAAACTGGGGTTAACATTAATAAATTAATGCAAGGGTAAACTTTGGCTTTGAACAGGATTTCCATGTCATGGTAAAGGCTAATGAAAGGTTTTTGCCTTTTGAGTCATCATTTGGTAATCTACAATTCTATTTCATAACATCAAATGTTCTAACCCTCTAACATTTAACAGGCCTCCCAAAATCAAACTTCAAGTTTCAAAATTGTCCTTCCTGATGCCTGATTTTTTGGATGGTTCAGGGGGTCCCTGAAACATTTAGAAAAGAGGTAAACAAGATTATTTGACATGTTTAGTCACATGAGATTGCCAAAATGATGTCCAATCTTCCTTAAGTTCTATTTTGGTGAGTAATCCTAATATATGTTCCAAAATTGTACGGGATTCCTAAAATTCTAATGTCTAAGTACATGCTATCAACCATAATTAAGGGTAAAGTTATTTACTGTAAACCATGAAGATAAACTTGTCAGTCATGTTTTCAACTGTATCCTGGAAATTCTGTCATTCACAGACAATTGTCTTACTTTGTTCCTTCTCAAAAGATGGTTTACAATCAAGCTATATTAAGAACTTTAACAGATGTTCTCAAATGCAGATTTTTAATAGCCTTGAAGATTGTTAACATTGGAATAGAGAAAGAACGTGCAGGACTCAAAGAACTGACATGTTCACAAATACCAAGCAAAACAAGAGCTAATTAATGGACTGAAATCAGAATGTTAAAGCAAGCTTTTCAAACTTTTGTTTGAAATACTGTTGATCTTTGTTTTGTTTTTCAGAGTCAAGAAAACTTATTTTGAACTATTTATGGCCTTTAATAATTGAATAAGGTATACTCTGGTGAACAATATTTGGAGCATGTTTGTTTTTCTCTGCCTGGTTCCTCCAGAATTTGGAAACTATCTGTGAGTACTCTTATCTTATGGCAATATAGTTGTTTGCATCGTGCAATAAGAATCCATTTTTCTTTGTCAACAGGACACAATTGGAAAAACTGGCTATTTTACCAAGGCTTTGACTGAAAGGCTGTGTTTCCCTTTAAGGAATCAAGCTTGACATGCAGAGCCAATAAAAGCCCCTTGGGGAGTACTGGCCTCATACCTTGTCTACACAGTCCCTGAACAGGGATCTTAACCTGTTATCAGTAAAGAATGTCACTTTCTAACAGGTCCAGGAGCTCCAAGTTTATCTTGGGACCTCAAGAGGACAGGATCACCCAACTCACAGGTATTCTGAGGATACAAACTCATGGCTGGACTCAGTTTTAAAGGTCTTTTCTGAGATTCCTTGTGGAACAGAGTTCCATCAAAGCCAATCCAAAAGGCCTATGTAGAAATAACCATTCTTGCTGCACTTTATGCAAATAATCAAGCGAAGTATAAGACTAAAGTTTATTCTACAAACAACACACACGATCCTATCATAATTTGTTTTTACCAAAAATGAGGGCTGGAGAGAGAAATTGTGCTCCAAAGCTTATCGTAAATTTGTCATTAAATCCTAGTCTCACCAATTGTTTTAAAGCTTTTTGCCTACATTTTAGACTAACCCTGCTTATTCCTGTGAATCAAGTGGCGATCTCCTACAGCTTGGAAAAAACAAAAAGAGATGCGTAACATAAAAATCTGGATCACTATGCTAGTTCTGGGCAATTATCCTGCAAATTCTGCCAGGTAATGAAAGTGAGTAGGGTGCCCATAACCCTGAGGTTTCTTTGTTTGGGAAATAAAAGCAAGGAAAACCCCCAAAGGGAAATTCTATATCTTAGCAAGTAAAATTTTAGATTAAAATTATCTACTATACCACACTTGTGGGAACTGCTATACTCACTCTACTATTTGCCATAGGGTTATACACAGTAGCACCTTCTAACTGAAATACTGGACAGAAAGCTTATGTCTCATATTAATATTTTGACCCTGTATACTCAATACTGTAACTTGAATTGTTTCCTCTCACCTAGAAGCAATCAAACTCCAAACAGTGCTGCAAACTGAACCACACATGGAGATGCCATTCTTCCGAGGACCCTTAGATCAACCCCAGGAGAAGCCCTAGCTGCTGTTCCCCATTCGATGCCCCTTTTCAGCCGGAAATAGCCAGAAAGAGTCATCGCCCAAAACCCCTTGACGGTGACATCTCCACAGTGGGGAATGTTATAGGAGTTGATTAAGAAATTATTTTAGGCAGATAGGAAAAGGGGTCCTTGGGGAAGTTTTCATTTCCTTTAAAGCAGCTCCAGAAACACTTCTTGTCTAGCAACAAAGCCCCAGCTCTTACAGCCAAGTCAGCAACCTTTGATATGCAAATGCAGGCCATCAGAAACTGGGTCCACCCAAACATGTGATTCCTGCCGACTTCTTGCCCTTGCTCACAGGTGCCTGGCAACATGGCCGCCCCCACATATCTCCATGTGTGTAGGGCATCATGGCACCCTGCATTTGCATATTAAAAAGCTAGGGTGGGAAGGCCAGTTTTTTCTGCGGGCTACGTGAGTGACATGCCTGGTCAAACCAATCCCTTGAGCCCTATGCAAATCAGGCACCACCTCCTCCAGCCTCCTCATATAAGCAGACACTTTTCTGCTGCACACACGGTTTTCTCTTTGTTCAAATAGCCCCCTCCCTTTATCTTTGTACAGGGGAGCTGTTTTCTTCTTCCTTCCTTCTTGCCTATTAAACTTTTCACTCCTTAAAACCAAAAAGATTAAAAAAAAAATCACATCAAATAACTTTACCCTACCCAGGACTTGCCCGACAGCTCTGTTCTCGAGTGAAAATTTAAAATATTGGTTCACTCCCTGATGGAAACAGAGAAGAGAGAGAGGTGCTCAGTGACTCATTATGGACAGAGTGAGGGCTGAAATTACTTGAGTGAGGAAGGAAAGGAAAGCGGGTCCCTGGCTGAGGTTAAGTACCAAACAGAAATCTGGGCTGAAGCAGGGAGACTTAGCCTGAGATTCTAGATTAAAAAAGAAAGTGTAACATAGAGCAACTTGAATATAAAGGATTCCACTCTTATTTCCAAACTATTCTAACAGCTCTGAATAACATGGATATTTTAAAGGTTTATGTATATATGAATGGATGTGTATAAAACATTCAGGCTGGGTGCAGTGGTTCACGCCTGTAATCCCAGCACTTTGGAAAGCCGAGACAGGAGGATCACTTGAAGTCAGGAGTTCAAGACCTGCCTAGACAACATGGTGAAACATGGTCTCTACTAAAAATACAAAAAAAAATTAGCTAGGTGTGGTGGCGGGTACCTGTAGTCCCAGCTACTTGGGAGGCTGAGGCAGAAGAATCACTTGAACCAGGGAGGTATAGGCTGCAGTGAGCTGAGATTGTGCCACTGCACTACAGCCTGAGAGACAGGGTGAGACTCCGTCTTTAAAAAAAAAAAAAAAAACTCAAAAACTCAGTCCCCAAAAGTAATTAATCTATTTATTCATTCATCACATGCCCACTAAACACATACTATATCTAGATGGGACAGACTGGCAAAGACTGACTTTGACCTGAAGAAGTGTTTAGCCTAGTCGGGTAGATTACACGTGTATATAAAAATATTAACTATAAACATGGCAGGAAGGCCTAAATGCATTAAAAGAGACATAGAAGGCTATGTGAAGAAAATAAAGTAATGCCCACAAACATATACTTTTGTCCTTCTCTAATATTCCCAAATGTTTTATATTCTTCACATATCTTTTCACTCTCCACTAAAATGTAATCTTCAAGGTCAAGGGAGTCTCTGTCTTGTTTGCTGCTGTAACTCTGCAACCTACGACAGTGCCTGGCTCACAGGATATGTTCCATAATCATTTCTCCAATAAATTATTGGTAAATTTATTAAAATTAAAACTGCCATTTAAAAACATCTGATGAGAGTTTGGAAGTAAAGCCTTTTATCTAAGGTCATTTGATTTTCAACAAGAGTACCAAGACAATAAAATAGAGGAAGAAGTCTTTTTAACATATGATGCTGAAACAACTGGATATCCACATACAAAATAATAAATGCAGTTGGAACCTTTCCTAACACCATACACAAAAATCGACTGAAAATGAATCAGACCTACATGTAAGCACTAAACTCTAAAACTCGTAGAAGAAACATGAGAATAAGTCTTCATTAGCTTGGATTAGACAATGGTTCCTTGGTATAACACCGAAGGCGCAAGTGACAAAAAACAAATAGATAAATTAGACTTTAACAACATTAAAAATACTTATGACACCATGAAGAAAGTGAAAACAACCCACAAAATGGAAAAAAAATGCAAGTCATGTATTTGGCAATAGACTTGTATCTAGAATACATATAAAGAACTACTGAATTCAATAATTAAAAGACAGCCCAATTAAAAATGAACAAAAAATCCCATTTATAATAGCCACCAAAAAATAAAAAAAGAAGGTACCTAGGAATATATCTAATGAAGGAGATTAAAGTCTCTGCAAGGAGAACTACAAAACATACTACTCAAAGAAATCAGAGATGAAACAAACAAATGGAAAAACATTCCATGCTCATGGCTACAGGCCATGAGATAAATATTTTTCTACAATGAAAGAAAATATTTGCAAACTACGTGATATGGTTTGGCTGTGTTCCCACCCAAAATCTCATCTTGGAGTGTAATCCCCATGTGTCAAAGGCAAGACCAGGTGGAGTAATCAGATCACGAGGGCGGTTCCCCCATGCTGTTCTCATGATAGTGAGTCTCATGAGATTTGATGGTTTTGAGAGATGACAAGGTGCTGGCGGCCCTCGCTGGCTCTCAGCACCTCCTCTGCCTCGGCATCCACCCTGGCCACGCTTGAGGAGCCCTTCAGCCTGCCACTGCACTGTGGGAGCCCCTCTCTGGGCTGGCTGAGGCCAGAGCCGGCTCCCTCTGCTTGCGGGTGGTGTGGAGGGAGAGGTGCAGGGGGGCGGGGGGGGGGGGGGGGGGGGGGGCGGTGGTGAGAAGCGGAGCTGTGCACAGTGCTCGCGGGCCAGCGCACGTTCCAGGTGGACATGGGCTCGGCAGGCCCCACACTCGGAGCAGCCATCCGGCCTCAGCGCCCCGGACAGTGAGGGGCTTAGCACCCGGGCCAGCAGCTGCGGAGGGGGCACTGGGTCCCCCAGCAATGCTGGCCTGCCTGCACCACGCTCGAATTCTCCCTAGGCCTCAGCCACCTCCCCACAGGGCAAGGCTGGGGACCTGTAGCCCGCCATGCCCAAGCCCCTCCGTGGTGGGCTCCCACGCCACCCGAACCTCCCGACGGGCGCCGACCCCTGCTCTGCAGTGCCCAGTCCCATCAACCGCCCAAGGGCTGAGGAGTGCAGGCCCGCAGCACAAGACTGGCAGGCAGCTCCGCCCCCTGCAGTGGTGCGGGATCCACTAGGGGAAGCCAGCTGGGCTCCTGAGTCAGGTGGGGACTTGGAGAACTTTTATGTCTAGCTGGAGGATTGTATATGCACCAATCAGCACTCTGTGTCTAGCTTGGGGCTTGTGGATGCACCAATCAGCACTCTGTGTCTAGCTTGGGGTTTGTGGATGCACCAATCAGCACTCTGTATCTAGCTAATCTGGTGAGGATTTGGAGAACCTTTGTCTAGCTAAAGGATTGTAAATACACCAGTCTGCACTCTGTGTCTAGCTCAAGGTTTATAAACACACCAATCAGTGCTCTGTGTCTAGCTAATCTGGTGGGGACTTGGAGAACCTTTATGTCTAGCTAGATGATTATAAATGCACCAATCAGAACTCTGTGTCTAGCTCAGGGATTGTAAATGCACCAATCAGCACCCTGTCAAAACGGACCAATCAGCTCTCTATAAAATGGACCAATCAGCTCTCTATAAAATGGACCAATCAGCAGGATGTGGGTGGGGCCAGATAAGGAAATAAAAGCAGGCTGCCAGAGCCAGCAGAGGCAACCCACTTGAGTCCCCTTCCACACTGTGGAAGCTTTGTTCTTTCACTCTTTGCAATAAATCTTGATGCTGCTCATTCTTTGGGTCCGCACTGCCTTTCTGAGCTGTAACACTCACCACAAAGGTCTGCAGCTTCACTCCTGAGGCCAGCAAGACCACGAATCTACTGGGAGGAATGAACAACTCCAGATGGGAGAAACGAACAACTCCAGACACGCCGCCTTAAGAGCTGTAACACTCACCACGAAGGTCTGCAGCTTCACTCCTGAAGCCAGCGAGACCACAAACCCACCAGAAGGAAGAAACTCTGAACACGTCCAGACATCAGAAGGAATAAACTCCAGACACACAATCTTTTAAGAACTATAACACTTTCTGCGGCTTCATTCTTGAAGTTAGTGAGACCAAGAACCCACCAATTCCAGACAGTTTTATAAGCGTCTGGCATTTCCCCTGCTTGCACTCATTCTCTCTCCTGCTGCCTTGTGAAGAGGTGCCTTCTGCCATGATTCTAAGTTTCCTGAGGCCTCCCAAGCCATGTGGAACTGTGAGTAAATTAAACCTCTTTTCTTTATAAATTACCCAGTTTCAGGTATTTCTTCATAGCAGCATGAGAATGGACTAATACACTATGCATCCAACAAAGGTCTAATAATCAGAATCTGTAGGAAATTGAAACAATTTAACAGGCAAAAACAAATAACTGACCCCATACAAAGAAGAGCTAGTATGGAACAATTCTACTGAAATTGTTCAAAAAAACTGAAGGAGGGACTCCTCACTAACTCATTATTTGAGTCCAGCATCATTCGGATACCAAAATCTGGCAGAGACACAATAAGAAAACCGCAGGCCAAGATCCTTGATGAACACAGATGCAAAAATCGTCAAAAAAAAAAAAACTAGTGAATCAAATCTAGCAGCACATAAAAAGCTAATCCACCACCATCAGTAGGCTTTATTCCTGGGATGCAAGGTTGGTTCAATATACGCAAATCAATAAATGTGATTCATCACATAAACAGAACTAAAAACAAAAACCACATGATAATCTCAAAGCTCAAAGGCTTTCAATAAAATTCAACATCCTTCAGGTTAAAAACCCTCAACAGGCCCGGTGCAGTGGCTAACGCCTGTAATCCCAACACTTTGGGAGGCCAAGACGAGCAGATCATGAGTTCAAGAGATTGAGATCATCCTGGCCAACATGGTGAAACCTCGTCTCTATTAAAAATACAAAAATTAGCTGGGTGTGGTGGTGCACACCTGTAGTCCCAGCTACTCAGGAAGCTGAGGCAGGAGAATCGCTTGAACCCAGGAGGCAGAGGTTGCAGTGAGCCAAGATCATGCCACTGCACTCCAGCCTGGCGACAGAGCGAGACTCCATCTCAAAAAAAAAAAAAAAAGAGCAAGAGAGAGAGAGAGAGAGAAGGAAACAGATATACCAATGGAACAGAACAGGGAACCCAGAAATAATGCCACACACCTACAACCATCTAGTCTTTGATAAAGTTAACAAAAACAAAGAATGGGGAAAGGACTCCCTATTCAATCAATGGTGCTGAAATAATGGGCTAGCCATATGCCAAAGATTGAAACTGTACCCCTTCCTTACACCATATTAAAACTATAAAAACTTTGGAAGATAACCTAGGAAATACATTCTGGATATAGGACATGGCAAAGATTTCATGAAGATGCCAAGACAATTGCAACAAAAGCAGAAATTGACAAGTAAGATCTAATTAAGCTTCAGAGCTTCTGTGCAGCCAAGAAAATATCAACAGAGTAAACAGACAACCTTCATAAGAAAATCTTTGCAAATTATGCACCCAACAAAGGTCTAATATCCAGAATCTATAAGCAACTTAAATCAATAAACAACCCCATTAAAAGGTGGGCAAAGGACATGAACACTTTTCAAAAGAAGACACGTAAGTGGCCAAGAAGCATATGAAAAAACGCTCAACATCACTAATCATTAGAGAAATGCAAATCAAAGCCACAATGAGATACCATCTCACAGCAGTCAAAATGGCCATTATTAAAAAGTCAAAAAATAACATGCTGGCAAGGTTGCGGAGAAAACGGAACACTTATATACTGCTGGTAGAAATGTAAATTAGTTCAGTCACTGTGGAAAGCAGTTTGGCAATTTCTCAAAGACCGCAAAGCAGAATTACCATTTGACTCAGCAATCTCATTATTGTGTATATACCCAAAGGTATAAAAATTGCTCTACCATAAAGACACATGCACACGTATTTTCATCGCTGCACTATTCAATAGCAAAGACATGGAATCAACCTAAATGCCCACCAATGGTGGAACGGATAAAGAAAATGTGGTATATATACCCCATGGAATAATATTGTAGCCATAAAAAAGAACAAGATCAGCCGGGCATGGTGGCTCACACCTGTAATCCCAGCACTTTGGGAGGCCGAGGTGGGTGGATCACGAGGTCAGAAGATCGAGACCATCCTGGCTAACACAGTGAAACCCCGTCTCTACTAAAAATGCAAAAAATTAGCCGGGCGTGGCGGCGGGCACCTGTAGTCCCAGCGACTCAGGAGGCTGAGGCAGGAGAATGGCGTGAACCCGGGAGGCGGAGCTTGCAGTGAGCCGAGATTGCCACTGCACTCCAGCCTGGGCGACTGAGCGAGACTCCATCTCAAAAAAAAAAAAAAAAAAGAACAAAATCATGTCCTTTGCAGCAACACAGATGGACCTGGAGGCCATTATCCTAAGTGAATTAACAAAGGAACAGGAAACCAAATACCACAGGTTCTCTCTTCTAAGTAGGAGCTAAACATTGGATATGTATAGACACAAAGAAAGGCACAACAGACACCAGGATCTACTTAAAGGTGGAGGGAGGGAGGAAGGTAAGGACAGAAAAACTACCTATCAGGTTCTATGCTTATTACCTGGGTGGCAAAATAATCTGTACATCAGACCCCTGTGACACAAAATCTACCTATATAACAAACCTGCACACGTACCCCTGAACCTAAAATAAAAGTTAAAAACAAAGAGAATTTACAAATAGCTTCCTAAGTAGAATTTTTAAGTCTTCTTCCTCCCCCACCTAATAATAGCTCTAACACTTCAGATTTACAGATTATAAATCTTCAACACATATCAATAACTAAGATGGTCTTTGATAAAAATCAAAACTATTCTTAAAATTCAACTCTGAGTAAACTTTCATTCTGTTTCAAGTGCTATATGGGTCCTTTTTGTTTGCCAGCAAGTAGAAACTGTGTTACTTGTCTTGTGTTCAATATAATATAATGTTTGGCAGTGGTAAGCATCTAATACACAACAAAGCTTACTTCTTTCTTGCTCCAAAACTGAAAATGGCTTTATAAAACTCTATAATTTTCAGTAAGAGTTGGAGAAATCACCCTAAACATATAAAACTGCGATGATATTACTGTGGGCAACGTGATAGAAAAGAATTCCTTGTGTTAGAAAAGAATTAACATAGCAACTTGCTTTGTCCATAATTTTAGTCTGATGTAATCCTAAAGTTGGAGGGTGTGATTTGTGACGAATGGACCTGAGTCAAGGACACAATTTCCTTGACGAATTCAGTTTATTCAGTTGGTCACAGAGGGAGTAAATATGTATGATTCAGCATCAAGACTTATCTTCAGGACTTTTAAGGACAAACTTCCCGTAACTACTCTTATTCAGACCAACTCTGTCCTCTTCACGGCTGAACCATGGCATGGGTATGAGGTATTTTCAAAACAGCTGATAAAGCTGATAGACGTGCTTGGCTGAAGGTAATTTTAAAGGTTAAAAGTCATCATCCAAGTTTGTTTTCAACAGATACTACACTTTGTGTTTTTCTTAGAAACCCCGAACACAGGAGTAGCCCTTCATTTTTTGTTCTTCCCCAACACAAATAGATGACATTTACAATCACAAATACTCTGTCAGGCTATAGAATAAATAAGTACACTCACTGTCACACCATCACTTTCTCCTCTGCTCAAGGAAACAAGTCAAAACAAGAGTAAGTGTAAATCAATCCTAATTTGAAGTATAGAGGTAAATTAGTTACAAACTTTAATTCTTAGATGTACCAAATTACCTGCTAAACACTTGAGGACCATTCACTACTCTGAATTGTAGAGAGATGTCAAGATTACAGTTTGAAGGGAAAAAAGGTGCTACTAATTCAAGAGAACTTACATTTAAAAATCTTATCAAGGGATCCTATACTGAATTCTAACATCTAACATCTAATTCTAACATTAGATTAACATCTAAGCCAGATGTTAATCAATGGCTCACCTGTACTATTTGAATAAAATAATTATGGCATTATTCTGCTGATTCCTTTAATATTAAGAGACCCTTAAGAGACCCCTAAAAATTACTACCCATTGGTGATAACTGCTTCTTATTCTCACTTATAGGAATCCTGCCCAGCTCCCTCATAAACAAAGTAGCTACTAATAATCTCTTAAAAGAAATAGAATTTAAAACATTAAATTTAAAATGTTAGCAGCATACTATTTTAAGAAAGTATGATTAGTATTCACTTTATTTTCAAAATTTTTAAAATAGGAAAGTTGCCCGTCCATCAACCTAGTTAAACATTATTAAATAGGTGACATTTTAAATAGAAGACCTAAGTCTTACAGATTTCCTACTGGGGGAAAAACTTAAAAACAATAAAAAGAGATAAGGTTTACTGAAGCACTATTCACAATAGCCAAGATATGGAATCAACCTAGTGTCCAAAAACAGATTAATGGGTAAAGAAAATGTGGTATATATACACAACAGATTATTATTCAGCCACAAAAAAAGAATGAAATTCCTGTCAGTCACAGCAACACAGATGGAACTAGAAGACATTAAGTGAAATAGGCCAGGACAGAAAGTTCACCACATCTTCACTCATGTGCAGAAGCTAAAAAAAGTTGATCTCATAGAAGTAAAAAGTAGAGCAGAAGATTCTAGTGTTCTAGTGTTCTAAAGCATAGTAGGATGATTATAGGTAACAATAATATATAGTTTCGAACAGCAAAAAGAGGATACTGAATGTTCCCAACACAAAGAAATGATGTGTTTCAGATGATGGATATGCTAATTACCATGGCTTGATCATTACACATTGTACACGTATCAAAATACCACATTGTACCTCATAAATATGTACAATTAATGTGTCAATTAAAAAAAAACTTCAGAACATATCCAAAGTTGGTTGAAAAAAATAACTGAAAATTTTAAACTATACGGTCAATGGTAGCAAAGAGAATTTATCACTAAGAATTGTGTGAGAAAGCTCTACTCTCTTAATAGAGGTACGGTACGCATTAGTATTTTTTCTAGCTTAATTTATTTATGATACTATGGTTGTCCTTGCCAACTGTTAAGTCCCCTTGGGGTGGGTCTCTTCATCCTTTGTACGATGCCTAACAGATAAAAATGCTTAATGTTCCACTTTCTTGGCCTTAAGAATTCTTTATTTTCTTTACTTTCTATTTGTTTTTCTTGTAAGTATTTTCAAATTTCTCATGTTGAATATTAGAAGAAAGTTCATGGAAATACTACAGAGAAAAATACTCAATTCTTTCTAAACATAACTTTTACAATATTGGTAAAGAAACTGTGGAGTCTTTAAAAACTACATTATTCCTCAAGAAATGCCCTTTTAAAGCATCTGGGAAAGAAACGTAATTTCAGTTAACAACATAAAAGGAAGGACAAACTCTTAATACTGTTTGTTTAATATATGTGGTGTATGAACTTATTTAATGACTAAAAAAGGAAAAATTGTTCTTTAGGAAGTTTTGGGATAATAAAACAGGTTTACCAAATAAAAGAGAGAAACAGGATGCTTTAATGATTCCCATATCCTTGACAAAAAAATTGTATCTTTATTCTGTAGCTGGGCGCAGTGGCTCACGCTTATAATCCCAGCACTTTGGGCGGCCAAGGCGGGTAGATTACCTGAAGTCAGGAGTTCGAAATCAGCCTGGCCAATATGCTGAAACCCCACCTCTACTAAAAATACAAAAATTAGCTGGGTGTGATGGTGCGTGCCTGTAATCCCTGCAACTCAGGGGGCTGAGGCAAGAGAAGAGAATTGCTTGAATCTGGGAGGAAGAGGTTGCAGTGAGCCAAGATCATATACCACTGCAGTCCATCCTGGGTGACAAAGGGAGGCTCTGTCTCAAAAAAAAAAAAAAAATGTACTTTGTTCCTCTAACTAGTCTTCTAATACTTAAAAAGCTTTATAACCTAAGATGAAATTCAGACTACTGAATTTAGTTATACAAAATATATACATATAAATATATAGATATAGATATGTGCTAATGAGCTGTACCTTTTTCCCATGAAAATTACAACCAAACAGTATTTAAAAACTAACAACACTGACTACAGACAATTTCCCTTCTGTAGGATTTAGGGTATCACATGTGTTCTAATCAAGTTTATTTAAAACATTAATAATATTTCCTATAACTAATAACAGTGAGTTGGGTTTGAGAGATCAACCTTCCTGTTGAAAACAACTCAGTAATTTATTTTAAAACATCTTTTCAAAAGAATTGAAAAATTACAAGATAGTAAGAAATTACCAAGTAAAAACTAAAAAGAGAATTCAACAAATAACACTGGGAAAATAAATATCCACATGCAAAAGAATGAAGCTGGACCCTTACCTTACAACATACACAAAAATAAACTCAAAATGGATCAAATACGTAAACATTAGAGCTAAAAATGTAACAGTCTTAGAAGAAAACGTATGGGGAAACTTCTGTCACATTTGATTTGGCAATGATTACTTGGATATGATATCAAAAGCACAAGCAGCAAAAGAAAAAAATAGACAAAACTGGACTACATCAAAACTAAAAATACTATCAATAGAGTTAAAAGGCAACTCACAGAACTGGAAAAAATATTTGCAAATCATACATCTGATAATGAACTACTATATAGAATATTTATAAAGAACTCTTAAAATTCAACAAAAAAATAGGCTAATTCAGAAACGGGAAGAGGATTTGAATAGATGTTTTTTCAAAGAAGATATGAAATGGCCAATAGGCATATGAAAAGATGCTCAACATCATCAGAAAAACACAAATCAAAACCATTAATAAGACACCACTACTTCACACCCATTAGAACGGCAATTTTTTTTTTTATTTTTATTTTTTTGAGACAGAGTCTCGCTTTGTTGCCTAGGCAGGAGTGCAGTGGCGCATTCTCAGCTCACTGCAAGCTCCGCCTTCCGGGTTCACACCATTCTCCTGCCTCAGCCTCCCGAGCAGCTGGGACTACAGGCGCCCGCCACCATGTCTGGCTAATTTTTTGTATTTTTTTTAGTAGAGATGGGGTTTCACCGTGTTAGCCAGGATGGTCTCAATCTCCTGACCTCTTGATCCAACTGCCTCAGCCTCCCAAAGTGCTGGGATTACAGGCATGAGCCATCACGCCCAGCCAGCAATTATTTAAAAACAAAAACAAAAACAAAAACAAAAACAGAAAATAACAAATGTTGGCTAGACCGTGGAGAAACTGTAACCATTACGGCATTACTGGTGAGAACATAACATGGTGCAGCTGCTGTGGAAAATATGGCAGTTCCTCAAAAAAATTAAACACAGAATTACCATATGATCCACCAATTCCACCTTTAAATCAAAGAAAAATCAAACAGAAAATTTAAAAGCATCTTGAGGGCCGGGCGTGGTGGCTCACGCTTGTAATCCCAACAGTTTTGGAGGCCAAGGCGGGTTGATCACTTGAGGTCAGGAGTTCGAGACCAGCCTGGCTAACATGGTGAAATCCCACACAAAAAAAATTAGCTGGGCGTGGTGGCGTGTGCCTGTAATCCCTACTCGGGAGCCTGAGGCAGGAGAATCACTTGAACTTGGGAGGCAGAGGTTGCAGTGAGCTGGGATCACACCACTGCACTCCAGCCTGGACGACAGAGCTCAACTCCATTTAAAAAAAAAAAAAAAAAAGCTAAATTTTATGTTATGTATATTTTACCACAAAAAAAAGTAAAAGGAGAATGAAAACTCAGCATAAAAAGCAAGTTCTGAAACCACATTTCCTCTAAAGTATCTTTATCGGTCATGGGAAACTAGAACCTATGTTTTAAAAGATTCTCAGGATGACCAAGATGGAAATAAAGCTGAGGGTCACACAACAAGGGCCATCTAATCTGAGATTCTCCTCACAATAAGCTGGAATCCTAAAGGGGCACATCCTCACAGTGAGAATGACATGAAGTAGATTATGGTCTAAGGTCACACTGCTTTTCTCAAACTTCAAACTTGGGTCTATAATCATCCCCTGGACTAGAATACTCCCAAGTGTCGGTCAGACAGAAGTGCACACTGTCTAAGTACCTACGCTGTGGACTTAAAAGTACTCTTATAAATAATTCTTCAAATGCAATATCCAGGCCCCAGTCAAGGATAGTGGGGTATGCAAGAAATGTAGGAATAAGCAGCAGAAAGGAAAAGGGGTCAGGAAAGAACCTTAGAAAGTGGATTATCAGACGCAGATTCTATGTGTTTTCTGTGATAGAAGAAATAAAATGACAGGTTGGAAACATTTAGCAGAGAACTAAACACTATAAATAGTAATAGATTTTTACAAGAAAAAATAGAGACTCTAGAACTAAAAATAAAATATAACTCCAACTAAGAACTGAATGGAAAGGTTTAACAGATTAGATTCACCTTCAGAGATAATTAATAATGAAAAGACAACAGGCAAGTCTAGAGATATGCTGGAAGTAGTTTGAATCAGCTTGCAAGAACCAATTATGTGTAGCTCTTCCTAATTCTGCATCAGTACAGTCAAATTGGTTGCCTGAAACTACCTTTGATAAGGATATTTATACTACGGAAATCAACAAATGCTATAAATCAGGGCTTCTTTTTCCCCGGAGAGCCATTTTACCAGCACACATTTGGAAGTTACCATACAGAATCTGGGACAGGGAGACCAAAAAAAAAAAAAAGTACGTAGGGAAAAGAGGGTAAGAAATGTAAAGGGTATAAAAGAGGGCTCAAAACATATTTAATTAAAGTTTCAAAAACTGAATAGAGAAAAGAAACACTTCATCAGTTAGTGGCTAAGCTTTTTCCAGAACTAATTACCAAATCATAGATTTAAGAAGCCATATGAATGCATTGCAGGATAAAAAGAAATCTGCAATGAAGTAAGACTGACTTCCGTATCATTAGAGTAGCCTTTGTGTTTTTAAATCTATGAGTTTTTCCCTTTATCTCCAAAAATTATAAATGCTACCAGAATTGAGACAGACAGAGATTTATTTTCATTAATTTTGCCTACAATGAAGCCTACGCTTTGGAACTACAGCTTCAGAACTTTTTAGCTCAAGTAGCTGGGCATGGTGGCTCACACCTGTAATCCCAGCACCGTGAGAGGCAGAGGCAGGAGAATCACTTGAGCCGAGGAGTTCAAGACCAGCCTGGGCAACATGGCAAAACCGCGTCTCTACAAAAAATACAAAAGAATTAGCCAGGTGTGGTGGCGTGTACCTGTTAGTCACAGCTACTCAGGAGGCTGAGACGGGAGGATGGTTTAAATCCAGGAAGAAGAGGTTGCAGTGAGCCAAGATTGTGCCATTACACTCCAGCGTGGGCAATATAGTGAGACCCTGTCTCTGGGGAAAAAAAACCAAAAAATAAAAAACTTTTCAGGTCAAGAAAGTTTTCCACTGCTTTTATATTTTGCTTCTGTTCCATTTATTCTGGTTTCTCCACTGGGAACTTATTCATCAGTATGGTACTTCTATGTCTTCAGCATCTGTCATTTTCACCCTCATCATTTCCGTCATTATTTTCTCCTCCTAAAAAAAATCTCAAATAAATACTATAGGATTGACCCATTCATCATATAGAGGATTGACTCCATTTTCTGCAGGATCAGCTCTGCTGTGTGCAATTGCCATTACAGATTTTGGCTATTGCATTTTCAGATTGTTGTCATTGTTTTATTTTGGTCATCTTTATTCCAGCTTCTTTTAAAATACCATTCTGATTTTTTGTTATAACTTTATGTTTTGGTTTCCTAGAGGTCTTACTTTTTGCTCTGTTACAAAGAATAAAATCTGACACTTCTCATAACTACCTTTGGACATCATAATAAATGATATTCAATATTATTTTTAAGACTTTCTTCCTCATCTTTGAGGTAATGGTTCCCTTCTTTTATGCAGATATCTTTCATGCAGATTTCTTTCATAGTCCCCATGAAAATTATCCTTGCAAAAATAAGATATAATTTTTAATGGCAGGGTATATAGATTGCCCTTGATTCCCATCACTATCAATTTGGATGGTGAAAAATTGCTAACACTTAATTTGGTTGGGTTTTAAGTGTACAGGCTGATATACGCAGTCCATGGCTGAATTTATAGTACTAAGCAGGCAGTACAACCAAATTGGCCTGATTTAAAATCTATTATTCCTTTCTTCTCATATTATGAGAATTCATTCCTACATCAACAGGAACATTCTGTAGTTTGTTTTTTAACAGAAAATAAATGATAACCTGAAAACCCAAAAGCACACACCTTTTAAGGTTCTTCTGAACACAACATCTACTGCTACATCACATCCCTGGAATGTAATTATCCTAACACTTTCCTTTCATTCTCTTCCATATTGCACACTGGAAATTTAGTCTCTGAATAGATGTATAAAAAATAGTGTGGAACATGCGGATTTGGAAGAGGTAGGAGAGAGAAAAATTTCTGAGGAGGTTAATGGGCTTTTAATATGTAACAAAATATATAATATGAACGAAATAGTGCAAGTCCCCATAGTCATACATGGTAACCTGTGTCTCCAAGGTATGAACAAACAACAGGAATGGATCAAAGCCTCTTCCTATCCACTTCCCACCTTAATCTCCTGTTTTAGAAATCAAACCATAAACAGAACACTAAGACTTTCTTCGTCTACTCCAATGTAGTAAGTAGTTAGTAGAAACAAGTCTAAAACTGAGAAATTATCGATCACTACTTTTCCCAATGCCATTATGGAACTATACGTATATTTTAATGAGAAACTGGAAGAAAGCATATCACACATGGCAAGCCTAAAGTAAGTATTTTTCAATAGGTACATTTTTTAAACAAAGAAGTTGATATTAATCTCTATGTTTAAACATAGTCAACTAAAATGTCATGGTGACAGGTGCTGACTATTACAGAAAGTGAATGAATTATTTCACAACAGAAAGATGAAAACTGAGACACAATTATTGTAAACATCTGAAAATTATAAATGTCTATAATGATTTTACACATAATGATATAAACACTGATTTCTTCTCCACGTCACTTAAAGTTTGAACATGACACTTTAGGATGTCTACTCTATCGAGTAAACATAGAATTTATCATTCTAGACAAATTCTACTCTATCAAGTAAACAGAATTTGTCATTCTAGATAATCAAGGAAATGGCATAAATGTGTTTCAAAAGCATTTAATGCATAGGTAGCTATAAACAGGCAAGCAAGGAAAGGCAGGGTAATTTTAAGGAGACAGCCTACCCATACAAGCTGATATTGTTTGTTTTTTCAGGGTTTTTTTGGCGGGTGGGGCGGGAAGACAGAGTCTTGCTCTGTTACCCAGGCTAAAGTGCAATGGCACGATCTTGGCTCACTGCAACCTCTGCCTCCCAAGTTCTAGTGATTCTTGTGCCTCAGCCTCCTGAATAGCTGAGATTACAGGTGCCCACCACCACACCTGGCTAATTTTTGCAGAGACAGGGTTTTTAGTAGAGACGAGGTTTCACCATGTTGGCCAGGCTGGTCTCAAATTCCTGACCTCAAGTGATCTGCCCGCTTCAGCCTCCCAAAGTGCTGGGATTACAGGCATGAACCACCATGCCCAGCCACCAGCTGATATTCTTGAGAACAATTATCAGAAACATAACTCCTCAAATGTGGAAAATAACTTCAAATTAAGAAAAGTCATATAATTGTGTTTTTTTCCTTTTTACATATCATAATGATCATTTCATTAGTAAAGTAACCCTGAGCTCACTATTTCTAAGATAACTATGCTCCCAAAAACATTTAGTACTCAGCCAGGCGTGGTGGCTTACGCCTGTAATCCCAGCACTTTGGGAGGCCAAGGCAGGTGGATCACGAGGTCAGGAGATAGAGACCATCCTGGCTAACATGGTGAAACCTAGTCTCTACCAAAAAAATACAAAAAGTTAGCCGGGCATGGTGGCAGGTGCCTGTAGTTCCAGCTACTCGGGAATTATCCAGCTACTCGGGAGGCCGAGGCAGGAGAAAGGCATGAACCCAGGAGGTGGAGCTTGCAGTGAGCCGAGATTGCACCACTGCACTCCAGCCTGGGTGACAGAGCCGAACCTCCCTCTCCAAAAAAAAAAAAAAAAAAAAAAAAAATTCAGTAGTCTAATGAATTTCTCTTAGTAAGTAGTTCAAATTTAGTGAACCTTTACTATGTGCCAGATACTGTTTTAAGAGATTTACACGTACTAACTGATTTCTCTGAAGAAGTACTATTATTATCCCCATTTTAAAGATTGGAAACTAGGGGACACAAAAGTCAAGAATTTGCCAAGGTTTTTATTCTTGCTGCATAAGAAATTCACCAAAATGCAACTTGAAAAAACAATTTTATCATACGCATGAATTCTGTGGGTCAGAAATTTAGAGCAAACACAAAGGTAAGGAACAACGTCTGAGGTCACAACTGAAAAGACACAACAATTAGGGATGACTCAATGGGACTGCAGTCATTTGAGGAAATCACTTACATGTGTGATTGTTGATGCTACTGTCGGCTAGAATCTAAACTGGAGCTGTCAACTAGGGCAGCAGTCCCCAACCATTTTGACACCAGGGACCGGTTTCAAGAAAGACAATTTTTTTCCACAGAGGAGGGCAAGGGGATGGTTTTGGGATGAAACTTTCCACCTCAGATCATCAGGCATTAGATTCTTATAAGGAGCACGCAACCTAGATCCCTCATATGCACAGCTCACAATAGGGTTTGCAATCCTATAAGAATTCAATACAGCTGCTGATCTAACAGGAGGCAGAGCTCACCTCCTGATGTGCAGCCAGGAGTGAGGGGATGGAGAGGATGGGATTGGGGACCCCTGAACTAGGGTCCTACAGATAGCCTTTCTCTGTAGCCTGAGCTTTCTTCACAGCAGGCAGCTTCAGAATAGTCAAGCATCGTACATGGCAGCACAGAGATCCAAAAGCAAGTGTCCCAGAAAACAAGGTGAAGGCTGCACTGCCTTTTCTGACTTAGCCTCAGTCATCGTGCAATACTTTCACCATATTCTATTGGTCATAAGCTAGTTGTGGCTAGTCGTGAGCCTGTGCAAAGATTCAAGAGTAGAGGATAGAGACCCCTCTTCTCAATGGAGACTATAGAGAGCAAGGGGCTGAAAGTGGAAAATACACATCTGGAAAGTATAACATGCCACCATCTTATAGCAAATATTCACAGTGCGTGCTCTTAACTACCATACTTGACTGCTTGCTCAAAAAGTGGCACACTCTATAGTACATAACAACCACACTCTTGACCAGATCTGACAGTTTTGGGGTGGCCTGAAATACCATTCAGAATATGAAATAGGCAATGGGACCTCAGAGAGAGAGACTGAGCTCCGAAGAAACTTCTTTAGACTGTAGTATCTTCACATTCATGTCCCTCTGGAAGCTATCAGTGAAGACAGTGAGAGGATTCTCTACCAAGAAAAACAAGGCTGGGAGCAGTGGCTCACACCTGTAATGCCAATACTTTGGGAAACTGAGGCAGGAGGATCACTTGAGCCCAGGAGTTTGAGGCTGCAGAGATTCATAGTTGCACCATTACAATCCAGCAGCCTGGGCAACACAACAAGACCCCCATTTCTTTTTTTTTTTTTTTTAAAAAAAAGGAAAAGAATAAATAAAATATGTGTCTCTTATAACCTCTCCATCATGGTTATTTCCAGTGGTGGCAAATTCCATCACAAAAATCATTGTAAATGCTCTGGAAGAGGGAAAGGGGTGCCCTATCGACATCCTACTCTCACAGACTTGACTTCCAGTATCTCACCATCACCTGGTGTCCAGTATTACAGATCCAACCCAAATGAGATTTTAATTTCTGATGTGTCATTAAAACATCTACAACACAAGATCTACATGCTTTACATATATATCAACAATTTTCTCATATCAGAAGGAAAGTTGCAATTCTAGAAGCAAGTTTCCAGAATCTTTTGGTTTGCAGTGGGGTGGGTGGGGGAAGTTGGGGAGCAGCCAAACAAATATTAATTGATTATATCACAAGTACTTAATCAGAACTTACTGCTAATTCTTCTGCTGATTTCAAATGGTTTGGAAAGACTAGAGTAGAATTGAGAGAGTTCGAGAATCAGGCTATGAAGACCCTCTCCAATGTTAAATCTGTCAGAATCAGAGTCCTGGAACAACGCCAGACAAAAGCAAGGTGCAAACTGTCTCACCAAACTAACCACCACAACCTTCATTAACAGCCAAGGAGACTGATGTTTTTTAAGTGGTAGGGTTATTAACTGGGTTGTGAACAAATACCTCCCCATTAAGAGTTCCTCCAAACACTGTTGTAAACACCTCAAAGTCACCAAGAAATTTCTATTAAATCTGATTATTTGCTAAAAATAATAAAATCACTATCTTTAACAAATCCTTGGTTGATACAAAAAGAAAAATCAAGACTGCTTTCTATTTTGGTTTATGTACTAAAATGCACAGAAACAGTCAGGCTACACCTGTAGTTTATTTGCAGAGGAACATTCTGGCAAAATTAACACAACTGGCTAAATATTACTTATTTGGAAATACTGGTTTAGTAATAATTTTAAAAAACAAAAACTGCTTTACCAGTTTAACTTTATTTGAAGACTTTGGGTCAAATTTTAATTTTGAATAAAATTTCAATTAATACAAACAACTTAACAACCAAACAGTAGATGAGACATTTAATGAATAAACTCTCTTCTGTTAAGACTTCCCTTAAGTAAATTTTTCCAGAGGTACTGTGTTCTGGCTATGTGTTCTGGCTCTGTTTCTTTTAATAAATTACAGAAAGGAAAAAGGTGGGGAGGGGAATGTGATAGTCACACTTAATCCACACCAGGCTGCCATATGTCACTTTTTGTCCTTTACTGGTTCATTGACTATTCATGAATTAACTACCTGAAAAGTGTTATATTTATCTGTACAGGCACAAAGCTGTCAATTCAGTTCAAAGTATGCTTGCCTTTGTTGTCAACGAGAAAAAGGCTCTCTATATGACACTATCCTACAAGTATTTTAAAAATCTACATTGATATAATGAGTTTCTATGTTGATACTAGCTGTGCCTTACTACTGTTTTTTAATGACTATTATATCAAAGGAAAAATGAAGCAGTCCCAGCTTTTAGAGCCTCTGGCCTCTAAGGATTTCCACAGAAGCCCCAAATCCTATTCCCTCCTATACTTTATTATCAATGGTCTTACTGTTTTCATTTCTTTTCTTCCTTTATCCATGGCTTGTTTCTGGCAGTATCCTCTGCTATTAACTTACCTCATCAAAGCTACCTGAGTACTGACCAGTGCTTCCCCAGGATGCATTACATCAGCTCTAGCTCAGAATCTGCCCTGGAGTTTCCTATTCCCTCCCACAGTCATTGCCATGAACGATTTCATGGTTCATTCATATTCCAACTTGTTTGCCAGCATCTAGAGAAGACATTTTTTAAAAGGCATAAAAAGAGACACTCAGCTTTCATTACTATCAGACAAGAAAATAGGAAAAACAAGCTTGCCTAAGACATTTTAAAGTGCTTCCTCGATAGCTTCAGGCTTAAAACTACCATTACAAATCCAACATATTTGTCCTGAGAGAGCAAGATCAGAGGGAGAGAGTAAATATATATAAACACATACCTGCATCCTAAAAATTCTCTGAATAGCTTAAATAAAAAAGGACTGTGAAATCTACACTCCCAAATTACTGGCATTTGAAAGTTTTATGATGATAAATAAAGCAAAAAAAGTAAGTGGAATTTAATTTTCCCTAGTGTATTTGACAAAAATTGACATTAATGTTCAAAACACATGATAAAAGTTATTTTATAGTGATTGAGGCAAAAGACCTAATCCAAAAAGAAAATAGTGTTTTATAAATAGTTCCAACATATCATGTTCTTCCATGCTTTATTTCAACATATCTTTTGAACATCCCAAAACCTAAAAAAAAAAATTCTTTGTAATTCAAAAAGGTGGCTGAAACCTGTACTTTCATTAACAGACAGTGATATGGTTTGGCTGTGTCCCCACCTAAATCTCATCTTGAATTGTATCTCCCAGAATTCCCATGTGTTGTGGGAGGGACCCAGAGAAAGGTAAATGAATCATGGGGGCCAGTCTTTGCTGTGCTATTCTCTTGACAGTCAATAAGCCTCATAAGTCTCACGAGATCTGATGGGTTTATCAGGGGTTTCCGCTTTTGCTTCTTCCCCATTTTTCTCTTGCCATCGCCATGTAAGAAGTGCCTTTCACCTCCCACCATAATTCTGAGGTCTCCCCAGCCATGTGGAACTGTTTAAGTCCAATTAAACCTCTTTTTGTTCCAAGTTTTGAGTATGTCTTTATCAGCAGCATGAAAACAAACTAATATGGACAGGAAGATGAAGCAGAAGGAAACTTGGTATTTCAAAGCTCCTCTAGGACGTAAGACTAAGTCATCAAATTCCTAAAGTAATTAATGTATGCAAGTAATGCTTATGCCTCAGAAAACAAAAGATTCAAATACAACTTGAATATTTTTATGATAAACTAATTGAAGAGATTTTTCCATATTAATAGTATATAGTTGTTTTACAGTAAGTATTATGTACTCTCAGAAGCCCCTAACCTGTTTGTTTCTTCTGTATTCCATAACTTTATCAAATGTATCACTATTTGCTCAGTCTTCTAGGATTAAAAACCTCTTTATCACATTTTCTTCATTAGTCAGGATTAGGTTCAGCTGCATGCAACCACATACGACAAGAACAAAAACAGACAAAAGCAATGACTTACGCAAGATAGAAAGTGAATGTATCCTCATAAAAAAAAAAAAAAAAGTAGTCCAGATGTAGTCAGTCCAGTGTATAGTTTCATAATGTCAGGGGCTCTTTCCATCTTAATGACCTGTCATTCTCAAAATGCACCTTCCACTTCCAGGCCCAAAATGGCTGTTTGAGCTCCTGCCATCAAATGTACATAACAGCCAGTAGGAAAGAGGTAAAGCAGGGTTCAGTCCTTTCGATAATACTTTCTAGAATTTTCACAAAGCTTCCACTTTCACTAATCTTAATACAGTGATATGGCTACATCTTGCTACAAAAAGAACTTGAAAATGTAATCTTTTTTTTAACAGAGCAACAATGTGCCCAGCTACAAATTATGATTCTATTACACAAAAAATAAAAAAGAAGAAAAGGGAAGCTGAGATTGGCTCACAGTCTGTGTTATTTCTCTCTAACCCTACATATTTAAACCTTCTCAGTTCTTTATAATTTAACTAAACCAACCCAATAAGAAGTTATATTCACACAACCATCACCTTTGCTTGGATAATAGCATCCTAACTGATCTCCTTGACCCAGATAGAAATGAGTGATTCCATTTGAGCACAGAAACTCAAGAACAATACAAACTGACTTAATCATGGAAAGGATCATGTAAGTGGGAGGCACCATGCCTTCTCCTTCAGGCTCACAAAGGCCATACTGGCAAAGGAGGAACTCTCCATTCATCCATGTAAGTGTATTAAGGCAAGGCAGAGACTGACTGTAATCTGGTGTGTGTGTGTTTGTGGAGAATCTTGCTGGTATTCAGTGGTCAGAAATGAGGGGTCTCACAGGGCAGGAAATCAGTCTCTGTGTCAACAGAACACTTCCTAGCAGGCAGAATGTTGAGCTAGAATTTTTTTAACTGTCAACCCAGAAGTCTATGCCCCGCCACAAATACCTTCAAAAAATGAAAGCAAAATAAATACTTGCAGACAAACAAAAGCTCAGAGAATTCACTGAAAGCAGACTTGTGCTATGAGAAATGTGGATAAATGTTAAAGGCATACTTTCTCATTTTTAAGCTCTTTAAAAGTTAATTGACTAAAGCAATCCTGTTAATGTATTATGGGGTTTATAACATATAGAAATAAAATATGTGACAAATAGCACAAGGGACGGCTCTAACATATAGTCTGCTGAGGAGACAAACTTTGGGTGAATTTAAGCCTCCCAGTCACATAAAAAATTACACTAGGACCTCAGCAAGATGGCAGACTAAGAGGACACCTGCTCTATCCCCTGCAAACAAGAATTCTGCATCCATCCACAGAAAAAAAGAGCCTCAGGATTCAGGTAGGCATTTATAAAACCAAGGTAAAGCCCAAGACCTAGGAAGCCTATTCTGAAAGTGTAGGCCAGCACACAGGTAGCAGACCTGCTGACTGTGCTCCCGGGTTCAAACTCAGAAACAGCCCCATTCCCAAAGGGTTTGGCTAAAGCCATTTGGCCCAGAGCCTGCAACCAAAATCATCTGCCCAGGTGTCCAGGAGGAATCGCACCCACTTGTGCCTCAGCAGAGAGGCTCATCTGCATACCAGCACCAGTCTCGGCAGTGGACCTGGAAGTTACCCTGTAACTTGGTTCAAGCTCCCCTCAGCTGTGGCCCCCAGCTTAGCATGGTTCACCCAAAGACCCAGAGAGAGAGAGAGCCCCCATATCTCACAGCCTGGGAATTATCCAACCATCTGATCCTCTGTGATGGACCCGCCAGCCTCTGTCCCACATTTGATCCTGAGAGAAATTGATAATTACCAAGTTAATAAAAGTTCCTTTTAAAAATCAAACTTTCCTGGACCAGGCGCAGTGGCTCATACCCATAATCCCAACATTTCAGGAGGCCGAGGCAGGCAGATCACTTAAGACCAAGAGTTCAAGACCAGCCTGGGCAACATGGTGACAAACTCTGTATCTACAAAAAATACAAATCTTAGCCAGGCACGATGGCAGGCACCTGTGGTCTCAGCTACTTGGGAGGCTGAGCTGGGAGGATCAAATGAGCCCAGGAGGTCAAGGCTACAGCAAGCCATGATCACGTCACTGCACTACAGCCTAGGCAACACAGCGAGACCCCGTCTTAAAAAAAACAAAACAACAACAAAACACCTTCCCCAGCAGAAGGGACAGTGGATAGAAAGGGGCACAAGTGCAACTTCTGGCTATTAGAAAAGTTCTCATTTCACAGTATACAGATGTGTATTTTTCAGCCCTCATGTAATACTTCAATAAAAAGCTCAAACCAAAACAAACAACAAATCAAACATTTACCAACAGAAAAAAAGAGTCATGAGTATGAACAGGCAATTCACAAGATAGGAAATCCAAAGGACCAATAAACTTTGTAAAGATGTCCCACCCCTCCCAAACCCCTTTCCCCATACCCTCACAAATGCATGTCCATCATTCCCAACTACTCAACCTCTTTTCTGAAGGTTCTTGCTTGGGATACAACCCAGACTTAAATGTAATGGCATATTATAATCACCTGGGTTTTTTTTTTTTTTTTTTAAACAAATTACCTATGTCCAAGCTCCACCTCAGACTGAGTCAGAATGTCCAGGGGATAGGACCAGGAAATGGTATGTTTACAAGCCCTCCCCTGCAATTTTAATGTGCAACCAGGGCTGAGAGCCACTTCCAACTGAAATCTGGTTCTCCACTGCAGCCTTACTCAGTCACGGCTGTCTTCTCTCTTACATCCCTCTTCCCAGCAGGCCTCGAGACAGGGCAGGTGTTCTCGTTTCTCATTGCCATTTCCAAATCACTATCTCATCTACCTGCCTAAGATCCCAGCTTCAAGTCTTTTATTATCACTGCATCCATCCCTAATCCTCCTTGTTGCAGGATTAGGATACCCCCAACCTCAATCCTTAAAGATTTTAGCTCCTGGCTATGACACTCTCTCCAATGTTGTTCTTGTCAAAATGCATAATGATTTTAGTATCTCTAGAGATCATCCTAGACCTCAACCTCTCCTCCCATAATCCAGTACTCCACTTGACCTCGGTAGTTCATTCCCACAATCATGCCCCAGAACTTGTCATTACCAATAGCTGACACCCTCCACAATCTCAATTTCTAGCATCCCATTCTCCTGCCATCCCCTGTCTTTTCAATTCCCCTCCTCAAATGTCTTCACTCCAACATTTTTTAAGTCCATAATTTTTAAAGTTCCATAATCCACTGATCCTACCATCTTTTCAGGGTCCTTCATCCAGCTTAGAGTCTAGATCCACCGTTAAGACTCAAAAGTTTCCCTCCTTTGAATATACCCTCAACTATCATACCTCAACTTCCTCTATTATTATCACCAGGAACCCCAATCCTGGATAAATCCTACTCTCTAACTAATCCGCACAAGTGAATTTGGCTGGAGGAAAAAAACAAACGTAACTCTACTGATGACCTCGCTGTGCACTTAGGACAGCTGACTCCAAGCGGGCCTTGGTACAGCCTTGTAATCACACACCATTTTAGTCTCCTGGTTGACAAGGTCACAACTTTTCCTCTTCTTACCTCTACATCTCCTTTGCTTTCCTCAGGCTCAGCAGATGATTTTGCTTCCTAATTCACTAAGAAAACAACAGCAACAAGGGTCTACCAGTTCACCTGCCAAAGTACTCTTTCCGTCTGCCTCTATGGATGCATGCTCTGTGCTCCTACTAAGACCAACCCCGCCACTGTACACTAGATCCCAGTTCCTTTCATCTCCTCAGTCACATTCCAGCAATTCTCCCATCTCATGAATCAATTTCCCCCTTTCTGCTATATTATTCACAACAGCATCAAAAACACCATAACAGTCCCCATCTTTTAAAAAAAAAAAAAAAAACACTCTTAATCCTATATCTTCCTCCAACAATGGTCCCATTTCTCTACTCCCCTTTGGAAAGAAATTCTTCACAAATGATGTCTATTTTTGCCATCTCCAATTCCTGCTTTCCCATTAAGAATACACCACCAACTTAACTTTTCACTCCTCACCACTCCACCAAAACAACTGTGAAAGTCTTCAATGTCCTCCACATTGTTAAAACCAAAGGTCAATTCTCAGCGCTCATTTTACTCCATCTATCAGTGCATTCCATACAGCTGAGCAGTCCTTTCTTTGAAACAGCATCTATACTGTTTCCAAGACACACCACTCTAGGTTCTCCTCATCAAGCAATTCTTTTCAATCTCTGTTATTGGTAAGCCTTATCCTCCCAACTCTAAACACTGGAATAGCCCAGGGCTCACGCTGGACTTTCTCTTCTCTCTCTACACTCACTCATTCATCCCGTCTCATGGCTTTAAGCCACTCCTCTATACTGATTTATATTTATTCCTCTGAGGCCTCTTTGTATTCCAGGCTCATGTTATCACCCACGTAATTCACAGCTCAACCTGAGTGCTGAGCAGGCACCTGGAACTTGCTTGTTCAAGATTCAACTCCAGGTTTCTCCCTCTTCCTCAAACCTGCTTCTGCCACAGATCCCTTTCAATGAACGGCAACTCCAGCCTTCTATCTGCCAGGCCAAAAACCTTGTACTTTTTCTCTCACACCTCCCAGCTAATACATCAGCTTATTTTGTTGATTCTATTTTCAAAATATATCTAGATCTACACAGACCACTTTGCACCACCTTCATTGTCCACACTCTTAGACTAAGTTACCATCATCTCTTCCCTGGATCGTAGCAGCAGCGTCCTAATAAACTCCTGCTTCCTCCCTTACAGTCCCCTCTCAACAAAGCAACTAGTGTGATCCTTTTAAAGCCTAAATAAGATTGTTTCCTCTGCTCACAACCCTCAAATTTCAGATGGAATCACATTCAAGGTAAAAGACGAAGTCTTTACTATGGCCTCTCTATTGTCTCCCCTCATCTCCTTCTTCCTACCTCCTTACTCCCTCTAATCCAGTCACACTGATCTCCTTGCAGTTCTATGAGCATGTCACACATGTGGGTCTTATTTGGTATTCTCTCTGCCAGGAATGTTCTTCCTCCAGTTATCCACATGGCACATGCTCTCTACCCGCTGTCTCTAGTCACAGCATTTATTACCATCTTCTACTATGCATTTTCACATCTATTTATTTTCCATTTCCCTTCACTAGAATGTACGCACATGGGACTTAGCCTGTCACTGAGCAGTCCTCAATTCATCTGTCGAATGAATGAATGAATGGTGCTTACACTCATTAATACTAACGCAAATACAAATTAGAGAAATATAAAAAGTCATTACATACCAATCATATGCCAAAAATTTAGTCTGATAAAACCAAGAGTGACCAAAATCTGGAACACAGTTTATATGCCACTGCTGGGAGTGTAAATTAATCCAAACACTTTACAGAACAATTTGGCAGTACTAGTAAAACTGAAAATGCAGATACCCTTCAGCCTAGCAATTGCAGTTCTGCATATACATCCTAGACCCTAGGGCCTACAGCAACTCCCTCACAAATACGAAAGGAAACTTGTGCAAGAATATTGTATTAGTCCATTTTCACGCTGCTGATAAAGACATACCCGAGGACTGGGCAATTTACAAAAGAAAGAGGTTGAATAGACATACAGTTCCACAGGACTGGGGAAGCCTCACAATCACGGTGGAAGGCAAGGAAGAGCAAGTCACATCTTGGAAGCCTGCCTTGGCTTCCCAGAGTGCTGGGATTAAGGTATGAGCCACCGAACATGGCCAGAAACTTATTCGATTAAAATTTCTTTCCAAACTTCATAAATAACAATCGCCAGTTTCTTCTAATCGAAATGAACAGTAAAGAGGCAAAGAGAGAATGAACCAGCAGGGGAAATGCCGAATGCGTATAAAACCATCAGATCTTGTGAGAACTCGCTATTACGAGAACAGTACAGAGGGAACTGCCCCCATGATTCAATTATCCCCCATGATTCAATTATCTCCACCTGGCCCCACCATTGACATAAGGGGAATATTATAATTCAAGGTGAGATTTGGGTAGGGACACAGAGCCAAACCATATCAGATATTCACTGCTATTGTCTATAAAAGCAAACCAACCAGAAACTTGACTATCATCAGGAAATGTATAAACTATAATAGAAGCATACAATGGAATACTACACAGCAGCTAAAACGAATGACCAAACTACAAATACCAACATGACTGTAGTTCAAAATCACAAGGCTAAACTAATAAAAAGCAAACTGCAGAAATGATATGTAAGGTATGATGGTGTGTGTGTAGGCTACATCCATATATAATAAAATAAAAATAGAAATGTTTATATATATACATTTATATGTGTGTGCATATGTATGTGTGTATGTATATATATATATACACACAGTGGTTATTTCTGAGCAGGAAGGAAGACAGAAAAAGAGAATCAGGGAAGATTACACAGGGTGCTTCAACTGCATCCATTTTATTTTCTTTCTTTACAAAAAAGAAAAGCCTGGTCGGGCACAGTGGCTCATGCCCGTAATCCCGGCACTATGGGAGGCCGAGGCGGGTGGATCACGAGGTCAAGAGATCAAGACCATCCTGGCCAAAATGGTGAAACCTCATCTCTACTAAAAATACAAAAATTAACTCGACACACCTGTAGTCCCAGCTACTCGGGAGGCTGAGGCAGGAGAATCGCTTGAATCCGGGAGGCGGAGGCTGCAGTGAGCCAAGATCGTGCCACTGCACTCCAGCCTGGCGACAGAGTGAGACTCCGTCTCAAAAAACAAAAAAACAAAAAAAAAGAAAAGAAAAGCCTGGCAAATATGGAAAAATATAAGAATCTGGTATCAGTAAATGATAGGTACATGGGTATTTGTTATGTTATTCTCTAAATTCTTCTGTATGCTTAACATATTCATAATCTTAATTAAGCATAATACATCACATGGAAACTTACCTATTTTTGAGACAGAATCTTACTGTGTGGCCCAGGCTGGAGTGCAATGGCACGATCTCAGCTCACTGCAACCTCTGCCTGCCTGGTTCAAGCGATTCTCCTGTCTCAACCTCCCGAGTACCTGGGACTACAGGGTCACGTGTCACCACGCCCAGCTAATTTTTGTATTAGGGTTTCGTCATGTTGGCCAGGCTGGTCTCAAACTCCTGACCTCAAGCGATCCCCCTGCCTTGGCTTCCCAAAGTGCTGGATTAAGGTATGAGTCACTGCACCCAGCTGGAAACTTACTTAATTAAAATTTCTTTCCAAACTTCATAAATGGCAATTGCCAGCTTCTTCTAATTGAAATGAATGGTAAAGCTGTCAGGGCTTTCCAGAAAATTCTGGAATTCCACAAGAAAAGATCTGGCTGCCCTCACTCAGCATTCCACCTCAGCTTCTTTTCCTTAAAAAGTCCTTCCATGGCACATTTCTATTTAAATATTAATCATTTGTAAACATTCCCACATAAATGCACTGCTGTAGGCAAGGGCTGTGAAATGGAAATGCAATATGAAGCAGACATACCATAGCAAAAGGCACCAAGACTCGTGTGAGAATCTAAAATCACCAGTTGCCACGGATGACTAATAAAAAGATAGATAGTGGCTCTTTCATTTAGGGACATGAGTTTTTTAATCACAGCAAGAGAAGGATAATCTCTTCTGCATTCTCAGACATTTTACCAAAACCAGAAAGCGCCTATGTTAGTTCAAATCAGTAGAAAAATTACCAAGATCGCTTATTAATTAGATTAATACAGGATGAAAATCCAGAAACATTAAAGCATAATTACAGAAAAACTGACTTTGCAAAGTCAAAACACATTTATGGCATCACAAACAATATGAAAAACAAATGTTCAGCCAGTAGGTAAATCAGAAAGGTTAATTTCAGTGATAATTAATTTCAGTGATGTCAATACAACCAACTTAAACTCTTTTTTTCCAGAATCTCACTGCTTGCTAACCGACTTGTTCTTACAGGCAAGGCTACTTTTTTAAATCTCAAATGTGAAAACTGATATACAATTTACAGATACAGAGGTATAAGCCCAGCTGATTGGTATAAATGACAAACCTCTCAATGCCATGGTTTCCTTATTATAATTCAAGGTTTCCTTGTTATAATTCAATACAGATATTGAAAACTTGCCATCCACTAATTTTTATATAATACCTTTGAGACTCATAGGACAAAAGGCAATGCAAAGCCTCTTATACATCATCATAGTAAAGGTTTAAAGTTGATGCAGTAGGCTTCCATGAGCCAACAATGATGCCAGCCAACTAGCTCCGACAAATTTATTATGCTAATCATTTGTATAAATTGTTAGTGGCTGTGAGATGTTAATCATAAATAGCATACCATACTTACATATGATCTTTGGTTCCCAGTTTTTTGTTGTTGTTTTTTTTTTTTTTTGAGACAGAGTCTCGCTCTGTCACCCAGGCTGGAGTGCAGTGGCCGGATCTCTGCTCACTGCAAGCTCCACCTCCGGGGTTTACGCCATTCTCCTGCCTCAACCTCCCGAGTAGCTGGGACTACAGGCGCCCGCCACCTCGCCCGGCTAGTTTTTTGTATTTTTTAGTAAAGACGGGGTTTCACCGTGTTAGCCAGGATGGTCTCGATCTCCTGACCTAGTGAACCGCCTGTCTCGGCCTCCCAAAGTGCTGGGATTACAGGCTTGAGCCACCGCGCCCAGCCTGGTTCCCAGTTTTAAAGGACACTAATCTGAGCTAGAATATGTTTTAAAAGTCCATTATCAGTTCTCACTGATTAAATCATTTAACAATTAGATATGGCTTGAATGTTACACCATCAAGCACATATTTTTCCACCACACAAATTATGCATCTGCATAAAGACTGATAAATCCATTCTGAAAAATGAACATTTGAAAATCACAAGCCCTCACTGCCACCACGTTATATTAGCATAAATATTCTTGCAATTGTCAACCAGAAAGTTTTACATTTCTCAGTACTTTATTTTAGCACTGAAGTGACATCTAGGGCTTGGGAAAACTCAGAACAGCGTGGGTTAGGAAAGCTACAATTATATCTTGACTGCCTTCACCAAATTACAGGAGTGGGAGGTAAAGACATTAATTGAGACACTCATAAAAGAACACACCCTTAAAAGTGAACCCTGTAGTCCATACACTTTTTCTGGATTAAATCCAGAAAATAAAAATTAAAAAAAACACACATATACCCCTCACTTAGTGAATTTTACAGACAGCACAGCAACAAGAAGTACCTAGTTCATAACTCGTTGAGAAGAGAAATTCATGCATCTTTCTGGCTGTAACCAAGGCAGTTATTACGATTTAATTAGAAGTTCTTATTCACTTTATTAATTACAGAGTTAATTATGTCTGTTTAAAGTGAACTGTGGGATTTGCAGAGCCAACCTACTATTTGTATTTTTTAAAAAGTGAATATGTTTTAAGTACCAATTAGCAAGGGTATGTTTTATATTTGCTCCTAGTACAGTTTCCAGTCTTGAAAGATTAGATTTCCACTTGACTTTCTAACACAGCAAAACTGCCACACAGACATGAGAAGCAAATGTAAAACAATTGTGATAATGTTTTGTTTCAATATGTCCTACACAGAAGCTTATTTGATGGCTTCATAGTGACACTAAGCATATTTAGAATGCTGTCAACATCCCAATACCTAATTAGCATATCATAAACAGTATCATTTCAGAACTAGAGCTATCTTAGAAGTTATGGCCAAAGGCACTTGAGAAATATGTTGAAAGAGAAATTAAGCAGTAGGTGCGGAATTCTTGAGGCATGATTAGAGTCAGTCTTACAAAAACAGAGTCAGATACACAAATGCCAGGGCTTGGGATTATTTTAGGTATGTTTTTGGTTTGTCCTTTGACTTTTCATCTAGTAACAAATATATATATACATACATATATATATCTTTATCATCGCTCTGTAAACACTCTAAGGACAAGACTTAACTTCAACCTCTTTAGTGTCCTCATTAAAAAATAAAAACATGAAGTGAAGTATACTTATGGCAAAAAAACAAAAATCAAGACTGTACCAGCAAATCCGGGATGCTCAATGGCTTTAATGGAGCTTGTCCAAATTGGCGTCTTAATATTTAGCACCATCTAGTGGCAAATCTATTTTTTAAGTTGGAGAAAAAATACGGACCACAATCGTAAGTATTGAAAAACCTCAATCAGTAATAATATTTCAACATCAGTACAAATTAATGCTTTTGATAGCTGCTGAATACACATGATAGTTAACGCGGGTATCCACTACCTATCTAACAGGCTCTTTAAATCTGTGTATACATAAAGTTTTCTAGGACAAAAGAACAAAAAAAGAAAGCCTCTGAAAGTAGTCTGATTTGTCTCATAGAAAATTCTTCCAGACCCATATTCTGACTCATTCCGGCCTGAGATTTCAAATATGTTGCCATCACAGAAAAAAACTGACAAAGACGCCCTGTAATCAGCTTTTATAAAAATGTAGGCAGATTTATATATACATATATTAGGGTAAGGCACCTAAATGGCTACTTTAATATTCAATGCTCACACTAACCTTTCTGCATTTTCTTACAATAGTCCTATTTTAAAGAAAAAACAACCTGGCAAATGTTCTTTACAGTTTACAAGTGTAGTGAGTTAAGAAAATGAAGCCATAGCAACACTGGCCACCGCACCCAAAACAAACACCTCCCTACTAGGTGCTCTGTAAAGAAGTAGGTACATCTCAGGCTATTACTGGAAACACAGAAACCTCCTCTGACTCACAGCAATGATGCCATAAACAAAGCATTTTGCCAACAGTGGCAATAAGCTTATGCTAATAAATCCTGCCTATCTCACCTGCTTTCCCTCCTACAAAAGCTATAAACAAAACCAAAAAGTTTACATAGACTTACAGCAATATATTTTGAAGATTCTTTTTCCATAACAAAGTTGAAATACCTCCTTGTCACAAAATTATCTTTTTCACTTTTTAAAATCTTTTTGAACTTTTTCGGTCTGTGGTATATGTGCAGATTTTTTACATGGGTATACTGCGTGTCACTGGGGTTTGGGGAACAAATGATTTCCCAGATAGTAAGCATAGTACCCAATAGGTATTTTTTTCAACCCTCACCCTCCTCCCACTCTCCATCCTCAAATCCTCCATCAACAGCCCCAGTATCTGTTGTTCCCCTTTGTGTCTTCATGCATTCAATGTTTAGCTCTCACTTATAAGTGAGAACATGTGGTATTTGGTTTTCTATTCCTGTGTTATTTGCTTAGGATAATGGCCTCCAGCTGCATCCATGTTGCTGTAAAGGACATGATTCTGTTCTTTTTTATGGCTGTACAGTATTCCATGGTGTATATGTACCAAATTTTCTTTATCCAGTACACCACTGACAGGCACCTGGGTGCCCATATCTTTGCTATTGTGAATAGCGCTGCAATAAAAAAAAAAGTTCCGTTTTCAGTTGAGGAATCGTCACAGCTGCTTTCCGTAATGGTTGAACAAATTTAACTCCCACCAGCAGTGTATATGCTTCCCTTGTCTCTGCAACCTTGCCAGCATCTGTTACTGTTTGACTTGTTAATAATAGCTGCTCTGACTGGTGTGAGATAGTATCTCATTGTAGTTTTCATTTGCATTTCTCTAATAATTAAGTGATATTGAGCATTTTTTCATGTTTGTTGGCCATATATATGTCTTCTTTTAAAAGTGTCTGTTCATGTCCTCTGCCCACTCTATAATGGGGTTGTTTTCTGCTTGTAAGTTTGCTTAAGTTACTTATAGATTCTGGATATTAGATATTTGTCAGATGAACAGTTTGCAAATATTTTCTCCACTCTGTAGGGTGTCTGTTTACTCTGTTGATAGTTTCTTTCACTGTGCAGAAGCTCTTTACTTAAACTTGATCTCACTTATCTATTTTTGTTTTGTTGCAATTGCTTTGGAAGACTGTCATGAAATCTTTGCAAAGGTCTACGTCCAGAATGTTGGACCTATGACAAAACTTATGACATAACTGTCCTAGGTTTTCTTCTAGAGTTTTTATAGTTTTAGATTTTACATTTAAGCCTTTAATCCATCTTTAGTTTATTTTTGTATATGATGAAAGGCAGGGCTCCAGTTTCATTCCTCTGTATATGGTAAGCCAGTTATTCCAGCCCTATCTATTGAATAGGAGAGTCTTTTCCCCATTGCTTACTGTTGTCAATGCTGTTGAAGATCAGATGATTGTAGGTATGCAGCTGTATTTCCAGGCTCTCTAGTCTGTTCCATTGGTCTATGTGTCTGTTTTTCTACAGGTACTACGCTGTTTTGGTTCCTGTAGCCTTGTAGCGAAGTTTGAAGTCGGACAGTATGATGCCTCCAATTTTGTTCTTTTTGTTTAGGATTGCTTTTGCCATTTTTGGGTTCAATCTTGGGGGGCTGTATGTTTCCAGAAATTTATCCATTTATTCTAGGTTTTCCAGTTTCTGTGCATAGACGTGTTCATAGTAGTCTCTGAGGGTTTTTGTATTTCTGTGGGTTTGGTGGTAATGTCACCTTTGTCATATCCAATTGAGTTTATTTGGATCTTCTCTTTATCAAACTACCTAGCAATCTATCAATCTTATTTATTCTTTCAAAGAACCAACTTTTGGTTTCATTGATCTTTTGTATAGATTTTCATGTCTCAATTTTGTTCAGTTCAGCTCTGATTTTGATTATCGCTTTTCTTCTGCTAGTTTTGAGGTTGGTTTGCTCTTGTTTTTCTAGAGTTCCTCCAGGTGTGGCATTGGGTCATTAATTTGAGATCTTTCTAAATTCTTGATGTAGGCATTTAGCACTATAAACTTTCCTCTTAACACTTCTTTAGTTGTGTCCCAAGGATTCTCGTATGTTGTGGCTTTGTTTTCATTAGTTTCAAATAGTTGTTTTTCTGCCTTAATTTCATTCTTTACCCAAAAGTCATTCAGGAACAGGTTTAATTTTCATGTAATTGCATGGTTTGGGGATCTTCTTGGTATTGATTTCTATTTTTATTGCACTGTGGTCTGAGAGTGTGGTTGGCATGATTTTAGTTTTTGTTTGTTTTAGAATTGCTTTATGGCCAAGCATGTGGTCAATATTAGCATAGCTACCATGTATAAATTAGAAGAATGTATATTCTGTTTGTGTTGGGTGAAGTATTTTGTAGATGTCTGTTAAGTCCATTTGGTCAAGTGTCAAGTTTAGGTCCCAAATATCTTTATTAGTTTTCTGCATCGATGCTCTAACACTGTCAGCAGAGTATTGAAGTTCCCACTATTGCTGTGTGGTCATCTAACTTTCTTTGCAGGTCTCTAAGAACTTGTTTTATGAATCTGGGTGCTCTAGTGTTGGGTGCATATATATTTAGGATCATTAAGTCTTCTAGTTGAATTGAATCTTTTATCATCCACTATGTAATGCCCTTCTTCGTCCTTTCTGATTATTGTTGGTTTAAAGTCGGTTTTGTCTGAAATAAGAATAGCAATCCCCATTCTGTTTTGTTTGTTTGTGTTCTGTTTGCTTACTTGACAGGTCTTTCTCCATCCCTTCACTTTGAGCCTATGGATGCCACTGCATGCAAGACGAGTCTCTTGAAAACAGCATATAGTTGGGTCTTGTTTCTTTATCCAATTAGCCACTCTTTTACATTCGAGTAACTTACATTCAAGGTTAATACTGCTATGTGAGAATTTCATCCTGTCATGTTGTTAGCTAGTTGTTATGTAGATAATATACTTGCTTTATTGTGTCAGTGGGCTATGTACTTAAGTGTGTTTTTGTGGTGGCAGGTATCAGTATTTAATTTCCACGTTTAGCACTCCCTTAAGGACCTCTTGTAAGTCTGGTGGTAACGAATTCTCTTAGCATTTGCTTGCCTGAAAATGATTCTATTTTTCTTTCACTTATAAAGCTATAGTTTGGCCAGATATAAAATTCTTGGTTGGAACTTCTTTTCTTTGAGGATGCTGAATATGATCTCTTCTGGCATGTAAGGTTTCTGCCCAAAGGCCTCCTATTAGCTGGATGGGGTTACCTTTTTATGTGACCTGCACCTTCTATATACCTGCCTTGAAGATTTTTTATTTCATGATGACTTTGGACAATCTGGTGACTATGTGTCTTGGGGAAGGTCACCTTGTATAGTATGCGGGTATGCTACAGGGCTTCTCTGAACTTCCTAAATTTGCCTGTCACTCTATAGCAAGGTTGGGGAAATTTTCATGGACAATATCCTCAATTATGTCTTCCAAGACACTGCTCTCCCTCCATCTCTTTCAGGAATGCCAGTGGGTCATAGGTTTGGTCTATTTACATAATCCCATATTTTTTGGAGGTTTTGTTCATTTTTAAACTATTTTTTCCTTTTTGTCTACCTGCATTGATTCAAAGGAACAGTCTTCAAGTTCTAAGATTCTTTCCTCAGCTTGATCTATTCTGTTATTAATGCTTCCAATTGCATTCTGAAATTCCTGTAGTAAATTTTCATTTCCAGAAGCTCAGTTTGGTTCTTTCTTAAAATGGCTATGTGGTCTTTTAATTCTTGCACTCTTCCTGTGTTCCCTGGATTCGGTTTCAACCTTTTCCTCTATGCCAACTAGCTTCCTTGCCATCCAGATTCTGAATTCTGTGTCTGTCATTTCAGTCTTTTCAGTCTGGTTAAGAACCATTGCTGGAGAGCTGGTGCAGTCGTTTGGAGGTTGAAAAAACACTCTGGCTTTTAGAGTTGCCAGAGTTCTTGCACTAGTTGTTACCTGTGTGGGCTGATATCCTGTAATATTTGAAGTTGTTAACTTTTTACATGGGACTTCTTGCTTTTATATTATTTGATGCTCTTGAAAGTCTGACTAATATTTGTTTGGTTTAGTCAACTGGCTTCATTGTGGATGCTTTCAGGAGGCCAAGGCTCAACTGAGCACTCCTGGGCTACATGCTCTAATCCTTGTGGTGCTGGGACCAGGCCTGCGGCTTTGTTTTCCGGCTCCTTGAGGTTAAGTACCTGCTGCTCTGGAGGAGCTGAGATGTTCCCAGTCCGCTGGCAACAACACTCTGATGGCAGCTGCCAACAAAAGCACTCTGGTGGGGCAGCAGTAGGCTCCCATGCACATGCATGCCTGCAGACTGGCACGGGGAAGCTGTGGGCAAATGCACATTGGCAGGAGAAGGCTGCAGTGGGCACGTGCCAGCAGGGGAAGGCTACTGGCAGATGCACATTGGCAGGGGTCCGGGTCCATTTGCAAAACCACTCCAATGGACAGATACGGTCTTACAGCAAAAAGCTATGGCAATGGCCGCTGGTAAGCTGACGCTATGCTGCAAGCAGGTACAGCCAGGCAGGGAGGGACCCTAGGAGAGGCCAGCAACGGGGAGTTGGGGGAGGTCCTCAGATCAGATTGAAACCATTCCACAAGCAAGCCAGCCCTGTATTGTTCAGGTCTGGCAGCCAACAAAGGCTAGAGCTGCCTAGAGGAGTATGGTGGGCCTTGGGTTATGCATATCCATAGCCGTGCTCCACTGCAGCTGTTCCCACAACAAACCCTCTGGGCTCCACACAGGCTGGAGTTCCATCTCTGCCAACTCTCCAGGAAGTTCTCCCTGCCATCTCAGATGTTGATGAGAATCATGGGGTCTCCCGCAGCTAGGCTCCCAGAGGTCTGTGGCAAGAGTGGGCCACTCCACATCTATTTCACTCACCCCTTCCCTAGGAGCCACTCAGGGCCAGGGACAAACCGTAGTGCTTGGCAACCCTGTGTAGGGTTTCCAGCTTCCTCCCCTTTCGGCCTGGCATCTGCATCCTCCCTCTGTCCACTCTCAATGCCTTCTTTCCAAAGATCTGTTCAGAGTGTGCTGGCCTACTTGATGGTCTGGTCTCTCTCAGTGGGAGAGGCTCTTCCTAGCTGCCTCTAGTTAGCCATCTTGCTATTTGTCCAAAATTATTATTAAAGAATAAAGTATGAAAGCAATTTTCATAACTTGAATAAAAGTAAAGTTTTCATCTCCTACACTGCTGGAAAAAAAAGTCTCTTTTATACAAATGCTTATTTTGATTCAAAAGCTAAAAAAGTATGTATTAATATTAGAATCCAAGCCAGGCACAGTGGCTCACGCCTGCAATCCCAGTAGACTGAGGCAGGCAGATCACTTGAGCCCAGCCTAAGAAACATGGCGAAATCTCATCTCTACAAAAAAAAAAAATACAAAAATTAACCACAACCACACATGGTGGTGCACACCTGTGGTCCCAGCTACTCAGAAGGCTGAGGTGGGAGAATCACTTGAGCTCAGGAGGCGGAGGTTGCAGTGAGCCGAGACCATGGCACTGCACTCCAGCCTGGGTAACAAAACGAGAACATATCTTAAAAAAAAAAAAAAAAGAAAGAAAAAAAAATCCAGCCAGGTGCAGTGGCTCACACCTATAGTCACAGAACTTTAGGAGGGCAAGGCCAGCAGGTCACTTGAGCCCAGGAGTTTAAAATCAGCCTGGACAACATAGTGAAAGCCTGTCTCTACAAAAAATACAAAACTTAGCTGGGCATGGTGGTGCACGCCTGAGGTCCCAGATACTTGGGAGGCTGAGATGGGATGATTGCTTGAGTCCGGGACGTTGAGGCTGCAGTGAGCTGCGATGGAACCACTGCACTCCAGCTTGGGCAACAGAGCAAGACCTTGTCTCAAAAAAAAAAAAAAAAAAGAAGAAGAAGAAGAAAAAGAAAAAGCCAGGCATGGTGGCTCACACCTGTAATCCCAGCACTCTGGGAGGCTGAGGTGGGCAGATCACTTGAGATCAGGAGTTTGAGACCAGCCTGACCAACATGGAGATGCCCATCTTTTCTAAAAATACAAAAATTAGCTGGGCATGGTGACAGACATCTATAATCCCAGCTAGCTACTCGGTAGGCTGAGGCAGGAGAATTTCTTGAACCCAGGAGGCTGAGGTTGCAGCGAGCCAAGATCACGTCCAGTCTGAGTGAATTTTCAAGGGCAAAGCCTCTTCATGGGTGCTGGCTAAAACTGTTCCTAGTAATTTTTAAAGAGTTCAGTCAAATTAATAAATACAACATCAAGACTGAAACAGATTAATGGGCAAAAGGCATATGCAAATACTTACAAATTAGATGGAGGAGGAGGAAGATCTCATATTGAATATTCGCTGGGTATTAAAAACTGAGTGGTTCTTTTTTTAAAAAAGTCTATTACACAAAGAAAAATGCAGAAAACATAAATGTTCAGCCCCATAAATTAAAACAAAGCAAGCACCCATGTAACCACCAGAGTCCTAGAAATTGAGCACTGCCAGAAGCCCATCGGTTCCTTCCCATTTCTTTCCAATCATTAACCCCTCCCTCCTCTCCAAAGGTAACTACCATCTTGACTTCTAACATTCTAGTTTTGTACTCATTTTAAAATCTATTTAAGTGGAATCACATACAGTAGTATAGATTCTTGTGTGTGGGTTTTGTTCAACATCATGTTTTTAAGGTTCATCCATATTGTGTAAATTGAGTTTGTTCGTTTTCATTACAGTATAGTAGTCCAAGTTTGAAATTTATCATAATTTACTTACCTACTATACTGTTGATGGAAATCTCCCCACACAACAATTTGGAGCTAGTAAAAATGCAGTGCTATAAACATTCTTATACACACTACTTTGTTGCACACATGCCCACCATTTCTGTGGGCACTCCCTTAAGGAGGGAAATTCTGGAAGTAAAAATTACAGTCACAGGGCATGCACATATTCTGCTTCTACACTGCCAGGTTATCAAAGTGGTTATATCCAACAGTATAAAAAAATTTCCTTGGGCATGGTGGCTCATGCCTATAATCCTAACACTTCCAGCCTGACCAACATGGTGAAACCCCGTCTCCACTAAAAATACAAAAATTAGCCAGGCATGGTGGCACGCGCCTGTAATCCCAGCTACTCAGGAGGCTGAGGCAGGAGAATTGTTTGAACCTGGGAGATGGAGGTTGCAATGAGCTGAGATCACGCCACTGTACTTCAGCCTGGGCGACAGAGCGACACTCCATCTCAAAAAAAAAAGTCCTAACACTTTGGGAGGCTGAGGTGGAGGGATCACTTGAGTTCAAGATGAATCTGGGCAACATAGTGAGACCTCATCTCTACAAAAAAAGTTAGCTGGGTGAGGTGACACATGCCTGTAGTCCCAACTACTCAGGAGGCTGAAGTGAAAGGATTGCTTGAGCCTGGGAGGTCAAGACTGCAGTGAGCCGAGATGGTTCCACTGCACTCCAGCCTGGGTAACAAAGCAAGACCTTTCCTTTTAAAAAAAAAAAAAAAAAAAAAAATTCCTTGCTCCATTGCTCCATATTCCCACAATCCCTCTGTATTATTAATCCTTCTAATTTTAGTATTCTGGCAAGTGTGTAACAGTTGTATGCCATTATGATTTTAATTTGCATTTCTCTAATGATTTGTGGTCTTTGGCACCTTTTCTTATTTTTACTGGCCACTTGGATATTCTTTTTGGTGAAGTGCCTATTCAAGTCTCTTACCCATTATTCTATTGGCTTGTCTTTTTCTCTCTTACCCATTATTCTACTGGCCTTCTTCTCACTGATTTGTAGTCTTTCCCATATCCTATACATACATAATCCCTTTGTCACAGAGTTGCAACCATCTTTTCCTACTCTTTGGCTTGCCTTTCACTCTCTTAAACATGATTTTTGATAAGCAGAAATTCTTGGTTTTAATAAATTCCAATATATCATTTTTTATGGTTCTTTTTTGTGTCCATTTAAGAAAACTCTTCATACTGTAAGGTCACATAGATATTTTCCTATATTATCTCCTATAATTTTTTTTTTTTTTTTTTTGAGACAGGGTCCAACTGTCTCTCCAAGTCTGGAGTGCAGTGGCATGATTTCCGCTCACTGCAAGCTCTGCCTCCTGGGTTCATGCCATTCTCCACCTCAGTCTCCCAAGTAGCTGAGACTACAGGCTCCCGCCACCATGCCTGGCTAATTTTTTGTATTTTTTTAGTAGAGACAGGGTTTCACCGTGTTAGCCAGGATGGTCTCGATCTCCTGACCTCGTGATCCACCCGCCTCGGCCTCCGAAAGTGCTGGGATTACAGGTGTGAGCCACCGCACCCAGCCTATCTCCTATAATCTTTACTGTTTTGCCTTTCACAGGTAGATCCACAATCCACTGAGAATTCATTTGCAGTGTAGTGTGAGATACAGGTCTTGATTCACTTTGTTTTATTATATATGTGTGTGTATGTGTGTACACATGAACATGCAGATATATAAAATGCTCCAGCACTATTTACTGAAATATATTGTCACTGTTCTGCATGTTATCTTTACAACAAATTATCTACATATGCACATGTCTATTTCTGTATTCCTTACTCTGTTCCACTGATCTACTATAACAACCAAGACTGTTGTGTATCCCTGCACCAATATAACACTGTCTTTGTTAATCTAGTTTTATTTTTTTTTAATTCCATATCCGATAAAACAAATTGTTCCACTTTATCCTTGAAGAGTATCTTGGCTCTTCTTGGCCTTCTGCACTTTCATATAAATTTATCTTTTAATGATGTGATAGCCCGTAACTACATCTTATTAACATACTTAAAAAATATCAAAAAGCCAGCCTAGAGGGGTATCTAACTTGCCTGAGGTCCTAAGACTGCAAAACTTAGATTTGAACCTAGGAGTGTCTCTGTGCAAAGTGCACACTTTTTCACTATAACATCCTGCAGGGCTAGACTCACACATGAAAATGTTAAGCCTAAAAATAAAAATATATGAAAGTAAAAATAACAATGAAGCAATATTCCAACACCAACTCAAATTATTATGAGTTGCCAGACGCAGTGGCGCACACCTGTAATCCCAGCACTTTGGGAGGCTGAGGCAGGCAGATCACTTGAGGTCAGGAGTTTGAGACCAGCCTGGCCAACACGGCAAAACCCTGCCTCTACTAAAAATACAAAAATCAGCCAGGTGTGGTGGCACACGCCTGTAATCCCAGCCACTTGGGAGGCTGAGGCAGGAGAATCGCTTGTACCTGGGAGGAGGTTGCAATGAACTGAGATCACACCACTGCATTCCAGCTTGGGCGAAAGAGCAAGACTCTGTCTCCAAAAAAATAAAAAATAAAATAAAATAAGATAAAAATTATATATATGATGGGTAATTTAAATATATGTCCTAAAGAGTTGATTTATTAATAGTTACTGCCTAAAGTCCAATGTTATAAAATGTGGGTCATGTCTCATTCTCTTTCTACAGCTACTAAGAAGATGAAATGGGTAGCTCTTTGGTAAGCAAATAATAGAAGACTTATGGACGATTCCCAGATGTCTAGCTTGAGCAAAGGATGTTTACAGAAGGAAAATAATATTTCTTTAACAACTAGGCAGTGTAGCAGGTGCTTGACATAAACTATCTCATTTTATTCTCCCAACTCCAGCAGGTATTATTGGTGACCCAAATTACAAACAAACAAAAGGATTCGGAAAGGTTAGGTAAACTTGTCCAAAGTGAAAAATAAATTACTGGATATCAGATCTTAACTGAAACCTCAGGTGCTAAGCCCTTTCCAAAACACCACAGTGCTGATATCTGTGATATTTGCTTCATAACTGAGCTGAAAAACTAAATTTTCCACCAGGGAATATATAAGGGACACTAAAACAATACGTAGCTGCCAGGGTTTCATTGTGATTAAATGTAGTAAATCACATGGGAGCCTTTTGACATAACTGCCCCAACCAGCAATCTTTAAGAACGATACTGTATTTGTTTATGGTTTTTTTCATTTTTGTAAAAAGATGTTGGATCCTTAATACATGTTAGAGCACATGTAATATCCCATCCCACATTTTTTACAATTTCAGTGCAGTGACAGCAGAAATCTTGTGGTTTGGTTCTTAACATATTCCGAGAGAAATTAAAATGAGGGGATTAAAGGCTCATGAAAAAGTAAGGGATCACTAGGATACACCTTGGTGTAACTAATCAGAGACCAACAATTTCCATATATACATATGTAAGAGAGAATGGTAACTCAATGTAGGGAAATAATGTACCCATTTTATTATGTGCTCATCATACCACATCAGTAATACTGGGTAACACAGTAAGAACAACAGATCAACTACAGTAATATTCTTACCAAAGAGTAAGACTTATAATGCAGATTCCTGACCATTATTTAGAAAATTTCTGGCCAGGTGTGGTGGCTCACGCCTGTAATATCATCACTTTGGGAGACTGAGGTGGGCAGATCACGAGATCAAGAGTTCAAGACCAGCCTGGCCAACATGGTGAAACCACATCTCTAGTAAAAATTAGCCAGGCGTGGTGGTACGCATCTGTAATCCCAGCTACTTGAGAGGCTGAGGCAGGAGAATTGCTTGAACCCGGGAGGTGGAGGTTGCAGTGAGCTGAGATCACGCCACTGAACTCCAGCCTGGGCAACAGAGCAAGACTCCATCTCAGAAAAAAAAAGAAAGAAAGAAAGTCTCTGATCCACTGAGTCAAAAGGTGGGAATCTGCTTTTTAAAAAGTTTGTATTTTCACGTGTATCAAATAGTCATGTGTCACCTAACAATCAGGATACATTCTAAGAAATGTATAGTTAGGCAATTTCATCATTGTGCAAACATCACAGCGTGCACTTACACAAACCTAGATGGTACAGCCTACAACACACCTAAGCTGTATGGTATGGCCTGCTGCTCCTAGGCTATAAACATGTACAGCATGTCACTGTACTGAATACTGTAGGCAATTATAATACAATGGTAAGTATTTGTGTATCTAAACACAGAAAAGGTGCAGTACAAATATAGTACTATCATCTTATGGGACCAGGGTCATATATGCAGTTCACTGTTGACTGAAATGTTACTAGCGGCACATGACTGCACATTTAAGAATATGTAAAATATATATGTGAATATGAAGAGAAATACGATAAACTCCCAAGTGTCCACTACCCCTATTAAAACACAGATTTTTACCAAGACATTAAAGACACCCTGATCCCACTCCCTTCCCTCCACCAAGGTAGCTATTATCCTGATTTAATCATTCCCTTGCTTTGCTTGTCCTTTCTTGTTTTTCTTCTATCCCTCTAGGGAAAAAGCAGCTTTTTTTTTTTTTTTTTTTTTTTGGGACGGCATCTCACTCTGTCTCCCAGGCTGGAGTGCAATGGCATGATCTCGGCTCACTGCAACCTCCGCCTTTCAGGTTTAAGTGATTCTCCTGCCGCAGTCTCCAGAGTACCTGGGATTACAGGCACCTGCCACCACACCCAGCTAATTTTTGTATTTTTGGTACAGACGGGGTTTCACCATGTTGGCCAGGCTGGTCTTGAACTCCTGACCTCAAGTAACCCACCCGCCTCAGCCCCGCAAAGTGCTGGGATTACAGGTGTGAGCCACCGCACTCAGTTTCCTCCAGAATTTTGAAGGCGGCATTGTTTCACTGCTTTCACACTTCCAGGTTGCTACAGAGAAATCCAAAGCCATTCTGATTCCTGATCCTGTATATGTGATCTGGGTTTTTTTCACTCCAGAATCATCTCTTTACCACACAGTGTCCTGAAATTTCCTAATGATGGGCCCTAGCATGGGTATATTTATTAGGCTGGACACACGGCAGGCACATCCAATCTGCAAACTTCAATCTTCCACTGTTGGCCATTTTCTTGAATTATTTTCATCTTTTCATTTCCTCCTATTTTATCTGCAACTCAACTGCATAAATACTGAACCTCAGGAATAGTCAGCTAAGTGCCCTCTGTCTTTTTGCCTACTTTCTAGGGGATTTCCTGAACATTATCTTACAACCTTCCAAAGATTTTCATTTCCACTATCATGTTTTAAAGTTTTTTCATTTTATAGCCGGGATTTTTTTTTTATTGACACATTGTCATTACATATATTTGAGGGGTAAAATTTGAGGTGTAAATACATATATATGGTTTTTTTGTTTTGTTTTCTTTTGTTATTTGAGACAGAGTCTCTTTCTGTCACCCAAGCTGGAGTGCAGTGAGATGATCTCAGCTCACTGCAAACTTTGCCTCCTGACTCAATCAATTCTCCTGCCTCAACCTCCCAAGTAGCTAGGATTACAGGATGTACCACCATACCTGGCTAATTTTTGTATTTTTAGTAGAAACGAGGTTTTGCCAAGTTGCCCAGGCTAGTCTCGAACTCCTGACCTCAAGTAATCTGCCCACCTTGGCCTCCCAAAGTGCTGGGGTTACAGCCATGAGCCACCATGCCCAGCCTCAATACATATACATGTTACATAATGATCAAATCAGAGTATTTAGCATGTCCATCATCTCACGCACTTACCATTTCCTTCTGGTAAGAATGCTCAAAAGCCTCTCTTCTAGCTATTTTGCTACAATACCTTACTATTAACCACAATCACCCTTCTGTGGAATAGAATACCAGAACTTATTCCTCCTAATTGTAACTTTGTACTCATTTGAACGACCTCTCCCTTCCTACCTTCCCTTCTCCCTGCCCAAGTCTCTGGTAAGTTTTATGGCTAGTCTTTTATACAGCATCCTGTTTTTATTAATCTTCATCTCATCTCTCTGAATATTTCCCTAATTGGGGTAGGAGGTTGTTGGTAATTGTTTTTTTTCCCTGCAAAGTCTGTATTTCTTCCAAGTTGCTTCTCTGTTTTGCTTAATTCTCACCATCCACCTTCGATGTTGGATGCTTTCCTCAAATAACTGGTAATCCTCGGGTATTTGCTTATGATTAAGACTGGGAGTCTGGGGCTGGGTGCACTGGTTCTGGCCTATAATTTCAGCACTTTGGGAGGCCAAGGTGGGCAGATGATTTGAGGTCAGGAGTTCGAGCCTAGCCTGACCAACATGGTGAAAGCCTGTCTCTACTAAAAATACAAAAATTAGCCAGGCATGGTGGCTACACCTATATACACCTATAATCCCAGCTACTCAGGAGGCTGAGGCAGGAGAATTCCTTGAACCAAAGAGACAAAGGTTGCAGTAAGCCAAGATCACACCACTGCACTCTGTTTAAAAATATATATATTAAAACACACATGGCAGGAAAAAAAATTAGCCAGGCATGGTGGTATGCACCAATAGTCCCAGCTACTCAGGAGGGAGGATCACTTGAGTCCGGGACTTCTAGGTTGCAACGAGGTAGGATCACGCCACTCACTGCACTCTAGCCTGGGTGATAGAGCAAAACCATGCCTCTAAAAAAATAAAAAATAAAAATAAATAGTGAATCATCTTTCTGTAATAGAGTTATACTAAAACTTTGAAAGATTTTCTCCTTAAAAAATAAAGATATAATAATAAACCTATGGCTTATTACTAGTATGAACCAATACCCTATAAAGATTATATATTGAAGCCAGGCATGGTGGCTCACGCCTGTAATCCCAGTACTTTGGGAGGCCGAGAAGGGTGGACTGCCTGAGGTCAGAAGTTCGAGGCTAGCCTGGCCAACATGGTGAAACCCCATCTCTACCAAAAAATACAAAAATTAGCCAGGCATGGTGGTGCAAGCCTGTAATCCCAGCTACTTGGGAGGCTGAGGCAGAAGAATCGCTTGAACCCAGGAAGTGGAGGTTGCAGTGAGCTAAGACAGTGCCATTGCACTCCAACCTGGGCTACAAGAGCAAAACTCCAACTCAAACAAACAAACAAAAAAAATTATATATTGAGAAAATGTATAAAAATGATTTGTATCTGACACAGACACGAGATACCACAAGAAATTAAAAAAGAAACAATAGGCTGGGCGCAGTGGCTCACAGCACTTTGGGAGACCAATGCGGATGGATCACTTGAAGCCAGGAGTTCGAGACCAGCCTGGCCAACATTGTGAAATCACGTCTCTACTAAAACTACAAAAAATTTAGCTGGACATGGTGGTGCACACCTATAATCCCAGCTACTCAGGTGGCTGAGGCACAAGAATCACTTGAACCCGGGAGGTAGCAGTTGCAGTGAGCCAAGATTGCACCACTGCACTCCAGCCTGGGCAACAGAGCAAGCCTCTTGTCTCAAAAAAAAAAAAAAAAGAAACCTTTAATACAAAAATAAATGCCAAATAAAAATCATTCTAAAAACTGAAAGATAATACTATATTTAGAAGTTATTCTTAATATGAAAGCTTGAAACACACCAAGTATTACTTACCTTTTCCAATAGTCTTGATCTTTCTTTCATAATATGCCTGATACAGGAAAAAATTCATCTATTTAACATTGACATTGATCAAATTAATCTGAGTGCATCAAAACGCATCTTTAAATTGAATGTTAAGAGTATGTTGCTTGGTGAAACCCCATCTCTACTAAAAATACAAAAAATTAGCCAAGTGTGGTGGCAGGTGCCTGTAGTCCCAGCTACTCGGGAGGCTGAGGCAGGAGAATGGCGTGAACCTGGGAGGCGGAGCTTGCAGTGAGCGGAGATCATGCCACTGCACTCCAGCCTGGGCGACACAGCAAGACTCTATCTCAAAAAATAAATAAATAAAGAGTATGTTGCTTCATATAAGCTTGTTTACCTTCTTAATGATTAACTATTTTGTCTGCCTCCTCTCATTTCTGTTTTGCCTTTGAATATTGCTTTCACTAATTTCAGATCAAGTTCTCATTTCATGTTGAAGTATCCCATAAAAACACTCATATCTATTTCTCTTGCAATTCCTCTCCTAAAGTATTTACAAAGGATGACAGTCTATAGTGAATATTTAAACTCAAAAACACCAACAAACATTATTGGGTAGCATTTAAATACACAACATAGCAAGAATAATACTACCTGATACGATTTGGCTCTGTGTCCCTACCCAAATCTCATCCTGAATTGTACTCCCATAATTCCCACGTGTTGTGGGAAGGACCCAGTGGGAGATAATTGAATCATGGGGGCAGTTTTCCCCATACTGTTCCCATGGTAGCGAATAGTCTCATGAGATCTGATGGTTTTATCAGGGGTTTCCACTTTTGCATCCTCCTCATTCTCTCTTTGCCTGCTGCCATTTGTGTAAGATGGGACTTGCTCCTCCTTGCCTTCCACCATGATTGTGAGGCTTCCCCAGACACATGGAACTGTAAGTCCAATTAAACCTCTTTCTTTTGTAAATTGCCCAGTCTCGGGTATATCTTTATCAACACATGAAAACGGACTAATAAAGTAAATTGGTACCAGGAGTGGGGTGTTGAAAAGATACCCAAAAATGTGGAAGTGACTTTGGAAGTGGGTAACAAGCAGAGGTTGGAACAGTTTGGAGGGCTCAAAAGAAGACAGGAAAATGCGGGAAGGTTTGGAACTTCCTAGAGACTTGTTGAACAGATTTGACAAAAATGCTAATAGTGATATGAACAGCAAGGTTCCAAGCTGCAGGTCTCAGATGGAGATAAGGAACTTGTTGGGAACTGGAGCAAAGGTGACTCTTGTTATGTTTTAGCAAGAGACTGGCAGCATTTTGCCCCATCCTAGAGATCTGTGGAACTTGGAACTTGAGAGAAATGATTTTTAGGGTATCTGGCTGAAGAAATTTCTAAGCAGCAAAGCATTCAAAAGGTAACTTGGGTGCTGTTAAAAGCATTCCATTTTAAAAGGGAAACAGGGCATAAAAGTTCAGAAAATTTGCAGCCTGACAATGTGATAGGAAAGAAAAGCCCATTTTATGAGGAGAAATTCAAGCCGGTTGCAGAAATTTGCAAAAGTAGCAAGGAGCCCAATGTTAATCACCAAGACCATGGGGAAAATGTATCCAGGCCATGTCAGAGACTTTCATGGCAGCCCCTCCCATCACAGGACCAGAGGTCCAGGAGGAAAAAATGGTTTTGTGGTCCAGGCCCAAGGTCCCCATGCTGTATGCAGCCTAGAAACTTGGTGACCTGTATCCCCACCACTCCAGCTGTGGCTGAAAGAGGCCAATGTAGAGCTTGGGCTGTGGCTTCAGAGAATGGAAGCCCCAACCTTGGCAGCTTCCACACGGTGGTGAGTCTACAGGCACACAGAAGCTAAGAACTGAGGTATGGTAACCTCCGCCTAGATTTCAGAAGATGTATGGAAATGCCTGGATGCCCAGGCAAAAGTTTGCTGCAGGGGCAGGGCCCTCATGGAGAACCTCTGCTAGAGCAGTCAGAAGGGAAATATGGGGTTGGACCCCCCCACACTGAGTACCTACTGGGACACTGCCTAGTGAAGCTGTGAGAAGAGGGCCACCATCCTCCAGGCCCCAGAATGGCAGATCCACTGACAGCTTGCACCATGCACCTGGAAAAGTCACAGACACTCAACCCCAGCCTGTGAAAGCAGCCTGGAGGGAGGCTGTGCCCTGCAAAGCCACAGGGGTAGAGCTGCCCAAGACCACAGGCAGCTCCATCAGCATGACCCAGATGTGAGACCTGGAGTCAAAGGAGATCATTTTGGAGCTTTAAAATTTGACTGCCCTGCTGGATTTCAGACTTGCATGGGCCCTGAAACCACTTTGTTTTGGTCAGTTTCTCCCATTAGGAACTGTATTTACCCAATACCTGTAACCCCATTGTATCTAGAAAGTAATTAGGTTGTTTGATTTTTACAGGCTTATAGGCAGAAGGGACTTGCCTTGTCTCAGACGAAACTTTGGACAGTGGACTTCTGGGTTAATGCTGAAATGAGTTAAGATTTTGGAGGACTGTTGGGAAGGCATGATTGGTTTTGAAATGTGAGGATACGAGATTTTGCAGGGGCCAGGGGAGGAAAAATATGGTTTGGCTCTGTGTCCCTACTCAAATCTCATCTTGAATTGTACTCCTATGATTCTCATGTGTTGTGGGAGGGACCCAATGGGAGATAATTGAATCATGGGGCGGTTTCCCCCATACTTTTCTTGTGGTAGTGAACAAGTCTCACAAGATCTGATGGCTTTATCAAGGGTTTCCACTTTGCATCTTTCTCATTCTCTCTTTGCCTGCCACCATCCATGTAAGACAGGACTTGCTCCTCCTTGCCTTCCACCATGACTATGAGGCTTCCCCAGCCACATGAAACAGTAAGTCCAGTTAAACCTCTTTCTTTTGTAAAGTGCCCAGTCCCAGGTATGTCTTTATCAGTAGTGTGAAAACAGACCAATATACTACCATACAGAATAATATATTGTATTGCCAACTTTAGGACTTATTTTGCTTTCAGATTTTTTATTTCTTGAAACACCACTAATAGGCTTTATATGAAGTGGACTATGGATACAAATGTATTATTATTTATTTATAAGAATAACTGTTAGCAGCAGATGAGTATAAAAACACATTTATTTATAAGATGGTAACAGTTATGAGACTGGTTGTTTAGATCACAAGCTTATCTCCTAGATGCTCTTGTCTCAGCTCTCAGAGATGTACACCTTAAGGTTTTAGTCGGTGTTGGCATGTCCTGCTCTTGCTTTCCACTTGACATCAGTGGAGCTCTAAGGGCCAATCATATCTCATAGTATTGACTACTGATCTTTAATTGTCATGAAAATGATTCTTTTTCCAACTTGGAATTACCAGTAACTTTCCTCAGGGTTTGGGATTTAAAATAACATACAAGGCCGGGCGCGGTGGCTCAAGCCTGTAATCCCAGCACTTTGGGAGGCCGAGACGGGCGGATCATGAGGTTCAGGATATCGAGACCATCCTGGCTAACCCGGTGAAACCCCGTCTCTACAAAAAATACAAAAAAACTAGCCGGGCGAAGTGGCGGGCGCCTGTAGTCCCAGCTACTCGGGAGGCTGAGGCAGGAGAATGGCATAAACCCGGGAGGCGGAGCTTGCAGTAAGCTGAGATCCGGCCACTGCACTCCAGCCGGGGTGACAGAGCAAGACTCCGTCTCAAAAAACTAAATAAATAAAATAAAATAAAATAAAATAAAATAAAATAACATACAAATTTCCTGAGAAATTCTGGGAGTGACTTCCCATATGGAAACACAACTTTATCCAGAGATCATCTGCTCTGAACCTCCAGAATCTGTCCCAAGGTGAATAGCATGCATTGGGAGAGTTGTTTCTTAGCAACATTTATCCACTCTTTCTTATTTCTTGTCTTTTGCACCCCAATTTTCAGAGACACCTGGCTTTGTTACTTCTTGAGCTTTATGAGGATTTAGAGGATAAATCTGGTTGGTTCATAGTTTTTCCCTCTGGCAACTCAGGATTCATAAGTCTTGGGTGTCAGTTAATTTCAACTCATTCTTAGGCTTTTCAGAAATCTACACCAGCTACTCGGGAGGCCGAGGCAGGAGAATGCCGTAAACCGGGGAGGCGGAGCTTGCAGTGAGCTGAGATCCGGCCACTGCACTCCAGCCTGGGCGACAGAGCGAGACTCCGTCTCAAAAAAAAAAAAAAAAAAAAAAAAAAGAAATCTACACTGTGTTGATGTTGTCTGTTTTCCATGTCCATTGGGTTTTTACTGCAGTTTTAATGGAGTTTCAACAGGGAGCAAGATTAGAAGTACAGATTCAATCTACCAGGAATCTACTTTTTTTTTTTTTTTTTTTGAGATGGAGTCTTACTCTTCGCCCAGGCTGGAGTGCAGTGGCGCGATCTCAGCTCACTGCAAGCTCCACCTCCCAGGTTCAAGCAATTCTCCTGCCTCAGCCTCGCAAGTAGCTGGGATTACATGTGCCACCACACCCAGATAATTTTTGTATTTTCAGTAGAGATGAAGTTTCACCATGCTGGCCAGGCTGGTCTCGAACTCCTAATCTCAAGTGATCTGCCCAGCTCAGCCTCCCAAAGTGCTGGGATACAGGCGTGAGACACCGCACCTGGCCAAGAAGAGCTTCTTAATAAATAAAACTATCTCCAGCAGGAATGAACTGCTTTGCGAAACAAGAAACTCAAGCACAGACTGCACAATTATCACTTATTAGGGATGCCACTAATAGCATCTAAGCCCCAGATGGCTGTATAGTCCAACTGGCTGGTGAGGCAAGGCTGTCACACAGAAAAAACAAAGTCAATAAATAATGAAATGCTAGAAGAATGAAATTACAAAAATAAAGTCAAACTAAGCGAGAGCTACCAAATATAAAGGATTATCCACAGCTAACAGTATTACAGGTAATCACTGTCGAGTTCTAAATTTCCTTTTCTATTAGAACATAACTTTTCCCACACACAGCATCTGTAGTCAGATGTGCATTTATCCCTAGATTCAATCTGAGGAGTTGAAAAGTGACAAAGGGATGGATGGCTTCCTGAATACTATGAAAATGTCCCCTGACCCACAAATTTCAATATACCATTAAGCATTTTTTTCATTACCTGAAATGTATGTTTGCTTACAAACAGGTTTCCTTGCATCTATTCTCCCCACCTCCTCCAATCAAGGAGCAAAGAGAACACCAGAGAAGCTGGAGCACAGTAAACGAGGGGAAACTAGCATGAGATGAGGCTATGAAAGAAGAGAGGCCAGATCACAGAACAGGGAGGAGGGAGGAATGTTGTGGGTCAAGTTAAATATTTGGGGTTTATTCTAAGTACAATAAAAAGTAAAAGGCTGGGCGTGGTGGCTCGCACCTATAATCCCAGCACTTTGGGAGGCCAAGGTGGGCGGGTCACTTGAGGTCAGGAGTTCAAGACCAGCCTGGCCAACATGGTGAAACCTCATCTCTACTAAAAATATAAAAATTAGCCAGGCATGGTGGCGGGCACCTGTAATCCCAGCTACTCGGGAGGCTGAGGCAGGAGAATTGCTTGAAACCAGGAGGCAAGATTGCAGTGAGCCAAGATCGCACCACTGCACTCCAGCCGGGGCAACAAAGCGAAACTCTGTCCAAAAAAAAAAAAAAAAAGAAAGGAAAAAAAGAGTTTCAGTGTTCAATATATTTTTGTGTTTTGATTGTGGGAAGCAGTAACGTTGCATCCCTGCCTTTCCTCTTTATTAAGGGTTTTATCTAAGTATGATGGACTAGAAAGGATAAAATCAACACAGTCCCTTTTCTTTTTCTTTTCTTTTTTTTCAGAAACTTACAAACTTTCTCACAAACTTGTTTAGGAATAAAAACATGGGGAGTGACAAGATCAGATTTTACATTTTTTTAAAATGGCTGTTGTGTGAAAAATGGGGGTAATAATATATCCTGGCAAATCAATTAGGAAGCAGTATATCTAGGTGAAAAATCATTGTTCTTTTCAATGAGAGAGGTAGAGATGAAGTGGCCATATTTGAAAATATTTAGGAGGGAGAATTTAGAGAACACTGAGGGGTCTTAAAGTGACCCTGAATATTACTCAGGAGCATCTGGATGAATGGCAGCCCTGGTCCCTAGGGAAGTATATACTGCCAGACATTAAGTTGCTGGAAGTATAAAGAAAAAAAGAATCCATTTTTTGGATGAGTTAGCTTTGAAAACCTGAGTCACCTAAGTGCAAATGTCTCACAAGCTTCCACTTCATCATTTCTCACTGAACATCTCCATTAAGGCTTCACAATCAGGAAGCTGGCAATTAGAACCTATATCTTTCTTCCATGTCTGCTCCATTTACTGATCAATGCCACCAACTACCAGAGATGTTATAAAGGGATTCCTACATGTGATAGAGAAGGCTGAAACATAAAACATCTGAAGTCGCACTGATAAGGCTCTATGACTCACAGATTCATCCACAACACTGGAGTTATTCCTGCCACAAAGGTTAACCTTAAGGAAAGAGTCAATTCATAATTCTGCAAACTCTGAAAACAAATACAAATGTATTAAGGAATATTTTTATCCATAGACTACTTTACTAGTAACATTATAAGGATAAGATGAATTTTGAAATAGACTTTAAAAAATAGTTTCAATAGTTAAATGTCAGTTCTTAATTAACCATCTTGATTTTCTGACATAAAAATGTATAGCAAATATTGTCCAGCTGACAAAAAGCCACAATCTTTATTAGTAAGTCCTATTATATAGCACAACACTGCCACCTGTTGGAGGACATTGCTAGCCAAATGTTTTTATTCCTAAACACTAAATGCATGAAAAAGTTTATGAATTTCTGAAAAAAAATGAAGAGCCTATGTTGACTTTATCCTTTCTAGCCCATCATGCTTAGATTAAATCCCTAATAAAGAGGAAAAGCAAGGACGCAACGTAACTGCTTCCCACAACAAAAACACAAAATGGTATTTACTTGTTGGTTTTGGTAACTTGGATGAGGGGAAGGTTTAACCATGCAGAGATAGCACTAGGGAGTTTTTGAGGTGAGGCTTCTGCGTCCTGACTATGGTGGTGGTTACACAAACAGTACATGGGTTAAAATTTATAATATAAAAAGTTTATTTTGCTGTATGGTAATTCAAAAAAAAAAAAAAAAACAGGGTAAGACAATACAACTACTCAGTACCATGGGAAAAATCATAAGTTATAATGTGAAAGTATTCACATAAATTTCAAAGTTTTGCTACTTATAGCTCAAAGGCTTGAGGCCCAAAAAACATTAGAAAAATTCTAATGTAACACCACATGATGATATACTTAAATATGGATGTAGAATAGAAGTGTTTCTAAAGGCTACCATTGCACATCAGAAGTCAATCTTTGCCCCCAGCATATAACATTTCAACGAAAGGAACAATCTATAACCAAAAGTTAGGAGTATTCACCTTTGATTCTGGTAACTTTTATTTATTTATTTATTTTTTTTTTTTTTTTTTTTTTTTTTTTTGAGACAGGGTCTCACTCTGTCACTCAGGCTGGAGTGCAGTGGTGCCACTACAACTCACTGCAGCCTCGACCTCCCAGACTCAGGTGATCTTCCCACCTCAGCCTCCTGAGTAGCTGGGACTAAAGGTGTGCACCACCATGCCCGGCTAGTTCTTCTATATTTTTAGTAGAGAGATGGGGTTTCACCATTTTGCCCAAGCTGGTCTCAAGCTGCTGGACTCAAGTGATCTGCCCACCCTGGCCTCCCAAAGTGCTGGGATTACAGGCATGAGCCATCACACCTGGCTAGGAAATGCTTTTCCCTACAACAAAGCGAGAGTCTTGTTCTGTCGCCCAGGCTAGAGTGTAATGGCACAATCTCAACTCCCTGCAACCTCTGCCTCCCAGGTTCAAGCGATTCTTGTGCCTGGTGCCTCAGCCTGTGAGTAGCTAGGACTATAGGCACTTGCCACCAGGCCCAGCTAATTTTTATATTTTTAGTAGAGACAGGGTTTCACCATGTTGGTCAGGCTGGTCTGAACTCCTGACCTCAAGTGATCCGACTGCCTTGGCCTCCCAAAGTGCTGAGATTACAGGCATGAGCCACCACGCCCATCTAGTACATTCTTTATGTGATTGTGTTTCATCTCCCTCAAAAAGCTGGTGCATAAAGAGGGAAAGTTGGGTGCTTAGCATCTAAGTAATCTTGGTATTTGCTAGATCACTTATGAATGTAAGTGACATCAGAGTTCCATGATATCTGGAACATCTAAATCCATCTGGGGACCTTTCCAGTGCATTTGCAAATGCCAAGTGTCATAAGGCACCAAGAGCCCACAAGATAACAGATCACCAGATCAGAGTCCAAATGACAAAGAGACCCAAACTAACAGCAAAAGTCACATTAACACACCAGTTCCTCCCATCTCTCCTGATAATACACTTGCTGTTAATAAAATGATATCGGTTGTAACAGCAATGATGGAACATTAAACTGAGACCTTATGAAAGATGTTGCAATGGGAGGGAAAGGTTGGTAGAGAAGTTGTAACACATAAAAATCTTCTACCCTTTATCCCTTAGGGCTGCCCTTAAGCCATCCTGTTCCCAGGATCTGGCAGCCACATGCAATCTTAGTTTTCTAAGTTTTGGTTGAGCCATACTGTTGTCTGTTTTTCTACATTTTCCCAGTCATACCTGGGAGGTCACAGCTATTCAAAGGGACTGCAGTACCCACAATAATTTGCAGTTCCAACAATAGGAGAATAGTTGAAAAAGAATGATACAGTCGTAAAAGAGAATAATGCTGGTCATCTCCTAATCTTCAACTAACTAATGACATGGTTATCTTTGCACTGAGGAAGGTAAACTTGCCTGTCAGAAGCAGCAATAGTCACAGCACACCAGGGTAATTGCCAAAGCATCTAAATGGAGCAGTAGTAGGATACCAGAACAATTCACAGACTTTTGGAACTATACAAGTTTGCAAACTCACCTCCATTTTAGAGTCTGTCATGATGGGTAATTTCCCCAAAGACTAAAAATACAGAAAGCATTAAGAAAAAAAAAAAGGCTAGGCAAGGTGGCTCACGCCTGTAATCCCAGCACTTTGGGAGGCTGAGGCAGGTGGATTGCTTGAGCTCAGGAGTTTGAGCCTAGCCTGGGCAACATGGCAAAAATCCCATCTCTACAAAAAATACAAAAATTAGCCAGGCATAGTGGCATGTGCCTGTAGCCCCAACTGCTGGAGGGGCTGAAGCAGGAGGATTACTTGAGCCCATGAGGTCAAGGCTGCAGTGAGCTATGCTCATGGCACTGCACTCCGGCCTGGGTGACAAGGTGAGACCCTGTCTCAAAAAACAACAACAACAACAAGAAAATCTTGGATCATAGAGATGTTTAGGATTTGGAAAACTATCCAAGATAAACCTTTTATTTAGTGTGAACTGCAATAATTTTAAAACTCAAAGATCTCCAAGTCCTCATACAAAAACACCTACACCCCTTCAAGTAGGAAATGGCCCTTTGGAAAGGTAAACGTGATAATCCATGGCTAAATTACACAATTCTTTTAAATCTCATCTTTTATGTAAATAACAAAAACACTAAAGCATACGGGCAGTTCCTCAAAAATCAAAAGAATTACCCTACAATCCAGCAATTCCACTTCTGGGTATGTATACCTAAAAGAACTGAAAGCACAGCCAGGCATGGTGGTTCACACCTGTTATCCCAGCACTTTGGGACGCTGAGGCGGGCGGATCCCTTGAGGTCAGGAGTTCAAGACCAACCTGGCCAACACAGCAAAACCCTGTCTCTACTAAAAATATAAAAATTAGCCGGCGTGATGGTGCATGCCTGTAGTCCCAGCTACTCAAGAGGCTGAGGCAGGAGAATCACTTGAACGATGAGGCAGAGGTTGCAGTGAGCCAAGATCACACCACTGTACTCTAGCTTGGGAGACAGAGCAAGACTCCATCTCAAAGAAAAAAAAAAAAAAAAAAGAATTGAAAGCAGGAACTCAGACATTTGTATACCAATGCTCATAGCAGCACTATTCACAATAGCCAAAAGGTGGCAACAACCCAAATATCTATCGACTAATGAATGGATAAACAAAATGTGTTCTATGGAATACAATGTAATATTATTCAGCCTTTAAAAAGAAGAAAATTCTAACACATGCCACAACATGAATTAACCTTGAAGACATGCTACATAAAATAAACCAGACACAAAAGGACAAATATTTTATGATTCCACTTTTATGAGGACCCTAGAAGAGTCATATTCATAGAGACAGAAAATATAATGGTAGTTGCCAGGGGCTGGAGAGAGGGAGGAACAGAGATATATCATTTAATGGGTGCAGCGTGTGGAGATAAAAGTGTTCTGGGTCAGGTGCAGTGGTTCACGCATGTAATCCCAGCACTTTGGGAGGCTGAGGTGGGCAGATCACCTGAGGTCAGGAGTTCAAGACCAGCATGACCAACATGGAGAAACCCCATCTGCACTAAACATACAAAATTAGCTGGGCATGGTGGCGCATGCCTGTAATCCCAGCTATTCGGGAGGCTGAGCAGGAGAATCACTTGAACCCGGGAGGTGGAGGTTGCGGTGAGCCGAGATCACGTCATTGCTCTCCAGCCAGGGCAACAAAGAAAAAAGTGTTCTGGAGATAGATGGTGGTTATGGTTACACAACCATGAGAAAGTGCTTAATGGCACTGAACTGTACCTTTACAAATAGTGAACACGGTCAATTTTATGTTATGTATATTCTATCACAATTTTAAAAAAGAAAAGACAAAACACTGAAACAAGAAGCACAGAGTTCTAACTGGAATCAAGCCATGGGGAAAGAATGAAATTTTGGCCATTATATGTCAACAGAGAGATGCAATTTTTTCTGGAAGCTATTGTACGTCACTTTCCTTAGACTGTCAAAATGCTCAGTTTCTAAAAATACTTTTACTACTGGCTGGGTGCAGTGGCTCACACCTATAATCCTAACACTTTGGGAGGCCAAGGTGGTGAGGTCAGGAGTTCCAGACCAACCTAGTCAACATGGTGAAACCCCGTCTCTACTAAAAACACAAAAATTAGCTGGGAGTGGTGGCAGCCTCCTGTAATCCCAGCTACTCAGGAGGCTGGGGCAGGAGAATCACTTGAACCCAGGAGGCAGAGGTTGCAGTAAGCTGAGATCACACCATTGCACTCCAGTCTGGGTACCAAGAGCGAAACTCCGTTTAAAAAAATATATATATATATATAAAATATATATATACACACACACACATATATATAACTACTACTACTGCCTTTTAACCAATAAAATTTTTTTTAAATTACAATGTCAACAAGATTTTATAAAACTACTTTTTCCAACACGCCCCAAACAATACAGAACACAATAGTTACACTCAACCTCTGCATACATTAAATCTTCAAAAAAATACCTGCTAGTATGAAAAAAGTACCTAATATTTGGTGACCAACTGTCCAACATGGCTCTCACAAATCTAATGCAGTATATGAAACATGAACAAGAGAATAAAAGGATAACTTCTTGGAGTCTGTTTAAAGTAGAGAGTTAAATGAACAAAGTTGAAGCAGATCATGGCATATTTTTCGAGGCAGAGAGACAGGGAGGCACCAATGTCTGAAACAATGAACACTATTAGGCTAAACATAACACCAGGAACTCAGATGTCACACTAACTGGGAAGTACTATGTCAGTTTCTCTAACTCCTATAATTAAAGAACAACATTCTAAACTACTGGCCAGAAGGCTTTTAGAGGAAAAGTCCTGACTACACAAAAATGTATAACAACAGTATAGTAAAAAAGATAAAACAAAGTTAACTAAATAGGTTGAAGATATCTGCCACATACCTAACAGTCAATGGCTTAATATTCCTGCACGAAGAAACTCCTAAAAATCAATAAAGACAGACAAAACTCAATACGGAATGGCAAATTACAAAGTTTCCCCTTGCTTCATTTTTCGAGTCTTAAAATGCTCCTCACAGGTTCTTTCACAGCATTTTTCCTGGGCCTGGCCTCCCACGTAGCTGTCGGAAAACCATCACTCTCTAAACTACAATCACACACCCACAGGGAGGTCTCCAAGGCTACTAAAAGTTAATCTCATGTGCTTTTCATCTAAAAGAACGGTAGCATAATCTAAAAGACTGTCACATATCTGATAAATGACTTGTATCTAGAATATATAAAGAACTCTTGCAACTCAATTACAAAAAAGAACCTAATTTAAAAATGGGCAAAGGATCTGAGCAGACATTTCTCCAAAGAAGATACATAAATGGGCAATAAGCACTTGAAAAGATGCTCAGGCCGGGCGTGGTGGCTCAAGTCTGTAATCCCAGCACTTTGGGAGGCCGAGACGGGCAGATCACGAGGTCAGGAGATCGAGACCATCCTGGCTAACACGGTGAAACCCTGTCTCTACTAAAAATACAAAAAACTAGCCGGGAGAGGTGGCGGCGCCTGTAGTCCCAGCTACTCGGGAGGTTGAGGCAGGAGAATGGCGTAAACCCGGGAGGCGGAGCTTGCAGTGAGCTGAGATCCGGCCACTGTACTCCAGCCTGGGCGGCAGAGCGAGACTCCGTCTCAAAAAAAAAAAAAAAAAAGAAAATGAAAAGATGCTCAACATCATTAGCCATCAGGGAAACGCGATTTGAAACCACAATATTTTCAAAAAGTTAGGAGATTTTTAATGGTTGCCATACAAAGAAAAGATGAATGTTTGAGGTGATGGACATGCTAATTACCTGATTTGATCATTACACATTGTATACATTTATCAAAATAACATTCTGTAGTCCCTAAATATGTACAATTATTACATGTCAATGAAACAAAAAATGAAAACACGATGACACACACTTCACACCCACTAGAATGGCCAGAATCAGAAAGACAGATAATGACAAGTGTTGGCAAGGAGTGAGAAATCAAAACCCTAATACACTACTGGTGAGAATGTTAAAAAGATGCACACTGAGGCTTTGGAAAACAGTCTGACCGTTTCTTAAAATGTTAAACAGAGATACCATATGACCCAGCCATTTCACTCCTAGGCACATATGCAAGAGAAATGAAAACATGGTATGTCCACACAAAAACCTGTAGGTGAATGTTCACAGCAGCATTATACATAATAGCCAAAAGGTGGAAACAATCCAAACGTCCATTAACTAATGGAAAATAAATCGTGGTAATATCCATAAAATAAAAGATTAACCAGCAATTAAAGAAGTACTGACACATGCTATTAAACACAACACAGACGAACATGAATGTTAAGTAAAACAAGCCAGCTGAAAAAGACCACATGCTGTATGATTTCACTCACATGAATAATCCAGAACAGTCAAATATACAGTCAGTCAATTCATAGTTGCTTAGGGCTTAGAATGGGGAGTGGGGATGGGGAAGTCAGGTGAGCCTGCTGAATAAGTACAGGGTTTCTTTTTGGAGTGATGAAAATGTTCGAAAATTGATCCAATATGGCTGTCACAAACTGAATGCAGCATATTAAACATGAACAAAAGAATACAAGAATAACTTACTGCAGTCTGTCTGAAATAGACAATAAAATTAAACCAACTAATGAAGTTGAAGAAGATTACAGCATATTTTGTGATGATGGTACTAATTGCGAATGTACTAATTACTTTTAGGTTTAGTTTTTTGTTTTTTATTTTTTTATTTTTTTTTTTTGAGACGGAGTCTAGCTATGACGCCCAGGCTGGAGTGCAGCGGTGCGATCTCAGCTCACCGCAAGCTCCGCCTCCCGGGTTCATACCATCCTCCTGCCTCAGCCTCCTGAGTAGCTGGGACTACAACCGCCAGCCACCACGCCCGGCTAATTTTTTGTATTTTTAGTGGAGACGGGTTTTCACCGTGTTAGCCAGAATGGTCTCGATCTCCTGACCTCGTGATCCGCCCACCTCAGCCTCCCAAAGCGCTGGGATTACAGGCGTGAGCCACCGCTACATTTTAAATGGTGAATTGTATGGTGGGTGAACTATGTGTCAGAAAGTTGTTTTATTTTTTTAAAGGACTGAAGACTGTTTTGTTTTCATTTTATCCCGTTTTTTAAAACAGTGCCTAGCAATATTATGAATTCAATCGATTTTGGCTAAATGTTAAAACAAAAATAAAAACTTGGGTAAACCATATGAAACTTTGCCGTATCTAAAGTTATTAAATTACTGTAAACTGGCATGGTGGGAGCATAATATGAGTGTACCTGCAGGTGTGTTTTCCATGAAAGTAGCAAAGACCGAAATATTCAGCAGAATCAAGACCCCGAAGGCCCCTTAAGTTAGGCTAAGAAATGTGTATTATCCCGAAGGCAACTTCATCCAGGAAGATTCTGAGGACAGAAATAACACAATCAGATATGTTTTAAACGTGCAAGTGTAAGCGAAGAGTTGCACCTTCTATCCAAAAGTGAGGCACCATTTCCCCCAGGGGAAAATGGGAAGGAATTAGGGGAAGACTGGAGAAACAGGTTATCAAATTATCAGAATCTCCACAGATTTTTAAAAATTACACAGCATCCACCCCAAACACACATACAGACTGACAGGCACTGATACATACATCCAATGTCCCCTACACAGAAACTCACTTTTGTAATCAGCTCCTGTTGGGAGGGTTTTTCTGTCATTCAAGTGTGGCGGGGACAAAAAGTATTATAACCACTAAACCAGATAATTCTTTCCTACAATAATTTGGGCAGCGTACTCCTCAGGTGTTGAAATTTAGTACTACCAACAAAAGTACCCAGTCCCAACTCTTCGAGAGGACCCCAACTCTTTACAGTGTGCTGTTGGGGATGCCCAGCAAAAACTGCAGGACAAAGTCAACGTTAGCTCGACATAGTCTCCTAACTCCGAGCGGACGGAGCCAGCGCGGGTTACCAGGAGCCAAAGCAGCAGCGCAGGGAGGTCACGACCCGGAGCTGGCGCGAACCTCCGCGATGTGACCCGTGAGGGAACTCTCCAAGCAGCAGAGCACCCCGCGCGCGAAGGCGGCCGCCCGGATTGCAGGAACAAACGCTTATCGCTGGGGGGGAAGACGGAGACTCTTACTGCCGCAGGAGACTAACCTGTGAGCAACAGAACCACCACGCTGTGGAGAGTGTAAGCAGTTCTTCCAGGCGTGGGGGGAGCACGGCTAAATGACCGCGGTCCGGCGCGCCAGCGGGGAGCAGTCGAGACTTCCGGCGTCTGCAGCTCGCAGGGCTAGAGCGTCGAACTGGGGCAACCGGAGGCTTCAGCTCACCCCGGATTGTAAATGCTAACGCAGGTCTTCGGGCCGGTGGATCCAGGACTTAGGTCGCCGGGACGTGTGGCTTCTGCTTCTCAGACGTTCGGACTCGCTCTGGGAAGGGGTTCGCCTCCCCTGGTCCCCGCTTGTTTTTTTTTTTCTGCGTCCCGTTATTGCAAATGCATTCAGTCCAGTAGCACTAACCCAGGAAATTAAAGCACCGGCTCATGTTATTCCTCGCAGGTATGCGGCGCTTCCGCTGGCCTCTAAGGACACAAAGCCCCGGGCCATCTGACCCCCACTCCTGCACTGAAATCCATGCCGCCCCGTTCAGCTGACAAATTTGGCAGCGCTAAATTTTATTTTATTCGACAAATTGAGTGCCCAGTTAACACCAGGGAGTACTGGGGTAAGAAAATTTCAGAAGTCAGGTGGATAATAATAGCATTTACCTCATAAGTTTGTTATGAGGATGTAAAGCGCTTAGAATAGTGTCTGGCACTTTGTAGGAGCTCAGTAAATGTTACCTGTTATTATTTTTATATTGATTATTCCCTAGTCACCACTATTATCATCTTAATGTCAAGCTTGAAATCCAGTATCTTTCCTCTGCGAAGCCATGACTCCAAGACTAATTACCTTTAGACTAAGGCATTCTTAAACTCTTGATCACACATCCCTATCATAAAAAAAAAATTTACATGTATCATGTATGGCATTAATATATTATGCATGCTATAAAACTTTCACAAGACATCAAACTTTTTAAGTGAGGTAAAAACAATTTTTAAACTTTTTAAAAAACTTCTAACAGAAGTTCTTTTCTTCCTACACAATTAGGTTGCCAAACATACATTCTATCACTCTGGAATCCACTAGCTAAATGAGCACATTATCAAAGCAACCTACTGTTAAATTCTGAGTTCCCAGAATGTTTCTTTTCCAAAGAATTAATAGAAACTAATCTGATTGTGAGATGCTTGAACCATAAGGACTATTTAAATGGTTCTTAGAGAAAAAGAAGAAATAAAATAGGCATCCGCTGAGTAATATTCATTGATGCAACATTGACTATTGACTTCTTATATTTTCAAAGAAAGAGATTGAGGTTATAATACCTTACACCAAGCTTAATATTTCAAAGAATAAATCAACTAATAAAAAGCTTATGAGGTTTGTTATATGTGCATTTCATACAATGTTCATGAACATGAACCCCAAATCAGTTAGCTCCTGTTCTGTACCAGACAGAGAAATATGTTTACTCTGTAAGTAATAAAACATTAAAGAGGATTTTCTGACCATTTGCTTGAAAACTTAGCATTTCTATCACTGGACTTAAATCTGCTAAAGTTTTCGTCTAAATTTTACATGAAAAACAAAACTCTATAGTGAATAATGTTACCTATCCAATATTCATTTTCCTCTAACTCCTTTGTACTAAAATCCTTATTTCATTCAGATAGCTGCCCTATTCCAGAATCAAAATGATACTGATTAAACCAGTCATCATACAGAATGTTTTTGGAAATAGTTGCTGATCAAGGAATGAGTATATGACCCAAGTTGGCTCAATCTGACTGAAGGAAAGGACCACCATTTCATGCTCAGGAGAATTCTGATATACTGTCTTCTTAAGGTGGAAACATCTACCCCACACTGTCATTAACAGCCATCCTGCCCATCACGAGGAATGAAACTGATGGACCAATGCTGAGGACAACTGAACAAAGTTATAAAAAGATGTCCTTAGTGACATCATTCCAAACCTAGAGCTCACCCTGTATCTGAACGCCTTGTAGGGATGTCTAATAAGTTTCCTTATTATTTTTGTTTCTTGTTTTTCTGAGACTGAGTCTCACTCTGTCACCCAGGCTAGAGTGCAGTGGCACAATCTCAGCTCACTGCAACGTGCACTTCCCAGGTTCAAGCGATTCTCCTGCTTCAACCTCCCAAGTAGCTGTAACTACAGGCATGCACCACCAAACCTGGCTAATTTTTGTATTTTTAGTTGAGAAGGGGTTTCACCATGTTGGCCAGGCTTCTCTTGAACTCCTGACCTCAATGATCCACCCACCTCAGCCTCCCAGAGTGCTGGGATCCTTACTGTTTTCTGATAAAGATGCCATAAAGATTAAATGGGTTAAAATAGTGCTGGTCATATTGTAAGTATTGTAAGAGTGCTTAATAAATTTTAGTTATTATTAACTCACCTTAAGTCAGGGATTCTGTTTCTTATAGCCAGAAGTACCCATCAAATACACAGTCTACCCCTTTTTTCTATATATTTAAAGAAAGGGTCTGTTTTGATACTTCTCAACTTCTAAGACGTCAGGGAAGGGGTAGGAGGTGGAGAGAGGAGGGACTGACTATAATGCCGTATGAGGGGTACTTTTAAGTGGTTAAATGGCCACTTTGAGAAATTCACTCAAGAGCAGCAGGATCCTAGAACTATCAAATCTGAACGGGGTTAATACACATCGTGGTTGTATGTATACATGAAAGTATCATTTCCTGCATATTAATATCGTGATCCACTGCCTCACTAAGTTGCTTTATTGTTTGGAGTTCATTCTCGTAGAGTTCCTAGCATTATAATCTTATCATTCAAATAGTTTTACCTACTTCTTTCCAAGTTTTATACCTCTACTTTCTCATATCTAATTGCTTTGGCTAGTATCTCCAGTAAAATATTTAACAATAATAATAATAATGACGGTAGACTTTTATGTCTTATTCCTATCTTTAATGAGATATCTCTACAATTTTCCCATTAAGCGTGATGTTGGTTTTAAGGACTGAAGTAGATATCTTTTATCATGTTAAGGAACCATCCACCTATTGAGAGAATGAAGAAAATTTTGGCATAAGAGCTTTGAGAAAACAAAGCATTGAGCATGCCATAGTGTCCTGTCATAAAAATAAGTAAAAGTTAGACAGTATTTACCTCAAAGACACTAAGAAAATTAACATTAGCTAGATTGGTATGAATGTCCTTTCTTGCTTATCTTCCTACCAGCATGAAATTCAGTCCTGCCTAGTTTGTTTACAAGAAATTCACCTGTGATATCCTGATTTTTAACCCTGAAAAAGTTATTTATCTCTTACAATATGTCCTGTTTAATGTAAAGTTAATGCTTGCTCTACATGTTTTTTGTTTTTTGCTTTTGTGTTTGCTTTTACATGTACTCCAAGTACATGCTCTACATGTTTGTTATAGAAAATCATGTGCACCTCCTATAGTTTTGTTATAAGAAATTGTAGCTGTTCAGATATGCTGGTTGCAAAAAGTAAGGGACATTTTATAATAATAATTGGGTTAGATCATCAAGAAGATATAACAGTCTTAAATTTGTGTGAATCTGGCCAGGCGCAGTGGCTCACACCTGTAATCCCAGCACTGTGGGAGGCTGAGGCGAGTGGATCACGAGGTCAGGAGGAGTTCAAGACCAGCTTGACCAACATGGTGAAACCCCATCTCTACTAAAAATACAAAAATTGGCCAGGCGTCATAGTGCGCACCTGTAATCCCAGCTACTCAGGAGGCTGAGGCAGGAGAATCGCTTGAACCTGGGAAGCAGAGGTTGCAGTGAGCCAAGATTGCACCACTGCACTCCAGCCTGGGCAACAGAGCAAGACTCTGTCTCAAAAAAAAAAAAAAAAAATTGTTTGGAACTAGTAGCAGAGCTTCAATAAATGTGAAGCAAAGACCGAAAGGACAATTCAAAAAACTTGAAATTGTAGGCCGGGTACAGTGGTTCACACCTATAATCCCAGCACTTTGGGAGGCCGAGGTGGGCAGATCAGGAGGTCAGGAGTTCAAGACCAGCCTGACCAACAGGGTGAAACCCCATCTGTACTAAAAATACAAAAATCAGCCAGGCATGATGGCACGCACCTGTAATCCCAGCTACTCAGGAGGCTGAGGCAGGAGAATTGCTTGAACCCAGGAGGTGGAGGTTGCAGTGAACCAAGATCGCAGCACTGCAGTCCAGCCTCAGTGACAGAGACTCCATCTAAAAAAAAAAAAAAGAAAAGAAAAATTGAAAATTGTAGTGGAGATTTTAACATTCATCTCTCAGCAATTAATAGAAAAACTAGACAAAAAAATCAGTAAGTGCATAAAAAACCGGAGCAATACTACTAACCAATTTGACCTATTTAATGTTTATAGAACACTCCATAAATAGCTAAATGCACCTTTTAAGTGTGTAGAATATTTTTATGCTAGTTCATACAATAAACATTGATAAATTTAAATAGATTGAAATTGTATACAGTATGTTGTCTTATCATAATTATAAATCAATAACAGATACGTGGAAAACCCAAATATTTTTAAATTAAGTAATACACTTTTTTTGAAATTAAGTACACACTTTGACTCATAGGTCAAAGTAGTAATGGTAAGGGAAACAAGCATATTTTGAACTGAATAAAAATAAAAATATATATCAAAAAGCATTGAATGCAGTTAAAGTAGTGCTTTAGAGAGGAAAATTATAGCATTGCATGCTTAATATAAGGAATAAAAATATAAGAAAAGAAAAAGTATAAGTTAAATTATTTTAGCTTCCACTTTAAGAAATTAGGGGGAACAGCCGGGCGCAGTGGCTCAAGCCTGTAATCCCAGCACTTTGGGAGGCCGAGACGGGCGGATCACGAGGTCAGGAGATCGAGACCATCCTGGCTAACACGGTGAAACCCCGTCTTTACTAAAAAATACAAAAAACTAGCCGGGCGAGGTGGCGGGCGCCTGTAGTCCCAGCTAGTCGGGAGGCTGAGGCAGGAGAATGGCGTGAACCCGGGAGGCGTAGCTTGCAGTGAGCTAAGATCCGGCCACTGCACTCCAGCCTGGGCGACACAGTGAGACTCCGTCTCAAAAAAAAAAAAAAAAAAAAAAAGAAATTAGGGGGAACACTAAAAATAATAGAAAATGAAATAATAAAGATAATTTTGGAAATCAATTAAATAAAAGAGCCAGTTCTTTTTTCAGTTTATTTATTTATTTTTGAGATGAAGTCTTGCTACGTTGCCTAGGCTGGTCACAAAATTCTGGGCTCAAGCAATCTTCCCACCTCAGCCTTTGGAGTAGCTGGGGATTACAGGCACTCAACACTGCACCCAGCTAAAAGAGCTGGTTTTTTTAAAAGACCTGTAGGATCCAGCCCTATGGGGTTTAGTGGGTATTCTCCCTGTGTGCAGAGACAAGAGATTGTAGTAAATAAGGACACAAGACAAAGAGATAAAGAGAAAGCAGCTGGGCCCAGGGGACCACTACCATCAAGATGCAGAGACCGGTAGTGGCCCCAAATGGCTGGGCTAGCTGACATTTACTGCATACAAGACAAGGGGGCGGGGTAAGGAGGGTGAATCTTCTAAGTGATTGACAAGATGAAGCAAGTCACATGATCATAGTACAGGGGGCCCTTCCTTAGGTAACCAAAGCAGAGAAAAAAAGAGAAGGCAGCATACATCAGCATCTTCTATGCACTTATAAGAAAGATCAAAGACTTTAAGACTTTCACTTTTTCTTCTACCGCTATCTACTACGAACTTCAAAGAGGAACCAGGAGTACGGGAGGAACATGAAAGTGGACAAGGACCATGACCATTGAAGCATAGCACCACAGGGAGGGATTTATGCCTCCGGATGACTGCAGGCAGGCCTGCATAATATCCAGCCTTCCAATAAAAGCTGGTAGAGCAGAGTGTTCCCTGACTCCTCCAAGGAAAGGAGACTCCCTTTCGCAGTCTGCTAAGTAACAGGTGCCTTCCCAGACACCGGCATTACCACTTGACCAAGGAGCCCTCAAGTGACCCTCATGTGGGCATGACAGAAGGCTCACCTCTTGCCTTCTAGGTCACTTCTCACAATGTCCCTTCAGCACCTGACCCTATACCCACCGGTTATTCCTAGATTATATTAATAATGCTACAAAGAGTAATGTTAAAAGCTAATGATTAATAATGCTTATAATAATGATTGATAATTGTCCATGATCATCTCTGTATCTAATTTGTATTATGGCTATTCTCATTCTAACTATTTTCCTTATTATACTGAAACAGTTTGTGCTTTCAGTCTCTTGCCTCAGCACCTAGGTGATCCTCCACCCACAAGACCAATAAAATTGGTAAACCTCTAGCTAAACTGATCAGTCAAAAGAAAGAGAGAGAGAACACAAATTACCAATATCAGGAATGAAAGAAGAGAAATCAGTAGAGATCAGTAGAGACATTAGAAGAAAAATAAGGAGTTCTGTTTCTGGTTACAACTGAGTACCTCCTATTGGACCAATCTTCCCATAGATAAAAACTAAAAACTCTGGACCAAGTACAAAAAATAACTACCTGAAGATACTGGAGAACACCCTAAGAAGGTAGATACCAGAGGGAAGTTGATGCTGGGAAGAAAGGAATGGGACCCAGGGAGTTTCCCATTGTCATGGGTTTTCTGCTTGAGGACAGGGCCCAGTTGTTACTCTCAATCTTACTGGCTTCAAAAACCAGAAGACAGAGTTTGGGATACATAGCACATCTGGAAAGGGGGGGAAAATCCAAGAAAGGAAATCCCCCAAAAAGGAAAGAAGTCAGAGAGAAGGAAAACCAAACTATTTGTATGTATGAACTGCCCACATTTCTGGCTGACACCTGAAACATACATGTGTCAAACGTTTTGAGCCATCTAAGACTCAAAAACTGAAGAGGCCAGGCACAGGGGCTCACTCCTATAAAGCTAGCACTTTGGTAGGCCAAGGCAGGAGGATTGCTTGGAACCAGGAGTTCAAGATCAGCTTAGGCAAGATAGCAGGACCTCATCTCTAAACAAACAAAATTGTTTTTTAATAGCCAAGTATGGTGGCACACGCCCGCAGTCCCAGCTACAGATGTGAGGCTGAGGTGAGAGGCTGCTTGAGCCCAGGACTTCGAGGTTATAGTGAGCTATGATTGCACCATTGCATTCCAGCTAGAGCAACAGAGTGAGATAAGGAAGGAAGGAGGGAGGGAGGGAGGGCAAATTAACAATATCAGGTATGAAAGAGGAGTTATTACAGATCCTGCAAGCATTAAAAGTTCTGAAGATGGTATGACCTTCACAGATGTCCTGAAATGAAGCAAAAGGTTAAACTTTAACAACCCCACATTGTATATCAGCCACTCCAGGAGGGAACCATGACCAAGGATGAAACAGTTCTTTTCCACTGAGGTAATTCCTGAAGGAAGCGCCTAAGCGGTGGGGTAATGAGCATTTCATTCCTAGGCTATGCACCACAGCAACCACCATCCACCTATGAGAGGAAGGGAGGAAAATATTTGGAGACAGTCTGATTAGATCTAAGATGTATCAGTAGCCCAACAAAAGAACAAGAAAAAAATTAATTAGGCAAAGCATCGTGGAAGATGTCCTTAAAAAGTAGGATTTAGGCAATGGAAAAGAAGAGCATTTCCACCAAGGAAATACTGAGACAAAGCACAGAGTTACAAAAAGTTGGAGCTAATTTCTAAAATTCTTGAAACTTTATGTAGATTTCCAAATATCTTGTTTTTTTAAAAAAAATTTATTTTGAAATAATTATAGATTCACAGGAAATTTAGGAGAAAAAATGCAAAGAGCAGTCCTGTGTACCCTTCACCCAGTATTCTGCAGTAGTAACATCTTACATAGCTATACAACAACAGTGTTGAAACCAGTGACAGCAGTGACTGCTGCCATCATGGCTACTGCAGCCGGGAAGCGTGGCTGGGGCTGCACATGCCATGGAGCCAGTGGGAGCCCTGCCCCTTCTGAGTTGGGACAGCTCCCAAACCACAGCTGCAGACCCAGGCCTCCTGCTCTAAGGAGCAGGCAGGAACCCTGCCCTCCTGGGCAGGGCTACAGCCACCCAAACTGCAGCTGTGGATCCAAGTCTCCCTGTGCTCTTAGGGGAGCCAGGAACAGGCAGAATCTGCCCTCCCAGGTGCAGCTGCAGCTGCCCATGCCCACGGCTGCAGACGTGGGCCTCCTGGCTCCAGGAAGCAGGCAGGAGGTGGGGATAAGCAGGAGCCCTGCCCCTTCTGATTTGGCAGGGTGGGAGCTCCCAGGTGCAGCTGTAGCCGCCCCCTTTCCTCCCCCTCCCCAACATCCCTGCAGGCTCAGGGGTGTCTTCTCCTGCTGCCTGGCCTCTCTCCACTCCCAGCACCTGCTCTGATCTCTGACTGGGGATTGGGGCCGAGCCCTAGGGCCATGAATGGCAGCAGGAGGCAGATTAATTCCTGGGCAGAAAAGGGTAGGTCCCCAGTAAGGCCCCATCTTCAGGCCAGGGAGGGCCTGAAGACTGGGGACCAGGCTGCCAGTCCCACCACCGGAGTGGGGACTCCTGGTGCCTCTTTTGGGTGCCCATGGCTGCCCATGGACCAATCAGCAGGCCCTTCCTCCCCTCTGAGGTCCATAAAGCCTTGGGCTTAGCCAGAGCAGGGCAGAGGATGGCCAGAGGAGGAAGAGGACAGAGAGAGGATGGGAGGACCAGCTGCAGAGAGGAGTACCCTCTCCACTGAGAGCTGCAGAGACAACCTGCTGGCAGAGAGGAGCTACCCTCTCTGGAAGAGCTTCAGAGACCTGCTGAGACATCCAAATGACTTGCCTACGGAGCTACCCTCTCCAGGGCCTCCTCTCTGCTGAGAGCCGAACACTCAATGAGAAGACCTGCCTACAGAGAGTAGCTACCCACTCCTCTGAACTAGTCTAACACTAAATAAAACTCTTCTTCTTCACCCTTCACTCGCCTGCATACCTCATTCTTCCTGGACGCAGGACAAGAACTCAGGCAAAGGCGCCTCGGCCACAAAGGTTTCTGACCAGAAAAGTTGACACTCCAGAGATCCTGTAACACCAGGAAGTTGACATTGGTACGATCCACAAAATTTATTCAGATTTCACCAGTTTTATATGCACATTTGTGTGTGTGTGTGTGTGTGCGTGTGTGTGGTTCTATGCAATTTTATCACATTTCTATTCATCTAACCATCAGCCCAGTTAAGATTCCAAACAATTTCATCACAAGGATCCCTGCTACTTCCCTTTCATAGCCACAGTCAATTCCTGTCTTTCCTGCCAGACCCTCTCTGTAAGCTCTAGCAACCACTAATCTGTTCTCCATCTCTATAACTTTATGGCAAGTATGCTGTCTTTTCAGTTACAATATAGCTTTCACTACAGCCAGTGTTACTTTGTGAGAACCTTGGTACATCTTCACCTTGGATTTTTAAAGCTTCTAATAAATTCCTTCATTTAGTAGTCAGATTATCCAAGACACTTTATACCAAGGTTATTGCAAACCTACTGTCATTAAATTTCTATTCTCCAGTTCTTCCTCTTACTCTGAAAGATGATTTTTTCCAGTACTTTACAAAACAACTATGACCAGCAGGTGTGAGTGATTTTACCTATTTTTTTTTTTTTTTTTTTTTTTTGGGACAGATTCTCACTTTCTCACCCAGGCTGGAGTGCAGTGGCAAGATCTTGGCTCACTGAAATCACCTTCTGAGTTCAAGCAATTCTCCTGCCTCAGCCTCCTAAGTAGCTGGGATTACAGGTGCCCACGACCACGACAGACTAATTTTTGTATTTTTAGTATAGACAGGGTTTTCCCATGTTGTCCTGGCTGGTCTCGAACTCCTGACCTCAGGTGATCCAACCACCTCAGCCTCCCAAAGTGCTGAGACTACAGGCATGAGCCACTGCACAAGACTGGGTAATTTATAAGAAAATGGCTCACAGTTCTGCAGGCTATACAGGAAGCATAGTGCATCTGCTTCTGGGGAGGCTTCAGGGAGCTTTCAATCATGGCAGAAGGCAAAGGAGGAAGCTAGAGTCTTACACAGCAGGAGCAGGAGCAAGAGAGAGAGTTGGAGGGAGGTGCTACACCCTTTTAAACTACCAGATCTCTTGAGAACTCACTATCACAAGGACAGCACCAAGAGAATGGTGCTAAACCATTCATGAGGAATCCACCCCCATGATCCAATCACCTCCCACCATACTCACATCCAATATTGAGGATTACAATTCACCATGAGATGACAAACTATACCACCATTCTACTGGACACAAAGTGGTATTTCATTGTGTTTTATATTTGCATTTCCTTGATAAGTACTGGTGTTGAGCATCTTTTCAAGTGCTTATATATATCTCCTTTGGAGAAATGCCTGTCTAGATCCTTTACCCCTTTTTAAATTGGTTTCTTGGTCTTTTTTAAAAAAATGAGTTGCAATACTTCTTTGTATATTCTAGATACAAGTCCCTTATCAGATACATAATTTGCAAAAAAAAAAAAAATTTATGTTATTCTATGAGTTGTCTTTTTACTTTCTTGATGGTGTTCTTTGAAGCACAAAAGATTACCAAAATTGATCACATTCTTTGTTATAAGAAAACTTATTTCCATAAAAGAAATAAAGAATATTATTAAGAAACTACTCCCCAAAAGCACCAGGCCCAGATAGTTTCATAGAGAAATTCCACTGAACTTTCAAAGACCAAATAGTTCCAATGTTTCCTACATTATTCTAGAACATTGAAAAGGAAGAAAAACTTAACTCCTTTCATAAAGCAAGTGTAACACTGATACCAAACCAGATAAAGTCAGTGCTAAGGAAGAAAACTACAGGTCAATGTCATGAATATTGATGCAGAAACATAAATATTAGCAAACGGAATCTAACAACACATTAAGAAAACAAGACACCATGAATAAATGGATTTATTCCAGGATGCAACATTGGTCCAATATCAGGAAAAATTCACATGGTTCTTTCCATAAATGATGAAAAAGCCTTTGATAAATTTTCATACCTTTTCGTGATTTAAACAAAGAAACTTCTTAAGAAAAAAGGAATTGAAAGAGACTTTCCTAATATGACAACATTTACACACATACGTACATATACACACACATTTTAGTTTTAAAGTCAATATCTTACTTAATGGGAAACACTACAAGTATTTCCACCAGGATCAGAAACAAAGTAACTATTTTCACCACTATGTGACATTGTAGAGAGAAATCCAATCGTCAGAAGAGTAACATATAAGTAACACTATTTTTTTTTTTTTTTTTTTAAGGCAGGCTCTCACTGTCACCCAGGCTGGAGTGCAATGGTGCAATCTCGGCTCACTGCAACCTCTGCCTCCCAGGTTCAAGCAATTCTCGTGCCTCAGCCTCCCAAATAGCTGGAACTATAGGCGCACGCCACCATGACCAACTAATTTTTGTATTTTTCGGTAGAGATGGGGTTTCACCATGTTGGCCAGGCTGGTCTGGAACTCCTGACCCCAAGTGATCTGCCAGTCTCAGCCTCCCAAAGTGCTGGGATTACAGGTGTGAGCCACTGTGCCCAACCATAACTATTTTTGTTTGCAGATGATATGATAGTAAAACCTGAAAACCCTCAGATAAACAATAATAAAAATAACTCAAGTAGTGACATGATTTATTAAAAATGCAGGCCATAAAGTTAATATATGATGATCACATATATGCCTTCATAGACACAGACATTAAACAGAGGACAAAAAGGTAGAGAAAACCCTATTTATGATAGCAACAAAAAAGATTAAATACTTGGATTGAATTTATCAAGAAATATGCAAAACCTACCTGAGAAATATTTCAAAACACCCGTGAAAGATACATATACAGACTAGAACACCACCATTAAAAAAAAAAAAAAAAAAAACAAAAAAAAAAAACCTTGGCCGGGCTCCCTGGCTCACGCCTGTAATCCCAGCACTTTGGGAGGCGAAGGCGGGCGGATCACGAGGTCAGGAGATCGAAACCACGGTGAAACCCCGTCTCTACTAAAAATACAAAAAATTAGCCAGCGGGCACCTGTAGTCCCAGCTACTCGGGAGGGTGAGGCAGGAGAATGGCTGGAACCCAGGAGGCGGAGCTTGCTGTGAGCCGAGATCACGCTACTGCACTCCAGCCTGGGGCGACAGAGCGAGACTCCATCTCAAAAAAAAAAAAACCTCAACATTATAAAGATGACAGTTCTCCCTAAGTTAATTTATAAATTCAATGCAATCTAAAAGAAATTACCAACAAGCTATTTTAGAGCATTAGACAAGTCAATACTTAAGTTTATATAGAAAAGTTTATATGGAAAAGCAGAGATTCCAGAGTTGCCAGGAAAACAATGAAAAAGAAAAACTGTGAGGGTAGCCTTATTAGACATTAAAACATACTATAAAGCTGCTATAATTAAAACAATGACACAGACATATGAATAGATAAGTAGATAAGTGGAATATTATAGAAAGCCTAGAAATAGACCCAAGTACTGTACATACGGAAATTTAGATAGAAGCCATATCTCAAATCACTGAGGTAGACATTTTAGTAAATGATGCCAAGAAAACTAGGTAGCCACTTGGAAAAATGATAAAATCATATTCATACTTCACACCATAAACAAGAAGAAACTCCAAATGGATTAAGAATCTATATGTAAAAAATAAAACTATACAAGTAAGAGGGGGAAAAAAGACCATGGGTGAATTCCTATTACACTTTGGAGTAGGAAAATGTTTTCAAAACTATGATTTCAAATCTAGAAGCATTAAAAGATTGATAAATTTGGCCAGGCTCAGTGGCTCATGCCTGTAATCCCAGCACTTTGGGAGGCTAAGGTAGGCAGATCATGAGGTCAGGAGTTGGAGACCAGCCTGGCCAACATGGTGAAACCCCATCTCTACTAAAAATACAAAAAGTTAGCCGGACATGGTGCCAGGCACCTGTAATCCCAGCTACTCGGAAGGCTGAGGCAGGAGAATCGCTTGAACCTGGGAAGCAGAGGTTGTAGTGAGCTGAGACCATGCCACTGCACTCCAGCCTAGGCAACGGAGCAAGACTCCATCTCAAAAACAAAACAAAAAAAAAAAATTTGATAAATTTGACAGAAAATTAAATTTTAAAATTTTGCATGACAAAAGTACCATAAACAAAATCTGAAGACAACTTAGAAAATGTAAGAAAATATTCAATTTGCAATATATCTTCTGGCTGGGTACACAATATATTATGCGGCTGGGTACAATACATCATGGGGGTGCAGCCACATGATGTATTGTGGGGCACTTTGGGAGGTTCAGGAGGGAGGATCATTTAAGGCCGGGAGTCCAAGATCAGCCTAGGCAACATAGTGTGACCCCTTCTGTATAAAAAAGAGAATTAAAAATTATCCAGGCATGGTGACATGCACCTGTAGTCCCAAGGAGGCCAAGGCAGGAGGATCACTTCAATCCAGGAATTCGAGGCTGCAGTAAGCTCTGATCACATCACTGCACTCCAGCCTGGGTGACAAAGTAAGGCGCTGTCTCCAAAAATAAAAATAAATATATCATGTAAAAATGACTAATATCCCTATTTTATAAAGAAATCTTGTCAGTTGAGAGACAAAGAAACAAAAATCCAATACAAACTTGGAAAAAGACATGAACTGACAATTCACAATATAAAGGTCATGAAAAATAGGAAAAAGGTGTAAACTCATTCACTATAGAAAAATACAGCTGACATAATACTTTACCCTTAGGCAAAAATGTTAAAGCATGACAATACATCTATTGGTGAGGCTGTAGGGAAATAAACCTCATTGCTGGTGGATTTTCAAATTTGTGCAACTCTTCTGAAAGGGTATTTTGGCCATGTCTAACAAAGCTAATAGGTACTTTTTGACACAGCCATTCTACTTCTGGGAATCTACTGTGAATATATAACTTTAAGCAATATGAAAATGTACATCCATGAGCATTGTTTTTAATGCATAGCATTGGAAATAACCTAAATTCCCATTTTATAGGAAATAGGGGAAGAACAGAGAAAAGGAAACAGAGATGGAAAGTAATCCTCTGAAAATACCAAGTTTTATGGTTATATTTTGGAACCAAATATATGTTATATATAATTTAAAACAGAAATTTAAATTAAAATTACATTTAAATGTCAAACTCTAAAAACAAAGGAAAAATGAAACAAATGAGACTAATTCTACATGAAGTTAGGACCAGGTGCAGTGGCTAACGCCTGTAATCCCAGCACCTGGGGAAGCCAAGGTAAGCGGACTGCTGGAGCTCAGGAGCTCGAGACCAGCCTGGGCAACATGGCGAAACCCTGTCTCTACTAAAAATACAAAAATTAGCCCAGCGTGGTGGTGTGCACCTGTAGTCCCAGCTACTCAGAAGGCTGAGGCAGGAGGATTACTGGAATCTGGGAGGCGGAGGTTACCGTGAGCCAAGATCATGCCACTGCACTCCTGCCTGGGTTACAGAGTGAGACTTTGTCTCAAAAAAAAAAAAAAAAAAAAAAAAAAGGTAGTGGTATAAATACTTGGAGAAAGATTATCATGGCTTTATGGGTTTTTTCCTTTTCTTTTTTTTCTTTTGAGATAGAGTCTCACTCTGTCACCCAGGCTGGAGTGCAATGGTTCGAGCTCGACTCACTGCAACTTCCGCCTCCCAGGTTCAAGGAATTCTCCTGCCTCAGCCTCTCGAGTAGCTGGTACTATAGGCGCTCACCACCATGCCTGGCTAATTTTTTTTTTTTTTTTTTTGTATTTTAGTAGAGACAGGGTTTCACCATGTTGCCCAGGCTGGTCTCAAACTCCTGAGCTCAGGCAATCTGCCCACCTTGGCCTCCCAAAATGCTAGGATTACAGGTGTGAGCCACCACGTCCAGCCTTTTTTTTTTTTTTTTTTTTTTTTGAGACACAGTCTCACTCTGTCACCCAGGCTGGGAATGGGGTGGCTCAATTTCGCCTCACTGCAACCTCCACCTCCCAGGTTCAAGCGATTCTCATGCCTCAGCTTCCCAAGTAGCTGGGATTACAGGCCAAGTGCCACCACGCCCGGCTAATTTTTTATTTTTAGTAGAGACAGGGTTTCACCATGTTGACCGGGCTGGTCTCGAACTCCTGACCTCAAGTGATCCACCTGCCTCGGCATCCCAAAGTGCTGGGATTGCAGGTGGCGTGAGCTACTGCGCCCGGCCATGATTATCATGACTTTAAAGCACTATATTTTAACTATACATCTCATGACAAAAATATCTGCAAATAAATTATAAATTGAATTCAGTACATTTCTATTTGGAGTAATATTATTTTGATGTTATTATAATAGTTCATATATTTAATGTATATGTGTGTATTAGGATAAAAGACAAAAAATAATTATAGAAGTGTTGCTGGGAGCCAATATTTCCACAACAAGAAAATGAGATGCAAATACAAAATCAAAGAATAAAAACCTAGTAGTCTTTATTTTGAATTAAAAGTATTGGTAATAAGTATAGAATTAACTTATTTTTCTCTCCCAAAGAAATAAATATTTCCAGGCCAGGCATGATGGCTCATACCTGTAATCCCAGCACTTTGGGAGGTAGAGGTGGGAGGATTGCTTGAGCCCAGCAGTTGGAGATTATAGCGAGCTACGGCCACACCATTGCACTCTAGCTTGGACAACAGAATAAGACCCTGTCTCAAACAAACAAACAAACAAATAATATCCTAGCCCTGTTTACCAAAAAGTTCTACAAATAATGATAACCCATTAGCAATGAATATCCCTAGTGCTCGGATTGTGGTCTTTTTTGTTTTTTTGGTTTTTTTTTGAGACAGAGTCTCACTCTGTCGCCCAGGCTGGAGTGCAAGGGCTCAATCTCGGCTCACTGCAAGCTCCGCCTCCCGGGTTCATACCATTCTCCTGCCTCAGCCTCCCGAGTAGCTGGGACTACAGGCGCTCGTGACCACGCTCGGCTACATTTTTGTATTTTTAATAGAGATGGGGTTTCACTGTGTTAGCCAGTATGGTCTTGATCTCCTGACCTCGTGATCTGCCCACCTTGGCCTTCCCAAGTGCTGGGATTACAGGTGTGAGCCACCGTGCCTGGCTCAAACTGTGGTCTTTAATACCATTCCTCTCCAAGAGAAACCAGGGCTCCTTGAAGAAATTATCATCTCCAGATATGGAATTGGAAATACGAAAAATGAGCCTGAAATATCTTGTTATATCTGAAAGCAGGAAAGCTATCAAAGACTACTGGAATCACGTGAAAAGAATGCAGACATCAACTGGACCTGGCCAAATATGAGGCAAATTTGAGAATCAAAATAAATAATGACTATTTTGAATCAAAATTCATTAAATCTATATGAAAACCTATGAGTTCATAGTGATAATTACAGAAAACACATTTCCTGATTCTTTTTGGTGGTTGTTAGAACACCAACGCAGTGTTCTGAATATAGGTAAATAAGGAAAAACAAGTAAGCATTCACCTGCATTTTCTGTATATATTATATTTCAGGGTAACCAAATAACTGATGAGGGAAAATTCTTCTGAATAGAAGAATTCCAACTAATAAACAAAAGGAGAAAAACAGATTTATTTCATTTTATTCTATTTTTTTGAAGCAGTCTCACTCTGTTGCCCAGGCTCGCGTACAGTGGCACCATCTTGGCTCACTCTAACCTCTACTGTCAGGGTTCAAGTGATTCTCCTGCTTCAGTCTCCTGACTAGCTGGGATTCCAGGTGCGTGCCACCACACCTGGCTAATTTTGTGTTTTTAGTAGAGACGGGGTTCCACCGTGTTGGCCAGGCTGGTCTCCAACTCCTGACCTCAAGTGATCAGCCCACCTTGGCCTTCCAATGTGCTGGGAGTACAGGTGTGAGCCACTGTGCCAAGCCCAAGAATGACAGATTTAGAAGATCACCCGGAACAAAATAGGCAGTTGGGCATATAGGTTTGAACTTCAGAGAGCAATCTAGCCTGAAGGTACACATTCAGAAATCATTAGAATATGATGCATAATGAAAGCCTGGGGAATTTGTGGGAATCCAGGAGGGGACTGAATGAGAACCAAGGGTGCAACTGGCCATATTGTCAACATGAAGGGCTAGGCAGAGGAAGAATAACTAATGAAAGTGGCTAAGCTGAATTAGTCAGAGATGTATGAGGAAGAAACATGGCAGGATAGCTTAGTGCTGCAGAACACAACAGGGGAGAGCTTCATGAAAGCAGGAAGGAAGGGGGCCGTGGGGAGAAGGGGCTGCAGAAGGGGGTCACCATGGCAGATGCAATGGAGAGGCTAAGTGGAGTGACACCTGGGAAGCCCATGCTGGCAGTAGGGATCTTCAGTTACGGTGGAGGACAGAGGTAGAAGCCAGACTTCAACACACTGAGAAACACTGAGCAAAGTCTGTTGGTAAAAGAAAAAAAAAACAGAAAGAGTGGCCTGAGAGCTATGTAGATTCCATGAGAATTTCTAGGAGTCCAGCCAGTTTATAACCTCACAGGGTCCTGTGAGGGCAGAGTCAGAGAATGAGAGAGAAGGACTGAGCTTTGTGGTCCAAAAAGTTAAGAAGAGGCTGGGTGCGGGGCTCATAGCTTGTAATCCCAGCACTTTGGGAGGCCAAGGCAGGTGGATCACCTGAGGTCAGGAGTTTGAGACAAGCCCGGCCAACATAGTGAAACCTTGTCTGTACTGAACATACAAAAATTAGCCGGGGGTGGTGGTGGGCGACTGTAATCCCAGCTATTTGGGAGGCTGAGGCAGGAGAATCACTTGAACCAAGAGGCAGAGGTTGTGGTGAGCAGAGATTGTGCCACCACACTCCAGCCTGGGTGACAGAGTGAGACTCTGTCTCAAAAAAAAAAAAAAAAAAAAAAGAAGATTCTGGCTTGATGGTATTTAAAAAAATAAAAATTATTAAGAGACAGCTGCTGAAACAATGATTCCCCAAAATACAGTGGTTTAAACAAAAGATATCTCTCTATAGAAGACCAGTTAACTCTCCCCTACCCCTCATACCTTGATAGTGTTGGGACCAGAAGCTTTTTATTATCTTTTTTACTTTTTTGAGACAGGGTCTCACTCTGTTGCCCAGGCTGGAATGCAGTGGAACAATCTCAGCTCACTGTAACCTCAACCTCCCAGGCTCAAGTGATCCTCTGGCCTCAGTCTCCCAAGTAGCTGGAACTAGAGGCATGCACCACCACACCCAGCTAATGTTTGTATTTTTTTCGTAGAGACAGGGTTTCGCCATATTGCCCAGGCTGGTCTCCAACTCCTGGTCTCACATGATCGACCCACCTCAGCCTCCCAAATCGCCGGGATTACAGGCGTGAGCCACTGCACCTGGCCCCACTTTTTTTTATATTGTTGCCTTATTGTGTTCTAGATTTGGGGTCGGTCAACTGTAGCCTACAGAGAAAATTCAGCCACTCCCTGTTTTGGTAAATAAAGTTTTCCTAGAACACAGCCATGCCCATTGTTTACATATTGTCTGTGGTTGCTTTCCCCTACAACAGCAGAGTTAGCAGCTGTGACAGAGCCTGGGTGTCCCATAAAGCTGAAAATATTTACCATCTGGCCCTTTATAGAAGACATGTGCCATTCCCTATTCTAGGGTATCGCCCTCTTCCACAAAGGCTAGAGAGCATGCCACCATGTCCACTGGATCTACATTCCAGCCAAAATGGAAGGAAATGTGAGCAGTTGAGGGAACACTCTTGTCTTTTAAGGGAATGCCTTGGAAATTGGACAAGTCACGTCAGTTTGCATACTTTCAATTAGAACTTAATCTAATAACCATATTTTGCTGCAAAGGAGGCTGTGTAACATGGTCTATTCTGGGCAGCCTGTGTCCAGCCAACATTTGGGGAACCAAAAGCAGGAGAATAGATATTGGGGTTGATTCCTTGTTTTTACCGCAGTATTGTATTGAACAGCCAACTTTACTGGGTGGACAACAACTACACTACAAACACTTAAAGAAGTGGACAAAGTCAAGTTTTCCAATGCAAACAATAGGACATGGCTAAGTTTCCATATGTGGCTTAGACAAAAATTAAAATTTAAGTTCGAAAAGACAAAAAAAAAAAACCAAGGATAAGCATTAAATGTATAGATTCACAAAGAAGTTGATACTTTACCACATCTTGATGTCCTGAAACTAAGAGGCAACTTTGAAACTTGAAGGAGGCACTGAACTGAACTGGAGTGGTGGGTGGGAGGGATGGGCTGATAATGGCCCTAATAGCCAAGGACATTGCCAGGCAGTTGGAAGAGCAGGACTGGAGGCGGGGAGATTCACCACATTCTGGCCTGGCAGATGAGCTGGGTTCACAGCTGAGTATTTAAAGCCAAAGGGGGCCGGGTATAGTGGCTCACGTCTGTAATCCTAGCACTTTGGGAGTCCAAGGCAGGCAGATCACCCGAGGTCAGGAGTTTGAAACCAGCCTGGCCAATGTGGTGAAACCTCACCTCTACTAAAAATACAAAAATTAGCCCGGTGTGGTGGCAGGTGCCTGTAACCCCAGCTACTCGGGAGGCTGAGGCAGGAGAATTGCTTGAACCTGGGAGGCAGAGGTTGCAGTGAGCCGAGATCATGCCACTGCACTCCAGCCTGGGCAACAGAGCAAAACTCCATCTCAAATAAAATAAAATAAAATAAAATAAAACAAAACAAAATAAAATAAAATAAAACCAAAGGGAATAGCAGAGTTGGGGGAATGCCAGGAACATCTCTCCTAACAAAGACAGTGCTCTCACTAAAGGCAAAAGGGAAGCTGGAGTTAAGGGTTTGGGGTGGAAGACACTGCAGGGAGTCAGCTAATGCTGATTTCTTACTAGACATCACCCTCAGAGCTAGTGTATGAACAGTCAGTGTTTTTAGCTACCCAGAATCCACTTCCCTTGCTCTCAATACCGTTCCAGTTTCTCTGGAGAGAACTCCCTCGCCCCACCCAGTGCACATGCTTTGTGTGGAGACATGCTCCCTCCAAATCAAATCATGCTTTCCTCTAGGACACTGATTAACCTGGAGGTAGTTATGTAGCCTAATCAGAATGAAGGTGTATTAGTCTGTTCTCCTGCACTGCTATAAAGAAATACCTGAGACTGGATAATTTATAAAGAACAGAGGTTTAATTGGCTCATGGTTCCACAGGCTGTACAGGAAGCATGATGCTGGTGTTATGGGATCTTTGGGGTGTCAATTTCCTGGCCAGAAACCTCTGTGGCCGATGGCACCTTTGCCCAAGTTCTTGTCCTACATCCAGGAAGAATGAGATATGCAGATAAGTGAAGGGTAAACAAGATGAAGACGAGCTTTATTAACTGTTAGAACAGCTCAGAGGAGACGGGCAGGGGACAGCTCCTCTCTGTAGGGAGGTCATCCCATGGAGCATTCAGTTCTCAGCAGAGAGGGGGCCCTGGAGAGGGTCACTCCTCTCTGCAGCTGGTAGTCCTGACATACCTGCAGGTCCCTGGAGCTCTCAGCAGAGAGGGTGGCTCCTCTCTGCAGCTGGTCGTCCTGTCCTTTCACCTCTCTCTGTACTCCCCACCCTCTGCCCTCCTCTGGCTGAACCCAGGGCTTTTATGGGCCTCAGAGGGGAGGACGTGCATGCTGATTGGTCCATGGGTGGACATGGGCGGCCGGAAGAGGCACCGAGTCCCCACTCCAGTCTGCAGGACTGGCAGCCCAGCCACCAGGCTTCAGACCCTCCCTGGCCTGAAGGAGGGGCCTTACCAGGGACCTGCCCCCTTCCACCCAGGAATCTGTCTGCCTCCCACTGCCATTCATGGCCCTGGGGCTCAGCCCCACCCCCTCTCCAAGATCAGAGCAGGCCCCGGAGAGGAGAGAGGCCAGGCAGCAGAAGCAGACACCCCCAGCCTGCAGGGAGGCTGGGGGGGCTCTTTCTAGACTTAAACTTAAGGTTTAAGTGCGGGATGCACGGTGCAGAGATGCCTGGGTCCTGCGCCTGGGAGGGAGTCCGCAGCTGTACCCCAGGAGCTCTTGCTCCACCAACTCGGAAGGGTTGGGGGTCCCGTTTGTCCCGGCTCCTGCCTGCTCCCTGGAGTGGAAGGCCCAAGTCTGCAATTGTGATCGGGAGGCTGCATCTGCACCCGAGAGGGCAGATCCTACCTGCTCACGGTCCCCACCAAGAGCACAGGGAGGCTTGGATCCACAGCCGAGGTTTGGGCGGCTGCAGCCCCACCCAGGAGGGAATGGCTCCAGCCTGCTCGGTAGAGCTGGAGGCCTGGGTCTGCAGCTGCAGTTTGAGCAGCTGCAGCGGGACCCAGGGAGCTTCCTTCGCAACTCAGAAGGGGCGAGGCTCCCACCAGCCCAATGGAGTGTGCAGCCTCTGCTGCAGCTGGCGTGATGGCAGCAGACGCCGCCACTGACATCTGCTTGGCTTCTGGGAAGGCCTCATGAAACTTATAATCATGGAGGAAGGATTAACAGACTCATCTTACATCACCAGAGCAGGAGCAAGAGAGGGGGGGTGGGGGAGGTGACACACACTTTTAAACGACCTGATCTCATTACCAGCACCAAGAGGAAAATCTGCCCCCATGATCCAATCGCCTCCTACCAGGCCCCACCTCCAACACTGGGGATTACAATTCGACATGATATTTGGGCGGGAACACAGATCCAAACCATATCAGAAGGGAACGCAAGAAAATATTTTACAGGGCTCCAAGAGGGGCTTCAGCAGGCACTCTTCGCCACTGAATTTGAACTTAGGAAGATATGGGGGAAAAAAATGCCTGCTATGCTCACCTTGCCAGAGAGATTGTGTCCAAGGATTGAGCCAACAAGGAGTAGTTGACAGATGTACACAGAGAAAGCAGATTCTGGGACGTCACTTGCAGGACTTAGACTAGCTGTGTCTGGAGCCAGTGCTCCCTTAGAATTTCATTATTGTCACAAATCAATTTATTCCCTTTTTGTTTAAGCCATGGTAGATTGAGTTTTCTCCGACTTTAAGTGGAAAAACCTCTAATACTACTAGACCCTTGAAGTTCATTGTGTCACTTAATTTCACAACACTTGTGGGTCATAGGTATTATTCCCATTTTATACAAATGAGGAAATTGAAACTTAGAAAAATTTAGTACCGTGCATAATATGCACAGCTCCTTGAACGAACTTTCAAACTCATGTCTAGATCTGAAACCCCCAAAACAACACCATAGAGGCCCTCTTACTCATTTAGTCTACACATAGATGATCAGCTAACCACAAAAGTCAAAATGAAGAATTACTTAAAAATTCTTACACGGGCCGGGCGTGGTGGCTCACACCTGTAATCCTAGCACTTTAGGAGGCCGAGGTGGGTGGATTGCCTGAGCTCAGGAGTTCGAGACCAGCCTGGGCAACACGTGAAACCCCATCTCTACTAAAATACAAAAAAAAAAAAAAAAAAAAAAAGCTGGGTGTGGCGGCGTTCGCCTGTAGTCCCAGCTACTCAGGAGGCTGAGGCAAGAGAATTGCTTGAACCTGGGAGGCAGAGGTTGCAGTGAGCCGAAGTCATGCCATTTCACTCCAGCCTGGGCAACAGAGTGAGAATCTGTCTCAAAATAAAAAAATTATACACACACTGAGCGCAGTGACTCATGCCTGTAATCCCTGCACCCTGGGAGGCTGAGGCAAGAAGACCGCTTGAGCCCAGGAGTTCAAGACCAACCTGGGCAACACAGTGAGACCCTGTCTCTATTTTTTTTATTAAAATAAAATTTTAAAAATGACACACACATACCTCACATAATTTAAACTAAAACACATAAATATAGATTTGATTGTCAATCTTTTCCATAGATTCAAAGCATTTATTTGAATATGTAACTGATGATTAGAGGTTGGCGTGTGTGTGTGTGTGGGCAGGTGGGTGGGTGAGAGGTTCTCACTCTGTCACCCAGGCTGGAGTGGAGTGGCATGATCACAGCTCACTGCAGCCTCAACCTCCCAGGCTCAAACTATCCTCCCATCTCAGCCTCCCAAATAGCTGGGACTACAGACATGCACCACCACACCTGGCTAATTTTTGTATTTTTTGTAGAGACAAGGTCTTGCTATGTTGCCCAAGCTGGTCTTGAACTCCTGGACTCAAGGAATCCATCTGTCTCGGCCTCCCACTAAGTGCTGGGATTACAGGCATGAGCCACGGCACCTGGCCTAGAATTTCATATCATCGTTTCTGCATGACCCACAACAGGCATCATCAAAGATTTCTAATATTTATTTAAAGGAGAACTTTAAAATATTTTCAGAGTACTTTGAGTGCAGAACCTTATATTTTTTCCTTCCAGCATTTTACAGTTGCTTTCCCACTTCTAATCCAATAGCAGTTTTTTAAATGATCCTCTTCTATTAAGTCTTTCCAAAGCATTCAACTTAATTTTCTTAGGAACAACTTCTTTTTAAATTAATTCATGAGCTTATATATTTACCTAAATCACATAATTACAATAAAAAACATAACTGGCATTGGCATACATAGGCTGCATTAGTTTGTAGGGCCACCCAACAAAGTTCCACAAACTAGGTGGCTTAAAGCAACACAAATGTATTGTCTCAGCTCTGGACGCCGGAAGTCTGAAATCAAGGTGTCAGCAGGGTTGCACTTCATCTGCAACCTGGAGGGGAAGGCTCTTTCGCTACTTCTCCTTGTCTTTAAGTCGTTTGCTGGCAGTCTTTGGCACTCCTTGACTTGTAGATGCATCAGTCCATTTCTCTGTCTTCATGTGGCCATTTTCTTTGTATGGGTGTCTGTGACGGTTAATATTGTCAACTTGATTAGATTGAAAGATGCAAAGTACTGTTCCTGAGTATGTCTGTAAGCATGTTGCCAAAGGAGATTAACATTTGAGTCAGTGGACTGGAAAAGGGAGACCCTCCCTCAATCTGGGTGAGCACAATCTAATCACCCACCTCTAGAGCCAGAATGAAAGCAGGCAGAGGAACATGGAAAGACTAGACTGGCTTAGCCTCCCAGACTACATCTTTCTCCTGTGCTGGATGCTTCCTGACCTGGAACACTGGACTCCAGGTTCTTCAACTTGGGACTCTGACTGGTTTCCTTGCTCCTCAGCTTGCAGATAGTACATATTGTGGGAACTTGTAATCATGTAAGTCAATACTCCTTAATAAACTCCTATATATATCCTATTAGGTCTGTTCCTCTAGAGAATCCTGCATCTGTGCATCCAACTTTCCTCTTCTCATAAGAACATCAGTCATACTAGATAGGACTCCCCTAATAACCTCATTTTAACTTGATTACCTCTGTAACAACCCTATCTCCACAAACAGTCACATTCTGAGGAACTAAATGTTAGGACTTCAATGTATCTTTTTTGGGGGGATGCAATTCCACTCAGAGTAGTCCATTCACTACCCTGACTCTTGGTAAGTCTACCACCCGGGTGGTGGGGAAAAAAGTGGGTGTGCCATCCTAGAGCTGTGGGTAATTGGCATGAGTTAGCACATTTTGCAGAAGAAAAATAAAATACTGGTCAATAAAAGGAGTCAATAAAAAAATCCCACTGCAGATTACAGAGGAAGTCAATAGGGGTAGAGAGGTACATGATGAAACAAATAGTTGAATCATTTTTATGGTAAACATTTTAAATAGCATTTTAGATCACTGCTTCCTTTTTCAAAAACAAGGAAGATTTTCCTGGTTTCCTGGGCACTCTCCTCTGAGGAAGGAAGAGTTCCTTCAATTTTTTTTTTTTTTTTTGGAAACAGTTTCACTCTTTTTGCCCAGGCTGGAGTGTAATGGTGCGATCTCGGTTCACTGCAACCTCCGCCTCCCGGGTTCAAGCAATTCTTCTGCCTCAGCCTTCTGAGTAGCTGGGATTACAGGCATGCACCATCATGCCTGGCTAATTTTGTATTTTTAGTAGAGATGGGGTTTCTCCATGTTGGTCAGGCTGGTCTCAAACTCCCAACCTCAGGTGATCTGCCCACCTCAGCCTCCCAAAGTGCTGGGATTACAGGTGTGAGCCACCGCACCAGGCCGTTCCTTCAAATCTTAAAGGGGATCCAGATGCATCTCTGTCGAGGGTATATGGGTTTTGTTTTGTTTTTTCCTGCTATAATGAAAAATACGGGAATCCTTCCCTCGCTGTGTGCTCCTCACATTCAAAATTTTAGAAGATACATATATTTTTCTGATGTTTTCAAACCTCTTTCACCTGTATTTATAAATAAGTTCACATTTACATTTATTCTCCTTTTTTTTTTTTTCCTAGATAATTATTTCTACCTGTACTTGCAGAACCTTACTCAGTGGCCCCCTCCCCTGGTGGCATCTCAGAGGACTTCATAAATAAGCTAATATATGCTGGATACTGCACTCTCCTGCTTCTGCCTGAGATGCTTTCAAAACTACAACATCTTGGTTGAGTGTGGTGGCTCACACCTGTAATCTCAGCACTTTGGGAGGCCAAGGCAGAGGATCTCTTGAGTGCATGAGTTCGAGATAACGTGGGCAGTATAGCAAGCCCTTGTCTCTACAAAAAAATTAAAAATCAGCTGGGCGTGGTGGCATGCGCCTATAATCCCAGCTACTCAGGAGGTTACACCGGGAGGCAGAGACTACAGTGAGCTGAGATGAGCCACTGCACTCCAGCCTGGGTGACAGGGTGAGACCCCATCTCAGAAAAAAAAAAAAAAAGTTGAAGACAGCTGGCTTGCCCCTTGCACCATGTAAGATGCAGTGAGAAAGTACCATCTTTGAAGCAGACTGAGCCCTCACCAGACACTGAATCTCCTGGCACCTTGATCTTAGATTTCCCAACCGCTAGAACTAAGAGCCATAAATTTCTGCTGTTTATAAACTACCCAGTTCAAGGTATTTTGTTATAGTAGCCCGAATAGACTACGACAATACATGATGTTATTGTTTGGACTGTAGTCTTCATCAACTCTTTGGAGATGACCATGCCAGACCTCTCTCCAGTGATTATCCCTGGGTGCATGTACCTTGACTTCCTCCTCACCTCTACATATCTGGCATTCACCCTCAGCTTCCTGCCCTTCCAAGAAGCCTTACTGGACGGGATCCAAGGGCACTGTCTCCTGCATGGCCATATCTGATCCATGGGAAACACAAAAACATCCAGGGACGCCTCTGCATGAGTGGGCTGACAGCCGACCACTGCCTGCCTTTTTCAGGTGGGCAGTAAGTGACCAGAGAGTCTCCATGTGCACCAACATACCTGACAAGCTCCCCAAATGGCTGGAAGCCTGTAGGCATGAAGTGAAGGAAATGGGCTGCCCGAAGCTTCCCTCAGTGGTGAGGAGGTAAACTCACAGCACAGCAAAAGCTCTGTCAGAGATTTCTCTTCTTCGTTTTTTCGTTTTTCTTTTCCTTTTTTTTTTTTTTTTTTTTTTGAGATGAAGTCTCACTCTGTTGCCCAGACTGGAGTGCAGGGACACGATCTCGGCTCACTGCAAGCTCCGCCTTCCGGGTTCAAGCCATTCTCCTGCCTCAGCCTCCCGAGTGGCTGGGACTACAGGTGCCCGCCACCACACCCGGCTAATTTTTTGTATTTTTAGTAGAGATGGGGTTTCTCCGTGTTAGCCAGGATGGTCTCAATCTCCTGAACTGGTGATCCTCCCGCCTCAGCCTCCCAAAGTGGTGGGATTACAGGCGTGAGTCACCACGCCTGGCCTTTTTTTTTTTTGATACCAAGTCTCGCTCTTGTTGCCCAGGCTGCAGTGCAATAGCACAATCTTGGCTCACTACAACCTCTGCCTCCCAGGTTCAAGTGATTCTCCTGCCTCAACCTCCTGAGTAGCTGGGATTACAGGCACGTGCCACCATGCCTGGCTAAATGCCTGGCTAAATTTTTTTTTTTTTTTTTTTTGTAGTTTTAGTAGAGATGGGGTTTCAACATATTGGCCAGGCTGGTCCTGAACTCCTGACCTCAGGTGATCTGCCCCCCTCGGCCTCCCAAAGTGCTGGGATTACAGGTGTGAGCCACAGTGCCTGCCCCTTTTTTTCTTTTTTAGAGATAGAGTCTGGTTCTGTCGCCCAGGCTGGAGTGAGATGGGGAGATCTCAGCTCACTGCAACCTCTGCCTCTCAATTTCAAGCGATTCTCCTGCATTAGCCTCCTGAGTAGCTAGAACAACACAGGTACGCCCCACTGTGCCCGGCTAATTTTTGTATTTCTAGTGGAGAGGGGGTTTCACCATGTTGCCCAGACTGATCTCAAACTCCTGACCTCAAGTGATCTGCCTGCCTCGGCCTCCCAAAGTGCTGGGATTACAGGCATGAGCCACCGCACCTGGCCTCTGTCAGAGATTTCTTCACCAAACCCCCCTTCCACTCTCCAATTCCTTCTTTTTATTTATTTATTTGATTTCTTTACTTTTATTATTTATTTATTTATTTTTATATGGAGTCTCACTCTGTCGCCCAGCCTATAGTGCAGCAGTGATAGCACTGATAGCACTACTTTTTGTGTTTTTAGTAGAGACAGGGTTTTGCCATGTTGCCCAGGCTGGCCTCAAGCAATCTGCCTGCCTAGGCCTCCTAAAGTGTTGTGATTACAGGTGGCTCCCCTCCGATTCCTTCTTATATCCTTAGAGATCTGTTCCTAGAATTTCACATCAGTGTATCTTGTTGTCCTAATCAAAATCTATATTTTCATATCTTGTTACACATAGGGGAAAAAGAGCCAAGAGAATGACACAGAAATGGAGCTGGAGCCTTAATACTCCTCCTAACTCTTAATCTGTTTGGATGGGGTTTCTGTCACTTGTGGCCTACAGCAGTCTTACTGTCCCCCCAACCTCCCACAGAGTTCTTCAGGTTGAAGAGGGTCACCACTTTGTAGAATGGGAAGCTCTTATTCAAAAAAGTAGAAACTGAATACAAAACTAGACTTTAGAAGGATAAGGTAAATAAATCAATGCATTCATAACACATCGTTACCAGAAAGTGAGGGGGTTAGAGGCCTCATCCTTAAATTCTGCTCTCAAGGACATGGAGGGCCCCTCTCACAGGTTTTCCCAAAGCTCCTCTGGGTGTACTGGTCTGACTCAGCAAGTGAACATCTGTGGTTTTGCCTAGCCAGCATCCCTTCTCCTAGCAGTAGCACTCAGCATGTCCTTTTGGGGAATCACTCTTTCCTCTTGTGGTTTATTTAAAGTGACAGCACAATCAGACCCCAGAGTTTGGCTTATGTCCTAGGCCTTGCCAGTGAAAATATGGTACCTCATTAGTGGCAGTTATTTTTCCGAGAAAGGACATATCATGGCCCAAGGGGCAGCAGCAGGTGGGTGGAAGAGACAGATAACGAACAATAAGCTAAATAAACAAATTCAGTCAGGAGCAAAATAAATGTCACTCAGGAGCAGGACAGGTAGCAATTTTGAATGGAGTGATTAGGGTAGTTCTCAATGAGGCAGCATTTGAGCAAAGATCAGGAAGAGTGAGAAGTAGTTCAGCATTCCAAACAGACACCAGCCCGTGCAAAGACCCTGCAGCAGAGCCCTGTCTGCTTTGCACAAGAAATAGCACAGAGGCCAGAATGACTGGAGCAGAGTGAGCCAGTGTGGAGGCCGTAGCATATGAGGTTGCAGGGGTAACAGAGAAGCAGATCAGGCAGGGCTTCTGCTTTTACCCAGAGTTTGGGAAATCACTGGGAAGGTTTTCGGCAGAGCAGGAATTTGATCTGGCTTTCTTTTTTTAAGGTCACTCTGGGTGCTGTATGAGGACAGGCTGCAGGAAGATCAGGGAAGAGACCACTGTCATGACCAGGTAAGAGATGATGGAGGCAGAGGTAAGAAGTGGTCAGGCTCTGGGTATGCTAGGGAGATCCAATCAACAGAATTTTTGGGCCCTGGAGGTGGGATGTGAGAGAAAGGTGAGTGCCAGATAACAGCAAGGTTTCTGGCCTTGACAGCTGGAAGATGGAGTTGCCATCGAGATGGTGATGCTATGGAGAAGAGATCAGGGGCACAGATTTGGATGTGTTGAGATTGAAATGTATTTCAGAGATCCAAGAGGAGGTATTAAGTAGGCACCTGCATAGAGGAGTATGGAGTTCAGGAGACAGGTCCCTCCTGGGGATAAAAATTCAAAGCTAAGCCTTCTCTCTCCGCACTCAACAAAACCTCACTTAAACAGGCTTGTCAGGTCATGGAATAAAGTAATAGAACTCTTGGTTGGGGAAAATGCCGGTCAACCTTACCCGTCAGAACGCTGCCTTTAAGATCAAAGAGATCTCTTTCCTTCAGCCTAATCCACCCGCTCCCTGGTTTCCCCTCAGCCCCACTAGGCTAGAAGCTCCTTGGCTTCTCCCACATCAGGATCCCCGACAAGCCCATTCCCAGGTGGATAAGAGCCCAGGCAGTTCCCTAGACCACGTTCACTTCCTAGCTACCCAAGAACAGGACATCGCAGACACGGGCCTCCTGGAACATTCCCCTCCGCTTCTCACATTTACAGGAAGGACTCAAGTAAGCCTCCGCGCCCGTTCAGTCGGCCCGGGGCCACCAATACCAAAGGGATTCAGTGGGTTCTACGTGGTGAGTGGGGGGCAGATAAGAGAGATGCGACACCCCCTCGACCCCCCAACGCCGGGGCCAGGCACACGGTGAGGGGCCCAGCCACTTCCATACGCCCTCCGGCCTGCGAGCACCTACCACCCACCCCTCGCCACCAAGCTGGGTGCAGAGAAGAGGTCAGGCGCACGGACGGTTCTTACGGCCCCAGGCGCCAGGCCCAGGGCACAGAGCCCGGGATCTCACGCGCGACCGCACCAGGCCGGGACCCTCCCTCCCCTTCCCGTCCACTCCCTTCCCCTCCGCCTCTCGTCCTCTCCCGGTCTCCGCCATCCCGCGTCTGGGCCCCCGCCCCCCAGCGGGGCAGCCAATCGGAGCTGGGATCCCGCCCCGGTCCGCAAAGCCAGTGGCGCCCGGAGGCTGCACGGAGAGCGGTGCCCGCGTCAGGTGAGGCGCGCGCGGGGAACGGGGGTCGCGCGCAGGGGAGCGGGGGTCGCGCGCGGCTTCCATAGAGCGCTCGGGCCTGAGCTTGAAGCCCCAGGCCCGCAGGAGGCCCAGGCCCGCGGCCGCCAGAGCCGGGACGCACCCTGGGCGCCGCCTGCCCCGCCCCGCCCCGCCCGGGCCCGGAGTGAGGACGCGGTCGGAGGCCCAGCAGCGCAGGTCCCGGCAAGGGGCTTTCTCAACTACACAAAAGACAGTCTAAAAAATTAAGTCTCCATTTCGGTTAAGACTGCCCGTAGTTTCGGTTTTTATGTAGACCCAAGAGGGCAGGCTCGGCGTCCGCGTGCCGCGTAGTCCGGCGGCTCCAGGAGCGCGAGCGGCTGGGCCCGGGCGTAGCCACCGCAGGGCCGCGAGCTCGGCCGGGGCCCGCCTGGGATGCCCTGAGGTCTGCTCCGCGGGGGCGAACCCTGAGGCGCCGCGCGAGGCACTTGGCCTCTCCTAGCCCCGCTTTCGTCTTTGGAAACTGGAAACTATCACTTATTTCATAGACGGTGTGAGGGTTACACTCTACATATGAAGTGCTCAGAAATATGGCTAGTAATGAGGGTATTTATAAACTACTTCAATTATAAAAAGAGTTTGCGACATCAGACTTACAGTTTTGGATACTAATTTTTTCCACTTAACGTTCGTTATATGATAGGAGTTTACCATCCTATTATACCGCTGTGCGATCTGATCTTGGGCACGTTAACCAACCTCTTGGTGCCTCGATTTTCTTCACCTGTAAAAGTGGGGATAATCATAATGCTTACTTGGTAGGATAGCCGTGAAGAATAAGTGACTTATCGAACATAAATAGCTTACAATAGGGTTTTCAGCATGGGAAGGATTCGGTGAATGTTAGTTGTCATCATCACCACCTACAAAGCAAGCAATACTGTGTTGAAAGTTTTTCCATCATTAATGTAATTTCTATGGTACGATTTCCAAGAAGATATTAAAATTATGGAAATAAAGGTATTGGTATATTGCTAATTATTTCCCAAAAGATTGTATTGATAAATATGTTCATCCTTCCCTTAACGGTATGCATTCCAGAAAAACAAACTTAAGTCAAATGTTAGACAAAGTATCAGAAGGGAGATTCTGTAGCCAGGGAGCTAAAAATTACAAAAGGATTTCTAATTATACTTGGCCTTTTTAAGGAATAATTCTCAGTGTGTTTTTCCGCATTTCATATGTAATCTTTACTGTTTTTTTTTGTTGTTTGTTTTGTTTTAGTTTGGTTTTTTTGAGACGGAGTCTCACCCTGTCCCCAGGCTGGAGTACAGTGGCACGATCTTGGCTCACTGCAACCTCCTCCTGCTGGGTTCAAGCTATTCTCCTGACCTGACGTGATCTGCCCACCTTGGCCTCCCAAAGTGCTGGGATTATAACAGGCGTGGCATGAACCACTGCGCCCGGCCGATCTTTACTTTTTTATTCTTTGTATCCCCTGCCTATCCAGTTAGCATCTGATTAAAGTCAAAGATTTGCCACTTTGGGCCACATCTGTTAATTTTCATCTTTGTTCTAATTGTATTTAGTTTTTGATCTACACTACTTATTACTGCCAGTCATTTTTTATAGAACTGAAAATCTGGTAAAATACTCAAAATTGCATAGACTTCTATGTAGAGGCGACACTCCACCAGAACCGTGGGCTGACAGGGAATCCCACCGTGCAGGAGCTGCGTGCGTTTTCATTTCTGATTCTCTTTGGCATATCCAGGACTCTGATGACATGATCATGTATATATCAGCAGTAACAGGTTGGGCCATTTGTTTTTTGTCATAAAGCATATATTTAAGATTTTAGGAATAAGTTGATAGCCATATATTTTGGAATTTGAAAAAGACATTTCATGACTCAGCTTCAAATTAAGCTTTAATCAAATAGTGAAACTTTTCATTAATGGACAGTGTATATACCTTTTTGTTTATTTAAAAAAAAAAAAAAACACTGAATGTAGTGCCTTTGTGACAGGGGAGCTTAGTTCCTGACAGTGTTCTCTTGAGTCTTTTTGTTTGTTTGTTTTTTGAGACGGAGTCTCACTGTGTTGCCCAGGCTGGAGTGCAGTGGCACCATCTTGGCTCACTGCAACCTCCGCCTCCTGGGTTCAAGTGATTCTCCTTCCTCAGCTTCCTGTAGCTGGGATTACAGGAACACACCACCACGACCAGCTAATTTTAAAATTTTTAGGAGAGACAGGGTTTTGCCTTGTTGACTAGGTTGGTCTCCATCTCCTGCCCTCAAGTAATCCACCCACCTAGGCCTCTCCAACGTGCTGGGATTTACAGGCGTGAGCCACTTCACCCGGCCTCTCTTCAGTCTTTGAACTGTGAGCAACTAGCTACATTACATGAGCTGCTAGATCTGCCTTACAGTCAGAAACAAAGGTTGAACTCTGAGAAACAGTGATATATATATATACACACTGATATTTCAAAAGTACAATGCCCCAAATTGATCCACAAAGGAATGAAGGTCATTTGCAACAAAATCACGTAGAATAGTAACAAATAAATAGAAGATAAATATAGCCAGGAATTGAGATGAGAGAAAGTGTAAGTACAAGAAACTATTGCAGGGAAAAAAAGAATAAAGTGTTTCAGTGCTATCCAATAGAATTTTCTATGATTATGAAAAAGTGCTATATTTAGTTAATTTACATTCCAATAGCCACTCTGTCTAGTGGCTCCCTTATAGGTCAGTGCAGGCCTATATTTTTGTAGTTGAGTCCCAAATTTGTTTCTAGAAAGGTAAACTTGGTCAGTTACATGGTTCTTGTCATTTGAAAGTAAAACATACATAGCAACTTCATTCATTCATTCATTCATTCATTCATTCATTGATCCCCCAAATGCTAATGGCCTTGAAGGAAGCAGAACCTTTCCTGATTCTCAGCTATAGGGAAAATTTTCTGTAGGCTTCATTATCAGAGCACCTTGATATGTTATTGCCCTGTGGAAGTCTGTTCAGTTAAGAAATTGGGGCTAGGAGGGATGCAGTGAAAGTGGCATAATTTGTAATGTTTTTTAGAGTTTTGAATAATTATGCTAACCTTTATAGAAAAGTTTAGATAAATAAGCAAAAAGAAAGTAGTCACTAAAAGTTTCACCACTCAGAGATGTAATTACTGTTAATATTTTGATGTCTATATTTCCAGACTTGTGTCCCATGTAGCTATTATATTTTTCTCGATAGATTCCAAAGTATCCAACTCCCTCCAGGGCAAGAGTTGCTTTTACCTTTACCCTTAGACCTCTGAGGCTGGCAGCTGGCCCCACCTGAGAGGGTCACCCTCTCCCTTATCCTTCCCCATACTTCTGGAACGAGGAGGAAGGTCACAGCTGTAGTTCATTCTGCATGATGAGTAATCCAGGCTTTTTCAACTCTGGCATTGTTGACATTTTGGACTGGATAACTCTTTGTTGTGTGTGTGTAGTGGGGATAGGAAGGTGTCCTGTGCATCACAGGATGTTTTGAAGCATCCGTGGCCTTTCCCTACTAGATGCCAATGGCACATACCCTTTTCCCCCGAGTACAACAATCAGAAATGTCAGTGAGAACTAGTGGGTTAATGAAAATCAGTAATTTATTGCTGACAAAGCTCTAGAGTTTCAGATTCCAATTTGCATGTGGGAGAGAGACTGAAATCAAAAGGGAAACATAATGTAAGCCAAGGAAGCCGTTTAGTCCTGGCTGTGCTATTAATTTACTGTGAGGTTTTGCATCTCTCCCACGTGCAAATTGGAATGTGAAACTCTAGAGCTTTGTCAGCAATAATTTAGTGATTTCCATTAACCCAGTAGTTGTTTTTTGGGTTTTTTTGTTTTGTTTTGTTTTCTTTTTTTGAGATGGAGTCTTGCTCTGTCACCCAGGCTGGAGTGCAGTGGGACGATCTCAGCTCATTGCAACCTCTGCCTCCTGGGTTCAAGCGATTCTCCTGCCTCAGCCTCCTGAATAGCTGGGACTACTGGTGCGTGCCACCATGTCCAGGTAATTTTTGTATTTTTAGTAGAGATAGGGTTTCACCACGTTGTCCAGGATGGTCTGGATCTCTTAACCTTGTGATCCGTACCGTGCCCGCCACAGCCTCCCAAAGTGCTGGGATTACAGGCATAAGCCACCGCACCCAGCCCTTAACCCAGTAGTTCTTACTGACATTTCTGATTGACGTGCTGGGGGGAAAAGTGTATATGCCACTGGCATCTAGTGGGGAAAGGCCAGGGATGCTGCAAACTGATATACCACCAGGTTTATCAGTTGAGATCCCAACAGTGAAAAGCATAAAAATGAAAGGAATTTTAAGGAGAATTTTTAAAGAAGAGTGGGCAGGATTGGAGGAACCAAGTGATGGTGAGGCACACAGGAAAGAGCTTCAGTGGGCACCCCCACTCTGGTTTGAAGGGGTAGGGAGGAGACCAGAGCTGGGAGGAGAGGGCTGGAGTACTGCTGGAGGAGCCACCCCCGTCCAGAGCTGCTGTGGCCATCACAGAATGCAGCCACTGCCAGAGCAGCAGCCTGGGGACTGGGCAGAGGGAGCACAAGTACCCCCAGCCTCTCTCTGTTCCTTGCCTGCCGATCTCCTCCACTGGCTAAACCCAGGTGGACGCTAAGAGTACAGTCAGCCTGCCTGATGAGGCCATTGGAGGGGCCACTGGGGATCACCATGAGCAAGGGATCCAATGTCTTTCTGCCTCTGCAGAATGAAGGTTGGCGGAGCTCTACTTCTTAGGGATATTATGGGAATAAAAGGAAATAGGCAAAAAATGTTTTTGAAAAACAAAGCACATACTGCACACCCATGGGCCACTGCTGCTTTTGACCCCTGGCTCTGTTTCATGCTGTGATGTCGTGTCATTCTCATTTTTAGGTGCTACAGGATTTCTTTAGGTTTTTTTCTGTCCACCCTATTTCAACTCGTGTGCTGTTTGTTGTGCTAAAACGAATATTTGCTGATGTCTGAGTGAATAGTTGAATATTTTATATAACTCACACTTATACGTAATGATTTTTCTTGTAACTTAGCTATTTCTCTTTGATAAACTCAGAAAACCTCAGACTTTGAAAAGACCTTGAAGTTCCTCACCTGAAATCTGAGAACTTGGAGCACCTTAAAAAATCTAAGGGAAAACAAAACAGTGAAAGAACATGATACAGTTGGTGTAGAGAATAAAATTATTTATGTAATTAATATTGAGGATGCAGATAACACATTGTGAAATCTTGCTTGTAAAAAATCTTGATCTGTTGAAGAAAGATGTTCTCTCTAGAGATCTTTGAAAGCATAATTATTGAGCTTTTAAAATGTTAGAAACAAAAGTTAGACCCACACGTTTTGGCTGTGTGGAAGATTTTTATTCCTTCCCCTGCCCACCCCTCTCCCACCCCCGCACTTGTGAGTTGTGCCTGTCTAGGCAGTTCCTGTTGCACTTGGCTGGGCAGAACTCATCTTTCAACAGTAAGGGAACATAGTTATGACCTGGACCTCCTGGCGGGGGTCAGTGCCCAAAAACCTGTATGGTTTTTGAAAACTCCAGAAAGTTCTGCTCTCACCCCTATTTTGAAATCGAGTTGCACATTGTTCTACAATTATTTGAGTTAATAAGCAGCTCTTTTCAAACATGATTATGCCCTTCCAAGTTCAGATATACCAGGCTTAACGAAAGTCATTGACCTCATCTCATTTCTTTCCTGTTATATTAAGATCACTTTCAGTAAAAGGTAGAAGCTTTTGAAGTGGTGAGGAGGAGGAACAGAAGGGACATAGAGCAGATGGGGGCTGAAAAAGTGGGGCAGGGAAGAGAGTGGCTTCTCTTTGGCAGAGTGCCAAGGAGAAGCCCTATCTGTACAGCACTTTTGTGTCTGGGGCCTTAATGGCTGCAACCTGAGCCTCAACCTAGTTTGCTTGTGGAGCCAGAAGAGAAGCTAAAAACCTTCAGTTAACCAAGCCAGACACCAAGAAAGTTAAACCGAAAGAGAACCCCCCAACCCCCGCAAAAAAAAAAGAAGTAAAGTGGGTTACAGTGATACCATGTTAGCACAGAAAGAGAACATAAGGGTCATCTAAATTCATCTGCCCCCTCTTCTATTTCAAGGTACAGAAACTAAGGTACAAGGGACCCCGTGCCCTGCTCTTGATCACCGGGTGCCAAGCCAGGTCTAGAACTCTGTTCTCTGGGGTCACAGGCTGGCTCTTCATCCCCTAGAGAGACAGTTCATCTCTGTGCACCTGAGCCCATTGTGTTTTGGAGTCAAAGCAAATAAAGGCTCAAACACCAAGACTGTTTTGCAGACCGGCTGCAGTAGATATGGGGGGAGGAGAACCTGCTTTAAATTGCTTCAAGCAAGTTGTTTCTGCAAAGGTGTTGACTTTTTTCTTTCAACTTCCTAGTGAGCCACTACAGCCTGAGCTGTTATTTGTCATTATGCAATAATTCAGGAACTAACTCAAGATTCTTCTTTTTAAATTATTTGTTTATTTAGAGACAGAGTCTTGCTCTGTCATCCAAGCTGGAATGCAGTGGCGTGAACACGGCTCACTGCAACCTCTGTGTCCCGGGTTCAAGCAATTCTCATGTCTCAGCCTCCCAAATTGCTGGTATTACAGGCTCGTTCACCACACCCTGCTAATTTTTGTAATTTTAGTAGAGACAGGGTTTCACCATGTTGGCCAGGCTCGTCTTGAACTCCTGGCCTCAAGTGATCCGCCCGCCTCGGCCTCCCAAAGTGCTGGGATTACAGGCATGAGCCTCCACACCTGGCCTATTTATTTATTTTTAAAGTGGCTGCTCTTAGAAAGGCATTCCATGTTTCTGGATGGGAAGGCTTATTAATTCACCCTAATTTAATGTATAAATTTGGTGCAATCATAGTCACAGTCCCAGTGGAATTTTTTAACTTGGTAAGATGTTCTAAAATTAATATGGCGGCCTAGGCAAGTAAGAATATATAATAATACTGAACAAGATTAATGAGAGAACTTGAATTACCAGGTATTGAAACACTGTAAAGCCACAATCACGTAAACAGTATGTTATAACCATGGGAATAGAGGTCTGTGGCACAGCAGAAAAAATGAAAAAAAGAATAACTGTATTCATAAAAATTTAAGTGTGGAGTCACTGGGGGAAAGGATTAAATATTCAATAAATAACGTAGGAACAACTATTTGGAGAAATGTAAATTTACAGCCTTATCTCTTGCCATATACCAAAATACTGTTTAGATTTGATTAAAAAATAAAAATGTAAATAAAGAAAAGTTAAGACCAGGCGTGGTGGCTTATGCCTGTAATCCCACCTTTTTGGGAGGCCCAGGTGGGTGGGTTACCTGAGGTCAGGAGTTCCAGACCAGCCTGGCCAACATGGTGGAACCCCGTTTCTACTAAAAATATAAAAATTAGCGTGGTGGTGTGGTGGCGGGCGCCTGTAATCCCAGCTACTCAGGAGGCTGAGATGGGAGAATGGCTTGAACCTGGGAGGCACAGGTTGCAGTGAGCCGAGATCGCACCATTGCACTCCAGCTTGGGTGACAAGAGTGAAACTGTCTCAAGAAAAAAAAAAAAAGTTAAAAATCTATAAGAAAATAAAAATATATCTATTTAATATAAGTCTTTTGGGAAAATATTTCTCAGCATAATACTAAAACTTAGAAAACAGAATGTTTCTGTTTGACCATTTAAATACTAAATGTTTGACCATTTAAATACTAAACCTTTGACATTTAAATAAAAAAGAAAAACTAAACAAACCAAAACCTTTTTGTTACAGGATTAGGTCTTAGATATTTTAAGATATATTAAAATACAGAATAAAGTTCCTCCTGGATTCTGTTCAGTGTTTAACTAGTCCTGGCCAAATGATGGGGAGGAAAGGAGAGGGAGCTGTGTGATGGGCAGGCAGAGAGTTGGAAGGTGGAGCCAGATCTCGCTTGGCCTGGGATTGCTGCCTCTCCTGACAGTGCATCTTATTATAAGGGGGAGTTGAAAGCAGAAGGGGAAACAGCACAGAAAGGATCTGTCTGGCCTTTACAGTTATGTGACCATGGCAAGTCCTGCCAGTCACTCAAAGCTCTGTGAGCAACGAGCTGGGGTACCCCAGCTGAATGTGCTTTAAAAACAGCAGTGTGGCCAGGTGCAGTGGCTCATGCCTGCAGTCTCAGAACTTTGGGAGGCTGAGGCAGGAAGTTCAGTTGAACCCGGGAGTTTGAGGTTGCAGTGAGCTGTGATCATGCCTGCCACTTCTTTCCAGTCTGGGTTAAAGAACGAAACTCTGACTCTGAAAAATAAACAAATAAACAGCAATGCCATTTATTCTAGCTGGTACACCCCTGATGCCCAGTGTACGAGTTCCAGGTAGGCTTCTTTCTCATGCATATGCATCTGTCCACATCCTTTCGTTTGTTTATTTTCTTTTGTTTTGCATTCCCCAGATTATGTAGGAAAACAATAAAGTTCATAAGTAATGTTTTGTAGACCACTTTTATAGGAAAGTTTTCCTTTAAGATCTCATTAGAAAGGAAAAGCAAGTAGCCTGCCACCGAGTGCCTGTGCCAGCACAGTTACACCGTGGAGCGCCCGGATAAAGCGGCACTAAACGCACTGCAGCCTCCTAAGTTCAGAAAAGAAAGCTCATTAGCATCTACACTGAAGACACTCCTGTTCTTCACAGCTTTAATGATCACCATTCCTATTGGGTTATATTTCACAACTAAATCTTACATATTTGAAGGCACCCTTGGGATGTTCAATAGGGACAGATATTTTTATGCTGCTAGTGTTGCAGTGGTCGGCGGCCATGTGGTGCTGGCCCTCTTTATGTACGTGGCCTGGAATGAAGACTCACGACAGTGGTGTGAAGGCAAACAGGATTAAAGTGAACATCACCTTTTGATAGCATTAAATTCATTTTTTAAAATGATATATGCTGGAGGGGGGACATCTGATTTGAATAAAGTTGAAAGAACATGTTAAAGTCAGTCTTAAGGAGTCACGTTTGAGTAGTGTAAATTTTGATCCTCCTAATATGTTGGTTTGTATATTCAGTTTTAACTATATAAATCTCATTTGCAAATGAGAATTTGGAAAAGTTAAATTAGTTATAAATACATATGTTTATTACAAAAAAAAAAGAAAAAGCAAGTAGTAGTGAGATTTCTTCAAGGTCAAAAGACTCAGGGCAGTTTCTTCTGAATGTAGTTTGGGGGCTGGAGACAGAAATAGGAAGCAGTAGAATTGCTAGGTCAGATTGGAATTTTAAGAGTTATTGCTATACTGCCTTCCACAGAGATGCTACCCACTGTTAGTCCCCCAATAATGTCAGAGTGTATTCCTGACCACACTTTAACCACCACACTCTGGCAAACATTTTGATCTGTCAGTCAGCTAGGCCTTCTTGCTATAATCATAATTTACATTCTGTGATCATGACTGAGGGTATCATTCTGTCTGTTATAAGAGTTACCTGAATTTCCTTGTCTGGAAACCATAGAGCAATTTAGAGCTGGAGCAGACCTTAGAGATGAAGTCCAGCCATTCAGCCTACAGCCTGTGACCTGTTTGACTGTCATAGTTGCTTGGGTAGTTCAGGACTGACAGGACCGGACACCAGGTCTCCTGTTTAGCACGGAAGCTCTCTGGGTGAATGTAAGACAGGACCTGTCAAGGCCTCTGGCAGAGCCTGGGGTTTGAGTCTAGAACCAGGAAGTCTGGAAACTGCAGGGCAGTGCTGTAGTGCCTTGGCTGTGAGGCAGGGTGCTTTACCCTCCCTGAACTCCAGGCACTTCATCTGTAAAATGGAATTAATACTAGTTTGTGTTTTTGTTGTTGTTGTTGTTGTTGTTTGCCAGGGTTCTGAGGATTAGGGTTAATGTGTATGAACTAGCTGACCCAGAGAGGTTCACATCTGTTCTCATCCTCCTCACATTTGGGTGTTCTGTTATGTGACTCTGTCACTCATGTGTAAGCTCCAAGGGAGACTTGAACGAAAGTTCTTAAAAACAGAAGTAAAGCACAGCAGGGTGTTGGGGAGGGCATCTCTGTGGGGCCTCCAGGTGGGAAGGGCATCTCTGTGGGGCCTCCAGGTAGCAGGGGAGGACAAGCAGAGTGTGCTTGCTGGGGACCCTCTGCTGCTGTGTCTTCACGCATCCGCCACTTAGTGCTGGTGCTCCCACCCCACCCACCGCCTGTGGGTCAGCTCTCAGTGTCTTAGTTTTCCTTCTGAGATATATATATATATATATATATATATATATGTTTTTAATGAGACAGGGTCTCTCATCTGGGTACAAAGTAGTTTGGGGGGAAAAAAAGAGATAGGGTCTCTGTCATCCTGTGAGTGACAGAGGTGATGACATGTGACATGTCAGTGACTCATGTCACTATCACTTTAGGCTAGAGTGCAGTGGCATGATCATAGCTCACTGCAGCCTCAAATTCCTGGGCTCAAGCAATCCTCCTGCCTCAGCCTCCCAAGTAGCTAGGACTATAGGCGTATGCCATGATGCCTGGCTAATTTTTTAAGTAAAGACAGGGTCTCGCTATGTTGCCCAAGCTGGTCTTGGACTCCTGGGCTCAAGTGATCCTCCCACCTCAGCCTCCCACAGTGCTGGGATTACAGGCGTGAGCTACTGTGCCTGGCCTTTCTGAGATATTTTATGCATAAAGAGACATCACACCTACATTGCCTCCCCAGGATCTGAGAAGAAAGTCCACTTTCTTTGTCACATTCTGCTTTTTGGAGTTTTTCTTCTAGTAGGTTCCCTTTTTCAGATTTGCTTCAGGAGATGTGAAAAGGCTCCAGACTGCAAAAGGAAAGGCATCATGTGTGCTGGCCAGGTTGGGTCATGAGACCCGCTCTCAAAGCAGGAAGGAGCAATGGTAAGAGAGAAGGGAGGGGAGTTGCCGAAAGCAGGCTATTTTCTTTTTTTTTTTTTTCTTTGAAACAGAGTCTCACTCTGTTGCCCAGGCTGGGAGTGCAGTGGCTCGATCTTGGCTCACTGCAGCCTCCGCCTCCCGAGTTCAAGCAATTCTTCTGCCTCAGCCTCCCAAGTAGTTGGGATTACAGGCATACGCCATCACGCCTGGCTAAGTTTTTGTATTTTTAGTAGAGACAAGGTTTCACCATGTTGGCCAGGCTGGCCTGGAACTCCTGACCTCAGGTGATCTGCCTTCCTCGTCCTCCCAAAGTGCTGGGATTACAAGTGTAAGCCACAGTGTCCAGCCCCAAAAGCAGGCTATTTTCCACACAAAGCCCACACGATCACCTATGCACCCTTCCCCGGGTAATCTTAAGGTTGCCAAGGTTTGGTTTTGTTTGTTTTGGAATGGGGGTGGTTATTTCACTGTCATTCATGGTTTTCATCCCTGTGCTTAACCAAAGAGAATAAGATCAAATGCTGTGCTGGGTCCAAGGGCAGGGGTTGCCACAGTCTTCCCTTTCCAGAGGCCCTCTGCAAGCTAGAAGTGGTCATCGGCATTGGCTTCCTGGACTGCCTATGCAGGTGGAGGGGCTGGAGAGGCATCTGTAGTGCATTTTTCATCACCTCTGGTTATCCATTTGCCTGCCCTTGCCTGCCCAGTTTTAGTTAAAAATACAGTGGCAATTCTAGTGGCTCTAACAAGTGAGGGAAAAAGTTAATTTTTACAGGCCTCTGTTCTACTGACATTCCAGTGTTTCTCCAGGTATGGCTCCTGACCGTCTGTGTGCATTTACCTGGATGCTTGGTGAAAATGCTGATTCGTGGCCTCCCCTCCACTCTTGGCCTTCCAAATCAGAATCTGAGAGTGAAACCCAGAAATACACATTTTCAACAAGAATCCTAGGGGTACATTAAAGTTGAGGACCCTTATTAAGCCGTGCTGTTGCTGTCTTTCTTTTCCTTTACTCTGTGGTCTCCCCTCATCTCCTCTTGTCACCCCTCCTTCCTGCTCAGCTGTTTGCCCCCTCCTTCCTTTGTCTTAATGCTGAGGGTCCGGAGTGGCTTCTTGAACTATTCTTTGAACATATTTAATTGCAGTCCTCTGGAAACTCAGCTAAGAAGAAAAGAAAAGTGTATATTTCTTATTGCCTTGCTTGTCCCCATTTAAAAAGCCAGATAAAAAGCTGTCCTCTTCAAGCACCAGTTTTGGGAAGTGCATCCTTCCCATGGAGGCATCCCAATTGCAGCTGCTCTTCCAATGTAGGAGATGGACCTGGGCTTGGAAATGCCCTTCTCTAAGGAAGCATTGCTGGTATGACATCCCAGGGAAGTCAGCTGTCACCAGGCCAGAATAGACACTGGCCTGGATATCCTTGCTGGAAGGCACAGGTGGTGAAGGCATTTGGGGAAGATGAGACCGATGGGACAGGAAGCAGTGGGGGAGCGTGGGGTGGCAAAGGGGAGTGTTTGCATGGAGTTTGGGCAGGTGCCACCAGGGACCTGAACCTCTGCTTTTGTCTTTACAGTGACCGAAGGAAGAGACCAAGATGAATACAGAGGTGAGTTCTTTACAAAGACCAGTTTAAGGGATGCTTTTCTTACTGTGTCCTTCATTTCTCCTTTGCAGGGTCTCCATTCCCTTTCAGAAACATCAGCACAAACTTGAGAACACTTCCCCTCCAGTCTACTGATGTGCACGTGGTTCTGAGTGACACAGGAAGAACTAGGCCCCTCTGAGTTCTTATCTGTGTCTGTCTGGCTTCATTCAAACTTACCCACTGCAGCTAATCCTGAAACAACACTCCTAGCTCTGGCTAGTAGTGGGGCATGGAGGTTGCTGGGCCCAGATCCCTGCTTTGTGTTATTCTGGAAACACTTTCTCTGCATGGTCTCCTTGGTGCTCTCACTTCCAGTTCTTTGATGCATGGAGATGTCTAGCTCCTCATCCCTTTGTTTTTTCCTTTTGTTTCATCCATCAGCCCCTTCCTCTGTTCACTCCCTTCCAAGTGGAGCCTAGACCTTGGGGTTCATCACTTCAACCACTGCTGTGCTGATGCCCACTATGCTTTTCCCACTTGTCCTGTCCATCCACACGGCAAACACAGAGGCTGTCCCCACAAGAGGGGGGTCCTTGGTGAGTAGCACAGCCTTGTGCTGTTTGCAGCTGGCAGATGTCTCAGCGTCCTTATCTGGTGCTCAGCACCACCCACCAGGACCCCTGTCACTCTAAGCAGCTCCTTGCCAGTGCCCTGAACCCCCAGCTCCAGGTTTCATCCCTCTCCCTAAGCTCTGTCCTCCTCGAAGGTCCCCTCACTCTTAGCATCAGGATCCCTTTTCATTTTACAGAGGAAAATGTAAACATTCCATCTGACATCATCTCCTTCTATTCCTGCCTCTCCATTAGTCCTATTCCTCATGTCACAGTGCAAGGGATGCTTGTCAGTGAGAGTTCCAGGTTGTGAACACCAGAAAGCCTGAGTTAATGTGCCTTTTTCCTGGAAGTCCAGGTGAAGGGCAGGCTTCAGGGCTGGTCAATCCTGCGGCTCAGTGACCTCCTCAAGGATCCAGGAGCTTTTCACCTCTCTGCTCTCCATCCAGCTGTTGGTTACATCCTAGGGCAGGTGCCCATGTGGTAGCAGGATGGCTGCAGTCGCAGTTGGGGCCACACATGTTCGCATTCCCTTTCATCAGCACGAAGAAGTGGCTTCCGGCCACTCCTTCAGGGGAGTGGGAGCCTTTTTTTGAAGCCCCATCAAATGCCACCTTCGGTCTTATTGGCCAGAATCAGGTCCTGGACCATAGTGTGTCTGAGGAGCAGGGATTTTGTGTTTGGCTTCAACTACTCAGGCCCATCCTGGACCAGCTTCCCCCATGCCCCAGGGCTGGGTATGGAAAGGAGAAAGGGGTATGTATCTCTCTCTGGTATGAGACATTCCTGGTCCATTTTCATGCTGCTATAAAGAACTGCCCAAGACTGAGTAATTTAAAAAGGAAAGAGGTTTAATTGACTCACAGTTCAGCATGGCTGGGGAGGACTCAGGAAACTTAACAGTTATGGTGGAAGGCAAAGGGAAAGCAAGGCACCTTCTTCACAAGGTGGCAGGAAGGAGAAGTGCTGAGTGAAGGGGGAAGACCCCCTTATAAAACCATCAGATCTCGTGAGAGCTCACTCACTATCATGAGAACAGCATGGGGGAAACCGCACCCGTGATTCAGTTACTTCTACCTGGCTCCTCCCTTGACACACAGGGATTATGGGGATTACAATTCAAGATGAGATTTGGGTGGGGACACAAAGCATAACCATATCACCTGGTGATGGTATACCCTTCTCCTGCTCTGAAACTGCACACTCCTGCCTGCTCAGACCTTGTGCCGGCTCCTTAGTTATCTCCTTTGCCATCTGCATCATTAACCTAATTCCCACTACCACTTTCTCATCAATATTTCAAAATGCTTTCTTCAGAACAAAACAACACCTCACATCTTGTCAAGTGACTGTTATCCTATCTTTCTCATCCCCTGCAAGGCAGGCTTCTCGAAAAAGATACCTGCAGTTAATTTCTCCATTTTCTCTTCCCTGGGTCATTCTCAGCCTGTTGCAGTCTGGTTTCTTTTCCCATATTATATACTGAAATGAGTCTTGTCAGGGTCAATGATGATCTCTGCAAATTTTATAAAAATGTATCTTGTAATAATGTAGATACATGTTCATACCGCAAAACTCAGACTACAGAATGGAAAACAACCAAAAGTAAGTCTCCCTATTATGTTATCTCGACCAGCCCTGCTCCACTTGGGGCTGACTTCTGGTAACCACTTTCTTGTGCCTCTGACCTCCTTATCTGAAGGCCCCTGTGGCTCACCCTGTGGCTTGCTCTAATTCTTAGGGTCTTTTAACTTCTAAAGAAACAATGGAAGCTTTGCATTAATATTAAGCTTATACACCCTGGTCCAGGAGCAGTTCCATCAGTCATCAGTGATCTCTTCTGTCCTCTTTGATGGCTTTTCCTCTTAACCTTGTAAGAACATTCCTAGACTTGGGTCCTCCTTTGCTGTTCCTTACACACACACGCACACACACACACACACATATATATATATATATATATATATTTTTTTTTTTTCTTGTGATAGAGCCTCACTCTGTCACCCAGCCTGGAGTACAGTGGCGTGATCTCTGCTCACTGCAACCTCTGCCTCCCAGGTTCATGCCATTCTCCCACTTCAGCCTACCAAGTAGCTGGGATTACAGGAGCACCACCACACCTGGGTAATTTTTGTATTTTTAGTAGAGATGGGGTTTCACTATGTTAGCCAGGCTGGTCTTGAACTCCTGACCTCAAGTGATCCTCCCACCTTGGCCTCCCAAAGTGCTAGGATTACAGGCATGAGCCACTGTGCCTGGCTGTTCCTTACACATCTGTCCCTTGGTGTCAGACCGCCTTCTCCCCTCTCTTTTCTGTCCAATCCCACTGCAGTCTGACTGTGTTCTCACTGCTCTACTTCTCAGGGGAAGGTACCAGTGAGCCCCACATTACCAAATTTGGCAGAAACTTTTTCCTTAAGCATTTGACACTATTGACCACACTTTTCTTGAAATGTCCCCTTGATACCCCAGGGTTCCTGTTTCTCAGACCACTTCTCAGAGTCTCTCTTAGGCTTCTCTTCTCCCTACTCCTTGGGAGTCTGTTTCCCAGCACCCTGCCTGCTGCCCTGGGAGCTCATCTGCTCCCACATCTTTTCTTGTCAGTTGTGTGTTTGGGAAAGTCCCAGATGGATCTGTTCACACAGGTACCTCTTCAGCTCCAGACATGTACGTCCAGCAGCCTGTCACTCATCTCAGTCAGAGCTGCCACAGGGACCCCAAGCCTGTTATAACTCAGGCTGGACTTGCTGCTTTCACTTGCCCCAAATCTGCTCCTCCTCGAAGGGCCATCCATCCGCCCGGCGCTCCAGTCCCCTCACTGTTCCCACACGCCAGCAGCCAGTGACCAAGGCTGTAAATCCTGTTATTGCCTTGATGTAGTCACCAAAATTTATGTGACACCACACTGTGCCAGACTCTAGACCTGGCTTGATGTCTGTAATGGTAAAAATGTAAGTGTGGTACTCATGCTCATAGAACTTACCACTAATTGGGACCACCATAACTTTCCAGTCTGTCCCTTCCTTACCGTACTTCCTGCCTCCTCATCACTTCCTCACTAATTCTTTTCTTCTCCTTTGCTTTTTTTCCTTTTTTATTTATGTATGTTCATGAAAAATTTTGTTTTTGTGCAAATACCTTCTAAATTTATGTACAGTAAGCTGGGTGCCGTGGCTCATGCCTATAATCCCAGCACCTTGGAAGGCTGAGGCAGGCGGATCACCTGAGGTCAGGAGTTTTCTGAGACCAGCCTGGCCAACATGGCAAAACCCCATCTCTACTAAAAATACAAAAATTAGTCAGGCGTGGTGGCACATGCCTATAATCCCAGTTACTCGGGAGGCTGAGGCAGGAGAATCACTTGAACCCAGGAGGCAGAGGTTGCAATGAGCCAAGATCGTGCCATTGTACTCCAGCCTGGGCTACAGAGCGAGACTGCCTCAACAAACAAACAAACAAAAACATTTATATGCAGTAAAATTGCCTCTTTTTTTTGGTGTACAGGTTTACCCATTAAAACACATGCATAACCATCACCCCAGGATGTCAGGATGCAGAACCTCACCCCAAAACATTCCCTTGTGTTGCCCCTTTATAGCCACAACCTCCCCTTGCTACTGACCCCTGGCAACATATATCACCTCCTGTGTGATATACTTTTTTTTTTTCCTGAAACAGTCTTACCCTTGTCGCCCAGGCTAGAGTGCAGTGGTGTGATCTCAGCTCACTGCAACCTCCGCCTCCCATTTCAAGCAATTCTTCAGCCTCAGCCTCCTGAGTAGCTGGGATTACAGGAGTGGGCCACCACGCCACCTAATTTTTGTTTTTTCAGTAGAGACAGAGTTTTGCCATGTTGGCCGGGCTGGTCTTGAACTCCTGACCTCAGGTGACCTACCTGTCTCAACCTCCCAAAGTGCTGGGATTACAGGCGTGAGCCACGGTGCCCAGCTTGATATACTTTTAATGTATGTAATTGCATTTTATATCATTTATATCTCATTCTTCATTTTTCCGCATGTTCAAAATATATAGTTAATCTGCTACACAGCAGCCCAGAAGTCAATTGCTCTAAGTCACAGGGGGTTAAGGGGCATAATGGAGATCTAAGCCCCAGTGTTTTTGACCCATTAATGCCTTTGTTCTTGTCTGTATCCAGCTAATCCCGTCCATCCAGTTCAAATGTCCTTTGTACTGCACAAACAGTTTCCTCTCTCGGGAAGTCATACCTCCCTCTTATGAATTTCCATTGCGCTTTATGTGTCTTTTCTTTTGTTACCTTCCCCTCCCGCTTTGACTGTAGCTGTCGGGGTTCCTCGCTCATCTTAGCATCCCCATGGCATCTGGCTTGATGCGTCATAAATGTCTGTTGCCTAAATGATAGGATGATTCAGAGACTGTTAAGTAATCTAATGCAATCCACAGCTTGGGAGGGTCAGTGAAAATGTAGAGGAAGGAAATCATATGACAGAAATTTTCAAGCAAAACTTGTTGTGGCCTGGAGACTGGCTGGAGGGAGAAAGCACAGAAGGACCATCGGCCACAGTCAGCCTTTGATCTCAGGATGTTTGTTAAATGCAGGAATCACTCCAAGCATTTAAAACTGGGTGTTGGCGGAGCATGGTGGCTCACGCCTGTAATCCCAGCACTTTGGGAGGCCAAGGCAGGCAGATCATGAGGTCAGGAGATCGAGACCATCCTGGCTAACATGGTGAAACCCTGTCTCTACTAAAAAATACAAAAAAAATCAGCCGGGCGTCGTGCGGGCACCTGTAGTCCCAGCTACTCAGGAGGCTGAGGCAGCAGAATGGCGTGAACCTGGGAAGCGGAGTTTGCAGTGAGCCAAGATTGCACCACTGCACTCCAGCCTGGGCGACAGAGCAAGACTCAAAAAAAAAAAAAAAAAAAAAAAAAACTGGGTGCTGCCAGGATTCCTAGAGCTATTGGCTTTTGCCCACAAGTTCAGAGGACAGCCCGTCAGGAAGGGTGGATAATTGGAGTTTAGCACAGAGCATGAAGATCCAGAGCGCAGTGGGACAACCAGGTTGAAATGTCTTGGGAATGCGGCTTGGAAGAGAGGATGGCCCACAGCTCAGGATGCTTGTGGTCTTTGACATAGAGGTGGTCATGGAAACCCTGAGAATGAGGGACCCCCATACTCTGGGGATATGGGGGAGAGAGAAGAATAGAGGGATGAGGATTGAGCTTTGGGAAATATACACCTCTTGGGCAAAATGAAGAAAGAAAGTGAAATGTGAAAAGAAAACCTTGGTGGCATGAGGTGAGAGAAGAAAGGAAGGGATGAGTTTGAAGAAGGTCCAGGTAAGGGTTGTCCATGTCTGAAGTCCAGGAGCATGTGGCTGAGGAAGAGCCCTTGAATGTGGTGACGAGAAGGTCTTGGATGACCCATGGTGAAGCAGGGAAGCATGGGAGTGAAAACCAATTGCAGCAGGGCCAGGAGCACTTGGGGTCATTGGATGGGGTAGGGCAGGGACAGGGGCAGCAGAGGATGCTGAGCACTGTAGAGGGAGCCCCAGGAAGGGAGGTAGGAGTGAGCCAAGGCGCTGTACGCTGCAGAGTTCTCACCTTCTTGGAGCAACGCTCTGATATTCATGTCTGTTTTCAGTGGTTGTTTATATTTTAGATAATGAATACATTTGTGTGATTCTAAACTTTAAAGAAGAAAAAAAGAGAAAAAGATTTTCTATGAGAAGCCCTCTTCCCTCCTATCCCTGTTTCCCAGCCACTCTGTTTTTCAAGTTCCCAGCAAGCGTGTCACCAGTTTCAGCATTACAGGTTTCTGGGCTGTCCTTTCAAAGAGATCCTAAACATAGACAGTATGTTTTCTCTTTGGCTGCCACCCCTCCTGTTACTACACAGACTGTAGCATACAGTGCACACTAGCCTGTCCTTTGCTTCTTTCACCTGATAATCTATCTTGGAGACCAGTCCCTTTCAATACATAAAGGGCTTCCTTGTTTTTTTTTTTTTTATAGCCGTGTAATACTCTATTTCACAAGTCTATCATAACTTTCATAGCCAGTCTGTTATAATGACATATAGACTGTTTCCATCTTTTGCTTGTTATAAGCAAGGCTGCAGTAAGCCTAAGTCACTTGACTTGTGTAGCTCTGTAGGACACATTCTTACAGTTGGATTTACCAGAGCAAAGGGCATTTGCATTTTAATTTGTAGTAAGTATTTCCAAGTTGCTCTCCATAAATTAGGTTTTTGTCTCCCTCCTGCAACATATGAACATGCCTGTTTTCCCAGGCCAACCAATGAGTTGTCAAACTTCTTTTTAATTCTTGCAAATAGTGGATGAAAATGACTAGCTTGTTCTGTCTGACTGCCTGTACTCTCCTTCCACCTTTTCAGCACCTGCCCTCATGCCTCACACCTTGAAGTTTTTCTACAGTTTTTACATTTTTCTTCTACCCTCTTTATCTCAAAAATTTTTTTTTTTCTAAGTTGGCAGAGCACATTCCTAACTTTCTATGAACTCCATTTTTTGTGTCTGGAGTGCCAAACACCAGCTTCTCTTGAGTCCAAGGGTGGGGTGCAAGTTCATTCTGTGACTGTGATTTGGACCTGACTGAGTTTTTTAGTCACTTTGCTGTGCTTATGTGTCATTTTCTGCTGTCTCAAAACTGCTCCTGTTCTTCATTCCTTAAATACCACCTCTATGGGGCTGTTTGTAGTGGCATCTTCCCAAAGGTTCAGGATAGCAGAGCACAGCAGACAACTGAAAATGGAATTGTAGATGTCCTAGTTTCTAGAAGTCCATTGCTCCCTCCTCTTCTGGGCATTTCTCACTGGCTCCCTTCTCTGCAGATTTCAGCCTTTTGCTAACCTGCATTCGCTTTCCCCTTCCCTCTGCCTCCTACTGGTTCCTAGCCCCAAAGTTTTAGTTGCTACTACAGAGTGGTCTAGCCATCTCTGATTTGCAGTTTCCCTTTAGAACGCACCTTCAGTATCCCTCATGTAAAATGAAGAGGCTCACGTTAAAAGTCCTAACAAGTGATTTTTCTCAAAAATAAAGCTCTTTCCCTAAGAGGAGCTTGACTATTAAGATACCAGTGTTTTCCCTCATATCTTTTTTTTTTTTTTTTTTTTTTTTGAGATGAAGTGTTGCTCTGTCACCCAGGCTGGAGTGCAGTGGCACAATGTTAGCTCACCGCAACCCCTGCCTCCCCAGTTTAAATGATTCTCCTGCCTCAGGCTACCAAGTAGCTGGGGTTACAGGTGCCCGCCACCACCATACCTGGCTATTATTTTGTATTTTTAGTAGAGGCAGGGTTTCACTATGTTAGTCAGGCAAGTCTGGAACTCCTGACCTCAACTGATCCACCCACCTCAGCCTCCTGGAGTGCTGGGTTTACAGACATGAGCCCCTGCACCTGGCCTTTCACCCATATCTTGTCCCTGTGTGTCAGTTTTGCAAGGCACTAATACTGAAACCAAATCCTAGAGCAGTTTATAATTTAGCGTGACACACTGTGCAAGCCAGGTTTTGTATGCAAGTTTGTGTGTATCATTAACTAATGAAATCTTAAAAAGCAGTTTGGCTTATTTATAGATAATAGAGCTGTTTCTTAACCTTGTGGCTTTTTTTTTAAGCTGGTAGAAGCATATCCTGGTTATTATCTGGAATGTAGCAATTTGGTAACCTTAAGAATGCCATAAATATTTAACCTAAAAAGGGGATTGCTAGTCTTCTTTTCTTGATTGAAAGGGAAACAGATATTAATATTTTATCATGAATATGTGTTTTGACTATACAGATTTCTCCAGAGGCTGTCTTACTGCTTTTTGGTAATTAGAAATTACGGGGGAAAAAAATAAGAAAAAAACTAGACTTGTAACCCAAAAAGGACTTACTTGGTGAAATTGTCAATTGTCAGTTGGGCACTGTGGCCACTCCTTCCTGTGCTCTTCCCTGACTTCCAGAAGAGAAGCCAGGAACTAGGTCTCCCAGAGTCCCCTTTTATGTGTGAAGTCCGCTTGTTAGAAGCGCTCCCAGGAAACTTGCAAGGCTGAATAAAGAGAGGCAGTTGGCCGGGCGCGGTGGCTCAAGCCTGTAATCCCAGCACTTTGGGAGGCCGAGGCGGGCGGATCACAAGGTCAGGAGATTGAGACCATCCTGGCTAACACTGTGAAACCCCGTCTCTACTAAAAAAATACAAAAAACTAGCCAGGCGTGGTGGTGGGCGCCTGTAGTCCCAGCTACTTGGGAGGCCGAGGCAGGAGAATGGCGTGAACCCGGGGGCGGAGCTTGCAGTGAGCCGAGATCGCGCCACTGCACTCCAGCCTGGGCGACAGAGCAAGACTCCGTCTCAAAAAAAAAAAAAAAAAAAAAAGAGAGGCAGTTACTCATAGGAGACAGTTCCAGTCAGATGTGTGAGCCAAGGCCGGTGTGCAGATTAGCAGCAATGGGCAGTCAGGTTCTGTGAATCACTCTTCCCAAGCTGCAGGCTGAGAGAGGCTGAGATCCTTTCCAGACATCTTGGCTTCTGGGCAAGCTCTGGAGAATCTCTCGCTTCAATATTGAATTATATAGCAACAGTACGAGGTCTAGGAGAAAAGAAATGGAATTGTGCTGTTGTCAGGTTCTTTATAGTATATGTGGAATAGCACATAATATTACTTTAAAGTAGACTGTGGTAAGTAAAATATATAGTATAAAACCCTTAACTTCTGAAAAAGAGTTACAGCTAATAGCCAACAAATGGGATAAAATGGAATCATAATAAATATTCTAATTAATCCAAAATAAGGCAGGAAAAGAGGGGGAAAAGAACAGATTGAACAAATAGCAAGATTTCTATAGAATTTGGATGGAAACCCAACCATATCAATAATCACAATGTAAATTGTCTAAACGTTTCAACTAAAAGGCAGAGATTGTTAGATTGAGTAAAAAAAAAAAAAAAAAAAAAAAGTAAGACCTAACTATGTGCTGCCTACAAGAAACTATAGATATGAAAACACATATAGATTAAATGTGAAAGGTTGGGGAAAAAATGTATTATGCTAACACTGATCAACAGAAATTGGGAATGGTTTGTTAATATCAGACAAAATAAATTATAGGGCAAAAAATATTACTAGGAATAAAAACGGTCATTTTAGAAAGATAAAGGGGTCAATTAATAAAAAAGACATAACCATCCTAAACATGTATGTATCTAATAACGGAGTTTTGAAATATGTGGGTCAAAACTGATAGAACTGAAAGGAGAAATACACAGTTATATACAATTATATTCAGAGATTTCAATACCCTCAATAATTGCTAGAGCAAGGAGACAGAAAATGAGGAAGGATATGGAAGAACTAAACAACACAATCAACCAACTTGATCTAACAGACTTATACAACACTCCACCCAACAATAGTAGCATACAAATTCTTTTCAAGTGTGCCCAGAACATTAACCAAGATAGTTCACATCAAGGATCATAAAATCTCTCAATAAATCTAAAAGGATTCAAATCATTTAAAGAATGTTCTCTAACCACAGTGGGATGAAATGAGAAATCAATAATAGGAAAACATTTGGCAAATCCCCAAACATTTGGAAGAAATCCTGGAAGAAGACAAGAGCAGTGGGCACAGGAAGAGGGGCAGAGTCAGTGGGAAATGGTGACAGCTGGGTACAAAGGTGAAGAAAAGGGGCAAATCTGAGATGACATTCATGTTTCTATGCTCCAAGGCATCCAAGAAGTGAGTTTAAGGAATGCATGCAGATAATTTTTTTTTTTTTTTTTTTTTGAGATAGAGTTTTGCTGTGTCACCCAGGCTGGAGTGCAGTGGCACGATCTTGGGTCACTGCAATCTCTGCCTCCCAGGTTCAAGCAATTCTCCTGCCTCAGCATCCCAAGTAGCTGGGATTACAGGCACCTGCCACCACATCCTGCTAATTTTTATATTTTTAGTAGAGACGAGGTTTCTCCATGTTGGCCAGGCTGGTCTCGAACTCCTGACCTCAAGTGATCCACCTGCCTCGGCCTCCCAAAGTGCTGGATTACAGGCGTGAGCCACCACGCCCAGTACATGGAGATAATTTTTTATCAGTTTTTATTATACTAAGTTGCTGTATAACTTAAAAGTCGGTTTGATTTTTCACTGTAATACTGCTCACATACAGCCTCCAGCAGTGCATTTAAATAATATTTAAGATACTGCAGTATCTTAAATGTGGAACTCAGAAGGCTGTAGTGAAGAGTAAAAGCCTGTGGTTCCCAAGCTGAGTAAGGTGACCAATCATGGTTTGCCCATTTGCCTCCTCTGCCAGCATCTGATGATGAAGCTGTGCCCTCTGAATGACTCCCAGCAGTATCAGATTCACGTGTCTACTGGAGGAGGGACCCAGGGAGGGCAGAACTACCAGGCCATAGGCTGGGTCTGGCTTAATGAGGAAAGCTCCTTCATTATTGGAGATGGGGCAGTAGAAGTGGAGAGCCAAATTGGGGGAACACTTTCTGTGGGTGCTCGGAAGGTTTTCAACCTAAAGACATGGTGGAGCACCTTCAGGAACAGGTTTTGGCGGGACTGACTGCTCTCCAAGCCACCATTTCGGGGACTGTCTCATCCCATCCTGATGCCGTGGCTTCCTGTGTGTTCTGGGCTGGCTTCCAACTTGCTGGTCAGGACCTTGCCGGCTCCTTTATTTTGCTGTTCTCTGCTCAATGGCTGCAGTGTTTTCAAACTCCACCTTGGTCCCTTGTGTTTCAGCCCGAGAGGAAGTTTGGCGTGGTGGTGGTTGGTGTTGGCAGAGCCGGCTCCGTGCGGATGAGGGACTTGCGGAATCCACACCCTTCCTCAGCGTTCCTGAACCTGATTGGCTTTGTGTCCAGGTGGCTCACACTGTCTTTGTGCTTCACAATTTGTGGAAGGCCCAGTGAGGCAGATTAGCCGCAGGACATGGAGATTTTTCAGACCCAGGGCAGGGAGAGCCATCTCCTGACCGAGAATTGTGTTTAGGGTCAGCCCCACGAGATCTCAGGTTGGGATGGGTCTGGGAACTGAAGCTTGCTGGGCCTGCAGCTGGGTTGCACAGTAGGTTGGCCTGGGGAGACTGGAAGACAGAGGCAGGAGGGTGAGCTCAAGGCTGACAGAGAAGGGGCACAGCCAACATATGTATGGGGCTTTGGCCTGAAAGGCTTTCAGTGTGCACCAGGGAATCCTGACATAGTCATCATGACAGCCGTCCTAGGTGGTTCTGGGCTCTACATGTGATATTTCCTTCTAGGTAGTGTTATCAACCCCCCAGTTTACAGATAAGGAGGCTGAACCACGGAAAGGTTAAGTAATCTGCCTGAGGTCACACAGCTGGAAAGTCTAAGAACTGAAGTTGAGCAGAAGTCTGTTTCCAAAGCCCATCTTTTAAACACCATGTGTTCTTTTCCCATTGGTAATTTTGAGCCTCACTTTTTTTTTTTTTTTTTTTCCTTTTGAGACAGGGTCTCACTCTGTCACCCAAGCTGCAGTGCAATGGTGCAATCACAGCTCACTGCAGTCTTGACCTTCTGGGCTCAAGTGATCCTCCTGCCTCAGCCTCCTGAGTAGCTGGGACTACAGACACACACCACCATGCCTGACTAATTTTTTTTGTTTGTTTTGTAGAGAGTTTCTCCCTATGTTGCCTAGACTGGTCTCAAACTCCTGGGGTCAAGTGTTCCTCCTGCCTCAGCCTCCCAAAGTGCTGAGATTACAGGCATGAGCCACCACACCCAGCCTTCCGCTTTTCTTTAAGGATTCATTTATCTCCAGTCAGAATCAAACTTACCACCTTGTTTCTTCTTCCCTGCCCCATGCTTAGCTCTTCCGCTTACCCCTATACACACACACACACACACACACACACACACACACCACTCACCAGACTAATCCTGTATAACATCATTTGTCAATATTAATCGTGAACTAGATACCGGCATCAGACTAATCCTTTGTAACATCATTTATCCATTTTAATTGTGGACTAGGTGCAGGCACTGGGCTGGGCCTGGAGACATGGCAGTGAACAAGTTAGGCAACTCTTTTTCTAGTGCTTTAGAGACATCAGATAAATATTTAGACAAAGGGTAAGTAACGATTGTGATGGTCCATGCAGAAGTTTTTTCATGTTTTCGTTCATGGGGCCATCCTCTTCCTGCCTGTCTCAAAACGTGGCCCCACTTTTAAGGATTTAAAATGGGCTTTGGGGCACCAGGGAGACCTAGGAGTGCTAGAATCTGCGCTTGGCCAGCCTTCTCCTCCCCATAAGATTCCAAGGGAAGTGCACACAAATGGGAGAGCAAAGTTAAGATCAGGCAGCACAGTAACCCCATCACACCCCTGTCTGGAGCTGGAACCATGCACGGCACCTGGGTTCAAGGCTGAAGTGGGACCTCTCCTTTTCCCTTAAGCCCCAGTCCTCTGCCAGTTGGCTTCCAGATCAGCTCAGTGGGAACAGGTACACTACCCAGGTTGTGTGGGAGGATGGCCAGGTCACACCGCTGCATGACAGCCCTGCCAGTACTCACACAGTTTCCCTCTTCACATACCCTTCCCCCCAACCTACCTGCCAAGTTCTACCACCTCCCCAGGAAGCCTCTTGTGGTGGTGGTATGTACACGTGTGTGTGTGTGTGTCTTCCTCTAGCAGACTGAGCTCATTGAAAGGCAAGGATTTTCATTTGTTCTCCATGATTTCTCCTACAGCGCCTAGTACATAATAGGCAAATAATAAGTATTGCTGAAATTGAGCAATTTAGTTTGGGTGGCCCCATTAGAAGAAACCTAGCATAATACTTTTTGGGAACTAAATTTCCCCAAATGCTTTCTGCCTGCTGCAGCTCAGCTGGAGCTCTGAGCTGGCTGAGGGCCTCCTGCTTGCTGGCTGTCCCACATTCTCCCATGACTGCCACCCTTAGAGGGCTACTCTCCTGCCCCAGCCACTGCACTGGGCGGTGTATGGACTGCTGGGGCTTTGGCTCTTAGAACACTGCAGCTCCCCCATGCTCTAGAAGAGTCAAAAGGCCTTGGGTTGCCCTCCTGCCTCTGCTCCTGGTTAGTCAAGGCTATCACTGCCTATTATATGCTAGGCACTGTAGGAGAAATCGTGGAGAATGAATTCCTCACCTTCGAATGAGCTCAGTCTGCCAGAGGGAGGAAGACATACACATACACAGACACACACACACACACACGTATGCGTACATACTACTGGGCTTCGTTAGCTTAGCTATAAAGGAGCTTGAAGTCGCATGCCAGTTTGCACCCTAAATATGTTAGTATATTGGATTTGGATTAGGTTTGGTAGTCACAATGTTTGACCACGTGCTTGGAACTGGAAGTGACCATAGAGATCACTTCTCATGAGATAAAAGTAGATTGTTCCTTTTATTTTTATCTTATATTATTTTTGAGGAGTCTTGCTCTGTCACCCAGGCTGGAGTGCTGTGGCACAATCTCAGCTCACTGCAACCTCCATCTCCCGGATTCAAGTGATTCTCCTGCCTCAGTCTCCCAAGTAGCTGGGATTACAGGCATTCGCCGCCACGCTTGGCTAACTTTTGTATTTTTTGTAGAGACAGGGTTTCACCATGTTGGCCAGGCTGGTCTTGAACTCCTGACCTCAAGTGATCCACCCGCCTCAGTCTCCCAAAGTGCTGGGATTACAGGCTTGAGCCACTGCGCCCAGCTGTTTCTTTTATTTTAGAGATGAAGTAATTCAAGACTCGCTGAGGTCATACAAGCTGTGAATGGTACTGTTGGCACTCGGTGCCAGATCCCCTGACTTGAACCCTGAGGCTGTTTTTCTCACTCCACAATGGAAAACAACCTGGAAGTGGGAGAGAAGAAGCTCATTTCTTCATTTCTGGCAGCGGGTCACCAGGACCTTGTTGGGAGGAGGGGAGAAGGATGCTGCTCCTTTCTTCTGTCTACCACTGAGTTCCATTTCTCTGTTACTCTGAAATAGAAGGGAGCTTGGGAGCATTGATGGAGTCCAGCAGATTTCTTTGGAGGATGCTCTTTCCAGCCAAGAGGTGGAGGTTGCCTATATCTGCAGTGAGAGCTCCAGCCATGAGGACTACATCAGGTGGGTTTTCCACACAGGCAGTCCTTGCCTTACACAGCAGTGCAGTACTGGAAAAATGAGCAAGCAAGCTAAAACACCCTGCAAAAGTGTCAGAAGAGTCCATGAGAAAATTACAGTTGCTCTGTGACCAATCACAGAAATGTCAAAACATTAAGAAATTCTTATTGTTGGGTCTAAATATATAAGGAAATGAAAAAATAGTAAAATTAGTATTTAGTATGTGTAATTTGAAACATTAGAAACATTCAGAATTAAAGTGTTTTATTTTTCTGTAAAAACCCATCGAGAGTAGTTTTTAACAGTAGTGGCCTCCTTCTTCTCACCAGACAGTTTAGGATGTGGAGCCAGCATCCTTGGCGAATTATACTCCTTTCTCAGTTTGGATCAGCTTCCAACGTTTTCTCCTTTGTACTTTCAATGTCATAAAATAACAGTGAGAGTTCATTTAACCCTCAGAACCTGGCAGCTAACAGGGAAGTGCCAGCTGCCTTCCTCAGTCTAGCTTCCTTCTAGGTTCTTACAGCTGCTGCCACCATGCTGTTCCCACGGGTAAGATGCTTCCTCTTTATCAGTCTAGCTCTAGAGTGGACAAAAATACCTTTCCTTGGCTTTCCTTAACCTTTTCTGGCACTAGAGTGTATTTCGTTAAGAAAAGTGATTCTGTCATAAGTCCCATACTTATAAATATTTATATCCTGGTATCCACAGAATGAAATCTGAACTGCTGAGCACAGAAATCTAGGTCCTTCACGGTCAGGCTCCCAGCTACTTTTCTGACATTATCTTCCACGCTTTGTAGCCCACTCCCCTGCCACACTGAAATTTGTCATTTGGACAAAGCCCCACAAATGCCCAAGCCCCAACATACGGTGCTCACAGTGAAATATACTCATCATGTTGCACCTGGAAAATGTCTGCTCATACTTTGAGACCCAATTCACAGGTCCTTAGTGAAATCTTTTCAGACTGCCTCAGGCAAAGCTAGCTGCTGTGGGTTTTGTAGCCTTTATAGCTACCATGTGGTAATAGGAAATTTATTTGTTAATGTGTCTTTATTTCTCCTCCAGAGTAATTGGTAAATAGTACTTGGTTGAATAAATGAATGGTTGAATGTTCAAATTAACACGTAACTAGAAAGTCGTTCTGTCACAGGATAGGAGAAAACAATGTGGGATATAGTTCTTCCTCTATATCCCGTGGCACTGACTCCTACCCCCAGTCATGACACATTCACACACAGAAACTCTCATGCCTTTATAACATTCTGTTCTCTATTATGCAGAGCATTTTAGTGAAGCTTATTCGAAGTGTTCTTTCTCTCTATTTGTCTCGTGTACCAAAGGCAGTTCCTTAATGCTGGCAAGCACGTCCTTGTGGAATACCCCATGACACTGTCGTTGGCGGCCGCTCAGGAACTGTGGGAGCTGGCTGAGCAGAAAGGTAATGTACACTCTGTCTGTCTGGAATACAGACCCTCTTACCAAGAGTTTCTGCCTCCAGGATTTCTGTGATATCATCTTTATGCCTTTAAAACTTAACCCCATTTCAGATGTCTCCTCCTGGCTACACGGGCACTGTGGGCTCCCAACTGCCTCCTCACCCCAACACTGTAAGCACACATGGTGGAGGGCAGAAGGACGGGTGGGAAACTTTTGGTTAAAGCTTATCAGCTTATTTTACTCACTCTAAGGAAAAAATATGAATTAGTTTTCACCTATGCTTATGTCATGATATTATTTTGGCTTTATTCATGTGATACTTATATTGCTAAATGCTGGGATATCCTAAAAATGCTCAAATCAGAGAAACTGATTGTCTTACTTGCATAGTTGGTAGTTTTTGTTGTTTCTAAACAGGAACAACCATTTATTAAATATTTAGTATATGCTAGGAACTTGGAAACTCTGCTAAGCATTTCATATGTTATTTTGCTTAATTCTTCTAGAAACCCTTGGAGGTATATATTTTCTCTAGATTCTGTATAGAAAAACATGGTTCAAAGAAGGTAATTTGTACTAGATCACGAAACTAATAACATGACTACTAAACGGGAGGTAGAGATTTGAATCAAATCCTACTGGGCTCTTAAGTTCACATTTGTTCCCCTAAGCCATACCACCCTCCAGAAGGGAGAAATTAAGACTTTCCCAGACCAGGCGCAGCGGCTCATGCCTGTCATCCCAGCACTTTGGGAGGCCAAGGAACTCAGGACAACCCTGGGCAACATAATAAGACCCTGTTTCTACAAAAATCTTTTACAACTTTTTTTTTTTTTGGTGGGGGACAGAGTTTTGCTATGTCACCCAGGCTGGAGTTCAATGGCACCATCTCAGCTCACTGCAACCTCCGCCTCCTGGGTTCAAAGAATTCTTCCTCAGCCTCCTGAGTAACTGGGATTACAGGCACCCACCACCATGCCCAGCTGATTTTTGTATTTTTAGTAGAGGTGGGGTTTCACGATGTTGGCCAGAATGGTCTCGAGCTCCTGACCTCATGTTCCACCCACCTTGGCCTCCCAAAGTGCTGGCATGAGCCACCACGCCTGGCATACAAAATTTTTAATTACAAGAAGGAAAAAAAAAGACTCAGCTGGGCACAGTGGCTCACACCTGTAATCCCAGCACTTTGGGAGGCTCTGATGGGTAGATTATTTGAGCCCAGGAGTTTGAGACCAGCCTGGGCAACATGGCAAAACCCCATCTCTACTGAAAAAACAAAAATCAGCTGGGTGTGGTGGTGCACCCCTGTAGTCCCAGCTACTTAGAAGTTCACCTGAACCTTGGGAGGTTGAGGCTGCAGTGAACCATGATCGGGCCACAGCACTGTAGTCTGGGCAACAGAGTGAGACCCTGTCTCAAAAATAAAAATAAAAATTATTTAAAAGACTTGCCCAGACAAACAAAAACCAAGTGAGTTGATCACTACTAGACCTGCCCTACAGGAAATGCTAAAGGAGGTCTTTCAAGTTAAAGAAAACACTAGACAACAACACAAAAATATTGCTGTCTGGTAAAGGTAAATATACAGACAAATACACACTTCCGTAGTATTCTGATGTTGACATATAAATCACTTTAGGCCAGGCGCAGTGGCTCAAGCCTGTAATCCCAGGAACTGGGGAGGCCAGGGCAAGCAGATCATTTGAGGTCAGGAGTTCGAGACCATCCTGGCCAACATGGTGAAACCCCATCTCTACTAAAAATAAAAAAATTAGCTGGGTGTGGTGGCACATGTCTGTAGTCCCAGCTACTCAGGAGGCTAAGGCAGGAGAATTGCTTGAACCTGGGAGGCAGAGGTTGCAGTGAGCTGAGATGGTATGACTGCATTCCAGCCTGGGTAACACTGTGAAATTCTATCTCTAAATAAATAAATAAATATCACTTTAAATGCTGGTATAGAATTTAAAAGACAAAAACAAAAATACAAATCTATGTTAATGGATATATAGTATAAAAAGATGTAATTGGTAACATTAATAACAAATGGGGGGTCAGAGATATAAAGGAGTAGAATTTTGTATGTGAAGAATTTTGTATTTGAAGTTAAGTTGTTAGCAGTTTAAAACAGATTGTGCAGTCGGGTGTGGTGGCTCATGCCTGTCATCCCAGCACTTTGGGAGGCTGAGGCTGGTGGATCACCTGAGGTCAGGATTTCAAGATGAGCCTGGGCAACATGGTGAAACTCCGTCTCTAATAATAATACAAAAATTAGCTGGGCCTGGTGGCGTGTGCCTGTAATCCCAGTTACTCCAGAGGCTAAGGCACGAGAATCGCTTGAATGCAGAAGGTGAAGGTTGCAGTGAGCCAGGATTGCGCCATTGCACTTTAGCCTGGGCGACAGAGTGAGACTTCATCTCAAAAATTAAATAAATAAATAAATAAATAAATAAATAATATAGATTGTGCCTGTAATCTCAGCACTTTGGGAGGCCGAGGCGGGTGAATCACCTGAGGTCAGTAGTTCAAGACCAACCTGGCCAACATGCTGAAACCCCATCTCTACTAAAAATACAAAAATTAGCCGGGTGTGGTGGCACACACGTGTAGTCCCAGCTACTAGGGAGGCTGAGGCAGGAGAATTGCTGGAACCCAGGAGGCAGAGGTTGCAGTGAGGGAGATTGCACCACTGCACTCCAGCCTGGGCAACAGAGCGAGACTCTGTTCAAACAAAACAATACAAAACTGATGAGATGTAATGAAAGCAGTACTAAGAGAGAAGTGGATAGTTGTAAATGCTTACATTAAACAAGAAGAAAGATCTCAAATCAACATCCTAACTTTACATTTCAAGGGACTAGGAAAAGAAGAGCAAACTCAATCAAAAATTAGCAGAAAAAAGCAAGTAAATATTAGAACATAAATAAAATAGAGAGTAGAAAAGCAATAGAAAAAAAAAACAACAACAAAACCAAGTGTTAGTTTTTTGAAGAAAATCCATAAAATTGACAGAATTTTAGCAGATTAAGAAAAAAACAGTCAGCTGGGCACAGTGGCTCACGCCTGTAATCCCAGCACTTTCGGAGGCCAAGGAGGGCAGATCACAAGGTCAAGAGTCAAGACCAGCCTGGCCAAAATAGTGAAACCCCGTCTCTACTAAAAATACAAAAATTAGCCAGGTATGGTGGCACGTGCCTATAGTCCCAGCTACTCAGGAGGCTGAGGCAGGAGAATCACTTGAACCTGGGAGGTGGAGGTTGTGGTGAGCGGAGGTTGTGGTGAGCTGAGATTGTGCCACTGCACTCCATCTAGCCTGGGCAACAGAGCGAGACTCTGTCTCACAAAAAAAAAAAAAAAAAAAAGGCCAGGTGCAGTGGCTCATGCCTGTAATCCCAGCACTTTGGGAGGCCGAGGCAGGCGGATCACAAGGTCAGGAGATTGAGACCATCCTGGCTAACATGGTGAAACCCTGTCTCTGCTAAAAAAAAAAATACAAAAAATTAGCTGGGCGTGGTGGTGGGCGCCTATAGTCCCAGCTACTTGGGAGGCTGAGGCAGGAGAATGGCGTGAACCCAGGAGGCGGAGCTTGCAGTGAGCATAGACTGTGTGCCACTGCACTCCAGCCTGGGCAACAGAGCGGGACTCTGTCTCCAAAAAAAAAAAAAAGAAAAAAAGAGTAAAGACTCAAACTAAAGTCATAAGGGAAAGAGGAGACTTTACAGCCAATGCTGCTGAAATAAAAAGGATTATGAGACTACAATGAACAGTTATACAACTGTTATACTCCAACAATCGGATAACCTAGAAAGGGATAAATACCTAGTAGCATATAACCTACTAAGACTGAATCATGAAGAAACAAAAATTGAACAGATTTTATAACTAGTAAGGAGATTGAATCAGTAATTAAACACCTCCCAATAAAGAAAAGCCTAAAACCAGATGGCTTCACTGGAGAATTCTACCAAGTGTTTCAGTGTCTTCAAAAAGTGGTCCCAGGAAAACAGGATATCCACATGCAAAAGAATGAAGTTGGACACTTACCTTACACCATATTTAAAAATCACTCAAATGAATTAAAGAACTAAATTTAAGACCTAAAACTATAATATTGTTAGAAGAAAACATGGGAAAGCATCATGACATTGGATTTGGCAATAATGTCTTACATACGACATCAAAAATACAGGCAAAAAAAGCAAAAACAGATAAATGGACTAATCAAACTTAAAACCTTCTGTGCCTCAAAGGAAGCAATCATCCGGGTGAAAAAGCAGTCTATGTAATGGGTGAAGATATCTGCAAATCTTATCTTTAATAAGAAACCAATATCCAGAATGTCTAAAGAACTCTACAACTCAACAACAACAAACAAACCAAATAAACGGATTTTAAAATGGGCAAAGGACTTGGATAGACATTTTTCTGAAGAAATTATACAGATGGTAAACAATCATATGGAAAGATGCTCAATACCACTAATCCTTATAGAAATGCAAATCAAATCCACAACCACATCAGTCAGCAGCCATCAACATGGAAGCAAGACCTTCCTCCAGCAAAAAGATGGAGGATCAGATGGTAGCATTTTTTGTTTGTTTGTTTTTATTTTTTGGTTTTTTAAGACAGTCTTGCCCTGTTGCCTAGGCTTGAGTGCAGTGGCGCAATCTCAGTTCACTGCAACCTCCACATCCTGGGTTCAAATGATTCTTGTGCCTCAGCCACCTGAGTAACTGGGATTATAGGTGCACACCACCACGCACAGCTAATTTTTCTATTTTTAGCAGAGATGGGGTTTCACCATATTGGCCAGGCTGGTCTCGAACTCCTGGCCTCAAGTGATCCACCCGCCTGAGCTTCCCAAAGTGCAGGAATTACAGGCATAGGCCACCATGCCCAGCTCAATAATGTATTTTTAAATTAAGGTATATACATTGTTTTCCTAAACATAGTGTTATCACATACTTAACAAACTACTATATAGTATAAACATAACTTGTATATGCATCGAGAAACTAAAATATTCATGTGACTCCCTTTATTGCAATATTCACTTTATTGTGGTGGTCTGGAATGAAACATGCAGAATCTCTGAGGTATGCATGTAACCACATAGAACCATCAAAATCCGGAAATTGGCACTGGTACATTACAACAATCTAATCCTCAAACCTCATTCACATTTCACCAGTTGTCCCAATAACATTCTTTATGGCAAAATGACTGAGTTCAAAACCATGTATTATCTTTTGTTGACATGTCACTTTTAGTATCCTTCATTCTGGACAGTTCCTCTGTCTTTTCTTGACAATTATAAATATTACAGTTAGTTATTGTGTAAAATGTCCCTAAGTTTGAATATATCTGATGTTTCTTCATGATTAGATGGGGTATGCATCTTTCACAGAAATATTATGGAAGCAGCCAGGCACAGTGGCTCACGCCTGTAATCCTAGCACTTTGGGAGGCCAAGGCAGGCAATCACTTGAGGTCAGGAGTTCGAAACCAGCCTGGCCAACATTGTGAAACCCTGTCTCTACTAAAAATACCAACAAAATTAGCCAGGCATGATGTGGGCACCTGTAATCCCAGCTACTCGGGAGGCTGAGGCAGGAGAATTTGTTGAACCCGGGAGGCAGAGGTTGCAGTGAGCCGAGATCACATTCACTGTACTCCAGCGTGGGTGACAGAGTGAGACTCCATCTCACACACACCAAAAAAAAAGGAAACGATGCTGTTTTTCACATTGTGTTCTGTCAGGTAACATCCTTTATCAGTTCATCTAATTACTAATGATATAACTTCATTAGGTGGTGTCTGACGGGCTTTTCCACTGAAAGTTACTTTTTTTCCCTTTGTAATCAGTGCTTATTTTGTAAGAAGGTAGTTTATAACTAGTTAAATATCCATTCTCATCACACTTTCTGATATTCATTTATTATTTTATGTCAGTAGGAACTCATGGCTTTGTTTTTCTATTCAGTGCTGTTGTTACTTTTTATTATTCATATTGATGTCCACATTGTTACAAATTTGCTCAGTGGGTAACCTCTTCCTGCCAGCTCCCTTGTCATTTTGTTATGTTTCCATTATTCTTTGAATTCTTGCTTTCTGTCAGAAAGTGGTTAAGGCTCATCTTGTACTTTCTCTGTCTCAGCCTTGGAATTAGTCAGTTCTCCAATGGCTAGTAACGTTTTGATGGCAAGATTGGACACTGGGTGTGCTTATGGCTTTGGGCTATCTCTGCAAGCCCTTTCAGTGAACAGACCTGGGAATATATAGATACGGATGTGTGTGTGTATTGTGGTTACCATGTGTGTTTATCATAATCAGGCATTGAGTGAATGACAGAAAAACAACCAAAGACACAGTTGAAAAATTCAGTTTCTTTAACAACCATGGATATGGAAACACAGAGACTGTTACATAGTGCTGGGGAAAATACAACATGTTCCCCAGAGTTTCATGGCAGTGGGGGTGGGAGGCGGTGGGCGAAACTACCTGCGAGGAGAAAAGCTTCTACTTATTGCAAAGCATTTTGTGCCATTTAGTTGTTGCAAAGCCATTTTGTGCCAGAAAGCTTCTACTTATCACAAGAAGTTCTCTTTGCCACATTCACATCTTAGGGAGTGGGTGGGAAGGACCCCATCCTCCCACACACCTGACATTTCTGGGGACTCCTGCGACAGACATCCTCCTCACTCCTGAGGTGCAGGACAAGCCCAGAGCATTTGGCAGCATTTGCTGTGAAGCTGAGTTAGACAAAGGCAACTGTCCCAGGAGCATCTCCCACTGGCCCAGATTTCTGTTTCCGTGAAACCGTAGATCATAACCACACTTTGTACTTAATCACAAATAGTTCTGGTGCTTTAGGAAGCTTCTGGCCTAGAAATGAAAAAAAATTTTATAGAGCAAAAAAAATTGTTAACAGCTTTCTTTTATAATCCAAAATTTATTTTATTTTATTAATTTTTTTCCTTTTTGAGACAGACTGGAGTGCAGTGGCACGATCTTGGCTCACTGCAACGTCCACCTCCCAGGTTCAAGTGATCTTCCCAGTTCAGCCTCCCAAGTAGCTGGGACTACAGGTGCCTGCCACCATACCCAGCTAAATTTTTGTATTTTTTGTAGAGGCCAGGTTTTGCCATGTTGCCCAGGCTGGTCTCAAACTCCTGAGCTTAGGTGATCCACTTGCCTTGGCCTCCCAAAGTGCTGGGATTACAGGCATGAGCCATCATGCCTGGCCATGTTCTTACTCTGTTGGATTTTCCTGCTGTACTGCCTCTTCCTGTCTAGAACAGTAGCTAACTCCTGGCCCACAGATACATCACTGATCTCATCTTGCCTTTGAACATGGGTAGATACCATCTTGTTCTCTTAGATTTTCATTTCATTTCTCAGGTTTTCCTTTCATTAATTTCTCTTTTTTTCTTTTTCTTTTTGAAATGGAGTCTCACTCTGTCGCCCAGGCTGGTGTGCAGTGATGCCATCTTGGCTAACTGCAACTTCCGCCTCCCGGGTTCTAGCGATTCTCCTTCCTCAGCCTCCCAAGTAGCTGGGCTTACCGGTGCCCACCACCACACCTGGATAATTTTTGTATTTTTAATAGAGACAGGGTTTCACCATGTTGGCCAGGCTGGTCTGGAACTCCTGACCTCAGGTGATCCGCCAGCCTTGGCCTCCCAAAGTTTATAGGGTTTATAGGCGTGAGCTACTGTGCGTGGCCTTCATTTCATTCATTTCTGTTGTAAGCTTAGAAGTGGCAGCCTCTTCAGCTGGGGTGGGTGACAGTGGTAGGGAGGCAATCCTGGCTGTGTGCCCAGGGCAGTTATCAGTACTTCATGTCCTGTGTTAGGGGATGACAGAGTACACTCCAGGATGCACACCTAGACACAACTGACAACTGCCCTTTTTATTCCGTTTTTGTCATTACAGGAAAAGTCCTGCATGAGGAGCATGTTGAACTCTTGATGGAGGAATTTGCATTCCTGAAAAAAGAAGTGGTGGGGAAAGACCTGCTGAAAGGATCACTCCTCTTCACAGGTGAGTGCTAGGTGGGATCACAGGTCACGTGTGAGGTCCAAAGACCAGCCAGATTCTTTCCTGGCTCTCTAGTATGGGAGCTTGTATTCATTTCTGCTCAAGACTCTCTGACTCAGGGCTAATTTAATTTTCCCAGATGAGATTTAATTGCTTGGTGGCCCTTGGGTAAAGAGTATATTAGAAATCTCAAGCTTATTTATGCTCCGTCCCAATCTATTAACTAGTTGGAGATTATTTTTCAACAGGAAGTTGCACATTAAAACTCTTTTAAAAGGACTGAGAGATAGGTGCTCGGAGAGGAGAACATTTTTATACTTCCTTGCAAAGCAAATACAATATGAAGAGTTCCCTTCCTCCTCTAGCAAGTTATAAGGATGTTGGTGGCAACCACAATATTGTTTTTTTTCTTTTTTGCTAAGGTCTTACTCTGTTGCCCAGGCTGGAGTGCAGTGGTGCAGTCATAGCTCACTGTAGCCTCAACCTCCCAGGCTCAAGCAGTCCTCCCACCTCAGACTTCCAAGTAGTTGGAACCACAGGTGTGCGCCACAACACCCAGCTAATTTAAAAATTTTTGTAAACAGTGTCTCTCTATGTTGCCCAGCCTGGTCTCAAACTCCTAGGCTCAAGTGATCCGCCTGTCTTGACCTCCCAAAGTGCTGGAATTACAGGCATGAGCCACCGTACCCAGCTGACCACAGTATCTGATCTGCTGTATATGTAGCTGTTTACTTGATGTTGGTTCTCTCTGAGCAGCTCCGTTAGCAATAGGAAATGGGCATGCAGAAAGCTCCTGCTCTTGTGGTCACTTTTGGATGGGCTCCTTCTCTGGCTATATCGTTGGGCACCTGAGCCACCATTCCTGAGGCCTTTCATTACAGAAAGGAGACCCTGGGGGACATGGCCTTGCATTTTTGCATAGTAAAGCCACTGATACATAGGAGAACCTCATTTCAAAATCTTTCTTCATCCTTGAAAATGGTAATGTGAGTACAAACCATTAATTTGTACCATATTAAGTATGTGATGTGCATTATCTTAATCCATATGACAATCCTATAAAGTGGTATTCACCACCCCCACTATACAGATAAACTGAAGCTCAAAGACACGAGTGGCTTCACAGAGGTAATGTAGCGGTCATGAGACAGAGCTGGATTGGAGCTCAACTCTCTAAGTGGCTGGAACTGTTGTGGGTGGCTGCTTAGTATTCTGTCCGAAGAACTAGGCTGGGCACAGTGGCTTATGCCTGTAATTCCAGCACTTTGGGAGGCTGAGGCAGGTGGATCACCTGAGGTCAGGAGTTCGAGACCAGTCTGACCAACATGGTGAAACACCATCTTTACTAAAAAAATACAAAAATTAGTCGGGCATGGTGGCACACACCTGTAATGTCAGCTACTTGAAAGGCTGAGGCAAGAAAATTGCTTTAACCCAGGAGACAGAGGTTGTAGTGAGCCGAGATTGCGCCACTGCACAGCCTAGGTGACAACGAGACTGTGTCTCAAAAACAAACAAACAAAAAAAAAACAACTAGAGCAGACAGTAACCAGCCCTGGCGAAGTCTTTTTATTTTGTAAGTTTGATACTTAGGCCCTACTGATTTCAAACCACATTGTCTATGAAAATTTTAATTTTTGTTTGGATTTACATATAACATTACTTTTTAAGAATATACTCATTGTTATTAGTCATTGTTTTCAGTGAATATCAAGGCCATAAGAAATGTTTTGTTTATAATGTAATGTAACAGATATGAAGTATTTTAAACTTAGGTTATGTTTAAGATTTTGGCTGGAGGCAGACAGGAGCAGTATCTTGACCAAATGGATTTCTCACACCAATAGTCTTTTTTATATTTATATATATATTTTTTGAGATAGGGTGTCACTCTGTCATCCAGGCTGGAATGCAATGGTATAATTATGGCTCACTGCAGCCTTGAACTCCTCAGGCCCAGATGATCCTCCCACCTTAGCCTCCTGAGTAGCTGGGGCTGCAGGTGTGCACCACCACACCTGCCTAATTTTGTGTGTGTTTTTTGTAGAGACAGAGTCTTGCTATGTTGCCTAGGCTGGTCTTGAACTCCTGGGCGCAAGCCATCTGCCAGCCTTGGCGTCCCAAAATGCTGGTATTATAGGCATGAGCTACTGTACTCGGCCTTTTTAGGCTTAGTACAACCTCCACCTCCCAGGCTCAAGTGATTCTCCTGCCTCAGTCTCCCTAGCAGCTGTTACCAGCACCTGTCACCATGCCCGGGTAATTTTTGTATTTTTTTTTAGTAGAGATGGGGTTTGCCATGTTGGCCAGGCTAGTCTCGAACTCCTGACCTCAAGTGATCCACCCACCTTGGTCTCCCAAAGTGCTGGGACTACAGGCATGAGCTACCACGCCTGACCCCAGTACTCTTTTGAGTATACTTTTTTGTTCACAAGATTAGGAAGACTAAGAAAACATTTAACATTGTATCAATTTTCTTGATATTGAAATAGCTCAAAGGTATTGCCATTTTCTCCATACCTTCACACCTTATTGCCACTTACATAGGGTAGTTATAAGAATACAGGCTTGTGGGGCTAAAATATCTTGATTCTTCTACTTTTACCAGACTACTTTAAATCATTAATTAAAAAGGATATATATGTATGTATATGTAGGTACGTGTTTGTGTGTGTGTGTGTGTGTGTTTATGTATGTGCATCTACATATGTGTACATATATATATTAGAAGCCTGAAACTTTTTTATTATCCTGTTTGGCTGGATTGACTGCTGTTTCCAGTAGAATGTTTTACTAAAACTGAATTTAATAAACAGGAAAAGACAGAAATGCTTTTATGATAGAGTTTAAATTCAGTTACCTGAGTTTTCATCAGTATCATTAATCATCTTGCCTGCCTACCACGTAAGGCAAGGTCCCATTGTGCTGATCACTCAGCCACACCTTTTCACATCCCCGCCAGCCCCGGCCCAGGGTCCTGCTCTCCACCTGGCATTCTTGCTTCCCAGTTCCCACAACATTTGTGATTTCCCACAGCTGGCCCGTTGGAAGAAGAGCGGTTTGGCTTCCCTGCATTCAGTGGTATCTCTCGCCTGACCTGGCTGGTCTCCCTCTTTGGGGAGCTTTCTCTTGTGTCTGCCACTTTGGAAGAGCGAAAGGAAGATCAGTATATGAAAATGACAGTGTGTCTGGAGACAGAGAAGAAAAGGTAAGTCATCAGAAGCCATGAGGAGGAGGAAATTTAAGGATATCCTAGTACATTCGCAGGTATGATCCAGAGGGAGCCCTGAGGGGCTAGACCCTCACTCCCAGCTCCAGAAGGGCTGTCTACTTCTGCAGATGGAGTGCTGAGATCGCACTTGTGTTGCCTCATCTCATCCTCTCAGCAGCCCTGTGAGGTAAAGAAGGCAAACATAATCCCATCTGCCAGTCAGTAGACAGAGGCTTACAGAATGCCAGCAGGTTGCCTAAGTCGCACAAGTCATTCATAGCAGATTTAGTAGTGGAAATTATGTTAACTTGGCTGGGCATGGTGGTTCAGGCCTGTAATCCCAGCACTTGGGGAGGCCAAGGGTGGTGGTTTATCACCTGAGGTCAGGAATTTGAGACCAGCCAGGCCAACATGGTGAAACCCCGTCTCTACTAAAAATGCAAAAATTAACCGGGTGTGTTGGCGCACGCCTGTAGTCCCAGCTACTTGGCAGGCTGAGGCAGAATTGCTTGAACCTGGGAGGCAGAGGTTGCAGTGAGCTGAGATCAGGCCACTGCATTTCAGCCTGGACAACAGAGCAAGACTCCTTCTTGAAAAAAAAAAAAGAAAGAAAGAAAGAAAGAAAAAGAAATTATGTTAACTGTGACCTGATTTTTTTCCAGTGTTTTCTATGAAAGTTTTCAGGCATATTGTGAAGTTGAAAGAATTTTTCAGTAAACACCCGTCCACCTAGACTCTGCCATTAACACTGTACACGTTCCCTGCAGGGCTACACATTCACCCCTCGGTGGAGCCAGAGTGTGAGGTTCTGTGCTTCAGCTTTAGCATCCCATCACCCTGTCACACTGTTCCCAAAACGTTCTGACTTATTTCTCATACCAAGTCTTTTTTAACAAAAACACATTCATAATTTTCCTCCCAAAGCACCTGGGCTCTGTAAATTATTTAGAACAGTAAGGGATTTAGAGTGTTTCTAGGTGCCTTTCCAGAGAGGTGGGTCTCCTGGTAGTAAAAGAAGCAGATGTTGGGTATTTTAAAAAGAAAAAAGAATTTGAGTCCCTGAATGAAGCCTGATCTAGTCCATTTTGAGGAGTTTCTTCTTCACTAGGAAAAGGCAGAGAGGCCTGGCAGATGAAGGCAAAGCACATGGAACTCAGCATTGCTGCCTATGGAATGACCAACAGTGGTGGCCCAGGCTCTAGTGTGGCCATGTGAGTGTTAGGATTGCAGCCATGGTCAGACCTGTACACAGACAGTTGTAGTACCCTGTAATTAGAGGTAAAGATACTGTAGGGTGCTGTAGGAGCACAGGGAAGGGGAACCTGTACTAGGTCAGCTCATGCTTCTGACGGGAGGCAGTGCCTTGTTTGGTCTTGAAGTTGAGTAGGAGTCAATGAGGAAGCAAGATGTGGGGGAGGCAGAGGCTGACTCTCTCTCTCTCTCTTTTTTTTTTTGAGATAGAGTCTCCCTCTGTCACCCAGGCTAGAGTGCGGTGGTGCGATCTCAGCTCACTGCAACCTCCACCTCCCAGGTTCAAGCGATTCTCTTGCCTCAGCCTCCCGAGTAGCTGGGATTACAGGTGCCTGCCACCATGCCTGGCTCATTTTTGTATTGTTAGTAGAGATGAGGTTTCACCATGTTGGCCAGAATGGTCTCAAACTCCTGACCTCAAATGATTTGCTCACCTTGGCCTCTCAAAATGCCGGGATTACACACGTGAGCCACTGCACCCGGCCCTGACTCTCATTTTTGCACAGGAGAGGCAAGTATCAGATGAGGGGTTGGGACAGAAAGCAGTTAATATAATATAATAATAACTTCTTAAAATCATAGTACTTTCCATGTCCCAAACTGCATTTTTAAAAAATTTTTTATCTCCTTATTTATTTATTTTGAGACCGGGTTATGAGACTGGCTGATTTTCATATTTTTGGGTAAGATGGGTTTTTGCCATATTGTCTAGGCCGGTCTCAAACTCCTGGGCTCAAACAATCCACCCACATTAGCCTCCACGCCTGGCCACAAATTGCATTTTTATCTCACAGTGTCACAGCAGGATAGGTAAAGCTGTATACTTATTACCATTACTTATTTTTACTAGTAAGGAAATTGAGGTACAAGAAAGATCTTGACATTCTGCATTCCCTCAAATCCCAAGATTCCATATTATTTATAAGGACACGAGACGCCGGAAACGGTGGCTCACGCCTGTAATCCCAGCACTTTGGGAGGCTAAGGCAGTTGGATCACCTGAAGTCAAGAGTTCAAGACCAGCCTGGCCAACATGGTGAAACCTCATCTCTACTAAAAATACAAAAATTAGCCAAGCATGGTGGCAGGTGCCTGTAAACCCAGCTACTGGGGAGCCTGAGGCAGGAGAATCACTTGAACCTGAAGGCAGGGGTTGCAGTGAGCCGAGACTGCACCACTGCACTCCAGCCTGGGCAACAAGAGCAAACATCTCAAAAAAAAAAAAAAAGGACATGAGAAATTTTCTTAGGAAGACTATGTAGAATACCTCAAGTTTATTTTTATTCAGTGTCAAAATAAAGCACTGAATAAATTGCATTAAAATTAATCTTTGTTACCATCTCCTAGAATATTTGCTAGACTGCACTATGAGCTTTTAAAACTAGTCATGGGAGGCCAGGTGCGGTGGCTTATGCCTGTAATCCCAACAGTTTGGGAGGCCAAGGCAGCTGGGTTACCTGAGGTCAGGAATTCAAGACTAGCCTGGCTGACGTGGCAAAACCCCATCTCAACTAAAAATATTTTTTAAAAAGTAGCCAGACGTGGTGGCAGGCGCGTGTAATCCCAGCAACTTAGGAGGCTGAGGCAGGAAAATAGCTTGAACCCAGAAGGCGGAGGTTGCAGTGAGTCAAGACTGCACCACTGCGCTCCAGCCTGGGCGACAGAACAAGGCTCCATCCCAGAAAAAAAAGAAAAAAAAAGTCACTGAAGGAATTCCCCTGCTTGATGGCAAAATTAAATAAAAGACTTTTTGGCTGTGAGGTTGACACAGTCACCCACAGCCTCTGGGAGGCTAGTGACTGCAAGGAGGATGGGTACCTGACAAGGACCTGTTACCAGGCGGTCTGGTGCCAGCAAGCACCCACTTGTGCTCTTGTGTAATCTCTAACATGATTCTTTTGTCTTCTGTCTTTGCAGTCCACTGTCATGGATTGAAGAAAAAGGGCCTGGTTTAAAACGAAACAGATACTTAAGCTTCCATTTCAAGTCTGGGTCCCTGGAGAATGTGCCAAATGTAGGAGTGAATAAGAACATATTTCTGAAAGATCAAAATATATTTGTCCAGAAACTCTTGGGCCAGTTCTCTGAGAAGGAACTGGCTGCTGAAAAGAAACGCATCCTGCACTGCCTGGGGCTTGCAGAAGAAATCCAGAAACATTGCTGTTCAAGGAAGTAAGAAGAGGAGGTGATGCAGCACTTCCAAGATGGCACCAGAGTTTGGTTCTTCTCAAGAGTTGACCATTATCTCTATTCTTACAATTAAACATGTTGGGGAAACAAGAATCTTATTGTTATGAACTGTGTTGGGATATTTGGGGTTAGGGGCTATGCAGTGGGGACAAGGCGAGAATGAACTCGTTGATTGAGTTGAACTAAATGCTTTGTAAGTCTGATTTCACTTACTCCTCCTATGAGATGGATACTAGCAGACTTTTTTTTTTTGAGACCTAGTCTCACTCTGTCACCCAGGCTGAGTATAGTGGCACCATCTCGGTTCACTGCAGCTTCCACCTCCTGGGTTCAAGCGGTTCTCCTGCCTCAGCCTCCCAAGGAGCTGAGGATTACAGGCATATGCCACCATGCCTGCCTAATGTTTGTATTTTTAGTAGAGACGAGGTTTTGCCACATTGGCCAGGCGGGTCTCGCTCGAACTCCCAACCTCAGGTAATCCACCTGCCTCAGCCCCTCCCAAAGTGCTGGGATTACAGGCATGAGCCACCATGCCTGGCACCAGGTCTCTTTTCACTGTATACTAGAAAATGTTGTTTGAACAGAACCCTCTGAGATGATGGAGCCACTGCCCTTCTACTCTTGTGTTCTCAGCTGCCTTCTCTACCCTGGGGGTTGCTGCTGCTGCTGGAGCCCACACAGGCCATGTGCCACTGTGGCATTTTGTAAGCACTCCTGCCTCTGAAAGTGGCACCCCATGCCCCAGTCACAGTTCTTTCAGAGTGTCACAGAAGGAAATAATCCAAATGTATTCCTCAGCAATCTGTCCCTCTGTCCAATTTGAAGGAAAAAAAAAAGCCCTTAATCCTACTGTACTAATGCTCCTAAGTGTTGGGGGATCCTCCAGGAGGGCCTTGTGTCTCCAGGCAAGAGTCAACACAGCGGTGCCCTTTGCCCTTCAGCCCCTCTCCCTGTGGCAGCAGTGACACAGTGCCTGTCTGGTGAAGCTGGAAGAGGGACTAAGCACATGACACCCAGCCACCCTCTCCCTCTGAACCGATATCCTTAGGATGCACCCGAGCTTGTCCACGTGGCAGATGACTGAGGCAGACTCCTCCTCTGCAAGTAGATGACCTGCAGCTGTGATGAAGAATTGAGTTACCCTAAGACAGGGCAGTTACCCTAAGAGACAGCCTAAGAGTTACCCTAAGACAGAGCCTAAGAGTTAACCTAAGACAGAGTTACCCTGCAGGGAGCCAAAGGCCCGTGGGACGTGACCAACTCAGCATTCCGCTGGAGGATATATGATCAAACAGCAAACTATTTATCATGAATGCAGGATGTGGGCAAACTCACACTGCCTTGCCACCAAAAGGTTTGCTGAGGGACATCACTCCCTGGCGCCAGGCTCCTGGAAGTTATCTATTGAGAAATCTAGTGCCTATTATTCAAAGGATGCAGTCCTGCAAGCCTGCTGTGAACCAAATGACCGACAATTACCCGACAACCATCCTCCCACTTTATCTCTTTCGCCTAATAAATACAGAGGGCTGTGTAAAGCTCAGGGCCCTTGTCCACTACAGGCAAGATGCCCCTGACCCCTTCTTCCAAATATACTCTTTTGTCTCTTGTCTTTTATTCCCGCATTTGGCCCCCTTTGTTCAGTCCCCCAAGGTCTATGCAGATTATAAGTGGCGCCCCAAACAGCAACAGGATCAGTTGCTCTGCGTAGTGGCATCTGAAAACACAGGACTTCGAGGACATGAATGAAGAAGGTCTGCTGGAGCAGAGGAACTGAAATTGACAAGGCGAATGGGGACCCCGAAACGAGTCTGTGGCAGCAGATAGAAGGTCAGTGCCCTAAAGAGGTACTGATCAGTACCATAAAGAGGTACTGGGAGCAGTGCTTTAAAGAAATACTGGAAATAGGAAGTTTTCTGAATCAGGGTAGTAAGGGGAAGAATTTGTCTATTGAAGAAAAACGTTATGTGCAGTTGCTTGAAGTTCTGTTGAGACAGTCTGGAGCTCAGGTTAATTCGCAGACACGAACTAACCTCCTGCAGGAGCCATAAAAGGTTGTTACGCATAACCCATGGTTTCCACAGGCAGACACTCTTGATGTGGAAAATTGGGATGAAGCAGGAGAAGGATTAAAACAGGCTCATCAAAAAGGTCTTAGCTGATTCTTCTGTTTTCTCCACTTAGAGTTTAGTTCGTACTGTACTTCTACCATTATCTCCTTATTATTCTGTGGGACAGCAGGCTGAATCTAAAAATCTGAAAGAATCTGTTGTCCCACCAACAGCTCCAGTTGAAAATAAAAAACAGGAGAGGGAGGATACAAATTGGCCTCTACTGCCTCCCCGAATTGCAGAAACATCCGTACCGCCTCCTTCGGTAGCAGAAATAGAAACCCCAATACAAAGAATTTTACACTGCTGTCATACGTGGAGAGCCCCTAGGACCTTGCGCTTTTCCTATTTCCGTAAGGCCTGATCCAAATAATCCACAGCAGTTTATTCACAAACACACCACACTGGAATTTCAGTTGTTGAAGGAATTAAAAACTAATGTGGTCAATAAAGGAGTACAAAGCCCATGGTTCCCAGAGGAAGGAATGCTAGATGTAGAACTCTGGGAACAAGTGGGGAGAAATCTTTTTCTTTTTTTTGAGACAGAGTCTCGCTCTGTCGCCCAGGCTGGGTGCAGTGGCCGGATCTCAGCTCACTGCAAGCTCCGTCTCCTGGGTTTACACTATTCTCCTGCCTCAGCCTCCCGAGTAGCCAGGACTACAGGTGCCTGCCACCTTGCCCGGCTAGTTTTTTTTGTTTGTTTTTTTTTGTTTGTTTGTTTTAGTAGAGACGGGGTTTCACCATGTTAGCCAAGATGGTCTCAATCTCCTGACCTCGTGATCTGCCCGTCTTGGCCTCCCAAAGTGCTGGAATTACAGGCTTGAGCCACTGCGCCCGGCTGTGGGGAGAAATCTTAAACAACATCAGGTGCAAAGGCATCAAGTCCCAGTAAAATCTTTAATGTTATGGGCTTTAATTAGAGCAGCCCTGGCTCAGTTACACACAGAAGAGCCTAAAAAGAGGAAGGAGGAGAAAATGTCACCTGCCTTATCACCTCCTCTTCCCCCAACCCCAATATCACGAGGCCAAAATAACAGGAAACAGAGGTCTTACCTAAGCCTCCTCCTCCAATAGATAGGAGAAAGGACAGAGGATATGCCACAGTCATCAGTCTGTTAGATATGATTTCTAAATTTCTCTTCAAAGAATCAGTGTCAGTATGTTCAATTCTTTGCCTTCTACTTTTACTTCCTTGTAAAGCAACCTTTTTCAATTACCTGTTCCACCCTGACTCATTCCTATTACCTGCTCCACCCTGACTCATTCCAATTTCCTGCTCTGCCATAACCATTTTTCCCGCCAAACCACTCACCCCCATCACTCTCTTTAAATTAGCCAACTGGAGTAAATTTAGCCTGTGTGGTCTAACCCTAGCCAATAGGGGAATGACATAGCAGCAGGGGCCATGTGCATCAGGGATAAGACCCCCTTCCCCTACCTTGTCTGAGTGTACGCTCACCATTGCTCCATCTGTAAGGGTGCACCCTTCTATAGAAGTACATTGACTTGCTGAGAATTAAAAAGAAAATGTTATATTCTAGTGCTATTTCTTTTGCGGCACCGAAATTTTACTTATAACAATTTGGGGGCTTGCCTGTAATTACATTCCCCTCCAGGGGTGGTCTCAGCGCCTCTCTCATGAGGAGGCACGCTCCACCCCTTTGTGGTGGCCTCAAGGGTGAGAAATTAGGACCCACCCAGTGCAAGGAATAACCAGAGCTCTCAGCAACGTGGAAAGAAACTGGCCAGCAACCTAGCTTAAAGGATCCTCCATAAGGGCCATGCAAGTCTGTGCATGGACCAAGGAAAAGATACTATGGGAACCAGTAAAGTATTTCCTTGGTGGTCGGGGCCAAGGTAAGAAAGCCGCGGGAGGGGTCGGGGCAGGGGCGATGAAGTACTCCTTGGTCAGGGAGGCATAGAGGTTAAAAAGAGGCAAGACATCCCCATTGGGAGGGGTTGAACCTCACACAAACCCCAGTAGTAGAAAAGGCAAGAAATTTCCAGTGGGGGAAATTGAGCCTCACCCCAAAAGGCAAGAAATTTCCAGTGGGGAAATTGAGCCTCACCTTATAAGGCAAGAAATTTCCAGTGGGGGAAACTGAGCCCCACTCCAAAAGGCAAGAAGTTTCCAGTAAGGGAAGTTGAACCTTGAACCTTAACCCAAAACCATCAAGATGGGAAATACCCCAAGCAAGACAGGGAGCAAGAGAAATAAAGATGGTAACAAAGATATCCCCCTGGATAGCCCCCTAGGTCTCATGGTAAAATACTGGAAGGATAATGAAAGGACTAAACATAGGAAAAAGCAACAAATGATAAAAATACTGCTGTTTTATTTGGACTCAGGCACCCACCCTCAAATCCTCGATCTTCTGGCCAAAGTTTGGGTCAAATGAGGATGTAATGCGTCAGCTTCTAATCCGATATGTTAATGATAAAAGTCCAGTATCTCAAGAAGAATTAGGCTATGCCCTTTGCTGAAGGCAAGGACCTGCTCTCCTTTTGCCCTTAAAAATAAGTAGGGAAGAACCCAATTTGGCACCTCAAAATGAAAAGTCAGAGGAGCCAGTTCTCATGCCTAAAAGTTCCAGCGCACAGGATCCCCTAGACTATCTTTTCCCGTTCAGTGTCCCCAATCTTTCCCCTCAGACAGCCACCGCCGCCTCAGATCCTGTTCCAAATCCCCCCCTCTACTCACCTTATCCCTCCTCCTTATAACCCTGACTCTTGGAAATTACCGTCCCACCAGCCTGTTCCCTCCCAACCTAAATACCCCTCTCTAAAAGGACTCCAGTGTGAGGTAGAACAATGTAAAAAAGAATATTCAGAATTTCCCATTTCCCTCCGTATCTAAGGGTTCATCCCTGACCCTCTTCCCTTTGAAAGAGGTACCACAAGGGGGGTGGGGCGGCATTGGCTTTGTAAATGCTCCCTTAACAAGTTCAGAAGGCTAGAATTTTAAAAAGGAGCTTAAACCGCTACTAGATGACGCTTAAAGGAGCTTAAACCGCTACTAGATGACGCTTACGGAGTGGCAGACCAAATTGACCAAATCTTAGGACCTCAGTTATAAACTTGGATTGAGTTAATGTCCATCTTGGGCATCCTCTTTTCAGGGGAAGAAAGAGTAGCTCCACTCCTGCTGGTCCCTCCCCTAGGGGAAGGGGAAGGAGAGGGGAGAACAGTAGCATACATGGCTGGCAGAGGCAGGGAAAGAACAGCAGAGAGGAAAGTAGCGGGGAGAGAAAGAGAGAGGGGGAAAGAGAAACAGAGAGAAAGAGAGACAGACAAAGAGGGAGTCAGAGAGAGAAAGAGAGAAGCAGAGAGAGACAGGAAGAGACATAGACAAAGAGGGAGTCAAAGAGAGAGAGAAAGAGACAAAGTCAGAGAAAGAGAGAGATAGAAGCAGTAAAGAGAAACCAATGTACCCTATTCCTTTAAAAGCCGTGGTAAATTAAAAACCTCGAATTGGTAATTGAAGGTCTTCTCCATGACGCTATAACACTCCAATACCACCTTGTTGTCAGTGTAAACAAGGGCGTAGTCCAAAAGCACTGAGGCCACTTACAACCCATAGCTTTCGTATAAATCCTTAACCCAGTAGTAGGTGGCTGAAATGCATTTAATCTGTAGCAGCAACTGTTTTCCTAGCAGAAGAAAGTAGAAAAATAGCTTTTAGAGGAAACCTCGTTGTGAGCGCACCTCACCAGTTCAGAACTATCCTAAGTCAAAAAAAAGGATGATTTAACGTTAACCACTGAAAATTCCCTTAACCCAGAAGTTTTCCTAACAGGGCATCTAAATCTTAATTACCATATAAAGGTCCCACCAGACCTAGGAGGAACTCCCTTCAGGACAGGATGAAGGATGGTTCCTCCCAGGTAATTAAAGGAAAAAAAAAAGCCATCTATACCAATTCGAAGTTAATTTGGACAAAACAAGTTCTTATTAATAGCAAAGGATAATTAAAATACCAAACTTAAAAGGTTTTCAACAAAAGTAAAGCTTGCCAAAAGTTAACAGTGTAACATGTATTATAGTAACTTCTAATCTTGTGGCCTTAGACAGTCTAGTCCACAGACATAAAGGAAGTTTGCTTTGGAAAAAAATGGTTATCACCTTTGAAAAAAAAGGCGGGGGCAGAATTGATGTAAAAAAAGTGTTACATGATAAATTCTTGTCCTGAAATAAATTAACTGGCTGTTTAAAAAAAGAAATGTATGTAATAAATCAAAAAGTTGAGGCATGTCGAAGAACTGTCTGCAAAAGTTGTGAAAGAGAAAAATGTTATAAAAAAAGAATTTATGCAAGAAATGTTGTATAATTTAAAAGTAACTAGGCCTCTGGAATGTAAAACTATTGGGAAAAAAAAACAGTTTATATGCAAACTGTATAAGGAAAGTAAAATATACCTTGAGGATTATAAGGAGGCATAAGAATGTAAATTTTTACCTACATTGAAAGGTTAAAAAAATTATTGTTTTAAAGGTTTAAGCAAGTTTTAAAACATTAGTTGTAAAGAAAATTTTGTGTGTAAACATGAAAGAAATCAGGCACATTCCTCAGTCCCGGGCTCAACACAAACAGGCCCAGTACAAACACCATATATCTCTCAACTTCCTGAGCCCAGTACAAACACATCCCACCATATATCTCTCAATTTCCTGAGCCCAGTACAAACACCATATATCTCTCAACTTCCTGAGCCCAGTACAAACACCACCTGGAAAATCCCCGATAAGGACACAGCCTTTTAAAGTTTTACTGAAAGCGTGGGAACCAATAGAAAAACTACTAAATGTATAACTTAAAATGTAAACCAATTGTAATGCTGTAACCAAGAGAATTCCCTTGTTCCTCTGTAACTTTACTATCCTATTTACCTCGGGCTATAAAAGGCAAGCACTCGCATTGTTTGGGGCCCTCTTGTATGCTGTGGAATGGAGGGACCAAGTTCGAACTTGCAGTAAAAGATCCTTGCCGCTTGGCTTTGACTCTGGACTCTGGTGGTCTTCTTTGGGGAACTAACGGTCTGGGCATTACAAACATATTAGCTAAAGTTAAAGGGGTATCATCCAGTTTTTCTGTGAACTGAACATTAAAGTAAAAACACAGCAGATTTTTCTTAAAGCACTAACCTGCTCTTTAACAAAGATTATAAAAGGTTAAAAAGAGTCTATAAAAATCTTACCTTATGGTCTGACATTAAAAACTGAATAAATATGTACACAAAGTTTTATTAAAACTAACACACCAATATAAAGGTTAAATTTAGTTTATTTGGTATAAAAACCATACAGGAAGCATTGTCAAATATAAAATGGTGTTTGGCTTCTTTGGTCCAAAAACTAATAAAAATAGGTGCTAAAGGAAATTTCTCAGCAGAAAGGCACCAAGGACTATAAAGTCCACTGCTGATGTCCCTACATTTAAAACAAAAGGTCAATTTCTTAGAAATTATATATTTGGTATATCTTCCACTTCCCTTTCCCTCAAAACTAAAAGTCTTTTAGCACAGGTACCACCCCTAGAATTTCCGGTAAACCAGCACCAGACTGAAGATCACGGTCTCATCAAAGGGTGAAAAGAAAGGAAACTTGAGCCAGCCTAGGAAGGACCCTACCTTGTGCTGCTAACCACCGTGATTGCTGTTCATATAGCGAAGAAAGGATGGACTCATCACAACTGAGTCAAGAAAGCACTACCCCCTCCAGAGTTTTGTGCCATAGTCCCAGGGGAAAACCCTACCAAACTAAAGCAAAGAAAAATTTAACTCTCTTTCATCTATTCTATTAGTCTTTCTTCTTTCCTCACTCTATTGCTGACTATCTAGTTATTAACATAACCAAGTCAATTTTGCCTCAAACGATTGCTTTAATGCTTGTCTTGTTATACCTGTGGGGTCTTGCCAAGTCAAAGAGAGCTCTCTACTTCAGAAAAGTACCTCTGGCCCTCCTGACTCTCCTTAGACTGGGCATTAGTAAATTAGAACAATTTAATCCAGGGAAATTTCAATAAAGACGGCAGTGTCAACCAGGAGTCTTGCTCCCCAATGTAAAGCTTTTATGCTGTAATTGCTCCAACATTCTGTGGACCACTAAAGATCAAGGATGAACTGCCCCAACTGGTGGTTGTAATTTCCTAAAATAATACATTCATTTTACTAGAGAATCATAGAAGTTAAAGACTTAAAACAAACTTTGGCAATTAAGACAGGATACCAAGATGCAAATGCCGGTTGGAATGGATCAAATATTCTATCCACATGTTAAACAAAAGCAATTGTTATGCTTGTGCACATGGTAGGCCAGAGTCCCAGACTGTCCCCTTTCTACTAAGGTGGTCCTCCAGTCGAGCAGGTGTGGGCTGCATGGTAACTCTTTTCCAGGATTCTACAGCCTGGAGTAATAAGTCATGCCAAGCTCTCTCTGTTATATCCCAAAGTCTGGCACCCTGCAGGTCAGCCCCAAAGGGCCATCCAACCTCCATCTCCCAACACTAAGTTTACTTCGTGTCTCTCACGACAGGGAGGAAACTCAGCATTCCTTGGAGACCTGAAGGGATACAGTGAGCTTAAGAATTTTCAAGAGCTTATCAATCAGTCAGTCCTTGTTCATCTCTGAGCGGATGTGCAGTGGTATTGTGGTGGACCTTTACTGGGCACTCTGCTAAATAACTGGAATGGCATTTGTGCTTTAGTCCAAGTGGCTATCCCTTTCACCCTGGCATTTCATCAACCAGAGGGAGGAAAAATAAGACATCGTAAAGCGAGAGAAGCCCCTTATGGGTGTTTTGACTCTCACGTCTATTTAGACGCAATTGGAGTGCCACAGGGAATACCAGATCAATTTAAAACTTGAAATCAAATAGCTGCAGGATTTGAGTTGATATTTTGGTGGGTGACAGTTAATAAAAATATAAATTGGATAAAATACATCTATTACAACCAACAGCAACGAGCTTTTCATGAGTTAAAAGAAAAACTAATGTCGGCCCCAGCCCTGGGGCTACTTGACCTGACAAAACCCTTTACACTCTGTGTCAGAAAGAGAAAAAATGGCAGTTGGAGTTTTAACCCAGACTGTGGGGCCCTGGACAAGGCCAGTGGCCTATCTCTCAAAACAACTAGACAGGGTTTCCAAAGGCTGGCCCCCATACCTAAGGGCCCTGGCAGCAATGGCCCTGTTAGCACAAGAAGCAAATAAACTAACCCTTGGGAAAAACCTGAATATAAAGGCCCCCCATGCTGTGGTAACTTTGATGAATACCAGAGGACATCATTGGCTAACAAATGCCAGATTAACCAAGTACCAAAGCTTGCTATGTGAAAATCCCCACATAATCATTAAAGTTTGCAACACCCTAAATCCCGCCACCTTGCTGCCAGTATCAGAGAGCCCAGTTGAATACAACTGTGTAGAAGTATTGCACTCAGTTTACTCTAGTGGGCCCAACCTCCGAGGCCATCCCTGAACATCAGTAGACTGTGAACGGTATGTGGGAGGGAGCAGCTTCGCCAACCCCTGCAAAGTGACTCTGAAGAGGACAACAAGCCCTGCTGCAGTCACACCCAGAAGCTGACTGGTCCACGCAGAGCCAAAGCATGAGAAAACTCATTGCGGGACTCATTTTCCTTAAAATGTGGACTTGTACAGTAAGGACTTCAACTGACCTTCCTCAGACTGAGGACTATTCCCAGTGTATACATCAAGTCACTCAGGTAAGACACAAAGTTGCTACAGTCTCATTATTTTATGGTTATACGTTTACCAGGACTCTAAAAAGAACTTGTTTGTATAATGCTTCTCTATACAAAGTATGTAGCCCAGGAAAATGACCAACTGGATGTGTGTTATGACCCATCTGAACCTCCCATGACCACAGTTTTTGAAATAAGATTAAGGACTGAGGACTGGTGGGGGCGCATAAATGATATGAGTAAAGTGTTAGCCAAAACAAAAGGAAAAGGGGTGCCCAAACAAGTCACCTTTTTAATGCCTGTGCTATCATTAACAGTAATAAGTTAGAAATAAAATGTGGTTCTCTTAATTAGGAAAGAGGCTATATGGCACAAAAAAAGTACATTTGTCATGAATTAGGACTGTGTGGAAATAAATGTGGATACTGGTCTTGTATCATTTAGGCTACTTGGATAAAAAATAAAAAGGATCCTGTCTACCTTCAGAAAGGGAAAAGTGGCCCTTCCTGTACCAGTGGTCAGTGTAACCCCTTAAAACTAGTAATAACCAACCCCCTTGATCCTTGCTGGAAAAAAGGGGAGTGTGTAACCCTAGGAATCGATGGGACTGGACTGGATCCTCGAGTAAATATCGTGGTTTGAGGAGAAGTTTATAAACGCTCTGCTGAGCCAGTATTTCAAACCTTCTACGATGAACATAATGTGCCAGTACCAGAAATTTCGGGAAAAACAATAAATTTGTTTTTGCAATTAGCTGAGCATGTAGCCCAGTCTCTCAATGTTACTTTGTGTTATGTATGTGGAGGAACTGTAATGGGAGATCAATGGCCATGGGAAGCCTGAGAATTAGTACCTACAGACCCAGTTCCTGATGAATTGCTGGCTCAAAAGAATCACCCTGATAACTTCTGGGTCCTAAAAGCCTCAATCATTAGACAATACTGTGTAGCAAAAGTGGGGAAGGACTTCACTCTTCCTGTGGGAAGACTCAGCTGCCTTGGGCAAAAACTGTATAATGATACTACAAAAACAGCCACCTAGTGGAGTTCAAACCACACTAAGAAAAATCCATTTAGTAAATTTCCAAAGTTGAAAACTGTGTGGACCCACCCGGAGTCCCACCGGGACTGGACAGCCCCTACTGGATTATACTGGATATGTGGGCATACAGCTTACACCAAATTACCCAACCAGTGGGCAGGTAGTTATGTTATTGGCACTATTAAACCATCTTTCTTCCTACTGCCCATAAAGACAGGTGAACTCCTGGGCTTCCCTGTCTATGCTTCCCACGAAAAGAGCAGCATAGCTATAGGAAACTGGAAAGATGATGGACGGCCCCCCGAGAGAATCATACAATATTATGGGCCTGGTACTTGGGCACAAGACTGCTCGTGAGGATACTGGACCCCCATTTACATGCTCAACTGAATCATACAGTTACAAGCTCTCTTAGAAATAATCACTAATAAGACTGGCAGAGCCTTGACTATTCTGGCCCAGCAAGAAACTCAGATGAGAAATGCTATCTATCAAAATAGATTGACTCTCAACTACTTGCTAGCAGCTGAAGGAGGGGTCTGTAGGAAATTTAACCTTACTAATTGCTGTCTACACATAGATGATCAAGGGCAAGTAGTTGAAGACATAGTTAGAGATATGACAAAACTGGCACATGTGCCCATGCAAGTGTGGCATGGATTTGATCCTGAGGCCACGTTTGGAAAATGGTTCCCAGCACTAGGAGGATTTAAAGCTGTTACAATACGAGTCATAATAGTAATAGGAACCTGCTTACTGCTCCCTTGTTTGCTACCTGTACTTCCTCAAATGATAAAAAGCTTCATCGCTACCTTAGTTCACCAAAATGCTTTAGCACAAGTGTACTATGTGAATCACTATCGATTTGTCTTGCAAGAAGACATGGGTAGTGAGAATGAAAGTGAGAACTCCCACTAATGAGTGAAGTTCTCAAAGAGGGGGAGTAAGGGAGGAAACCACCCCTCACATTGTCTTATGCCCAATTTCTGCCTCCAAAGAAAGAAGTAAAAACTAAAAGGCAGAAATGAAATCCACAGGCAGACAGCCCAGCGCTATACCCTGGGCCTGGGAGTTAAAGATCGACCCCTGACCTAATCAGTTATATTATCTATAGATTACAGTATAGATTACAGACATTGTATAGAAAAGCACTGTGAAAATCCCTGTCCTGTTCTGTTCTGTTCTAATTACTGGTACATGCAGCCTCCAGTCACATACCCCCTGCTTGCTCAATCAATCACGACCCTCTCACATGGACCCCCTTAGAGTTGTGAACCCTTAAGAGGGACAGGAATTGCTCACTCAGGGAGCTCGGTTTTTGAGATGTGAGTCTTGCCAATGCTCCCGGTCAAATAAAGCCCTTCCTTCTTTAACTCAGTGTCTGAGGGGTTTTGTCTGCAGCTCGTCCTGCTACAGTTAAATTAAAAGGTAAAAATGTTGTGTCCTTCTCAGAAAGTGAAGAAAAGTTGCTTGTAAGTGTAGTGAAAACTTATGCATGAATGACTATCTTAACCCACTGATTACAGATAGTCTTTGATTTGTACTTACTAAGAGTTCCCCAGCTAGTGAGTCTCCAGCTAGTGAGTCATTGTTTTCAAGACTGTTTGCTAGATTAAACTCCATAAACTTGGCCAGCCTGCAAACTCAATTACAAGATTTAAGCTACTCTGCCTGTGGCTTTAAGCACATGGTTAAAGTTTATTATTTAAGTCTCTGCTTCTAGAGATGTTTTCAGATTTTCTTTTTAAACTTCTTGTTACTTATTTCAGCTTGCCATCTTAATGATTAATGCAGTCAATTGCTAAGTTATGACCCTGATATGATCAGGATTCCTTTAAGTAAAAGGCAATTTGAAGTGGTATTGCACTCCCCCATACTTAATGCTTTAACACTGTTGACTGATAGGTCTGGTAAAGATGGAAAAGCGTCTCTCTAGTAGAGACCACATAATTCAATCATTTGATCTCAGTTTACTAGCCCCAGTGAGCTAAGGTTACTCTGTTTATTTATTAAAGAACTTTTACAACCTTAAACTCACTCTGGACTTTCCAGCCGTACGTTGCAGGTTACAAGTGGCGTCCCAAACAGCGACAGGATCGGGGGCTCTGTATTACCCTAAGACAGAGTTAGCCTAAGACAGAGCCAAACCTATTTGGCTGCAGATCCCCACATTCCCCAACCAACTTTACCATAAAACTATTTTTTAAAACTTCATCTCTCTGTCTCTCTCTTGCATCTATAGCTTAATTGGTCCCCAAAATTGGAAGGAGAGAAAAAAATGTTCCTTATTGGACCTTGAAATCCCAAAAATATACTTCACGATCCTCCACCTCAAGGAATCAAGTCAAAAATTTTTAAGTATTACACTTCAGTCAATGACACCTGAGTTCCTCCAGAAAAGGCTTGTTTTTGGAAAATCCCTTGATAACCCAGTCAATTAGTTGTAACATCGGAGATGGAGGTGTAAAGGGAGTAAGAGGCCCAAGAGAGCTAAACTTCTGCACAGGCTGGAGTGCAGTGGAGTGATCTCAGCTCACTGTAACCTCAAATTTGTGGGCTCAAGCAATCCTCCTGCCTCAGCCTCCCGAGTAGCTAGGGCTATAGGCCACCCCAGCTAATTGTTTTTTATAGAGACGGTCTCAAACTCCTGGGCTCAAGTGATTGTCCCACCTTGGCATCCCAAAGTGCTGAGATTACAGGCATGAGCCACCATGCCCGGCCTACAAAGAGAGTTTTAAAGGCTTAAACTAGGGAGAGTTTTTTCTAGGCAGGTCAGGGGAGACTTCCCTAAAGAATGTGATAAAACCTGAAGATCGATGAGTTTCAGCAGGTGCCGGTGGGCAAGGGATGGGGAGAGCAGTCCAGGTAGAGGGACTAGCATGTGCAGAAGCCCTGTGTACAGCCACATCTGAGGCCAGCACTTTCCCTGAATGTGAGAGGTACCTTAAATTCTCTAAACCCAGCTTTTCTTTTTTCTTTTTTCTTTATTTTTCTTTTTTTTAGTTGTGGAATAAGAATGAGCTACTAAGAAACAGGAAAGTCTTAAAACCGCCTGGTCCCAGCATTGCCTGTGTGGCTACCTGCCCATGGTTCAGTGGCCCCCTTCCAGCGATGGATCCAGAAGCAAGCCCAAGCAGCCACCTAGTTCTCTTGGACTGGGGGCTGTCTCTGGTACTCTCTCTACTGGCGGGGTGCTGCCAACCCAATGTGCATGGGTTTAATTGCAATGCAGTAATAGTCCTGGGGAGACATCCCTTAACTGTAGCCCTATCACGAGGTGTCTGTCTGTAGCCCCATGGTGGATGTCTGTCTGTAGCCCCATCACGGGGTGTCTGGATTGGTGAGTATCCTAGGCACTGCCAATGCCGCCTTCCTTCTCCTGACTGGTTCTGTAGCCCTATGGTGGGGTGTCTGTAGCTCCATTGTGGGACGTCTGTTTGTGGCTCCACCCTGGGGTCTCTGTGTCTGTAGCCCCATTGAGGGATGTCTGTTCAGCTCCTGTGGGGGTCTCAGTTGACTCTTTCTAACTAGTAGGAAGAGTCCTGGTTTGGGAGACTTCTCCTCAATCAGGAAGATTTCAAGGAGGTTTCTCAGATGGAGAATAGGAGGATAGTTTGAAAGGGATACTCTTGGAGTTCTTGGTTAGGGATCTGATTTGGAAGACGTTCTATCCATCTCATCTTTGTGTGTGTTTGTACATGTGAAAGGGATCTCAGAAGGGGTTGCTGATGGAAGTCCAGCAGGCCCAACTCAGAGAACCCTCCTTATTTGTCTGGTCACATTCAATGAGCCCTAAAAGAGGCTAAACAGGCCTGTCTCTGGGGTGACTATCTGTTCTTTGCCTTGCCCAGAGACCCCAACTGTGAATTACCATTCAGAGGTTGTCCCCCCACACCTGAAGTGGATCAAAGACAACAGGGACCAACGGGAAGTTTGAGCTTTGCTAGGTTGATTTTGGGTGCTGAAAGAGGTAACTAATGTCTGTTTTGTTATGTGTATTTTGCAGGGTTGGAAATGTTAATTTGTCCATTAACATGCCCACTGGGCAGTATCTTGCAAATTAAGACTCTTGTCTGTGGTTCCATAAAACAGTAAAGGGTGATTTTCTCTTGTAAAGTGGCTTGAACCCCACAGCTATAGCACAAGCAAGCAGGGGCATCAGAAGCCACTCTGTTCTTCTGGAAGCTGCAGAGAAAGGGAACCCGGAAACCTGATACGCCAGCAAAAAGGGTAAGAAATTCTTATTGGCCAAGTTTCTGGTCTCTCTCTCTCTTTCTCTGTCTTGGTAAACAGTAAATCGTTTGTCTCCTCTGCAAGGGTTTGATTAGTAGAAAAAAGGATTTGCGAGACTAGTCTTAGGCTGTAGCAAATCTGGTGTAGTTTGTGCTAAGAATTTGTCCTTCTGCGTTCTGTAATGGAGAGAGGGGTATCACAGGATAGAACGTGGGTTTAGGACCCCTATAAGCCTGCCTTTCAATCCAGCTCAGCAGGCTGGTCAGTTACAAACTTTGCTACGGGTTCCTGAAGCCAATACTGTATGAAATTTCTCTGTCTTGTTTTGTGTGTGTGTCCGTAAGAACTTAACCTTGTGACAATGTGGAGAAACTTTCTTTTGGTTTCCACCATCCAAAAGACAGGAATTTGGGGGTTCATATCATAGTCCTAACATTTTTTCTTGAACAGTTAAAAGTCTTGGAAGTTTGAAACTGGCTTCTTTAGGCTCCTTCTGGGGAAAGCTAGAAACTGCTCAATGCCAGATAGCTCAGTAACTAAAGCATTATCTTTTGTAAGTGTCCTAGGTTCAATTGTTGGTATCGGGAATGACTCCTTTCTGGTTTGTTACTTCTGTAACTTGGCCGCTTATTGAGGTTTTTCTCCCCTCCAGTGGATAGCTTCTAATTTCTTCTCTTGAATTTTCCTTTCTCTGAGCTACTTTGTGGAGATTCTGAATCTTATAAAAAAGAAACTGCCTACCATGTCTTTGAAGCACCTAGGAGGTTACCTTTGGTAAAGTTCAGAAACTAGAAATATTGGCAGCTTGGCATGCCTAAGTCGGGTAATAAGAGATCTGAAAGGATTTCTTTTTTAAAGAGCACTATGGTTAAAACTCAGCTTTATTAAAAGTGGATAACCAAGCTATAGATGTATTTTAAAGGCCTTTATGTTTTTCTCTTCTTGGACCTTGTTTTTCTGGAAAAAGGTTTTTTTTTTCTTCTCAGTCAACTGAGTTATTTTCCTCCAATTTTTTTTTTTCTTTTTTTTGTCTTGCCACTCTTCATGCACACATGAGAGGCCCTGAGATAACTTCTGGTAGCCTGGGATTCATTGGGAAAAACAGAGGAGGTATCACAGACCCTGTTCTGGGAAAAAACATCTGTTTTCCTTATGAAACCCCAGGAATTAAAAGCAGATAGCTCCCTCTCAAAATCAAAGGCTGTGTTTTACATTGTGTTATCTGACGGTTTTGAGTTTTGGGGGTATCAGAAATTACTCTGCATTATGAGAGAGCTTTGTGCATAACTACTGGGTAGGAAATATACTTTAAGGGATGGTTAATAGTACTTATGGAGGGATACTTGACTCTTTGCATACTTGGATCAGAGAAGCATGCTCTTGGCCACCTGGAAGATAAGGGAACATCCCCACCCGACACTGGGAGATGAGACTCCCATGAAGGATGGGCTAATTACAAAATGGGCTGATTAGCTTTGGGTTACCTGCAGTGAAATGCAGAGTGGAAGCACTTTTGGGGATCCAGTATAAAATGGCCCCTTAATTTTGGGGCTTTGCCTTTGGCTTCAGCTGCTTATTCGCTGCTTATTTGACCCTAGAAATGGATGTTTTCCTGGTCCTGTTCCTCCAAGGGCTCCAGCCTGAAGCCAGTAATCCAATTAAGAAACTGGCAATGAAAAATTTTTCAAGTGCTGAATCTTCTGTCTGTATTTATATGTGGTGTGTGTGTGTGTTTATATATAAAAGAGCTCTAATTAATTGGCTTAGAAAAATAAGTGCCTGGCTGAGCGCAGTGGCTCACATCTGTAATCTCAGCACTTTGGGAGGCTAAGGTGGGCGAATATGAGGTCAGGAGTTCGAGAATCTATTTGGTGACATCCAGTGTTTTAAACCTTCGATATTTGACAAACTTCCCAAAATCAAATTATGAATTATGTCTCTTTCTAACCTAATATTTTAGATATAAGGTCCTCTAAAGTCCAAAAATGACTGTATGCCACAAAGGTAAATTTCCTTGTCAATTGTGCCTTTAACTATGGCTGCCCTAAAATGTTTTTGTCATCCACAGACAATTGTTGTCTCACTTTGCTCCTCTGTAAAAGGTAATTTTATAATCAGCTATAAAATTTAACAGGTGCTCTTTTTTTTTTTTGGAGACAAAGTCTCGCTCTTATCCCCCAGGCTGGAGTGCAATGGCGCAATCTTGGCTCGCTGCAGCCTCCGCCTCCCGGGTTCAAGCAATTCTCCTGCCTCAGACTCCCAAGTATCTGGGATTACAGGCACCTGTCACCACGCCTGGCTAATTTTTGTATTTTTAGTAGAGACGGGGTTTCGCCATGTTGACCACGCTGGTCTCAAATTCCTGACCTCAGGTGATCTGCCTGCCTTGGCCTCCCAAAGTGCTTGGATTACAGGTGTGAGCCATAGCGCCCAGCCTAACAGGTACTCTTAAATCCAGGTTTCTGATGAATAACTGGGATATTGTGACATTAGAATAGGAAAAAAAAAAACTTTCAAATATAAGAGTGAATAGTGTTTGGTTTCCTTTGGACTATGTTTGCATAAATACGTTATTGGTATGTGTTCCAAAATTACGAGAAACTTCTAAAATGTTGATATAATTTAGTGTACTTTATCAATAATTATAATTGCTATGTAAAATTGTTGTGTGCCACAGAAGTAACCAAAATTCCTAGTCGGTTGTAGCTATAGACTTTTGTCATCCACAGACATTTTGTTTTGCTTTAGTCCTTTTCAAAAGGTAGTTTATAATCAGATACAGGACTCTGAGTTCAGGTCTCAGATAATTTTAAAAATGGGGCTATTGGTCAGGTGTGGTGGCTCATGCCTGTAATCCCAACACTTTGGGAGGCCAAGATGGGCAGATCACTTGAGGTCAGGAGTTCAAGATCAGCCTGGCCAACATGGTGAAACCCTATCTCTACTAAAAATATGAAAATTAGTTGGGCGTGGTGGCATGCACCTGTAATCCCAGCTATTCAGGAGGCTGAGGCAGGGGAATTTCTTGACTGGGCGCTGGAGGTTGCACTGAGCTAAGATCATGCCACTATACTTCCAGCCTAGGTGACAGAGCAAGACTCTGTCTCAAAAAAAAAAAAAAAAAAAAAAAAAAAAAATGTGCTATTGGAATACAGGAAAAAAACCAAACTTCTAGGACTCTCATGGAGAGCTACTGTGTTAAACATTGTTAAACCTTTTGTGTTCAGAGTCAAGATAACTTACTTCTTTAGAGCTATTTGCAACTTTTAACAAGTGAGTAAAATATACTCTTGTGAACAAAACTTGGAGCATATTTGTTCCTTTCTACCTGATTTCTCCATGATTTGGAAACTATTTGTGAGTATTCTCAACTTACAGCAGTATAGTTAATTGCATAAGTGCAATAAGAGTCTGTTTTCTTTTGTAACAGGACACAATTGGAGAAATTGGTTATTTTACCAAGGCTTTGACTTGAATGACATGCTTCCTTTAAAGAATCAAAGTGGACTTTTAGAGCCAATTAAAGCCCACTGGGGCATCTGGCCTTATACCTTGTCCACACAGAGTCCCTGTACAAGGTTTGTGATCTGTGGTAAGTAAAGAATGTCATTTTCTAACAGGCCCAGGAACACCAAGTTATCTTGGGACCTCAAGAGAAGAGGAATTCACCCAACTCATAGGTACAAATCCATGGCGGGGGTTGGCTTTTAAAAAGTCTTATCTGAGATTCTTCATGGAAGAGAGTTCTATCAAAGCCAATTTAAAAAACCTAATTGAAAAATAATTATTCTTGCTGCACTTTATGCAAATAATCAGACCAAGTACAGTAAGACTGAAGTTTATTTTGTAAGCAAATTAGTTCTATCATGATTTGTTTTTAATAAAAACAGGGACTGAAGAGAGAAAACTTGTGCTTCAAAAGAAAAACTAAAGTACACTGTTGTTAGCTGTTCTTGAGGTTTTTTCTGCAGTTTAGACTAAATTCTAAATTCTTTGTGGGTTAGAAATCACCAAACTAATGCTTTCAAATCTTTGCTTTTAAACTTGGGAATTGTACTTCTCATCCTAGGACTCATTATTTACCTTACAGTATGCTGTTCACATAAATACTGCACTAAAACTATAGATGAGAATACTAATGTTTTTGCCTTGCAAGCCTTAGAAGCTCAACCACGTCTGCATGAATATACTCAGACAATTGCAAAGCAGTTCCACTCTTCCCACCTTGGGTTTCACTCTCATTCCCACTATGTCCCCTTTCAGCAGGAAGAAGCCAAAGTGATCAATGGCCTTTTCCCATCTTCATAGCCTATACCTTCAGATTAAGGTGTTATAAAACCCAAAGGGAGGGATTGAAACCACCTTTGCAAAAGTATGGCTGAGACAGTGAAAGGGATCTAATTTAACTGACTCCATCTTGCTTCTAACCTCCAAGTTGTCCTTGTTCATTCCTGGGCATAGGCTGAATTAACTTTGGGAGAAACTTAGTTTATAGTTTATAGTTTACTAAAAGATGGTAACAGCCCTTTGCCAAAGCAGACCTCCTTCTTGCCTGGGGACTAGATTGTCTTTGTAGGACTAACATTAGCCACAAGATTAGAAATTATGGTTTAGGAATCATGAAGCTGGAGGCTACAAAATTCTGACTCTCCCTAAACTGCTCCTAAGATCAGGACTTGAGATATTTTACAGACCCTATACTTGATGGATCAGCTGGCACCACCCAGATCAATAAACTGGCTTGTCTGATCTTGTGGCCCCCACCCAGGAACTGACTCATCACAAGGAGACAGCTTTGACTCCCTATGATTTCATCCCTGACCAATCAGCACTCCTGGCTTGTTGGCTTCCCCCCACCCACCAAGTTTTCCTTAAAAACTCTGCTCCCCGGGACAGGTGCAGTGACTCGCGCCTGTAATCCCAGCACTTTGGGAGGCCAAGGTGGGTGAATGCTGGGGAAGACTGATTTGAGTAATAATAAAACTTCGGTCTTCTGCACAGCCGACCCCATGTGAATTACTCTTTCTCTATTGCAATTCCCCTGTCTTGATGAATCAGCTCTTGTCTAGGCAGTGGGTAAAGTGAACCCCTTGGGCAGTTAGTCTCTTTTGCTAACTTCTAGAAATTACATTAACTACCGTTTATTAAGCAAGCTTTATGTTTCAGGCAAGGTGCTAAGAGTTTTACAGACCATATTTCTTTCTTTTCTTTTTTTTTTTTTTTTTTAAGACAGTTGAGACAGTCTCGCTGTTTTGCCCAGGCTGGAGGGTAGTGGTGTGTGGCTTACTGCGGCCTCAACCATCCAGGCCCAAGCAGTCCTCCCATCTCAGCCTCCTGAGTAGCTGAGACTAGCTGAGACTACAGGCATATGGCACCGCACCCTTTTTTTTTTTTTTTTTGGTAGAGGCAGGGTCTCACTATGTTGCCCAGGCTGGTCTTGAACTCCTGGGTTCAAGTGATCATCCTGTCTTGGTTTACTAAAGTGCTGGGATCACAGGTGTGAGGCATTGTGCCCAGCCTACCTTCTCATTTTGAAAGCAATACAATACCAACTTTAATGGTAATACACTTTTATGTAATAAAGAAAGACATTTACAAATATCAGAAACCCAGTTTTAAAACATTTGCATTAATTGTGAACTGAATCAATTTTTTTTTTTTTTTTTTTGAGATAGAGTCTCGTTCTTTCGCCCAGGCTGAAGTGCAATGGCACAATCTTGGCTCACTGTAACCTCCACCTCCCGGGTTCAAGCAATTCTCCTGCCTCAGCCTCCCGTGTAGCTGGGATTACAGGTGCATGCCACTATGCTAATTTTTGTTCCAGACCAGCCTGGACAACATAATGAGACTCTACAAAATTAATTAATTATTTTTATTAAAAAATAAAAGATGTTTCTAAAGAATGTAACTTACACACTATGTTGTTAACAGTGTTAACTCAGTGGATGAAAGTGGTTTACCACACTCATGCATATAATAAATGACAAACATACTTGTTTGAAAGATGCTTCTTTGAAAGCTACTTAGTGGTCAGGCATGGTGGCTCATGCCTGTAATCCCAGCACTTTGGGAGGCCGAGGCAGGAGAATTGCTTGAGTCCAGGAGTTCAAGACCAGCCTAGGCAACATAACAATACCCTGTCTTTACAAAAAATTTAAAATTAGCAGAGCATGGTGGCGTAGTCCCAGAACTCTGGGAGGCGGAAGTGGAAGGATCACTTGAGTCCAGGAGTTCTAGGCTGCAGTGAGCTGTGATCGTGCCACTACACAGAGCTACTTAATATGTTATGAACAGGGTTATTTTAGTGAATGGAAGTAATGTATGTAGTGAAGTGTCTGAAGATACATGTTTAAATAATGTTTCAGATCTTATGGACAGCTACAAACCATATCATTCAGAATACACAATCTTCTCAAGTGCACATGGAATATTCTCCAAGATAGAGTATCAGGTCACAAAACACGTCATAACGAATTAAGAAAACTGAAATCGTAACAAGTATCTTTTCTGATCACAATGGTATGAAACTAAAAATCAATAATAGTAGTAATTTCAGAAAATTCACAAATATGTAGAATTTAAACAACATGCTCCTATACAACCAATGGGTCAAGGAAGAAATTTTTTTTTTTTTGGGATGGGGTCTCACTCTGTCAGTCATACTGGATGCTGGAGTGCAGTGACACCATAGTGAGATGATAAGTCTTCCAATCAAAGGTTTTTCTCAATGGAAGGGTTTGTGGTCTCATGGGCTTCAGGGAATGAAGCCGTGGACCACAGTGGCGAGTGTTACAGCTCAATTAGAGAAATGCATGGACCCAAAGAGTGTGTGGCAGCAAGATTTATTAAAACAAAAGTGAAAGTAAAGCGAAAACAAAAGTGAAAGTAAAGCGAAAGCAAAAGTAAAGCTTCCAGGCAATGGAAGGGGACCCAGAAGGGTTGCAGTTTCTGGCTTCGGTGTCTTATGCTCATATGCCCTTATGACTCCTCCCCTTTTCCTTTTCCTGTCCTATAGGATTAGCTTATTTTCTATCCGCTTGTGGGTTGGTCGGCCTGATTGATTAAAAACATTAGGCTGCAGCTAGAGCTGAAACTCCCTATATGATTGGTTGAAGTTTCAATCTCTTAGTTTGCAGCTGTGACTCATATTGGCTTAGGGGAAAGTCCCCTTTGATTGGTTGAAGTTTCAATCCCTTAGCTTGCAGCTATGACTCATTTTGGCTTAGGGGAAATTCCCCTTAGGGAAGTCCCTATTGACCCAGGAAGTCCAGCCAACTTAGCCACTTAGTCCCTCAATAGCTCACCACAACCTCAACCTCCTGGGTCCAAGTGATCCTCCCACCTCAGCCTCCCCAGTAGCTTGGGACTACAGGCACATACCACCACGTCTGGCTAATTGTTTGTATTTTTTGTAGAGACGGGGTTTCACCACGTTGCCCAGGCTGGTCGCAAACTTCTGGACTTAAGCAATCTGCCTGCCTTGGCCTCCCTAAATGCTGGGATTACCGGTGTGTGCCACTGTGCCCAGCCTCAAAGAAGAAATTTAAAAATCTATTGAGGTCGGGTACAGTGGCTCATGCCTTTAATCCCAGCAGTTTGGGAGACCCAGGTAGGTGGATCACCTGAGGTCAGGAGTATCAAGATGGCCAACATGGTGAAACATGGTCAACATGGTGAAACCCCATCTCTACTAAAAACACAAAAATTAGCCAGGTGTGGTGGCACGTGCCTGTAGTCCCAACTACTTGGGAGGCTGAGGCAGGAGAATTGCTTGAACCTGGGAGGCAGCAGTTGCAGTGAGCCAAGATCATGCCATTGCACTCCATCCTGGGTGACAAACACTCCGTCTCAAAAAAATAAAATAAAAATCTATTGAGACAAACAAAAATGTGAAAATTACATACCAAACATTCAGAATGCAGCTTCTCTAAGAGAAAAGTTTATAGTAATAAATGCCTACCTCACAAAAGAAGAAAGATTCCAGATAGACAAACTAACAGTATACTTCCAGGATCTAGAAAAGAACAAATTAAGCTCAAGATTAGCAGAAAGAAGGAAATGATAAGGTTCAGAGCAAAATAAATAAAATAGCAACAAGAAAACAATAGAAAAATCAACAAAATTAAATTAGATTATGAAAAGATAAATAAAACTAATAAACCTTTAGCTAGCTAGACTAAGAAAAAATAAAGATTCAAATAAAAGCAGATGAAAGAGGAGATACGATTGTTACGCCACAGAAAAACAAAGGCTTATAAGAGACTACTGTGAACAATATATGCCAACAAATTGGATAACTCAGAAGGAGCAGACAAATTCCTGGACACATACAACCTACTAAGCCTGAATCATGAAGAAATATAAAACCTGAAAGGGGCCAGGCGCAGTGGCTCACGCCTGTAATCCCAGCACTTCGGGAGACCGAGGCGGGCGAATCACGAGGTCAGGAGATCAAGACCATCCTGGCAAACACGGTGAAACCCCATCTCTACTAAAACTACAAAAAAAAAATTAGCCGGGCGTGGTGGTGGCACCTGTAGTCCCAGCTTCTCGGGAGGCTGAAGCAGGAGAATGGTGTGAACCCGGGAGGCGGTGGAGCTTGCAGTGAGCAGGGATCATGCCACTGCACTCTAGCCTGGGTGACAGAGGGAGACTCCATCTCAAAAAAAAAAAAAAAAAAAAACCTGAAAGGACCAGTAATGAATAAGCAGATTTAATCACTAATGAAAATTCTCCCATTAGGCCAGGTGTGGTGCTCACACCTGTAATCCCAGCACTTTGGGAAGCCAAGGTGGGTGGATCGTCTAAGGTCAGGAGTTCCAGACCAGCCATGGCCAACATAGTGAAACCCCATCTCTACTAAAAATACAAAAATTAGGTGGGTGCGGTGGCACACACTTGTAATCCCAGCTACTCAGGAGGCTGAAGCAGGAGAATCACTTGAACTGAGGAGGCAGAGGTTGCAGTGAGCCAAGATCACACCACTGTACTCCAGCCTGGGTGACAGAGCAAGACCCTGTCTCCAAAACAAAAGAGGAATGTTGAAAAAAGAGTAATGTTTCTCAGCACAACAAAGACTATCTCTGACAAGCCCATAGCTAACATTATATTGAACTGTGAAAATATTGTTTTCTCTAAGATCAGGAACAAGACAAGGATGCCAACTCTCACCATGTCTATTCAATATAGTATGGGAAGTCCTAGCCACAGCAATCAAGCAAGAAAAAGCGTGACAGACATCCAAATAGGAAAGAAGTAGAAGAAAAATTTTAAATGCTACTTACAAAGTTTGTTGTGAACAGTGTAACTTCCATGTAAGGAAGTAATGAATGTAGTGAAGTATTTGTAGTCATGTTAAACAGGCTTCTGAAATGTTATTTACATACTATTTTAAAAAGACGTTTCCACAAATGTTACTTATGCAGTGTGTCGTGAAAAGCATTACTTCGATGAAGGAATGTGGTTACCATACTGAAATTCATGTAAAATATTGGTCCAAACTCCTGACATTCCCTGAAAAGATTTATGGGAATTTCTGTGCTCTCAAGAGATTAATAAGAAATGGAATGAAGCCAGGTGCAGTGGCTCACGCCTGTAATGCCAGCACTTTGGGAGGCTGAGGTGGGCAGATCACTTGAGGTCAGGAGTTCGAGACCAGCCTGGCCAACATAGCGAAATCCCATGTCTACTAAAGATACAAAAATTAGCCAGGCATGGTGGCAGACTCCTGTAGTTCCAGCAACTCGGGAGGCTGAGAAAGGAGAATCGCCTGAACCCAGCAGGCAGAGATGTTATAGTGAGCTGAGGTCACGCCACTGCATTCCAGCCTGGGCAACAGAGCAAGAGTCTGTCTCAAAAAAACAAAAAACAAAAAAAAAAGAAAGAAAGGAAAAAGAAAAAAAAATGGAATCCTAAACTCTAAAGCCATGCTGACATAATAATATGGCTCATTCTCATGCACATTTTGAAACAGATGGGTAAATTATATCAAGGAAAGTTCAGAGCTCAGATGGTCTCTAAGAAAACTACAGCCAACTATGGGGTTAACAAGCAGAATCTTCGAAGTTCTCTATTTCTCTATTTTATTTTTTTTCTGCCTACTTTCAATCTGCTGACTTTTCTGCTGGTGCTGAGATAAAAATCACTGCTTATGACATTTGAGCCAAGATTTTTAAAAGAAAGACTTAAAGCCATTTCAAATTAATGACTTTACAAATAACAATAGCTCCATGATAAACAACCTGGACACCTGAGCTATCCCTTTCGGAAATGTAAATTTAGGTTTGCCTGCCTAACAATTGTGTATGGTGACAAAACAGGTAACTGAAGGATTAACAGTCTAGAATAATTATATAAATGTTTAGAAAACTTAGGCTCTCAGATCAGACAGGTTAAAATCTTGAGCTCAGAGCCATAATATAAGTTCAGTGTCTGGCATAAAAATTGCTTTATCTGCCACTCAAGGAGTTAAAAAAAATTTTTAAAGTGCAGATAATCTTTTTCCCCACCCACATTGGAGCAGGTGATGAAGCAAAGTAGGTTTTAGGACTAGATTGTCATGTGGACGCCATGTTAAGTGTTAATTTCTTTTCCTTTTCTTTTCTTTTTTTTTTTTTTTGAGACTGAGTCTCACTCTGTCCCCCAGGCCAAAGTGCAGTGAATCCAACTCTGCTCACTGCAACCTCTACCTCCCAGGTTCAAGCGATTCTCCTGACTCAGCCTCCTGAGTAGCTGGGATCACAGGTGTGTGCCACCACGCCCAGGTAATTTTTCCAATTCTTGTTGATTTCCTGATGAGGGGGTGAGTGATTGTTACCTGGGAGAGTGTTCCGGCTTTGGGTAAAAAAACGAGTGTTTTGTGTGAAATTGCAAATCTGGCACAGCAATAACCACTGGAGACTTTGATAGAAAGGACAAGGATTTGTATTGCTATTGCAAGTTTTCCGTAAGAATGAAATGATCAAAAAGTAATTACATTGATTGATTGATTGATTGATTGATTTTAGACAGTCTCCCTCTGTCGCCCAGCCTGGAGTGCAAAGGTGCAATCTCACTGCAACCTCCGCCTCTCAAGTTCACGAGGTTCTCTTGCCTCCGCCTCCTGAGTAGCTGGGATTATAGGCACACATCACCATGCCCTGCTGTTTTTGTATTTTTTAGTAGAGACGGGGTCTCTTCGTGTTGGCCAGGCTGATCTTCAGCTCCTGGGTTCAAGAGATCCTCCTGCCTTGGCTTCCCAAAGTGCTGGGATTACAGGCGTGAGCTACCGTGCCCGGCCTCAAAAAGTTATTACTTTTTTTTTTTTTCCCGAGACGGAGTCTCACTCTGTTGCCCAGGCTGGAGTGCAGTGGCGCAATCGCGGCTCACTGCAACTTCCACCTCCTGGGTTTAAGCGATTCTCCTGCCTCAACCTCCCAAGTAGCTAGGATTACAGGTGCCCACCTCCACACTCGGCTAATTTTTGTATTTGTAGTAGAGATGGGGTTTTACTATGCTTGCCAGGCTGGTCTTGAACTTCTGACCTCAGTAATTACTTTTTTAAACAACCATGTGGGCTGGGTTCGCTTGCATGAGGAACCTTGAAGCCAGGAGCTGGAGTCCAGCCTAGGCAACATAGTGAGACATCTTCTCTACAATAAAATTAAAAATTCGCCAGGCATGGTGGTGCATGCCTGTAGTCCCAGCTACTCAGGAGCATGAGGCGGGAGGATCCTTCAGCCCAGACGTTCAAGGCTGCAGTGAGCTATGATGGTGCACTCCACTGCACTCACACCAGTGAGCACTGCACTCCAGCCTGGGTGACAGAGTGAGACTCTGTCTCAAAAATGAAAAATAAGGCTAAGGCATGGTGGCTCAGGTCTGTAATCCCAGCACTTAGGTCACGATTTGGAGACCATCCTGGGTAACATAGGGAGACTCTGTCTCTAGAAAAAAAATAATCAACCAGTCAATCAAACACGTCAATACCGCGTCAGTAAAGCAGAGGTGACATCAAACTTCATTCCAGTAGCTAAGCCTGACCCAAATCCAGTTCCGCCAAAGCTAGGAAACCAGTCTCCCTGGTAAGCCTCTGACTGTGATGTTAGTATTAAAAGGCCGCTGCGTGGCATTATGCTAGCAGCCACTGTGTCTTAGCTGTTGAGAAGGAGCTCGTGTGTGGTAGAAACCGGGGTTTTTTATTTCCAAAATTCCACACGAAGCCCTTCCTCTACTGGGGGCTCTGAAGACCGGCTGCTCCTCAGTAGTCAGGACCGTGACAGGAAGGATTTTACTCACCATTGACGCAGCCTCAAGTTGTCCCAAAGTGAGGCGGTGTCCGCTTAGATCTGTGCTGAGGAAAATGAGGTTCTGGTCTTTACTGCGGTCCTGGCGCTGGCGGCCACCGGAGGAGCACGGAGGCGGTGGGGGCTACTCAGGGGTCCGACACGGCGGCTCGCACGCCCCCTGCTGGTCATCTGGGGCAGCGCGCGGCCCTCGGCGCTCACTCACTGTTTAGCGGTGGCCGCGTGCCCCCTCCTGGCTGTCTAGCTGAATTAATTAAACTCGGTGTTCAGATTGTTTAATGCCGTGATTTTGGACGTTCAAACTAAAATGGGGCCCACTATCCTGTGTCTTTCTCAAAAATGTTAAAGGAACAATTAATCGGAACGAAATAAATGTAGATCTAAACTTTACAAGTTTCACAACAATTCATTCAAAGTAGTCCGTTGACTTAAATTTAAAATACAAAGCTGGCGGGGCACGGTGGCTCATGCCTGTAATCTCAGCACTTTGGGAGGCCGAGACGAGCGGATCACCTGAGGTCGGGAGTTCCAGACCAGCCTGACCAACATGGAGAAACCCTGTCTCTACTAAAAATACAAAATTAAACGGGCGTGGTGAGGCATGCCTGCTACACTAGCTACTCGGGAGGCTGAAGCAGGAGAATCGCTTGAACCCGGGAGGCGGAGGTTGCCATGAGCCGGGATAGCGCCATTGCACTCCAGCCTGAGCAACAAGAGCAAAATTCCGTCTCCAAAAAAAAGTAATAATAATAGACAAAACTATAAAAATTCTAAAGTTACATTAAATCACATGGAAAGCAATGTCAAATGAGAACTACTTAGCCAGGCACAGTGGCTCACACCTTAATCCCAGCACCTTGGGCGGCTGAGGAGGGAGAACCGCTTGAGCCCAGGAGTTTGAGACCAGCCTGGACAACCCCGCACCCGGCAACCAACCCATCTCCACAAAAAATACAAAAGTTAGGCTGCTCTGCCTATGGAGTAGCCATACTTTTGTTTCTTTACTTCTCTAATAAACTTGCTTTCACACACACACACAGTAGCTGGGTGTGATGGCGCACACCGGTAATCCCAGCTACTAGGGAGGCTGAAGTGGGAGGATCACCTGAGGCTGCAGTAAGCCATGATTAGGCCACTGCACTCCCACCTGGGTGGCAGAGACCTTGTCTCAAAAAAGAGAGAGAGAGAGAAAGAGATACTAACCTTCTCTAGGTTGTATTTGTATAGGTAAAATGTTATTGTTTCAGAAATTGTGTCAAGTCCCTGGAAATTTGTCAATGTCCTCCTTGTCCAAGATATGTCCCAGTGTAACGTTATCAGCCATAATCCCAGTTATTATTTTAACTGTTGTATGCCACTGAAACAACCGAATTTCCTTGCCAGTTGCATTATAATGAACTTTCATTAGATCTTAACCATAACTAATTTACATCTTTTTGGTTTTTTGTTTTTTTGTTTTTTTTTTTTTTTTTTGAGACAGAGCCTCACTCTGTCACCCAGGCTGCTGGAGTACCATGGTGCAATCTGGGCTCACTGCAACCTCCACCTCTCAGGTTCAAGCGATTCTCCTGCCTCAGCTTCCCCACTAACTGGGACTACAGGAGCCTGCCACCACACCTGGCTAATTTTTGTGTTTTTAGTAGAGACGGGATTTCACCATGTTGGCCAGGCTGTTCTTGAACCCCTGACCCCAAGCAAGCCACCCACCTTGGCCTCCCAAAGTGCTGGAATTACAGGCGTGAGCCACTGCACCTAGCCTATTATTATTATTTTTAGAGACAGCGTCTTGCTCTGTGTCCCCGACTGGAGTGCAGTGGCACCATCATAGCTCACTGCAGCCTAGAATTTTGGGGCTCAGGCCATCCTCCCACCTCAGCCTCCCAAGTAGCTAGAAATACAGGCACATGCCACCACACCAGCCATTTTTTTTTTTTTTTTTTTAATTGGTGTATTAGAGCCTCACTATGTTGTCCACACTGGTTTCAAACTCCTGGGTTGAAGCATCCTTCCACTTCAGCTGCCTGAGTAATTGAGATTATATACCACCACACCTGACTATTGCTGCTTCTTTAATGTTCTATTTTCTGGATTTAAAGAAACTTTTTCTCTTAAGCTAACTATATCTTGTGACAATTTAGGAGACTATACTTTTATAAACAGAAATGAAATGTTTGTCTTTTTCTCCCTGCCTGATCCCTCCAGAATTTAGAAACTCTTATTGAATATTTTTAGTTTCATGACAATATAGTTACTTGCATAAATTATTCAATAAGAATCTCTTCACCTTATAACAGGACGTAATTGAGACAATTGGTGATATCACTAATGCATTGACTCTAATGTCCCATTTGAGAATGATGTACATAAGATCAGATATGACCAGACAATGTTAAGGAACTAAGGTTGACTTTACAGAACCGATGTTCACAAAAACCTCTAGGTTACAAAACCCTCTGTGTGACAGGGATACTGTTACCTGAATTACACAGTTCCAAACCTAACAAGTGAGTAGAGATGGTCACTTCCTGAAAAGACCAGAAAACAGGATATTTTGGGGACTTCAAGAAGAGAAGGATTCACCTAAATCTACAGTTACTGCAGGTGAAGTCTGGTGGTAGATTCTTGGCTTGGCTTCCTAGCCTCAAGGGGGCTTTTAAAAGTCCAACCTGACATTCCTTTTTTTTTTTTTTTTTTTTTTAATAGAGACAGGTTTCACTATGTGGTCAGGCGGCTGGTCGAACTCGCAGGCTCAAGTGATCCCCTGACCTTGGCTTCCCAAAGTGCTGGGATTACAGGTATGAGACACCATACCGGGCCTCAACCTAACATTCTGTATGAAAAGTTCCAGCAAAGCCAACTTAAAAAGACCTATATGGGGCCGGGTGCGGTGCCTCACGCCTATAATCCCAGCACTTTGGGAGGCCGAGGCGGGCGGATCACAAGGTCAGGATATCGAGACCATCCTGGCTAACACGGTGAAACCCCATCTCTACTAAAATTACAAAAAATTTGCTGAGCGCGGTGGTGGGCACCTGTAGTCCCAGCTATTTGGGAGGCTGAGGCAGGAGAATGGCACAAACCCAGGAGACGGAGCTTGCAGTGAGCCGAGATGCACTCCAGCCTGGGCGACGGAGCGAGACTCTGTCTCAAAAAAAAAAAAAACAAACCCTATATGGTTACCATTCTTACTGCACTTTTGTAAATAATCAGGCAAACTCTAAGTCTAATCTAGACTTATTTTGCAAACAAGAATAATTTTACTTTGATTATATTTGAACAAAAATAAGGGTGACTGTACAAAAAATTTTATGTTTCAATGGAAAACAATAACTCACTCTTGAGATTTTAGAATCTCACAGGTTCAGATTCTAATCCTGTTCATTGTCTTTGAGCTATTTTCACCTCTTTGAAAACTGGATCCTGCCATTTTGTGCATTATGTGCTACAAAGATACCTGCGGGAAAAGAAGCCAAATATTGTCCCCCTGCTAATGTATCTATTGTCAGTTAATTTACAGATCTTCAACCACTGGGACAAAGTTAGAAGAGGCAAGTTTTGCTCTGAAAAATGCATGGGCAAATTGGGATATAATCATGCAATAGAATACTAATTAGCAATATAAAGAAACAAATTAGGCTAGGCATGGTGGCTCACACCTGTAATCCCAACACTTTGGGAGGCTGAGGCAGGATTGCTTGAGACCAAGAGTTTGAGACCAGGTTGGGCAACATGGTGAGACCCCATCTCTATCTAATTAATTTTTTTAAAAAGAAAAGAAAAAGAAAATCTGGAAAGTTAGATTTTTTGTTATTATTATTGAGACAGAGTCTCACTCTGTTGCCCAGACTAAAGTGCAATGGTGTGATCATGACTCACTGCAACCGCAAACTCCTGGGCTTAAGGGATCCTCCTGCTTTCTAAGTAGCTGGGACTACAGGTGCGCGCAACCACATTCAGCAAATTTTTTTTTTTTAGTTTTTGTAGAGACTACATTGCCCAGGCTGGTCTCAAACTCCTGGGCTTAAGTGATCCTCCTGCCTTAGCCCCCTAAAGTACTGGGATTACAGGCGTGAGCTGCCACGTCCAGCTAATATCTTTTTTTTTTTTTTTTTTTTGAGACAGAGTCTTGCTCTTTCGCCCAGGCTAGAGTGCAGTGGCACATTCTCAGCTCACTGCAACCTCTGCCTCCCTGGTTCAAGCGATTCTCCTGCCTCAGCCTCCCAAGTAGCTGGGATTATAGGCACCCACCACCACGCCCAGCTAATTTTTGTATTTTTAGTAGAGATGGGGTTTCACCATCGTGGCCTGGCTGGCCTCAAACTCCTGACCTCGTGATCCACCCGCCTTGGTCTCCCAAAGTGCTGGGATTACAGGTATGAGTCACTGTGCCCGGCCATCATTCTTTAAGAAAAAGAGTCAGGGCTGTTTGAAGAAATGGCTGGTACTAGGGTTGGGATGGTAAATATATGAGCTAGGATAATCTTTTTTTTTTTTTTTTTTTTTTTTTTGAGACGGAGTCTTGCTCTGTCGCCCGGGCTGGAGTGCAGTGGCCGGATCTCAGCTCACTGCAAGCTCCGCCTCCCAGGTTTACGCCATTCTCCTGCCTCAGCCTCCCGAGTAGCGGGGACTACAGGCGCCTGCCACCTCGCCCGGCTAGTTTTTTGTGTTCTTAGTAGAGACGGGGTTTCACCGTGTTAGCCAGGATGGTCTCGATCTCCTGACCTCGTGATCCACCCGTCTCAGCCTCCCAAAGTGCTGGGATTACAGACTTGAGCCACCGCGCCCGGCCGGATAATCTTGAACTATCAAAAAGTGTGGTCTTTAGACATTCAAAAAAGGATGAAAAATAACAAAAAAAGTTAAAAAGTGTTCAGGAAAAAAAAAAAAACAGATGAAATTAATGATATTGGAGTTAAAAAGAAATTATTTAGGCAGATAGTGAGGGTAAGGAAGTCTTCAGTAAGGTTTCCCTTTTAATGAAAAGCAGCCCCAAAATCATTTCTTTTCTAACAAAGAGCAGCCTGTAAAATTGAGCTACGCACATAGATAAGCAAGCTGGGAACTCACACAGGTGAATGCCAGCAGCTGTGCCAGTAGGAGAAGGCTACCTGGGGGCCAAGCATGTTCAACATGGTGGCTCCATCTTCCCGTTGCCTTGCCAACCACATGTACAGTAAGGAGCAGATAACATGGTGCTGGCTGAGTAGAACACCCATTTGCTTAATAAGAAGATTAGGGTGGGGTAGCCAGCTTCTTCATGCACTACGTAAATGTCACCCCTGGTCCAACCAATCTTTGGGCCCTGCGTAAATCAGACACTGCCTCTGCAAGCCAGTCTCTCTTTCTTTCACCTATTAAACCTCTGCTCTTAACCTCAGTCCACATGTGTCCGCATCCTTGATTTCCTCAGCATGAGGCGACGAACCTCAGGTATTACCCCAAACCAACAATATCGCTTCATTAAGTCAAAGTAAAACAGGAGCCAATAGCTGGATGCGGTGGCTATACCTGTAATCCCAACAATTTGGGAGGCCAAGTTGGGTGGATCACCTGAGATCAGGAGTTTGAGACCAGCCTGACCAATGTGGTGAAACCCCACCTCTCTTGAAAACTCAAAAATTAGCAGGGCGTGGTGGCGTGCACCTGTAATCTCAGCTACTCAGGAGGCTGAGGCAGGAGAATCACTTGAACTTGGGAGGTGGAGGTTGCAGTGAGCCGAGACAGCACCATTGCACTCCAGCCTGGGCAAGAACAGCAGAACTCCGTCACACACACACACACACACACACACACACACACACACACACACACACAAAAGGGAGCCAATGGAAAGAGCCCCCAGTCACCAAAGCAGGGCTGAATTCCTGAGAAACAAAAGACTGTAGTATTGGATAATAACCAAAGCTTGGCCAGGCACGGTGGCTCATGCCTGTAATCCCAGCACTTTGGGAGGCCAAAGTGGGCAGATCATGAGGTCAGGAGATCGAGACCATCCTGGCTAACACAGTGAAACCCCGTCTCTACTAAAAATACAAAAAATTAGCTGGGCGTATTGGCAGGCGCCTGTAGTTCCAGCTACTCAGGAGGCTGAGGCAGGAGAATGGCATGAACCTGGGAAGTGGAGCTTGCAGTGAGCTGAGAGCACGCCACTGCACTCCAGCTTGGGCAACAGAGCGAGACTTCATCTCAAAAATAAATAAATAAATAACCAAAGCCTAAAGTTACTATCTGGATGTCTGTATTTGTATAAGTAAATGGATAAGCCAATGGAGTTGAATAGAAATTTACCATACAAGCCAGGCATGATGGCTCACTTCCCCAGGCGGAGTCGCCACTCTTCTCTTGGTGCCAGGTTGGCCCCTGCCCACAGCATGGCATTGTAATTGTTTGAATGTGTGTCTGTTTCTTCCAGAGACCAGGAGGTTTTTTGTGACCATCCCTGAGAGGGATCCTCTCAATGTCCTCAGAACACCAGCTAGATCACAGCACATCATAGATTCTCAGTAAAGAGTCATCCACTGAGTGAGCAATGAATTTGATGGGACTGTCCCGGATCTGCTCTATGCCACTGCACTGAGTCATATACTGGAGATACTGTGACTACAAGTTCTGTTACAGCAAATGATATCGCGGACGATGCAACCTAACTGGAATAATTTGTTCAGGGACTGGATAGAGCTTAGAACCATCCTCATTCTGCCACTACTCATTCTTCTACATTCTTATTCTGCTACATCCTCATAATACTCTAGGACAGTCTTCCTGTGGGTGAGCCTGGAAGTCATCACTGTTTCCATCTCACTCTGCTTAAAGGTTTCCCTTTAAAACAGTGATGACCTCCAGGCTCACCCACAGGAAGACTGTTCTAGAGTTGGGAGGGCTGTAAAAGAAGGTTCTGTATATAAGGGTGGAGAGGAGGGGAACATCCCTCACCAGTGCAGTGCTGATGGGGGCGATTAATCATTGTAGTCATTATTGTCATCATCACTACCATCATCATCATCATTGTCACTGTCATTGTCACCATTTCCACCACCAGTGTGGCTGCCAATAGCTAAGTGCTCTGAACAGGACTTACTGAAATTGCCCTTGCAAAAATTATGCCAGTGAGAGACATAACTGATTCCATCTTGCTTCTAACCTCACAAGCTGATTGTCTTTGCTCATTCCTGGGTGTAGGCCAAGCTTAACGTGGAAGGAATTTAGTGTGCAGTTTAACCTTAAAGCAAAGATAGCAATAGTCCTTTCCCAAAACTACGCCCCTACTTGTCTGGGGATGGAAGTCACCTTTGTAAAACTAATAAAAGACCACAAAGTTAGAATTATAGGAGTGGTCTGAATTCTGCTAAGACCTATGCATCAATAAACGATAAATAGTCAAGCCAGGCAAGGTGGCTACACCTGTAATCCCAACACTTTGGGAGGCCAAGACAGATGGATCACTTGACCCCAGGAGTTTGAGACCATATATCTACAGAAAATACAAAAAATTAGATAGGTGTTGTGGCATGTACCCATAGTCCCATCTACCGAGAAGGCTGAGGTGGGAGGATTTCTTGAGCCCAGAAGGTTGAGGCTTCAGTGAACTGTGATTGTGCCACTGCACTCTTGCCTGGGCAACAGAGTGAAACCCTGTCTCAAAAATAAATAAATAAATGACAACTTGTCATGTTTTGTAACTTGCTTACTGCTTAGGAGTCATGTAGCCAGTGGTCACAAGATTTATAATTTGTAATGTCCCTAATTGCCCCTATTGATAACATTGCTATTGTAAGACCTAAGACTGGTGTTTGAGATATTTTTCAGACTTTGCATTCTGGTGGAACAACTGATGCCACTAAGACCAGTGACCCACACCAGGAATTAATTTCCTATTATTTTATCTCTGACCTAGCCAATCAGGATTTCTCACTCTCTGGCCCCCTACCCTTGAAAAAAATCCTTAAAAACCCTAGCCTCCAAATTCTCAGGGAGACCAATTTGAGAAATATCTTCTGTCTTTCCACTCAGCTGCCTTGTGATAATCAAACTCTTTCTCTGCTGCAATGCCACTATCTTAATGTATTGGCTTTATTTGTGCAGCAGGTAAGAAGAAACCATTGGGCTATAACATTACCATCTTCACAACAGTTGGTAGAAGGAAAGTGACTTGGTGGGCCAGTGATACCAGTCTAGATCAATCTCACTTGGAAACTCTTTCCACTCCCTCAAAACCAGCCTGCTCCCACCCTGACCCCACTGCCTGCTGAGGATGCCAGTCTCTGAGCCATGCACACCCTCTGGGGCTCTGGCGACTGCTCTGGGTGAAAAGGCAGCGGACTGAGGGTAGAAAGATCTAGGCCCATGACCCAAACCAGGGTCCAGGCAGCCCACCTGGGGCTGGGGCCATGCTTTTGGATTCACTGATAAACCATTGTGGGCATCTTCTGAGCCAGGCAGGATAAAGGGAGGACAGCCCCTGGGGCCCTAAAGCCAAAGCTGCCACCAACAGTGAATGAGCTTCTGTCACTGTTGTCACTGTCCTTTATGGGGACACCAAAAACTCAGCTTGCCCAATGGGCTCTGGGCCAGAAAGCAAACAGAAACATGCATTTCCAAATGTGGTCTGTTCACCAGGGTAGCCTGTGCATGAAACTAGCATGTAGAGGTGGTGCCCGTGGGACATCCAGGAGGAGGCACGGGAGAAAGGCCTCTGCTCACTTCTGAGATGCTGACCACTGGAAACGAGGCCAGATGGGCTGGTGAGGTCTGTTCTTACTCCGCTTTTCGAACACAAGCCTAGAATGTATTTAAATATATATTTGCAGCCCGGGCACGGTGGCTTGTATCTGTAATCCCAACACTTTGGGAGGCCAAGGTGAGCTGCTGCTTGAGTCCAGAAATTTGAGACCATCCTGGGCAACATGGTGAAACCCCGTCTCTACACAAAATACAAAAATTAGCCAGGCCCAGGGGTGTGTGACTGTAGTCCCAGCTACTTGGGAGGATAACTTGGGCTCAGGAGGCAAGGGTTGCAGTGAGCTGAGATAGTTTCACTGCACTCCAGCCTGGGCAACAGAGTCATCTCAAAAAAATAAATAAATAAAATAAAATAAATATATGTTTGTGGTCAGGTGCGGTGGCTCACATCTGTAATCCCAGCACTTTGGAAGGCCGAGGCAGGCAGATCACTTGAGCCCAGGAGTTGGAGACCAGCCTGGCCAACATGGTGAAACTCCGTCTCTACTAAAAATACAAAAAATTAGCTGGGCATGGTGGCGAACGTCTGTAATCCCAGCTACTCAGGAGACTGAGGCAGGAGAATTGCTTGAACCCGGGAGGTGGAGGCTGCAGTGAGCTGAGATTGCACCACTGCACTCTAGCCTGGGTGACAGAGCAAGACTCCATCTCAAAATATATATCTATTTTTATAATATAAATATATTACATTATATATTTATATAAACACATATATTTTATGTTATATATTATAGCATGTTAATATATAAATGTATATTAAAATATATATATAAAATGTTTGCTTATATTTGGAAATCTTTGCCAGACATTTCATTGCTTGTCATATGGACAGATGAAATGCTGAGGCTAGCTTATACGAGCTCACAAGAGCCAGTTGTTAAATTTTGAGGAATGTTATGAGCTGACAGTTGACCACCAAAATGAGCGATTTAGACCTAAGTTGTGAATCATCAAAGTTTGTTCAGTCAAGTAGAGGGTATGCCTGGGAAAACATGAGTTACAGAAGCTTCTGCGGCTATATTTTCCCAAAGAGGTTTATTATTTATACATTTTCCTTTAAAAAGGTTGGGGGGGCCAGGCATGGTGGCTCATGCCTGTAATCCCAGCACTTAAGGAGGCTGAAATGGACTGATCACTTGAGCCCAAGAGTTCAAGACCAGCCTGGGCAACATAGCAAAACTCTGTCTCTACAAAAAAAAAAAAAACTTAGTTGGACGTGGTGGTGGACACCTGTGGTCACAGCTACTTGGGAGGCTGAGGTGGGAGAATAGCTTGAGCCTGGGGGGCAGAGGTTTCAGTGAGCCACTGCACTACAACCTGGGTAACAGAGAGAGACCTTGCCTCAGGAAAAAAAAAAAAAAGAAAGAAAAGGCTAGGTAGGCAGCAGTGAGACGGATAATTACATGTTTGTGAGACTTTTCTTAGTACCCAATAAATCTATGTTTTATGTAAGATAAGGTGAACATTTGAAGCTAAAGGGAACAGATGAAGCAGGGAGTCTCACGGAGGAATGAAGAATTGATTATTTTTATCTTGTCTTTGTTATGTACCTGGGAAGATAAGCTAGTAGTATTTGAAAGAGGTGGTTTCTGTTTAGTCCTTACAGAAGGAAACCTAATAGCCATTAGTAAGGGAGGGGGTATAATGAGGTATTTCTGATCTCCCTTCCCGTTGTGGCCATTAATTCAGTCTTCCAAGGTTTCTCTGGGGTTCCCTTGGCCAAGAGAGGATCCATTCAGTCAGTTAGGGGCTTAGAATTTTATTTTTATTTCTTGCAGTTAACCTATTATTAATGATTAAATTGTAAAACTTACAATTAAATTATTTTTAAAACAAAAGTAATACCTGTTTAAAACCAATCACATCTCCAGCCTGGGCAATCAAGATGAGGCTGAAACCCCATCTCTATAAAAAATATAAAAGTTAGCTGGGTGTGGTGGCGTATGCCTGTAGTCCCAGCTACTTGGGAGGCTGAGATGGGAGGATTGCTTAAGCCCAGGAGGCGGAGGTTGCAGTGAGAGATCACACCACTGCACTCCCGCCTGGGCAACAGAGCAAGACCCCGTCTCATAAAATAAAATAATACCAATCATATCTAATTTTTTAATTATTTCAACCACCTGGTCAGTTTCCATAATTATTTTAATTTAATTTGAATGTCACTATCTTCTTGAAGGATATTTATTCATGCATATTACAGTAACATGCTGTAGCATATCTTTTCCTATGGTGTAATACAAAAATACATATACATTTGGTCTTTGTGCTGGCACAGAGCTCCTAAAACACAAAATTTCCTGAGTGACAGTGTCTTTTGTTATTCATAACAAGGCCTTTTTGATAACCTGAGTTTATGCTAAAGAGATGAGCCCCACTCTAAGTGGGGCTAGATTGCCTCAGGAGGGGACTGGTCACCAGAAAGACGACGTGATTAGAGGGTGGGAACTTTCAGGTGTACCCACTGACCACTGGGAAGGAGGAGGGGGAGCTAGAGATTGAGCTCTGTAAAAACTCTTGAACAATGAGCCCCCAAGAGCTTCTGGATTGGCAAACACACTGAGAATAGGAGAGTGATGTCTCCAGAGAGGGCATGGAAGTTTCATACTCCTCCCCACGTAGCTTGCCCTATGCATGCTTTCCATTTGTCTGTTCCCAAGTTGTAGCCTTTATAATAAACTAGTAGGCAGGGTGCAGTGGCTCATGCCTGTAAACACAACATTTTGGGAGGCTGAGATGGGAGGATCTGTTGACCCCAGGAGTTCAAGACCAGCCTAGCCAACATGGTGAGACCCCCCCCCCCTCTACAAAAAGTACAAAAAAAAAAAAAAATCCAGGTGTGGTGGCATGTGGCTGTAGTCCCAGCTACTGGGGAGGCTAAGCTGGGAGGATCACTTGAGCTCAGGAGGTTGAGGCTGCAGTGAGCCATGATTGTGCCATTGCACTCCAGTCTGGGTAACATCACACAGTGAGACTAAAACAAAACAAAACAAAACAAAACAAAACCAACTTGTGTCCTTTATAATAACTGGTAGGCCAGGCACAGTGGCTCATGCCTATAATCCCAACATTTGGGAGGCTGAGGTGGGAGGATCGTTTGAGGCCAGGAGTTTGAGACCAGCCTGGGCAATATCCTGACACCCAATCTCTTAAAAAAATTTTTTTAATTATAATAAACCAGTAAATGTAAGTAAAGGTGTTTTCCTGAGTTCTGTGAGCCATTTTAGCAAATTATCATATATAATGAGGGTGTTGTAGGAACCCCCAATTTGTAGTCAGCCAGACAGAGGTATGGGTAGGTGGCCTGGGTATCTGAAGTGGGGTCAGTTTTGTGGGACTGAGCCATTTAACTTGTGGGTCTAATGCTAATCTGGGTGATTAGTGTCAGAATTGAAATGAATTTGTCAACCAAAGAAGAATAATGAGATTGATAAATGTGGAAAGGAAAGCTTTATTTCTCACAAAGGGTTGCAGCCTCCAGGGTAGCTATTCTGAGAGGCTGGGGAGCATAGCATTGCTCCAGAAGCCAGAAACAGACACTTCAAAGGTAGAAGAATGAGACAGGGATTTAGCTGAATTGTGTGGCCAAATATACATATTCAACAAGCTATAGAAGGAGTCATGAATATTTATGAATGTAGAACCATGCACACATCCAATTGAGCTTTATGCTTTTATAAGAAACCCATGTTCAAAAATGGTGGTGTTAGCATGATCTGAAGGTTGAGTTTTTCAGCGCTCTGACATAAAAAAGTGAAGCAGAGGACATAAAAACCCTTACTACACATCCTCTGTAGATTGGCCAAAACCACTTCATGATTGGTAGTGGTTGTGCCAAAACCACAAAAGAAGGGGTAGCAGCAGGCAATTGGTTGGTGGTTCTGTTTAGCCCTTAGGGGAATAAGCCTAATTGTGATTAGGGAGGGGTATAGCAAGATGTGTCCAACCTCCCATCCTGTCATGGCCTGTAACTGTTTTCAAGGTTTCTCTGGGGTCTCCTTGGCCAAGAGGGAGTTCATTCAGTTGGCTGGGAGGTTTAGGATTTCATTTTTATTTCTTAAATTGTTGGACACCCAGTTGATATCAGAGAATCTGAAGAATTGGTTGGTATCAAAGAACACACTCTAAACTTCCCAACTCCACTTTCAGGAACATCACTGACGTCTGGAAATCAGCCATGTCAGGAGCATTTACACCGCAGAAATTGGCAGATGGCTTCCCTGCCCCTATCCTGGAGAGCCAGTTGTTACACACTGACACCCATACTGATTTCATAGGCCCAGGGGGGCTAGTGGCCTGGGCAGGTTTTCCCTTTCTCCTTCCCCTCTGGTCCCTCCAGGACAGAGCCTGGACAAATGAGAATCCAAGTGAGTTTTTCCTCACCCACCACCTTTCTTGTGCTGACCCAGGACCCAAAGCCTACATTTAGCCCCTTCCTTCAGGTCTCCTGGAAAGTTGGACTATGGTGACTGTCCTCAAAGAGCCTATGTCTAGGGGCACAGGGATACAGATATTAAACAGAAAGCCATCAGATCACTCTTCCATTAGCACTTGTGATCAGTACTACAAAGAAATCTACAGGAGGGAGTCAGAGACAATGGAGATCCATCTCAGAACATGTTTGCTATAAGCCCAGTGTGTGTTACTGAGTGGGACTCGATTAACATTTGTTTTACAAATTTAAACAGAAATGATTTTTAAGTTGACATCTAAAGGTTGAGTAGTATATTAGTTTCCTATTGCTGCTGTAATACATTATTGATAGCGACAGGAGACAGACAAATTCCTAGGCAGACAGGGACATGTCCCTGGTGAAACTTGACCTTCAGGCCAAGGAGTGTCTGAAACCTGAAAACTGAGCTGCCTTTCTGGGTGCAGTCCACAACCAGAGTGAGAGCTTCTATCTCCATCTTACCCATTCTCTCTTGATTGGTTCCTTCTTATTGATGCCTTTTAGACAAACGAATGGTTCATTTTCCAAGCCTACCCATGGACCAATCAGCACACATTCCCCCATTCTAAGCTCATAAAACCCTCGGACTCAGCCTCAGACAGCAACCTGATTTTGGGTACACTTTCACTGCTAAGAGCTTTATTTCTGTTGCTCAATAAAACTCTATTCTGCCTTACTCACTCTCCAGTGTCCCCGTACATTATTCCTCTTGGTTGCAGGACAAGAACCCGGAACTCGCTGAACCACAGGAGCTAAAGGGCTGTAAAGCTCTTGCTCGCCTAGCTATGGGCAGGAGGGAAAGAGCTGTAACATTCCCTCCTACTCGCTGAGCTATGGAAGTGAAGAGGCTGGATGCCACTCATTTCTGCTCGCTGAGCTACAGAAGTGAAGAGGCCACTGGGTACCACTCCCTCCTGCTTGCTGAACTACAGGAGTGAAAAACTTGATGGCCTAAACAATACACATTTATTATCTTACAGCTGTGGATATCAGAAGTGTGGAGTCCTGACAAGATAAGTAAGCAACCAGGAGGAAGGGGCCCTGGGTTGAGGAGGGCTCTAGGTGGGGAAGAACAAGAAACAATGTTCTGAGAGATGGCTAATTACAAAAAGTGACCTCTACCTCATTCCATGGGCACAATGACCTTGTCCCCAGGGCACAACGACCTCATTCTGCATGCAGCCCCCTCCAGCAAAACCCTATAAAACTTCCTCTGAAGGCCAGGCACGGTGGCTCATGCCTGTAATCCCAGCATTTTGGGAGGCTGAAGCAGGTGGATCACCTGAGGTCAGGAGTTCAAGACCAGCCTTACCATATGGAAAAACCCCATCTCCACTAAAAATACAAAAATTAGCCAGGCATGGTGGCAGGCGCCTGTAATCCCAGCTTCTCAGGAGGCTGACACGAGAGAATTGCTTGAACCCAGGAGGTGGAGGTTTCAGTGAACCGAGATCATGCCACTGCACTCCAACCTGGGCAACAGAGTGAGACTCCATCTCAAAAAAAGCAAAAAACAGAAACAAACAAAAAAAAACTTCCTTGCAGCCCCAGCCTCTTTGCAGGCAGCCCCTTCTCTGCTGTACTGCCTGTTGCAATCTTGCAAGTATTTTCATACCTTCTCTAATAAATCTGTCTTTATCTACAACAGTCCTGGTAAATTCCTTGCACCACCAGCCCTAGATAGTTACTAGCCAAGATAGGTCTAAAATGGATCAGCAGGGCTGTATTCTTTCTAGAGGCCCTAGGAAAGAATTTATTTCCTTGCCTTGTCCAGCTTCTAGAAGCCTCTTGCATTTCATGGCTCATCTCCCTTACTCCATCTTCAAGGCCAGCAGGGAAGCATCTTCAAATTCCTCTCTCTCCTCCTCCATCCATTCTCTCCCTCTCTCTTTATCACTATTTTTATCTCTAGTCACATCTTCTCTAACTCTGACTATCCTTACTCCTTTTTCCCTTAGGACTTGTGGTGATTAATATTTATGTGTCAACTTAGCTGGGCCATTGGGACCAGATATTTCATGAAACATTATTCTGGCCAGGCATGGTGACTCACGCCTGCAATCCCAGCACTTTGGGAGGCTAAAGTGAGCAGATCACTTGAGGTTAAGAGTTCAAAACCAGCATGGCCAACATGGCGAAACCCTGTCTCTACTGAAAATACAAAAATTAGCCAGTCATGGTGGTACACACCTGTACCCCCAGCTACTGGGGAGGCTGAGGCATGAGAATTGCTTGAACCTGGGAGACAGAGGTTGCAATGAGTGGAGATCACACTATTGCACTCCAGCCTGGTGGAAGAAGAAGAAGAAGAAAGGAGGAGGAGGAGGAGGAGGAGGAGGAGGAGAAAGAAGAGGAAGATTTTTTTATTATTAGTAAAGGAAATTATTTCCCATAATTCGGGTGAGCGGTTGAAGGCCTGAACATAAAAAAGACTGACCAACTTCCCTCTACCTAGAAGGAATTCTGCCAGCAGGCTGTTTCTGGACTCAAACTGCAGCTATTCCCTGGGTTTCTGGACTCAAACTGCAGCTATTCCCTGGGTCTCCAGCCTGCCCTATCAGATTTTGGAAGCACAAAGTCTCCAAAATCATGTAAGCAAATTTCTTCCTTCCCTTCCCTTCCTTCCTTCCTTCCTTCCTTCCTTCCTTCCTTCCTTCCTTCCTTCCTTCCTTCCTTCTTTCCTTCTTTCTTTCTTATTCCTTTCTTCTCTTTTTCTTTCTTTCTTGCTTTCTTTCTTTCTTTCTTCCTTCCTTCCTTTCTTTCTTTTCCTTCCTTCCTTCCTTCCTTCCTTCCTTCCTTCCTTCTTTCTTTCTTTCTTCTTCTTTCTTTCTTTCTTTCTTTCTTTCTTTCTTTCTTTCTTTCTTTCTTTCTTTCTTTCTTTCTTTCTTTCTTTCTTTCTTTCTTTCTTTTCTTTCTTCTTTCTTTCTCTTTCTTTTTTTTTTTTTTTTGACAAAGTTTTCACTCTTGTTGCCCAGGCTGAAGTGCAATGGTGTGGTCTTAGCTCACAGCAACCTCCACCTCCTGAGTTTGAGCAATTCTCCTGCCTCAGCCTCCCAAGTAGCTGGGATTACAGGCTTCTGCCACAATGCCTGGCTAATTTTTGTATTTTTAGTAAAGATGGAGTTTTACCATGTTGGCCAGGCTGATCATGAACTCCTGACCTCAGGTGATCCCCCACCTCGGCCTCCCAAAGAGCTAGGATTACAAGGGTCAGCTATCACACCCGGTCTAAGCAAATTTCTTAAAGCATATCTCTCAAGTAGGTACATAGATACACATCCTCTTGATTTTTATTCTCTGGAGAACCCCAACTAACATAGGGCCCTTGTGATTACAGTGAGCTCACCCAGATAATCCAGAACAATCTCTCTATCTCAAGACCCTTCTTTTTGGCTGGGAGTGGTGGCTCATGCCTGTAATCCTAGTAAGGCAGGGGCAAGAGGATCACTTGAGCTCAAGAGTTCAAGACCAGCCTGGGCAACATAATGAGACCCTGTCTCTTTTTTAAAAATAATTTTTTAATTAAAAATTGTTGGCCGGGTGTGGTGACTCAAGCCTGTAATCCCAGCACTTTGGGAGGCCGAGACGGGTGGATCACGAGGTCAGGAGATCGAGACCATCCTGGCTAACACGGTGAAACCCCGTCTCTACTAAAAAATACAAAAAACTAGCCAGGCGAGGTGGCGGGCACCTGTAGTCCCAGCTACTTGGGAGGCTGAGGCAGGAGAATGGCTTGAACCCAGGAGGCGGAGCTTGCAGTGAGCTGAGATCCGGCCACTGTACTCCAGCCCGGGCGACAGAGCGAGACTCCGTCTCAAAAAAAAAAGAAAAAAAAAAATTGTTAAATTAAAGAACATTTTTGGGGGGAGGGAGTCTCGCTCTGTCACCCAGACTGAAGTGCAGCGGTGCATTCTTGGCTCACTGCAACCTCCACCTCCCAGGTTCAAGTGATCCTCCTGCCTTGGCCTCCCAAGTAGCTGGGATTACAAATGTGCACCACCATGCCCAGCTAATTTTTGTATTTTTAGTAGAGACGGGGTTTCACCATGTTGGCCAGGCTGATCTCGAACTCCTGGGCTCAAGTGATCCGTCCCCCTCGGCGTCTCAAAGTGCTGGTATTACAGGCCTGAGCCACCATGCCCAACCTAATTAAGTCTCACTCTGTCGCCCAGGGTGGGGTACAGTTCACTGCAACTCACTGCAATCTCAATCTCCCAGGCTCAAGCAAGCAATCCTCCCACCTCAGCCTCCTGAGTAGCTGGGACTACAGGTGCACACCAACACAAGAAGCTATTTTTTTTTTTTTTTTTTTTTGAGATGGAGTCTTGCTCTGTTGCCCAGGCTGGAGTGCAGTGGCGGGATCTCGGCTCACTGCAACCTCCGCCTCCCAGATCCAAGTGATTCTCCTGCCTCAGCCTCCCGAGTAGCTGGGACTACAGGTGGCTGCCACCACGTCCAGCTAATTTTTGTATTTTTAATAGAGATGGGGTTTAACCATATTGGCCAGGCTGGTCTCAAACTCCTGACCTTGTGATCTGCCTGCCTCAGCTTCCCTAAGTGTTGGGATTACAGGCATGAGCCACCATGCCAGGCCCACACCAGGCTAATTTTTTATATTAAGACTCTTAATCATATTGGCAAAGTACCATATTCACAGGTTCTGGGAATTGGAACATGCACATCTGTGGGAGCTATTATTCAGCCAACCACAGTCAAGTTGAGGTTTAGGGTCAGTGTCATTGTGAGGATAAAGGTCAGAATAAAGGTAAAGTTGAGAATAGGGTCAGGATCAGTATGAGGGCCAGAGTCAGTGAGAGTCACTGTCAAGTTCAGCACAGGGTCATGGTGACTGTCAGGGTGAAGGTCTATTCCTTGTCAAGGCCAAGGTCAGAGTAAGGGTGAGGGTCAGGCCACGCCTTCAGAGTTAGGGTCATGGTGCCAGTCAGGGACAAGTTGGCGGTCAAATTCAGTGTCAGGATCAGAGAAAGGGTTGTGTTGAACTTCATGGTCAGGTTCAGTGTGAGAATGTAAGTCAGATCAGAGCAAGGGTACAGTTAGAGTTGTGGTGGGCAGAATAATGGCCCCCAAAGATGCCCATGCCTTAATCCCTGGGACCTGTGAACATCCCACTACGTGGCAAAGATGATTACGTTGCTAATCGTTTTACCTTGAGGTAGAAAGATGCCCTGGATTATCCACGTGGACCCAAAATAATCCCAAATCCTGGCCATGCATGGTGGCTTACACCTGTAATCCCAGCACTTTGGATGCCTGAGGTGGGCAGATTACTTGAGCTCAGGAATTCAAGACCAGCCTGGCCAACATGGTGAAACCCCATACATACTAAAAATTAGCCAGATGTGATGCTGTGCATCTGTAATCCCAGCTACTCGAAAGACTGAGGCAGGAGAATTGTTTGAACCCAAGAGGCAGAGGATGCAGTGAGCCGAAATCATGCCACTGCACTCCAGCCTGGGCAACAGAGCAAAGCTATATATAAAAAAAAAAAATCCCAGTCCTTAAAAGTGAAAAAGAAAAGTCAGAGAAGAATCTTCAGAGTGATGTAAAGTGAGGATTTGACCTGCTACTGCTGGCTTTGAAAATGGAGGCAGGGGCCACAGACCGAAGAATGTAGGCAGCTACTAGAAGCTGGAAATAGTGAGGAAACTGATTATCCTCTAGAGCCTCTAGAAAGGAATGCATCCCTGCCAACCCCTTGATTTTAGTCCAGTGAGACCCACGGCTGACTTCTGACCCACAAAACTCAAATTTCAAGTGCAGGAACAAATTTGGGTGAGGGTAAGAGTTAGGGTTAGAATCAGATTAAGATTAGGTGCAGGGTGAGGGTGAGGGTCAGGCTCAAGTTGAGGGTCAGAGGGTGAGAGTGAGTGTGCGATTTGGTGTCAGGTTCAGGTTCATGGTCGGGGTCTATGTGAGAGAGTCAAGGTCAGTATGAAAGTAAGAACCAGGGTGAGTGTTAGGCTCAGCGTCAAAGTCAGTGTCAAATTATGTCAGTTTGACATCAGGGTCAGAATTATTGCAAGGGTCAGGGTCAGGGTGAGAGGAGAGGAAGTGAGGGTCAGAGTAAGGGTCGTATTCAGAGTAAGGAAAATCATCAGGTTCAAGGTAAAAGTAAAGATCAGAGTCGGGGGCATGGTGAAGGCCAGGCACATGATGAAGTTCTAATGAGATTTAGTATCAGTGATAGAGTGGAGCTCACAGTCAAGGTCAGAGTGAGGGTAAAGGTCAGAACACATTCACGTCAGGATGAAGATTAGAAGGGTCAGGCTCATAACCAACTCATGTGTAGGGTTGGGGTCAGAATGAAGTTTAGGGTCTGATTAAGCAGAAGGTGAGAGTGACAAAAAAGGTGAGATGAGTTCAGGGTCAAGCTGAGTTCAGGATCTGGTTGAGGGTCAAAATCAGTCATGATCTACACACAGATTATGGTCAGGTTGAGAATCTGGTTCAGGCCAGGGTCAGCATCCAGGGGGAGTCCTAGGACCTGAATGACAACCAGTGTCAGCATTGTTGAGTGTGAGAATCAGGTCAAGGGCAGGGTTAGATCAGCGTGAGAGATAGGGTCAAGGTCAGGGTCAGAGTCTGGGTTAGGGATGAGTGGGAGTCAGAGTTACATGACTTCCAGGTTCATGGTCAATGTCATGATAGGTGTCTGGGTGAGAGTCATTGTCAGAGTCAAAGTGAGTATCAGTACTAGAGTTAGGATGAGGTCATGGTCAGTCATTGATTTGGTTTGGCTGTGTCCCCAGCCAAATCTCATCTTGAATTGTAGCTCCCATAATTCCCGCATGTTGAGGGAGGGACCAGGTGGGAGATAATTGAATCATGCGGGCAGTTTCCCTCATACTGTTCTCGTGGTAGTGAACAAGTCTCACGAGATCTGATGGGTTTATAAGGGGAAATCCCTTTTGCTTCGCTATTATTCTCTCTTGCCTGCTGCTGTGTAAGACGTGCCTTTTGCCTTCCACCATGATTGTGAGGCCTCCCCAGCCACGTGGAACTGTAAGTCAATTAAACCTCTTTTTCTTTATAAATTACCCAGTCTTGGGTATGTCTTTATCAGGAGTGTGCAAACAGACTCGTACAGTACATTGGTACCAGTACAGTGGAGTGCTGCTGTAAAGATACCCAAAAATGTGGAAACGACTTTGGAACTGGGTAACAGGCACAGGCTGGAACAGTTTGGAGGGCTCAGACAAAGGAAAACGTGAGAAAGTTTGAAACTTCATAGAGACTTGTTGAATGGCTTTGACCGAAATGCTGATAATGATATGGACAATGAAATCCAGGCTGAGATGGTGTCAGATGGAGATGAGGAACTTGTTGGGACCTGGAGTCAAGTTGACTCTTGCTATGTTTTATCACAGAGACTGGAGGCATTTTGTCCCTGTCCTAGAGATTTGTGGAACTTTGAACTTGAGGGAGATGATTTAGGGTATCTGGCAGAAGAAATTTCTAAGCAGCAAAGCTTTCAAGGATGACTTAGGTGCTGTTATAAGCATTCAGTTTTAAAAGAGAAACAGAGCATAACATTGAGAAAATTTGAGGCCTGACAATGTAATAGGATAGAAAATAAAACCCTTCCCCTTTTTTTTTGAGACAGAGTCTTGCTCTGTCACCAGGGATGGAGTGCAGTGGCATCATCTTGGCTCATTGCAACCTCCACCTCCCAGGTTCAAGTAATTCTCCTGCCTCAGCCTCCCAAGTAGCTGGAATTACAGGTGCCCGCCACCACACACAACTAATTTTTGTATGTTTAGTAGAGATGGGGTTTCGCCATGTTGGCCAGGCTGGTCCCGAACCTCTGCCCTTGAGTGATCTGCCTGCCTTAGCCTCCCAAAGTGCTGGAATTACAGGCGTAAGCCACCACACCTGGCCTTTTTTTTTTTTTTTTTTTTTTTAAGATGGAGTTTCTCTCTTGTCACCCAGGCTGGAGTGCAATGGTGCAATCTCAGCTCACTGCAAACACTGCCTCCTAGGCTCAACTGATTCTCCTGCCTTAGCCTCCCAAGTAGCTGGGATTACAGGCACCTACCACTACACCTAGTTAATTTTTATATTTTTAGTAGAGATGGGTTTTCACCATGTTGACCAGGCTGGTCTTGAACTCCTGACTTCAGGTGATCCACCTGCCTTGGCCTCCCAAAGTGCTGGGACTACAGACGTGATCCACCATGCCCAGTTGAAAAACCCATTTTCTTGCCAGCTGCAGAAATTCACATAACTAACAAGGAGCCAAATGTTCATTGCCAACACAATGGGGAAAATGTCCCAAGGGCATGTCAAAGACATTTGCAGCAGCCCCTCCCATCACAGACCCAGAGGCCTAGGGAAAAAAATGACTTTGTGGGCCAGGTCCAGGGGCCCCCTGCTATGTGCAGCATAAGGACTTGGTGCCCTGCATCCCAGCTGCTCTAGCCATGGCTAAAAGGGACCGAGGTACAGCTTGGGCCATGACTTCAAAGCATGTAAGCTCCAAACCTTGGCAGTTTTCGTGTGGTATTGAGCCTACAGGTGCACAGAAGTCAAGAATTGAGGTTTGGGAACCTCTGCCTAGATTTCAGAGGACGTATGGAAATGCCTGGATGTCCAGGCAGAAGTTGGCTACAGGGGCGGTGCCTTCATGGAGGGCTTCTGCTAGGGCAGTGTGGAATGGAAATGTGGGATTGGAGCCCCCACACAGAGTCCCCACTGGGGCACTGCCTAGTGGAGCTGTGAGTAGAGGGCCGCCATCCTCCAGACCCCAGAATGGTAGATCCACCAACATCTTGCACTGTGTGCTTGGAAAAGCTGCACTCAATGATCATTCTGGAGCTTTAATATTTGACTGTCCCACTGGATTTTGGACTTGCATGAGGCCTTTAGCCCTTGTGTTTTGGCCAGTTTCTCCCATTTGGAATGGCTGTATTTATCCAGTGTCTGTACCCCCATTGTACGGCATACATTCTAGCAAGTAACTAACTTACTTTTTATTTTATAGGCTTATAGATGAAAGGGACTTGCCTTGTCTCAGTTGAGACTTTGGACTGTGGACTTTTGAGTTAATGCTGAAATAAGACTTTGGGGGACTTCTGGGAAGGCATGATTGGTTTTGAAATGTGAGGACATGAGATTTGGGAGGGGTTGGGGATGGAATGATGCTGAGACCAGCTCAGTTGTGGAGACCCTAACTCAGTGGCCCTAGAGGAATTAAAGACACACACACAGAAATAAAAAGTGTGGAGTGGGAAATCAGGGGGCTGGCAGCCTTCAGAGCTGAGAGCCATGAATAGAGTTTTACCCACATATTTACTGACAGCAAGCCAGTGATAAGCATTGTTTCTATAGATTATAGATTAAAATGGGAAACAGAAGGATGGGCCGAAACAAGGGGATGGGCTCTGGCTAGTTATCTGCAGCAGGAACATGTCCTTAAGGCACAGATCGCTCACTCTATTGTTTGTGGTTTAGGAATGCCTTAAGCGGTTTTCTGCCCTGAGTGGGCCAGGTGTTCCTTGTCCTCATTCCAGTAAACCCACAACCTTCAGTGTGGGCATCATAGCCATCACGAGCATTACACAGTGCTACAGAGATTTTGTTTATGGCCAGTTTTGGGGCCAGTTTATGGCCAGATCTGGGGGCCTGTTCCCAATGTGTTCCCCCTTTTTGTTTTCACAAGATGATAAAAGCAAAGGCAGCTTTATCATGGTGAGCTACTTCTCACAGGAGTCGGGATCTGCATCTGCAGACTATACAAAGACAAACAACACAGATTAATAGCACAATCATTATTGAAATTATAGAGACTCCAAGTGTTTTTATCCATTTTAATGGGTTAATAGCTGCTAATCTGTCTGCAGTTCCTTCAAGCACTCCAGTTCCCAGCATTAAGGTCAGGTGTGCCTGGGATGCCTTAAATATTTATTCTTTTAATTTTGCAATATCCAAAGAGAAGTTTGTAGAGTGTCCTTCTACATGCTTTTTTATTCTTTCTTAAATTTTGATCTTATTAAGAACCATTAATAGTTTCCACAAATCTTTATGTTTAGCTTCTGGAACGGGCTGTATCATTTGAGGTTGAGGTGCCACTATACCGCCATGTTTCCAGACAATAGGAACTCTTGCTGTATTTCTTACCATTTCTACCATCTGACTGTTTTGTTTAGAACAGCTGAACATAGTGTGGCTGTGGCACACAGACTGAGAGGTGCAATTCAAGCTAAACATCCCCTTAGGGGACCAGTCAATAATGATTCCATAGGAATCATTGTGCAGCACCTGTGCCTGTTCTGCAATGCAATCTTCCTAAACAAGTACGTTCATTATTTCTGGCCAGGTCCAATTCTGTTTACAAATAGGTTTTTGAGGGTGGTCTGCCTCAATTATAGGAGCAGATTCATTATGGTAAATACTGAGACTAGAAAGCATGTGTAAATGTGTCATAGAGTGATTACATCCAGGCATTATTGCCAGCCAAGATTGATAAATATGTCTAATAAGTATAATTGTTCTCTGTGTCAGCCCTTGTTGAAGGAATACACATGGCCATGGTGATCACCGCTACCATTACGGTGATCATAGCTACCATTAAATTATTCATTGTGACTGGTGGTCCCGCTTTCCTCAGGTTTTCTTTTGCCATCTGTGACAGCTTCTTGATCTGTCCTCTGGTAGGTGATTGTGTTCGATGGGTGTTGCTTATGACAGCAAGGGTCCTCCTTAGCGTCAGTATCAACATGGCTGCAACCAGGGGGTCCTCAGGATCCTCTCAAAATCTCTTCCTTGGCATCTGGCTCATGATAAGGTTTCAGGTGTCTTGATGGTATCCAAATTGGCTGTTGATTCGGTCCTGGAGAAACACAAACATAACCTGTACCACAAGTTATTATTTTACCTCTTTCCCAACTTTTGGTTATCAGATCTCTCCACTAAACCAGTTATTCTGCTTCTGTCTTTGCAGCTGGTTTCTGTAAATGCTGTTCAGCTGCTGATAGCACCTGACTTTTAGGCAGGCTCAAAAAATTTAAAGTCAATAATGCTAGATTCAGTTGTATATGTGGTGTCCCATAGTCCCTGTTTTCCCCCTTTTGCTTTTGCAACTGCTCTTTCAGGGAGAGATTCATTCTTTCCACTATGGCTTGTCCTTGAGAATTATATGGGATACCAGTAATGTGTTTAATATTCCATATAGAGAAAAATGTAACTAGAGCTTGGCTAGTGTAGCCTGGGACATTATCTGTTTTAATAGAAGTTGGAATGCCCATCACTGCAAAACCCTGCAAAAGGTGACATTTAACACAGGCAGAAGACTCTCCTGATTGGCATGTAGCCCAGACAAAGTGAGAAAAGGTGTCCATACATACATGTACATAAGCTAGTCTCCCAAATGAGGGAACATGTGTGACATCCATTTGCCAGAGAGAGTTAGGTTCCAGTCCTCGAGGATTAACTCCTCCTATAAAAGATAAGGAATGCACCATTTGGCAAGTTGGGCATCACTGGATAATAGTTTTAGCTTCTTTCCACGTAATGCTGTATCTGTGTTTGAGACCAGAGGCATTAACATGGGTTAAATTGTGAAAGTGTCTGGCATTAGATATTGCAGTAGCAATTAGGCAATCAGCCATTTGATTCCCTTCTGTTAAAGCTCCTGGAAGAGGTGTATGAGCCCTAATGTGAGTGATGTAAAAAGGGTGCATTCTACTCCCAACTGCTGTTTGCAATTGGGTAAATAAAGTCATTAGTTGCTCATCTGTATGAAATCATAACTGAACATTTTCAACTAACTGTGTAGAATGAACCACATATGAAGAATCAGAAATCATATTAATAGGCATATTAAAAGCAGTCAATACCTCAATTACAGCTACAAGCTCCGCTTTTTGAGCTGAAGCATAGGGCATCTGGAAAACATTACCTTTAGAGCCAGATTAAAAAGCTTTACCAATACTAGACCCATCTGTGAAGACATTCTCAGAACCTTTAATTTGTTTAAATTTAGTTATTCTAGGGAGAATCCAATTAGTTAATTTCAAAAATTGAAACAGCTTCATTTCAGGAAAATGATTATCGAGAATACCCACAAAGTCAGCTAAGTGGGTTTGCCAAGTAAGACTATTTATAAAAGCTTGCTGTATTTGTGCCTTCATGAGAGGGACAATAATTTTTCCAGGATCAAATCCATGTAATTTAACAATCCAAGTTCTCCCATTTCCTATCAGAGTAGCGATTTGATCCAAATAAGGAGTTACAGTCCGTGAATTAGTATGTGAAAGAAAAAGCCATTCTACTAAATCCTGCTCTTGGACAATAACACCAGCAGATGATTGCTGAGTTGAAAAAATTAGCAAATCTAGAGTCTTCTCTAGATCTATTATATTTGAGCCTTATGTACTTGCTTTTCAATCAGCTGTAACTCTGCCTCAGCCTCCTTTGTTAATTGCTGAGGGCTAGTGAGGCTAGGATCTCCTCTAAGGATAGAAAATAGATTACTCATGGCATAGGTAGGAATGCCTAGAGCAGATTGTATCCAATTAATGTCCCACAGTAATTTTTGAAAGTCATTTAATGTTTTCAGTTGAGCCCTACATATGGTTACTTTCTGTGGCACTATTGTAGTGTCATTTACTAAGGTCCCGAAGTAGGAGTAAGGAGTAGTAGTCTAAATTTTGTCAGGAGCTATAATTAAACCAGTGTGAGAAATCAAATTTTATAAGTGATCATAACATTGGAGTAATATTTCTCGAGTGGGAGCAGCACGAAGTATATTGTCCATATAATGAATAATGTAACAGTGAAAATTTTTTATGAGTAGGTTCAATTGCTTGCCCTATATACATCTGGCAAATAGTCGGACTGTTTAACATGCCCTGTGGCAACACTTTCCCATGAAAACGCTTAGCAGGCTGTAGGTTGTTTACTGCAGGAATTGTAAATGCAAACCATTCACAGTCTTGCTCAGCTAAGGGGATAGTGAAGAAATAGTCTTTTAAATCTATGACTATTAAAGGCCAGTTTTTTGGAATCATAGTAGGAGAAGGCAGTCCTGGCTGCAATGTCCCCATAGGTTGTATAACTGAATTAATGGCTCTAAAGTCAGTTAACATTCTCTATTTACCTGATTTTTTCTTAATCACGGAAACTGGAGAATTCCAAGGGGAAAATGTTGGAGCTATGTATCCTTTTTCCAATTGTTCATTAACTAAGTCCTCTAAAGCCTCCAGTTTCTATCTTTACTTAGTGGCCATTGTTCTTTTTTTTTTTTTTTTTTTGAGATAGAGTCTGGCTCTGTTGCCCAGGCTGGAGTGCAGTGGCCAGATCTCAGCTCACGGCAAGCTCCGCCTCCCGGGTTCACACCATTCTCCTGCCTCAGCCTCCGGAGTAGCTGGGACTACAGGCGCCCGCCACCTCGCCTGGCTAGTTTTTTGTATTTTTCAGTAGAGACGGGGTTTCACCGTGTTAGCCAGGATGGTCTCGATCTCCTGACCTCGTGATCCGCCTGCCTCGGCCTCCCAAAGTGCTGGGATTACAGGCATGAGCCACCGCGCCCGGCCTAGTGGCCATTGTTCTATCCAAATTGGCTTACCTGTTAACCATTTTTTAAGGTATAGGTTCTGGAGGCTTAACAATGGCCTCCATCAAAAATGATATCCCTTGGTGGGAACTTTGTCTTTCCACTTGAAGCAGTTCCTTCAAAACCTTGCAAATTTTTTCCTAGTTCCATACCAGGGACATACCCCATTTCATGCATCATATATTGACTTTGAGGGCTGTATAATTGCTCTGGAATGAGAACTTGTGCTCCCCATTGTTGTAATAAATCTTTTCCCAAATATCAATAGGTACAGAAGTTATAATTGGTTGAATAGTCCCAGGTTATCCATTGGGCCCTTCACAATGCAAAATATAACTACTTTGATCTACTTCAGGGGCTTTACCAACTCCAACTATGTTAAATTGAGCAGGTTGAATTGACCGTGCAGACGGCCAGTGCTGTAGAGAAATGATGAAAATGTCCACTCCTGTATCTACCAAACCTTTAAATTTCTTTCCCTGAATAGTTATTTCACAGGTAGGATGTTTATCAGTAATTTGATTCACCCAATAAGCTGCGTTGCCTTGTTTATTTGTGCTTCCAAATCCTCCTGTTTGTTTAATTTTACTTTTCCCCATTTCCACATATGGCACAATCAGGAGTTGTGCTATATGCTCTCCTGGCTCTGTTTTCCAGGGAACAGAAGTAGATATAACAATTTTGATTTCCCCATTGTAATCTGAATCAATGACTCCTGTATGTACTCGCACTCCTTTTAAATTTAAACTAGATCTACCTAGAAGTAATCCTATCATCCCTGCTGGCAAGGGTCCACAGACCCCTGTTGGAACTTTTTGTGGGGGTTCCCAGGCAGAAGAGTGAAGATTAGGTGCAGTATAAATCTACTATGGCACTACCAGCTGTTGCAGGGGACAGACATTGTACATGGGTGAGGGAACGGCCTGAGCCGGAAATGCCCCTGTTTGGAACGGGGCCCAGGATGGGCCCCTCACGGCATTTCCCAAAATTGCATTTCAGTCCTTCTCAAATTTAGAATGACACTGATTGGCCCAATGCTTTCCTTTTTTACACTTCAGGCATAGACCTGGTTCATACTGATTGATAGCTCGTTTAAACTCTTTGAGTAATTTAAAAGGAAAAGACTCAAAACATAGCTATATTATTTCCCTGTTGATTAGGTGGATATATTCTAACAGGGAACTGTCAAGCATCTATATCACCCTCTCGTCTAGCTTGCTGAATTCCTCCCTGAATAGAACTGAAAGCGGTTGCTCGAGGCACTGTTTGAACAGTCACTGGGGCAACTACTTTTCACCCAGTGTCCCCTGCAAAAGAAAGATCTGGAGGGTCAGGCCACTCTTTTTCTTCAAAATAATGAGGGGGTGCAGAAGGGTAGAGAAGAACCTCTTCCTCCTTTGCCACTTTAACTTTAGCTGGCAAACAATCCCGCTCTGTCACCTCTTCTGTTACTTTGTTGTACTCTACTTCCTCTTCATCATCAGTGTGAAAAGGTTCTGAGGTGGAATGAACCAGAGCCCACATTTGTCCCATTGTTACCCTGATGCTTCCTAGCTGCCCTTCTTACTCATCATGGGGATTGCTTAAGAGTACTCAAGTGTCCTCCAGCTTAGTTCCATGTTCTCCAACTCTGGCGACCCTCCAACCCAGGTTTCGAGCCCCACGTATGGGCACCACTTGCCAAGACCAGCTCAGTTGTGGACACCCTAACTCAGTGGCGTTAGAGGAATTAAAGACACACACAAAGAAATATAGAGTGTGGGGTGGGAAATCAGGAGACTGGCAGCCTTCAGAGCTGAGAGCCACGAACAGTTTACCCACATATTTATTGACAGCAAGCCAGTGATAAGCATTGTTTCTATAGATTACAGATTAACTAAAATGGGAAACAAGGGGATGGGCTGAAACAAAGGGATGGGCTCTGGCTAGTTATCTCCAGCAGGAACATGTCCTTAAGGCACAGATTGCTCATGCTATTATTGGTGGTTTAGGAATGCCTTAAGCAGTTTTCTGCTCTGGGTGGGCCAGGTGTTCCCTGCCCTCATTCTAGTAAACCCATAACCTTCAGTGTGGGTGTCATAGCCATCACGAGCATGTCACAGTGCTCCAGAGATTTTGTTTATGGCCAGTTTATGGCCAGATTTGGGGGCCTGTTCCCAACAGAATGACATGGTTTGGCTGTGTCCCCACCCAAATCTCATCTTGAGTTGTAGCTCCCATAATTCCCACATATTGTGGGAGGGACCCAGTTGGGGATAACTGAATCATGGGGGCAGTTCCCCCATACTGTTCTCATGGTAGTGAATAAGTCTCATGAGATCTGATGGTTTTATAAGGGAAAACCCCTTAGGCTTCGTTATTATTCTCTCTTGCCTGCTGCTATGTAAGACATGTCTTTTGCCTTCCACCATGATTATGAGGCCTCCCCAGCCACTTAAGTGGAACTCTAAGTCCATTAAACCTCAGTCTCAGGTATGTCTTTATCAGCAGCATGAAAATGGAGAACACAGTCATGGTAAGAGTCAGGGTCAGGTTCAGAGTGAAGTTCAAAGTGACCATCAGAGTCAAGGTCAGGGTCAGACTCAGAGTGAGACACATGACCAGGGAGGGTCTAGGTGAGAGTGAGGGTGAAGGTCAGGCTGTGTGTCAAAGTCAGGGTAAAGGTCTGCAACAGGGTCACTGAGTCAGGGCCATTATCAAGTTCAGGGTAAGGATGTGTTAGGCAGAGGCTCAGGGTCACGTTAAAGATATCAGAGACATGGTCAGGATCAGAGTCAAGGTCAGGATCAGCAACCTCTGCCCTACTTCCTAGCACCAGGAGCTGGCTTTTGTGAATGCAACTTTCCAAAATGCTCTTCCTCCATTTACCTGCATGTTTTCCTCCTTCATGTGCTTGGACCATTTAATGCTGCCTCACGCTCCCTGCCCTTTCACTAGGATGTCAGTGTCACAAAGACAGTGATCTTGGAATGAAATGTTTTGCTCACTAATGGGTCCCAGGCAGTTAGAAGAGTGCTTGACACCGAGTAGGTACTCAATAAGAGTTTAACATCGATGAGTGTGCATTAAAGTATTCCTTGGGTCCTGGCGAACATGGTGAAACCCCGTCTCTACTGAAAATACAAAAAAAAAAAAAAAAAAAAAAGTATTCCTTGGGAAAAAAGTACATCTGGGAATAAAATATAACTGTTCACAGCAGTTCTCTCTGGAGTAGAATTATAAGAAAGTTTCATGGTCAATTTGATATATGTTCATATTGTTTTCTTATTTTATTTTATTTTTTGTGAAACAGAGTTTCACTCTGTCGCCCAGGCTGGAGTGCAGTGGTGCTATCTTGGCTCATTGCAAGCTCCGCCTCCCGAGTTCACGCCATTCTCCTGCCTCAGCCTCCTAAGTAGCTGGAACTACAGGCGCCTGCCACCACGCCCAGCTAATTTTTTTGTATTTTTAGTAGAGACGGAGTTTCACCGTGTTAGCCAGGATGGTCTCGATCTCCTGACCTCGTGATCCGCCCACTTTCAGCCTCCCAAAATGCTGGGATTACAGGTGTGAGTCACCGCGCCCAGCCTGTTTTGATTCTTAAAAACGAACACTGAATGGGTCTTACCATCTTGAGAGAAAACAAAGAACTTTAGGTAAAGTGCCTGACAGAGTGATTGGCACAGGTACTCACCAAACCATAGCTACGAATTAAACTTCAAACAACTGGCATCAGCCTTCCTGCAAAATCTGGAGCATCGTCAAAGAAACGCTACTCTAGTTCCCTCATCCAACAGTAAAAACAGAGAGGCAAGACAAGATAGAGGGTCTTTATTCAACAGCAGCTGACAGACCACGCCTCAGTCCTCTGAGGGGATGCATTTCCCCCGCATACCACTCCTTTCCCACGTTTCTATTCTCTGCAGGCTACAGCTTGATGGAATAAAGGGGATTGTTCTAGAGGTACTTATACACAACCTTTGAGGGCACAGTTTGGAGGTGGAGTCGCACAGGACATTTGTAAAAGTAAGACAGCAAAGTTTCACTGTAGCCCACAAGGAAGTAGTACTTGTGTGGAGGCAAGTTCCTCAGGACCAGGGCACAGATCTCCAACTGGTTACCCCGGCGCTTTAAAACCAGCTGGTCAGCCAGGCAGCCTGGGAACGTACCCCACATGAACTTGCGAAGGAAAACATCCTCCACCGCTCGCTCTGCGGCATGGTCCTCTCCATCCAGGTTACCTGAAGAGGGAAGGGCAGCATAGCAGAGTCAGCCTCATTGCCCCAGGGTCCTGCCATAACTCCAGAGTCAACATCTAAAAGCGCTGAGCACAATCCCACCCTTCACCCCAAGCCTCCTCTTTTCTTCTGCTAATGGAATAAGAAAAATAACACTTTAAAGTTCAAAGTATGTTTTATGTCATTAATTCCCAAGCCAATTCAGTTTAGTAGGTATTATCATTATCCTTAGTTTACAAAAAGGAAGATGGAGGCCTGAGTCAGGGTGCAAAACTCAGATGATGCCACCACATCTAGCCCCTTTCCTGCTTTCTTGGCTGCCTTATAAAAACACTGGTCATCCCATGGACCAGAAAGATGAGGCCACCAGCTATTTTTGAGATTAGGGACGTGAGTCCTCTCATGAGCTAGGCCCAGGGCTTCCACCAGTGGGTTCTCAGTGTGAACCCTGGATCCCCTGCAGCCCTTACAATGTCCATTAAGAGTCTGCACACCTACATCCAAACGTCAGATCAGTGCCTAAAAGAGTGGGGGATATGCATCTGTATTTTTTTTTTTTCTTTTTTTTGAGATGGAGTCTCACTCTGTTGCCCAGGCTGGAGTGCAGTGGCGTGATCTCGGCTCACTGCAACCTCCGCCTCTTGGGTTCAAACAATTCTCCGCCTCAGCCTCCTGAATAGTTGGGATTGCAGGTGCCTGCCACCACGCCTGGCTAAGTTTTTTGTATTTTTAGTAGAGATGGGGTTTCACCATCTTGGCCAGGTTGGTACTGAACTCCTGACCTCGTGATCCACCCGCCTTGGCTTCCCAAAGTGCTGGGATTACAGGCGTGAGCCAGCGGGCGCCAGGCAAGCATCTGTATTTTAAGTAAGTTCTCTAGATGCATCTCAAACATCCAAGAACCCCTGTACTAAACAAAACACAGTTGGTTATCAATTGTTCACAGTAGTTATACTCTATAAAGTCACCGCCAACACTGAGTTAGTGAATACTGAACCACTGCTCCTAGAGGAAATACAGGGTTAGATTCCTTCCAGCCTCTGCACCATATTTTTGTGAACAAATCAATACATAACCTAGCTTCCTTTGTGTTTCTGTTTAAAGACACCTTGTTTAATATATACAGTAAATTCATTAACATTGAATTCAGGGCCAAGAGCAACTGTGACTGAAGAAAGAGGTATGTCCTCCCTAAGGCACTTCACAGCCTTCTCCCACTTAGAACACTAGACAGCACCTCAGCATTGCAGGGCCATTTTAAACAGCAAAATCACTAACAAAAAGCACAAAAATGCAAATTAAAAAAAAAAAGATTCTAGACCATAAAAAAGACACCCTTTACAGTATGAGAGCTGAAACGAGGCAGAGCCTTGTTGTCGTCGACCTCAGCTGGGGACATGCACCTGGGGTGGCAGCTCTACCCACATCTCAGAGTGACCTTGATAGTGCCCAGAGTGTTGATTTGGGGCTTACAAATAAATCTGAAGAATCTGAAAATATGAAATTCACAAATAATTAGGGTTGTCTGTATATATTTACAGAGAAAAAATTGTGCTTCAGTGGAAAACTGCATTCCTTAGAGCACACTGTTGAGGGTTATCAGATTCTGTAAGGGTTTCACTCTTTTCCTTGACTCTGAGCTATTCTGCAGCTCTGTAAATTACAGATAACTGATAGGAATGCAAAATAATTCTTGTCTGTAGACATGCAAATAATTTCTGTTCAGTGGAGGATCAACTGAGTCCCTGCCCGCCATGGAAAAAGTCAGTTTTGCATCCATCTTCAAATTTGTTTCAACATTCTGATCTATACATGTCTCTGTTTTTTTATGTCTCCCTTGAGTTGGTTTCATAGATTTCTGACCCTGGCATTATTTCCTGAGTTAAAGGAAACCTGTGACACGTGTTCATTTTGTTTACATGACAGTAGGACTGAGTGCTCCTTTTGGAGGCCTGGGGTCCGCTCACCTGTGTGCAGTGACAGCCAGCCCTTACGGTGGGCGATGTAGTGCGGCGCGTGTGCCTCCTCGTAGGTCACCGGCTTGTCCCCCTTGCCTACGCGTACTCGGGCCGCCCGGTTCTAGGAGCAAAAGGGGCCGTGACTCCACGAGTCCCCCAATCCAGACCCTACCTCACGCCATGCCCCTCCAGTCAGCTGGCACTGCTCCCCGACCCCAACCCCCTGATCCCTACGCCCCGACTCTAGCCCCGCCCCCTTCAGCCCGCCCGGCTGCCCCGGGCCCCCGACCCCCAGGGCCCCAGGCACCGGCCCCAGCTGTGCTCACCTTGGCGCAGACCGCGGAGGTGTGCAGGGCGCGCCAAGTGCAAGGCAGCTCTCGGCTCCAGGACAGCACCTGTGGAGGGAGGGCGCGTGAGGCGGAAACTAGGTACCCCACATCCGACTCGCCGGGACCGGCCGAATAACCCACTCACCCGTGGCCCCAGCAACCCGTTGCGAACGGAAGCCGCCATTTTGGGCCGAGCTGAGCGCGGGACGTACCACAGCGCGCTGAGGGGTGGGGACAGCATTGGACGAGACCAAGTCGGAGCTTGTACTCTGGCGGGGACGGAGCAGGGCCTCTGCGGGGCGGGGCCGCGGTGTGCTGGGTAGCTGTTACTCCCGCCTTCCCCGCAGCCCTGTGAATGCTCAGCCTTGTGAATGCTCATCCCGCCGCTGTTCGCTCTGCCGCGGTTGCTGCTTGCATCGGGTTTCAGATCCGGAAATTTGAGGATGCGAAACGTGAGATTTCCTCTTCAACAACCTCACGCTAGTACGGGTGATGGGTGTGCGGCCCACCGGACCCCGCGCTACCCAACCTGCACCCTCGGGGCCCGAAGAGGAGCCAAGCGTTTACCCAGGTCCTATGAATTAGGCTGCTGAGTTGTGCCTCCAAATAATATTCGTAAAAAAAAACCCAAACAAACAGAAAAGCCCTCCAGACTTTTATCCACGAATAAAGAAACATATTTTGGTTAAAACGTCACCCAATTCTTCAAGGATGACTTATGCAGTTATGCAAGAATGGGTTTGCCACATGTGACCATCCTGGTGACTGGCCCCTGGGGAAGGAAAATTTTAAGTATGAGGAAAGGGCCGGAGGGCAAGGAAATTCATGAGAATATCGCAGGGCCTGTAATGCTCAAACCAGTGCGTCGCCACTATTATTGGTAGCCAGTAATTATTAATGTCAAACTGAAAAATAGCAACACGGGATATTTAATTTAGAAGTCACCACGGTCATGGAAAAAACACGGGCTCTGGAGTCAGGCCCATGTACAACAATCTTTGTACAGTTAAGACTCAGTTCTATTATCTATAAAATGGGCCTTAATAATAGTACTACCTTATAGAGCTATTAGGATCAAGAGAATATTTAATAAATGATGGGTTATGTTTGGTTGAGTCATGTGAAATTGCCAATATTTTGGCCGTTCTGGGTCTACATCATTCGCCTTAATGGTACAGTACTTGCATATGCTGCAGTTTCCTGTTGGGGGAGGACTGGATTATGATCCATGGGAAGGGGAAATGGAAGAACGGTGGAAATGAGTTGCCCATGACCACACTGAGGAGAGGGAGAGAGGGACCAAGACACAAGTCTCTTGACTTCAGTCCAGTCCATTTCCCATGACCAAGACTCCTCTGATTACATGAAGGTGGGTTCTCAAAAAACCCGTAATAAAAGGACAAGGTCTTCCATGTCCACTTCACCAGAAATGTTTTATTATTAATTTTTAGAAAGTGCGGCCCCCAACTGTTATGCATATTGAATAAAGGGACAGAGCAAGGATGAGGTGCCCTCCAACCTATAATACTTTGCAAATATAAGAACTTTCAACATTTCCTAAGAAATCCTTTTCAACTGACAATATTTTTAAAGTTTTCATAATGTTCAATAATTTTATAATTGTTAAGTTTCATTAATTTGCTCCAAGGTGGTGAGGAACATGGGACTTGGCATCTGAATTGCCTGAGTCCAAATCCTGGACCCAGTGCTTCCTGGCTGTGTAATTTGGGCAAGTGACTGAACCTCCTGAGCCTCGGTTTCTCTCATCTGTAAACTGGGGACAATAATGGTGGTTGTGAAAATTACAGGGTGATGTGCCTGGCAGAGGGAGAGAGCAATTGTGGGTTTTGTTGTTTTTAAGGAGTCCCTGATAGCCACATATCCCGTTAGGGAGATGAGCCAGCTATGGAGGGTTCTATGAGAACGCATAGCACCACCACCCTAATCAGAGGAAAGGGGAAGGAGAAAGGGAAACAAGATCCTTGGGCTGATCAGAGGAAAAGGTGGCAATGGCACAATACCTATTGGGGCCCAAGGTGGGCAGGGGCCGCATCACAAAGGCTGTGGTTGGGAATCAAGTTTTGCCCATAAGGCAGTAGGCAATAAGATGATCAAATTTATGCTTTCCTCTATTCAAGCCATTCTCCCTTATGCCTGAGGTCTCTCTCTGGAATTCCATACTGATGTAGATCTTTCCAAGCATCACCATGGCCATTTCAGTGGCAGACATTTCTGGTGTTCAAATATCTTGTCATCTATCCTTTATTAGCTTTGTTTATACTGTGATTGGGGGAAAGGTGTCATGTCGGTCTTTACATGATTAAAATTACTTAAAATGACTTTTATACATCAGTATGACTGTTTTATTGTTTTAAATCATCAGCAGAAAAATCTGACTGGGGATGTTTTATTTTTCTGTAACTTCCGTTTGTTGTTGTTTTGATGCACTTTCCTTCTCCTATTAATTCCATAAAGGAGGCAGTATTTCCAGGCTTCACAGAGCAGAAGATGGAGGCTCACAGACTCACCTGGGGTTACAGAACTAGTAAATGGTAGCAGGCCTTTTTGCTCCAAAGCATGTGCTCTTTCAGTATCACTTCCTGGGGGTGAGGGTTCAGACCATGCTAGGATCAGGGAATGGCCTGGGTTTCTGTGGCTTGCTGCAGACAGCTCCCAACTGGCCCCCAAGGACTGCCTGGACATGGAAAGGCCAAGAGCATATGAACCCATGTGAAAGACCTATCTGCACTCTTCTTGGGGCCTAATGCAGAGACAGGGATGTAAAACTGCTTTTTCTTTGACTATGCAGAGACAGGGATGTAAAACTGCTTTTTCTTTGACGTGAGCCTTTGTTCTGCACATAACCAAGAACAAGAAGTTGCTCCTGTGCTCTCAAAGCAATGATTCGCAACCCCAATTGCATGACAGAGCCCCCTGGGTTCCACACCACCTCTGTGGGGAGTGGGCAGGCATTCATATTTTTTAAATGCCCCTTAGATGATTTCAATTTGCAGTCGGGGCTGAGAACCAGTGTCCTGAACTCACTCCGTTTATTTGGGAGACTCCCAAAATGTGTATTTGCAGAGCCCCCTTTCGGGGAGAGTGCTGTTGGATGCTCCTGGAAGATTATGGCAGCTCTCTAAGGAACGTAGCCATAGTCCACGCCTACCACTCTTGGTCACAAGGGCAGAGGAAGGGAGGAGGGGTCTGCTGGGAGGTCAGGACTTCTTTGAGATGATCTGCCCAGTTGGGTGCAGCACAGCCACCATGGGCTCACCCAGAGTGCTCAGGGGATACAGCACTGGCTGGGCCGTGGAGAGACGCTGTGTAAAAGGGAGCCGTCAGCCCCCTTGTATTTCCAGAGCCTGAAGAGTTTCAGAATCCAGCCTGGGGGTGGTGGGGTGCCATCTCCCTTCCCATTGGCTGGAGGGTGAGCCGAGATCACTCCATTCATGGTGGTTCTCTTTACAGCTGACTTATCCTCAGAACTGCTGACACTTTACACTTTGTAAACCTGTGTTTTTTACATTATTCCTTGTGATTCTTTTTTTCCTAATAACTCGTTCACCAGGAAAAATCCCAGAGGCTCTCAGCTCTATTCTGAGAAATAGGTCAAACAACTGAAACCCTAGGAGTAAAGCAGAGGCGTGTCAAACCAGATTGCCAAGACAGCTCAGTCGTTTTCCCTGTGAGCTCCTGCTCCATCCCCCCACCTCCGTTCTCCTTCTGTTGAGGCACAAGGGCTGCTGGGTTTGGTGGGTGAGGTCCCCAGCTGTAATTACTGATGTCAGCTTTGGGGTCCCAAGGAATCCCCTCTCCTGTTATCAGAGCCGTTGGCAATTAGAAATGCCCAGTGCCACAGCAGAACCCTGGGCTGAAAGTCAGAACCTGAAGAAGCCAAACTGGTGCTTGGGATAGAGAGGGGGTGGACTCAAGAAAGAGAAGACTGAGGGATGGGCCTCATGAGCTCCAGCCCCTGAGACTGCCACTCCCTGGCTCCCAGATGAACTGCTAGATCTAGATGTAATGGGCTCAGATGAGGAGATAATGAAAATATGCTAAGGACCAAGAAAGGCACAGAAAGGCCCCTGAACCCTTGGGTGGGCACGAATGGAGGTGCGCCTGGCACCAAAGGCTGTTCTGAGAGATGTGCCTGCCAGTCAGCCAGGGCCAGAAACAAGCAGAAGGGGCCCCCCGGCAGACAGTGGCATGGAAGAAGCCATGGCCTCCAAAATGTGTGTGGCGGGGCGAGGGTGTGGTTGACGAAATGACAGGAGACCAGGACCACGGTCATCTTGGCTCTTGTGCAGCCCTGACTCATCGGTGCTCATAAAGCTGCACTCTGGTGAAATTTTGTTGGAGTCTTAGAAGAATTCAGGATAGGCTTATGGCCAAATCATTTTATTGGTGATTTTCCCTTTTACTGGGGGGATTTTCCCTTTACTGGGCTAATACAACACATCTGAGGAGTTGGGGCAGCTACCAGATCAGGTTTATATTGTGTAAACTGCACACCACCACCAGTCCTGCTCGGTGCTGTTTCAGTAAATTAAGATAGTATCAATGAGAAGATGCTGTTTTACATACCATTAGGAAGGAAAAATGGCTGCAAATTATCTTAAGGTACCATTGATTGATTAAAAGATGAATCCTGATCTGACATATTAAAATGTTTGAGGCTGATGCAGAAGGCAGTTTCCTCTCCACAAGCCTCATGGGTGTGCAGAATGGTGTAGACACAGAGATGGGTGCCTCACTTACCTCATGCACAGACTGGCTCTTCCACCACAGGGCAGGCACTGTGTAAGCATCTTCCATTCCTACACAGGTGCTAGTAGGGGGAACTAAGGCTTGGAGAAGCCAAGTAACTTTGCTCAAGGGTCATATAATTAGTAGGAACCAAGGCTGAGGTTCAAAACCAGGCCAGACATCCAACGTGCTGAAGCAAGCTACACCCCATCTCACAGGAGAAGCAAAGACACGCCTGGTTCCTTGTCCCAAGCACTCTTCCGGCCCATTTCCTCCAAGATAGTACTTGCTTGGTTTGACACTTTCATCAAACAGGACCCCTTGTGAGCACACGGCCATGCTCTGGTGAGCAGCCTGCTGCCCTGTCCACCTTTCTGGGTGGCTCTCTCTCTACTAACTTTGGCTCCAAGAACATGACTGTCCAGGAGCCCCATGGCAAGTTCTGGGGTTTCTCAGACCTGAAGGTGAGCATTTTGAGCTCCAGATATGAAAGGCAAGTCCTGGGTGTTATGTTCATTGGAATCCTAAGAGCAGCACTGACTGGAGGGCTAAAGGCAAGGCCCATCCACAGTTCACACACTTGAAACATCAATCCTTCAAAAAGGGTGGGAGGAGGCCAGGTGCAGTGGCTCACTCCTGTAATCCCAGTACTTTGCGAGGCTGAGGCAAGCGGATCACTTGAGGCCAGGAGTTCGAGACCAGTCTGGCCAACGTGGTGAAACCCTGTCTCTACTAAAAATACAAAAATTATTTGTATTTTTGTGATGGTGGGTGCCTGTAGTCCCAGCTACTTGGGAGGCTGAGAATCACTGGAACCCAGGAGGTGGAGGTTGCAGTGAGATTGTGCCACTGCACTCCAGTCCAGGCAACAGAGCAGGAAAATGAAAAAAGGGAAAGGTTTTCCTAAACTTATTAGCAAGAGACCAGGTTTGCGGAGAACCAGGCTCCTGGAACGCAGGAGGCAACAGTTTGGATGTCCCGGGAGCAGCAGGTGGAGCATCCGGGGAATCCAGAAACCCACAGCAGGCAGGCTGCCAGGCATCTCCAGAAAAGGGACCAGAAAGCCTTTTGTTCAAGAAAGGATTCCAGTCTAGAGGGCTGGTGAGCTACCGAGAGCTAAAGGCTCCCTTGCTGTGTCTGGTGAAAGGAGGACAAGAAACATGGTAGGAGTTCTTGGGAATGGGCTTGGTTTCTCTGAAGTCAAGAAACACAAAGAGAAAGAGGCTCCAACGTCTAAGCAAGGCCCAGGGGATCAAGCAGAGCTTCCTAGAGCTGATGAAAGGGCTGGGGTGGGGTTCTGAGGCCCAGTGAGGTGACACTGGCCCCTGGGAAGGGCCAGTGCAGGCAAGGATTCCAGCAGGAGAACTGACAGGGCAGAAGTCCCAAGTTCTTGGCCAAGCCTCTGGTTCGAATGGTGGGCTGTGGATGAGGTCGGGGAGGATGTCAGAGGAGGCGCTGGCACTGACGTGGCTGCCCAGGGGTAAGCCCAGAAGCTATGGGAGTCTGGAGAGGGTGAGAGGAAGAGGTGCAGGGCTGAGTGTGACAGCACCACTCCTTATCCGCTCTAGCTCTGTCCATCCAGATGTGAGCTCTGGGGTAGGGGCTTACCTCCTCTAGGCTTCCTTTTCCTCAACTGTGAAATGGGGTGACAGTGGAAAGACCTCAGAGTTACTGTGAGGTATTTAGTTTTAACCCCCAGTAACAGCCTGAAGAATGGCTCCTGCCTTAAAGAGAGAGAACAGGATGGCTTTTTACTAAAATGTGCCAGGATAGGGCACATCTCTGCCCTATCTACCCTTCCAGATACTGCCTCTACCATACCCAGTCCTCAGACAGATGCTGCTCTCCTCTTTGAGAAACAGAATTAAGGCACAGAGAGGCAGAACCTGCCCATTACTATCACTTGTGCATTCATTCATTCAACAGACATTTATTAAGCATCTATAATGTGCCAGGCCCTGGGGACACAGAGCTGGAGAATGTACAGTCCCTGCCCTCAAGGAGCTCACAGTCTGGGGGACAGACATGTAAACACATGAGTTACAACGCGCTGTGTGAAGTGTGTGGCAGAGGTATAACAAAGTGCTGTGGGGCACAACAGAGCGACCAATGAACTCTTCCTGGGCAGGGGTCAGGGAAGCCTTCACAGATCAGTCAATAAATACAGTGCCATGGGAGTGCCTTGCGCACCACAGGCACTCACATCTCAAATGCTGGTCCACTGGAGGCCCTTGGGCTGGGCAGGAGCAAGGCCTACTTCTGCTTCCTCAGGACAACTTCCCCACCTCTGTCCTGGGACCACCTGCCCGCCTGGGCCTGCAGTGACTGAGGACACTGCTCCCACTCCAGGGGCCAGTGACAGAGAGCAGCTATACAGAGGGCCCACCCCGCGGGATCCTTGACAGGAGCTGAGACAGAACAAACTGCTGCGTGTCTCCCTACCCTGGGGGTTGTGATATTCCTGGTAACATCTCTGAGCTGGTCTGTGAGGTCACTTCCTCTCTTAACACTGTTGAGGAGACTCCAAACCCTCTGTCTTTTGCTTGTCTTCTCATGTCGATTGGGCACCGGCCATTCTCAGGCACCAGGGCACAGCCCACACGGGTGCCCCATCAGACAGGGCTGCCCACAGCAGCCTCCTACACCTGAACTGGGTTTCTCTGCACACTCACAGCCGTCTCACCAGCTCAATGAGCTGCTGGATGTTTTTGTTTTGGTTCGACAGGCCGTTCCTGATGTTTTCGAGTAGGCATCTCTTCAATTCAAATATGGCTTCACTGTAGGCCAAGCTCACTGCGGCCATGGGAGGTGCTCCGTGCCACAGGCCAGGGATGTGCCAGATGTGCTGCTTCTCAGGGTCACAGAAGGCCAGGCCTGCCAGTGCCCGGAAGCCGTCGCTCTGTTTCTCCATCTGGGCTGCAGCCCTGCTCAGGTCACCAGGTGGATCTAGGAGCTGTCTCTTGTCTCTTGGCCTGGGGCCGGGAACAGATACATCATGAAGGTTCTGGTATACAAACTGGTAGTTGGGCATGTGCCCCGTTTTTTCTAACCTCAGAAATGCATGCAGAATAGCTGCTGGAATGTCCTTGGTTTCAGCTAGGCTGATCACGGTGACATTGCTCAGTCCCATGAGCAGAGTGGCCAAGGAAGCCTCCAGCTCAAACCTGTCCCCAGCTGAGGTCAAGGCCCCACCTATCAAGCCCCCAGAGTCTATCACCAGGATGTGGTCACAGCCGAGGTCCTGGCTGAAGCCCTCAGCCACTGTGATGAGCTGCATGAAGGCCCCTCGAGGACTGCAGCTCTTCCCTGTGGCAAACCGCAGCCCAAACATGGTGTTGAGGAGTGTGGACTTGCCCGTGCCCGGCACCCCGAGGGTTGACAGAACCACCAGCCTTGACCGTCTCTCCAGTCGGACGTGCAGCTCCTTCAGGAGCCCCGTGACCCAGCGGACGGGCATGCTCAGGGTGCTCCCATCGATTAGCTCCAGAGGCAGCCCTGTCAGCAGCAGCTCCGAGGCCAAGCCTGGGAAGTGGGCAAAACGCCTCTGGCCTGCTGGCAGCCTCCCCGCCTCCACAAGACAGCTCTCGGCCTCATAAAACTGTCCCATCTCCCGCAGGAAGTGTTCCACCCCCAGGGGCTCAGACCAGAGCGGCTCCCCCAAGTCTGTGGCGCCCCCATGCTTTGGTCTCAGGGTGAGAAGTGTCTCCGGAGGCTGTCTCAGTCGTGGCTGGGCCACCCGTGCCAGGCCCCACTCCATCCACCTCAGGAAGTACTGCTTCTCACTCGAGGGGCTGCTGATCCCCAAGATGAACTCCTGCACCCCCGAGGAGGGATCGTGGCTGTTCTGCTGCATTCGAAGTTCTAGCAGCCGCCGCCTCAGCTCAGCCCTGTGCTTCTCGGGGGGGTCCACGGCCCACTGGAGCTGGCAGAACTCCTTCTCCACTTGGGCTGCCTTTCTCCAGGGGTCCCCCTGCAGCCTCAGCTCATCCCTTCTGTAGGCATCCGAGTCTTTGATTTTCCTGGTAATCCTCTCCATCCGGTCTTTCGCTTTCTGACACTCCTCACAGTCCTCGTCAACCTTTAGGCCGAGCTTGCGGGCTGCGTGTGCCATGTCCTCCACAGATACCCGCCTGCAGGGTGCCCGCAGCACATTCCCAACAATGGCCCGGATCCTCTTCACGAAGCTGTCGCTGTCAGTGCTGCTGACCTTCACCAGGACATGTGAGTGGTCTATTTTCAGCACAGGAATTAACTTATTCAGAAATCTCAGGTTTGTGTTGCGCTTCCCACGGTACGGACTCAGGATGAAGTAGTATTTTGTGGTTGACTCCTTCATGGAGTACAGCAATTTGTATTCCTTCTTACTGATATTGTCAGTCAATATAAACACAGCGGAGGAGATTTCTGTCAAGAGCTTAAACTGCAGCCAGTGAGACCCGATGTCACCTCTCAGGTTCAGAAAGGTCACAGGTTCTGGAAAAATGTCCAAGTCCTCCCTTCCGCTGGGAAAAAACCAGGAAATTTCTACCAACCCATCCGAAATCTCCCGGGCATTGGTGCCCAAGTTGAGGTCCCGATGCCAGAAGCAGTCCCACTGCCTGTGGCCCGGGCTGAGGACGGCGTTGAGAAGCTGGGACTTGGAGTTGCTACTGACATCCATGCGCACGAAGGCGAAGGCGGGCGCCCTGGACAGGACCACGCTGTCTTCCCGGAAGCTCCCCACGCCCCTTGGGGGCTGGGACCACCATGTCCTCACAATGCCCCGCATGGCCCACAGCAGAAATGTATGGTAGTGGTTTTCCGAGTCAGGCAACACGAGCGGGAGTGCAAACTGGCAGAGGGCCATTTTCAACACTATTTCTTGTTGCAGGAAACTGTCTGAGGAGATCAGCAGGGCACAGAGAAGGTCTAAGGGGTTCACTGGTGTATCAGGGGTAGGCAGTTCAGAAAAGGAATAAATGTCGGCAGCAAGGTCGTCAGCTGGGTCCCAGTAGATGATCTCCTCTTCCATCTGGCTCTCCTTCTCCACAGGCCTGGCATCTGGGAGCACGTCCAGCACCATGGTGGTATTCCTGGCATCAGCATTGAGGGCCTGCAGCTTCCTGAGGAAATTCCAGGGCAAGTCTTTGGGAACCTGAGGGGCCCAGTTCTTCATACTGTCAAAACTGATCTGCAGAGAGTCCTGGAGGCTGAGTTTCTGGACCTGGTACATCTCTAGGCCCAACAGTGACAGCATTTCTTGAAGCCTGCTTCTCTCCACTGTGGAAAGAAATGAAGACATAAGTGCTCACCCTGTGTTTCTGAGCTAAGGGCCAGGCAAGAGCTGGTGAGGGAGAGCCCAGTAGGATGGGGAGAGTGATGACCCCCTTCAGAGAGCAGAGTGCAAGCACAGGAGGCTCAGGGTGTGCTCAAGGCTGACCTGAGACCAAGGCAGGGCTGGAACCTGACATCAAGGTACAATAGGTACCAACCTAACCACAGATATATGTAACATTAAACAAAAGAAAGAACAGAAATAGAGAAGCTACATTTAACAATTGGAAGAGTTCTTGCAAAAGCCAGATTTCTGGTCTTTCTAGAAACCTGTAAGATCTAACATTGAGCTCCAAATTAATTGGCTACAGTGAGCAGCACATGACTCCTAGAAGCTGAATGCAGGCCTCATCTCCCCACTGTGTCGTTTCTGTGACTCAGGGTCACTGGGAAGTTCCCACAGGAGTCATAATCACTGAATCGCTCTCTGGCTTTCTAGTTAATGCTTTTTTGTTTGTTTGTTTTGTTTTGTTTTTCTCTCTACAAATAAGAGAATATTTTAAAGGAACTAGAAAGAAATCACTAAGCATAAAGAGTCAGCAATCATAGCTAAACAACCATTTTGCAAACCTGAAATCAATAATGTAAGTTTTCTTTTTTTTCCCCCCTTTCTTTTTTTTTAGACAGGGTCTTACCCTGTTACCCAGGCTGTAGTGCAGTGGCATGATTTCAGTTCACTGTAGCCTCAACCTCCTGGGCTCAAGAGCTCCTCCCACCTCTGCCTCCCAAGTAGCTGGGACTATAGGTGTGTGCCACCACACCCAGCTCATCCTTATATTTTTTTGTAGAGATGGGTTTTTGCCATGTTGCCCAGGCTGGTCTCAAACCCAAACTCAAGCAATCCACCTCTCAAAGTGCTGGGATTATAGGTGTGAGCCATGGTGCCTGGCTTTAATGCAGTTTTTAATTTTAAATGTATTAAAATATTCAGTGCAGACTGTTAGTGAGTACTTATTTGCAGATACTCAAATATCACCCTATACAATATAAAATCTTATAAGCTAGATGCTTGGAATAGTATTGCTACCTCTGAAGGTTCCATCCACCATCCCAGGTCTTGGCCCAGCACCTTCCTAATGTTCATGCTGCATATAATTAGTTCTCTTAAAATTTGTTGTTGTGGGCCAGGCGCAGTGGCTCATGCCTGTAATGCCAGCACTTTGGGAGGCTGAGGCGGGCAGATCACGAGGCCAGGAGATCGAGACCATCCTGGCTAACACGGTGAAACCCCATCTCTACTAGAAACACAAAAAAATTAGCCGGGTGTGGTGGCGGGCACCTGTAGTTCCAGCTACTTGGGTGACTGAGGCAGGAGAATGGCGTGAACCCGGGAGGCGGAGCTTGTAGTGAGCCAAGATCGCGCCACTGCACTCCAGCCTGGGCAACAGAGCAAGGCTCCTACTCAAAAAAAAAAAAAAAATTGTTGTTGTTGTTGTCTGAGACAGTGTCTCACTCTGTCACCCAGGCTGGAATGCAGTGGTGTGATCACAGCTCACTGCAGCTTAGACCTCCCAGGCTCAAGTGATCCATCCATCTCAGCTTCTGAGGAGCTGGGACTACAGGTGCACTAGACGCTTGGCTAGTTTTTGTATGTTTTGTAGAGACGGGATTTTGCCATGTTGCTCAGGCTGGTCTTGAACTCTCTGGCTCAAGTGATCTGCCTGCCTCAGTCTACCAAAATGCTGGGATTACAGGAATGAGCCACCCCGCTGAGTCACTTTAAATGTTAATGCATGAAACAAATACAAATTCCACTGCCCTGCAGCCTTTTTTCCAGTTCCTTTCTCAAGAGAGAAAACGACGTGTGTGATGCTGCTTTAGATGTTTAGATAAACACGAAAGGAAACACTGGGTGACCCAGCCCTCTGCCTGTTTCCCAAGAAGGTCAAGTGATGGATTCAAGACCACCTCCCATTCAACCAGCAGGACTCACAGTGCTGGACACTCTGTTCAGAGAGCTCCACAGGCAGTGCAGCCACAGGACTGCCCCACAGAACATCAGGGGACCTATGAACTTGTTACAAAAACAAAAGAACTACATGGGAAGAATCACACTGTGGCAGAATAGGTGTTACTCAGCTTTCCTAGCTCTGCCTGAATGAAACTAGCAACACTGTTTTTCTTGTCCAGACATGGAACAACTTTTTATTTTTTAAGTAGCAAGGTAGTAAAAGGCAATGGGGAAAAGACAAAGAAAACACTCCTGCCCAGTGTGTGGCCCTTGGCAGGTTGTTTAGAAGCTCTGGGCCCAGGATCCTGACCAGCAAATGAAGGCGTTGGACCAGATAAATGGTTTCCAAACAGGGCTGTACATTAGAATCACTTCAGGAACTTGTTTAAAAATGAAACATCTCTGGGTTTCACTTCCAAACATGCTAACTTATTATAGGCAGTGAGTATGTTGGGTGGTGGGGGGACCTGGTAACTCTATGTGGTTAGCAAGTTTCCCAGGGTTTCTTTCATTCTTTTTTTTTTTTTTTTTTTTTTGGTAGCAATATTGTCAACAATGTATAAAGGGTTAATGAAGTAGGGCATCCTACACCTGAGTGCTCTGCCTCCCCAGGTGATTTGATACAGTCAGGTGTGGGAATTGCCGGCCTAGATGATAACCCCCTTTCATAGAACAGAGAGAAAAAGCAGAGAAAATGCTTACCTGTTGGAAAATCATTGTCCTGAGTCTCATTTGTACCATCTATGGAAAAAGCAATGGAAAATGAAGTGTCAATCAAATAATGCACCCTTGGCTGACACAAATTAATTGAAGCTAAACCTAGAACCCTTCTTTCTCACCAAGATGGCAACTTCTCCCAATTGTTCTAAATATAAAATCCCGGTTATCTGTCACTTTACCCACTCCCCGTCTAGCCAATCCAATCTGTTGCCAAATCCTGTAGTTTCTACCTCCATAACGGAACTCGCAATCATCTCCTTCCATTTCTCTCCATTCCAAATCTAGAAGAAAAAAGAAACCACATACATTTAGTTTCATCAGCAAGTTAGAACCTTTCTGTCAAAAATTTCAAGTGCTCATGCCTGTAACCCCAGCACTTTAGGAGGCTGAACAGGAGGAGTGCTTGAGTCCAGGAGTTTGAGACCAGCCTGGGCAACCAAGCAAGACCCTGGTCCACAAAGACTTTTTTAAAAAAATTAGGGCAGGCATGGTGACTCATGCCTGTAATCCCAGCACTTTGGGAGCCCAAGGCAGGAAGATCACTTGAGGTCAGGAGTTTGAGACCAGCCAGCCTGGCCAACATGGCGAAATCCCGTCTCTACTAAACATACAAAAATTAGCAAGGCGTGGTGGCGCATGCTTGTAATTCCAACTACTTGGGAGGCTGAAACATAAGAATTGCTTGAACCTAGGAAGCGGAGGTTGTAGTGAGCCAAGATCTTGCCACTGCACTCCAGCCTGGGCGACAGAGTGAGGCTCTCTCAAAAACAAACAAACAAACAAAAATTAGCTGGGCATGATGCCATGAGCCAATGGTCCCAGCTGAGGCAGGAGGATTACTTGAGCCTGGGAGGTCAAGGCTGCAGTAAGCTGTGGCTGCACCACTACATTCCAGCCTGGGCATCAGAGCAAGACCCTGTCTCAAAAAGAAAACAATACCAAACAACAACAAAAAATGTCAAGTGACAATACGGTGGCTGATGTTTTAGTGCTATTATTGGTTTCAGTTTTTCCTATGTAAATGTAATGTTTTGCCAGCAAAAAATACATCACAAGGTAGTAATAGCTACACACAAGACAGAGATTCGCTCTAGGATATATCTTTATAGAATTTTCTAAACTTTGGGAAAATAAAACATGAATAACCATAAAACTTATACAGATTAACCTTTGATTTTAGAAACTATTTAAAATGTAAGTTGATAGAAATTCCTTGACTATTTAAAAATTCAGCACCTCCTATCATGTTTTTATTCCAGCATAAGACATTTTTGTAATCAGTTAAAATTAAAATGTGTATCAGAGCACAAATACACCAGGGTGAGGTGCGAGGGGAGAGACAGTGGGGAAGAGTTGTGACTTACCAGTAAACTGTTATTTGCCCAAAGTCTCCAAACATCATGAAATGTCCATCAACATTAATATCTTAATTACAGGATGTGTTTAATGTAGTGGTAGTCAGATACTTATGTATGAAGGATGACCTAAAACTCTAGATTTGCTTGCAAGTCCACAATATAAAGGAGAGAACAAGAGGCTTAGGAAGGAGGGAGCAAGACTTTTCAGTGCATGTTTTGACTATTTTGACTTTGATCCAAGAAAAAGTAACACCTAGGTTTCAAAATTTACACACACCACACACATATATATATATTTTTGAGACGGAGTCACGCTCTGTCACCCAGGCTGGAGTGCAGTGGCGCGATCTCGGCTCACTGCAAGCTCCGCCTCCCAGGTTCACGCCATTCTCCTGCCTCAGCCTCCCTAGTAGCTGGGACTACAGGCGCCCACCACCATGCCTGGCTAATTTTTTTTGGTATTTTTAGTAGAGACAGGGTTTCACCGTGTTAGCCAGGATGGTCTCGATCTCCTGGCCTCGTGATCTGCCTGCCTCGGCCTCACAAAGTGTTGGGATTACAGGCGTGAGCCACTGCACCCGGCCCCAAAATTTACATTTTTTAAGAGCTTATAAATCAAGATTCGGATATTTTCAGATTTGTTTTCTCATGATTTCCATGCAATCAGGTAGATAAACCTAACATTTCAAACCGTCTTCTTTGATGATGTCTCTGGGAGATAGACATGTGAAAAGCAGGAAAGAGAGAAAAAGAAAATGGGGTCCAGGAAGCATGAGAAGATCAGAGAAGGCACAAGATCCACACACATCAACCACAATGCCAAGCAGTCCAAAGACTACATTATTCAAGTGAGGAAAAGCCATCAGAACAAATTCTCCAAGGAACCCAAAATGCCATATGAGGAGAGAAAATAGTTAGAGAAGAGACTGGGAACGTCTAAAGATGCCAGAGATAGGGTTGGGGTGGTTCTGAGAGTAGTTTTAAGCCGGAGTCAGGACTAACCTCCAGACTCAGAGAAAATAGGGCCTTGCTTGGTTAGGGGTGGGAAATAGCTCTGATGTGGATTTAACAGGTAGATGAAGTCAAGGATGCACAAAGTAGCCAAAGACTGAGGGTTACCAAACTAAGGAAACCACTGACTAGGGCTGGGAGAGAGCCTGATGTTCTGCAGCCATCAGCAGATTGTGGGGCAGGGGGAAGAGGCGGCAGCAGGGCTCTAGGCAAAGACACAAAACAGCAAACATAGGGGGCCAGTGAGGGCTCAGCTCCATGAGCCAAGGTCTCCACTATACTTCACATTGGGTGGGAAGTGACCTAAGGATGAGATAAGCTCTGACTCTGGGAGTACTGGGCTCACACGGAACACAGGGACAGAGAATAGGCCAGGCCCTACCACCATGGTGAGCCCAGGAAGAACTGTTATGAGCCCATTGTTAGAGAACTCCAAGTAAGGCAATGAAAACCATTTTCAGGCCAGGTGGGGTGGCTCATATCCGTAATCACAGCAATTTGGGAGGACAACGTAGGAAAATCGCTTGAGTTTAGGAATTCAAGACCAGCCTAGGCACAATAGCAAGACCCTCATCTCTACAAAAAGTTTTTTAAAAAATTAGTTGGGTACAGTGGCTCACACCTGTAGTCCTAGCCACTTGGGAGGCTGAGGCAGGAGAATCCCTTGAGGCCAGGAAGTCAAGGCTGCAGTGAGCTACGATGGCCACCACTGCACTCCGGCCTGAGTGATGGAGTGAGACAAAAACAGAATGAGCTATGAAGTAGAATCTTCAGAATTGAGTAAGATAAATAAATTATATAGTGTGACTACATAAAGTATAAACCAGGCAAAGCTAACCTATCCTTTTAGAAGTCCGGATAATGACAGACGAGAGGTGAAGTGACTGGAAAGGGCCTTTGGGGGCATGGGTTTTCTTCAGCTTCTCCATCTGGTTTCTGGCTTGCATAGGTAAGTTCATGTTTGTGAATATTTCTAAAGCTATTATTCGGAGTACTTTTCTGAATGTATAGTATACTATTTTTTTTTTTAAGACAGACGCCCACGCTGGAGTGCAGTGGTATGATCTCGGCTCACTGTAACCTCCACCTCCCAGGTTCAAGCGATTCTCCTGCCTCAGCCTCCTGAGTAGCTGAGACTACAGGCACCCACCATCCCACCCAGCTAATTTTTGTATTTTTAGTAGAGACGGGGTTTCATCACGTTGGTCAGGCTGGTCTCAAACTCCTGGCCTCAAGTGATCTGCCTGCCTCGGCCTCCCAAAGTGCTGGGATAACAGGCATGAGCCACTGCACCTGGCCTGTATAGTATACTTTAATACAACTTGTTTTTAATCCTGTAGGCTTAAAACCTTGCTTTAAGTCTTTAAAATTAAGCATACGCTCAAGAGGAACTCACATAACTCATGAAGAAGAAGAGCTATAAAGAATAACCACTGGAGGTTTATTCAGTAGAGATATTAAAGTTTGGGGAAGAGCCAGTGTCTCTGTGCCTTGGTTTCCTCAAATGAAACAGGGATTGATAACTATCTTAGAGGTTATTGTTAAAAGTAATTAAGACAACCTAGCTCACAATAAGCATCCAATAAGGCCATTCCCTCTCCTCGCCCCATCCCCATGCTTTCTTTCCCATTTGTCTAGAACAACGCTCTCCAAGGGAACCTCCCAAGATGAAGTTCTCCATCTGCAAAGTCCAAACTGCAGCCGCTCACCATGCAGGCTGCTGAGCAAATACAGCTAGAGTATTTAAGAGCTGAAGTTTTAATTCTGTTTAATTTTAAACAATGTGCCTAGTGGTTACTGTGTTGAATAGCATAATTCTAGACGTGGAGAAACTAAAGGGCTTTGGGCAATTACTGCTTTATCCCAATTCTGCTACAAGCCTTGACCAACTGGCCAATAATCCCCATGGTGCCTACCTTCCAGAATTTAAGTTCCATGAAGGGCTTTGAGCCTTTTCATTTACTATTGTCTACAATATCCTAATGCTCACAACAATGTTAGTACATGGTAAGTACTCAAAAAATATTTGTTTGAATGAATAAAATAGTGATTTTTTTCCATAGAGACGGGGTCTCACTATGTTGCGCAGGTTGGTCTCAAACTCCTGGGTTCAAGCGATCCTCTTGCCTTGGCCTCCCAAAATACTGGGATTACAGGTGTGAGCCACTGTATCCAGCCTAAAATAAAACTGTATTAACCAAAACTTATTTGCATATTTTTGTGGATTTTTGTTTTTGCATAACTCTATTAATATCCAATAGAACACATTATTATTATTTTTTTTGGCAGTTAAAACATAGTTTATTTTTTAGCACATTCATTTTAAGAAGAATGTAATTTATGAAAGATATATCTAAAATGAGCTACTGGCTGGGCACAATGGCTCACACCTGTAATCCTGGCACTTTGGGAGGCTGAGGCAGGCGGATCACCTGAGGTCAGGAGTTCGAGACCAGCCTGGCCAACATGGTGAAACTCATCTCTACTAAAAATACAAAAAATTAGCTGTGCGTGGTGGCACATGCCTGTAATCCCAGCTACTTGGGAGGCTGAGGCAGGAGAATCACTTGAACCCAAGAGGTGGAGGTTGCAGTGCGATGAGATCACGCCACTGCATTCCAGCCTGGGCAACAAAGGCGAAACTCGGTCTCAAAAAATAAAAGAAAATATAAAATAAAATAATCAAATAAAATATAAAACAAAATAAAATGAGTTAGTAAGAGAACTAAAGATATCTGGAGTGTGGCCACCGTACCTTAAAGGTGAATTTACAAAGGGTGGTGTTACAGCCCCACCCCCAAATCCTCAGAGAAAGAAAAACCAGCCTGTATGGATCACAACCAGGAAGACTACAATCCCAGTTCATACCTGTTTTCCCAACATTACATCCCTTTCACTCTCAGAAGTGCCCACTTTAGAAGATAAACTATACAGTCACCTTAACTATGACCTACAATGGCTGTTATGCTAAAATTGGGGTAATGTGTTTCTGTTAAATTGTGTCATAATCACTTGTTTAACTGAATCCTGGGAACACTTACTCCATTTTCTGGAATAAAGTGTTGTTCATAAAAAAACAAAAAAAACCCCACTATTTTGAATATATGAGGAATGCTTAGAAGACCCTTAGATGGAATCTTCTTGTAAAAGGAAAAATAAAAGCCTTAAGCTTATTTATTTTTGAAGTGCACAATCCCAAGTCCAGGGAGAGGCTGGAACCCAGAATCCCAAGGGGACAGGAGAAGTACTTCAGCTCCAGAGTGGGCCCACATCCAGTTCATCCAACTTTACCTGCAATAGCCACAGCTGTTCGTCTCTCTGATGCTTTTATTTCTGGGGCTACTTCTCCCAAATCTGAATGCCTGAAACAATTTCAGAAGAAAATTATAATTAAAATAATGGAATACCACTTTCACCTATCAAACTGGCCGCATATAAAATCTCTTGGAGAGCTTTTAAAAACTATAAACCCTGGGTCACACCCCAGATCCATGAAACTAGAATCTCTGGGAGCTGGTCCTGGGTATCACTGCTTTTAAAAGTGCCCTCAATGATTCTGATGTGCACCCACAGTTGAGAAACACTGGTCTAGAAAACCAGCACTCTCCAAAACTTCTGGCCAGAGCACAAATACAGCCATTCAGAAAGACAGAAAAATATACATACCCTTTGCCCAGTAATTCCACTTCTATCCTAAGGAAATAATTAAGATTTAGTTACAAAGATGTTGATGCCAGCTTTATATATAATAGCGAAAACTGATGCCTTTTAAAATCAAAGTGCAATAACGGAATTATGGTCGAATTCTGCAGCCATTACAAAATACGCTATGGATTTCTCTTGTGGACAGAAAGATGCTGGATGAGATGTTAGGGAAAGATGCTATGTTAATTAGTCGGGGGAAAGTCAGGCTACAGAAAAGTATACATAGTACGACTACAATTTAATAAAATTGTGTATATTTATCTACAGGTATATATACAGAACTCTAGAAGAATGTTCATCTGAAGTTAACACTGTGGTCTGGAAGGGGTGATCCTGAATTATTTTAAGTAGCTATGATAAGTGTAGTCTAATTAAGAATAAACTATTTTAGGCGGCGTGGTGGCTCACGCCTGCAATTCCAGCACTTTGGAAGGCCGAGGTGGGTGGATTACTTGAGGTCAGGAGTTCAAGACCAGCCTGACCAACGTGGTGAAACCCTGTCTCTACTAAAAATATAAAAATTAGCCAGGCATGGTGGCAGGTGCCTGTAATCTTAGCTACTCGGGAGGCTAAGGCAGGAGAATCACTTGAACCCAGAAGGCAGAGTTGCAGTAAGCTGAGATCGCCTACTGCACTCCAGCCTGGGTGACAAGAACAAAACTCCGTCTCAAAAAAAAAAACACAACAAAACTATTTTAGATGTATCACAGGAATGAGCAAATGAGTAAATGTGTTGATTCTGCCAGGAGCCAGGGTGCTAGCTAACTATTCAAGAAAGAACATACAAACAGAATGGAGAGTTACAGCAGAACTTGCAGAGGCGCAATGGAACTGGAGGCACTCATGTGAACTGTGATTTCTATATGCATGCCTATGTGCATATGCGTGTAAGTGTGTAGATGTAGGTGCGCACACATATCTCTGTGTGTATACGAGTGTACACATGCATCTATTTCCTAACTGTCCACGGAAAGGGCCAAGATGCAAAGATACTGTTGTGGCAATGGGCATGCCTAGCACCCTTTAATACCTTCCATGCTAAAAGAAAATGGACTCCTTGGAGATCCTGAATGATGGCTGGGGCAAGGAAAGAACAGGAGGAGCCTGAGCATCTTATTTCAGAAAGTAAGGAAATGCTCAAAAACGTGATGGTCACAGGAGCTAGCCTGAGAAACTCTCCCTGGTCAAATCTAGGACAATGTGAGCACAAACACAGTAACTGATTTAAAACCATCGAAAACCAGCAATTAGTGAGTCCACATGGATAATAAATACATGGGCAGAAAAAGAAGGCTCTCTTGCTCACACCAGAACATGAAATGTGGAGGGGGATGCTGCAGTCAAAATAGTATCATTTTAGAGCAGGGCGTAGTGACTCGTGCCTGTAATTCCAGCATTTGGGAGGCCAAAGCAAGAGGATCACTTGAGCCCAGGAGTTCAAGACTAGCCTGGGCAACATGGCAAAACCCCATCTCAACAAAAAATAATGAGCCACTGCACCCTATAGCCAGTAATTTTAAAAATTATAACACCAGCCAATCTGTCAACTCGGGCTCCAGCCCACTTCTAAGCCTTGCTGAGTTTCCTGTCTGTGCAACAGGCGGAGTCGGACCAAGATGGCAGAGAACAGCACTTCCAGCGGCCCTACTCAGGGGTAAGGGAGCTCTCTGCAATGCAGTTTTTGAAAATTACTAATATCACTATATATTTGTTTCTGATTCCAAAAATAAGATACACACAAAATACAAGAAAGTATCATAGAAATGCTTTCCTGTCATATGTTTGAAAATTATACCCTATGTTAATCTGTCCTCTCTTCCTCATAATCTACTTCCATTGCTCTAGCCCATTCTGTTAACAGGTAGAAGACTAGTGCATTTGCATGCCCCAATTTACTCCCTGATGACCAATGGCTCTTTAGTTTCATCTTCTTCTTCTGGAGCCCACCCTGGCCCTTAATTAGCATATTTACTGTACACACCCTACTTCCCTATTAACTTAGAATCATGACCCTTTCCCTATATCCTTCACAATGTTGAAAAGCATTCTACTTTTATTACTGGAAACAATTTTAAAAAGGTAAATATTCTCTTTGTATTCAGAATACAGTCAGAACACAGGAAATAGCCAAGGTCCTCAAGCCCCCAGGGTGTGGTGTCAGACACTGCCTAGGGGCCACCTGCAGCAGCTGCTCACCTTCCCTCCTCTGGGCACTTCCCCACACAGACATCTCTCCAGGGCAGGGGTGACCTGATCGCCACCCTCAGGGTCCAGGGTGTCCACATCTCCTCACTAAGTTAGCCAGTGGATGGGCTGGTTTGTTGTCTGGCAGAAAGAATCAAGTCCATGACCAACACCAGGGCAGCCATGCTATAAACAGCATGTGGCTGAACCCTGCTTCCGGCAGGTCTGCTGATGGTTCACTGCTCATTGTGAAGGCCATCTGTCTTGCTGATCGTCTAGCCACAGAAGACAGTGCGGGGTTAACTTTCCTTGTCTTCTCATTTTTCCTTTTTCATTTCCTTCTTTTTTTCTAACTGCCCAGCAGATCTTAGGAGCTTTTTTGCTAAAACCTGGAGATTCTGATTTACCATACCTGGGTGTTCAGCACATAAGAAATTATCAACTAGGGGAAGTCACACCTTTGTTTTTCTGTTGACCTACCTCAGAATATGGCACTCCCTGGACAGTCCATCCATGCCCAGAATAGATAGGGCAAACCATGTGGGCAGAATCCAAGTTTTGTTCTAGATCAATCACTAATTTCTAGCAACAAAACTGGTTCCTCTGCTGGATGGTGCCCATAAAACAAGATGGCATAGGAAAACAATTCTGAACAAGGTGAGCACTAGACTAATACAGGTACAATTACTCACTGTATTATAATCAACAATATATTTTTAAATGTGGAGTCCTAATTAGGGAAAAGGAGTCAGGCTGGTGGGACCAAGGGAAAGCAAAGAGAAAGCACATAAGCTGTAAGTCTGCCTTTCTTCATGGTCCAGGACACATAATCCTCCTGCATAAATAAGTCACAATCTTGCTGCACCCAGCTAACTTCAGACCCTCGGCTGATAGAAAAATGCAAATTAGCTCACTGCAACCTTGGCGTTATCAGTACTGCACATAGCTCTCTCCAGAAAATAGCACAAGCACCATCCTATAAAATCCACAGCAAGCCCTTGTCTCCTCACAGTCAGCTCCTTTCTTGCTGACTTGCCCACTGCTTTCTTGCAACATAATTTCATACTTGTGATTCTTATGCCTCAGCCATCCAAGTAGTTGGGATTACAGCATTCGCTACCACACCTGGCTACTTTTTGTATTTTTTTCCTCCTGAGACAGTCTTGCTCTGTCTCCCAGGCTGGAGTGCAGTGGTGCGATCTCGGCTCACTGCAACCTATGCCTCTGGGTTCAAGCAATTCTCCTGACTCAGCCTCCTGAGTAGCTGGGATTACAGGCATGTGCCACCATGCCCGGCTAATTTTTGTATTTTTAGTAGAGACAGGGTTTCATCATGTTGGTCAGGCTGGTCTCGAACTCCTGACCTCATGATCTGCCTGCCTCGGCCTCCCAAAGTGCTGGGATTACAGGTGTGAGCCACCGCGACCGCCCCCAATTTTTTTTTTTTTTTTTAAACTCACCAGTTTGTGGTTCCTTTGACAGGAACCACAGGAAACTAATACAGTGTATGTGTGGCTTGACAGCTGCACCAGCTTCCACCTCTGTCTTCACGTGGCTTTCTTCCCTCTGGGTCTCTTTTCCATTTCTTGTAAGAATATTAGTCTTATTACATGTGAACCCACCCTAATCCACTGTGAACTCATTTTAACTAATCACATGTAATTTTTTAGAAATCACACCCTATCTCCAAAAAAGATCACAACCACCGCACTGGCGGTTAGGACTTCAACATTCCTTCTAGGGGGCACAATTCAACACACAAGAAGATCTAAGCCAAAAATGGGGTTGGGTATCCCACCTCTAGAGAGTGACCACATGTTTAGGAAAAATTAAAACTCCCTGGAGAAGAAAAGGAGAAATAAAGTGTTTCCCAGACAAGTAAAAACTAAGGGAATGCATCACCACTAGACTCGCCCTACAAGAAGTGTTTAAGGGAATGTTATATCTGAAAGCAAACAAATGGTATCTGCCACCATGAAAAAACAGGAAAGTAAAACCGGGCATTCCAGCCTGGGCAAGTGAATGAGGCCCCTATCTCTACAAAAAAATAAAATAAAGCTCAGTATGATAGTTCATACCCATAATCCCAGCACTTTGGGAGGCCAATGTGGGAGGATCCCTTCATTCCAGGAGTTTGAGAGTGGCCTGGACAACATAGCAAGATGTCATCTCTCCAAAAATAATAATAATAAAAAAGCCAGGTGTGGTGGCAGGCAGGTACCTGTAGTCCCAGCTACTCAGCAGGCTGAGGTGAGAGGATCACCTGAGCCCTGGAAGGTCAAGACTGCAGTGAACCATGACTGTACTGTTGCACTTGAGCCTAGGAGATAGAGCATGATTCTGTCTCGAAAAAAATATTTATTTTTTAAAAGTAAAATAAAATAAAAAAATTAGCTGGGCATGGTGCATACACCTGTAGTCCCAGCTACTCAGGAGGCTGAGGTGGGAGGATTGCTTGAGCCTGGGACATCCAGGGTACTGTAGGCAGTGACTGTACCATTGTGCTCCAACTAAATGGATTAAAATGAGACCCAACTCTATGTTGTCTACAAGAAACTCACTTCACCTATAAAGACACATACAGACTGAAAGTAAAAGGACAAAAAGGCTGGGTGCAGTGGCTCATGCCTATAATTCCAGCACTTTGGGAGGCCAAGGTAGGAGGATCACTTGAGGTCAGGAGTTCAAGACCAGCCTGGCCAACATGGTGAAACCCCATCTCTACTCAAAATACGAAAATTAGCTGGGCGTGGTGGCACACTCCTGTAATCTCAGCTACTTGGGAGACTGAGGCAGGAGAATCGCTTGAACCCAGGAGGCGGAGGTTGTACTAAGCTGAGATCACACCACTGCTCTCCAGCCTGGTAGACACAGTGAGACTCCATCTCACACAAAAAGAAAAGAAAGTAAAGGGACGAAAAAAAAATATTCCATGCAAATGGAAACCAAAAGTATGCAGGAGTAGCGATACTTATATCAGACAAAATAGACTTCACATGAAAAAACAAAGACAAAGAAGGTCATTATATAATGATAAAGGGATCAATTCAGCAAGAGGATATAACAATTGTAAATATACATGCATCTAATACTGTAGCACCCAGATATATAAAACAAATATTAGAGCTAAAGAGAGAAATGCCAATACAATAATAGCTGGAGAATTCAATACCCATTTTCAGCATTGCAAATCATCTAGACAGAAAATCAACAAAGCAACATCAGACTTAACTGTACTATAGACCAAATAGACCTAGACATTTACAGAACATTTCATCCAGAAGCTTCAAAATATACATTCTTCTCACCAGCACACAGAACACTCTCCAGGATAGACCCATGTAGTGGCCACAAAACAAATCAACTAAATTATTAAATTTTAATTTTTTGAGACACTCTCATTCTGTTGCCCAGGCTGATGTGCAGTAGTACCATCTGAGCTCACTGCAACCTCCACCACCAGGACTCAAGCAACCCTCCCACCTCAGCCTCCTGAGTAGCTGGAACTAACTACAGGTGCATGCCACCATACCCAGCTAATTTTTTTTTTTTTTTTTTTTTTTTTTAAGAGATGGGGTTTTGCCATGTTGCCCAGGCTGGTCTCAAACTCCTGGACTCAAACAATCTACCTGTCTCGGTCTCCCAAAATGCTGTGATTACAGGCATGAGCCACTGTGCCAGGCCAACAAATTTTTTAAAAATCAAAATCATATTGGCCGGGCGCGGTGGCTCAAGCCTGTAATCCCAGCACTTTGGGAGGCCGAGACGGGCGGATCACGAGGTCAGGAGATCGAGACCACCCTGGCTAACACGGTGAAACCCCCGTCTCTACTAAAAAATACAAAAAACTAGCCAGGCGAGGTGGCAGGTGCCTGTAGTCCCAGGTACTCAGGAGGCTGAGGCAGGAGAATGGCATAAACCTGGGAGGCGGAGCTTGCAGTGAGCTGAGATCCGGCCACTGCACTCCAGCCTGGGCAACAGAGCGAGACTCCGTCTCAAAAAAAAAAAATCAAAATCATATCAAGTGTCTTCTCAGATCACAAGGGAATAAAACTAGAAATCAATAACGAGAACTCTGGGACTGGGCTTGGTGGCTCATGCCTATAATTATGGCACTTTGGAAGGCTGAGGCAGGAGGATTGCTTGAGCTAGGAGTTTGAGAACAAGCCTAGGCAACAGCAAAAGACTTCATTTCTACAAAAAACTGGAAAATTCAGCCAACCATGGTGGCTCACATCTGTGGTCCCAGCTACTTGAGAGGCTGAGGTGGGGAAACTGCTTGAGGCCGGGAAGTTGAGGCTGAGTAAGCAAGACTCTGTCTCAAATTTAAACAAAAAAACACAGACAAACGGACTATGTCAAACTAAAAGGCTTCTGCATAGCAAAGGAAACAGCCAACAGAGTGAAGAGACAACCTGTAGAATGGGGGAAAATATTTGTACATTATTCATCTAATAAGGACTGATATGTAGAGTACACAAGGAACTCAATTCAATAGCAAAAAAATAATAATTTGACTAAAAAGTAGGCAAAGGATCAAACAGGCATCTCTCAAAAGACATATATATGGCCAAGAAATAAACAAAAAGAATGCTCAACATCCCTAATCAACAAGGAAATGTAAATCAAAATCATAAAAAAAGATATGATATTCCAGTTAGAGTGGCTATTATAAAAAAAACCCTGCAATCTCAGTACTTCCGGAGGCCAAGTACTGGTGGGTGGATTGTGAGTCCAGGAGTTCAAGACCAGCTTTGCTGGCAGGGCAAAACCCTGTCTCTACTAAAAATATAAAAATTAGCTGGGCGTGGTGGCGCACACTTGTAGTCCCAGCCACTCAGGTGGCTGAGGCATGAGAATCACCTGAACCCAGGAGGCAGAGGTTGCAGTGAGGTGAGATCATGGCACTGTACTCCAGCCTGGATGATAGGGCGAGACTCTGTCTCAAAAAACAAACAAACAAATAAACAAAACCAATGCTGGTAAGAATGTGGAGTAACGAAAATTCTTATACACTGTGGGAATGTAAGTTAGTACAACCTTTATGGAAAACCTCTATGGAGGTTTCTCAAAAACTAAAAAAAACTAGCATGTGATTCAGCAATCCCACTACTATACTATTTGTCCAAAGGAAAGGAAATTTGTATGTCAAAGGAATATCTGCACCCATGTTTAATATAGCACTATTCACAATAGCCAAGATAGGGAACCAATGTAACTGTCTATCAACATACAAACTGATAAAGAGCATGAGGTATAGATGTACAGAAACACTATTCGGCCATAAAAACGAATGGAATCATATCCTGTGTGGCAACACAGATGAGCCTGGAGAACCTTAAGTCAGGAACAAAAAGACAAATATTGCATGTTCTCATTCATATGTGGGAGCTAAGAAAAAAATTGAGTGAAGGAAAGTATAGAGTAGAATTGTGGTCATTAGAGACTGGAATGCATGGGAGAGGGGAGGATAGGGAGAGGTTGGTTAAGATACAAAATTACACTGGGTGTGGTGGCTCACACCTGTAATCCCAGCACTTTGGGAGGCTGAGGCAGGCGGATCACGAGGTCAGGAGTTTGAGACCAGCCTGACCAACATGGTGAAACCCCGTCTCTGCTAAAAATACAAAAATTAGCTGGGCATGGTGGCATACACCTGTAACCCCAGCTACTTAGGAGGCCGAGGCAGAAGAACTGCTTGAACTCAGGAGGCGGAGATTGCAGGGAGCAAGATTGTGCCACGGCACTCCAGCCTAGGTGACAGAGCGAGACTCTGTCTCAAAAAAAAAAAAAAAAAGATACAAAATACTGCTAGATAGGATAGGAGGAATGAGTTCTGGTGCTTTGCAATTCTGTAGGGTGAATATGGTTAACTACAATTTATTACATACTATAGTGTCAAAAAGCTAGAAGACAGAAAGGTTAGTACTGTGTAAGGTTCCCCATACAACGGAAAATAGGGCTTTAAAACACAGCCTTAATCCTCCAAGAGCTTACATTACCATCAGGTTGGAGAGAGAGGGGAACACTCACTGCACAAACACTAAACAAAAAACACTATAAACACACATATGCTAATCTATAAAATGAAGCTGATCACCCCTGACACATATACCTCAGATGTGCTACAAGGATCCAAAGAGACGTACATACATCTTAAGCAAAGTTCTCTTGGATTTATCTACATATTTATTGTGGACTTATTATTATTTATTGTAGATTTATCCACATATTTATTGTTCTCTTGGATTTATCCACATATTTATTGCTAGGAACCTTTCTAGGAATTTAGGATACATTAATGAGAACACAAAGGTTCTGTTCTTGGTTTACAATTCAACAAGACAAGGGGATATTGGTAATCAACACTATCCCCTATACATAAGAAGTGTAGGACTTGTAGCCGCAGCTACTGGGAGGCTGAGGTGGGAGGATCACTTGAGTACAGGAGGTTGAGGCTGCAGTGAGCCGTGATCCTGTCACTGAACTCCAACCTGGGCAACAGAATGAGACTCCGTCTCAAAATAAATAAATAAATAAAACATGTTTTAAAGGCTGTGCTAGAAGATGTTAAGTGCTACAGAGAAAACAAGGCACAGGCCAAGGTCAGGTGTGCTGAGAATGGTGGTGGGGAGGGCAGAGCAGGTCAGCTGGAAAAAGGGCCCTGTTAGTACTGGTTTGGAAGGAGGTAAAGGCAGGAGCTATATGACTACCAGGGGAAGACAGCTGCAGGCATAGCAAGGGCAAAAGCCCTAACGTACCCAGGAACTGACAGGGAGGCCCAAGTGGCTTGAGCAAGAGAGTGATCAGTGAGTAGGGGAAGGCAGCAGGAGAAGCTAGAGAAGACTGAACTTTACAGGCCACAAAAGAGTAAGGCTTTGGGGAGGAAGAGGAGGAGAAAAAAAAATAAAAATAAAAAAGATTTTTTAAAAAAAGGTTCTGGCTTTTCTTATTCTGGAGGATGGGGTAGTCATGAAAGGGCCCTGGGTGCAGGGTGACAGGCCTGTCTATGTTACTGGCTGCCAGGCTGAGAATAGACGAGACATAACAAAAGCTCAATTATCTAGCCTTATATTCAGGAAAACAACAACCACCAAGGCTCAGACCTGGGCAATAGCACCAGCAGCAATGGCATGTGGCTGGACTCTCAAAAGCATCTGTGAAGGACTGCAACAGACTGGACAATATGTCTACAGACACAAGCCAAAGTAAGTTCAAGTTTTCCAGGTTCAATCAGTTGCTCCCATCTTAGATAGGGAGGTCTGTGGGTAGAGCAAGACTTGAGGGGATTGTAAGCAAATTGGCACTGACAGACTGGCCCAAGACCCCTACCTACCCTTGGATATGCTAAGCAGGCACATGAGCTGAAAGGGGTTTGGAGAGCTAAGAAAGGCAATCCTTCACCATGTACAGGAGAGACTACTGTCAGCAATTTCCCTAAAGATACATGCTCTACAACCTCCACCTGACACCACAGTGTACTCACAACACACACAGAATCAACTTGCATTTTCTCCATAATGCAAAGAAATGATGGTGCAGGTAGACCTGGAAAACCCAAGAGATCAACCTGAAAACTATCATAAACAATGAGAGAATTCAGCAAGCTGGGGACATTGAAGTTAAAATAAATAACTGCCTTCCTATTATACAAATGGGTTAGAAATATGGAAGGAGAGAGCTCCGATTTATAGTAGCAACAAGAAAAATAATATATGTTATAAATGTGCAACACCTATATGAGAAGAATTTTAAAATATTGAATCTGAATAAGACTTGAAGAACTGAAAAGGGCTGGGCACAGTGGCTTATGCCAATAATCCCAGGACTTTGGGAGGCCAAGGTGAGAGTATCACTTGAAGTCATGAGTTCCAAGCCAGAAGTTCAAGACCAGCCTGAGCAACACAGTGAAACCCCGACTCCACAGAAAATTTAAAAATTAACTGGGTCTGGCAGCATGTGCCTTAATTCCCAGTTATTCAGGAGGCTGAGGTGGATCGCTTGAGCCCAGGAGTTTGAGGTTGCAGTACACGGCAGCCTGGGTAACAGAGCAAGAAGATCCTGTCACAAAAAAAAAAAAAAAAAAAATTAAAATTTTTTTAATTAAAAAAAATCTATTTCTGGATTTTCAGAGAGGAAAGAGTGAAAAAAAAAAAAAAAAAAAAAAACAGGCTGGGTGTGGTGGCTCATGCCTGTAATCCCAGCCCTTGGGAGGCCGAGGCAGGCAAATCACCTGAAGTTAGGAGTTCAAGACCAGCCTGGCCAATGTGGTGAAACCCCATTTCTACTAAAAGTACGAAAGTTAGCCAGGCCTGGTGGCGCACGCCTGTAATCCTAGCTACTTGGGAGTCTGAGGCAGGAGAATCGCTTGAACCCAGGAGGCGGAGGTTGCAGTGAGCCAAGACTACACCACTGCACTCCAGCCTAGCAACACAGTGAGACCCTGTCTCAAAAAATACATATATTTATATAAATATATTTATATATAATATATAAACAAATGTAACTATATATTATATATAATACATAACTATATATTATAGTTATATATAATAATTTGTATATTTATAATTATATATAATAAATATATATTTAATATATATTAAATATATATTATATATTAAATATATAATTATAATTATAAATAATTATATATAATATATAAACAAACAAATATATATTGTTTATATATTATATATTATATAATATAAATATATTCAATATGTTACATATTATAATTAATATATATTTATATAAATATATATTTATAATATAATATATGCCTTATAATATAAACATAAATATTTATATTTACATATATAAAATGAAAAAATTTTTAAAGGTGTATTCTGTCTTGGACAGAAAGGCTTAATTTTTTATTTTTATTTTTTTAGAGATGAGATCTCACTATGTTGCTCAGGCCAATCTCAAATCCTGGGATCATGTGATCCATCTTACTCAGCCCCCCAAAATGCCAGGATTATAAGCATGAGCTACCATGCCTGGCCTTTAATATAATTTTAAAAGTCAACTGTTTCTAAATTAACCTATAAGTAAATTGAGGTTCAAAACCAGTTGATTCTGTGAAAAAATATTTATGAAATAACAATCAGGAAAATTTTGAAAAAGAACAGTGAAGGACAAAACTTCCCAGATAATAGAACATAATAATTAAATAATCTAAAATAATTTAAGGTTGTTCATGAATACACAGAGAAATCAGTAAAAGGACATCCCAGAAATAGGCCCAAATGCAGTCAAAAACTTCATCACTGATCTAGGTGGCTTTGAGTATCTGGAACTTATTCAATCACAAAAACCTGGAAAAAAAATTAAGGTAGGTCCCTACCACTTCATTCACCCAAATGAATACCAACTGGATCTAAGATTAAGTTTTTAATGCCCTAAAAGAAAGTATTGGAGACTTTAAAAAAGTCACAATGGGCTAAGTGTGGTGGTTCACACCTATAATCTCAGCACTTTGGGAGGCTCTGATGGGAGGATTGCTGGAGCCCAGGATTTCAAGAACAGCCTGGGCAATATAACTAGACCCTGTCTCTACAAAAAAGTTTCTTAAAATTCGCAATAAACCAGGTGTGGCGGCATGCGCCTGTAGTCTCAGCTACTCAGGAGGCTGAGGCAGGAGGAATACTTGAGCGCAGCAGATTGAGGCTGCAGCGAGTCATGTTGGTGCCATTGCACTCCAGCCTGGGGAACTGAGCAAAACTCTCTCTCAAAAAGAAAGAAAGAAAAAAAAAAGTCAGCTGGGCACAGTGGCTCATGCCTGTAATTCCAGCACTTTGGGGAGGCCAAGGCAGGCGGATCACTTGAGGTCAGGGGCTCGAGACCAACCCAGGCAACATGGTGAAACCCCATCTCTACTAAAAATACAAAAATTAGCCAGGTGTGGTGGTGCGCGCCTGTAATCCCAGCTACTCAGGAGGCTGACGCAGGGAATCACTTGAACCCGGGAGGCGGAGGTTGCAGTGAGCCAAGATCGCACCACTGCCCTCCAGCCTGGGCGACAGAGTGAGACCCTGCCTCAAAAAAAAAAAGAAAAAGAAAAAGAAAAGAAGAAAGTCACAATTCAGCGAATTTAAAACAGAACGACCACATCTGACCTACAGTGAGAAGGATGCTCCTAGCATACAGGTAGGTCTCTATTTTAAAGACAGGGAGACAGTGTCTCATTGTGTTGCCCAGGCTTGAGTGCAGTGGTATGATTATGGCTCACTGCTGCCTCAAATTCCTGGGCTCAAGCCATCTTCTGCCTCAGCCTCCCAAAGTGCTGGGATTACAGGCATAAGCCACTGCACCCGGCATTGAATCCTTTAAAGGAAGAGCTCCTTCTAAGTTATTCCATTTTCAGGCATTTTTTGTTAAGCCATAATTGAAGGTATTGTCTACTCTGTCAACACAGCTTCTAACTCATGTGGGCCATGTGAGCCCATCCTTCCATCCTTACTTCAGCTTTATCAAAGGGTTCTGGAAGATACCGCATGTGCTCTGTGATCACAACAAAAACTACAGAATCCAACACTTTTGTTTGTGCCTCAGCAACCGAATTTAAACCAACTATAATCATCCTGAATTGGGTCATTTTGCATTTTATCTTAAACTGCTTAGCCAGGCCTAGGAGCCCTCCTCTCTATAATAGAAATAACAGTACTTATTGAATAGGTTGCTGTGAAGATTAAATAACTTAATATATGTAACAGCATTTAGAATAGGCCCTGACAACATACTTGTTGGAAGTGGGCAGGATCTAAATTTAAAAGAACATTCCCTAGGACTGGAAAGTCCCTGCCACTCGTGGTTCTGGGTGAGAGGCCCTGCCCTGAGCTGAGGTGGGTCCTTCAGTCCATCCCCATGGAGAGGTCAATGACATGGCTGTTGCATCCCATGAAGTCCTGGTGTACTCTGCCACCCATGGGCAGGTGAGTGAAGTTTCAAGAGCTGTCCTAAAGAACCAGGGACACTTCTGGCCTTTTCTACCCCTGCTAGTTCTCCCATACGTCCAGTGTAGGGAACATTCTGAGTGGCTGCTGGCTTTTTGGGCAGTCCCACATCCGTGAGCAGAGAGCCAATACAAAGTCTCAGTCCTGCTGGCAAAGCTAGGTCCCTTCTGTAGAAGTCTCAGCAGCTACTGAGCAAGATAAGGGTCCTGCTGGACTTCTCCCAAGAGCAAAGATACATCTTGTTTGAGTTCTTTAATGCTTCCTCTTCAAAGTGTGGTTTATGGGGCCCCCTTTCCCCTTCCCCCAGTGTGGCCAGAGGACCCATCTTTCACCCAGTGTAGAAGGCCTGTGAATTCTGGGGCTGTGGCCTGGCCCATTCAGACCAGGCCGGGCCTCCAATGGGAAAGCTGAGCCCTTTCCTTCCCACAAAATGACAGTGGTGGGAGAGAACCTTCCTGGACAGCAAAGACAAAAGGTTAAAAGTAAAGTCAGGTACTTTTGACAGCCAATGGATGTTAATGGGGGTGCTTTCAGCTACCAAGGTAGATGAGTCCTTGAGAATTCCCAGGGGCCGAGATGTTCCTGAGAGGAGCAGCCAGGAGGGTGGATGAGGTCTCCAGCTGAATGTGTAAAGGAACAGTGGGCTGGGGAAAGGACCTGAGGAGGTCACAGGGGAGGAGACAGGAGTGGGGGAGAGGAAAGAAGAGTGGAGGGGAGGAACGGAGAAGGAAGAGAGAAGGGAGGAGGGGAAGAAGGAGGGAGGGAAGGGAAGAGGGAGGAGAGGATGGTGGAGAGGGAGGAGGAAGGGAGAAGAAGAGCAGGAAAAGGCCAAGGTGTGTGTGCCCTCCCTCCTCAGGTAAGGACTCAGTCCACAGAGGAACAACTGGCCTTGGGTTTGTCATCCAGTAATGGCTTCTCCTCTACCCCAATTAGTTACACATTCCTGGGTTTCAATCAGTTACATCATCTACTACCCACCTCTATACAGCCAAGCATTCTCCATACCGCCACTCAGAACCCACAGGACCTTCCACCCATTCTCTGCCCAAGCTCCTGCCTTCTAGGGCAGGTCTAACTCCATTTCTCCTGGCCAGACAGGGACTATATTTCCTAAAACAAAAAGCTGAGGAGTGGGAGTTTACTTATGTAGATCAACTGTTACTCGCTGTTACCCACTGGATCAAAGAAAAGAACTGAATCTTTCTAAGGGAACACAGGGGTCAGGCATGAAGTTTCTGTCTTTAAAGACCGCGTAAGTGAAGATGCCATTAGCATCCTATTTCTTGACTCAATTATTCCATCAGACAGACAAAACTTTTCGGCCGGGCGCGGTGGCTCAAGCCTGTAATCCCAGCACTTTGGGAGGCCGAGACGGGCGGATCACGAGGTTAGGAGATCGAGACCATCCTGGCTAACACGGTGAAACCCCGTCTCTACTAAAAAATACAAAAAAAAACTAGCCGGGCGAAGTGGCGGGTGCCTGTAGTCCCAGCTACACGGGAGGCTGAGGCAGGAGAATGGCGTAAACCCGGGAGGCGGAGCTTGCAGTGAGCCGAGATCCGGCCACTGCACTCCCGCCTGGGCGACAGAGCGAGACTCCATCTCAAAAAAAAAAAAAAAAAAACTTTTCATGTATGATGTCATCATGTGTTGGGAGGTACAGAGAATCCTCAAAATCTGGTGGTGGCAGGGAAGGTGGTACAATCATTTAAGAGGATCATTTGGCAGCATCAAGTTACAACAGGCAGGAAGAACAAAAAACAAAAGCAGGCCCTCCGCTCATGCAGTCCAAGTCTTTGCATGTACTCTCTATGTCCAGAGTGAGACACAGATTATCTTAGAGAAAACCAGGAACATCCTTAACTGAATAATGTAACCATGCCATGGAATATTATATGTCTGTTAAAATGTAGGTAGACTGGGCACTGTGTAATGTGCTTGCAATTCCAGCAATTTGGGAGGCCGAGACAGGAGGACGGCTTGAGCCCAGGAGTTCAAGATCAATACAGGCAACATAATGAGACCCCCATCGCTATTTAAAAAAAGAGAGAGAGAGAGAGAGAGAGAGAGAGAGAGAGAGAAAATGTAAATAAATCAAAAACAAAAAACAAATGTATGTGGATCTGTCCCTTGTTCTGGCATGGAAAGAATTTCAAGGCATATTGTTGGGCAAATAAAGCAAGCTGCAGAACAGTATGATAGCATTTACGTAAAAACAGAGCAAGGAACAAACTTAGTATGCAAATGCAAAGGAAAACATCTGTCAGGGTACCCCCCCAAACTCAGATGGGAGGGAGGAGGGATGCTAGTTGTTTCTGTAAAGCTGTCTCTCTGATAAGAATAAGTGACTATTTAAAATCTTTTTAAGATTTTAAGATTGGTGGTCTATGTAAAGCCGATTACACTTGATCTTTATTTTTTGTTTTTCAAATTATCCATCAATAACAATCTGAAAAATAGAGACTTTGCATAGGCAACCCGGATTAAAGAAACTTGAGGAGCTGTATCTACTGTAGTTGGAAATGAAAATCTGGAAATTCAGGATGAATAGTTGTAACATTGTTAAGGATAAAAGCCCCTTTGAAAATCTGTTGAAAGCTACAGACCTTGCTCCCAGGAAAACTACACACCACTCCCAATGCTGCATACAATTTCAGAGAACAAACGGACCCCCAGAAGCCCATCCATGAATCATGGAGCCTAGGTTAAGAATCTCTGATTCAGACAACAGTTAAAGCCACTAAAACAGATGTGACTATGCAGAGAACATGTGTTAGGACTAGCAGAGATGGAATATAGAGCCCAAGGAAACCCCAACAGTGAAAGAGCAGGCAGAGTAGCTGACAGACAAGGAAGATCTGGGCAGTTGTGAGATAGCCAAGCAAGGGGCAAAGACAAGAGATGAGTTGTTGAGTAAGGCCTGTTCAAGAGAGGGGAGATGGTAGCATGAGCTGCTCCACGTCTTCTGCCCTCTCTGCCATCTCTATACTGCTGTCACGTAGATTCTCTGAGAGCTCCACCAATGCAAATAGTGTCATTTACCTTCAGCGAGTGGTGGGCAGTGAATATACAAATGGGACCAGGTCCCATCGTCTGGTCCCAGTCTCATCCTGTGGACTTGTCTCCACTTAGCTCCAAACACACTGGGCCATGGGGCATTTCTCAAATACATCTTTTCCTTTGATGCCTTCATTATTGCCATTTCTTTTATTTAGCACAATGCCTGGCATATTCATAAGGTCCTCAAAAACAGTCAGAGTTTCTTCTTTCCTTCCCAACTCATGGAGACTGTCACTTAATAAAAACATCAATTTGGAGACTCCTCTATGATTACCGCAGTCTGGATCACCACTCCCTTCCCATTCCTGCCCTTTATCTGTGGACTTGCTCCCTAAGACACCGAGTGCAGTAGCTTTAATGTTTGCTAGCTGGCTGAGACAGCCCCGAGGGTCTCAGGAAGCACTGTCTTCCTAGCTAGACTCTGATCTACCAGGGAAGCCGGTAGAAGTGGATACTTAGGAGCTATGTCTGCCAATGTACATAATATGTGCATAGTTTCCCCACAAAATGAAATAAAGCACCAGTCATGAGTCACTTAACAAAAGGGATACATTCTGAGAAATATATCTTTGGCAATTGGGTCCTTGTACGAGCATCATAGGACAAACTTACACAAACCTACATGGTAAGGTGTACTACGCACCTAGGCTATATGGTACAGCTTGTTGTTCTTAAGCTACAAACCTGTACTGCATGTTACAGTACGAATACTGTAGGCAACTAACACAATGATAAGTATTTGTGCACAGGACCACTGTCATATAATGTGGTCCTCCGTTGTCATTATGTGGTACATGACTTGTATACTAAAGGTTTTGAGACCTCAGCTTTTGCAATGGATACCCCTCAGAAAATTATAGATTACAGACTGCGGACTCATGGGGGTCACACAAATAATCAGAACCGCAAATATCAAATGTCACCAACCACAGGGACACAGTTTAAGCCCTACTGACTCTCACAGAAACACCAGTGCAGCATTATGTCCACCTCTGACCCATGTCTACAAAGCAGTGTACTTGGACACCAAATGCACCACTTTTTGAAAAAAAAAAAAGCTTCGTTCAGGACAGCCCCACACAGGTTCAGCCACCCTCAACATTGCGTCCAGGAGGCTCTGCCCCACCCTTTCCTGACAAGTGGGAAAGGAATGCTGCAGGACCTTGAACCCCTAGGTAAATCAGCCTGGCCTTCCCAGGGATGGTTCCCTGCTTACTCTATTTATGAGCTCAAAGTGCTGGGTAGTCAGCTGGCAACGAAAAGGCCTGGTCCTGGAAATGACCACTGCCCCAAAGCCTAGAAAGACAGCAGGAGTTGTTCAAATTCAGCTTGCTTCATTCAGGCACACTGTACTGAGCCAAATCACCCCAGGGCATGGCTCAGGCCTCATCTGGAGGAGGCCTGATATCCATGATCCCGGTCCCATAGCACCGTCCCCTCCCCACCCCCACCACCGAACACACACCTGTAAAGCTCTTTGGGAACTGTTCTGAATGGCTATCACAGCCACTAGATCCAAGACCCTCTGAATGATGAAAAACAGTCAAAGAATTCTAACAACTAAAGCGATGACCTTGAGCCTAATTTCTTTCTCTGTAAAATGAAAGTGTTGGACTGCCGTTCCCAGATTTCAGCACTAGTAAAATTATCAAAACAAAAAAATAATGAATTACTGAGGTTTTAGTTCTCCAAGTGAGAATTTTTTCTCAAAAATTACAAACTATATGTGTCACCATCATTTCCTAAAAGGAATAACATTTAAATCAAAAAAGTTGAAAAGAGGTAATGTCAGAATAAGCGCAGCCACCCCAAGGCAGGCCGGTAGGCAACGGCCCCGACCAAGGAGATCCCGGAGCGGCTCTCCGGCTGTCAGCAAAGGGTCTGCATCTGCCCGGAACCTGACATTCTGGGTACGTCTCAACGACGCGGCAAACAAGCGTCCACTCCCAACGCGAGCAAGTTTAAAACCCAGGAACACAGACACCAAGCACCGGAGTGAAGCATTTCCAGGCCTCCGCGGGTTGCCCCGGGCCGCGGCGAGGACCCGCACCTCGGTTCCCCAGTCGCTCGCCAGGCCCTCGCTCCCGCCGCGCCCCGGGCACCTCCGAGCCTCGCGCCCTCCCCGGATCCCCTAGGGCCGCGTACCCGGACCCCCGCACCCAGGGGGGGCCGCTGTCCTACGCCGGCGCCCCCGCCCGCCCCCCACGTCCGCCCGGCCGCGTCCGCCCAAGGTCGGCGCGAGCGGGCCGTGGGCCTGGCGGGCCTGGCGGGCGGGGACGCCCCTGGCCGGGTCCGGGCCGCGTCCCAGACCGGAGCCCGCAGGCCAGAGCCGCTCCGGGTCCCGCTCCCGTTCCTGTCTACAGCCGCAGGGGCGCGGGGCCTGCGAGGCGGCACTCACCCGGGCGACGCCATGAGCGCAGCGAGGTCTCCGCTCCCGCCTCCTCCGCTTCCTCCGCGCGGCCGCGGCTCGGCGCCGGGGAGGGGCCTGGCCCGCCGGCCGCCCGCCCGCTCCGGGACGCGCTCCAGGGATGGAGGTGGGGTGAGGTGGGCCCGGGGTCCTCCCGGAGCAGCCCGGGGGCGGCCGGGGCGGGGCGGCCAGGTCCGTCCGCAGCCCGGAGCCCGCCCAACGCCCACCTGCCCAGGTGCCCGGAGGCCGGAACTCGCCGGGCGGTGCCTGCGGTGCCAAAGCTACAGGATAACCTGACCCCGGGCCACGAACCAGCCCCAGGGCCTTAATGAAGTTCACACCTCTCTGTAATTGGAGTTTAATTTCTGTAAGAAAAGCCTTTTCTTTAGCCCTGGAGCGTAAGGCGTTATTATTAAGCAAAACAATAACTTTCCTACTTCTTACTTGCAGTGGTGTGTTGGACAAGTTGCTGGCCTCTCTGAGATGGTACCCATTGTCAAATGTGTGTAAAGTGGCATTGTGAGGCTCTAGGCAATGCGAAGCACTTTTATTATTCTTTATAGTGTGTTATTAAGTAAAAATTATCAATCTGCAGTTCCTCCAGTGAGGTTTCACAGCTACTCTTACAAGTTATGAGTCCTTAGGCAGGTAGATTTTTCAGCTTCAGTTCTTGTCTCTGCAAAATGAGTTTCCAAAAATGATCTAAGTGAAAATGCTTAATAAAAAGCTCTGGACAATGTAAACCATTGTTGATAGCATTTTTAGTGTTATATTAAATATCACTGGCTGAACGCAGTGGCTCACTCCTGTAATCCCACCACCGTAGGAGGCCGAGGCAAGAGGATCGATTGAGCCCAGGAGTTGGAGATCAGCCTGGGCAACATGTTGAGACGACCCCCTGCCCCCCCCCCCGCCCCTGTTTCATTTTTAAAATTAAAATTAAAAATAAAATATCATTAACAACCACTATTTAAAAATGTTTACTACTATTAAGAACACAAGACAGCAAAGCAGTGATGAAAACCTTAGCTCTGAAGCCAGAATACCTGTGTTGGAATCTGGGCTCCACCAATTACCAGCCCCAGGAGCCCCTGCAAGATAGAACCTTTCCAGGGCCACAGTTCCTTATTTGAAAATTAGGCTACAAATAAGTCCCTTCCTCCCTGTGAAGATTAAATGAGTTAACATTTGTAACTATTTTTAAATGTTAGTAAACATTGCATGATGCATGGTCTCTTTTCCTCCTGGGAATCCAGTCAGTGTTTCAGAGCCTCCTTGTCCTCTTCAGAAAAGAAATTCCTAACTGCTGCCTTGAGTTCAGAAGATAATTAATGCTCTGTAAATGGAAGCCGATAAGTAAAGCCATGGGAACTCGTGACACCCAAAATAAGGACAAATCCAGGAGGACCAACCAGGGTTAGGAAGAGTTTGAGGAGTGGGAAATCCTAAATCCTAAATGCCTGATTCAAGGGAGTAATGAAATGAAGGAGATCAGACTAAAAGAGCTTGTTTGTTTGTATGTTTGTTTGGAGACAGGGTCTTGCCCTGTCGCCCAGGCCAGAGTGCAATGGCAAGATCTTGGCTCACTGCAACCTCCACTTCCCGGGTTCAAGCAATTATCCTGCCTTAGGCTCCCAGTAGCTGGGACTACAGGCATCCACTACCACACCTGGCTAATTCTTCTATTTTTAGTAGAGATGGGGTTTCCCCATGTTGGCCAAGCTGGTCTCAAACTCCCAACCTCAGGTGATCCGCCTGCCTCAGCCTCCCAAAGTGCTGGGCTTATAGGCATGAGCCACCATGCCTGGCCTAAAATAAGCATTCTTTTAAAAATAAGCAGTACATGTTTACTGACATAAAATCCGGTTCAGAAACTGATAACCCCAAAATATGGCACTTTAACGTGCTGAACTGAAGAAGCCTCAAGGTCTTTCTGACCTCCCTCCCCAATGGTTTCTCCCAAAACACAAGATGTCTTTATCTGCCTAACGTCCAGACGCTCCAAGGAGAACAACTGTTTTTCTTGCCCTCCCTGTAAGACCAAGAATGTAACCACACCTGAAAAGACCCTTTCACAGGATAGCGTACAAGTTAATCTCTGTGCCCTGATCCATCCTTCTCCCTAGTAATCCTTTATTGCCCCTCAAAAGAATTCCTTTCCCCCCTCCTGTAAGTTGTTTTGCCAAGATGGTCTACAAGATTCTGAACCCTGTTGAGTGGTGGGAAATCATTCTGTAATTCTCCCTGTGTACATATTCATAAAATTTGCATGTCTTTTCTTCAAATAATCTGCCTTTTGTGAGTTGATTTTTCAGTAAACCTTCAGAGGGCAAGGGGAAACTTTCCCATGGCCTGTATACTTAACATGAATTTTAGCGTCCCACTATATGGTTAGACCATCATGTTTAACCAACCCCTACTGTTGGACATAAATATTGCTACCAGTATTTCATTATTATAAGGAATGTGAGTAATAAATATCCTTATAGCCAAAACATCCCATAAACACCAATGATTATTTCCTTATGCCAAATTTTGAAGAGTTGAATTTCTAGATCAATAGTATATCAGTATTTTAAGGCTCTTCTGATACATATATACTCTGTGTATGTTTATGTGTATACCTACACACATACACATACACACTAATATACATATACTTAAATACATTCTATACATACACACATATGTATACATATACCTGCACACATATATGCAGATACACAAATATACATATACACAACATATACACACATATATACAGATTGCCTTCCCAGCAAAATCACCAACACTGATAGTCCTAGTTTTCCACAACACTGTATAACTTTTACAATTTTTCAAAATCATTGCCAATTTCATAGGTTAAAAACCAGTATTTTAGGCCAGGTACGGTGGCTCATGCCTGTAATCCCAGCACTTTGGGAAGCCAAGGCAGGTGGATCACTTGAGGTCAGAAGTTTGAGACAGCCTGGCTAACATGGTAAAACCCCATCTCTACTAAAAATACAAAAATTAGCTGGGTGTGGTGGTGTGCGCCTGTAGTCCCAGTTACTTGGGAGGCTGAGGCAGCAGAATCGCTTGAACCCGGGAGGCAGAGGTTGTGGTGAGCCAAGATCATGCCATTGCACTGCAGCCTGGGCAACAAGAGCCAAACTCCATCTCAAAAAAATAAAAGACACCCTGTTACAAGAGACATATAAGGAAATTGTAGGCTCGGCATTGTGGCTCACACCTATAATCCCAGCACTTTAGGAGGCCAAGGTGGAAAGATCACTTGAGGCCAGGAGTTCAAGACCAGCCTGGGCAACATAGTGAGAACTAGTCTATTTATTTGTTTGTTTGTTTATTTATCTATTTATTTATGAGACACAGTCTCACTCTGTTGCCCAGGCTGCAGTGCAGTGATGCAATCATGGCCCACTGCTGCCTCAACTTCCCAGCTCAAAGTGATTCTCTCATCTCAAACTCCCAAGTAGCTGGGACTACAGGCATGTGCCACCATGTCTGGCTTTTTTTTTTTTTTTTTTTTTTTTTTTTGTAGAGACAAGGTTTCCCCATGTTGTCCAGGCTGGTCTCAAACTTCTGGACTGAAACAATAACCTGCCTCAGCCTCCCACAGTGCTGGTATTACAGATGTGAGCCACCATGCCTGGTCCCATCTTTTTATTAAAAATTTACACTAAAATATTTTTTCGAAAAGTCCTGACATGGTGGCTCACACCTTTAATCCCAGCACTTTTAGAGGCTGAGATGGGAGGATTACTTGAACCCAGGAGTTTGAGATCAGCCTGGGCAACATAGTAAGACCTTGTCTTTACAAAAAATAAACACAATTAGCGAGGCGTGGTAGTACATACCTGTAGTCCCAGCTACTCAGGAGGCTGAGGTGGGAGGATCTCTTGAGCCTGGGAGGCTGAAGCCACAGTGAGCCAATATTTCACCACTGCACTCCAGCCTGGGTGACACAGCAAGACTCTTTCTCATAAAAATAAATAAATAAAAAGGACATTACATATTGATAAGAGTCAATTCACTAAGAAGACATAACAATGATAAACATGTATGCACCAAACAAAAGATCCTCAAAATATATGAAGCTAACATTGACAGAATTAAAGAGAAAAAAAAAAGATTTCTACAATAATAGTTGGAAACTTCAATACCCCACTTTCAACAACAGTACAATCAGACAGAAGAACCATAAGGAAATAGACAGCTTGAACAGCACTATAAATAAACTGGACAAGCCAGGTGCAGTAGCTCACACCTGTAATCCCAGCACTTTGGGAAGCCAAGGCAGGTAGATCACTTGAGGTCAGGAGTTCAAGACCAGTATGGCCAACATGGTAAAACCTCATCTCTACTAAAAATACAAATATTAGCTGGGTGTGGTGGCACATGCCTATAATCCCAGCTACTTGGGAAGCTGAGCAGGAGAACTGTGTGAACCCAGGAGGTGGAGGTTGCAGAGAGCTGAGATCATGCCACTGATTCCAGCCTGCACCACAGAGTGAGACTTCATCTCAAATAAATAAATAAATAAATAGGGCCAGGCGCGGTGGCTCATGCCTGTAATCCCAACACTTTGGGAGGCTGAGGAGGGCGGATCACCTGAGGTCAGGAGTTCGAGTCTCCTCTCTGAGTTCATCTCACTTGTGTTAGAGGCATTTGAACCACAGCAACTCCATCTTGAATAGACTCTGAGTAAAATAAGGCTGAGACCTACTGGGCTGCATCCCCAGATGGTTTTGTTCCTCAGATTTGGTAATTTCCATTGTCCTATCTTCAAGTTCACAGATTCTTTTGTCTCTTCAAATTTGCTTTGAATCCCTCCAGTGCATTTTTTATTTGTTATTATACTCTTCAGCTCCAGAATTATTTTTCGGTTTCTTTGTAGGTTTTCTGTCTCTTTACTGATACTACTGATAGAGACAGGAGACAGCCATATGCCACACAGGTCGTGGTGCACAGGGTACTTGCCTAAACATGCCCACGGTGAAAAATTCTGTCCCTTAACACATGTGCAGTAAGGGAAATCAATGTGGAGTGGCTAACGACCCACATGCACACTGGAAGAATGGGGATGGAGCCACCAGGAATTCATGCCTTATGCGGGGAGATGAGCCTGGCCTCTTCAGCTCCTGTGTGTTGACCTGGTATTCAATCTGTGAGGTGGGAGCCTATTGGCAGGACCCTCTCTTTTTTGCTGAGAGCTTTCTTTTAATAAATTGCGCTCTCCTCACCTTTCAATGTGTCTGTGTGCCTAATTTTTCCTAGTTATGATACAAGAACCCAGATTTTAGCAGAGCTAAGGAGCAAAAAATCCTGCATCATTTTGGTGGCCCACATAGGGACATGAGGAGGGGTGAGTAAAATGCACACCAAAAAATCTGTTTCCCTTTCCTTTCTGAGCCTTCTTGTCCTCGGGCTTCTTCTGAAGATAAAGGAAACTGCACCCCCTCACCCCATCACTCTCAGGGATTGGGCATGTCAGCCTTGGTCCAACTCAGCCTTTTCTATGGCACTTTCCTTCTTTTTGCAGGACTGTAATGGCACTTATCTTTTACAACCCCAATGGCTGCAGATGCATGCGTGAGAAGGACGGGCAAGTGGTGGCTCCCTGCTCCTCCCAGCTGGGGCTGGGGCTCCTGGCCCAAGGGTCCCATGCAGCTGTCTGTCCAGTGTTCCACGCCACATACCATGGAGTCTTCCCCTCCTCTGGCTGAGAGGTCCAGCTCAGTCCAAACCCCAGGGTAGAAACAGCAATTAAAAACCATTGCACCCAGCCGAGAAACTTTTACTTGCAGTACTTTGGGAGGCCGAGGCGGGCAGATCACCTGAGGTCAGGAGTTTGAGACTAGCCTGGCCAACATGGTGAAACCCCGTCTCTACTAAAAATACAAAAATTAGCCGGGCATGGTGGCATCCACCTGTAATCTCAGCTACTCAGAAGGCTGAGGCAGGAGAATCACTTGAACCTGGGAGGCAGAGGTTGGAATGAGCTGAGATTGTGCCACTGCACTCCAGCCTGGGCAACAAGAGCGAAACTCCATCTCAAAAAAAGTTTCCTGTTGGAGAGACTCATTTGCATAAGAATAAGAGGTTTGTTCCCCGGGCATCTTTTTCTTTTCTCCATCCTGTCAGTAGTTAACACAGTCCTGCATTTAAGCTGTTTTTCTTTTCCTTTTCTCCACCAGGCCAGGAGTACATTGGTGCAAAAGTAGTTGCAGTTTTTGCTATTACTTAGAATGGCGAGGACTGTGATTGCTTTTGTACCAACCTGATAACACAGCCCTGCAAGTAGAGGGAGCTTCTCTATGCTAGAGGCTTTTTTCCTTTTAGAAGACGTTTTACTCGGCTAGGATCCCAACTCCCAAGACACCCTTTTCTTTTCCTTGTTGGAGGACTCAATTCCACAGCTTGACCTTAGCATTCAGCTTATGATAAGGAGTCTGTGCAACATCCTGAGGAAGTTATTTTGACCCCAACTCAATTCCAAGCTTTGGGTCGAAGCCCTAGGAAAGAAAACTGGATCTGAGGGATCCAGAGGCAGATGACAACAGAAGTTAAAAGGCACAGTGCAGGTGAGCATGACTAATTTCTGCCGATTAAACTAAGCCTCATTTCATGGATAAAGGTTATGCTAGTATTCAAGGCATCAATGAGGTATAGGGAATGCAAAGACTATTGACAGCAGAGGAGATAGGGCATATAGGGGTAAGATAACATAATCCCACTCTCTACCCCACTCCAACTTAACATAGGGGTTGCCAGGACTCAGGGATATAAGGACAAAAGAAAGAGGGATGCCTCGCTTTCTCTCCCTCACGTACCCTGGGTATTTGCTAGGAAGAGAAGGGAACCAGGGATGCCTTGCTCCCCTCTTTCTAGATGAGTAGCCATACATCTTTCAAATGCATCTTGAGTCCTGGGGCTTAAATAAATGCCTTCTTATTCCTTTCTCCTCCTCTGTCCTCTCTTTACAGATGGGCGATTGTGTTCCCATGCTGCAGGATGCTCTCCTGGGATGTATCCTCCAAACTGGGAGAAGTTAATTTCCTAAACCTTAACTGGTTGGCTTGGAATTGAGCTCAGCAGGGAGGGAACCCAGAAGCCTGACATGTCAGCAAAAGGGTAGGAGTTTTTTTGTTTTTTTTTTTTTTAAACCAGTCAGGATTTTGACCTCTCTTTCCCTGTACAAACTAGAAAGGGAATAAGGATCACTGTTTATATTATCTGTAAAGTTTTTTTTTTTTTTTTTTTTTTTGAGACGGAGTCTTGCTTTGTCGCCCAGGCTGGAGTGCAGTGGCCGGATCTCAGCTCACTGCAAGCTCCGCCTCCCGGGTTTACGCCGTTCTCCTGCCTCAGCCTCCCGAGTAGCTGGGACTACAGGCGCCCACCACCTCGCCCAGCTAGTTTTTTGTATTTTTTGGTAGAGACGGGGTTTCACCGAGTTAGCCAGGATGGTCTCGATCTCCTGACCTCGTGATCCGCCCGTCTCGGCCTCCCAAAGTGCTGGGATTACAGGCTTGAGCCACCGCGCCCAGCCCTATCTGTAAAGTTTTAATTAATAAAAAAGGATTTGTGAGGTTGGCCTTAAGCTGTAGCCAATCTGGTGTGCTCTGCATGTCTCTCCGTATAGTTCTGTCAGAAAGAGGGGTACCTTGGGATGGGATGTGGGTCTAGGACTCCATAGGCCTGTTGTTGAAGCAAGCCCAGCAAGCTGGCCAGTGGCAAACTTTGCTGCAGGCCTCCATCTGGTTTTACGTCCTTGGAAGTGTGACCTGTAACCACATGGCAGTGCTTTGTTTTAGCTTCTGCCATTTTACAGTGGTGGCCCAGGTTCAATCCTGGCTTAGGGAATGAGTCCTTTCTGGTTTGATATCTTTGTGTCCTTTATCATTTGTTGATTCTCTTCCCCTTCATGAACCGCCTTAAATTTTCCTTTCTCTGAACACCTGGGAGGTTATCTTTGGTAATGTTCAAAAGCCAGAAATATTGGCTGCTTGGCATGGCTAATGTTGTTGGGTAATAAAGGATTTAAAAGAATTTTCTTGCCGGGCGCGGTGGCTCAAGCCTGTAATCCCAGCACTTTGGGAGGCCGAGACGGGCGGATCACGAGGTCAGGAGATCGAGACCATCCTGGCTAACACGGTGAAACCCCGTCTCTACTAAAAAGTACAAAAAACTAGCCGGGCGAGGTTGGCGGGCGCCTGTAGTCCCAGCTACTCCGGAGGCTGAGGCAGGAGAATGGCGTAAACCCTGGAGGCGGAGCTTGCGGTGAGCAGAGATCCGGCCACTGCACTCCAGCCTGGGTGACAGAGCCAGACTCCGTCTCAAAAAAAAAAAAAAAAAAAAAAAGAATTTTCTTGACCAGGTGTGGTGGCTCATGCCTATATTCCAGCAACATAGTGAGACCCTGTCTCTACAAAAAATAAAAAATTGACTGGGCATGGTGGCATGTAGTCCCAGCTACCCAGGAAGCTGAGGAGGGAAGATTGGTTGAATCCAGGAGGTTGAGGCTGCAGTGAGCCATGATTGTGCACTGTACTCCAGCCTGGGTGGCAGAGCAAGACCATCTCAAACAACAAAACAAAACAAAACAGAAACAGAGCTGGGTGCAGTGGCTCATGCCTGTAATCCCAGCACTTTGGGAGGCTGAGGCAAGTGGATCATTTGAGGTCAGGAGTTCTAGACCATCCTGGGCAACATGGCGAAACCCTGTCTCTACTAAAACTACAAAAAATAGTTGGGCATGGTGGTGGGTGCTTGTAATCCCAGCTACTCAGGACGCTGACGCAGGAGAATCACTTGAACCCAAAAAGTAGAGGTTTTGGTGAGTGGCGATCACACCATTGCACTCCAGCCTGGGCAATAGAGCTCAAAAAAAAAAAAAAAAAAAGGATTTTCTTTTTTTTTTTTGAGATGGAGTCTTGCTCTGTTGCCCAGGCTACAGTGCAGTGGCACGATCTCGGCTTACTGCAACCTCCGCCTCCCGGGTTCAAGTGATTTCCAGCTAATTTCTGTATTTTTAGTAGAGATGGGGTTTCACCATGTTGGCCAGGCTGGTCTTGAACTCCTGACCTCAAGTGATCTGCCCACTTCGGCCTCCCGAAGTGCTAGGATTACAGGCATAAGCCACCGCACCCAGACCCCAAAATAGGATTTTCTTAAAGAGAGTTCGGCTTAACTAAAAGTGGATATCTGGGGGGCTGGCATGCAGTGGCATTGCGGGTGGGAGCGGCTGCAACGCCGGCACCTGAGGAGTGATGCTGAGGGAAATCATCACCCTACAGTTGGGCCAGTGCAGCAATCAGATTGGGTTCGAGTTCTGGAAACAGCTGTGCACTGAGCATGGTATCAGCCCCGAGGGTACTGTGGAGGAGTTCGCCATCAAGGGCACTGACCACAAGGACATCTTTTTCTAACAGGCAGAAGATGAGCACTATATCCCCTGGGCTGTGCTGCTGGACCTGGAGCCCCGGGTGATCCACTCCATTCTCAACTCCCCCTATCCCAAGCTCTACAACCCAGAGAACACCTACCTGTTGGAGCATGGAGGAGAAGCTGGCAACAACTGGGCCAGCAGATTCTCCCAGAGAGAGAAGCTCCATGAGGACATTTTTAACATCATAGACTGAGAGGCAGATGGTAGCAACAATCTAGATGGCTTTGTGCTGTGTCAATCCATTGCTGGGGGGACAGGCTCTGGCTTCAGCTCCTACCTCTTAGAATGGCTGAATGACAGGTATCCTAAGAAGCTGGTGCAGACATATTCAGTGTTTCTCAACCAGGACAAGATAAGCGACATGGTGATCCAGCTTTATAATTCACTCCTCACACTCAAGAGGCTGATGCAGAATGCAGACTGTGTGGTGGTGCTGCACAACACAGCCCTGAACCAGATTGCCATAGACCCCCTGAATATCCAGAATCCATCCTTCTCTCAGACCAACCAGCTGGTGTCCACCATCATGTCAGCCAGCACCTTCACCCTGCACTACCCCGGCTACATGAACAATGACCTCATCAGCCTCATCGCCTCACTCATTCCCACACCATGGTTCCACTTTCTCATGACCGGCTACACCCTGCTAACTGGACCAGTCAGTGGCCAGTGTGAGGAGGATCACGGTCCTGGATGTCATGACGTAGCTGCTGCAGCCCAAGAATGTGATGGTGTCCACAGGCCGAGACCGCCACACCAACCACTCCTACATCACCATCCTCAACACCATCCAGGGAGACGTGAACCCCACCCAGGTCCACAAGAACCTGCAGAGGATCCGGAAACGGAAGTTGGCCAACTTTATCCTGTGGAGTCCCACCAGCATCCAGGTGGCCCTGTCGAGGAAGTCTCCTTACCTGCCCTTGGCCCACCGGGTCAGTGGGCTCATGATGGCCAACCACACCAGCATCTCCTCACTCTTCGAGAGAACCTGTCACCAATATGACAAGCTGCGGAAGAGGGAGGCCTTCCTGGAGCCGTTTCGCAAGGAGGACATGTTCAAGGACAACTTTGATGAGATGGACACATCCAGGGAGATTGTGCAGCAGCTCATGGATGAGTACCACATGGCCACACGGCCAGATTACATCTCCTGGGGCACAGGAGCAGTGAGTCCCCCAGGATAGGGACCCTCATCTGCCTTACTATTTGGTCAAGGCCCTGCCTGACTGCCCACTCCCTTAGAGCACAGATCAGGGACCTCACACATCTCTTTCTCATATACATGCATTCTCTGTTGGCCTGCGAACACATTACTTCTCTTATAAGACTATTTATCTTTAATAAAGCACTGGATATAGATTTTTTTTAAAAAGTGGATATCTGGGGCGAGTGCAGTGACTCACACTGGCAATCCCAGCACTTTGGGAGGCTGAAGTGGGCAGATCACCTGAGGTCATGAGTTCAAGACTAGCCTGGCCAACATGGTGAAACCCTGTCTCTTCTAAAAATACAAGAAAAATTAGCTGGGTGTGGTGGCACTTGCCTGTAGTCCTAGCTACTCAGGAGGCTGAGGCAGGTGAATCGTTTGAACCTGGGAGGCGGAGGTTGCAGTGAGCCAAGATCACACCATTGTACTCCAACCTGGGCAACAGAGCAAGACTCTGTTTCAAAAACAAAAAAAAAAGTGAATATTTTTTCAACCTTTATGTTTTTCTCTTCTTTGGTCTTGTTTTTCTGGAAAAAGATTTTTTTCCCAGTTGACTGAATTCCTTTTCTCCGTTTTGTCTTGCTACCCTTAATGCACACATGAGGGGCCCTAAAATAATTTCTGATAGCCTGGGACTCCTTGAGAAGAACAGAAAAGGTGCCATGCATGCCATTTTGGGAGAAACCTGTTTTTCTCATAAAAACCCAGCAATTAAAAGCGGATAGGTCCCCCTCAAAATCTGTTTTTGTCTTCCAGCTATCCCTGTTTATTGGGCCCTGGAAACTGCATGCTTTTCTAGCCCTGCTCTTAAAGGGCCCCACTTGAGGCCAATAGTCCAATTAGGAGATTGGTGAACAGAAAATCTTGTAACTACTGGATCTGCTTCTGTTTGTCTGTGCAGTTACATGTGTTGTGTGTGATGTCTATAAAAAAAAGAGAGCTCTAGGCCAGGCACGGTGGCTCACGTCTGTAATCCTAGCACTTTGGGAGGCCGAGGCAGGCGGATCACGAGGTCAGGAGATCGAGACCATCCTGGCTAATACAGTGAAACCCCATCTCTACTAAATATACAAAAAATTAGCCAGGCATGGTGGCAGGTGCCTGTAATCCCAGCTACTTGGGAGGCTGAGACAGGAGAATGGTGTGGACCCAGGAGATGGAGCTTGCAGTGAGCCGAGATCGCACCACTGCACTCCAGCCTGGGCGACAAGAGTGAGACTCCGTCTCAAAAAAACAAAAAAACAAAAAAACAAAAAAACAAAAAAACAAAAAAAAAAAGAGAGAGATCTAATTAATTGGCCTAAAGGAAAATAAGTGCTTCGATCAAATATTTTGAAGGGAAAATAAAAGCTGTAATGCCTTTTAGTTCGTGTGACTTTAATCCTTGAGAAATAAAAACAGTCTTAAAGATTACTGGTAAAATGCAAATGTTGTTGTTAAAATGTAGACAGGTGGTCTAAATTATACGGGACAGATATTAGGTTTGCTAAATGTTTTACAGTTATAAACTGCTTCTTTTGACTTTGAGAACTGTTCAACTTGCCTACTTTACAACTTGGCAAGGCCCAGGACTTTGGTAAGGGACTTAGTAAGGCTCTTAATCTTAGCAAATAATCATTAATCATATAATCTCAGTAAAATGTTCTAAGAAGGAATAGACATGGAAATTTTTGTCTAGGGCTAAAGGATTATTTTCAGTTAGATAAGATAAAGCTAAAGGTTTAAAACAAGTTATGGAAGGTTTCTTGCAAAAGAAATTCTGTGTGTGAACACTAAATTCAAAAGGGTATTATCTGTTTTTCTGTAAATAATTGAGCATTGAAATAAAAGCACAACAAGGTTTTCTTTTTCTTTTTCTTTTTTTTTTTTTTTGAGATAGAGTCTCACTCTGTCGCCCAGGTTGGAATGCAGTGGCACGATCTCGGTTCACTGCAACCTCCACCTCCCAGGTTCAAGTTATTCTCCTGCCTTAGCTTCCCAAGTAGCTGGGATTATAGGTGCAGGCCACCATGCCCAGCTAATTTCCATTTTTGTTTGTTTGTTTGTTTGTTTGTATTTTGAGAGGTGGTCTCACTCTCTCACCCAGGCTGGAGTGCAGTGGCGCGATCTCGGCTCCCTGCAACCTCCACCTCCTGGGTTCAAGAGATTCTGCCTCAGCCTCCCGAATACTTGGGATTACAGGGATGCACCATCACTTGGATAATTTTTGTATTTTTAGTAGAGACAGGGTTTCACCATGTTGGCCAGGCTGGTCTCGAACTCCTGACCTCAGGTGCTCCACCTGCCTTGGCCTCCCAAAGTACTGGGATTACAGGCATGAGCCACCATACTTGGCATCACTTAACTTTCTGAGGAACTGCTAAACTGTTTTCCAAAAATGACTGTACCATTTTATAGTCCACCAGAATGTATGAGGGTTCCAACTTCTCCACATCTTTGTCAACACTTGTTGTCTGTCCCTTTAATTATAGCCATCCTAGAGGGTGTGAAGTGTTATCTCATTATGGCTTTGATTTATACTTCCCTTATGTCTAATGATTATTATTTTCTTGAGACAGGGTCTTGCTCTGTTTCCCAGGCTGGAATGCTGTAGCATGAATGGGGCTCACAGCAACCTCAACCTCCTAGGCCCAAGCAATCATAGCTGGGACTACAGGCATGCACCACTGTGCTCTACTAATTCTTAAAATTTTTTCAAGTATCTGCTTTTGGTGAAGAAAAAAAAAATTTTCTTGTAGAGATGGGGTCTTGCCATGTTGCCCAAGCTGGTCCTGAACTCCTGGGTCAGGTGATCCTCCCACCACAGACAGTCACCCAAACTGCTGGGATTATAGATGTAAGCCAACACACCAGACCTCTTTTTTTTTTTTTTTTTTTTTTTTAAGAAGGAGTCTCGCTCTGTTGCCCAGGTCACTGAAGTGCAGTGGCACACTCTCGGCTCATTGCAACCTCTGTCTCCCAGGTTCAAGCGATTCTTCTGCTTCAGCCTCCCAAGTAGCTGAGATTACAGGCATGCACCACCATGCCTAGCTGATTTTTGTATTTTTAGTAGAGATGGGGTTTCACCATATTGGCCAGGTTGGTCTCAAACTCCTGACCTCATGATCCGCCTTCCTCAGCCTCCCAAAGTGCTGGGATTACAGGCGTGAGCCACTGTGCCCAGCCTTTTGTTTGTTTTTAAAGAGACAGGGTCTTGCTCTGTCTCCTGGGCTGACGTACAGTGGCTCAATCATAGCTCCCTGCAGCCTCAAATTCCTGGAATCAAGCAATAATCACACCTCAACCTCCTGAGTAGCTGGGCCCTCAGATGCACACCACCACATTTGGCTAACTTTTAAATTTTTCTGTAGTCAGGGGTTTGCTATGTTGCCCAATCTGGTCTCAAACTCCTGGCCTCAAACAATCCTTCAACCTCAGCTTCCCAAAGTGTTGAGATTACAGGCCTCAGCCACCACGCCCAGCCTGATTTTTTAAAATGTGCTTATTGCCCAGTTGAGTATCTTCTTTGAAGAAATCTCTATTCACATCTTTTGCCCAGTTTTTAATTGGGTTATTAGTCTTTTTTATTGAGTTCTAAATATTCTTAATATATTCTGGATCTTAGACTGTAGTGAGATATTATTATTTCAAACATTGTCTCGCATTCTGTGTGCTGTCTTTTTGGTTTCTAGTTGGTGTTGTTTGACAAAAGTTTTAAACTTTCATGTAGTCAAAATTATCCATTTAAAAATCTTCTGTGTATTATTATTATTTTTTTTTTCTTGAGACACAGTCTCACCATTGCCCAGGTTGAAGTGCAGTGGTGCAATCTCAGCTCACTGCAACCTCTGCCTCCTGGGTTTAAACAATTCTTGTGCCTGAGCCTCCCAAGTAGCTGGGACTACAGGTGCATGCCACCACACCTGGCTAAATTTTGTATTTTTTGTAGAGATGGGGTCTCACCATGTTGGCCAGGCTAAGCTTGAACTCCTGGCCTCAAGCAATTCACCCGCCTCGACCTCCCAACGTGCTGTGATTACAGGCATAAGCCATTGCACCTGACCAATTGTGTATTATTCTTGCAACATTTCTGTACATCTAAAATTATTTCAATGTTGAAAATGAAACATTACATATAAGCATACTAAAAAGTTTAGAAAACCATGCACTAAACTATCAACAGGGAGTAGAAACAGAATTTTTCATTTTCTATCCTATGTTTTTTTTCTGAATTATACAAATGATGCAAATTCTCTGTAGAAATTTTAGAAATTAACACATTAGTAAACCTACCATCCAAAAATACTTTTTGAGATTTGACACTTCAAAACCACCATATATATTCTTAGCACATAAATAATCATTTATATGTTCTTACATAAATATATAAACATTTATAAAATCTAGAATCACTTGTTTTATGGGGAGGGAAGGCCATGTCAATAATGTAGGAGGATGGATGGCCCATGGACTAACAAAAATTTCTGTTGTAAATGTTTGACACCAAGGGGAAACGCTTGACCTGGGCCGTTCAATGGGTGATGCTTGAGCTGGCTTTGGAAGGTGAATGCTCTAGTCAAGGAATGTAGATGCTGTGGTGATGGAAACACTTGATAGTCAGGTGGGCTGGAGGTAGGAAGGAGAAGGTAAAGCTGGAGGATACTTGATTTTGTTTTGAGTTTTTGTTTTTTTGAGACTGGGTCTTGCTCTGTCTCCCAGCCTGGAGTGCAGTGGTGCCATCACAACTCACTGCAGCCTTGATCTCCCGGGCTCAAGTGATCCTCCCACCTCAGCCTCCCAAGTAGCTGGGACTACAGGTGCACACCACCATGCCCAGCTAAGTTTTGTATTTTTTGTAGAGATGGGGTTTCACCATGTTGCCCAGGGATGGTCTAGAACTCCTGGACTAAGGGATCCACCCACCTCAATCTCCCAAAGTGCTGGGATTACAGGCATGAGTGACTGTGCCTGGCTGAAGATCCTGGATTTTGAAGGCCCCTGAATGACAGTGAATGTGATGCTATAGGCCACTGGGCTTCCTTGAAGAGTTCTGGGTAAGGATGCAGTCTGGTAAGCTTTATATTTCAGACAGTTTATGAAGTTGTGTGGAGGACAGTTGGGGGAATAGGAGCATGAAAGCCAGGGACAAAGCTGGGCAACCATTGAAATGTCTATAATACATTTTGTTTCCTGACTGAGTACAAACATAGAGGTGACCATGTGTCCTGGCTGGCTGGAGACAATCCTAAATTATGGCTTTGGTCCCAGAGTAATTATATTAACAGCCACTTTCATACTCAAACATGTCTCAGTCTGAAGATTAAATATCATCTACATATACACAGCAACAAAACTTCCACAATTCTTACCTTTACTGTGTGAAAGGCACTGACATTTTATTCTTTTTATTTTTATTTTTTATTATTTTTGAGACACAGTCTCGCTCTGTTGCCCAGGCTGGAGTGCAGTGGCGCGATCTCTGCTCACTGCAACCTCTGCCTCCTGGGTTCAAGTGATTCTCAAGTAGCCTCTCAAGTAGCTGGGATTACAGGCATACGTTACTATGCCCAGCTAATTTCTGTATTTTTAGTACAGACGGGGTTTCACCATGTTGGCCAGGCTGGTTTCGAACTCCTGACCTCAAGTGATCCACCTGCCTCAGCCTCCCAAAGTGCTGGGATTGTAGGCGTGAGCCACCTCGTCTGGCTTTTTTTTTTTTTTCAAATGTTGGTTGCAACCTATTAAATTGATTTCGTGACACACTAAATAGTTCATAACCCTCAGTTTAAACAACTCTGACCTAGACGCCTGCCAAGTCTTAGGAAAATAGGAAGGAGTCAGCTAATTAAGTTTGGGAGATGCATAGTCTAAGGCATTGGTTCTCAACATTGGCAGTGCAAGATCACGTGAGGTACGACTGAACACGGAGATCTCCAAAACTGCGGAGAGTTGTGCGTGTGCACGTATGCACAGACATCTACATGGAAATGGCTGTAACGCATCCAGCCATAAGGCGTACAAGGGTATGTATACTTACAGAGTTAAGAACCACTATTCTCAGGAATTATATGACAGCCTGAGAAGACGCCCAGGATGTAGGAACAGGGAGCAAGCGAGCGTATGGCACCTTGAGGGTGCTCCGCGCGTCTGGTAAAGCCAACGAGCCCCTCCTCTTCGCTGGCCTCTCCGGGGCCTTGCTGACCAGTGGTCGAAGTCACAGGACCAGGTGCGGGTGGCCAGCGTAACCGGGGCAGCCCCGCGGCTTCCCCTCGGCCGCGCCAGGACGCTCGGCACGCGGCGACGACGGCCCCACAGTGCCCCGCGCGCGCAAGCGCAGGCGGCGGCTCCCGGCGTGCAGCTCGGTGGCGGCTGACCCGGCAGCGGGCCGCCTCAGGCAGCCCTGGCCGGGCCGCCCAGGTCCCCGGCAGCGGGGTAGGATGGCGCTAAAGCGGATCCAGAAGGTACGCACTTTCCCACCCTCCGACTCTTTGGGTGTCCGAAGCGTCGAGGTGTGGGCGGGGCGCCGCTGCCGTGAAGTAAAAGGTGACGAAGGCTCCGCGAGTCGCGGATACACCTGCCTAGGAAGGTGGCCGAACAGCCACCCGCGCAGCCTGAAAAGCTAACGCAGCCTGAGAAGGGGATTGCGCGAGCGCGGGGCGGGGCCGGGCCGTGACCACGTGGGCTGCGTCACGCGGGCGGGGCGCCGTGGGGTCACCTGCAGGCTCCTGGACAGCGGGTTGCTGGGTCCCCGGAGTAAGGCAAGCTTGCTCCTCTAGGGTATCCAGAAGGGCTGGATGGGTATCCAGAAGGGTATCCAGGATGAAGCTGGGTCCTAAGGGATGAGTAGGAACTCGGCAGGTGGGGAAGAGGGAAAAAGGCTTTCCTGGCAATGGGGAGACCACGAGGCCTGGAGGACTGACAGGATAGGGGAGAAGCTGAAGGGCAGATGGTGTGGACTCGGGTGGTCCTAGGGGCAGTGCTGAAGTAACTGATTTTTATCCTGTAGGTAAGAGGGAGTCCATGAAGGTTTAATGCATTCACTAGAATTTGGAAAATGCACAACAGTAGAAAAAAGAAGTATTTCTAATCCTATCACTTTACTATTTGTTAACATTTTAGCATACCTATGTTCAGTTTTTTCTATATTTAAAACAATTATCCTGCATTTTGTATTCCACTTATTCACATAATAGTAAATGTAAGCATGTTGTGAAGTAGTATTTATAACTTTTTTTTTTTTTTTTTTTTTGAGACGGTCTTGCTCTGTCGCCCAGGCTGGAGTACAGTGGCACAATCATGGCTCACTGCAGCCTCAACCTTCCGGGTTCAAGTGATCCTCCCTCTTCAGCTTCCTGGGTAGCTGGGACTACATGCCACCATGCCCAGCCAATTGTTTATTTTTTGTAGAGACAGTGTCTCGCTATATTGCCCAGGCTGGTCTCATACTCCTGGGCTTAAGCGATCCTCTTGCCTCTACCTCCTAAAGTGGTGGAATTACAACGTGAGACACCATGTCCAGTTCTGTAACTAATTTTTAACATAAACTTTCCACAAGTACGTGACTACTAACTTATTTAGTCATTACCTGTAGTAGGTAAAACTGTAGTAGGTAAAGGTATGAACTTGGGTGTCAGACAGACCTGGGTTAGAGAATGTGAGGTCACTTATAGTGGGACCTTGGGTAAGGCACTTAATCATTGCTAGCCTTCCAGTCCTACATGTTTACAGAGTTGTTTCGAGAATTAAATGCTATGAAATATGTTTAGCACATGCTTGCTGTATACCAAGCGCTCAATATGAGTTAGCTGCTGCTGTTCAAAATTCTTCACTATTTGCTGTTATGAACTTTGTATTAGTCTGTTTTGTTTGCTATAAAGGAATATCTGAGGCTGAGTAATTAATAAAGAAAAGAAGTTTATTTGGCTCTCAGTTCTGCAGGCTGTACAAGAAGGATAGTGCCAGCATCTGCTTCTGGTGAGGCCTCAGGAAGCTTACAATCATGGCGGAAAGCAAAGGAGAAGCAGGCGTGTCACCTGGTAAGAGAGGGAGCGAGAGAGATGCCAGCTCTTTTAAACACCCAGATCTCGCATGAACTAATAGAGTGAGCACTCACAGATTATTGTTGGGGGGCCACCAAGCCATTCATGAGGAATCTGCGCCCATGACCCAGACACCTCCCAGGCCCCACTTCCAACACTGGCGATCACGTTTCAGCATGAGATTTGGAGGGGACAAATATCCAAACCAGATCAACCATCATTGTACAATGAGCCTTTTCCTTAATTCACATTACTGGGTTTGATTGCCAGAGGTGGAATAACAGGATCTCTGAGAGTATGACTCTTCTTTTTAAATAGCTGTCCAAAAGAGAGATAATTTTGATGAGTTATTCTCTGAAAGGGGTCATCTGTCATCCTAGGACTTTGAAGCAGGTGAATGACGTGCTGAGATCTGTGTTATAAAAAGATCCTTCTGGCGGCAGTGTGGCCTAAAGTGGGACAGAGGGAGACTAGAGGCTGTTGTGAAGATTCAGCAGAGGCTTTGCCCAAATTAATGACCATGGAATGGATGCTAGGCCAGAGCAGTGCCTGGACCACATTACAGAAGTGGAATTGACAGGACTTGAGGAGAGGATGTGGTGAAAGTGAAACAAGGAGGTGTACAAAATGCGTCACTTAGTAGATGGTGGTGTTATTATCTAGGATGGGGAATCAGAAGTTTTGAAGGCAGGGAGGAGGGTAGGAGAGATTAAGGAGTAAAGGTTTGAGCCTACATATTCAAATGTATAGGCTGATAAGATTTATAAAAGGAAGGGTTTGGAAAAACAAGTTTGGACCTTGAGCATGAAATGTCAACTATAGATCCAAGGTAACTGAAGTCATAAGGCCAGGGAGAACTTTTCCTTGATAAGAATCAAGGACAGGCTGGGTGCAGTGGCCCACACCTATATCCCAGCACTCTGGGAGGCCAAGGCGGGTGGATTGCTTGAGTCCAGGAGTTTGAGACCAACTGGGCAACACAGCAAAATTCCATCTCCACTAAAAATTTAAAAATGGCCAGGCGAGGTGGCTCATGCCTGTAATCACAACACTTTGGGAGACCAAGACAGGTGGATCATTTAAGGTCAGGAGTTTGAGACCAGCCTGACCAATGTACTGAAACCCCTCTGTAATAAAAATACAAAAAAATTAGTCAGGCGTGGTGGTGCACGCCTGTAACCCCAACTACTCCAGAGGCTGAGGCAGGAGAATTGCTTGAACCCCAAGGGTAGAGGTTGCAGTGAGCTGAGATTGCACCACTGCACTCCAGCCTGGGTGACAGAGCGAGACTCTGTCTAAAAAAAAAAAAAAGTAAAAAAAAAAAAAAAAATTAGCTGAGCGCAGTGACACACTCCTGTAATCCCAGCTACTCAGGAGGCTAAGGTGGGAGAATCACCTGAGCCTGGGAGGTCAAGACTATAGTGAGCCTCACCACTGCACTCCAGCCTGGGCAACCAGAGTGAGACCCTGTCTTAAAACAAAAACAAAACAAGAATCAAGGTCAAGACTGGCTTCATGTGTGTGTGATGCATTCAGTCTCACAGGGCCCCAGGCTTGGATGGGCTCTGCCTTTGGTTTTATGCTCTGCTGTCACCATGTCAGGAAATTCTTAATAATTATTGAACTAGAGACCCTACGTTTTTACATGCACATAATTTGCCCTGCAAATTATGTAGCAAGACCTGGGGAAAACAACAGAACTGTAGGAAATACAACTTTAAAAGTGTGTCAAGCCTGCAGTGGTGAGATGGCACCATTGAGCCACCACTAGTTAGGATGTCTTGGCTGCAAGTGACAGAAGCTGAGCTGCCCTTGTGCATGGAATTGGAGGTCCTGTGGCAGGACCTTGGGAGCAACTCAGTCCCCCTCTCCTGGCCTGTTTCTGTGTCACTCTGGGTTGAATGGCTCTGGGACACACACCCTGCTGGACATCTGGGAGTAATAGAGACTATTGCTTCCAGAAGAACTGATGAGAATGTTGTCAGAAAGCCCAGCAGATGTTTTTTTTTTCCTTTGCCTTGTTATGAATTATGTCTCATGCTCATTCCTAAACCAATGAGTGGCAAGGAGTCTGGTTACCCTTAGACCTGGAGCTGAGAGTGAGTTGACCAGGAGTCCTTCAGAACAGGAGTCCTTCGGAAAGGAGGAAGGCGGATGGGTGCTGAGCAGGTAACCAGCAATATGCGAGCCTGAGCCAGGTGTGTGGTGTCTACCAGCTGCCCCCTTAAGTTTCCAATCCACAGCTCTTTCTAACCAACTTCAACCCTTTAAAAATATGTTTTCAAATGAATGTTTCAAATTGAATGTTTTTAGATGCACTTTTTATTTATTTAGCTAGTTTAGTTAGTTAGTTAGTTTTTGAGACAGGGTCTTGCCCTGTTACCCAGGCTGGAGTGCAGTGGCTTAATCATAGCTCACTGTAGCCTTGACCTCCTGGGTTCAAGCAGTCCTCCCACTTAGCTTTCCCAGTAGCTGGGACTACAGGTGCCTGCCACCACATCTGGCTAATTTTAAAATTTTTGTAGAGAGTGATTTCACCACGTTGCCAAGGCTGGTCTCAAACTCCTAGGCTCATGCAGTCCTCCCACCTCAGCCTCCCAAAGTGCTGGGATTGCAGGTGTGACAGGGTTGTATGTGACAGCAGTTCAATTTTTTAATTTTTTAATTTTTTTTTTTTTGCTCTTTGATATGTGTATTAGTCCATTCTTACATTGCTATTAGGAAATACCTGGCTGGACACAGTGGCTCATGTCTGTAATCCCAGCATTTTGGGAGGCCGAGGCAGACAGCTCATCTGAGGTCAGGTCCTGGTCAACATGGTGAAACCCCATATCTACTAAAAATACAAAAATTAGCTGGGTGTGGTGGCAGGCGCCTATAATCCTGGCTACTTGGGAGGCTGAGGCAGGAGAATTGCTTGAACCCGGGAGGCAGAGGTTGCAGTGAGTTGAGATCATGCCACTGCACTCCAGCCTGGGCAATAGAGTAAGACTCTGTCTCAAAAAAAAAGAAAGAAAGAAAGAAGCTGAAGGCTGGATGAGGTGGCTCATGCCTGTAATCCTAGCACTTTGGGAGGCTAAGGCAGGTGGATGGCCTGAGCTCAGGAGTTCAAGACCAGCCTGGGCAACATGGCAAAACCCCAGCTCTACCAAAAGTACAAAAAATTAGACAGACATGGTTGGTGGTGTGTGCCTGTGTTCCCAGCTACTCAGGTGACTGAGGTAGAAGGATCGCTTGAGCCTGGGAAGTGGAGGTTGCAGTGAGCCAATATCATGCCCTGCACTCCAACCTGGGTGACAGAGTGAGACCCTATGTCAAAAAAAAAAAAACAAAAAAACAAAAAAAAAACCCTGAGATGAGATAATTTAGGAAGAAAAGAGTTTTAATTGGCTCACAGTTCCACAGGCTATATAAGAAGCATGGCACTAGTGTCTGCTCTGCCTCAGAGGAGGGGAAACTTACACTCACGGTGGAAGGCAAACAGGGAGCAGAGCAGGCATGTTACCTGGGCAGAATAGGAGCAAGAGAGAAAACAAGGGGAGATTCTCCACACTTTTATTTATTTATTTATTTATTTTTGAGACAGGGTCTCTGTCACCCAGGCTGGAGTGTAGTGGTGCAATTTCTGCTCACTGCAGCCTCTGTCTCCCTGGCTCAAGTGATTCTCATGTCTCTGGTTCAAGTGATTCTCATGTCTCAGCCTCTGGAGTAACTGGAATTATAGTGTGTGCCACCACACCTGACTACTTTTTTTTGTCTTTTTAGTAGAGACGGGGTTTTGCCATGTTGCCCAGGCTGGTCTTGAACTCCTGAGCTCAAGTGATCCACCCACTTGGGCCTCCTGAAGTGCTGGGATTACAAGCATGAGCCACCATGACTGGCCATGACACAATTTTTTTTTTTTTTTTTTTTTTTTTTTTTTTGAGACAGAGTCTTGCTCTGTCACCCAGGCTGGAGTGCAGTGGTGCGACCTTGGCTCACTGCAAGCCCCGCCTCCTGGGTTCACGCCATTCTCTGGCCTCAGCCTCCCCTAATAGCTGGGACTACAGGCGCCTGCCACCACGCCTGGCTAATTTTTTGTATTCTTAGTAGAGATGGGGTTTCACCATGTTAGCCAGAATGGTCTTGATCTCCTGACCTCGTGATCTGCCCACCTTGGGCTCCCAAAGTGCTGGGATTACAGGTGTGAACCACTGCGCCCGGCCCATGACACACTTTTAAACAATCAGATCTTGTGAGAAGAGGATAATACCAAGTGGATGATACTAAACCAATCACTTGCCCCCAGGCCTCACCCTCAACATTGGAGATTACCATTTGACAAGAGTTTTGGGTGGGAACACAGATCCAAACTATTATATCAATACATATTTAACACATATACTTTGCAATACATGTACTTTAAAGAAAATTTGGAAAATACCTGGCTGAGCAGGGTGGCTCATGCCTGTAATCTCAGCACTTTGGGAGGCCGAGGCTGATGGATCAGTTGAGGCCAGGAGTTTGAGACAAGCCTGGCCAACATGGCAAAACCCTGTCTCTCCTAAATATGCAAACATTAGTCGGGCATAGTGATATGTGCGTGTAATCCCAGCTACTCGGGAGACTGAGGCATAAGAATCGCTTGAACCCAGGAGATGGAGGCTGCAGTGAACCGAGATGGTGCCACTGCACTCTAGCCTGTGTGACAGAGCAAAATCCTGCCTGTCTCAAAAAAATAAAAATAAAGAAAATTAAAGAAAATTTGGAAAATACTCCCAAAATTCAGTTTTTAAAAAAGTCGTCTCTAGTCATCTAAAGTGGGTCATTTTTTTCTTGCTGGAATGTGTGCCATCCAGTTCCCCTCCTGGGGGGCAACAAATGTTCAAGTAGTCTTCTAGAAATATATATGTATATATATTCTCTACCCATTCATATAATTGTGGTTCACATTTTTGTGGATTTTTTTTCAGTGCCTTTGATGTGTATGTGTTTCAGATTGTTGTCATCATGTAGTACATCAAATTTTATACTCTGCTTTTTTCTTGCCCTTTTCCTTTAATGTTGTATCATGACATTTTCTCCTGTTCTGTAGTCTTTAAAAACGAATTTTCAGTGGCTGCATAATACTTGGTTTAGTTTCTCAAAAAAAAGTTTAACTTCTGATTATAAAGATAGTAATTACTCTTTAAAGAAACTTGAGGCTGGGTGTGGCGGCTCACGCCTGTAATCCCAACACTTTGGGAGGCTGAGGCAGGAGGATCGCTTGAGGTCAGGAGTTCAAGACCAACCTGGCCAGCATGGTGAAACTCATCTCTACTACAAATACAAAAATTAGCCGGGCATGGTGATGCGTACCTGTAATCAATCCCAGCTACTCTGGAGGGTGAAGCACTTGAACCTGGTAGGCAGAGGTTGCAGTGAGCCGAGATGGTGCCAGTGCACTCCAGCCTGGGCAACAGAGTGAGACCCTATCTCAAAAAAATAAAAAATAAAAATAAAAATAAATAAAGAGAACTTGGAAGTAAGATAATGCCGTATTCATCTACTTCAAGATGAATATTTTTTCAAATGTTCACATCTCTAAAATTGGGATGCTTCTTACAATAGCTGTCAGCCAGGTTACCTTCACTTAGTTGTCACTATCTATATGAGTAAACTGGATCATGGCAGTTCATTATGAGGTAAGTACATTGCTGGTACTGTATTTGTTGAGTTCAATTGTTTTAAAAAGATTTTCAAAAAGATAGTGTGATTTAGCACTGAAAAGAAAAGCTTTCATGAACACAGGCACAGAAACAGGACAGTGAAGAGTAAATTTCATACTAGTGAAGCAAATATTTGTTGTTGGAGGAAGGACTGGAATTTCCTAATTCTATGTCAAGCAACCAAACTCTTCATAGCCCGAGAAAGGAAGGTACCACCTACTCTCAATTTGCTAAGGCTGGGTCTTTTTTTTTTTTTTTTTTTTTTTTTTTTTTTGCTGGAATACGTGCAAATAGATTGTGTATCATGGGCCTTTGCAGAATAAGTATTGATGTCTTGAAAGAAAACTCCAGAAACAGTAGTAGAGGACTCTAAGAATTGCCACATTACCATTGTTTTAGAAGACACAGAGGATGATATTGTGTAGACATCAATGACTCAGTGTTGGGCTCTGAATGGGAAGAAACTTTAGGAATACCTGAACAAACCAGTTTATTTATTTCACTTGTTTTTCCTTTTTTTTTTTTTTTGGATGCATGAATGATACTTAAAAAGAAACACACAAAGCTATGTCTAAGCCTAAAATAATTCTTTTGATAAGAGTAATTTTAATTTTTTAATTTTTTGAAACAGAGTCTCACTGTGTCACACAGGAGCAATCTCGGCTCACTGCAACCTCCACCTTCCCGGGCTAAAGCAATTTTTTTTTTCCCCCCACAGGAAGAAAAAATACCTTTTATTTAATGACCAAGTACACACACATTCACACACACACATATGTACATATAACTAAAAAAATTTATTTTGCTCTTTATCATGTGGGATGCATTGTGAAATGTTCTACATTCTTTCATTTAAAGAAAAATGCTGGTCACGTTTTAGTAAAAATATTTCACAAATCACTAATATGTTACAATGCGTAACTGCTCTAGAGCATTAACAATGCTAAGCTATAATTATAGGAAAATAGATATTGGTGCTCCTTCTTAGAATTAGCCCATGTGGTATTTTAGGTACTCAACTCAGAGAAAAAAAAAATGTAACATAGCCTTTTTACCATGTATCCAGCCTGGACATGGTACATGCTTTCAATGAGCTTAAATCACCTACCTTCCTAGGCCCAAGATCTGAGGGAATGATTTGCAACTATGTAACAGGACCCTTTGTCTGTACTATACATTTTATATTTCTTTTTGTACATTGTTTCACTTGTTCCTCACAAGGACCCCGTGAGGTAGGGAGGGGAAAATATCAGCTACACTTTATAGATAATGAAGTTAAGATTCAGAGAGGTTAAGTGACTTTCTTAGTTACCATAAACCTAGTACAAAGCAGAGACAAAATAGTAACTATTAACTTTTAGGTTGGAGGCCCTTTTCTCTAAACCACATAGCTTCTGAGAGTATAATCTAACCCAAAATATTTTTACTGCTTCATCCTCATTTTCTTATTGTTAATTCAGCTTTTTACAGAATACCATAAAAGACCTAATTCTAAATTCATCATTCTAAATTTGTGGTTCTCTATCAGTGTAAACTTATGGCCACAGAACACACTTTTTTTGGAAAGCACTGTCACTTTGGCTCTAAAGGAACATAAGCAATATAAAAAGCCCCAGAGGCCAAGGAAATTGAAGAGAAGTCAGAAGAAGGGATATCAAATGGAATGTATTAATGGATTTTACTCCCTTTAAGCTTGTACTTCTGTGAGAGGGTTCAATGGAGAGCTTTAATGCAGATGAGACTTGAAGCTTTTGAAGAAGATCTAAGTCTTGATTAGGTTATTCAAACTCAGATCTTGAATGCATAATGATGATAGGCCATGGTCTTCAAAAACATTGTACTTGATGCTCTTCCACAGTGCTAGGATTGGAATGCCACAATACATATTGATTCATGTTTTTGTCCATTAATGGTCTGTGGGTTTCTTTAAATGAAGTCCATTTTAGAGTCCATAGATATCAGTGTTCTGCAAAACTGTTGGGGATTGGAGGCTCCCAAAAGACCCCAGACACTCCGCCCTGCCCATGGCATCACCCTGTAAAGCAATTCTTGTGCCTCAGCCTCCTGAATAGCTGGTTATAGCCATGTGCCACCATGCCCAGCTAAGTTTTGTATTTTTAGTAGAGACAAGGTTTCACAGTGTTGGCCAAGCTGGTCTCGAGCTCCTGACCTCAAGTGATCTGCCTACCTCAGCCTCCCAAAGTGCTGGGATTACAGGTGTGAACCACTGTACACAGTCTAATAAAAGTAATTTTTAAGTAAAATTAAAGTTTATGTGCAAAGAAAGCATTTGGTGTTAGCTTATTTGCCAGCATGTCCCCCCTCCCACCCCGCCAATTGTATGTAAAGTAAAATTGTGTCTTACAAAGGATGGAGTCTTGGAGTTGATGGAACACAGTTAAGAAATAACTGGGTGTGTAGCATGGTTTGCTTAACTCTTCTCTACTAATATTCAATACTTTAACTTACGTTCTCTTTTTTGGAACTTCTCAACTTTTATCATTGTTACTTGTAATACTAATTACTATATAAACTTAACCTACTTAATCCTTTACAATAAATAAAATATTTATACATTTAATGATTTGATAATAAATTCCTATGGTTCAAAAGGTGCAAAGGATATGCAGGGAAAAGTCTCCGGCCCAAGACTGTCCCTAGCCATCCAATTCCCCTCCTGGAGGGGCAACCAGTGTCGAAGTATTCTTCTAGAAATATATATATATTCTACTTATTCCTCTCCCTTTTTATAATACTAATTGTGGCACTCTCTATACCACTATTGTCATGATATTTACTAGTTGCTCTTGCTTACATTATATACATTAAAAACTTACATGCAAAATTTGTAGCCGCACAATAGTGCCGGCAAGTTGGCAGGCAAGTATGATTACAGCTTAACAGATAATTATACTGAGGCCCAAAGAGGTGGAAGTGATTTCCTCAGTGATGGAGCTCGGACTCAGACCTGAGTCTTCTAACCCTGTGAGGTGAACACAGGAATTCGATGTGTGAGTGGACTAGTTTCTTTCAAGTCACACCATTCTTCCTTGAAATGCCAGTTAGCATTCAAAACTCCTGGGTGCTGGTTGGAGTCTATCAATGGGGATCCACACATGGCCTTTCAGGGATCATTAAGTGTGGGTGTAACTGTTGATCACACCTCTAAAGGGGCCATGGATTCTGCGTACTGGCAGTGCAAAAGCATAGAGGTGTGGGAAAACCTTGTGAGGTAGAGGGAATTGGTCTGTACTGCTGGCTTTTCCTGCCCCTGGCTCTTCATGTAACCTCTTCAGGATTTGCCTTAGCGATTCTATCATAGAGCTCATTTATCCATGCAGTATCGCAACGAATGTAAACAATTCCCCTGTACCATGATAGTGGAGGTGCTGAGGGGCACATAGCAGAGAGGTAAGCAAAAAGGAACTGTTCCACAGAGATTTCTGTAGCTCTTGCATTTCTGAGCCTGTCCTCGGTCCCCTTGCATGACCTCAGTTGTTCCCAAGTTAAATTCTTTTTTGACCACTCCTAATGCTGCTTCCTGAGTGCTTTCCAAGTATAATTCATTTTACTTATGAGGAAATGGGTTCAGATATATTAGATACTATTAGAATTGGCCAGTGGTATACTGGTAGATGTTTAAAGATCAACCCTCGGGGAGAAAACATGGCCCTGATTTGTAGCACTTGCTGGCTTCTGTGATGTTAATACTTCCATCTTGGCTGATTAAATTTGAAGTGAAGGGGATAAATGCAGGATGGCCAGAGGTGGTTACTGAAATGATCAGCGTGTCCAGAGACATATGGTGAAATCAGGAGAGTTTGTGTAGATAGGACAGTGTTTGGCTTAATTCAGAGATGGTTTCCCATAAAGGGAATCTAGTTGTGGTATAATCCCCGATCCCCACTGGTGCAGTGTTAGACTTTGGCTCAAGTGCCAAAGTCTCCACATTCAGAGCCCTAGGACTTACCACATAACCAGTGGTGACTGGGGTGATTGGGATGGTGGTTGGGGAGGCAAAGTAGAGAGATGAGCGCTTCCTTGGTGCTAACTGCTTCCATACATTAATTCATTAGCCTAGTAGTAAAACCTGGCACCTATCCTTCTCCCAGAACTCTCTTCTGGTCTGCTTTGCTTCCATATCCTCAGCACCTGGGGGCCTAGGGATGTCTTCTACCTGAGGAGGTGGGAGGCTAGGCTTGGAGGTAAGGCAGAGCTACGTGTGACTGACTTCTTGCCTGCCCTCTTCCAGCTGTGTACCTTGAGTAGGTAACTTCATCTCTTTACAATTCAATTTCCTAATGTATAAAATGGAAATGATCATACCTACTTCTCTGGTATCTTTATAGCAGGGAGTAGACTCCTATGACCCACCTTGTCTCTAACCCACTCCTGAGGCCTAGGAGCCTCCTCCCACCAGGAGAATTCCTTCCAGCTACCAAGATTGGTGTGTAAAGGCAGAATCCCCAACATACAGGCGCTCTGACCCACTATCTCATGTTCTAGGAATTAACCGACTTGCAGAGGGATCCTCCTGCCCAGTGTTCCGCGGGACCTGTGGGTGATGACTGTAAGTATTTTGGGGAGCTTCAGGTTGTAGGAGGATTGTAATTAAGATCCCCAAATTTAGGCCGGGTGTGGTGGCTCATGCCTGTAATCCTAGCACTTTGGGAAGCCAAGGTGGGTGGATTACCTGAGGTCAGGAGTTTGAAACTAGACTGGCTAACATGGCGAAACCCTGTCTCTACTAAAAGTACAAAAATTAGCTGGGCATGCTGGCATGTGCCTGTAATCCTAGCTACTTGGGAGGCTGAGGCAGGAGAATCGCTTGAACCCAGGAGGCAGAGGTTACAGTGAGCCGAGATCGTGCCACTGCACTCCAGCCTGGGCAACAGACTCCGTCTAAAAAACAAACAAACAAACAATCAAAACCAAACAACCAAATTATCAGCCAAGCAGTATTTAAGAAAACCAGTCAGTTATTTTCCCTTCATTTGCTTGTGAATGGCTTTTTTATTTGAGGTCTAGGCCATGAGTTCACAGCAGCTTGGCTGGTCAGGTTATACTCAAAGTAGAACCTGCATTGCCTCTCATGTCCCATAGTCACCGCTTCCCTCTTCTGGCGCATGAGAAAGCCAGCTTGGCCTGAGGAGTCACATCGGCTGCTGGAAAGTGCCCTTGGCCAAGTCATACTTGGGTGCTGGTGTAAATATTGTTGGAGTTGGTCTAGAGGACCTGGTGCTGCTGCAGCTCCTGGGAGCAGAGCAGGACAGCCGAGGAGGGGCAGGGCAGGGTAGGGCAGTGGCCACTTGCCTCTGCCAAGGGGAAGGGCAATCCCTATTATTTTCTCCCACTTCTTCCCTGGGGGAGACTGAAGGAGCAGTTCTGGACAGCTTCTCGGGAGAGAGAGGGAGAAGCAGCACTACCTATTCTAGGCCTCTGCCGTCCCTCACAGGTGGTAGCCGAGGCTGAGCTGCCCAGCACTAGGGTTTCCAGGCCTGTCCTCTGCCCACTCACCTTGCCTCCACTTTGCGGGCTTCTTGGGCTCTGGAACACCAATCCTTCCCTGTGAGGCTTCAGTAACTGCAGCCGTAGGAAAGTAGGTGGGGAGGGGAGATACTATGTGTTCAAGGAAAGTGGTGTCAGAGGTACATATACCAAAGAATCAAAAACAGACTGAGACAGAATGTGTATACCAATGTTCACAGCACCATTATTCATGATTTTCAGAAGCTGGTAACAACCCAAGTGCCCATCAGTGGAAAATAGATAAACAAAATATGGTTCTGATATACATTACAACATGAAAACCTGCGAAGTGAAATAAGCCAGAAAGAAAATAATGAATATATGATTCCACTTACATGAAATATCTAGATTAGGCAAATTCATAGAGACAGGTGGTAGATGGGAGATTACCTGAGGCTGACGGGAGGGAAAATGGGAGAAATATTGTTTCATGGGTACAGAATTTGTTGGGGGTGATGGAAAGTTTTGGAAATGGTTGGGGGGATGGTTCTACAGCATCATGAAGGCATACAATGCCACAGAATTGTACACTTAAAAGTTGTTTAAATTGCGTATTTTATTATATATTTTTTACTACAATAAAACAAAAAGAAATTTCACAAAGCTGGAAAAAAAGAGGGCATGCCAACATATGTGTGCCTGCATGTTCTGGGAAGGGACTGAGCTTAGAGGAGCCAGGGGTAGGCAGATGGAGCCACTGAAAATGGAGGACTCTAAAGTCTTTACGTGGGAGTTTAAATCTCGTTTTTGGAACAGAGCAGAAATGTTTCCCAGCTGCCTATGCAGAGTGTGAGAAACAAGAATAACTCAGCTCCACTGTCTCCTGGTACCTGCTCATCACTCTGCTTCTCACTAATCAGCGATTACCTCATGTTGTCCTCACAAGCACCCCAGGTCTCTATAGCATGCTTCCCCTCCTACCTGTCACTTAAGATAATATCAGATTAAACTGGGATTGCTGTAAACTTGAACTAGTTCTTGTTTAGCCTTAGCTGTCTAGAGGCAGCTCCCTGATGCTCAGCTCAGCTCAGACTTACCTTGCACCAGGCTAAGAGAGGCTAGCGTCAAGGCCAGCCACCACAGTTAGGGCTCAGTGGGTGGAAGCTAGCCTTTGGGGCCATTTCACACCCGCCTCGTGGGCTCACAGCCATTTCCAGCATCCCTCCTCTATATCTTTTCTTGTCCTCTTGCTTTTGGGGCCTTCTCTTCTGACTCTGCCCTCAAGCCCTGCTTAGTGTCCCTGCAGCCCTCAGAGTTAAAGTGAACAAGACCAGAGGATTCTAACCTGTTCTGAAATATATTATCAAAAACACTTTTATTTAATAAAGAATTCCATTCACATTAACATTAGGCAAAGATATATCTACTTTCAACTAATGATTAGCATGAATTGGAATAAAAACAGTCAAAGCAAAAAAAAAAAAAGTGATATTTTCATTAACTCAGGCAGCCTTATTATAGGTAAAGGTGTTCTGTTCAGCACCATTTCTTCGAAATATTGAAAAGCGCTCATGGGCCACCTTGACTACTTTTGAACACCTCTAGGGGTTTAGGAAACTTCTGCTTTAGTCCCTGCACTTGTGCTCCCACCCCAAACCTTGGTGCTTTCCTGGGCCTCCTGTTGGGTAGAGCCTGTGGGATACTTAAACAGGTGACAGGAAGCCCAGGACAGGAGCAGGTCTGAAACTTTGGGCTAATTCCATTTCCACTATGAATCCATATGAGACAGAATTCTCTTGAGAATAACAGGCCCTTCAGATGATCCCAGCAACCCATTCCTGTGGGTGAGTAGGCATTTTCCACAAAGGCCCTAGAGTCAATATCCCTGGGACCATTTGTATGACTTGAGAACCTTGAATGTGAGTGTTTGGGCCACACTAGGCTAGCCTTGCTGAAACACAGGAGCTGTTCTGGGAATGGGTAGAACAGTGAAAGGCACCTGAGATGCTGGAAAGGGTGTAGGGTGTGATGTGCAGCAAGAGGAGGCTCTAAACTCCTGCCAAATGGTGGCGACCTGGAAGGGAAGCATGAGAGGGGTTCATCGTGACCTTGTTACTGAGTGCCCAGAGCACAGGGCACTGCCCAGGGGGTGGGCAGGAGAGGACTCAGATAGAGGCAGCACCCGTGAGGCTCCAGGGCCATGGGCAGTTGGCTCCTGAGAGAGACTCTTTGAAGAGGGCTTCAGAATAAATCGGGGAAGAACCAAGGAATAGAAGGGTTTATACAGAGCAGTAAGGAAAATGGCTGAAAGCTAGCCAAGGCTTCAATTCTGTGCAAAGAACTGACTGAATTGTAGTCACTGGCATTTGTGTAGTAAAGAATTTAATCTCGGCTAAGCACAGTGTCTCACGTCTGTAATCCCAGCGCTTTGGGAGGCTGAGGCTAGCAGATTTCTTGAGCCCAGCCTGGGCAACATGGTGAAACCTCATCTCTACAAAACAACAGCAACATAAGGAATTTAATCTTGTCCCCAAAAGATCTGGCCATCATCCTTAACACGTAGGGGGCGATCTCTAAGATATCATACCTGATAGGAATGCCTTTGTTTGGCTGGAAGCTTTGATGCACACCAACAATGTGATTTAGGGTGAGGAATGGCCACACCAAGTAGACCAACCATGTGATTTAAGGTGAGAGCCTAGCCCGGGCAACATAGCAAGACCCCATCTCTACAAAAATGAAAAAATAAAGGTAAAAAAATTAGCCAGATGTGGTGGCACATACCTGCTGTCCCAGCTCCTCAGGAGGTTGAGACAGGATAGCTTGAACTCAGGAGTTTGAGACTGCAGTGAGCTATAATCATGCCACTGCCCACCAGCCTGGGTGGCAAAGTGAGACCATCTCAAAAAAATAAAAAAATAAGGTGGGGACTTGGATCATGCCTGGAGGAGCCGGAGACTGGAGCCTGAGATCAGCCCTATGGCATTCACATCAGTCAGTCATGCTCTCAGGGTAGAGCCCCAATAAGAATTCTAAATACGGAGGCTCCAGTGAGCATTCCTGATTGGGTGCTCTGTGTGTGTTGCCGTACAGCAATGCCAGGAGAGTAACACAGCCTGACTCCACGGAGAGAGAAGAATGGAAGCTCTGCGTTTGGACCCTCCTGATGTTAACTTATGCTGTTTCCCTGGGATAACCGGCAATCTCGAGCACACCCGCTTTCAGTGAGCTCTGGGAGTCCTAGGCAGTTATTGCATCTTGGGTGGTTTGGGGAACCCCAGTCTTGCAGTTGGTGTCAGAAGTGAATGCATCTCGTGTGTACAGTGCCCTGTAATTTAGCAGTGCATTTTCAGTAGAAATGTTTCTTGGGGGGTCTCTTACATGCCCATCTCTCTTTTGTCTTGTAGTGTTCCACTGGCAGGCCACCATCATGGGCCCGGTAGGTAGTAGCTGCTGAGCACACCACTCCAGTTTTGCTTCCTGCACTTTGGGCTTAGCACATGCACTGATCTCTTCCTGTGTCTCATCATTCCAGAATGACAGTCCTTACCAAGGAGGTGTTTTCTTCCTGACCATCCACTTTCCTACGGATTACCCGTTCAAGCCCCCAAAGGTGAGGTGCCCCTCACAACTCCCCTGATGTTTGGATGAAGGACAGCATGTGATGAGGGGCCCTTCAAGTCAGGTATAGGTAAAAAGAGCTGTACGTGGGGCTTCTCTGAGGGCCCACTGCTCCACCCTGTGGTGACAGCCTCCCAGGACTTTAACCACTGGACTTTGGGAATTAGCACCTGTTGTGACCAAGGGTCAGTGGGGTGAGCTGGTGCTGGCCTCCTTACTGAGGCCACAGTTTGAATGCTTTTCCTTGTGACTGTAGCTGAGTCTGGTCATGTCTCCAGGCTCTGGCTCCCTTCTCTGTGGTCCCTTAGAGTTAGGACAGGGGTTCTCTGCTGGGGTGATTTTGCTATTGCCCTAGGGACATTTGGGCAACATCTTGGGATATTTTGGGTTATCAAAACTGTGGTGAGGGGGTACTGCTGGTATCTAGTGGGCAAAGGCCAGGGTATCCCAGGGATTCCCTACAGTGCCTAGAACAGCCTCCCTTCCCATGACAGAGAATGATCAGCCCCAAGTGTCAATAGTGCCAAGGTGGACACACCCTGGTTTAGGACTGGTGAATCACACCTTCACTTTCCTTTATTAAGTTAAAAGAATAGCAAACCTCCTTTGCCCTTTATGCACACACCATCCCATCAGTGGAGTTTTAGAGAGCAGTGCCACCAGAGGGAAGGAGAAGCCCAGGGAGCTGCCTCGACCACCCTGCCCTAGCATGTATTGTGCACTGCAGGTCGTCTCATCCCCTGGACCCTTGCACCTCATACTCCTTCTTACCTGGGCTCTGCATGGGTAGCTGAGCCTGCTCTGAGGCTCACAGTCCTGTGGAGGAGGCAGGGCATTTAGCGTGTGAGCCAGTCGTCAGCACTGTCAGCACTGGGGAGGAGCACAAGCAGTGGTTGGCAGCAGGAGCTGGGGTGGTGGGGAGATCGCCCTGAGAAGGGGGAACTACAGAAGCTCAGCAAGGGGGCAGACGGGTCCCCAGGAAACTGCCCCAGGGGAGTGAGCGTGTGAGGAGTTGGGAAGGAGGCCAGAGGTGTACAGATGGCCCCAGGAGTAGGGTCTGCACGCCATTGTGGGGATTGCCACACCAAAACGATCACTCTGCTGCCTTGTGGAGAAGAGGCTGGGTTCAAGCAATTCTCCTGCCTCAGCCTCCTGAGTAGCTGGGACTACAGGTACTTGCCATCACACGTAGCTAATTTTTGTATTATTTTTAGTAGAGACAGGGTTTCACAATGTTGGCCAGGCTGGTCTCGAACTCCTGGCCTCTGGTGATCCACCTGCTTCTACCTCCCAAAGTGCTGGGATTCCAAGTGTGAGCCACCACACCTGGCCAGGTTGTGCATTTTGGCAAGACTTACTCAAAAGTCCTGCATCTGCATCAGACACCTTAGCCGAGGGGTTGTGACATTGCTGTGTCTTACTACCTTGACTTGGCCTTGATGACTCAGTTTGAGTCAGAGGCTTAGCTGCTGTTTTGCATGTTGTTTATCTGAGTCAGTGTGAAGAAGCCACTTCTGTGCTCGCCAGCTGCAGCTCTGTCCAGACATCACCACCAGAGGCTACCTGGTGCCTGAGCATTTTAAATCTTGGTTAAATATGCTTAGGATCCCAGAGACCTTTTAAACTTTTGGCAAGGGAGTAGGGTGTGCTGCGCAGGGCAATGACAGATGCTAAAATAGCTTTGCCACATTAGAGTACAACTGCTGTTCAAGGGGGTTTGGTTGAAAAATCATAAACATGCTTCATGGTGCTCTGATCCACCCCTTCTCCCTTACCCTCTGGAGAGACTGTGGCAGTGTCTATCAAGTAGTAATTTTCTAGCTTATCTCTTTCATTACTGTGTGAGCAGCTGAGGATTTTCCTTAAACAGATATGGATGTAGTCCTGAATGTCTGTTGGGTGTTTTCAGGGTACCTAATTGCCCAAGGACAAAGGAGAAACAGTGATTATTATTATTTCTAAATTATTATTATTATTTTTTGAGACACAGTTTTTCTCTTGTCACCCAGGATAGAGTGCAGTGGCATGATCTCGGCTCACTGCAAGCTCCTCCTCTCGGGTTCAAGCGATTCTCCTGCCTCAGCCTCCCAAGTAGCTGGGATTACAGGCACCCGCCACCATGCCTGGCTAATTTTTTGTGTTGTTAGTAGAGATGGGGTTTTGCCATGTTGGGCAGGCTGGTCTTGAACTCCTGACCTCAGGTGATCCGCCCGCCTTGGTCTCTCAAAGTGCTGGGATTACAGGTGTGAGCCACTGTGCCCAGCCAACAGTGGTTATTATTAAAAGACTAAGAAGTAAGCTCTGTGGGTGAGTTGGGATTATTTTAGCAAGGAGAGATGTGAGCTAAAAGGTGACAGTGACATTCTATGAGGGAAGAAAGTGCTTCTGTCTTTTAAAAACCTCCTTCTACAGGGAACAGGAGCAACTGGATTTATGTTTTGGCACAAATTTTCTGACAATAGGAGGAATCTGGCAAGATTGCATGGTCTTTATTGGAGATATTGAGGCAGATACTTAATATCTGAGATGATTTTGAAGTTTGACCCTTTCTGGGAAAAATTATATGGTAATAGATATTCGAGCTCACATGCACATAACTCTCTTCTCATATTCCAAAGTAAGTTTAAAAAATATTAAAAACTATATCAAACATGCAAAAAATGGTAGATAATTATATAAAGGATGTTTGTGCATCTCCATCTAGCCTAAGAAGTACCAGTGAGTTCTCAGAGCTAGCGGAGGAGGCAAAATCCTTTTTTTTGTTTTTTTTCGAGATGGAGTCTTGCTCTGTGACGCAGGGTGGTGTGCAGTGGAGTCTCAGCTCACTGCAACCTCTGCCTCCCGGATTCAAGCAATTCTCCTGCCTTAGCTTCCCAAGTAGCTGGGATTACAGGCAGGTGCCACCACACCTGGCTAATTTTTTTTGTATTTTTAGGTAGAGACGAGGTTTCTCCATATTGGCCAGGCTAGTCTCGAACTCCTGACCTTGTGATCCACCCACCTCGACCTCCCAAAGTGCTAGGATTACAGGTGTGAGCCACCACGCCCAGCCGGCAAAATCCTTATGTTCCTTTGCCCCAGCCCCTGCGTTGAGGTCACTGCTCACCCAGAGGGAGTGTAGGTGAGGCAGATTCTTAGGCTCCTGTAGCAGTGGAAGCTGCACCTGACTCAGAACACCTTGCACATCACAGAGAGCAGACTCTCCATGGGTCCCACAACATCCCTGGGAGAGGTACCATGTACCTATATATAGTGAAGGCTCTGAGGTCCAAGGTCATTTGAAGAAATAGTGTGTGGTTTAAAACAAAAACAAAAACAAAAACAGAAAAAAAAAGTCAAATGTAGGAGAGTATACAGTAGAAAATAGGACCTTCTTTCAACTTTGTCTCTCTAACCATGCCCGGCCCCCGCCTTTTTTTTTTTCCCACAAGGCACTGAGTCTTACTTGTCATTTCATTTCTCTTTCAGGAGTAATCTCCACCTGGATAAGCACTTGTTTGTGCTTCCTTGTTTCTCCCATGAATGGAACAGGCGTTTCCATGAATCTGCATCTTGCTTTTCCCATAGCAATATATCTTGGAAATTGTTCCATATGATCACATTCATGTTTTAAAAATTCACCTCATTCTTTTTAAACAGTTGTGTAATATTCTGTTGCTTATTTATAACATTAATTTAACCAGTAATCAATCTGAAGACATTTAGGTTTCACATCTTTTGTTACAGTGGGTATCCTTACATATTTGAAGTGCACAAGGGTATTTTAGGACTAAATTCTGAGAAGGGGGTGGTCTTACAAAGGGTGAAATAGAAAGGTGGGGAGGGTTTGTGGCCTGGCAGAGGGTCCATGGCCTGAGCTTTTATTTGTTATTATTATTATACTTTAAGTTCTAGGGTACACGTGCACAACGTGCAGGTTTGTTACATAGGTATACATGTGCCATGTTGGTTTGCTGCAGCCATCAACTTATCATTTACATTAGGTATTTCTCCTAATGCTATCCCTCCCCCAGCCTCCCACCCCCTGACAGGCCCTGGTATGTGATGTTCTTCGCCCTGTGTCCATGTGTTCTCATTGTTCAATTCCCACCTATGAGTGAGAACATGCAGTGTTTGATTTTCTGTCCTTGTGATAGTTTGCTGAGAATGATGGTTTCTGGCTTCATCCATGTCCCTGCAAAGGACACAAACTCATCCTTTTTTATGGATGCATAGTATTCCATGGTGTATATGTGCCACATTTTCTTAATCCAGTCTATCATTGATGGACATTTGGGTTGGTTCCAAGTCTTTGCTATTGTGATAGTGCCGCAATAAACATACGTGTGCATGTGTCTTTATAGTAGATATACGCAGTAATGGGATCACTACTGAATCAAATGGTATTTTTAGTTCTAGAAATGCCATTTCTAGAACTAGAGGAATACCTTGAGGAATCGCTACACTGTCTTCCACAATGGTTGAACTAATTTACACTCCCACCAACAGTGTAAAAGCATTTCCATTTCTCCACATCCTCTTCAGCATCTGTTGTTTCCTGACTTTTTAATGATTGCCATTCTAACTGCCATGAGATGGTATCTCATTGTGGTTTTAATTTGCACTTCTCTGATGACCAGTGACGATGAGCATTTTTTATGTGTCTGTTGGCTGCATAAATGTCTTCTTTTGAGAAGTGTCTGTTCATATCCTTTGCCCACTTTTTGATGTGGTTGATTTTTTTCTTATAAATGTGTTTAAGTTCTTTGTAGATTCTGGATATTAGCCCTTTGTCAGATGGGCAGATTGCAGAATTTTTCTCCCATTCTGTTGATTGCCTGTTCACTCTGATGGTAGTTTCTTTTGCTGTGCAGAAGCTCTTTAGTTTCATTAGATCCCATTTGTCTATTTTGGCTTTTGTTGCCATCACTTTTGGTGTTTTAGTCATGAAGTCTTTGGGCCTGGGCTTTTCTGCTGATACATCAACAAAACATCACTGCTTTTTGCATAAAACTTCTGGGCTTTTGAGTCCTTTCTGCCACTCTTGTTACTCCTCAGGACATACTGTTTTCAGGGAGACGGTGTCAATCCCCCTATGTTCGGAATGAGAATCCAGCAGGGAATGGGTCAGGGAACTTCTGGGTGATCACTCACTTCCATATCCCATTAGAGTTTGGGAGTGGGTGTCTGGCTCAGCCTGCACTGTGGGGCCAGATATGCAGCACACTCCAGGTACAGCCCAGCAGTGGCTGCTCCTGCTTTACTTGGTTCATTTTCCAGACCTCCCTGTGGTTTGTCTGATTTGGGATCTCTTGTCTTTGCAGGTTGCTTTCACAACCAAAATTTATCACCCTAATATCAACAGCAATGGCAGCATCTGCCTTGATATCCTGCGGTCTCAGTGGTCTCCAGCGTTGACTGTGTCAAAAGGTAGAGACGCTGATGGCATGCTCTGTGTGCCTTGTCTCTTACACGTGTTTTTACCCCAGCACTGACTGAGTGAAAATGGAGGCTCAGAGAGAGCAGTCACCTTTCCCAGGTCACTTAGCCCTGTCCACTGCTGTGCCTGTAAGTGGACATCCTTACATCCCTATGAGGCAGCACCAGCAGAACTTTGTGCCCCACGCCCTGGTGCTTCTCAGCAGTCCATTGCCCTGGGGTGCTCAAGACTGTCACATGGGTGCAAGAAGAAAATATTGATTCTACTTATATTTTTTATCTAAAAATAAGAAAGGCAAATATTAAATTACCTTCTCTGTTCCCTCATTTATTCATCCAATAAGCACAAAACGGACTGTGAGTCAGCCCTGAAGAAAGATACAGGGCATGCCCCTGGGGACCTCAAAGTTGGTGGAGAAATCTTCCCTTCCCAAATAAATGATATTAAGCACATGTCTCTGGTTGAAGTTGAAGAAACCAGTCTAAACTGAGCTTAGAAATGCAGATATTCCTTCTGAACTAAGATGGGCTGCACATGGGCTGTGTGTGCACAAGAGACCTGAATGTAGACAGTGCAGTATCCTGGCAGGTGGAGCGTGGGTAGGATGGTGAAAAATCAACCCAAGAAAAACAGAACCTGGCCTAATTTTTAAATTTTTCTGTAGAGGAGACAGGATCTCACTTTGTTGCCCAGACCAGTCTCAAACTCCTAACCTCGAGCAGTCCTCCCATTGTGGCCTCCCAAAGCACTGGGATTATAGGCGTGAGCCACCGTGCCTAGCCAAGTATCTTAAAAAAGGCAAACCTGCCCCTGTCATTTGTAGCTTTATGTGTGGGGAACTGTGGTCAGGACTTTGATGGACTCGCTGAATCCAGTTTGTTTGGAATCATATGGTGAGTCGAAAGCAAAGCCAGGAATGAGAGTTCGCATTTCTCTCTGGGACCCCAAGAATCCAGGTACCACAGTTCCTTCTGCTCCTCACCACAGCCCTAGTGGGTGATTCCCTTCTCCCAGGGTTGCTGAGAGCCACACTGAGTGCACGTCCTAGAGACGGTGATGGCACACAGGAGGATGCATCTGCTTTGTAGTTAGACAGACCTGGTTCAGAATTTCTTTATTTTATATTTTTTGAGATTGAGTTTCACCCTTGTTGCCCAGGCTGGAGTGCAATGGTGCAATCTCAGCTCACTGCAACCTCTGCCTCCCAGGTTCAAGAGACTCTCCTGCCTCAGCCTTCCGAGTAGCTGGGATTACAGACATGCACCACCATGTCCGGCTAATTTTGTATTTTTTTTAGTAGAGACAGGGTGTCTCTATGTTGGTCAGGCTGGTCTTGAACTCCCGACCTCAGGTGATCCGCCTGCCTCGGCCTCCCAAAGTGCTGGGATTACAGGCATTAACCACCATGCCTGGCCCAGAATCTCATTTTTACCCATTTATTGGGTGTTCCAAATCTGTGACCTTGGACAAGTTACTTGAATGCTCTGAATTCTTGTTTCCTTACCAGTAAACAGGACTCCTGGGACTAAATGCCAGAGGTGCATGATGTGGGGTACAGACAAGGATGGGAGGGCAGTTGGAGACTAAGATGGGGTGCTTCAGTGGAGAAGGGGAATGAGAGCCAGGATGCACCCAGGAGGGAAGTATCCTAGCATGGCATGCCTGAGGCCACACGATACATGGGACAGAGCAAGTGGTACATCAAGCAGTTTAGATTGGGCTGTTGAAGGGAAGACATCTCCTTGGTCAATACAGAGTGCAAGTTCAGGGAGGTTCACCCAGGGGTGACCTAGCAGCCTCATGGCTACAGCTGACCAACCTTTTCTTTTCTTCCCAGTTCTCTTGTCCATCTGCTCGCTGCTCTGCGACCCCAACCCCGATGACCCTCTGGTGCCAGAGATAGCCCACACCTACAAGGCCGACAGAGAGAAGTATGCATCCTTTTTGGGTTGCCTTTGTGCCATGGCTGCCCCAGGCAGCTCCATGCGGTACCTATGCTCTGAGCTGGTGCTTCTGTGCTACAGGTTCCCATGGACATTTTCCTGCCCATGCTGAGCCATGTGCACAGTGGGTGTGCCCTGGGCTTGGACTCCTGGCTTTCTCACTAACATGTCTTTTGAGTCTAAGAAGGGAGAAGGAGATAAAAGCAGTTCACCCTCCTGGATAACTCATTAGCTGCTGCTACTATATATGAAAACATTGCCAAGTCCTGCCCTCGAGGCTAGCAAAATCAGTGGTCAGCCAAGAACAGACTCAGAAGAATCTGACAACAAGAAAAATTTGGATTTAAATTCTAGGGTTTATAGCCTAAGACAAGGGGATGTCTGCTTGGCAATACTGAAGGTGAGGTTGAACTGCTGTGGTCAGTTCGCTGGCTCAGCTCAGAAGTCAGCAGTGTGTTAAACCTTCACTGCCAGCTCTTTGTTTAAACACCAATTAACAGAACCAGAATTGTAAAATTCCGACCCCCTAGGCCAGGCACAACCACAAGCACTGTAGCATGAGGGTGTCTGTAGTTGGTAGGGCTGGCACAAGGGGTCATCACCAAGTGTTAGTCTCTGAGTGCTGACAGCACCGTGAGAGAGGCCCAGGTGTGGCAGGGGTCGCAGTCCTGTGAGTGGTGTGAATCTCAGTTGTAGACCTTCAGAGAAGGTATTGCTGGCCCTTTTAAAAGACATCTTCAGTGAGTGAGTTCTTCAGTTCATTACTCATTACTTCTTTCCTGTCTGAAGAGATTAGAATGGAGTATGTTTTTTCCTTGTTTTTGAGACAGGGTCTCATTCTGTTGCCCAGGCTGAAGTGCAGTGGTGTGATCACAGCTTACTGCAGCCTTGATCTCCCAGGCTCAATCTATCCTCCTGCCTCAGCCTCCTGAGTAGCTGGGACTACAGTGTGTGCCACCATACCTGGCTAATTTTTTGTAGAGACAGGTTGCCCAGGCTGGTCTTGAACTCCTGGGCTCAAGCAATCTGCCCACCTAGGCCTCCCAAAGTGCTGGGATTATAGGTGTGAGCCACCACACTCAGCCACATGGCTTTTTCATATTATATTTTTCTTGAGACCTTTATAGATCTTATTATTTCCCTCACTGGAGTTTTCTTAATAACAATCAACATTTTTAATTGACTGGGGTTTAACTTGTGTTTATTTTAACACTTACTACGAGATATTTTAGACATACCAAAAGTGATTTTTTTTAGTGCCTCTTATAACTATAAATCTCTCTAATCTATAGTCTCACAACATCAAGTCTCATTACAATGATGAGAGTAAGTGCACACACCTGCATAGTCCTCAATGGATGCCCGGCCTGCTCCACGTGCTTTGCATACAGATTTCTCTAGTCTTCCCCACAAGCACACAAGGCAGGTACTCTCACTATGGCAAGCAATCAAAAAAGCCAGGGCACAGAGGGGTGGAACAGCTGCTGAGGATGGTGCTGATGCACACTCCGGTAGGCAGATTCCCAAGCCCTTGTTCTGGAGTTTGTGTGCTGAACGTCCTGTAACTAGTACAAACTGACCTTTGTATGTCTCTTCTCTGTCCTCCCTGCATCCATATTGTAGGACAGGCAATATGGAAAGAAAGGGAAGAAGTCTTTGCATTATTAAATCTTCCACAGCAGATAGTTATGGAGAATCAACAGTTTTGGGTTTACACAATGAGGGATTTACCCAGCTGGGGGTTTACAGCCATGTCTGTTGTGCTCCTGCTCTGGGGAAAGCCTTTATTCCACTTACCCATCAGCCCCAGATGTTTGACAAGCAGCAGCAGTAGCAGCATTCCCCACATCAGTCCTGTTCTCTGCACCACATTGAAGGGAAGTGACCATTTCAAGTGAGGGTGTCACTCCCTCTGCTTTTTTATTCCAGGTACAACAGACTAGCAAGAGAGTGGACACAAAAATATGCTATGTAAGTGCCTCGGAGGTTTTACGTGAGACGTTGAAGCTGGCAGAGAGGTCTTCCCTTAAAACTTTGGGCTGTTGGCTGAGCCACTCAAAGAGCATCATCTGTTCTTCAAACAAATGTTGGTCACCCACTCTCTCCAACTGCAGCATGTTGGTGCCATTTTCAGCATTTATGGCTTTGACAGTGCCACCTCTTTGATGTCAAATCAGCAGCCATTGTTGTTATGATCTGCAGTCTTCCTGGTGACACTGGAATCTCTCTCTCTGCCACCTCAGTTTGTCTGTTGGTCTCTTGGGGGGCCAGGCCCTGCACGTCTCTCCTACCTGGCCTCAAATGGTGCTGCTGCCCATGATGGTACCACACCAGGGCCTCAGCCTGGCCCCTCACCACATACCCTTTGCCTTTTAGAACTCAGTGCCATCCTGGGTGCCCAGGTCAGAGCAGGCTTTCTTCACACCTCATCTGCTGCAGAACCACATCCTGAGGAGTCTCAGCTCATCCTGGAAGGAATTGGGAACAGTGTCACTGGGAAGTGAAGGCCTAGCCCTGCGACTTCCACCAGTCTCCTCCTGCAGTGGCACATGCTGGCATTTCTCCCTTCACACCAAGAAGCAGCAAGTGGAAAATTTCAGGATACAAAGCACATAACACCCCATAAGAGATGACTATGTTTTTAGAAGCAAGAGCAAAATTATGAAACCTCTAGAGATTTGGGTCATGTTACTCCATTTGATGAGGATTCTCACTATTCCCCGCTCTTCCCACTAGGAGCCTACACTAAGTCCAGGTGTGAGCCATTCACAGACTAGAACACAAGGAGGGAGAGAGACTCTTAAATGTAAATAAAAATGCAATTCACTCATAACTCTAAATGATAATTGACATTTCAGCCTCTTTCTTTTAGGCAGAACAGAAGATACCCCACTTTTAACAGTTATTTGGAGCCTGAAATTACAATAGCCTATTAGGTGATCGGCTTTCTGTCTTGGCTTTCTGATGCAACATATTTTAAGGTTTGCCTTTAAAGCTTCGAGCCTTGAGACTAGGTTACTTAGGAAGAGGAGAGAAAAGGGTAGAGATTATTCTAATAAAACTTCCAAAGAGGGAAGAAAATTGAGGAGCTTCAGATCTCTAAAGCCAAATTCAACCTGATCTTTCTAGGTTGGTTATAAAGCTGGTCCACTCCCAGGAAGTGATGTTAAACTGTGACCAAATGGCCAGATGGGACTTTTGCAGGCTGATTGAAAGGAAGTCTACAGACCTAACACAAGCAGTCAGCCAAAGGTGACTGTGGGAGGTTGATTTCTTCCAGAAACTTCCAAGTTGTGGCTACAAATTTATTGCCAGATACTTTCCCATTGAGAATACTGAGGTTATTCACATAATCATTTCCTTAGCAAAGGAAGAAGCACTTTCAACTTGGGCTGCATTCCCTTTGTGAGGATCCACATTTAGGATCCCCTGCTACCATAAGGCCACTTTTGGGGTCCTTTGGGTGTGGCTGCATCTCACCATGGTGAGGATTGCCTTTTTTGTTTTTCAGCACAGAGTCTTGCTCTGTCTCCCAGGCTGGAGTGCAGTGGTGTGATCTTGGCTCGCTGCGACATCTGCCTTCCAGGTTCAAGCAATTTGCCTGCCTCAGTCTCCCGAGTAGCTGGAATTACAGGCGTGTGCCACCATGCCGGGCTAATTTTTGTATTTTTAGTAGAGACGGGGTTTCACCATGTTGACCAGGCTGGTCTCGAACTCCTGGACTCAAGTGACCTGCCCACGTCGGCCTCCCAAAGTGCTGGGATTACAGGCGTGAGCCATCGCGCCCAGCAAGGATTGCCATTTTAATTGTATCTTCGCTGCTTCTTTGGTCTTTGCTTAAACAAAACAATAAATCTTAATAGTTGGGGAGAATGCTGTTACCAGTGTCCTCTAGGAAGGCTGTTAGCATATGACTGTACTGAGCAGCAGTGCCATCTGGTGCCTGAGATCATGTGCTTCAGGCAGTTGTCACACTGCATCTACAGCCAAGCATCACAGAACACTTCACTCGTGGTCAGGGAAGGTGGGACTGATTCACATGTTAGAGACACATCAGATGGGAAAATTCAGGCCGAAATTGGTGTTGGGGAATAACCATTCTCTGGTCTTTCAAGTGTAATAACTTATGATTCCCAAGAAACCGATGAATTTTCTGAGTGCAGACAAAATTTCCCCAAGCCTGCTCTCTCTGTTGGATATATGTAATAAAGAAAGTCAAATCAGCCCTTTGGGGTTCGTGGTAAAAATTCACTCACCTTTTGAAGCCTGAGGTGGCTCTTTACCTTCCAGATCTCTCAGCAAATCCCATGGGCAGAAATGTCACCTGCTTGCCATGTCTTTGAGGGGTTCAGGTCAGCCTGGAGAACAGGCTCCTTAGGTCAAAAACCTTGTTTTAAGAGCCACTGCGGTTCAGTCAATGTAACCCATTTGTGCAGAAGCCATGCTTCCAAGGAAGTTCTCAGGTTGGCAACTAGACAGCAAATCTGAGAAGCCACCTGTGGAGTAATGTGTTTTTCTCTCTGTGGACAAGAGATATCAGAAAGGTGCTTGATCTTGAACAATTGATCCATGATGAACAAATGACCATTAGCTCTCCCCCAGAAGCTTCTGGGTTTGCTGAATGGAGCTGCGATTTTGATCCTTTATCAGACTCCAGAAAGATCCAGGAGTTCCAAGAACATGGCAAAGAGTCAAAATCTTAGGACAAGGAATGAAAATGCCAGAATGCAAATGTCCAACAGTCCTGGTAGTCATAGCTATCAACACCCTAGAATTCCACACTGTCTCACTGCAGTTGCTCAAGGATGGATATGTTTCTGTCTCTGAAATTCAGGAAAAAGCCTTAAGTGCCAGAGAAGGTGCTTCCAAGACTGTCTGCAGAATTCCTTTCCTAGGATCTGTCCCTGGTGCCCAAAAGGGCAGAGAAGGAACCCTAAGATTAGCATAGAGCCACTCATCTCTCCTCCCCTCCCCTTCCCTTCGTCCCATGCTTCCATTTCCCATGGCTATCTCCTCTGACTGTGGCACACACTTCCTCTCCAGCAGTGTCGAGAAAGGTCTGGACCTGTATTGAATCTAGCCATAAATGGCGGTCTTCAGAAAAATGGAGATTATGGCTGCCAGCACCCACAAGACAGCCCCTCATGCCATGCAGGCAGCAAGCCATCCTGAATAGCATTCCTCTCAGAGTCTGCTTCCTCACCTGCTGTTCACTGGTGAGAGGAAAAGGGACTTGTTCTCCCTTGACCAGTTTTCTAGTTTTCCTGTTCCCATCCTGGTCTTTGCCTGATGACAGAGAAACTTTCTAAGAAAAACAAAACAAAAAGCTATAAGAAATCTGCAAAACACCCCATCAGAAGTCAATGCTTTCCTTAAAAATACATCTACTTCCTTCTCGTCCTTCTCATCTTCTCCCTTGCCCCCAGACAGGTGTGCTTGCAGGCATCCAGCTGCCTGCATCAGAGCTCCCCTTGAAGGCAGGTGGTCAACTTGGCTCCATGTTGGAGGGCAACAGCAGAGCTGCCACTTGTAGCCAGTCTCTCAACCCTGCTGTCCTCCAGCACACCAACAATGGCTCAAAAGGCTGGTCTTCTCAGAAAGACTTGCTGCTAACCACTTATCACAATCACTTTCCAGTTATGTTAAGTGGTATCAAAGCATTGATTAGCACTTACAGTATGCAAGATATGGTAGGAGGAAAAGGGAATTATAGAAAGAAACCATGTGAAAGTATAAAAGTCACTGATAGACTGGATACACGAATGAGAAAGAAATCAAGCATTATCATCACAGAAAACCACCAAATGGCAAAAGACAAGAAAGGGACCAGACATGGTGGCTCATCCCTGTAATCCCAGCACTTTGGAAGGCTGAGGTGGGAGAATTGCCTAAGGTCAAGAGTTTGAGACCAGCCAAGGCAACACAGTGAGACTCTGTCTCTTACTAAAAAAAGGAAAGGAAAAAAATTTTTTCAAGAGGAAGAAAGGAACAAAGGACATACAAAACATCAGAAACCAATTACAAAATGAGAGGAATAAGTCCTCACTCATCAATAACAACCTTGAATGTAAAGAGTTCAAACTTCCCAATTAAAATATATAGCCTTGCTTAGCCGGGCCTGGTGGCATGTGCCTGTAAATCCCAGCTACTCAGGAGGCTGAGGCAGGAGAATCACTTGAACCCGGGAGGTGGAAGTTGCAGTGAGCCAAGATCATGCCACTGCATTCCAGCTTGCATGACAGAGCGAGACTGTCTCCAAAAAAATACAATTAAAAAAAAAATAGGCTGGGCGCGGTGGCTCACGACTGTAATCCCAGCACTTTGGGAGGCCGAGGCGGGCGGATCACGAGGTCAGAAGATCGAGACCATCCTGGCTAACACGGTGAAACCCCATCTCTACTAAAAATGCAAACAAAATTAGCCAGGCGTGGGGGCAGGCGCCTGTAGTCCCAGCTACTTGGGAGGCTGAGGCAGAAGAATGGCGTGAACCTGGGAGGCAGAGCTTGTAGTGAGCTGAGATCGCACCACTGCACTCCAGCCTGGGTGACTGAGCGAGACTCGGTCTCAAAAAAAAAAAAAAAAAAGAAAAAAAAATATATACACACATACACACACCCTTGCTGAGTGGGTTAGAAAAACAAGATCCAGGTAAGGCATGATGGCTCACAACTGTAATCCCCATGCTTTGGGAAGCTGAGGTAGGAGGATATCGCTTGAGTTCAATACCAGCCTGGGCAACATAGCAAGACCACTATCTCTTAAAAAAAAAAAAAAAAAAAAAAAAAAAAAAAAAAAACTGGGCCTGGTGGCATGTGCCTGTAGTCCCAGCTACTTGGGAGGCTGAGGCACGAGGGTAGTTTGAGTTCAGGAGTTGAAGGCTGCAGCTGAGTTATGATTGCCACTGCACTACAACCTGGGTGACAAAACAAGACCTTGTCTCTAAAATAAATGTAAAATAAATTTAACAAAAACAAGATCCAGCTATATGCAGCCTATAAGAAACACACTAAAGGGATGCATATAGACTAAGTGAAGGGATGAAAAAGATATTCCACTCAAATGTAAACTAAAAGCATGTAGGACTAGCTATCCTTATATCAGACAAAATAGACTTTAAGTCAAAAAACGAAAAGAGAAAAGGTCATTATATAATGATAAAGGCATCAATTCAGCAAGAGGATATAACAATTGTAAATATATGTGCACTCAACACTGGAGCACCCAGATCTATAGAGTAAATATTACTAGAGAAAAAGAGACCCCAGTACAATAAGTTGAGGACTTCAGCACCCACTTTCAGCATTGGACAGATTATGGTCTAGAAGATCAACACAGAGGCATCAGACTTAAAATACGCTATAGACCAAATGAACCTAAGAGACATTTACAGACTATTTCATTCAACAGCTGCAGAATACATATTCTCATCAGCACATGGAACATTCTCCAGTATAGCCCATATGTTAGGCCACAAAACAAATCTCAAATATTTAAAAATAAAAATCCTATTAAGTATCTTATTAGACCACAATGGAATAAAACTAGAAAGCAGTATGTTGCAGCCTCCAGAACTGTGAGAAACAAATTTCTGTTCTTTCTAAATTAAAAAAAAAAAACAAAAGCACTAGAAGTAGATAACACAAGGAACTCTGGAAACTGTACAAATCCGTGAAAATTAACACGCTCCCGAAAGATCACTGGGTCAGTGAAGAAATTAAGAAGAGGCTGAGCGAGGTAGCTCATGCCTGTAATCCCAGCACTTTGGGAGGCCAAGGCAGGCAGATGACTTGAAGACATGAGTTTCAGACCAGCCTGGCCAACATAACAATACCCCATCTCTACTAAAAATACAAAAATTAATGGGCTGGGCGTGGTGGATCACACCTGTAATCCCAGCACTTTGGGAGGCCAAGGTGGGCGGATCACCTGAGCTCAGGTGTTCGACACCAGCCTGGGCAACATGGTGAAACCCCATCTCTACTAAAAATACAAAATTAACTGGGTGTGGTGGCATGTGCCTATAGTCCCAGTTATTCAGGAGGCTGAGGCAGAAGAATCTCTTGAATCCAGGAGGCATAGGTTTCAGTGAGCCAAGATGGCACCACTACACTCCAGCCTGGACGACAGAGTGATACTCTGGCAAAAAAAAAAAAAACGAAAAATATACAAAAATTAGCTGGGTGTGGTGGTGTGCGCCTGTAATCCCAGCTACTCAGGAGGCTGAGGTAGGAGGATTGCTTGAACCTGGGGGGCGGAGGTTGCAGTGAGCCAAGATTGTGCCACTGCACTCCAGCCTGGGTGACAGAATGAGACTCTGTCTCCAAAAAAAAAAAAAAAAGAAAAAGAAAAAAAGAAATTAGTGCCGGGCACGGTGGCTAATACCTGTAATCCCAGCACTTTGGGAGGCCGAGCCTGGCAGATCACAAGTTCAGGAGTTCGAGACCAGCTGACCAACATGGAGAAACCCTGTCTCTACTAAAAATACAAAATTAGCCAGATGTGGTGGCGCATGCCTGTAATCTCAGCTACTCAGGAGGCTGAGGCAGGAGAATCGCTTGAACCCAGAAGGCGGAGGTTGCAGTGAGCCAAGATTGTGCCATACACTCCAGCCTGGGCAACCAGAGCAAAACTCCATCTCAAATAAACAAAAAACAAAAAAACACACAAACCTAAACTGCCTCTGTAACACTAATGAAAGGCCACCAGGTTAGAAGGATGAGAGGAGCCTGAATTTGTAGTTAAATGATTACTGCCATTATTCCAAAGGTCACAACATTTGCAACTTCCCCAATAACTCCTGTAAATAACATCACTATTGTGGAACCTAAGATTGGCCGTTTGAGATGTCTCTTCAGGTTTTTCCATCTCTGATAACTGGATGGCCCCAGTTAGACTCCTGTGGCTCCACCCAGAAGTAGACAGCACATGAAGACCATTTTCCACAGCCCTATGACTGCACCCCAAACCAATCAGCAGCACCCATTCCCTAGCCCCCTGCCTGCCAAACTATTCTTTAAAAATCTTAGCCTCCAAATTTTGGAGGAGGCTGATATAAGTAATAATAAAACTCCAGTCTCCCATTTCACTGGCTCTATGTGTATTATACTCATTCTCTGATCTTGATAGATCAGCTATATCTGAGCAACAGGAAAGAAGAACCCATTGGTTACAGGACAGCAAACAGGAAACTTATACAAGAAAAATGGGAGCGTGAGAAAGGTGAGGTGGTCTACATATGGCAGGCCACATCATCTCCTCTTTAAAACCCATCAGGGTTTCCATTACACGTAGAATAAAACCCTTGGCCTCTCCTTCTCCCTGTGTCCCATTTCTCAGACCAATTAGGACCAATTAGGCTGGCTCCTACCTCAGAACCCAGTCTCTCCTCCAGGGTTAGTTACCTCCTCTGAGGTTTTCCCTGGCCTATCAAGCTGAAACAGGTTTCTATACACTACAACAGGAAGCAGTATCATGCTCCCTCAAACTTCTCACCGTCAGAGACTCTTCCTCATAGTCTTCTCTACATGGAGCCTGGTCACCTCACTGAGCTGATCTAATTCTAGAACACAGAGACCTGCTTCTTTGGCCTGCACAACCTGGTTTCAGGTAAGGGTAGCTTCTCCTCAGGTAGACTAAAATTTGAAAAGTGCTCCCAGACCTCCTAGGGCTTCCGCCTGGGACTGGTGGCCAAGTGGGTGAAGGAACCTGACAACTGGAAGGTGATTAAATAGGAATATTTCCAGACAAAAAAGAGAAAAAAAAAGATACGTTCACCAAAGAGAAGGCGGTAGAAGTACCATAAGACCGATGGCCAAACTCCTCTAGAATATGGAGATTGGGGGCAGAGGGATGAGGGAGCAGAAAGTCACCTGAGGGTCTGGTCTGAAGGAAAAACAAGCAGAGATGTTACTGAAGTAAGAGGGGGGAAAGACTGAAAATTAGGAGACCTGGAGAGTGCCTATTGATGTAAATTCACTTTTTCTGACAATAGTGAAGTCGAAGTACAGAAGTAGGGAGACCTGCACTATGGAAAAGAGGAAAGATTGAAAAGAAGATCTAGGATGAATTCAAAGGAGGGGTGAAGGCTGCAGACTGGACTGCTGAGGAGAAGGGATATTTTGCCAGAGCTTGAGACTTCTCCAGGTCAGGATGAAGTAACTGTTTTCCTCTCAGAAATGTCAGAGCTTCTGCCTGTAAGACAAGTGCTGTGGTTCGAATGTATCCAACAAAGTTCATGTCTTAGAGGCCTGATCTCCAATGTGATGGCGTTGAGTGGTGGGAGGTGGGAGGTGCTTAGGCCCTCATGAATGGATTAATGCCATTATCTTGGAAGTGGGTTTGTTACCTGTGGAGGGTGTCCAGGTTCTTGGTGTCGTGAACAAAGAATTGGACAAAATGCACAAACAAAGCAAGGAAAGAATGAAGCAACAAAGGCAGAGATTTATTGAAAATGAAGGTACACTCCACAGGGTGGGAGTGGCTTGAGCAAGTGGCTCAAGAGCCTGGTTACAGAATTTTCTAGGGGTTAAATATCCTCTAGAGGTTTCCCATTGGTTACTTGGTGTTCATCCTACATAAATGAATTAGTGGCCTGCAATCAGTCTGATTGGTTGAGGGAGGGGACCTATCAGAAGCTTAAGCGAAGTTTCAAAGTTACACCCTATGCATACCTCTGATTGAAAGGGTGAAGTGAAGTTACAAAGTTATACTCCTATGCAAATGAAGACTTGGTCCATGAGCAGCCTGATTGGTTGTGGAAAGGGACCAATCAGAGGTATTTTCAATTTTTCATCTACCATGCAGAAAAAGGTGGGGGGCGGTTGCAAAGGGAGTAGCCTCTGGTCCTTTTGTTACTTGGTCATAAGTTGGGGTTTTCCTTTTGATTTGGTTCTAGGAGGTTAGTGTGAATTGGCGTTAGGTTCCTTGCTTCCAGCCCCTATTCTCCTGCCTCAGGTTCATTATAAAAGACTGAATTTGGGGCCGGGTGCAGTGTCTCACACCTGTAGTCCCAGCACTTTGGGAGGCCAAGGTAGGCAGATCACAAGGTCAAGAGATTGAGACTATCCTGGCCAACATGGTGAAACCCTGTCTCTATGAAAAATACAAAACTTAGCTGGGCATGGTGGCATGCGCCTGTAGTACCAGCTACTCGGGAGGCTGAGGCAGGAGAATTGCTTGGACTTGGGAAGCAGAGGTTGCAGTGAGCCGAGTTTGTGGTCACTGCACTCCAGCCTGGCTACAGAGTGAGACTCCATCTCAAAAAAAAAAAAAAAAAAACAGAATGAGTTCGACCACCTTTTGTCTGTCTCTCATCCTCTTTGCCCTTTCACCATGTTACGAGGCAGCAAGAAGCCCCTCACCAGATACTAGTACCATGACATTGGACTTCCCAGCCTCCAGAACTGTGAGAAAATAAATTTCTGTTGTAAATTACATAGTCTGTATGTAAATTACATAGTCTGTGGTACTTTGTTATAGCAGCACAAAACAAACAAGACCACAAGCAACAATGATGTGAACAGAAAGAAAAATGGACATAACAAATGAACTGTGTTTTTTTCTAAATTAGGTCCACAAGCCCTTATCTGCACCATCCAGACCCAAACACCTTAAGATTTTGGTAGTTCATTTGGTAGCAAAAACTGACCTTAATGGCCATGAGGATATTTAGAGTCTTCTTATATTCCACTTAGCTGATTATTCACACACATCACAGCAAAAGTATGAACATGTCTGATTACCAGTTCCTCTCCAGATCCTGTGATAAGGGCTTACAGAGTACATAGGACATATATGGTATAACTTTTCTGAAATCTTAGATTGAATTCCAAAGCACATCTGGACTTAAGGGACTGTAGATTTATATATATATAATACATATATATTTTATACATATACATATATATATATAATTTTCCTTTTTTTGAGATGGAGTCTTTCTCTGTCGCCCAGGCTAGAGTGCAGTGGCGCTATCTGGGTTCATTGCAAGTTCCGCCTCCCGGGTTCACGCCATTATCAGCCTCCCGAGTAGCTGGGACTACAGGCGCACGCCGTCACATCCGGCTAATTTTTTGTATTTTTAGTAGAGACGGGGTTTCACTGTGTTAGCCAGGATGGTCTCGATCTCCTGACCTCGCGATCCGCCCACCTCGGCCTCCCAAAGTGCTGGGATTACAGGCGTGAGCCACCGCGCCCAGCCGGATTTATATATATATATATATATATATATATATATATATATATATATATATTTTTTTTTTTTTTTTTTTTTTTTTTTTTTTTGAGGCGGAGTCTCGCTCTGTCGCCCAGGCTGGGGTGCAGTGGCCAGATCTTGGCTCACTGCAAGCTCCGCCTCCCGGGTTCCCGCCATTCTCCTGCCTCAGCCTCCCGAGTAGCTGGGACTACAGGCGCCCGCCACCTCGCCCGGCTAGTTTTTTGTATTTTTTAGTAGAGATGGGGTTTCACCGTGTTAGCCAGGATGGTCTCGATCTCCTGACCTCATGATCCGCCCATCTCGGCCTCCCAAAGGATTTATATTTTAAGGAGGAAGGGGAGTTATTCTCCATGGGAGGGAAAGAAGCTGTGAGCTGCCTTGGGCTTTGGCATGTTTCCCTATCATGCAGATAAGAAGCTAGTTCAGTCAGTGTAGGCAGATTTGTGGATGGAAAAACTGTTGCTCACTGGAGGCGGGGAGCAGATTGAGGAATTACTGACACCTTCTAGGGGCGACCATCCAGAGATGTGCAGGTGAAGCACAAGGCAGGTTCTCTTCACGCCTCCACTATCCTGGCCTCCACCAAACTGCAGAGTGAAAAACTCAGGTGAGAGTGAGAAAGCACAAAGGCACTTTCAGTTAGGTTTGTAGCGGTGTGATCGTCACTTAGCATTCATTTATCCGGGTATTCGTACATTTATGCATGTTTCATTCATAGATCAAACTGTTGAGGGTCCACAAACAGGCTGAAGACCTCGTCTGGAGGGAGACTGCAGTGAACCCAAGATCTCTCAAATAAGCGCATCGACATAACAAGATTTAGAAAAGAATGAGCACGGTGCTGTGAGAGCAGCTAGCGGAGGCTGGACTGGGTCCCCTAGGCCAGGCTTCCAAGTCAAGCTGCCGTTTGCGTGGGACCAGAAAACAGGCTAGTCCGCGCCCCAGGATCCCTCCCTGAGGACAAACAGAAAGCCGAGTCCTCGCTTCTCCCTCTTGTCTTTCGGCGTTCGCGGGACCCGGATGCTACACTAGGGGGCCTGACGACTCGCTAGGACCCGCGGGTGCAGCTGGCCCCTGCCATTTCCGCTTCCTGCCGTGGGGCGGGGTTTCCGGTTGTCTGAGGCTAGGCTTGTCGGCTGTCAAAGGGGCGGTCCGGCCCGGAAGCGGCAGCAGCGGCGCGGAGACTGCGGGGCGGGCCATGGCGGCGAACCTGAGCCGGAACGGGCCAGCGCTGCAGGAGGCCTACGTGCGGGTGGTCACCGAGAAGTCCCCGACCGACTGGTGGGCGGCGAGACGGGCCAGGGTCGGGCCAGGGGCTGCCTCAGGGGTGGGTCTGTCTGGGGCGAGCCGGGGACTCGGGAGGAGCGGGAGCGCGAGCAGGGAGCGGCACCCTAGCAGGTGGCCCGGGGCTTACCTGTCTGCCCCCTCCACACCGCAGCAGGAGTGCTGTCTCCCCCCGTGACCCCTTGCCCCGCCGATTGTGGACAAGTTAAACCCGGCTTCCAGGGACCCAGTGAGTCCCCGCCCCTCCCCCTGCCGCTCGCCACCCACTGTGGGCTCCGCGGGCTTCCATGTTGGATCCTCGGCCTGGTCGTGCTTGCTAGCTTCGCCAGGTTCTTCTTTCCAGCCCTGGGACTTCCCTGGAGAAGGGGGCCCTGCGTAGCCCTCTCTGAGAAGGCGGAAGCCACGCCTTTTTTTTTTTTTGCAAACGCTGTGTTCAGAGATGGACATTTGAGAGCGGCCTGGCAGCCGGGCTGTGAATGTGAGCCCTGCCCTGGGGGCTTCAGACGAGGAGCTCGGGAATCTGGGTTCTTGGCTTTCTGTGAACATGGACTTCAGAACATTTGTTTCTCCAAAAAGTGTACTCTTTCCTGTGCCTGAGACATGGGAAGATGTACGAAAGTAGGATGCTCGCTATCTATTTGGGAAAAGGTCCCATTTTCCCTCAACCACCCCAGATATCCTCACTTTCCCATTTGCTTAAATTGTTTTCACTGACCGGTTTTGAGAAATTCCAATTCTGAGAAATATGCTGAGTATCGTGGGCTAAGGTGACCAACTCTGGGGAATAGAAACTGGGCCTTGGAGGCTGAGTCGTGGTGGGGCCACCCTGTGGTCAGCACTGAGGCCCTCCCGACTGTCTTCCCCTTGTATGGGGGCCATCTCCACTTGTACAAGTGCTTTCTCATCTCCTCCGCACTTCCTAGTGCCCAGCACAGAGCGGCTTTTATGCAGTGTACTGTTGTGACCCTGAGGATGTTATGGCTTTGCCTTTTTCTCCGCCCTGGGCCATTAGGGGAAGAGCTTTAGAATAGCAGTTGCTTAGGTCTGTGGGGTGTCTGTAGACTCTCCTGTCAGGTCTGGGTGCCCTGGATGGCACTTATGCCAAACAGCACATCTTCTGTTTGGGAGGCATCTAAAGAAGGATGTCTCGTCACTTCCTTGGTAGGGTTTTCTGCCTGCTTTATAATCCCTCAGATTTATCCACATGTCAGTCAGTGTTATTTTTCTCAGGAGAGTTTCTAGATGTCAGCCCCCTGTTTTGCCTCTCTCCTATTCCTGTTCATGTTTCTCTTAGACCTCTCCTGTTACTTCAAACCCAGTCAGAAGCATCTTTGCAATGAGTGCACCATTTTCATGTCCTCATGATACCACTTGGCTTTAGAACCCAGAAGAGTCTTTGCCCGTCTCCAACCCTGCCCAGTTAAAGATTTTGCTTCTTAATATGCTCTTGATCACTTTGTTTACCCTGGCAGACTTACCTAGGAGCTTCCTGGCACTCCTGATCTATCTCTCTTCCAGGTCTCTCTTCATCATCAGTCTTCTGAGGAACCATCACTGGTTTGGGATGATGCCTCCTAGCCCACCTGGCAGTTTGGGCTTCCCTCTTCAGACCTCCTATGTTCCTAGCCTTTCCTTGGGCTTCTTACCAGAGCTGTCTTCTACCACTCCTGGCCTGGTGCTTACCCACCCCATCTACTCTCTGTCCCTCATGAGGGTTGTGAAACCTCCTCTTTCCCCTCATGAAGTCAGAACCCACCTATCTCACTGGACTCATCTGCCCAGACAGCCATGCCATGCTCCCTCCCTACCTCCAGGCTCTTATAGCACTACAGGTTGTGTTACTCAGCAGCATGACCCACTGGCCTCCACCCTCATAGTCACAACCATTAAGGTTACAGCAGATACTGCGTGGTAGATTCCTGCACACTGCAGAAACATATCTGGACCATGTCACTTCCGTGTCTATAACTCTACAGTGGCTTCCTGTTGCATGTTGAATAAAGCCTAGACTCCTTGCTCTGCTGATGTCCTGTGTGACCCAGAACCTACCACCCCTTTCACTTACCACACTGTGGCCACACCTGTTTGTCACCACTCTGGCCGTCTTTCTCTTCCTCAAACTTACAAGTTGGTTCCTCTTCAGAGTCCTTGCTCTGCTGCTTCCTCTGCGTGGAGCACACTTCTTCCACGTTGTCCCCAGCCTTCACTTCTTTGCCCCAAGGTTGCCTTCTCAGAGAGGCCTTCCTTGATTCCTAGCTCCCTGTCTGTAGGCACTTTTTCCCATCTTTCTGTTTGACTTCCTTCAGATACATGCCAGACACAACATGTGCTGAAAATCCTTATGGGTTTTCTTGTCACCTTTATCTCTTACTGGAAGGGGTGGGGTCTCTCTGTCCTTGGTGCCTGAGGCACAGTTGTTATGTGTAGCAGATGCTTGGATGAAGGATGGACCGAGATTCATACAGAAAAAGTGGTAGAGATATCAGAGGAAGAAGAGGTGGTCTCTAGTTTGGTGGGTCATAAGAGGTTTCACACACACAGTGCTGGCATTGGGGAAGGCAGGCAGAGTGGGGAGCAGCCATGACATCAGCTCTCTGTCTTGCATCTGTCTCCTGCCCCTGCTTACTCCATATCTTGGCATTGATCTTACCTGGTTCATGTGTCACCTCTAGCACCTGCTTCACTCGCTAATAGTACATTAGTGTTAGGTGTGTATTTTTTCTCCCATTAGAAAGTAAGTTCCGTGGGTAGGACCTTTTAGGGATTGTTCATAGCTGCATTCCTGTAACTAGTAAGCAGTAGGCTCTCAGTACTAACTTTCAAAGGCATGATTGAATTATAAGATGCTTGACACTCCATATTCCTTGCTGTTCAGAGGCCAGTGCACCATGTTTTTTCATGTTGATTTGAAACTTCCTTCGCCCTTCTTTCAAAGGGCCTCTAAACTGGGAATGTGCCTCTGCACTGGGAACATTCTTAAAGGTGGCCTGGGGTAGAGGGGGATCAAGTCAGAGAGATAGGTGGCAGGCATTGAGCTTGGCTCTTATTATATTAGCTGCTGAGTCCCCTTTTTTTTTTTTTTTTTTGAGACAGAGTCTTGCTTTGTCACCCAGGCTGGAGTGAAGTGGCATGGAACCTCTGCCTCCTGGGTTCAAGTGATTTTCCTGCCTCAGAGTCCCAAGTAGCTGGGATTACAGGCATCCACCACCACACCTGGCTAATTTTGTATTTTTAGTAGAGGCAAGGTTTCCCATGTTGGCAAGGCTGGTCTCAAACTCCTGACCTCAGGTGATCTGCCTGCCTTGGCCTCCCAAAGTGCTGAGATTATAGGCGTGAGCCATCGTAGCTGGCTGAGTCCCTTCCTGCAAGAGCTGGGTTAAGCTGCCATCTTCCGTTCCCTGCTGCTTGTGCCAGCTTGCTATCTTCTGGCAGCCAGGGCTTTGTGGTCATGAAGAGGAATGGGCTTCTTTCCCCCAGGGCGCTCCCCCAGCTCACGCTGACAGTGTGCCACCTCCCAAATCTTTCTCTTGTTTCTCTGTGGTCTCTTCTCTAGTTCCTTTTCTCTGAGTGTTTCTCATTCAGTGTTTCTCTCCTTCTGTATTCTGTCTCTTCTCCTGGTAAGCAGTGCCTTTTCCTGGAGGCCTGTCTCCTCCCTACCAACCAGATCCCACTGGGCCTGGGTCTAATTTCTCCATCTTTCTCAGGCATAAGCATCTCTGCCCAGTGGCATTGGCAAAGCCCTGGGGAAGCCAAGTTGAAGCTGATTTGGTTCTTGTCCACCTGTTTATCCCTGGAGCTTCCGTCTGGCCGAGACTGGGGAGATGACACACACAGGACTGGGTTTTGCCTTTGACTTACAGTCCAATGGGTCAGTGCCCGCAACCCATGTCCAGCAGTCCCGCCGGGGGTATTGAGTTGCTGCAAGGTTCATGCTAATAGCAAGTCAGAATGAATCTTTACCAGAGTTTTTTGTTGTTGTTGTTTGTTTGTTTGTTTGTTTTAAGAGTTAGGGTTTCACTGTGTTGCCTGGGCTAGAGTACAATGGCATCATCATGGCTCACTGTAGCCTCGAGCTCTCGGGCTTAAGCAATCCTCCCACCTCAGCCTCCCGAGTAGTTGGGACTACAGGCATGTGCCACCACTCCTGGCTGATTTTTGTATTTTTGGTAGAGATAGGGTCCCACCATGTTTCCCAGGCTCGTCTCAAACTCCTGGACTCAAGCGACCCTCCTGCCTCAGCCTCCCAATGTACTGGGATTATAGGCATGAACCACCATGCCTGGCCCAGAGTTCTTTTTTTTTTTGAGATGGAATCTCGCTGTGTTGCTCAGGCTGAAGTGCAGTGGCATGATCTTGGCTCACTGCAAGCCCCACCTCCTGTTCATGCCATTCTCCTGCCTCAGCCTCCTGAATAGCTGGGACTACAGGTGCCTGCCACCACATCCAGCTAATTTTTTGTATTTTTAGTAGAGATTGGATTTTTCCATGTTAGCCAGAATAGTCTCAATCTCATGACCTCGTGATCCCCATCCGCCCGACTTGGCCTCCCAGAGTGCTGGGATTACAGGCATGAGCCAGCGCGCCTGGCCCAGAGTTCTTATGAATAATTAATCTTACAGGAAAAGACAGCCATGGCCCCATGTCACCCATGGAGAGATAGGCTCTGCTAGATAGGAAACTTGCTCATGGGTACCTGTCCGTGAGGGGCTTGGCAGGTTCATGGTTTTAACTGTGTGATTTCATGTCGTGTCATTCCCTTGTGGTTTCTAATAAACACAACCTGTAGTAGTCTGTGTTTACCAAAGAGTCTCAAGCCTAGAAGGACCTGCTGCCCTACCTGCCAGGCTTCACTGGAGCCAGGGCAGACCTTCACAGGAGTGGTGGGCAGCCTTCCAAGGGGCCCAGCGCGTGTATTTCTCTGACTTGCTTCTCCTTTGAGTGCTCTGGGTTCAGGAATATGTAGATATGTTTTGTCTCTGGTAAGAGACAAAAATGTTTTACCAGGTAAATCCATATACCTGGTGTGGCCAGGTGAGTATTTGACACACGAATGTATAGCAGTCGTTGGAAACTCCACAGCTCATGTTTTCCTCATAGTAGATGTGTGCTCCCATCTCCGTGGCTTTGTCCCTCACAACCCCCACCCCATGGTAAGTCAGGGCAGTGTCCTCCCAGCTGCAGAGCTGAGAAGGCTGCACAGTTGCCTACTGAGAACCTGGTTAGCAGGCTAGAGCAAAGTGAGAAGGGGCCCATGTCCACTCACAGTGTTACCGTCGGCCCAAGTTCTTTGGGGTGCAGCGGAAAGTCATGGTAGGTGCGGTGAGGAGAGATGGAACCCAAGGTACTGGCTACAGAGCTCACTTGTGTTTCGTTTCAGGGCTCTCTTTACCTATGAAGGCAACAGCAACGACATCCGTGTGGCTGGCACAGGGGGTAAGTATGACTCCAAATGGACTCGGGGACACCAGGAGGTAGGAGGGTGACGTGTGCAAAGGAGAGAGGATTGTGACCATTAGCAGTCCATCTCAGCTGGCATTTCAGCTATTGCACAGGAAGAAGGGGACTCTATCACACAGGTGGCCTCTGCCAGTGGCTCAACACCTTCCTCCACTGAGGGTGGGAAGTGGACTGGAGCCTGCCTTCTGCAGACCCACCTCACATTAACTCCATTGGGGGTTCCCTGGCCCCTTGATCATTACATGAGCCAACAACAGGCAGGACTAGAGGTCAGCGCACTCAGCCGTCTTGGTCCACTGAGCCACATGGGGCTTCCAGTGCTCACTGGCCACTTCTGGCAGGCCTTTGGTTTCAGATATGTGTAAGTGAAAACATTCCTTCTTGGCTCTCCTCCCCTCTGGGTGCAGGGGAGTGCTTTCTCTGTGTCTACTTGGGGAGAGTTGAGAGGGAAACAGGCCTCTCCAGCTTGTGGGCAGCCTGCATCCAGGGAGCTGTGGTGGGAAGCTCACCAGTCCCAGAACTGGTGCTGGTGGAGAGAAGGTCCACAGACATGGCATAGTCTCCCTTTGTTCTGCCCTGGTCTTGTGCCGAGTGCTTGCAGGGGCCCCATCCTCACTGGGAGAGGCAGTATCACTGCAGATAGTCACGGGGGAGGCTCTGGGGGTCTCTGCAGGAAGGACAGGCTCTTGGCCAGCACAGAGCAGAGATTTTCAGGGTAGGCTGGGTCAGAGTGTGACCTGTGGGCCCCCCAGCTGACACCCTTGACTCCTCCTCCTTCAGAACTTCCCTGACCCCTCCCTCTGTCCTGAGCCGGACATGGCTTCATTGTTCAGTGAGCGCTCGGAGTGTGTTCTCCACGGTTTGGTGGCTGTTGTTGGTAGAAAGCCCCTTCCTTTCACAACCTTTTTGGGAGGTGTCCCCGTTCTAGAAGGATCACCATTGAACAGTAGACATGTGGTGGGGCAGGTGACTGGGAGTTGCAGGGATTAACAACTTGAGTTTCCTGTCATCATCCCCAGTGGCACAGGACGGGCTCTGCCGCAAACGCAACAAGTTGCTGTCCCCAGAGTGGGGACTCATGACTGCCTCCACTTATATGGAGCCCTGTAGCTGAAATACCTGATCAGCTCTTCCTCCTTATAAGCTGGGAAAGCTTGTGGGGGCTAAGCCTCCGTGTCAGGGGGGAATCGTTCAGAGCTGCCCACTCCTGTGCTCCCCCTGCCCCCATCACCCTCTCTTCTGGAGTCTGTGAGGGCTGAGCCAGTTATGCTGCTGCAGGACGTTCAATCTGGTCTGGCCCCCTGGGCGACCCTGGAGCTTGAGCAGACACAGGTGCAGGCAGTGGTGACTCTACAGGCCCTCCTATTCCGGGCCCCTTTGCAAGGTTGAGGCAACAATAAAATTTTGTTGTAGACATCCTCCATTTGGAAGTCTGGTGGCTGGTTTGCCATGGAAGTGACCCTGTTTTTATTTCCAGAATTACCTCTGGGTTTAGAGAAGTGGTTTTTAAACAAGTGTGGGTAAAAGAAATTACCTGAGGTACTTGTCAGAATCACAGACTCCTAGGTCCCACCCAGCTCTCATCAGTCAGTTTAGTGGGGCTGGTGCCCAGGACTCTGATTATAAACATGCCCCTAGAAAGATTCTGATACAGGTAGATGTGAGAAGCCCTGGTTTAGAGGCAGCTTGGCTTCCCTTCCTGGTGGGACGAGGGCCAGCAGGGAATGTCAGGGCCACCCCTGACCTTCCTTGTGACTCTGCTGCAGAGGGTGGCCTGGAGGAGATGGTGGAGGAGCTCAACAGCGGGAAGGTGATGTATGCCTTCTGCAGAGTGAAGGACCCCAACTCCGGACTGCCCAAATTTGTCCTCATCAACTGGGTATGTGGAGCCCGTTTCATCTAGGTGTGACCCAGGAAACCCCATTGTCTTCTTTCCTGTTTTGACTTGACTTCAGGAACAGAGTGTTTTACGGGCATGACTTAGTGGATCAATAGAACAGCTCTGAGCTGGTGAATGAGCAGACTAGTTGACAGATTCATTGTGTCCCAAAGAATAACTGTGACTTTGCTATGCAGAATTCACCCTCCAGGCCTAGAGTTCTTCCTGCAAAATGGAGTAAAAGCAATCGCAGGGAGTCCTTGCTCCGTGCTCTTGAGGGTGGTTGTTCTGATGGAGAGCCTGAGGGAGTGTTTAGGAGCCTGGCAGTGCAGGGACAGGGCCTCCTTGATCCCTTGGTAGGGATCAAGAAAACTCTTGAAGGCCGGGTGCGGTGGCTCACGCCTGTCATCCTAGAACTTTGGGAGGCCGAGGTGGTTGGATTGCCTGAGCTCAGGAGTTTGAGACCAGCCTGGGCAACACGGTGAAACCCCGTCTCTACTAAAATACAAAAATTAGCTGGGCGTGGCACCATGCATATGTAGTCCCAGCTACTCGGAAGGCTGAGGCAGGAGAATTGCTTGATCCTGGGAGGCAGAGGTTGCAGTGAGCTGAGATTGTGCCACTGTACTCCAGCCTGGGCGACTGAGCAAGACTCCATCTCCAAAAAAAAAAAAAAAAAGGAAAGAAAGAAAACTCATGAAATGCCCCCACAGGGAAAGCTGGTAACCATCCTGCCAAAGGAGCGTCCATGAGCCCCTTGGAGGCATGGAAACTTACCTCACCAGTGTGATGCAGTCAGAAGAATTGGTTCTGCTTTGGGGGTTGCAGTTTTCTCTTTTCTGGGAGACAGGGTAGATGTTGGGTCCCCAGGGGAGGGAAGTGGCTTTGGGGGAGGCCTGGGTCATTCTGGGCATACTTGTGTTACAGACAGGCGAGGGTGTGAACGATGTGCGGAAGGGAGCCTGCGCCAGCCACGTCAGCACCATGGCCAACTTCCTGAAGGTGAGGCCTGGCGAGGCCTGCTCCACTGGGAACAGGCCTCACAGGCTTGAGGTGTCCCAGGTTCCTGGGTGCAAGCAAGTGGGAAGCAGAACTGGATTCGGGAGTGTGCTCTTGGCTAATGCTCTCTGCCTGCCCTTCAGGGCATGACCAGAGGCTGCTTCACTGTCCATCAGCGAATGCATGGGAGGTCAGGATGTTGCCAGGGCCACCTACAGGCCGGCCTCAGTGGGGCAGAATAAAGGACCATGCTGGAACTGGTGCTGTGAGAAGGCTGGGCCCTGGTTCTGTTTTGTTTTATGATGCGTCTAAACAGCTTAGTAATACCATCAGGATTTGGAGGAAGGGGAGAGTGCTCACCATCTTAGCACGCACATGCCCTTTTGATGCATTCCTTTCCAGCCCCCATTTCTACATGGATTTATGTCAGTCTTATAATAGAACCTTTTTAAATTTTAAAAACTATTTGTAACAAAAGCATTTGTTGGTCACTTGTCAGGTAACTTTTTGCATTTCGCTGGTTGCATTTCTCTGGCAAAGGAGACTCAGAATTTTGATTTCTGGTTCTGCCAACATTTCTTCAGCTATACCTCAGTTTCCATCTAGGAGCCGATAAGAGAATTCCCAGCTTATCAGGTATACAGGTTTGAGTATCCTTTATCTGAGATGCTTAGGACCAGAAATGTTTTGGATTTTTTCGGATTTGAGAATATTTGCATTAAATACTTACCAGTTCAGCGTCCAAAATCCAAAATTCTCCAGAATCTGAATTTTTTTTTTTTTTTTTTTTTTTTGAGAGAATCTCACTCTGTCACCCAGGCTGGAGTGCAGTGGCACGATCTCACCTCACTGCAAGCCCCGCCTCCCGGGTTCACACCATCCTCCTGCCTCAGCCTCCCATTAGCTGGGGCTACAGGCACCTGCCACCACGCCCAGCTAATTTTTTGTATTTTTTTAGTAGAGACGGGGTTTCACCGTGTTAGTCAGGATGGTGTCAATCTCATGACCTCGTGATCTGCCCGCCTCGGCTTCCCAAAGTGCTGGGATAACAGGTGTGAGCCACTGCGCCCAACCTAGAATCTGAAATTTTTTGAGTGCTGACATAATTCTTAAAGGAAATGTTGATTGGAGTAGTTCGGATTTCGGACTTTTAGGTTAGGGATGCTCAACCTGGATAGTAACAGTGAATGAGGTCATGGGTCTGGCTTCTCATGAAGATGTCAGTAGCTTACTTTTTGTAGAAAACGTGTATGGCATTCTTTTATCAGAGTTGTTTGTTTGTTTGTTTTGAGACGAGACTCATTCTGTCACCCAGACTGGAATGCAGTGGCATGATCTCGGCTCACTGCAGCCTCTACCTCCCAGGTTCAAGTGATTTTCCTTTCTCAGCCTCCTGAGTAGTTGATATTACAGGTGCCTGCCACCATGCCCAGCTAAGTTTTGGATTTTTAGTAGAGATGAGGTTTCCCCATGTTGGCCAGGCTGGTCTGGAATCCCTGACCTCAAGTGATCTGCCCTCCTCAGCTTCCCAAAGTGCTGGGATTATAGGCGAGAGCCACCGCACCCGGCCCAGGGTTTTTATAAATTTATATGTAATAGTTGCACATATTTTTTTGCATACATGTCATATTTTGATACCTGTACACAGTGTATACAATGAATCAGTGTAATTAGCATGTCCATCACCTCAAACATTTATCTTTTCTTTGTTTTGGGAACATTGTACTTTTTCTCTTCTAGGTAATTTGAAATATACAAAATTATTGTTAACTACAATTTCCCTTCTGTACTATTGAATATTAGAATTTATTCCTTCTATTTAACTGTATTTTTGTACCTGTTAAGCAACGTCTCTTCATTTTCTCTCCCCCATGCCCTTCCCAGCCCCTGGTAACCACCATTCTACTTTCTCCTTCCATGATACCCACTTTTTTAGCTCCCACATATGAGTGAGAACATGCAATACTTGTCTTCTGTGCCTGGCTTATTTCCCTTGACATTATGACCTCCAGTTCCATCCATGTTGCTGCAAATGACAGGATGTTATTCTGTTTTATGGCTGAATAATATTCCCTCGTGTTTATATACTACATTTTCTTTACCCTTTCATCCATTGATGGATGTCTTGGTTGATTCCATGTCTTGGCTGTTGTTAATAGTGCTGAACATCAGAGTTGGATATATCCCCAGCAGTGGGATTGCTAGATCATAAGGTAGTTCTGTTTTTAGTAGGACTAAAATAGCCAGGTGTGGTGGTGGGCACCTGTAATCCCAGCTACTCAGGAGGCTGAGGCAGGAGAATCTCTTGAACCCGGGAGGTAGAGGTTGCAGTGAGCCGAGATTGTGCCGCTTCTCTCCAGCCTGGGCGACAGAATAAGACTGTCTCAAAAAAGAAAACCAAAAAACCATACTATTTTTATAATGGCTGTACTACTTTACATTCCTACCAACAGTGTGTAAGAGTTTCCCTTTCTCCACATCCTTGCTAGCATTTATTTTTTGAGTTTTTTATAATAGCCATTCTAACTGTGGTGAGATGATAGCTCATTATGGTTTTGGTTTGCATTTCCCTGATGATGGTTAGTGATGTTGAGCGTTTTTTCATATGTAGTTAACCATGTGTATATCATCTTTCGAGAAATACCTGTTAAGGTCTTTTGCCCATTTTAAAATCAGATTATTATTTTTTTGCTACTGAGTTGTTTGAGTTCCTTTTATATTCTGGTTGCTAATTCCTTGTCAGATGGATAGTTTGAAGATATTTTCTCCCATTCTGTAGGTTGTCTGTTTACTTTGTTGATTGTTTCATATCCTGTGCAGAAGCCTTTTAGCTTGATGTAGTCGATTACTTTTGCTTTTGTTGCCTGGGCTTTTGAGGTCTTAACCCAAAAAAATCTTTGCCCAGACCAATGTCCAGGGGTGTCTTTCTAATGTTTTCTTTGAGTAGTTTCATAGTTTCAGGTCTTACATTTAAGTCTTTTTAATCCGTTTTGAGTTTATTTTTTTATATGGTGAAAGATGAAGATTTGATTTCATTCTTCTGCATATAAATATCCAATTTTCCTTGCCCTGTTTATTAAATAGACCGCCCTTTCCACAGTGTGTGTTCCTATCACCTTTGTTAAAAATGAGTTGGCTGTAAGTGTGTGGGGTGCTCTGTTAGTTTCCATTGTTCTGTATGTCTGTGTTTATGCCAGTACCATGCTGTTTTGATTACTATAGCTTTGTAGTTTAATTTGAAATCAGGTAGCATGAAGCCTCCAGCTTTGCTCTTTTTGCTTCGGATTGCTTTAGCTATTCACGGTCTTTTGTGGTTTCCAGATGGCATTTAAAATTAATTTTCATTGATTGGAGGGAAGGCCTTTGATGCAAATCATGCCTGGGCTGTCTACTGATATGCAGCAGGGAACATCTACAGAAGGAACTACTGGATAACACAGTGGAGGGCAAGGGTTTCACATGAACTGGGACAAGTATGAGGGGTTTGCTCCAAGTTGGTTTGTTTGAGCCCTTGAGGGGAACTCATGCCTCAGTTTTCAGCAGCGAGACAGGTGCCTTCTGGTTTCCTGATTCCAGTCTTGTGTGGTGTAGTAGTGGCCTGTGCTGTGTGGACTGACAGGAGTTTGGCCCATAACCTGGGCTTGCAAAGCCTTTCTTTCAAGTGCTACTCCTGCTGCAGGGGGCCCACGTGACCATCAACGCACGGGCCGAGGAGGATGTGGAGCCTGAGTGCATCATGGAGAAGGTGGCCAAGGCTTCAGGTGCCAACTACAGCTTTCACAAGGAGAGTGGCCGCTTCCAGGATGCGGGGCCCCAGGCCCCAGTGGTGAGTGCTGCCTGCCCATCGCCAGTCCTTTTGTTGCTCAGGGCCTGAGGGTGGGGGGCCAGGAATGTGCACTTCCCAGCACCCAGGCTGGCTGGGCCCATGCCTGCCTAATTTCTGCAGGTGGTAACCCCTGAGCTGTGGGGAGTGCCCACTGACCAGATGAGCAGGAGTAGCCCTCTGACTTTGCCTAGGGCTTGGACTAGCTGTTCTTTAGTGTTCATCTGGAGCCCAGCCTGTGTGATCAGAGTGGAGGCTCTGCAGGATGCATGGCTATGATAGTCTGGCTGCCCTCGAGGTCATGGCACTGGCACATCCTGGGCTGCCCCTGGAGGTAGCTGCTGTGGAGGAACTAAAGGGGACATCAAGGCAGAGCCTGAAACCAGAGCAGGCCCCTTGGAGTCACGGGAGATACCTGTGGGCCTGCGGCCCCAGTGCTGTGTGGAGCTGATGGCTGGGAGCTGCGTCCACAGATGTGCGGTTGGGCTCAGTGGTGGTTCCTTGGACGCTCTTGTGCTAGTCAGCTGTCTGAGTGCCCCTGGCCAGAGGCCTGCTTCAGAACTGCCCAATGTCTAGGAGTTTGCAGGTGGAGTATGGGGGGCTTTCTTGCCCTGGCCCCCATCTATGAGGGCCAAAGACCACCAGAGACCCCTCTAGTGTTGTCTGGGATTGAGCATCCCCCTTGGGGCAGTGTCCTGGGCTGCATTCAGGTCATCTTGATATGTGTCTCCTTGAGGGTCACTGGGCAGTGCTCTGCCGCCTCTGCTGGCTCCAGTCCTAGCAGCACTCACCTGTGCTGTCACAAGTTTAGTGTATTCTCTCCTCTGGTGCCTGTGGGACTGGCCTTCCACCTGGGTCCAGGTCTCTAATGAGTGCTGTCCCCTACAGGGCTCTGTGTACCAGAAGACCAATGCTGTGTCTGAGATTAAAAGGGTTGGTAAAGACAGCTTCTGGGCCAAAGCAGAGGTAAGTGCTGCCCCGGGGCGTGCTGGGCACATGGGACTGTTCTGCTTGCTATGGCTCAGCTTTCTTCGCAGCGAGCTCGTGCAGCATCCGCTCTCCTTGGTGCCCATTACAGATGGTCACACTGAGGCTCGGGTAGGTTAAGCCACAAGGCTAATGAGCGACTGGCTCTGGTGCCCGTCTTTGGCCATATGCCTAAAACCCAGTCCTGGGCAGGGGATTAGGCTGAAGTGTCAGCACAGGGCTGAGTGGGCAGCGGCTCTCCCTGCAGAAGGAGGAGGAGAACCGTCGGCTGGAGGAAAAGCGGCGGGCTGAGGAGGCGCAGCGGCAGCTGGAGCAGGAGCGCCGGGAGCGTGAGCTGCGTGAGGCTGCGCGGCGGGAGCAGCGCTATCAGGAGCAGCGTTATCAGGAGCAGCGTGGCGAGGCCAGCCCCCAGAGGTGAGCCAGAGGTGGAGGCTGGCCTGGGGGACCCACCCTGGGGCATTGCTGGGCACCCGCTCCATCCCACGGAGGCAAGGAGGACTGAGGGGTGCAGCGTGAGAAGCTGTGGCTGTGCCTCAGCTGTACCCCACCCGGCCCTTCCCAGCAGGACGTGGGAGGAGCAGCAGCAAGAAGTGGTTTCAAGGAACCGAGATGAGCAGGTAAGATGAGGGTGCTCTCCTTGTTTGGACCTGTACTGGCCACACACAGAAGTCCCTGATCATGGATTGAGGGCCCAGCCCAGACCTGGGCAGAAGCTGCCCTGCAGTCAGCTGGGGCAGGTTGGAACCTGGACACCTCAAGAGCTGACAGTAGAGAGGAAAGTCAAAGGCCGAAGCTTTGGGCTTGGACCACACCTGGTCCTGGGGGAGGCCCTGTGAGCCCCTTGGCTTCTGTTTTACTTCCCTTTTTAAAGGGACTTTTTATTTTTAAATGACTTCTCACCTGAGAACATGTTTTGCCTCCTGGTCCCATACTCACCTTTGAGGGGCTACCGGACTGACAGCTGGAGGGGCTGTGATCTGGGGAGAGGTGGTGAAAGTTTTGCCCACTGCAGGGGTCAACATGTGCTTCCCTCCAGGAGTCTGCCATGCACCCGAGGGAGATTTTCAAGCAGAAGGAGAGGGCCATGTCCACCACCTCCGTCTCCAGTCCTCAGCCGGGTGAGACCTCCCTCTGGGCCTGGCCATGAGGCAGCAGCAGGGTGAGGGGGATCCTGGGGTCCTATGTGGACTCTCTGAGGCTAGTGACATGTATCGGTGACAGGGATGAGTGAGTGAGAAGGGACACCTGGGGCCCTTGACCTCATCAGTGACCACATTGGTCACCAGTTTGGCCTCCAAAAGATATTGGGCTGCGCTGTCTACCAGGTCACCACATAGCACATGGCCCTGGGGTCTCTGTTCCTGCACTAGCCAGGGCAAGCCCCATGAGACTGCCTCGAGCACACCAGGGTGGAGGGTGCTGTGGCGGGGCGGGGTGTGTGTGTGTATGTGCGTGCGCATGTGTGTGTGCAACAGGTGGTGTTTCTGAAGTGATGTTGTATTTATTTACCCGGATTTGCAGGCAAGCTGAGGAGCCCCTTCCTACAGAAGCAGCTCACCCAACCAGAGACCCACTTTGGCAGAGAGCCAGCTGCCACTGTCTCAAGGCCTAGGACAGGCAAGGCGCTTGTCATCCCATGGGGACCCTGGGGGACAGCAGTGGAGAAGGGGGATGTGTGGGAATAAGAACCCGTTGTGTTCCCTGGTGCAGATCTTCCTGGTGAGGAGCCGGCGCCCAGGACTCCTCCATGTCTGCTGCAGGCAGAAGAGGAGGCTGTGTATGAGGGACCCCCGGAGCAGGAGGCCTTCTACGAGGAGCCCCCACTGGTGGGTTCCTACAGTGGGGCTGGGGCCAGGAAGGGGCTGCATACTCAGAAACACTTATCACGGGCCAAGTTTTCTGGGGGCATGCAACAGGTTTTAAAGCACATGCATTTTTGGAGCAGCCCTGTGCTATAAATTGTCAGGGCAAGCACCACTCTATACGAGGTGCTGGGTGGGAAGGGGACCTTGCAGCCCATGGCTGAGGGATTTGCGCACTGTCCTATGGCTTCTGTGCTCTGGTAGGACGGGGACAGCAGCAGCCCCCGAGCCTGTAGACTGCTTTCCCTCTGTGTACTCCCAGCTTGACCCGGGCCATGTGGTGCAGAGCAGCGACTGGGTGTAAGGGCTGAGTCTGGGGTAACACCTTTGTCATCCCTGGGCAGGTGCAGCAGCAAGGTGCCGGCTCTGAGCACGCTGACCACCACATTCAGGGCCAGGGGCTCAGTGGGCAAGGGCTCTGTGCCCGTGCCCTGTACGACTACCAGGCAGGTAAGGTGCCCTGGCCTGGCTGGCACGGACCACAGAGTCCTGAGGTTAGGAGACAAGAGGGTCTGGGGTTTTATGGGAAGATGGCACTATGGGGTGTCAGGAAGAGAAGACAGGAGGGTGGGTGGTGCGTTTAGGGGTAGGAGCACCTCTGGAGTGGGGGCGACTGTGGCACTGGAGTGTCCTGCACAGCGCAGGCCTCCCCATGTGTTCCTCGTAGCTATTTGCTGGCCGCTGGTGTAGAATCCCAGTTGCCATCCTTGTCACAAAACATGGGGTCTGAGCAGGGAGGTGGGCCAAGCCTGGATGCTGGTTCCCCAGGCGTCCCTTGGAGAATGGAGTGGAGGCTCCCCATGGAGCAGACTGGTGTCTACACTAGACTTTTTTGGGAATGCTCTGTAGGAGGGTGTGCCCTGAGGCTGTGGTCACCAGAGCAGCATTGGGACAGGGTGCAGTGTTGGCCAAGGCTTAGCAGCGTGGCAGGGATATTTCTGAGGAGGAACCAGAGCCACAGCGAGCTGTACTGCAGCAGGGTGGGGCTGCCGTGTGCTGCCTGAGCAGGTGGGATGTGGGAGGGAGCCCCTGATATACATCTGGGCTCATCCTCTTTGCAGCCGACGACACAGAGATCTCCTTTGACCCCGAGAACCTCATCACAGGCATCGAGGTGATCGACGAAGGCTGGTGGCGTGGCTATGGGCCGGATGGCCATTTTGGCATGTTCCCTGCCAACTACGTGGAGCTCATTGAGTGAGGCTGAGGGCACATCTTGCCCTTCCCTGCTCAGACATGACTTTGTTCTTGCTGGAAGAGGAGGCCTGGGAGTTGAACATTCGGCACTCTTCCAGGAATGGGACCCCCAGTGAGGATGAGGCCTTAGGGCTCCCTCTGACTTGGCAGACTCAGCCTGTCACCCCAAATGCAGCAATGGCCTGGTGATTCCCAAACATCCTTCCTGCATCCCCCTGACCCTCCCACACAGCTTGGCTCTTGCCCTTGACAGGATACTGAGCCAAGCCCTGCCTGTGGCCAAGCCCTGAGTGGCCACTGCCAAGCTGTGGGGAAGGGTCCTGAGCAGGGGCATCTGGGAGGCTCCGGCTGCCTTCTGCATTTATTTGCCTTTTTTCTTTTTCTCTTGCTTCTAAGGGGTGGTGGCCACCACTGTTTAGAATGACCCTTGGGAACAGTGAACGTAGAGAATTGTTTTTAGCGGATTTTGTGACCAAAGTCAGAGTGGATCATGGTGGTTTGGCAGCAGGGAAGTTGTCTTGTCGGAGCCTGCTCTGTGCTCCCCACTCCATTTCTCTGTCCCTCTGCCTGGGCTATGGGAAGTGGGGATGCGGATGGTCAAGCTTCCACCCTGGGTATTCGAAAACAGCAGACACAACATGTTCCTCCACACGGCTCACTCAATGCCTGCCAGCCCCAGTGTGTGCCTCAACTGATTCTGACTTCAGGAAACTTAACACAGAGTGGCCTTGGCCTGTTGTCTTCCCCTATTTTCTGTCCCAGCTCATCCGTGTCCCTGAAGAACAAATATGCTTTTGGACCACGAATTCCCAGTTTGGTCTACACAGGCTCGCAGCTCTGACCTGCCCTGCTATAGCCTGAATGCTCCCATGTGGGAATAGCACTCTGCCGCCTGCCCGGTGTCTGCCTCTGCTGTGTGTCTGGTGTGAGCACCCTCACCCTGAGACTGCGGCTGATGATGATCAGCCACCAGGAAGAGGCTAAATGTTAAGATGGGACTGAAGTTGGAGCCTTCCTATGTTCCAGTTCCTCTGGGAGAGGCCAAGGGCTGCCCTGCTCCCAGCTTCAGGGAGCCTCTGCCTACATGGGATGGCCTACTGTGTGACGTGAGGTATCTGGCGCCCACCGAGCATCCAGGGAATTAGGTCCCTCCTGTGCCCCAGAGCTGCTAGGCGGACATGCGTGACTCGAGGCGTCACCTGCTGGTGCCTGGGGTGAAGGCTGCATGGAATCCAACCCTGCTCCCAGCTTTTCTGTGCTCAGGCCTCTCCCCTTTTTGCCAGGGCTTTCTGGTGCCTCTCCCATGAAGAGGGAACTTCCCCTCCACTCCCATGGAAGACCTAAGTTTGGGCTGTTGCCAGCTTTGAGACCCCCTCTGGGCTTACCTGTCCCCACCCAAGAGTCAGGGCTCAAAGTGCCACCTGGGGGTTGCAAGGACAGCAGAGGACCACCTGCCCTCTGTAGGAAGCTGTCTGGGAAGCCATGTCCTGGCTGTGGTCCTTGCTCCCCATGGGGAGAGCTGGGTCACTTGGCCTCTTCCAATTGGCCCCAAGCATGCCAATTCTAGAGCATGGTTACTAAGTGGCTCTGAAGCTTCAGGGTCACCACAGGCTTGTCCTGACTGGACATGGAGTGGTTGCAGCCCTGGCTCAGTGTCTTGATGACTAGGGGTGGGTACTAGGCTCCTGCCCCTGGTGACACAGGCATGGAGTGGGGGAAGGTGGATGGCTGCACCCCTGGTTCTGGAGTCCCCATAGCTGATGGTGGGGTGAGCCTGGCATGCCCGGCTGCGCTGGAGTCCAGGCTGTGGGAGGAGGTGCCTTTATTGCCCAAGCCCAACCCCTCACTTGGCCTTGCCCTGGGCTGCCACAGCCTCCATGGCCTTCCGCACCGTTTCCTCATCACCCAGGAACTGCATAGGCTTGGTGGGCTTCAGCTCCTTGTTCAGCTCATACACAATGGGGATCCCCGTGGGCAGGTTCAGCTCCATGATTGCCTGGTCCGACATCCCTGTGCCGGAAGGAATAGGTGTCCTTAGCCCTTCTGTCCCCAGCCTATTCACACAGCAGACACTATATGACCTTTATGGGCCACAGAGCCAGTTCCCCTGGCACCAACCTTTCCAGCCCTGAGAGCGAGGCCACAGAAATGTTGCCGAAGGTCAAGGCGTAACTGAGTTAGACCAAGCAGCCTACAGAAATAGCCCAGTGGTGAAACAAATGGGGACTTCAGCCCCACCCAAGTGGCTGTGACCTGTGATGGTGCTGTCCATAGTCCCCTCAGCCCAGTGTGACTCCAGCCAGACTGAAGTTGAGGGTCAGGAAGGACACTAGCCCTTTGGTTTCTTTCTTTCTTTTTGAGATGGAGTTTTGCTCCTTTTGCCCAGGCTGGAGCGCAATGGCGCGATCTCGGCTCACTGCAACCTCCACCTCCTGGATTGAAGCAATTCTCCTGCTTCAGCCTCCCAAGTAGCTGGGATTACAGGTGAGCGCCACCACACAGGGCTAATTTTGTATTTTTAGTAGAGACAGGTTTCACCATGTTGGTCAGGCTGGTTTCAAACTCCTGACCTCAGGTGATCCACCTGCCTCAGCCTCCCAAGGTGCTGGGATTACAGGAGTGAGCCACCGTGTCCGGCGCCCTTTGGTTTGCAAAGTGCTCTAAATTCTAGACATCCTGAACAGGAGCAAGTGCGGAATGGAGCTGGAGGAGGGACAGGGAGGCCAAGCCTGGTCGAAACCTGACCCTGCCTGCCTCCTGCAGCCCCCGAGCTGGGAATAGCAGCTCGACCTTTGATATTCGCGCCACTCCACCCCCCGCTCCGTGCAGAAAGGTTTAAGAGAATGTTCCCTGGGGATTCAGGGACTCCCACTGAAATCCCCTCATATTCACCACCAAAAGTGCATCCCCTTTCCCCAAACCAGGCTGTGGGAGGGTCATGGGGCTGGCATGAAGCCTCCAGAAGGGAGAGGAGGCAGGTGGTCCTTCCCTTTGCCTGGCCCGGGTGCCAGGTATCCGTGTTTGGAGTTGGCAGGCTTGGGGCGGGCTGGGTCTCTGGGGCCTGCCGGTCTGGGTGCTCTGGCCAGCTGCCCATCGGCCCCAGGAGCAGAAGGTTTGGGGCACACCCTTCTAGCCTTTCCAGGACTCTACAAGCTTTAAGGTCATTCAGATGCTAATTTAGACTGCCCTGGTGTCAGAATACTAAGGTGGGAGGCGGAGTGGAGGTTCCAGTCACTCTGGGCGAGGTCTCACTGCACCCATGTATCCCGGGCCCGTTTGTCAGCCCTTACTCTTCAGTGGGAGTCCCGCTACAAGCCCGGGTCCGGCCACTCCATAGTCTTGCACCCCTCTTTTGATTGGTCTTTCCTTTGCCCAGAGAGGGGCTCCAGAGGGAGATAGGTGGTGGAGCTCATGCAGGGAATCTGAGGACCTGATGGGGGAGGGTCCTGCGAGGGGTCCAAGCCTACACATCAAGAGGCAGTCAGTACCGGGGGAGCCCTGGGAGCTCCCCACCACCCCGGAAAAGGGAGAGGCCCAGAGATGGAGGTGGTTTGTCCAGGGCCCCCGGTAAGCCGGGATTTGGAGCTAGATGCTCTAAGCCCAGCCCCTCCGTTTCCTAGCTGGGTGTCCCTGGGCAGATGCCCCTTTGGAGCCTGCCCCGCCTCGGGACACAGCGAGCTTCAAGTGCGGTCAGCCCCTGTGGAGTATGTCCTGGTTACACAGAAATGAGGGAAGTTTCACAAAACTAAAAAGTGGCTGCTCAGCCCTCCTTTTTCAGTGAACAATGGGGAGCCCCACGCCTAGAAAGCGGCCTGGTCCATGGGCTAGAGGCTTTGCTGAGATGAGAAGCCAGCTGGGGCTGCTGCCCACCCACCCTGCCCAGGCTTCTGAGGGCGGTCTCACCTTCCAGGTGCTTGACAATGCCCCGCAGGCTGTTCCCGTGAGCTGCGATGAGCACTCGCTTGCCAGCCTTGATCTGGGGAACAATCTCCTCGTTCCAGAAGGGCAGGGCCCGGGCAATGGTGTCCTTGAGGCTCTCGCAGGTGGGCAGTTCCCCGGGCTTCAGGCCTGCGTACCGACGCTCCTGGGGGACACAGGCACGCTGCTTTCCCTCCCAAGCTAGTGGGCCCCCACCCAACTACCCATCCCGCAGCTTCCCAGAGGCCTTCCCAGTGGAGGCAGCCCACCTTGCTAATGGAGTTGTAGTAGGGGTGCTTCTCGTTCATGGGGGGCGGCGGGATGTCAAAGGAGCGCCTCCAGATCTTCACCTGCTCCTCCCCGTGCTTGGCGGCCGTTTCCGCCTTGTTGAGGCCTGTGAGGCCCCCGTAATGCCGCTCGTTGAGGCGCCAAGTGCGCACCACAGGCAGCCACATCTGGTCCGTGCCATCCAGGATGGCCCAGAGGGTGCGGATGGCCCGCTTCAGCACCGACGTATAGCAGATGTCAAACTCCATCTTGGCGTCCTTGATGGCCTTGGCTCCCCGCCTGGCCTCCTCGGCCCCCTTTTCACTCAGCTCTGCATCGAACCAGCCACAGAAACGGTTCTCCTGGTTCCATGTGCTCTCGCCGTGCCGGACCATCACAAGGCGGTGGGTGGCCATGGTGGCAGCAGGGACCACAGAGGACTCTGGATGGGGACGGCTGCTTCCCTACACTCCCAGCTTTATAACAGTGTCTTCCCAGCCCCCACTCCAGCCAACTGCCAATCAGCATTCCAGGCGGTGGCAGGTGACCAGTAGCTGAGCTGCTGGGGGCTGGGGGCCAGGGGAGCAGGCCAAGAAGCTGTGCTTAAAATAGCCCTACGCATCCACCAGCTCCTGGCCTGGGCTGAGGTGGCATGTCCATAACCAGCTGGCACCCAGAGCCCAGGCTGAGTGGGGCTGCTGGTCAGGGATGGGCGTGAAGGGCAGAAGTCTGGGCTAGGGGAGACGGGGGCAGCAGGGACAGAGGGGCTCTCCAGGTCAAGGCTCGGTGGCCACATCAGCCATTCTCTGCTCAGGGAGAGGGACAAACAAAATCCCAACCCCTTTCTCCTGTGATTGACAGCCAGGCTGGGAGGGGGCCCTCAGCAGGCAGAGAAGGAGAGTCAGAGGAGCTGGTGTAGGCCACAGCTTTGCGGAGAGGAGTCTGGCCTTGTGGAAGGTACCAGGCAGCAACAGCAGCATGGGCAAGGGCTGGGGCTGAGCTGGGTTTCCAGGACAAAGGGAGAAACGGTCCCTGTCTTTTGTCTGGGGTCCCTTTGTCAAGGTCTCATCCATACCTGCCGCATGCTCCCACCCTATCTGCCCTCACCCAAGCCACGCTCACCCTCCTAGCTGAAACTACCTTGAAAAAGAAATCCAAGGGGGTTTGGGGGTAGGACTGAGGACTGTCAGAAGTCTTGATTGTTAGGTAAATGCTCAGCTTAGGAACCCACAGCATAGGCTGAAGAGTGGCATGGATTTGAGTCCAGGACCAAGACTTCTGCATTCAGGTTTGGGGGATGAGGGCCACCAGGGCAGGGAAGAGACTATGAGTAATAAAGTCACAGTTGGGGCCCTAATGAAGGGGCCTTGGCTGGACCCTTGGGCATGGGCCCCATCCAGGGCCTCCCACATCCTCCCACCCCAGTGACCACACTGTCACCTGCCACACTTCTGATAACAGGAGAGTATGGGTGGGAGGCCAGCAGAGGGACCACCACTCTGAGACTTGGATCTGAGTGTGCAAAAAACCCTCGACAGGCCTTCATCCATCCCTGCTGGCCTACCTGAGGAGGGGCTCCTGGCTTGGGGCCTGTGAAGCTAAGGCTCTGTACCCAAAGGTTGGCACCCAAGTCCCAGTGGGCAGAGTCCTGTCGGCTGCCAGGAGCCCCAAGGCTGGCAGGTAGAACCCATCCCTCCTAGCAGTGCCATGCACAGGTCTCACTGTTCCACACTGGTCCTGACTGAAGCCACATCTCCTCATCTTCTTTTGTCCCTTTGACCAGAAGAGTCGACTCACTAGCCCAACTAAACATGGCTGAGGACCAGGCTCTGGCAGTCCCACAGGGGCCAGACATGAAGCCCATATTTCAGTGGAGGAGGGATCGTACCAGCAGCTAAACATGCCTACCATAGATACCACCAGACGCTAGGAAGGAAAGACCATAATGTACTAGGAGAGATGGGAAAGGAGAGGCCACGGACACCCCTGAGGTGACATGTGAGTGGAAAGAGCAGAGTGCAAAGGCCTCAGCTATGATGAGTCTTACAGGGAGAGCAATCCAGGTAGAGGGGTTGGCAAAGACCCAAGCCCTACAGAAAGCAAACAAGCTGGGGCAGCGATCATCAGGGGCACATGACAGAGAGGTGGGCTTTGTGTCCCAACACAGTGGGAATCACTGGAGACGCTGAAGCATGGTCACATATTTTCAAGCCACTTGCAGCTGTGTAGGAGCGGGAGTAGAAGCTGAGCACTCTGCAGATCCTGACAGCTTTGATAAGAACAAGGCCGCTTAGCCAGGACTGGGTGCAGAAGCAGTGGCAAGGATCCCCCAGACCTGGGAGACCTCACTGCCAACCAAGCAGGAGGTGTCAAAAAGGAAAGGGGAGCTCAGAGAAGAGCTGGGCTCCGGGGAAGCAAGCCCCTGCTTCTGACCCTTGGCCCTGGCTTGACGCTCCTTTGATTCATTCGACAAGTAGTTGCTGGCCTCTGCAGTGTGCCAGAGCTTTCTTGGAGGGGTACAGGGGTAGGAAAACCAAAAGCTGCCCTCGGGGCCTCCATCCAGGAAGGCGTGGCATGGCGGGCGGTGAGGAAGGCTGCTGAGTCAACAAGGTGGTCCCAGGAAGGTGGAGGGAGCATCTTCCCATGTCTCTCCCACTGACAGCCACCAATCCTGGACAGATGCAGGAGGAGCTCTGAGGGAGTAGTAGGCAGATGAGAAAAGGAGACCAAAATTCCGCAGATAAGTGGTGAGGTAACCAGTATTGCCTAGCCTGGACACACAGGCGGCTTGAAACCTGAAGTGCACCAACAGAAAGAGCTCCAGGAAGAATCAGAGGAGTGGGATGTGAAGCCCCTTGAGGTCAGCAAGTTGGGGGAATCCCTCCAATTTTTCCTTTCTTCTCTACCCCAGCTCCTGGACAGTAACATGGAGGTGGCAGTGGTGGCACAGTGACGGTAGTGTGAGCTGGGTAAGCACCTGAAACCTGAGAAGGTAATGCTACCCTCTGACTAGAGGAGCCATGGCCCGAAGAGCATGGGGCAACCGCCTTCTGCAGCTCCTTTCTGTCCGCCTGCGCTGGGCCCTGGAGCAGTTTCAGGGAGTATGCAGAAGGGTAGGGAAAGAGCCCCAGATTTCTGGCTGGAGGTCTTGGAAGGGATGTCGCAGGGAGCTGTTGTGTTTCAGGGAGAGTACAGAGAAGGGAGAGATGAAGTGAGCGATCCAGTAAAGTGATATGTGAACTCATCGGCTTGCTGGCAGGCTGCGCACAGGGCTGACCCTAGATGCGCATCGCAGGTCCCAGACTGACCGGTGTAGACACAGGACTAATATGACTAGTAGTGCAAACACTTTAAACAGTCAACATTCTGCTTAGGATTTAAACAAGGTCCAGAGTCTCAATATTAAAAATATCCAGGATATAACCCAAAATAACCCAGAGCATGAAAACCCGGAAAATCTCAACATGGGAGAGAAGAAGACAATCAATACATGCCCATCCTGAGAGGATTCAACTATTGGAATGATCAGAAGCAGACTTTACAGCAGCTATTTATAACCAGCCTTCAGAAAGTATTGGTGAATATTCCTAAACAGAATGGAAATGACAAAGGATGGAGCCCGTAAATTTGATGACAGTTTGGAAAAAGATACAAACTTACAAACCAAGAAGCCCAGTGAACCACACAACTGGATAAATTAACAACAAAAGTCCAAGCTTAGACACATAATAAAGAAGCTTCTGAAAACTAAAGACCAAGAAAAATAAGATCAGCCAGAGAAAAATGATACATTTCATACAGGTGAACAATTCTTTGAAAGACTACAGATCTTCACCAGAAACAATAGAGGCCAGAAAGAAGTGGAATATTTTTAGTTTTGAAAATTGTCACCCAAGAATTCTATATCCAGTAAAAATACTACTTTACTGGAATAAAGAATGAAGTAAAATAAAGACATTCTCAAATGAAGGCAAGCTGAGGAAATTCATAACCAAAGAATCTGCTTTAAAAAAATGTTAAACCAAGTTCCTCAGACAGAAGAGAAATGATACTGGGAGAAATTCAAAACTTTGGGAATGCAAGAAGAACATCATAAATGGCAAAAATCCACATAAATATGAAACTATTCTTCACTTCTTTAAGAGTTATGTGATGGCTGAATTAAAAGTCACGACACTGTCTGGAGGCTTCAGTGTATATAGATGTAAGACAACTAAAACATGACGGGAGAAGGGTGGAGGGACCTAGATGGTAGTAAGGTTTCTACATGCCACTTGAAATGGTAAAACATTAATTCTAAATTGACTGTAAAAGTATGTGTATTTGGCTGGGCAGGGTGGCTCACACCTGTAATCCCAGCACTTCGGGAGGCCAAGGCAGGTGGATCACCTGAAGTCAGGAGTTCGAGACCAGCCTGACCAACGTGACAAAACCCTGTCTCTATTCAAAATACAAAATTAGCCAGGTGTGGTGGTGCACACCTGTAATCCCAGCTACTCGGGAGGCTGAGGCAGGAGAATCGCTTGAAATCGGGAGGCGGACGTTGCAGTGAGCCGAGATTGTGCGGTTGCACTCCAACCTGGGCAACAAGAGTGAAACTCCATCTCCAAAAAAAAAAAAAAAAAGAACAAAAAGTATGTGTATTAGAACCCGTAGAACAACCACTGTGTGGGGTGTGTGTAGGGAGAAGGAGAGATAGGAGGGAAGGAAAAAAGGAAAGAAGAAACAGCAATGGAAAACAGGGAACAAACAGAAAACGACATAATGGTAGATCTAAAGTCAAACATTTCAATAGTTGCATTAAACATAAATGGCCTCATCACACCAATTAGACATATTATCAGTTTGGATTATAAAAACCTAATTATATGCTGTCTTTAAGTAACTCACATTAAAATTTAATAGGATACAAGTAGGTCTAAGGTAACAACTCATTCTGTGAGGACAGTATTACCCTGATACCAAACCCAGACAAACAACCTAAGAAAACTACAGACCAGCCTCTTATGAGTACATATGCAAAAACTGATAGTCCAGGAAAAAATCCTTCACACTATGGTTAACTGATTTTTGACAAGGGTGCCAAAATAATTCAATGAGCAAAGAATAGTATCTTTAACAAATGGTGCTGGGACAACTGGATTTCCATGTGCAAAACAATGAACCCCCACTTTACACTTATGTAAAAATTTACTCAAAATGATCAATAACCTAAACATAAGATTAAAAACTATAAAACTCTTAGGAGAAAACTTAGGAGTAAGCCTTCATGACCATGGTAATGGTTTCTTAAATGACACAAAAACAAAGCAACCAAAAGGGAAAAAACCCTGGATTTCATCAAAATTAAAAAAAAAAAACTTTCAAGTTTAAAAATACACCATTAAGAAAGTAAAGAGACAAAACATAGAATAGGGAAAAAATACCTGCAAAGCATTTATCTGGTAAGAGTCTAGTATGCAGAATGCATAAAGAACTTTTATAACTCAACAATAAAAAGACAAACCAATTGAAAAGTAGGCAAAGGATGTGAATAGACAATTCTCCTAAGAAGTTGGCCAATAAGCACATGAAAAGATGTTCAATATTACTACTAGTCAATAGGAAAATAAAAATCAAAACCATAATGATACACTACTTTACATCTAGTAGGATGGCTATAATTAAAAAGACAGACAATAACAAGTATTGGTGAGGCCGAGAAATAGGAACCTTCACACATTGCTGGTGGGAAGTATAAAATGGTGGAGCTACTTTGCAAAAGTCTGGCAGTACCTCAAAAAGCTAAAACATAGAGTTACCATAAGACCTAACAATTCCACTCCTCCAAGAATTTAAAACATGTCTACACAAAAATGTGTACACAAATGTTCACAGCAGCATTATTCAGAGTAGCCAAAAAGTGCAAACAACCTGAATGTCCACCAACTGATGGGTAAATAAAATGTGGTTATCCATATAATGGAATATTTTTCAGGCATAGAAAGAAATGAAGTACTGATGCATTCTACAACATCATGAACCATTGAAATTGTTACGCCAAGTGAAAGAAGCTGGACACGAAAGGCCACACATTGTATAATACTCTACACACATGTCCAGAATAGGCAAATCTATAGAGACAGAAAGTAGGGTTAGAGTTAGGGTTAAGGGTTGGGGTAAGGGGTTAGAGGCTAGTGGTTAAGGGCTAGGGTTAAGGGGTTAGGGTTAGGGTTAGTGGTTACCTAGGGCTGAGTGTGGGGGGATAGTATAGGGAGATTGGTGGATAAAAGCTAAAGTACAAGTACAAGGTTTCTTTTGGGGGTTAATGAAAATTTTAGAATTGATTGTGGTGATGGTTGCACAACTGTAAATGTATGAAAAAATCATTGGATTTGTACACTTTAAATAGGTAAATTGTATAGTGTGAATTATATCACAATAAAGCTGTTAAACAGTAAAAGGTAATATGTAGGTTAGAAGGAAAATGAAATACCATTCAAACACTGATCAAAACAGCTGGAATGGCTAAATTAATATCAGACAAAGTCAACTTTACAGCAAGAAAATGATCAGGAAAAAAGACATCATATAACAATGATACTAGGACACTGCAATCCTACAACAGAACTTCAAAATATATGCAGTGTAGCCTGATATAACAGAAAGGAGAGATGGTTAATCCCCAATTACAGTTTGAGACTTCAAGACTTCTCTCTAGTAACCAACAGAACAAGTAGACAGAAAATAAATAAGGATAAAGAAGAAATGAACAATGTCAACTAATTCACACTTACAACTCTCCACCCAACAACAGAATATCCAGTGTTCTCAAGGACACATTGAACATTCACCAAGATAGACACTACTGCGGATCTAAATCAGACCTTGACAAAGGTAAAAGAATTAAAATCATACAAAATATGTTCTCTCACAGTAAGGAAATTAAACTAGAAATTAGTATGAGACGGGCCGGGCACGGTGGCTCCCGCCTGTAATCTCAGCGCTTTGGGAGGCTGAGGCTGGTGGATCACTTGAGGTCAGGAGTTTGAGACCAGCATGGCCAACAAGGTGAAACCCTGTCTCTAGTAAAATACAAAAATTAGCCAGGTGTGGTGATGTGTGCCTATAATCCCAGCTACCCAGGAGGCTGAGGTGGGAGGATTGCTTGAACCCAGGAGGCAGAGGTTGCAGTGAGCTGAGATCATGCCACTGCACTCCAGCCTGGGTGTCAGTGTGAGGCTCCCATTAAACAAACAAACAAACAAAAAAGTGGTTCACTATTTCAAAACCAACCAATGTTAACAGGCTAAAGAAGAAAATTCACACAATCAGAAAAGCACCTAGCCAAATCCAACACCTATTTATTGTATTTATTTATTTACTGAGACAGGGTCTCGCTCTGTTGCCCAGATTGGAGTGCAGTGGTGCAATCACATAGCTCACTGTAGCCTCAACCTCCCAGGCTCAAGTGATCCTCCCACCTCATACCCCCAAGTAACAGGGACTACAGGCATTTGCCACCACCCCTGGATAATTTTCTTATTTTTTATAGAGACAAGGTCTCACTATATCATCCAAGCTGGTCTCTTAACTCCTGGGCTCAAGCAATCCACCTGCCTTGGCCTCCCAGAGTGCTGGTATCGGAGGTGTGAGCCACTGCACCCAGCCCACCCATTCATTATAAAAAACTTTCATAAAACTGGGAATAAAAGGGAACTTCTTTGACCTCATAAAGGGCATCTATACAAATCCTACATCTGCCAGGTGTGGTGGCTCACGCCTGTAATCCCAGCACTTTGGGAGCCCGAGGCAGGCGGATCACGAGGTCAAGAGATCAAGACCAGCCTGGCTAACACAGTTAAACCCCATCTCTACTGAAAATACAAAAAAATTAGCCGGGCTTGGTGGTGGGCACCTGTAGTCCCAGCTACCCGGGAGGCTGAGGCAGGAGAATGGCATGAACCCGGGAGGCAGAGCTTGCAGTGAGCCGAGATTGTGCCGCTGCACTCCAGCCTGGGCGACAAAGCAAGACTCTGTCTCAAAAAAAAAAAAAAAAATCCTACATCGAACATAATCCTTAATAGTGAAACACTGAATCCTTTCTACCTAAGATCAGGAACAAAGCAAAGATGTCCACTCTCACTACTCCTTCCAGTGTTGTCCTGGAAGTCCTAACCAGTGCAATAATGTAAGAAAAAGAAATAAAAGGCATTAAGTCTGGCAAAGAATAAATAATATTGTCTGTAAACAATTCCACAGACTCCACCAAAAATCTCTTAAAAGTTAGCGTTGCAAAGTTTTGGGATACATGATCAACATATGAAAATTAATTATATTTCTATGTGCTAGCAATGAAAAATTGGAAATTGAAACATTTTATAATAACTCCAAGGAAATAAAATACTTAGGTATAAATCTAACAAAACATGTCCCAGGCATGTATGTTGAAAAATCGTAAAACACTGATGAAAGAAATAAAAGAAAACCAAAATAAATGGAGAGACATACTGTGATACGAATTTAAAGATTCTATATAGTTAAGATGTTAGTTTCCCCAACCTATAAACTCAGTGCAATTCCAATCAAACGGCTAAAAGATTGTTTTGTGTCTACAGACAAGGTGATTCTAAAATTTATACAGAAAGTCAAAGGATTACATAGCCAAAATAATTTGGAAAAGAACAAAGCTGGAGGATTCATATTATCTGATATTAAGCATTAGTCTAAAATTCAAGTTAACTGAGTTAATATGGTATTTGTAAAGGGACAGATCCAAAAATAAATGGAACAGAGTCCACAAATAGAACCATATAAATATAGCCAATTGACTTTTACAAAAGTTCATAGGAAATTCAGTAAAGGAAGGACAGTATTTTCAAGAAATGGTACTAGAACAATTGGACCTCCATATACAAAAACCTAAGCCTCACACCCCTTAAACAAAAATTAACTAAAGATAAATCATGGATCTAAATGCAAACCAGGCGAGGTGTGGTGGCTCCCACCTGTAATACCAGTACTTTGGGAGGCTGAGGCGGGAGCAATGCTTGAAACCACGAGTTCGAGACCAGCCTGGGAAACAATGCGAGACCCTTGTCTCTACACAAAATTTAAAAAGTTAGCTGGGCTTGGTGGCTTGTGCCTGTAGTCCTAGCTACTTGGGAGGCTGAGGCAGGAGGATTGCTTGAGCACAGGAATTTGAGACTGCAGTGAGCTATAATCATACTACTGCACTCCAGCCTCGGTGACAGAGCAAGACCCTGTTTCTGGGGAAAACAAACAAACTATAAAAGAAAGCAAAGAAAATCTTTGTGATTTTGGGTCAGAGATAGGACTCCAAAAACATAAGAAAAAAACTGGTAAACTGAATAAATTGATAAACTGGACTTCATAAAAATTAAATACATTTACTCTGAAAAACACAGTGCTAAAAGAAGGAAGATAGTCTCCACACTGGGAAAAAATATTTACCAATCACCATAGTGGCACATAAAGAACTCTCAAGATTCAGCAGTAACAGAGGGGCATGGTGGGTCATGCCTGTAATCCCAGCACTTTGGGTTTTGTCATGTTGGCCAGGCTGGTCTCGAACTCTTGACCTCAGGTGATCCACCCACCTCGGCCTCCCAAAGTGCTGGGATTACAGGTGTGAGCTACCGTGCCCGGTCAACAATTCTGTTTTTGAAAATGAGACTTGAACAGCCACTTCACCAGTGAGGACATAGAAGCCAGTGAACAGACGCTCAACATTATCAGGCATTAGGTAAATGCAAAATAAAACCACAGTGAGCTACTGCTATGTACCTACTACTAGAAAAGCTAAAGTTAACAAATATTGAAACTATCAAGTGCTGGCAGGGATACAGAGCAACTGCCTACTTGGTGTTTAACTTACAGGGGTGCTCACAATGCTGGTGGACTGCAAAATGACAGACACACTCAGGACCACTTTGCTCTTATGAAATAAACGTATACTTACCAAATGACACAATAATCCTATGCCTGTCTACTTACCCAAGAGAAATGAAGACTTCTGTGTTACACAAAAACTTGTACATGCATGTCTGTAGCAGTACGATTCATTATCTCCAAACTCTGGAAACCCAGACGTTTTCTTCTTTTTAGGCAGAGTCTCGCTCTGTTGCCCAGGCTGGAGTGCAGTGGCACAATCTCAGCTCACTGCATCCCAGGTTCAAGCAATTCTTATGCCTCAGCCTCCCGAGTAGCTGGGAATACAGGTGTGAGCCAACATGCCCAGCAAACTTTTGTATATTTTGTAGAGATGGGGTTTCGCCATGGTGGCCAGGCTGGTCTCAAACTCCTGGCCTCAAGTGATCCACCCACCTCAGCCTCCCAAAGTGCTAGGATTACAGGCATAAGCCATGGCGTCCGGCCACAATCCAGACATTCAGCAGCTGAATGAATAAACTGTAGAACACCCATGGCACGGAATAAAGTACAAACTATCAACACACCCAGCAACCTGCAGGAACGTCAAAGGCATTAGGCTGCGGGGAGAGGCTAGTCCAAAGGTTAAATATAGTTTGGTTCCGTTTACATGACGTTCTAGAGAAAGCAAAACTATAGGGATGGAGCACCGCTAAGTGGGTGGGGGTGGAGAAGCACGTGACCACAATAGGGAAAGTGTTCTGGGGATGGACCTGGTGTGCCCCACATGTGCAAATGCTGCACCCCGAAAGAGTCAACTTTACTGCATGTTCATTTTCAAAATATTTTTTAATGTGATAAGTGGTCTGGGAAGTCCTCGCCTGACAAAATGACTTGATTCAAGGCCTAAAGGGGAGGGCACACTCCAGATGGATCAAAGCCTGAGGCCAGAGTATGCCTGGGGATATGAGGGATGTGGAGGGCACCCGTGTCCTCCAGCCCACCGCAGTGCTTCTGACTCAGTGAGAAGGGGAGGGAATTGGCCACAAGGGGGCCTGGGTGCATCAAATAGGAAGCCGGTGAGTCAAACAGCTTGGGGCCAGTGGGGCTGGAGAGATGCCAGAACCAGGGACCATGTGTGGACTTAGGGTTTGGAACCATTAAAGGGCTCTGCGACTAGAATGGCAGGATATGACCTATTTTTGAGACACTGTGCTGAGAACAGGCCTTAAAGGCAGAAGCACAGAGCCTGGCTGGGGGCACTGCAGTACTGAAGACCCATAGTTGAAAATTACCTTCCTCCTAACTCCTACACAGGCCCTCTCCCTCTCCAGATGCCTACAGCACACCAGACAGTAGGCTCCTTGCTGGCAAGAACCACAGCCTCCAGCTCATGGCTCTCAAACGCAGCGCAGCTACGCGTGGTTCTCTTCTAGGCATTCTGGGCAGGCTCCCTGCAGGAGCCACAGTAACTGCAGTGCAACTGATGGGACACTGCACATCAGGGACCACTTGCCATTCATGACTGCAGGCCCCGCCACGGCTCCACGAAGTGCGCCCTGCTCACATCCCGTCCAGGGCAGGAACGTGAGCCATGGCGAGGCTAAGAGCAGACCCAGGGTCACACAGTGATGAGGCTGGCACCAAAGGCTCCCACCTCACCACACCCCGCAGCATGCCAGCAGCAGCTCAACTGATCCTTCAGGCACAACTGACCTCCAGCAGAGTTAGGCCCTGGCGGGGAGGGGTGAAGGTGGGGGTTGGAGGGCAGCATATCTGCCTGGAGACATTCAGTGGCCAAGTTGGGGGCAACGGATTTCCTGAGTGGATGTGGGGGCCACAGGCAGGCTCAGGCGTTTCTCTGCTCTGGAGGAAGGTACTCGAGGCCCAGGTGTCTGAAGATGTCTTCCTCTGAAGTCACATGGAAAAATGTCTTCTGCAACAGAAGCAGGACTTCCATGACCTAGGAGTCATGCCACTGCTGCTTCCCTGGAGGACGACTGAGGGTGGAGGCAGAGCCCAGCACCGACGTGGGGTGTGCTCTTGAGGGCCAGGAACTGGGTGTGGAGACCCAGATTAGGGTCCTATGGGTTTCAGGCTGGAGGGGTCCAGGGCCATTTCATATTGTGGGACAGAGAGTGGACTACAGGTGCTATTTGCTGTCCCCAGTCCCCAACAGTGTACCTGCTCTGGGTCAAACAGCCCATGGCTGTTCAGCCACAGGCCCTTCTCCTTCCGGCTGAAGCGGCGCAGCTCCCGCTGGAAAAGCTGCAGGGAAGGGACTGTCCTCAGCAGGGCTGGCCCAGCCCCACCCCCAGGCGGCCCAGCGACACACTGCCTACCTTGGAGCCAGTCCAGCCGAGCAGGGCGAAAGGGAACTGGCTGATGGGTGCGACAACCAAGTCCACCCTCACAGCCTTCCAGGATGGGCAGGGCCTTGTGGATCCCCCCACAGCAGCCCCTGGAGGTTGTGGTAGGCGGAAAATGCAGAAACTCCTCTCAAAAGCGTCCATGTGGCTCTGCTGGGCCAGGCGGGTAGGGGACTCCCAGCGGCTGTGCCGGTGCTGGTGGTACAGGATGAGACCCTGTGGGGAGAGGTGGGCGTGGCTGAGACCACCCCGTGGTGCAGAGAGAACAGGAAGCAGTAGCATCGGCCAGTGGTGGCTCCTGGGGAGCAGGGAGACCCTCACCTGGTCCTGCAGGTGGCACATCACTCTGGGCAGCAGCCCCGCCTCCTGGCCCTCCTTGGGGTGGGTGATGAGGAAGTCCACGTCATGGCCCTGCAACTTCCCCCTGAGGGGGCCAGTCTGACTCTGACTCAGGGACATGGCCTGCTCACTCCAGTCCCAGGCCACATCCCTTCCAATGAGTGGGAAGGCCCACTTCAGGGTCCCCGACTTGGGTCCCTTCACCGGGGAGGGGTCTGAAGCCAAGCCAGAGGGACACGTCGGGCCTCCTTACCTGCGGAAGCCGCCGGTCAGCGTGACGGTGGCCCCAGGCAGGGCCTGTCCCACAGCTTCCTCCACTGCCTGCTGCAGGGCACCTACATCGGACCGCAGGACTGGGGTGCTCAGATCCCGGTGGTGCTGGAGCCCTAGGGGTAGCACTGGCCATCCTGACTCACCCAGCCTGCCCTCAGGCTGAGCTCCCATCCCTCACCAGCATGAGGTGGTCACCCTGGGGCCCCATCGCTGCAGGACCAGGAGAGGCCACCGAGGAAGGTGAGGCTTAGACAGGGAGCAGAATGAGATCCCAATCTAAGCATAACACTATCTTCTCTCCCTCTTTAAATATTAAACTTTTATTTTGAGATAGTTGTAGATTCACTTGCAGTTAAAAGAAATAGCACAGGGAGATCCCATGTGCCTTTTACCCAGCTCCCCCAAAAGGTTAACACCTTACAAAACTATAATTTTGCAACCAAATATAAGGATACTGATGTTGATACAGTCATGCCACAGGCTATCTCTTTTGATGCCTGTTTTTTCTTATGCATAAAGTGAGTCCAAGAGGTGGTAAAACGATGGACGATGGCTCTGCAACAACGAACACCTCACTCTGGCCTACTTCTGTTTCGTCACCTATCGGCCTCCCACACGCAGTTAAGGAGAGGTTTATTTATTTGAGATGGAGTCTCGCTCTTGTTGCCCAGGCTGGAGGGCAGCAGCACAATCACAGCTCACTGCAACCTCCGTCTCCCAGGTTCAAGTGATTCTCCTGCCTCAGCCTCCCGAGTAGCTGGGATTATGGGTGTCTGCCACCACACCCAGCTAATTTTTGTATTTTTAGAAGAGACAGGGTTTCACCATGTTGGCCAGGCTGGTCTTGAACTCCTGACCTCAGGTGATCCACATGCCTTGGCCTCCCAAAGTGCTGGGATTACATAAAGATGTGAGCCATCACGCCCAGCCAAGGAGAGGTTTAAATGTGAGGAACAGCAGCACCTGGCACAGTGAGCTCTCAGTAAACGCTGCTAGCCATTCCTGACTACTCTTGTCGTGGGGAGAGGCAATCAAGAGGAACCAGCCCTGTGGGTCTCACTTCCTGTCAGCTGAACTGGGCAGTGGCCCAGGGGAAGATGTGCAAAGAGGCAGTGGAGCTGGCAGTGCCTGCTGGGCTGTGGGGGTTGCTTCAGCAGAGCCCTCAACCCAAGGGAGGTCCCAGATGGTGTGGCCAGAGTAGCCAGGCAGGGTAGCCAGGCAGAGTAGCCATGCGGAGGGAATGGAGTATCTGCTCAACACCTGCCACTTGCTGGCTCTCACAGAGGAGCTTATGAATTCATTCCTTCCCACTTTTTTAGTATTTTTTTAGACAGGGTCTTGCTCTATCACTCAGACTGGAGTGCAGTGGCTCAATCTCAGCTCTTTGCATCCTCCACTGTGGCCTCAAGGCTTGACCTCCCAGGCTCAAGTGATCCTTGAACCTCGGCCTCATGAGTAGCTGGTACTACAGGCATCCACCATCACGCCTGGCTAACTCTTGTATTTCTTGTAGAGACGGGGTTTCACCCTGTTGCCCAGACTGGTCTTGAACTCCTGAGCTCAAGCGATCTACCCACCTTGACTTCCCAAAGTGCTGGGATTACAGGAGTCAGTCACCATGCCCAGCCTTCCTTCTCCATTTCACAGAAAATTTAACAGACTCAGAGAGGTTATGTCTTGGGCAATGGTCACCTACCTGGCAAATGGTAGACAGGACTCAAACCGGGGCCTAACAAACTCGAAAGCTGACGTTCTTTCCCTTCCCCTGTTTGGTGCCACTTCTGCAGGCCTCTGTGTACCAGGGACCACACTGGGCAGTGTGCCCAAGGCCCAGGCTGTCCACGGTCCCTGCTCAAAGTCCAACCAGTAGGCAGTGACACAAGCCCCTGGCATGTCACGGAAGTTGTGGTCAGCATCGTCCACTGAGAAAGGGCTGTGACAGATCCTGACTGCACTGGATGGAGACCCCAGGAAGCCCACCACACAAGGCTGCCGCCAAACCCTCTGCACCAGCCTGCTCCCTTCCCTCTAGGGAGTTAGTGCTGAGGGATCCAGGGTGTAGTTTTGGGAAGCCCAGGACCCAGCCTCTCTGGAGGGCTCACCCGCTTTCTGCTGTTGGGTCAATTTCTGGGGCTGCTCTCGGAGGTCATCCAAGGTTCGCAGTCCTTCCCGGTACCACCGGTCAGCAGTCTTCACACCGACCCCGAAGATCTGGGTGAAGAGCTGTGGGGAAGGAGCACAGCCCGGTTGGGCAGAGCTCTCATGGCTGGACTCAGATGATCACTGGCTCCGGGACGGTGTGGCCCGTGGAGCACCATGCACCACGCAGGTGCCATCACCACTCGCAACCTGCCCTAGACCACAGGGCAAGGATTCAAACTCGGAGCCTGGGTACCCAGCCCACCGTCTTGGGGAGCAAACCCACGCACACCCCTCTCCTCTTCTCTATGAAAGGTCTCTCCCAGGACTTACACAGCTCTAGCCTGTGATTCCAACATAACTAAAACAGTCACCCTAACACATCAGCACGAGGGGCTCCTAAGTCACTGGAAAAACCATGCCTCTCCCACCTAACAGCAGGTGGAATGAATTCCTGTGGTTCTCCTCCTTAGCAAACAGCAAAAAACAATGAGGAGTTAACAATCAAAAGGGTGGATTTAGGAGCAGAGCTGGCAGGGCTGGCTGGGGCACTCACATATCTCCCCATACAGGGTGGGCCCCAGTCCAAACATGTCACCTGCTTCAGGTCAGCCACTGGAGTCCCTCCCTAGGAATTCTGGATCTGAGACTGAGGGCAGGCCCACGCAGTGGCAGAAGCTGTAGCCTGTGGGTGCAGAGCACCTTCTGTAGCCATATTTCCAACCAGAGGAGGAAGCTGGTGCTTGGCAAGAGAGGGTGAAGCAACCGTGCAGAGAGGCAGAGGGGAGGAGGAATGGCCTGGTGATACCCAGGTCACTGAGCCCAGTTCTCCTGCAGACCAGCCACAGCCCTCCCCATCCTGGGCTCTGCTGGCCCTCCTTTCCTTGATTTTGTGAACCAAGGGTGTGGGGTGGGTCACTGTCACTCGTAACCCAAAGTATCCTGACTAAAAATGATGAGATTAACCCAATTATATTAATAAACTTCTCATTACTAACATAATTTTCTGCCAGCCTAGGTGCCATCAGGGCTGGGGCTGAGTTAATGAGTGAAAGCACTTACTAACCTCCATCCACTTTAAGGGGATTTCATCATCTCCAGGCCCCTCACTCCCACACTCACCACAGTGGCCCCACTCATCTGGTCCCGTCCCTGCCAGTGCCCCTTGCCCCTTCCCCTGCATATTTGAGCCCATTTGCCCTGCACACATTGCTCAAGTCTCCCCTCTTCGAAGCCCTCCCTGTCAATCCTGACAGCATTCTGTGTGGCCTCCCAAGGTCCCATACTTCACTGACAGTTATCCATGTGGCCACTGCTGTGATACCTCCAGCCACAAAGGTGGCAGAAGGGTGTCTGCCACCACAAAGGTGGCAGAAGGGTGTCAAAGCAGGCACACCCGAGGCATCCAAAAGAGCTCAGATGGCATTTCCCTATCAGATCAGGAGTGAGCAGAAACAGAGGGAAGGTGGCCATGGAGACAGGCAGGCTGACCACACTGAGAAAATAACATATAAGGTCCTGCAGAGGGTGGGCAAGGGCAAGCCCAGCGCACTCAGTGGCAGCACCCAAGAAAAGGGTACATTTGGTTCAGTGTGCTCTGTTTAAAATGCCACGGCATGTAATCTACTTGAGAATATTCCATCAAAAATAATCAAGGCAGAGCGAAGTGGCTCACGCTTGTAATCCCAGCACTTTGGGGGCCAACGCAGGAAAATCATTTGAGCATAGAGGTTTGAGACCAGCTTGGGCAACATTACCAAGACCCCATCTTTACAAGAAATTTAAAAATTAGCCTGGTGTGGTGATGCATGCCTGTAGTCACAGCTACTCCAGAGACTGAGGTGGGAGGATGGATTGAGCCCAGGAAGTCAAGGCTGCAGTGAGCTGTGATTGCACCACTGTACTCCAGCCTGGGCGACAGAGCGAGACCCTGTCTCAAAAACAAAATAAAACAAAAACCCCCAAAAGCCAGATGGTGCTGAGTGATCTAGAAAATTCTGTACTCAAAACAAGCTTCTTCCTTGCCTGTCTCCACTTGGCTGCCTTGTGCATATCAGGTGTCAGCTTAGCTGCCACTTCCTCAGCGAGACCTTCTCTGACCCCTGGGCTGGGTCAGCTGCCTCTGCTCGCCTCCCCGTACATGGTGTGGACTGTGCTGTCATTCCCAGGGTAGGATATTCCTGGGGCGGGTCCGAACCCTGCCCTGCGCACCTTCATGGTCTGGTACCTCTCTGAGCACCGAACTCTCTCCACCTCCTTACACACTCCAAGCTCCAGCAGCTCCTGGAGAAGGGAACAAAGCAGAACTCTAAGCCTGAGGGTGTGGGGTGAAAAAAGAAGGGCAGGGAGTTAGGGTCAAGGCTGTGGGCCCAAGGACTGAGGCAGTCCCCTCCAACACTCTGCAGAGACAACTTTGTGGGGTCAGGGTCTGGTGGGACTTGGAAATGGAGACTGTGCCCAGGGAGGTGACCAAAGTTGCTGCCACACAGCTGGGAGGCCAGGGCTACAGACTCAAAGATCCTTTGGGCCTGGAGTTACAACAGCTGAGATTCCAGGTAACGTGGATCATCTCTAAGTCAAATAAGTCCCAAGATACATAAACAATTGCTTTTCAGAACACGTGAACTCAATGCTACTTCATTTAAAAGCATCTTCTGTTACTGTGTATTCTCATGATGAAAGTGCACTAAAGGACAACTCAACATATTGGGGCACTGAAAAGAGATGCTCACACTCGGGGTGCTCTCTTCCATTCCACTGTGGAGGGCAGTTTGGGACTAATGACGATGACAACAGCATCACCCCTAGCCCTGCCAGCCCCTTGCAGCACTATTCACTGGGTCCTCTAAGCCACCCAGGGGTAAATGGCTTGAGTGCACAAGAGGAATCTGAGCGCAGAGGGTGGCTTGTTGAGGCCTTGGAGCAGTGTCAGCACCCACGACTGTCTATCCCCACCTGCCCCCACAGCACCCTCTGCTGTCTCACCAGGCCCCAAGGCCTCCCCACCCACCCACTCGCCCTGCTCAGAATGGTAAGCACCTACCTGGACAACCCTAGAGGAGTGTTCTCCAAGGTGGGGCAGCCCCTGCAGTTGGCTCAGGGTTGTGACAGGGCTGGGAAGGGCCTTGAGCACCGAGGCTGCTCTGCAGAAGGTGAGGAGGCGGCCCTCACTGCCTTCAAAGCCCGCTGCCTCGGCCAGTGTCTCCAGAGCCTCCTGCAGGGAGGGGCCCTAGGTAAGGGGCAGGGTGGGCAGCTCCAACCCACCAGCTACCACCCGTCTGTACCATTGTCCCCAACCCCCAAGGCTGGCCAAGACTCATAGAAGTGGCTTACCGAGAGGCTAGTGTTGTGGTGTGTGAGGGGTGTGGGGCGCTGGCAGGCATAGGTAGGCATCCATGCTGGGCTCAGAGGCCCCTTCCTGGGCCCAGTCACCTGGGGATGGGCAATGAACAGGTCACCGTGAGGTTGTAGGGCTGGCAAGAGAGCCAGGCCATACCCAGGCTTTGTTTCTCCTGGAGTGTCCAACTGAGGCCCTCTGGAGCTCATGGGACAGAGGTGAGCAACAAAACACCAGAGGCATGGGACTGAGGGAGACATCACCCTGCAGAACAGGCTGCAGACGGGGCTCCTCATGCCAGGGTAGCAGCAATCCCATCTGCCAGCCCTGTGGGCACTTCTGCTGCTGCTGCTGCACATGACGCATGTGCTCCATCACCCCAATCCTCACAACCAAGCGGGCTGGGGATGCTGAGGCCTCGGGGGCTAGGGGCTCGCCCCACGACCATGGCTTACAGGCTGGGCCAAGATTTGAACGCAGGCAACCTGGCCCCAAGCCCACACCTGTCAGAAGCCAGGAGCCTTATAGCATCCTGAGGACAGGCTCCTGCTGATCCATGGGTCATCCCGCTCGGAGTTGCGGTGAGGAAGAAAGGCCTGAAGAAGGTAAAAATAAGCGGACCCCAGAATTTGCACCAGTGGTGAGAACAGAAGCTGAGATGGCCTGGCTCCCTCAGCCCCTGCTGTGGTTCCTCTACTGGCTTCTAGGGGGCCCCTGGTGATTTGGGTAGAGTCCTCACTGCCCACCTCCTCTGAAGGACATTGAGGCATTGCTGCCATGTCACATGTCCCAGCTGAGCAATGGCCTACACTGGGGCTTTCACTGTAGCCCCAACTCTAGTTTTCCACCCAGCTCACCTCCAGGCGGTGCCGGCACTCCACAGGTACAGGCTGCCCAGCTGCCAGGCTCTCTGTTAACCAGCTTATGTCCAGCAGAGCTGGGGGGGTGCAACCCGGGGGAGCAGCTGCCATCCTGCGCTCCTGCCAGCTGACGGCCTCCTCTGCTGAGGTCTGTTCCATCACAACATGTGTCGCTTCAGAGCTGGCAGAGGGATTTGGGAGAGAAGGAGGAGGGTGAGTGACCTCCCTGGTTGGCTCCAAGCCTTCATTCTTGCCGTCTCTTCTGCAGGGTGAGTGACCATTCATCCTGCAAACATCACCTCCTCCAGAAAGCCTTCCCAGCCCCTCCTCCTGGTAGATGAACACCACCACCACTCAGCCCTCAGAACTGTAGTTCTCTGCCCTGGCTATGTTCACAAGCACAGTCCAGTCTGGTGCCCTCTCCCTCCCTCTCCACCTCAGAGAAAGGAATTCCTTAGTGGTCAGGACCAGGTGGTCTTCATCTAAGAACAGGGGTTTTAGCTGAGATGCAGGAGCCTGTTTGGGTCTGAACCCCAGCTCTGCCTGCCACATACTTATTTAGCTCTTGGGCAAGCCAGGTGTCTATACTTTGATTTCCTCTTCCCTAAAGCAGAGATAACATATCTACCCTGTGGGGTTGTTGTACAAACATAGTGCCTGGTACACTCTAAGCTGCTATCATTATCCTCTCCCGAGTGGGTCTGGCACACTACTGATCCCTGATGTTAAAAACAAAACAAAACAAAACAAAACAAACAAAAAAAACCACACACACACAACTGTAGGGGTATACTAGACCCAGGTTCGTTTGCTCTCTCAACCTCCAAACTAGGGGGCACCCCCAGCTCCCTTACTCTGGGTGTTGTCTCTGTAGCCGCCATTTTTCCTCCTCTTGGTTCCCTTCCTACAGGAGCGTCTCAGTCGTGTTATTTACTCAGGTCTGAGGACAGAGGAGCATGCGGGCTCCAGGCCTCCTGAGAAGTCAGTCTCGCTCACAGGTGGGACACAGCCCAGGCGGAAGGGCTGTTAGCAAATACGACTGCTTATTAATTACCCCGACCTCTGGTTTTGATTCTCGCAGTGATCCTTTAAATCACGCCTGGCCCTAATTAATAGCACCCTTTACAGAAGAGGAGATGGAGGCTCAGGGAAAGGTCACGAAGTGCCACAGCAAACTTAGAATCCAAAACTACAGGTGCCACGGAAGACCGCGCCGCCCCGCACCTGCAGGCGTCGAGGACACGGAAGCCTTTGGAGCGCGCCAGGCGTGTGAGGAAGGCCCGGCGGCTGCGACCCATGCGAGGCTCGACCAGGTAGATGGCGACGCCGGGGAAGCGCGTCGAGGGCGGCGTGGAGGAAGCTGCATCGCCGCTAGGGGACCTGACCCGCGCTCGCCGCCGTTTGGGGAGCATTGGGACCACAGCCTCCAGCAACGCGGAGCGAGACGGACGGAAGCCGCAGTGAGGCTGACGGAAGCGGCGGGCGGGCGGCCGCCGGCTAGAAGAGGACGTGGCCCCGCCCTATGCAAATGAGGCCTCTCCGTGAGACTCGCGACCTGGGCCAGTCGGAGCGCTGGGGAGGGACCGGGCTCCTACAGGACTGGGTGTCTCGGCCGCTCCGGAAGACCCGCCTCCATGCAAATAACAGCAGAGGACACGCCTTTTATTTAAATTAATGTCTCCGAAAGCGCAGTTTGGTCCCACGGGCCTCCTGGAGTAGAGGGTGGGCTGGAGCTGGCCGGGGAGGGTGTTGGAGGGGGTGGAGGAGGCGGGGTCAAAGGGGCGTCATAGGCCCGTACGGGTGGACTGGGACCTAGGCCCGGGCGGAGCGGGGTGGGCTGCGTCCTCAACCTAGGGTTGAGCCGGCGGCTCCGGGTGGACGCGTGCGGGCCTTGCCCGATCCTTCTGCGCTCGGGACTGTCACACGGAAGCCGGCGGGCGCGGGACAGACAACGCGCGTTTCCAATGCGCTGGTGTAGCGGTCGCTTCAAACACGCGAGATTTTTCAGTCGAATGGCTTTAGGACAACTGGCGGGCCATTTGGAAAAATAGAAGTTGGTGCCCTTCCTCATTCCTTAACAACAAAATAAATTCCAGATGGGTCAAACATTTCCATCTAAAAAGGAAACCAAAAACATACCGGAAAAAAGTCGGTGAATGTTTTTATGATCTAAGTATCACAGTAAACTTTGGAAACATTAAAGGAAAAGAATGATAAATTGGACAACAGACAGATTTTAAATCTGATCAAAAATTAAAAGATAAACTGGGATAAAGTGTGAGATATTTTGGAATTAAGATTATCTCATCATAATAAATTTATTAAATTGTCCATAGATAAAAAGGCAGTAATTTAATAGAAAAATTAGCAAAGAAACTCACGTAGATGATTCTCTGAAGAAATCCTGGTCAATAAATTTATGACCTGAGTGCCCAACCTGTCCAGTTGTTACAGAATACCTAAATGAGAATATCTTCAGTTGTGGGTTTATCAAACATTCAAAAAAATTGACCACACATGTTGAAGGTGCAAGGGAATTGGCAATCTGTAGGAGAGACTCTGGAAGCCAATGTGGCAACCATATCCAACAAAATGAAAACAAAATAATACACATTGATCCAGCAATTCCTTTCCCAAGATTGGGATTGCATTGAATCTATAGATCAAGCTGGGGAAAACTGATGTCTTGATAATATAAAGTCTTCTGTCTATATTATTTAGATATACTCCATTTGTAATCTCTGTTACGGTGGTGTGGCACTGCTCAACCTAACCGATGGGACACGCCAGATCGGTTGCAACCCGGTTTCTCATGCCTCTCCTCATCACTACCCCATCGTCTTGTCTTGAGCCCCAGACTCCCTGAACACCTATCCTTTTTCTCTGGCCCCTCTCTGACATCTTTAGTGGGCTGGCTCTTCCCCATCTCTGCACTCAGAGCGCAGGGCTGAGGGCAGCGGGGGAGGTGGCTCAGCCCAGGCATCCTCTTGACCTCCTACACCAACTCCCAGCCTCCTAATTCATCTACCTCTTCAGGGCTGTAGAGCTTCCTGGGCCTCAGGACCCACACACAGAAGCCAGGAGGCCTGCATGTGGTCCCTCTCTCCCCATCCTCCCCTTGTGCCAGCAGGGATAGGTAGGCTCTAAGGGTCTTCATCTGTGGATCTGGCTCCTGCCCTCCTCAAGGAAGAGGCTCTGCCCAAATGTCCCCTGAGCAGATCCCTCCAGCTGTCTAAAACCATTTCCATTCCTTTTAATGTCCTCTGTCTGGCCAGGGCACCTGGGCTCCCCTTGGGGCCCTTGTTCTCTCCTGAGAAGGCAGAGGCAGTTTTTAAGTCTGTCAGACCTGAGTACTTAAAACACTGCGCAACTGTGCAAAAATGTTTGTTCAAGTAATCTCATCCAACTGACAGTGGAAGAAACTGCCTAGCTTAGAAATCAGCCAGGCCCTCTGGGTGGTTGCTGCAGTGTCTGCTAGGACAACATGGGGCTGAAGGAGTCATGAACATTGGCCAGTGGGGGCAAGAGGGGGTGAGGAGGTGCGGAGAGAGAGGGACTTGCCTGCTCTGCAGGACGAAGATGTGCCCTATACCCAGGGAGAGGTGGCCTGCCGTGGAGGTGAAACCACCTTTGCAGAATTCTAAGCCATGAGAGAAATCTAACATGACTGACTCCCTCTTGCTTCTAACCTCACAGGCTAAATTGGTTTTCTTATTTCTTTTTCTTTTCTTCTTCTTCTTCTTCTTGTAGGGCAGAGGCCAACATAACTATGAGAGGAATTTAGTTTATAGTTAAAGGCAGGAAAAACTGACCCCCTTCTTGTTTGGAGATTGAAACCACTTTCATAAGACAAGGTTAGAATTGTGGTGGAGCCTGAACTTTGCTAAAGAATGGGCACAGGCCGGGCGCGGTGGCTCAAGTCTGTAATCCCAGCACTTTGGGAGACCGAGACGGGCGGATCACGAGGTCAGGAGATCGAGACCATCCTGGCTAACACGGTGAAACCCCGTCTCTACTAAAAAATACAAAAAACTAGCCAGGCGAGGTGGTGGGCGCCTGTAGTCCCAGCTACTCAGGAGGCTGAGGCAGGAGAATGGCGTAAACCTGGGAGGCGGAGCTTGCAGTGAGCTGAGATCCGGCCACTGCACTCCACTCCAGCTTGGGTGACAGAGCGAGACTCCGTCTCAAAAAAAAAAAAAAAAAAAAAAAAAAAAGAATGGGCATAAACAGCGACCTGCCATTGCTCACTTAGCTTGCTTTTCTATAATACTTACTGGGCTGGAGTCACATAGCCAGAAATCTCAAGATTTCTAACTTCTCCAACTGCTCATATACAGGCCGGGCACAGTGGCTCACACCTGTAATCCCAGCTCTTTGGGAGGCCAAGGTGGGTGGATCACTGGAGGTCAGGAGTTCAAGACCAGCCTGGCCAACATGGTGAAACTCTATCTCCCTAAAAGTACAAAAAAATTAGCCGGGAATGATGACACACGCCTGTAATCCCAGCTACTCAGGAGGCTGAGGCAGGAGAATCTGTTGAACCCGGGAGGTGGAGTTTGCAGTGAGCTGAGATCACGCCGCAGCAGTCCAGCCTGGGAAACAGAGCAAGACTCCATCTCAAAAAAAGAAAGAAAGAAAAAAAAAGTCACCATTATGAAACCTAAAGAACTCTGAGATATTTTCTAGATTTAGAATTTTAGCAGCCCAAGACACCCCACCTGGACCTGTGACCCACACCAAGAAACTGACTCAGCTGCTTGAAGATAGTTTTGACACCTCTGTGATTTCATCCACTGCCAATCAATTGTCTCAGTTCCCTAGTCCCCTGCCTGCTGAAGCATCCTTAAAAACCCTAGCCTCTGAATTCTGGGGGAGGTGGTTTTGAGAATTATCTTTCATCCTCCTTGCTTAGTCTGGCCCTGCAATTATGAAACTTTCTCTGCTCCAACAGTGTCCCCACTGGAGAACCTGGAGAGGGGGTGTCCCTGCTGGAGGATGGATGGGGAGGGGGTCCCTGCTTGAGGCTGTGGGAGGTATACCTGCTGGAGGAGGGGTGAGGGAGGCTGTCCCACTGGAAGATGGGGGTGGGGCACAGTGGGGAGCCATACTAGGGCCAAGAATATCCCCAAGACTGGAGGTAGCTTTTGCAGCTTAAGCAAGAGGCATGGTCGCTAGGGCAGGTTAGGACTTAGGTGTGTCCAAGAGGCACCTGGAAGGAGTTACCCTTCCCAGAGGGTGGTCCTTGAGCTATGGAAAAGGTCCCACTGAAAGGAGACGGTTAGATTATCTCCTGCACACTGGAAATTGTCTTTGAGTTTCCATCTTCAGTGGGCCTGGTTTCCCTGTACTGGTCTGTGGTGGTCACTGTGGGAAGGCAGTGAGGAGAGGGACTAGGGAGGGAGAGGGACTGCCACAGGGGCAGCAGTGGCCACCCCCCACCAGGCCCAGACCATCCCCTCTCCAGAGTACAGTGGAGCAGGGTGCACCTAAGAGCTCCAAATAATACTGATGCCCAGGCCCCTCCCCAAAACAATCCAGTTTAATTGGTCTGGATATAGCTTGGGCATTGGCATTTTATTTATTTATTATTATTCATTTTTTAGAGACAAGGTCTCACTCTGTCACCTAGGCTGGAGTGCAGTGGCACAATCACTCTTGGCTCTTGTGCTCAAGTGGTACTTCTACCTCAGATTCCTGAGTGGCTGGGACTGCAGGCATGTGCCCCCAAGCCTGGCTAATTTTTGTAAGTTATTTTTTGTAGAGATGGGGGTCTTACTGTGTCAAACTCGTGGTGTCAAACTCCCGGCCTCAAGCAGTCCTCCCACCTGAGTCTCCCAAAGCACTGGGATTACAGGCATGGGCCAGTAACCCGGCCGACATTAGCATTTTTAAAGCTCCCCAATGACTGATGTGTGGCCAAGGTTGAGACTCACTGCTCTAGAGGGAGGGGACCCTTCAGGGAGATGGAGACCCTGACAAGGAGCTTATGTGTGTAAAAGTAAGAGCTGAGAACCACCTGAACATCCAGTGACCAAGAGCTGGTGGAATAAATGTTGCTGTGTTCATACTGTGGAATATAAATGCAGCCATTAAAAATGATTCTGTGAGGTTTTACTCTTTATCACCCAAAACTGTAAACACTCCAGATGTTCTTGACCCAGGGAATGGCTTCACACACTGGTGTGTCCAGCCTGTGGAATGCTGAGGAACATTGAGATGAAGGGAACCGGTGATGCAGCTGCTTGGGTGAGTCTTCAGTGCCTCATGGTAAGTGGCAGGAGACACCTACGCTCTGATCCCATTTATAGGACAACTCGGAAAAGGCAAAACTATAGGATAGAAAACAGACCAGTGATGGGCAAGGCTGGGGGCAGGAGTTGACTACAAAGAGCTTTGAAGGCATTTGGGGGTGATGGAATGTCCTCTATCTTGACTGTGGTGGGAGTTACAGGTTACAAGACTGTTTGTCAAATTCATAGAATTATGAACTGAAAAGGGTGAACTTTACAATATGGCAACTATACCGCAATCAGCCTGACTTTTAAAAATTGGTGCTGGCCGGGCGCGGTGGCTCACTCCTGTAATACCAGCACTTTGGGCGGCTGGGACGGCAGATCACCTGAGGTCAGGAGTTCGAGATCAGCCTGGCCAACGTGGAGAAACCCCATATCTACTAAAAATACAAAAATTAGCCAGTCATGGTGGTGGGTGCCTGTAATCCCAGCTACTCGAGAGGCTGAGGCAGGAGATTGCTTGAACCCGGGAGGCGGAGGTTGCAGTGAGCCAAGATCGCACCACTGCACTCCAACCTGGGTTACAGAGCAAGACTCAGTCTCAAAAAGCAAACAAACAACAACAACAACAAAAACTGGTGCTGTATGGCACAAGAAGACGTGACATGGTTACCAGATGAAAGCAGACAGCTTTATGTACAATGTGAGGCTGTTTTTGTAAAAACACACATATATATGTCATACGTGGAAAATATAGGCGCAACAAAGCTAAGCAAATGTTTGCAGTGGTTAGTGGAATTGTGGGTGATTTGAACATTTTTCATTTTGTTTGTACTTTCTAAAATTTCTACAGAGGGCATGGATTACTTGGAAGCAGGCAGGGAGGGAGGGAACATAAGTTTTCGTTCTCATTTTGTGGACGAGGAGCCTCTGTCTGAGCGGCAGAGCCAAGACACACACCCGGCCTCCCCTCCTGGCTCTGAGTCCAGAGTTCTCTCTGGAGATGTCCACAGTGCCTGCTCAGCCTGCTCTGTGGCCTCCCCTAGGAGCACAGGCCCAGGGAATGCTGTGAGAGAGGGAAGGGTGAAGGCAGGCCTGGGCAGCGGTGGGCAGGGCCCTGGCCTGGATGGGTGGGTGGGTACCACAGGCCACCATCAGGAAGTAGAGACCTCAGCCCTCTGTTTTGGGTGAGCTGTTCCAATGAACTTGGCTTAGGGATTCCCAGAAGTCCAAGTCCCCAGCCTCCCGCTCCCTCCTCTGAGACTGCCTCCCAGAAAGTCAGGAGGCTGCGCAGCCACCCTCGTGGCGGGACACCTTCCGGCCAGGCTGGGCCCTTTCCGCTGCCCTGAGGCTGCAGCCTCCCTCCCTGCTCCTGCCGAGCCATGGCTATTCCTGCCCATCCCTTACTTATGTTTTCGATTATTTTTGCCCAGAGTTTGCATTTTTCCAAGATGAATCTCATCTAGCTGTTTCCTGTTCCCACTTTCAGCTCTAGAGGTCCTCGCGGAGATACCTCAGTGCCCAACCTTCACAGCCCCCTCCCTGCCTCACCCCCACTGTGGCGCACCTCTCTGCAAGCTCGCTTTGGTGCTGTTTCCAGCTTGTGCGGTCTGTCCAGAGGTCTGCGGGGGTCAGGATTCGGCCCTGCTTGGGGGCCTGCCCCTGCTGCCCTGGTTCCCTCCCTCCTGTGGCCTGCTTGCCAGCAGCATTTGGGAGAGTGTGTGACCAAACTGCTGATGCTGCTGGCCCCGAGCTCCTGAGGGCTGTTGGCCCCAGCAGTGCTGGCCCTGGGCCTCCTCTGATCTATTCCTGCACATTGCTGCGGCTGAGAGTAACCTGGTGTATTCGTATCCCGTGACTGCTATAACGAACTAGGTGGGTAAAAACAACAGAAATGTATTCTCTCCCAGTTCTGGAAGCTACAGTTAAAACTCCAGCTGTCAGCAGGGCCTCCCTCCCTTGAAGGCTCTAGGGGGGATCCCTCCTCACCTTTTCAAGCTGCTGGTGCTCGTGGTGCTCCTTGGCTTGTGGCAGCATCACTCCACCTTCTGCCCCTGCCTGCAATGGCCTCCTTCCCTCTGGGCCTGCTCTATGTCTGTCTTCTCTTTCTCTCTCTCTCTCTCTTTTTTTTTTTTTTTTTTTTTTTTTGAGATAGAGTCTCACTCTGTCACCCAGGCTGGATTACAGTGGTGCCATCTCCGCTCACTGCAGCCTCTGCTTCCCAGGCTCAAGCGATTCTTCTGCCTCAGCCCCAACCAGTAGCCAGGATTACAGATGCTTCCCACCATGCCTGGCTAATTTTTGTATTTTTAATAGAGGGGTTTTCACCATGTTGGCCAGGCTGTTCTCGAACTGCTGGATTCAAGTGATCCACCAGCCTCGGCCTTCCAAAGTGCTGGGATTACAGGCGTGAGTCACCATGCCCGGCTGTCTTCTCCTTTTCTTATACACTAAGACACTAGTCATAAGATTTAGGCTTTTTTTTTTTTTTTTTTTTTTGCCATCCAGGCTGGAGTGCAGTGGCATGATCATAGCTCAATGCAACCTCATACTCCTGTGCTCAAGTGATCTCCAGTCTCAGCCTCCTGAGTAGCCAGGACTACAAGTGTGTGCCACCACGCCTGGCTAATTTTTGTACTTTTTGTGGAGGTGATGTCTCACTATGTTGCCTAGGCTGGTCTCAAACTCCTGGCTTCAAGTGATTCTCCCATTTTGGCCTCCCAAAGGGCTGGGATTATAGGCGTGAGACACCTGAAAGACCATCCCAACTCAGGATGATCTCATCTCAAGATTCTTATGTTTTTTGTTTTTTGAGATGGAGTCTCACTCTGTCACCCAGGCTGGACTGCAGTGGCATGATCTTGGCTCACTGCAACCTCCACCTCCTGAGTTCAAGCAATTCTCCTGCCTCAGCCTCCCAAGTAGCTGGGACTACAGGCACGTGCCACCACGCCTGGCTAATTTTTGTATTTTTGGTAGAGACAGGGTTTCATCCTATTGGTTAGGCTGGTCTTGGACTCCTGACCTCGTGATCCACCCACCTCAGCCTCCCAAAGTGCTGGGATTACAGGCGTGAGCCACCGTGCCCGGCCAATATTCTTATCTTAATTACACCTGCAAAGACCCTTATACCAAATAAGGTCACATTCTGACATTCTGGGTGGACATAATTTGGGGGGCCACCATTTAACCCACTGACCTGAGCCCCACTTTGCCAGGGATCAACTCTGGACTCTGTGACCTGGGACAAGTGGCCAACATTTCTTTATTTGTGTAGACCCATCAGAGCTGTGGGATTCGTATTTTTGACAGTAGATGTGCTAGTGGCTTGCCTGGGACCTGGCTGGTTATATAACAAAAAGAGACGCTTTATTTTTGAGAAACCATTACTGCCTTTTAAGGAGTGTGTGCATTGCCACTTGCTGGATGGGTTCCATATAAGAACCAGTGGTGGCGGGGGTTGTGGGGGAGAGGGGAATTAGAAGTCTGGGACAGAACTCAGAGTGGGAAGACTGGGCCAGAGGTCCAGAGAAGAATTCCCAGCTCCCTGCCAGGGGATTTGGCCGCAGAATTCCCTATGGAGAAGTGAAGTGTCCTTAAAATGAAGGCTTTTTGGGTTCATCTATTTAACCAGCCTAGGCTCAACCAGCAGTTCAGGTGTGGCTGGCAATGGTGAAGGGTCTAGGGGGCTAAGAAGGCTAACAAGAAGAGGGATGTTTGCTGACCTCGACTCTACCACAAGCTGACAAAATTGTCCATATTGTCCACTGTTTCAATCATGAATTATTTCATTTATGTTAAGGGAAGACTATAATGTCATTACATTCCTGAATAAACAGACCCAATGTCATTTATTTAGTATTTTCCCATTTGCCACTGTCATCCTTGAAATAAAACAGATCCAAACACAGAGAGTTCCAGTTTATTAGCACCAAGGAGAAGCCCTGGGCTAGAAAGTTGCTGGAAGCACCAAGGCTGTCATGGATGCTGGTTCTTGGGATGGAGAGTCCTGAGAGGCTGGACGTCCTGCCTGGTACAAGGAGGAAGGAGGGGTGGAAGCCAGGAGTATGGCCATGGAAGGAGTCTCCAAAGTCCCAGTCAGGGGTGGAGCCCAGACCAGAAGTTGGGGTAGACAGACAGGGATGGGAAGTGACAGCTGCTAACATTTATGGAGGGCAAGAAATAGGCCAAGGATTGTGCTGATTATTTGTTATGCTGTATTTTTGTTCTTTTTCCAATTATATGGAATTGGCACTACTGTCATTTTTTTCCATCTCTCAGATAGGGAAACTGAGGTTTTGAGCTAAAATAATGTTGCCAAAGTAGCAGAAATGTGATTTCAGCAGTGGATGTTTGACCACAGAGCCATCCTCCTCACCATTCACCCAACAAAAGTGTGTTGAGGTCAGGCACAGTGGCTCACCCCTGTAATCCCAGCACTTTGGGAGGCGGAAGGGGGTTGATCGCATGAGGCCAGGAGTTTGAGACCAGCCTGGCCAACATGGCAAAACCCCATCTCTACTAAAAATACAAAAATTAGCCGGATGTCGTGGTACATATCTGTAATCCCAGCTACTCGGGAGGCTGAGGCACAAGAATTGATTGAGCCCAGGAGGCAGAGGTTGCAGTGAGCCGAGTTCACGCCACTGCACTCCAGCCTGGGTGACAGAGTGGGACTTTGTCTCAAGAATAAACAAATAAACAAACAAACAAAAAGGTGTGTTGTGTGCCTGGCTTTCTTCTAAGTGCAGGAGGTGTAGCAGATAAGACATACAGAAACCCCTGCCTCATGACATTCCTGTGGGGCAGGACAGACAACAATTCCCTAGGGAGGACATGGTCTATGCTGGGTGTGGTTGGTTATAGCAAACATGGCTGCTGGAATCCCTCCCATCTGCGGCCCTTCCGAAGAGTGACTTTGATGCTCCCCCCAGCAAGAGATGGGGTTAGGCCTTACCTTGATTCTGGGCTGGTTCTGGGACTTGCTTTGACCAACAGAATAGAGCAGAAATGACATCTTGGCACTTGTGGGCTTAACCTTACAAGGGCTTGCAGCTTCCACTTCTGCCGCTTGGAAGCTGCTGCCGTGTGAAAAAACTGGTCTGGTCTGTGGGTGCTGAGAGTCCACGTGGACACAGGGCCGAGGTGTCCAGGTGACAGCCAGCACTGAGTCCAGCTCCCTGCTGACCATCATTGCATGGGAGACCCCAGCTGACACCGTGTGGAGAAGCCAATTCACAGAATCGTGAGGAATGCTCTCTCACTGCTGTTTGAAGCCATTCCGTTTTGGGGCGGTTTGTTACACAGCCAAGGATCACTGAAACAATGGTGAGAAGGGCCAAGTGCGTGGGTAGACCCAAAGTCAGGCAAGGGGAGGGAGTGCCCAGGGCTCACCGAGAAGATGATATTTGAGCAGTGACCTCATGGAGGGAGGAAAGAATATCCTCAGTGACCAAGGCTGGGCCTGACAGGTTTAAGGAAGAACAAGGAGCCTAAGCGGCTGAAAAGTGGGGTCAGATCTTGGGGTGCCCCACAAGCCACTGAAAGGACTGTGATGGGGAGGCTCTGACCAGAGGCAGGTGTTATTCTACTCAGTTTTTGTTTTTGTTTTTTGAGACAGAGTCTGGCTTTTTCACCCAGGTTGGAGTGCAGTGGTGCAATCTTGGCTCACCGCAGCCTCGAACTCCTGGGCTCAAGTGATCTTCCCACCCCAGCCTCCCATGTAGCTAGGACTACAGGCATGTGACACCAGACCCAGCTAATTTTTGTATTTTTTGTAGAGACGGTTTCACCATGGTGCCCAGGCTCAAGCAATCTGCCTGTCTTGGCCTCCCAAAGTGCTGGGATTACAGGCATGAGCCGCTTTGCCCAGCCCCCACTCAGCTTTAACACTAGGGGCCAGGGCCAGGGCAGGGAAGCCCCTCTAAGAGACTATTGCACTGACTCAGGTGAGTGTGGACCATGATGAGACCAGGTAGGGAATGCTGGCTTCTGACTGTGAGGGAGAAAGAGGCGAGGATTGACTCTGGCAGGGGGAAGGCTGGAGTTACCACATCCTGAGATGGGGCCACCTGTGTGGAGGCTTAGGAGTGTGGCTCTAAACAGGTGACCCTGAGACCTCTCTAGAAATCAAGGGAAGATGTTGAGGATCTGACCTGGTTTGCATGTTTGTCCCCTCCAGGTCTCCTGTTGAAATGTGACCCCCAGTGTTGGAAGTAGGGCCTGGTGAGAGGTATGTGGGTCATGGGGGTGGATCCTCATGAAGTGCCCTCCCCATAGGGGTAATGAGCTCTCACTCTAAACAGATCTGTTTGTTTAAGAGCCTGGAACTGCCTCCTCTCTCTCTTGCTTCCTGTCTAGCCAGATAATGTGCCTGCTCCCCCTTCGCCTTCTGCCATGAGTGGAAGCTTCCTGAGGCCTTGTCAGAAGCAGATACTGGCTCCTTGCTTCCTGTACAGCCTGTGGAACCATAAGCCAAATAAACCTCTTTTCTTTATAAATTACCCAGCCTCAGATATTCCCTTATTGGAATGCAAAACAGACTAACACAGGATCCAATTTGACAGAAGAGGCCAGCACCGCGGGAGTGGTGTGGACTGCAGCTATAAATGAGGAGACTGTCAGGGGCAAGGAGGTCACCAAAGGAGGGGGGCCCTGCAGAGGATGTGCAAGAACTGAGCCCAGAGCCTCCCAGAAATTTAGAGGATGGAGACTGAGAGGGGCGGGGGGAAACCTGGGTCAGGATGGTGTCTTAGAGACCAAGTGGAAAGGCTTCTAAAGAGGAAGGTGTAAGCAACTGTATCAGATGTTTGATGGGTCACCTAAGGCAAGGACTGAGAAGTGACTGGTCCCTGGAGGCTTGACCCGACAGTTCTGTTAGCTGGGGGCTGGAAGGAGCCTCCTGCCCTCAAGGTGTCCTTAGGAGCATGGCACTCCTTCTAACCTCTTTTTTTTTCTTGAGATGGAGTTTCGCTCCTGTTGACCACCCAGGCTGGAGTGCAATGGCGTGATCTTGGCTCATCACAGCCTCTGCCTCCTGGGTTCAAGCAATTCTCCTGCCTCAGCCTCCCAAGTAGCTGGGATGAAAGGCATGCGCTGCCATGCCCGGCTAATTTTATATTTTTAGTAGAGATGGGGTTTCTCCATGTTGGTCAGGCTGGTCTCGAACTCCTGACCTCAGGTGATCCACCCACCTTGGCCTCCCAAAGTGCTGGGATTACAGGCGTGAGCCACCGTGCCCGACCAATCTTCTAGCTTCTTGAATGTGCTGCTTGGCTTCTGTCATCAGTTACTCAAGTCACCTTACCAACCCAAACCCCCATTTCCTTATTTGTAAAATAAAAATAATGAGGCTCCTGCAAAGAGTGGGTGTGCAAACTCAGAGTGAACTGACAGATGCCAAATTGAACCCTCTGTACTACCTGGGCATCTTTTGGTTACTAACGGTGGCTCTGCAGTCAGATTTGGATGACTAGCCAGGTGCCTGAGTATGCAGGTGACCTCCAGGACCAGATGCTCCAGCCCCAACCTCAACCTCTCTTCCTGGTGCTCTGGAAGACCTGGGAAAAGAGAAGAAGGAACCCCACATGATTGCAGTGGAACGGGGTGCTCAAAATGGAAATGAAACCACTCAAGGAAAAAGTAAGTTGCATTTCTGGCATTCTGAGTTTTTGGACTGAATTCACACACACACACACACACACACACACACACACACACTCTAAAATAATAATTTCATTTAAGTTTAAAATATTTAGCACAGAATGCTATCAGCAAAATCCAGACCACGGGAAACTCCAAAGGGCAAATAGTCTAGTTTCAACAAATAAGTTGCCAGAACGAGAGAGAGAAAGATTGAGATTGAGACAGAGCCCGTGGGCTAAAACAGATTTCAGAGATGGATCAATCACAGCACATGGGCCTTCCTTGGATCGTAATTCAAATCAACAAACTATAAAAAATAAAATGTGTGAAGCAATAGAGGAAATGTGCACTCTGGATATTGGATATTAAGGAATTATGGTTGAGATTTGCACAAGTGATAGTAGGTTAAGACAGAGGGAGAGAGGGGAGGGAGAGAGGGAAGGGGAGGCGGATGGGGAGAGAGTCCTCTTTTGAGAAATGCACAATAAAGTATTTCCTGGTAAAATCATATGATGTCTGGGATTTGCTTCAAACTTATCTTGGAGAGGAGCAAGGGTGGAACACAGATAATACAAGACAGTCTGAAAGTTGAACTGCAGGAGCGGGTGACAGGGCAGGCTGCTCAGGATGTCATCGTTCTGCTTTTGCATATTTGAAATTTTCCATAATAAAGTGTTTTTTAAGCAAATGCATGAGGCCAAGCCTTGCTCCATGCTCTCTGCCAGACTGTTCTAAGCACTTGACACATGTCACCTCTTTGATGCCCAGGACATCCCCTGATGTCAGGGGATGACACTCCTCCCCATCTTGCTGGGGAGGAGATAGGGGCACAGAAAGGGCAAGCAACTTGCCCAAGCTTGCACAGTTGGTGAACAGCATTGTTGGGTTGTGAACCCAGGCTGCTTCCATCAGGCTTCTCCAGGTCTATGTGCTTCCAAAAAAATGTCTGGAAGATTATGTAACAAACTGTGATTATTTTCTCTGGGAGGTGGGACAGTGGAGTTTAATGAAACTTATCATAATAGTTTTGTTATTTTGCCTATCTGTGTTTTCTTATTTTTCTACAAAGAATTTTTAAATAGGAAGAGGAGTCAACAGACCCACAGTCAGTGACCATGAGCAGCATGGGCCATGGAGGGGCTTCTGCTAGGTAGGAATTCTGAGCTCAAGGTCCCACCAGCTTGGGAGGGTGCAGTTGAGTGTGGCCATCAGTGGAGGTAGGCAGAAGTGAGGCTTGGATCCCACAGTGGGGAAAATGCTTTGCTCCTGGCAGAGCCTACTCTGGTGGGTCACAGCCAGAAAGATTCAGGCCCTTCAGGGAAGTCAGCAGCATCGCCTGTCATCCAGCCTAGTGCTGGGCACCCGAAGCCACTCAGGCGTACAGGGTGTAAGCGCCTGTGACCCTGCAGGTCCCAATAACACAAACTCATTTGGGGATGGAGGTGATGAGGGTAGGGCACAGTGGCCCCTCAAGGGGTGGGGGTAGGGCAAAGTGGGGGGCACCGCCTCACCTCTGATTCTTTCATCAAACTTGGATGGGCTGGGGTCACAACCCCACCTCCATCAGAGTTTTGGGGAATGTGTGCCAAGTGTTGCAGGCAGGCCCCAAACAGGTCCACCTCGCCGCACTCCTGTGACTGCTCTTCTCTGGGCCTCTCTTGGATCCGCACCCACCCGTTCCCAACCAGACACCTCACTGGCTCCTTCCTCAGCTCCGGGGCCCAGGTCTTGTGAGCTCTGCCCCAGCATTGGCCCCAGTTGGTCCCACCCTCTTCTCAGCGCAGGCCACCCCACTCCTCCCTCTGCCCACAGGTTGGAACCCAAGCTCAAGGTGGCCTCTAAGGCCCTGCTCATCTTCTCAGGCCTCGCACGTGCCCAGCCCCAGCCCCCACAGTGTGCCCCCTCCTCGTGCAGTCTGTCCCTGCCCTCTGGGGATGCGCCTGCTTCATCCCACTTACCCTTCTCTCCAGGAGGTCTGTGCTGGGCCCCTTGTGAGCCCCCAGACCACTGAGCTATAGCTGTCTGTCTCTTCTGCTGGAGAGAAGGCTCCCAGGGGCAAGGCCCTCTCTGTGTGGGCTGGGGTGGTCGCCCTGCACACATCTCTGAATGTTTGCCGCCTAAGCAAGTCATCCTCATGGTCAGTGCATGCATTGGATGCTTGCTGCCCTCAGGAAGGGCTTCTACCAGGAGATGGTCCTCTTCCCTGTCCCCAGGCCACAGCCATATCCTCCCAGGAGGGCTGAGGGTCTATCTTGGATGCACAGGGAATGGTGATCTCCCAGAATGTGAGTTCTTTTTAGGTCCTAGATAGTGAGCTCCAACTTTATGGACACAGTAACTGAGTCTGACTTCTTCACCCTTGGGGAAGGTGTTTTCCTGTAGGACTATGAGTGGGTGATTTTAAAGAGGGGGCAGGGGGGCAGGCCTGCTGTGAACGAGGGTCAGCCATGTTATGGAGTGAGAAGGAACTAGCACTGCTAAGGCCCAGAAGTGAGGTGCCAGACCCTTCGGGTTCCAGGCTCACCCCAGGGCTGGAGGGAGGAGGGGAAGGTGGAGAGAGTGCAGGGTCTTAGGGGCCATGCAGAGGGTGGGATTTCTTCCTTGAGGAACACAGGGAGCCCTCCAGGCCCTCAGGGGTGGCCTGTGGATGGTGGACTAGAGGTGTGAAGAGAAACGAAACCCTCAGGTGTGTAGAAGGCCAGCAGGCCCAGCCCCTGCGGATGCTCATGGCGACAGCGCAGCTAGACACGGTCCGGGCTAGAGGCGGAGACGTCAGAATAATTGGCAGGTGGGGATCTCTGCAGCAGGGGTTCATCCAGCTCCCAGGGAGAGGAGGCAGAGCGAGAAGAGAGAGGTGCCACCCCTAGGACCCCCACCAGGGAAGCGGGGGAGGCGGAAGAGAAGCCAACATGGAAGTGTGAGCAACCCTAACCCTAACCCTAACCCTAACCTTGGCAAGGGGAGGCGATCACAAAGGGAGCTGCGGTGGCTGGCAAGGCCCGTTGGTCTTGGGTGATCCCTGGGGCCCTAGTCAGAGTGCCAGGTGCAGAAACAGCTGTCTAGGGCTGAGGAAATGGAAACTTTGAATGTGAACAACTCCTTTCAGAAGCTTGGCAGTTAAAAATGAGGTCAGAGATAGACACTGGGCAGGTACACATTCTTTTAGCACGAAAAACTGTGGGTTCACAGTGGCCTTGGGAGCATTCTGGCACTCCTCTGTAATGGCAGGAGCTGGGGCGCTGGAGGTGGGTGCCTGCCAGGAGCCCCTTCCTCTCACGCAGCTGGCTGCCCTCCTCTCCTTTTCCTTGGCTGGGCTTCTGATGGGGCCCACAGACAAACATGCAATAACGTGAATACCTCACACAGAAACTGGCCACAAAACTGCTGATACCATGATCCATGATTGCTTACTTATTCTTGTATTTTCCTGCTTTCCAGCTTTTACATCTCTCTTTACCAGACACTGATTTTTTTTTTTAATACCTTCCTAATACTTTAGTACTATTACTAGACATAAAAGCAAGTGATTCTCCCACCTTACTCAGCCTCCCCAGTAGCTGGGATTACGGGCATCTGCCACCAGTCCTGGCTAATTTTTATACTCTTAGTGGAGACAGGGTTTCACCATGTTGGCCAGGCTGATCTCAAAATCCTGACCTGAAGTGATCTGCCTTCATTGGCCTCCCAAAGTGCTGGGATGACAGGCATGAGCAACCACGCCCAGCCCTACAAAGTGTTTTTAAAGGAATAGATTGTGTTCTACTATTCCCTTTCCTCCTTTCTGCTGGCTGGGATGATGCAATGATGGCTGGATCTCAAGCGGCTATTTTGTGTCACAAGATAGAAGCCATACATTGAGGCTAGGGGAGCAATAAAATGGAAAGCCAGATGCTTACCTTTGGATTTTGTTTGTATGAGCAAGAAATACATTTCCTTTAAAAATATTATTATTTTTAGAGACAGGGTCTTGCTCTGTTGTCTACAATAGAGAGAGGATCTTGCTCTGTTGTCTAGGATGGAGTGAAGTGTAGCAATCATAGCTCACTGCAGCCTTGAACTCTTGGGATCAGGTGAGCCTCCTGCCTCAGCCTTCTGAGTAGCTAGGACTACAAGCGTGTGCCACCATGCCCAGCTAATTTTTAATTTTTTTGTAGCAACAGGGTCTCACTATGTTGCCCAGGCTGGTCTCAAACTCCTGGGCTCAAGCAATTTTCCCATCTTGGCCTTCCAAAGTGCTGGGATTGCAGGCATGAGCCACCACAGCTGGCAAGAAATAAATTTCTATCTTATTTTAGTCATTGTTCCATTGGTTTTTCTGTGAGTGCATGGCAGGATGCCTTATTGGGGCTCAGCTGCTTTGATGGGCTTCTCTTCTTTGCAGCCATGTGACCTTGAATGAGATGCCTGAATGGTGTGGAGCTCCTTGCCACTAGTTGCTTTCAGAGGGTGATCTCCCAGTAACACCTACACTGGAAGTTTTTTAATTTTTGAGAAATTGACATAGAAAAAGTTGTACTCAATATATTTTATTTACATTTCTATAACTTTTAATGAGGCCAGACATTTTTGTATCTATTGGCCACTTATGTATCTTCTTTTGTGAATTGCCTATTTATTTACTTAGTTCACTTTTTAAAGTGGAAACAAAGTTAAATTATTAATAGCTTAATTAATTAATTAATTAATTTTTTTTGAGGTGGAGTCTTGCTCTGTCGCCCAGGCTGGAGTGCAATGGTGCAATCTCCGCTCACTACAACCTCCGCCTCCTAGGTTCCAGTGATTCTCCTGCCTCAGCCTCCGGAGTAGCTGGGATTACAGGTACGTGCCACCACACCCGGCTAATTTGGGTATTTTTCACAGAGGCGGGGTTTCACCATGTTGGCCAGGCTGGTCTTGAACTCCTGACCCCAGGTGATCCACCCGCCTCAACCTCCCAAAGTGCTGGGATTAGGCGTGAGCCACCGTGGCTGGCCTATTAATAGCTTTAAAAATGTAAAAAACTAGCCGGGCATGGTGGTGCACACCTGTAGTCTCAGCTACTGAGGATGCTGAGGTAGGAGGATTGCCTGAACCCAGGAAGCAGAGGTTGCAGTGAGCCAAGATTGCATCACTGCACTCCAGCCTAGGCGCCAGAGTGAGACTCCATCTCAAAAAAAAAAAAAAGGAAAAAGCTTTATTAATAGCAGCTTTCCTTTATCAAAGACTTACTATTTTTCAGGCATGACTCTCCAGATTTATCTTAGTGAACCCTTGTGGCATTTTTGCAAGGCACGGTAGTGTCATTATTATCCTATTGTTATAGAGGAGAGAAACTGAGGTTCACAGAGAGAAAGTACAGTGAGTATGGAGTGGAGGTTCACAGCAGACGAGTCTGAGGCCACAGCTGCTTCCTAAAACTACAGGAGGCCAGGAATGTTCACTCTAAGCGCTGCATTCTTTCCCAGTATTTTGTTTGCTCTTTATTTTCATTTTCAGTGTATTTTGATGTACAGAAAGTAAAAACTTTTATGCAACCAAAGTTCTCTGTCTTTCCTTGAGAGACTTCCCCATCAAGAATGTAAATACAGGCTGGGCATGGTGGCTTCCGCCTGTAATCCCAGCACTTTAGGAAGCCAAGGCAGGTGGATCACGAGGCCAGGAGATCAAGACCATCCTGGCTAACATGGTGAAACCCTGTCTCTACTAAAAATACAAAAACATTAGCTGGGCGTGGTGGCGGATGCCTGTAGCCTCAGCTTCTCGGGAGGCTGAGGCAGGAGAATGGCATGAACCCGGGAGGCGGAGCTTGCAGTGAGCCGAGATTGTGCCACTGCACTCCAGCCTGGGTGACAGAGCGAGACTCTGTCTCAAAAAAAAAAAAAAAAAAAGGATGTAAATACAGGCCGGGCCTGGTGGTGCACGCCTGTAACCCCAGCACTTTGGGAGGCCGAGGCGGGTGGATCACTTGAGGTCAGGAGTTTGAGATCAGCCTGGCCAACATGGTGAAACCCCATCTCTACTAAAAATACAACAACAACAACAAAAATAGCCGGGCATGGTGGCATGTGCCTGTAATCCCAGCTACTTGGGAGGCTGAGGCAGGAGAATAACTTGAACTTGGGAGGCAGAGGTTGCAGTGAGCTGGGATCACACCACTGCACCCCAGCCTAGGTGACAGAGTGAGACTCCATATCAAAAACAAAAAAATAAATAAAACCTAAAAGAAACCTCACGATGTAAATAAAGACTTGATATTTTCTTGCAGTCCTTCCCTGGTTCCTCTTCTAATATCTACCTCATTAATCTGGAGTTAATTTTGAGGGAGGTATGAGGTGGGGCCAAACATTATTTTTGCCACCAGACTCCATTTTGAATGACCGCTCCTTCCTTCTGACCTAACACTGGGTGGATTGCTGCACCAAGTTGTCACATGCCCTCTTCCCAGATCTTCGGGCTGCAGAATTACTCATCAGTGCTGGAAGCCTGCCCCTCCGCGCCTCGCTGTGGTGACCCCCACCCCAGCTGAGTCTCCACACAGCTGGGCTTGCTGTCTGCCCTGTGGTGAGTGGAAGGAATTCGGCATGAACTCTGCTCACTCAGCAGCCAGGCCTGGGGAGCACCGGACTGTGGAAAATCACATATGTTTTTCAAGTTGTTGAAAACCAAGGAAATTGTTCTGCCAGTTGTGAAGGTGGCTAGACACTGTCTGGGAGGCCTCAGGTCCCATGGCTCTGGGAGCCATCCCATCTTGTGGGCCCAAACAAGCTAACCCCACTGGTAATATCCAGGCACTTGGGCAGCAGAGAAGGGGGAGTTTCTAGGAGCCTTCCCCAAGAGGGAAGAACAAAAAGGAAGGAGCCTAGCCTGGTCCTTTCTCCTTTGGTCCCTGGAGGCAGATCCAGGACTCCAGGGGAGACATGGAGGGGCTGGCACCTGTGATCCCAGTAGCCTGCTGGCCAGAGCCCAGGCCTCCCAGACCTTCTATTGAGCCCCCTGCCCCAGATACACATGCTGGTGCTGGACAGCTGGGCTGTGGCGGAAGTTTACACAGAAAGGGTTTGCTGGGCCATCTCCGTACACGCAGCTTCACTTCTTTCTGAAGCCCAACCCATGTCTGAGCTGCAGCCATGGGGGTTCTGGGAGCCATGGAGGCCATGGGGCAGGTTAGGAGGGTCTGCTCCCAGCCTCCCAGACCCTACCACTCCTGCCTGTCCCCAGGCCCTGATGACCTCCCATCCTTCTGTGTCCTGCAGATCTCCGAAGTCAGAACTCAGGCACACTGGGCCCTGCTGGCAGGTGAGTTTCCACCTCTGACCAGGCTAAGGCACTAGGCAGCTCTGGAGGGTCAGGAGCTACAGCTTGGGTCCCAGTGGGAGGAGGCCGGCCTGTCCCCCTCCTCAGCTGCACTACCAGGCCCCTGACCCAACCTCAACTTCTCTCTTGGGGTCTCAGCCTTCGTGGCAGGGTTGATGGCCTCAGAGCTACATAGGGCCTACCCACTGGGCCATGCTCCCTCTCTCCCTGTTCCCCGCAGGTCAGCTTCACCAGCTTCCAACCTCGGACAGTTCTGGCTCTCTCAACAACTCTCCTTCCCATTCCAGCAGCAGCAAGGGAGAGGAGACACCCTCCCCAGCGCAGGCCCCACCCTCCCCAGTCCAGTCCTGCTGCAGTGGCTGTCCCTTAGGGGAGGGAAATGCCAAAGCAGTCCCTGCAACATCCATGTGGGAAGCCGAAAGTGGATCACCAGAGTGTCTACCAGCCCCCCACTGTAGCCCAGGAGAACACTTGGATGCAGGTGCAGACCCTGCTGAGTGGCAGGGGTAAGGGACCCTGAAAGTCGCTAGGTGCTCTCGGCTACAAGCCTCCCATCCCCCTGACTGGCTTCACTCTGGCAGCAGAGGGAGAAGTCCCCTCACCAGCCCTGTAGCAGAGCCTGGGCACAGGGCTAAAGCACTTCCTGGTACAGGTCTTCAAGTGGAGTGGGAGTCCCAGCCTCACCACCCAAGGGGAGGCACATCAGCCTGGCATGGAGAGCAGCTGCCTCCCATCCACCTGCCCAGACCCTTGGTGGCAGAGGGCCCCCAACCTCATGGCCCTCCTTGTAGCCCAGCTCTCCATGAGGGCTTTTGCACATGTTTTTATTGGTGACTCACTGTGACTGAAGAAAAGCCTCCTTCTATTCCTTTTTTGTTTTCTTATGGCTTCTATTTTCCCTGGCAGAGGATGTTGGGCCCAAATCCAATCCATGTGTGAGTTGTTCCCAGGGAAGTGACGTGCCATGCCACTTCACCCAGCCTTGGGCCGCTGGGCTTGACATGCTCAACTGGGGGCAATGGAGCAAATTCCCAGAACAAGTTTTGAGAAAGATGATTCAGAGGTTTGCAGAGGATGAGGAAAGGTGAGAGCTTGCAGATCCTTGCTGCCACCAGGACTGGCCTGGGGGCACGTGGCAGGTAGAGGCTGGCTCAGGTACACAGGGAGGCCTGGGTGTTGGGGCTCAGGGGCTGCTCTGAGATCCCCAGTGGGTAGAGATCAGGTTGATCTCTGAGGGCAAATGATGAGAGCTGAGAGGCAGCAGTGTGAGTGCTGAGAATGTGTGCTAGGCACAGCACATGCATGATCCTGTGTGAGCCACAAGGAGAACAGGGACACAGGTAGTTGGCACTGAGGCTACCTGCAGAGATGTGCCTGGGAGATAGAGCTGGAACCTGACACAGTCCCACTGCCTTTTCAAGGAGATGCAGTGAGAAAGCAAAGGCAGGGTCTTGGCAGGACCAGGTGTGAGAGGAGGCTAGGCCTCCCTGTGGTCCTGCTCCCAGGGGGCAGCACGTATCCTGGGCCCAGCAGCCTCCACTGTGGCCTCCCTGGCTGCTGTCTGCTTCAACTCATGTGGGGCTGCTCTGGGGACCCAGGTGCTTCCTGACCTGCTTTTCTTCTTTCCTTTTGACCCCAGGTCCAAACTCTGCCCTGTCAATCATCCCAGGGGCTCCTAGGCTTCCCTACCTGACTACTTCACTGGGACCAAATCCCCACAGACAATTGTGGCTTAGGGCTGTCTGCCTCTGCACTTGGCCCATGGGCTGCCTGTGAGTCTTCTCTTGCTTCCTCATTCTTTTGAGGGGGAATGTTCTCGGAGCTCTGTCCTTAGCTGTGATGACCACTGCGGGGCAGCCAACGTTTGCCCTGGAGAAACCTTACGGCAAACACCAGGCACCAAGGTGCACATCCCTGATGGATCCTGGGATCAGCTGACACTCAATCCACCTGCTCTCTGGGTCCCCTGGGTCCATGCGGCAGCTGGAGGTATTGTAGACACTTTTTAAAAAATGGGTTCTGGTAAGAAGAAGGTGAGAAATGGCTATTTGTCCACATTGGGACTCAAAGGGGTGGGATGGCATGCCCTTACATGGGACTCCTACCCCCAGCGGGGCAGCTGGCCACTCTGAGGGCAGTTTTGCACCTGCCTCCCGGCTGGAAAGTGAGTTCCCACTGTGCTGTCCTTCCCTGGGGCCCAGCACAGGGCCTGGCCCCACACAGACCTGAAGAGTTTGGTAGGATGACTGAATGAATTGACGCTGGGGTGCAGCAGGGCCCATGGGCAGAGGCTCCAGAGCCTGGGAAGGATGGGGTGGCCTTTCTGTGGCCCTCCAAATTGAGAGAGGTCTCAGACACCTGCCAGGTTTCCCAGTCACCCGCGGAGGGTTCAGTGCCCCGGTGGTCTTGGGGTCCCTCCTTAAGGGCGGTGCCTAGGGCAGAGGGAGGAGGGATGCCGGCCCCTTCACAACCGCAACCCAGGCCCTCCCCACCACCTTTCCTTCCTTCAGGCCCTCTGCCTTCCCAGTCGCCCCGCCCCCTGCCCCTCTGTCCTAGGCGCAAGTCTCCTGGCCTGGGACGCTCGCCGCCAGCGCCCGCCCGCCTGCCCCGCCCCTCGCCCCCCGCCCCCCCGCAGCCCCTCCGTCCACTCTCGGCTCCTCCTTCTCTTCCTCCTTCTCCTCCCCGGGGGTGGGGAGCCGGCTCCGGAAGCCCCGGCGCCCCCGCCCTGGCCCCCGCCAGCGCTTTGGAGACGGCTATCCGCGCGCGAGTGCGCCACGCGGGGCCGGAGCGCCTATCGCCGCCAGGGCCTCGGAGCGCGCCGACCACCCCTGAGCCCCTCCGGCCTCAGAGCCCCCTAGCACTCCCCTTCCCGGGTCCCCTCGCCCACCCTAATCCACTCTCCCGCCCTTTCTCGGATTCCCTTGCTCACCCCATCGTCTCTCCTGCCCCTTCCTGGATTCCCTCACCCGTCTCGATCCCCTCTCCGCCCTTTCCCAGAGCCCCTAGAGCCCTTGACCCCCCGCGCCCCCCCCCCGGAGCCCCCCGCGCGTGCCGCGACCATGGCGGCCGTGCGCGGGGCGCCGCTGCTCGGCTGCCTCTTGGCGTTGCTGGCCCTGTGCCCCGGAGGGCGCCCGCAGACGGTGCTGACCGACGACGAGATCGAGGAGTTCCTCGAGGGCTTCCTGTCAGAGCTAGGACCTGAGCCCCGGGAGGACGACATGGAGGCCCTGCCGCCTCCCGAGCCCACCCCGCGGGTCCGAAAAGCCCAGGCGGGGGGCAAGCCAGGGGCGCGGCCGGGGGCGGCTGCAGAAGGTAAGAGCCCAGGACAGGGCGGGGGCGTGGGGGGTTGGCATCTCAGGTGGGAACAGGGGGATTCGGCAGGGTCTGGCCACTCCCCAGTCGGCCCGGGGAGGAATGGCTGGCTTACTAATGCGCACGCGAGCCCAGATGCCTGGAGGGACCCTGTGCCAGGCCGAGGTCAGCGCTGGCCTGTAGGCACATCCAGCACCCGGGCGGCAGAGCCACTTTTGGGGGCCAGTGGCTCTAGGGTTGGTGCTGTGGTTGAACAGGTCGCTCATCCCCATTCCTCCAGTATGCGACAGGGACTAGGCTTGAGCCACAGGGGACTGTGCTGTGTCACCCCCTGCCATACTAATGGATCCACTCTGCCTATTGGTGGCACAGCTTCAGGTCATCCCTCCCTCCTGCCTTTGCCTTCCTACTCCAGGAGGACTCATGTAGGTGAGAAGGTTGTTGAAGACCCCTTTTCCCATAGGGCTTCAGGTGGCGGTGAGCAGTGGGTGGTCCTGCATTAGTACGGGAATTAGATGAGGTGATGCATCACTGAAGCATTTAACCCATGGCCTCTTGCATAATCGGTTGTCAGTAAATCTTAGCTGTTTTCATCGTGGCCCTCTGGAAGGTGGCAGAGGGTCTTGTGATCCTTCTCTCCCAGGAGATTCCAAGGCACCATCCAACATTCCTGATGTCAGCAGCCCCTCCTCTGCCACCCCAGCTCTAGATCTTTCCTGGCTGCTTCCCACACCCTGGGCTCCCTGTGCCCCTCCTGCCTCTGGCTCTCCTTCCAGGCTTGCTCTCCTGGCTCTGGGGAACCACTCAAGCAGCCCTGTGTCCCCTGGCTGTCTGCATTGGGTAGCTTTCCTGTGTTTCTGCCAAACTTCCCTCATGCTCCCCACCTCTCATCAGGTTCTCAACAGCACTTGCAGCTCCTGCTTAGGGTCCTGATTCCCCATGGGAATCCTCACAACCAGTCCCGGCTCCCTCTCCCAGACTCTGAAATGAGTGAGCAGCCACAAGCTCCCTACCTGTCCTTTCTGTCCTGTGTGTGATCCCCGAACTGCCCAGGACTCCCTATCCTTCTAACCAATTCCAAATCCCTTACTTCTCGAAAGGGGACCACTTCCTCTTCTTTGGGCTTCAATACTCAGCCAACTCCAGGTCCCTGCCCAGATGTCCCTGGGCTCTGAGCCCATGGAGTTCCCCCCTGCCTTCTCCTGCTGGGGGCAGCTTTGTGGTAGGGCCTCCAGCAGCACAGTAGGTGCTTTTCTCTGAAGCTTTTCTTGCCCTGTAGGAGACCCGGGGAAGGTCCTGGGTCCATGTCCCTTCCTTTGTATGGCAGTTGGCAGGGATGACCAGATGCTCCTCCAGGCCTGAATGGCTCAGTCACCTCTCTGCCCCTTCTGTGCCCAGCACAGAATAGTGGAGTGGATAGTAAGGAGCCCCTGTCGAGGCTTTGGCAGGTGGGGGGATGAGGTCCTCCCCCTGGGAACTGGGTACCCTATGCTCAGTCTTTAGAGAGGTTGAGATTGGTGGTCACAGACCCAGACTTGCAGACAGAAAACCCGGGTCCGGATCCCAGTTTGCCACTTGGGCAAGTGACTTAACCCCTCAGTTTGTTGATCCGCACCGGGAACTGACAAGAGTCCCTGTGCCCAGGTTCTGGGCATCTAGAGAGGGGCCTCATGGGGGCACAGAGCTGGCTCTGTTCATTTGACACGAGTCTGCGTCTTGGACAGTGCCTCCGGAAAAGACCAAAGACAAAGGGAAGAAAGGCAAGAAAGACAAAGGCCCCAAGGTGCCCAAGGATTCCCTGGAGGGGTCCCCCAAGCCGCCCAAGAAGGGGAAGGAGAAGCCACCCAAGGCCACGGAGAAGCCACCCAAGGCCACCAAGAAGCCCAAGGAGAAGCCACCTAAGGCCACCAAGAAGCCCAAGGAGAAGCCACCCAAGGCCACCAAGAAGCCCAAGGAGAAGCCACCCAAGGCCACCAAGAAGCCCCCGTCAGGGAAGAGGCCCCCCACTCTGGCTCCCTCAGAAACCCTGGAGTGGCCACTGCCCCCACCCCCCAGCCCTGGCCCCGAGGAGCTACCCCAGGAGAGAGGTTTGTGCCCGGCTCCTCTGGGGTGATGGGACTCTGACTGCCTGCTCTGGTGGAGGCAGGGAGTGGGAGGCAGGTTTATGGAGCCCTGTTTCCTATAGACCTTCAGCTCCCCACTGATGGGACCTCACTTTTGCTGTAAATTTCACAATTTGATTGGTGGGCTCCCTCAGTGCTGTAGCCTCTTTTGGGTAGGGAGAGGGCTTAGCAGCTTTGTGGGTGGGACCTCTGTCCCCACGTCCCTGCCCAGATGTCCCTGGGCTCTGAGCCCATGGAGTTCCCCCCTGCCTTCTCCTGCTGGGGGCGGCTTTGTGGTAGGGCCTCCAGCAGCACAGTAGGTTCCCCAGAAGGTGGGCCCAGCTTTCTGGCCCCATGAGATGCCAGCAGGACGCTGAAGGCCAGAGGACCTCAGTCCTCCTTGGAGTGAGCTCAGCCTCAGTAGGGTGTCCACAGGCTGTGTGTGGCCTCTGTGGGTGGCTGGTGGCCTGAGGCTCCCAAAGTGGTCAGAGCAGGCCTCCCGCCTACCTGCTTCTGGAACTCCTGTGTTGCAGGGGGGCCCCTCCCAAATAACTGGCAGAATCCAGGAGAGGAGACCCGTGTGGAGGCACGGGAGCACCAGCCTGGTGAGTGGCCGTCGTCTGCCTGGCCTCAGGGCCAGCTGCCCTGGCTGGTCGGACTGAGGGCTTCCCCAGAGTGGGCCTGGGTGGGGTTGTCAGGCAGCTACCAGCGTTTTCCCCTCAGAGCCAGAGGAGGAGACCGAGCTACCCACACTGGACTACAATGACCAGATCGAGAGGGAGGACTATGAGGACTGTGAGTAGGGCCCTGCCAGCCCCGCCTGGGTCGGACCCCTGGCCTGGGGGATGCGCCGATGGGCCCATCCCAGCCTTGGGCCCCACTCAGAGCCGGCCTCCCCCTCAGTTGAGTACATTCGGCGCCAGAAGCAGCCCAGGCCACCCCCAAGCAGAAGGAGGAGGCCCGAGCGGGTCTGGCCAGAGCCCCCTGAGGAGAAAGCCCCGGCCCCGGCCCCGGCGCCGGCCCCGGAGGAGAGGATTGGTAGGATGGGGGGCAGGAGAGGGGGTGCTCTGGCCATGGGTGCTCTGGCCCTCTCCTAACCTACCTGCTTCTCCAGAGCCGCCTGTGAAGCCTCTTCTGCCCCTGCTGCCCCCTGACTATGGTGATGGCTACGTGATCCCCAATTATGATGACAGTGAGTACCCAGCACCCCAGAGTCTGAGGGACATAGGCAGGTGGGGGTCGGGGGTGTGGTCAGGAGCCAGCTGGGGCGACTCACCCACCTTGCAACCCCACCTGTGCCTGTGGTTACCTCGCTGCCCCTGCTGTCCCCGGGTGCCCACCCCAGCCGCTGCCCAGTCTCCTCTGCCCTCAGGCTGGTCTTTCCTTGGCCACTTCCCTGGTTCCTGCTTGGCTGTGGCCCCCACTGGAGTGTCCCTAGGCACACACTCTGCCCTCTCACACATGTGGGCTCCAGCCCTCCCAGTCTGGTGCTCTGGCTTCCCGCTGGCTCGTGGCCACCGCCCCACTCTTTTCAGGGAGCTCGAGGGCTTTTACCTCCCCCTTGCTCATGCCCCTGCGTCTCTGGAGCCCTTAGGTTCCCTTTTCTCCTGGGCAGCAGCCTGTGCATTGCCACTTCCCTGCCCCCAGGTCCCCATCAGTGCCTCCAGTGTCCCCCCATCTCACACCCCCACTTGCAACCCCAGGCACAGGTGCCAGTTGTCCCTCCAGGCCTTTCCCATGCCCTGGGCCTCGAATCCTCCTTTCACCAGGCCAGATGCTCCTGGGAGACCTGGCTGGTGACTTCAGCAGGGTCTTGCTCAGCTGCCCCCTGAGCTCGGGCTGCTCCTGACTCCTGCAGGACCCTCTCTCCCCACTCAGGACCCCTCTGTCCCCCATCTCCCGTCTTCCTCCCCTCTGGCGTGGTCCTGCCCTGCTGAGCTCCTGTGGACCCAGGAGCTGCGGCCCCGCAGCAGGGTCAGGGCGGCCTCAGCTGGCTCTCCCTCCCCGCAGTGGACTATTACTTTGGGCCTCCTCCACCCCAGAAGCCCGATGCTGAGCGCCAGACGGATGAAGAGAAGGAGGAGCTGAGTGAGTGGGACCAAGCACTTCCTGCACCAGGCCTGCCCTGAAGGCCACCTGGGGCCTGCCTGACCCATCCCACGTGGCCCCCAAATCCCAGAGCCAGGCTGACTGGGCCCTCCTACCTTGTACCTTCCAGAGAAACCCAAAAAGGAGGATGGCAGGCCCAAGGAGGAGACCGACAAGTGGGCAGTGGAGAAGGGCAAGGACCATAAAGGTGTGTGACTGGGGCTCGGGGCCTGGGTCCCTGTGGGGCAACATCTGGACTCCTGATTGCCTCCCAGGCCCTTGGTGCCATGTCCTCCCTTCATTGTCCCTAGAGCCCCGAAAGGGCGAGGAGGTGGAGGAGGAGTGGACGCCTACAGAGAAAGTCAGTAAGTGGGGGGCCCAGGGGGGTGAGGGTGGGAGCCACAGGATGGGGGTGCTGGGACAAGTGACTGGCCCAAGGCCACAAACAGGACCCAGCCCCTGAAACCCTTTCCTACTCTTAGATTCTTGGGACCCAGAATGGAGGGGCCCCGGGAGCCCAGGACAGCCTCACTTGGCTGCCCCAGCCCTGGACCCCAGGCTGGCCTACTTCAGGAGGGTGGCAGCTCCCCAGGGCCCCTAGCGGCTGGGCATGGTAGGGGGAGGACCTGAGGCCTTGGTGGGGAGTGAGGACCTCAGCTACCTTCACAGGTGTCCCTACAGGGCCATTGTGCAGACGGTCCCCATCTGTAGCTGCGCCCTGGGGGAGTTCTGTGATTTCACGTGTGTCCCCTGAGAGCTGGGCATGGTCAGCCCATTCTCCAGATGGGGCAGCTGAGGCCCAGGGAGAGGAAGCACAGGCTGGGATTGGAAGCAGCTCCTGGCCTGGCTTTGAGTCAATTCCAGGTGGGCTGGTGCAGGGCACCAGGGAGCCACCAGCCAACTAGAGCTGCCCTCTGACTGGTGTCCCCGATGTGCCGGGAGTGGGCTCTGGGCTCCTTGGTTCTGGGTTTGGTGGTGGGAAGGATGGAGCTAGTGAGCCACCAGTCCCACCAGTCTGGGGTACGCGTCCTCAGAGTGTCCCCCCATTGGGATGGAGTCACACCGTATCGAGGACAACCAGATCCGAGCCTCCTCCATGCTGCGCCACGGCCTGGGGGCACAGCGCGGCCGGCTCAACATGCAGGTGGGCATTGGGATGGGCCCATCTCCCAACTGGGATGATGGACTCCTCTGCCCATGCTCAGCCTCCCCTGTCCCCTGGACAGGCCGGTGCCACCGAGGACGACTACTATGATGGCGCATGGTGTGCCGAGGACGATGCCAGGACCCAGTGGATAGAGGTGGACACCAGGAGGACTACCCGGTTCACAGGCGTCATCACCCAGGGCCGAGACTCCAGCATCCAGTGCGTGGCCAGGCTCGTGGGTAGTTGGCAGGGGGGAGTGGCTCCATACGCATGGCTTTGTGTCCCATTAAGGAGATTCCAGTGGGCCCTTCTTTGGCCCAGCCAAAGAAGGCCAAAAAGATCAGTGAGGAGCTGACCCTGCCCATCCCCACTCCTCAGCCATGGTCAGTCAGCCCCTGTGTCCTGATGAGCACATGAGTTTAGGGACAGACCACCTGCCCATGGCTATGTGACAGGCATAGGACCCAGGCTCAACACCTGGGCTGTGTGCCACCGCCCTGCTAGCTCTTAAATTCCTGGGGCTCAGAAGAGGGAGGCTCAGGCCACCTGAGGGCCTGGGAAGGGGAAGATCCTTGCTGTGACCACTGTCCACTCCACAGTGACGATTTTGTGACCACCTTCTTCGTGGGCTTCAGCAACGACAGCCAGACGTGGGTGATGTACACCAACGGCTATGAGGAAATGGTGGGCACCATGCCCAGGCTCCTGGCTCTGCTCCCATTGTCTGGGCGGGGGGGCGGGCTCTCAGAGGGGTTGGCAGTACTGCTCTGAGGCCTGCCTCTCCCCAGACCTTTCATGGGAACGTGGACAAGGACACACCCGTGCTGAGTGAGCTCCCAGAGCCGGTGGTGGCTCGTTTCATCCGCATCTACCCACTCACCTGGAATGGCAGCCTGTGCATGCGCCTGGAGGTGCTGGGGTGCCCTGTGGCCCGTGAGTGTGGAGGGCTGGCAGGGGCTCAGAGGGGAGGTGGGGTGCTAGGGTGGGCCACCCGGCACCCGGCTAAAGACAACCCCGCCTCCCTTGCAGCTGTCTACAGCTACTATGCACAGAACGAGGTGGTGGCCACGGATGACCTGGATTTCCGGCACCACAGCTACAAGGACATGCGCCAGGTTGGGAACATCTATCCTGGGGCTGGGGGTGGGACCTGTCTGTCTGACAGGGGAGTGTGTGCCTGGTGTCACAGGGCCCAGTCCCTACTGGTTCCAGGGACGCTGGCTGTCCCTCACCTTAGGAAGGAGGCCAGTACCTGGGGGCTGCCTGAAGGGGTCATGCCTGTCCCTTGCCATAGACCAGGCCCTGGAAGTGGATGGAAGGGGCATGGTCAGCGGGGGGCGGATTGCGTGATTGATTCCATGTCCTCCCCCTCTGCCCCAGCTCATGAAGGTGGTGAATGAGGAGTGCCCCACCATCACCCGCACTTACAGCCTGGGCAAAAGCTCGCGAGGCCTCAAGATCTATGCCATGGAGATCTCAGACAACCCTGGGGAGCATGAACTGGGTGAGAGTCTGTGGGTGCCAGCAGCTGGCCTGCGCTGCTGGTGAGCAGAGTTCACTGCCTCCCGCCTGTTCTGGAGCCCCTCTGGGGATTCAGGCTTGTCTTACAGGGCCCTAGGAGCCCCAGCTGTCCCCCAGACCCTCAGGTGTGAGGTGGGTCTGGGTCCTTCTTCAGCTGCCCTGGGCCTTGGGAGACTGAGTGCTCACTGAGGCTCCCGCCCTTGCAGGGGAGCCCGAGTTCCGCTACACTGCTGGGATCCATGGCAACGAGGTGCTGGGCCGAGAGCTGCTGCTGCTGCTCATGCAGTACCTGTGCCGCGAGTACCGCGATGGGAACCCGCGTGTGCGCAGCCTGGTGCAGGACACACGCATCCACCTGGTGCCCTCACTGAACCCTGATGGCTACGAGGTGGCAGCGCAGATGGTGGGTTGAGGGGTGAGGCTGGCTGGGGCCAGGCAGCCAGGGCTTGTGGGGGTGTGGGTGGCCCATGCCTACCCTGCTGGCTCTCGACAGGGCTCAGAGTTTGGGAACTGGGCGCTGGGATTGTGGACCGAGGAGGGCTTTGACATCTTTGAAGATTTCCCGGATCTCAACTCTGTGCTCTGGGGAGCTGAGGAGAGGAAATGGGTCCCCTACCGGGTCCCCAACAATAACTTGCCCATCCCTGAACGCTACCTTTCGCCAGATGCCACGGTGAGGCTGCAGCCTGGCTGAGAGGGCAGGAGGGAGCAGCTGGACCCTGGGGTCCTGGTGTTCTGGGCTTGGGGGTGGGGCTGACGGTGCCTGAGCTCCAGACGCTGAGGCTCTGGGGGTTGGGGGACAGGGGAGTGTGCGAGTACTGGTGTGAAGCTTCATGGAGGGTGATGGGCTAGGGTGGGGATGGTGGCTGGAGGCTGCAGCCCTGGCTTCACATGGGCTGGCCACTCCAGGTATCCACAGAGGTCCGGGCCATCATTGCCTGGATGGAAAAGAACCCCTTCGTGCTGGGAGCAAATCTGAACGGCGGTGAGCGGCTAGTATCCTACCCCTACGACATGGCCCGCACACCTACCCAGGAGCAGCTGCTGGCCGCAGCCATGGCAGCCGCCCGCGGGGAGGATGAGGATGAGGTCTCTGAGGCCCAGGAGACCCCAGACCACGCCATCTTCCGCTGGCTCGCCATCTCCTTCGCCTCCGCCCACCTCACCTTGACCGAGCCCTATCGCGGAGGCTGCCAAGCCCAGGACTACACCGGCGGCATGGGCATCGTCAACGGGGCCAAGTGGAACCCCCGGTCCGGGAGTGAGTCAGCCTGGAAGGGGCTGTGGGCGGGGCCTAGTCCGGAGAGGGGCTGACTTTGGGTCTGTATCTGTCCCCGGCCAGCTATCAATGACTTCAGTTATCTGCATACCAACTGCCTGGAGCTCTCCTTCTACCTGGGCTGTGACAAGTTCCCTCATGAGAGTGAGCTGCCCCGCGAGTGGGAGAACAACAAGGAGGCGCTGCTCACCTTCATGGAGCAGGTGTGGTGGCCAGGGCAATGCCTGGGGAGAGGAGGCTGCAGAGATTCCTGGATGGAATCTCCTGGCGGGAGGGAGCAGCGGACCACATTGGACCTTCCTCAGGACCAACAGCCCTCACCTGCTTCCCCAGGTGCACCGCGGCATTAAGGGGGTGGTGACGGATGAGCAAGGCATCCCCATTGCCAACGCCACCATCTCTGTGAGTGGCATTAATCACGGCGTGAAGACAGGTACCTAGTGTGCACATCTTTACCCCACCTTCCTGAGGGAGGACCCTGCCAGAGAGGATGGGGGCTTGGGGAACTCAGTGAGCAGGCAGAGTCTGGGGAGCCTGGGGGCGGAACCAGGGAGGCGGAGCCTAGGGGCAGGACTCAGGGAGGGCGGGGCCTAGGGGCAGGACTGAGTGGGAGGGTGGGGGCCTGGGAGGGGCGCTCTGGGGCAGCCGGATCGTCCTCCCTCCGCAGCCAGTGGTGGTGATTACTGGCGAATCTTGAACCCGGGTGAGTACCGCGTGACAGCCCACGCGGAGGGCTACACCCCGAGTGCCAAGACCTGTAATGTTGACTATGACATCGGGGCCACTCAGTGCAACTTCATCCTGGCTCGCTCCAACTGGAAGCGCATCCGGGAGATCATGGCCATGAACGGGAATCGGCCTATCCCACACATAGACCCATCGCGCCCTATGACCCCCCAGCAGCGACGCCTGCAGCAGCGGCGCCTACAGCACCGTCTGCGGCTTCGGGCACAGATGCGGCTGCGGCGCCTCAACGCCACCACCACCCTAGGCCCCCACACTGTGCCTTCCACGCTGCCCCCTGCCCCTGCCACCACCCTGAGCACTACCATAGAGCCCTGGGGCCTTGTACCCCCAACCACCGCTGGCTGGGAGGAGTCAGAGACTGAGACCTACACAGAGGTGGTGACAGAGTTTGGGACCGAGGTGGAGCCCGAGTTTGGGACCAAGGTGGAGCCCGAGTTTGAGACCCAGTTGGAGACTGAGTTTGAGACCCAGCTGGAGCCTGAGTTTGAGGAAGAGGAGGAGGAGGAGGAAGAGGAGATAGCCACTGGCCAGGCATTCCCCTTCACAACAGTTGAGACCTACACAGTGAACTTTGGGGACTTCTGAGATCAGGGTCCTACCAAGGCCCCAGCCCAGCTCAAGCTACAGCAGTAGCACTTCCCAAGCCTGCTGACCACAGTCACATCACCCATCAGCACACGGAAGGCCCCCGGTGTGGACACTGAAAGGAAGGGCTGGTCCTGCCCCTTTGAGGGGGTGCAAACATGACCAGGACCTAAGAGCCAGAGGCTGTGTGGAGGCTCCTGCTCCACCTGCCAGTCTCGTAAGAGATGGGGTTGCTGCAGTGTTGTAGTAGTGGCAGAGGGAGGGAGCCGAGGTCACTCCAATAAAACAAGCTCATGGCACAGACTGCTCACATTCTGAGGAGTCAGGGATGGGGAGGAGGAGGGAGACCAGCTGGTGGGTGCAGGGGCTATGGTCACTGTGGGTATCCCTGCAGGAGTCCTGTATCCAGACTGCCCAGGGCTCAAGGCTCGCATCAGCAAGTGCTCAGGCTTTATTTACAATGCCAACACTGCAGGGAATGAACAGCCTCCATCTGGGCCTCTCTGGTCAAAACCACCTTTTTGAGTCAGGGGCCCAGCCCCAGGCCTCCCAGGTCATCGTCCTCTGCCCCGAAGCCCGAGAAGCTGATGGGCTGGCAGGCCAGGCTGCGCAGGTTCACAAGGCAGGCGGTCTGCGTGGCACTGAAGTCAGGGACAGTCACCAACAACACTGTCTGGTCCTCAGGACCTGCAAAGAAGTCACATAGGACTCACTGTAGGTTCCAAGTAAGTCCTGCCTCAAAGAGAAGCTGCCAGAAATAAACAGGAGTCCCCGTTGGCACACAGTGGGGCAGTGACAATAGGAGACCAGAGATTAGCCTTGAGAAGCACACAGGCTGGGAGCTGTTCTAGCCCCTGCCCAGCTGGCCAGGCAGCTTGGCTCCCACAGTGAAATAATGGCTGCACAGCAGACCTCAGCCGTCCATCCCACAAGAGCTGGGGGGACTCCACAATGCAGGTTTTCTTCTCTGTCCCCAGGTGAGAACCTTGTTCCCAGGTAAGAGTGAATCAGCAAATCAGGCCTGGGCCCCCAGAAGACAAAAATTACCTTGGATGATTTTGGAGCCAAAGCTGGGGGTGTTGCCACAAAAGTAGACATGCGGGCACTCTAGGAAGATGAATGGGTCGGTTTTGTAGAAGGGGTAACAACCTGGAGGAGAACAGGCAGCTCTGAGGAGGGTTCCAGCTTCAGCACTAGCACTCTGCACAGGATGTGGGGCTGCAGCCCCTCCTCCCACTGCAGGCCAGTAGGAGACCCCCAGTGTGACAACAGGAGCACCTCCAGATACTGTCACAAGACCTTGGCCCTGCTGTTGCTGCGTGTCGGGGTGGGGAGCCATTGGCCTTAGAATTAAGATTCTAGAGTAGCTTCCAGAGCAGGTGCCAAGCCTCTGAACTCCTCAGCTCTCAGCAATGCTGGCAAGTGCAAACCCATAGGGGGACCCTGTGCACTTCAGGGTCCTGCCAGGCCTCCTGGCCCTCTGCTCCCACCCCGTATGGCTGAGCCTGTTACCTAGAGTGTCAGGTGCTGTGGGGCTGATGTGACGGACCCGCAGGGTCCACTCCAGAATCTCCAAGTGATCCTCCATGCTGCTGTATCGGAAAATGTCACTCACGTTCTGTCCTGATGTCCCCAAGAATCTGCAAGGCAAAGCTCAGCTGACCCTTGGCTACGGGTGCCACCCATAGTGGTCAGCACAGAGCTCATCTGGCGCTCTTGTGGGGATGCCCCAGAGAGAAGGAACAGATACCAGGTGGGCCTCTGCAGCCCTGCCACCTTCCTGGACCCTCCCTCCCCTCCCCTCTTTGTGCCTCCTGAGGCAAAAGGCTGGGTCAGACTGAAGTGTGGCTGTGCCAGCTACCTGACTCCATCAATGGTGGCCTGGTAGGGGTTGGTGACCAGCTGGAGCGTGGAGTAGGCAGTGGCCAGCGGGAACATGCAGGGGTGGAGGGGCTGCTGGGGGAGCGTGTAGTTGGTGGGATCAAACTCGCCTGGCATCACATCCACGGGCACTGAGGCCTGGAAGGCACAGGGCAGGGAGAGCTCAACCCCAAAGGAGCCCCCTACCCCAACTCCAGCCACTCCCCCTGCCCTCCTGCCTGCCTTCTCTTGCCCAGTGGCAGCTTTGAAGACTGCAATCCTCATCACCCCTCCAGCCTCCAGCTCACTCACACTCAGTTGCAGGAGGATCTCATCCAGCATCTTCACAGCCTCCACGCTGGCTGCCTGGGTTTTCTTGGTGAGGTACTTGGCCTGGAATAGAAGCCCAGGAAGCCATCAGGCCCAGGTGAGTCCCAGACTCAGAGGAGAGCAGAGCCCCCTCAGCTGGAAGATGAAGATGTTGTCCCATAGACCTTCACTCCCTTCTAGCCTCCCACCACCCTCAGCGAGGGCCTGGGCACGAGAAGCCCCAGTGCAGGAGGCCCCAGTGTCACTGCAGGGCGCTTCCCACCGACCTGCAAGACTTCACAGGGTACCCAACTCGCCATGGGGAAGGAGAGTCTTACAGGTTTGCAGCCTCCTGGGCTGGGGCTGAATGCAGCCAGGCGGGCTCCATACCTTATTGATAGAATCTCTGCTCTGGGTGCTGTGGCTGAGGAGGTTACCGGCGAGGATAACCCGGGAGACATGAGCGGCACTGCACTGCTCCCCTTCGTCCCCAAGCTGCCCTGTCACCACATCCACCAGCAGCTGGGTGCCCAGCAGGCTCTCACCTCCACCTCCACCCAGGCCCAGGCCGGACACGAGCAGCACGAACCTATGGGAGAAAGTGGGGTCCTCCAGGGTGCCAAGAAGGGAGGCAGCCCCTCCTAGGTGCGACTCAAAGATTCCACTGACCATGAGCTGGTTCCGGCCCCCGAGAATTGCTGCTCACCTATCTGTGTCAAGTGGGGGTGCGGGCTTCTGGGGAGCAAGGTCAGCAAAGCAATGGTCCTCCACCAGAAACTTCCCATCGTCTCTCACGGAGCCAAACACAGCCAGGACAGTCCCTGGGGAGCAGCGGCATCAGGCCTGATCAGGGAGCCCCAGGTGCTACCACTCCTCCAGTCACCCCAACAGGCAAAACCAGCCAGTCCTCCACAACCACATTGGTGAATTCTCACCTAGGACTCCCGGAGGCATGCCTGCTTCCTGGGGTCACTGCCTTTGGATGGAGGTGGGGAGACCCATTTCCCAGCCAGGTCTCACCCAATCTGATGGCCTCTGACCACCTGCAGCCTCACCTACCTCCTCAAGAACACACATGTGCCCAGGCCACACCCCCCTGCACATCCCCCCAGGCTCCCCACTCACACCCATCCCTAACACACCACTGCTGGGCTCTTCACCTGCATCACCCTCATCCCCTCATTGGGCTCCCTACCTGTAACCAGCTTTGACACATCAATGGTGCCTTTTAGTTTGATACGCTGCAGTTCATCTTCCAAGACCAGTTCATCATCTGGGTGTATGTATTTGCTCCGAGGAGGCTGGGGGAGCAGGTTGTGCTGGAATGCAGAGACAGGAGGTATAATCTTGAGGCCAGAGCCCATCAAGGCTCTGGTGTTAGTGAGCTGGCACCCCAGCCCCAACCCCTCTGGAGCCCATCATTTCTGAACCTGCTTCCCCACACCCCCGCCCCCAGGGAGGTGTTCTAGGGGGAGGCCAGTTCTGCTTGGCGGCCCCGCCGTGTAGTGCCCTGCCTCACCTCCTCGCTGATCTCCCGCAGGATGGAGGGCTGCAGCGGCATGGCCTTGAACAGAGTGCCCACCACACAGCACTTCTCCCCAGGCTGCAGCTCACACAGCTTCTTCACCCCCACTCCACTGCCTAGGACACGAGGGGTACAGACTCAGAGATGAAGTAGCCCCCACCCTGAGAGAGGCCATGGAGGCTCTGCCCAGCACCCCACGAGAGGCCAATCCCAGGGCCCTGGCCCTCGCCAGGAGAGAAAATCAAGTGCAAGGACCCCTTGGACTTCAAGGTGACAGTAAAAGGTGAGTCAGCCACAGAAGACCAGGGACTCTGGGTGTGGTTGGGCCCTGGATGCCAAGTGTCCTCATGAGGAACAGAGAAACAGACACACAGACAAGAGGGAGTGTGAAGATGGGCAGAGTGGAGTGACGCGGCCATAAGCCCAGGAACGCCAGGGAAGAGGCCAGGAAGGACCCTCCCCTCGGGCCTTCAGAAGGAGCCAATTCTGCTGACATCTGGATTTCAACTTCTGGCCTTCAGAACTACCAGAGAGTAAATGTCTGTGTTTTTTGTTTTTTTTTTTTTTTGAGACGGAGTCTTGCTCTGTCACCCAGGCTGGAGTGCAGTGGCACAATCTCAGCTCACTGCAAGCTCCGCCTCCGGGGTGAATTGCATTCTCCTGCCTCAGCCTCCCGAGTAGCTGGGACTACAGGCGTGTGCCACCACACCTGGCTAATTTTTTTTTTTTTTTGTATTTTTAGTAGAGACAGGGTTTCACCGTGTTAGCCAGTATGGTCTCAATCTCCTAACCTTGTGATCCGCCCGCCTCAGCCTCCCAAAGTGCTGGGATTACAGTGGTGAGCCACCACGCCCTGCCATGTCTGTTGTTTTAAGTCAACCAGTTTGTGGTGCTTTGTTACAGTGCCTACAGGAAACTAATACAAAGTACTGCTTCACTTATACCTAAATTACAACACTGATTCTTAAAAAGAAGCATGCCAAGTCTCAACACGGCCCTGCCCTACAAATAACTGCCATTTTCTTTAAGACTTTAGATTCTTCCACCCCACTCTCCACCCCTACCATATGCTTCACCCTCTGAGAGCAGAGATACTCAAAATGCAGACCTCAGATCCCCTCCACCCATTCCATTCCCGTGCAGTCAGGTGGCCTTGTTTACCCAGGGCACCTGGGCACCGTCTTCCCCAGCCTCTTCTTGGGATCCTGAAGAGGCTGTGAACAAGAACACATGGGAGGGGCTCGGCACTCTCAAGAAGAAAGGTATGGAGAGTCAGTGTGGGCAGGAGGGAGGAATACAGGTCTCCACACAGCACAGATCCAGGCCTGGAGAAAACACTGAGGAGGTGATAGGGTAACGCAGATGCCAGACCAGCCCCTTAGCCTAGCTGACTCCAGCACAGCCCGAGCCCCTGCTGCCTGGGAAGAAACGGGAACATTCCTCAAATCTACACCTTAGTGAGCAGACAGAGGTGAGCAACTCAAAACAAGACAAGAAGGATGCCAGCTGCAGACAGCAATGCAACAGACTCCACATCCTCACCTATCCCACGCTTACTCTCTCCAGGTGGCCTAAGCACTGTACATGTAACTCAGCCAACCCTGAAAACGTGCCAGGAGTAGATATCATCACCCCACTGATGCACAGAGCAACGTGTCCAAGGGCACACAACTGGGATCCAAGTGTGTGCCCCTGAGCACTGGGCAGAATGTCATCCCTGTAACTGATAGCAGGATAGCAGGATACTCAGGCAATATGCTGGCACCAAGATCGAAACTGGACAGAAAGGCCAACACTTGCCCCCACTGAACCCACTGGGTCTAGGCCAGAGAGCGACAACAGGCCATAAACAAGTATCTCGCCACAGTGACAAGTGCTGTGAACAAATGGTGAGCTGAGGTAGAAAACAGAGGCCCTCATTGGTCAAGGTGGCCCCTCAAAGAATATAATACTTCAGCTGACAGTGGGGCCTAGATGGGGTCATGGGAAGACGAGGGAAAGAGTGTGCCAAATGAAGGGAAAAGCCTACGGCAGGAAGGGCCGGGCAGGTTTGGGGAACAGGTGAGTGGAGAGACCAATTTGGAGAGACAGGCTGAGCTTCAGTGAGGACATGTAGAAGTCACATGTAGGTATTCAGGGTGAGGGCCAGCATCAACCACCAGGCCTGTGAGTGAGTGCTACTGCCTCGCCACTAGCAACACATTCATCGTGGCAGGTGTTTGGTTTCCTGACCAGTCTGTGGGCACAGTGAAATCGCTGTCGTCCATCACTGGGGAGCTTTTTCGGCAGCTCCAATAACTGGGAGAGAAATGTGCAACCAGAGGAGGTGCTGCCGGAAAGAATCTAGAAGGTGGCATTGACATTGGGCCCAAGTAGTAACTGAGCTCTAAAAAGAGCCAAGGAAGGTGTCCCGAGGGCTGAAAGGAAAGTGAGGAAAAGCTACCAGAGCCGCAGGAGGGAGCCCCCGATTATGTGGGAGAGGAGAGGTGAACAGCACTTTTGTCTCAGGTAAACAAAACAGAAAACATCCTGATATGGTTTGGCTCTGTGTCCCCACCCACATCTTATCTGGAATTATAATCCACACGGTGTTGACGGAGGGACCTGGTGGGAGGTGATTGGATCGTGGGGGTGGATTTCCCCCATGCTGTTCTTGTGATGGTGAGTGAGATCAAACCATCATGTGATCTGATGGTTTAAAAATGGTTGGCAGTTCCCCTCACTCTCTCTCTCCTGCCATCATGTAAACGTGCCTTGCTTTCCCTTCACCTTCTGCCATGATTGTTGAGTTTCCTGAGGCCTCCCCAGCCATGTGGAACTGTGAGTCAATTAAACCTCTTTTCTTTATAAATTACCCTATCTCAGGTAGTTCTTTATAGCAATGTGAAAACGGACTAATACATATCCCTAATGAATTTGTTGTTCTAGCTAGATTTCTGGGCCCAGTGTTCTCCTGGCTGCCTATAATAAGAGTTGATCTTGGCTTGGTGTGGGATGAGATGGGCTTCTCAAAGCTCCTCAGGGGATTCCAATGTGCAACTAGGGCTAAGATCCATTTCACCTGGTGCCAAGGACAATAAAAACGAGTAAGACCTGGTCTCACCTACAAGATCCTCAGTTTAAAAAGATAATAGGAGATGGATTTGAAAACTACCTGGAAAGCCACTCTTATGTAAGTGGTAGGAATGGGGGAATGCGGCAGCACCCAAAACTCAAAGGGGGAGATGGGGGTCCCTATTTCACCACCAAGAATAATCCAACTGCAGGAGAGATCACCGAGGAAGAAATGGGGGCAAAGAACAAGGGTTGTGTTGGCCAGGCCACTTTATTAGGAAAGACAGCTCAAGGGACAGGAAAATTTATGGCCAGCAAATATAGGGGCCAGGAGGAGAGGCAAACAGACATGAGTGAACAGAGGGGGTCCCCTCGAGACCAGAGAGTGCGTCCTCACCAGTCTTGGCTCCTGGTGCCTGGCTCCAGGCTTCCCACACTGAGGGGCTCTCTGGCTACAGCACAGGCAAATACTTGAGTAATCTGCACTGAAGATAGGAAAACCATTTTCCTCTGCCAGTGAAATAATCACCATCACCGCCAGAACTAAGTCCTTATCTCCAACCAGCCTCTGAACTAAAACTAACTTCAAACCCACAAATTACTTAATTTAATCCTTGTTACTATCTTAAGAAGAAACTGAGGGAAAAAGAGGTTAATTTTCCCAAGGTAACAGGAGGTGGGATCAATTAGAGAAATGTTCCCGTTCTCTTGCAGAACATTTCTAAGTTCTGGGCTAGTGTGGGGGAAGCACCTTCCCAAACTCTCACTTACCCCAGTGCTGCTGGGCCCGGTTCTCCAGGAAGGGTCTCATTTGGATGAGGCGGGTGGCATAAATGTGGGCATACTGCCGGCTAAAGCTGCGCTCTCCTAGCCGGAAGGGTTGCGAGGAGTTGGTGTAGGTCGCCACTGGCACCCGGGCAAAGGTGGCATTGTTGGCTGATGGTGGGGACAGCAGAGTGTGGGTCCTCTGGGCAGCCTGCTCAGAAAACATGGCCACACTCCTGGCTTGCTTGGTCCACACAGCTTCGCCCAGGCCAAGGAGGGTCACTGTGAAAACACAAAGGCATTCCTGCTGCCCCTGCCCATCCCCAAAGCAGCAGCTCTCCTGCAGTCTCACTGCACCCAAAGGATACTGGGAAAAGAAGGGGAACAATTGTAGTTGACACCAGACATTGTGTCCACTTGGAAATTTATCATGTCTGGATACCGATGTCTCACCCTGTAGCAGTCATCCAAAAAGAGAAAAGGAAAGCTAAGAGTGTTTGTCTCATCTGGAGTTCTCCCCGAACCCCAGACTCAAGTGTCCTGTTCCATCTGGACAACTATCAGGGTCTCAATCAAGTTCAGCGTGCCCCAAATGGAATGCCTGATCTGCCCCCGTCCAGCTCTCCAGCACCTGCCTCATCTCCAGACATGAGGCCTGCCTTATTAAATAAGCCTCCTGTGAAATAATAAGTCTATTACTAAATAATAAAATGAACTAAACCAAAACCAAAACATAAATCAGTCACTGCTCTGCTCAAAACTCTCCAAAGTGTCCTCATTTCATTGAATAAGGCCCTAAGTCCTTACAACTGCCTATGAGATCTGCTCCACTGGTCCTCTCCCTTCCTGGTTCCCACTCCTCCACCTTGGGTCCCTCCCCAGAGCAGGAGGCCTCTGAACTCTTGCTTGCCCCTCTCCCATATACCTATAGGGCTCACTTGCCCATTTCCTTCAAGTTCTTACATCTTTACTCAAATGTTACCTTGTGCCCTGCCCATCTGATTTACAACTGCAACCCTTCCCAGTACTTCAATTGTTATTGTTGTTTACATCATTTACCTTCTAACAAACTATATTTTAAACGTATTGTCTGCCTGCTGCAATTAAACCATAAGCTCCAGGAGGGCTGAGATTTTTGTGTCTTATGCCACTACCCACCTGGGGCTACGAAGTAGATGTGGTGAGTCCAACTGTGATGTTTGGGTTGGACACACAACGGATTTCCAAGAATAGTACAAAGAATGTCCCAATACTTTCTTCAAATACAACTGAAATAACAGTTTGGATATATTTATGGATTTACTCCAACTGATTTCTGTTTCGTTTTACTTTTTTCGTACACCTACTAGAAAGTTAAAAAATTCCGTAGCGGCTTGCAATCTATCTCCATGGGACAGCACTGGCCTGGGACACAGGCTCCGCACACGTGTCTAACGAGTGACTAGTTAAGAGTTTTCGGCTGGAACCTGTTTGATGGCGGCAGCAGCCAGGCCGCGCTGCTTGGGATGGGGCCGAGGGCGCCCTGGGGGCTGCCCCAGTCACGGCGGGTGTCCCCGGCTCGGATCCACGCGGCAGCTGCGGAACGTCTGTCAAGACACTAGCCCACCGCCCCAGGAGCCCGGTAGCGCGGCCTGAAACAGCCACCCACAGCTGACCCCGTTTCCCTGGACCCCACTCACCGCGCGGCGCGCCGCATCCCGCCAATCTCCGCGCGCCTGCCCCGCCCATCGCCGCAACTCGCCAATCCCCGGGCGACTTCCCCGCCCATCGCCTCAAGTCACCAATCGCTGCCCTCCTCGCCCCGTCCATCACCAGGCGCCGCATCCCGCCGACCACCTTTCACCCAGTCCCTGGACCTACAGAGAACGCGGAGCCCCACCCTCGGTTTCCTGGGCAACGCGGTGCTGGGGCTCGCGGGCGTGCGCCGCGGGTCTAGGGTTGGCGGCCGCGCGTGCAAGGTTGGGCTGGCGGGAGGTGTAGTCTTCCAGTGGGCTGACCGCGTCACCCCGCCAGGCCCTACCCAAACCTCTCAGTGGCCGTCACCCCGCCAGGCCTCCCAGTGGTCGCCCGCCGGCCTCCTTGGTAAAGCCCCCGGCGTCCCGGTTTTCCCCGCAGAGCTGCCCACTTGTAGCAATGGCGTCACGCGTAGAGGATCCCAACAGAAAGAAGGCCCAAGGCCCACAAACGGGGCCGGGGAGAAGTAACCCTTCCTGAAGGGATGGCGCGGGGTGTCGGGGTTCCTCCGGTCCTGCCAGCGTCTGCGCCCGGGAAGTGCATTGGCTGTTTCGGGGTCCTCCCCAGCCTGCCCACAGCTGCACACCAGCTTCCGGCCCAACACTCTCCAATCTCCAGTGTTCTCGTTGTCCCCGTTATTCGTACTCGTTCTTACCACCACCTCTTTCTGAGTGCTGTCTGTCACACATACTTTTTTTTTTTTTTTTCCATCTCCACTAATATATAGAATTCCTCACCCCATCAAGAGGCGCTTCCCCACTAAGCTTCCCAGGCTCCCCGTGCCGCGCGCTGATTCTTCCAGGCGTCCTCTAGAGCTACTGTTCTGCTCCTTCCCTGGGCCTGTTTCCTAAGTCCAGGTCTTGTCTGCACAACAAGTGGATATTAACACTCGTTAATTATCACTTAATATTTTAATTTTTTGTTTTTGTTTGTTTGAGGCAGCGTCTTGCTCTGTGGCCCAGGCTGTAGTGCAGTGGTGTGATCTCGGCTCACTGCAGCCTCGAACTCGCAGACTCCAGTGATTCTCCAGTCTCAACCTCCGAGTAGCTGGGACCACAGGCGAGCACCACCACTCCTGGCTACTTTAAGTTTTTGTGTGTGTATGCGTGTGTGTGTAGAGACAGGGTCTCCCAACGGTGCCCAGGCTAGTGTGGAACTCCTGGGCTCAAGTGATCCTCCCACCTCAGCCTCCCAAAGTGCTGGGATTACAGGCATGAGCCACCACGCCCGGCCTTATATTTTAATTTAAAATGTGATATTTTAATTATTAATGACACATTAATTCACCTGCTCCTCAAATAATCCTTTAGGTGGGATACAGTGGCTCACGCCTGTGTCCCAGCACTTTGGGAGGCTGAGGTGGGAGGGTCGCTTAAGCCCAGGAAGTTGAGGTTGCAGTGACCTAAGATTGCACTACTGCACTCCAGCCTGAGCGACAGAGCCAGATGCTGTCTCAAAGCAAACAAGCAAACAAACAAAAAACCTTTGAAGCATGAACTATTATTTTTCTCCCACTTTACACTTGAAGAAATTGAGGCAGAGTGGGCAAGAGAGATCAGTAGCTAGTGAGTAATAGCTGGGATTCACACAAAGACAGCAGGACTATTGCTGGTAAGGTTGGGCTGTTCTGACCCTTGACCTGAAACATTATACATGTATTGGGCAAACAAATAATTTTACTTCTTCCTTTCCAATTCAGATGCTTTTTATTTCTTTTTGTTACCTGATTACTCTGGCTAGAACTTTGAATACTATGTTGAATAGAAGCAGTGAAAGTGGGCATTTTGTCTTATTCCTGATCTTAAAGGAGAAGCTTTCAGGCTTTCAGCATTGAATATGTTGTTAGCTGTGAGTTTTGGGATTTGGCGTATGGATTTTATTATTGGAGGTAGTTTCCTTCTATTCTTTGTTGAGCTTTTTCTTCTTTCAAAAGAGTGTTGAATTTTGTCAAATACTTTTTTGACATCAATTGAGATGACCATGTGGGTTTTTTTTTTTCTGTTAATGTGGTCTGTGACATTTATTGATTATTATGTTGAACCATTCTAGTATTTCAGGAACAAATTCCACTTGGTGGAATTACAAACCAAAGTTACAATAATACTAGCTTTTACTGTATTCTCTTTTATATAATTAATTTTATTTTAGTTGACCCTGAATTTTGCTTTACCATAGATCGTTATTTCTCCCCTCCAAGTACTAACCAGGCCCAACTCTGCTTAGCTTCTGAGATTGGACACATTCAGGGTGGTATGGCGATAGATGAGATCTTTATTCCTTTATTCAGCTTTTTTTTTTTTTTGAGACAGGGTCTCAGTCTGTCATCCAGGCTGGAGTGCAGTGGCACAATCTCGGCTCACTGCAACCTCCGCCTCCTGGGTTCAAGTGATTCTCTTGCCTCAGCCTCCCAAGTAGCTGGGATTACAGGCATGTGCCACCACATCTGGCTAATTTTTGTATTTTTCGTAGAGATGGGGTTTCACCATGTCAGCCAGGCTGGTCTCCAACTCCTCAGGTGATCCGCCCACCTCAGCCTCCCAAAGTGCTGAGATTACAGGTGTGAGCCACCACGCCTGGCCTCTTTATTTAGCTTTGAATCACTGTCTAGTATCCTTTCATTTCATCCTGAAAGGCTTTCTTTGGCTTTCTTTGCAGGGCAGATCTAGTGATAATGAACTCCCTAAGCTTGTGTTTATCTGGGAATGTGTTCATTTTCCACTTTCTTTAAAAGAACAGTTATGTCAGATATAGGATTCTCAGCTGACAGATTTATTTTTTTCTTTTAGCACTTTGAATATATCAATCTACTGCCTTTTGGCCTCTGAGGTTTCTGATGAGATATCTGATGATCCTTTTCTTTCTTTTCTTTTTTTTTTTTTTGAGACAAGGTCACACTGTGTCACCCGACTGGAGTGCAGTAGTGGCACGATCTTGGCTCGGTGCAACCTCCGCCTCTCAGGTTCAAGCAATTCTCTTGCTTCAGCCTCCTGAGTAGCTGGGATTATAGGCGTGTACCACCATGCCTGGCTAATCTTTGTATTTTTAGTCGAGATGGGTTTTTGCCCTGTTGACCAGGCTGGTCTCAAACTCCTGACCTCAAGTGATCCAACTGCCTCGGCCTGCCAAAGTGCTAAGATTACAGGTGTGAGCCACCGTGCCCAGCCAAGATATCTGATACTCTTTTTGAAGATCCCTTGTATGTAATGAGTCACTTCTCTCTTGCAGCTTTCAATATTGTCTCCTTGTCTTTCTTTGGCTTTTAGCAGTTTGATTATAATGAATCTCAGTATGAGTATCTTTGAGTTTTTCCTACTTGGAGTTTGTCGAGCTTTTTGAATGTTCATATTCATGTCATTCATCAAATTTGAGAAGTTTTCAGCCATTATTTCTCCTAATAATCTCTCTGGTCCTTCACTCTCTTCTTTTTCTGGAATTTCCATAATTGGTATTAGTCTGCTTGATGGTGCCCCACAGGTCTCTTAGGCTCTGTTTATTTTCTTCCATCTTTTTCCTTTCTGTTCCTCAAATTTGATAATTTCAGATTCTTTTTTTATAAATTTTATAATTTTTAAATTATATATATATATACACATACACATATTTATATTTGAGACGGAGTCTCGCTCTGTCATCCAGGCTGGAGTGCAGTGGCATGATCTCAGCTCGCTGCAACCTCCGCCTCTCAGGGTCAAGCAATTCTCCTGCCTCAGCCTCCTGAGTAGCTGGGACTACAGGCACGTGCCACCACACCTGGCTCATTTTTTGTATTTTTAGTAGAGATGGGGTTTCACTGTGTTAGCCAGGATGGTTTCAATCTCTTGACCTCATGATCTGCCTGCCTGGGCCTCCCAAAGTGCTGGGATTACAGGCATGAGCCACCGCGCCTGGCCAATTTTTTTTAAAAGATAGGGTTTTTTTTATGTTGCCCAGGCTGGTTTCGAACTCCTGGGCTCAAGCAATCCTCCTGCCTCAGTCTTCCAAAGTGCTGGATTACAGGCATGAGCCACTGTGCCTGGCCAAGTTTGCTTACATCTGCCTTTGAAGCCGTCTAGGGAATTTATTGTATCCTTCAGCTTCATAATTTTTTGCTACCAAGAAAAAAAACCCCGGAAAGTTTTCTGTCACTTTATTGGAATTTACATTTGTTCATACATCATTTTCTTGACTTTGTTCACATCTTCCTTTAGCTCTTCAAGCATCTTTAAGACAGTTGTTTTAAAGTATTTGTCTAGTAAGTCAGCCATCTGGTTTTCCTCTGGTATGGCTTCTGCTTATTCTTTTCCTTTGAGTGGGTCTTAGTCTCCTATTTCTTTGTATGCCTTGTGATTTTTTTGTTGTTGTTGAAAATCAGACATTTGCATCTCATGATGTGGAAACTCTGGAAATCAGGTGCTTTCTCTTTCCCCAACTTTACTGGGTTTTTCTTTCTTTCTTTCTTTCTTTTTTTTTTTTAGAGCTAGTGTTTTGCTCTGTTGCCCAGGCTGGAGTGATATGTTGAGTTTGTTTTTGATTATGAGAAACGTAGCTCAGGACACACATGGGTATAAGACCAAGGTGGTGGCCATCCTCACATTGCAGGATGATGTACATTATTCAAGACAAGCTTGAAATGACACGTGGGCCCTGAAGTTGGGCTAAACCAGCTGCAGTTCAGTAGTGGCTGAAGGGCAGGTGTATCATTTGGTTGTGACAAATGTAAATGAAAGGCAGTTGATCTATTAGATATCAGGGATGCACAGAAATGGTGGGAGTTTGAAGGATCAGGTTTTGGGGCAGATGGGAAGTATGGTTTCTCTGGAGGGCCAAGAAGCTGGAAGCACAGCAGTCACCTCCTATCTGGGATTCTCTGCATACCAGTCCTGGGATGGACCATCCCCAGTGTTCCCACTGCTCTTGGATGGTGCTCTCATGAAACAGAATCTGGGAGAGGTGGCCTAGCTGGCCAAACTTAGCTTGGGAGCCTGCTGCCTGTTGTGTTGCTGAGGGTCTGGGTTCCTACACCCTGTAGGGTTGATTACAGGAACTACCCTCCCACCAAACCCATACATAGTCTGAGAAAAGCAGTTCCCCATGGGAATCAGTGCTATTGGGAAGGGGACAGATACTGGGCTGGTAACTGATCCCTATTCACTTTCAGGCACCATCCACATAGGATGGAAGCAGACAGCTGCAGGTCCCAGAAGCCAGGCCAGGGAAGAAGCTAGAGTCTGCCTGGAGGTGGCACAGATGAGGGCAAGGTGGGCTGACTCAGAGGCTGGGACCCTGGCAGGTGCCAGGTGAACCCAGGCCAGGAAAAACAAGGGTCTACTCTCTAGAGCCTGGGTTGAGGTGGGTGTGGGTCTGGATTGCAAGCCACAGAAGCTAACTGGATCCAACTCAAGCGTAAAGTGGGTTTCATTACAAGGATATATCCCTGTGGGACCCAAGGACAGGAAGGTGGCCCCTTTCCTGTCTTTCCTTCAGCCTCAGGGAGGAAGCAGAGAGTTCAAGGGGGGTCCTGGGAGAAGCATGGTAGAGGTGTTGCTGACAGCAAAGGGAGCAGCAGGTTAGATAATATTCTATTTTGGAGCTATGTGGCTCTTTGTGTCAGTGGCACATCCTGGGGGACATTCCACAGCTGGGAGGGGCAGAGCTGAAGTACCTTGGGAGATGGAAGGTTAGAGGCTGCTCCAGACACCTGGGACAGTGGAGACAGATCAACGAATCCCAAGGGAAAAGACAGTGAAGGGTGGACAGTGTGTTGGCAGCAGGAGGGAGGGGGGCAGATAGAGAGGCCAGAAAGAGGAGGTCTTCTCTTGCCATGCACATGTATGCATATGCACATACACATACACACATGCATGCACACTCCCACCACATGCACACACACACACACACCCGCTACATACACACCCCAACTTCCCACCTGCCATACCACCCTGTACACCACACACTTGTGTCCATGTTCCCACAGGCATGGCAGCAGACAGCAGGCCGAGGACAGGCTCCTCACTGCATCTGGCCTCTGCTGTGCACTGCCTGGGGTCAGCAGGGCGGGCCCTGTGCTGATGGCCTTTGGTGGGAGACACACCTTGCTACCCAAAGGTAAACCTCTGGGCATGACCTGCTGCATGCAGTTGGCAAACTCCTTGGCCCTACAGCATCTATAAAGGCTCTCAGTGTTTAGCCTCTACAGGTCTGGAGGTTTGTCATGTGCCTTCACTCACTCATGAGACATTTCCAGAGCTTCTGCTCTGTGCCAGGGACAGAGGTTTTCCTATCTTTGTGTTTGCTCACAGAAAGCCATGGCGTGAGAGTGAGCAGGTGGGCCAGGCAAGGAAGAGTGTCGCCCAGACTTGCACTGGGGGATGGCTTCCTGGAGGAGGTGACTCTGTACTGAGGCCTAAAGCCCATGGAGGTCAGGGAGGGGCTGGGGGCAAGGGGGCCAGAATGCTGGGACAGCAATTCCCCTCACACAGCCATAGCAGCAAAGCCTGGAGGGGCCAGAGTTACTCCAGGGTAGAAGGTTCTTGGGGAGGCCACAGCCCTGACATCCTGGCCAGAGCTGCACTCCTTTCAGCCTGGGCTGAGCTCGACTTGACCTCAGTACCCAGCACCCTCTACTCAGAAGGGCTGGCCTCAAGGTAACTCCCACTGAGACTCACAGGCACTCAGGGACCAGTGAGCAGTGAGTCTGGTGGGGTGGGGTTGGCCTCTGTTTCTTGTAACGAAGGGTCAAAATGAAGAAAGGAACCCCAGTTTTTGGTTAACTTTTCTTAAAACTTTGTCAATGCCACTGTTTGTCTTCATCAGAACATGGGCTAAGATGAGGTACTACTCATCTATTGCTGCAGAACAAACCTGTCGAATCTTACCGCCTCAAAAAATGCAGCGGTTTCTTATTTCTCAGATGCTATGAGCTGAGCCGGTGGCTCTTTGTCCCTTCTTGCCTGAGCTTGTAAGTGGTCATTTGACTAGGTCTAGGGGTCCATCAGAGTCTCCTTCCCAGGGGTCCAGCCTCAGGCAGGGTGGCGGCCGGCCAAGCCTGTCTCTCCAAGTGATCTTTTATCCTGGGCTTTGTCTTATGGATGTCGCATGGTGGCATTCGGGTTCCAGGAAAGTGAGAACTACAAGGCTGAGGTCAACAAACCACAGGCCAGCCCAGATCTGGGCAGTAGAGAAACAGCCTCAACCTTGTGATGGAAGCAGTTCCACATTAAATGATATACTGAACTCTTTTTTACTTTTTTTTTTTGAGACAGAGTCTTACTCTGTTCCCCAAGCTGGAGTACAGCATTGCAATCTCAGCTCACTGCAACCCCTGCCTCCCAGGCTCAAGCGATTTTCCAGTCTCAGCCTCCTGAGTAGCTGGGATTATAGGCACCCACCCCCACGCCCAGATAATTTTTGTATTTTTAGTAGTGATGGGCATTCCCCCTGTTGACCAGGGTGGTGTCTAACTCCTGACCTCAGGTGATCCGCCCGCTTCAGCCTCCCAAAGTGCTGGGATTACAGTCGTGAGTCACCCTGCCTTGAACTGAACTCTTGAAGTATCCTGTGATGACTCCCCAGGGGTGTACACACAGGGCTGTGGCCTCCAGGGGCTCTGCCACCCTGGGAGAATGAGGCCATGTGGGGTACCAGCCCGCCCCCAAGTCCATCTGCACGTTTAATTGAGGGCTGCAGGGTCGCTGCCCTGTGGGTATGCCCAGTGGTTCTGAGTTAAATCAGCTTTGCAAGGGGCTTGCCCTGGGCTGACCTCAGATGAGGAGGCTGGGAGGGTTGGGTTGGTGCTATCAAAAAGTTGTGTAATTCAGACATCTTCATTTTAAGCTCCTGAGTATGTGTGGGACACAGAAACTTCCAGGTGCAAGGACTCAGGTTGCCCATGGGCTCTCTGGGCTGTGTGCAGCCAGTTGATTCTCCTGGAGAGGGAGCCCCAGACCTACAGCCTCGCTGCCTTGTGCTCTGCTCTGAGGTCTGTCTGCACAAAGGTCAATAACAGGCTCAAACCCAGCTTTACCACCTCCCAGCTGTGTGTGACCTTGGACAGCTTGCTTAAGCACGTGGGGCCAATACACTGTATTGGTTGAGGTTAGGTTCTGTTGTGAGAATGAAAGACTTCAAACAACAGCAGCTTCCATCAGGTGGAGTTTGTTCTCTTCATGTAGCATCTGATGGGAGGTAGAGGTGGTGTGTGATGCCCCATATGTCAGAGACGCAGCCAGACTCAGCTCACGGCTCCCCCATCCTGTGGCTGTGGCCCTCATCTTCATAGCCCCAGGAGGCTGTGTGCCAGCTAGGTGCTAGCCAGCGGGTTGGAGGGAGGCACAAACATCTGTCTCTTAAGGAGAAAACTGCCACCACACATAATCATACCTGCCAGTGAGGGAGGCTGAAAGTGTAGTCTTTATTCTGGGGTCAGGAGTATAACTACAAACATAGTCACCACGGAGCGTGAGAGGGCACCGGACTGCCACGTGTGCACTGTGCCCAGCAGCTGAGTGCCTGGGACAGAGGAGCTCAATGACCGTCAGGTGCTCTCAATATCCAGCCCAGCCCTGCTTCACAGACAGGAAACCGAGTCCCAGGAAGGCACACACAGAGGGAAACTGGGCCTACTGCTTGACTTTGCCCAAGGCCTCCCTGAGCTGTCCTATCCCTACACCTCCACACCCCCAGCTTTTCCATCTAGAAGATTCAAGACAGTTCACTGCAAAGGAAGAGGTGAGTATGTGCAGACCTACCTATTCGTTATGTTTCTCCAGCTTAACCAGGCCTCTGCAGTCTTGTGCAGGAAAATCAGAACATGGGGGAGTCCAGGTTCAGGCTGGGGCCTCTATCAGCCTGTTGGGGAGGGTCAGGACTGAAGTGGGCTGTGGGCCAGCTGGCGCCCATCAGTCCCTGACAGTTACAGTGGACAGTTAAGCTGGAGAAGCATGTGGGTCACATATTTCTCATGCCAGGGCAGAAATTTAAGAGCCTGTCTTTAACCTTATCAGTGGTGTTAACTCAGCTAAAGAAAGAATGTGCAGAGAGAGAGGGCTGGCAGGCTGGGGCAGTGCAGGGACTGGGGCCCAGGTTGGGGGCTCAAGGGGTTGCAGGATAAGATCAGAAAATACAACACAAGGCTGGGCACAGTAATCCCAGCACTTTGGGAGGCTGAGATGAGAGGATCCCTTGAGGCCAGTTCAAGACCAGTCTGGACAACATAGCAGGACCCCCTTGAACTCTACAAAGTAAAGAGAGAAAACAACACAACAGGGGCCTTACCCATGCTGACCGGGAGGGAGCCTTTGGGGAGCAGCCCTTGCTGCGCACCTGGGCCAACTTGGCCAGCACTGTCCGTGGGAGAGGCCACTCACCCCCATGCCCTCCCTGGGCAAGGCTGAGGCTCTTGAGGGGTGGAACATCAGGCATGTTGGGGACATAATCAAAAACAAAAATCTCCTGTCAACGCAGAAAACCTTTCCACAAAAGAAGTGAAAGAAAAGTTTAATTATTGAATAGACATTAAACAGATTGCGATGCTCATCACAGACAATCTGCTAAGAAATTGCAAAGGCAGAAAGAAGTCTCACGCTTGTATATAACCAGGTGCAACCCATCCCGTTCATGTTCTCAAGGGAAATGTCATGGGTTCTCAGGTAAGAGGGCTTGACAGCACCTGTGGTCACACACAGTTCTCTGTAAATCCCCAGGTAACTGGGGAGGCCACGTGGGTTTGCTAATTGCCTTTATCTAAAGGAAAAAAAAAATAAACTCATTCCTTTAAGACTGGAAGTGTGTTTGCAACTTGAGCCAGGCACTGGGCTAAAGTTAGGCTCCCCGTTGCCCACGGAAACTGGGAGATAAAGATGTATCTCCCTTGGTGATTACACTTCAAATGGTGCCTCCTAGGTCCTTAAGGAGACATTCCTGGGATGTGAAACTTGAAAGAGGCTTATTTAGCTTTTTAACAGATCTACATAAAAAAAGTCCAGGAAGGAACTTGCAATTATAGATTTTCTAAAGAAAAAGGAGATGGGAAAGTCTGTTTTTTTTTTTTTTTCCACCAAGGAGAATAAACTTATTCTCGTTTTAAATTTGCATTTGCCCTTCTGGTGCCCCAAAGCTGGGATGAGGGCACTTGGGCAGCACAGCGGACCCCTGCCCTGACTAGAGGCTGTCCTAGGGAATAAAATGCAGATTCTGACTTGAGCCCCAGGTGAGGCCTGCACTGCAGGGAAGAGGCTCCCTCAGGCCTTTGTTTGCATCCAGGGTCTTCAAGGGTATTGGGGCAGGGATAGAGGAGGGGAAGTTCAGACTAATGGGATAATGCTTTTTTTGCCTTTTATTTTTATACTTTTTTTAATGTTAAAAGCATAATTACCACAAATTGCAAAGGACTAAAGAAGTCTAGAATAATGAACGAATCACTTCAGCCTGGAAAGCAGATACTCTCAATCCTATTAATGTTATAATACAAGCGCCTTCAAGTATTTTATATTTCTTTTTTTTTTGTCCTTTTATTTTATTGTTTTTTTGTTTGTTTGTTTGTTTGTTTGTTTTTGAGACAGAGTCTCGCTTTGTGGCCCAGGCTGGTGTGCAGTGGCATGATCTCAGTTCACTGCATCCTCTGCCTCCTGGGTTCAAGCGATTCTCCTGCTTCAGCCTCCCAAATAGCTGGGATTACAGGCACATGCCACGACACCCAGCTAAGTTTTGTATTTTTAGTAGAGACGGGGTTTTGCCATGTTGGTCAGGCTGGTCTCGAACTCCTGGCCTCAGGTGATCCACCTGCCTCGGCCTCCCAAAGTGCTGGGAGTATAAGCATGAGCCACTGCCTGGCCTTTTTTGTCCTTTTAAATGTGATATCCTAGCACATAATAAAGATAATGTACTATGAGCATAAAGTAGAACCTTCTCTGCAGTGACAGATGACAAGTTTGCCTCTCCAGATAAATGGGCTGGAAGTTCTTACCTTCTCTGCCATTAGCATGGCTGAAGGGAGAGAGAGTGGGGAAAATCCAGGTACCGGTCCACAAAGGAGGCACTCTGGGTTCCTTTCAGGAGGGTGCCAGATGATGCTTCTGCTATCAGACTTAACGTGAGTTCTTAGCAGAAGAGGAGAAGGGGCAGAAACTGACGGAAGTCCCTCCAGAGAGATAGGAAGGCTCTGGACAGTCCCAGTGAGGGCAAGAGTCCTCCTCATGCACAGTTAGGGGGCTTGAGCCAGAGTAGGGCTCCATGGGGAGACGTGTGGCAGGGACACCCAGGACCAGGAGCTCTGGGATATCTGGAGCGAGCACCTTGGCTCAGATGGAGGTATCCTTAAAGCGGCAAGGCTTCTGAGGCTTCTAAAAAGACAGGAAAGATGAGGGGCGGTGGGTTTATGAGCAGCCTTCTGGTGAGGCTCCCCTTGGGGGCCCCCAGGAACAAGTAGGGTGCAGGATTGTGGGAGTGGGAGTGTGGAGGAGGCCAGTCCTGAGCCACACAGAATTCGGGCACAGTGGGGGCATTTAGGCCCTTTGGGTCCTGTAATCTTCCTCCCTCCCTCCTTCCCTCCCTCCCTCCCTCCCTCCCTCCTTCCTCCTTCCTTCCTTCCTTCCTTCCTTCCTTCCTTCCTTCCTTCCTTCCTTCCTTCCTTCCTTCCTTCCTTCTTTCCTTCCTTCCTTCCTTCCTTCTTTCCTTCCTTCCTTCCTTCCTTCCCTTCTTTCTTTTCTTTCTCACAAGGTCTCGCTCTGTCACCCAGGCTGGAGTGCAGTGGCACGACCATGGCTCACTGCAGCCTGGATCTGGCTCAAGCTCCCTGAATATCTGGGGCTATAGGTGTGCACCACCACAACAGGCTAATTTTTGTATTTTTTGAAGAGATGGGTTTTTGCCTGTTGCCCAGGCTAGTCTTGAACTCCTGGTCTTAAGCAATCCTTTCTCCTCTGCCTCCCAAAGTGTTGGGATTACAGGTATGAACCACCACGCCTGGCCCTGTTGCATTTCTTTCTTTCTCTCTCTCTGTTTTTTTTTTTTTTTTTTTTTTGAAATAGGGTCTCGCTTTGTCACCCAGGCTGGAGTGCAATGGCGGAATCCTGGCTCACTGCTGCCTCAACCTCCCAGGCTCAAGCAATCCTCTGCCTTGGCCTCCCAAGTAGCTGAGATTTCAGGCATGAGCCATCATGCTTGGTTACCTGTTGTATTTCTTTTCTTTTCTTTTCTCTTTTCTTTTTTCTTTTCTTTTCTTTTCTTTTCTTTTCTTTTCTTTTCTTTTCTTTTCTTTTCTTTTCTTTTCTCCTTCCTTCCTTCCTTCCTTCCTTCCTTCCTTCCTTCCTTCCTTCCTTCCTTCCTTCCTTCCTTTCTTCTCTTTCTTCTCTTTCTTCTCTTTCTCTCTTTCTTTCTTTCTTTTTTTTTGAGAGGGAACCTTGCTCTGTTTTCCAACTGGGAGCTGTTGCCTGGCAATGGCTGGTGGGACCCAGGCCAGGACCACACAGAGCTCATAGTGAGCAGAGCCCTGCAGGCCTGGCCAGGGGGCATCCACCTCCCCTAGAGGGAGCTTTCCTTTCAGTGGGTGGACAACATGGAGCTGGTCTTCCCCCTCCCGGAGCTCTCCCCAGCTATGCCCACCTCACACCACCTTCTGTCCAACATCCTTAGGTGTAGACTGTTAGACACTCCACTTACGGGATGCCTGAGATTCACCTGAGGAAAAAGTTTGGTCTCACAAGTAATTCATATGATCTCTGCTTTCTGGAAACAGCCTTCTCTCCTTTCTGTCTGTACTGCTAGAATACTCAGAGGCAACCCCACCCAAATGAAATTGGCTCCTTTTGAGAACATCAAAACTGCTGCTCCCTGCTGCAAGTACTCTCTGCAGAGACAGCTAATGCCTGCCTCAGAGTCTCCCAGAGACTGTAGTCTTTATTTATTTATTTATTTATTTTTATTCTACTTTTTTTTTTTTTTTTTTTTTTTTTTGAGATGGAGTCTTGCTCTGTCGTCCAGGCTGGAGTGCAGTGGCTTGATCTCTGCTCACTGCAACCTCCCCTTCCGGGTTCAAGAGATTCTCCTGCCTCAGCCTCCCTAATAGCTGGGACTACAGACATGCCCTACCACACCTGGCTAATTTCTGTATTTTTAGTAGAGACAGGGTTTCACCATATTAGCCGGGCTGATCTTGAACTCCTGACCTCAGGTAATCTGCCCGCCTCGGCCTCCCAAAGTGCTGGGATTATAGGCCCGAGCCACTATGTTCGTTTAACCGCAGTCTTAAATAGACATACTACACAGTCTAACTCAGTGCTTTCCAACAGGAGTGAAAGCCAGAAATGCAAGTCACTTATAAAATTCTAAATATTCTAGTAGCTACATTTAAAAAGTGAAAAGAAATGGGTGAAATTAATTTTAGTAATAATCCAATATCCAAAACATTATCATTTCAACGTATATTACAATATTAATGATATTAATAACAAAATTTATTAATGAGATATTTGCATTCTTTTTTGTATGAAATCTTCAAAATATTGTGTGCAGTTTACACTTGTAGCATATCCCAACTCACACCACATTTCAAGTGGCCAGTGGCTATCATATTGGTCAGTGTAGGCTAAACTGATATCCTGGGTCTATGCCCATCTGTTTCTCTCTATCCTTCTGTCTCTCTCTTTTGTCTCTTTCTCTCTATCACACACACACACACACACACACACACACACCACATACACACCACATACACATACCATATACATTCTACCCTCAGTTTATTCCAAGCAACACTAATACAGGCAGTTTTGGTGTGGAAAGGACTAACCTTATCAGACAACTACACCAACAGTGTGAAAGGATAATATTTTTAAAGCAAAATCTTGAATTGCATACTAAGTGAACAACTGCTAAATATTATTTGCTTGTGAATTCACGTAGGAATCAATAAGATGTGACAGCCCAAGGAGCTGGGCAGTGCTCATCTTGTGGCTCATTCCTGGGTCTGGTTCAGAGAAGAATTCAAAGAGCCAGTGCATGTGTAGACTGTTATGAATGCCCAGATGAATTTACTTAATATAGGCAAAATTGGCTTCTTCCACAGAGAAGGGAAAAATCAATTGTGCTTCCACTGGACAACACTTATTTGCATGTTTATAGAGAAGAATCATTGCCTTGCTATTAGTTATAATTTACAGAGTTGTGGTAGGGTGCGGTGGCTCACGCCTGTAATCCCAGCACTTTGGGAGGAATAGGCGGGTGGATCAATGGAGGTCAGGTGTTCGAGACCAGCCTGGCTAACATGGTGAAACCGCGTCTCTATTAAAAATACAAAAATTAGCCTGGCATGGTGTGCACATCTGTAATACTAGCTACTCAGGAGGCTGAGGCATGAGAATCACTTGAACCTGGGAGGTGAAGTTTGCAGTGAGCTGAGATCATGCCACTGCAGCCTGGGTGACAGAGATAGACTCTATCCAAAAAAAAAAAAAAAAAAAGAAAAGAAAAAAAAGAAATAATAATAATTTACAGAGTTTTGAAACAGCTCAAAGACAACAAAAGGTTCAGACACCCCATCAAATCAGATAACCGGACACCTATGATCTTTTTGGTTTGTTTCAGTCTTTCACAACTTACACCTGTAGAGCTTGGATTATAACATGATCCCTTACTTTATGAAATCAGCTTGTTGAACAAGCAAACTCATGTGGTAGAATCCTAATGGTACTTGATTTTGTTCACCCAGTGTCCCAGCATGCTCAGTGGAGTGGGCTGGTGGCCTGCTATTGGGGTGGAAACTCAGGCAGTTCGTGAGTTTTGTAATCTCTCTAAGCAACAGAAAATACCATAATTCCAGAAAGTCTCAAGTTTCCATTTAGTAATTAAACTGCCAGACCCCAGATAAAATCAAAACTGAACACCTGTCTGGGTGAAAATGCCTTTCTTCTTGGGGCCTTCAGGAAGGAGTGCCCCTCCTTTCTCACTCACCCCCTCCCCACCAACCCCCAGGTACAGGGATTGCAGCAGGGCTTGTAGGGAGGGAAGGAGGCAGGCTGAGAGCTCTTACTGGGCAGTTCGGTAGGCAGGAAACCTTGTACGCTCTGGATCTGGCTGAGGTTTGAGCTGTCACTGCCTGTCTCTCTGTCTCTGTCTCTGTCTCTCTCTGTCTCTCTCTCTCTCTCTCTCTCTCTCTCTCTCTCTCTCTCTCTCTCTCTCTCTCGTGCTTTGGATGTCCCCTGCTGCTCCTCTGGTACTCATGATGAGGATCACTCCCTCCTCTAGCTCCTGGGTTCTCAGATGAAGGGTGACAGGAGCACTAACTATTGTCTCCTGAGACGTCATCTCCCTACCCTCCAGCTGTCTGACCCTCTTACCCCTCACAGTGCATGAGGGGTTCAGGAGGCATGATGCCAGATTCTGGGCATTTCCTCTAAAAATTTGCATGTTCCCTGGCCCCTCCTTCGGTGTCCATGTTCCTTGTGTCTTAATGCCTTGCCTGTAATTGCAATGAGAAGCTGATTGTGTTTCAAATGGGTACCTCTCTGCAGGGCCCATACAGGGAGGCACCCAAGCCAGTGTATTGAGAAGGGGTGTGAGCAGTGGGCCAGGGGAGGCTGTGTGGTTGGGTGTGGGGGTACCAGGGCCACTGCCTACCTGCTGGGCTGTTGGGCAGAGTTTGCTAAGTGCCCAGCAAACAGCCTCTTCTCTACACAGCCCCAAGTAGCTGGGCAGTGCCCACTTTGTGGCTCATTCCTGGGCTTGGTGGAGTTGGTGCAAATCCCACCCTCTCCTCTTCTAGATGGCTGGCCTTGGCGAGATGCTCACACTTTCTGGGCCTCAGTGTCCTCATCTGTGAACTAGGCATGATCATAGTTCACACTTCACTTGGCAGCATGGGAGTGAATCAAGGTGAGCTGGCAAGGGGCCAGCTCCCAGGAGGTAGATGGTGGCCATGATCATGGTGATGTGTGCACTGGGACCTTGGGATCCCCCTTGGCTGGTCCCCAGCCCATCTGTCACAGAAAAGACACCACAGCAATTCCAATTTGGCAACAGAGTTTATTGAGGTACCCCCTCGTGGGCCTGGCCCTGCCCCTCATTCCTCTTTCTCGTCTCCATGGGTGATGATGTAGCACAGTGACTTGTAGTCGATGTTCCCCGCCAGGTCCATGGGTGTCAGGGCGAACATCTGCTCCACCTGCAGGGGGCACTGGTGAGAGCTAGCCCCCTAGCTCCTGGCCCAGCTGGGCAGAGACCTCACCTGAGTCCTGTGGCCCTTCTGCCTGCCCCCTGCATCTGTGCTTTGTGCCTTAGCTTTTCAACCCTAGACCCCAGACTCTGGGTTAATGTTTTTCTGTTGGCTGACTCTGGGCAGAGTGAAGAGTCGGTGCAAATGGGGGCCAAGGGGCAAAGGGTGCCCCTCCAGCCACAGGCACAGGCCCACCCCAAGTATACGAAACCTCTCCCTATCTGCTTTTCCCCGGGTCTGTGTACGGTCTCCCTGCCTGGTGCAACATGCTGTCTTTTCTGACTCCACATCTTTACCCTCTAGGTCTCAACAGAGATGGCACCTCCTCCAGAAAGGCCCCCGGCTCACCCTTCCAGCAACTGCCTCACTGGTACTGGGCTCTGGGTCATGGGTGAGGCCCAGAGAAGGTGCTGGGGATTGGTATTGAAGGGGCTGGGCAGCCTCACCTCAGCTGGAGAGAACTTGTCTGCCTGGGTCAGGAGAAGCTGCTTAAACCTGCGGGGAGTGAGGAGGGTCTGAGCAGGAGACTGTGGGGGAGTGGCTGTGCAGGGAAGATGGGTACAGAGGCTCTCATGGTGTAGGGAAGGGTTGGCCACACCCCAAAGAGTAGTATAAGGCCCCGAAGTACAGGCAGCCCCCCTCACAAGGGGCCTCACCCCCCTCTCTGCTTCCACCACTGTGCCCCTCATCTGGCTGGGCCCACACTTACTCTTCCTTGTTCACCACCCCTTTGCCACTGGGGTCAAACATGCGGAAGGCACTCAGGATGGCTTCCTCGGGGTCTGTCCCTGGGAGGCCAAGGCAGCCAGGTGAGCATCCACGTCTCCAGCATCCCAGGTCCCGCCTAGCAGGAACTGGGCTGCATGAGGAGCCCCCCGCATCCCAGAAGAGGTGGGGGTATTCCCTAATATAAAGTGTTTCTCGAGGATCAGTGGGGCTGGGAATGGTCATCCTCCTGAGGTGGGCAGCCTGGCTGGGAGATTGGAATTTGGGGGTGGGGGCTGAAGGCACGTTTCCTGGCCCCAAGTCAGCACTGGGGTGACCAGTGCCCGTGGGATTCTGGGGCACAGGAAGTGCTTAGAATGGGCCATGGCTAGGAAGAGTCCAGGTGGGCCCAGATGGGGTACAGTTAGGGTTCCGGTGGGGTTCAGGCAGGGTTCAGGTGGGGTTCAGGCAGGGTGCAGGCTCCCTGCCTGGCCAAGGGTGCCCAGCTCTGTCCCAGGCTCACCATTGAGCTTCTCCCCAAAGAGCGTGAGGAAGACGGTGAAGTTGATGGGACCCTTGCCCTCCTGCAGCATGGCGTCCAGCTCCTCCTCTGGGACACTCACCTTCCCTGGTGGGGGTGGGGCATGAGGTACACACCAGGACCCTGGGTGTCCCCCAGAAGGGCCTAGGCCACCCTCCCTCTATCCTGGCTGCAGGGGCTGGAGGGGCAGAGGCAGCTGTGGGTCGGGGAGGTGAAGTGGAAGGAAGGCATGACAAGGGGGGAAGGGCAGTGTGAGGAGATGGGGAGGAGGGGAAGCAGGGGAGCGGGGCGCTGTCCCCCCAGCCACTCCCACCCACCCAGCAGCTCAGAGCAGGGGCCCCAGTCTGCAGGGTGGGGCTGGGTGGGAGGTGGGTGCACACACCCAGCTGGGAGTAGGTCTCCCTCAGGTCTGCCTTGCAGATGATGCCATCACGATTCTGGTCGATACAGCTGAAGGCCTGTGAGATGAGGGCCTTCAGTTGGGAGCAGCCCCCAGCTCTAGGGAAGGTGGGAAGAGGGGGAGAGGCCTGGGTGGTGTAAGGGGCAAGGTCAGGATAGAAGGGGGGTGTGTATGTGGGGTGGGGTTGGGCAGGCCGGGATGGGGTCTGAGGCTGCTTGGAGTGGGCACTCACTTCCTTGAACTCCTGGATCTGGGCTTGTTCAAACATGGAAAAGACGTTGGAAGAACCACGTTGGGCCTGCTTGGTGGCCGCCACTTTGCCTCGGGTCCCCGCCTTCCTGCTGGCCTGCAACACCGTGAGTAGGGAGGGGTCCTCTCCCCACCTCCTCAAAGTCTCCCCACCCCACCCACCATTTACCGTCCCAGAGCATTCCCAGGAGAGCCAGGGCCAGGATCCTCTTCCTCTCCCTGGGGACCACCCTCAACCAAACGCAAGCACAGAAAACTCTGCTCCCCCAGCCCAAAGGCCAGCACCAGGGAGACCGCTAGCCTTTCCTCCCCAGCAGGCACTCACCATTCTCTCTGCAGAGGTGTGGCTGCTGTCGGCGTGGCAGGGCCCAGCCTCCTTTATGTCTCAGGCTTATCACCTGAAGGTCCAAATAAGGAGAGGAACAGAGGACAGGACCAAACTTGGCAGCCCCCATCTGGGCTGGGGAGGACGAAGGCCCTAACAGATTCCAGCCACATTCCTGATGACCTTCATGTCCTCAACGTGTAACATCCTGCTGTCTATCCATCCTGGCAGGGCCAGGCACAATGTCTGCCCAGAGCAGAGCAGGCTCAAAGCTCTCACCACCCTAGGTCCCGATGAAGGGATCCAGTTACTCCCATATCTGACTACCCCTCCTTGCCAGTCCAGCCAGAACCCTGACCAGTGCAAGAGGACAGCTGGAGAGGGTCAGTCCAGGGACCCCCCCAGGCTTGGGAAGGCAGTGGGTAGTTCTGAGAATGGTCTGTGGCCTGAGACCCCCCTGGGCTGCCCAGAGGTTTTGGTGACCCTAGGCTCTGACCTTTTGCCCCTCTGACGAAGGGACAGAAGGCATCCCCGAGCTAGCTGTGACCCCAAGCAGAACACTTTGCTTGGCTTTGGGGTAATTCTGGAGGGTGAGGGAGCTCCATCAGTTGCCCTCCCATGCAGTCTGCCTTGTCCCCAGTCTGCCCTGCTGTTTGGAACCTTGCCTTCCTCAATCCCCATCTCAACCACACTACTTCAAAAAGCTCTCCCTAACATCCTCAGCGAGGAGCTTCTGGGGCACGTTTCCCATTTGCCTGGTGGCTGATGTGTTTGTATTCCTGGCTTCAGTGCCTCTCCTGAACACCCAGCCTGGTTGACATCTGGATCCCCCAAAGGCCTGGTGCACAGTGGGCCGATGGGCAGGCCTGCGTGATGCTGTTCCAGAGAAGCAGACTTGCCAGCTTCTGGGGCCGAGGGCACAGCAGAGGGGCTGGGGAAACAGGGGACATCCTGGAGGCAGCAGGAGTGGGTCACCCCAGGCTGGGCTCACTGGCTGCTGCCCCTCCACTGGAGCCAGGCCCATGTCTGTCAGTAGCTGACTGGTAGAGTGCAGGAGCTCTCATGTGATACTCTTTTTATATAACAAGAGTTTTCTTTTAAATTTCTTAAATTCCTCTTTTTTTTTGAGACGGAGTCTCTCTCGCACAGGCTGGAGTGCAGTGGTGCATTCTCAGCTCACTGCAACCTCTGCCTCCCAGGTTCAAGCGATTCTCATTCCTCAACTTCCCAAGCAGCTGGGATTACAGGCATGCACCACCACACCCAGCTAATTTATATATATATACACATATATATAATTATTTTTTTTAGTAGAGACAGGGTTTTATCATGTTGGCCAGGCCAGTCTCGAACTCCTGATCTTAGGCGATCTGCCTGCTTCAGCTTCCTAAAGTGCTGGGATTACAGGTGTGAGCCACTGAGCTCTGTCACCCAGGCTGAAGTGCAGAGGCATGAGTAGAGCTCACTGCAGACAACCCCTGGGCTCAAGTGCTTCTTCCTGCCTCAACCTCTGGAATAGTTAGGACTACAGGTGCACACCACCCTGCCCAGTGTTTTTTTTTTTTTCTTTCTTTTTTTAATTAATTAATTCATTCATTCATTTTTGAGACAGAGTCTTGCTCTGTTGCCCAGGCTAGAGTGCAGTGGTGCGATCTCTGCTCACTGCAACCTCCGCCTCCCAGGTTCAAGCAATTCTCTTGCCTCAGCCTCCCGAGTAGCTGGGATTACAGGCGCCTGCCATCATGCCTGGCTACTTTTTGTATTTGTAGTAGAGACGGGGTTTCACCATGTTGGCGAGGCTGATCCCAAACTCCTGACCTTATGATCTACCTGCTTCGGCCTCCCAAAGTGCTGGAATTACAGGCGTGAGCCACCGTGCCCAGCAGCCCCCCACTTTTTTTTTTAAGAGATGGGGTCTTGCTATGTTGCCCCAGGCTGGTCTCAAATTCCTGGCTTTAAGCAATCCTCCACCTCAGCCTTTCAAAACACTGAGATTATAGGCGTGAGCCATCACACTGTTCCCTAACAAGTGTTTTATGACACTCCCTTTGTTATCTAGAAAAGAAATTCATTTTATCTATTTCAATTCAGCCATTTCAATTCAGACATATAACCTACCTACATATAGAATTTTAAGAATTAATACAATGCCCTGAACTGTAATATAAAGGAGAAATAGAAAGCAATTGATATTAAAATGTGTTCCACTTTGTGAATGCTTGAACATAACAGTAATGATAACAAAGTAATCAGATGCTTGCACTAACTTATAAGGACTAATTTAGACTCAAGAGAACTAAGAAGATCCAAAGCAATTCCACATGAGAAGTAGCAGATAGCAAGAAATCTGAAGGGGGACATGACTTTTCAAAATCACAACTTTGGGTTAAGATCTGAAGGAAACAAAACAGTTGTTCCTGATTAGCTGGGTGGTGTCTCTCGTCGAAAAATGAATGTGCATGATAATCACACAAATATGTATCTATGTCACTGTGTTTATGCTGCAGAAAGATGGCATTAGGCCTATGTTTGGCTAATTCTAAACAGGCATTCCACCAACAGGAGCATCTGGCGGGACCTTAGAAATCCAACGTGTATCTGGGCCTCCACTCACTGGCAAACCTAAGTGGCTCTGACTGGACAGGACGGTGCTGAGACTGACATGCAGCTTCATTCCCCCACTTCCCCAGAGCAGCACCTGGCCTGGCACTCTCTCTGCACACATTCCATGGGCAGGCAAGCAGGGGAACCGGTCAGGCAGTGTATTGTCCACTACTCTGCCATCCTCCATGATACCCCATTCCTGTTCCTACAGCCTGGTCTGTCACTCCTCACACTCCCCGGGGCACGGCTGGCTGGAAGGAGCTGTCTGGAGGGCATGGCCGAGATACTGAAGTATCTTCATGCATGTGACGCTGACTCTTTATAGATTGTCCCCACAGTCCTTATGCACAGAAGTCAAAGAACAGTGGACAGGCCATGTTTAAAACTTTTAACATTTTTAATTAAAAAACTCACACAGTCTCAGGTTGGGCATGGAGAAGGTGGCATGTCGTATGATGGGGTGGTCCCTTGGGGTGTGCTGAATGCTGCTTGGGGTTTCTTCCTGAGCCAGTGCTGCAGGAGCTGAAAATGCAGGGCTGGCCCTTCTCCCCTTTGTGGGCCCCTTGGGGCAGGGGCTTGGGGGCTCTGTCTCTTGCACCTGCTGTGAGGGTCCATCCCAGAATCACAAGTCACTCAGGGATGGGGGTACAGGAGAGAAAAGGTCTCTGGGGGTATTCGCAGCTTGGGACACCTCCTCCATGGAGCCCTCTCCCATTGCTCCCTTGGCCTCTTGAGCCTCAAGCAAGAAAATGGCCAGGACTGGGTGATGAGCAGCCCCTGGCTGCCCTTTTGGCCCAGGTGTAGGTCTGGTCAAGCTGTTGGAGCTGCCTCCCCACACAGGATGAGTTCCCAGGGAAGACAGGCCATAGCAGGATTCAGAGGGCACCCCCTTCCCAGAGCCTGGGCCCAGGCGAGGCCAACAGCTCTGACAGTGTGGAAATGCAACAAAGTCCTGAGTGAGCAACTCCCTTCTAGGAAGTTGATTCCAGTGAGAAAGGTGGGGGCTTCCAGAGTCTCTGTCCCTGCTCCTGCCACACCCCAGTTAGGGCCCTGGGGCTGTCCCACTGAGTGACTGAGGGAAGAGGCCCGCTCGGTTCCCCAGCGGGATGGCAGGCAGCCCAGGTCCTGACAAGGCCAGGTCTCCTGCCCCGCCAGGCTGCGAGCACGTGTGGGGAGCACTTCCCCGTGGAGCCTGGGTGCTGTGGGGCTGTGGCATCCTCCCTGTGCTGGCGGTCACTGCTCTCACTGGCCCAGCATGCAGGCCTTCTTACAGGCCACCGCCGAGACCAGGGCCGCGCCCCGGCCACTGCCCTCCTCCGACTCGATGAAGGTGATCTCGCAGCTGGGCGTCAGCCTGCGCACGCTAGCGTGGAACTGCTCCTTGAAGCTGGGCAGAAGAGAAGCAGGGCTGCCATCCCTCCTCCCAGCCCATCCTCCACATTCATTACCGGGCATGCTGCACGAAGTCGACCCTTCCCCCAAATCTAGGCCAAGGGGGACGAGAAGAGGATTACAAAATCTTGGAGCTTGGGAGCCACAAGGAACCTTGGAGCACGCGCTTTTTGGGCCCCACTTTACCAGGGAGAGGGCGCGGCGGGCTCACCTGGGGTGCAGCTTGTACACGGAGCCATCCACGCCCACAGTGATGCGCATTACATCCTCGCTGCGGCTCTCGCGCATGCGGTTGATGACGCCCGCCAGCCCCGCCGAGCACATGTGTGCAGCGCGCGTAGACACGCTCTCGCAGGCGCGGCGCACGATGTCGCAGTCAGTGGCCGAGGGTCGTAGCCCCAGCGTGCTCAGGATGTTGTAGATCTGCTTGCGGTCGCCCGTGTCGCTGCGGGGCGGGAGGAGGTAGGGCGGTCGCTGAGGGTGGCTCCGACAATCCATCCCCCTCCAGCGGCGGCCTCTCCTCCAGGGAGGGGCCCCTGCCAGCCGTCCACCCAGCGGCGGGCCCCTCTCTGGAGAAATGGGGCGATCCTGCTCACCTCAACCAGTCAAAGCGTTTCCGCTAGGGACCAGCAGTAACCTAGTTAGTACTGCGCCCTCTAACTAAGCCCAGGGTCTCTGCCAGGGAAGTGAGGCCACAGCAAGATCCAGAGAGCACCGCCACGGCGGGCAGGGAGCACCAAGGGGACTCACGGATGGGGACACTGCCCAGACGCGGGCTCGCCACCATCCCTGCTCCTGGCATCCCCGTCCGGACCCCACCTCCTACCCGGGACCCGTCCCTGTCCAGCCCTCGCCTCCAGCGCCCCGCCTCGGGCCCCGCCCACTCCCGCCCCGCCCCCTGTGCCCCGCCCCGCCCCCTGTGCCCCGCCCCATGCCCTGCCCACGCCCGGAATCCGGCACCAGGCCCTAGTTTCCTGTCCCTGCGCCACGGGCCTGGGACTCAGTCTCGCCCTGAGACCAAGTCTGCAGTGCCCGGACTGGACGTCCCCAGCCCCTGCCCTTTGCACCTGCCCTTCTCCTCCGCACACCTCTCCACCTGCGACACGAAGCGTGTCTCGAAGGCTCCGCGTGTGCGCAGCTGCTCGGAGGCCTCCCCGTGGAAGAGCAGGTTTTCGTCCACGAGCCTGAGCAGCACGAGCCGCACCAGCTCGCCCATGTACTTGCCACCTATGAGCTTCTCATACCTGGACACAGGGCAGCTCCATTACATCAGCAGGCACGAGGGAGGGCCCCTCGTGCAGGTGGAAGCCGGGAACCGGCGCCACTTTTCCCCATTGAGGTCACGAGGCGGCCACGTGGGGCACTGTGATCCCCACTCCCCCATCCGGTTCCGTCTTTCCCTCGTTAATGAACCAGAGTTTAGAAACGTCAGGGATTAGGAACGTGCACATCCAACTCAATGAGGGGAGCAAGTTTGGCCTGCCCCTGGGCCCACTTCAGTGAAGGGACAGACAGATAGTTCAAAGACCCCATCCAGTCCCTCCGAAACCTTCCTTGCAGGAGGCCCTGCGCCGAGCACAGGACCTAGAGCTTCAGTCCTTTAGCTGCGTCCGGAGCTGCTGTTCATCGGCCATTTATGGTTGGGGAAACTAAGGTTTGGAGGGTTAGTGCCCAGTCGGAGGCACGCACCATGTTGCTGGCACTTTCTTGCTTAATCTATGACCTTCCGTATTTAATTAAAATAAATGGAATACTACTGACCTATAATAATAGAGGCCTGCGAGCGGCAGAGAGGACGCTAATAAAATAATTAGCATAGGCCTGGCGCAGTAGGTGGTTAACAAGTGATAGCCATGGTTAATGATGAGCTCTCTCTGGGTTGGTTTCCAAGCTGTGACTGCCAACCCGCAGCATTCCACAAAAGACTAATATTCTTTCTGTGAATGTGGCCAAATACATACTTTGGGGAATGTTGGGTTAAACCCAGAAACCTTACTGGGGGCGTCTCAGAGCCTCCTCTGCATGCACAATCACCTGTCAGAAGGAGAGAGGTCTGGGCTTATCAAATCACAACTGGGACTAACCCTTCATCTCTCACAGGGGCAGGTCATGACTGAGCAGAAGGGATGGAGCTTACGAAAGGATTGTCAGTTTGCTTTTCCCCAGAGTTGTTTAAAAACAAGCCCATTATCAGCAGTGGCCCGGCTCCCATCTGCCGCTGCACCAGAGTGGCCCAGGGCCTGGGCTGTGGGGGAGGGGGGGCATCCTTACAGCTGCTGACCGGGGTTTGCAGAGCTCTCGTCCACCAGGCGGTCATACTCCAGCAGGAACTCGTCCAGCTCGCCCGAGTCCCCGAAGGCGCCCCATTCGGTGTTGACGCACATGCGGCCCTCGTCTCCCTCCACCAGCTCCACATTCTGCATCTCCTCCATGTAGCAGGCGTTGCAGCCCGTGCCTGGGGTGGAGGTCGGGGGGACTGTCAGCAAGAGCTGCACTGCCCTGGAGTATGGCCTGGTTCCTGCCGACAGGAGCCCCACCTCTCCCACTCCCCCATGCCTGTCTCTGCTTTGCCTGGAACAATGGAAAGGCAGGTCTGCCCGGGGCTGGAAGACCTGGGTTGCTTCAGTGGCTAGGGACAGCTTTCTGGACTGTCGTCTTTCCTAACAGGCAACAGTAACACCTTCCCTGCCTGTTACCTAGGTGGTTGGGAGGATTGAGAGAAACAGTGTGTATCAAAGAAATGGTTGTGGTACATTATCATTTTATTTTGTCTATGCACCACCCTTGTTTTCTGGCACTGCCCATGCACATGTTTGAGCTTCTCTGTCGTTGAGCCATGTTTGCATGGCAACCCAAAGTAAGGCATGGTGTGGGCCCTTGGGAGCAGTCCAGAGGCTCCTGTAGACAAGACCAGATGTGGAATTTTGTAATTTGCTGGCTCCTGTGCAGAGTGACAACATGGAGTCTTTTGTTCACAAGTTATTAATAGTTTCACACTGGTGACAGCAGAGCCTCAAGCTAGCATGAGCTGTGTGGGCTGCACACCCCTAAAGCTGTCAGGGACAGCAACTCAAATGTTGGTCAGTCGAGCTGCCACATAGGAATCAGGGCTCATTGATGCCTAGCCTTCCAGTTTTTATTTATTTATTTATTTATTTGGAGCCGGAGTCTCACTCACTCCATCGCCCAGGCTGGAGTGCAGTGGCGTGATCTTGGCTCACTGCAACCTCTGCCTCCAGGGTTCAAGCAATTCTCCTGCCTCAGTCTCCTGAGTACTTGGGATTATAGGCATGTGCCATCACACCCAGCTAATTTTGGTCTTCAACTCCTGACCTCAAATGACCCACCTACTTTAGCCTCCCAAAGTGTTGGGATTACCGGCGTGAGCCACCTTGCCTGACCGCCTTCTAGTTTTTTATGAACAAACAGAAATCCAGACTTTGATGTGAATTCTCCTAATTTTCAGATCTTGGTAATTGTTATAAGCATGTTTTTAAACACTGAGCAGAGTCAAGAGTGTATGTGGGGCAGATGTGAGCCGTGGGTCACTCCTTGCCACCTCTGCCCCAGGAGGGGTTATGCCTGGGCCGAGCAGCTGCAGCTTGGCTTGGTGGGAATTCATATGGAAGTGTCTTGGGGGAGCCCCAGGCAGCTCCGGAGGAGAGGGTGGAAAGGGCTGGGGGGATCACAGCAGGGATGGCTGGGGCTCACCTTTAAATGCTGGATTTAAAGACAATGTTCCTTCTGAAAGGTGAGAATGGAAGAGAATTATAGAACCACACGCCCATGTGCACAGCAGATACCTGATCTGATTGGATTGCTCCTCAGTGAAGGCTCGTTATAATGACCTCCGGAACTTCTGAGAAAGGTCTGAGTTGGTGTGGAAGACCCCTCTGCTGGGAGGGGCGGGCTGCTGCTCCCTTTCCTGGTACTTGCCTTCACTTTGGGTGGGGGCAGGGGCAGGGGCAGGCCAGTGGAAAGACCATTCGGGTAGGAATGGCACCACTTTTGCTTATCCTCTTCCACTTGGACAAATCTGTCCAGTTGGTCAATTTACCAAATAAAGCGTTTTAATTATAATCCTGATGGGCGAGGTGGATGTGCAGCTGGCATACATGTGGCATCACGGCGTTGAAATGCTTCCTACTGTACACAGTGCTTCCATTTTGATACCCCAAGACCACCCAGGCTCCAGCGCCAGGCTCTGCTCTGCTCTTAAGTACTTTGGTCCTCACCCCATAGGGCCCCGTAAAGCCTGTTGTACCCAGGGCGACTCAGCAGTCTGGAAGGGGCAGGGGTGCAAGGAGCCCTTACCCACAATCATGCCGACCTCGCACTGATGGTCTTCGTAGTAGCAGGAGATCATCGTGGCCACCGTGTCATTCACCATTGCCACCACATCCATTTCGAAGTCCTGCCAAGAAGCACAGAGGCTGCAGTGCTGGGAGCCAAGGAGAAAGGCAGGCAGTGCTGGGGTGGGTGGCCCAGGGCAGCCCCCCTGGCAGTCACAGGTGCCCCCTCACCCCTCTCCGTTTGATGGCGTCTCGCAGAAGCCCCACGACATTGTTCCCTTCTGCTCCTGAGGCCTTGAAGCCCTTGGTCCAGTTGAGAAGGATGCCCTGTGGGGAGAGGGAGGCCTCATGGCTGCTTGACATATATGTTGGAGGCAGGGTGCTAGGGCCACAGGCGTATGCACCCTACTTTACAGCCCCATAGCTTTGAGAGGTGTTGGGAACGATTCTCCTTGAATATCTCATATTTCTGCAGGGCTGAGTCCCAGCCAATTTAAGAATGTTATACTACACAGCTCTGAGACGTCATCCCAGAGTCAAGGCAGGGCCTGCAGGAAGCAGCTCGGTGTAAAATCAGGATTTCCTTCCTGCAAGGCACCCCACTGCATGCACAGGTGCCACCTGCCCCTCTCTGTGTCTCTGTAGGGACTGGGGCTTGGAAAACCACATGAGATGTTGCTCTGGCTGCTGCTTTTGCTGTGAGTGAGGAACTGGCTTTCTCCCTGACCCAAAGGTCTCATGTTTTATGTGTGTGCATAGATGACTGTGTGTGTGTGTATGCACAGATGTAACTGGCAGGCCACCTTGCTAGCTTGCAGGGAGGGTAGAATCTCAGTTCCTTCACATTTCTGACTCAGCTAGAGGCATTGTGACATGACCGTGGCCTGCAGGTGACCCGGAGCCTGGCTGCCTGAGTTTGAGCCCCACTCCACTACCAGCTGCTCTTTCCACTGTAGTGGGGTGATCACAGCTGGTGCCTCACAGGGTGCAGAGCCAGAATTAGCTAATGTGATGCTTCTTTTCCACAGCATTAGAGGTGGCAGGTGACATGGCCACAATTTGAATCCAGATCTCCCTTCTGAGCACAGGGTATGGGGGCGGCATTTGAAGGCAGAGTTCCTCTGGGGCACCTATGCCTCCCCTCATCTGCCTTCTGTCCCTCCATCTGGCCCACCTTATCGATGTCTTCATGCCTCACAGGAAAGGAGAAGGTGAAGCCCAGGGGCAGCTTCTTGTGCTTCATCTGATGTTTGTCCAGGAAGTCGGAGATACACTCGGAGATGTAGTCGAAGAGCTGGAAGATGCACGCCACGGTGACCATCTGGCATGGGGGGGTGCACCGGCCTGCAGCCCTCCCCAGGGCCTCATGCCAAGCTATTCCTCAGGGAACACTGCACCTCCTGGCCACTGAATGCCAGGCCTGTCCGCAGTTTCCCTCTCCTCTTCCGCTGCTGCTCCTTGGGCTCAAGCCCTAAACCTCCCCCATGCCAGAGACCTGCTGACAGTGGCCCCCGGGACAGGGCAACACAGGACAGGCTGGTCCCCAGCCCGGCTGTGCTCTGTCAGCCTAGCCCTCCCAGCTGAACCTTGTAAAGTCCAGTCTCAGGCCTGGCCGGCTGTTCCTGAGGCTCCAGATGGAGGTGCATCCTTGATTTCTGTCTGCAGCACCTGGAGTTTCCCTTCCTACTTCCAGGTGTCCTGGCCACCCATCTTTGCTGAAGGCCAGCCCTGACTCCCCTCACACGGGCCTCTCCACGGAATTGGGTACTGCTGAATGCTCTGCCGACTGACCAGGCTCCTCACTGGCTGCTGGGGCCAGGGAAGTCCCCACATCATCCCCACTGCCTTGATTCACGCCCAGCCCATAGACAGGCTAGCAAGCCGCAGGGGTGTGAGGACAGGCCACCACGGGCAGCCTCCTGCCTCGGAGCCCTGCCTCTCCAGGAGCTGGCCTTGGCCATGTGCTTGGCTGCAGCTGGGGCCCTGGCCTTGCCCAGCTCCCCCTAGGCCTCATTCTGCTTCTGGGTCCCCTGCACCCCAGTCCTCCCCATGGTCAGGGGTCCTTGCTGCCTGGGTAGACATTGTGATTGCTGTCACCCCACTTTCTGTGCATGCTGGTGGAGGGCGAGGGGTGGCCCTTGGAGAGGTGGGGAGTGCACTGGCTGCCGGGTCACATTTCTGTTCTAACACATTGGCTTTTCCTCTGGTAAACTGGACAAAGTGTGACTGGCTGGGGCTCCTCTTGCCACTAACCCCTCCTCAGCCCGTTCCCCTCTCAATGCTGGTCAGATGGTGACTGTGGGACTTGGGGACATGTTGGCCAGTCCTGTTCACCCAGGCTTCCAGCTGCCTCTGAGGCTGGGTGGTCCTCCAGCCCCCGCTCTCCCCACCCCTGGTGGATGGGTGGGACCTCCTGTCAGGACTAGCTGGGCCCTGAGATCCTGCATGGCCTTGGCTCCCTGCCCTGGCCCCTGTGCTGCTCACCATCTCAGCAGTGCCGGTCATGGCGTCCTCGGGGATGGAGTACATCTGGTGTTTGGTCTTCACGCTCCACTGCCCCTCCTCACCTTCTCCCACCTTCACCAGCATCACCCTGAAGTTGGTGCCACCCAGGTCCAGGGAGAGGAAGTCCCCGACTTCTACAGACACAGAGAGATGTCAGCCTCAGGGGCACCCACAGGCTGGCCTTGGGCTGGGTGGGCCCTGGGTGACTAGCCCGGATATTACAGAGAGGAGGAGGGAAGGCACAAAGGGACCAAGGGAGCTGGACAAGGGGCCACCAGACACTGGGGACACCAGCGTCAACTGTGGAGGGGTCAAAGGTCAGCTGGGGAAAAGTCAATGGGAAACTCCTGCCTTAGACAGAGTCACCAAGAGCCCAGGGACCAACTGAGGACCTAGTGCAATGGCCAGTGCAGAGCTGGGCTGGGCGTTCCCTAAGTGCCCATAAGGAGCAGTGAGGTTTTTTTTTTTTTTGAGACGGAGTCTCGCTCTGTCGCCCAGGCTGGAGTGCAGGGGCGTGATCTCGGCTCACTGCAAGCTCCGCCTCCCGGGTTCACGCCATTCTCCTGCCTCAGCCTCCTGAGTAGCTGGGACTACAGGCGCCTGCCACCACACCTGGCTAATTTTTTTCTGTATTTTTAGTAGAGATGGGATTTCACCGTGTTAGCCAGGATGGTCTTGATCTCCTGACCTTGTGATCTGCCACCCTCAGCCTCCCAAAGTGCTGGGATTACAAGCGTGAGCCACCGTGCCCAGCTTTTTTTTTTTTTTTTTTTTTTTTTTTTTTTTGAGGTGGAGTCTCAGTCACCCAGGCTGGAGTGCAGTGACGTGATTTTGGCTCACTGCAACCTCGGCCTCCCAGGTTCAAGCAATTCTCATGCCTCAGCCTCCTGAGTAGCTGGGACTACAGGCATGCACCACCATGCCTGTATAATTTTTGTATGTTTAGTAGAGACGGGATTTCACCATGTTGGGCAGGCTGGTCTCAAACTCCTGACCTTGTGATCTGCCCGCCTCAGCCTCCAAAGTGTTGAAATTACAGGGGTGAGCCACTGCACTTGGCCAGGAGTGAGATTTAAAAAGTCAGTTTGCCTGAGGTTTGCCAGCTCCAGGGTGAGTCCGAGTGCCCCAGGGCTGGACCAGAGGAGCCAAGGGTGAGAACTGGCCTCACAATTCGGGGACTTCATTGCTCCCCAGGAGATTCTGTCTCGGACTGGCTGTGAGTCTGGGAGTGCCTGGGGTTCTTTTCCCAGCTAGTGCTGAACCCACAGCTGCTTCTGGATGAGGAGCCGGTTCCCATGTGGTACCTGAGCCTTCTGGGGTGGAGCGCACGTAGGTGGGCAGCATCTTCACACTGGCCTCTTCATGGGTCTCCAACCTCAGGCCACGGTCCATCTCCTTCTGCATCCGTCTCATCACCTTCTTCAGGTCCTCCTCCTGCAGCTGGAACTCCGCCAGGATCTGCTCTACCTGCACAAGGAGGGGGATGGGAGCAGCAGGGCTGGGGACTCAGGGTGGGGCTGTCACCAGGCACCCACACGCCGAGGGTCTCACGGGCCATCTCCCCCACATGCCGCTGGCCTCCTTCTGTCCTCTGACCCCGGGTTCAGGATGACCCATCATCTCAAACTTTACTACAGGTAAAACCAGCTGGCAAGTCAGAAGAGCAGAGTCTGCGACCAGCCACTCAACAAATGCAGCCCGGGGCGTGTTGGAGGGGTGAGCAGCAGAGGGCAGAGTGGCTTCTGTCCCTGACGATATCCCTGTGGCACAGTGTCCTATAGCACCCTGCTTCGTCCCTCAGGTCAGAGCCAGGGAAAGGAGGGACTAACAGGGAGAGCTGGCGAGGTGGGGTTTGAGCCGCCTGTCTGGAGGGCGCCAGGCAGCTGGCATTGCTGTCAGAGAGACCCAGTCCTCCTACTTCTGGGATTTACATCAGAAAATAAATGGGCCAGTCTGCACAGGTGTGCTAAGGGCCAGCCAGGAGTGAGCGTGAGTGTCTAGAAGGAGGTGTCTGCTGACTGAAGCCATCTGTGGCATGGGCACACTGGGCCACAGAAGGAAGAGAGTCCCTATGCACTGACGTGAGAGACGCCTGGGCACACGAAGCTCAGATCCGATACTACCACTCCCGTGAGCATGGATGGCCCATGGTGTGGCTGCTCGCTCTCCACATGGCAGTGTGAGGACAGGCTGTGAATGCAGATGTGACTCTGCCTCTGCATACCCAGCAAGCTGGTGTGTGGACAGCTATGTGTCTGTCCCCTGGGCACCTTAGTGCTATTCATGGAGAAAAGGCCATGTTAATGTGCTGGTTATCTCTGGGCAGTGGTGAGAAAAATAATCATAAGGATATTTTCATCTTGAATCAAAAAGAGAAAGGAAAGATGCTCTGATAAAACTGTGGACCCATTCCACAAAAACTCACACACTTTTGCCCACAGTCTTACGCATAAGCTCAGGGGGTTGGAGATGATCTGAATCCCAGACAGGAGGCAACATGGCGATTTTCCTCTTCTTCCTCAGTTTTTAGAACTCAGATTTTGTTGGTGTAGGGAGCACATTGCGCCATGATTAGTCTAAGGTAGGTACAGCAATTCTATACTCCTCTTACTGATGATTGGTCTAGAGTTGGGCATGTCACCCAGTTCTGGCCAATGACAGGTGAAGGAAAGCCTGATTTTAGCAGGGGGAGGAGCTTCAGTGTCCCCCTAAATTTGTAGACACAGCTGTGTAAGGATGTGATAACCAGCGCTGTGATAGCTACCCTGCAACGATGAAGAAACAAGGCCAGAGGTTAAAGCTGTTCGCATACTGCGAACGTAGGGAGGAGAGAGTAGTGCTAGATTCACCCTCCATGTGCGGCTTATGGGAGCAGACAGAAACCACTTATGCCACCGTGAGTCAGGTGTTTGGCTTCCTGCAGCCCAAAGCATTCCCAATAGATACAGATCTTTAGTTCAGAACCATGTCTCCTAATGAGGCCCCACATGTGAATTTTAAACTCAGGCAAGGTCAGACAGGGATGGGGCTGATAAAGTCTGTGACAAAAGACACAGAATCAAACACCCATGTTGGCTGAGCAGGCACTGTTCCGAGGCTCTGAGCATGGGTGGGAGTGCATGCCCTCCCCGACCTCCAACCCTCCAATCCAACTGCCCCTGCGGAGCACACCCCTGGAGATGTCCTCAGGGCTCTGTGGAGCAATCCAGGCTGTCCTCAATGTCCCACAGCTACAACCTTTGCCTCCTCTGTCTTTCTTTCCTACACCCACCAATGTAGAGAATGCCAGGAACTAACTGTGAAGGCATCTGCCATTTGCTGAATTCCTCCATATGCCAGGCCTTGCATTAGGTGCCTCACATAGCAGCCTCACACACTATGCCGGGTCACCACAGCACTGGGGAGGAGGTGCCAGCAGCACCCATCTTGCAGATGAAGAAAAGCTTACAGAAGTCATTTATGCAGGCACAGACAGCCAGTACACTGTGGTGAGGCCAGCACCCAAATCCACGCACACAGTGGCTACTGGCAGGAAGTCCTGGGGAGCCTACCTGGCATCTCCCGCCAGACAAGATTGGTCAGAGGGACCCAATTATAAGATACCTGCAGGCTCTCAACAAAAATGATGCTGCTTTTGCAAAGGTCCAGCCCTCACACCTGCCTGGTACCACCCTTGTGCCTCTCTCCAAGTGGCCCATCCTGGCGCCCACAGACCTGGACTCTGGTCCTTTGGCCCCAGGTTCTTCATGGGAGGAGCCAACATTTCAGTCTGAGGTCTTGGCAGAGGACAATGACATGGAGCCTGTGCCCAGGCGGCTGATCAGAGTGTGGCTGTATTGTCAGACAGTTAGGGCCCTTGAGTGATCCTCCCTTGCAGGGCTGTGGGGAGAACTGGCCCAGCCCTTGGAGAACTGGGAGAGCGAGGTACAAGGTGGCTGCTGTGTCTCTTATCACATGTTGGGAGGCTGGGCCCCGTAGGGTGTTGAGGAGGCCCAAGTCTTCCCCCTCTGTATCAAGGCCTGTGTGTGGCCCTGCCACTGACTGGGTGAAGTCCCGGCTCTACTGCCTTCTAGGCCAGAAAGTTCTCCTCCAGGAATCCCGGCATTGCGTGATGTCAAACTGATACCATCTGTTCAGAGGGCAATTTGGAGTTTCTCTAAGTTGAACTTTGATCTGACAGTTTCTCTCCTAAGAATCTGTTCTGCAGCAAAAGGGCTGTAGGCATTTCTAAGATACACAGGGGTGTGTCCCCTTGCTGCAACAGTGAGGACCCCCATATTCACCGTCAGGGACTTTAAATCAACTCCAGGATGCTTACTGCAGGGCCTCCTGTGGCCTTTCCCGTGAAGGAGACACATAGGCATAAGTGAAGACATGAGATGGGACCTGAGGTAGGACCTGATTCCATTTCTGTAAATAAAGTGGCATCTGGCCTGCAAATCTGATTTGTCCTGTATGATATTCTCAAAAGCTTAAATTTGCTGCCACCACTTAAAATCTATTTAAAATAGAGACACTTTTACACAAAAATCTGGATTTCTGTAAAAGTAGGTCTGCATTCTCTGTGGGGCTGCAGGGAAGCGGGGGACATGGGGTGGGGGAGCTTGTCTCCCCACAGTGGCAGAACCAGCCAGGGTCTCCTGGCCCAGGGCTCTCACCTGGGCCCTGCCCTAGCCAGATGCTGCAGGGTCCCTGCATTGTCCACACCACAGGGCCTATGAGGACCCCTCACACACTTCCCAGTGGGCATGGGTTGGAGGATAGATGCTGTCAGGTTCTGAGGCTGTAGTCACCAGTAGACCTGGGGGTTCACCTCTTACGTGGGGAGCATCCTCCAAAGGTGAGCCTTGTTCTTGGTGGGAGCAAGCCCCTTCCTCAGGGTGCACCTGGGCCTGCAGAAGTCCCCCTCCTGGCACTTGGTAAGCATGCAATCCCAGAGGAGGAAGCCTGGACCCAGCTTGGTCTCACAAGCCTGGGGGTCACGTTGTGGGGCAGAGGTCTGCCTCACAGACACCCAGGACAAGCCCAATGGCAGGGACTGAGGCTGATGCACACTTCCTGTGTGCCAGGCCTGCTCTGGGCACGCTTCCCTGTTATTGGTACAGCCACTCTGGGACATGGGTACTTTTATTATCTCCATTTTTTATAAGTGAGGAAACTGGACACAGAGGTACAAACCCTCCCCCAGGCCCACAGAACCACGGGCCATGGAGGGGTTTGAACCCAGGCACTGGCTCCAAACTTTCCTCTCACCCAACCAGGCTACATCCTGCCTGACTTCAGGCCCAGCACCGAGCTGTTACTTGTGCCCAGACCCCAGCTACAAGTGTCTCTCTGGCTAACCTCTTGCTGGGTGTCTATGCAAGCTTACAGGGCTTTCCCAAGCAGCCTAGGAAACGTGCTGATACCTGGGGAGCCCTGAGAAGCCACCTGGCCCCCCAGGTATAGCCTGGGGCACAGACAGAGCCTGTCTGTGAGGCCAGAAGAGAACAAACAGAGCCTGTCCTTCTCCCTGGCAGCCCCTGGGAGGCAGCCCCAGCCAGCTTGCAGAGGTTTCTCTTACTGACCTCACCCGAGAGGTCACAGGACACATAATCAGGGCTCACAGTCAAAAGTATAACTTTTCTCGCCTGAGGACGCCCCACACTCCCTGCAGGGCATCTGACCCTCATCTCTTCAGCAGATGCCCACTGAATACCAGGTGCGGCGAGGGGCACAGAAGCAGAGTTGACAGCAGGACCAACTCCTCTGAAGGGCGGGGATCTGCAGGAAAGAATCTCAGTCAAACTGGTGACAGGTTGGGGGGTGAAGGAATGGGGACAGATGAAGCAGGGACGAGGTCGGGCATCTCCTGTCAGAAGATGGGGCAGGGGACCTGCAGTGAGGCTGGAGCAGAGATGGGGAGGGAGAGAGTGAGGCTGAGCTGTGAGCAGCAGGAGGTGAGAAGCCTGGAGGCACCGGGCTGCAGAGCGGGGGCATCTTGGGGCAGGGTGGGAGCAGGGCATCAGGCTGTCCTAACAACCCCTGCGCAGGGATGGGGGGTGCAGGCTTGGTGAGAGGGGTAAAAACCTAGACTTACTCTGAAGGGAGGTGGGAGGGGCTGAGGAGAGGAACAGAAGGGCCTGGGAAGAAGAGGTTCCACCTGACCTGGGAGTTGGGTTGTGGGAGTCAGGATCTTGGTCTGGGCATGTTAACACATCTGCCAGCCAAGGGGCAATTTGTTCCAAGTAGCAGTTGGCCATGTGAGGCCAGAGTTCAGAGGAGAGTCTGGCTGGAGAGGTAGATGTGGAGCCTGGACATGGTCACCAGGGTGTACAGGTTGGATAGCAGTGGGAGAGGCAGAGCTGGTCGGGCAGGGCTGCCGGGGCAGGATGCTGTCCCTTTTATGCAGCGAGCAGTGCGTTGTGGCCCCACCTCCAGAACGCAGTACAAAAGGCAGGATGCCTTCTAGGGCCGCCTTTGGCAGATGTGGACTGAGGAGCTGTCTATTCCAGCACTGGGAGGGGCCGACTGGAGGAGCTGTGGGTCCCCGAGGACACGGCCAAGGGCCAGGGAAGTCCCTGGGCAAGCGCTGCAGGCCTGGGGGCTCCAGAGCCCATCCCAGTGCCACATGCCCAGCTGTAGCCTGGTCCCCTCCATTCCCGGGCCCTCAGGTGGCTAAGTCCACGGAAGTGAGCGACCTCGGGCTGGTGCCCACATTCTCCTGAGGGCCCGAATCCCTGATCCACCAACCCCTGGAAATGCCATGCAGAGCCCCCAGACAGCCAGACAGCCCTGGGTAGCCAGCCAGCTCCCCCCATAAAAGCCTCAGGTCAAGCCCCAGACACCAGTGTCCTGGGTCACTGTTAGCTCCAGGAGCAAGTGCCCTAGAACCCTTCGAGAGGCTGGACAGTGGGCAGCCACAGTGAGGACGGGTGGTGGGAGGGGGGGGGCAGTGGCAGGCACAGCTGCCCTAGCCAGGACCCCTGAGGCCCGTGTGCCTCCTTCCAAGGTGCCCAGAGCCTGCTTGCCTTCCCTGCCCCCAGCCTTGGCTTTGGTAATCTGCAAAACCAAGGGCCCTGCCCTGGGCGCTGTTCTCCCAATGCAAAGTCGCTACCTTTGGTGTGACCCTTACCAGAGTCAAGGCTGTCTGGGCCTGGCTCCTTGTGGCATCCATCGCCATCTCTCCGAGGGACTAAGAGGTAGATGCTTTGGGAAGCAGAGATGCTCCTGCCTGCCGAGGCCTAGCACATGCTGTAGCCTTGGAGCATAAGGCCCCCGCTGTGGCAGCAATGGCTGCCTGGATGGAGAGCTGCCTGAGGCTGGCAGCCCAGGGCTTCTGCACTGAAAGGGCTCAGCCCGGCAGCTGCTGAAATACTCTGCCCCCTGCCATGGGGTCAGAGGCAGGGCCAGAAAGGGAGGGGAGGCCCATGTGGGGTAAGAGTTGACAGGGCCATTGGGAGAGAGCCATGGGGCAGCTGGTCACACTCTGTGAACATGGGGTTGGGATTGCTGCCCAGCAGGAGCGGGTGTGCAGAGCCAGCCTACCCACCTTCCATTCCTCGGCCTTGTGCGGGCAGAAAGTCACCAGGCTGCCTTGGGGACAGAACACTTATTGAAATGCCCTCGGACAGGGAAGGGGTCCTAAGGGGGCCTGGCCCTCGCTGGTGCAGGTCTGGACTTGCTCTTGGAGGCAAGGGGATCCCCAGTGGATTTTTATCTGCAGAGAGGTTCGATGTGCATTTCATACAATCCAGGGGTCTGTATGGCACTTGGGGAAGGGGTGGTGGAGGAAGGCGGCCAATTGACCAAAAACAAACAAAAAACCGGGGCTATCATTCTTAATTTTGTGACTGCAAAGTCCAGGCCTCAGGCTTGCTTTCGGTGCCTCCGTGGGCATAGACCATGACTCCCGGGCTCTGGCCCAGACTCCTCCTTGGGCTCACCTGGGAGTGACATCCACATGCCATGTACTTGCTGGCACCTGCCAAAGCCTGCTAAAATTAGCTGGAGCTGGCAAGTGGGCCAGAGTGATCGCTCCCAAGAAAGCCCTTGATACAATTGATCCCTTTCCCAAAATAGAGCAGAGGTGGCCTCATCAGACCTCATGTGACAGGCCACTGACCCCCACAGCCCCCAGCTCTGAGCTACTGTTTGCTCATGGGGGCAGGGCTCACACCCAGGTTTGGAGTGGCACTGGGGCCTTCTGGTTCAGCCAGGCCAAGAAGCAGCTACCCAGCGAGACTTGCCCTTCTCCTGGGCCAAGCACACAGCACAGGGGAGGAGAATCTAAATTCAGTTCTCAAGAAAGGCTGAGGATGTGTACAAAGGCTGAATCTGAGGCAAGGGGGCCCCCTTTCTGGGTTGGCTGAACTGCAAGTGCCCTCTCTAGCCTGTGTTTAGAGCCACAGGCATCACCTAGAGTTCCTTTCTGGGGGCCACCTGCTGATACTCATTGGCATCTGTGAGGCCAGAAAGGGACTCAACACCCCTACTTCCCCACACTGTGGAATTCTCCAGGACCAGATTCTCATGACTCATGCCAGCCCTCCTGGGCACCCACCCTTGTCCTGTCTCAATGCCCCCTCTTCAGGATTAGGAGTGACACCAACAGGTCTGCACTGCATTGGAGTTGAGGGTCAGTGTAGCAGGAACAGTTCCTGCTGCTTTCCAAGAATTTTGGAAGGGCAAGCCTGTCCAGAACCCGTCCAGAGAAGAGGGGCCAAGAAGGGGAGGGCCTCAGAGATGATGATTCATGGAGGATGTCCAGAACGTGCTTAGTCTTCAGTAGCTCAAGGGCTATCCTGAGGAGGATGGATGAACATTGTTTCTGCTTAGAACTTTCTGAAAAGACAGAACTGTGCAGCTGTGCAGTAGATAGTGAACTCCCCATTTAATGGGGAGAGAAAGAGAAGAGCAGAGTCAGAAGGGACCCTGCTCTATGTCCCTGTGGTATCCCCATTTCTTAGTTGCTCAGGCTTCGGATTGACAGGCATGACTTGATTTTCTTTTTCATTCATCACAAGAAAATAATATGACAAGTTTGGTGATGGATATTCAAAATGATCAAAAAATGAGACACAACCCACATATCCAACTACAGGAGGTTGGTTAAATAAATTATGCTACACTTATATGTGGTCATTAAAAATGTTAAGATTCATCTGCTCCTATTGGCATGGAAAGATGTTCACGACATACTGTTGAAAGGGAATGTGTAACCACCCTTGAAGCTGGCCTTCAATTAGCCCTGCTTCTGGTGTTCACCCCATGGTATAGTCCCTTCCCATGCAGAATAGGTCTAGCCTGCATTATATTAATATGATAATGCAGAAATGGTGGAGTATGACTTCGGAGCCTAAGCCAGAAAAGACACTGTGGCTTCGGCCTTGTCCTCTCCTGGACTGTTCCTTCTGGGGGAAGCCAACTGCTATGCTATGAGGATGCCTACAAGAACTCTGGGAAGATCCACTGAGAAGAAGTGGGGCCTCTTGACAATAGGCAGCTCCAACTTGCCAGCCATGTGAGTGAACCACTTTGGAAGCAGCTCCTCCAGTCCCAGTCAAGCCTTCAGATGATGCAGCCCCAGCTAACACCTTGACTGCAGCCTCAGGAGAGACAGCAAGCCAGACCACCCAGCTAGGCTGCTTCTGAATTCCTGACCTACAGAAACTGTGTGAGATAACAAAGGTTTGTTGTTTCAAGCTACTATGGTTTTTTTTTTTTTTTTTTAACATTTTATGAAATAAAATTTTGTTATTACAGGACAAATAAGTTTAGAAACCATTTTCTGTCTTTTAGCATATGGTCCAGATATAGGACAGTGTCATATCACATTCTTGTCATCATAATACATGGAAAGGTGAAGCCACTAAGTTTTGAGGCAGTTTGTTATACAGCAATAGATGACTAACATAAGGGAAACATAGGAAACATAGTATGATCCATTTTTGTCATAATATGATATAGATGATATATGTATTGGGAGGAAATATACCAAAATGGTAACAGTAATTATCTTGCTGATGGTGGTATGAGTGATTTTAATTTATTCTCCTTTTTGCTTATCTGTATTTCCTACATTTTCTGCAATAAATGTGTATTAATGGAGTAATATTTAACAATGAAGTTAAAAAAAGAAAGGTTGAGCCTTATCTGCCATTTTGCACAGAAGCAAGCCCGAAGACCCAGATTCTAAAGGATAGAGGTTCATAGTTAAATGAGCCAATCTGCTAGACCCCATATGTCATTGGGAAAGATATTGGGAGCCAGGAAGCCAGGGAACACAAAGTGTCCACCCTTCCACCACTGGCCTGTTCCCTGATACCCTCAGTACCAGCTGGGAACCAAGTGTGGGCACACTGATGCAACAGGGCCTGGAGGTCAGCATGATGTTGCAAGTGTTTGCTTACAGCAGGGTAGACTTGAGACTGGCTGTGCTCTTGTGCTAAGGGGCAGGCTAAGGGCTTGGTGAGTGGGAGGGTGTTAGGCAGTGGGTGATGGCCAGGATGTCAGGGAAAGAGGCAAGGGGAGAGGAGCCGAGAGACAGTAGAGCATGCCAGGATCAAATGATCACATGTGGGTTCCACATGCCAGGGGATGTGCTAGACCCTTTAGATGGATTGCAACTGGCCTGTGAGCTGAAGGCTGTCATTTTATATACAGGGAAACTGAAGCCCATGGGAGTTAAGGGACTTACTAGGATGTAACAGCTATGAGCGACCTGGCTAAAATTCACCCATGGGTCACTCTGACTCCAGGATTGTTAAAAGTTTGGTCTTCTCAACTAGATGGCGTCGGGGGGGCTTCAGGGTCAAGCATATGCTGGGGGACAGGAAATGTCCTTTGGGGCTTCCTCCATGCTGGAGATGTTCAGAGGCTTCAGCTGAAGCTGGTGGAGGTGGACACAGTGGTAGCCACAGAGGTCGGTTTTGCCCCAGTGTTTGTCTCTGTCAACAGATGGAACGGAGCCTGGGCTGTGTGTCGGGGATAAAGCCTAAGGCTAGCACTGTTGGGGAAGAAGGGCAGAGCATGAGTAAGGGTGCAGGTAGTAGTCCTGTGCATTGCCTAGGGAGGGGGTAGGAGAATCATCCAAGACTCCGTGCTGAGAGGCAGGATAACACTGGGGTAACACAGAACTGTAGGATCTCCAGCCTGAGTCTGAAGACTGGCTTTGCCACTCACTAGCTCTAGGGCCTTGGGCAAATTCCTTAATGTTTCTAAGCCTCAGTAAGGGGCAGGCAACAATTCTACTACCTCAAAGGGCTGTTGAGAGGATTCAATGGGATAATGCAGATAAGGCTCTTGGCACATACAAGTTGTTCAATAGTTTGTAGCTGTTGTTGCTACCAAAGAATATTTTAGCCCTTGGGTCAGAGTTTAAGACATGGGCTGTCCCCAGCTCTTGATTGATGGCAGATCTAATGCCAAACTCCTACCCGAATGCGTACTGATTATTTGGGTGTTTTAAGGAGACAGACTAGGTGGCATAGTCTCTTTGATGCTAGTCCTACAGTAAGTCAATGAAACTTTTTGTCTGAAAAGACAGTTACTAGGGAATGATGTCATGAAACTGGCAAAATAGGAAACTTCAGGAATTGGTTCCTCGATCTAGACAATCATTAAGTTAGGAGAGAAAAAAATCCTGTAAGAGTCAACTATTTCAGAATTCTGGAACCTGATTGGACACTTACAGCAACCATGGGAGTGCCTGATGAAGGGAGAGGCATGCTGATGGCTCGTAAGTGAGTGGTGTGGCAAACCAGCTACCATCCTGCATTCTTCAACATTCCTGTGGCCATGGGGACAGTAATTGTGTTCCTAGAGCAGCTGGCTGGAGCTGGAGTGGGCAGAAAGGACCTTGTCTTCCAGAAATTTGGAGAATCAAATTTCTTTTGTTTATCTGGTGGTTCCTTGAGGGCTCAGAGTAGAGCTTGCCTTTGTTTCTGTCCCTTCAGGCAGCAGCAGCCTTCCAGGTGGCATCTATCAGAAGATTTTTAAAAAGGTACATGCTAGGTTTTTTGTTTCTTGGGTTTAAAAAAATCTAGGCATTTAAGGAATACTTCCAGGTCATAGGCTGACTGCAGAGACACCAGAACAGAAACATCAATGATCAGACACAACAGAGAATACATACTTTGCAAAAATAGTTTGGAAAAGTCACTCTACAAATGGACAACTGAAGCCCTCAACAAACGACAAAACCAATCTCAAAGGAGGGGGAGACTCTGGCTTCCAGAATTACCACATTATACTACTCAAAATGTTAAGTTTTCAACAAAGTGTTACAAAGCAAATAAAGAGGAAGATATGGCTCTATAACAGGACAAAAATAATTTAAAAGAAGCTGTCCATAAGGAATTTTAGACATTGGAATTACTAGTCAAAGACATTAAGTCAACTGTCTTAAATATGCCTAATGAACTAAAGAAAACCATGGACTAAGAACTGCAGGAAATTGGGAGAGCAATGTATGAACAGATGGGGAATGACAATAAAGATAATTTATTAAAGAGGAATCAAATAGAAATGCTGGATCTGAAAAGTACAATACTGAAATGAGAAAGTCCCTGGAGGGGTTAAATGGCCAATTTGAGCAGGCAGAAGAAAGAATCAGTGAACTTGAAGAAAAGGCAATTGAAGTTATCCAGTCTGCATAGCAGAAAAGAAGAAAAATGAACAGAACCCAAGAGACCAGTAGGATGCCATCAAACATACCAATGTAAGTATATGGGAGCTCCAGAAGAAGAGAGATGGAAAGAGGAAGAAAAATATATTTGAGAAAAGGTGAAATAATTTCCCAGATTTGTTGAAAGACAAACATACACATCCAAGAAGCTCAATGAAATCCAAGTGGGATAAACTCTAAGAAATCCACAGTGAAACACATTATAGTCAAATTGTCAAAAGACAAAGACAGAGAGAGAATCTTGGAAGCAGCAAGAGAGAAATGACACATAGCATACATACCAAGGATTTGCAATAAGTTTAACAGATGATTTCTCATTAGAAACCAAGGAGGCCAAATGGCAGCTGTAATAATAATTACATTTTAGGCCAGGCACGCTAGCTCATGCCTGTAATCCCAGCACTTTGGGAGGCCAAGGTGGGTGTATCACTTGAGGTCAGGTTCAAGACCAGCCTGACCAACATGGTGAAACCCCATCTCTACTAAAAATACAAAAATTAGCCGGGCATGGTGGCAGGCACCTGTAATCCCAGCTAACTCGGGAGGCTGAGGCAGGAGAATTACTTGAACCTGGGAGGCGGAGGTTGCAGTGAGCAGAGATTGCGCCACTGCAATCCAGCCTGAGTGACAGAAGGAGACTCTGTCTCAAAATAATAATAATAATAACAACACTTTAATAATAATTGAAGTGCTGAAAGAAAAGAAAAACTATTAACTAAGAATCTTATAACCAGCAAAACTATTCTTCAAGAATAAAAAAGAAATTAGACATTTCAGATAAAGAAAACCAAAGGGAATTAATTACCGGCAGGCCTGCCCTGTAAGAAATGCTAAAGGAAAACATTGAGGCTAAAATGAAAAGACACTAAGTAGTAATTCAAAGACATCTGAAGACATAAAAGTACACTGTTAAATGTCACTATATAGGTAAATATAACAGTGAATATTAATGTAGTTTTTTTTGTGATTCTCTGTTTCCTATACGATTTAAAAGGCAAATGTGGAAAATAATTATAAGTTTATGTTAGTGAGGATATAATGTATAAAAACACAATTTGTGGGAATAACAATATAAAGGAAGTAGGATGGAGATGTATAGGAGTATGGTGTTCATATACTATTGGAACTATTATTCAAACTAGCTTCTTATAAGTGTAAGTTGTTAATTACCATCCCCAAGGCAATCATTAGGAAAATAACTGAAAAATATAAGAAAAGGAAAGTGACACAGGACTTTTCCTTGGTCACTTTGCAAGCTGGGGACCTCGGTGATGCCCTGCCCAGGCCTCACTTGGCCATGCTACCTGCTGCAGGAGATTGTCCACCCACCCATGCTGCCCAGACCAAGTCTGGTTTGTGCACTGGTTGCCAAGTTCTTGTCCCACACCCAAGAAGAATGAGGATACACTGACAATCGAAGAGACAGCAAGGTGAGAATTTCACTGAGTGTTGAAAACAGCTTTCAGCAGAGAGGGGATACAGAGGTGGTCCCCCTACCTGAAGTTGGCAAAGTGCCCCCAGTGTGGCTGATTCCAGGGTTTTTATGGGCTCAGAATGGGGGAGGGGCAGGTCATAGGTAGTATTGGAAAAGGCAACATTCGATTGGTTAAAAGGGATTATTCAGAGGGCAGGCAAAGAGGAATGGAAGTTCTCACTCTGGATTGTGGGTTTCATCTGGGACCAGCAGTCTGGTCTTTTAGCCTTCAGGTTTTTTTTGGCTTGAAGGTGGAGTTTCATGGGGGACAAGCTTCTATCTGCCAGGCATTTGGTTGCCTCCTGTCACTATCAAAAGGAGAAAATAATCAAAATGTAACAACACACACACAAAATCAAGAATTAAAAAAAGAATTCAGTAATGGAGGAATTGAGAAACTTAAAAATGTGTAAGACACACAGAAAAAAATAGCTCAGTGGTAGAAGTCCTTCCTAATCAGTAATTATTTTATATATAAATAGATTAAACTCCAATTAAAAGGCAGAGATTGGCAGAGTGAATAAAGAGAACATTATCCACCTGTATGCTATCTACAAGAGGCTCACTTTAGATATAAAGATAGAAGAATTTGAAAGTAGGATGGAAGAAGATATTCTATGAAAATAACAACCAAAATGAGGGTTGTGGTGGCTATATTATCAGCCCAAATAGATTTTAAGTAAAAAAAAAAAAAAAAAAAAAAAAAAAAAGTCTCAAGAGACAAAGAACATTATATGTTGATAAAAATTTTGATCTATTAAGAAGATATAAAAATTACAAACAACAGAACACCAAAATACATGAAACAAAATTTTGCAAAATTGAAGGGAGAAATAGAGAGTTCTACAATAGTAGTTGGAGACTTCAGTATACTACTTTTTTTTTTTTTATTTGTTTCTGTTTTTTCTCAAGACAGCATCTTGCTCTGTTGCCCAGGCTGGAGTGCAATGGCGCGATCTCAGCTCACTGCAACCTCCGCCTCCTGGGTTCAAGTGATTCTCCTGCCTCGACCTCCTGAGTAGCTGGGATTACAGGCATGCACCACCGTGTCTGGCTAATTTTTTTGTATTTTTGGTAGAGACAGAGTTTCACCATGTTGGCCAGGCTGGTCTTGAACTCCTGACATTGTGATTCACCCTCCTCGGCCTCCGAAAGTGCTGGGATTACAGGTGTGAGCCACCATGACTGGCCACTACTTTGAATAATGGATTAAACAACTAGACAGAAGATCAATAAGGAAAGAAAGAACTAGAATACTACTCTAAACCAATTATTAGACCTAACAGATATATACAGAACACTCTATCCAACAACAGCAGAATGTGCATTTTTCTCAAATGTGCATGGGAATTCTCAAGGATATTTTAGGGATAAAACAAGTCTTAGTAAATTTTAAAAATTTGAAATCATATAAAGTATCTTTTTGGATCACATGAAATAAAACTAGCAGTGAATAACAAAGGGAAAACTGGAAAACTCACAGATACATAAAATTTAAACAAGATACTTTTAAATGACTCTCAATTGCAGGGAGGGGGAGAGAGAGAACTCAGATTATTAAAATCAGGCATGAAAAATTAAAAGAGTGAATGTTATTACTGACTTTATAGAAAAAAAGGATTATGAGAGAATACTACGAACAATTTAGTATTGTTTGTTGACTTAGACAAGTTAGACAAAATGGAACTTTAACTTAGGTAAACTTGGATAACTTAGATGAAATGCAAAAATTCCGCACAGGAGCTACTACTACTAACTCAGGAAGAAACAGAAAATCTCATTAGACTACTAACAAGTAAGGAAATGGAATTAGTACTAAAAAACCCACCAACAAAGAAAATCCCAGGACCAGATGTCTACACTGGTAATTCTACCAACCATTTAAAGAAGAATTAACACCAATTCTCTCAAATTCTTTCAAAAAAAGAAAAGAGGAAGTAACACTTCCTGATTCATTTCATGAGGCCAGCATTGCCTTGATACTGAAGCCAGACAAAGATGCTACCTACAGGAAAAGAAACTACAGAGTAATATTTCTTGTGAATGTAGATGCAAAATCCTCAACAAAATACCAGCAAATAAAATTCTTCAGTATTAAAAAATTTGTTTTTAGGCCGGGCGTGGTGGCTCACGCCTGTAATCCCAGCACTTTGGGAGGCCGAGGCGGGTGGATCACGAGGTCAGGAGATCGAGACCATCCTGGCTAATACGGTGAAACCCCGTCTCTACTAAAAATACAAACAATTAGGTGGGTGTGGTGGCGGGCGCCTGTAGTCCCAGCTACTCGGGAGGCTGAGGCAGGAGAATGGCGTGAACCCGGGAGGCGGAAGTTGCAGTGAGCAGAGATCACGCCACTGCACTCCAGCCAGGGCGACAGAGTGAGACTCCATCTCAAAAAAAAAAAAAAAAAAAAAAAAAAAGATTGTTTTTAGAGATGAGGTCTTACTCTGTTGCTCAGGCTGGAGTGCAGTGGTGCGATCATGATCACTGCAGCCTCAACCTTCTGGGCTCAAACAATCCTCCTGCCTTGGCCTCCTGAATAGCTAGGACTAAAGGTGCACAACCACCACATCGAGCTAATTTCCTTCGTTCCTTCGTCCCTCTCTCCCTCCCTCCCTTCTTTTTTGACGGAGTCTCGCTCTGTCGCCCAGGCTGAAGTGCAGTGGCACCATCTCTGCTCACTGCAAGCTCTGCCGCCTCCCGGGTTTACGCCATTCTCCTGCCTCAGTCTCCCGAGTAGCTGGAACTACAGGCACCCGCCACCACGCCCAGCTAATTTTTTTTTTGTATTTTTAGTAGAGACAGGGTTTCACAATGTTTGCCAGGATGGTCTCAATCTCCTGACCTCGTGATCCACCCACCTCTGCCCCCCAAAGTGCTGGGATTACAGGCGTGAGCCACCGTGCCCGGCTGATTCTTTACTTTCCTTTTCTCTTTTCTTTTCTTTTCTCTTCTCTTCTCTTCTTTTCTCTTCTCTCTCCTTCCTTCCTTCCTTCCTTCCTTCCTTCCTTCCTTCCTTCCTTCCTTCCTTCCTTCCTTCCTTCCTTCCTTCTTTCCTTCCTTCCTTCCTTCTTTCCTTCCTTTCTCTCTCTCTTTCTTTCTTTCAGATGGAGCTTTGCTCTTGTTGCCCAGGCTGGAGTGCAATGGCATGATCTTGGCTCACTGCAACCTCCATCTCCCAGGTTCAAGCGAACTTTCCTGCCTCAGCCTCCTGGGTAGCTGGGATTACAGGCATGCGCCACCATGCCTGGCTAATTTTGTATTTTCAGTAGAGACAGGGTTTCTCTATGTTGGTCAGGCTGGTCTCGAACTCCTGACCTCAGGTGATCTGTCTGCCTCAGCCTCTCAAAGTGCTGGGATTACAGGTGTGAGCTACCACGTCCAGCTCCAATTTTCAATTTTTTTGTAGGGGTGGGATCTTGCTTACTTGCCCAGGCTTTTCTCAAACTCTTGGTTTCAGGTGGTCCTCCCACACCAGCCTCCCAAAGTGTTGGAATTACAGGCATGAGCCATTGTACCCAGCCTCTTCAGCATATCTTCAGGTTATGGTTATGGATTATATATAAAAGTGAAATTTATCCCAGGAATACAAGAATAGTTCAACATACAAAAATTAATGTAATATACTACAATAATGGAATAAAACAAAGAAACTACATGGTCATATTGATTGATGCAGAAAAAGCATCTGACAAAACTCAACACCCTATCATCATTGAAACAAGAAGAAAATTTCCTCAACATGATAAAAGTCATATATGAAAACCCCATAGCTAATGTCATACTCAATGGCAAAAGACTTAAACTTTCTTCCTAAGATAGAAACAAGACAAGAATACCCACTTTTGCCACTTCTTTCAACATAGTAGTGGAGCAGTTAGGGAAGAAATTTCTAACCAAAGCAATTAGAGAAGAAAAATAAATAAAAGGTATCCATATTGGAAAGTGCTATGGAAAATTCTTTGTGTCCCCCTCAAAATCCATATGTTAAATCTGCTGTGTGGTGATATTAAGAGGTGGGACCTTAGGAGGTGACTAGGTCATGAGGGTAGAGCCCACATAAAAAGAAAAAGAGCTCTTATAAAAAGAATCCCAGAGGCCGGGCATGGTGGCTCATGCCTGTAATCCCAGCACTTTGGGAGGACAAGGTGGGCAGATCACGAGGTCAGAAGATCGAGACCATCCTGGCCAACATGGTGAAACTCTATCTCTACTAAAAATACAAAAATCAGCTGGGCATGGTAACAGGTGCCTGTAATCCCAGCTACTCGAGAGACTGAGGCAGAAGAATCGTTTGAACCAGGGAGTCAGAGGTTGCAATGAGCTGAGATTGTGCCACTGCACTCCAACCTGGTGACAGAGTGAGACTCTGTCTCAAACAAACAAACAAACAAAAACCAAACCAAACAAACAAAAAAACGGAATCCCAGAGAGCTACCTTGCCTTTTCCACCATGTGAGGACACAGCTAGAAGGTGCCATGTATGAACCAGAAAGCAGGCCTTCATCAGACAGTGAATTAGCTGGTGCCTTGATCTTGGACTTCTCAGCCTCCAATTTATGGCATTTTGTTACAGCAGCCCAAGTGGACTAAGACAGAAAGAAGGAAATAAAGCTATCTTTATTTCAGATGACATGATCTTATGTAGATAACCATAAATAATCCACAAAAATATTTGAGCTAATATTTGAGATCAAATTGAGCTAATAAGCTAATTTGGCAAAGTTCCAGCACACAAATATCAATACACAAAAATCAGGATTTTTTTATACACTAGCAACAAATAACCCAAACAGGAAATTAAGAAACACTTAATTATGTGAAATTAGGGAACACTTCACACAGTCATTTAGGAATCCAGGGTTCTTCTACTTTATGGCTCCACCCACCCCCTAATGGTTAGCATCATTATCTGCAGCTAACTGACAAAAAGATGAGAAAGAACATGAAGAAGCCGTCCTCTTCTTAGGAGCCTACACCTGGAAATGGAAATGGTATATGTTGCTCCACTGAAATTGCATGGAGACATCTCACTGCAAGGGAGGCTGAGAACTACAGAACAGCTGGCCAGCTGTTGCTAGCATTGTCATCACTGTGGAGAAAGAGGACATGGGTTTGGGTCTAGAACTAGGAAGCTCTGCCATGTTCACTGGATTCCTAAATGACTGTGTGGAGGAGAACCTCCCAGCTGATGAAGAACTGCATTTGACTATTATATGGGCAACAAATACAATTCTACTATGTAACTCTATTTCATGTTTTGCTGTATTGGTTACTGTGGTGAAGTGTTCCCTAGTAACTACTCAGAATGATGGTATCAATGACCGAAAATATGTTGGGAAGGGGATACTGGATCACTCATTACTCAATGTTTCTTGAGAACCTAATTTGTGCTTAGTCTGAAGTTAGAAAAGTGATTAGTTTTTAGTTTCCAAGGAGCTTACCATCTAGCAGAAGAGACAAATGAACAGCTTAATACAACCAGATACCAGCAAAGCTACAGCGTCTTTGGGAACATAAAGAGACTGATAGGTTTCGTTTTGTTTTGTTTTCTGAAGGCAACAGGGCAGGATTTCTTTGATGCACTAGGGGGAACTGGCCAGGAAGGGAAGGACATTCCAGATAGAGAGACCAGCAGGACAGTGTCAGGGGTGTTTGGAGCAACACAAATATTTGAGTGGTTCAGACTTAAGGCACCCCAAGGGAACACCTAGCAAATGAGGCTGAGGCAGACAAGAAACAAACAACAGAGTGGAAACCAAAATATTCTGTCTGCTTAGAAAGAGAAAAGTGCTGCTGTAAATAGCATTTGGGCCAAAGGGGAAATCTGCATTGCATTACAGACCATTTATAAATGAATAACCATGAATGTACAAAATATTAAAAGTATGGCTAATAGCCAAAGCTGTCTCAGAGGAACATTTACACCCATAAAGGCACTTACTATAAAGTAAATGGGGCTGGGCATGGTGGCTTACGCCTGTAATCCCAGTACTTTGGAAAGCTGAGGCGGGAGGATCACTTGAACCAAGGAGTTCGAAACCAGCCTGGGCAACAAAGTGAGACCCCATCTCTACAAAAATAATAATAAATAAAATATTAGCCAGCTGTGGTGGTGTGTGCCTGAGGTCCCAGCTACTCAGGAGGCTGAGGTGGGAGAATTGCTTGAGCCCAGGAGGTCAAGGCTGCAGTGAGCCATGATTGCACCACTGCACTTCAGCCTGGGCTATCAAGCGAGACCCTCTCTCCAAAAAATAAATAAAATAAACTAAATGGGAAATCAGTGAGCAAAGCATTTCTCTCAAGATGCTCAAAACCTCAATACACAGATAAAGTAAACAAAAGGAAAATCAGATTAAAGGAATTGATAGGCCGGGCATGGTGGCTTACGCCTGTAATCCCAGCACTTTGGGAGGCCGAGGTGGGAGGATCACGAGGTCAGGAGATCGAGACCATCCCGGCTAACACAGTGAAACCCCGTCTCTACTAAAAATACAAAAAAAAAAAAAAAAAAAAATTAACCGGGTGTGGTGGTGGGCGTCTGTAGTCCCAGTTACTCGGGAGGCTGAGGCAGGAGAATGGCGTGAACCCGGGAGGCGGAGCTTGCAGTGAGCCAAGATTGTGCCACTGCACTCCAGCCTGGGCGACAGAGCGAGACTTCATCCCAAAAAAAAAAAAAAGGAATTGATAGTGATAAAAGCAGAGACTAATTATACAGAAAACAAACAAAAGCCACAGTAAACTCAATTAACAAATCCCAAACCCAGTTTTTTAAAAAGGCTAACAAAATAGATGAATTTTTTTTTTTTTTTTTTTTTTTTGAGACGGAGTCTCACTCTGTTGCCCAGGCTGGAGTGCAGTGGTGAGATCTTGGCTCACTGCAAACTCCGCTTCCCGGGTTCACACCATTCTCCTGCCTCAGCCTCCCAAGTAGCTGGGACTACAGGTGCCCGCCACTATGCCCGGCTAATTTTTTTGTATTTTTAGTAGAGACGGGATTTCACTGTGTTAGCCAGGATGGTCTCGATCTCCTGACCTCGTGATCCACCCACCTTGGCCTCCCAAAGTGCTGGGATTACAGGTGTGAGCCACCGTGCCTGGCCCTAGATGAACATTTTTGATTAGATTTGGTAATCTGATCAAATATAACAGAGAAGACACTAATAAACAACTAGAGGAAATGTCTGATTTTCAAAATATAATATATAATTATCAAAATTGACTCAGGAGGACAGAAAAACCTGAACAGATGGATAACGATAGAAGAAAAGTTAACAGATATGGGAAAATATTCCTCTAACAAGAGTATCAAGTCCAGTTAGTATTTTTTGAGATGGAGTCTTGCTGTGTTGCCCAGGCTGGAGTGCGGTGGTGCTATATCAGCTCACTGCAACCTCTGACTCTCAGGATCAAGCAATTCTCCTGCTTCAGCCTCCCAAGTAGCTGGGATTACAAGTGTGTGCCACCACGCCTGGCTAATTTTTGTATTTTTAGTAGAGATGAGGTTTCACCATGTTGGCCAGGCTGGTCTTGAACTCCTGACGTCGTGATTCACCTGTCTCAGTCTCCTAAGTGCTGGGATTACAGATGTGAGCCACTGCGCCCGGCCAACAGCTAGTTTTTAAAAAACAAATATGGATACAGAAATGTCCAATGCCAGGCCCCAGCCAAGGACGAGGCAGAGTCATGGCTTATTGAATGAGGTGGTGACAGACAAGACCTGTGGGCTGTCAGGGAATGTATGTGAGGGACGCACAGCTGGGACACTGAGTCCTGCATTCATGTTTATGACAACACAGAAACGATGGGCTGGAAGAATAACATAATAGCTCATGTATATTTTGTGCCAGGTGCTGTCCTAAGCTCTTCTATGGATTAATTTATTGGATCCTCACAGCAGCGCTATGGAGAGATAAAGTAAATTTCCCTTGTGACCCTTGCTAATACAAGGTCCAAACCCTGGCACTCTGTCTTCAGGGCCCACCCTGCATCACTGAGCCATCCTGCCTCTGGCTAGCTGGAGGGAGGGACAGACAGGCTGAAATGTCGTAGAACGAGCTACGGTGATGGGTGAGGAGTACTGCTGGGTGGTAGGTAGTGGGAGGAAAGGGCTGCGGACCCAGCTTACAGACACAAACAGGGATGCAGGCCCAGGGTGCTTGTTAGGACCAGGGTAGAACCAGGCTCACCTCTTAGCAGACACATACCCGAATAAACATCCAGAATCTTCCAACTCAATAAGAAGGTAACAACAACCCAATTTTTAAAAACTCACAAAAAAATGCCCACTAGGCATACAGAAATATGTGCAACATTATTATTAGTCAGTTGTAGAAATGCAAATTACAACCACACTAATATATCAGTACACAGTCACCAGAGTGGCTAACATTTAAAAGATGGATGAAACTGAGTGTGGGGAGGAGGATGTGGAGCAACTGGAATCCTCAAACACTGCTGATGGAAATGCAACACGGTACAGGCCACATTGGAAAACAGTTTGGCAGTTTTTCTAAGTTTAAATGTACACTTAACCACACGATACCACTCCTAGGTATTTATCCCGCCAAATGAAAACTGTCTACACAAAGACTTGTACTTGAATGTTCACAGCAGCCTCAGTCATTATAGCCAAAGCCTGGAAACAATCCAACTGCCCATCAGCTGGTGAATGAATAAATGAATGAACACACTGTAGTACAGCCATACAGTGGAATACTCACTGCTCAGCAATGGCAAGGGAGGGAGGATTGACACACTGCTGAGCTAGGCATTACGTTAAGTGAAAGAAGCCAGACACAGAAGACTATATTCTCAGTGATCTCATGTATAGAACATTCTAGAAAAGGCAAAACCAAGGAAACAGAAAGCAGATGAGTGATTTCCAGTGGCTAGGGTGGGAGAAGTGATTGACAGCAAGGGGTGGGGCTGAGGGAATTATTTGAGTGATGGGAAGATTCTGCCTTAATGGTGATGGTGGTTATATAACCATATATATTTGATAAAACTCATCAAACTGTATGCTTAAAAAGTAAATGTTATTGTATGTATATTATATGTTATTATTATTTTTTTTGATGGAATCTCGCTTTGTCATCCAGGCTGGAGTGCAGTGGTGTGATCTCGGCTCACTGCAACCTCTGCCTCCTGGGTTCAAGAGATTCTCATGCCTCAGCCTCCCGAGTAGCTGGGATTACAGGCACCTGCCACCACTCCCGGCAGGTGACAGTGAAGCCATTGTTCCAGCTCACTCAGTGGGACTTGGGGCAGGAAACAGGAGATCTGGGGAGCTGGTGGGACTCTTACTAGCTACCTGACCTTGGATGAGTGATTCATTCCTCCAGAGCTTCTGTTTCTTCATCTATGAAATGGGAGAAGATGCCACCTCATTCCAAGGAGCTGCATGGGGATTAAAGGAAAAATCTTGACACTCAAACCCAATTTTCTGTTGTTACAGGGCCAAGGAGCTCTGAGCCTGAGAGGGGAAGAGTCTGTCTTCAGGTCAGCATTGCCCAGTATTATAGCTGGATGTTTGTCCACACGAACCTCATGTTGAAATTTGATCCTCAATGTTGGAGGTGGGAGCCTAATGGGAGATGTTTGGGTCATGGGGGCAGATCCTTCATAAATAGATTAATTCTATTCCTTAGGGGAAGGGGGTGAGTTATTTCTCACTCTATTAGTTCCCAAAACAGCTTACTATTAGGAAGAGCCTGGCACCTCCCTGCCCCCTCGTGCTTCCTCTCTCACTATGTGATATCTGCACATGCAGGCTCTGCTTCACCTTCTGCCATGAGTGGAAGCAGCCTGAGGTCCTCATCAGAAGCAGTTGTTGGTGCCATGCTTCTTGTACAGCCTGCAGAACTGTGAGCTAAATAAACCTCCTTTCTCTGTAAATTATCCAGCCTCAGGTATGCCTTTATAGCAGCATAAATGGACTAAGACATCGGGGCTCCCTGAAAATCAGCAAGGTCATTGGCAAAAGCAAAGCTATCCAGCACGAGCCTCTGCTTCTCCTTCTTCTTTCTTCTTCCTTCTTCCGTCTTCCTCTCCCTCTCCCTCTCCCTCTCCTTCCTTCCCTTCCCTTCATTCCTCCCTCCTTCCTTCCTTCCTTCCTTCCTTCCTTCCTTCCTTCCTTCCTTCCTTCCTTCCTTCCTTCTTTCTTTCTTTCTTTCTTTCTTTCTTTCTTTCTTTCTTTCTTTCTTTCTTTCTTTCTTTCTTTCTTTCTCTCTCTCTCTTTCTTTCTTTCTTTTTCTTTTCCTCTTCCTTCCTTCCTCTCTCTTTCTTTCTTTCCTTTCTTTTTCTTGTGCTTCCTAATCCTCCTCTTCCTCCTCCTTCTTTTTCTCCTCTTCTTCCTCCTCTTCCTCTTTTTCTTCTTCCTCTCCTTCTCCTTCTCCTTCTTTTCTTCTTCTTCTTTCTTCTTTTTTGAGACAGGGTCTTGCTCTGTCACCCAAGCTGGAGTGTAGTGGTGTGAACATGACTCACTGCAGTCTCAACCTCCTGGGCTCAAGAGATGCTCCTACCTCAGCCTTCCAAGTAGCTGGGACTACAGGTGTGCACCACCACACCTGGTCAATTTAAAAAAATTTTTTGTAGAGCCAGGGTCTTGCTACGTTTTCCAAGCTGGTCTTCAACTCCTGGGCTCAAGCAGTCCTCCCACTTCAGCCTCCCAAAGTGCTGGGATTACAGGCATGACTATCACACTTGGCTGCTTCCCCATCTTCTTCAGGTCTCAGCCCAAAGGTCACTTGGAGAGCATCACTGTATTAGGCTGTTCTTGTGCTGTTGTAAAGAAATACCCGAGGCTGGATAAATTATAAAAAAAGAGGTTTAATTGACTTACAGTTTTGCAGACAGAACAAGAAGCATGGCATTGGCATTTGCTTCTCGTGAGGCCTCTGGAATCTTAAAATCATGGCAGAAGGAGAAGGAGGAGCAGGTGTCTCATGCAAGAGTGGGAGCAGGAGAATGAGAGGGGATCTGACTCTTTCAAACAACCAGCTATCAAGTGAACTCACCCATCAGCAAGGGGATGGCACTAAACCAAGGATCTGCCCCCATGACACAGACACCTCCTGCCAGGCCCCACCTCCAACATAAGGGACTACATTTTAACATGCGATTTGGAGAGAACAAATATCCAAAGTATATCAGTCACTATTGGAAACCACCTCATGTTCTATTTGTTTACTGTTAATTGTCTTTGCCCTCTAAGAGGCAACGTCCAGGAGAGCAGGAGCCCAGTCTATCTCGTTCAGGTCTCCAAGACCCAGGGCCTGGTCTGTCGTGGGCTCTCACTGCTCAGCAGCTGCTCTATGACCTGCAGGCCAGTGGGCCTTGAACTGTTCCCTGAGTCCAGGCTCTGGTCTCACTTTCCTAGCATCCTGTTACCCAGCACTGGCAGGTCTCTGGGCCAGCTCCTGGGCAGCAATGGGGGCAAAAATGGGGCAGTTGTCCATGCGTGCTCCTAGGGGTGGGGTGGATACATTCTTCCCCTCCAACATCCAGTTCCCATTCCTTCTTGCTCATGGAGCCTCCGTTTTATTCAGGGGTCAAGTAGTAATGGACTCAGCACTGGGGGCTGAATGCCCCGGACAAATCCACCCTGCTCTCTTCTGCTAGAGCTGGCTTCAGGACAGTGAGATGTGAGAAGGGAGGCCTCTGGGGAGATATGGTGGGGGATTCCCTTCCCCTCTTGTTTCCAGAACATTGTTGGGTTTGTTTGTACCTCCTGTGCTTGTGGCGACATCTGGCAGATGTGGGGAAGGCTATGATAATCTGGAAAGCTGACCCAGAGCCTGACACCAGGCTGAGAGCTGCCTGCCTCTAGGCTCTTTCTTATGTGCTTTGACAACGCCTCTTGGTGAATCCAGTTTAGAGTATCTGGTACAGCCTAGACAATCCTAACAGACACAGTGGGCTTAACAGTTCGTTCTGTTCAGCTCCGCGTGAGAGGTGCTCCAAAGAGATGGAAATGAGGCGTGGTAGGTACAAAACGTAGTTACTGTTTACAGGGTGGGGTTCGGAAAAGCAGGTGAGGCAGCAGCTGGGGAGGTGGAGCTCCCAGCCAGGTGACCAAAATCCAGTGCTGTGCTGGAGAAGGGTTAGCAACCGGCTGTCCAGGGAAGCAGACTTGACTGGCAGCGTTTGCTGCCTTCTGTGTTGTTGGCACTTCACCTGATGTCACTCTAGGGGGAGTGGAGCAGAGGCCGCACCAGTGCCCCTCCTGAACCACAGCTTGGAGCCCTGGGTCTGTCATAGAATCACCCGATGCTTCCCTGCTCTGCCTGCCTCCAATCCAAAGATTTCCTCACATCTGATCCTCCTGACCTACCCAGGCCAACTTGCCACCTCTGAGAGGCTGCAGTTCTCATGGGGATTGGTTACAGATGCATCCACTGGCTTGACGTGGTGGGCTGGGCTGTGTCTGAAAGGACTGAGGGAAGCAAACCATTCCACCCATTGTCTTTGTCCAGCATTACCTGCCCAACCAGCCAAATTCAGGCCAATGCTGCCCTCCTGGATTTCCTGGGAGGGTGAACCACATTCATGTCCTTAGCAGCCACATTGAAAAGGTGTTGGAGAGCTAATTTACTGATAGCAGGATCACTCTCTAGGATTACAATACTCTAGGGTTTTAAATGAAAAAAAGTATGATGCCCATCTGAAAACTCCATCTAGTCCCCCCAATATCACAAAACTCTCCAAATATAATAATCCACAAAGGACTTTTGGATAATACAATGCATTTAAAATACCAACTACCTAATTATATAATCCCTGAAGAACTCAGCAGTGGGTCCATTTGTATGCAGTACATGATGACTCTGTTCATTTCAGATGCTGTAGGAGATGCTATGGGTGCCTGCTGGGCCCCTACGCCTACTCCCAGCTGCCCAGGGTTGAAGAGAAGAGCTGGACTTCTTTCCTGGGACTTACTCCTGATCTACAAAGTTACTTCACCTAGAAATAACTGGGAAGTTATGCCCTTCCTAGGGCTGGCAGAGAAAACACATTGTGTTATGCACAATTTGGGACATATACTAAAAATTGATTTGTCGTTTATCTGAAATTCAAATTTAACTGAGTGCCCTAATTGTTTATTTGCTAAAGGTGGCAGCCTGAGCCTTTCCCCAGGGGCCTCCAGCCAGTGACTCATATAGGAGCACAAAGGCTGGCCCTTGCCTCAGAGGGACATCCCTGTGATGTCATTCACATTTGAGAGCTCCCTGCTGGGTCAGACCAAGGCTCACCTGCTGCTGAATCTGTACCTTTGCCTATTTCTACCCCATCTCATCCTGAGAGTACCCTCCCACTCAATCACAGGTGCCAGAATCCTTATCTCAGGCTCTGCTTCAAGAACCTAACACAGTCTACTGGGGTGGTCCTAGAAATCAGCCTATGAGGGCGGGACTCTGGAGTTGGATCACTTCCAGCTGGATGCCACCTCACTGGTGGTAGGAGTATCGGCAGTCCCTGACACATTGCAGCAGTGGATCACCAAGGCCCTGCCCGTGGGGAGTGGGGATGGAGGTGGACAGGGAGGTACTTGCTTACTCAGTGTCTTTGGCACCGAGAGTGTGGGGGAGATACTAACCCGAAGGACTATGCCACTGAGACCTGTTGATCAGTGGAGTGATGCATGGAAAAGAGAAAATGGCAGGCTCAGATCTATCAATTTAAAGCCAAGTCTGAGAGCCAGAGGGTCTTCTCAGCAGTGTTTAAAGAGACGCTTGTCTCCTATAGTGAGGCAGACAGAGCTGGAGACTAGGCACAGGACTCAACTGTAAAAGCAACAGCAGAACTTCAGCAAGGTCTGAGTCCTCCAGCAAGGCAAGCCAGGGCCGTGATGGGAAGGAGTATACACTGTGGTATGCTGGGAAATGGCTAACAATCTGCTATCTAGAGATGCAGGATGCCCTGGTTTGTAGCATTTTCTGATTTTCATGGTTTAAATACACCCATCATGGCCCATTTCCAGCTACCGACATGGTGTCACTGAATGAAGATTTGGAAAGAGATGTGCACAACTGATTTTCTAATGTGCTAGTGGGTGCGCTTGAGAATTTTGAATTCCCAGATTCCCACAAGCCACCTGCACCTACAGAAGTAGTCTTGCTGTGAGAAGGAGGCCTTTTCTCTCTTGAAAAGTATGCAGATGTCTGAAAGAGACAAGTGCCCCAGGAGACAATGCATGCCTTCCTCATGATTGGCCCCCACCTCCCCTCCTGGCCACAAAGAGGGTCAAATCTCAGCATGGCCCAACTTGGACCTGTCAAGGAAGAAAAAAAATTGTATGCCACAGGAACTTCAGTCTTTGGCTAACAAGTACTAGCAGGAAGTGGGAGACTAGATCCCAAAGGTGCTGGAGCTTATGCTTGAGATGGTCCCAAAGGTGCTGGATCCTGTGCTTGAGACCAGATCCTGAAGGTGCTAACTGAGGCAGGTGGGATATCAAGAGGATAAGGGGACTTTGCTGATGTGGGGACATTCTCCTATGATGCAGGATTTAACACCCTGGCACGGGTCCCAAGAGAGGGCTCTGATACATTGCTGGGGTGGCTCTTGGTAGCTTAGAAAAAGCAACAACTCGATTAAATGAAGTAGAGATGCTTGAGTTTACGTGGTGGACCAACAGGAAGTGATCAAAAGGATAAAAGAAATGGGGCAAAATATAATTGACCTACTCTATAAGATCAAAAAGCCTGTAAGCTGGCTATGTTCCCTGGAAAGGCGTGGAAGACACTCTGCTTCCCAGGTTGTAAAGAATCTGCTGCTGTAGGGCACATGGCTGAGGCTCAGTAGGGCTGTCCTCTGTAGACCAGAATTGATGGGAGACATTTTGCAGAGCTTCTCCCCCTAATGGCAGTGGGGATGATAGACCGCTTAAGGGCAGAGACCAGGGGCAGCACTTAGAAGCACATCAGAAGCAAAGTGGGAATAATTATCATATTGGGCACCAAGGTCAGCCTAACAACCAGAAGGGATTAGCCTATAGGGGTCTAAGGAGAAGGCTAATAGAATGTTGGGTTCTTAGGGGCCAGAAAGGATGAACAGAAGGCCAAGGTCAGTCACCCCAGTGGAAAGTTATGATGGAAAGGCACAGTTTCTAAACCTCAGCCAGTTCTCAGAATCAGAACCCATTGATTGAAAGAGGGACTGGGTTCCCGTGGGAAAGACTCTGTAGCACCAGAGCAAGTGTGTGTAATAGGAACCTATGGTTATTTATATTTGACCATACTGAGTAAGGGTAATACTCAGATCTTTTGATAGTGATTTCATAGCAATTCACACTTTTTTTTGAGATAGAGTCTCACTCTGTTACCCAGGCTGGAGTGCAGTGGTGTGATTTTGGCTCACTGCAACCTCTGCCTCCTGGGTTCACGCAGTTCTTCCTGCCTTAGCCTCCTGAGTAGCTGGGATTACAGGCACCCACCACCACACCCAGCTAATTTTTGTATTTTTTAGTAGAGATGGGGTTTCACCGTGTTGGCCAAGCTGGTCTTGAACTCCTGACCTCAGGCAATCCGCCTGCCTCAGCCTCCCAAAGTGCTGGGATTACAGGTGTGAGACACTGCACCCAGCCAGCAATTCACACTTGTATCTAGTGTCCCAAAGTGCTATCATGGCTGTCCTAGTCAAGTGCAGGCTTATTGGGGTAAGACGACAAATATAGTTCTGGCCCAGGTATGTCTCATGCTGGATCCACTAGTTCTGTGTATTCACTCAGAAATAATTTCCTTAGATCCTGAATAAATCATTGGAATGAATATACTTAACCATCAGAAGAGTCCTTACAACGATTCCTTGATTTATAGAATAAGCAACATTTGTAATAGCAAAGGCAAAGTGAAAATGCTGCACTCCCGCCCAGCCAAAATAGAAAAACACAAATCTGGTGGGATGGCAGAAATTATTGCCATTCTCAAAGACTTAAAGGATATATGTAGAGTGGTGGGTCACATCATATCAACCTTTCATTCTCCAGTCTGATCCCAGCAATAACTGGTTGGATCAGTCCTGACCCTTAGACTATGTGATTGGCAAATCTAAGGATACTCTGCATGGAATGTGAGATTAAGCCCCAATAGGAGTCACTGTCCAAACCCCTAGGGCTCTGGACCAAGGTCACGCCATCAGCAGCAGAGAACCAAACACCACTCGTAAAGCATTTCCTGGCATGCCACCCAGCAGAGTATCTGACCATAGGACATTAAGTGACCATGTGGCCATAACTGCCCATTATGAGTTTGGTGCTGTCAGACCCACTAGGTCATAAGCCATCCAACATAAAATGGAACTGCTATATCTGGAATCAGGCTTGAGCAGGTCTAGATGACACAGATAAGCCGCAGGGACAGGTGGCCCAGACCCACCTGCCATCTACCACTGTTGCACGAATATTGGCCCCTGTGCCTCTCTTTCACTCGCATGCATACATGGCCTCCTGGTGGGGGGTGTTTTTTGTCTAGCTGCTGGAGGAGGGAAAAATCCACCTATGCATCGATCATGGATAGGTTAGTTTGGCATGTCGATGCAAGCTGGAAATGGACTTCTGCTGTAGTTCAGCCCCACTCAAGGTGGCCCTGAAAGACACTGGGGAGAAGAAATCCTCTTAACAGAGTTTTGGAGGGTGCACCTGCTTATTCACTTTGTGTGGAGAGAGATGTGGCCTAAGGTAAAGATAGACTCATGGACATTAGTGAATAGCTTAGCTCATTCTTCAGCAGCTTGGAAGGAGCAACATTAGAAGACTGGGGAAAAGCAGTGGTATGGGGGAAAGTTATAGAGATAAACCTGTGTGAGTGGGCACAGAGTATGAGACATTAATGACAGCCAGAAACCACTTCTTATGGAAGAGGCAATAATAACCAAGTGGATAGGATGGCCAGGCAGCTGAATGTTGGCCACCATGAACTCAGAAACAGATAATCATGGGGTCAGAGAAGGAAGCTATGCCTGTGCCCAGAAGCATACATTCCCTCTCATCAAGACTGACCTAGTTTTGCTGCTGTTGGATGTAGGAACTGCCAACAATAGTGACTGGTGCTGAATCCCTGGTATGACACTGGTCCTGGAGGAGACCAACCAGCCACTACTGGGTGACAAGTTGACTAAATCGGGGCCCTTCCAACCTGGAAAGGGCAGCATTTTCTCTTGACTTGGATTGACATGTATTCCAGCCAGCAATGAACTTGCCTTTCCTACCCTCCGTGCATCCTCTTGGAGGCACAGTGGAGCTGTCATCTTGAAGATGACACCATGAGGAGGGCCCACTGTCCTCCAGAATGCAATAACACTCTAATGGCTATGAGATGAGGCCATGTTCCTGAAAGGTAAAATATGTGAATTTGGGAACCAAGAGCTCTTCATCACTCTCCATGATCCACTTGAGAAATCTGTGCTTCCACCATTCACAACTTTAGGTTTTGTGGGTCTAGAAGTCCTGGTTCTCAGAGGGGGTCCTTCCACCAGGTGATACATTAACACGTTCACTAAATGTACAGCTACAGTTGCCTCCTGGTCATGCTGTGCTCCTTGTGCCCGTAGCCAAGCAGGTAGAAAAAAGTATTACCATCCTGGCACAAGCAGTACAATGTGGCAATTTACCCTTGTCATTAGGAGGGAGGACTACAGCTACATAATGGAGCAGGAAGAATATGGCTCGCACTCAGATGATTTGCCAGGGTGTTTCTTGGTAGTCTCATGCCCAGTTGCAATTGGGAATGGACAACTTACAACAACGATAGACTGATAAAGGAATCCAGGATTCAGATGCCTCAGGGATAAGGGTTTGGCTCCTGCTCTGGGTAAGCCACTTAGACTAGCAGTGTTAGCGAAGGGGAAGGGGACACTAGAATGGACGGTGGGGGTGGGGCATGATAGTGAGTATCAGTAACAGTCTTATAATCACCTGCAGAAGTGGGCATTGTAGTTCATCCCTCTGTTTTTCCAGTTGTAAATTTTCCCAGAAGCTGTGCCTGGATGCAGAGAGCTTAAAGTGGAAAGCAGTAGGTCTGAGTAGTCAAAGGGTGGACTGTAGTACCTGCTATCGGTGCCTCACTGGCCAACTGGCCTGCACACCCAGCCTCTAGCTGCAGTGAGCAGCAGCTGCAGACTGCTCACAGCTATATCCTTCTCCTGAGAGTTTCCTGGAAATGCCTGGAAGATCTTCCCTCCCTGCTGGCCCTCAGCTGATGGTTTTGATACAGGTACAACAGGCAGGCCCTCTCCCAGGATGGACAACCGTGTGATATTCTTCTTGCATCAGAGCCCAGGTGGAACCAGACTGAGGTGGACTTAAGCTGGACCTGCCTCTTTGACTGGCTTCTTACCTCTCATTTTCTGTCCCCCCAACTTCCTTACAGCTTCTGCTGATAGTGCTCCTGCAAACACCATTTTCCAAGAATTCGAATCTCAGGCTCTACTTCTTGGGAACCTGACCTAAAACAGATACAAATCATGTTTTCCCTTCCTACTGCGCAGGCTAGCAGCAGACAAACAATGCAGGCAGGCAGTGAGACTGAGATTGGGTCCTCCTGGCGGGACAGCTGGGATATGATGTCCATACCCTCTCCCAGGACCCAGGTGGAACTGGAATACTGATTCATGATACTCACTTTTCATTTGGAGAGTGAATTTTGGGTAAATGACTTTGCAATCCATGAAAGTGAATACTGAGAACGTTTTCAGGTAGCAGAGGATCCCTGTACTTCCAAGACAGAGTGTTCCTTGAGATCAGCCTCACAGCCGTGCCCTCTGGGTCACAGCGCAGGAGCACAGAAAATCCCACTTCTTGGTCTCTCCAGCACTCCCCTCTCCTACTTGTTTATTGGCAGGGCTGATAGGTGCTGGTTGTCTACAACAAAGATCCCACTAGGAGGGGCTCATGCTCAGGTATTGCCAGGTAAGGAATGTTGTGACTATCACTCCAGGTCACAAGTGCATGTGTTAGGGGACTCTTGGGACTAAGAAGGGTTCGGTAAGAGTAATCTGTGTTGAATCTAGCCTTGTTCTCTTTTTCTTTCCTTTCTTTTATACTGTTTAATTTTTTGGTAATAGAGAACTTCAAAGTCAGTAAATGGGACAGTATAATAAATCCTGATGTACTCACTGCCTGATATCAATAATTGCAACCTTAATTCATTCTAGTATATTTTTACAAGCGTTTCAGACTGAAATAAAGGGAGATTGTTCAGCCTTAGGTGTAGAAGCAGTGAGACCACTTCCCACCACAGAGGAGGACGAACAGCAGGAGAAGCTGGCGGCTCCCAGGAGCAGGTCCTCTGCCCCCACTGCAAGGCCTCTGTGTGTTCAATAAACTGACCCTTGTGCAGAGACTAAGGCTCACTTATTGGAAACCATTACTGTTACAGTATCTAAGTAATTAACAAGTGATGCATAGGACTGGTCAGTCATGTGACTATACGTGCGCGTGTGTGCACGCACGAGTGCATGTTTGGGCCATTACAGGAACACCACCATTTCTTTGTAATCAGCTGAAATCACCACTCATTAGTGGGCCTCTTGTGGACTATAATTGATTTTACAGCCACCTGTCATTTCTTTTTTCTTTACAACTTTGTGCGTTTGTGTTTTTCATGGCATGCTCAGGGTACACTATGTTCTGCATGCAAGCAGGGGGCTGCACGGGCTCCATCTACCCCTCTCAGGCACATCCCTCTTGATGTAATGTGTAGGATGGAACTTCTTCCCATGTACTCTGTGAAGGGGCCCCACAGCTCCCCAGCTGGGGCAGCTGCTCTGGAGCCTTTGGCAGGGCTGGGCACCTGTGGAGCCTGAGGCCAGACCCAGGGAGCCACACTGTGGGAACCACAGGGCACCTGGAACATGGGTTTAATCTGAGCCTGTCTGTGGGTAATAGTGTCACAGTGGGAGGGCAGGAGTCAGGGTGAGTCAGTGACCCCTAAAAAGGGATCTGTTATGACTCACATGGCATTCCTTCTCTCATCCTTCTATCCTTCTACTTGCAGGACTTTCCTACAATTCTGTCTGTACTGGTGCATGGTTATGTAGCATAAGAATGGGGATCCTTCTTTGCTCAGACCAGCAAAAGAGAGAGACTGAGAGAGAGAGAAAAACAGGCACACAGAGAAAGAAACAGAGAGAAATACAGAAAGATAGACACACACACACACACACACACACACAGAGAGACAGAGACAGAATGACAGAGACAGAGACACAGAGAAGTTCACACAGCTGAGAGGGGGCTAAAGGAGGAAGTGTCCACTCCTGAGAAGGGAAGGGAAGAGAAAGGCAGAAGGAGAGGCCGGGCCAGGTGTCCCAACACAGGGAAAGGAGCACACAGGGGACATGCCTGGGCTGCCTCCAAAGGCCTGGCTCAGCTGAGGAATGACAGACCCCACAAGGGGCTTCCCACATCAGATGGGCCAGAATGTTTCCCTGGAGGTCACTAAACAGGAGTTCAAATCTCTCTTCCCTTCGGGTGGCTTCAAGACAGATGCCAAGGGCACTTTGTGCCTCTCTCCATCTGTCCCCTCTCCTCCTGGGGGTCCTGCTGTGGGCAGGTACAGGCGTGGGCCTAGCGGCATCAGTCAGAGGGGCTCACGCTGGGGCTCCTGTGGCCCACTGATCCCCTGGATCTCACTAATGATGTCCCCCTTGGCTTGCTACTGCCCTGGGCTTCCCAGACATAGCTACTCCTTTTGAAGGGTCCTTATCCCCAGAGGCCTGGGCCACAGGCAGCAGAGGGCTTCTCCTGGGGACAACCCCCACTCTTGTCACCTCCCAGCCTGGCCCAGCCTCCTGTCCTGGCTACAGCAGGGGCACTGGGGGTGTGACATGGCATCTGATGGATGACCCAGCCCTGGTCCCACAGATGCAGCCCCAGCCCTCACCCTCAAACCAGTGGCCTACCCACAGCATGCCCATTCCCTGAAGTCAGGGACCTGTCACTGCTCCCCTAGGCCTTGGCACTGCCTGCCCCTCCCACACTGGCCCCTCCTCCCAGCACACCCGCTTGTAGGCCACCTGGAGCTTTGCACGCTGTACACCTGTCTCAGAGCAGGTGCCATGGCAGTATAGGGGCCATCTCTCCTACTGGGGCCCAGGACAATTCCTGTCAGGGATGTGGGTAAGCCTGACGGAGTACACCTTATTCCAGTCTCATTCCACTTCTAAGCCTGCTCCTTCAATGGGGCAAAGGTGCCCAGGGCAGCTGGAGACCCCAGAGGGAAGAAGGTCAGTTCCTCCTGGCATGCCCTCCTGGTGTTATGGCTTGAATTGTGTACCCCCAAATTCATATGTTAAAGCCCTAACCCCAGTGTGATGGTATTTGGAGATGGGAACTTCGGGAAATAATTAGATTTAGATGAGGTAAGGAGGGGGAGCCCCCATCATAGGATTAGCATTCTTATAAGAAGAGACACCAGAGAGCTTGTTTTCACTCACTCTCCACCATGTGAGGGCACAGCAAGAAGGTGGCTGTCTGCAAGTCAGGAAGAGAGCCCTCCCTGCAACCTGACCATGCTGGCACCTGATCTTGGACCTCCAGCCTCTAGAATAGTGAGAAATAAATTTCTGTTGTTTCTAAGCCATCAGTGGATAGTATTCTCTTATGGCAGCCTAAGCTGACCAATACACCTGAATCTCATCTTTCCAGGCCCTTTCCTGAAAAGGGGTCACCAAATCTATCAGGCAAAGTTAACCAGACTTACTCATCTGTCCATAGTGAGGTGAGAGTGAAAATATAGACCAAAAGGTCCCCAAGAGGGGTGCCCAGGGCCCAATTTCAGGTCACCCAGAAGTGGTGACCCAGTAAGGGATGGACCTTGATGCCAAAGGAATAAGTCAGCAATGGTGGGGTACCAGGCAACCACAGCTGGTAAGAAGGGGCTTATGAGGGGTGGGGGTGGTGTCAGTGCAATCGGGCTCACCCCTAAGGAGCTCACATCCACATGGAGAAGTCACTGGGCGTGGAACTGAGGCCACAGGCTCCTGCAGATTATAAAGGAATGACCACAGGTAAGATCTGGAAGGTTGGTACCAGCAAGATGGTTGCTCTCGATCAGAGAAGTAGTAAGAGGGAAACCAGCAACACTTTAGTTTCCTCCAAAGCAATCAAAAGGAGAAAGAAGACAGTTCCTCTTGGGAGTCGGCACAGAGACAACCACAGCTGACGTCCTGGGACAACTTTGAAAGTGCAAGGAGGGCACTGCTCATTGCTCTAAGGTCAAACACTGGCTTGGGGTGGGGGCAGCACTTCCCAGAGACACAGGACTGGACCTGGGTGGGCCTGGGCAGCCAGCCCACTTGGAAAACATCAGATCCTTAGGATGACCCTAAAACCAAGCTAGGTTCCCCCAAGACAAGGACCAAGTCCTCTGTGCAGCCAGAGCAAGCAGACAGGAGTGGCCATTGCAGCTCCACGCTTCCCTCATCTGGGCCTTGGCGCCCTGCGATCTGGGCACTAGAAGAGGGGTAGATAGGGTGGAGAAAAGTGCAGAAATCAGTGATTCTCATCCTGTCTTTGTTCAGAATTTGGTATTTTGTCCATCATAAATTTTTTTGCATTCATTTTGATTATTTAAAATAGCATATATCTTGATGATTGATGTTTCTGGTGACCCCTTAAAGTTTATGCCCAAAGCATTGTCTTGCTCCACTCTTGGCCTGACAAGAACGTCAGTGACCTCCCAGGATTCCGGGGTTCACAGCTGGCCGTGGTCAGGACCAGCACCCCCTCACACGTGGAGCAGTTACAGGATGGGGCATGGGCAGCTCCAGAGTCTGAGACTGGATGCCCACTCACATGCCACTGTGAATGCAAGGGGCTCAGGGACAGCTCTGCTGTGGCCTTTATTAAAGTGATTCCCTGTGCACACATATGTGCACATGCATGTACACATGCAGGTATGCACAGGTGCAAACATGCACACATAGCACATTCACACACGTGCACGCACACACACGGGCAAACTATGCTTTCTCTCCCTGTTTGGGGAAAGTGCTGGATCTCCGCAGCCCACATGTCCACCTCTCCCTAGCTCCGAGCCATCTTTCTGGTCATGCCAAAGACAGCCGTTTCCTTCTCCCCAGGTGGCCTGAAGGGTTCCCTTTGGGCAGGATTTCTCATCCAAATTGCTGCCATAGCACCAGTGAGAGGCAGATCTGGGACTTGGTTGGGGCCTCGGCTGGTCCAGCTGTCTGGCTGCGCACCCTCTCACTTGGGTTGGTTGTTTTCCTCCTAACATCATTAGCTCTGCCAGAAGCAGAGCCAGCCCAGGGTTTATGCTGACTTGGTCATTTTACACAGAGGCGAGAGGGAAGCATGCCCAAAGTAACTGGCTCTGCTCACTTACCCCTTCTCCCCCACTCTGCCTGGGCCCCCAGCTGGGGTGATGCAGGCACGTTCCCCCCAATGTTTCACAGCAAAGTCCCCTGTCTCCAGCTCTCTCCTTGCTCACTGCTGGGCTCCGGGCTGGCTCAGAGCATGCCTGGATTTCTATTTGTTTTTGGAGAAAGTAACTGCCCTGAACTCCTCAGCAGGCCACAGCAGCCCTCAGGTTCCCTGCGAAGTGATTCCTGCCAGAAGGCAAGGCATCTTTGACTTGTCACCATGTCTAGTGAGTGTTGTCTTAAAATCAGGTAGTGGGTTTTGCCCACAAGACCTCACATCCCTAACCCCCGCATCTAGGGCTCTAAATTCTCCAGAGCCCCTCCCCAGTGGAGGCCACTGCCTGGACTTCTTGGCAGCCTGACTTCCAGGTCGCAGGGCCAGAGTCCAAAGCTGGACGGGTCTGCCAGGCAGTAGGGGTCTTCCTGCCCCAGAAGGCACCCCTGGCAAGACCCTTCTTAAAGAGCCTGTGCATAAAATCAGATTCTGAGGCTCAAACAAACCACGGAATGTTGGGGACAGGCAAGCAAACACTCCCAGAATGCCCAATGGAGGGCAAGCTACCTTCTCCTTCTTGGCGGCCTCCATCCTGGCTCTGTCGTCCAGCATCTGCACAGCAGCCAGCGCAGGGAGCTGGGACCCCTCAGCCTTCCCCAACAGGCTTCTGAAGCAGAAATGTCCAAGGCTTCTCCCCTGCAGGGGTCACGGCCTGCCCTGGGTCCCCGGGAGAATGTGGTCCTCCTCAGGCTGGTTTGGGGTTTGAGGTTCAGTCACAGTTTCCTCCTTTTCATTGTTCTCCAGCGAGTCGGCAAGCATTCCCTTCTGGACCCTTCCTCACTGAGCCTGGATGTTCTCCAGGCAGGGCCATTGCTTGGCGCTCAGGTGGCGTCCTTAGCGCTTTCTCTCCAGGTTCTGTTGAGCTGTGGGACTTAGTGTCCTTCAGACAGACTCAGTAGGAAAGGTCCTCTCCCTCCTGTGGCCTGGGGACAGCTTTTGAGTAATTAAGCTGCAGGTGACTGTGTCTCTCACACCCTAGCCTGCTTCCCCGGGGCTCAGGCGCCGCTTGGCATTTCCTGCTCCAACCAGGTGTGGAGTGGGGGATTCTCCTGCCAGGGCTTACTGTGCTCCTGAGAGGGCCTGTGGTAGTCATGGTGACCAGAAGTGGACTCAGCAGGGCTGACCGTGCTGTCATTAGAGCTGCCATGCATAAAACTGGGACTGGTGGCAAAGAGCCTCCATCCCCATCACCATGGTGACCACTCAATCACCTTGTCACTGAAGTGACTGCTAGCCTGTTAAGCCTTTGCCACCTGTTCAGGTCCTGGGGCAGTGTCTCAGGGTCTCCCACACTCCTATTCCGAGGAGCAGAGGACCCCGTGAGTCTGGAAGCAGAGGAAAGGGAGCAGGCAGCTTGGCGTGGCTCAGGCGCAGGCCCATGGGACCATCGGAGGGCTTTGGTGTGGCCTGTCCTGATTATTGTCTTGAAATCTGAACCAGAACAGTAAACCTGGCCCACACAAGCCTGGCTGAGTTTGAAACTGCCAGAACAGAGGCCCACAGGGACTGGCACCTCCTCTGGCCCTGCTCAAGAAGCTTCTGCCTGGGATGCCACCCACTCTCTCCCTCGCAGCCCAAGCGCCCCTGGAGAGGTTGCCCTGTGCAGTAGGAAGGCCCAGTGAGTGGATGGAGCAGGGGGCCAGGGTGCTGGAGCCAACTCAGCGGCAGGCTCAGTCAATAGTCTGGAACAAAATGTACTTCTGCCTAAGATACGGAGGTCTGGTGTGTATTTCCCACTCACGGCCCTTTTCAGTTAGGATCGGCCACTTTTCAAGTGTTCACTGTGACTGGTGGCTACCATGCTGGGTAGTGTTGGGATAGACCAAAGAGGGCTCAGGACCCGGCTCCAGGCCACCTATACTCAAAGATCCAGCAGAGGGGGTGAGGAGGAGTGGCCAGTGCGATCTCTCCAGACAGATGTGCTGTAACACTTTAAAATCAACTTCCTATTGATGGTCATTGAGGCAGTTTCAGATTTTCACTATTACGAAGGAGGCTGTGGCAGATGTCCTTGAATTTCACCAGAGTAAGTGTGTGTCAATGTTTCTTCTGGTTGGCTCCTGGAGGCTGAATGGCTAGTTCAAGTGCTACACACATTTCACATCTTGGTAGGCAGGACCACGTGGCCTCCTCACATGGCTTCACCAGTTTCTTCCACCAACACGAGAAGTTTGGCTTTATCCTGGCCAGTCCTTCAGACGATAAATCTTTATGAGTTTTTTGCCGATCTGTCACCTCATTGCTTGAATTTCAAAATGCTGGACACCTTTTCATGTGTTTCTTGGTGATTGCATATCTTCTTCTAAGGATGATTTGTTTATATTATTTAACTATGTTGCTATTGGATTATCTTCTGCCTATGGATATGGAGAAACCATTTTATATTTCATCTGTAATATCTATCAATCCTTTGTCTGTTAAATATGCTATGATATCTCCCCTAGTTTATTGCTAAACTTAACAACTTGATTAATCGTGTCTTTCATCATACAGAAGTATCCAGTTTTTATGAATTTCAATCTTTGTTTTCTTGTTTTGGGGTTTTTATATCTTGTTAAGAAAACCATTTCCAATCCCCAAATTGTAAAAATGTTCTCCCACATTTCCTTCTAATATTTTTCCAAGTTTTCTATTTGTTCAGTACTTTAGTCTTTCTGCAATTGCTTGTGCTGGTGCGCCGTCATTCTAAGGGCACATCTCACATCCTCGTCTTTCTTCTCATTCCTCCTTTCTGCTCTCCTGGGTCCTGGGAGATGGTGGTTTGGGTATAGTGCTAGGGAAGAGTCTAATATGGCTATTTGGTGGGGAAGCAATCCTTTCCCCACTGCTCTGGAACGTTTGCTGCACCCAGTTTGTATTCCATTATTTCTCATTGTAAGGGAACAGCTCTGCTCTGGTCACCTTCCAGGTGTACCCAAAGGCCACACAGGCAAAGCTGGAAACCACAGAGAGCTGAGTCTTGTCAGAACACTGTGTGATCCTGCTGGAGGCCATATCTCACTGCCTTTCTCACCTCCCTGGGAGGGTCAGGAGAGTTCCTTATCGTCTCCAGGTTCTCGTGGGACAGATGTGAGGCTCGCAACTGCAGTCTAGGGTTGGCTCCGCAGCAAGGAAAGACACTGCAAGCATCTTGCACCTTTGGCTTTAGTGTCACCCTTTTTAGAGCACAGGAGAACCCAGGGGCCTGCACCTTGGGTTACCCTTTCTTTTGCTGTCTGTGTTGGTAATAACTTATCTGAATATAGAAGTCACTCCTTATACTTCACCTGCCGAGTCAGGCAGGCCCTGGCCTTGGCCTTGGCTTTGCCTTGCACACTGCATATCTCATTCCTCTGCTGATACTACGCTCTTTTGGTTTGTATAATGTTTTAGTTTTTTTAAATATCTGATGAGGGCAGGAAATTGTTTTCTTAATAAGATTTTTTTTTCCCACAAAATTTTCTTTGCCATGTGCCTTTTATCTTTCTTATAAATCTTAGCACTACTCATCCCACTTCAGAAAATGACGCTGTTGACAATTTCATTGGAAATGCATTGACTTTGTGGGTTTAGGGATTCATTTTAGAGAACTAACCTCTTTATAATATTGAGTTTTCTCATCTAGAAATACGTGTTGTTTCATTTATTTTGGTTTTATTTTATGTCCTTCAGGTGAATTTCATTATTTTTCTCATATAGAACTTACATATTTCTCGTTAGACTCATTCCTAAAGAAAGGCAGTACATTTATTAGGAGAAGGAGCAATTGTCATTATAACTAATATTGATGAAAATATTTATGATTCGCAAAGTACTTTTGCATTCATTCTGTCATTTAATCAGACAATCTCAGTGCAGCAGGCAGTGGTATTATTATTATTATTATTATTATTATTATTATTATTTTATTTTATTTTTTTGAGACAGAGTCTTGCTCTGTCACCCGGACTGGAGTGCAGTGGCTCGATCTCCATTCAATGGAACCTCCACCTCCCAGGCTCAAGCAATTTTCAGGCCTCAGACCTGAGAGTAGCTGGGACCACACGCATGTGCCACTGCACCCGGCTAATTTTTTGTATTTTCTTTTTAGTAGAGATGGGGTTTCACCATGTTGGCCAGGCTGGTCTCAACTCCAGACCTCAGGTTCCGCCCACCTCTTCCTCCCAAAGTGCTGGGATTACAGCAGAGTGGGGAGAGAGCGGCTGAAGTAGAAGTGTGGAATGTTTGGCCACCACACCTTGCCAGTGGTAGTATCATTACCACCACTTTCCAACTAAGGTCACTGAGGCTGGGGAGGTTAAAGGGTTGGCAGGGATGGTCTCCCCACCTTAACGTCTCCCTAAAGGTTCCTTACTATAGTTTCCTGCTAAGGACAGGGGCCAAGGCAGTCCCTTACACGGAGGTCCCAGGTTCTGCCACGTGGCCCTGCCCTCCCTGGCCACAGTTGATTGAAACGTCACCTGATCCAAGGGCAGCCACACCGCACACTGGCCAGAGCCTAGTGTAGCCGAGTATCTCAGCTTTAAAATGCATTTTAAGGCATTTTTCTTTAGTCTTAAAATGTAGCCTTGAAATGTACTTTGAAACTCTGCTTCTCTCCCTTTCCCACTAGACACTCCTTTGCACCATGCCCACTTATCTAACTATATGCTTACTTGGGAATTCCAGGGGCTAATCTTAAAACAAAAACCAGACATGGAACCCCTACGGAATCCTCCAACTTAGGGGGAGTCGGAACAATTTGTCCACCACCATCTGGCTGAAGTCAAGATAACAACAACCAGACCTCAGGATAGGTGATTACTCAAGACAGCCATTGGATCAAGACACACAGACCCTGTAGCCTGCACCGCTCCCATCTATCTCTCATACCAAGTTTTCCTTTAAGAATCCTATGATAAATTTTAAAATGAGATAATAGAATGCTTTAAAACAACAATTCACCATCTTCTTAGTTTGCTGGCTCTAGTTAAAACTACTTTTCCTTCCACCAAACCTCACCGCTTGTATATGGCCTTCAAGCGGCGGAATCTGAGTCCAGTTACAATGGGGGATGTTTACCCAACAGGGACTACTTGAAACAATGAGTAGTTTAGTTGGGGACCGCAGAGTGGCAGAATCTCTGAACCATTGAATGCTCTCGAAGGAAAGTTCTCCATCCTCCTCCCTGGGGTGGGGTGGATGGTGCATTCCTGGCTGATGAATTGGGGAGCAGGTGGGGAGGGAGCTGCCCTCCCCAGGTATAGCTTCTTCAGGATGCCCCTTGCCTTTCTGGCCCCATCCCTCCAGACACTCGACACTTCTGCTTCAGCCCCTCCCTCCCCCTCTGCTGGTCCCTGCCCCTCAGCCAGTTGCCTCATAACTTCACACCTGTCCCCCTCTTTCCCCCACCACCCTTGGTAGCATCTCTCATTTGCGCCACCTTCCAATTGTTCTCCCCCTGCCCTTTGTCTTGTGTCATTATAGTGGAGCATATTTGAGAGGGAGTTCACATAAACATATATATTTAATCATCCATGTTAACCGAAAGTTTGTATGTATCCTGCTTGGGGTTTCCTGACCCTCTCCAATCTGTGCCAGTTTCTTTGCTTCTCTCTTCTTAAGTGTCGAAGAAAGTCCTGGGCTCTACTCTGATTGGATGACCTACTGATGGCCAGCTGATTGGCCTGTTGATTGACTGAAGCTTGGATCAGGTGCCTATCCATAGACTAATCGCTGTGGCAATAAGGACTACTGGTTCATAGGCTGGGGCCTGGGCATCACATGGCAGGATGCGGGATCAGCCTCTAGGTCATGATGTGGTTTCCTTGTGAGGACTTTCCCTGTGTGCTCACTACTGTTGTCTGTTAGGTTGTGTTTGGTGTGCCCAGCCTTCCCAAGGGCACACCTTGTGTTCTTGCCCTTCCTCTGCATCCTTCTTTCTGCTCTCACGTGGGGCCTACAGCCCCAAGGATGTGGGAGATGCACACCTGGTTGTGGAGCAGGGGACTGCCCTGCAGGCCTTCCCACCTGCCCCTCCCTGACAGCTCTGCAGAATTCCTCTTGCTTTTTCTTTGGGGCAGCCCCACGACTATCAGGGTACCATCGACAGGACGAGCCGCTGGCCTAAAGGACCATTTGTCCTCATTCTAAGTTCCTGGCATTCATCCAGCATGGCTACTGATAACTGATATGGTTTGGATATATGTACTCACCAAATCTCATCTGAACTGCAATCCCCAATACTGGAGGTGGGGCCTGGTGGGAGGTGTTTGAATCATGGGGGCAGATCCCTCATGAATGGCTTGGGCCATCCGCTTGGTGATGAGTCAGCTCTTGCTCTGAGTTCACACGAGATCTGGTTGTTTAAAAGTGTGGCACCTCCTAGTGCCTCTCTCTCTCTCTCACTCTTGCTTCCACTGTGTGATGTGCCTGCTTCCCCTTTGCCTTCTGCCATGACTGTAAGTTTCCTGAGGCCTCCTCAGAGGCTGAGCAGATGCCAGCACCATGCCTCCTGTAAAGCCAGCAGAACTGTGAGCCAATGAAACTTCTTTTCTTTATAAATTACCCAGTCTCCAGTATTTCTTTATACCAAGGCAAGAATGGCCTAACACAGATACATATCCATCTCTAGCCCCTCAGCTGCAGAGGGGTGTCTTAGGACAAATACAGCTTCTGGGAAGCCCCTGCTGGGGCACAGTCTCAAAATCAGGGCACCCGTTTCCTCTCTTCCTTGGCTGTAATCCTTTCCTGCCCATGTATACTCCTGTCCTGTCCCTCCCTTGCTCTGACATCACCTATTGCTTCATAGCCAGTGGCAGAGCTCAAACCTTTGGTGGCAGACTATGTCTGTCTTCCCTGTGGCCTGGAGAACCCAGAGCGAGCCCAGGATGCCTTGGTGTGGGGTTGTAGTGGGGAGCAGTGTTCCTGGGGGCTGGGTCTGCTGACAGATCCTAATTGATGACATCAAGTCTGTGCATCTGAGGCTTGGTGACCCACTCAGGCCATGGAGGCCTGACCACATTGGTGGCCCCTTTCCACACTCCTTTCCTGTAGGAACTATGGAGGCAGCTCAGCTGCCATGGCCTTGGCTGACTGAATGAGGTATGGGGGCAAGGGCCATTGTGTGACTGGGCTCCCCACCTGGACTGGGCTTCCTGGGGGTATGCTCCTTGATAGGCTTTTGCCCAGCTCCCCAAAGGTTCTGTTGTACAGCAAGGGCTGGCACCTTATGTGAGCTGGGCAAGGCTGCAAAAGTGGGTGGGTACTTGTTTTGCTCAGTGGGGCAAACTTACAGGGCCTGGGCCATTTATCTTGGACAGTGTTAACTCCAGCTCTGTCTGCAGAGAGGCTTTTCTTCTAGGTCCCAGCACCCAAGAGGGGAGCCTGGACTAGAGAACTCTGCTACCCACACTCCTATGCGGGCTTCATTCATAGCCTTAGTGCCCAGTCCCTGCATTTTCCATTCCCACAATGCTGTACTTGCAGAACAGTTGCAAGAACAATACAAGAAATTCCCAGATACCCTTCATCCTGATTCCTGTATTTGCTCTCTCTCTCTCTCTCTCTCACACACACACACACACCCTGTAAGAGTAAGTTGCAGACACAATGTCCCTTTACTTCTAAATTCTTGTGTATATTTCCTATAAACAAAGACTTCTCTTATATAACCATGGCACAGTGATTGAAAGCAGGAAATTAAAATAGATACAATACTATTATCTAATCTAGAGGCCTTACTTGGGTTTTAGCCTATCTTCAAATCTCTACTTCCCATAGATGCCTTCAACCCACTATGATTAATAATCTTTTTTTCATTAATGAGAAGACAAATAATTATCACTGTTACCTGTTAAACATCAGCAATGACTAGAACTTGTAACATAATGTTTTATTATTCTCAACAACATTCCTATGGAAAGTATATTTTTCTAGTTTTATAGATAAAAACAAAAGGAGACTCAGGGAGGTAATGGTTTGCTCACTTTTGTGATTTTGTGATGTGTCAGTGCTGGGACTGAATCCAAGTTGGGTGACAGCTGGGGTGATGGAGCAGAAGGCAGGTCTTGCTTTTTGGTAACACAGTGAACTTGGGAAGTCTGCAAACACATGACTATGAATGAGACGTCCTGGAACAGTAGAGGCTGAGTGAGGTCAGAGAGGAGCAGGAAGAGTTGCTGGGAGTGGAGCTGGGCTGCATGACAGTTTGTTAAGCATTTCACTGTTGACATCTGAACCCCAACTTTGTCCCTTACTAACAATCTCCTTACACGGAATCTCAGTTTCTATGTCTGTAGGGAGGCAATAATATCTTCCCCTGGTTTTTGTGAGGATTAAACGATGCGGCACATGGAAAGTACTTGGTGTAATGTAAACTTTGGGACAGTCACTATAATGTGTCAAGTGAATACACTGAAATTTATTCCATCCAAGCACCGTCTTCCTGATCTTTTTGCACAACTTTCAGTGGAAGGAAGAGAGGCTCCAGAGATTTTCCTCAGAAATGGCTCTCACCTGCCTCCTATAGGGAAATGGTGTCAGTGCAGGCAGATGAGCCTGGACTGATAACCCCCAGCAACCCAGCTTGTCAGACTACTGTGTCCATATCTGTGGGTGGCTGAGCCTAACCACCGCCAATGGCTGCTCCTAATGTTTACCACCAAAACAGGGGAAATGTGGAAAAGCCCTTTCCACCCTCTGTACTTGGAAATACCCAGGGAAGAGGGTTGGTGAGAGAGGTACTAAGTGAGTGGGCAGGTGGTGGGAACTTCCTTTCACCACAGATTATTTAAAGCAATGTTTCTCAGCTGGGCGCGGTGGCTCATGCTTGTAATCCCAGCACTTTGGGAGGCCGAGGTGGGTGGATCACATGAGGCCAGGAGTTCAAGACCAGCCTGGCCAACATAGTGAAATCCCATCTCTATTAAAAATACAAAAATTAGCCGGGTGTAGGGGTGCATTCCTGTAATCCCAGCTACTCAGGAGGCTGAGGCATGAGAATCGCTTGAACCTGGGAGGCAGAGGTTGCAGTGAGCGGGATCACACCATTGCACTTCTGCCTGGGCAACAGAGCAAGACTCTGTCTCAAAACAAAACAAACATATATATATATGCAAAGGAATGTTTCTCAAAACTACTGCTCCCAAGGGACATGTTGACATTTTTGATTGTGCAGTGGGGAGGTGGTAGGTTGGTACTGACATTTAGTGAGTACACAATGCACAAGGCAGTCTCCCAACAACAAAGAACTATCCAACCCAAAATGTCAATAGTGCCAAGGTTGAGAAACCTTGATTTAGAGTAATGTTTAAAGTGATGCTGTTGTTTTTCCAACACATCATCTCTTTCCTATAATCTCAGATGCGGCTGCTTCTAGCATCACAATTTTGTGACCTTACTGACAACTTCCAAAGACCAAGTTCCTTTCAGATGTATGTCTTGCAAGTTCCTTTCTGATTACATGTGAAACTGTGCCCAACAAGGTTAAAAAAACTAGTAACTAACAGAAATCTTGAGCTTGTCTAGAGGACAGCCGACAAGGAAACAGTTTGCTATAATCCCCTCTGCTTATACAACTTCCTGAAACAGGTTGGAACCAATATGGCTGACTGGAGCCTGTGCAAAATAGACTTACTAGCCCGAGGAGCGGCCCTTTGATGTCACAGCCCGGATTTCCAGAGCTTGTTTTAAACCAGCTCTTGAATCTGCATGTGATCCTTGAAGCAGCATGAAGAAGCAACAGCTCATGGCCAAGAGATTTTCTAAACGTTTCTTCGTTTCAGCCAATCACTGTCCAGCCCGAAACTCCAATTCCAAAATCTCTCCCTTAAATCTACTGCTGTGAAGCAAGTATTGGGAGACAGACTTCAGCCCATCTTCTGTCTCCTTGCAAGGCTGCTTGGCAATACATCTTTCTTGCTACAAAAATCCAATGCTTGGGTGTTTGGTTTTACGTTGTGCGCAGGCAAATGCAGCCGGTTTAGTTTGGTAACACGTGATGTCACTTAATACACAAGAAACGGGTAAGTTATGGCATCCTCAGGGAACTGTGCCTCACTCATTCCTATCCGTAGACTTGCCTTCTTTCAACAACGCAAGCAAAAAGAAGGGTTCAGGCCGCTCTGGGAGGCCCAGCACCACCCAGCACAAGACAGTACAGTGTCCCGCTGGGCGCCCGACTTCACCTGGCAAGCAGGGAGGGACCAGGCTCACGCGAGGCGTGGAGCCCCGCCCCTCGTGGCATTGAACTTCCGTCCGCACATTTCTGCATCCGGGGTATGAGAACCCACAATCAGGCTGACCGGATCCGGAAGTGGGTTGAGAGCCGGGAGGGGGAAGCCGGCGGTGGCCCCGTCAGCAGCGGGCTGCTGAGAGGCCGGTAGGCGGCGGCGGTCTCGAGGGGCGGCGGCCGCGCTGCTCCCTGAGAGCGGGTCCCGCGGCTGGGCAGGCGGGCGGCCTGAGGGCGCGGAGCCATGAAACTGTACAGCCTCAGCGTCCTCTACAAAGGCGAGGCCAAGGTGGTGCTGCTCAAAGCCGCGTACGATGTGTCTTCCTTCAGCTTTTTCCAGAGATCCAGGTGAGCGGCACAGGCTGATCGGCCGTGGCGGTCGGGCGGAGAGGACTGGGTGGGGGTCCGAGTCGGAGTGGGCCTGGGGTTGGGGGAGGAATCAGGGGAGGGTCAAGGAGGCCGGAGGGTAGGGGCAGGGCAGGGTGGCCGAGTGCCCGGGGTCTGAGAAGGCTGGGGTCAGGGGCGGGGCGGGGCGGGGAGGGGCGGGGAGGGCCCGGGGTCTGCGGTCCGGGCTTGGTCTCCTATAGTGGAATCTGGCCGTGGACTGTACCTTTGAGGAACCATCCAACATTCTCTCTTAAAGAGCGTATACCATTCTAGAATATATTTCTCTACTGAGTGTTTTTCAAATTTCTGTCGTGTAAAATTTCACAGGGAACTGTGAAATAGTGCAGGTTTCCAAGCTTCATACCAAGATGTTCTGAATTAGTAGATTGAGGCCTCGAAATTTATATTTTAGACCAACACCTTCCACCCAGTGATTCTGACTCTGGGAGCCTGGGTGCCGCATCTTCAGGGCCATATTTTGATTTTCTAGCGGGGCTTCCCAACAGTTCAGTATGAGAGATACTGATATGCTTTTTGTTTGTTTGTTTTTAATGGGTGAAGTCACTGAGGTACCAAGAGGTTATCTCACAACCAGCTAGAACTAAAAGCCAGGTTTAACGCTTTTTAGTCGGACACTAGTGGTACAAAAGGATTCCACACTGAAGATTCAAAGGAAACGTGGGATCTGTAGGGCTTACAGGTTTTTACTTGTTTCTGGGGGCGCTTTAATTGCTGGAACGTGTTAAAAGTAACACAGACATTTCCAGACCATTCGTGGGAGGGAGTGGGGTGACTCAGGCACGAAAGAAGAAGGACCCTACGTGATCGGTATCTATGGTCATCTTGTCTCAAAGTCTGATGGAATCTGCCGTTTGGATTCTGTTTTCCCTGCTTCAGTGCAGCTGGTTCTTGATGAGAGTTCTTTGTCAAAGACTTGCTGGATATAAAAAAAAAATTTGTTATTTTGTTGAAACTTTCTGCTCCTTTGAGTTCTTTTTAAAAAAATTCTTAATTGTGGTAAAATGGCACACAAAATTTATCTTCACTGTCTTTAAGCGTGTGGTGAGTGCAGTGATACGAAATAGATGGATAGTGTTGTGCAGCCATCACTGTCACTCGTCTCCAGAACTCCTGTTTATCAAACTTTTATCAAACACCAGCTCCCCATTCCCTTCTACCCCAGCACATGGCAACCACCATTCTAATTTGTCTCTGTGATTTTGACTTTTCTGGCGACCTTAGATAAATAGAATCATATAGTTTTTGTGTGTCTGGCTTATTTCATGTAGCGTAATGTCCTCAAGGCTCATGCATCTTGTTGCATGTATCAGAATTTCTTCCCTTTCTAAGGCTGAATAATCCATTGTATGTATTTAGCACATTTTGCTTATCTGTTCATCTGTCAGTGGACACCTGGGTTGCTTCCACATTTCAGCCATTGTGAATGACACTGCTATGAACATGGATGTACAAATATCTCTTTAAGACCCTGCTTGTATTTTTTTGGTATTTACCCAGAAGCGGAATTGCTGCATCATCTTTTAGCTCCTTCTTGGAGTTCTTGGTCTTTGCAGTCTTTACCATGGCCTACATTCACTGCTCTGTGTTGTTGCTTTTCTCAGATGGAACTTTTGGTGCCAACTTGGCTCTGATTCTTTTTCCTTGTTCCTTCCCATTAGCACTTAAGATTCTCAGAGATTTCACTTGTAGGACTTATACCTTACCTGCTTGGGACACACACTAGTTTCCAGTGACTAACAGCTACAGCACTAAAGGGACATCTCTACTAATATGTCTTAAAACAACACATGTTCCAGCTGATTTTTTTTTTTTTTTTTTTTTTTGACGGAGTCTCGCTCTGTCACCCAGGCTGGAGTGCAGTGGCACAATCTCAGCTCACTGCAACCTCTGCCTCCTGGGTTCAAGCAATTCTCCTGCTTCAGCCTCCCAAGTAGCTGGGATTACAGGTGCGCAATACCACGCCCAGCTAATTTTTGTATTTTTAGTACAGATGGGGTTTCAGCATGTTAGCCAGGCTGGTCTCGAACTCCTGACCTCCGTTGATCCACCTGCCTCTGCCTCCCAAAGTGCTGGGATTACAGGCTTGAGCCACCGCATCCGGCCTGAGCTCATTTTCTTATAAGATCTCCTTACTTACATCCTTCGTGCCCCATAATTACCAGATCCCAAACTTGAAAAAGTAGTTTCCCAGCTTTTTTGGCCTTTGTATACATGCTGTCACAATGCAGTTCTTCCTTTGTCTCTTTATAGCCGTACCTCAAGTGCTATCTCTTTAGGTTTACTGCAAAGCCTTCCTTGTTTAAGGTCTTCTTTTCTGAGGGGTTATTTTGATCACTTCGGTCCCTCAAGATATTAACAGGTAATACTATGTGTGCAGGCATTGTTGCAAGTGCTTTACACGTATTACCTCGTTTAACTGTTGCACAAATCTTGATTTTTTTATTGTGGAGGCGCAACACACAGGCCCAGAGTCAGGCCTTCAGTTACCTATATGGCTCTGCTGGAGCCTGCTGCAGACTTGCATTTGAGCACCTTGCTCTGATGGCCGTGGCTGCCCTTTATATCACATCCCCAATTGGAGGCTCCTTGTCAGCACCTGTTCCTCTGGCTGTACCATCTCCTATGACTGTTCTGTTCTGGATAGATCTCTGTTGAGCCCATGATGGACCTTCTCCCTTTCACCCTTTGTCTGAGCCATTTCCCACTTTTTTGTCTTGGATAAGCAGTTTGCTTTTATTCCATCCAGAGTGCCTTGCACTCGGTCTGTGGACGAGCCCCAGCAGACCTGAGCTAGCATTCACTATGGGCCTATGTAGCATTGCAAGGGTCTGTCATGTGGACACAGCCATAAATGGTTGTGCATTTCTGCCTGACAGGTTTTGCACTACTTTTTTCTAGTGCGGTTCTTATTTGTCCTGCTTCTTGGAAGTTATTGGGACCTTGAGAGCAGGACCTACCTCTTGTTTTTCCATTGCATCTCCAATTATACTCTGACCAAAATGTACAATTGACTGTATCCTGTGGAAAAACCCCCAGAAAATTCACCTGTTTTGGTGAGCTAGGTAGCAAACAGATGTAGCTTTCATGGTGGTGATGATTCATAATTATCAGTAATTGTGCTCATTTATAGAGTGTTTGTTACTAGGGGTGGGAGGGAAAGGAATGAAACCAAGAAGCAATGTCTACTTAATGTATAAGCCCAGAGGTCACTTTCCACTGTGTTGAGGACAAGGTGATAAGAAGTAGGCAATAAATACATTTTGTGTTTCTTAGCGTTCAGGAATTCATGACCTTCACGAGTCAACTGATTGTGGAGCGTTCATCGAAAGGCACTAGAGCTTCTGTCAAAGAACAAGGTAAGAAGACCCTCCAACTTCTGTGCGTGTGCTGGCCTGGCTGCCATGCCTCTCCTCACACAGCACCCAGCTCTCTCCTTTCTACTGGGACCCTACTCCTCCTCTAGCTTGTTCTCTCTTTTCCCCCTCTTCCTTTTCCTATTTATGCAGAATTCTGTGCCCACTGTTGAAGTCTGAGCTTCCCAGATAAAATTGCCCTTAAACTTAGACTCATTTAAGATGAGGGTCTGACTCTTTTGGAGCAGTAAGCAGCCTTCACATCATATTCTTCCCTATCCTCTCCAGAGTTGCAGACCCCTCAAAAAAGAATTTCCAGCTAGCACTGTTGAGGTACTATATGCATTCTGTGCATCATAGATTTTTTGACCAGGAATCTGAAAAAACTATTTTTTCTTTCTAATAATTCAGGTTTAGGCATTTATTTAGATGTGTATGTTATACGGACAGATCAGGAAAGAGTTACATGTTTCATTAGGTAGAGACAAAGATCATCTCACACATATGCTAACCTCAAGTCACGTGACATGGAGTTACTGAATTGATTATATAAATGTCAGTTATGATACAGGCAGGATTGAATATATACACTTTATGTGGGATCTCTGTGCTGTTAACATCACAGAAGTGAAATATTCAGTGTTCTTGCTCTGTTCTCCTTCAAACTGTGTCTGCCCTTCCCACATTTATTACTTAAAGATGATTCCCCCACTGACCAGGTTCTCAGTTTCTTTGGAGGGTATGCACTTTGACCCCATGTTTGAATCTTAATTGGGGATGGTATACAAAATCTGGAGAGCATTGGTGACAATCCCCTGTCCTCTTCCTCCTCCTCATTCTTGTTCTTATTTATCTCTGCTCTTTTCTGATTTCAGGGGCTCACCATCATTCCCTCCTCTTTTATTTGTTTTTCTGTTGTTTAGCATTGGAATCTTCTGGGTCAGATCTTTAAGGACAAGAAGGTTCTTATTTGTAAGCTGTAATCCTTACGTTTCTCTTTCCTTGGGGATATGGTTAGCTGTATCAACTCTGAATCCTTTCAAAGTGATGAAAATGAACAATCCTGTGGATTGTGAATATTTTGCAGAAGATCTATACAACTGTGCCTTTCAATCATACAAGGATTTTAGCACAGTGCACTGGAGGCCTTAGCTGGCAGTGGCTAATCTTTTTCTAGACTAACCCCCTTACTCCCAGTCACCCACCAGAGTGGAGCAAACCCAGCAGGCTGCTATAATATGGAAGACTGAGGCCCTGGGTGGTAATTTCCTGTCTTTCAGCTGCTCTGAAAGGATTTTTTAAAGAAAGCAGAGGCCTCTTGGCTTGTCCAGGGTTCCCTAAGTTTGGGAGCAGCACAGAGCCCCAAGGGCTCCGAATCCCCGAGATATAACTTGGCCTGACCTGAACTCAAGGAAGACACTTGGAAATGCTCCTGGGGACATGTTGTCTAGGGTGTGTTTTCTGCAATGCTGGCTGTTCCTTTTAAGCCCTGGCTTTGCATACTGGGCCTCTGGGTATTTACTGGTCCTAAAGCAGGTGTTGGGCCAAGCTCCTCTGTGTGGCCCATTTGACTGTGCTGCTAAGCCTCTCCACGAGACTTGCCCAGAGCTATTGAGCTTCAGAGTGACTTCATTTGGCCTAACATTGTGATGCTTTGATTTGGGGGGATTAAAAGAAGTCTGAAACCCTCATGTCAGCATCCATGTGTCTGATCTCTTGTCTCCTTAGACTATCTGTGCCATGTCTATGTCCGGAATGATAGTCTTGCAGGTGTGGTCATTGCCGACAATGAATACCCATCCCGGGTGGCCTTTACTTTGCTGGAGAAGGTGAGTTTTTGATTTGCCTCTACTGGACTTGGATGATGAATGGCCATATTTATGGACTGGGACAGGGGGTGATGGCAGCGTCTGAGGCATAAGGGATGAAATGATGTGTCCAAAGTCAACACGTTTTTCAGCCCCCTTTCCTGCAATCCAAGAGACAATTTGGCCTCCCTGCATGGGTTTCCTCCCCGGTGCTGTCCCTCATGTGACCGGGGTCTAGGCCACTGAGTCACAGCATCTCTGGGATGGGACCTTTGGAGACAGCTGTGCCTCGTGTTCTCGCCCCCTGTGCTTCTGCTCAAGGAGTCTCCCTCTTGAATGCCCTCACTCTCCACATTGCCTTCTGCAGTTGCTGCATCCCTCCACCTTGATGTCTGTCAGTTGTACCACAGAGCTTAGCACCTAAGCATTCTTTAATTTTTTGTGTGTACAGTGCTAATTACTAATATAAACTCTTTGAAGTCAGAGGCTTCATCCTATACCCCAGAGCACCAAAATACCTCCAAACACATGGAATCTGGTGGTTTCTTAAATCCAGGGGACCTGATTCTCTTTTAAAAAAAATTGCTTTGGAAAATTAGAGGGCCAGTGCCCTTTTTTCCTGGAAATCTGTGGTTTAAAATTCAAATACCTTTATTACTCCCCAGGTGAGGTTCATCTCAGGCTGGGCATACTTTTGATTCTCAGAATATTTAGGATACGTTTTAATGATAAAAATTTGGAAATAACTTTAGCCTACATTTTCTCTGTTGCCATTATATGTCCCCCTCATTCCTCCTTCCTGGGCTCTTGGGGCCAAGGAGCCTCATTCAGGGTGAGGTGCTCAGGGGTGAAGCCCTGTCGTTGATACTACTGGTGAGTGCAAAGTGGGAGGCTTGTTGAGGCTCCTTTGTCTTGCAGGTACTAGATGAATTCTCCAAGCAAGTTGACAGGATAGACTGGCCAGTAGGATCCCCTGCTACAATCCATTACCCAGCCCTGGATGGTCACCTCAGTAGATACCAGGTAGGGTTAAAGGAAGCTTCATGCAGACACCATGTGGCCCAGAATCCATGTGAAACTGAAAAAGCCAACTGCCCTGATAGTTCTGGTCTGGTTGCTTCTGACAGCTTTTGATGCTGGTGGTCTCTCTCAAGCCTTCTGTTTGAAAAACAGAGAATCCACCTTCAGACCTGGGAACGCAAGCTGTAGGCAGGCTGTGGGTTTCTGTTACATGTTAAACAGGCTGTGGGTTTTTTCTTTTTCTTTTTTTTTTTTTTTTTGAGATGGAATCTCGCTCTGTTTCCCAGGTTGGAGTGCAATGGCACAATCTCAGCTCACTGCAACCTCCGCCTCCTAGGTTCAAACCATTCTCCTGCCTCACCCTCCCAAGTAGCTGGAATTACAGTCATGCGCCACCACGCCCGGCTAATTTTTGTATTTTTAGTAGAGACAGGGTTTCACCATGTTAGTCAGGCTGGTCTCGAACTCTTGACCTCAGGTGATCCACCTGCCTCGGCCTCCCAAAGTGCTGGGATTACAGGCGTGAGCCACTGTGCCCAGCCCAGGCTGTGGTTTTTAACCTGTGAAAGCTTGTCCAGCTTCCTCGGTTTTGTGCTTTGTTTCCAGGTAGCCACTTCAGTCCTGACTTTATTATTTTTCACTCTTTCCTAGAACCCACGAGAAGCTGATCCCATGACTAAAGTGCAGGCCGAACTAGATGAGACCAAAATCATTCTGGTAAGCAGGAAGATGGAGAGCAAGCCCAAGAACTGAGGTGGGGGTGCGATTTGCCACTGGCCAGGCATGCACAGATCCATCCTCGTTTTAATGGAATAGTAACTACAGCACTCTCCAGGAAGTGGGATTGCCCACCCCCTCCCTCACCGCGGGCATCAGACTTTCTCCTATACCCTTGTCTTGGTTAATGGCACCCATTGTTTCTAGGGAACCAAGCTGGGAACCATTGGAACCCTCAAGTCTCCCTTCCCTGTGGCTACTGCCTGTCTGGGCATTTACTGGGTTCCTAGGGTTTGGCCTCTGAAGACCTGGATTCCCACCCTGGTGGCTTTGTTGGGGTGTCAGGTGCCTCCATACCCCACAGGTGCCTGCCCTTGCAGGGTTTGCATTGAAGGTGAACAGATTGAACCACAGTACACTGACCACAGGGCAGTTTCTGGAATACGGGCCCAGGGTTGTCACATAGGCCCATTTGAAAAGAGCCGGAACCTTGCATTTTGAGCTGAAATCTCCTGATTTGTAACTGCTGCCTCAACTCCCTTTTTTTTTTTTTTTTAGTTTTTGCATACAAGTGGAATGTAAGCAGCCATCTGCTTTTCTCAGGTTTGGCTCTTACGGCCTTTGCCTCTAAGTGGTCCCTTTGCTTCCTGCTCACCTCCAGTCTGTCCACCAGACAGTAGTCATTGATCCGCACAACTTAGAACCCTTCAGCAGCTCTCAGATCCACCCCAGGATAAAGTGCAAACTCCCTAACTCACAGTCTCCTGACTGCACCCTGTTCTCTCTTATACCCTTTCCTGCCCAGCTCACACACAGACGACTGAAGGTTGGGCCTTTCTGATCAGATGTCAGTTTTGTTACTGCTTGTTTACATGTCTCCCTGACCAGCGTATAAGCACTGGGACATTTTTCCATCCTGCTCATGACACAGTGCCTAGTTTATACTGTGCTCAGCAGTTGATAGATACCTAGAGTGGATTGAAGCCCAAATACAAAGCTTTACCATTACACAGGCATGGCTTTAGTGTGTACATCAGCGTTTCCTGGGATTGGGGTTGTTGGCCTGGGGTGGAGCCTGGGAATCTGCATTGTATAAAAAGCATCCCAGGGGCTTCAAACACATGTCTGCTGACCGCACTCCAAATAACGTGACTTTGGAATGAATAATAGACGTGAAAGTCTCATGGTATCTGTGTCTTTTGAAACCTTGTGAGCTTTTTTACCACCTGGGTGGCATTTCTCCGTTTTCTCCTCAAGCCATCTCTTCTGTTGCTCAAGTCCTAGTCTGAGTACCATGACACCTGGGACACCCACTGTTTCTCCTCTCCCCACGGTGGCGTGTGGATGAGTCCTATTCGCACAGCCTTATCTAGCTGCACTTGTAAACCTAGTTGATTGGTGTGCATATCTGAATCAGTTAACTTTTTGTGTTAAAAATTTGAGTTGCTCAGCTGTGTGTAGGGATGAAGGACATTCTTGCTGGCTCCTCGTTCTGTGGCACTTCATGTGTGCATCCAGCTGCTGCAGCAGTGGCCATCTGGGGAGAGAAGTGAGCTGCTGCTTCCTGAGGGCCCTGGTGGCAGAGCTGCTGGCTCTTGTGAGGCCTCCATCTCTAGACCCCTTCCCATGGGGTCAGTGTTTTCATTTCCTAAGTCAGAGTTTGTAGTGATGACATTTAGGACATAGCCCGTTTAGAAGGCAGAACGTGTTCTGTCATAGTGTTGTCCGGTATATATTTGAGGCATGTATGTAACTTAGAATTTTCTAGGAGCCATATTTTGAAATGATAAAAGGAAAATAAGTAGAATTTAATTATATATTTTACTTAACCCAGTATATCCAAATACAATTTTTCCAACATGTAATCAGTATAAAATTTACTATTTTTTTCAGTATAAAACTTATTAATGAGGCATGCGTGAGTTTGCATCTGAAGTCTGGTGTGTCTGCGCTCAGAGCACTGCTCAGTTTGGACTCACCTCACATCAAGTGCTCAGTAGCCATTTCCCACCACCTTTGTTTCCTGTGGCTGCTGTCGACAGATACCCTCAGCTATTTGCTGTTAACAAGTAGCCCTGTGGGCCTGGCTGGTATCTTTTGGGGCTCTGAGGGAGAGTCTGTCACAGGCCTCTCTCCATCCTCTGGTGGCTGCTGGCCGTCCTTGGCGTTCCTTGGATTAGAGGTATGTCACTCCAGACTCTGCCTCTGCCGTCACGTGACCTTTTCTGTGTGTGTTTCCGTTTCTTACCAGGGCATCAGTCATGGAATTAGATGCAACCCTAATCCAGTATTACCTCTTCCTAACTAGTTACATCTGCCAAGACCCTATTTCTAAATAAGGTCACATTCAGAGATTCTGGGGATGTTAATTTCTGGGGCACAGTTGGGACGGGGAGGTGGTGCAGGTCACTCTCCAACCCAGTACAATCATATAGTGCCAGCTACTCTTTTTCCAAAGCCCCATGCACACACACATGTGCGCGCGCACACACACACACAAATGTATATATAAATGTGTGTGTAGTTTTCCTGAGTGGGAGTTTTCCTGGAGTGCTGGTTATCTAAGCCTGTGCTGGGGACAGCTTTTTGGGAAGTCTGCTACATCCCAGTTAGATCTTCTAGATTTCACGGGAATGTCACCAGGTTCTGTTCCATCCACTTGGACAGTAACTATTCTTGGACCGAGTCTTGACACCTAGAGGTGAAGTTTGTGTGTGTTGGAGTGGAACCCAGGTTAGGCGCTTTCCCCCATGACTGAAGTACGAGGGGCTCATGTTAGGGCACGTACTGAACAGAGCTGGGTTCTCTTGTCTCTTTTGTCCAGCACAACACCATGGAGTCTCTGTTAGAGCGAGGTGAGAAGCTAGATGACTTGGTGTCCAAATCCGAGGTGCTGGGAACGCAGTCTAAAGCCTTCTATAAAACTGTGAGTACCCAGCACCTGCTGCCTCCTGGGTGTTCTCTCCAGAGAGCAGTTGCAGCTTGCTGCTTCTGGCACTCTCCACTATAAACAGGTCTTTCTTAGACTATTGAATCATGGTGGATGGGGATTTCACTCTTTGTGCAACCAGAGCCTAAGGCGAGCGCCTCAGACCCAGGTGGTTGGAGGCAGTTCACTTGGGCACCAATGGAGTCAATGCAGGCCGAGGCCTTGTTCCACCCCTGCCTCTGATCTGCCCTCTGCTGCTCTGGCTTATTTCTGAACTCCTACCCCCGGTCCAGGAAGGCTGGTTCAAGTTCTGATCACCAGAGATTTACTATTGAATCTTATTCCTCTTTCTGCTGAGTAGTTAGACATAAGTCTTCAGGATTCAAGCAGTTCAGCCTTCCTGAAGAGGTTCTTAAGCTTTTAGTTAATTTCCCTTTGACAGAAATATTTCATTGACAAGTATGGGTGCTGCTGACTGCCGCTTTCTCTCAGGTCAGTGCTCATGTCTTCCTGTGTGGAGATGGCCCATGGTTGGACAGTCATAGGGACAAATATACTTGGTCTGTCCACACACATTTGTTTTCATGTGCCCATTGGAGGGAGATGGCTAGGTGGGATTAGGAAGATAGTCTGTGACCAGAAAGCAAGAGAGAAGGTGGCAACAGTGGTCCCCACAAACCACATCCCAAGTGGGAACCACATCTGTTGTTCTCAGGACCATCTTCTAGGAAGAAACACCACCGTGGTGGTCAGATAGCATTGTTTGAAGACAAGAGTAGGGCAAAGTTAAGATATTCTGCCAATCCCATTTGTATTATTGGTCCTTTGCTTGCACCTGGCCTAACTGTAGGAATTTTACTCACTTTTTGATAGCATTAATGGGGTGTGAGAAAAGAAGGGAAAAAAGATCCCAGACTAGTTTTGGAAACTGGGGCCCACCTTGTGCTTGGTGATGGGAATCACTTGTGGACAGCTTCCCTCGAGGCCTCCCCCACCCCGTTCCAGTGCTAGTTTATCTGGCTGGCTGTGTCCTATGGAGCTCCCTCTACCACTGCCAGGACTGGGGCTTTCCTGACTTCCTCAGTACTCCTTCTCAGCTTCTCTTTGTTTTTTTTCCAAGGCCCGGAAACAAAACTCATGCTGTGCCATCATGTGATGCAGCCTGCCAGAGGCCCAGCGCTGGAATGGCACCATCATTCACATCAGAACTGCAGCCCCTGGAAAAGAAGAGACAGCCATAGACGAGGAGCCAGAGTGGCGGCAGACTGGCCATTTTTATTTTGAAGTTCCTGGGAGAAAAGGATGGTGGAAGGGTGGCGAATGTTCAAATTCATATGTGTGGTAGTGATTCTTGGAAAGAATTTGAGGTCCCCAAAGGTGTATTTTTGGGCAAATGAAACCATAAACTCCAACTGGCTTCTGTAGATGCCAAAGGGCTCTTTTTCAGCTAACCCTGGGAAGGCTCTGTGGGAGGGAGGTCAGAGCCAGCTGTTTCTCGATCTTTGGTATATCTTTGGATTTTATTTGTACATTAATGATATTAACACTCCAGTGGGGGGGTGGGGAGTCCCTGATGCTAGGGCTGGGGTGGGTGGAGTTTGAAGACTCTTGGGAAAGCCTCTCCTGGGGCCACTGTTGGGGGTGGGAGTGAACCCACCACAGTGGCCACAGGCAGGCCCCCACTTCAGGCCCAAGGCCTGGGGCTGGGGGAACAGTCACTGGGTCTCAGATTCTGAGACTGTTGTTTAGCTTACCTTTCTGCTAGGATTGGCTTCCCACAGAGGGCAGGGCCCATCCTAAGCAGCTTCCAAGACCCACAAAGGTGGCTTGTGGGAGGGTTTAGAAGGAACTGCATTGTGAGCAGGGAGTGTGTGGGTTGAGGTCGTACCAGCAAGTAGACTAGGAACTAAGCCCAGGAAAGGGGGATGTTCTCCTGGTGTTTGGATGGTCAGCTGGGAGTGTCCATCATCAGGGGAAGATCAAACACAGGTGCACTCAGCTGCCCAGGGCCTCTGGGACACTTGCCTTGACTTGCAACTTGCCTTGAACATCACGATCAAAGCAGCAGGTGCTGTGGTCTCTCAAAACTGGTTTTTATTTGCCTCTCTGGCTGCAAGACTGCCTTGAACCGCCTGAGGCCTATGCATCTGAACAAGTGGGTCTCTCCCATGGGCACCAGGAGTGGGTGCCAGCCAACCTGAGGACTCCCAGCACCCCACCTGTGGTCTGGCCAGCATAGACTTGCTAGTTCCTTCTTGGTCAGAGGCAGCTGCATGGGGGATGGAGGCCAAGGGGTTGGTCTAAGCTGTGCCCTGCCACCTGGCAGGAGGCCCACTCACAGCCCAAGTCATGGAAACAGACTCGAGCAGCCCAGGAGATGGGCCCAGGATGTTCCGAATCCCTTGGGTCCTAGTGTTATGTTCCAGGCTGCCAACCTGTGCTCAGGATGCATCCCTGGGATCCAGCCCCCATGAAAGCTCCTGCTGGGATGGTGTCATCTACGTTTTGAACCAGTGTGGTATGGTCCTTGGGAGCCCTGCTCTGAGCTTGCCACACTGCTGAGAGCACCCACTGTCCTGACCAGAGTCTCAGTGGTCCTGACCCCCAGTGTGGGCAGGGGCTGGGCAGGAGGGTAGTGTCTGCCATGGGTTCAGAGGACCCCACCTCCTGGATGGTTTACCTGCTGCTGCCCATTTTCTCTGGGTACTGCTGGCCAGAGGACTTTGGCCTACTGCTGAAGAGCCTGTCCATGCCATTTTCCTACTGCCATAGACACCCTAAGCCGAGGGCCCCTTGAGGCCCAGACCCAGCCTGCCCACTGGTGCCAGAGACGGAGTGGAGTGGGCCTGGATCTGAGGGATGCTACGTCTCCCTCCCCACTTGAGGACCCTGGGGAGAGATGGGGGCGGGGAAAATGCAGGTGTGAATTTGGGGTAAGAGGAAGTGAGATCTCCGCTTGCAGGTCAGCCCCTGCCAAGCAGGGCGGGCTGCCTTGACTCAGGCCATGTGAGATAGAGGGCCCAGCCCGGCCCCGCCCACAGATCCCCTGCTCCTTTTGTGTTCTGTTGTAAATCACTTGGCAAGACTGTATTTTAGGAACTGCTGCCTAACTTCCCTGTGTTCTGTTTGAGAGGCGCCTGTCTGGATAAAGTTGTCTTGAAATTCCACAATGGTCGGTCCTGTGCTTTCTTTGTGCTTCAGGGGAACCCTTTCCTCACCAAGCCCCAGGGAGAAAGCGGCCTCGTACTGTATGCCTGCATGCCTGCTGCACGCAAGGGTCCAAGTTATCCTGGCTGGCCCCTGTCCAGGAGTGATAGCTGCAGGCCTGACTCCTTCACCACCTTTCTCTAGACGTTGCTAGCAGGAACTGTATTTTCTTTTTTGCTGTTAACCAGGTGAGGGAGCCCTGGAGTAGAAGCAGCCCTGTCATTGCTGAATCCTGTTGCCTGGTCTTAGCTGCAACCAGGAGAACCCCCCTGGGAAAGCTGCCTCATGGCTGCAGAGCCATGGGACAGGAGGCCCCATCCTGATCCTGCTGTAGGCTTCCTGTCCCTCGCCGCTGAGCTGACCCCAGGGTCAATCTGAGACCACCTGGCATCCCACCAAGCACAGGTGGCAACTTTTCAGGAGCAGAGGGGGCTCCACAGGGTGCCTGGAAGCTTCCTGCTTCCTGGAAGAGCCAAAGCTGACCCCTGCAGGTTGTTTGGTGAACCAGGGGTAAGTCAAATTCAAGTCTTGCATCAGGTTTTGAGTTCAGGGAGCCCTCTGAAGCCTCTGCAGCCTCCCAGGGAGATGGGCCCAAGGCTGCTTTCAGCCTGTACTTGTGAGCCTGGAAGGCAGAGGCCTCTGTCTGGCCCAGCAAGCAACCTTGAGCAGTGCTCAGCTTTTCCTGTTCTGAGGACCTGCCAGACCTGGGTGGGCAGGCGTAAACCTTGGGGTCACATGGCCCAGGGAGCTTTGTTCAGAGGGTGCTATTTAAAAGTGATGAATGGGCCGAGCACAGTGGCTCATGCCTGTAATCCCAGCACTTTGGGAGGTCGAGGTGGGCGGATCATTTGAAGTCAGGAGTTTGAGAACAGCCTGACCCACATGGTGAAACCCCATGTCTACTAAAATACAAAAATTAGCCAGGCATGGTGGCAGGCACCTGTAATCTCAGCTACTCAGGAGGCTGAGGCAGGAGAATCACTTGAACCCAGGAGGGAGAGGTTGCAGTGAGCCAGGATCGTACCATTGCATTCCAGCCTGGGTGACAGAGTGAGGCTCCCTCTCAAAAAAATGTAAAAATAAAAATGATGAATGAAATGCTCATCAGTGGTGTCCCTTTTGCCTGTAGCGCTTGGCCCAGTACAGGATGGCTTAGTCCTGTGTGCTGTGCCCTAAAACCTCATCAGAGTTGCTGCCCTGATGGCATCTGCAGAAGGGCCTCAGGAATAATGCATGTGAGGGTGCACGATCCGCAGTGCCTGCAGCCTTCCTGGGGGAGGCCTGGCCTGGAAATCCTCCTCCGATTACAGCTGATAGGTGAGTGGATGGAGCCCTAGATACCATGTTGGGGACAGACACCGCAGCACTCATGGGTACTGGCCTAGATTCTTTGCAACTGGCTTTCGGGACCTGCCACCTGGCCACCCACACACCTGAGAGCACCTGTCCAGGTGCAGACCGTGAGGAGCAAGAAGCTGACATCCAGGGCCGCTCTGCCACATGAAGGTGTTTAACCAGATGCTCAGGGTGGAGGAGGAGACTGAGGGCTTTAGCCAGTTCTGGGGGATCCTTCAGGCTCCCTGCCCATAGTGGACAGGACCGAGCATGTGTAGGGGCACTCGTCTTGTCAGAAGTTACTTGGACCCAAAATGCAGGCGTGTTTAGTGTCTGGGACTGTTTTGAAGCCCATCCTTCTGTTTCAGGAAAGTACCATGGCACTGCCTGGGACACAGGTGTGGAGGGGAGCCAAGGGCAAGGCCACACTCTCAGCAGGTTGCCATGGAGATATGAGGGTGCATCAGGGGGCCCAGCGGGGGCCACGAGGGTGCATCGGGGAGGGAGGAGGGCATTGAGGCTGAGAAGGGCCAGCATAGCACAGGCAGTTGCTTTCCCGGGCTGGGCCTGAGCGTGTGCCCTATGGGGCCAGGCAGCATGGGTGGTGGGTGGAGCCTGAGGACAGGAGAAACTTGGCAGGGGGTTACTCCTTACTCCAACCTAAGGGTTTGCTTTTAGCTTGGGCTGGAGATGCAGAGGGAAGGACTGAGGGGTGCCTGTCTCCTTCACACCCAGGATGAAGTCCCCAAGCCTGGCCTGGCCCACAGGCCTATAGCACCTGGTCAATCTGGCCTGGCATCTGGCTTCCCTGTCTCCATTCCAGCTCTCTGTCCTGGAGTCTGGGCTGGTTGTATGGCCTCTGCTGGAGCCTCCTGGCCCCCATGATGGCTGTCTACTATATCACCTTGCGCCTTGCCTACGTCTGGTGTTGGAGGCTGATATCCACACAGGCCTGTGTGCCGTCTGTCTGCATAATCCACTGGGGTGGAGCCTGGCTCTGTGGTCGCTGTGTGTCCTCAGCGTCCAGAACAGCCAATACATGTAGCAGGGGCGAAAGGTGACAGCAGCCAGCCAGAGGTCTTGGTCCTGGGGCTCCTTCCTGCCCAGAGGCTGCCCCTGGCCACATCTTTAGCAGCCACTGAGGGGGAATGGAGAGTTCAGGGGCGTTGGGGGCTGGGATCCAGTTTCAGTTCCAGCATCCAGGGTGGACAGCCCTGGGCCCAGAAGATTTCAGAGGACCAGAGGAAGAGGTGGGGACAGCTGGTGGAGCTATGATCTATGACTAGTGCCCTACCTGGGGTGAGCTGTTCACCCTAGAGAAGCTCAGGAATGTCAGGGCCAGCTCAGGGCTCCATAGCACTACCTTCTGTTGGAGGAGGGGCCCAAGTAGGGTCTGGGCCAGGGACCGGGCTTGAGTCTGTATTTTGGCGCAGGAGGTTGGCAGGATTCCAGCTAAAGCACCCAGCTGCACTTGAAGCAGTTTGTCCTGTTTTTCTTTTATTTGCAGTTTCCCGAGACAGAACAAAATAAGAATAATTTTTGTACACTTACAAGGCTCAGAAAGAAAAGACAATGAAACTCAGCAAAAAGAGAGAGGAGGGGAGGCCAGCCAGCACCGTGGGCAGCCGACCCCTTGCAGCGCTGGCCAGCGGCCGCCGCCACCACACCGTAGACACCTAGCTAGCAGAGCGGTGTGGCTTGCTCTTTAGGGGTCATGCAAAAGAATTATCCCCCAGAAAAAAAATCCCCAAATTATCCCAGACAGGCAGCTCCGTGGAGGTGACAAGGTGAGAGGGAGAGGAGGGAAGGAGGCCCCAGGACGCCAGGGTGGCCGGCTGCTGGGCCACGCGCTGTCCGTGGTGAGCCCTGCCGCTGTCCCATGGCCCAGGGAGCCACTGGTGCGGAGCCCGGCAGATGTTTACCCTGTGTTCATGGATGGGGACAGCTGTCCTGGGCACAGCGTGGACGGAAGATGGTGTCCACTCTGAGTGTTCATCGGTGGACAGTCCCCTTGGAGTTTAGGATCCTGTGTCCTGTTCCCCATTCTGTGCCCCTCCCTTGGCTTGATTTGTAGGGGAAGATAAAGAAAATCCTTGTTGAAAACGATGTGAATTGAAGGTGGGCAGGCACTGGGGCAGGAGCCCCCGACCCTCTGCAGTCAGGGCTTCTGACCACTCCCACCCAACCTGGCTTCTGACCCACCCTGCAGCCCCACCGTGCTTGGGCTTGCCCTGTCCCCGAGCTCCCCCATGGTACACACCATCACAAGGGGCTGGGGACCCACTGCCTCAAACCCAGGCAGCCGACACTCAGGAGCACAGGGCTGGACCCTGCCCTCCATCCGCTGGTGTCTTGGGCCCTGTGCCCACCTGTTTCTGTCCCCAGCCCGCCTTATCTCCATAGCTGCATCCCTGGCCCACCTAGAAGGTGCCCTCACACGCACTGCAGCCCACCAAGGTGCTCTCACACCTGACACTGCACGGGCAGCACTGCCCTCACGCCTCCCACGTGCCCTAAGCTGGCTCCCACTGTAGCTTTTGCTCCCTTCTGCTCCCAGCCCAGATTCCAAAGGCACTCCCACTTCAGCAAACTGCTGCACAGACCCTCATCTCAGCCCAGAAGCTGGGCAGCCACCACCTCTGACCCCGCTCTGCCACTTGCTGTACCACCCGACCAAACCCCAAGCCCCAGGCTTTCCCAAACTCCATCAGCAGACAAATATGCCCAGACACAAAGCCTGGCCTCCCCTCCTAGCTTCAGATGGGGGCTCAGGGACTTGAGTAAGGCCCGCAGTCCTTTGTCAAAAGTCTGTTCCCCATTGCGGGGCGCGGAGAAGCCGAACAGGCTGGGGGAGGGCCAAGGGGCAGAAACAGGGTCGGGAGCTGCCAGTGCATCTGCTGCTGGCTGGCAGAGAAGAGACAGACACCTCACACAGGAGGGAGGCCAGCCCAGGCAGAGTCCTCTTGCCACAGCTGGCTATGTTGGAGCTGTAGCCAGCAGTGCTATCTCTTGCTCGGCGAAAGGCCCGAAGCTAAGCTGTGCCCCTCTTTGCACTTTATTCCCCTAGAAGGACCAGAGCTGGAGTCCTGGGTGTGTGGGGGCATCTCTGATGGCCTTGGGGACGGGACTCCGGTCTCAATACTCCAGGGGGTGAGGGGCCGGCCTGGGCTCTGCCGAAGGGTTGTCCGTGCTGGGTGTGTGGGGATACCGGGCACGGAAAACCCACACCTAGCCCTTCAGGGGATGAAAGGAAGGGAAGGGAAAGCAGGAACAACAGCAACTCTCAGGCACAACTAGCGGGAAAGGAGGCAGCCCAGCGGGCCCCACAGCCCCTCCCAAGAGACAGCTGACAGTCACGACAGCCAGCGAGCACACCATGTGGAGCCCATGCGTTGGCGGGAGGATGCAGACACCTTAGGTGTGGGGTGTGTGCGTTACCTACAAACTAACACCGTTCAGCACGCGACAGGGGCCTGGCAGACAAGTTCATGTCCCAGCTGGTCCCCCAGAGGCCAGGAGCACAGACGGACACACGTGGAGCTTGGGTGGGGAGCGGCCCCACGAATGCCAGTGATTTTTACAGCTTTTTCCTTCCTTTAGTTTTTTTTTTTTTTTCATTTCATCAGATGTCAATTTTTTTGTGGTTGTCGTCGTCATCTTGTTTTTTTTGTTTTGTTTTGTTTTTAAACAAATCACATCTGGTCTTGTTTTTCTGCAGACACAGGCACCAGGGGAGGGAACGAGGCAGACACAAACATGCGACAGGCAGGCCGTGTGCCCGAGGGCAGTCGGGCTCCAAACACCAACTCTGTCCGGCGAAACCAGGGCGCAGCTCTGAAATGGGGCGGGTGGGTCAGCTCCTCAGCAGCCCCCTCTCCCGTCCACCCCCAGGCTCTGCTGTCTGCCACACGGCACTGCAGAGAGGGTTAAAGTCCGGAAAAGGGCCCACTCGGGAAAGGGGTTCAAGGTGCCCAACCCAATTACTAGTATCCCTGTAAAACTGGGCTCTGGGCCCGCTGCACCCGCCACCTGGAGACCCCCCATCTGGGGTTCTAACAGTCCTCACAAACAGGGCATGGTGCCCAGGATTGTGCTGCCTGGGGCCCATCCACCTGCAACCCACCCAGCTCTGGCCAGTGTGGACTGCTCAGGCCCTCATCAGCTCCCCAGTCGTCTGAGGAGGCCCGCCACACCCAGCCTGCTGTGATCCCTAATTCAACATCATTCCTGTGGCCTCACCAGGAAAGCTGATGGACTTCCCAGGCATGGGCTCTGCCACAGGCCCCACTGCTCCCCATTGCCTCCCTGGGCTGCAGCCACTCACACCACCGCCACCCCTCTGCCCCAGCTGTCACTTAGCACAGAGCACTCACCTTCACTGCAGCGGGGCCACAGGCGCGCCCGAGCAGTGGAAGTGCACATTCTGCCACTTGCCGTCGCGGCGGTGCCACACACGGGTCTCCTCAGACTGGCTGGTGCGGGGCCGGCCCTGCCCGTCAATGTACTGCGTGAGCCGGATGTAAGCAATGCAGGCGGCGTCCTCTCCGATGACGTGCACGTGCGGGTTCAGGATGGTCGTGTGGATCGGCTTGCTGTTCTTGGCCAGCACTGTGGACAGCAGGTGGAGGGAGGTCTCGGGTTACTGTGGCTGCCCTGGTGCCCGCCTTCCACCCCACCACCCTAACCCTTTCCCTCTCTCAGCTCCCCTTATTGGGGAGGTTCGGCTCTCCTGGGAGCAGCATGGGCCCCTCCAAGAGTGGGATTCTGGGGGCTGGGTATCTAGTGGGGGAGGGGTGGATGGCCAACCCTGGGCAGAGAGGGGACAGGGCTTCCATAGGCAGCCACCATGCTGTCCCTGGGAGGGGCCGAGAGGCTCTCCTGGGGGCACTGCACCCTCATGCCCACCCGGGCTCCCTCACTCACGGTTCTCGAAGTAGAATCTGTGGAAGTCCATCCCTTCAACCAGGTTGCCCAGTGCTTCAGGCTCAAATGAGGTCAGCCCTGGGTCACAGATTTTCCTGGGGGCCAAATCCAAGTGAGGAGGGGCCCCATGGACCCCTGACTCTGAGCAGGGCCTCCCCAAGGGTCCCACATCCTTGTCCTGCACAGCCCCCCCCAGCCCCGGGGACTCACGCGTAGGCCTCAAAGTCACCGTTGTTGACAGCCTCAATGAGCTGCTCCGTGGTCTTAATGATCTCCTGCTTCCGGGCTGTGGGGAGACACGGCCAGGTGACCACTGGGCGCTGGCCCATTCCCCCCAGACCCCTCCACACAGCCCAGGGGAGGGCCTGGGGGAGCACGAGCTGCATCCACACCGTGTTTCTGCAGCTATTCGCAGAAGCGATCCTCTTGCCCGCCCCCCTCTATCACCAGTGGCTTCCTCATTTCCAAGTGCAACAGCTTCCATCTTGTTTTTCTTAACTAAAATATTTTTGAAGGACAGAACTATTCTATCCACATTACAAAATGTCTGGAAAATGCAGAAAGAGGGAAAAAAAAACCCTCCTACAATCCACTTGGAGGTCACCTCCTGGCCCCACGAGCTGTCCGCCAGTCTCCCTCCTGCCCTCCAGTGAGCCAGGCCTGGGGCCCACCAGGCCTGACCCTGTGCTTCCCTGCAGCTTCCCGGCCCCACCCTCATCCCGAGCCTTGGGTTCTTAGTGCCTCCTTCACCCAGCAGCTCTGGTGAGGGGGGTACCGAGTGCAGGCACCAGGCGAGAAGGCAGAGACCTGCCTGGAAGAAGGAGCCGTCAGCAAGGCCACGTGGAGGCCGGGTAGGAGGAAGCAGCAGGGGGCGGCCAGGCGTGGCTACAGGGTTCCCCGGTGTCATGACCCGGGTTGTCCCAGCAGCAGGAAGAGCAGGCATGGTCTCTTGTTCCCCGCTTTTCTCATAGGAGCTGCATCCTGCTGGCTTCACCTGCTTGCAGTCCGAGGCCCACATGCTACCCCTGCAGACACCCCCGTTGCCCCACACCCCCATGCCCAGGCTTCTCCCTGGCGCCTGCCTGCGGTTCCTGCCCACTCCCCTTGGATTCCAACAGGCCCTCCAGCCATGCTGGTCCTCACTGGCCTCTGGGGCGCTCACTGGCAGCCCGCGTTGCTGCTTTAACTACAGCTTATTTTCATTGTAAAAGATTTTAAACGTATGGAAGACATGGAGAGAATAATAGAACCCACACTCTACGGATTCACATCTTAACATTTTCCTATTCACTTTAGACACATTTTAAAGAAATAAAGCACCGCACATGTAGTTTGAAGATGCCTGTGTTCTCCTCAATCTTGTCTCACTCACTCTCCTCAGACAGAACTACTGTCCTCAGTGAGGTCCCTAGCCATATCTGCGAGGATATATACACAGGCACGCACATACATGCACACTCACACACAGAACACACATGCACACGCACGCTTACCTATACACACAAGTAACACTGGTTTCTCAAAGTAATTTGTCCATGGAAAACCTCAAACCCCCAGAAGTGCACCGGAAGCAGGTTCCTGGGAACTCTCCCTGTGGGGGAAGTCTCTGCACTCCCAGCACTGCGCTCTGTGACCCTCAGGCTGCTGCAAGCCATACCTGGGACACCTGCCCTCAAACTGCTGCCTGCCCTGCAGGACACCATTTTCACCAAGAAGGCAGGCCCTGTGGTGACATTTCCACCCTTCAGCTGTGAGTGCTGCCTCCAACGGCCACATACATGCCACCTGTCTGTGGTCTAAACTCCCAGAGGAGGGAATTCCTTTTTTTTTTTTTGAGATGGAGTTTCACTCTGTCACCCAGGCTGTAGTGCAGTGGTGTGATCTTGGCTCACTGCAGTCTCTGCCTCCCAGGTTCAAGCGATTCTCCTGCCTCAGCCTCCCGAGTAGCTGGGACTACAGGTGTACACCACCATGCCCGGCTAATTTTTTGTGTGTGTATTTTTAGTAGAGATGAGGTTTCGCCATGTTGGCCAGGTTGGTCTCAAACTCCTAACCTTAAGTGATCCACCCATCTCGGCCTCCCAAAGTGCTGGGATTGCAGGTATGAGCCACTGTGCCCAGCCAGAAGAGGCAATTCTAGGCATGCCCTGTGATGGGTTGCCTTTATCTCTCCTGCCAGGCCTCTGGGAGCTCGCCCCACCAGGGAGCCCACCTGGCAGGTGGACTGAGTCCACGAAGAAGGCGCGGCATGCCCAGGTGTGCTCACGCATGTGTGTGTGGCGCTGCCTGGGAACGCCTGTGCTGCACCTGTCTACTCTGGGGCCTCATGTCCCCTGCTGCACAGTGACAGCAGGAGGAGCCCGATGGCACCTGAGGACTGGGGTGCACACATGTTCATGCATGTGATCACATGCATGTGTGTACACGTGATTGTGCATTCATGTGCATGTATGGAAACACGCACATGAGCAGGACGGTGTGTGTGTGAATGTGTGTAGATGAAGCTCATACATATGCACGAGCACCTGTGTGTGCGTGTGTGTACAGTGCCTGTGAGTGTGCACGTGTCATGTGTGCCTGTGTTGTGTGGCATGGGCACATGTGCACTCGTGGGTTGCCCCTATCTGGAAAGTCCCTTGCTCCTGACCCAACTGCACTTCTGCTGCCAGTCTGTCTCTCTTTCTTGCCTAACTTTCATCTACACCATGTCATGGATGGTCCTCAGGGCAGTCTTGCTATAGAAGCCTAGTTCCCACCCACCTGGTGGACCCTGGAAGGCTGGCCTCTAGGAAGGTGGGCTGCAGGATCCAGAAGCCCCTTCCCCTCCAGTTCCTGCTGCAGCCACCACGAGTCCCATTCCTGGCCCCATTCCACCTGCCCAACTCTAGGAAGGCACAGGGCTCTGTCCTAACACATGCTGTGGCTGTTCCTGTCCTTGCCCCTGGGCCCCAGGACAGTAGCATATGACACTTGAGGGCCCGTCCCCACCCCACCTGCTATGTTCCTGCCTCCTCTCCACCCTCTACCTCGCACCTGCCTCTCCCCTGCGTCATGCCCCCACTTTCACCTGTCCTTTCCTGGAGGTGGCCCCAAGCTTCAGGTCTGACCTCTCTTCCACCTGTAGCCAGTCCTTCCAGCAGCCCCCAAGTCAGACCCCACTAGGGTGCCTGGCTCTGCCCTCCTTGCATCAAGAGAGAAATCTGGTGTCCACATGTCCCAAACACCTCCTGTCACTTAGTTAACCCCCCTTTCTAATGGACAGAGAGAGCTGCCCCTCCCACTCCACAGGGGTTCTCAGGGACAGCAGCACGCAGCTGGAATGGAGAAGAGAGTGACATTATCTCATTTGGTTTCCAGTCTGCTTTGGTTCTATAGTCACCTTACACTAGCGGTAAGTGAAACTAATCTTCCATTTAATGAAGTAATACGCAGTGCTTTTAAACAAACTGTAATTAAAGTGGGAGTTGGTGGGAAGAGGAAGCATAAAGTAAACAGAAGAGGACATGCATGGTCAGAGTTCCATTCAAGAGTGGTAACCATGCTGAAGTATGGGAAGCAGGTCTGTTGTGAGACCCACCCAACCATTCCACAGACGGGAAGAATAAGTTGACCCTGCCCTGCGGAACGGTGCTGCCTGGACCCCAGCTTGACCCAGCCCCCACTCCGCCTCCCCACAGAGCACATGGGTGCTTTTGTGTCCTTGATACCCGGGCCCCTGAAAAAGGGCATGATCCCTGATGGAGGGGAGGGAGGGGTGCCCAACATAAAGGGGTGCCTGGGTGGGGAAGCCTGCTGGCTGAGGACAATCTGCCCAGGCATTTCCAGGGACAAAGGGGAGGCAGTGGGCAGCGTCTGGGCTTGGAGGGGTCTGCCTGAGCCAAGAGCCTCTGTAAGTCAGGCCTTCCAGGTGCCCTGACACAAACACGAGCCTTGCATTGCCTGTGGCTCTCTTGGGGTGATGCGACAGGTCCAGGCGGGCCCAATGCATCCAGGTGGGGTCAGAGCAGGTTCTCATCCTGGCCTGGACTCCTGCGACCCCAGGCTGGCCCCAAGTCCCATCTCTCAGAGCCAGAGGTGGCTGCGGGAGGGAGGGCAGCTGCCCAGGGATCAGGCTGGATTGTGTATAATCCGCGATTAGAGAGCGTGGGTCGGGAGGAGACAGGGTCTGAGGCGGGCCGTGGGCAGCTGCCCTATTTACACAACTGGTGGGTGCCTTCTGGAGAAGGGAGGGGGCTCACGATTGGCCTGTAGGATGGCCCAAAGCTGGCCACCTGCTGCCTGGGCCCAGGTGCCCTCAGGGTGGTACCCAGGCTCTTCCTCTCCCCGAGTTCCCAGAACGTCTCACCCACCCCTCTCCCAGCCCTGCCCAGCCCCTCCCAGGAGGGCCACACGAATCTCCATCCTACCCTGCTCACAACTCCTTCCTGCAGCCCCCACCTCCTCAGCCAAGCTCAGGGCAGGCCTGTGCTGTGGCCTCTGAAGGTGAGCCTGGGCACCGAGCCCCGAGTTGGCCACTTCATACCCACCCTGGGCCCTGTCCTCAGAGGACTCACTCCGGCTACTGCACAGACCTTGAGGGCAGGCTGCAGCCCTGGGCTGGGGTCATGCTAACCTGATGGGGTGACCTTCCAGGCAGTCTCCTTTGGGCACACCCCTCCACTTCTGCAAGGGCAGCAAGCCCCTTAAATCAGATGAGCTGCTGTAGAAGTGGTGGGTGTGGGGGGTTCTGACCACCCCCAGAGGCTTTGCTGTGCACCCACCCCAGCTGCATGGCGACCCCTCCCCATGCCTCCCTCCTTGAGTTCGGTCGCCCAGGCACCCCGACCCTATCACCATTAAGAACCTGGTCTTTCCCCTCAGCTGCTCGCCCCTGATCCCCTCAGTCAACCCCCACTGGGAGTCCTCAGCTGACCACAGAACACTCAGGGGGTGAGTGCCCCTCCAGGGGCTGCCCCCTGCCCTCTCGGGCACCCAGGGTGGATCCAGTGTCCCTTTGAGCCTGCAGGCTGCATCCCCCTCCTCGGGCCACTGCTCTTGTGGGTTCACTCTCCCCACACCCCTCTCCCCTGGCCACCTGCAGCAGCCCCCACGCCCAGCCTGCAGAGGGGATGGGGGCACTCAGACCCCACCTGTCCCTCAAGTACTTACCTAGCCACTGCCCTGCCATGCCGAGCCCTTGGCCCAGCAGCCTCTTCTCTAAGAGCATCTCCACACCACCCCCAGCCTGGTGTCTCCCCACAGGTGGGGGTGGCGGCAGCCCTGGGATGTCATCCATCCCTGTAAGCGATACTGTGGGCAGTCGGCAGACAGACGGGGAGGTGGCCCAGCCTGGCTCCTCCCTGGCTGGAGAGGCTGCTCAGCCTGGGCTTCCCGTCCCGCCCGCTCTGTTTCAGCCTGGCCCCAGCTGCCCCCCAGATCCGCGCCTCCCGATCCCCACCTGCTCCCTGCTGTCTGGACTTGGACAGCTCTAATGCTAGAGCATCTCAGTGACACTTTTCTGTCCCTGCCCAGCAGGTCCACCTCGACCCAAGCCAGCAGCTCCTGGCGTGCCAGCCCTTGCCACACGCGCAGACCCTCTGCCGCCCATTCCCCTCCCATCAGGAGAAGGCTGTGGACCTCAGGGTCACAAGTTTTGGGGTCAGTGACAAACCTGCTCTTTCAGACGCTCTTCCTACACACTTGTGTCATACACACTTCATAACCATAACCTCCAGTTTGTGAGACCCAACAGCTCCTGCATGTGCTTCAAAGCAACTCCCCGGGCCCAGCAGAGGGATCCTGTGCCCCCGCCCTCCCCCGCAAGCTGGCCCTTCCCAGAGCACCACTGCCAGGCTCGCACTCCCCGAGCCCCTCCGGGCAGCCGCTGCCAGGGCCACTCAAGGTGCTACTTACACGGGGTGGGCAGGGGGCCAGGGATAGTCGGAGATGGGCAGGGCAGGGGCCCCACTGGTGAGGGGCCCTCGGCTTCTGGGGTCCCTGAGCCCCTCCTCACAGAGTTCAGGATGTCAGAGATCCTCGGGGCTGGGGCGGAACAGACAAGACGTGAACACAAGACAGGCACGGGGGGCACGCAGGAGAGAAACCACGGGCAATCAGCCAAGCCAGAGATTGAGGGGCACAGAGGGAGATGTGGGGGTGGGGCACGAGGGGAGAGAGGGGAGGGAGGGAGGATGGGGGGGTGTGGGGGGAAGAGGGTGGACCTGGGCCAACAGAGCGGATACAGGGGACAGAAGGGGATGTGGGGGACAGAGGGGAGCTTGGGGGACAGAGAGGGAAATGGAGGAGACTTGGGGGACAGAGGGGGGTGCTGGGGACAGGGGGGCATGAAGGGACCAAGGTGGGTGTGGGGGACAGAGGAAGGTGTGGGGGACAGAGGAGGGTGTGGGAGGGAGAGTGTGGAGGACAGAGGGGGATGTGGGGGACAGAGGAGATTGTAGGGGACAGAGGGGGATGTGGAGGACAGAGGGGGTGTGGGGGACAGAGGAGGATGTGGGGGACAGAAGGGGATGTGGGGGACAGAGAGGGAGTGTGGGGGACAGAGGGGGAGTGTGGGGGACAGAGGGAGAGTGTGGGGGACAGAGGGGGATGTGGGAGACAGAGGGGGAGTGTGGGGGACAGAGGGGAAGTGTGGAGGACAGAGGGGGATGTGGGGGACAGAGGGGGATGTGGGGGACAGAGGGGGAGTGTGGGGGACAGAGGGAGAGTGTGGGGGACAGAGGGGGATGTGGGGGACAGAGGGGGAGTGTGGGGAACAGAGGGGGATGTGGGGGACAGAGGGGGATGTGGGGGACAGAGGGGGAGTGTGGGGGACAGAGGGGGATGTGGGGGACAGAGGGGGATGTGGGGGGCAGAGGGAGAGTGTGGGGGGCAGAGGGGGATGTGGGGGACAGAGGGGGATGTGGGGGACAGAGGGAGAGTGTGGGGGACAGAGGGGGATGTGGGGGACAGAGGGAGAGTGTGGGGGGCAGAGGGAGAGTGTGGGGGACAGAGGGAGAGTGTGGGGGACAGAGGGAGAGTGTGGGGGACAGAGGGAGATATGGGGGACACAGGGGGATATGGGGGACAGAGGAGGGTGTGGGGGACAGAGGGAGAGTGTGGGGGACAGAGGGGGATGTGGGGGACAGAGGGAGAGTGTGGGGGGCAGAGGGGGATGTGGGGGACAGAGGGGGATGTGGGGGACAGAGGGAGAGTGTGGGGGACAGAGGGGGATGTGGGGGACAGAGGGAGATTGTGGGGGACAGAGGGGGATGTGGGGGGCAGAGGGGGATGTGGGGGACAGAGGGGGATGTGGGGGACAGAGGGAGAGTGTGGGGGACAGAGGGAGAGTGTGGGGGACAGAGGGGGATGTGGGGGACAGAGGGAGAGTGTGGGGGACAGAGGGGGATGTGGGGGACAGAGGGGGATGTGGGGGACAGAGGGAGGGTGTGGGGGACAGAGGGAGAGTGTGGGGGACAGAGGGGGATGTGGGGGACAGAGGGGGAGTGTGGGGGACAGAGGGGGATGTGGGGGACAGAGGGAGAGTGTGGGGGACAGAGGGGGGTGTGGGGGACAGAGGGAGAGTGTGGGGGACAGAGGGGGATGTGGGGGACAGAGGGAGAGTGTGGGGGACAGAGGGGGATGTGGGGGACAGAGGGAGAGTGTGGGGGACAGAGGGGGATGTGGGGGACAGAGGGAGAGTGTGGGGGGCAGAGGGAGAGTGTGGGGGACAGAGGGAGAGTGTGGGGGGCAGAGGGAGAGTGTGGGGGACAGAGGGAGATATGGGGGACACAGGGGGATATAGGGGACAGAGGAGGGTGTGGGGGACAGAGGGAGAGTGTGGGGGACAGAGGGGGATGTGGGGGACAGAGGGAGAGTGTGGGGGACAGAGGGGGATGTGGGGGACAGAGGGAGAGTGTGGGGGGCAGAGGGGGATGTGGGGGACAGAGGGGGATGTGGGGGACAGAGGGAGAGTGTGGGGGGCAGAGGGAGAGTGTGGGGGACAGAGGGAGATATGGGGGACACAGGGGGATATGGGGGACAGAGGAGGGTGTGGGGGACAGAGGGAGAGTGTGGGGGGCAGAGGGAGAGTGTGGGGGACAGAGGGAGAGTGTGGGGGGCAGAGGGGGATGTGGGGGACAGAGGGGGATGTGGGGGACAGAGGGAGAGTGTGGGGGACAGAGGGAGAGTGTGGGGGGCAGAGGGGGATGTGGGGGACAGAGGGGGATGTGGGGGACAGAGGGGGATGTGGGGGACAGAGGGAGAGTGTGGGGGACAGAGGGAGAGTGTGGGGGACAGAGGGGGATGTGGGGGACAGAGGGAGAGTGTGGGGGACAGAGGGGGATGTGGGGGACAGAGGGGGATGTGGGGGACAGAGGGAGAGTGTGGGGGACAGAGGGGGATGTGGGGGACAGAGGGAGAGTGTGGGGGACAGAGGGGGGTGTGGAGGACAGAGGGAGAGTGTGGGGGACAGAGGGAGATATGGGGGACACAGAGGGATGTGGGGGACAGAGGGGGATGTGGGGGACAGAGGAAGGTGTGGAGGACAGAAGGGGTGTGGGGGACAGAGGGAGAATGTGAGGGACAGAGTGGAGTTTGGGGAGGAAAACAGAAACATGAGGGAAAGAGGGGAATTTGGGGGACAGAGGAGGATGTAGGGATAGAGGGTGAACTTAGGGGGACGGAAGTGGGTAGAGAGGTTGTAGGGTGACCAAGGGGGATATGGGGAGACAGAGGGAGACAGGAGGACAGAGGGTGCTGCTGGGGACAGCGTGGTGCGTGAAGAGGAGGCTGCAGGAGTGAAGGGTAGACGCTCTGGCTGTCGGGTGGCATGGGCTGAAGCTGCTGTGGGCAGAGGGCACACTCCAGGGAGAGGCTGCTGGCCAGCAAGAAGCTGTCAGGTAAGTGGCCCTTGAGGAACGCTGGACAGGGTTACAGGGAGAGGTGGGAGTCACGGGCGGTACAGAGGAGGCCTGGCCTGGCCCCATGAGGACAGCCCAGGTCAGCGGAGCCCAGGCTTATGATTGTCCATACTATCCCCTTGTTCGTGAGCCCCAGGGACCCTGGCTGGGGTTTCAGTTCTGGCACCTTCCTCAGCCCCCTAGACTGAGGAAGGGCACTCAGGGGTTGGGGTCACATCAGGAACCAGGGTGGCCCTGAGTGCAGGCTCCTGGGCACCATGGGCAGGGCCCCTGGGTGGGTGTGAAGTCTGGGGCTGGGACAGTGATGAGCAGAGAGGGTCTAGGGACATGGGGGGCCTCAGGGGGGCCAGACAGACCCTTTTGGGAGGGGCCTGGGGCTGGACAGCGAGCGGGGAGTAGCAGTGGGAGCAGGAACCGTGTAAGGGGCTGGGCCCCTAAGGGAGAAGCCAGGAGCTGCTCTGCTGGTTAGGGTGAGAGCCCACAGGAAGCCCCACCAGGGCAGGACGCCAGGCTGCGGCGCCGGGGGAAGGTTAGCTGGGCCGTGCAGGCAGGTGGGAAGCTGCTGAGCGCCGGCCATTCGCAGGGAGCTGTCCGGCAGCAGAGGCGGCAGGCCTGGGGCCACTACTTACACGGGGAGGGTAGGGGGCCTAGGAGAGCCGGAGACAGGCAGGGCAGGGGCCCCGCTGAGAGGGGGCCCTCGGCTTCTGGGGTTCCTGAGCCCCTTCTCACAGAGTTCAGGATGTCAGAGATCCTGGGGGCTGGGGTGGAACAGATGAGACGTGAACATGAGGCAGACAGACATACGAGGAGGCGGCAAGGCGGAGGAGGTCAGTGGTAGGGGTGCCGTGTTCCAGACCCCTTGGGGCCTGGGGTCAGGCCCCGAATCAGAGCCTGCCTCAGCAGCAAGGAGCTCTCCCCTCCCGCAAGCTGAGGTGGAGTGAGGCCTGTGCCAACCCTGAAGACTGGAATTGAGGCCCGAGCCTCCAGGGCCTCCTATCCTGCCCAGTGGCTTTGAGCAGGAAAGTGGTCCAGGGCCTACCTCACAAAGAGGTGAGGCTCGATGGGCCAGGGCCGCCCTGGGAAGCCCCAGTGAGGGGTTGTGGGGTGATGAGGCTGGAGCCAGGGTCCATGCTCAGCCTGCCCTTGGCTCTGGAGCGGCCCCTCTAAGGGGTTACCAGCCCTCCAACATGACCCCCACAGCAGCAGGGCCCAGGCTACTTACATGGGGCTGGCAGGGGGCTAAAGGGAGCTGGAGATGGGCAGGGCAGGGGCCCCTCGGCTTCTGGGGCTCCCGAGCCCCTCCTCACTGAGCTCAGGATGTCAGGGACCCTGGGGGCTGAGGCGGAACAGGTGAGGCAGGCAGGTGTGTGGGGCGCCCACAGGAAAAGAATGCAACTGGAGAAGGACAGGGGGAGGCCAGGAGGGAGGAAGGGGGTGACAGCTGGATACCTGGGGCTCCTGGGGTGCAGGTGGGGTGGCCACCCTATGGGGGTCCTGGGCCTTTGGTGGCCGCAGCAGTTATGTGAAGGCTGAAGGAGCCAACACGGGGCCAGTGCCAGAGCCAGCAGAGGCCAGGGCCGCACAGGCCAGTGCAGGCTGGCATGGAGTCAGAGACCACCCTGCCACCCTAGTGCTGTGACCACTCCTGGCCAGAGCCAGCAGAGGCCAGGCCCACGGAGGGGGAGTGACAGTCCTCGTAGGGGCATGATGGCCACTGGGCCTGCCTGGACTCTGTACCAGCCTCAGGGCAGCCTGGCAAGGTTTCTTTCTGCCCCCGGTGGGGTGGGGGGTGTCTGCCTCCACCTCAAGAGGCTGCTCGGGCTCAAATCTGAGCCACAACTGCTGCTTCGGGGTGTCTTCTCTTCTCCCCTGCAGGATCCAGGCTGGCCCCCCGCCCAGGTCCCCTCCCTCATTGCTCAGCACCCCACCAGGCTGAGGGTGATGGCAGAACCTCTGGACAGCCTCCATGCTGTTGCCTTTGGGGCCTGTTCCAGACTGCAGGGGAATCGCACACCCACTCTGTGGCATCCAGGGCCCGAGGTCCTGTGCTCATCTCTGTTCAGGGACAGTGTCATAGCTGGGTAGCATGGGCAGGAGCAAGGCTAAGCTTTGGACAGGTGAGAAGTTTTCTCCCCTAAACTGGCAGAGTGGCTGACCCTTGTCAGGCACCGGGGCAGCCCTGAGAACAGCATAGGGCTTATTAGGTGACCGTGTGAGTGATGAGGGTCAGGAGGCCCCACGTGGGTGGTCTGGAGGCAGCGGACTCCATGGAACTTGCCCCAGTGCCGGGTGCCCTGGGGCCCTCTTGAGGAACACACAAGACATTGGCCTGGGTGAGCAAGGGAGGGGGCCCTGGAATCTGTGGTGCAGAAACCCACTGCAGGAGGCCACTCCTGGTTCAGCAAAGGCAAACACGGAAGCACCCACCCAGCTGCCCGGCCACTCGGCAAGTGCACACTGGACAGAAATGCAAGCTTAAGGAGCTTTAAGACAAGGACAGCATCTTGGAAAAAGTTCTACCCATGAACCTGTTTCCCCGTGAGGGTCCTGGTGTGGAGAACCTGCCTCTGCGCAAAGCCGTGGCTTCCTCACTTGGATGCGGTGACTGAGATTGCCCGGCTGCCAGTCATCTCTGCCACACTTCCCACTCTCTGGGCAGGCCTGACACCCAGGCTTGGGGTGGGATTGCAGCTACAGGGCCCCCGAACCCCCCAACACATGCACACACCAGGCATCGCAGGAGAGCTGACCCTGCCCAAGTCCCACCCGCCTCAAAGAGCAGCCCAGCAGTGCCAAGGCCGCTGCGGGACAAGGACGCAAGTGCAGGTACCTTTAGCGTCTTCATCCTCTATGGTGGTGTTGGCACTGTCAGAAGACTCCTGAGGAAACATGGGAGGCAGTGGGTCAGGATGCGGCCAAGCACAGGTGGGACGTGGCTGAGGGCAGGTGGACAGGGCTGGGCCTGCATCAGGACCAGCCCAGGCTCTGAGGCTGACCTCTGCCCCAGCTGCTTTGACCGGGCTTAAAGGCCAGAGGCTCAGGGGACATGCCCTCTGGTGGCTGCAGTGCCCCAGCTCTGTGGACCTAATGCGGCAGTGACTGGAGAAGACACCCAGTTCTGTGCTGGTCCCTGGGAGGGCGCCCCTCACCAGGGCGCATTCTCATGGCAGCCGGCACAGGCTAGCACAGAGTCCGAGGCTGGCCCTGCCACCCTAGTGCTGTGGCCACCCTGCATCCCCGACACACGAGGGCTCCAATTCTCCTGGCAAGATGAGCCTGGCACAGAGACTGGTATGCTCAGCCGACTCTTTAACAAGAGAGGAAAACGGGCTTTTTGAAATTCCAAGACGTAAAACACAATGGGACTGGCTGGTTCCGATGAAGCAGCAGCCACTGTCATCCAAAATACAGGGTGAGGTGTTCCCAGTAGCTCTGCAGATCCGCACAGGGCTCCAGGAACCTTGGCCTGGCCCCAGGCAGAGCACTCCTGCCACCCACATTCCCTCAGGGCACCTGCCCCTCCGGGACTGGACGTCCAGCCAGGCCCCGGCCTCACCTCTCAGGTGGCCTTAGAGGGCAGAGGTGGCCCAGTCTCTCCCACCCTGCTCCAGGGCTGCTGCCCTTCAAAAGCCCATCCCCCAGCTCCCCAGGAGGCCTGCTCTGCTCCTCAGAGGAAACATCTCACGAGGTCCCTGGGGGACCGCCCCCTGGTCTGGACACTGCCTGGACACTGCTTGGGGGCCCTAGACCAGAACTACGGGTCTTTAGGTTCAGGGTCAGAGTTCACCACAGCCCAGAAGGTTGTTTAGGAGTCTTGCAGAGAACATGACCCACCCCAGACACACACAGGTCCCAGGGGCACCCATCCCCAGCTGCCAGGTGGGGAGAACACCCAGGTCCTGGCCTAGCACCATGGGTGCCCCTTGGTCCCTGCCATAGAGAAAGATGTCTTTTAATGATGGGCTGGGTGGTGGCACTGGCCAGAAGGAAGTGGGGGTCCCCACAGAGGCACTCTGGGGGCTCTGTAAGGAGCCCAGGCCTAGGTGGGAGTTGGGCTGGAGGGCTGTGTTGGGTGTAGCGGCGCTGTTTTGGAAGTCCTGGAAATGGCTTGGCTGCTGGCCCCATCCCTCCCACCACCCCAGAGAGCCAGCCCCTTCCCTGGCCCCAGAGTGATGATGTCAATGTGATGGGAGCTGATGGCCAGAGCAGTGAGGGGAGCAGAGGAGGGAGGGTCTGCTCAGCAGGAAGCACTGGGGGCCGCGTGAGGGAGGTGGGGTGGAGGATAGCCAGGAGAGTCAAGGACACAGCTCCTGAGATGCAGGCCCCACTCCAGACCTCAGGAAGCCCTACCGCCTGCGGTAGGTGGGACACGCGGAGCCCTGGTCTGAGAGTGTTGGCCACATGGGGACTGGGCGCAACTGTGCCAAGCACCTCCAGGGGCACGCCTGGGGCCTGAACCAGTCTGTTGTGTTGTTGCCCACAAAGATGGACTGGGGCCCTGCTGTGCTGTGGGGAGGGGCGGCCAGGGCCATGGGACATCTGCCCTCCATTCTGGCACAAATGCTGCCCCAGACCTCTTTCCTGGCCTGGAGCCTCCTGCCTGGGGAAAGCGGGAGGAGGAAAGGGGGGGCAGTACCTTAATCCCGTCCACTGGGTTATGGATGACGGTGGTTTGAGGCTCCTACAGAAGAAGGAAGACACAGAGGAAGGAAAGAGAGGGAAAGTGAGAAGAGGAGGAAGCAGAGACCACCAAGAGGGGAACAGGGAGACAGAGGAGGCGTGGGTGGCTAGAGCCTGCGAGAAAGAAGTGCAGAGCAGAGTGGGGGACAGGGATGGAGGCAGCGTGGAGCAGCTGCGGGAGGAGCCTGGGTCAGACGGCAGGGATGGAATGGACAGGAGCTCTGTCCAGGCTGGTGGAGGTGCTGCTGTCCAGGGCAGGAGATGGACTGCGTGGGGCCCCGACAAGCTGCACAATGTGTGTGGGAGCCAGAGAAGCCAGGTTCGGCCTTGGGGAGTTCTCCCCACCCTTTGCTGCTTGAACCTGTGCCCCAGCGTGGTGGGGGGCACAGGTCTGAAGATGTCATGGGGGTGGGGGTAGCACATGGGATGGACAGGGTCCGAGATGGGGCTGGCTGTGAGGCTGGCACGTGGGCCACCCTGGCCGCTGGAAGGCCTTAGATAGGCTGGCACCAGGCCACCCTCCAGCCATGGCCTGGCTGCTCTGAGCAGCTCGCCCCTCCCAGGACCGCTCTCCTCTCCTGGGTCTCAGGGTGGCCATTTGGCAAACCCAGTATTCCCGTGGGCGGTCTGGGGCTGGCTCCCGAAGCCTGGCCTGGGGTTCTCAGGGGACACCAAACCTGCTTCCAGCAAATGTGGGGACCTATGGGCCAGCAAGCCCCAAAGCTCTTAGGACAGCTGAGGGGACACAGCACAGTGCCCCAGCAGGAAGGCCGGCACCCACCAGCCACAACTTTACATCCTTGGGAGTACTGCTGTAGGGTTCACCTGTAGGAGCCCCCAGGGCAAGGGGCACTGAGGGGCACAGTCGGAGCGGAGCATGGTGGGGACCCCTCCCCTCCCCGGCAGGGAGCCCCTAAGTCCTGCCTCTCAGGCAGCCACAGAGCAGCACGGGTGTGCTAGCTCCTGAGGGAACACAGACGTGACGGCAAGCCCCCTCCTTGGATGGCCCTGACCTAGACACCTCTCTACTGCACCACTGTGGCCCCGTCTCCCCACCGGCCATGGAATGTGCCACTACGGGCTGTTCCCCCCGCAGAGCCTGGCCCAGCCCCACCAAGCTAGACCCTGGGAGTGGTCTGTGGGTCGGCCTGTTGAGGATGGTGGGGGAGCTAAGGGTGGGGTCCTGGTCGGCCTGTTGAGGATGGTGGGGGAGCTAAGGGTGGGGTCCTGGTCGGCCTGTTGAGGATGGTGGGGGAGCTAAGGGTGGGGTCCTGGCGGGGAGAGGGTGTCCTCTGCCTCACTGACTTTCTGAACACTCCTGGAGAGACATCCACAAGTCAACATGGGTGGGAGGCTGGGCCTCTCCCTGGTACCCCAACATCTGTGGGTCTCAGTCAGGGGCTCCCCAGAGCAGCCCTAAACCTGTCTGAAGTGGAGTCTCCTGCAACAGTGGCCTCTTCTCTCCACTTCACCACTGGTGAGGGATGAGGGGCGGGGGCCATGCGAGTGCTGTCAGACAGGCCAGGCGGGGCCAGACCCCACCTTCACCAGGCCCCCTCTGACCAGCAGCAATCACACAGCCAGGGGCGTAGGAGGGGCTGAGAGGCAGAGTTTGAGGAGCTCAGTACCAGGGCGGCAGGAGGAAGCGTCCCTTTGGGGCTGGTGGCGGCTGCACTGTTTTTGGTGCTATTCGTCTGGGGCTGTGGAGAGAGGGAAGAGGAACCCTTAGGCGGGAGAAGCCCCTCACTCGCCAATTCCCCATCCCGTGTCTGCCAGGGCATGGGGGGAGGGGGACTCCAGAGCAGGAGCCCCAGGGAGTGGGGGTGAAGCTGCAGGCTCTGGGCCCCCCGGCACCCCAGGGCCCGGCCGGAGCCTCACCTTGACTCCATCTGCTTTCTTGTTGAGTAAACTCTTGGCTGCTGCATGGGGAGGAAAAAGGCATGGTGAGTGCTGGGCCTGGGTCTCGCTGCAGCGCACCCCCACCCCTTTGCCTGACCCCACTCTTTCCCCAGGAGCAAGCCTAGGGTCCTGAGGCAAGTGTGGCTCCAGCACCCAAGCTGGCTCTGAGCAGGTGGGGGGCCGTCCCGTCACGCCAGGACAGCCCTGTCTCCAGCCTCCTCCGTGACCCTGGGGCTCCTATAGGCATCCGGATTTCTCCTCTGACCAGACCCAGAGATGCGCGTGGGTGCTGGGGAGTCCCATTGGCTTCTGGGCCACATGCAAGCTCTTCCTAGAGGAAGGCAGGATGCCGCCTCCTCCATGATGGGAACTCAGGACTAGCGGTGCCAGGTTGGGGTGGGGACAGCTGAGCCAGCACCCCAGAGGTCATGCCCTCCCGGGCCACGCCATCCTGGGGTAGGGGTGGGTGGGCTGCAGCTGGCCGCCCACTCAGAGGGCCTTGTTCCAGCCCAGGCGCTCACCTTGCTCTCAGACCCCCGTACCTTGGCTCTCAGACCCCCGTACTCAGAGCTCTGCCCAGTGGGCCTCTCAGCTCAGGCACCGAGGGCAGCCCTGCTCGCCCTCATTCCAAGCTGCCCGGCAGCCCTGGCTTTGGGGCCGCTTCTGTGCACTGACTGGGGTCAGCACAGGCCTTTCTGCCCACAAGCCCCTGAGGATACTTGGTCCCAGCAGCGGGGTCTCCGCCTCACCCAACACTCCCCCACAGAGGTCAGGGGGGCCTGGCCCCAGCCCCTGGTGCCCACACTCTCCACGGCTGTTAGGATTTTAATTACAGAACTAATAAATAAAAAAATAAAAAATAAACCAAAAGAGGAAGTCAGCTTACCTTACAGAAAAGGAAAGGTGAGAAGGGGAGGGAGTGAGGAAGGAAGAGAGAGAGAGAGAAAACAAGATTTGTGTTGGTTCGGGAAGGGGCGCAAGCCTGCGGGCCCAGGACTCACAGGTGACCTGTCCTGGACCACGCTCACCAAAAAGAGCCGGGGCCATGCGGCCAGCCGGTGCAACAGGATTAGAGAGGCAGCCAGGCTGGAGCCCAGGGGATGACGACGTGGGAAGTGTGGGGATGCTTGCCCCCGGGCCAAGCCGGGAAGGAAGGTGGCACAGCAACCCCCCCACCCCTCCCCCACCTCCTGGCTCCAGGACCCTGGCTGGCCAGGCCGTGAAATTGGGTTCTCCTGCCTGGGGACCCCGGGCTGCCCATACAGGCCTTGGTGGGGACAGACAGGCAACTTTCAACCTAGGACTGCAGCGCTTCTCAAATGGGATCCTCCCCCCACCCCAGCAGCAACAGCAGCAGAATTGCCCTGTACAGTCAGAAATGCAAATTCCCAGGCCCACCCCACCCTCCTGAGCCAGAACCTCTCCAGGGCGGGACATCTGTTCCATAAGCCCTCCCGGTGGTTCTGACGCTGGGTGCTCCAGGTTGCCGTGGAGATCAGGAGGCTGCACCCCGCAGGACACAGACATGCCTGGGCCTGCTGCCTGCTGACCACCCCCTTCCTGTCCACATGCCCAGTGCTCCTCCTCCATGGCCCTGGCCCCTCCTGGGCTCTGTAGGGACTGGGGTCGTGCCTGACCAGTGGCTGCACGTGGCCCCGGGGACCCCATGTGCAGTGGGCACAGTTTCTATTCCCAGCCTCCCTTTCTTCACAGATCTCTTAACGCTCAACAATTTTGTATCAAGCCCAGGAGTCCCTCCCAGGATCCATGGAGAAGTAGAGGGGCCTCAGCCATCACTCTCCCGTCCCCAGGCCTAAGGCCCCACCTGGTGAAGCTGCGCACAGGACCACCTCCCTGATGCCCCAAGGCAGCCCTGCCCAGTGAGTTCCCAGGACCAGAAATGCCGACTGCCCACTTCCTTACAGCGCAAACTGAAAACTCTCCCCTTCGCTGTGGCTCAAATCTGCTTCCCTGTGGCTCAAATCTGCTTCCCTGTAACTTGGCTGTGGAGGGAGAGTCTTGAAGACTCAGAACTCAGGGTTCCAAGGCCCCCATAGCCCCCTCACCTGTCTGTGTATCCCGCCCTCTCTGCTCCCCTCCCATCTCCAGCACACACGACTCAACCCAGAAACATCTGCCCAGCGCCAGCCAGCCAGAGGCTGCAGCTAGGGGATACTGTCCTTGCTGGTGACCAGCTGCCCGACACGGCTGGGGGACAGGATCCTCTTAGGAGCCCGAGGAAGGAGGCATCCAGCCTCGCCTTGAGGACACTTGTCGTGGGGAGCTGAACAGGCAAGGAAGGGACCCAGTCCCTTCCAGAAACACACATTTTAAAAAGCTGTGGCCAACTGAAGCAGGCGGTGTGCAGAAGGCAGGTTCTACCCACCCCCGAGGGGACAGCCAGGCACGCAGCCTCTGCCAACCCAGCGGCACTTCCAGCCAGGCTCTGCATTGGAACTGGGGCCAGCACGGCGCCCCAGTCAGCAGCGGAACTGAGCTCTTTCCCCAGGCATGTCCTCAGAAAATCCTCACAGGAAAGGAGGCAACACAGTTAGGCCCATCGGCGGGGTTGACAGAGACCCCGGACAGTCCTTGGTACTGAGGGTTCCATTTAGATCCTTGAGCTTATCAAAACCCGCATTTCCAAACTGTGCTGCTGGAGATGTACCACAGCAGCAGTGGGAAATAAAAAGACAGAAGTTCACAGTCCAGTGGGCGGCAAATGCCACGTACAAACCAGCCCTCGTTGAAGGACTCAGGCCAACGCTGCCATCAGCACTCTGGGAAGCCCTGCAGCAGACACCCCTGTGGTCTCAGTCAGTTCCCAAACATCCTTCCTTGTGAGCCCGCTTTTACAACAATCGCTTGTGCACGCCTTGGGCGAGTGTGGGGTGCACAGGCCCGGTCCTCCCGAGCGCATGGCTCCTGGCCACCCATTTCTTGGGGGGCTGCTCATTTCATATCTCTGCCTGGGACTAACTACAGATTCACCGTGGCCAGAGTCCTGTTGACACCCATCTACACTAGCGTTCAAGGGCACGGGAACTGCCTTTCTGTGTCTCAAGTTCAAAGCATGCGTTAGGTGCCGCAGGAGCCTAGGGTAGGCGGAGCAGTCACAGGCATCCCAGACACCTGGGCTGGGGGTTCCGCAGGCCTCTGTGGTACAAGGAGAGACCTTCTGCCCTCCATCCTGGGAAGGCACTGCCCATTCCCAGGTCTCCAGGCCGGGGCAACTGCTGCCACCCTGCAGCTGGCCGGACACTGGGTCTCCTATGCCCTTACACCCGATCAGTGCAGGAGAGACCACAGAGACCAAACTGAAGCACACTCGACAGACGGGGTCTCTGAGGGTCGAGGGGGCTATGCCACATGGGCTGGTACCAGACTCTGACTGGATGGTACCAGACTCAGCTGCCATGGGCAGAGAACTGAGCTCCCTGCTCACTGTCGTGTGGTATGGCTGAGCTGGGCTGACCTAGCAGGATGGGCGGTCCCCTCAGCCCCACCTCTGCCTTGTCCCACTAGCTGGTCACCCAGGACAGCCATGCTGGGCTCTGTCCACATGCACTGACCACCCTCCAGGACAGAGCCGCTCTTGGCGCCCAGGGTGGAGCCACACATGCAGGGCCTCATGCACCGTCGCCCCACGTTCACTTGCAGGCAGGCGGGCATTGCAGCGGGAGCCCCGGGCACAGGGCAGCGTAGAGGCAGCTGTCTCTCAGCACTGTCACCTGGGCAGCAGCACCTCCCCAGAAGCCACTAGCCTCACCCTTTTCTAATCACAGCCCCCTTCCGCCTGTGCTCTGGAAAGGCCTGTCAAATGGAGCAGACGCAGGAGGGCCCTCCCGGGGTGTTGCCTGCTAGACACATCCACTGGGCTCATGGGAGAACAGACTGCCCTCCCTGAGGACGGCCTGGGCCTCCCCAGGAGGAGGTCTCTGGCTGGGAAGGCCAGGCTGCTTACCCTGTGGGGTCATGAGGAGGCCTGGGGAAGGCAGTCCCCAGCACCCTAGAACCTCTGCTCGGTGCCCAGCCCATGTTGGAGGCACTGACAGGGAACTTGGTAGCTCAGCCCAGGGAGGACCTGGGGTTAGCCCTTTAGCCCTCTGTGTTCTGTGGCCAGGCGTTGCCAGCTTGGCCTAACCTAAGCTCTCACCAGCCCTCAGCTCAGGCTGGAGCTGCAAGGAGGTGTTGGGGTCACTTAGCCCTCATGGGGTCTGTCCATGGTCACAAGCCAGCAGGTGGGCAGAAGCCAACCTGGGCCTCTGGGCTCTGGCCCTGCACAGCCCAGAGGAGCAGGTGGGCAGTGCCGGCCTTCTTCCTCACAGGGTTTAATGCCAGGGGAGGAGGACTTTGCAGAAACAACCCAAGAGGAAACCCTGAAAGTCTCCTCTGGGTGCCTAAAAGCCCCACCCCGCTCCAAAGCGGCCTGTCCTTGGGGGAGGCTCGGGGCAGACATGCACGTGTGGGACTCAGCAGCACAGACCACCGTCTCCGTGCGGCCCCCAAGGGGCAGGGTGTGGGTCTGCCCCAAGGGCCTCTGCCTCTCTGGCCCTGCTCCCCAAGGCTCTCCTTTCAGGACTCAGACCCCCCAGCAGCAGGCCCAGTGGCTCCCTGTGGGGCCCAGGCCATTCTTAATGGGGGTCTCCAGACCCCCAGACCTCAGGGGCCAGGACCAGAAGGGCTTGGTGTGGCCCATGGGTCACCTAGCCCAGCCCCTCCTCTTACAGGCGAGGAGCCTTGGGGGCTGCCTCCCTGCCCTTGCGGTGGGCTCTGCTGGGATGTGACCACACGGGAGCAGGGGCTCCCGGGGGCCTGGAGGCCTCTGGGGCGGCTCTGGAGCCCAGCCAGCAGCTGCGTGCAGCAGGGGGCTGCATGCTGGCAGGAGGGATGGGCGGGAGCGGGCGGGACGCTGGTCGAGACACATCTACCTTGTTCCACCAGCCCCATGGTGGTGCCGGAGGCCGCGGTGGACATTGTGGCCGGAGCGGTGGTCTGTCTGCCCACTGTTAGCACCGGGTTAGAGACGAGGGGAAGGGAGGGGTGGGCGGACACAGACGAGGGGTGGGCGAGGTAAGGGAAGAAAAGAGACAAAGGAAGCAGAAGAAGATTAGAGTTAAAGTTTAGGTGACAGATGGTTCCAGAATCCTTTGCTCAAGAGAGTGAAAACAAGATTGGACTGATTGACACGGAAAAGCATTTGCCTCCTTTCTCCTTAGAAAACCCCAGTGGGGGCTTCTCGTGCCCAAAGGGTGTGGTGAGCACACAGCAGACAGGACAGTCCTATTAGTGTTGGTGTGACCGTGTGCACGCGTTCCCGGCAGTACAGCATCACAGCAAAAGTAACAGGATGGCGGGTGGGGGGCGCCAGATGCAAACGGACAACGAGAGAGACGGATCACAGACGCTCGCACACGGAGTGTTGGACGACGGAGAAGCCACGGGCACAGCTTGTCCAGACCTGGGCTGCCGGCTCCACTCTGGGGCTAACGTCATGCCCCAGATGGGTCTGCCAGCGCCCTGGGCCTCAGGGGTCTATAACAGACCCCACCCCTCCACCACATCCCACACCCCACCAAGAGAACTTGCTCCCAACCACCCATTCTGAGCGGCCGGGGCAGGAGGCTGCAGCTCACCCAGAACTCGGAAGGAGGCCCCCGAGCCTCCCGCATCACCCCGCATCCCTTCTGCCCTCCTCCCGCACAAAACACATTGCTCAGAGCACTCAAAATGACAAGGAGGCCACACAGATGCCCGACAAACGCCTGGACAGACACACACGATGCTGTGAGCCCCAGTGGGGCAGCACAGACGCTCGTGTTCACGGGGTGGAGGGACACACACCCAGCACGAAGGTGATGGCCTCAGGGGGCTGGACCCTGTGGTATCACCCAAGGTGGGAGCCCAGAGGGGCCAGGTGGGCAGTGGGTCTCAGAGCTGAGTGAGGCAGACGCCGAGGGAGGGCCTGCCGCAGAGGAGGGCTGGAGAGGCTGGTGAGGAAGGAGGCGCTCTCCTGCATAGGCCAGCAGGGATGGGGCAGCCCCTGTCTCTCTGGAGAAGAAAGGCTCACCTGAGAAATTCCGTGTGGCCAGCATGGTGGTGAGGATGGCTCCCTGGGGAGAGACACAGATAAAACCAGGGCTGTCCCATCAGTGTTCCCTGCTGGCTTCTGGCCAGGATAAGACCCCTGTCCTCCTGCCCAGATGCTCAGACTCATGGTCATGAGGCTGACATGACCTCAGCCTTCCAGAGAGGCAAGAGCTCCAGGAACCCAGCAGCCGCACTGAGGCAGATCACCTATTTCCAGAATTACACACACCCTGGGCCTAAACCTGTTGACCAACTACAGTTTCTAACTGCTTCAAGACCCCTCACGCCTCAGTGGTCACCAGAACAGTTGGTCACCTTGGCAGCTCCTCTGGGGTCCAGCTCCCTGACAGCCCCTTCCTTTCCTGACAGGCTCAGACAGGGCACCAGTCCTGGGGCTTCCGGGGAGAACCACTCAGAGACCAGCAGAGGGCAGTCAGGCAACAAGTCCCCAGCCTGGAACTCACGAGTAGAGTGCGGTCACCGGAGCCAGCCCTGGCCAAAGCAGGCAGGTCGGATACCCTACTGGTGCCCACCTCCCTCCCCGACCTCCTCCGGCCCACCCAAGACCAGTGTGTGTGGCTCCGCTCTCCTTACCAAACCTGTCTGAGCCGGAAGCTTCAGACTTGCTTGTACTAAAGAATGTGACTGCCAGATGGTGCGTACTGCCTGCAGAGCCCAGGTGAGGAGCCTGCAGCCAGCACTTCAGGACAGCCCCTCCAAGGGCTGCTCGGAGGTGGCACAGACAACTAGGAGGGGCCACACCTGGCCCACGGCCCCTCTGGACTCGTTCCCAAGCTGGCCTGAGTTCACCTGATGCATCCAGTCTGGGACTTGCTAACACTCAGTCCTGGGGGCAGCAGCAACCCCTAGGTCTGCCCAGACCCTCCAAGGCCCCTCTGCTCCAGCCCAGAGGGACGCAGGGAAGAATGGCCATGCCTAGGACTAGGGGCCAGGGCCTCACCTTGAGCTTTCTCCTGGCATTGAACTTTTTCAGACACTCCACAGTCTCCTGTCTGTGCATCATGGAGGCTACCGTGGAACGTTGCTGTGGGGAAAGGGGCGGTCATATGGCAGCCAGGAGCCCAAGGCACAGGGGAGAGGCCAGGGTGGCAAGGCTTGCGGCACCCCGGGGTCCCCACATGCCAAGAGCCATCAGCCACCACTGCAGCAAGGGCCATCCGTCCCCCCAACCTGCCTGGGATTTAAGACTTGCCTCTCCCTTGCCTCACCACTCTGTCCCTCACAGACAGGACTGCAGTTGGGAGGAGGGGATTGCTTCTACCCTCCAATGCCCTCCAAGCCCCAGGCCTCACAAACGTGTTGGTGTGTCCCAAGCCAGAGGCCACAAGGAGCACCCAGGGGACCCAGGGGAGCTCTTGGGTGTCAGGAACAGGACCCTCTTGGGGCCCTCGCCAGGGGAGTGGTCTGAGGCCACCTCCACCAGGAGCCCCCTCCCCGCCACGGGCACCCAGGGCGACTCACGCAGACCCACGGATGCTTCAGGGCCTCATGGGCTGTGATGCGCTTGGCAGGGTTGATGGTCAGCATCTGGTTGATTAGGTTTTTGGCTTCAGGAGTGACGGTGTCCCATTCGGGGGACGGGAACTGCAGAAGGAAACAGTGCCCCAGCCGGGCCTGAAGCCCCCTCTTGGGCAGGGGCCAGAATTCTCCAAGGGGCTTCATCTCTGGCCACCAATCTGGGAGAGCACGACCCAGGACCTGGCCACAGGTGGCTTCACCCCACTCCTGGCCTCTTCCCATGCTGCCCTTTCCCGGCCACACCTGGAGGAAGGGAGCACGTCAGAGAGGGGCCAGTGCACTCACGTCGTAGGCGCCGGCCTTGATCTGCTGGTACAGCTTGTGCTGGTCTTCGTCCCAGAAGGGTGGGTAGCCCACGAGCAGGATGTACAGGATCACCCCTGCGGATGGGGCCTGTGAGCACCACAGCCACTCGTAGGGTGCCACCATCCATGGAGCCCATGCCCTGCACCCTCACTGCCCAGCTCCTGTGGCCCTGGGAGGGCACTGGGGTCCCCAGCATTCCTTTGCCCCCACCTGTGCTGCAGACACTGGGGCAGAAGGGCACAGCCAACCCCTCCACACTCTGCCCCACACCCAAACTATCACGGGGATGCGGATGCGGGTGGCGCTAAGCCCCTCTGCTGCTACCCACCTCTGTGGGAGGATACCCCTACCCAAGAAGGGGCCCTGCCCATGGCCCAACAGTCTCTGACCTCTCCTCTCCACTCCCGTCCACCCACCACACCTCTGGACCAGACCTCTGCTGAGCACAGGCAAGCACTGGGGTGCGCCAGAGTCATGTGAGTGATTCTAATCTGGGTGGAAAGGGAGCTCCTGGCTTCGTGGGCAGACCCCTGCCAGGGCAGCTCAAGGGCAGGTCTGACACAGATAAATCCAGATGAGAGCAACACGTGCTGGTCACTGCACACTCCAGGATGTAGGTGGGAAGTCCTAAAACACCCGAGGCCCTGCCCTGCACCAACTCAGGCCAGGCCTCACCACATGCCCAGATGTCCACGGGCTTGCCATACGCCTCTTTGCGAAGGACCTCAGGGGACAGGTAGCCTGGTGTGCCAGCGAACCCTAGAGAGAGGGGAAGAGGCCACGAGGGGCTGTCACACCACCTCCTGGCCTGCCGACTGCCAGCCAACACACCCTGCCCCTGGCACTCACCAAACCACGCCTGCTGGTCCCCCTGCACCTCGATAGCCAGGCCGAAGTCTGCCAGCTTCACTGCAGCCCCTTTGCACTTGCTGGCCAGGAGCAGGTTCTCTGGCTGCAGGGAGGTGACCGGCACAAGGGTGCACGTTGTTTAAACCCAGAGGTGTTATGCAGGGAGGGGTGGGAGGTTACAAAACAGAGAAAACAGTGGTTTGCAAGAGACAGGTGCACAGGTCTGAGCCCTGCCCCATGGTGTCTGCAGGGCACAGCTGAGCCTTCACCCCAGCGTCCCAGAGGCTGAGCCTGCAACCCCACAGCCCCTCTGCCCCTGGGGACAGAGACACAGCAGCTCTGGCCTTTTAGAGGAAAGCTGGCTCTCAGCCTGAGCTTGGATCCCCATACCCTGAAAGGGCGACCTGGGGGCCAGTTGGACCAAAACCTCAAGCTCATCCTTACAAGCAAACTGAATGTTCCCCACAGCTCTGGGGCAGACCGTGCAGTGGCTGAGGGCTCCCGTGGCCCTCGGACTCCCACTGGCTGAGGGACTGCGTTGGCCCTCCCTCTCCTCCCTGTTTCCCACTCCCCAGAGACGTGATGTCGGAGGCTCTTGAAGGGAGGTTCAGGTATTTCCTACTGAGATGGTGACCTCCCAAGGGCAAGGAGAAGCACATAGGGGCCTCAGCACTAGGGGCAGCCCAGGACATCCACCCACCAAGTGCCCCTGGCTCTGGTCATCTCCACGACATGGGGCAGGAAGGAGGCCCCTGCAATGAGCCCCTGCCCGCTGGGTATCCACAGGTCGGGGGTTACTCAGGCCCTGACACACGGAGCAGTGCCCTTGCTCAAGCCAGAAGGACACCTGCTTCCTGTCCTGCAGCAGCGGCCAAGGAGGCTGCTGTCCCCAGACTGGGGACACTTGGCACTGAGGGCCTGAGGGGGTCCCAGGGCCACTGCATCCCGTGGGGCCTTCCTGTCCCAGCTTTCAAACCCACCAGGCTCTGGTCTACCCATCAGCCTCACCACATCCCAGCGGTGGGGTCTCTCAGCTGCAGGCCTTCCTTGTCCGTGACCAGCAGGGGGCGTCCCTGGAGCCCTCAGGTCCCCTTGGCCAGCCTCCCAAGCCACCCCTTCGCCCTGGTGAGTGCCCCGTTGTCCTGGCACAGCTTCCATCTGGCGCACTACCCTCGGGATCACACTGCTGCTTGATGAGCCGCCAAAAAAGACAAAACAGAGCCACTCCACCCGCTTTTAACACTGGTTGTAAACCTCAGAGATCTTGAAGTGTGAAAAAGTGGCCCCCAGAATGAATGACATATGCTATCCCCATGTGGAAAGACTGCCACAGCCCCGAGCTGTGAGTGCCCCTCAGCAGAAACCCAGAGCTTCCTTGAAAGCTCCAGCCACGCTCTACTGAGCAGGCGGGATGAGGCCGTTTGCCCCCTTGACAGGGCAGCATTGGGGGCTTCTGTCCCCCACTTCCACCTCCTCGTCACCGTGGGGGTCCCAGTCTACTGGGGCACATGCATTCCTGTCTACCGAGCACCAACCCACAGGCCTCTGGACACGGTGATTTTGCCAACATGAGTGGGTGGAGGCCCTAAGCTCCCTGTGCAGCCACATGGAGAAGTCGGACAGAGGAGGGGCAGGGGCTGCATTTCTCCATCCAGCCCAGAGTAGACTTGCCGCAGGTGCCCCCTTCCCGGAGGAAACAGACCAGCAGTTCTTCTGAAGAGAAGGAGCATTAAGTGAACATGGGCTGCACGAAGCACTGGGCGAGAAGGCCTGGAGGCTCCAGGGTAGCTCTGAGGCTGTGCCCACCCCTGCTAGGCCACCTAGTGCTGCTCCCACCTACAGCTCCATCCTGGCTCTTTTGCAGCTCCCTGGGATGACATCAACTGCCCTCTGCTCTCCGCCACCCTCCCCCATGGGGTAAGAGCAACCCCGTCACTCTGCTGCTTCCTGGGCTGTCACGATCAAGACCGTGGATTTCTGTCCAGGAGAAAAGGACGTCCTGTCCTCCACAACAGGAGGTTGAGACACCAAGAATTCTGTTTGTCCCTCAGATTGGGGAGGAGGTACCATTGACCTCCACTTCTATGCCTTGGCCCCAAAGTTAACCAGATAAATCATGGGGTCTGGTAACAAAATGTCTATGACCCCTCACAGGAGAACCACTGAATCCTAGCACCAACCCATGTGGCCCCAAGAGGAGCACCTGGGGGCCGTCTCCTCCCAGAGGCGCCTGAGTGAGGCTGACTCACGTGAGACACAGCAGGACATGCTTGGAATGCAGAGATGAGAGGGAGCAGGGGGCACAGTGGTGTGTAAAGGGCATAGGAGAGGGTCCCAGATCTGCTCTTGGTGTGGCGCTCTCCCCAGAGCAGTGCAAAGATCATCGATGGCCTAAGGAAGGGTGTGACCCCCATCCAGCATGAAAACCAGTGGGCAGGTTGGTCTTAAATGCCTTCAGGGTGATGGCCCCAGGGTCCGCACTGCTTGCCTGTCTACAGAGAAGCAGCAGGCTGAACCAAGCCTTGGGGAAGGTGGGGTTGAAGGAGGAGGAAAGGAGATTGGAAGGAAGGAAAGAGAGGGAGGAAGGGAGAGAGGGAGGAGCAGAGAGACAGCTAAGCTTCTGAGAGGCCACCCTGTGCCCTGGGGGGTGACCAACCTTCTTCTGAAGAGAGCCTAGAACTGTTTTGCCCAGACCTAAGCTGGGGGCAGCAGAGGCTTGGAGAAAGGGCTGGGAGGACTTGGCAGACCCTGGCGAGTCCTGATGTCACCACCCTGCTCCCAACAGTGTCAGCGCTCTGTTACCTGTGTCCCCACCTGCCAGAGTGGAGTCTTGGCAGGGGCTCACAGTGAGACCCTGAGTGGACATTTGTTGCTAGCTTTCTCTATCGCCCAGGTTGGAGTGCTGTGCAACAGGCTGATTTCTGAAGACTAACCTCTCCCAGCCCTGAAGGTCCGGAGGGGAAGGGAGGGCCATGTGCAGACACCCCCCCAACACACAAGTGCACACACATGCACATGTACACACATGCCCACAAGACATGCACACACATGCATACACACACACATGTACCCACATATACACATTCACATATGCATTCACACAAACATGCCCACACATGTTTGCACACAATACACACTTGTATACACATGCACACACATGCATGCACAGTCCCCACACACATGTGCATGCACAGATGCCATATGTATACACACATGCACACAGGCACACATACAGACACGTGACCGCTCATGCAGACATATGCACTCACACCTCTATGTGTGCACATACATGCACATCCCTGCACAGGTGCAAGATGCACACACAAGCATGTATACACACATGTGCATACACACACAATACCTCTACTCAGGCATGCACATATGTATACACGAACCTCCATGTACACACATGTATGCACACGCACACACATACTTCTATGCACATGATACATGCACACTTACATACAGGTGCACACACATAAGCATGCACACATGCCTCCACACATGCACACACATATGCACACCCTCCACACAGGAGGTGCACACACATACACATGCACATGCATGCACACACTCCATGCATGCACACAAGGACACACACACACATACACCTCACCCCCTCCAAGCTCCACAGTGCCCCACACTGTCCAGCCCCTCACACTTCCTTGTACACAGCATGCAGGTACAGACAACAGACACCTGGCACAGAGTGGGGTGGGGACTCACCTTGAGGTCTCTGTGGACGACCCCCATTTGGTGACAATGGAGAACGGCCTCCAGGATCTGCTGGATGCAGTGACTGTGGCAAACAGCAGGTGGGTTAGTGCGAGTGGCCCCGGGGAGCAGCAAGAGGAGGCACTGGGGGCAGGGGCAATGGTGCTGTGTGGCCTGAGGTACCAGGGGGACAAAGCGAGTCAAGTGGGGAGGAGATGCTGGCCAGGAGGGGCCTCTGGAGCTCCTTCCTCACCTCCAAGGCCAGCAACCCTGGCCCTGGCCCTGCCTTCCCCTCTGGGTCCGTATCTGCTCAGAGGGCACAGCCAGGCACACAGAAGTGACTTTCAAAGGAAACACCCCTGTCCCCAGGCTCCTGCTGGCCAAGCCTGACCCTAAGCTGGGCACCCTCAGGAGGGAGGCCAGGCTGAGCCTGTACCCTGCAAGGCGGGCTGAGGTGAGTGGGCCGGGTGAGAGGGCTGGAAAGCTAAGACAGGGAAGGGCCAAGGCGGCTGGGGGTGGGGGCAGACGGCTGCCTGGTGTGTGAGAAAGCCCCAGGCACCAGGACGCTGCTCTGTGCTGGAGCAGAAATAATGTGCTCAGGCACATGTTATTTCATTTTAATAAAAAGTGAAACCCGCCTGGGCATGGTGGTTCACACCTGTAATCCCAGCACTTTGGGAGGCCGAGGTGGGCGGATCATCTGAGGTCAGGAGTTCAAGACCAGCCTGGCCAACATGGCGAAACCCTGTCTCTATTAAAAACATAAAAATTAGCTGGGTGTGGTGGCGCGTGCCTGTAATCCCAGCTACTCGGGAGGTTGAGGCAGGGAGAATTGCTTGAACCCGGGAGGTGGAGGTTGCAGTGAGCCAAGATGGCGCCACTGCTCTCCAGCCTAGGCGACAGAGTGAGACTCCTTCTCAAAAAAAAAAAAAAAAAAAAAAAAAAAAGTGAAACCTAAGCTTCCACATTGGCTGGTGGTTACCGTGTTGGGCAGCTCAGTTCCAGCAGCACTAGGGGCATCTAGCTCAGCTCCCAGGGATCTGAGGGGCTGGGCAGGGGGCTGTGTGTGCGCAGCACTGAGCACACGGAGCTTCCCCTTCAACCCTTCCTCTCATAGTCAGGGAGGGCTGTTGGCAGAAGTCCCGGGCTCTTCCAGGCCATGACTGGCTGGGAGGAGAGGTCCAAGCTGCTCTCAGGCCACCTCCCTGATACCTGTCCTAAAGCACATCAGACCCAGGGCCATGGAGCCCCTGCACACACCGAGAGCCTGTGGCTTGAATCTGCTTCTGCCCAGGTGCCCCTGGAGCCCAACACAAGCCCCTCCCTGGGGACAGCTCCACAATGCAGGGTGCTAGCAGCCACCACCTCCGAGGCTGCCCTGCTGAGCCTGGAGGCATTTGCCACAGGCTGCCAATGCCCACCTGCCTGGGGTCTCAGTCACCGCCCCACTGGGCAGGGTCAAGGGAGGGACAGGAAGACCCCCCTCAAGACCCTTCTATCGCAGCCACATCCTTGGGGACAGGAGGGTGACCAGGGTCAGCAAGATGAGTGGGCTTTGTTTTCCTAACAGCAAATTCAGAGAGGACACGGGAGGCCAGCCCTCTTCCTCAAATAGCTCCCACCCTTCCTGGTCCCATCTGCACAGCGTCAGCCATTGCATTTAAAAGTGAATCTGAGTTTCCTTCTGAAGAAACCCAGCCCTCAGAGTCCTAACGGGTAAAGGACTCCTGAGGTGTGTGGGGTCAGGAGAAACCAGGCCCAAACTCATGGGAAACAGCTCCTTGGTGGTGTCACTTCAATGTCACCAACAGTGGGAGCCACAATCCTATCTCCATGTTCCATGTGCCCTGGGGTGTCCTGCCTTCCCTCCTCCCCATGTGCCCTGGGGTGTCCTGCCTTCCCTCCTCCCCATGTGCCCTGGGGTGTCCTGCCCCTTTGTTGAAACATCCTCCCTTCTCCCTGGCCTACACCTAGAGACTTCTTCCTGGCCTCTTCTGCTCCTGCAACTCCCGTAGGGGGCTGTGTCCCTGAAGTCAGCCCATGACAAGTCACTATGAGGGCCATCCACTTCCCATGATGCTGTCATCTGCCTGGACCAGCCCCTCCTCCTTGTTCCTGAGGGGGCCTGGCATCTGTTCCTTTGAATGGCCAACTGTGTCCTGGTAAGGCCTGTGAGCCTAAGCATGGCGAGCTGGCTGCAGGGGCTTCCCTCTGGTGGGCAGACTCAGCCTCCCTGCGGGACGGGAAACCTGGGCAGGCGGGGGTGAGGCTGTGGGGTCAGATATCCACAGCCATCCAGACGGGTCCAGATGCAAAGTGAGCTCAGTGTGGCCCTCCCAGGGGCCAGTCGGCCCCTTCATGCACTGCTGTGTGGTGTGGACGGCAGCAGCGGTGACCAGATCCTGTGGTCAGTCTTGGCCCTGGTTTGTCCTGGGAAGAGCATAGATCTTGGGCTCCTCCTGTCCAACTGTGTGCACTTTCCCCCAGCCCATCCCCGTAGTCCATCACTTCCCTGAGGACTGGACTTTCCTCTGCCCTTAGGCACTATCCTGGTGGAGTGATGTGTGCAGAGGTTGTGGTCACCAGGAAGTGTTACCTCCCTGGACACCAACATGCACCCCACAGACTACTGCTGAGGGCGAGAGTTGAACCTTCCTCGTCGACCTTCTTTCAGCCTCAGACTTACTAAGTCCTGGCCACAGCTCTGGCCATGCCCTGTATCCTCCTTCCTCCCCAGATGTCATCGCCTCCTGACTCCACACTTGGCTCACCCAGTCCTCCTCGGCCTCCCCTGCTGGTGGTGCAGGACCCCAAACCCATGCCAGAGACAGGGGGACTATGGGGCCAGCATTGGGTCTGCACCTCTCCATGGTGTCCTTGAGGGTATGATGGGGACTTGGCATGTGTTGCTGAGATCAAGTCCATCCCATCCATTGTCACACAGGCTCCAGGCCCTGCAAACGCATGCTCAGGATCGAGTTGGCTGAGCAAGCCAGGGGTTCCCAAGACAAGGCTGCACCCAGCAGGGTAGGTGGCATGGGACAACCACCTGGCCTCGGACAGCTCACTCAGGGCGGTCCCCTGCACTTTAGGGACCTGTCCTCATACTGCCCTTGTCCTGGTATAATCTGAGACCACGGCCCTTGGAGGATGTGAGACCTCATCGTCATGCCATCTATCTGCCCTCACCTTCTGTTAACATCGCTGTCTTCTCTAGGAAGGGCAGACCCCCTCTAGGTTTGTTTTTGTTTTTTCATGTTTTGAACAGTTTAAGATGTCACTCTTGTGATTAGAACTGTTCCCAAGCAGCATTTGGGACGTTATTCTCAGCCTGGGCTCTGATGTCCTCCCCCTCCGGGGACAGTCAGCATTGCACATGGTCCCTTCAGCCATCTTTCAGAAGCAACATTGCTTTTTTTTTTTTTTTTTTTTTTGAGATGGAGTCTCTCTGTCACCTAGGCTGGAGCTCAGTAGCGCGATCTCGGCTTACTGCAACCTCCACGTCCTGGGTTCAAGCGATTCTCCTGCCTCAACTTCCAGAGTAGCTGGGATTACAGGCATGCGCCACCGCGCCAGGCTAATTTTTGTATTTTTAATAGAGATGGGGTTTCACCATGTTGGCCAGGATGTTCTCGATCTCCTGACCTTGTGATCCACCTGCTTCGGCTTCCCAGAGTGCTGGGATTACAGGTGTGAGCCACCGTGCCTGGCCGCCACTTTGCTTTTTAAGGTTTTTTTAAAAAATGGGTTCTAAATGTTTTGAACTTTGCTTTCCCTGTTTGAAGACATGGGCACCCTTTAGTTCCCCCATAAACTCCAAAATAAGACCCTGCTTCCTCCTAAGATGAATTTCCAGCTTTGTTGGTTAGAAATGAGTTCAGAAAAGCAATGACTGTTCTGTTTCTTCTTGTTCCTTAGATGGGGCACATCCAGAAATCTGTCAGCTGCTCCACGGCAGCAGCTCCTGGCCCTTGGCAGGTACCAGGCAGAGCATTAGTACACTTGCCCTGGCTGCGTCTGGGTGGTTCAGAAAGCACCTCCCTGCCCAGGTCTGGCCAGGAGGCCTCGGCCCATCCTGTCCCATGCCTGTCCTTCTTTACCTCTGTCTCAGCACAATCCCGACTGTTCAGACGTGGGGCTCCGCCCGGGGATAAGTTAAGCCCCCTCCTTTGCTCCAGTCCTGCCCCAAGTCTGTGGCGATGCCTGTGGAGTAGGGACCTATGAGAGCCTCTGTCAGACTCTCCACCAAGATCCACTGCTTGAAGGCTGAAGCTCATGCACAGAGAGTAAAACCGCTGCGGCCCCAGGCAGGGCATGAGGCTCACCCAGAAAGAAAGGAGCCCAAGGCTGCTGAAGCTTGAGGAGGGGCCCCGTGCTGAGGCTGTTGCACTAGCGGGGCCAACCCAGGAGGGGCTCTCCAGGAGGCTCCTTCCCTCTCCATGTCCCCTCTCCCGCTCAGCCTCCAAAATCATTGCCCAGATCCTGGCACCCCCTATAGGACACAGGCCGTGCACCCCCTCGCTCCCCACAGTCTGGCTACGGAATGCCCTCCGTTTGAGCTCCAAACCCTCAACGGAGGCAGTGGAGTTTCTAAGAGAACATCTCTTCTGGCTGGTTCCAAGGGACCCCATACAGCAGGGGTGCCCTCTGCATCGGAAGTCCTGTGAGGGGAGGTGGGGAGACCTGGGTCAGAGCAGGGAACGCTACAGTTTGCTCTGGCAAAGGTTCCTGGGACCTGAACAGCCCAAGCATTTCCTGAGGACCCTAGAAATCCCTTTCTTCTCCCTTCCCGAGCCTACCCTGAGGCTGCTCCAGACCTCGCCAGGCCAGTTCTGCAGTCCCCCGGCCCACAGCAGAAAATCTGGGGTTCAAGCAGGTGGGACTCCTGCCAGGCCAGGCACCCCAGGGCCCGCCACGGGGAGGGGCTGTGGGTGTGTGTGGGGGTGCTGTGTGGCCATCAGAGACTCAGACTGAGGAGGGAGATGCCGAGCAAGCCCGTGCCTGTGGATTGGGCAGAGGGGCTGGCCCTCCGGAGGGAACTGGCCGGGTGTGATGAGGAAGTCACAGGTGACCCCTTCGCCCCCATGGCTGGGGCTGCCCCATTCCAGCCTCCACCTGGGGCGGCAAGGGGTGCAGCATTCTGGGCAGCCTGACTCTCAAGCTGCCCCCAGAGCGGGAGACAACGGGCTGTGCTTCCTTCCCCAAACCTGATGAACACAATGACGCCTGAACCACACAGCCAGGCCAAAAGGGATCCATGGGAGCAGAGGGGCTCTGGGCGGTGCAGGACATCGCTAAGGAGGCAGAGGGAGCATAGGAGACAGTGGGGCGCAGGGGGGCAGGGGAGAGGGCTGCAGGTGGCAGGTGAGGAGGAGGGTGGGAGTGAGGGTCCTGTGATGGGGCATGGGCAGGGGGTGGGGGTGGGGGAGGGTGGGGCTGTGGTCTAAGGTACTCCTGAGCCCTAGCTGTGGGGTCTGATCTGCTGATGGGAGGCTCTAGGAGGCCACATGCCCCCACCCTTGCCCAGCATCTGCCCACCCCTCAGGGCACTCCATCCACCCTAGGATCCCACCTGCCCCGGCAGGTGTCTGGATGGGCCACCAGGGACCCTTGAGTCTACCTGGCCAGCAGGCAGGCAGCAGCACGCTCTGTGACATATCTCACCCCAGAAGCTCAGAGCAGGGGGACAGGGCTCCGTTCCACTTTCTACTTTTCTTCTAAGTAGAATATAAAGGAAAACCTCGTCTTCCTCCGCTCCAAGGGCACAGGCCTCTCCAGGCTGTTCTGCAAACTACAAAGTTCCTCCTCAAGGATCCTTAGAAAAGAAGCCAGTGCCCCGAACCCCACAGAAGTCTGGGGCCAAGAGACTCGCCAGTTCTGTCCCTCTCCCTGCCCGGCTCTAGGGGAGGCCCAGTGGCAGTAGAACTGCTCACACTGCCCATCAGGGACGCGGGCCATGTCGCCAAGGGCAGTTTCCTATTGGTGCAGAGGCAAGTCACATCAAACTACTCCTGCTACTTTAAAAACAATTCATTTTTCTGGATCAGAAAAGTAATACATAATCATTTTAAAAAGAGGTTTTTTTTTTTTTTTTTTTTTTTTTTTTTTTTTTGAGACAGAGTTTTGCTCTCGTTGTCCACCCAGGCTGGAGTGCAGTGGCGCAATCTCAGCTCACCACAAACTCCATCTCCTGGGTTCAAGCGATTCTCTTGCCTCAGCCTCCCGAGTAGCTGGGATTACAGGCATGCGCCAGCATGCCCAGCTAATTTTGTATTTTTAAGGGTTTCTCCATGTTGGTCAGGTTGGTCTCGAACTCCCGACCTCAGGTGATCCGCCCACCTTGGCCTCCCAAAGTGCTGGAATTACAGGCGTGAGGCACCGGCCTGTACTAAAAAGAGTTTTTAAATAGACAAAGAAGATACAAATTTAAAATCATCCACAATTTCACCACCTAGTGAGGTCCTCCGTTAGCCTTATTTACATATTTATTTTTTGAAGACAGGGTCTTGCTCTGACAGGGTCAAGCTGGAGTGCAGTGGCACGATCTCGGCTCACTGCAACTTTGAACTCCTGGGTTCAAACCATCCTCCTACCTCAGCTTCCCAAGTAGCTGATGTGCATGTGTGCCACCATGCCTGGCTAATTTTTTTTAAGTTTTTGGTAGAGACGGGGTCTCATTATACTGCCCAGGCTACTCTCAAACTCCTGGTCTCAAGCAATCCTCCTGTCTTGGCCTCCCAAAATGTTAGGATTACAGGTGTGAGCTACCATGCCTGGCCTCAGGTTTTTTGTTCGTTCGTTTGTTTGTTTGTTTTTAATACACATCTCTGTGGCAGAGCAGGGTGGGCAGAGCCCAGTGGGCAGGGAGTAATGCTGTCAGCTGTCCCTGAGGTAAGACGTACTATTACAAGAGACATCCTTGTCAGGTGTCAGGGTGGCATCTGGCCTGGGCCACAGCAGGCTAACAGTGGCCTATGCTTCTAGGGACTGGGCCCTGTCACCTCCCCAGCTGACATCTGCCATCCCTCAATCTGGTCTCCAGCAGCCAGGCCACCAATAGGCATCTCTGAGACCATCTGTCCCTCTTCATTCCCCTCGGGGAGGGCTGGCCTTGTGGGAAGGGCTGCCTGAGGGTCCACAGGAAGCCCCGCCTGGACGGAGCCCAAGTTCCTCCATTCCATCCCCACACTGAGAGGCCCACAGACCCAGGGCCAAGCCCTCTGAACAGGGCCTTGGGCGTGGAGGGGAGGTGGCCTCTTGGCTCTGCACTGAGGTTACAAGTTTCCTTTGGCTTCATACCCATCACCCTGGGGTGTGGGTGAGCAAGGATGCTCAGGACCAGACGTGGGTTAGAAAGAGCAGCAGGAGAGGGTAAAGGAGGGATGGTGAGGGTATAAGGGAAGAGGGACAGGACAGTATGAGGGCTCTGCACCCACCTGGCATCAGCCTCGCTGTAGTATTCTCTCGCCACAATGTCTTCAAAGAGCTCCCCACCAGTGACCCTATGGGAGAAGCATGAAGGGGTCACAGATTCTGGAGACCCCTGTCACACTGTCACCTCCATTACTACTACCACCACCATCACCACTATCATCACCATCACTCCCATCATCACTAATGTCACCATCACCAGCATCATCACGATCATCACCACCACCAACTACCATTATCACCAACTACCATCACCATCACTACCACCATCGCCACCAACCATCACCATCACCACCAACCACCATCGCCACCAACCATCACCATCACCACCAACCAACATCACCATCACTACCACTATCACCAGCATCATCACCACCATCAGCACCACCACCAACTACCATCACCAACCACTATCACCAACACCATCACCACCATCACCACCATCACCACCACCACTATCACCATCACCACCACCATCACCAACACCATCACCAACCCATCACCACCATCACCACCACCACCATCACCACCACCACCACCACCACCACCACCACCACCATTATCACCATCACCACCACTATCACCATCACCACCACCACCATCACCATCATTACCATCACCATCACCATCATTACCATCACCATCACCACCACCATCACCAGCACCACTATCACCATCACCACCACCACCATCATTACCATCACCATCACCACCACCATCACCAGCACCACTATCACCATCACCACCACCACCATCACCATCACCACTATCACCGTCACCACCACCACCACCACCATCACCATCACCACCACCATCACCACCACCACCATCACCATCATCACCACTATCACCACCATCATCACCATCATCACCACCATCACCATCACCAACACCATCACCTACACCACTATCATCACCATCATCACTATCACTATCACCACCATCACACCATTACCATTATCATCACCACCACCACCATCACCAGCACCACCACCTCCACCATCACCATCATCACTTGGGACTGACAGCTTACTAATGCTTACTTATCTATAATGACATTTAACATTTCAGTCCTCACAACCACTCTATGACTTTGGTCTATGCTCCATTTTTATGGATGAGCAAACAAGTTTCAAAGATTTGGTGAATTGCACAGAGTGGGCAGCACAGGACCTTTGTCTCGGGGTCTGCATTGTTATACCCAGGCCTTGTGACTCAAATTCCAAGTCTGAGAAGATCTGGTCTCCCCTCCTCAATACTCTCCCACCCCCACTTAGGGCCAGAGTGGTGGCCCTTGCACAGGATCAGAGGCCCAAAGACACGGTGCCTAAATCTGGCCTCCTTGGTGGCCCGGGATCTTGAGGTGTTCAAGGTCCCATCTCTAGGAGGAGAACAGAGATGACAGGCAGAAGGGAGGTCTCTGCCCACTCTCCTGCCCTGTGTCTCCACCCAGTGAGTAGTCATTGGGCCCTACGGTCAGGATAGACCCTGTGAGCAGAAGCCACAATCTGAAGGGCCTCTGGGAGCTGGGTAATGTGGGCATGGAACAAAAAGGTGGAGGGGCTGGATGCACGGCAGGGGAGTAGGACGGAGCCCTCCGCGGGTCTGCCCAAGCCCCTCACACACTCAGCCTGCTTGAGTCAGCTGGAAGACTCCCCTAGAAGTTCCCACCCCTGAGAAGGTTAGGGTCTCTACTCCCACACCACCTCCTGTGACCCTATGTGTGGGGCAGGCCTGTGGGGCCCGAACCCCTCCTCTGCCTCCAAACCCTCTTCCCCATCCCCCCACCTGCTCCACTGCACTGCCCAGGCGCTGTGGCTTCTCTATCTGCCTGGCAGTTTTCCCCATTGGTTCTGGAAAGTAGGGCTTAGGTCTTCCTCATTTTTGGGCCCAGCACTTGGGGCTGGGCTGGTCCACGGCAGGGAAGACCCAGGGAGTGGGTCTGTTTCACATGTGACCTTGGCACATGTGGATGCTCTCTCAGCACTGGAGAAAAAGAAAAGTGAGCATGTGTTGAAAGTTGGCTCCCCCCTGCTCCAGCTAAACACATGCCCTGATGATCCCATTGAATCCCCTAAAAATCCTGCGAGCAATGTGAGGGTGAAATGCACTGGGAAGACACCCAAGTCCCTGGCACCTAGCAGGGCATCAAAGGATTGGGTGTTCCCTTTCCTTTCCCCGTTTTTCTGTCTGGGCTGGGGGCTGGGGGCTGGGGGCAGGGGCTCTGCCTCTGCTGCCTGACTGGCTCTGCTGTTCTGTGTCCCCAACCTGCACCTGACATAAGACCTGGAGCTCTGCTCACCCTTGCTCACTCCTCTGCATGCCTCTCTCACTCCTCATGAGCCAGCACATTTATACAGCCAATCAACCACCAGATCAACCACAAGGAAACAAAACAGTGTTGACGGGGGCCCTTCCCAGGGTCATCTGGTCTGGCTCCTGAGCTTGGCCTGTCCGTGAGGGGGTGTGTGTGCATGTGTTCACATGTGTGGGTGCCTGTGTGTGCCCTTGTGTACATGTATACTGGCTTGTGCATGTGAGCACATGTGCATGTGTGTCTGCGTGTCCGTCCGTACCTATGTGTGCCCATGCGTGCACTCATGTTCATGTATATTGTTTTGCATGTGTGCATGTGTGCCTGTGTGCATGTGTGTACAACTGTGTGCCTGTGTGTGCCCTTGTGTACTTGTAGAGCAGTTTGTGCATGTGCACACATGTGTGCATGTGTGTCAGTGTGCATGTTTGTACATGTGTGTGCTTGTGTGTATACATGTGCTTTGGGCAGGAGGATCAAATCCCACATCTAGCCCAGCAAGGGTCTGGCAGGCCCCAGTGTTGTACTGTAACTGTCCAGGTCTTGGCACACATTAAACACAGATTAGGCTCTGTAGATGCTGAGTCCAGGCACAGAACAGTGGCTAAAAGGCCTTAAGGTCTTGAGCCAGGGCTGCAGCCCAGAGTCCCTCCAAGGGGTGCCTCACTAGGGCTGATGCCAGGCCCTATGGGGTGCTCTGTGTGCTCAGGAAGCTGCACCTGAGACTCCCTGACCAGGGCCATCTAGTGGTTCAGTTTCAGGGAAGGGAGTTTGCTTCTCCACCCACGTTGGTTGCTGTGGGGAGTTTAGGAGACTCAATACTGGCCCAGGAGGAACATAGTCTGGGAAGGCACACATATGGTTTCATGGTCCCCTTTCCTTAGGCTGTGGGGGACACATGGCCGATTCTAGGCTTCAGCCATGGCACCTATGGGAGCTTCTGTCCTCTGGGTGTGCAGGTGTGTGTGAGACCCTCTATTCCCAAGCCTGGTTCTCAAGCTCTGTGACATTCCCAAGCAAGGACAGTGGGGATATCTGTCAATCCTCCAGAATCCATAGAGTCCCCAAACTACTGTGGGGCCTCAGGGCCTCCTGAGGGCGATGCCAGCCAACCCCAGAAACCACTGTCCCGGCCCTCTGCTGGCCTGAGGCTGGCTGAGGCACAGGGGCCATGGAGGATTGTGGGGAAGACATGCAGGGTCCTTCCTGACTCGCCAGCCAGTGTCTTCTTCCCAGCCTGCCTCAGGGCCTCCACTGACACCTGCCTGGCATGTGCTTGGCAAGATGGGAGACATGAGAGTCTCTCAAATGGGCACACACATGCACGAACACACCACCCTTTCTTCTCCTCAGCTCCTGTGACACATGCAGCCATCTGTTGACCACCAGGGCCCCTGGACAGGACCAATCCCACAGTCTCTCCATTTCCTGGGAAAAGAGGCTGATGGAGGTGTGGTGGGGCCCACAGGTGTGCAGCAAGCTTGCCAGCTCCCCAGGGCCACAGGACAGACGTTTCAGGACACAGCCTCAGCCAGGCCGTGGCGACTGTGTCCAGGTCAGCCCCAGTCACCTGGCTGGTGATTATAGTTGGTGTCTTGTGGGACATGCAGGGGAACCTGAGAGGTGGCCAAGCCCCTGCAGGGACAGTCTCAGCTTCTCTAGGCCAGAGAACCTCACGTGGACAGAGGCCTCCTCAGGCCTACATGTGCCATGGCCTGTCGTCTGTCACTTGAGGAAGGAGGAGCTGAGAGGGCAGTCCCCATGCAGGCGCGTCCTATCTCTGCTTGGCCTGCACGCTCACAGCAGCCATGGGGAGGGCCTGGGGTAACCATGGCAATAGCACCAAGGTTGGGCTTCCCTGGCTGTGTGGCCGCCTGGGGGCCACAGGGCCAGGCTAAGGCCTATGGGCCCTTGCCCAGGTCAGGGTCCTGGAGCAGCACTGACTCACAGACAGCTAAATATAGCGCTGCTTAGCAGGAACTGTCAAAAGTGAGGGAGATGAGATCACTGCTTCTAAATCCGGCAGGAAGTGAGAGGCGGCAGCGGCCCCAGACACCTTCTCACTGAGCTACCGCACACACACTCATAAAACACTCACACATGCACAGTCATGCACACACACACGCACACATGCATGCACACACATGCAAACACACATGCATACACTTGTGCCAGCATACCCACATGCACATACCTCCATACGCTCACTCACACATTCACACAATACATGTGCACATGTATGCACATCCCCACCCATATGTACCCTGATTTCATGTGCTCACACGCCCCCATGTGCAAACACCCACACACACGCATACATGTGCACATGCTCACATCTCACAGCCACATTCATAAACACACACATGTGCGCTCACGCCAGCCAGCGGTGTCCCAGTCCTTTGGACGAGGGCTCCAAGGAAAGAGGGGTGAATGCAGCTTCTGACTGACTATTCCTCTGGGGTCCACCCACCCACTGCCTCCAGTGTACCCTGTTCTGTGTGGAGGAGAGGGGGAGCCCAGGATGTCAGCCCTGCCTCCGTGGGCCTCAGTAACCCTAGTGCAAAGCAAATGAGGAGAAGCGAGGGAGGCTGGGCCAGGCACAACTTGGAGCAAGGGGACCAGCAGCAGAAGCACACTCAAGGGAGTGGCCAGCCCACGGGTGGCGACTATTCCCTGGGGCTGGGGAGGGTGCAGATCCCACCCTGAGCCAAGGCTGGGAGTGAGTGTGGCGAGAGTCCCCAGCTCTGGAACTTACAGATCGAAGACCAGGTAGTGGAAGCCCTCCTCGGAGATGCTGTCGTGGAGACGCACTGTGGGGACAGAGAAGCCATGAGGGGCTGGCAGTAGCCCAGGACACACCCCCTGCCTGCCTCCATACCTGTTCAGGCACACCACGAGCTGTGTAAGCCCTAGGGCTGCCCACAGGATCGGGTTGGGTAGGGCCTAGGTGGGCAGGCCAGAGGGCAGGGCTGAGCAGAGTGCTTTGGGCCCTGTGGGCCAGCTGACCACCCAGCGAGCACCCACAGGGCCTCTGGGCCCCTGCCCTTTCCTTGCCCTCAGCTGCCAGTCTGGTCACCTGTCTCCTTCTGCCAGAGAGAGACCAGGCCCTTTTGGTCCCAGCCTGGGCCTCAGTTGCTCCCAAACACCATGGAGATGAGCAGGAGGAGCTCACACCGCCAAACCCCAGAAAGGAGCTGCCATGAAGCTCCACATGAGGAGAAGCTGGGACAAAAACCACTCATTATTCGTCTTGGGTCTTCCCAGGGCTGCCCTCAGCCTTCAGGCTCTGTGTCTTTGCTGTGTGCTGCCGGCACAGGCTGGCGGGCAGGGTCCCCACCCAATACAACATCATCCAAAGGTTGGGCCCTGAGCTCCAATTCCAGAGCTAGCATGGTCAGCAGGATGGACCACCATCATTCCCTCCTTCCTCCTTGCACAGCTTCCCATGACAATCTATGTGCAGCGTGCCTGGCCCTGGAACTCTGCCTGGCGCAGGGCAGGAGCTGGTCAGGATGTGATGAATGAACGAGTGGATAGATGAAGAGGCGAGGGAACAGTGAGTGATTTCAGCACAAAGCAAGCAACCTCAAGGCCTGCTTTTCCTTGAGCTGGAGATGTGCCCTGTACTAAGCAGCAAATATTTTCTAGGAATGACTCATTTTGGACACTCTCCCACGTGCCGATTCTGATGATTGCTAGAACAACGAGGACGATGACAGCCAACACATTAGGGCTGTTCTAAGCACTCGGTGTGTGTTATTTCATTTAACCTTCCCGACCACCCTGAGAAGTTACAGATGAGGAAGCTGAAGCACAGAGAGCTTAGGTAAGCAGCTGACAGTCACACAGCTCACAAAGGCAGAATAGGGCTGTGGACTCAGGGGACAGTCTGGTTTGAAGGCCTGCACCAGCCTCATTCCCTCCAGTCTTCAAGTCCTGGGAAGACGAACCCCTGAGGTATGGCTCTCCTCCACCACTTGAGACTGGGCCACAGACACTGAACAGGTAAGGCGCAGCTGTCTTCTCCTAGGTTCGCAGGCCCCTGGACCTCAGGCAGCCCCTTCCTCGGATGCTCCAGCGCTGTTCCAGTTTCTAACTGGTTGCCAGTGCCCTCCCTCCTCTGGCTCTGGTTCTCCCAGGGGCCTGGCCTGATAATGTCCTTACATCCGGGAACTCCATGTGGCCTCTGGGGCCTAGGACTCACCCTACAGATTCCTGGACTCCAGCAGCCCCACACCGATGGCCCTCCTTAGCCCCTAAACCTCAGACAAAATGCCCTCCACCAAGGGCAGGCCAGGCCCCAGAAGCCTCCACAGAGTCAGAAAATATAGGGCGAGCCCTGCCCCTGCCACTTGCTCTGGCTGTGTGACCTGGGGCAGGTTGCTCAGACCATCTAAGCCTCAATCTGCCCCTCTGTGAAATAGTATAAATAGCACCTCTTCACGGGGTGGCCGTGAAGATCAATTATATAACCTTTGTGGTGCTCTGAGACAGTGAGCACTAGGTGAACCACAGCTCTGTGACCATCACTGTCACCATCATCACTTGAATGTGAAGAATCCCAGGTGAACAACGCTCAGCACCAGGGCCTGGGGCCCACTTAGAGTCCTGGGGTTTTTGCAAGCCAAGTGCAAAAAGACCTGCTCCACTTCTCTGCCTCAGGCCCAGTAGCCCAGCCTTCTCCTCTCTGCCCCTACCAAGCCCCATTCTCAAAGAGCAAGGTCTTCCCCAGACCATGTCCTGGGTCAGCTCCCTGGGCAGAGGGCAAATCTTGCCCACCAGGGCTGTCTGGGAGCTGATGCTGACCTCTGCCAAGCAAGGACTCCACCAGCTAAGGCACCTGTCTGAAACCAATGTCCCCTTTCCCTCTCACCCATCTCTGGCTGACTTCTGTCCCAAGAGCAAGGATGCCCTCTCACTAGGTCCCCTGGACCCTCTCTTCACCCCTACGCAAGCTGGCCTGTGTGTCCCTAAGACATGGTGGATCCTGGAGGCGCACCAACATCCCGCTTCTAGCACTCACCTGTGAAACCTCTGGAGTTAGAAAACTCACCCCTCCCCACTCCTTTCTAGTGGGGGCTGCCCAATAAGCCCAGCTGGGGGCCCAGCAGGCTGGCCCCTCTGAAGTGCCCCACCTGGGACATGCTTCATGAAAATCACACACTCAGAGCAGAGGTGATCCTAGGGGCCACGGAGGGGATGCCCCCCACAGAACCCCACAGGCAGCTCCAAGGGAGGCCCTGTCATCCATGAAGGTACCTCATCGCTCCCTGGGGGTGCTGCAGAGCCATCCTCATGGTGGGGGCTGCCCCTGCCCTCAGGCACCCACCTCTCCATGCAGGCCTGGTGGGGTGGAGCAGAGGCAGATGGGCTCTGGGGTGGCAGTGGGAGGGGGGATCCCACCTCCTCAGCAGGAAGCAGGTTGCTTAGGCCAGATGGAGCACTGGGGGTCTGTGTGGGGAGTCTGGGCCATGTGCCTGTGGACACTTTTTAAAAAAAACATTTTTAACATTTTAAAAATAGTTATATACTTATTTTAGTGGTTTAAAAGAAAACCTAACTGGCACATCAGACGGCGAATTCACACACAGGGCTAAGTAAAAAAGTGAATTGTCAGAAAATCTATTTAAATAAAAACAGTAAGCAAATAACACTGTGGGCAGCACACAGAGGTGGTAAATAAATAAAGTCCTGGATTACTAAGAGGAACCAGGGTGAAGAGTCCAGTCTGGATGCAGTGGGACGGTGGGCAGCGGCGAATCTCGCCAGGGGCTAAGCTGCAGCAGTGGGACCCTGAGAGCCCACCGGGGGCTGCAGGGCACGTGCCCTGGAGTTCAGGCTGCCGCTTTCCATGCTGGGGTCCTGCTGGGTCCACTGGGGCACCTGCCCCTCTGCCCAGCTCATTGGTGAAGCATTGGATGAGGCAAGGTGGTTCCAGTCCCCTAAACCAGGCGATGAGGGTTCGGTGACCTTCGGAGCCAGGCCCAGGTGAGTGTGTGGATGCCCCAGGCTCCTAAACAGGCTCCCAGTCCCCAGCTGTTCCTTTGGAACAAGCACACCTGGGGTCCTCCTGGCATAAGTGAATCAGAGCTTTGGAGGAAAGGGCCCAAAATCCACCTGACAGCTCCCCGGGTGCGTCTGAGGCCAAGAGCGGCTGCCATCCCCAGGGCGTTTCCTGGCTGCTCCCCAACATGGGCAAGGCCTGGGCTCCAGGCTCCAGATGCCCCCGTGGAGCAGCTGACTCTGGGCCAGGGTCACTTGACCTCAGACCGTAGTTCCAGAAGCCCTGGGCCAGCAAAAGAAAACAGTAGGGGCTCTCAGCCCGAGGACGGCATGCGCTGGGGTCTTTGGTCAGTCTTTGTTTTCCTTGTAATTGGGCCATCTTGTGGCTTTTTTGAGGCCACAGAATGTTGAGGCCCCTGTGTGTTCTCAGCAGAATGGTGGCTCAGTGTTATGGTGGCTCAGAGTTATGGGGGTTACGTGCTGGGCACTGGCTCAGCAGAAGGCTCTGTGAGGAATGTGTCGTTTACCTTCCTCTGCAGCCACTGTCACCAATGCCACAGACAAGACCCAAAGGACAGAGTGGGGTGGGGAGGGGACCTGTCCAGTTAGGTGGAGCTGGGCACCCAGAACCCCGCCTTGGGGCTGCCCTGGCTCTGAGCACTCCCTGGAATCATGTCACACAGGACAAAGTCCTCAAGGTCAGGGGAGGAAAGGGGTCGTCCTCAGGGGCTTCTGGTGTTTCAACAGAGAAGGAAAGGAAGTCTTTCTGCATCTCTTTGAAAGTCTGATAGAGAAACCGGAACGGGACCCGTCCCCCTGGCCCACCCCAGGCCGCTCACCGATATTGGAATGCTTCAGAAGGCGGCAGATCCGAGCCTCTCTCTCCAACTTCTGGTGATCTGGGGGACAGAAAAGAACAAGGCGTCACCTCCTGCTCCAGCAACTGGTGGCCCACGGATCGTCCATGTCAGGAGAGGCCCACCAGGGTGTGCCAGGGCCTCTGATGAAGAGAGGAGTGGTTGTGACCCCACAGTGAGTAGTCGTGCCCCCGCCAAGGGAACACCCTTCGTGGGCACCCCCTGGGCCACTGGTGGCAAGGCTGGGGCAGGGACCAGCTGGCTTGTGTTTGGGGTGGAGAGGCCCATTCGGGTGGTGAGCGCTACTCACTCGGGGCTAAAAGTTTCCCTGGATGATTCAAAGTCAGCAGTGCACTGATTTAATCCTCCACTTATTTGTCCTAATTCCATACTCTTTGGAGCTTTTGGCTGAAGCCAAATTTGTTCTTCCGAGGCAGGGGAGGGGCTGTCAGAATGGGGCCGGGAGGGGGTGAGGGTGTGCCCCGGAGCCGGCTGGCAGGAGGAGGAGGGGAAAGCCTCAGAAAGGCCTTGCTTGGGGGATAGAAGTAAACTGGTGGTGAAGCAGGAGGTGGCCCCTCCTTCCCTCGCCACTCTCCTCCCACCCCACAAGGTGCAGGGCCCAGATCCCCAGACACTGGAGGCGTGGAGGTGACTGGTGCCCCTCGGGTGACCCCTCCACTGGCCCCCAAAGGATGGAGCAACTTATTTGCCAGAAATTTTACATTTCAAATACAGGCAGGAGGCTTTTAAAAACTGATGGAGATTGTAATAGCAAAACCCAAAACCCCACACTTCCTCTGACAGGACGCCATGCGCTGCAGTCCCACAGGGTCCCATACTGCAGTGCAACAAAGTCCTCCACCAACCCCCACGTGCAGGTAGCACCCACATCCTAATAGTATGTAGGGAACGAGCAGCAAAGGACGACTCACAGCGTGCTCTTATTTACACAAAGGTCGAAACTAGACAGTCGGTGGGCACAGCCGCGCATGGGGAGCTGCGAGGAAAGGACGGCGCATTTCAGAGCTCAGGACGTGACCGGGGAGGGCGCATTGGTGTCTGGAGTCCCCTCCACCTGCCCAGTGCTGAGTCCCACCACAGGAAAGGTGAGCAGGGCCAGGGGGCACATAATTAATACACAAGACAAGACCTCGGGGATGCCTCCTTCGCCAGGAATGCCCAGTAGCGCCCAGGAGCAGGGAAAGAATGAGGCTGCAACGTCACAATCTTCCTCGGGAGGCGCTGAAACCTCTGATCCCTGGGCTTGGCAGAAACGTGTCTGCCTGCAGGAAGGGAGGCCTGGCCGAGTCATGTTTGGGGTCAGTTCCCCTGGAGCAGGTGTGGCGGTGGTGGCCTGGGGTACAGGACATGCCTGCAAACACGTATAGGCCTTGAGTGAGAAAGCCACGCCTGCAGATGGGAAGGTCTCTGGGAGCGGCATCCCCCGACTTCCCCCTCCCAGGACAGGCATTCGTCTCCCTGCCCTGGCCACCTGGCTGCCATCTGCTTCAAGCCCAGCCGCCTGGCATCCCACGAGAGGGATTCAGAGGGATCTGACAGAGCCTCCAGGTGGCACAGAGGGAGTCAGACCCCACCCCGCTGTTTTGCTGGAAGCCCAGGGTATACCTGCTCCCTCCCCCACCTGCACACCCACCTCAGCAAGCACTGCACAGTCTTCCAGAATACCCCAGTCCCTGCTCCCTCTCCTTCTCCTCTCCTCTCCCACTGAAGTGGGAGCTGAGGTGCCAGGAGCCTCAGGGATTTGTGATGGCAGAACTGGAACCAGCCCAAGTGTCTGTCAGCATCAGAATGGAAAAATCAAACATAGTCCTAATAGAATACACATGGTGTGGGCTCCGTTTTCCTATCTGCATGGAGCTCAAAACCCACAACACTGGACACACCTGCGGAGGGGAGGGGTCCACGCACGAGGCCTGGCTCCAGTGGAAAGCAGGGGATGGATTCTTGCAACACCCCCAACCCCCATCCCTCTGGGGTGGGAGGAGGGAGGGCTCTCAGTGTGCAGGGCGGTGAGTTCATGGGGTTATTGTTTTATTTCCTAGTGTCTTTCTTACACTGATTCTGAACATTTTTCAGACATAGAGAAAAACCGCAACAATAGTACAGAGCAATCGTGTACAGCACTTCTGTACAATCTCCCTGCCCCGCCCCACTTCCATGTGACACACTCGCTTTTTCTGACGCGTGTGTAACACCAGGCAGCACTCAGGTGTGTCTCATAAGGACAGGGTGTCCCTTCCATAATCTCAACGCAGGTCCCAGATTCAGTAAATCGAATGCAGATATGACACTCATGCCTCTAAGCTACAATCCACGTTCCACCTTTCCAACCTGTCCCAATGAAGGTGATGGCTCATCTTTCCCCAGGACAGGATCCAAGCCCGGGACCACACATCGCCACGGGACGTGTGGGCCAGCGCCAGGCTGAGGGAAAGGAGGACCTGGGAGAGAGGCGGTGGAACCATGGCACACAGTTTCCTTTTGAAAAATTGCCTGATTAGAGTTAAATCAATAAAATCATAAATCCAAACCAGGAGAAAGATGCAATTGTGAACGCACTCTCCTGGGACACAGATAATTTACATGCCTGTGTTTTATTACTGAGACATTGCCAAGAGCTGAGCCCCAGCCCAAAGATGATACCTATTCCTGAGCACGTGTTTAGGGAGATAATTATTTGTGTGGGGCGAAGAAAGAGCACCTGGCTGCCCAGTCCTGGCACCAGGTGTCCACTCACGGTGGCCATACAGATTGCTGACTGGTCCTCTTTCTGTAACACCCACAACAGCACCTCGACCACCTCCTCTCAGCAGCTGCAGTAGGTTAGCGCTCAGAGAGCCGCTTGGAAACCATTAACAATGACACAAGATCTAAGCTGGTAACATCCAGACACACACGTCGTATAGCGTGCTTCACTCTTGGTGCCGGGTTTATGGCTAATGTTGTTTTATTCGTTAACTTCCCCTCCCCCAGTTTTGACAGTGATCATGTGTTACTTCCATAATTTAGCAAAGCATTGTTTTTAAAAAAGATTTTGATCCTGTCTCCAGTGAGCAAGCTACTGATTCAATATGACAAGGATGTTTCATAAAATCTGCTATGGTAACATTTGCCCTTAAATTTTAAAAAATCAGGCAAAAAATAAATCTAAGCGGATATAAGGTGACTCTGGATGGGACTGAGAAGCCACAAGAAGGAGGGGGCAGAAGGAGGCGGCATTCTCTCTGGACCTGGCTCAGACAGCCTCATCTCAGGGCAGGCCAGAATCCAGCTTCCTAACTCTGTGCACATACTATGATTTCCTTTCTACAAAACCAGGGACATTATTCTCAGCTTCCACATTAACATCGTAAACCCCTTGTCATGAACAAGGTTAAGTAAGTTAAACTGAACCCAATCCAGTGCATAAGAAGTGTGCCCTGGCCCTAAACAGTACAGCAGAACCTGGCCCTCAACAGTACAGAAGAATCTGGGGGAAGCCCCAGCTCAGTCCTGTTCCCTGCCCCAGACAGTGGACCAACCACATCTTGCTCATCCCTGCCTGCCAGCCTCATTCTGGGGGGCTCTGGTCCCCAGGGAATCTGCTGGACTCAGGAGACCAGAGCAGTGGCCACTGAGCAGGTCTCAAGGCCAGCAGGCCTGTGGCGAGAACACAGCCGCAAGTCTGCCAGCAGCGGCTCCCTACCTGTCCAGGGCCCTGTCAGTGCCCCTGGGACCCCAGCAGGGCACCCCTTCCTGAAGGAGGTCCCAAGAGCCCTCCTGAGTGGCCAGCCTTGGCTATGCCCACTACAGTGACGTCCTGGTCAGGGCCAGGCAGTGAGTCACGTAGCTCATCCAGGTGACCCAGTAAGAGGGGCTTACCAGGTGTGGGGGCTGTGGGGGCTGAGTGGCCAGGCCTCAGGGCTGTGCTAGGTTCTCTGAGGGGCCTGGAGTTGGGATGCTCAGGGTCACCCAAGACCCCTGATGCTCTTCATCCTCATTGCCACGTCTCACAGCTGGGCAGGGATGTCCGTGTGGGTAACATTTTATTAGGTAGTATTGATGCAAGTCACAGAAGAGGTGCCACACCTCTGTAGGTTGTGAATCCAATGACAAGGAAACCCCAAGAGCCCACTCCACCCGACAGCTGGTGCCTGGTCAATTCCTCAGAAGGTGCTGGATCCCCTCTCCCCATCGGCCAATGTCAGGCTCAGGCTCACGGCACTTCTACGCGCACACTGGCTCCCAGAACTGCAGTTCCCTGCGATGCTGAGTTTTCCTAAAAGAGTCTAAGAACAGCCTCTGACATAGACCATGGGACAGAAAGCAGCAGCTGGGGAGTGAGGACACAGGCTGAGCCCCTCCCAACCTCCAGGGGACCTCACCCCATCAAGAGGAGACTCCTCTGCCCTCCTGCCCTCCCTTTTCTTCTCCCATCCCAAGACCCCTGGCCAAGGTCTTGGGGGTCCAGGGCAGACAGTCCCTGGGGCACAAAAAGCCAATGACAGCAGTGCCTGTGCCTCTTGTTATAGCAGAGTGATGAGCAGAGTGTTCTCAGACCCTGATTCTGCCTGCGGAGACTCAAGAGGTGATGCTTCAGTGGGGTTTTAGAGGATGAGTAGGAGTTTGCCTACTCATGCTGGAAAAAGACTTGGTTCTCACACCCCCTCTGATGTGAAGCTTGGAGAGGGAACTCGAGTTCAACCAGCTCCTAAACGCTTGGGCATGTTGCAAATCTGCACCCTAAACGGAGGCAAGGGCGTATGTGTGTGGGCCTGTATTTAAGCCAGAAGGTGACTGACCCATCAGTGCGGATGCAATTCTACACATGCGCACACGTGTGTACACATTTACACACCGGCTCCCCAAGGGGGTGGCTCAGAGAGACGCTGGCAAAAGCATTGCTATTTATTTCTCCTACCAGAGAAACATCCCACAGATCAAATACAGCATTCATTTATACCCCCATAAAAGCATTTATCAAAAAACCCCCCAAACAACAACAACAATAAACCCCATAAACAATTGTCCTCAAAAAGATCAGGCTAAACCAGAGCCTGTAATTATCCGCCTGCCTGCTTGAATTCTAATGATAGTGATAGTGCGACATCCTCCGATTCCAGCCCTCGGGGAATGCCGAGCTCTGGGAGCTTTTCTAGGTGATTTAGCTACAATCTCGGCAGAGAGCCCTGGCCTGCCGGCCACTCATCTTGCCAAACCTGCACCCTGGGTGTCCCCCGAGGTCTGCACGACAGGTGGGGCCAACTGCTGGGGCACACGCAGGCAGGGGCCACCGAAAGACAGGGAAGAGAAGCACCCCCAGCCAAGCCCTGTACAGCCTGCTGGGCTCGTCTCACGGCAGGCTTCTCACTCGCTCCCGCACACATCCCAGGACGCCGAAGACATCCGGACCATGCGGGGCAGGCTGCTGGGCTGGGACTCAAAGCCAAGGCCTCTCGCCGAAGTGCAGGGGCTCTCTGTGATATGCCACTTGGTCTGCATTTCCTGCTGCTCTCTAGACTGGTGGGTGGTGCCTGCCTGGTGGCTGCAGTCTCTGCTCAATGCAGAATCTGATATTTACAGCCTGCAGATGCTGGCTGTGGGGGCAGCAAGGCCGACATCACAGAGGAAGGGGAGACAACCCCACACCGGCACCAGGAGGGCGCTCAAGGGCCCAGGAGACAAGGCTCCCCTCCTCCCTCACCCCACAGCCTTCTCCAAAACACTGAGAGCCCAGCCGATCTGGGTTACCTGCCTGCAGAGGCCCGACCAAAGCAAACCACTCATGCTCGTGGGGAAAGACGAGGTCGGGTTACGATTGCCTAGATGTCCAGCCTCTCAGGAGCAGGGACCATAGACCCTCCACCAGCAGCCATTCCCAGATCCACAGGACCCCCGAAGCCTCAGCGTGGAGCTCTGAGGGGCGGGGTAGGGGAGTGGGGGCTCCTCCAAGCTGTTACTACGCTGGTGGGTTGGCAGCTGGCACCCACCACCATGAAGGTGACAGGGGCAGGGGCCACCTCAAGGTGCCCACAGCCAAGTGCAGGAAGAGACAGGACCAGGACATGGGCACAGCCACGTGACCCATCCTGGAGCACCTGCCACATGCCAGGCACCGTCTGTTCTGTGCACATTACAGGCATTAACCTATTTCATTCCAAAAATGCCCTGAAAGACCAGGAGTGGCGGGGGAGAGACTGCAAACCTCTCATGGTGTGGCGGGAGCTCCTCCCCTCCTGCCATGCCACCCTCATCAGTGCAGGAGTCGTAGGGTCCCCTGAGCTAAGAACAAAGAGAAGCCAGCTGAGGGCGATGGGAGAGGTGGAGATGACGGGGAAGGACATTCACACCAACCCTGCTGCATCTGCAGGGTGAGGCACAGGGCAAAGATGAGGAAACTGAGGCACAGAGAGGAGCTCAAAGCTGCCAGGGCTGAAAGGCCAAGGCTGGGTGACTGGTGGGGTGGGCAGGGTAGCCTTCAACATCCCAAAGGCACACTTGTGCATGGCTCTGGGGACCCCTCGTGTTCCAAGTGGATGGCACCCAGAAGCCATGGTGTGACCAGTGACCCCCAAGGGGGAGGGAGGGTCTTACAGGACAAGGTTACATAGTTTGGTAAATCATTGATGTTTGCTCTCATAATTTCCTCTTTCTTTCTCCAGCGCCAAGAAGGGGTCCGGGATGGAGCTGGCAGAGGCTTCCCTGCCCACCCAGTCCCCCTATGCCATCCTCCACCCTCCCCGCCCCTCCTCCTCCCCGGCAGTGGGTGAGTCACAGCAGGGGTGGGGGGTGGTGAGTGAGAGGAACCAGGGAGAAGGGGAACAGGAGGGTGTGGGTGGGCACCAGGCCCCCTGCCAGCCACCAGGAGAAATAGCAGAGCTGGCACCTCCAGGAGGACACCGCAGGGCACTGGGCGGGGGCAGCGGAGGGGCAGGAGGGGGAGGCACGAGGCCCACCTGTGTCAGGAGGGGCTGCTTCCCTCTCACCCCAGGGCCTCTGGAGTTGTCAGACCCAGAGACCTGGAGGAGGCCTGCCGGGTAAGCTCTGTGCTGGCTGGGGGATGCAGTTAGGGCCACCTGGGACCACTGCCACCAGGGTCTAAGGGCTGGGGGGTGGGGCTCCCTAGGTGCCATGAGTGCTACCCACTGTGTGGCTTGGGACAAGGGATGGCACCTCCCTGGGCCTCATCTGGAAGATGGCTGTAATAATGGCATCTGGCCCCAGGACTGTGCTGGACTGAAAATGGAATCATGTGTGAAAATCCGCATGGGCCTGGCACAGGGTGGGTGCTCAAGAACGTATCCCCCCATTCCAGGCAGCCCTGCCTCACCCCGAGGGAGGTTGCCAGACCCCACCATGGGCCCATCACTGGGCGCCCCCGACCAGCATCAGCGCTCTCCACCCATTTCCTCATGTCTGGGAGGAGATCCTCAAGGACAACCCCTTCTGCTTGTCCGCCACACAGCCCTGCTGGGGCGGGCACGGGGATGGTGGGCATGGCAGAAGGGCTCTGCTCCAGCTGCCCTGTCCTGGAAGTAGTGGCTGGGGAGGGATGGGCCAGAAGCTGCATCCTGTGCCAGCTCCCACCGTCCCACCAGCTTCTGGTTCCGCAGGGCTGGGGCTACCTGGGGCTCTGCTCCTCCAGGCTAAACCAGCAGCTGCAAGCACAGACCAGCATCAAGACAGGCGGTCCACCTGTGCGCTGGACTAGGTGGCAAGGACACCAGACTCAGGGCTGTGACCCAAGCCTGAGGCTGTCTAGCTAAAGGTACTGTGATGCCAGTGCCACACTTCAGAACTCAGGCCCTGCACAGGGGCCTGCTGTGGGATGTGGTACGCCACCAAGGCCTGGGCCAGGAAACTGGCTGCATCCAAATCCCACTTGGGGGCCTCAGTTTCCTCCCACAAAATGGATTCAGGAGATGGCCTGTCAAGTAGTGCTGTTCCTGTCCAGAGGAGACTTCGAGGGCCACAGCAGAGAGGGGCCCCCAAATCCGTCCCCCATCCCCACGGAGCTGGGCACACATCTGTCCAATACTCCGGACCTTGCTGGGGCTCAGCAGCCCCTTCCTGCACTGTCAGCACGTTGGCAAGACCCATCGGCCTCAGGTGACCTGCACACCTGTCTCAACGACCTGCACCACCATAGCGTGAGACAGCTTTCTAGACATTTTTTCTTTTCCTTTCTTTCTTTTTTTTTTTTTTTTGACGGCGTCTTTCTCTGTCACCCAGGCTAGAGTGCAGTGGCGTGATCTTGGTTCACTGCAACCTCCGCCTCCCGGGTTCAAGTGATTCTCCCATGTCAGCCTCCCTAGTAGCTGGGATTATAGGTACGTGCCATCACACTTGGCTAATTTTTGTATTTTTAGTAGAGACAGGGTTTTGGCGTGTTGGCCAGGCTGGTCTCGAACCCTTGACCTCAGTTGATCCACCCGCCTCAGCCTCCTAAAGTGCTGGGATTACAGGCAGGAGCCACCATGCCTGGCCCTCTAGACTCTTAAACGGCTTGCCAGCATCCACATCAAACACCAGCCAGGCATATTCTGCACCCTGCCTGGTACCAACACACATAAGTGTCCCAATTCACTTCGAGGCTAAACTTGACTGTACTCGCACACTAGTGACAGAGTGCTCAGGAGCCAAGTGCAGCCCTGTGTGGTACTGAGTGGCTGGGCCAGCAGAACCTGATAGGATATCCTGGGCCTTGACCCTAGGCCAGTGGGGTCTGATCTTTAATTATATTTGGCCATGCCCTGGCCGGCTCCTACAGACTCTGGTAACAGAAAAGCGGGGATTGGCTGTGGGGTGGGGCAGGAATGGAGCAGGCAGAGGCCAGCTCACATCTCGGAGCCAGCACTTGCCAACCTGGGCTGCCAGCAAGTCCCTTGGTAGCATTGACCTTGGATTTCTTTGAGAACAGAGAGGGTAGCTGGGTGGGGACGAGGGAGTGGCTTCCAGCAGCCCCTCTCCTCTGACTCTCCTCCCTGGCTGGTAAATGTGAAGTAAAACCAGTCCTGACCCGAGTCAGCTTGGACCATGCCGCAGGGACTGCCCATCCAGTCTCGGGGTGCAGGCTGGTTTAGGGGCTGAAAGGAGGCCATGGGCAGATCCCAGCCATTCCTCCTAAAAGGAAAACTGCTCCTTGAGAATGAGCAGAGGTCCATGTGAGTCCTTCAGGGTAGTGACTTTTGTGTGCTGAGGACTGGCTCTGGGCACGCCTGTGAGCTGCTCATGGCACCCATGAACAGGGCTGTTGCTGCATCACCCCAGCTTTCAGATGAGGGCACAGGGGCAAGGAGACCAGGAAGAAGTGGAGCTGGACCCCATCACAGGAGGCCCCACTTGGGGCCTCAGAAGCAGCCCCCTCCTCATTTTCTTTCCGGTGGGACTTCTCAGAGCCCTTCAGATGCTGCCATAGTGGGCTGGACAAGCCTGCTCTCCCTCTGGAGATCTGGGGCGGGGGGTTGCGGGGGTCGGGCAGCGAGGACTTGGGGAGTTCAGTGGTAGGTCTGAGGCAAGAATAACCCCGGCTCAAGGTCTGGGGGCCGGGTCAGGATCCTCCGAGGGCAGCACAAGTCTACCAGAAAAGGTGAGGTGATGTTGACGCGGGTAGGATGTGGAGGCAGACGCCCCTCTCCTCCTGGGCACCCGGCACCTCTTGGGGTCCTAAGTGGTCCAGTCAGGCCTGTGCAGCCCTGGGAGGCTGAGCCCTGTGATGAAGATGCAAGAGGGCGGCTCTCACTGTGGCTTTCCGTGCATGTTTTGTTTTTAAAAGGCAACAGGACAACCGGCAATTAACCCGCCAGCAGCTCCACCATCCTCGATAAGCACCTGTGGGCCCGTCCTGCAGCTGCTTGCCGCCTCAAGGTCAGGGGTCCCAGGGACCCTGGCAACCACGTCGGCAGCACCCTGCCCCTCTGCATGAACGTGCATGACAGAGCCGGAGCCGAGGGCCTCGTAGCTATTTGCCAGCCATATGGGGATGAACGCAGCCATTCTGGGAGCCCAGGCCAGGCCAGTGGCGGCAGTAGGGCCACTCCCAGGCTACACACTGGGGGTCCACGGCATCTCCCCTCCATGGGGTCCACTTGGTCTTTCAGCTGGGGCCCCATTCCCAGGGCCCTCTTCAGGATCAGAACCATCCTCGAGCTTGTAGGGTGCAGCTCAGCTTTGAAACAGAGGTGCGGCTTGGAATTCCTTTCCTGTCACTGCCAAGCTGTGGCATTTTGTGCAGGACGATGGTGTAAGGTCTAAAGTTAAAGCCAACATTACGTGCTACCTTGACACCCAGTGAAACCAGGAAGGCCCTGAACGACCTAACTTCATGTCCCCCTCCGGACTCTGCTTCTGTGGCTAAGTCCCCACCCAGGTAAGCCTCCTCTCCACAAGAACTGGGCACAGTTCCTGCTCATGCCTGAGTAGCAAGATGCAGCTCTCTGCCAACCCATGGAATTATTCAAACCAGCCGAAACTGCCTCTGGTGGGAACCAGGGGCCACCTCACCCCGTTGTTACTCCAAAGCCTGCCTCCCCAGCCCCTGCCTGTTCACTGTGTCCTGAGCACAGCGTCCTCCTCTCTGGGCTCTGAGTATATGTGACAATAAAATGCCATCCACTCATCTATCCAGTGCTGGGTGTCATGTGTTCAAGTCACCCCCGTAACCCCAGGACAGGACTCCCATGCTCACAAATGGAGTGAGCAGGAGGAGATTTAAACCAAGGTGCCTAGACTGTCCAGTCTAGGAAAACAACGGTGGCCCCACTCAGGGCAGGCACGGTGACAGGAGGGGCTTGCTAGGCCACTCCTCCCAGCCCTGGTGTGATGGGTCCTCCACCTGGGGTCCCCCCGCCCCCAACACATACACCTCCCACCAAAGCCCATCTCTCCATAGACACCACCTTGGCTTCCTCCAGAGACAGCGGGGACACTGGCTCAGGCCAGCCCCTGGAGGTGCGGCGCCCACCCTGTCAGGGTCCTACTGTCAAAAATAAGGCCCAGACTCCAGGGCTGCAGTCTTGACCACTGTGGCCTTATGTCCAGCCTCATCCTCTGCCCCTAACTCTGTCCATGTCCCTCTTGTCCTTTTCAGAGAGCAGACAGCTGCCCAGAGGTTCCCACTCATCCCTGAGCAGATGCCTGGGGGCCCAACCCAGCCCAAGGCCCAAGGCCAGGGAGCACAGCCCAGGGCAAGCACGGTCACATTTTTTAAGGGATTGAGGAAAAAGAACAACAGAGAAGACCATGCAACAGAAGTGAGTGGCCGGCAGCCCCTTGGTAGCACCTTTCCAGAATGCCCCCCGCCGCCTCCGGATGAGAGCATCTGCACACATCCGCCCTCCCCAGCAGGGGAGGCTGAGGCCCTCACATTCACCCGCAGGGCTCTTCTAACCCTCACTAACCTCAATAAACCCTCCATGACCTTCTGTAGGCTAATCACTCCACATCCAGCTGGAGTCGGGGCTCCCCCAGGTGACACGCAGACAATGGAAACATCATGACCTCAGAGCCACTGCGCAGACCTGTCACAGGACTGCTGCTCCTGGCCCTGGGGACAGAGGACAGTGGCTGCCCACAGGGAGACACACACCCAGGGCCCCCAGCACCTTCCAGGGCTCCCTGCAGCTGTTCCCCCTCGAGCTTTGCCCTGGATCTCCAGCTCTCCAGACTTTCCCATCAGCAGCCAGACCAGCACAACAGAGACCAAAGCTCTACCATTCCCAAGGTCTGTTCCCACTCAGGCCTCAAACCCACACCTTGCGGGCTTCCCCACTCCTGCCCAAGTGGTCCCGGGGACCTGGGCACTCCGAATCCCCCTCTCCTTCCATCGGTGGTCACTACCACTCCCCACCCAGCTCAGTCCTTACGTGGAATCTTCAAAACACTCTTCTCCTCCCACCCGTTCAACTCTGTTTAGTAAGCAGGTACTATGTGCAAAGTAGGAGGCCTGCCCTTGCTGGGCCTACAGTCCACTGGCGGGTAGCCTGGAGGGAGCAAGGGGTGGTGAGCAGGAAGGACTGGGGGAGGGAACTATGCCCACACTGGCAGAAGCAAGTCTTCAAACCTTGGGCCCACAGGCTGTGGGTTCAGCCATCTCCCTGGTCCTGACTCACCTCCTGGAACCGGCAGGGCCTGGGAGTAAGGATCCCTCCAGATGTGGGAATCATCAGTTCTAGAAGAGCCAGGCAGTGTGGAGGCCAACCCTCCTCCCATTTTACAGAAAAGAGGAGTGAGGCAGGGAGGGAATGGTCATTAGGGCCCAGAACCCAGCTCCCAAATCTCCCTTCTGCCGGGAGCCTTTTCTGCCGCTGACAAGCCCCTGACTCTGCAAGATGAGTGGCTGGAAATGCGGAAGCACGCAGAGGGGTCCTCCGTGTCAACTCCTCCCCTCCGCTCCCTCCCTTCCCTGACTCAGGGATTCCTCCCTCATCCCCTCCAAATGCCAACAGGGTGGGCCCTGCTCCCGCATCCAGTTCAGGATGCATTTGCCTTCCCCAGGGGTCATGGGGGCTCAGGAACCTGGCATTGGACCCTGACCAGCAGGTCTTGGGACTTGCTGTCTACACAGGGCCACACCCAGAACCAGAGAGCAGGAGGCCATGATGCTGCCCACCCTCTCTCCACCTGACAGAAGGGGCCAGCAAGGGCCGGGACCCTCCGCACAGCCTGGCTCCCTGTTCTTCTCTTGGTCCTCTTCGGGGCTGCTTTCCAGAAGCCTTCGACTAAACCAATTCGGTTTCCAAACTAATGACAAAGCCTTGTCTCTCAACAGTCTAGCTTAGCATTGCCAGATAAAACCCAGGGTGCCCAGTTAAATTTGAATTTCAGACAAAGGACAAAATTTGTTTTTGGTATAAGTCTGTCTCAATTTCAGATATGCAACAAATAATTTTTAGTTTAAGTAAGTGTGTTCCACGCAATTTGGGACACACAGTGCTTATTTTACGTCTTATGATTGTAAATCATACTTAATTGCTAAATCCAGCAGCCTAGTCTTGTTCCTTCATTGCTCCTAGGTGGCCCTCCCCCTGAGAGGGTCAGGCATGTGGTGCTCCCACTAAGCCCCCAGAAGGCCTGCCTCCCAGCTCCCCTAACTCCTCCTGCACCTGGATGCAGGGTCCCTTCCCCACAATCCCAGTTCAGGGACAATCCCCATCCTGTTGAAAGCTGACCCTGGGGCAGGGGAGGGGGCATTTCCCAGGGATTCCCCCAACTCCTGGCCACCCTCCAAGTTCCTAGAGAGCAAACCTGAAGGCAGAGTGGGCCAAAAGTTGGGTGGGGATCCAAGCTCTAAAGTTGTTCCCTCAGCCACCCAGGGAGGGTGGGGTAGGGAAGCAGAGGAGGTCTCCCAGCAGGGAGGAAGTGGGGAGAGAAGCTGGAGGGGAAAGAGGGGGAGGGAGAGGGGAGAGGAGAGTAGGGGAGAGGAGAGGAGAGGAGGGGAGAGGAGAGGAGGGGAGAGGAGAGGAGGGGAGGGCCCCTGAGCCGGGGAGGAGGGAAAGGGGCGGGTCCCCAGGCTGGGAGGGGAGGGTCCCTGGGCTGGGAGGGGTGCTGCTGCCACAGGCGCATGCTCAGCTGCTCAGCTGTCCCTGCAATGCGGCGCCTCGTCCTCTATTAACCCAGTTCCACGGATTCTGCCGACCAGGCACTCATTATCCTCCTGAGCAGGGGTCTTTTTCTGTCTGTGGATTGTGCGGGAGCTGCAAGAAAGCTGCAGTACTGGCTGTAGCAGGAAAGCCCGGGAGGCAGCCCCCGACCCACTGCACAAAGGGGTCCCAGGCAGGCAGGGTTCGGGCTGGGGAAGCGGGGGCGTGCAGGCTTCCCTGGGGTGCAGGCTCACCCCCAGCCCCAATGACCACAGAGACCTGAAGATGGTCCCTGTCCATCACACCTTTGGGCAAGGAGTGTCCTCCCAAGACAGAAGGGTCCCTGGGGAGACCAGATGTCCCAGAAAGGGAGCTGGGGTGAGCTGCACAGGCCTGCAGGCAGGAAGAGGACAGTGGTGACACTCATCTCCTCTCTGCGGGGTGAGCCCCACTTGTGAGGTCAGCCCCACCTGGGAGCCCCACACTGGCCCAACCCTCGGTCTGCCCCAGCTGGGTGAAATCTAGAGTCCTCCACACCCAGGCTCTGCTAACCACCAGCTAGGGGACCCTGTCCACCTCTCAGCTTCTGTGGGACTCAGCTCTCCCCTCTGTGTGAGAGGGGAGCCCACACTGAGCTCAGAGGGTAGGAGGACGCGAGATAGCGTCGATGATGCCAGGCACACAGGAGCTCCACCCTGAGCTGAAGGGCCATTCCAGGGCAGGGACCCTGCACCAGGCTCTCCGCAGCATGGGCCACTAACCAGGGTCACCTCACTGCACTGCTTCCTGAGCGCACTCCCCTCCACACAGGGCATCCAACAAGGCAGGGGCTGGGCAAGTGGGCAAGGGATGGGGGCGCAGGGGGCAGATAACAACAAGAAGACATGTTTTAAGACTTGTGTGCCTGATGATCTCTTTACCCCCAGTCAATTAATTTTCCTCTAACGGCTTTTGTTAACAGTAGTTTAATCATCTCTCATTATTCAGTACATTCACCAACTTTGAAAGTCTCACAATCCTCTATTTAATTAAGTATTAAATATTAAAATGTCGAACTGTTACAGCTTTAGCACCAGCTGGTGCAGTTCTGCCGTGTCCGCGTGGCCAAGTATTTCGGTAACTGGGGGCCTGAGTGTTTCTGGAGTGGCGTCCTCCTTCCTGGAGCTGCGTGCTACCAGCCGCTTCTCATCACCAGGAGCCTTGAAGGACCAAGGCTGCTCCGCTCGGGCCTGGACATGAGCGGGTGTGGGGACACAGCCCTCCTAGTGACTCTCAAGGAGTGAGTGAGGCCCCTCCACTGGCGCTAGACCCAAATCAGGGGTAAAATGCAGCCAAGGAGGCTGTTGGAGCCTCCTCCACAAGGCCCAAGGGCCCAACATCCTTCTCCCCACTCAACCCTTGCTCTCTGGGTCCCCCTCTCCATCCCCCACCTCCCTGAATAGCAGTGGGGAAGGCCATTTCGGGGAAACCCCTGCCCCACCACGATGGGAAGGAGAAAGCCAGACACCCAGGCAGAGCCTGGGCCTAGCCCTGGGTTAGGAGGGGTGTTATGCTCTCCCATGTTTTCACAGGCTCTGGGCTGAGAGCCAGGAGGCCATCAGATGAACCAGCTGCATCTGCCCTCAAGGAGCACGTGGTCAGTTGAGAACTAGCCAGGGGCGCCTGCCATGGGGCCTGGGGAGTTCCAGGCTGGCTGCCGGCGGGAGGATCCAGGACAGCTTCATGGAGGAGGGGGCCCTGGGGCCTGCAGGTTGGGTGGGCCAGACGACACCAGAAAGCTACTGGGTATTCACGAGGGGTCCTCCGCAGCAGGACGCACAGGGTCTGGCCAGGAAGGGAGGCAGCAATGTGGAGAGGGATGGTCTCGGAGCCTTGCAACGTCCCTGTGAGGTAGACACTTTACAGCTGGGGAAACTGAGGTCTAGGATGACTGAGTAACCTGGCCATGGTCAGACAGCTGGGCAGTCAGGGTTGAAGCGGGGCATTCACCTGGAGGTGCGTGTCCCACAGTGAAGCTCTGGGGCTCCATCTAAGACCTCATCCCTCACCTCCCCGATTCCTCCTCAGCTAGGAAAGCCCAAAGGGCCTGGGAGGGTTAGGGAACCTCAGGTCCCTGCATGGGGAAGGCAGCCCAGGGCAGCAGAGGCCACAGGACAGAGTCCTCGGACTGAAGTGGGTGGTGAGCGCGGGATTCTGCCCGCGGAAGGGGGCCAGGAGGAAGTGCCAAGCATCCTTCCCCTACGGTCTCAGCAGACCATCCAGTGCCATCACCGCCCACCCTGAGAGGCAGGCTGGGGGCAGGAGAGGGGACACCAAGGCAACACCCACAGCATCTGGGCAAGGCCAGATCTGTCTGGGTCATTTTCTGGAGCCCCAGATTTCAACTCCAAGGGGATGAGTTTCCCTCAAAGCTGGGGCAGTGGGGCCAGCTCCCTCATCAAGAGTTCTGAGGCTCCGCGGTGATCTAGGCTATGTGGCTACAGTGGGGCCCCTGGGGTGTGACCTGCACACCTCAGGGATGCTACCTGGGAGCGGGACTCAAGCACCAAGGGCAGACAACCCAACTGTGCAGGGGCTGTGTGACCCAAAGGTTCAATTCTGAGGAAACCTCTGAACCAGTAGAATCACAAACACAGGCTGCATGAGAGACAGTATCAAGGAATTACTGCCCGTTTTTCAGAATGATAAAGCTCCTGTGGCTGTTTTTGGAACCTTTTTTCTGCTAGGGATGCATACTGAGATATTTATGCACTGAATGGTAAACGTCCCATGATCTAGGGCCCAGATGGAACAAGACTGGCTAAGAATTGATAACTGTTGAAGCTGGGTTCGTTCTATCATTTTCTCTGTATTTGGGAATGTTTGAAATTTTCCACCATAAAAAGTTAAACAGGAAAAAAATGCCCAAGAATATGGCAGGGTGAGGCTGTGCAGTCCTGGGCGGAGCCTGCCCTCTGGAGCCGCACATGGCTGGGCATCCCTGCCCCTGCCCAGAGAGGCATCCCTCGGGAAGGTCACAGCAGGGAGCTGGCTGCTGAGAATGCCAGGCAGTCCCCCCGGCTGGCTACCCCTTCTCCCACCACCCCACCCAGCTTGCATCGAATGAGGAAACAGGCCAGGCATGCAGCATGAGAGGCGCAAGCACCTGGGAGCAAGGCCTGTGATGAGGCGCAGGGTGTTCATGGCAACACAAAGCAGCTCAGCTCTGCGGTCTGTGTGGTCAGCAGGGTCTCCAGGGCGCAGCCATCCTCTCACTCAGATTTCCGCTACCCTAAATCCTTCTGACTCACAGAGCACTTTGAGAATATAAATAGGGGGTGTGAGGTTAATTTAGAGGAGCTATGTAATTCCACAGAATCATACTCGGGTGGTTTTCTGCTTGACCCTAACAAACTCCTACTCATCCTTCAACGCCCATGCAACACAACTTTTGGAGTGACTTGCTCCGACCCCTCAGGACTGCCTCTCCAGGGCCCCACCCAGCACACAGTGTTGTCACTGCTGGTTTCAGGCTGTATCTGCTCATCTCCGTGTCCTCAGTGTAAACCTGTTAGAAGAGTGAGAGTCTATGCCTAGGGCGTGTCTAAAGGGGTTCCTCTCTCCTCCTAAGGTCTTACACAATTGAGGAATGAAGCAGAATGTGCAGAGTGGCCAGGAAGCCCTGGGTCTGACATGCCCCACGGTCCCTGGCCGAGGAGAAGCAGGCAGGGACAAAGTGATCCCAAAGGAGAGGCTGGCAGCACAGTGCTGCCCTGCATGGGCCCACGGGTGTGGGCCCGGCATCCAGGAGGGAGGGAAGGCCCCACGGGACTCAATCTGTGGAGAGAGGGCCCACACTGCACACATGTGTCACCAGGCCACAGGGCACGAGGTGGTGCTGCCTCACATGTATGGCCCTGGGAAGTGCATATCAGGGCTGCAGGTCTACGTGGACAAGGCTTTGGAGGTCCCTGATAAGGAAGGGCCCAAGGTGGGTAGGAGTGGCTGCTGACCTTCAGGGACAGATGGAAAAGCAGGAGGGAGACAGCCAGCTATGGTTCTGGTTTCCGAGGCTAATACATTTGCACAGGCTTTTAAAATACCAAGTTGACCGGCAAGCAACATTTTTGCCAAACTGAATTCACTGACACATGTCATGGAGCTCCTCCCGAGTGTGGGGTCTCAGTGGGTCTGCCAGCGTCATCAGCAATTAACTAGAGCCAGAAAAGTAGCAGCCTTTGTTCAACAGAACATCGCACAGCAGTGGGAAGGGATCCATCCCACGGACACACCCCAGAACATCACCCAAGCACAAGGCAGGTCGCAGTGGCAGCACAACTCCACTTTCAGGCTCAGACACAAGCGGGTGAAACGCCCATGTGGCAAAACAACAGAGAAACGAGGCAGGGATGAGCATAAAATCAGGAGAGGGATGAGGGAGAGGGGGTGCCTGGGAGGCTCCAACGTGAGGTGTTTGAGGTTCCTGCTCTTCCTGGCTTAGGGATCCACCTTTGTGCTGGGTGATACTCCCCCTACCCCTCCAGAACATTTCACACTAGTGCCTCCACCAGTGCCAGCCACAGAACATCAGGGAACACAGAAGCCTCCTGGGCTCCGTGCAGGGCACACAGCAAGCACGCGGGAGGTGCCAGCTTTAACATGATTGCTGTCATCACAGGGTGGCCATGGGACCTGTGCCATCCCTGGCATCTCAGTTTCAAGCCTGCTAGAGAAAGGCTGCACTGGGCAGTGCCAGGACTGAGGGTTCAGCGGGGCCACCAGACACGTGTGGGTCTTCATCCATGATGGGGCAGTCACATGACATATGAGCTGCTCCCTGAGGCCAGGAGAACAGCAGGCTGTGGCCCACACTCGATCATCCCCATACCTGGGCTCAAGCCAGCAGCAGTCCCTGGGTGGTCACGGGGAAAATGTGGCCATCGCAGATGACCACACTGACCCACGACTCCCAGCAGCACAGGTTTGGAGGACAGCAGAGGCAGCTCAGATCCTGTGGTCGTGGTATGGCCGCCCATTCAGGGTCTGTGCACTCAGCAGACACCCCAGGACCCTGGCCAGGCCTCTCGGCATCAGCAGCTTCCTGCCCTCTGCTCCCGGCGACATCTGCCCCCCAGCGCCCCAATCACCCTTGGTCTCACCCATAATGACACACTCAGGCTGGTGTCCCCTCTTGCCTCAACCACACGGCTCAGTACCTGGAGGCTTCCTGGACATCCCTCCTGAGTCTGGACTGAAATCCTGGCTACAGAGGTCACTCCCTCCTCCTCCCACCTGCTTGTCCAAACAACCTGGAGCTCATCGAAGCTGACTCTTGGAGCAAGTGGCCTTCACCTCCACCCACTGCTCTCCCAGCCAGGGGCCACTTCCAGGACCCCCACCTCCCTCGCTCCAGGCCCCTGGATTCCCTGACGCATCTTCCCAAGCAGGACCTGGGAGGGCCTCTCATTCCCCCAGCTCAGCTTGGGCTGGTCCCAGCCTAACTGCCGGAGGGCCAGACAGTCCCATTCCAGAGGCTCCATCATGTTCCACACATGCGCCTACACATGCATGTGTGCATAGACACATGTGTGAACATGCGTAGGTATGCTCACACACACACAGACCTCCTCTCCGTGGTGCCCTGTGACAGGCAGGGAATGTCCAGGCCTCAGGGATGTCTCTCAGAGACCCACAGGAACTGGCCACAGGCACAACTGAGCACCGCCCACTTACGACCAGTTCTGTGTCTTGATCAAGAAAAAACAAGCTGACTGCCCTAGGTCCTGGAACACAGCCTGGCCCACCCACCCCACCACAGGATGGGCCCCAGGGGGCCAACAGAGCTGACCAGCAGGTGGAGGCACAGGGCAGTAGGGAAACCCAGGCCCCCACAATGTGTGGGGAATGGTTGGGAGCCTCTGGACCTGCCCCAGCCCACTCCTCAGTGTCCCTGCTGAACCTTCTGCAGTGTCACCCTCCCATGGCCCCTCGTGGGCTGGGACACCCACAGGGGGACTGACCCAGCCCTGGGCACCCCCAAGTCCCGGGCACCCCCAAGCCCCTTCATGGCTCAGTGACAAGGAGGCAGACAAGGGCTGGGACAGGAGCAGGTCCTTCTGCAGCCTAAAGGACCTCCCCACAGCCTGGTGTCAGAGAATGCTCCCAAGAAGGGGAAACACTGATGGCCTAGTACACAGCAGTCGCTCAAACAACGCCGACACATCGCTCCACAAATCGCACATGCCCGCCCCCACAGGTGGCCGGATCACTGTAAACTGCAGGCCACAGACAGTAGGCAGCTCTCCCACCAACCCAGAGGAGGCCCGTCTCTGCCCACATTAGGCCCTCAGCATCTGGCAGCCTGGCCAGATAGGTCAGGGCCTCTCCAGCTCCCAATTAGCTCAGATTTGTGCCTGGATGCTAATCAAGGCTGCTGGCAGTGCCCTGGGAGGGGAGGGGCTGAGAGCAGCAGACAGGGGCTTCGCTTGGCTCCCTCTACCAGGGCATCATCCGGCCGGTCCCTCCTCCATGGACCCGCACCGTACGGGGCAGTGACATGGGGCTGCCACCTCAGTGAGGCAGCCCACCCACCCGCACCCACCTCCACAGCCTCACCTGGCGCTCTGGCACACCCCACCTTGGGGCTCCAGCAGGACCCCTGCGCTAGTCCCTCCCCATCGCCTCCTCAGATCTGTGCTCCAACCACAACAGCTGCCCCAGGATGCCTCTGCCCATCACCATCAGATTTGCTGTGTGCTGACTTTGCGTGTTATTTGTCCTTGACCTGCCCCACGGGACAAGGACAGCACAAGGGCAGGGAGACCCCGTGAGGGCAGGGAGACCCCACGAGGGCAGGGGCCTGTCTGCTCCATCACCACCTGCAGTGCCCAGAGCTGACCATGGCCAGCAGGGCTCGGGAGGCACATCCACACGCCGAGGGCCACCTGGGGCCAGCACCACTCGAGGCCCTTCCTCGCACACACCCCGCGTGTCTGAGAAGCCCTCCCAGGGCAGGCGGGAGTGCCCTGCCACTGTGTATAAGACTTGGGCTCTGTTAGTTAAGAAACTGCCGGGTCACCTCCCAGTTGGCCATGACGCCAGGACTCTGCTGTCAGAAAGCAGATGGCCAACCGCAGCACTGCCTGGTCACCCGAAACTTTGTCACTGAGCTCTCGTTCGGCCCACGGCTCTCAGGGCAGATGACATCACCCAACCACCATGGCGGCCTGGCCACCTTGAACCTCTCCCCCTCCAGCTCTGGGGACAGAGACCCCAATACACTTGGGAAGGGGAGGTGAAGGGGGGCCCTGAGAACACCCTAACCAGAGCACAAAGGTGAATCCAGGGGTCTGAGGGTCCCTCAGCACCCCCACCAGCCCAGGCCCCACCAGGCCAGAGGTGCCCTCAAGTCCCCAACACTCCTGTGCCTCCCTGTGCCACAGCCTCCACTCCAGGAACCCACTGCATCTGTGCGTGGAGTCACAGGCCAGGTGGGCCAAGTGCTGGCCAAGTCCGGGAGGGACCTGCTGCCCAGTCCACAGGGCACGGCCTCCAAAGCCCCTGCCCCAGCCTGACAGCAGCTGCGCAGGACACTCCCCATGCCCTACCTCTGGCTGACAGCTTCTTGGTGTTGATGATCTTGGCTGCATACTCATGGCCGGTGCAGAGCTTGACACAGCGTCGGACCACAGAGAAAGCCCCCCTGGGGAGGAAAATGGGGGAGCGAGAGACAGAGACAGAGACAGACAAGGAGAAAGAGAGAGAGTGGATTAATCTCCCCATAAACACTCCCCATTAAGCATTTAGCCATCAGCCCGGCCTTGGGTAGATGGCTGTGAGTCAGAAACTGTGAGGAAGTGGGTGCTCCTCACAAGCCACTCTCAGCTGGCCCTACTCAACACCAGCAGAATAGAGGCCGGCTTCCTGACGGCTGGCAGAGCCCTGGCAGATGGCACGCCCTGGGGGGCTGTGCAGAGAAGGAGGATCGGTCAGGCCCTTGGGAGGGCGGCGGATAGGCCCCGTTCAGCTTCTGTGTGACCCACAAGCCTGTATCCTTGTGGGTTGGCTGGACCAAGAGTCTACGTCCACAGATCTCTCAGCAGGCATCCTCAGGGGCTCTGTACCACATCCATGAGGCCCTGCTGAGTCCTCCCCAGAGGGAAATGAAGCTGGCCTTGTCTGGAAGGCCCAGCTCCAGAGGGCAGTTATATTGGGATTTGGTGTGGTCGGACATGGAGACTCAAGGAAAGTTTTGTAGGGAGGGAGAAACATCACATCGTTAAACTGCAAAGCTGGAGGAGAGGGTCCTGAGATCCTCCACTGTCCAGGTGTCATCGCAGAGGCCATGGAGGCCCAGGGTAGGGGCAAAGGGATATTCACGAACTGGCAGCCTGGGGGTAGGGAGAGGGGAGGAGGGATGGGGGACAGAGGGAGCTGACCAGCACCAACCATGGTCCAGAGCCCAAGATACACATGGAAGGAATCCGGTTAAGGCTGCTGAGGCCATTGAGAAGAGGCCCTGAACGTACCCCACAAAGCCTGGCCTGCGGAGGAGCTCCTGCCCCAGCTTCAGGGCGCCCTGAGGGAGTCAGTGCCACCCAATGGGAGCCACAGAGCCTATGAGGCAGGAGGGGAGGGGGCCAGTGCCCACCAGGAGGCACCGAAGAATCTGACTAGTCACCACGGTTGATTTAATTTGATTTCAGATTATTTTCTAAGAACAGCACATGTAAAGCAAGGGGCCTGGACAAGAAATGTCACATGAAGGGTCTGAGTCCAGACAGAGGGCCAGCGGATGCTCTCAGGCTGGCGCTGGGAGAAAGGGGGGCTTGGAGGAAGCCCACCACCAGGCAGGCACCCACCAGTGCAAACCTGAGCATGCACAGCCCTCCCGTGTCTGCACCTGCAAAGTGCCCAGCCTTCCCGCTACAGGAACAGCCTCCCCTCCCAGACAGCTTCCTCGGCCTGGACAGCCTGAGAAACCCACACGGGAGTGCAGGCCAAGGACTCTGCGTGGTGGAAGAGGAGCATCTTACATATGAGCACTGTTTTATCTACAGTCCTTCGTGGAGATAAATCTTTGTAAAAGAGTACTGTTCAATTCCTCAGAAAGATAAATAATTACACTAAATCTAATTGAACATTTTCTTAATGACTCAGGTCTTATGAGCAGTGATTGTGCTTGGGCGGCCGCTGAGCTGCATCTTAGCTTTTTAAAGTCAACCCGTGAACAGGGACAGGGGCTGCCTCAGGAGATGTGGGGGGGAGACGCGGCAGGGGCAGGCGTGGCGGGGGGAGATGACGCAGCGGGGGGAGACGCCGCGGGGGCGCTCACTGTTCACTCCACATTCTCTTGCTCTGCTTGATTTTTTCACCATGTGCATCAGTTATGTTCTCAAAATGTTTTTAAAGAAAAATATAAAGAAAGGATTATTGTTTTTAACATATGACATTAACTTGGGAGATTGAGGTGAGGGCAAAGACCATGGGCTTTTTGCCTGGTCTGGCTTCAATCCTGGTTAGACAGGGTGACATAGCTCTCTGAGCCTCAGTTTCCCCATCCATATGACCAAGCAGAAGGGCTTTCTGGGGCCACTACTGTGTGGCTGTTTGCCAGACTTCTTGATCAGGAGAGGTGAGAGCTTCCAGAAACGAGTCCTGAGCTACCATCTGTCACGCTCTGACCCCTAGAAGGCTCAGCGGCCTCAGTGGCCGCAGGGCTGACCTGGCAGGCCTCCACTGCATGCTCTGGACCAGGCCCTGAAGGGAGCCGGGAGTCTGGGCCTCCCTGCACTGGGACCCGATCACACACTGCAGGGCTGACCCTCAGTGGGAAGTTCAACACACTGCATATCTATGCCAAGCTGATGATGCCCATAAGGCACCGCTGTGGTGAGCCCATTCCGGGAGCCGGGAGGAGACCCAAGTGCAGCTTCCCACCAGCACAGCAGGCTCCCGGCTGCTGGCCGCACTCAGGTACAGGAGCAGAGGGCGGCAAGCCACAGCTGTCCCCAGCACGTGACATCCACGCACCATACCACCAAGAGTCTGGCAGCAGGTGGGTGGGTCTAGGGATTCCTCCAGTTGGTCCCTCTCCCCTCCCTGGGTCAGGCAGCCCCTTTCTCCTCTGCAGAAGGCTCCAGAGCCACTCCTGCACCATTGGCCTGGGTCAGAGCAGTCAGCAATCAGCGAAGGCGGGGCAGGGAACACAGGTAAGACTGCCAGAGCCAGGGGGCCGAGGCCAGGCAGCCCACAGAGGAAGGAGGAAGGCATGGCTGGGGGCCTCGGGATGAGTGTAGGATGGGAGCACCAGGCCGCACAGCTGCAGTGACATACGAGGTGGCAGGCACAGTGCCAGGCACCCGGCAGACACTCACAGGAAGGGCCCGGGGTGCAGGGCCCAGGGGTAAGGAAGGCCCTGCTCTTGGACACAGGCTTGCAGATGGGGTGGAGGGCACCCTCAAGAAGAGAGGACAGGGTCCCCTTTCCCAGGGACTCGGATGCCCCCAGAGGGAGAAGGTGGCCAGCTGGGGGAAGAGCAGGAGGGCCGGCTCCCAAAGACACCACTGCCCCCTCCACCCTGCTCCTGGGCTCTGCCTCTCCCACGCCTTCTGTCCCTCACTGCAGCCCCAGACCTTCTCTGAGCCCCAATGTCATCGCCGCCCCCAATCTCTCCCTCTCCTCTCTCCTCTGGGGGACTTAAGGAATGCATGCTTAAGTCTCCCACCCCAGTCATTTGCCTGCTTCACCCACCACTTCCCCTAAAGAGCACCCTGAAAGGGGCTCCTCCCCATAATGGCTGTCCATCCGCACCCATCCTGCCATCTCCCCAGGGGACTTGGGCTGGCAGCTGCAGATCCACCTCTGCCTCCTCCCCTTCCTAGTGGTTCTGCCACTTGCCAGACAGCAATCTGTCACAGGAAGCCCCTTTGGAAGTGTCAGCCCTCTTGAGAAGCGGCCACAAACACGTTTAGCATGAGCCATGCAGGCCACGGCTGGGGCCCCAACATCTCTGGCTTCCTCCAGAGCAAAGAAGCCAGCACCATCAACATCCTCCCTTGCAACCCAGTGCTTGCCTGCCAGAGTTTATAAACATTGAGAGACAACACTGACAAAGAGCCTAGATCTGCATCGTAAGCCTGTCCCTGCTTCCAAGGGCAAACTCCTATGTGTCCTTCAAGATCCAATGCAAACAGCTGCCCCCTTTCCCAGCTCGCACAGAAAGTCAGCTTGGTCTTTAGATATTGCACCTCGCATGTTCCTTAGGTTAGTTCACTTTTGCCGCTCCCCCTTCCAGTGGCTCTCTATGGGCAGAGTGCCCTATACTCTGGACCTAGGTATCAGGCACAGTGCCTAGGCTGTGATATAGGAGCAAGAACTGACCTGCAAGCAATACAGTGGGCTGTGGAGCGTGGAGCTGCTGGGCCTCAGGGCTTGTCCAGCCCAGCAGTACAGGAAGAGCAGCCCCTAGAGTGTCCCAGCAGGAGGGGACACCCACCAAGGTTTCCAGGAACTGTGGGTAGATGGGTCTGTGCTACAATGAGGCCATACGGCCCTGCTCAGAGCCAGGGGATACCCCAAGTAAATAAGGCCTGGAGTTTAGGCTCCCCACCTCCCCACCAGCGCACAGACAGGCTCGAAACCCTGTCTTCTTGTTCGGAAGCACAGGTGGGCCTAGCAGGTGGCAGCATGGTCCCCAGGCTCAGCAAAGAATGCCTTAAGGGCTGACCACACGCCTGCCCCTTGGGTGTGGCCCGCCCCAGGCAGCTGCAAGGGCACAGTGGGTTGGGGCAAAGGCAGGAAGTAGCTGGAAGAGGTGCTCCTATGGGATCCCAGGTCGATGTTCCTGTGGGCTGCGAACTGCATCTGAACATCAAGGTTGCCTGCATGATGGCCTGCGTGGGACGAATGCTACTGAGCCAGGCTGAAAGCAATTTTGAATAACCTGTTCAGATCATGAGGCCCCCGGGCACCTAGCATATTACGGTGCTTTTAAAATCAAATAAAGCTAATTAAAACAAGAAAACACTCTTTGAGTCCTTGCTTTGTGGAAGGCTCTGAACGCCGTCTCATTTACAGTGAGATCAACAGTACCAGGGTAACCTGTCCTGAAAGAGAAGGGGAAGAATGGTGAGAATGGAGCCCCAGAACTACGTGGCCTGCACCTGCTCGGGCACCTCCTTTATTGCAGGGGGCTCAGCCTCCTCGCGTGATAATGGGGTGAAGGCCACCTGCGAGGAGAGGTGCTGAGTGTTGCTGCCCTGACTGCAGCCACCCAGGGCAGTCGGTGTTTCACGGGCATCCTGTGGGCTCCCGGGGCTTCACGGGCAGAGGCAGCAGGAAGCGTCATTGTCTGCAGGATGCCCCATCCGCCTCTGTCTCCTCCTCACATCCAGTCTATGGCTTCTCTGGCTCCACAACAGACTGCTGGTCCAGGCCCTGGCTTTCCCAACTCTGAGCTGTCCCCCCACCCCCATGCCTGCCTCTTCTCTCCAGTCCCCACTTGAAACCGGCCACCTGTTGCTGACTATCCATGGCTCCCACCAACCCCCACGGAGCTCCCCACTGCAGGTGGCTCTGTGGCCTGCCCCGCTCTCCACTAGGAGCTGGTCGCACTGCGGCCCTCCCCAGCTTCCCACCCTCTCCCTGGCGAGCTGGGAGGAGGTGTGTCCCTGAGCAGCATGGCTGGAGTTCGTGTGAGGGCCCAGAGAGCAGGAAGGTGTTGGGTCTCACTCGCCTTGCCCTCAGCAGGACCACACAACAGCCCCTCTAGGGCCCTCTCATGCCTCACCTTCCCTGGTGAAGAGTGGGGGTTACCATGATTACCGGCTCTTGGGGTGCCAGTTAAGACACTTGGTAATGACACCAGGGAGGGAAGGTTGGACCCTGGGTCCCCACCGCGCATCCCATGTGGTCACGCAGACCTTGCTCAGGCGCCCTCCCCAGCCACCTCATAAGGGCTGGTGACTTCCATCAGTAATACAGCAGTGATTGTCCCCCTACACAGAATGAGGTGACACATGTACCAGCCACAACACAGTATCCGGCATCCAGAAAGAGCTGGCGGTGTGATTCTGCTCTCAGGATGGCATGGGCGGGGACCCGGGCTCTCAGGGCTGCCTCGTGCATGTGATCCCCACCACAGGCTGCTGAGCTCCCGCAGGGCAGCGCTGGGCCACACAGGATCAAAGCGGCTTCCGCGTTAGCCCACTCAACACTTGGATTCTGTTCCCTTAGAGGAAATTTCGGAGGCAGCAGCTTCTCTCCCTGTTCCTCTCTCTGCCTCCGGCAGCCCATGTCCACAGCGTCCAGTTTCCTCCCTGAGCACTGGGGCCTGTGCCACTCGAGCCAGGGCTGCCTGCCTCAACCCTGAGCCTTGCAGGTTGGCTGCAGTTCACAGGCGTGTGCACACACACGCGTGCACTCTCCTCACTCAGATGTTGCAGAATGGGCTGGAAATGCCTCTCGGATTCCCAACAACAGTGACGGCCAAGGGCCATGGGACCCCTTTGATCTACAGCAAGGCCACACGCAATCCCAGGAAGTTCTTAAATTTTAGAATTTTAGAAAGAAGCTAAGGAGCCTTGAGTAAAAGCAAAAGATCCAAGTCTGGCTGACCTGTTTTGTAAATCGAAATTTCCCATCCAGGTTTTGCGTGTGATGCTCCCCACGCGGGCCAGGCACTGTCTCCGTAGTAACAAGCACAGCTCCCTCCCCCCGCAGGTCCTCCAGAGCAGGTCCTTCTGGAAGAGTCTGGGCCAGCCACAGAAGCACTCTCAGGCCGACAGCTTTATTTCCTGCTGTAAATTAATAAATGGTTGTTCTGAAACCAGCCTCAGGCCACCTACGTCCTTTCTTGCCTGGCTGGCCCCAGGTGGGCTCCATGAAGAAGCCTGGGCTAGGGGTGGGGGACACCCAGAAGGCCCAAGTCCACTGACCTCATGCGGACCTTCGTGTTTTTCCTGTATGGGTGAAACTAAATCAAATTGGTATTTATTTGTGTGTTGGCTTAAAAACACAGTTCCTACCTTTGATTAAAATGAGCTCTTGGGAGAGCCAGAGGGGGAGGTCCTTTTATATGCTAATCTTGACCTAAGCAATTTGGTGGAAACAGTAACTTTTATATGGAACAGAGTGCTGAGGTTGTTGTGGGTTTTTTCTTTTGTGTATTTTTCTGCTCACGATAATGCAAAAACATAACTCACGTTAACAGTAGATGGAATGTATGTTTGTATTATTGTTAGATTTATGATGTTTGCTATGGAGTAAACAAGAGGGTCTACAGAACGCGTCGACGTCGCCTCCATAACCCACAGCATGGTCAGTAGGGCCCCACCGATGTTTGTATGTGTGCAAGTGTGCAGCTCTGCACCATGGGGAGGTGTCTTCTTACACAATTAGGGGGCTCTTGCTGCCACTTTCCACTTTGTCCCCTCACTATGTCCCCCGCACTGTTAATGAAGCCTCAACAGCACGATCTGACAGCTGCATACTTCTTTGCTCGTGGATACCGTCCTGTGGATGCCTGCACGGTATTTACCCATCCCCAGCCTCTCTGGCCCTGGGGTTTGGGCAAGGGAGGACAGTGTTTGGGCTTCTGAGGAGTTTTGGACAAGCATGTGCCCCGCCAGGCAGAAGCTGGAGTCCCCAGGCCCAGAGCAACATCCCACAGGGAGGCGGGTGGGCACTCCTCCCTGCAACTGGCAGGACATTCCCCAGGCAGGTGCAATCCGAGCCCTCAGGGCTGTGTTGTCCACTCTGCTCAGGGCCCAGGCATCCTGGGTTCTAAAAACTAGGTCTGAGGTGACCCTACTGGAGACAAGCAGCTGGACACACTCATTTCTGCTTGTGAGACCCAAACTCGCTGTGGCCTGGGCCGGCACCCAAGCACGTGCCTTATCAGCACGGGAGTTCCTATTTTGTATTTGACTTTTGTATTTAACATGACTTCACACACGAGTCCCACATTTTGACCGAGATCACATACTCACTTATAGGAAACAACATTCCCTCAAGTTGACACACCACTGATAGCTGGGTGCTTCCTCGATTAGCAAGCGTTTAGGAGGTCTCTAACTTCCCTTCTCAAAAATGGCCTGCCATGACTGTTTCAGTTATTTCAGTAGCGTTCACTTCCAAAAGCACAATTCACGTCAATTCTTCCAAACTTGGAATCTGGGTAGCTCATACAGCCCCAGAGAGAGTTCCCAAAGCTCTTTCCTGCTTTGGCCCAAGGGCTCCCCACCGCCAGCTTCGGAGCCCAATGAGAGCTAAAGTCCTAACTTATCCATGCTTTATGAGTTTGCTCGGGCTGCTGCAACAAAGTACCACCAACCAAGCGGTTTAAACAACAGATACTATTTTCTTACAGTTCTGGTGGCCAGAAGGCAGAGATTAGGGCTGGTTCCTTCCTAGGGCTGGGGGGAGAATCTGTTCCTTACCTCTCTCCTTGGATTCCAGCGCTGCCTGCAATTCTTGGTGCTAGTTGGCTTCTAGATGCATCACCCCAATCTCTGCCTTCACAGTTACATGGTATTCTCTCTGCGTGTGTCTCTGTGTCCAAGAACACCCGTTTATAAGAATGCCAGTCACATCTCCAATATGACCTCATCCTAACTTGACTAATTACATCTGCTACTATCCTATTTCCAAATACAGTCACATTTTGAGGACTGGGCTTCCACATACATGAATTCTGGGGGATGCAGTTCAGCCCAGGATGCAAGCTGAGCCCAGGTCTGCCCTGTGGAATCTGCCACTGTGTGCAGCTACAGCAGGCAAACACTTCCCAAATCACACTCCTCAAACATAAGCTTCAGAGGACATTAACAGATGCTAGGTGTAAAAGGGGTTCTGTGAGAAAAGGAGTTTGGGAACCAATAGGTTAGACAATGCTTCCTTCCTTCCTTTCTTTAACTGCAGGACTTCTCAGGGCCTTTAATGGGATCATCTGTACTGTGAATCTCCAAGAAGGGAGTATGAGGTTCATCCTTTTCTTAACCTATTTGACCACAGAAATCTTTATTCAAAAAGGCTCTGGAGGGCCAGCAGTGGAAGGAGAAGGAACTTCTGTTCTTAGGACTCAACACTGGCCCCTTTCTGAAACCCTGTGTGATTCACTGAAGCCACAACAGATACTTCTGATGAAACGAACACATTAACAAAGAAACACATGGCAAGAGCCGGGCAGAAACCTCTCCTGTCCATCCACCTGATGTCCACAGGCTCATCCAAGGAACACCCAAACTTGACGGCTCCACCCCACAGCAGCAGCCACTGCCCTGGGGTCTTTGTGGGTGCATCTCAGAACGAGAAAACCCCAGCAGAACACTCTCTGCTCTCTGCCCCTCTCAGCAGAGTGGTGTGGCTGCCCCTCTTGGCCTCCTGGGGACCAGGCGCCCCTCCCATCAGAGCCCCTCTCTCAGGGGCAGGGCCCTTCCCATCCACCTGTGCAGGAAGCCACTCGCTTCGGTGCTTCAAAGTCTCAAACCTGCCAGGTCCCTGGTCACCGTTCTGCTAAATTTCCTCCCAGATACTGAATGCCGGCTCATCATCTGGTCAAGCCAGGAAAGTATATTCAGAGACACCATTTTCTTCACATTTTTGACAATGCTATGAGCAGAGCACAGGCCATTTCTTAACCAAATAAGCTCATGACAAAATCCCCCATATGCCCTGGTGAGGTTCACAGGTGAATGGTGACGCATGGGAGCGCTTCCACATTTTCACATGGGTCAACGTGGTCGTGGTCACTTCCAGACAGCCAGATTGAGTCTGTACAGGTTTTCCTCCCATATGTTGACAATCCTGTATAGCAGTGGTCCCCAGCCTTTCTGGCACCAGGGACCGGTTTTATGGAAGGCAATTTTCCCACAGACTGGGGCGGGGGCTAGGGGAAAATAGTTTGAATAGAATGAAACCGTTCCACCTCACATCATCAGGCATTAGTTAGATTCTTTTAAGGAGCGCGCGACCTAGATCCCTCGCTTGCGCAGTTCACAATAGGGTTCGTGCTCCTATGAGAATCTAACACCGGCGCCCGCCGATCTGACAGGAGGCGGAGCTCAGGCCGTGATGCTGACTTGCCCACGGCACATCTCCTGCTGTGCAGCCCAGTTCCTGGTCCGTGTACTGGTCCCAGTACTGGTCCATGGCCTGACGGTACCTGGCTGTATAGGATAGGAGAACAGTGTGATTTTTGACCTGTTTCTGTGACACTGTCTTCAATTTTGGCCTCAGGGACCTCACGTCTCATACTGCCCAGACCCACTGCCAGGATCTGCTACAGCCAGGACCCTCTGGGTCATCCTGGAGAGCTCAAGGCAAGAAAGCCAATGACAGCAAGGCAGTGAGCAGCAATCTGCGGTCCGGTGAGGTCCAACTGGCTCTCAAGGCTCCACACATCCCCAGAAAGCTAATTCTCCCTCTTCCCACCCAGCACCCCGCACGCCTGGCTGACCCCTCTCCAAGGAAGGAAACCCCCAGTCTCTGCCTCTCTTCTCGGGTCCTCCTGCTCTCACCAAAGTCCCCAACCCCAAGGGACCACATCAGATGCCCCTGTCTGTGTATCACAAGGCCGACAGAAGGGGTGCAACAAGAGGCAGGACAAGGGCACAGGCATCCTGGGATGCATGCTGCTGATGTGATGGGTGGCCTGAGACGTGGCACGCACAGGTAGCAAAAGGGCTATGGAACAGACAGTTGGTCCCCAGGCACTGATTGCTCCCTCTCCGTCCCGGCGACCAGCCCAGAACAGGCATGCAGAAGGCACTGGGCAGTGCTTGCCCAGGGATGGTGGGAATGCTGGGGCTTGGCTGCATGTGCCCTGGGATTGATTGGCAATGTCTGCACTGAGCACCAGAAGGGGACCACGGATGCACATCATGAGATCTCTATGTGTGATTTAGAAAGATCTATGAGTCAAACAGGCTACCTCCTGGCCCTGGATCAGTCCCTCCTGATTTGTATAAGTGTCATCTCCTGGCCTTCTGCTCCTCATCTCCCCAAAGGGCACCCAGGCCAGCACCCTCACTACCTTGGTACCCTGCCCATGGCTTGGCCATATATAGGCTGGTGTATGTTTGTATGACAATTCTATGGCGGTGCTGGCCTCTGTAAGACCAAACAGGACCCTCCCAGGACATTACGGCAGTGTACCCACCCCTCCCAACAAAAGTTAAGCTAGGTCCCAGGGAACAGCAAAGTCAGATACAGATGGAGATTGGCAGATGCTGATGGTGTATCCTTCCCAGCAGGCGCTGCACTTTCTGTCCCACCTGGGATGCAGAAAGTCAAGGGAAGACAATCAAGGCCCACAATTCTGGACTCAGAAAAGCCAAGGGGAGATTAGAAAGATGGGAGGTTTGAATCAGGAAGACCTGGGGTGAATTCTGGACTTACAACTTAGTGTTGGTCTGCAAAATGGGTTTGATGATACATATTACACAGGGTTGATGTGTTAGAATAACAGGTGTCTACCTCAAATGACACTGAAAAATAACTTCTAGGTAGATTTTTTAAAAAATACCTAAATGTAAACAAACACACAAACAAACAAACAAACAAACCCTAAAAAATGTAAAAAGTAAAGCTTAAAACATTGGTCTAGCATGTGAGAAGCTTGGAAGTCATCACTCCTGTTCTTACAGACAAAAAGCTAAACAAACTGAAAATCAACAACTCTTCTTAGATCCACCAGAGAAGTGAGGTTGCAGGAAAACTGCTGCCTCCAAAATTGGCAGATAGAGAGAATTACAACTTACCATCACTTCTCAGGCTTTCTTTAAAATCAAGTGTGGAGAATCACAACTTACCAGAGCAGAAACCTCCACGGAACCAGTACTGGGGCAGGAAAACCTAAACTGTAATTGCCAAATTGCTAAATGCTCAGTGTGGACAAGTCTGAGAATTCCAGGGTGCGCAGCCTTAGCAGGGCGCACCCACACTTTTGTAAGTTCTACCTCCAGGAGCCCTACCAGGTTCTCACAGCAAAGACTGCAGGAAAACTCCCCACGGCTTCTGGCAGGGGGAGGAGAAAAGTATTCATTTTGAAATATGCCAGAGCGTTCTGTTCTTCTTAACAAAGCCTGCCCTCAGGAGAAATTATCTTACTACAGCCCAACCTGCTGGGGCTTTATCAGAGCCAAACCTACCTTGGGGAAGGGAAATACCCAACTCCAGCCCCCTCCAGCCACCCTGTAGTACATAAGCCAGTGGAAGGGAGAGACTGAGAAGCACTTGTGAAGGTCACAGCACAGGGGCAGGCACAGGCTGGCTAAAATACTGAGGCCTAATTATAGGAGTACAGAATGCTTCCTTTCCCCCAACATCCTGCTGTCACATTACTGAAAGCCTGTTCACCACATCCCTTTTACCCAGTACATCATGTCCAGCTTTCAATAAAAAACTACAAGGCATATAAAAAGGCAGAAAAAATAGTCTGAAGATACAGAGCATGCACCAGAACCAAAGCTTTTGGGAACTATCAAACTGGAAACCTAAAATAACTGTAATTCTCATGCTAAAGGCTTTAATGGGAGAAGCGGACAACATACAAGAACAGGTGGGTGATATAAGTAAAGAGATGGAAGTTAAAATGCTAGAAATCAAAAATGCTGTAACAGAAATAAAGAATTCTTTGATGCAGACTAGACACAGCTAAAGAACCAATCAGTGAGTTTGAAAACATATCAATAGGAACTTCTAAAACTAAAATGCAAAGACAAAAACAGAATGAAAAGAAACAAAACAAAATAATCCAAGAACTATGGAAAAATTACAAAAGATATAAACGCACGCAATGGAAATATCAGAAGGAGAAGAAACGGGAAAAGCAGAATAAATATTTGAAGTAATGTTGACTGAGGCTTTCCAAAATTGAAGCCAGGCACCAAACCACAAATCCAGGATGCTCAGAGAATTCCTAGCAGAAGAAATACCCCAAAGTGTACACCTGGTCATATCACATCAAACTGCAGAAAATCAAAGAGAAAATCTTGAAATAATCCAGTAGCAAAAAACACCTTACCTTGTCAAGGGGCAAAGAAGCATTACATCAGACTTCTCAAGCTCACAAGAAGAGAGTGGAGTAAAATATCTCAAGTGTTGAAAGAAATGAACCACCAACCTAGAATTCTGTATCCAGAGAAATTATCCATCAAAAATAAAGGAGAAACAAAGATGTTCTCAAACAAAAATTGAGGCAATTGGTCACCAGTATACCTGCCTTATAAGAAATGTTAAAAGAAATTATTCAGAAAGAAGGAAAATGACATAGCTCAGAAACTTGGATCTACATAAAGAAAGGAAGAGACTGAGAGAAGAAATAAGTGAAGGTAATATGAAATCTTTTTTCTAATTATTCATTGATCTAATAGATAACAATTTGTCCAAAATAATGATACCAACAGTGTATTTGGTAATTATCATTTATGGATAAGTGAAAGAAAGCAACATTATCAGGGATAGGAGAGAGGAATTAGAAATACTCTGTTATAACCTATAAGGTATTTGCATTACTTCACTACCTGTGAAATGGTATCGTGTTATTTGAGAGTGGACTTGGGTTAGTTGTAGAGGTATATAGGTATATTGCAAACTCTAGGACAACCACAGAAGAGAAAGAGGAAGAGAGGAAAAAGAAGAAGGAGAATACGAGGAGGAGGAGGAGAAGGAGAAGGAGGAGGAGGAAAAGAAGGAGAAGAAGGAGGAGGAGGAGGAGGAGCAGGAGGAGGAGGAAGAGGAGGAATGCTAAGAGAAGCAAGAGAGGAGAGAAAATGGAATCATATAAAATGCTCAATTAAACCACAGAAAGCAGAAAAAAAGTAGAAGACAAAAAAAGAAACAAAGAAAAGAAGGAAAAATAATAAACAGAAACAAATGTGGTAGCTATCAATCCAACTATATCAATAATCACTTTAAATGTCAATGGGTCTATATACGCAAATTAAAAGACAGAGATTGTCTTATTGGATCAAAAAACAAGACCAAACTATATGTCATCTACAAGAAACCTATTTAAATATGAAGACACAAATAAGTGAAGAGTAAAGGCATGGATACTACTCAAAGTTATATCCACAGATTCAAGTGAAAGTCCTATCAAAATGCCAATGACTTTTTTGCAGGGGAAAAAAAAAAAAAACATCTTAAAATTGATATGGAATCTCCAGGGACAAAAAAATGGTCAAAATAATCTTGAAAAAGAAAAACAAAGTTGGGGGACTCACATTTCCTGCAAAACTTAATATAAAACTGGCCAGATGCAGTGCCTCATGCCTGTAATCTCAGCACTTTGGGAGGCCGAGGAGGGTGGGTCACTTGAGGTCAGGAGTTCAAGACCAGCCTGGCCAACATGGCCAAACCCTGTTCTCTATTAAAAATACAAAAATTAGCCGGGCATGGTGGTGCACACCTTTAATCCCAGTTACTCGGGAGGCTGAGGCAGGAAAATCACCTGAACCCGGAAGGTGGAGATTGAAGTGAGCTGAGATCATGCCACTGCACTACAGCCTGGGTGACAGAGTAAGACTCCATCTCAAAAACAAAACAAAACGAAAAACCCAACCTGAATACAAAACTATAATAATCAAAATGGTCTGAAACTGGCATAAGGACAGACACAGAGACCAATGGAATAAAATAGAGTGCCCAGAAATAAATTCTCCAATATACTGATTTTCAACAAAGGAATAAAATAGAGTGCCCAGAAATAAATTCTCCAATATACTGATTTTCAACAAACCAATATATTGGTTATTCAATGGAGAAAGGACAGTCTTTTCAACAAGTGGTGATGAGGAAACTGGGATACTCACATGCAAAACAATGAAGTTGGATCCTTATCTTATACAATATACAAAAAGTAACTGAAAATGAATCAAAGACCTAAATTTAAGGCTAAAATTATAAAACACTTAGAAGAAAACATAGGTGGAAATCTTCATAACATTGGATTTGGCAATGATTTCTCGGATATGACATCAGAAGTGCAGGTAACAAAAGAAAAAATTAATTGGACTTCACCAAAATGCACAATTTTTGTGCATCAAAGGACACTATCAAGAGAGTGAAAAGACAACCCACAGAATTGGATAAAATATTTGCGACTCATCTATCTGATGTCGGATAAATATAGGAGAACTCCTAAACGTCAATAACAAAGAAACAAACAAGCCAATTCAAAAAATGAGCAAAGAACTTGAATAGACATTTCTCCAAAGAAGATATGCAAATGGCAAATAAGAGATGTTGAAAATATGTTCAACATCACTAGCCATGAGAGAAATCAAATCAAAACCATAATGAGTTACCACTTCACATCCATTAAGATGACTATTATAAATTTTTTTTTAATTAAAAAAAGCCTGAAAATAACAAGTGTTGGTGAGGGTGTAGAGGACTTGGAACCCTTGTGCATTGCTGGTGGGAATGTAAAATGTTGCAGCCACTGTGAAAAACAGTTTGGCAGCTCCTCAGAAAGTTAAACATAGAATTACCATATGATCCAGCAATTCCACTCCAAGGTGGATCCAAAAAAAATGTAAAGCAGGGACTCAAACAGATACTTGTATACAATATTCATAGCAGCATTATTCACAATAGTCAAAAGTAGAAGCAACTCAAATGCCCATTGACAGAAGAATGGATAAATAAAGTGTGGTCTATATATACAATGAATATTATTCAGCCTTGAAAAGGAAGGAAATCATGTCTACAACATAGACGTATCTTGAGGACATTACGCTAAGTGAAATAAACCAGTCACAAAAGACACAAATACCACATGATTCCCTTTATATGGGATACCTAGAATAGGCAAATTCATAGAGAGAAAGTAGAACAGTGGTTGCTGGAGTGAGGAGAGAAGGGGAAGTCAGTTTTTAGTGGGTACAGAATTTCAGTTGGGGAAGATGAAAAAATCTTGGACAATGATTGTGGTGATGGCAGCACAACAATGTGAATATACTTAATGTCACTGAATTGTATCCTTAGAAATGGTTAAGATAGTAAAATTTTTATGTGTACATGACACAACTTAAAAATTAAAAATAAATAAAAAGAATAATTTTGATTAGCCAAATCAAAATACACATAACTGAACTGTCTACATGAATTAGAGAAAATAATCGTTTTAGGATCAATAATTTGCGACTGACCATTCTTTGTCCATTTCTGGACTCTGCCATTTATTGTGTGATCCTGAGAAAACTCCTCATCTGTAAATGGAGATGATAATAGTATCTCTTAGAGCTTTTGGAAAAGTCAAAAACAATGTATAGTCTGGTGCCTAGTAAAATGCTCAATAAATGTTAACCATGATTATTTCTTTCATGGATAAAGAATGGACTCTTTAATGGTAAATTATACATAATGTATAATTTTGTTTTACCATAATTTAAAAAAGTAAATGGAGAAAGGTGTAGCATGCTAACAATAATTAAAATAAAGCTGGAGTAACTTTATGTATATATGTGTGTGTGTGTGTATGTGTAGTTGTTCAGACAGGGTCTCACTCTGTCACAATCATGGCTCACTGTGCCTCTACCTTCCAGGCTCAAGAAATCCTCCTCTCTCAGTCTCCCAAGTTGATGGGACTACAGGCATGTGCCACCATGGCTGGCTAATTTTTTAAATTTTTTGTAGAGATAGGGTCTTGCTATGCTCCCTAGACTGGTCTCAAACTCCTAGATTCAAGCATTCCTCTCACTTTAGCCTCCTAAGGTGCTGGGATTACAGGTGTAAGCCACCACGCCCAGCTATATATAGTAGAGACAGGGTGTTGCCATGGTGCCCAAGCTGGTCTTGAACTCCTAGGCTCAAGTGATTCTCCCAGTTGGACCTCCTAAAGTGCTGTGATTACACACAGGAGCCACTGCACCCACCTAGGAGTAACTATATTGATATCAGAAAAAAAAAAACAAACAGATTTTACAACAAGGGAAATTATTGGGAATAAAGAAGAGCACTACATAATAATAAAGGGGTCAGTTTTCTAAGATGATATGCAGTCCTAAACATGTGCGTACCTAACACAGAGCATCAAAATATGTGAGGCAAAAACTGATGGAACTGTAAGGATAAAAAGAGGATTCCACTATCATTGTTGGTGACTTCAACACAACTCTATCAGAAATGGACAGATCCAGCAGGCAGAAAATCAGTAAGGACATGATTGAACTCAACAGCTTCATCAATCAACTAGCTCTAATGGACATCTACAGACTACTTCATCCAACAACAGCAGAACACATTTTCTTCTCAAGCTCACATGGAACAATCACCAAGATAGACCGCATTTTGGGCCATAAACACATCCTCATACATTTAAAATAATAGTAATACAAAGTATGCTCTCAGACTGCAACGGAATTACATTAGAAATCAGTAACAGAAAGATAGCTGGAAAAGCCCAAAATACATGGAAACACCACACTTCTAAATGACACACAGACAAAAGAAAAAATGTCAAGGGAAATTTTAAAATATTTTGAACTAAATGAAAATACAACTTATCAAAATTTATAGAATGCAGCAAAGGTAGTCTTTATTATTTATTTATTTTTTAGGGACAAGGTCTCACTCTGTCATGCAGGCTGGAGTGCAGTGACACAATCATAGCCCACTGCAGTCTTGAACTCCTAGGCTCAAATGATCCTCCCGCCTCAGCCTCCTGAGTAGATAGGACTACAGGCACACACCACCATGCCCCGCGATTTGTTTGTTTGCTTGTTTGTTTGTTTAGAAACAGGATTTTGCTATGTTTCCCAGGCCAGTCTTGAACCAGGTGATACTCCCACCTTGTCCTCCCAAAGTACTGGGATTACGGGTGTAAGCCATAATACGGGTGCACCTGGTCAAAAGTAATTTTTAGAGGAAAATTTATAGCATCAAGTGCATACATTTTGAAAAGAAGAGGCCAGGCACAGTGGCTCACGCCTGTAATCCCAGCACTTTGGGAGGCCGAGGCGGGCGGATCACCTGAGGTCAGGAGTTCGAGACCAGCCTGGCCAACATGGTGAAACCCTGTCTCTACTAAAAATACAAAATCTAGCTGGGCGTGGTGGTGCATGCCTGTAATCCCAGCTACTTAGGAGACTGAGGCATGAGAATCGCTTGAACCAGGAAGTCGGAAGTTGCAATGAGCCGAGATTGCGTCACTGCATTCCAGCCTGGTGACAGAGCCAGACTCTGTCTCAAAAAAAAAAAAAAAAGAAAAGAAGAAAAGAAAAATCTAAAATCAGTAATTTAAGCTTCCACCTTAAGAAACCAGAAAAAGAAAGGCAAATTAAATCCAAAGTAAGCAGAAAAAAAGAATAAAAACTAGAGCACAAATCAATGAATTGTGCAAACAAGAAATTGATACAGAAAATCAACAAAGTCAAAAGCTAGTTATTTGAGAAGATCAATAAAATTAGAAACCTGCTAATCAGGTTAACTAAGAAAAAAAGAGAAAAGAGGCAAATTACTAATACCAGAAATAAAAGTGGGGGCACCACCACAGATCCCATGGATATTAAAAGACTAATAGAGAAATACTATGAAAAACTCTATGGCCATAAATTTGATAGCCTAGATAATATGAACCAACTCCTTGAACGATACAATCCTCTAAGACTCACACAATGAGATATAGATAATATAATGTAAATAGGACTGAATCTCTAAAAGAAATTGAATGAGTGACTAATAATTTTCCAAAACAGAAAGCACCAGGCCCAGATTGGTTCATTGGCGAATTCTACCAAACATGTAAAGAAGAAATCATATCGATCTTCTAAAATCTCTTTTAGAAAATAGAAGCAGCAAGAATACTTGCTAATTCATTCCACGAGTATTAGCATTACCCTAATACTAAAACCAGACAAAGACATTATTTAAAGAAAAGAAATACACAGACCAAAATTTCACATGAACACAGATGCAAAAATTCTCAACAAAATATTACCAAATTGAATCCAACAATGTATAAAAAGAATTATGTATCATGATCATGCGGGATTTATCCCAGGTATCAATATTCAAAAATTATTTACTATAATCCAATGCGTCAACAGGGTAAAGAGGAAAAATCACACGACTATATCAATACATGCAAAAAAAGCATCTGACAAAAATCCAACACAGTTTCACGATTAAAAACTCTCAGCAAACTAGGAATACAGTGGAGCTTTCTAAACTTGATTTTTAAAAAATCTACAAAAGACCTACAGTTTATACCATACTTCATGGTGAGAAACTGGATACTTTCCACTAAGACTAGGAACAAACCAAGTATGTTCCCTTTCACCACTGCTATTCAACATCTTACTGGAAGTCCTAGCTAACATAATAAGGCAAGAAAGGGAAATAAAAGATACACTTCCTGGAAAGGAAGAAATAAAACTGCCTTTGTTCATAAATGATATGTCTATACAGAAAACCCCAAAGAATCAACCAAAAATTCCTGAAACTAATAAATGATTATAGCAAGGTTGCAGGATGCCAGGTTAATATATAAAAGCCATCTGCTTTCTCATATATCAGCAATGAAAGATTGGAACTGGAATTTTAAAACACAATACCATTTACATTTCATCCTCCAAAGTGAAATACTTAGGTATAAATCTAACAAAATATGTACAAGATCTATATGAGGACATTTACAAAACTCTGATGAAAAGTATCAAAGAAGAACTAAATAAATGCAGAAACAGCCCATGTTCATCAATAGGAAGATGAAATATTGTCAAATGTCAGTTTTTTCCCAAATTAATTTACCCATTCAATGCACTCACAATCAAATACCAGCAAGTTATTTTGCATATATCAACAAACTGATTCTAAAGTTTATATGGGGAGACAAAAGATACATAATACAATAACCAACACGATATTGAAGGAGAAGAGCAAAGTCTGAGGGTTGTGAATACCAGATAGAGAAAGGATAGCCTTACCAACAATGGTGCCAGAACAACTGGATATTCAGATGAAAAAAAATGAATCTAGACACAGATCTTACACCTTTCATAATAATTAACTTAAAATGGGTCATAGACCTAAATGTAAAATGCAAAACTTTAACACTTCTAAAAAATAACATAGAAAATCTGGATGACTTTGGGTTTGGTGATGATTTCTTAGACACAATGCCAAAAGCACAATTCATGAAAGAAAAAATGATAAATTTGACTTAAAAGTAAAAAGTTCTGTTCTGTGGAAGACACTTACGAGAATTAAAAGGGAAACAACCACAGACTCGGAGAAAATATCTACAAAACACCTATCTGATAAGACTGGTTTTCAAAATATACAAGAAACCCTTAAAATTCAACAATACAGAAACAACCAGTTTAAAAATGGGCAAAAGATCTGAAAAGATACTTCACCAAAGAAGACATATAGATAGAAAACAAGCATATGAAAATATGCTCGATATTATAAGTCATTAGGGAATTGCAAATAAAACAACAAAGAGCTATCACTATACACCTATTAGAATGGCCAAAATCTAGAACTCTGACACCACCAGATGATGGTAAGAATGTGGAGCAACAGGAATTCTCATTCATTGTTGGTACGAATGCAAAATGATACACCCACTTTGGAAGGGAGTTTGGTTGTTTCTTACAAAACTAAACATATTCTTTACCTTACACTCCAGCAATCACAATTCCTCGTACTTATGTCCACACAAAAACCTGCAAACGGATGTTTATTGCACCTTTATTCATGATTGTGAAAACTTGGAAGGAACCAAGATGTCCTCCAGTAAGCAAAGGAACAAACTGTGGTACATCCAGACAATGGAATATTATTCAGCTAAAAAGAAATGAACTATCAAGCTACACAAAGACAGCTTCCTCCTCCCCCTTAAGGAGGAAACTTAAGTGGCCATTGCTGAATAAAAGCAGCCAGTCTGAGAAGGCTACATACTGTATGAGTCCAACTGTATGACATGCTGGAAAAGGCAGAACAATGAAGACAGTCAAAAGACCAGTGGTTGGCAGGGGGTGGGTGGAGGGAGAGACAAATAGGTGGAGTACAGAGAAATGGGGGCAGGTGAAACTACTCTGTGTGATACTGTAATGACAGATACATGTCATTCTACATTTGTCCAAGCCCATATAACATACAATAGCAAGAGCAAACCCTAATGTAAGCTATGGGCTTTAGTTAATAATATATTAATATTGGTCCATCATTGTAATAAGTGTGCCAAACTAATGCCAGATGTTAACAACAGGGGTGGGGAACGGTGAAGGGGAATATAGGAACTCTATACTTTCAATCCAGTTTTTCCATACAGATAAAACTGCTCTAAAAATGAAGCCCATTAATTTCTTTTTCACTGTAAAGAGAAAAAAATGTATCTTTAAAACACCAGGATAGAGCAGGACTTTTTAAAATCACAGGCAGAAGGAAAATGCCTATATATTTGCCATAGAGTGAAATTTCAAAACTTCACTGTGACCAGAGACCCTGAACAACATTAGGAAAAGGTGTTTCAGGGACTCTAAAGTCTTCCCCTGGAGCTGTCACCATCCCGGGAGACATCCTGACTGTAACACCCACTTACGCATGGTCCTCTCAGTGTACAAGGGTTCCCTCCAGGGCTCTCAGGCCACAGTGAAAGATGGGGCTATGCTCCCCATGTCACAGGCAGGGACAGGCACCAAATGCTTTGCTGAGACCATGACAGCATGGATGTGGAGGTGGGATCAAACCTCCCCTAGCCGGGCACAGTGGCTCATGCCTATAATCCCAGCACTTTGGGAGGCCAAGGTGGGAGGATCACTTGAGCCCAGGAGTTGAAGGTTACAGTGAGTTATGATGCATCCCTGCACTCCAGACTGGGTGGCAGAGCAAGATCCAGTCTCAAAAACAAAACAAAATGAAACAAAAAATTCCCAACCCCCCCCTACCACCAACCTCTTGCCACCCTGCACAGGTCCCCTGAGGTGCCCTGCGCTGGCTCAAAAAGAGTCTCCTGGGGAGATGGACGGTGCACTCCTGTAAGGTGGGGGAGGTGGGAGCAAGAGGAGAATGAATCACAGGACTCAAGCCAAGCAGAGCCCTGGGAATGGGAAGAAGCAGGGCTGGGATTTGGCAGCAGGACCAAGACAGGGGCGAGAGGCCTTGGGTGCAGTCTTGGCTCACTCCATCACTCGGTCATGCTGGCTGCGCCAAGGCAGAGGCAGTGGGCGTCGGAGACAGCTCTTCCAGCTGGAGAACAGACTTTCACATTTTCTGGATTCTTGCGAGCCAGCTGATGTCATGTTGTTAGCTTGACACTGGCCATGACGGGCATCTTCACACCACAGAAATGGGCAAACACCACCGACCAGGGACCCCACCCCCCGTTAAACATTGACCAGGGCACCACTTGAGAGGGGAGATGATGTGGCCGCCCTCTATATACCCCAAATACCCAGAGGGAGAGGGGCCGAGGGGCAGGGAGGGAGGAGAACCTGACAGGCCAGAGACCACCTAGGGGCTGAAATTATACACTTTCCATGGGAGCAAGAGAGGAGAGGGGGTGAGCACCCTTCCCAAGGAGAGGGCCCACAAGGGAGCCAGTCTGAGTGGGGGTTCTGAAAGCCACGGTGGGCTGGGCTGGGATCCCCGCAAATCCAGCCTGTCCTGTGTAGCCTCAGTGGGAAGTTCCCCCTTCCCGGGAGGGTCTGGGACTTCTGCTCATTCTGTATCAGCATCCATCTCTCTCTTTCGCTTCTCTGTTCTCTGAGGTGAACCATATTCTCCAGAAATCTTCAGCAACAGATGCCTTCCTTTAGCAACCCCACAGGAGCTGTGCCCCAGAGCAATGGCCAGGACCCCAGTGGGGGGGTCTGCATTAAGCAAAGAGCAAAATAAATAGAGATGAAGACAGGAGGGAGGACCACCCAGGAACACCTGTAGCCCACTGTGCCCATGCTCTTCCAGCACACTAGGGGAGGCCTGCAGGTCAGGCCTGGCCTCTAGGGTGGAGAGGTCCAGCCTGTCTCTTAGCCCTGGACCTGGCCTTGAAGCATGTGGTGGATTCTGCAGATAACGCACAAGGGTTGCTGGAGAACTATCACTCAATCTGGCCATGCTAGGTCCAGTGAGCAGGAAGAGGGTGTGGGCAAGAGGAAGAGGTGTGAGCAGGGGGAGGAGTGTGCAGGCAGGAGGAGGAGGGTGTGAGCAGGGGAAGGAGGGTGCGGGCAGGGAAGGAGGGTGCGGGCAGGGGAGGAGGGTGTGAGTAGGGGGAGGAAGGTGTGGATGGGGGAGGAGAGTGTGAGGAGGAGGAGAGGGTGTGAGCAGGGGGAGGAGTGTGTGGGCAGTGGGAGGAGGGTGTGAGTAGGATGAGGAGGGTGTGAGTAGGGGGAGGAAGGTGTGAGCAGGGAAGGAGGGTGTGAGCAGGGGGAGGAGGGTGTGAGTAGGAGGAGGGTTTGAGAATGGGGAAGGTGTGAGCAGGGGGAAGAGGGTGTGAGCAGAGGCAGTAGGGTGTGAGTAGGGGGAGAAGGGTGTGAGAAGGGGGAGAAGGGTGTGAGTGGGGGAGGAGGGTGTGAGCAGTACGAAGAGGGGTGAGCAGGGGGAGGAATGAGTGAGCAGGGGGAGGAGGGTGTGAGCAGAGAGAGGAGGGTGTGAACAGGGGAGGAAGGTGCGAGGAGGAGGAGAAAGGTGTGAGTGGGGGCGGAGGGTGTGAACAGAGAGAGGAGGGGGTGAGCAGGGGGAGGAGGGTGTGAGCAGGGGGAGGAGAGGGTGAGCAGGGGGAGGAGGGTGTGAGCAGGGGGAGGAGAGGGTGAGTGGGGGAGGAGGGTGTGAGCAGGAGGAGGAGGGTGTGAACAGGGGAGGGTGTGTGAAGAGAGTTTGAGGGGGCTCAGCATGGGGCCTCCTGTGTCATCAGCACCATCTGGCCCCTGGCACTGGGAATGGTCTGCCAGGGTTCACTGCATCTTTGGAATTCCTCCTCTGCCCACATGGAGAGGCCATCATGCACAGCAAGGGCCAACCCACTCCCCGGGATGAGGCCACGGTTCCTGTGTCCTAGGGCCTTGGTCTTGTCCTCATGAGAGGAGCTGAGCTACAGTCTGGAGGAGGTGGCCCATTAGCCTAGGGCCGCCTGGAAGGAGCCTGTGGGAACTTTAAGGGGAACTCTGAGAGCTGACCCTTGTTGAATTTGTTTTCCTGTTTTTACCCACTGAAGCTTTCATTTATTTTTCTGTGAGCTGTTGATGCTTATATCTGTCATTCACACTTCAATTGGAGTTTTGGCCATTTTCTTTTTTAAAACTGGGGGGTCTCATTCTGCCACCCAGGCTGGAGAACAGTGGTGTGAATGCAGCTCACTGCAGCGTCAGTCTCCTAGCCTAAGTGATCCTCCCACCTGGGCCTCCCAAAGTGCTGGGATTCCAGGCCTTATTGACCTATAGGAGCTCTTTCCATATTAGGGAAACCACCCATTCACCTCACGTAGCCCAAATGCTGGAAGGGCTTGCTGTGGCCTCACCCACACAGGATGTGCCCAGGAGGCATGGGGCAGGCATGTTCTTGTTCTGTCCCCTAACGTGAACACCTTAAGCACAGGGCATGTCTCTTCTCCTCTTTGCCCCTAGAATCCAGATGTGCGGAGGGCTAATTGCCGGGGCTGCCATCCCGACTCTCACCTGAGAAATTCCAGGGACAAGCTGAGCTGCAGGATGAAAGAAGTGCCCACGGTAGGTGGAACCAAGATGCCAGATAGGAAGGCCCAGGTGGCTGGCGGAGGAGAGACAAGGCCTGCCCCACGCCTGTGTGTGGTGGCGCCCAGCATGGTGCCCTGCTCCTGGGTCCCCAATCCCAGCCCCCAGCTCGCATCGCATGTCCCCCTCCTCTCCTCACCGCTTGCCTTCCCTGCTCGGGGGCTGCTGGCCCTCCTCCTGTGCATCCCCCCACTTCCTTGGACATCCCCTTCAGAACCACACTGCTTGCTGCCCTCTCTGAGCTGGATCCACAGGGACACCCAGAGGGCAGGGCAAGGTTCCCCCAACGTGTCTACTTTGGGAGGATGAAGGCAGGAGTGACACTACAGAGAGGGGGAGGTGTGGGGCCTCCAGCTCCCACCTTGTCTGGAGGGCAAGGCCCCATCCTGCTCAGGGAATGCAGGTGACCACTAGCCCCAAGACCAGCTATGGGGCACAGAGAAGGCGCTTTGCCCAGCAGCAGGTCTCACACATCAGGTGGTGTGTGAGCCTCTCGTCTCTCCTCACGAAACCAGAGCCTGAGCAGCCCATCCCTCTCCGGGGCCTCTGTCCATGGCCAGCCTGCCCTTTACCGCCTGCCAGCCGGAAGGCCCAGAAGGGTCTAGCAAAGGCAGGGAGGGAACAGAGTTGCGGTGACCAGCCTGCCTTGGCTTAGCCCTGTCTGGGGAGTTGTGTCCTCAGGTCTGGGTGGGTTGACACGTACCCCAGAGCCCTGCCCAGCACAGACCGCCTGGCCCAGTAGGCTCCCACCACCAACGCAGATTCCACAAACCACAGCAGCTGTGCTGTGCACTGTCCCGGAGGAATGGGTAGGCACCAGGTCACGCCCCAGAGAGGACAGAGGGGTCTCACCACAGCCAGGCTGGTGCTCCTCCCTGCAGGCGGCTGGGACAAGGGGCAGTTCACAGCTGCCCAGCTGAAGCCGGGCTCTGGGGCCAGGGTCAGCCTACCCACAGGGGGCCCAGGCCACCTGCGCCCCTGGCCTGACGGGAGAAGGGACACAGACGGCCGCTCTAAGGCCACCGAGCTCTCAGGACTGCCCGAGCACCCGAGCTCCGAGCCAGCAGGAGAAGGAGGGCTGGGCTGCGCCTCCAGCCTCTAGGCCCACCCTTGCTGCGCCCCCATCTCCCTCCTGCACGTCCAGGGGCTGCCCTGGACCACATCGGGGTCTCCAGCTCCGTCGCGCCCCTAAGCACAGGGCATGGGGAGGGCCCTCGGGAAGGACGGGCAGAAGAGGTCCCCATCTGAGGAGTCCTCTGACCCCAGAGCGCGGGCGTGGGCTGGGGTGCAGTGGGGTCGGGACTCTGCGCCCGCGGCGTCCCAGCTGTATAATGGACACAGCCACCTTGCCCGGGCAGGCGCGCTCGCGGGGAAGCAGTCAGTCCCTCACCCCAGTAGTGGGACCTGGGTGGATACAAAAGCCAGCGACACCAGCCCATTCGGAAGAAACTGGGGACGAGAGAGATTCCGACGCCAGCACCCTAGGGGCCTCACTGGGCGTCCGCGCAGCCTCTGACCCTTCAAAGGCGGCGCTTCAGAGCAGGTCACGCCCCTCCTGGAGCGGCGGCCCGCTGGAAGTCACCGCGCGGGAGCAAGAGTAGAAGCTCAGGCTCCGGAATGACTCTCGCCAGAGCCAGGCCGAGGCCGCGCGGCTCGCGAAGGACGCACGGGAAGAGCCTTTCCGCCGGCTGAGCGGTGGGCGCCACCGTCAGGGACCCCGGGCTCACCACGGCACGCGCGGAACCGCACGGGGTCCACGCATGATAGCCGAGACCGGACTGGGGCGGGGGCGCTTTGGGACTTAGGATAGCTTTGTGTCCCCTTGCTTCTTTTTTCCTGCAAGCTGCGCATCAATTAAAGTACTCAGGGTTTTGTCTGGTTTCAGATCAATCAGATTTCATCCTTCGAAAGTTTTATTCTCAAGGAATGCAAAAGGATTTTGGAAGCTTAGAAATGTCCACGTAATCAGACTGTGCGGCACCTGCACATGGGAGAGGTGAGCTGTGGGGCAAGTCTCAGAAGAAAGAAATGGGGCTTTCATAGAACCAGTTTCTGGGGCCAGAAGGGACCCGAGAGAGTCAAATGACCCAACCCTTCTGGTTCATAAGTGGGGAGGCTGAAACTCAGAGAGTTATATGGCAGCCCAAGGCCACACAACCCAGTGGCTATGTCATGCGCAGTGGGAGGGGGTCATGTATTATGTCCTTTAAAAATGTCCTTTGTACACCCGCATTCATAGCAGCATTATTCACAACAGCCAAGAGGCAGGAGCAACCTCTGTCTGTCGACAGATGAGCAAAATGCACACAATGGAATATTATTCAGCCTTAAAAAGTAAGGAAATGCTGACACAGGCTACAACATGGGTAAAACTTGAGGACATTATGCTTATTGAAACAAGGACAAGCACTGTCTGATTCCACTTATATGAGGTCCCTAAAGTTGTCAAATTCATAGAGGCAGACAGCAGAATGGTGGGTGCCAGGGTGAGGGAGGGGAATGGGGAGTCGGGGTTTAATGGGGACATTTTCACTTGGGGAAGATGAAAACGTTCTGGAGATGGGTGGTGGTAATAGTTGCACAACAATGTAAACACACTTACTGCCACTGAACTGTACACTTAAAAATGGTGAAGACAGTAAATTTTTCTGTTATGTATATTTTACCTTAATAAAATAATGTCCTGGTATGGTATGTAGTCATTATCTCTGAGGAATCATTAAGAAATAATGACAGAAACTGGTACTTGCAATGCTGTCTTTAACATCTGGTTTTCATTTTTATTATTTTTTTACTTTTTTGAGACAGTCTCATTCTGTTGCCCAGGCTGGAGTGCAATGACGTGATCTCGGCTCACTGCAACCTCCACAACCCCCTGGTTCAAGTGATTCTCCTGCCTCAGCCTCCTGAGTAGCAGGGATTACAGGCACGTGCCACCACGCTCGGCTCATTTTTGTATTTTTAGTAGACATGGGGTTTCACCATGTTGGCCAGGCTAGTCTCGAACTCCTGACCTCAAATGATCTGCCCACCTCAGCCTCCTGAAGTGCTGGGATTATAGGAGTGAGCCACCGCACTCAGCCAAAATCTGGTTTTAAGAAGAACTCCTTTATTACCATGTGGCAAATCAAATTCTTAACCTCTAGTAACAAACAAGAAAAACTCAGAGAAAAGAATCCCTAAGAATTCCAGACAGTAAACCATAAACTAAAAGCAATGCGTGGCTGTGAGGCAGGCAGGACTGTTGTGCCCCAGCACGTGCCCCTGAGGCTGGCCCCGGGCGCTTGCAACCCTCACTTAGGTCTCCCCCAGCCCCAGCCCCAGGTACCCAGATGGGCTGTCCTGCCCCTGCGAGCACCGCACCCTGGCTCTGCAGTTCTGAGCTGTGTCATCCTTCACACAGGCCCCCCACCACCCCAGCTCCAGGCCTCGGGGACAACAGTGGGAAACCAGAGGCCTTCGGGCCTGTGTCTCTGCTCCCACCTGCAGATGGGACAAGGGGAAGGGGTGTGTGATTGGCTCTGCCCTACCCCCACTCTGGACAGGGAAGGGCAGCTGCATGGCTGGCTCCCTGCACCATGGACTGACCCTCACGACGCTCCAAGAGGTGACCCTTCTCCTGCCCAGGGTCATACAATGGGGCCCAAATGAGGCACAGGCCCATCCTCACCAGGGAGTCACACCTGCTGGAGACTTTCCCTTGCCACATCACTGTTCCCATAGCCCAGAGCGGGAAACTGAGCCCCAGTGTATGCTTCCTGCTGGTGATGCCCCCGTGGGTGACCAAGGCTGGGAAGAGCCCCAGATTTACCCCAGGGCAGTGAGGCCACAGAAACAGCTCAGGAGTCACAGGGAGGCTGTGCTCTGGTCCATCCACACTTCAGAGCCTCCATCCTCAGTGCCAGAAAGTGGAGGTGAGTGGAATTTAAAATGACAACTCTATTCCAGCATCCTCAGCCCACGGTGTGGGAAATAGCTCAGCCAGGTGTCAGTGGTGGTGGGGGGAGGTGGTGGCAAAGACCCAGAAGCCCAGAAGTGCCTGTGACACTCTCAGGGGCTGCAGAGCCCCAGAACAGCCTTCAGAGCTAGGGACGAGCTACTGAGGACCTGGGAGGGCAGGAGAAGGAGGGCCCCCCAAAAGACAGGATCCTTTAAGTGAAAGAAAGGAGAGGGAGGAAGAGGGACGGAAGGAGGGGAGGACGATGAGGCTGGAGAAAGAAACAGCCCCAGGTCCTGCCCGGGAAGGGTGCCCCATAAAGTGAGGGGAGTGCCCAGTGACCATCGTCACCACACTAGGAAGAGCCTGGAAAAGACCAGGAAGCAAAAGAGGGAGGAAAAGCGGAAACATGAAGTGAGAAAAAGAGGGAGAGAAACAGAAAGAAAGAAAGAGTAACACCTCCCGCAAGACAGGCCGTCCTGGGTTGGAGGTCATGTGGACAATTGGTCAAGATAAGAATTTGTGAATGTCAATCAGAGAATAAAAATGTAAGAATAAAATGAATCTGGCCTCAGGCATGCAGAGGAATTGTGAAAAGCACCAAAATCACAGCTTTTCTCAGGGTTTTTGACTGGGAGGGGTGTTCTCCGTCAGTCCCTGGGGCTGTTATGATGAAAGGATGGGGTTGGGGTGGCGGTGGACAGTGGGACTAGGACAGCTGGGTCCCCAACTCTGTTGAAGGAGGAGCACAGGCTTGGCCACATTAATTTCCAGGGAGACAGCAGGACCCTCGGGGCTGGTGCGCTTCCTCAGCAGCGGCCTTGTGACCACACATGGTGCCTCAGAAGTCCCACACTGCAATGGAAGTCATCCTGCTGCTGTGAGTCCCCCACAAGGACTTGAGGGGCCTAGGCTTTCTCTGAGGAAGGAAAGAGGGCACAGGCGGAGGGGACCCCTGAGGCCCACTTCACACTGCAGTAATGAGAGGCTACAGCCCCAGCCTTGCTACAAAGCCCTGGCCTGGAGTTTCTGATGGGACATTCCCAAAGGCCACTCAGGAAACAAGCAAAATAGAGTCCCAGAATGTGAGGCTGTGGGGGCAAAGTTCGGAAGCCAGGGCACCTACGGGGTTCCTAGTTGCAGTGGAACCCTCAGTCACACAGCCCTGAAAGTAAGGTGGTGCAGATCGCATCTTCCCCGTGCTGGTCTCTGGAAAGGGTCACCCAATGTGTCATGTGTCTCTGAACTCCAGGTCAGAACCCGCCCCAGGCCGGACTCATGTGAGGGCTCACAGGTTCCTGGATCTTCCCGGGCCAGCAGGAGCCTGGCCCTCCCCAGTGCCTGTGGCCTGAGCTCACATCAGGCACAGGCCCAGAGGGCTGGCTAAGTTTAGAGATGCTGTCATCCAGCACCAGTCAGATGCCCGAGTGACAAGGCTTCTTCTCACTGTTTTTTGTTTGCGAAGACACTTCACAGCAGAGGCTGGTTCAAAGGAGGTGGCCTGGCCAAAGCCGCATTTCTGCTGGGGTCCTGAAATTTAGGGGAGGCCGCCAACCATGAGCTGGGCATTGGCAGTCACTTTAATTTCGAAGCTTACTTCTCAGCAATGTGAAAGCTGAGATCCAGATGTGACAGCTTTTATTTTCTAAGTAGGTTTTATCTCTTTGACATCTTTATTGAGATTTAATTCATATACCAAACAATTCACCAATTTAGAGTATATAATTCAGTGGTTTTAAATATATTGAGAGTTGCACATCCATTACCACAATCTAAGTTTACAACATTTTCATCACATCAGAACTAAACTTCTGTCCATTAGCAGTCACTGCCCATCCTCTTTCCATCCATCCTCCTTCCAGTTTCTGTCCTACAGGTTTGCCTTTTCTGGACATTTCATAAAAAGGGAATTAAACAACATGTGGCCTTTTGTGACTGGCTTCTTGCACTGAGCATGATGTTTTTAAGGTTCATCCACATTTTAGCATGTGTCAGTGCTTATTAGTATTTCACTGCTTTTTATGCCTGAATAATATTCCACTGTATGGATATAACACATTTTCCTCATCCATTCATTAGCTGGTGGACATCTGAGCTGTTTCTACTTTTTAGCTATTATGGATAATGCTGCTATGAACCAGTTTTTGAGTGGACATATGTTTTCATATCTCTTGGGTATATACCTAGGAATAGAACATTTTGAGGACCCACAATTTCCCTAGTAGCTGTGCCATTTTACATCCTCACCAGCAATGAATGGGCATTCCAACTTCACGTCCTCACCAACACTTGCTATTATCTGTCTTTTTGATAATAGTCATCCTAGTAAGAGTGAAATGGCATCTCATGATGGTTTTGAATTGCATTTCCATAATGATGCCAAAATCTTTTCATGTGCTGTGGGCCATTTGTTACCTATTTTAGAGAAATGTCTAAGTCCTTTGCCCAGTTTTTAATTAGGTTGTTTCTTCTACTGTCAGGTAGTAAAAGTTCTTAAAGTATTCTGAATACAAATTCCTTACCAGACACATGATTTGCAAATATTTTCTCCCATTCTATGAGCTACTCTATTCCACTTTCTCAATGGTGTCCTTTGAATACAAAAGTTTTCACTGTTAATGAAGCCCAACAGTAAAACTATTTTTCTTTTGTGTTTATGCTTTTGGTGTCATATCTAAAAAACCATTGCCTAATACAAAGTTGCAAAGATTTGCTCTTATGTTTTCTTCTAAGAGTTTTATGATTTTAGTTCCTACATTTAGATCTATTATTTATTTTGAAATAATTTTTGTATATGGTGTCAAGTACAGCTCCAACTTTGTTCTTCTGCATGTGGATACTCAATTGTTCATTTGTTGAATGGACCATTATTCTTCTCCATTGGAATTGTCTTGGCACCCTTGTAAAACATCAGCTGACCACAGATGTATGGATTTATTCTACACTCTCAATCCTATTTCACTAATCTATGTATTTATCCTTATGCCAATACCACACTGTCTTGATTGCTGTAACTGTGTAGTTAGTTTTGAAATCAGAACCTGTGAGTCCCTCCAACTTTGTTCTTCTTTTTCAAGATTGTTTTAGTTATTTTGGTTCTCTTATATTCCTATGTGAATTTTAGGGCCAGGTTGTCAATTTTTACAAAAAATGCAGCTGCAATTTTCATAGCAAAAATGTAGGTCGATTTGGAGTATACTACTATTTAACAATATTAAATCTTCCAATTCATGAACATGGGATGTCTTTCCATTAATTTAGGTCTTCTTTACTTTCTCTCAACAGTGGTTTGTGGTTTTCAATGTACAAGTCTTATACTTCTTTTATTAAATTTAGTATTATTTTATTTTTAGATGCTATTGTAAATTGTTTTTCCTAATTTTATTTTGTTATTTTAAACTTCTAGTATAGTGAAATACAATGGATTTTTGTATATTGGTCTTACGTCTTGCAACTTTGCTAAATTCATTTTTTAGTTCTAATAGTTTTTAAAATGGATTTCTTAGGATTTTCTGTATACAAAAGCATGTAATCTGAAAAGAGAGGTAGCTACAACTATTTATTTCCAATCTGGAAGCCTTTTATCTCTTTTTCTTGCCAAATTGCCCTGGCTAAAATCTCCTATACCATGTTACCTAGAAATGGAAAGAGCAGATACATTCAGTTTTCCAGTTTTCCACCATTAAATATGAGGTTAGCTGTGGATTTTTCATAAATGTCTTTTATCAAGTTAAGGAAGTTCCTTTCTACTTGTCGTTTGTTGAGTTTTTATCATGAAAGAGTATTGGTTTTTGTTAAATGCTTTTTCTGCATCTATTGAAATGGTTCGTATAGTTTCTATGTTTGTTCTATCAACATGATGCATTATATAGATTGATTTTTGTATGCTGAATGAACCTTTCATTCTTGGGATACATCCTACTTGTTCCTAATGTATACATAATCCTTTTTATATGTTGCTAGATTTATTTTGCTAGTGTTTTGTTGAGGATATTTCATCTGCATTCATAAGTGACAACAGTCTGTAGTTTTGTGATATCTTTGGTTTTGGTATTAGGGTATTGCCGGCTTCACATAATGAATTGGAAAGAATTTCCTCCTCTTCTACTTTTTGGGAGTGCTTGTAAAAGACTGGCATTAATTCTTCTTTAAATGTTTGGTAGGATTTACTAGTGAAGTTATCTGAGCCTGAGCTTTCCTTTGTGGGAAAATTTTAAATTACTAAGTCAATCTCTACTTGTTATAGGTCTATTCAGATTTTCTATTTCTTCTTGAGTCAGTTTCAGTAGTTTGTGTCTTTCTAAGTATTTGTCCATTTCATCCAGGTTATCTAACTTGAGGGCACATAATTATTCATAGTTATTTCCTCATAATTTTTTTCTGTAAGGTTGGCAGTAAGGTCCCCTATGTCATTCCTGATTTTAGCAATTGGAATCTTCTTTTTTCTTGGCTTTACCATCCTTTTTATAATGGTAACTTTCCTCCTAACTGGCACTCCTGAGTCTTCTTAATTATTCCCAGAGGTATTAATCACCTTCTGCCCTATCATATAATTTGTTTATATTGCCTGCCTCTATTCAGCAATATATAAGTTCCCCAAGGGCAGGCATCCTTGACTTCTTTGTTCACTACTGTTTTCCAAGCACCTATGGCACATGGTAAGTACAGTCAACCAGACTTGCTGAATAAATGAATAAGTCTTCAGGACAGCAAAAGAAATCGGGAACAGACAAAGACAACTATGACTGTAACTATTATCCTTAAAAGAAACCAGGAAAAATGAAAAACAAGCAAACAAAAAACAGTGATTTTGAAGCTCTGGCCCTGTGTTGTCCAATATTGTGGTCACTGTCACCATGTAGACATAAGAACCTGGTCCAAACTGAGATGTGCCATAAGGGTAAAATACACACCAGGTTTCAAGACATAATACAAAAAGGAATGCAAAATAGCTTAATAATTTTTGTTTTGATTACATGTTGAAATAATTTTTTTTTTTTGTACAGATGGGGTTTTGCCATGTTGCCCATGGTCTCTAACTCCTGGGCTCAAGTGATCCACCCACCTTGGCCTCCCAAAGTGCTGGGATTACAGGTGCGAGCCACTGCACCAGGGCTCTGAAATGATATTTTGGATATAAGGTTAAATAAATATATTATTAAAGTTCCTTTCACCTGTTTCTTTTTTCTTTAAGTACTAGAAAGTTTTAAATCACACACGGCTCACCTTTGTATCACATTTTATCTCTTCTGGACCATGGTGCTCTCGACAACTTGGGTAGGGTGGGTGGTGGGGTAGTAACGTCATTGTGAATGTAGAAAAAATGAAGGTAAACTTCAAATCCGTGCTTAGGTGGGCTCTGAAAGAACCAAGGGTTGTACGAAGGAGTGTGGGCTTAGGCAAGTGTCTGGCCTCAGGTGCAGACTCCTCTGCAGAGTCTAGGTTTGTAATGCCCATTGGAACCACCTGGGAGCTTTTAAAAAAATGCTGACACCCCATTTCCCTAGTGTCTGGTTAAATGCGATGGGGCCTGAACACTCCTCAGGTGCTTCCCATGTGTGGTCGGGGCTGAGAACCATCCCCTGGTCATCTTCCTCGGGAGGGCCTGCTCCTAACCAGACTCATACTCTTTGCCCAGAAAGCCCCTAATGAATGGCCTGGATCAAATCCACAGATGCTGAGAATCAGACAGCACCTCAACAAACAAGAAGTCATGCGAACAACTTCATTAAGAAATGAGCTAAAGGTTGCAAGCCTCTTGGAGTCAAGCTCCATGGCAGACATATAAGTGCTGACAGCCCTGCTACTGCATTTCACCAGGTGACAAGACTGTCTACCCAGACTGGATATCAGAATACACCCCCAAGACCTACCTGCAGAGCCACCCAATACCTCTTATAAGGCCCTCATCTTTGATAGGGTGGGTGCGCCACTGCTCTGGGAAGCAGTCCCAGGTGCAAGGCCTGAGTGACCCAGACCATTGCTGAGCCACTGTGGAGCACCTACTGTGTGCCAGGCACTGTTCTCGGCACTTGAATTCAGGGTGTGTTGGGTGACAGAAGCAGGGCTCCTCAGCTCCTTGCTGGAAACGGCACTCACTGGGATGTGCTTGACACCCAGAGGGCATTACAGCAGAAGGCATAACACCTGCTGCACTTCATTGTCAGGGCGACAGCAGCTCCTGCTCTCCAGGCTTCTCTTGCTGCTCACAAAGTGGGGAAACAAGGACTGTGGGTCCCAAATTCCGCCCCTGTACAAGTGTGCCATTATGCTTCCTCCCATAAAATCTTCTTAAATCTTTGCCTGGTTGTTGCCAATCTGTTCTAGAAATTCAACAAAAGCTTCTATCTGGCTTAACAAAGAATCATAACTTTAGTTATTTTTGGATAATTATGTCAATACAAAAAGAACTATGTCCACCAGGAACTGAGCCCTCAACAAGTGCCCCTCTAACCCAGGAGACAAAAGCCACCCAAAAGTTTGGCAGCTAGCAACACCACCTCTCTCTAACATAAAAGGATGTTTTCATTTTAGATAAATTCAAATTTTTCTATGAATAAAATATACATTTCTGTGTAATATGCCAATATGATAATTTTTTAAAAACCAAGTTGATACATAATGCATTTTTATGTTTCTATACTAGCAAAGTGACTTGCAGCTGTAAAAGATGCTTTAAAAATAATCAAATCAGATTCCATTTTTGTGGGGGAAGAGAGAATTAAATTTTTTGAAAATATATTTAAAATCTCCAGAAAGGCCACATTGCTTGCCTGGACCAGGGAGGTGGCATCACGGAACACAGGGAAATGGGAGTGTTCTTCCCAGGGACAGACATTGCACACTTCTCTCTACCTGGTCTCTTCTAGTAAATTACTGTTCAATTCTAGGGTGGCTCAATATAGACTCTTCAAGGCCAACGGAGCAAAAATGAGGGAAACATCCCTGTTAGAATTTTTAAGTAGAAGACACAAAACCTAAACATTGCATATCTCTCCCCTCTGCTCTTGAGGATTCCTAGAAAGGGGGGATAGGAAGATGGGAATAGGTCCTTCAGTTCTTTCAAGTGAGACCTGAGGCATCCTTAGTCCTGTGGCCTTTGACTTTGGCAGGAGTCCACTTGCACCCACCTCCACGGGCCCAGCCCCTGCAGCTGGTCGTGCTGAGAACACAGCTTTCCTTCACAACAGTTGGACCCTCCTAATAACCTTTCAGGCCCTGATTTTAAATATAGCATCCTATTATACCCCATCACACTTGCTAGAGGATGGGTCCCAATTTTTGGTTTAAAAAATGTGGCCAGCGCGTATGTAGACATTTCTCTGCTAAGAATTGGAAGGCACTTAGCTTTAAGAAAAGACTTACTGACACAGGGGGTCGTCATGAAAGTGTTGGGCAAACAGATTGCAGAATCACATATATGGTGATTCCATCTGTGTTTTGAAATCATACATATCTGCTATATATGTAGATGTGTATATATGTACACACACACATATATCCTCATACTGACATTAAAATTAAGAGGTCAAGACCTCTGGAGAGTGAGGGAACTTGAGTGTAAACAAGTCACATTTTACTGCATGTACTTCTGTATTACTTGGGTGTGTGTGTGTGTGTGTGTGTTTTACAAGATCACATTGCCCTGGTAATTTAATTAATAAAATAAAAATTTCCAGTCTTGTTGGTGTCATATGGAGTCAGAGTGTTGGTTGTCTTTGACGATGAAAGGAAATAACGTTTTCACAAAGGGGAACCTAGAGGTAGTGCCCTTGGTTTGGAAAAGCACAAATACATCATAGTGAGCAACCAGCCAAGGACAGGTACCCAAAAGCCTCAGGTCAGAGTAGACCACAAGCTGGCCATGAGTCAGCCAGTGGAGTTACAGCATTTTTGAAGCACAGAGTAGAGTAGGGTAATGAGCTTCCGAGAGGAGCAGAATATGGATTCAAATCCTGACCCTGTGTGACCTTTTCTGGGGAATGGGGCTTCTCTGTGCCTCAGCTACCTCTCCTGTAAACTTGGGATGATTACAATACCTACTTCACAGATCTAGCACGTTAATATAATAAGCACCATTTAAGCGCTAGCAACTGTTACCAGAAAAGAAAAGAGTCCTGGTAGCAAGCATGCAGATATATTCTTAGCTCTCAGCAAAGTAGGTTATGGTATAAAAATACCATTAAATAGTAACTAAACTAGCATCACCTTAATGCACATCTTGCCAGCAATCTCAGCATGTGCGACTTCTTTTTAAACTACCCTACATTAAGGAATCAAGACCAGGAGGACTCTTGCTGGCCTCCTGGGAGCCAGGCCGGAAGGCAGAGGCCCACCCAACTCACCCCTTCCCCACCTCAGGCCAGGCACTGGGGACACAGTCATGGGCAGAGGACCGGACCTCCGCCTCTCTGTGGGTAAGCTGTCCAGCACATCAGATGGAGCAAAGTGCCAGGGAGAAGACAAGTTGGGGGGGAGGGGCACGGAGGCGTAGGGAGGCAAAAGGGGAGGGGTGGAGGGCGTCTGGGACAGCCTGCGGAGCAGCCCAAGGGAGTAAGCTATGAGGGGTCAGGGGAAGAGGGGCAGCCTGGCCAAGGCCTCTGAGGCAGGGAGTGCCTGGTGTGCTCTGGGGAGGGAGAAAGCAAATACAATGATCCCTCCTCCTCCATTCCTCTCTTCCCTGGCAACCGGCTCAGAGCTTGGAGACTCAAAAATTGATTTTCTCTGAATTTCCTAAGTTTATCTATTAACTACCTAGCAGGCCATTCGCTGGTTCACAGTGTGCCTCTCGGCAGAAGGCATCCGCCAGCTGACAGTGATGCCCCCGCCAGCACTCAGGCCACACACGCCCCAGGATACAGCCTGCTCTCTGGCGACTGGGGTACCACTGGATGGAGTCAAGGACATATCAAGGTCAGTTTTGGGCCTATCTGAGGTTTAGTGGGAGAGGTGGAAAGGGTAGGAGATGCCCTGGACTGGAGTTCAGGGGCTCTTCTCGCTTCCTGGGCTTGGGCAAGTTGCCAGCCTTTCCTGAACTTCAGTTCTTTGTCTGTAAAATGGGGCTGGGGAGAAGGGCCTTTCTGGACAATTCGAATCAAATAAAATCAAACATTTAAAGTAATGTACACATTAGGTGTTGTTACAACATGGCCCACAAGCCCTAGCTGCCATCTCCCCCAGAAAAGGAGGGGCCCATGAACCCCTGAAATGATATCCAAAACCTCGTGGGAGATGCTTTTTTCTAGGGAGATCTCCATGTTTGAAAAGAGACAACTCCCCAAAAATGGAAGATTCATGAGGATGAATACAAAATGTGAGACCTCTTCCTACCCGACAAACGGTCGACACTGACAACTTGTCAACACTGACAACCTACCAACCCTAGGAATGGCAGCATCCAGGGGAAGGGGCGGCCCCCACACTGCTGTGCGAGTGGACACAGCAGGGAGAGTGGCGGCACCTACAGAGAGACAGGCGGACCCTCCTTGGCAGCCCCACTGCCAGGGACACACCTTAAAGAAACTCTCACACCTGCACCCCAGACGCACTCAGGGCCCTGGCCGTGACGGTGCTGGCCACAGTGTGCTGGTGACAGTGGAACACAGGAGACAACCTAGATTTCCGCTGGGAGAGGGGCAGGCAGGACAGAGTTCACACTACAGGTCGCCATGCAGGAGCCCGCAATTAAACACATCAACAAGCACAGGTGTCAACAAGACTGCTGAGTGAAAAGTACAAGTTCCAGGTTTTTTACATAAAGTTAAGAAAAACACCCACACAAAAGAATCCTCTATATTAGTGATGGATACTTATATCCATGTGTAAATGTACCCAAAAGAGCCTCGGAGGAAAAAGACGAAAGCAGTAGTTGGAAGAAAATGGGTTACTTAATATTTCTTTGTAATACTTCTTATAATTTTTTGTAAAAAAGGACTTAAAGCCAAAATGACAAAAGATTAACCATTTTCAATTCTGGGTAGAAGAGATACTATGTTCATTTTATTATTCCTGGGATTTTTCTGGATTTTTAAAGTTTATCGAATATAAAAAAATTAAAACTGCACTGCTGGCTGGGCCATGCCGGGCTGAGGGCTTCCCTGCCTTGCTCTGTAACTGCTCCCACATGGGCCACCAGGCTAGTGTCTGTGAGAACTGTCAGGCTGAGCAGGGAAGGGCACACACTCCCTATAGAACTGGGCAGGGCAGGGCCCCAGAAAGCGGCTCCTCTTGGCTGGCTGACCCTGCTGCCCAGGCCTCCGGGGAAGATTCGGGAGCAGAGACAGCAGAAAAGGATGGGGCAAGGGAGGGGAAAGGCCAGTGGCCTCGTCACACATGAGCAGCTGTGGGCCTGAGGCCAAGTCCTTCCTTTGGGCAGGGAGCTCAGTGAGACCTGACTGGGTGCCAGTGGCTGCAGCTTTAAATAAACTTGGACATGTCCACCTGAGGCCAGGAAGCAACACCAACTGTGCCCCGGGCAGGCACTGTCAACAACCAGCCAACATATCAACCAAGGGACCCCAGCGCTGCAAAAGGGCTGAGTGCCCACAACTGAGCCCTGGCCTCAGACATCCCCCTTGGGTGCCCTGCTCTGCCCTCCCCGCTCCCTGACCCACCTCTATGGCACGGCTGCACCCCCTAGGAATCAGTCCCTTCCCTACCCCAGAGCCGCCACAGCATGGCAGTGGCAGGCCTTTGGCGTCCCCAGGGACTCGGCGCCTAGCAGGGCTCCAGAAAGGTGCACTGCGCTGAGCTGCCAGCTCCTGGCTTGGGCATCTCCTCTTGTCCCAGGTCACGGGGTTCCCCTCGATGCCAGGATCCAATCCTCACCTCGCACTGCATGGCTCCCAGTGCTTTCGCTCAGGAGGCCACACTCCCTTCCAGCAGCGGCTCATTCTCCGGCTTCAGAGAGAAGCCCAGCAGTCTTAGCCCCACCTGGTCTCCACCTCTGGAGCCACCTCTCTCAACCTCCCCCAGGCAGCCCCAAAGACCTTCACTCCCCAGTGTGGGTGGCACTGGCCAGGACATCCAGCTGTGCTGGAACTGGAGGCTCAGTGGGGAGCTGGCCACCCTGACACTGCCGCTGGATGCAGGGAGGCTCGCAGCAAAGGGGAGCAGGAACAGCCAGAGTGAGCTGCAGGCTGAGGACACTGGGGTACATGGGAAGGTCTTGAAAGTGGCTTCTTTGGGGAAGACCAGGGACACCTGCTGTGAGGGCCTCTGTGCTTCTGGGCACAAGCAGAGAAGACAACAAGAAGGCCCCTGAGGAAAGACTGACTTCCCACTGCTGCTCTCTTCCTCCGAGAACCAGGCACATTAACTGCTACCCACCTGCCCTTCCAGCGGCCAGGACACCTCTGGAGGCCAAGAGGACAGGCAGGGGTAGATCTGTGCATCTGAGGGGTGAAGACGGGGGAGCCAGACACCCACTCAGGGATCCCCATGAAGGGGGCTGGCCCTGACCCCTCCCCCGAGGTCTCAGCTCTGGGGTGCTCTCCAGACCCATCCAAGGAAGGGTCCCCCAGCCGGCCTGGCCCCTCACCCCACCGATCCAGCATGGGCTTCTTGCACAGGGCTGAGCGCCACATCTCCACCCCCTACCCAAATCCTCTCCACACGTGCAGGGAGAAGTGGGGAATGAACACACCCCCACACTCCTCCAGCTCCGCACTCCACAATTATCAATGATCAGCGTCCCTCACCCACCACAAGGTTTCACCAGACACTTATTTAGTAAAGGAAAAAAAGGATCAGTGCTGGATGTGTAAGAGGAAATCTCGCCAGCACCGCCAGCGCCCCCACCGCCTGCACTGAAGGGACGGAGGAGGATGGGGGAGGACGGAGGAGGATGGGGCTCTGGCCCAGTCAGGCTGGAGATTCGGGAGTTCTGAAGCTAGCCCTGGGGATGCCAGGTGCAGCCACCTTGATTCTCAGACGGGAGACCCCAGGCCAGACAGGAGGCCCCTGAGGCGTTCCCCATCTCTGACCCCAGGGGCAAAGCCGGGTCTGGGGGACCCCAAACCAGACCTTCGCCCCACACTGCTCATACTGCTGAGCAGAGAACGGGAGCCACAGCACCTGTTCCCCGTGAGGTCCCAGTTCAAACAAACCTTCAAAGCCCCTTCCCCTTTAGAGTGCCCCCGCCAACGGTCCAAAATCCAGCCCCCACCCACCTCGATGACCCTGAAATTTGCAACCCAATCAGGATCTTAATCTCTCCCCCCTATCCCCATGACCTGATCCAGGCTCCCTGACCTCGTCCTCCCCACACCTCCAAATTCCTGTTTCCAGAAGAATCTGGGGGAAAATCCTCCAGAACCCAGATTCCCCAGGAGACCTACAGCAGAGGCTCTCCCACGCCGGCACCCCCCGCGCGGATGGGGCCACGCGCAGGAGCAGGCGCAAGCAGGTCCCGCCACCCCCGCCGCCTGCCGCTCGGGTGGGGGTGGGGACAGCGTGCCCGCGTCGGGGACGACCCTCTGGGGCCGCAGCCGACCCCTCCTGGCGCTCCAGGCCCGGCGGCCGCCCCCGCGCGCCCCTCCTCTCTGACCTCCCCGCCGCCAAATGCGTCACGTCTGCCGGGAGCTCCGGGGACACCTGCTGCCGCCCCCGCCGCGCCAAGTCGCGAGCCCAGAGCCCCGGCCCGGCAGCCGCGCTGGGCAGAGCTGGAGAGGGCCGCGCGCGCTGAGGTCCGGCGACCGGGCCCGGGGCCTGGGGCTCGGGGGTCGGGGCCGCGCGGGGCCGTGCGCTTGGGCCCGGAGCCCAGAGAAGCCGGCAGCGCGCGGGGCCGCAGTGCGCCCGGAGCCGGCGGCGCTGAGGGTCCCGGAGGTCCCGGCCCTCTGGGGTCCCCGGCCCAGCCCGCGCGTGCCGCAGCTCTTACTTGCCAATATCCTCGTAGAGCTGGTACTCGTCGGTGAAGCGGGTGCAGGTCACCGTGGTGGCCATGGCGGCGGCGGACGGGCTCGGCGTGCGCTCGGCTGCGCTCGGGCGGCGGCGACTTCGGCTCCCGCTCGCGGGCACGGCGGCGACACGGGCGCGGGCGCGGGAGACACCTCGGCTCGCGGCGCCAGGCGGGGGCCGGGCTGGGCTGCGCCTGGCGGCGAGCGCACGCGAGATCTGCTCGCTCCGTCCTCGCCAGGAGCGCGCCGCACACCTACGCGCGGGGAGGCGCGGGCGCCGCTGTCACCGCCGCCGCCGCCGCGCCCGCCCCGCCCGCCCGCCCGCCGCCCCCTGCACGCGCCTTCCCCGCGCCCTGCACACGCTGCTCCTGCACCCGCACCCGCACGGAACCCGCGCCCTGCATCTGCACACGCGCCCTGCACACACACCCGTGGCCCGCACCCGCAACGCACCTGCACCTGCACCTGCACACACACGCGCGCCCGCCTCCGCCCGCCTCCGCACCCCGCACACACACCCGCGCCCTGTACTGACGCCTTCATTCTGTACCCGCACCACGCCCGCACCTGGCGCACGCAAGCCACTTGCTGCTGGCGACCCCTCTCTCTCACATAACACAGAAGAGTGCACATAATGAACGCAGCCTCCTCTCTCCCTCAAAGGCCCAACTAGCCTGACAGCAGGAGGGGACTGGGGCCCACATGGAGGCCGAGGGCTCATGTGCTGCCCTCCACAGGACTCATTCCTCACACCCTCAGGAAGAGATGCTGCCAGATCCCTCCTGCCCAGTCTCCATCAGCCACACATGTCACAAAGGCTGCCTGGCCAGGAGGAGCCGCCCAGAAGGCCGGACATACACACTGGGACACTAGCGTGAGAAAGTGAAGGGGTGGGGCCTGCTCCCTCACCTTGGTCCCAGCCGCTCCCTTCCCCCTCACTTCTCCAGAGAACGGTTGCTGGGGTGTCTGGAATGGAGGTCCCAGGAGGCGACATTCGGAGTCCAGGCCAAGGGACCCTGAGCCAGGGAAACAGGGGCTGCTCCATCAGCAATTTGGGGGGCCTGAGAGCTCATAACCACCCTGCTCAGGTAAGGGTACACATTCTCCCCTTTTCCAGCATGGTCCACCTGTCTGCCCCCTGCTTTTGCCTAGAGGAAGAGAGCCCACACACCCCAACCTCCTCTTGAAAGCAGTCCTGGAGGCCAAGGAGGAGAATAGTGCAGGGAAGCAGGCAGGAGGCAGGGCCGACCCGGTTTCCCACAAAACAGCCTTCCCTGAGGCCTGGCACCAGGGCTGCTGTCCAGAACCAGGACTTTAGACCACTGGGCTCCAGCATCCCCACACTCTCCTCTGACAAGGTCTATCCTGGGCAGGCTCTGAGGAGGGGGTTTCCAGCAGCCAGCTCTGGATTTGGGTCACGCTGCTGCCCTGACATGACCTCCTTACTGCTCCCCAAGGACCAATTCTGGGCCTATCCTGCTTATCCCTCTCACCTCGTGGCCAGCCCAGAGCAAGCCCCAGCAGCCACAATAAATGTTGTGTGGATAAGGGAGGGGATAAAGGGATTCTGAGTGCCGGCAGCCAGGGCCCTTCTGGGCCAGGATGCATTTGGCATAAGACTGCTGGGCAATTAGTAGACCACACGGCAACAAGTCCCTGCCATCGACCCACCTGCACCCAGAAGACACTAGAGGACAAGAAACTCTCAGGCCAAAGGCAAATGCTGGGCCACCTGGGGAAGTCCCCAGCTGAGGAGGCAGAGGGATCCTGACCTTGACTTCAGCAGGACCATAGCAGGAAGGGAGACCCCATCCATGTCAGACTTGGACTCAGAGAACCCTGGGCCATCCTAACAGACAGACTGGCATGGACTCGAGAAAGGACTGGAGGCCAAGTCTGAGGTTTGTTCTTGGCGTTGTGTTTAACCCCACAGGAGTTTCTTCCAGCACCTGCTGGAAGCATCCGCACTTTCCCTTTCTGAGCTCTGGAAAGACGAGGTAGGGCCACACAATAGAATACAAATAACAAGCCAAGCACAGTGGCTCACGCCTGTAATCCCAGCACTTTGGGAGGCCAAGGTGGGTGGATCACCTGAGGTCAGGAGTTTGAGAGCAGCCTGGCCAACATGGTGAAACCCTGGCTCTACTAAAAATACAAAAATTAGCCAGGTGTGGTGGCCCATTGCCTATAATCCCAAATGAGAATCGTTTCTACCTGGGAGGTAGAGGTTGCAGTTAGCTGAGATCAAGCCACTGCACTCCAGCCTGGGTGACAGAGCAAGACCCTGTCTCAAGAAAAAGAATACAAATAACAAGACAAACAAAAGAAAATTGCACCCCTCTGTAAGTTGGACTCTTTCCAGGCTACTATGAAACCACACACACTCCTACCGGCATGTCCAGGAGATGATAAAGTGGTGCTGGCATCCTAATGACAGCTGACACTGATTGTGCAGTTTACATGTACTATCTCATTTAATTCTGAAACAATCCTATTAAGCATGTACTATTATTATCCCCATTTTACTAGATGGGATAATGGAGAGACAGAGAGGTACAGTAATTTACCCACAGCCACACAGCCATGGAATGACTATGACTCAAATCCCAGTGTCCCATAAAACCTCCTTTGCCTTCCACACACACACACACACACACACACACACACAAACACACACATACCAACAAACACATCCATACAAACAGACCCACACTTACACAGCTTCCTGGAGCCCTGAGTGGTGGACACGGCAGCACACGCGGTAGTCTTTTATAAGGTCATCTTTCTTGGTTTTTGTTTTTTGTTTTGTTTTTTGACATGGCGTCTCACTCTGTTGCCCAGGCTGGAGTGCAGTGGCACAGTCTCAGCTCACTGCAGCCTCCATCTCCTGGGCTCAAGCAATTCTCCTGCCTCGGCCTCCCGAGTAGCTGGGATTACAGGCACCTGCCACCCTAATTTTTGTATTTTTAGTAGAGATGGGGTTTTGCTATATGGGCCAGGCTGGTCTCAAACTCCTGACCTCAGGTGATCCACCCACCTCGGCCTCCCAAAGTCCTGGGGTTACAGGCATGAGCCACTGCACCCGGCTGAGGTCATCTTTCAAAAGTTGAGAAGCTGCCCAGGACCAGGGTTACACAAGAATGTGGGGTCACTAAGAGATGCAATGTGAGATTCATTGTATCCTGTACTTCTCCCCGCCTTTTGTACCCGTTAGCACCTGGGACCCCCAGGCAGTCCCTCCTCCGAGCTGAAGTATTAGAGGTATGAAGTGGAGCTACCCTGGCGAGCACAGGAAAGTTGGCATGATTGGGCACCAGACAGTGGGGAAGGACTGGGCTATCAGAGGCAGCCAGAATGTCCCTACCCAGACAGCCTGACCCCACACAGACACTCAAAAAACAACCCACTCCCCACCCTCAGACCCAGAGGGCTTCTCCCTAGCAGAGGGAAATGGCTAGAAGGGAGAAAGTCTTCCAGCCATGACCTCTGGTCCCAGATTCCAGAAGCCCTCTCATCTGGTTTTGGCTCTGGTCAGAGAGGCCCAGACTTCCCCCTCTTCTCACCTCTACCTTCAGGAAGGGCCCACTTTCACCCCCACCCCTGTGTCATCTCTGCCTCCCACCTTGTCCTTTCAAGCTTGCTTTCGTAAAGGAGGAGGGCTCTCCCTCCCAGGTGGCAGCTGGGGAGGGTGTGGGGAATATCAGTTCTGGGAGGTTATTGTTAGGACAGTCACCATGGCAACAAGCATCACATCTGCAGAGCCAAAAGTGCTGCACATGGGGTTCATTATCCCAAAGAAAGCCACGCCTTCCCTGTCCCCCTCACCTCCAGGGACTGCTGTCATGTGGGAGGGTGTCACCACACTTTCTCTCTCAGGCCCAGCCATCCACCAGGGAGAGCAGGCTGTGGTTCCCAGAGCAGGAAGACCCTAGTCCATCCATCTCCCATCATCTGGCCCTTGACAGGGCACTCCTTACAGGACACAGTGGCAAGCACATGGAGTGGCTATGGTGGTGATGGTGATTATAATGATGGTAATGATGGTGATGGTGGTGGTAGTAGTGATGGTGGTGATGATAGTGATGGTGGTGGTGGTGGTGATTATGATGGTGGTGGTGTCAACGGTGGTGTCAATGGTGGTTGTGGTGGTGATAGTGGTGATGATAATGATGGTGTTGGTGATGGTGGTGGTGATAGTGGTGGTGGTGGTGATGGTGGTGGTGATGGTAATGGTGGTAGGGATGGCGATGGTGATGGTGGTTATGATAATGATGGTAATGGTGCTGGTGGTGGTGGTTGGTAGTGATGGCGGTGGTGATAGTTGTGGTGTCAGTGGTGGTGGTGTCAATGGTGGTGGTGATGGTGGTGATGATAATAATGATGGTGTTGGTGACCATGATGGTGGTGGTAATGGTGGTGGTGATGGTGATGGTTGTGATGGTAATGGTGGTGGGGATGGCGATGGTGGTGGTGGTTATAATGATGGTAATGGTGCTGCTGGTGGTGGTTGGTAGTGATGGCAGTGGTGATAGTTGTGGTGTCAGTGGTGGTGGTGTCAATGGTGGTGGTGATGGTAATGATAATGAAGGTGTTGGTGACGATGATGGCGGTGGTAATGGTGGTGGTGATCGTGGTGATGATAATGATAATGATGGTGTTGGTGACAATGATGGTGGTGGTGGTGGTGGTGATCGTGATGCTGCTGATGGTGGTGGTGGTGGGGATGGTGATGGTGGTGGTGATAATAATGATGGTGTTGGTGACAATGATGATAGTGGTGATAGTGATGGTGATGATGAAGGCCATAGCTACAATTTACAGTTCACTCACCACACGCCCGAAACCATTCTAAAAGTCCAACATCCACCATTTTGAATAAACTTCATAGCATTATCATTACCTCCCTTTTACAAATGAGGAAATCGAGACACAGACTCTAACTGGCCTCAGGTCAGACAGCTAGTTTAGTATTGGCATCTCGATCTGCCTGACTTTGTGGCTGGTTCCTTTAACCACTGTGTTCTGCTCAAGGGTGTCCACCAGCCTTCTTTGTGCAGTTACTGTGTGCCCATCTCTGCCCAGGCACTCAGTCACATCAGGGAATGAGATGGACAAGGATTCTGCCTTTGCAGAGCTTGATAACAAGCAACAAGGATGCATCTAGTACTAATGTTGTATGTAGATTAAAACAAAGTGGTGTGCTGCAGAGTGATAGGGTCGCAACTTCAGAGTGGAAGTCCACGGAAGACCTTTCTGAGGAGGTGATGTCTAAGCTGAAGTCTGAATGACACAGAGAGGCTACCCTTGAGAGGAAAAGGGCAGGGTGTTGGCAGAAGAGGCTGCCATGCAAAGGCCCTCTGGCAGGCACTAGGTGGTGTGTTTAGGGAATGAAGAGGGTGGGAAAGAGGCTGAAGCAGTCAGACCCCGCAAGGGCATTTTGTCAGTGGCTTATTGGCAGATTCGCCTGAGTCCTCCAAGGGATTTGGAACCACCTTGATGACTAACAAGCAAAGTGATAAAGCCAACTAACCAGTACGGCCCTGGCCGGAAGCAGTGTCCACAGGCCTGGCTCAGAGGCACAGCCCGAGAACACAGGGTGAGAACCCCCTAGACTTCCTCCCTTTTCACCAGGCATCCAAGCATAAGGTGGACACCAGCACCTGTCCCAGAGATACTGTGCCCCTGGGCAAAGGGAGGGAAGCGAGAGCAACCCCTGCTAAGTCTGCTGCCAGGCTGAGGCTCTGGGCCAACACCCTGCTGGCTGGGGTTCCCTGGAGCACCCCTGGCACTGTCTGGCTGCCAGGTGAGGTGAACCCTTCCTGACTGACCCCACCTTAGCTCTCCTCATTGGTGTCACCTCCATCCTCCTGGAGTTGCCTCAGGCCCTAGGCGCCAGAAGTCCAGGCACTGTCCCAGCCCAGCCAGGCCCCCAGGTATATCTAGCAGCCAGGAGTAGTTAGGCTGACAGAAGCAGGTCCCAGATGGCCTGTAAGTGGCTCCCAGATCCTCCTTCCCTGTAGTGGACACCAGGGATTTGTCATCATGGAAATGGCCTCCTAGCGTGTGTCAGAAGACTCTGCACTCATGCCCCTTCCATCCCATCCTGTGTAGCGTCCCCCTGCAGGCACAAAGTCTGTGCTAAAGCAGGAAGCCTGGCTACCAGCCTGGAGTTCCCAGCATGGACACAGGCCTGTGTGCACCAGCCAGGGCTAATGCAAGGCAGCCTTTCCCCTAAGCATCAGGGGTGGCACCTGGGGTGATCACAAAGCCCTTAGGAACCAAGCTGCCTCCAGTTTTCTGCTCGTGCATCTCGCGTTGGCCCTCTTTCTGGAGCTCTGACATGAAGATTTAGCTGTCACATCCATGTTCCCAGCAGCAGGATAGAGAAAGGCAGGGGGAATGGTGCGCACTGGTCAACTTTCTGCTACATGACCCCACTGACAGCTGAATCATGTGATTTCATTTAGCTGCAAGGGAGGCTGGGCTGTGGGGTGTCTGTGACTGAAGAAGTGGAGAAGGATGCTGGGGAAAATGTGGTTTTTGCCGCCTCGTCCATGCAGTGCCTCACTCATTCTCTGGCCCTCGCTGCTAAGGAACCAAAGTCCAGGGAGCACAAGACAGCTGTTTCTGGGTTCTGCCTTGTGATAGGAGCTAATATCTAACTGCTGTTAGGGTTACTATTGTTGACAGATGCAAAACACTATAAAAGAGAATGTGCATAAATACGGGACAGCCACTTTGGAGAACTGTTTGACAGTTTATTATAAAGCTAAACAAATACCTTCCCTATGACCCGGCAATTCCTCTTAGGCTTTTACCCCAAAAAAGTAAAAACATATATAGGAAAAGAAAAAGAGGCCGGGTGCAGTGGCTCACACCTGTAATCTCAACACTTTGGGAGGCTGAGGCAGGCGGATCGCCTGAGGTCAGGTGTTCAAGACCAACCTGGCCAACATGGTGAAACTCCATCTCTACTAAAAGTTTAAAAGTTAGCCTGGCATGGTGGTACACACCTGTAATCTCAGCTACCCAGGACGCTGAGGCACAAGAATCGCTTGAACCTGGGAGGCAGAGGTTGCAGTGAACCAAGATTGCACCACTGCACTCCAGCCTGGGTGACAGAGCAAGACTCTGTCTCAAAAAGAAAAAAAAAAAAGGAAAAGAAAAACAAAGAAAGAAACTTGTACAAGAGCATTTATAGTAGCTTTACCCACAGTAGGTGAAACTGGAAACAATGTATTAATGTCCATAAACAGGAATGCAGGTAAACAAATTGGCATATATAAATTAAAAAGAATAACTACTAGTACACTCAACAACATGGATAAATTGCTCAGACATGAGGCTGAACCAAAGAAGCCAGACACAAAGAATACACATTGCATAATTCCATTTCTACACATTCTAGAACTAATCTATGGTTCTAGAAATCAGAAAAGTGGCTGTCTCGGCAGAGGGTTGGGGTGGTGCCGGGATTGACTTGGAGGAGCCCAAGGGAATTTTCTGGGATGTTAAAATGTTCTGTATATTTTCTGTGGCTACACAAGGGTGTACATTTGTCAAAAACCTGGCAAACTGTACCCTTAAAATCAGTGTGTTTTATGTAAATGTAATTTACATGTAAGTTTCATGTAATTATGTATGTAAAGTATACCTCAACTTTAAAATGACATGAAATGTATGTTCATATGCCATATGGAGAATATACTTTTTTCAGTCACATGGAAGAGCCTTAGCAATAGACCAAGTACTAGGAGACAAAGGAAATTGGAAAAAAAAAAAAAATTCTACAAAAGCAGGAATCACTACAATAAAATTAAAAAGAAATAACTAAAGGAAAGCCAAATAAATCCGTTCAGCAGGAAATTTACATGACAGAACGTGGAGACTACAGAGATGAAACTTAGAAACAAACACGCCCAGGCTGGAATGCAGCGCCATGATCTCTGTGCTACAAGCCTGGCCAAAGCCACGCTTGGAGGAGATGTCACAGGCCATCATGCCCTTATCACAAAGCAGACAAGACTGAAAATAAACTAAGGCTTACCACCCAAGAAGCTAGACATGAGGAGCAAAACAACCCCAAGAAAGGTGAAGGGATGAGTGTGATAATGCCAAACAGAAATTAATGAAAGTAAAACAATCAGTGCCACAACTAATCAGTAATACAAACTGCTAGATCTTTAAAAAAAAATTTTAAAGAGTAAAATAGACAAACCTGACAAGTCTGGTCAGCAACAAAAAACAAGCCAAAAAATAGGTATAAAAGAGGCAACATAAAATAAAGAAATAAAGATTGGCTGGGCGCAGTGGTTCACGCCTATAATCCCAGAACTTTGGGAGGCCGAGGCGGGTGGGTCACCTGAGGCCAGGTGTTTGAGGCCAGCCGGGCCAACATGGCGAAACCCTGTCTCTACTAAAAATACAAAAATTAGTCAGGCATGGTGGTGGGCACCTGTAATCCCAGCTACTCGGGAGGCTGACGCAGGAGAATCGTTTGAATCCGGGAGACGGAGGTTGCGGTGAGCTGAGATTGTGCCACTCCACTCCAGCCTGGGCGACAGAATGAGACTCCGTCTCAACAACAACAACGACAACAACAACAAAAAAGGCAGGGGGGAAACCCTGAAAAGAAGATGAGGCTGGGCCTCTCCACCGCCAGGGCCTGCTCTGAAGCCACCCAGGGACCCAGACTCTCTGGCCCCAGATTCCAAGGAGAGCTTTTCACATTTAAAGGCACAGCAAGTTCAGAAACACTGGTAGGGTGTTTTTCTCTTTTGTTTTTGCTTAGTTTTGTCCCATGTCTGTGAACTTAGATGATGTCAAGCATCCGTGCAGGTTCAAGAAGGGCCAGTGCTAAGGCTGCCCTGCAGCTCTGAGCAATGGAGAACGAGGGCCACTCAGATTTCTCCCCTCCCTGAGGCACATCTGCAGGATCCAATGCAATGCCGGTGGAGCAGGCCAGGAAGCGCCATGGATTTTGTGAGACAGCCTGCGCTGGGTACTGGATGCCCTGTGGGCTCAGTTATTCAGGGTTTCAGAGGAAAGAAGGAATTTGTAATAAAGATATGCACAGCAGTGCTATTTATAACCGAGAAAACTGGAAACAACCCAAATCGCCCCCCGCAGGGGACTGGCCTGGCAGAAACAACGGAGCGAGTGGATGGAGATGTGGGGCCACGTGACAAGTGGGAAGGGAGAAAGCTCCGTGGATACAGAGCCTTCTGCGTGGGGGACGCCAAATATAATGCAGTTTGTACACAGCCACCGTAATTATGGAAAGCTACACGCATGGACATACTTACAGGTGTCAGGCAACAGCAAGCAGAAAATAGCCAGGGCGATTACAGTCAGAGCCAGCATTTCTTGAGTGCTTCCTGTATGCCAGACATGTTATTACCAGCAGCACTTTGCAAATGAGGACACTGGGGCCCTGAATGGTTAAGTAACTTGCCTGAAGACAAACAGCAGTAGGGAAGGAGGTAGGAGGCTGGCTGGCATCCAAGGCCTGCTATCACCAGCTCTATGCCAGCATGCCTCCCCCTACCCCTGGTCCTGGCCAGGCCTGGGGGCGGCAAGAAACCACCTGCAAATGCAACTCTGTTCTAATTGCACAGGGGTCAAGATGATGCAAACAGCGCTTGCAGCTCATGGGGCCTTCCTCCCAGAGAGGTGACTCCTACGCTCTGAGTTCCACTGCCTCCCCCACCAGAAATGCTGGTGTGGGTAGAATGGAGTGGGAGGCAGCACATCTTAAAGCTGCATTTTCTTCCCCTGGAGAGTGTTGTACGCACTCCCTCTGTCCTTCAGGGATTCCCCTCGGTTGACTCTGAAGCAGGCGCCGCCCTTGGGACCCTTTCTCAGAGATGACCCCAGCTGCCTGGAGTGCAGCGTCTCCCACTCTAACACTCATCCCTTGGTTGCTAGATGCTCCCTTGGTCCTGGAGTCCTGGTAACCCTGGAAAGCCAGTGGATGAAGGAGGGGACGGTGGTAGAACCTGAGGCCCCTAGCGTGGAGTGGCCCCAGACTGGGGGCACGTTTGCCCTACTGGGCTCCTGCCTGCACTTGGCCCTCCTCTGTAGCCTCCACAGAAGCTTGGCGCAATGAACACAGCCCTCCTACTCCTTTTCCCAGTCCCTGCCCCCATGTCCCACCTCCACATCCCCAGCCTGGCAGGCCACTGAGACTTAGGGACTCTGATAAAGAATGGTCACAAGAGGGGACTCCCAGGGAGGCAAGGACAAATGGCCCATGAAGTGTAAGGGCACATGGTGCCCTTCAGGTGAACACAGCCAGGTTGGGCTATGGCCTTGGTCTTTTTTTTCTGTGGCCCCTCTCTAAACGCCCCTCAGTCTCTGGCCTGGCCAGGACATCTGCCACATACCTGGAGGAAGGACTTTGGCTGTGGTCTCAGCAGGCTGGCCAGTGGGCCCAGACCCTCACAGGGACCAGCCGCATGACAGCCAGCAGACTCAGGCAGAGCCTGAAGTAGCCCTGATTATGGGGTCAGCCTCCAGCCTGGGGTGCCCCTCATGCTACCACAGCCCCTAGAGCCTGGAGGGCAATGGACAGCTCCTACCTCCCACCCAGTAAGGTTTCTACCCAGTGGCTCTCCGTCAGAGCCTCCTACCAGGACTGTAGGCCTCTGCAGGGATTGGGTAGGTGCTGGTCCCCTCCACAAGCTCCAAGGGATCTTCTAAACCCTCCTCACCTTCCCCCTCCCTAACACTTCCCCCAGACCCCAGAGAGAAATTGCTGGGAGTCCAGGCCTAACTACCATTTTACCACACTCTGGAAACTCCATATGTAGCAACCTCACCTTTGTGGCCACTATCCATGCTAACAGGAGCTATCATGTATTAGCTGGGGGCTAGAGGGAATCTATTTGGAATAATATTTCAGAATCAGGACTTGGTGGGCCCACTGCAAGTGAGAAGTGAGTGTGGAGGGGCTGGGGCTGCATGGGCCTCTCCTACTTTTCTAGCTTAGGTGGCAGGATAAAGGGAAAATGAAAAGGAGTAACAGGTATGGGGTAAAGATATTAAATTGCAGTTAGGGAGTGTAATGTTAAAGGGCCTCCTAAATATCCACTACCTGCAGTATCAGTGAAAATATGGTCTAGAGGCCAGGATAAAGAGAAGAGTTGACGGCACAGGCTGGAGAACGATCAGTAGAAGGAGGGATTGAATTGCAGCCTAGTGAGTGTCACAGGAGGAGAGAAAAGGGCTCATAAGGGGTCTCTGAGGGATGCAGCATCAAGGAGATGGTTTGAGGAAGGGTTGATTAAGGAGACAAAGAAAAAGCAAGTAAAGGGGCAGGGATAAATCCAGGAGAGAAGAGTGTCATGGAAGCTAGGTCGAGAAGTTTCCAGGCAGAGTAACGCCAGAGGCTGGGTTGGAGTAGGTCAAGGAGGGCATGGACAAATTGGATGTGGAAACAAGCATCACCTTCTCCAGCCAAAATCACTTGTGACTTCCACTTCTAGGCATTTTACCAGACTAGCCCTCCCACCAGAAATAACCATGAATCTGGACAAAGTACATGAGGCAACTGTTTTCAGGGAGCGCAAGACTCAGATCCCAGTGGGAAGGGATGCTTAGGAGGTGAGCCCCACAATTGCTCCGTGCTCCCCGACAGAGTTTTCTTACTGTGGCACACAGCACCGGATTCTGGGCAGGGCATGGAGGTCATGTGGAGCTGAAGAGGTGGAGATGATGGTGAGGAGCAGCGGGAGCAGTGGGCATGTGTGGAGCCAAGTGTCGGAGAAGAGGGAGCTGTGCACGCAGGGGTCCCAGAACCCCACACAGGAGCTCTGCAAGTCCTCAGCTGACAACTAAGCTGCACATACATAGGGAAGAACTGAGTCATGCCAAATTAGAGAGGCTTAGGAAACATTTTGGATGTTCCGTGCATCCGCAGTAACAAAACATGAACCCCAAGTAAGGAAGTTCAAAGTCATCTGCCAATAATTAAATTGCCTACTAAAACAATAATCAACATTCTTCAGAGGAAGTTAACACAATTTTGAGTTTCACAATATATTAGCCACAAAATCCAATATTCAACTTTTTAAAAAAATCACCAGGTATATAAGGAAATAGGAAAATGTGATGCCCAGGCAAGAATAAAGCAGACTATAGAACAGTAACTCAATCTAAAATGACCCAGATGTTGGGTTTAGCAGACTTTAATGTAGCTATTATAAATATGTCCAAATAATTAAAGTAAGAAATAGTCTTAATCAGTGAGTATCTAGGAAATCTCAACCCCAAAATGGTATCCAGATGCAAATTTTAAAACTAAAAAGTATAATAATTGAAATGAAAAATTCACTGGAAGGTTTAATAGCAGATTGGAGATAGAAGAGTCAATAAACATGAAGACAGATCAATAAACATTATCTGAAGATCACAAGGAAAAAAGGCTGAAGGAAAGTGAGTAGAGCCTGAGAGCCTTGTGGAATAGTATCACATAATCTAACACATACATAATCGGAGTCTCAAATGAAAAGGTGTAAAATTGAGGCAGAACAAATATGTGAAGAAATAATGGCCAAAACATCCCAAATTTGATGAAAAACATCAATTTACATATCCAGAAGTCTCAACTTAAATCATGATAAACAGAAAGAATAACAACATTCAGACACACAGTTCTGAAAACCTAAGAAAATTCTGAAAGCGGCCAGGTTTGCTGGGGGGTATAGCATTACTTACAGGGGAACAAGTATAAGAATCATTACCAACTTCTCACCAGGAACAATGGAGGCAGAAACAATTGAATGGCATCATCAAAGTGTGGAAAGCAAAAAAGCTTCAACCAAAAAGATACTTATCTAGCAAAAATATCCTTTTAAAACAAGGTTGAAATGAAGACAGTTAGACAAGACTGAGATAATTCATTGACAGAAGACCTGTAATACAGTCGAAGCTATGGACATCCTCCAGGGCAAGGAAAATAATACCAGATGGAAACTCAGATCTACAGGAAGGACTAAGGAGCGCTACATGGAGAGATCCAGCAGACACCATCTTAACCATGTGATACAAGAGTGGGACAAGTCAGCATTGTGAGCCCCCTGATACAAATGCCGTAGGAAGAACACAGCATTGCCTCTGCACAGTTGATGACACTATTAAAGCAGTAATGTCATAAGCAAACTTTGAATGGATCTGTGGATTCAATGGTAATATCAGATAAAGATCAATTTCCTGATTTTGACAGTTGTACTCTGTTCATATAGGAAAGGACCCTTGTTTTGCACAAGGGCATAAAAGGATGATGAAGAATCACATCTCCAATTTTGTTATCAAATGATTCAGGAAAAAATACATTAGTATATATAGAGAGAAAGACTGATAAATCAAATGTAGTAAAGTGTTAACAACTGGAGAATTTGGTTGAATAGTGTATAGGAGCTATTTTAAATATTTTGCAACTTTTCTGTAAATTTAAGATTACTTCAAAATAAAACAAACAAACAAAAAAGCAGCAGCTCTATAAGGGCATGAAGAAGGAAGAGGGCAACAGAATGGAGCAAGGGTACAGAAGGAAGATGACTTCCATAATGGTTTCTTAATGAGGTGGAATGTAAACAGAAAAGTACACAGATTACAAGTAAACAGATTCGGTAAATTTCCACCTTCACTCAGCACTTCAATTAAGAAAAGGAACAATATCTGCATACCTTGTGTCCTCTCCCCTCCCACAGTGGTAGCTACTATCTTAACCTCTGCCGACACAGATTAGTATGCCCTGGTTTTGAGGTTTAAATACGTAGGATTATAAAGTAGTTCCTCTCTTGTGTCTGGGAAAACCCCCAAATGTTATGTTTGTGATATTCAAACATGTTTCTGCATGTAGCAATAGCAAGTTTTTTGTTGCTGTCTAGTCTCAATTGTGTGAATTTATTTACGCTTATTTATACATTTATTATCTATTATACTTTTATTATTTAAATCTCCATTCTACTGATAATGAACACCAGGGTGGTTTTCAGTTCCGAGCTGTTATGAATAAAGCTATGACGAACATCTTTGTTCATGTCCTGGTGAACTTAATGCATCCATTTCTGTTCAGCAAATATCTAGGCATGGAATTTCTGGCTCACTGGGTATGTGGGTGCTTGCTTTAATGGACACTGCCACAGGATTTCAAAGTTTGTTGACTTACATTCCCACCAGCACAACACGAGAGTTCTGGTTGCTCCATAGGCTTGCAGACAACAACCGGTATTGTAAGATTTTTAGTCATTACAGTGAGTGTGGTGATGGGGGTGGGAGGAGTATTACATTGTGGTTTTTAATTTTCATTTCCCTGAAGACTCATGAGGTGCTTTTAAGGGTAAGTGCCTTTTCACGGGTTTTTGGACCATCTGGATATCCCTTTTTGTACAATGTAGTTCATGTTTTTAACATATTTTTCTATTGGATTGTCTTTTCCTTATTGATTTGTAGAAGTTCTTCTTTCTTTCTTTCTTTTTCTTGAGACAGGGTTGCATTCTGCCACTCAGGCTAGGGTGCAATGGTGCCATCACAGTTTACTACAACCTTGACCTCCTGGGCTCAAGCAATCCTCCCATCTCAGCCTCCCAAGTAGCTGGGACTACAGGTGTGCACCACCATTCTTTTTTTTTTTTTTTTTTTTTTTTTGTAGAGACGAGGTCTTACCCTGTGGCCCAGGCTGGTCTCAAGCTCCTGGGTTCAAGCGATCCTCAGACCTCAGCCACCCAAAGTGCTAGGATTACAGGCATAAGCCACCACACCCAACCTGTGGAAGCTCTTTATATATTCTGGATAGGATTCCTTCATCAGATACATGCACTGCAAATATCTTTTCTCACTCTGGCTTGTCTTTTCACCGTTTCACATTATTAATGGTGTCTTTTGACAAATATAAGTTCTTAATTTCAATTTGAGCAAATTTGTCAATTTTTTTGCTCTATGGCATTTGTGCTTGTTATATCATTTAAGAAATTACTATCTACTTCCAAGGTCATAAAGATGATCACCTATGGTTTATTTTCCTACAGCTTTATTATCTGTTCCTTAAATTCTACAATCCTTATGAATTAAGTGGGGGTGTTTGTGTTGTAAAGTAGGCATCAAGATTTTCTTTCCATGTATATATATATATATTCAATTCACCCAGGAACAATTTTATAAAAAATTATTTTCCCATTATATGATAAAGTGTTTATGCACTCTGATTCATTCCATTATTCTATTTGTCTATCCTTGACCAAGATCACACTGGATGATTCCTGTAGTTTTACAGTGAGTCTAGATGCATGGTAGTATAAGTCCTCCAGCTTTGATGTTGCTCCTCCTCCCCTTCTCATCCTTGTCCTCTTCCTCCTCCTCTACCTCCTCTTCCTTCTCCTTCTTCAAATTTATCTTACCTATTCTTGGTTCTTTGCAATTTGAAGTAGATTTTAGAATCAGTATGTCATTTACACATACACACACATGCACACAAGCGCGTGCACACATACGCCATCAAAACACTTCTAGGATTTGGGGGTGGGGTGTGTGTGCACTAAAACTATAGCTCAGATTCCAGAGAATCAAAATTATTTAATATTGTGTCTTGCAATCCACAAATATGGGATATATCCTTCCACTTATTCAGATGTACTTATCTCAGTAAATAATTTCCTGTGTAAAGGTTTTGCATATCTTGTTAGATTTACTACTAGGTATTTGTTGGTTTTGATAGTATAATGATTTTTTTTTTTTTTTTTTTTTTTTTTTTTTTTTTTGGAGACAGTCTCACTCTGTTGCCCAGACTGAAGTGCAGTGGTGCAATCTCAGCTCACTGCAACCTCTGCCTCCCAGGTTCAAGTGATTCTTGTGCCTCAGCCTCCCAAGTAGCTGGGATTACAGGTGCCCACCAGCATGCCTGGCTAATTTTTATATTTTTAGTAGAGATGGCGTTTCACCATGCTGGCCAGTCTGGTTTCAAACTCCTGACCTCAGGTGTTTCACCCACCTTGGCCTCCCAAAGTGCTGGGATTAAAGGCATGAGACACCACAACTGGCTAATAAATGGTAATTTTTTATATCTTTTTTTTATTGTTTGTTGCCGATACATATAAGCACAATTTTTAAAATATTGACAATTGTACTAGTCAGCTAGGGCTACCGTAACAAAATACCACAGACAGAGTGGCTTAAACAGCAGAGATTAGTGTTCTCACAGTTCTGGAGGCTGGAAGCTCAGGTTCAGTGTGCCCACATGGTTGGGTTCTGGTGAGGCCCTCTTCCTGGCTTGCAGAGGGCTGTGATCTGGCTATGTCCGCCCATTGTCTATGTATGGGGAGACAGAGATCTTTCTTCCTCTTCTTAGAAGGCCACCAATCCTATCAGATTAGGATGCCACCCATATGACCTCATTTAACCCCAATTACTTCCTAAAGGCCCCATCTTCAAACTGAATCACATTGGGGGTTAGGGCTTCAACATAGGAATTTTGGGAGGACACAATTCCATCCACAGCAACATTGTAGCCAACAACTTTGCCAATTTCATGTATTAATCCTAAGAATTTGCCTGAAATTCTTTTGGATATTTGATGCACACAATGATGTCATCTGTAAATAATGACTTTTTTGTCTTCTTTTCCTCCCTTTAGGTCTGCTCACCTTGCCTTTTGTGGTTGCTGGGCCCTCCAGGACAATGTCGAGTAGTATTGTGGGTATCCTCAGCTCATGCCAAATCTCAGGGGGAAGGTTTTAAATATTTCATCATTAAGAAGGTTTTTTATAGATACTTTTTAACAGAATAAGAAAGCTCCCGTCTATTCCTAGGACATGATCTGAATAATTCTAATCTTTTGAAAATGTGTTGAAACTTATGGCTCAACCATATGATCAATTCTTGTAATGTTCCATATGCATCAGAAAAGTGTGCGTGTGCTGTCATGATTGGGTATGGCATTCTACAGCTGTCAAATATGTCAAGTTTGTTCATCATGTTAGTCAGGTATTCTACTTGCTGAGTTTTTTGTCTGCTTGTTCTCTTATTTATTATAGGAGGAGGGTTAAAGTCTTCCACTGAGATTGCCAATTTTTCCTTCTCCTTTTAGCATTGTCAGTTTTTACTTTATATAATACAAAGTTATGTGCAGTTCATACAGAATTTTACATTGTGTATTTTTGGTGAGTCCACCTTATCACTTTATGTCCCCCTTCCTCTATAGTTGTCCTATTTTCTTAATATCTATTTCATTTAGTGATAGTACAGCTGCATTAACTTTTTTTTTGATTAGTGCTTGCATGGTGTGCAGAAAAAGGTTAACTCATCAGGCTTGATTGGTCCAAGCCCTGCACATGCCAAGAATGGACTTGCCCTTGGTAGGCTCCAGAGAGGCAACCCTTGGAATATCCTGCATGAAAGCTTCTTTTTGTTTGCCTGAGACCTTGGGCCATGCTGTATCCATTAAACCAGTGTTATGGACTGAATTTTGTTCCCCCAAAACTCATAGGTAATTAATCATGCCTGTAACTCCAGCACTTTGGGAGGCCAAGGTGGGTGGACCACCCTGAGATCAGGAGTTCCAGACAAATCTGACCTACAGGTGAAACCCCATCTCTACTAAAAATACAAAAATTAGCTGGGCGTGGTGGTGGGTGCCTGTAATCCCAGCTACTCTGGAGGCTGAGGCAGGAGAATTGCTTGAACCTGAGAGGTGGAGGTTGCAGTGAGCCAAGATTCCACCATTGCACTCCAGCCTGGGAGACAGCAAGACTCCGTCTCAAAAAAAAAGAGGTAGTTAAGTTAAATGAGGCCCTAGGGTGAGCCTTAATCCAATCTGACAGATGTCCTTTCTAAGAAGAGGAGACTAGGACACACAGACACACAGAGCAAAGACCACGTGCAGACAAAGCAAGAAGACGGCCACCCGCAACCCAAGAGAGAGGCCTCAGGAGGAACCAACCCTGCTGGCACTTGATCTTGGACTTCCAGCCTCCAGAACTGTGAGAAAATAAATTCTTGTTGTTTAAGCCCCCCAGTCTTTGGCGTTTTGTTTTACTAGAAACCAGTAAAACCAGATAGCTTATGCTAACAATGTGACTTTTGTGATGTATGTCTGAGGTCCTGGGCTATGCTGTACCACTTTGCCCTCTTAGGGGCTGAGTAGCTAAGGTCAGTAATGCAGACAATTCCTGCCTATGTGACTGACACTCCATAAAAACTCTGGACATCGAGGCTCAAATGAGCCGCCTTGATTGGCAGTACTTAATATGTGATTGCACATAGTTGCTGGGAGAATTAAGCATACTCCAGGCAGCTTCACTAGGAGGGGACATTTGGACGCTTGTGCTCACTTTCCCCTGGACTTTGCTCATGTCCCTTTTCCATTAGGTGATTTTAATCTGTAACCTCCTGCTTTAAGAAACTGTGTGGGCCAGGTGCAGTGGTTCATGCCTGTAATCCCAGCACTTTGAGAGGCCCAGGTGGGCAGATCACAAAGTCAGGAGTTCGAGACCAGCCTGGCCAATATAGTGAAACCCTGTCTCTACTAAAAATACAAAAATTAGCCAAGCGTGGTGGCAGACGCCTGTAGTCCCAGCTACTTGGGAGGCTGAGGCAGAAGAATTGCTTGAACCCGGGAGGTGGAGGTTGCAGTGACCCAAGATCGCGCCATTGCACTCTGGCCTTGGCGACAGAGTGAGACTCTGCCTCAAAAAAAAAAACAAAAAACAAAACAAAACAAACAAACAAAAAAACAACTGTGTGATCATGAGTATAACAGCTCTTGTGAGGCCAGTGAGTCATCAAGCCCAAGAGTGGCCCCACCACATACACATGGTTACATTTCTTCATTCCTTTACCTTCAACTTTTCTGCATCCTTATACTTAAGATGTGTCTCTTGTAGCAACATATAGTTTAATTTTTTTTGTTTTACTTTGTTTTCATTCAGTCTATCTTAGTCTTTTACTTGGAGTATTTAGTTCATTTACATGTAAATGTATTTCCTGATATATTTTAGTTTATACCTACTATGTGAATTTTTTTCTTTGTTCCACCTGTCTTATATTCCTTTTCCTCTTCTTTTTTGCCTTTATTTGGATTAAACATTTTTTATTCCATTCTCCACACCTATCATTCTATTAGTTATATATTTATTTACTATTATGTTATTACTTACTATTGACATCATTTTATTATTTCAGTGGTTATCCTTCATGACAAGATTCCAGAAGAACTCCCTGTACACATTAAAAATAATTTTCCCTAACAATATCTTCATTTTATCTTTATTTTTGAAGAATATTTTGGCTATAGAATTTTGTAGAATTCCAGGTTGGCAGTGATTTTTTTCCAGCAGTTTAACAATGTTATTTCTTTCCTTCTGACTCCAATAATTTGTGTTGAAAAATTCGTCATCAGTCTGATTGTTACTCCTATGGTTACTCTATTTTCCTCTGGCTTCTTTTAACATTTAAGATTGTCTTTGTATTTATCCTGGTTGGGGTTACTGAGAAGTCTCTTGAGTTTGTGGGTTGATGGCATTAATTTGTTTCTAAAATGATCATACTCTAATATTGCTTCTGCTCCATCATCTTTCTTTTCTCCTTCTGGGTCTTCAGTTGTACATATATTAGAACTTTTCAACATGTTCCACAAATCTCTTATACTATTTTCTCTATTTTTCATCTTTAAAAAAAATCTTTGTGTACCGGTCTTGTATTTTCTGCTGTCCTATCTTCTACTAATCCTCTTCTACCTCTACTAATCCTACAAATCTACTTCCATTAGTCATCTCTCCTGTTGTATTCCATCCATTCTTATACCCATCTGTTGTATTCTAAATATCAGCTACTGTGTTTTCTACTCTGAGATTTATATATTTTTTTCTTTAGTGAAATTCTCTTATCTGTTTTCTCTAAAATATTAATAGCTATTTTAAAGTCTGTGTCTGATACCTCTAATATCTGTATCACCTGGGAATTTTGCCCATTTTTTTCTTGGTATGCTTATTAATTTTTAATTGAATGTTGGACATAGTGTGCAACAATTTATAGAGGCTCTGGATTCCATTAACTTCCTCCAGAGACCATTCACCTTATCCTTGGGGCAGCTAGAGCGTGAGCAGACTACCTTCATTCAAAGCAGCATGAGGCAGGATTGCAGTCCTTTTAAGTCTCCTTTTTTTTTTTCTTTTTTTTTTTGAGACAGAGTCTCACTCTGTTGCCCAGGCTGGAGTGCAGTGGTGCGATCTCGGCTTACTGCAAGCTCCACCTCCCGGGTTCATGCCATTCTCCTGCCTCAGCCTCCCGAGTAACTGGGACTACAGGCGCCCGCCATGACACCCAGCTAATTTTTTGTATTTTTAGTACAGACTGGGTTTCACCATGTTAGCCAGGATGGTCTCAATCTCCTTACCTCGTGATCCGCCCGCCTAGGCCTCCCAAAGTCCTGGGATTACAGGCGTGAACCACCGCGCCCGGCCCTTTTACGTCTCATTCTATCTTTGATTCATGCCCCCCCCTCCAGGGTGTTGCCCTCCTGAGACCCCAGCTAGGATCCTGAACTCCCATTTTTGTCTCTTCATAACCACAAGATCATTGAAAAACTTCATCTTTTCACTGGCTTTCTTATTAGTTCCTTAGCTTCTCACCATGTGTATTTAATGTATGAGCAAATGCTTCAAGGGAAACCTCTGAGTTTGGGGCTCCTAGCCTCTTGGGTCCTGGCTATTCTGTCAGCTCTATAATTAATTTTTTATTCTCTTCTCCATGAAATTGCTGAAAGATCTGCTGGCTTCTCTGCCTCTTAGCAGTAATAGTCCTATGCTCAGATTCCTAGCCTCTCTAAGAATTAGTCATCACCTGGAGGGGTAAATGATGTGCAGAATATCAGTTCATCTCTCTCCAATTCTCTTCTATTTGGAGACTTGGTTCCTTAAGCCCTGGTTATCTGCAGCTATCCTGTGCTGCCCCAAGGATAAGGTGAATAGTCTCTGGAGGAAGTTAATGGAATCCAGAGCCTCTATAAATTGTTGCACACTTCAAACCAGTTTTTTCATCTGGATTTTCTAGTTGTTCTCAATGGGGTCAGTGATCTGCTCCAAACACTCCATTATAGCTGGAAATAGAAACTCAGGGAAGGGTAATTTTATAGATGGCACCAAATTGAATGTGTTTCTAGACAGAGTAAAGTGAACACATGAAGATAATTATGACAGCTCCACCATATTGAGCTCTTACTATGTGCCAGACTTTGTGCTAAATGGTTACATGTATTATGTCATTTGATTTTTACAGCAAGCTGATAGGCTAGGTACTATATCTATTCCCATTTTACAGATGTGGAAACTGAGGCTTAAAGAGGTTAATTAACTTGTCCAATCAATCTTTTTATCCCCTGGAGGCAAAATTCATAGAAAAAATTTTGACTTAAAAAAAATTGTGTATACGTGTGTGTGTGTATATATATATACAGAGAATTTTGTGTGTGTGTATATATATATATAAAACAAGATTTGTGATTTTAACAATTTTTAAGTGTACAATTCAATGGCATTAAGTACATTCACACAATGTTGTGCAACCATCACCACTATCTATTTCCAAAACTTCTTCATTATCCCAGATATTCTATAGCCATTAAGTAATAACTCCCCTTTCTTTCTGTTTCTATGAACTGGACTATTCTAGACATTTCAGATAAGTGGAATCAGACATTATTTGTCCTTTTGTGTCTGGCTTATTTCTCTTAGCATAATGTTTTCAAGGTTCATCCATATTGTAGCATGTATCAGAACTTCAAGCCTTGTTAAGGCTGAATGATATTCCATTGTCTGTGTAAATATTACATTTTGTTTATTCTTTAATCAGCTGGTGAACATTGGGGTTCTTTCCTACTTTTGGCTATTGCAAATAATGCTGCAGTAAACAATGGCACATGAGTATATGTTTGAATCCTGTTTTCAGTTCTTTGGGGGATATACCTAGGAGTGGTAATTCTATGTTTAACCTTTGAGGAACCACCAAACTGTTTTCCATAGCAGCCACACCATTTTACATTCCCAGCAGTGACATATGAGGTCTCCAGTTTCTCCACGGCCTCCTCAATACTTACATTCTTTTCTTTCCCAAGTACAGCCATTCTACTATGTGCGAGGTGTATCTCATTGTGGGTTTTGCATTTCCTATTAACTAATGATACAAAGTATATTTTTATGTGCTTATTGGAAATTTGTATATCTACTTTAGATAAATGTCTATTCAAGCCCTTTGCCCATATTTTGATTGGATTGTTTGTCTTTTTGTTGTTTGAGTTGTAGGAGTCCTCCTTCTGTATTCTGGATAACCTTTATTAGATATATTATTTGCAAATATTTTCTTCTACTCTGTAGGTGGGTATTTTCACTTTCTTGATAATGTCTTTTGATGCACTGAAGTTTTTAACTTTAGTAAAGTCCATTTACTTTATTTTTTCTTTTGTTGTTTGTGCCTTGGTGTCATATCTAAAAAGCCATCGTCAAATCCAAAATCATGAAGATTTTACCCCTATGTTTTCCTCTAAGAGTTTTGTTATTCTAGCCCTTATGCCTAGGGTTTTAATCAATTTTTGAGTTAATTTTTGTATATGGTATGAGGTAGGAGTCCAACTTTGTTCCATGAAATAGGCAAACCTATAAAGACAGGAAGTATATTAGTGGTTGACTAGGCTTGGGGGTGTGTAGCAGGAATGAGGAGTGACTGCTAATGGGTATGAGGTTTCCTTTGGGGGTGATAAAAATGTCCTAAACTTAGAAAGAGTGATGTCTGCATAACTCTGTGAATATACTAAAACCGCTGATTGTACACTTTAAAAAGGTGAATTTTATGCTATGTGAATTATACCTCAATAAAGCTATTGAAACAAACAAAAAGAATAGCTGGAGGCTCTATGATGAGGGACAGGCCTTGCCGCCTCACCTCCTGCTTCTAGGAAAGGGACCCTCCCATGGCTGTGTGCCAGACCGCTGCGCTGCCAGGGTCATGTTCTAAATTAAACAAGTAGCCCAAGCTCAGGATTCCTTCTCCTCCCCAGTGCCAAGTTTTAAATAATAAAGGGTTTTCTTTCATGAACTTTTCCCTAATTTCAGCTCAGGTTCAGATGTTGCTGCTGGCTCTTCATCCTGGCAATCACAAGAGGGAAATAAGCCATAGACGGCAGCTCCCACACCCACTTCTCTTGAGAGCAGATGGGAGCCCTGATGAAAGGGCAGGAGCACTGGCAGCTCAACAAATCCTGGGTGAGAAACCAACATTTGGTCTGGGGTCTCCCTGGTGTCTCCTCCAGGGTGGGAGTGGTGGGACTCAGCTTGTCCCCTGGCACAGGAGGAGCTGCTGTCTTGAGGTGACTTGCTGTTCTGACCTCCCCCGTGGTTGGACCAGACTAGCGCTGGGCATGGGGCTCATTTGCTGATGGGTTCACCTTAAGTTTCTACTGGGATATGAACATTTGGACACATGGACAGCTCCTCAGGAGCCCAAATCTCATTGGCTGGTTGCAAGAGGCCTCTTCATGGACAGGGGTGGTGGGGGTATTAGAAGGGTGGAAGGATTAGAAGTTCTGTCTCTGTAGAGAACAGCATGGCTTTGGGATGTCAAAAACTGCAGGGAACCTACCATGTTTCTGCACTTGGAGGGTGGAAGAGCTTGGGGCAGGGGTGTCAGCATCCTCTGGCAGGCACTGTTAGGGGGCACTGGTGAGGGGACCTCGTTGGCCTTCCTGGGCAGGGGACATTGATAACAGGGTCCAGAAAAGAGGAGACAGCAGACCCTGGTGGAGATTGCAGCTGGCAGATCTGCATATGGGTCCCCAGGGGGCACCCTGACTCCTTGGTGTGTATGAGACCCTGGGTTGGAGCTGAAGGCTGGGGGAAGTCTGACCGGTGCTACTGTTGTGTGGACCTGGCATGGCTGCTGCTGGAAAGCTCAGGCCTCTCCCAAGGTCCCAAGGCCCTGAAACCTGTCTGACTTCGTACTTTCCCACCAGGGTGGGCCAAGGGAACAAAGTGCAGGACTCCTGAGGTCTGCAAAATCACAAAGGAAAAGGATGATGACCCCCCAGGAGGTTGCTGAAGCACATACAGCCCCTTCTAGCCCAAGCAAGCTCTGCATCCCCCCATCTCAGGCACTTGCAGCTCTTCGCCTGCATTTGGCAACCATCACTGGCTGCAGACCTGCTTCGGGGTTTTATTTATAGTCATTAAGATGCCCCTATCTGTGGCCACGTCAGCAGGGCCCCTAAGGACCTGACCCCAAGAATGGTGCCGCCCTATCCCTTGGGTTCCTCTTTGACATCCTTGGGATATGCAGTCCCCAGAGACATAAGGGTGTTCACCATGTCACCCTGCCCCAGCCCACCTCAGCCAGTTCCTGGTCCCTCCCCAGAAGGAAGCTCCCAACCTCATTTGCTGTGTCTGCATCGAATCTCTGTGAAGTGTGGACCTCTGCCATGGCTTTCCCAGAGAGTCAAAGCAGCCTGGCCAGCCCGGGACGCAGGCCTTCTCCATGGGGCCACACCTGGCCCTCTACAGTTCAGGCGGGACTTGTGCCTGTCTGTTTTTTATGGCTGGCTGGCTGAAGGGTGGGGTGGGGGTGGGGAATAATAACCAGGCTACCCCCACCTCACCCAATAAGGCAATGAGCAGAATGCCTGCCTCCCTGGGCTTTCTCCAGGGACCCAGAGCCTGCAGGCAGAGAGTCTTTGATTCCCAGGAAAAGCTGTTCAGCCAAACTTAGCACAAAATGGCAATTCAGGAGCTGAACTCTACCTAGCAACAAGATTAGCAGCTGATTTTGCAAGCTGGTATTTTTATCCCTGGGATGGGAACAGCTGAGAAGAGTGGCCGCCTCCTGCTACCGCAAGGAGCGCTACTCCCTCCTGTGCCACCTGGGGACCCTGCCCCCTCAGCTGCTCCTGGCCCCATGCCTGGTTCTGCCTTCCTTTCTTGCTTGCAGGGGTCTTGGATCCATGAGGGGAGGGTGTGGGGCCTGAGAGCTTCCAGAGGGGAACGTCAGCCCCCAGGTCCAATAGGAACCATGAGATTCTGGAGCTCAGAGGCCTGACTCAGCCTTTCCTCCTCTCCTTGCCGCATCCTATTTTCTTTTCCTCATCCCTCTGTCCCCAACACTTGAGAGCCTTTGTACTTTCCATGCTGTGCTGCAACAGCCCCTGGCACTTTGTGGCCCATCAGACAGAGGGATCTGTGGGGCCAGGGGTCCCTATTTCCCATAAACTCACAGTGGGCTCTTGATAGCCATGTGGTCCTCTGGACCACTTCCTCACGTTATCTCGTTTTTCTTTCCACCTCCCAGCTCTTCTTTGCTTGCCTTCTCACCACCCCTCACAATGACCAGAACCTTCTGGTAGCCTAAAGCCCTGCTACCTTTTGTGTGGACTACCAATGAATTAAACTGCCATCTTAGGGGCCGTGATGTTGCCTGGTTTTATAGAAAAAAATATTATGATGGTAAAATCTCCCAGAAGTGGACTTCCAGTTCCAGAACAAGATGGTATAGACTCACTTTTCCCACATCCTCCCTCTGTGGACATAATTCAACAGATACTACAAAGGGTCCCCAAAAGCTGGAAAGAAGGTGGCAGACTGGCTAGAAGCCTTGGGACTTGAAAACAACATGGTGGTGAGGCTCTTGGGATATCTTTTTGTCTCCCACATTCCCCACAATGGGCACAGAGAGCCCTGCAGCCTGAACTTCCAAGAGGCATTGGCAAAACAAATAAGCAGAGCTGTCCTCTCTGGCCAAAGGACTGGGGAATGGGAAAGGAGGCAGTGCTAGGGTTCTGTGCTCCACAAGCAGGACACTGAAGTGAGGGTCAATTCATCCACAGGGCAGTATCAGTGAAGCCTGTATCTCCTGCCCTCCACCAAGTGCCAAAAGAAGCACCAGGTCCCAGTGGAAGCATCTTCCACCCTCACAGGCACAACCACCAGAATAGTATTGCAAGGGCTATGAAAATTAAACTGTCATTGGAACTACAACCCACAGAAGTAGGCCAGACCTAGATGCTAAACCTAAAAAGGGTGACTGCCTGCTAAAATAGAAGACCTAAATAGCAGTAAGAGTCTTCTAATATAACCAAAATGTCCAGGATATAATCTAAAATTACTCATCACACCAAGAACCAAGAAAACCGCAATTTGAATGAGAACAACAACCAACTGATGCCAATGCCAAGATGAATCAGATGTTGGAATTATCTGACAAGAATTTTAAAGCAGTCATCATAAAAATGTTTCAACAAGCAATTACAAATTCTCTTGAAACAAATGTAGAAATAGAAAATCTCAAAAAGGAAGTTTTACAAGTTCATTTTTAATAAACAAATGAGAATTATGGAACTCAAAATAAACTAACCAAATTCAAAAATTTGCTAAATGGATTCAATAGTAGAACGGAGATGATAGAGAATAGAATAGTAAACTTGAAGACAGATCAATAGAATTTATTCATTCTGAACATCAGAGAGAAAACATACAAAATAAACAGAATTGACCAGGCATGGTGGCTTACACCTGTAATCCCAACACTTTGGGAGGCCAAGGTAGGGTGGATCATTTGAGGTCAGGAGTTTGAGACCAGCCTGGTCAACATGGTGAAATCCCATCTCTACTAAAAACACAAAATTTAGCCAGGCATAGTGGCACATGCCTGTAATCCAAGCAACTCAGGTGGCTGAAGCAGGAGAATCACTTGAACCTGGGAGGCAGAGGTGGCAGTGGGCCAAGATCATGCCACTGCACCCCAGCCTGGGTGACAGAGCAAGACTATGTTTCAAAAAAAAAAAAAAAAAAGAGTCTCAGGGATCTATGAGACAAAACAGAAGATCCAACATTCATGTCATCATAGTCCCAGAAGGAGGGAAGAAGAAATGTGGGGCTGAAAAAATAATCAAGGAAATAATGTCTGAAAACATCCCAATATTAACAAAAGATATAAATCTATAGATTTAAGAAGGTGAGAATATCCCAAATAGGAAAAATCCAAATTGATCTACACCAAGATACATAATGATTAAACTTCTGAAAACTAAAGACAAAGAAAAAAATCTTAAAAGCAGATAGAAAAATGACATATTACCAATAGAGAAACACTAAATCAAATGACAGTAGATTTCTCCCCTGAAACCTCGGCAGTCAGAAGCGAGTGGCACAATGTGCTGAAAGAAAAAACCTGTCAACTGCAAACTCCATATCCAGTGAAATTCTCCTGTAGGAATTCAGGGGAAATAAAGACATTCCCTGATGAAAAACTAAGAGAATTTGTTGCTAGCTGAACTATCCTTAAAGAATGGCTAAAGGGACCAGGTGGAGTGGCTCATGCCTGTAATCCCAGCTGGGGCAGGCGGATCACTTGAGGTCAGGAGTTCAAGACCAGCCTGACCAACATGGCAAAACCCTGTCTCTACTAAAAATACAAAAGTTAGCCAGTGCATGCCTGTACTCCCAGCTACTCAGAAGGATAAGGCAGGAGAATCGCTTAAACCTGAGAGGCAGAGGTTGCAGTGAGCCGAGATCACACCACTGCATGGTTGACAGATTGAGACTCTGTCTCCAAAAAAAAAGTTCTGCTCATTGTGAGCAGAGCTGAAAAAGCTAAAGGAAGTTCTCCAAACAGAAAGGAAAGTATAACAGAAGGTGGCTAGAATTTTCATCAAAGAAAGGTAAACAATGAAAAGAATAAAAATAAAGGGAAATATAATAGACTATTCTTTATCAATTTCTTTAATATTTTATGGCTAAAGCAAAAATTCTAGTATCATCTGATGTGGCTCCTCAATGTACGGAAAATACTTAAGATAATTATGTTTCAAATTTTGAGATGATAGGCCAGGTATAGTGGTTCCTGCCTGTAATCCTAGTGCCTTAGGAGGCTGAGGTAGGAGGATCACTTGAGGCCAGGAGTTCAAGACCAGCACGGACAATATAGTCAGACCTCCTCTCTACAAAAATAAAAATTAAGAAATTAGCTGGGTGTGGTTGCACACAACTGTAGTCCTAGTTACTCAGGTGGCTGAGGGAGGAGGATCACTTGAGCCCAGGAGTTTGAAGTTACAATGAGCTATGATTGACTACAGCCAGGGCAACAGAGTGAGACTCTGTCTCTAAAACATAAAAAGTAAAAAATAAATGTGAAAGGATAAAGTAACCTTAATGAAAGTAAGGTTTCTGCACTCACTCAAAGTGAGAAAATGCTGACACCAGCAGACTGTGACAAGTTGTATATGTATACGATAACAATACCCAGAGCAACTGCTAAGAAAATATATACGAAGCAATATACCAAAAAATTATACAAAGCAATATACCAAAAATATACAAAGCAATATACCAAAAAATCACAAATAAATTTAAATTAAAATTTTTAAAAGATTAAAGAAATCGGCCGGGCGCAGTGACTCAAGCCTGTAATCCCAGCACTTTGGGAGGCCAAGATGGGTGGATCACGAGGTCAGGAGATTGAGACCATCCTGGCTAACACGGTGAAACCCCATCTCTACTAAAAAATACAAAAAACTAGCCGGGCGAGGTGGCGAGCGGTAGTCCCAGCTACTCAGGAGGCTGAGGCAGGAGAATGGCGTAAACCCGGGAGGCGGAGCTTGTAGTGAGCTGAGATCCGGCCACTGCACCCCAGCCCGGGTGACAGAGCAAGACTCCGTCTCAAAAAAAAAAAAAAAAAAAAAAGATTAAAGAAATCTATAGAAAGGTGAGAAAAAAGAAACAGAGGAATGAGAAGCAAAGGGAATAAATAGAAAACAAATACTAAAATGACAGTATAAATACCTAACATACCAGTAATTATTTTAAATGTATATTGTCAAATGCACTGATTAAAAGACAGAGGCTGGCAGAATGGATTTTTTTAAATGATCTAACTATATGTCATCTACCAAAAATTTACTTTAAAATAGATACACTGAAATTAATAAAAGAATGGAAAAAGGTATACTGAAAAAATATTAATCAAAAATAAAATTTAAAAATTTTATTAATATAGATGGAATAATTATATTAACATGAGAGAAAGTAGAAAGAAATTTCCTCATGGCAAATAAAATTACTAGGGACGAAGATGGATTTTTTTTTTTTTCACTTTTAGGTTGGGGGTACCTGTGAAGGTTTATTATATAGGTAAACTCAAGTCATGGGGGTTTGTTGTAGAGATTATTTCATCACCCAGGTACCCAATAGTTATTTTTTTATGCTCCTCTCCCTCCTCCCACCCTCCCTGGGGTCAAGTAGACCCCAGTGTCTGTTGTTTCCTTCTTTGTGTTCATGAGTTCTCATCATTCAGCTCCTACTTATAAGTAAGAATATATAGTATTTGGTTTTCTGTTCCTGCATTAGTTTGCTAAGGATATAGCCTCCATTTCCAACCATGTTCCTACAAAGACACGAGCTCATTCTCTTTTATGGCTGCATAGTATTCCATGGCATATATGTACCACATTTATCCAATCTGTCATTGATGGACATTTAGGTTGATTCCATGTCTTTGCTATTTGAATAGTGCTGCAGTGAACATTTGCATGCACGTATCTTTATGGTAGAATGATTCCTTTTCCTCTGGGCATATACTCAGTAATGGAATTGCTGGGTCAAATGGTAGTTCAGCTTTTATCCCTTTGAGGAATCACTACACTGCTTTCCACAATGGTTGAACTAATTTACACTCCCACTGACAGTGTTCAACTGTTCCCTTTTCTCCACAACCTCACCAGCATCTGTTTTGTTTTTTGTTTTTTAATGATAGCCATTCTGTCTGGTGTGAGATGGTATCTCGTTGTGGTTTTGGTTTGCATTTCGCTAATCATCAGTGATATTGACCTTTTTCCATATGATTATTGGCTGCATCTATTCCTTCTTTTGAAAAGTGTCTGTTTTGTCCTTTGCCCACTTTTTATGGGGTTGTTTTTCTCTTGTAAATTTGTTGATGTTCCTTACAGATGCTGGTTATAAGACCATTGTCAGATGCATAGTTTGCAAATATTTTCCCCCATTCTGTCTATTCTGTTGATAATTACCTTTGCTTTGCAGAAACTCTTAAATTTAATTAGATCCCATTTGTCAATTTTTGTTTTTGTTGCAATTGCTTTTGTTGTCTTTCTCATGAAAGCTTTTCCCGTTCTTATATCCAGGATGATATTGCCTAGGTTGTCTTCCGGGATTTTCATAGTTTTGAGTTTTACATTTATGTCTTTAACCCATCTTGAGTTGAATTTTGACTATGGTGTAAGGAAGGGGTCCAGCTTCAGTCTTCTGCATATGGCTAGCCAGTTATCCTAGCACCATTTATTGAATCAGGAGTTTTTTCCCCATTGCTTGTTTTTGTCAGCTTTGTCGAAGATCAGATGGTCTTAGATGTGCAGCCTTATTCCTGGGCTCTCTATTCTGTTCCATTGGTCTATGCATCTGTTTTTGTACCAGTACCATGCTTTTTTGGTTACAGTAATCTGTAGTATAGTTTGAAGTTGGGTAAAGTGATGTCTCCAGCTTTTTTCTTTTTGCTTAAGATTACCTTGGCTATTCAGGCTCTTTTTGGGCTCCATATGAATTCTAAAATACTTTTTTCTAGTTCTGTGAGAATGTCATTGGTAGTTTGACAGAAATAGCATTGAGTCTGTAAATTGCTTTTGGCAGTATGGCCATTTTAATGATACCAATTCTTCCTATCCATGAGCATGGGATGTTTTTCCATTTGTGTATCTTCTCTGATTTCTTTGAGTAGTGTTTTGTAATTCTCATTGCAGAGATCTTTCACCTCCCCAATCAGCTGTATTCCTAGGTATTTTATTCTTTTTGTGGCAATTGTGAATGGGTTTGCCTTCCTGATTTGGCTCTTGTCTTGGCTGTTATTGGTGTATAGGAATGCTAGTGATTTTTGTATGTTGATTTTCTATCCTGAAACTTTGCTAAAGTTGTTTATCAGCTGAAGGAGCTTTAGGGCTGAGACTATGGGGTTTTCTAGATAAAGAAATACTTGCAAACCAAATCCAGCAGCACATTCTAGATACAGAATCATGTCATCTGCAATCATGAATAGTTTGACTTCCTCTCTTCCTATTTCGATGCCTTTCTTTCTCTTGCCTGATTACTGTGTCTAGGACTTTCAACACTATGTTGAATAGAAGTGGTGAGAGAGGCATCCTCTTATGCCGGTTTTCAAGGGGAATGCTTCCAGCTTTTGCCCATTCAGTACGATGTTGGCTGTGGGTTTCTCACAGATGGTTCTTATTATTTTGAGGTATGTTTCTTCAATACCTAGTTTATTGAGAGTTTTTAACATGAATGGATATTGAATTTTATCAAAAGCCTTTTCTGCATCTATTGAGATAATCATGTGGTTTTTGTCTTTAGTGCTGTTTATGTGATGAATGACACTTATTGATTTATGTATGTTGAATCAACCTTGCATCCTGGGAATGAAGCCTACTTGATTGTGGTGGATTAGCCCCAGGCTGGAGTCAGTGGCGCGATCTTGGCTCACTGCAACCTCCGCTTCCTGAATTCAAGTGATTCTCCTGCCTCAGCCTCCCGAGTAGCTGGGATTACAGGCACCCACCAGCACGCCCGGCTAATTTCTGTATTTTTAGTAGAGATGGGGTTTCGCCATGTTGGCCAGGCTGGTCTGAAACTCCTGACCTCAGGTGATCCGACCACCTTGGCCTTCCAAAGTGCTGGGATTACAGGCATGAGGCACCGCGCGTGGCTGGTTTCCAAGTGTTTTGTTGAAGATTTTTGCATCAATGCTCATCAAGGATATTGGCCTGAAGTTTTCTTTTTTTGTTGTGTCTCTACCAGGTTTTGATATCAGGATGATGCTGGTCTTATAGAATGAGTTGAGGAGAAGTCCCTCCCTCTCAATTTTTTGGAATAGTATCAGTAGGAGCGGTACCAGCTCTTCTTCGTACATCTGGTAGAATTCGGCTGTGAATTCATCTGGTCCTGGGATTTTTTTAGTTAGTAGGCTATTTATTACTGATTCAATTTCAGAGTTTGTTATTGGTCTGTTCAGGGAATCAACTTCTTCCTGGTTCAGTCTTGGGAGGGTGTATGAGTCTAGGAATTTATTCATCTCTTCTAGATTTTCTGGTTTGTGTGCATAGAGGTGTTCCTAGTAGTTTCTGAAGGTTTTTATTTCTGTAGGGTCAGTGGTAACATCCCCTTCATCATTTCTAATTGTGTTTATTTGGATCTGCTCTCTTTTCTTTTCTTCTTTATTAGTCTAGCAGTGGCCTATCTTATTAATTTTTTGAAAAAACCAACTCCTGGATTCTTTGATTTTTTGAATGGCTTTCATATCCCAATTTCTTCAGCTCAGCTCTGATTTTGGTTATTTCTTGTCTTCTGCTAGCTTTGGGGTTGATTTGTTTTTGCTTCTCTACTTCTTTCAGTTGTGATATTAGGTTGTTAATCTGAGATTTGAGATCTTTCTAACTTTTGGATGCGGGCATTTAGTGCTACAAATTTCCCTCTTAATACTGCCTTAGCTGTGTCCCAGAGATTCTGGTATGTTGTATCTTTGTTCTCATTAGTTTCAGGAGTCATTCAGGAGCATATTGTTTAATTTCCATGTAATCATGTAATTGCATGGTTTTGAGAGATTTTCTTAGTCTTCTGTTTTTATTGTGCTGTAGTCTGAGGGTGTGTTTGGTATGATTTCAGTTATTTTGCATTTGCTGAGGATTGTTTTATGTCCAATTATGTGGTTAATTTTAGAGTACTTGTCATGTAGAAATGAGAATGTCTATCCTGTTATGTGTGTGTTTTGTTTTGTTTTTTGAGATGGAGTCTTGCTCTGTCGCCAGGCTGGAGTGCAGTGGTGTGATCTTGGCTCACTGCAACCTCCTCCTCCCGGGTTCAAGCAATTCTCTGCCTCAGCCTCCCAAGTAGCTGAGATTACAGGCACCTGCCACCACGCCTGGCTAATTTTTGTATTTTTACTAGAGACGGGATTTCATCATCTCGGCCAGGCCAGTCTTGAACTCCTGACCTCGTGATCCACCCACCTTGGCCTCCCAAAGTGCTGGGATTACAGGCGTGAGCCACCACACTTGGCCCTGTTGTGGTGTGGGGTGTGTGTGTGTGTGTGTGTGTGTGTGTGTGTAGAGTTCTGCAGAGGTCTATCAGATCCACTTGGTCCAATGTTAAGTTTACGTCCTGAATATCTTTGTTAATTTTCTGCTTCGATGATGTGTCTAATACTGTCAGTGGAGTGTTGAAGTCTCCCACTATTATTGTGTGGGAGTCTATGTCTCTGGAGGTCTTAAGAAATTGCTTCATGAATCTATGTGCTCCTATGTTGGGTGCATATACATTTAGGATAGTTACGTCTTCTTAGTTAATTGAACCCTTTATCATTATGTAATGCCCTTCTTTGTCTTTTTTGATTTTTGTTGGTTTAGTCTGTTTTGTCTGAAATTAGGATTGCAACCCCTGCTTTTTTCTGTTTTCCATGTGCTTGGTAGAATTTACTCCATCCCTTTATTTTGAGCCTATGGGAGTCATTACATGTGGTATAGGCCTCTTGAAGACAGCAAGCCATTGGGTCTTGCTTTTTTATCCAGCTTGCCACTCTGTGCCTTTTAAGAGAAGTGGGACATTTAGTCCATTTACATTTAAGGTTGGTATTGATATGTGTGTATTTGATCCTGTCATTGTGTTATTAGCTGGCTGTTATGCTGGCTTGTTTGTGTGGTTGCTTTATACTGTCACTGGTCTGTGTATTTAAGTGTGTTTTTGTATTGGCTGGTAATGGTCTTTCCATTCTATATATGGTGCTCCTTTCAAGTTCTCTTATAAGGAAAGTCTGCTGGTAATTAATCCCTTCAACATTTGCTTATCTGAAAGAATCTTATTTCTCCTTTGCTTAGGAAGTTTAGTTTGGCTGGATATGAAATTCTTGGTTGAAGATGTTTTTCTTTCTTTTTTTTATTTATTTTTTATTATTATTATACTTTAAGTTCTAGGGTATGTGTGCATAACAGGCAGGTTTGTTACATATGTATACTTGTGCCATGTTGCTGTGCTGCACCCACCAACTCGTCAGCACCCATCAACTCGTCATTTACATCAGGTATAACTCCCAGTGCAATCCCTCCCCCCTCCCCCCTCCCCATGATAGGCCCCGGTGTGTGATGTTCCCCTTCCCGAGTCCAAGTGATCTCATTGTTCAGTTCCCACCTATGAGTGAGAACATGCAGTGTTTGGTTTTCTGTTCTTGTGATAGTTTGCTAAGAATGATGGTTTCCAGCTGCATCCATGTCCCTACAAAGGACACAAACTCATCCTTTTTTATGGCTGCATAGTATTCCATGGTGTATATGTGCCACATTTTCTTAATCTAGTCTGTCACTGATGGACATCTGGGTTGATTCCAAGTCTTTGCTATTGTGAATAGTGCTGCAATAAACATACGTGTGCATGTGTCTTTATAGCAGCATGATTTATAATCCTTTGGGTATATACCCAGTAATGGGATGGCTAGGTCATATGGTACATCTAGTTCTAGATCCTTGAGGAATCGCCATACTGTTTTCCATAATGGTTGAACTAGTTTACAATCCCACCAACAGTGTAAAAGTGTTCCTATTTCTCCACATCCTCTCCAGCACCTGTTGTTTCCTGACTTTTGAATGATCGCCATTCTAACTGGTGTGAGATGGTATCTCATTGTGGTTTTGATTTGCATTTCTCTGATGGCCATTTTTTCATGTGTCTGTTGGCTGTATGAATGTCTTCTTTTGAGAAATGCCTGTTCATATCCTTTGCCCACTTTTTGATGGGGTTGTTTGTTTTTTTCTTGTAAATTTGTTTGAGTTCTTTGTAGGTTCTGGATATTAGCCCTTTGGCAGATGAGTAGGTTGCAAAAATTTTCTCCCATTCTGTAGGTTGCCTGTTCACTCTGATGGTAGTTTCTTTTGCTGTGCAGAAGCTCTTTAGTTTAATGAGATCCCATTTGTCAATTTTGGCTTTTGCTGCTGTTGCTTTTGGTGTTTTAGACATGAAGTCTTTGCCCATGCCTATGTCCTGAATGGTACTACCTAGGTTTTCCTCTAGGATTTTTGTGGTATTAGGTCTAACATTTAAGTCTCTAATCCATCTTGAATTAATTTTCGTATAAGGAGTAAGGAAAGGATCCAGTTTCAGCTTTCTACTTATGGCTAGCCAATTTTCCCAGCACCATTTATTAAATAGGGAATCCTTTCCCCATTTCTTGTTTCTCTCAGGTTTGTCAAAGATCAGATGGCTGTAGATGTGTGGTATTATTTCTGAGGACTCTGTTCTGTTTCATTGGTCTATATCTCTGTTTTGGTACCAGTACCATGCTGTTTTGGTTACTGTAGCCTTGTAGTATAGTTTGAAGTCAGGTAGCGTGATGCCTCCAGCTTTGTTCTTTTGACTTAGGATTGTCTTGGAGATGCGGGATCTTTTTTGGTTCCATATGAACTTTAAAGCAGGATAATTTCCTGGACACTTACACTCTTCCAAGACTAAACCAGGAAGAAGTTGAATCCCTGAATAGACCAATAGCAGGCTCTGAAATTGAGGCAATAATCAATAGCCTACCAACGAAAAAAAGTCCAGGACCAGATGGATTCACAGCTGAATTCTACCAGAGGTACAAGGAGGAGCTGGTATCATTCCTTCTGAAACTATTCCAATCAATAGAAAAAGAGGGAATCCTCCCGAACTCATTTTATGAGGCCAACATCATCCTGATACCAAAGCCTGGCAGAGACACAACAAAAAAAAGAGAATTTTAGACCAATATCCCTGATGAACATCGATGCAAAAATCCTCAATAAAATACTGGCAAACCGGATTCAGCAGCACATCAAAAAGCTGATCCACCATGATCAAGTGGGCTTCATCCCTGGGATGCAAGGCTGGTTCAACATTCGCAAATCAATAAACATAATCCAGCATATAAACAGAACCAAAGACAAGAATCACATGATTATGTCAATAGATGCAGAAAAGGCTTTTGACAAAATTCAACAGCCCTTCATGCTAAAAACGCTCAATAAATTCAGTATTGATGGAACGTACCTCAAAATAATAAGAGCTATTTATGACAAACCCACAGCTAATATCATACTGAATGGGCAAAAACTGGAAAAATTCCCTTTGAAAACTGGCACAAGACAGGGATGCCCTCTCTCACCACTCCTATTCAACATAGTGTTGGAAGTTCTTGCTAGGGCAATCAGGCAAGAGAAAGAAATCAAGGGGATTCAGTTAGGAAAAGAAGAAGTCAAATTGTCCCTGTTTGCAGATGACATGATTGTATATTTAGAAAACCCCACTGTCTCAGCCCAAAATCTCCTTAAGCTGATAAGCAACTTCAGCAAAGTCTCAGGATACAAAATAAATGTGCAAAAATCACAAGCATTCTTATACACCAGTAACAGACAAACAGAGAGCCAAATCATGAATGAACTTCCATTCAAAATTGCTTCAAAGAGAATAAAATACCTAGGAATCCAACTTACAAGGGATGTAAAGGACCTCTTCAAGGAGAACTACAAACCACTGCTCAGTGAAATAAAAGAGGACACAAACAAATGGAAGAACATACCATGCTCATGGATAGGAAGAATCAATATCATGAAAATGGCCATACTGCCCAAGGTTATTTATAGATTCAATGCCATCCCCATCAAGCTACCAATGAGTTTCTTCACAGAATTGGAAGATGTTTTTCCTTAAGAATGTTGAATATAGGCCCCTAATCTTTTCTGGCTTGTAGGGATTCAGCTAAGAGGTCCACTGTTAGCCTGATGGGGTTCCCTTTGTGGGTGACCTGCCCCTTCTCTCTAGTTGCCATCAGCATTCTTTCATTTTGACCTTGGAAAATCTGATGATTATGTGTCTTGGCATGATGTTCTTGTGTAGAATCTTGCAAGTTTCCTGTATTTCCTGAATTTGACTGTTGACATCTCAATCAAGGTTGGGGACATTGTCATGGGTGATATCTTGAAATATGTTTTCCAAGTTGTTTGCTTTCTCCTCCTCCCTTTCAGGGATGCCAGTGATTCATAGATTTGGCCTCTTTACATAATCCCATGCTTTTTGAAGGTTTTGTTCATTCCTCTTCATTCCTGTTTATTTTTGTCTATCTTATTTCAGACAGCTATTCTTTGAGTTCTGAGATTCCTTCTTCAGCTTGGTCTATTCTGCTGTTAATACTTGTGGTTGCATTGCGAAATTCTTGTGTTTTTTCAGCTCTGTCATGCGTTACATTCCTTTTTATAATATCTATTTCATCCTTCAGCTCCTGTATCATTTTATTGTGATTCTTAGTTTCCTTGAATTGGGTTTTGCCGTTCTCTTGAATCTCAATGATCTTCATTCCTAGCCATATTCTGAACTATATTTCTGCCATTTCAGCCAGCTCAGCCTGGCTAAGAACTCATGTTGGAGACCTGGTGCAGTTGTTTGGAGGACATATGACACTCTGGCCATTTGAGTTGCCACAGTTCTTGCATTGGTTCTTTCTCATCTCTATGTGTGGGTGTTCTTTTAGCTGTAGTGTAGATTGAGTAGTCAATATACTTCTTTTCTGGATGTTTTCACAGGGCCAAGGCTTTGTGCAGGGTCTTTATTTGAAGTTGACTTCTTGTTCTTGGTTTCACAGGAGGTATGTTAGTGAGGTATTTTTGGTGTTGAAGCTTTGGTGTGATCCAGTAGATGGTGCTTAGGTGTACTGCTCAGTTGGTAGACACTTGCTGGGTTGTGTGGCTCCCCTGTTTCCTCATAGTTTCAGTGCTCTGAAAGCATGGGTTCCTCTCCCTTCTGAGTGCTGGATCATGGCTTGGCACTCCTGGGCTGCCTGCTGCAGCTCTGGGGCAATCTCAGCATTTATGTTCTTCCCCCTACTTGGAGGCAGCAGAGGAAGGGATCTTAGTAGTGGTTGTGGCCAAGGGTCTTTTGCTTGTTCCTGGGGACTCCATCCCAGAGAGATGCAAGTCAGCAGTCACTCAGTGCAATCATCCCAGTATGGAGGGTCTGTGCTATGGTCCCAAGTTGGGGGTTCCCTGTCTGGTGATGAGTGGAGGTGGGGAGGTGGAACCCATGGGAGACAGACTGGCCTCTTCTCTTTGGGTCAACTGTACCTTGTTAGAGGTGTGGATAAAGCACTTACGGTCTTTACTCTTTAGTTAGTTTGGGGGTGGCAAGGGCAGTTCCACTACAGAGGCAGTGGCAGAGAGGCTTTCAGTTGCCCCTGGGGCCTCTGTCTAGGAAATTGCAGAGCTTCTACTGATTTGATAGCCCCAGCAAGGGGTGGCTAGAGGCCCAGGCCTTGAGGACCTGCCCAGTGAGGAGCTGTGGGAACAAGCATCCACGTAACAGTCTGGCCACTTTTCCATAGGAAAAGCAATACACTGGAGGTCTGCTCCACTCCCTAGGTACCTCAGATTTTCTAGTATCAACAGTGAAGGCTGTGAAACAGCAAAGATGGCAGCCTGCCCCTCCTTCTGGAAGCTCTTGTTTCAGACAGGTACGGACTTGTTGTCAGCCCAAACACACCTGTAGGAGGTGGCTGGAGACCCTGGTTGGGAAACCCACCCAGTGAGGAGGAATGGGATCAAAGACCAGCTTTAAAAAGCAGTCTGGCCATGTCTTCATAAAGCAGTCTGTGCTGTGCTGGGAATCCACTTCAGCCCCCAGTCACCTTGCACTCTCCAAAGCCCAAAGGGCAGAATGGCTAAGTCACCCAAACAGCAAAGATGGAGGCCTGCCCCTCCCTCTGAGAGCTCCATCTCAGGGAGGTTGGAAACCTCTGATAGCCAAGGGACACTGGTGAGGATAGCTGGAGACCCCAGTGAGGATGGGAGCTGGAGACTCCAGTGAGGATGGGATCAGGGACCTGTTTTAAAAAAGCAGTCTGGCATGTTTTCATAGAGCCACTGTGTTGTGCTGGGGATCTGCTTTAGCCCACAGTTGCCTTGGACCCTCCAAAGTCTGAAGGCTAGAATGGCTAAGTTGGCCAAACAGCAAAGATGGCAGCCTCCCCCTCCCCCTGGGAGCTCCATCTTAGGGAGGTGCAACACTGCTATAGGTGGCTGGCTGGAGTCCTAAGCCAGTGGGTCTTATCCTGTGAAGTGCCATGGAAATGGTGGAAATGGGGCCTGCAGACTGTCATTGCTCAGCTCCCTGGATTTAGACCCTTTCCTAGGGATATGTATGGGAGTCTAACCTCCCATTTTGCTGGAATTGCAGCTGCTTTTGCTGGGGAGCCCAGAAAATCCAGGTATCTAAGGTTCCTGGGGTCTCTGCATGTGCCTGAGTGGCTGCTCTGCTGAGATTCCATGTAGCTCTGTGTGTCAGACTGAAGGCCCTGGTGGAGTGAGTTCATGAGGGGATCTCCTGACTCCAGGGTTGGAAAGATCCATGGGAGAAGTGTGGGTTCCCAGGGTTGCATATTCACTAACTGCTTCCCTAGGTTGGGGAGGTTCCCCCAACTCCATGTCACTCCCCAGTGGGCCATTATCCTGCATTGCTTTTCTCCATTCTCCATTGGTTGAGTGGTTTCCTTGATTAGTCCCAATGCATGTACCTGGATGTTTCAGTTGAAGGTGTTGTATTTACTTGCCCCTTCCATTCCTCTCCATAAGAGCAACACACACTAGCTGCTTCTAGTCAGCCATCTTGGCCATTGGGTAAACAGATGTTATTTAATGATAACAAGATCAATCCACCAAGAAGGTATAGCAATACTAAATGTATATGCACCAAATAATAGAGCTTCAAAATACATAAATTGAAACTGGTAGAGCTGAAAGGAGAAATAAACAAATCCACAATTGTCTTAGTCCATTTGTGCTGGTATAATAAAAACTCATTCTGGGTAATTTATAAACAAAAGAAATTTATTTATTACAGTTCTAAAGGCTGGGAAGCCCAAGATCCAAGCACTGGCATCAGGTGTCTGGTGAGGGGTTTCTTTTTGCATTCTCACATGGCAGAAGGGGCAAATACTGTGTTCTCACATGGCAAAGGGCAGTAGGATAAAAAGGGCCTATCTAGTTTCCTCTGGCCCTTTTATAAAGTTGCTAATTCCATTCATGAGGGATTTGCCCTCATGATGCAATCACCTCCCAAAGGCTCTTCTTCTTAATATTATCACATTGGGGTATAAGCTCCAACATAAATTTTGGAGGGGACACAAACATGCAAACCATAACAACAATTATAGTTGGGGACTTCAAGAACCCCACTCTCAGCAGTTGATAAAACTAATAAATAAAGAATGAACAAGGATATAGAAGAACTAAACATCATCATTAACCAACAGGATCTAATTAATATTTATAGAACACTTCCTCCACCTAACAAGAGATGAATACACATTCTTTTTAAGTGTCCCTTGACACTCACTAAGATAGACCATATCCTGGGTCATAAAACAAACCTTAAATTTAAAGAACTGAAATCACATAGAGTATGCACTCTGACAATAATAGAATTAAAATAGACATCAATAAGAGAAAACAACAGAAAAACCTCCAAACACTTGCTTGGAAATTAAAAATACACTTCTGATAATCAATCCATGGGTCAAATAGATAATCCCAAAGAAAATTAAAAGATACTTAGTGATCAATGGAAAAAATCAAAATTTGTTTTATGCAGTTAAAACAGTGTTGAGAGGGAAATTCATAGCACTGCACTTCATTAGAAAAGAAGAAATGTCTCAAATCAATAATCTCAGTTGCTGCCTCAAAAAACTAGAAAAAGAAGAACAAAATAAACCCCAAGCAAACAGAAAGAAGGAACTACAAATAATAAGAGCAGAAATCAATGAAATTGAAAACAGGAAAACTATAAGGAAAATTAATAAAACAAAGAAAACCAAATTCTTCAAAAAATCAACAAAATTTATAAACCTAGAGCAAGACTGATAAAGATAAAAAGAGAGAAGACACAAATTACCAATATCAGGAGTGAAACAGGGGCTATTAGAACAGATGAGGCCAGGATTACCCTGATATCAAACCAAAAAAAAAAAAAAAAAAGATAGCATAGGCTGGGCATGGTAACTCATGCCTATAATCCCGGCACTTTGGAAGGTTGAGGCAGGCAGATTGTTTGAGACCAGGAGTTCAAGACCAGCTTGGCCAACATGGCGAAACCCTGTCTCTACACAAAATACAAAAATTAGCTAGGTGTGGTGGTGTGTGCCTGTAGTCCCAGCTACTTGCGGGGGTGCTGAGGCAGGAGGATCACTTGAGCCCAGGAGGTCAAGGCTGCAGTGAGCCATGTTTGCACCACTGCACTCCAGTCTTGGTAACAAAGTGAGACCTCGTCTCAAAAGAAAAAAAAAAGAGCATAAAACAAGGAAATTACACAATCTCTCATGAACTTTGACACACAAAAAAACTTCAACAAAATACTAACACATTGAATACAACAATGTGTAGACTAAATAGGATTTCTTCTTGGTAAGCAAGGCTAGTTCACTATTTAAAAATAAATTGGGCCAGGCGCAGTGGCTCATGCCTGTAATCCTAGCACTTTGGGAGGCCATGGTGGTCGGATCACAAGGTCAGGAGATCTAGACCATCCTGGCTAACACGGTGAAACCCCATCTCTACTAAAAATACAAAAAATTAGTCAGGCGTGGCGGTGCACCTGTAGTCCCAGATACTCGGGAAGCTGAGGCAGGAGAATCGCTTGAACCTGGGAGGCGAAGGTTGCAGTCAGCCGAGATCACACCACTGCACCCCAGCCTGGGTGACACAGAGAGACTCCGTCTCAAAAAATAAATCCATCAGTCGTAATCCACCGTATCAACAGACTAAAGAAAAAAATCATATGATCATATAAACTGATCCAGAACAAACAGTTGACAAAATTCAGCATCTATTTATGATTAAAAAAAAAAAACTTCTGGGCCTGGCGCGGTGGCTCACGCCTGTAATCCCAGCACTTTGGGAGACTGAGGTGGGTGGATCATGAAGTCAAGAGATCGAGACCGTCTCTACTAAAACTACAAAAATTAGCTGGGCGTGGTGGCACATGCTTGTAGTCCCAGCTACTTGGGAGGCTGAGGCAAGAGAATTGCTTGAACCCAGGAGGTGGAGGCTGCAGTGAGCCAAGATCGCACCACTGTACTCCAGCCTGGCTACAGAACGAGACTCCGTCTCAAAACAAACAAAACAAAACAAAAACAAAAAAACAAAAAAACAACTCTCAGCACACTAGGAAGAGAGATAAATTTCCTCAGTGTCACAAAGAGCATCTATCAAAAACCTTCTATAAGCATTGTACCTAATGGTGACAAACTGAGTGCTTTCCCTCTAAGTTCTGGAACAAGTGAAGGGAATCTGCTCTGATCACTCTTTTCCAACATAGTACTGGAAGTTCTAGCCACTGCAATCAGAAAATAAAAATATATAAACGGTATTAAGAGTAGAAAGGAAAACATAAAACTGTTCTCTTTGCAGGTGACATGATTAATTACACAGAAAATAAAATCCTGAGGAAACTAAAAAAAAAAATTACTAGAACTAATGAGTTTAGTAAGGTCACAGGATACAAGATCAACACACAAATCTATTTCACTTCTATAAACTGACAATGAACAAGAGGAAATATATATTAAAAATACATAAACATATGCAATTGACCCAAAGAACATGAAATATTTAGCTATAAATCTAACAAAACCTGTACTGAATCTACGTAATAGAATTATATTATAGAATGCTGAACAAAATCAAAAAAGATCTAATATACCATAGTTGTAGATTGGAAGACTCAATCTGGAAGACTCAATCTTCCAGATGAAAATTCTTCCTACTTGATTTACAGGTTTAATGCAATTTTTTTTTTCTTTTTCTTTTTTTGAGATAGGGGCTTGTTCTGTCACCCCCAGGCTGGAGTGCAGTGGCACAATCATGGCTCACTGTGACCTTGACCTTCTGGGGTCAAGTAATCCTCCCACCTCAGCCTCCTGAGTAGCTGGTACTACAGGCTCTTGCCATCATGCCCGCCTAATTTTTTGTATTTTTTGTAGAAACAAGGTTTCGCCATGTTGCCCAGGATGGTCTCAGACTCCTGGTCAAGAATGATCCTCCTGCCTTGGCCTCCCAAAGTGCTGTGATTACAGGCATGAGCCACCATGCCTAGCTGGTTTAATGCATTTCTTACCCAAATCTCAGGAAGATTTTTTGTAGACAAGCTTATTCTAAAATTTATATGGAAAGGGAAAGACACTAGAATAGCCAAAACATGTATGAAAAAGAAGAAAATTCATGATGTCAAGGCTTACTATATAGCCACAGAAATGAAGACAGTGTGGTATTGGTAGAGGAGCAGACACATAGATTAATGAAATAGAACAGAGATCCCAGAAATAGACCCACACAAACATTTAATTAATAATTAAATAATAAAATAATTAATATTTGATGAAGGAGCAAAAGTGGTTTAGTGGAGAAAAGATAGCTTTTTCAACAAATGCTCCTGGAACAACTGGACATTCATAAGCCAAATAAATAAATAAATAAATAAACCTCACACTTTATAAAAAACTCAAAATGGATCATGGACTTAATGTAAAACATAAGCTATAAAACTTCTAGAAAAAATAGGAGGAAAACTGTGAGATCTAGGACTAATCAAACATATTTTTAGACCTGACACCAAAGCTTTATGAATAAAAAGAAAATTTGATATACTGGACCTCACCAACATTAAAAACTATTGTTCTGAAAAAGACTACATTAAGAGGATGAAAAAACTAATTATAGACCAGGAGAAAATATTTGTAAATCACATATCCAACCAAGGACTTTTATCTAGAATACATAAAGAATGCTCAAAACTTGACATTTAATGGGCGAAAGACTTGACACAACATTTCACCAAGGAAAATATACATATGGCAAAAAGCACATGACAAGATGCTCAACATCATTAGCCACTGGAAAAATGCAAATTAAATCACACAATAAGATATCACCACACACCTGTTAGAACAGTCAAAATAAAAAATACTGGCTGGGTGCGGTGGCTGATGCCTGTAATCCCAGCACTTTGGGAGGCTGAGGCGGGTGGATCACGAGGTCAGGAGATAGAGACCATCCTGGCTAACACGGTGAAACCCTGTCTCTACTAAAAATATGAAAAATTAGCCGGCCATGGTGGCGGGCACCTGTGGTCCCAGTTACTCGGGAGGCTGAGGCAGGAGAATGGCATGAATCTGGCAGGTGGAGCTCAAAGTGAACCAAGATCGTGCCACTGCACTCCAGCCTGGGCAACAGAGTGAGATTCCATCTCAAAAAAAAAAAAAATACTGACAGTACCTATAATAGTTTCATACTGTTACTGTAATAAATCACTACAAATTTTGTGACTTAAAACACCACAGATTTATTATCTTACAGTTCTGGAGGTCAGAAGTCCAAAATGAGTTTAACGAGGCTTGTGGCTATCATCCTTCAAAGCCAGCAGTAGCTGCTTGGTTGAGTCTTTTTCACTTCACATCACTCTTTTGCCTCCCTCTTCCACATTTAAAGGATTATTGTGATTATATTGGGTCCACCTAGATAATCCAGAATAATCTTTTCTTAAGGTCAACTAATTAGCACTCTTAATTCCATCTGCAACCAAAATTCTCCCTTGCATAACTTATTTCACAAGGTCCAGAGGATTAGGATGTGGACTTTTGTGGGAGCCATTTTTCTGCTTATCACAATACCAAATGTGAGCAAGGATGAAGAGAAACTGGAGCTCACATACTGCTGGCTGGAATGTAAAATGGCAGAGGCACTCAGAAAAATTCTGACAATTTTCTATAAAGTTAAACATATACTTAAACATATGACCCAACAATTGCACTCCTATTTATCCTAAAAAAAAATGAAATTGTAGTTCAATTTAAAAACTCTATATATGGATATTCACAGCAGCTTTATTTGTAATAGACAAAAATTGGAAACTATTCAAATGTCCTTCAATGGGTGGGCCATTAAACAAATTGTGGTTCATCCATGTACTATGGCATATTATTCAACTATAAAAAGAAACTATGATACACACAGTATCTTGAATGGACCTCAAGGAAATTATGGTGAATGAAAAAGCCAATCTCAAAAAGATAAACACTGCATAATTCAATTTATATAACATTCATGAAACAATGTAATTATAGCCAAGGAGGTCAGATCAGTGGTTTCCAGGGGTTAGGGATGGGGGGCTGTGCCTATAAAGAGGCAGCACGAGGGAACCTTTTGGCTACCAAATAGTTCTACATCTTGATAGTGGTAGCAGTTTTATAAAATTACATGTGATGAAATTGCATACAGCTACAAGCACACATGCACACACACACGAATGTATGTAGAATTGGTGGAATCAGAATAAGCTCTGTAAATGGTACTGATGTCAGTCTTCTGGCTTTGATGCTGTGCTGTGGCTTCACAGAATGTTTCCATTGGGGTAGTCTGGGTGAAGGGTGCATGAGATATTTCTTCACAACTTCCTGTGACTCTGTAATTGTTTCAAAATAAGTGGTGACAATTGCTTCTTGGCCTTTTGGCTAAGATCAAGTGCAAAATAAATGGTGACATCAGCAGGATGGCCAACTAGAAGTTCCTAGCACTTGTCCCCTTCACAAAGAAAGCCAGAGTAGCAACATTTTAATGAAACAACAAAAACAAACAAACAAAAAACAGAGAGAGCACTGGAGTGCATCAGAGAAGTAACAGAAACCCTGGTGAGCACAGAAACTTGGGATAGCCAAATAAAGAAAGGAAGAAATGCTGGACCTTACCCCCTCCCCAAACCAGGATCATCTGGGAACCAGGAGGAACTTCTTCCTACAGCAAGAAGGTAAGCAAGAGGATCCCAGCAACCCCCACCAACACCTTGAACACACACAGACCTCATCAGTGGGGTGCCCTGCAGTCTTTATAAGGACTCAGCCCAGCTGAGGGAGCTGCCTCCAGTCCACATACCTATGCTCCCTCCAAAGGAGGAGCTGACACTGTGCCCCACCCCCTGTGGCCCATGTAGCTACTGTGCTACACCATCTTGGAATTGCAACTACAGCTAGAGTGTCTTACTCAGGGGGTGAGTAGCCACAGCTCCCCTTCATCCCTGAAGCTAAGTCATCGCTGAACCATCCCAGCCTAGTAGCCCAATATCCACAAGCTGAGCTGCAAACAGCTGTTATACCCTTTCCCATGGGATCAAGCAGAGGGGGAGCTGCTCTACCTACCCCTCCCTACCCTAGGCCGGAGCTGAAGCACTACCCTCTCTCCTGGAAAAAGTGTCTTGGCCATTCAGAGCAATCACACCTTCCTCGTGCCTAAGTTGAAGCAGCATCCTGCCTCCCAGGAAATGGTGCCTGGGCCTCCCAGAATAGTCATATCCCCCAGGCCTGAGCTGAAGTGGCATATCATCCCCTGGGGAATCAGTGCCCTGGCTAAGCTGAGCCATTTTACATCCCAGGGCTGAGCTTACGTAGTACCCCGGGTCCCAGAGAAACAGAGCAGTGGCTGAACTGACACACGTCCCCACTCCCCATCCCCAGGCCAAAAAACTCAAGTACTCCACTTCCCTGGAGCTGGACTAGCCCCCTAGAGATTGAGCTGCTGAGACACCCCTCTCCCCGGGAGTGGAGTCATTGCTATTTTGTTTCCTGTCCCCCGTCACCCCAAGGCCCAAATGACAGCTGTGCTCTGGCATTCTGGGGTCACAGAGTCTAGGATACTACTAAGCCCCACCATCCCAGGGTCTAGAGTCACCACTACACGATGCCTCATCCTTTGGGACCTGAGTTGCCAATAAGCTCTATTGGCCCAGGTTCTTGAATTGCAGCCATATTCTGCTCCTCAGGCTCAAATCTGCAAAGCAGCCCTTCTTCCCAGGAGTCAGGCTAGTGCTATGCTTTGTCCCCAGGAGTAGAATCACAGCTATAACCCAGTCCCTGGGCCCAAGCAGCTAGGGGTTGCCACAGAGTCACAGATACTGCCTCTGTGGGCAACCTACACCAAACCCTGCCACATAGTACAAGGCACAGGTGCCACAGTAGGTTCACAGACGCTGAGCATAGGACCCCAGCCCCATAGCCACTCTGAGTACCTGCAGCTGGAATCAGTACCACTGCAGCTGCTTGTAGGCTGTGTGAGACCTGATAGCAAAGGAGAACCCCTCAGATAGGTACCCCCACTGTGGGAAAAAAAAATGAGAATAGGATCCCAAAAGCCCTTGACACTGAGGATATTAACATCCTACACTGCTGCCACAAACTTCTACAGCCTAGGCCACTGAGGTGTCTATAGTTACTGCTGGCATTGAATGAAGCTGAAGAAGACTTCATTCAACACAGAAAACTATATCACTGCATCTATCTGGAAACAGAGTCACCACATCCTCTCCAGCCAGCCCACTAAAACCCAACTGCAAGTTGAAGTCTTTCTCTATGAGTCACTCTAGAAAGTTTGGAAGTGGCTATTGTCCTAATAGATGCACAAACATCAGTGCAGGAACACAAGAAACATGAAAAAGCAAGGAAATATGGCACTGCCAAAGGTACATAATAACTCTCTACAAACTCCAATAAAAAAAATCAATTAATTGCCAAATTCAAAATAATGATCTTAAGGAAACTCAACAAAATACAAGAAAATATAGATAGACAATTCAACAAAATGAGGAAACCAATTTACAATATGAATGAGAAATTAAACAAAGAGATATAAATTATAAAAAAAAAACAAATGGAAACCCTACAACTAAAGAATTCAGTGAATGAAATAAAAAATACAGTAGAGAGCTTCAACAGCAGACTTGATCAAGCAGAAGAAAGAATCACTGAACTTGAAGACAAGTCATTTGAAAGTACCCAGTCAGAGGGGGACAACAGAGAAATAAGAATGAATAAAGCCTATGAGACTTATGGGGTACCATTAAGCAAACAAATATTTATATTATGGAAATTTCAGAAGGAGAAGAGAAAGGAAAAGGTATAGAAAACCTATTTAATGAAATAATAGTTGAGAAATTCTCAAGTCTGGGGGAGATATGAACATCCAGATCCAGGAAGCTCAAGTATTCCAAGATAGATTCAACCCACAAAAGTACATCTCAAGGAATATTATAGTCAAACTGTCAAGAGTCAAAGACAAAGAGAGAATTCTAAAAACAGTAAGAGAAGAGCACCAAGTCACATATAGATGAATCCCCAATAGACAAATAGGTGATTTCTCTGCAGAAATCTTAGAGGCCAGGAGAGAATAAAATGTTATATTCAAAGTGCTGAAAGAAAAAAAAAAAAAAAGCCAGCCAGGAATATTAACCCAGAAAAGCTACTCTTTAGAAATGAGGGAGAAATAAAGTATTTCCCAGATAAGTAAAAACAAAGAATTCACCAGTAAACCAGCCTTAGAAGAAATGCTCAGGAGTTCTACATCTGGATGTAAAAAGGCAATAACTACTATCATGAAAACATGCAAAAGTATAAAACTCATTGGTAGAGCAGATATACGAAGGAGAAAGAGAAAAAAAATCAAACCTTATCACTATAGAAAACCACCAAACCACAATGAAGCAGAGTTCAGAGAAAAATAAAGGAAATGCAAAATAACCACAAAACAGCTAACAAAATGATAGAAGTCCTCTCCTATCAATAATAAACCTTGAATGTAAACAATTAAATTTCCTACTTAAAAGATACAGACTGGCTGAATAGATTTTTTAAGTGATTCAATTATATGCTGCCAACAAGAAACTCAAACTCACTTTATCTGTAAAGACATAAATAGACTGAAAGTGAAGGGATGAAAGAAAAAAAACAAACATTCCACGCATTTGGAAACCAAATGTGAGCAGAAATAGCTATACTTGTATCAGATTAAACAGACTTTAGTCAAAAACTGTAAAAAGTGACAAAGAAGGTCACTAAATAATGATTAAGGTATCAATTCAGCAAGAAGATAAAACAATTGTAAATATATATGCACCCAACACCAGAACACTCAGATATATAAAGCAAATATTAGATCTAAAGGGAGAGGTATATTCCAATATAATAATAGTTGGGGATTTCAACACCCTACTGTCAGCACTGGATAGATCATCTAGACAGAAAATCAACAAACACTGGATTTAAACTGCACTTTAGACCAAATGAACCTCACACTTACAGAATATTTATTCCAACTGTTGCAGAATACTCATTCTTTTCATCAGTACATGGAACATTCTTCATGACAGACTACATGTTAGGTCACAAAACAAGTCTCAACCATTTTAAAAGAATTGAAATTATATCAAGTATTTTTTCTGACCACAATAAAATAAAACTAGAAATCAATAATAAGAGGAAGTTTCAAAATTGTACAAATACATGGAAATTAAACAACAGGTTCCTGAATGATCAATGGATCAAGGAAGAAATTAAAAATAAAATTAAAAATGTTCTTGAAACAAATGAAAATAGAAACACAGGCCGGGCGCGGTGGCTCAAGCCTGTAATCCCAGCACTTTGGGAGGCCGAGACGGGCGGATCACAAGGTCAGGAGATCGAGACCATCCTGGCTATCACGGTGAAACCCCGTCTCTACTAAAAATACAAAAAATTAGCCGGGCGCAGTGGTGGCGGCGCCTGTAGTCCCAGCTACTCGGGAGGCTGAGGCAGGAGAATGGCGGGAACCCAGGAGGCGGAGCTTGCAGTGAGCTGAGATCCGGCCACTGTACTCCAGCCTGGGCGGCAGAGCAAGACTCCTTCTCAAAAAAAAAAAAGAAAATAGAAACACAACATACCAAAACCTATGGGACATAGCAAAAGCAGTATTAGCAGGGAAGCTTATACAATAAATGCCTACATCAAAAAAGTAGAAAGATTCCAAAAAACAACCTATTGATGCATCTCAAGGAACTAGAAAAGCAAGAACAAACCAAACCCAAATCAGTCCAAGAAAAGAAATAATAAATGTCATAGCAGAAATCATTGAAATTAAGACTAAAAAAAAAAAAAAATCAACAAAATAAAAATTTGTTTTTTGAAAAGATAAACAAAATTGACAAACCATTAGCTAGACAAATCAAAGAAAAAAAAAGGAAAGACCCAAATAAATAAAATTAGAAATAAAAAAGAGACATTGCAACTGACACCACAGAAATGCAAAGGATCATCAGAGGCTATTACAAACAGCTGTATGCCAACAAATTAGAAAACCTAGCAGAAATGGATAAATTCCTGGGCAGATACAACCTACCAATATTGACCCAAGATGAAATAGAAAACCTGAATAAACAAATTATGAGCAGTGAGATGAATCTGTAATAAAAAGTCTCCCATCAAAGGGGGAAAAAAACCCTGCTGAGAATTTTATTGGGATTATATTGAATCTATATATCAGTTTGGGGAGAATTGACAACTTAACAATATTAAGTCTTCCAATTCACAAATATGATATATCTCTCCATTTTTAAAAAGTCTTATTTCCTTAGGTAGGTATTTTTTATGGTTTTTAGTATACAGGTCCTATACATGCTTGGTTAAATTAATTCCTAAGTATTTTTCACTTTTGATGCTATGGTAAATGGCATTTAAATTTTTATTTTCCACTTGTTTGTTGCTAGTATACAGAAATGCATTTGGTTTTGTACATTGATCTTGTATTCTTCAAACTTACTAAATTCACTTATTAATGTAGCAATAAAATTTTAATGAATATGGAGTTTCAGTTTGGGAAGATGAAAAAGTTCTGGAGCTGGATGGTGGCGGTGATGGTTACACAACCACGTGAACATATTTAATGCCACAGAGCTTCTAATGGTAAATTTTATGTTTTTATGTTATATATATATTATCACACTGTTTGGGTAGATTTGTTAGTATTTTCTAGGTACATTATTATTATGTTCTATGTGGATTTAAGAAGTTTAACTTCTGTATTCATAAAAGAAGGAGGAAGACAAAGAGGAGAAAAGAGAAGACAGAAATGAAGACAGCTGATAGCCACATTTAGCTTTCATTGAACACAGTTGAGGATTCAGAATTTTTCATTTGCTGCCTATATCAGCAAAGATTAGAAAATTTGCAGAGAATGACATTCACTATTATTAGGCAATTCAGAAGATGACATAGAAAGACAGCAGCACTCTCTAATGATAGTGATGAAAATGAAAGTATAAGGGAAATCTTAGAATGAGTCTTCAAATGATAACATCCCAGATAAATTTTCTTGAACTCAAGAATTAACGATGAACAATTTATTTCTAATTTCAAAAAGGAAATATGACATTCTCATTCAGTGAATCATTCAGCATGAAGGACTTCATCACACAATATTTCACAACAAGATACTGGATCATCCCATTTTGCTAAAAGGACAGTGTTGTGTGACAGTGTTCTTTCATCTTTTATGATGTTTGTACATCAAAATGTACTTTATATATTCAAATTTATTCTGAAAAATAAGAAGTTAAAAAGTAATCCCAGAAATCCATCTAGGACTATGTTTGTTCATGTGTGGAAGATAACCTGGGTGGCCTGTGAAGGCAGGCCTCAGACAGTTCCTTCGTCCTGGGCATCCCTTCAGCCTTTCTCGGTGGACAAGAGGGTTATGAGAGAAAGCAGCTAAAGGTGAGGAGCACCCAGGCCGCCCTCCCTACTAACGCATCTCCTGTCTCTGCCTCTGACTCCACCCCTTGCTCTGCCATCGTGCTAAATTCAAGACCCTGCCCTCCCCTGTGAGGGCTCTCCACATCTTCAACTGACCACAAATCTATCCACACCCCTTAGTTTGCCATTCAAGGCCCTATATCCCGGATCCTCACCCATGCACGTACCTGCTCGTGGATTCCACCTGGGCTGTTCCCTCTGCCAAGGCAGTCTGACTCCATTCTCCCTCTGGACCCTGGTAGCTTCCCTTGCTCGGTCTCCAGTTCCTCCCAGTGCAGTGTTGCAGCCAGGCTGACCAGGCTGACAACCGATCTGCCAGGGGATGCTGCCTCTAGGGCAGTGGGTCCTCTCTGCCCTGAATGTCCCTATGTGGGGGAGCTGTGGTATGAAGTGGGGAGTGGTGAGGACTGTGGTGCTCAGCCCTGCCTACCTGCTACAGCTGAGGCTGTCCCTAGAAGGATCCTATCCAGCACTTCCTGGACTCTTCACTTTTTCAAAAGAGCTCAGAAACTGGGTCTTTATGTAAAATCTCTTGTTTTTTTCAATGCCAGCAACAACTCAAAATTGTAATGGCTATGGAGTTTCAGTTTGGGAAGATGAAAAACTTCTGGAGCTGGAAGGTGGTGATAGTTGCACAACCATGTGAATGTACGTAATGCCACAGAGCTTGCCCACTTGAAATTGTTAAAATGATAAATTTTATGTTATGTATATTTTATCACACTTAAAATAATTTAAAGTGTGTGGGGGTTTCCCAACACCCCTCCTCAGGTGAGGGCAGTGTAGTAAACAGAGACGATGGGTAGGGGAAGGAATCAGAAAGGGTAGGGGAAGAGAGGGGTTGGGTTAGGGGCCAGGCCAGGTCTTGTCCATGGGCAGCAGGGGTCCTGAAGGAGGGGCCATTGACGTGTGTCCAGGTCTGTGTGCTGCATTGGGTGGGGGAAAGGGAGAGTGTGATCATTCAGCAGAGGTGGGCAGTGGGCTCAGGGGGTGGTCAGAGGGGTGGGGGTTGAGGGCAGGTGATCCTGGGTTCAGTTGCTCACCCCTGGTCGGCAGGCCCTAGGTGGCAGGAGGCCATTCACTGGAGGCCAGAGACAGGTGGTACTCCCAAGAACGCTGATACCCTCATGGGGTGGGACCCCCAGGGAGCCTGCCAGTGCCTTTGGATGCTCAGTGCTGGGGTTCTTCCCACTCAATGTTGGTCATTTTGCAGCTGAAGAAACTGAGGCATGGGGAGGCCAGGCCCCCTCCCTAACCTTCCTGTGGTAGCCTTGGCTCTGGGCAAGCAGTCAGGAAGAGCCCAGCTGTGCTCCACCTTGCTCAGTGCGGAAGTGACAGTGAGGACTGGGCGAGGTGAGCAGGGGATGGCGAGGGTCACAACACACCCCTTTGAGAACAGGCCTTGAGGAAGTTCTTAGCTCCTGGGGTCAGAGTCCCTTTATCTAGTGGCCAACGGGTACTTTTGTGGGGCCTGACATCCCATGTTCACCTGTGCCCAGGCCTCCACCTTGCCTATGGCACCTGCCTTCACGTGTCCTGGTGGAGCAGGAGATCCTGCCTGGGGATCCTTGGGGATCACACGTGGTGAGCCAAGCCATGTGCCTATGAAAAGGAGAAAAGGAAGGAGATGGAAGAGGAGCAGGGGAGAAGGGGGTTAGGATCAAGGGAGGGGAGAGGTGGCCTGGGCCTGCACAGAGCTGCAGTGGTGGGACTGAGGGTGGCTCTGCTCTCAGGGGCCAAGTAGGGTTGTGGTGTCCCTATCTCCCAGTGCCCTTCCTTGGGGTCTGGCCCCTGCCCTGCTCCTCTCTTCTGCTTTCAGACATTTGGGATAAACTCCAAACAGCAGACCATGGCCTTTAAGATCTAGCCCCCAGGGTCCCCACTCTCCTTTCTCATCCATGTCTCCAGGGCCCTCTCCCCTCTGAGGAGACCCTCCCAGGGACCCGACCTAAGCCCAGCCTGCTCCCCGGGCCCTGTGGAGTCCACCAGAGCCCAGTCCTCTGTGTCTGCTTCCCTCCCTGTCCCTCCTGTGTCCATCTCTAAGTCCCTCTCCCTCCTTGTCCCTTCTGTGTCCCAAAAATAAAGGATGGCAGTTTTTTTTTAATCTTTTGTTTTAATCTTTTGTCACTACATGGGAAATGTGGGGTGTTGGTGGCCCGTGTTGCTCACAAAGATCCTGAACACAAGAGAGGCTGCCTGTGGCAGGTGGATCCAGGCTGAAGCAGACCATTTACTTTCTGCCCCAATGCCTTCTGGCCACCAGACACACTGCCTGCCTTCCGCTTAACAGGGGTTCAACACGGTGTCCATCACCACCTCTAAGTCCACAGGATCGTGTTTGGCCACAGCAGTGACCTATTGACCAGGCCTGGGGTCTGGAGCCTGCACTACTGTGCCCACCGCTGGGTGGTGCCCTCTGGAGAGGCGTCCCTCCCAGGAAGCTGAACCCAGGCTCTGAGCCCGAAGGGAGGGTGTGGGCCTGGGAGGGCTTTGTGGCAGGTGAAACAAGGTGGGATGGGGTGAGGGGTGACATGAGGGGCCCCTCCCAACAAGACTAGGGCAGGGGGTCTCTGATCACACCCCCAGGGATCCCTGCATCCCACCTCTTGGCAGGAGGATGGACAGCTCCTTGAACTGAACCCCAATGGCTGGGGGTCCTTTTTCTCTTTTTCCTTCCTTACCCCAATCCTGGAACCCGCAGTCTCTAATGCTGAAATTCCCAGATCACAACAGCTTGTGCATCCGCAGGAAGGTCTTCTCGTCCTCCTGTTCTGAGGGAGCGAGGACTCTCCCATACCAGCCGCCCTGGTGTAGATCGGGTGGGCTCCACACTGTCCTGCCTCCCCGCTCAGCAGGGCTCTGTGTCCTGGGGTGAACCTATGGCCACGCCTTTCCGCAGAGTGGGTGGTGTTGCCTCCTCCTTCATGTGTGGGCCCGTCAGCCCACATTTCTTTAAGCGCCTAACCCATTGCTAACGAAAAGTCAGACATGGTGCTGCAGAGACGCACACCTTCAGATTCTGGCACCTTCCACCTGCCTTGGTTTTCTCAGCTGTCACGTGGGGGATGGGTAGGATGCACCTCAGGCATTGTTCAGGGCAGTCCTTCTCAAACAGGCCCCAAAAGCCTCCACCCCCCACTCTCCTCCCCTAGGGGTTCTGATCCTATTGGGGAGGGGAAGACGGGAAACTGCACCTCTCATCCACTCAGGTGTTGGCGGCTTCCACTGGAATCCCAAAGTGAGACCACCTCTGAAGACTAAGCCCACTGCCACACGCTCCAAAAGCCCCAGCAGCAGGTGACATTCCCAGGGAATCAGCAAAGCCCTGCAAAGCGGCCATGACAGCGACCTCAAGTTAGGGCTTTTTTCTCCAAGACACAAAAATGACTAACCTTTAGAAACAGGGATATTTGTCTTGAACACAGAAGGACCCTGAAACCCTGCAGGGCTGCCGTGAGCACCCAAATTACACTTCCTCCATGTCCTTCCCAAGTGCACCTCTCAGTCCCTCTCCCTCCCTGTCCCTCCGGTGTCCATCTCTGAGTCCCCAAGTCCCTCTCCCTCCTTTTCCCCCGTGTCCATCTCTGAGTGTCCCTCTCCCTACCTGACTCTCCCGTGTTCATCTTTGAGTGTCCCTCTCCCTCCCTGTCCCTCTCCTTCCCTGTCCTTCCCGTGTCCATCTCTGTATCTCCCTCCCTCCCTGTCCCTCCTGTGTCCATCTCTAAGTCTCGCTCCCTCCTTGTCCCTTCTGTGTCCCTGAGTGTTCCTCTCCCCCCTGGGTCCCTCTATGAGTGTCTCTCTTCCTCCCTGTCTCTGATCTCTTTGGATCTCTACTGGCCTCTCACACTGCAGTCAGTGTCTCTGTTCTGTCCACTCTGTCCCTACCCTACTCCCTAGGTGCCCACTCAGCCCTGGCTGGCAGCTTTGGGTGCTGGTCTTACATCCCAAAACCAATGCTCTGCTTCCTTGGGGCAAAAGGCAGGGCAATCCCTGTGAGAGGGTCAGTTCTCGGAGAAGAGATGGGCCTAGCTGACCCCCAGCAGCTGTCTTCCTCACAGTTGAGTGTGTGCTTCTCAGGACTTCAGTAGAGGATTCCACTGAGCTGGATGAAAATGAGTTTCTATCCCCAGTTCATTCCCCTTGCCATGTTCCTTCCCATGGGGCTCCAGCAGCAGCCTCTGCTCCAGTGAGCTGTGGTTCTCAGTGTCCACCTGCCTGTCTCTCTGGTTTGGGGGCAGCATGTGCTGTATGACGGCAATTCTCTGATGGATCTGAGAAATGTGGATTCTCTGCTCCGCGGTTTCGTTGTTCAGATGGGAATCCCTTCCACGCTCCCCTGTCAGGGGCTAGTCCCAGGCGTGGTGGAGGCTGGAGATCTCAGTGCTGGCTGGGGAAGTGGCCAGGGGCTCCCAGGCTCTGGACTTGGGTGACCCTGTCCTGAAGGTTCCTGGGAAGGGGGAGAAGGCAGGTGGGACGTGGAGGGCTGGGTCGCATCTCCACCTGGGTATTCTCCCAGTCAACAGCAGAGAGCTCCCCAGGTAGAGCGCCAGGCGGCCAGACCTCTGTGAGAGGTAGGCACCACCCAGGCTGAGAGCCAGGAGGGGCCAGAGGTGCTTTTAGTGGGATCAGTCCTTTCTGCTAGGCCCGTGGTGCCAGGGTTCTCTCCAAGAGCTGCAAGCCCAGTCTTGCTCATGGCACTCACTTTCTGTTCTCCACACAAGCTGGATGTGAGACAAGAAATTTAGACCATCTCAACTGCTTAGTGCTTTCTTCCCCCAAAGGCCTGCGATGAGGAAGTGGGCAGTAGGATAGACTACTCATCTGGTCATCCAACAGGTCATGAACGGGCCCATCAACACCACAGATGGCTTGGGTGCTGCCACCAGCCACAGCCAGGAGAGCAGTTCTCTAAACCTGAGGGAACAGGCCTTGGGCACAGGCAGGCTTACTGGGGAATTTGGGCCCTATCCTGGGAGTAGAAGCAGCTTCTATCCCAAATGCATGCCCTACAGCCCTGCCCTGCCTCTGGGAAATGTGCCTGCCCTACAGTCCCATCCAGATGGGAAATGTTGGGGAAATGCAGCCTGTGTCTAGGAACTCATGGTGGCCTGAGCACAGAGTAAGGGGTGATCCTCAAGAACGCCCCCCACCTTGGGGGACCGGGAGGGTGGAAAGGAAGTTTAAAGTGCAAAGACAGGCTCCAGGCTGGGAGGTCTGGAATAAATGATGAACAGCTTAGTAAAATGGTGAAAAATACAAACAAAATTCACAGAAGGAACCTGAATGTCTAATAAAAATATAAATGGGAGTTCAACCTCACCATGACAAGGGAAATGCATGGGCAATCCAACTTAACACTCAGCATGACTGCAAACATTAGAGTCCATTACAATGGTGAGGAGCTGAGCAACAAGACCCACTCACAGGAGGTGGGTTCATTCCCCTTTCCATGTTCCTTCCCATGGGAAGTTCCTTCCCGTCCCAGAGGATGCCCTGTGACCCCGCAACTCCACTCACAGGAAATGCCTAGGGAATCTCTCACACTTGAGAATGACTGCTGCATTGTTGTAATACTGAGAAATTGGGACCAACCTAAGCACTCACCAACAGGATGTTGTTAAATAAACTGTGATATTCACTTAATGGAATATCACACCCCACCTGGGGGAGTGGAGGAGAGTGTGTATGGACACAGACAGCTCATGAAGGGAAAAGGGAGAAAGAAAAGCAAGTGACAAACATATTGATTTATACAGTTTACAAATACGCATACAGTGAAAAATGACACCATCAAGCCAGGCACAGTGGTGCCCACTTACAGTCCCAGCTACTTGGGAGGCTGAAGCAGGAGGATCACTTGAGCCCAGAGGTTTGAGTCCAGTCTGGGCAACACAGGGAAAACTCTGTCTCAAAAAAAAAAAAAACTTTTTAAATGACCATATCATGGAAAGTTCTGGAGAGCAGTTATCTTGGGACAGAGATGAAGCAGCTGGGGGTGGGGGGCGGTCACTGGGGTGCTAGCTGCTCTGAAGTTGTGAGTGGGGACAGAAGAGCCTGTTCAGAAGGCTGCTGACTGTCCAGGGCTTTGCAAAGTGCCTGGTTCTGCCAATGGAGGGTTACCAGCAGGAGAGCCTGGGGTGTCGAGTCAACAGGGCCCTGTGCTCAGTTAATGCTTTACTGTTGCTGTCTTGGTATCACTTGACTTTTGAGTGTGGCCGGTGTTGCTTTAAGTTTCTGGGGATAGCAAAAGTTTAAGAAGTGACTCTTGCCATCACATGGCTGATCTGGGAACACTGAATAGTTTAGGGGTGACTGAGTTCCCCCCACTGCACAGAGACAGCCTGGTGCCAGGGAAGACAGGCTGGACTTGGTTGTGGCCCCCTGAATGGTGGTGGGGAGATGAGAGCACATCACAGGGCCCTGAGGGTGATGTGTATTTGAGGGGTAGGGTTCTCCAGGAGCAGGTGTTGCACAGAGGGGAATGATGGGTGCAGAGCTGGGTTAGTTTCAGCAGAGGTGTGAAGGTGATTCCTCTCTGAGCTGGAGGTGGGAGCAAACGGGAAAACGGTCTGGCATGAACAGACCAGCCCTGGGGAGGCAGACAGTGTCAACCACCACCAGGTCCATCTGCTTGAGGTATACCTTCCTACCAGGACATGAGAGCCCACAGTGGCTGGGGTCTTGTCATCAGGCACCCTGAATGCTTTCAAGTGGATGGTTTGGATCTCTCCTCACATGGCTGGTCAGGCCAGGGACGACAAGCTGTGGACCTAACAGGTGACCACTGTCCAGACAAGGCCTATTCTACCTCCTTGCCTGGCTGTCCCCTCCTCAGGCCTGTTGCCCCTTCTTCTCTAGACCCTCTGCCTGCGAGGTGTGTGAGACTTTCTGCCTGAACAGCCTCATTGAGACAGACCTAGACTAACAGTCACCCATATTGAGCCCAAGCCCACCCTGGATGATGCCAAGCTTAGAAATGTCACCCTGGAGTCACAAAATCCATTCTCTACATTATCAAGAAAGAGGTGGTCACTCAGGAGTGATGGAATCTTCCCCACCTTAAGGCTGAGTTCCAGTCTGCAGCCCATTCCCTGACAGGTACCTGGGTCTCCCGGCCTCTGATGACCCCAAACCCTGTCTCTTCCCTAAGGGTCACTGCCCTGGGATTTGCCTGCAGGCTAGGCACACCTGGTAAATGAGGTCTCCACACACTGGGTCATTAGTGCCCACAAGCAATCACTGGTGAGTTCCTGAACTCTCAGGCTGAAGCTCAGCAGTCAAACTAGGGACCATCACTGGGGTCACAAGATGGCCCTGATCCCCAGTTCTCTGGATCCCCAGTTCTCTGGACCAGAGCAGCTTCCTAAACTCCCTAGTCCAACAGAGCTAAGGGCTGCCTCTCCCTGCCAGAGGGGCCTCCTCCAAGCCCCACGGTGCCCCAACAACACTCCCTGTCCTCTGGTAGACCCGTACCTGCCTGTGTCTTGCACAAAGTGCACACTGGGAGGCAAGACCCTGTCTTTGCAGTAAGAGGGGCTTGGGGCAGTGCTCCGCTGGCAGGCAGACAGGCAGGGAGGCCCCAGCCCAATGCCTGCATCAGCAGGCTCCTAACAGCCTGAGTGCCCTCCTCATGGCATGGGGTCAGTGCAGCGGCAATGTCTGGGTTGTTGAGGGTTTTGGTGGGTGATCAATGCTGGAGGATCCTCCCTCTGCCTTCTCCATCCAACACAGATCATCTTCAATGTGCCAGACCTGTGCTGGGCAACAAGGTTGGCTGAGGTGGTCTGAGACAGGGTCCCTTGATGAACAGTCCACTGGGAATGGGGTCTGCAGTGGCCCTGGATGATTTCAGTATCTGCCACTCACCTTGGTCATAGTGCCACAGAGAATGTGGCATGGCCAGGACTGTACCTGGGGCAGATGGTCTTGCTCTTTGGTTCTGGGGAGGAGGGCGAAGTGACCAGGCTCAGGTGAAGGAGCTGTTGGCTTAAGAGGAGGCTGCTCCAAGAAGCAAGTAGGAGACAAGGAACCACAGGCCTGCAAAAGGGGCAGGATCCTGGACCTGGGCTCCCCGAGTCACCAGCCACATGGCCTTGGGAGTGTCACTTACTCCTATGACTGTAGCACAATGAGGGGTTAGACTGCAAAGCCCCTGAGGCCCTAACCAGCTCTGGGGAAGAAGGCCTAGGACTGAGAGAGGCAGCAGGGAGGCTGGCCAGGGTCACCTCCCAGGTCCAGGCAGCTTTCTTGCAAGTGTTTCCTAAGCCGCCCTTCTCCAGGAGAACAGCCTCGGCCCTGCCTAGCAGGAGGCAGCATACACCTGAGTGCCTGCCAGTGCCCTCATGAACCTGCCTGAGGATGGCCATGTTCCCACACCCCATGTGTGCCTATCTCCATCAGCATTGAGAAGACAGCAAACGCCAGCATGCCAGGGGTTTACCCAGCAAGCCCAGCATACCCCCAGAGTGTTCTGGTAGACCTGTGCCAGCTGGGTTCAGTGACGGTTGGTCCTGCCATGGGCTGTGGTCTCCCCATCACCCTCTGAGGGGGAAGCAGGAAGTTGTGAGGGGTAGCTGGGCTCAACCTCTCTTCCCTGGCACGACGCTGTCTCCATGTGCAAAGTGGAGACTTCAGGCATTTGGTATGGAGGAATGGATGGTGGATCGAAAGCCCCTACCAGGCCCCTGTCACACCACGGAACCCAGTGATAGGGGGTTTCTTCCCTCCCTCTGAGGTAAGACCAGTCTGTTAAACTTCCAACACTAAAAAATACCCAGTGGGAGGAGGGTGAGGACTGAAAAACTACATTATCAGGTATCATGCTGATTACCTGGGTGACAAAATTATCTGTACACCAAACCTCTATGATCCAATTTACCCATGTAACAAACCTTGAACCTAAAAGTTGGAAAGAAAAAAAAAAGGTAAAATTAACAAATCCACATTAGTGTGAGCTGGGTGAGTAGTTTAGTCTGAAAAGACAGAATATTCATTTTTCTTCTCTCTGAGATAGTGACCACACTGTCCTCACCAGGACTGGCAGGGGAAGCCCCAGGGCTTTGTGACCCTGTCCCTATGGGGCACCCTGGCATCCAGTGAGCACTCCCCAGGGCAGCAGCCTGGTTTAAAAGCCTGTTCCCCAGACCTGGTAGTCAGATGGTGGAGGGAGCCTCAGGGACATAGCCCAGTTCTTCAGGACCTTGAGACACATGGGCTGCTTGGCCTCTGACCACCAAGGAGAGTTTATCAAGGACTGGCCAGGTTCTGTGCTGACAACTTCGTGCTTTTCATTCACAAAGCGAGTCATACTGTCCGTTCCCCGGCTGAGCTGGCTGCCAACAGGCCCAGTGGGGAGCAGATTTGAGGTGGGGGTGAGGTCTGTTCCCCAAGCGCAGTGTTCTGGGCAGTGAGTTCTCGGCAGCAGCTGATGCCTCTTGGACACATTTCCACACAAAACACTTCTCAACTGTTCTCCCTCCTGCACTCTTCAGGGGCAAATACGCCTCTCCTCTCTGGTGGGTTATTTCTGGCCCTGGGAGTATGCTAGGCAATTCTAAGGGTTGCCTTTGAAACAGTCTTCATTCAGCCAAGAAGTAATTCTCACACCCCTAGGTCCTGTCCCCAGGGGTGAGCAGGGTCGGAGGAGGCTGGAGATGGATACCCACAGAATGGGGTGGGGCACAGAGAAGGAGAGTCAAAGATCTGACTGGGGAAGAAGCAGGTGGCCAGCCACCTGGGAGACTTGTGTGTCAGACATGGGGTTATGTCCTGGAGGAAGCCCATTGTGAGGGCTCAGCAAAGGTAACAGTAGGTATGCACCTGGAGATCAAGGAGGGCCTTAGAGCCTGGTAGGCAAAGATGGCCCTCCAGTGGAATCATTCCCAACTCTGCACTCACCCTAAGCTTTCCGGTAACTACAGAATTCCAGAACCTGTTTGAAAGGATGTAAGATCTATAGCTACATTCTTTTTCTCCTCACTAATCAAAATCTTACAGGATTTCTAAAGCTGTGTTGAGATCTTGCCCAGTGCATTCAGACCAGATGGGAAACAACCCCTAAGAATTCCCCATGCTGGTGTTTGCTGTGTACATTGGCCTGGGACCCCGAGGCCAGAATATAACAATAATGACCATGCACAGACAGAACTGTCTCAGCAGCAAATGTCACACGCAGACCCAGAACTGCTTAAATACCGATTTATTGCAAACCAACACCGAGGAGCTGGAACAGCTTTGCAGGCTGGACACCTCACTCTCCTGGGGCCCTGGACAAGGGAAATGAGTCACCCCGCTTTCCTCGGACCTCAGCTGGTGGGACTTAGTGGCTGGCCAAACTGCGGCTGTTGTGTCTAAAAAGAGAAAACAGGCAGGGTGTGCCAGCTCTGGAGACTGGGCCAGTCCAGAGTGGTGGCTCAGGGCAGAGAATCACCCACCAAACAGCGTGGCTCAACGGGAGCAAGGCGTGCAGGGACAGGCTCCACAACCACACCAAGCACTGCAGTGTGGCACCGGGACCAGATGCAAGTGGCTGCTCCTGCCATGGGGCCAATACCCAATACTGCCCCTTAGTCATTCTCCCTAGACATTGGTTTGCCATTTATTAAAGCAGGGCAGGGAGTGGGAAGAAATGCAACACAGAATACAAAATCAGGCAAAACAAACACTGGTCACCATGGAAGTGACTCTCAAAGTCTCCCAAATAACAAGGTGTAGGGCATCTCACACCACTGCATCACTTCTGGAAGACTACCCACAGGGTGGGGGCTGCAATGGGGGCCAACTTGGGAACTACAGAGATGAGAGGAGACACACACAAGACCTCCTTTCATTAGGCAGGAAAGCTCTTATGGGACAGTGGTGTGCAAATCTTAGGACCTCGATGGGAAGAACTCCAGGAAAAAAATGAGTCTTTCTCAGAAGGACCCCTCATAGATGACAAGAGTTCTGCTCCCCAGGGTCGAGATCTCCTTAGAGGGGCTTCATCAGCTCAGTGGCAAGTATCAGACAACAAGGCTCTCACATTCCAAAGGGAGTATCTAGGGCCTTCTGCTCTCCCGTGATGATCGGAGCAACATGTTTGGACCCACAGAAGACTTCCCAGGAATGCTTTCTTACAAGGGGTGTCAGCCACCACTGTAAACCAGAAACCAACCACAAACTTACTCTCCAAGACAGCCCCCACAACCCAAGTATCCACAGAGAGTGTGTGCAGGGGTGGGGTCCTTCCCCTGACAATAGGCTCTCTTAGCATCTGCAGGCCTTGATTCTTGCTGGCCGTGCATGGTGCCAGGGTGCGGTTCATCCATGCTCTGAGCTTGAGAGACAGGCAAATGGGCAGTGCTGGTGGTAGCTGAACCATACTCCCGGCGATGGGCACCCAGAGCCCCTGTGAGTACTTGGAACACAGGCCTGAGGCCCTGTCCCATAATTTCATCTTTGCACCTTGGCTGGAGTCAGTCAGCAGCCATGGCTCAGGGCATAGGCTTGGGGCTCCTGAGGCAGTGACCAGTCCCTAGAGAACAGGTAAGATCGGGCCATAAGCTCCAGAGAGCACAGTCTGACACCTGGCACAGAGGATGGGAAGGGGGAAGTCTTCACTCTCTTCTGGTTCAGTTGTGGTGGGACAGTGTGCCTTCACGCCCCATGCAGAAATTCCACTTCTCCTAGAAGCCCCTCAAGGTCAAAGCTTCTCAGGATTTGTGGCTGTTGTTCTCTGCTGATGAGCTGATGAACATGCTGTGGTCTCCTCCTGAGGGCACCAGCTCTCCACTCCTGCCTACGCTTTGACACCGTGCACCCAAAGAGGACGTCTTATGGGGAGCCAAGCACAGCATGCCATGCGTGGTGGCTGGGCTTGGTTCACTTCAACAAGAACCAAAGCAAGGTCGCCACAGTCAGAGAACAGAATCCCTGCTGCATCTGGACCTGAGCCCAGAACCCGGGCTTTCTCCCAACAACTAGAATGTGCAAACAGGGCTCCAGTTTCCACTGCTCTGACCATGAGGCTGAGGCAGGCAGAACACATTTATAAAGGGATGAGCAAGAAGACCACGTGAATGCTCCCAAAAGAGGTCAAGGGGCAAAGAGTTTCCCAAAGCAGCCCCAGGCACAGCCATTCCTTGCTCGCCCTCATGCAAGCACAGAGCTTCACACACTTCAATGACTTCAGCTTCGCCTGAGAGCTCAGCAACAACTCCACATCCCAACCAGAAGACATGCAAGCAGAATAGCGTCAAAACAACAGCAAGCAGGGAGCAGGGGAGGAAAGACATGCTGCCTGCAGTGGCTGGTTGCTGTGGAGACAAAAGCATGTGATCCCAATTTGCTGGGATATGGGATATCCTCTCCTGCATTTCAAACACCTTCACTCAGCGTCAGCCACAGCGGCCACCACATAGCAGCTGGCCCCGCACCTTCTCTGCAACAGTCTGGAGATGCAAGGTCAGGGTGGAAGGCCTGGTTCACCCTTGAAAGAAAGGATGGTTAGGGGTAAACAAGACGAGCAAGTCCCTGGAACGCAGGGAGCCGAGGAGGGCGGCCGAGGATAAGGCTCTGCCTCCCCACCGGCGAGGGTTTCCTTTCCTTCTGGTCATTAAAACTGCACAGCCCCCGGGGAGATGTTGAACATGGCGGGGTCGAATCGCTGGCCTCGGAAGGGAGAACCTTCAGCATCCCACCCCTTCTTCAGCATCTCATGGACTTTCTACAAACAGAAAATAGACAGATTAAAGGGGATCAAAAGGCACTGTGTACTTTCTCCCAGAGCAGACTCTGACTGCAGGCAGAGAGCCTTCCTGCTTCCTCAGGGCTCAGGCACTTGCCTGGCAAGACCGGCTCCCAGAGAACCGTACTACCCTGGAGCAGCCTTCAACCAAGGGAGGTACTGGGTGCCTGCCAATTTCTCTGCAAGACTGTGCTCCACAGACTGAATTTCTAACCCTTCATCTTCTGTCCCCAGCAAAGCACTGGCTCCTCTTTATGGTTCATCTTGTCTCTTTTCCACCAGGATCTCTGTCCAAATTCCAAACAGCCTGCAACGTCTATGGTCCCACCAGGTACTGACTAAGGCATGAAGAGGGAGTGTCCCAGCCCACCAGGGTTGTAGAAAAAGTGCGTAGAGAAAGTGCTCAAGCTCCACCTGAGTCATGACTAAGGTGTGCAGAGGAGGTACCCTAGCACTCCAGGTATCAGCATCAAGAACTATATCATCAGACAATCCAGGGTTGACTCAGGATGTGGCACGAAGGAAGAGACCTCAGAATGTCCGGTGGTAGACCCGCCAGTCAGGAATTCCCCACTGCATCCTTGCAGATGCAGTCAGAGCTGGTTGACTAAGCCCTTGCCAACATGTGGCCATTCTGGAACTATCTAGCCTCCAAGGATCAGAAGCAAGCCTAAGTGTGTGGCCATGGCAGGAGACATCAGGAAGACTGGACCCTGAGGGAAGCATCTGTACCTGAGTTGGCAGGCCCTCTCTCCTCATAGGGACTCCACATCTGCCCTCCTCACCTGGCCACCATGAGTACACTGAGGGCTGGGGATGATCTCTCCTTCCTTCTGACCTTCTGACCACAAGAGACAAAAGAAGCCATGCAGGGCCAGTAGTTATTCTACCAATATGATCCACAGTCCCTGCTGCAGAAAACTCGGTAGCATAGGCCCAGAAAATGAGGCTGTGGGATTCTCAGCACCAGGGCTTCTCCTTAAATAAAACACAATCTTCCTAACAAGAGGGTTTTCTTTTTCGTTTTTATTTTTTAGAGATAGGGTCTCACTCTGCTTCCCAGGCTAGAGTGCAGTGTGTGGTCATGGCTCAGTGCAGCTTCAAACTCCTGGGCTCAAGCGATCCTCCCACCTCAGCCTCCTGAGTACTTAAAACTACGGGTGCAGTCCACCATACCCAGCTTCTTTTTCATTTTTTAAAACCTAAGTGATGCAACAACAAGCATATCAAAGACACATACTATATACTAGGGATGAATTGACATTACTATCAATTTCTTACAGGCAACTCACATTAGAGACTTTGGAAAGACCATTTTGAGAACAAGTGCTGCAGCTCACATGGAGTGGCTGTGGGTGCAGAGAAGACTACATGAAGACCCCTCTGCACAGCCCTGAAAGCATGGCCCACACCTCTGCCCACTGGAGGTGTGAAGCTGCACAGTCTCAACCAAACATAACAATGGATGACTTCAGCAGGCGGCTGCATGAAGCCTCTGAACTTTTCAACAGAATCCCAGCCAGCTGTAGGGCAAATGACAGCTGCAGAGCCCTGCAGCCACCACACTCTCACCCTGGGAACCGGGTTGCTGGATGAGGGCCCGATGCAGGATTCCCAGAGTGCAAAGGGCAGATTAGTAGACTTGATCTTAAATAGAGGGAGCCCAGGATGCCAACATCAGCATTCAGACCTTTCCTGAGGCAAAAGTGGAGAGCAGGCCTTCCTGTGTGTCACCAAATTCACTCTTATGACCAGAGACTATGCTAAAGCTATCTGCCTATGAGATGTCACAATTACTAACGTTAGGGTGAATCCTACCAGGCTGAAGAGATCCTAGACACAGACACATCTCAGCACAGACAGAGCAATGGCACCTGTACATTCCACATTCTCTTTCTAGATGGGAGAATCCTGCTCGAAAGAAATTAAATTAGGGAAAAGATGAAGTGTTTTAAATTTGATGACTGTGGAAAAAGGTTACACCAAAGAATTTAAAACAATAAAAGTATTATCATTTCAAAATAAAATTGCTTCAAAATACACAGCATCTGTGGCATTAGAAGCACAATTTGAAATCTTGGCAAATTTAGAAAACTCTGAGTTCACACCATAAATGGGCATCAATGCCAGAGCACGCTGGTAACTGTGACTATGCCGACGTGAACAGCAGATGGAGGCTGACAGGAGAACCTGGCCCTGTTTCCATTCTGTCTCCTTAGCGAAGCCTGGTGATCCCAGCGAAGCAACTCCGGCCCCCTAACTCTCACGACAGTCCCTCTGCCTGTGAGGTATCCCTCAGGACGCCTGAATAAAATGTGGCTAACCTGCTACATGAGGCCACACAAGGGCATGTACCTGCCTTCTATGTCTGTTTCCTCATTTGATTTTTTTAAAAAAGGCTAGTCACTAAGGACATTTTACATGAAATCTCTGTGTGTTGCAAGCCTCCATATGCTGCAGTCCCTGCCCCAGACGCTGTCAAGCCCAGGAAGGAGTTGAGACTTTAGCATCAGCACCAGGCAGGTGCTTGGACATACACTCTGAACGACCATAGCCCTGAGAGGTCAGTTCATTACTGTCTACAGCTGTTGCCTGAGAGCTGGAGGCTCCCTGTTGAGGAGCAGGTCAACCCCAGGGAGAGGGTCACTCTGGGACCTACCCCTGCACCACCAGCCCTGGGCTCCTGCATGTTGCTGAAGATCTCCCAGGGCACTTTACCCTGGGGAGGGACACACATCCTCTCAAGGGTCAGGATGGTGCCTTATGGCAAGTCTACAGCAGAACAGATTTAGATTTAACACACAGAGCTCTTTCCACTGGACCGTAGCATCTTCAAGGTTCTTTGAATCCTTCCTAACTGGGTCGCTGCCCAGTCTATGGGCTCCCCAATGCTAGGTCACAAGAAGCTGTTTGCGGGCTTGGGGACTTTCTGTTCCACACCTGGGCTGTGCAGTGCCCTAGGGACCAGAAAAACAGCTTGCCAAGAGGACACCAACAGGATGACCCCACTGAATTGCCCTCAGAGCAGGGCAGTAGGGCATGAAGGGGATGTCAGCTGCACCCTGCGATGCTGCATGTGTGTAATTATGTATGTGCATGGTGCTTACATACAATGTGTACTGCTGCCATCTTTCACCCCTTGAGGTTGGCCTTTCCCAGACTGACAGTGAGGATCTAGGTAGGGGTCTGAGGTCCAGAACTGCCTGGAAGTTGCCTCAGCTTACCTGGAATGAACAGACCTCCCCGTTCCTGGTCCTGGGCAGTGAGTGGGCTTGGCAACAAGCCATCAAAATGAGGAGGCCTTAGGCCTCCAGAAATGGAGAGACAAGAGCAGCTGCTTCCTGGGGAGGATTATCAATGAGACTGCAAAGCAGGACTGAAATACTCTTTGGAGAAGCTAAGATTAAAATGGCTGGAATCCTAGCACCACAAAGGCAGATCTGTGTCTGTCTTCCTCACCGACATGCCCCAATAGGGGGGTGAGACTATGCAATGTTACAAGGTTTTGGCACAGAACATAAAGGATGGGGGAAAGAGACTGAAACGAAGGTCAAGGAGAGGGAAGGATATAAGGGAAAGAAAAGGGAAACAGAAAGAAAGGAGGGAAGGGGAGGGGCAAGGATGTAGAGAAGAAGAAGAAAAGGCTGGTGGAGCCCCTGACACCTCTATGTGTGTCCTTGGCACTACGGGCAACTCCAATGATGAGCAGGTATTACTGTTATTTTGTTTTTGAATGTAAGGTTCTGTAAGAGATACAATCACAGGAAACATGAGGGCTTAGAGATAAAAACAGCCAGAGCATCCTAACTTCTCTCATGCCTCAACAGCTAAAGTCTACATAAAAATGGCCGGGTGTGGTGGTTCACTCCTGTAATACCAGCACTTCAGGAGGCTAAAGCAGGTGGATTACCTGAGGTCAGGCATTCGAGACCAGCCTGGCCAACATGGGGAAATCCTGTCTCTACTAAAAACACAAAAATTAGCCGGGCATGGTGGTGTGCACCTGTAGTCCCAGCTACTCAGGAGGCTGAGGTAGGAGAATCACTTGAACCTGGGAGGTGGAGGTTTCAGTGAGCTGAGATCACGCCACCGCATTCCAGCCTGGGTGACAGAGCGAGGCTCTGTCTCAAAAAATAAATAAATAAATAAATAAATAAGATGAAGTCTACAATAATTTCATCAAGGCTTTGACATTGCACAAATACCATTTAAACTACAATAATTTTTATCATCTCTCTGTAACAAAGACTCAGTGTCAGCGTCTGGGGAAGATGCGAGGAACCACCTGACCTTAGTCCTTCCATCCTGTGGCACAAAAAGACACTTCTAAGGGGCACGTGGTAAGACTGCACAAAGGGCATCTGGGTTCATGTTCTCCAGTCAAAACAGACTCTTTCTCCCAAAGGTCAACTCGTGAATACATCTCAGCCCTTCTGTGGACCCAATGCTGAATATGGGCACAGAGTGGGCAGACCCTCGTATAACCCATCCCCAAACACTACCATGAGAAGCCCCACCCACAGGGCAAAGGTTCAAAGGCTGGCCTTTCATGTGGTGGCCACAGGCAAATGCAGCATAACTGGAATGAGCCATAACCAGGCAGGTCTGGCTGTCTAAGCATCTGAGCTGAGCTCAGCTGAGCATGTGCTGCAGTACTACCTGAGGCTTCAAACTCTGCACGGACATGGGCCAAGCAAAGATGTCCTTTAAGCTTGCCATGCCCCGGGTGGAAAAGGGGGCCAAACCCAGAGGAACATTCTCTTCCACAGAGACAAGGGCCAGGGTGGACAGGGCTGCAAGGACAGAAAGGTGTGAAATCAGATAAGAGGTCAAACCCCAACCCTGCTGCTTAAGTTACTGAGTCACAACCTCAGAAATTCAATCTCTCTATTGTGGGGGAAAGAAAAAAAACCCAAAAACAAACAAACTGTATTTTCAGGGATACTGTGCAGTCAGTCAATCCCACCTTAACTGTGTGTACTAAGTGCTCAGGACATGCCCCTGGTGTGGGAGGGCCAGGTAAGAAGAACATGCTGACACTCCTCTCCGAAGGCTCCTTGACCTCGTAAGAGCAGGATGCACTTGTCTGTGAAAACAGGCAAGAATGGACGACACACAGCAACAGGGCTTGCAGAACCACCTACGATGTATTAATACATGCTGTACTGGAAGGCAAGTCTAAGACAATCCAGATACACCACAAGGTAAGGTTCCTCCAAGAGACAAAACGAGAAGAAAATATGAATCAGTGGTCTTCAGCGGGAGGAGGTGGTCCGTGTTTACAGAACGAAAATAAGGAGACTGTGCCCAGCAGCTGACCCCTCCCCACCGACTCAAGGCTGCACTGGGTTTGTGTGTCCTGCCGTACTGCGGCCCAAACCCACGTGCTGGGTATATGGGACACGGGAAGTTAAAAATAATCTGAGGAAAGCAACCCTTTTGTCCCTAAATAGTTACTCTTGGGATTATTAAAATAGGAAGAAAGAATGTATACATCTAATTAATCATTCTCTTTGGCCATGAGCAAACTCTACATTGGGCACTACACTGGTCAGAGAGGAACCTTTCTCTTCCTCCTTCCTAACCCACTGCTGACATCACAGAGTCTTCACATGCTGGCCTCCAACATCCAGAAACTGGCTCTGCAGCCTGGCTGCCTCCCCTCCTCTACCTAAGGTCCCACCAAGCGACTCTTCATGGGAAGACATGTGCAGATGAGGCACAAACAAAAGCCATCAACACACTTGACATTACCAGGCTCTGGTGCAGGTAAGGCATATCTCATGACACCCTTAGAGGTCCTGTTATCTGGGCTCTCAGCCCAGGTATAAGAATACAGCTGAACGACCAGAGTGCACCTGTGAGGCAGTGATCAGGGACAAGAGCCAGTAAGATAGGTTCCTTGCTAGGACATGGCAGGAAGCCAGTCCACACATCCTTCTTCCCCACCGTCATCACCTACCCCTCTGCCACTATCAACTTTGTCACCAGCACAAGGGCCTAAAGGGTGGGCTCTCCAGGACTGCCGTGCTCGTACCAGCTCATGGCTCTGTGGCTTGCCCTGCAGCTTCTGGTGGTAGTCGAAGGTAAGCCTGTCCAGCACCGCCTGCTCCTCCTCATCCACGGTGGCCATGGAGCGCTCCTTGTTGATCTTGTCAATGTCGATGGGCTCTTCTCCCTCCAGGATGGCGTTCCACCAATACTCGCCCACCTTGCTCAGGTTCACCTGGGGACAAGCAGGACAGAGACCTGAGTCAGAGACCTGAGACAGGTGTCCAGGGTTGGGGACAGAGCAGAGCCCACTGAAGGATGGGTGTCCAGGATAAGCTCAGGACCAACTACACAAAGGGAGGTGACAGACAAGAGGGGGTGCCAGAACCCAAGGCAGGACACTCTGTGCCTGGGAATGCCTTTGCTGACTGTGCTAACATATCCCAGGGAAGAGCTAGGAGGGGCATACCTGAGAGGACTGACATTCTGGAAGATGCCTTTGTCCTTCTTCAGCAGGTCCTGTATACTCAGGACGGTGTCTGTTCCATGTGCTCACCTTACCCACTCTCATCAAGAAAGGCTGTTTTCCAAGACCACTGACACCCTCCACACCAGGACCTGTCCTGGGCCATCCCAGCCTGCCCCCATGCTTGCCATGGAAGGCTCCGCCTAGCTCTTATCAACCAGTTACCTCTCCAGTGATCTCTCTTGCTTCCAAGAGCAACACCCAGCATTCTGCTATCTTGGGGGTAAGCTGGGACCTGTGAGACTTAGGGCTCGGCCTAATGCATGACAGAATCTCCTGGGGAGTCCTCACCCCATGAGAGGGCACCACGCCCTGTCCCTACTTCTTCCTCACTGGGGCCAAGCTTGCTGCATGAGGGGGTCCTTCAGCCCCACTCCTTAAAGTTCTTCCTTCTCGGGAAGGAGGAACAACCATCAAGAACTAACCCCAAAAGTGGTCCCGGCCTCCTCGGGCACCTCTGTGGGGATGGCGCAGACACCCCTTGGTCAAAGGAAGCAGCAACCAGTACTCACGATCCAGCCCTCAGTGTTGGGGTCTGTGAGACTCATGTCATTACCACAAAAACTTAAAAGACAACTGGAACTGCAGTGTCAGAGCAAACGTGAGGGGTACTGTATGTACCTAGGTGATCCGTGCTGCTTGGCCTGTCCCAGGGACACAGAGGAGGGCCCTGGCCACACCATGCCCCCTTATCAATGGTCATGGGGACACAGAAAACAAGAAAACTGGCTGCATCTGCTGTGGTCAGTGGCTGGGCTCAAAATTCTTACCAGAGTGGCCAAGAAGCAACAGAGTGGGTTTGTCTACTTTGTCCTAGATGAGCACTGCACTTTTTCATCAGAAATACTTTATCTGTGTTTAGATTTCATAATATTTACAACTGTAAGAGTACATTCACATGCCCAAGTGTGATGGGACTCTGATGATATTAAACCACTAAGGTGCTCACAGAAAGGGAGAAAAGGTAGCAAAGGGCCCGCAAGTGAGAGCAGCTCTCATTCATGGAGGTGCAGCCACCAGGACACTTACTGACTGGGTGGGTAAAACCTACCAAGCCACACTCAGGGTAACTGTGACACCCAAGAGGCCACAGTGAGTCCACAGGACACCATGTCCCCCTGAGAGGGAGCACTGGAGACTCACCAGCATATACGGGCTTGAGAGAGCAGTGTCGTAACACTGGACCTTCCACCTTCCAACTTCCAAGCCCCTGCTGCCAAAACCTACCCACACCACAGAAGGTACTTAGCGCTTAGACCCTGCAGAGCCCAGAGATCAAGTCGGAGAACGTGCTCTACTAACGAACACGGTGGGCACTGATGAGGTGTGGAAGAGCACACAGTGGAGATTTTCCAGAACTGGGAAGAGCAAGACAAAAACCTGCAATCATGATCTGAAGCCAGCATCCCAGAAATCTTGTCTGACATTCCCAGTGCAGATAGGGGGAGTGGTGAACAGGGGGAGTGGGTGGCTCCCCTACACGCCAACTCTACCCAGTAAATGACGCTGCTCTGCCAGTGCCAAATTTAAATTTGGGATGAATCTTCCATTTCCAGATACTCTGCTCAGCTGGTTTGTAGCTGACTTTACAGTTTGTGTGACGGGGACCTGACTCACCCACAGAGACCCCAACACTAAGAACTCTACCTCGTCTTTACCAAGCTGATGCAATGAAAAACCTTCCAAGAGGGAACTATGTTGTTTTCTCTATTCTAGGGAAGACTTCAGAGGAACTTACAGAACTGTAAATCTCTGGAAAGAAGAGATCCTTTACGAATTTTTTTTATCTTCACCAGTATTTATTACTGTGATCTATGTAACTTATTTTATTAGCGTTCACAAGTCCTGTAAAATACATACCATTACCATTTACCACACATACCATTTTTTGTATTTAAAAATAAGGACAAACCCTTGGAAGTAAGGGCCTTTTCCAGATTGCCCAGCATGAAGAGGCAAAGCAGAGCTCCACTGGGGCTGACAGCCCACTGCCAGCACCATGTGGGCAAGGGGTTGGCCTACACACCATCCAGGGGACGGTGCTGGTACTCCCAGGCCTTTCTGCACTCCACAGACCCCAACACATGGTTTCACTGGCCAGGTCCAAACACACACCCAGAGTGGAGGGCTCCTGGGCACAGTAGGAGATGGACCTGAAGACAATGAGCCACCTGCCCAACAGGAAGGAGGGGAACATCCCTGAATCTTCTGTGTCCACAAGTGTACTTTGGACACAGAAGTACACTTGAACCCAACAAAAATTAAGATGAGCACTGCACTTTTTCATCAGAAATACTTGATCTGTATTTAGATTTCATAATATTTACACTGAAAGAGTACATTCACATGCCCAAGTTGTTTCAAAAATACTCAAGGTTTTCCAAGAACTAAATCAAGTAGGTTTTAAATTTAAGTTAACTAAAATAAAATAATTCAGTTCTTCAGTCACGTGAGCCACCTGTCAAGTGTTTACTCAGCTGTCACATGTGGCTAGTGGCTACTGTGCTGGGCAGTGCAGCTCTCCAAGGGGGCCATCCTCACTCACAGACGTCATGCATGTGCATCAGTGAAGTATTTTAGGAGGAGATGTGAGCCGACTTTATATTGAAAAATTTTTAATTAAGGCAAAATCCACTTAACACAAAACTTACCATTCAAAAGTGAACTCAATGGCATTTAGTATATCCACAATGGTGCACAACCATCACCTTTATCTAGTTTCAAAACACTTTTACTAGCTCACAAAGAAGCCCTGTGCCAATTACCAGTCACTCCCCATTTGCTCTAATCTTTCCTCTAAATTGTTCCCTCAACCCCACCAAGCCCCTGGCAACTACTAATGATTCTGCCTCTATAGATTTGCCTGTTCTGGACATTTCGCACAAATGGAATAATACAGTTATCTGTTTGTTTTTGTCTGGCTTATTTCACTTGGCATAATGTCCTCCTCAATGTTCATCTATGTTGTAGCATGAATCAGAACTGCATTCCTTTTTAAGGCTGAATAATATTCCACTGTGTGGATAAACTACATTTTGTTTATTCATCAACTGACAGACATTTCAGGTGCCCCCACTTTTTGGCTGTTGTGAATAATGCTGCTATGAACACTGATGTACAAACATCTGTTTTACAGATGTTTGAGATCCCTGTTTTCAATTCTTCTGCATATTTACCCAGAAGTACTGGGTCATATGGTAATTCTACAGTTAACTTTTTGAGGAACTACCATACTATTTTCCAAAGCAGCTGCGCCACTTTACATTCCCACCAGCAGCATACAATGGTTCCAGTTTCTCCATACTCTCACCAACACTTGTTATTGTCTTTTTTTTTTTTTTTCAGTCATCCCCACAGGTGTGGCTAGCACCACTGGTCCTTTGTCCTGACCGCAAACACACAGGCCTGCCTCCCCTGCCTTCCAGACCTGCTCCAGTCAAGTTTCCATCTGTCATCACTGTAACCAAGTGGGCTGCCCTCCATACTGGGGCAGCAAACAGGACCTGAGGTGTTGTCTATAAAGGTTCATATAAAGGCTCTGGAAGACCAAGGTCTCAGTTGCAAAATTTTAGTTAAGTATTTATTTAGTACCCTTAAAATATCTTCTGTTTTCTAAGGATGGGCATATTAGTAAAAACAATATGAACAATATTATTAACATGATAATTATCCTAAACAAGCACATTCTAACATCGTTCTTGACTTGCCTAGAATTCCTCTCCACACTATTCCTTTACAGAATTCCATCTCTCACTCTGAGCTCATAACCCCAACCCGCAGATCCCCATTCCTTTCTTTTTCCCAAACTCCAGACCTTTTTTTTTTAATGGCCCATGTCTCTTAAGTCATTGAGCTGACAAGCTTCTTTATGCTCTGAACATTCTCATGTTCTATAAACTGGTTTAATTTGTAACTATTTCTGCCATCACTGTCCACATTTAACTACTTTCCTTAGAGTAATGCTTCTGGGACGCCTCAGATATGACTTCAGGTAGTTAACCTTCAAAACCACTGAATGGTACAGAGCATACAAGTCTTGCAGGGCTGTCTCCTGACACCCAGTGCAAGATGCAGTTCTAAGAGGACATGGGTACAATGTTCCTGGGATGGAGTTCAAAGGCTTCTACCTAAAAATAACACCTCTGAAAAAGTAGTCTGATAGTTTTGCACTTGTTTTTGTTTTTTTTCCTGTGAATATTTTATTTTTTTAAAGTCAGGTTTGTGGAGGTATAGTATGTACATAGTAAAACTCACTCTTTTGAGGTCACATCTCCATGAGCTGCTGCTATAGTCAACCCACATCCCAGAAGCCCCGTTCCCCTTCTCAGCAGTCCTCTCAGCCCAATGCTCATTTTGCCATCCAGCATGTCCGTGTCCAGAAATGTCACATGTGTGGAATCACACCGTGTGCAGTCCTGTATCTGATGACTCCTCTGAGTGTGGGGACTCTGACGTTCAGCCACACTGTGCTTCATGGCACAGGCGGACTACACACTTGTTTGTGGACACCTGGGCATTTCCAGTGTTTTGCAATCAGGTAAAGAGCTGCTGTAGAAATCTGCATGCTTTCATTTCTCCTTGGTAAGTAGCCAGGAATGCGTGTGTTGGGTCATATGGTGTCAGCTACTGTCCAGACTAGCCACTCCACTGCACCCCTACCAGTAGCACAGAAGAGCACCAGGTGCCCCGTCTCATCTAGCATTTGGTGCTGTCTACCTTCTTAGAAGCTCTTCTAAGAGGTGTCTAGGGGCATCTCATCATGGTTTTGCCTTGCATTCCCCTAATGACTTATGACGTTGAGCTTCTCATGCGCTTATTAGCCTATTAGCCTTCTCTTTTTTTTTTAACATTTGGAAAGAATTTTAAGCTTAAAGTTACCAGAATAAGACAAGTACAAAGACACCCATACAAGTGTTTAGCAGCTGTGCGTCTGCACGCAGCTCTCTCACTCTATGTGTGCTGTATGTATAATATATAATAACATAATATTTTCTCTGAACCATTTAAGAATAGGTTGCATTCATCTTGGCCCTTTGTCCTGAGTTATTTCCTAAGGATAAGGAAGTAACTTTTTATGGAACAGGGTCCAGTTCAGAGTCCCTCCTGCATCTTGGGGGTTCTGTCCTCTTTAATCTGGGACATTTTCACAGCCTTTTTCCTTCCCTGACGTCTCCTGATTAACTCATGTGTGCACACCCAGCTGAACACACACATGTTCCACCTGCAGGCACACAACATCCACAGCCCTCAGTGGGTGGGGTGTTCACTCAGGTTGCCTGGCCAAAGGGAGGTGTGACTCTTCTCCACTGTAGTTATTGACTTGCAAACTCTCCTCTCCAGAACCCCTGCACCCCTGCTCCACCCTGCCCCGCTTAGCATCTGCCTGGTCCCATCTCTCCCACAAAGACTGGGAAATGCTGACTTTCTTGCCCTAGTCCCTCCACACTGACTGGTGGTTTATATGTCTTATTGAAGCAAGCACCTTCTCTTCTGCAGTGAAGTTATCTATCTATTGCTGTCAGTACTGACCCCTGGATACCTGGCCTCTCTGGTCTCTCAATGGCTTATAACTCATTACCATGGTTAATTATGTTGGTGTCAAATGATCTCAGACAAGGTTGGTGGAGGTTGCTTGACTTTGATGATGCTCCATCATTTCCCTGGCACGTTGTCATTTTCCAGCATAACGAAACACTCCAGGTTCCTCTTTTATCTACCCGGTCCCAGACTTCTAATCAGTCCATTTCTCTGAGGGACCCCAGACTGCAGGCTGAACAGTGTTCCCAAAATGTCCTCACAGAAACTTCCACCTCAACATGAATAAACTTACCTCAGCATCCCCCAATCTGTGCTGATGACTCACCAGCATTTATATCCCTTTCCTTCCTTAGTAACGGAACCTCATTTCTATTCAGGGAAGCAATGTGCCCAGCGAGGACGACTTTACTCCTCACAGCTGCCCGCGTGATCAAGACTGGGCCAATGAGACTTATGGGAATGCTGTGGGACGTTCCTTCCGGGAAGGCACCTCGGAACGAGGGCAGATAATGGGGTGAGACGACAGCGTGGCGGAGGTCCAGGGCACCTGCTCAGCACCTGCTGCTGGGGGAATGTGGGCCACACTGGAGCAGATCCAGCTTCTCAGGACACGCCACAAGTCAGCACTGTTATGGGCAATCTCCTGATTTTCAATGCTGTCAACTATTTTTTTAAGCTTGAAAATTAGAAACAAAATTAAGACACTGTATAGGCCAGATAGGACCCAGCTGTGGTCTGAGTGTGGCTGGAAGGCCCACGTATTCCAGCGATGGGGCCGACAAAGCAATACAGAGTTGCATTCCCTTCCTTTCCTCCAACCCCATGAAACGAGGGTGCCTAGCACCCCGTCCATGGTGCCACCAAGAGGGTACCATTAGCCAGCTCTGCTCAGTACATTCCTTCCACTCACATTGGAACAGGTTTCCTTGGGCTACTGCCCTCTGTTGAATCCATAAGCTTCAGTTCTTCCCTACTGGAGTTGATGAAAGATTCTGATTTCCCCTGAAAAACACTAAGGGCTCTCCCTAGAAATCATTTGCACTAAAGGCTTAAGGGCTCACATTACATTCACATACTAATTTCCAGGCTCTGGGCTCTTGCCAAAATGCTAAGGTAATTTAATCTGTAGTTCCCATTCTGAATTTATGAAGAAGTATGTTAAGTAATCCATGGGATGGCCTCAGTGGGCCAGGAAAGGTTGTGGGGACTCAGGAAGGTGGCTCGCCAATGAGGACAAGTAGACAATAAACCGCCTATCTTTGTTTCATCCTCACAATTGTTCTAAGAAGTGACACTAGAAGTATCTGGGTAAACTAGCAAAGATAAGTGATGATGAAAAGCCCACTGTTGGTGGGGATGTGGGGATACAGGGCTAATGTCATCGACAACACTCCAGAAACAACTCATCCACAAGGGAGAACCACGGCAACAGCTCAGAGGCTGCAATTACACTAGAATTCCACTTTTGAGAAATAATCTAAATTGGGGGGAGGAGGTGGATACAGCTTGCACAAAAACACTCACAGGGTTCAAAAATCATAAACAAATATATTACGATGAGTTTTAAAGCCTGAGCTTCAAGGTCTAATTCCTCAAAGAATACTCCAGAGCAATTTCACTGATTTTAAATGACTTGTGTGTGCACCATGTCAATACATGAAGAGGTATATGGAATGGCATTCACCTCACATACAGCTACAACGACCATCTCAAGCATAGCCATGTCCAAGAGCCCCCGCAGCAGAGCAGCCACCCACGGCAGCGTGGAGGACAGCCTGTCAGCTCCCCCGACTGCAGGAAGAAAGGAGGACGGTGCGCATGCCAACTGCCTAGCTTTGAACGAGCTATCGGAAAAAAGAGCTGGTGCCGTTGCCACGGCTGATTTTACATCTTTGTAACCAAGAAAGGAGCTTGCCTGAGTCAAGAAGTCTCATTTAACATTCTGAAGTGTGGGAGGGAGGGAGGGAGGCAAGAACTGTCATACGGTTTTAGCAGCCACCCCTGCCTGCCCTGGCTGGCTAATGTGGGATCCACGGCACAGGGAGGAGCAGGTTATGTGGAAGGCAGCTGGAAAGTGAAGGCCATGTCTACACTGGCCTGCCCGGAGGTCAGAAGGTCAGAATCTCTAACCAAGGAGCTGGGGGCGGTGGCAGCAGTGCTGCTCCAGATGCCATCCCTTTGCATCCTTCTCATCTCATACGGCCTCACAGTGCTGTGATGGGAGACCTGCACTGGTGTCTGGGGCTGCCGTAACAGGGAACAACAGACCAGGCAACTTAAGGCAATACAAATTTATTATCTCCCAGTCCCATGGGCCAGAACTCTGAAATCAAGGTGTCAGTAGGGTCATGCTCCTGCAGAGACTCTAGGGGAGGATCTTTCCTGCCATTTCCAGCTTCTGGTGGCTCCAGGTATTCCTGGGCTTGGTGGTTATATCATTCGTGTCTGCCCCATCTTCACGTGGCCTTCTCTGTGTCTATCTCTGTCTTCTTCTGTTTCTTATACAGACAGGTGTCACTGGATAATCCAGGATGATTCCATCTTGACAGATCCTTAACTTAATCATATCTACAAAGACCCTTTTCCCCAATAAGCCCACATTCACAGGATATCTCCAAACCTTTAGAGCAAAGCCCTCAACTCTCTTTAGCCATCCCCAGTGCCTGAACAGGGTTGGGTACTTAATGATAAGAAACAAACACTGGAGATCAATCAGACTACAGTGCTTAACTTTGTTTGAAGGGTGAGAAATGGAAGTCCAGCAAGGCTAAAGAGATGACCCAAAATCAGGCAGCTGGACAGGGGGCTGCAACCCAAAGCCAGCCCCTCGGATTCATTTGCAGTCCCTCTGCATCCACACGCTCAAAGCAGTGTGCCAAGCTCCACACAGCAGACACGATGCAGCAAGCAGGAGGCAAACAGGATCTTTGTGAATCAAAGCAATCGGCTCATTAATTCACAATATTATCTCATATATGTAATCAGAGGAAACGAGGTGGGCCTAAAAGGTCACATATAAATAAATAATTCAATAAAGAAAACAACAAACTGCTTAGCTCCTATAAACAGCAAAGTTTCTGTGATACACTCTGCATTTACCGCACTAGAGGCTACGTGGTCCAGAAAGAGGTGGAGGCAGGCAGAGCCCTGCATGGGAGCACTATGGGAAGAGTTTAAATGCTCTCCATAACTCCTCTTTATTCAGGTGCTTGATTTCTCACAGGTGAAGGCGCATTAGGAATGCAATGCCATCTACTGATAATAAAGGCACTTTAAGGAACCATGGGAAAGAACTCATGCAGTGTTTCAATTGTAGAGGGATTTTCAGCAGAGAATATTTAGGAGCTGTGTTCACGGCAGTGACAGGTGCCCCTCAGTCTGCAATGGTTCTGCTGAATTTCTATAAACTCTTTGAGTAGCAGGTGTTTGATGAAAGCTAACTACAAAAACTAAAGGCAGCCAGGGCACAAATAAAGGCTGGACTCATGAAGAACACACAGGTGGAGACAAGCCTGCCAGGGTTGTGCTATGGCCCCAAGGGCCCTGGCATGAAAGTTGAACATCCAGCTATCCTCTTAAAGCACAGCTCCCCCAGTCTCCTGCCTAGTGGCTGCATCTCACACATTTACCTAACACAGGGAAGACTCTGAAACCCACACTGGGGACCCACACTCCTCCCTCCTCATGTTCTGCTCCACGGAGCCTTTCGGCTGAAAGGGAGCAATGCTTCCCAGCCCCGACAGGTCTGAGCCTTCTCCAGAGACTCCCGTTTCTCACAGCACTGGAAAAAGCCTTCTGGGACAAGGCAGGCATGGGTTTGAGGTCTAGCTCTACCCACTTTGCAAGCTACTTACCTTCTCATAGCCTCAGTGTCCCAATTTGTAAAATAAGTTTGCAGAGCATTAAACAGCATCGTAAGGCACCTCACAAAGAGCCTGGCCCAAAGACTGTGTTCACTGAATGGCAGCCATTATTAAAAGAAGTTAATGTTTTGGCCACTAGCCACACCCCTATTCCACTTGTACTATACATACAAGTGTACAAAACGCACACAAAAAAGAAACATGGCTTTGAAATATCCATGAAGAAGTTAGAGTCACTTCTGTCAACAAAACCCTTAAGAGTTGAGCTATGTATTAATAATCACATATTTATGCAAATAGTGTACAGTAAAACATTGGTACCCTGACTGTAATCCCAACAGATTCCAAATACGGTGGCTATGGGCTCAGAGACCAGTGACTAAGGCTTTGGGCTTCTGCATGAAGTATCTACAAAGTGCAACCAGACCACATGGGGAAGGCTCACAAGAGCTCCCCGCTCAGAGGGAACCAACATGAGAGCATCATGACCTGCTCCATGCTCTGCACTGAGTTCACCCAACAGAAGGCAGGAGAATCAAGTCAGTATTTTAAGGCAGGGCTGTCATGACCTCTCAGTCCATGGAGAAGGCAACCCCAGGATCATGGGCTCAATAGTGCAATCCAGGCAGCCAGGGCTGCACCTTCAGAGGTCTAGCTAGCCGGCCCCAGTACTGCTAGTGCATCACTCATGCTCTCATACCTCCACAACCACGTGAAGCTCAAGTGAGGAAGAGGCCATAACAGCATCTGCAAAGTCAAATATGACATAAAGGAAAGGAAATGGTAGTAGTCACAGGAGCCCACAGCTTGGGAAAAGGCTCCAGGCTGTGTAATTAATGCACAGGTTTTATATGTCAGGGGTCAGGGGATGAGGAACTGCTGGGTGATGGGGTGATCATCACAGTATTTGTAGGCAGGAGAAGAACACTTCTCTGGTCTTTGACTACTGAACGCCACAGGCAGGGGAGCACACAGGGTGAGATTTAGAACAAGAACCACTGTCATCTGCCGCTGGCCATCAGCAGAGGTAGGCCCTGGGTGGCCAGGAGGGTCTGAACGGGGATGGGTCAGTCCTAGCCCCACTGCTGGAAACCCTATACACCACACATACGGCCTCGCGTAGGGCCTAAATAGGAGGCCCTGTTTAGGATGAAACGCTCACTAGGAGAGGGAGCAGTTGAGGCCACGGCAGCACCAAGGAGCATGCTGTTTGTGCCCAGGTTGGCCCCACCTCTGTGTAGCCAGAGTGAGCTCCATCGTCCAGGCTTGATATCAAGATTGGAATTAAGGTTGGTTCAGGATCCGCAGCACTGACAGAATACCCTCCTTTCAGTACCTGGCCCGCATGTCCCTCTGAGCATGAGGGCAGCCAGGACAGAGTCACTGTGGGCCCAAAAGATAGTTTGTCCCTGCCAGTCAGCACTGGCCAGGGAAGCCCAGGCAGAAGCCTGCCAAGCACATCTTACAGCAACCAAAACAGATATCTTTATTGCATATTTAGCACATATGAAGAATATATCTGTATAAAATTCTAAAGACTTTTGTCCAGACTTAATATTTTTTTCACCTTTATCCCTTTTACCATGCCCTGTAAGCACCCCAGTAGGAGGAAAGAGGAAACAAGTTAATTCAGAACATGTTGTGCCTCAATTTATCTGTAGGTGACTCCACTTGGGCACCAGCACAGAGCCACCACTGACAGGGTTCAAAGCTTTCACAGGGCAGAAGGAGGTGAGACACCAACAGATCTGGTTCAGGCATGCAGCCCAATTTGTGAGCGAGTCTGCTAACTGGTAACATGCGAGCTGTTCATTTGGATTCACACCTTAATCTTACTGTCCTGAACTCTTAGCTAATGCCCAACCAGCAGCTGGGTAAGGAGAGCCAGTTGGTCAATGAGCCTGATTCTCTGAATTTATTAACTCTGCACCCTCCAGAGTAGCATCTGTAAAAATTCAACCTACCTTTTCATTTTCAATTTACTTGTTTTTGCCTTAGATGTAATAACAGTGGAGCTCTTCGGAATGACCAAGACCTCAAAGGGCTAAAGCTCAAGTGCCCACAGAGGCAATCTCTGAGCAGTCTGGAAAATGCTCAGGAAAACCCATCTGCCCTAGCAGCTGAAATTAACAGCCTCACTGCTTAAGTGTAAACAGGTTTGTTGGTCAAAAGGGGCATCACTGCAGATTTGAAGTCTACCTGGGAGCCCTACACACAGGTGCCCAAACTTACCAAAACACACTTCCCGGGCTCGAGACTCCAGAGAGAACTCTCAGTGTTGATCTTGTGGGTAAGTTTCCCTTCCATGAGGACACGCTCCCCATTTTCCTCCAGCATGGCCACACGAATGGAGCTGCTGCTAAGGGCCACTGAGACCTGAGAACACAGCAGAAGAAAATCATCTCTCCTACCAGGGTGACCACTGGTGTGCTGTACAGTGGGAGGGGTGACAGTTTCCAAGGTACCTGACTGCACACTACAGCGTTGTCATCAGGCTCACCAGGCATCTCAGTGAAGAAAACCGTATCAGGCTAATTTATACCTAGAGCAACCTGCAGATGTCAGCTCATGTAGGTAAATCCACCAAAAAATCTTTCTCAGCATAACTGGTAACATAAAGTGCTGTGGTGGAAGCTGCTGTGACCCAATCTTCTTCTCCCTTCTCCAGTTAAGGGAGACCAATTGTCATCGCAAAAAAGTAAGCAGAGGAGACAAGTGGTGAGTATTTTTCCCTTGCCTCCCCTTGTGGCTACCTGGGAGATGCAGAGGCCCAGCCCTGGACCACAGCAACCAAGAGAGCTGACGGGGCTGCACATCCTGAATTGCTCACCCCAGGACTGTTGTACAAGAGACAAGCACCGCCTCTTCCTTCTGTGAGCTACTGCACTGCCTGGTGACTATAGCCTGGTCTTTATCCAAGAGTATGAGACCAATTCCTTTGATTTTGGAAGGCAGCTATGCTCACCATTATACCACCAACGTCCCCACATGGTTTTGCATTTTGTCTCGGTTCTTTACAAAACCAAGCCTCTAAAAGCCTCAGCTCACCCTCGTCCCTCTGAGCCTGTCCTAGGCAGACAATGGCCCCATGGCCCTCCCCACTGCCCTAGGATCACCTATCCCTACCCCACTACTTGTCTGTCTCCAGAACTGGACTGGCAGCTGCTGGGAGTAGGATTCCTTTTACTTCATATCATGTATTCCAGCCAGCAGTCTCCAAAGCAGGGTATGCGTACCCCAGGGGGTTCACAGGTCAGTAATTAGAAGAGGAAATAAAACAGAACTTCCATTTACATTTTGTATCTGTATAAGGCATGCATTAAGAAGACACTGGGATCAAGTACTTAAAACTTTTTTCTAATAGGTATGTGGAATAAAAACAATTTGGAAGCTACTCTCCATGTCATCTGGTAGGTGACTCATTAAATGCTTATAAAATGATTGGAAAAAAAGACAACCCAAACTGATAGGTTTTCCAAACTGGAGTTTAGTATTTGCCAATGAAATACAATACCATAACCTAACTGTATTTTAAATATTCATAAATAAAAAATGGAAATGGAAGAAATGATGTGCAGGAGTCACTGCTGTCAGACAGTTTTTCTTCTTTCTCTTTAAGAGACATGGCCTCACTGCATTGCCCAGGCTGGAGTGCAGTCGCGTGATCCCAGCTCACTGCTGCATCAAACTCCTGGGCTGAAGCAATCCCTCCACCTCAGTCTCCCAAGTAGCTAGGACCACAGGCAAGTGCCACTATGTCTGGCTAATTTTATTTTTATTTTTCGTAGAGACAGGGGTCTTGCTGTTGCCCAGGCTGGTTTCGAACTCCTGGCCCCAAGCGATCCTACTGCCTCAGCCTCCCAAAGTGCTGGGATGACACATATGAGCCACTACATCCAGCCCATCAGATAGTTTCTAAATGAAAGATAGTTCCTGAGCCATGCAGTGAGGGGAGAAGGTGGCAGAAGGCTGCCCACTGTGGGACACAGTGAAGATATTCTGTTAGCCATGGGCAGCTCTGCCAGGTTCACATGCAGACTCCAAGGAAGCATCCTCTCATGAGACCGCAATTCCACTTGCATGACCTTTCATAGGGGAATTTACCATGGAAAAGGGTATTTACTTGGCTAGTCCTATTGAGCAATAGGCAACTGAGCTTCATTCCTGACCTTCTAATACCATGAGGAACGTGAGCAAATGGAACAATAGATCCACTCACTCTTGAAATGAACCAGACACATGTTGGGCCAAATCATGTCTAACCATAAACTTGTGTGCAATGGAAACATGACACAGAGGGCCCAAGGCTCCTCGGTCCTGCCTTCACAAGAACAAGCTCACTTAACAAATATAATTCTCCCACCCAGCTCTATCTAACATAATTTCCAAATTTGGGGAAGCTTCTCACACTGCCTACCCAGGGGAATGAACCAAATCATCAAGGGAGAAAACCAGACAAGAAATGCTTCCAGAGGTCCCAGGTGAAGATGTCACACTGGGAACAGACAGTCAACTTTCTGACCTCTTGTGACCTGCAGACATAAAAGGCATGAAGAAAAAAAACCCAGATAGTGAAAATGGGGGAAGAGGGAGGCCAGGAACAGATGAGATGTCAACAAATCTGCGGAAGACAAAAGGAGGAGGGACACAGGAGACAAATTCTATGGGGTAGGAGACATCCAGAAGCCACAGCTACATGGGCTCTAGCTGGGAGTCAGCAGGTATGCAGGGCAGGAGCAAGGCCAGGGGCACATGTGGGAACTGCTGTGGCCCTGGACGTCCCATTGAAAGGGACAGGAATCCCTCTGTTTGCTACAGAAGAATGGAGGACCTTGCTCCAAAGACACTGACCAGCAGTCTGAGGACCTAGTGTGGATGCCTATGTGTCAAGTGAAGTCCTACACACTCAAGCATTAGGATGGCCAAGACCCCATGTCCTGTAAAGCAAAGCTGACTGGTCAATCCACTCAGCTGTCAGTGGTGGTGGGAAGAGCAGACCTCAGACACACAGTAGACAAACCCATCAATACAGTCCCACACTCAAGAGAATGGGAGAAAAATATTTTTGTATAAAAAAAAAAGGGCCAGGCATGGTGGCTCACACCTGTAATCCCAGCACTTTTGGAGGCCGAGGCGGGCAGATCACCTAAGGTTGGGAGTTTGAGACCAGCCTGGCCAAATTGGAGAAACCCATCTCTACTAAAAACACAAAATTAGCCAGGCACCAGTGGTGTTGCATGCCTGTAATTCCAGCTACTATGGAGACTGAGGCAGGAGAATAGCTTGAACCCAGGAGGTAGAGGTTGCGGTAAGCTGAGATCGCGCCATTGCACTCCAGCCTGGGCAATAGGAGTGAAATTCTGTCAAAAAAAAAAAATTACTAGAAAACTGAGGACTGCATCTTATGAGAAAAAATAGCCAGATGAAAACAAGTAAAAATAAATAAATAAATACAGAGCTAATTAGGAAAAAAGATATCCAAAAATTTTCTATTTTATGTCTTCACAGAGATCTGAGAAGATACTATATCCATATAACCAGAATAAAATATGAAAATAGAACAATTAGGCCAAAAAGAAAGAACACAAGAATTTAAAATATAGTAGCTAAAATTAAACTTCAATAAAGAGGCTGGAAGATAAAGTCAAAGAAATCAAGGTAGAAACAGAGATCAATTCAGGCAATCAATTTGGCATTCCAGAAACTATGACAGTAATAAGATAATTTTCCAGAGCCAAAGAAAAATATGCCTCCAGATTGAAAAGTCCCACCAAGAGCTAAGCAGAATGAATGAAAGACTCATGGAATTTTATGACACTGAGTGTTTTTAAAAAGGTCCTAAAAGTTCCAAGGAGGAGAAAAAGCTTACTCACAAAGAGATGGAATAGACTTCCAGAATCAGTAACACTGGGTATAAGAAGATATCCCTTTCAATCTTAATAAGGGGAAATTATTTTTCAGCTAGAATTCTACATACACCCAAATTGAGAAATAAGTGAAAAGTTAAAATAAATGCATTTGAAGATATACAATTCTACATAAAATATCACTTTGAGAAAAACAAAATGAAGATGAAAACTGAAAAAGAGGAATATCCAACTCAAGTCCAAAACACAGTGTATTTAATCTAGATATGCAGGAAGAAAATACTAGGAGTGTAGCTATACAGCAGAACAGGAAATAACCAGTCTAGAGCGGAGTTCAGGAAGAAAGAGATTTCTAGACAATACACAGTATTAATGAATCTGGCTAATTCTGAGGTTACGATGAAAGTATACTATTTTTGATAACAAGATAAAAAAGAAGGGCAGCAAGAACCCCCAGGAAAACAAGAACGATTTAAGAGATTCCTGATCCAAAAGGATGCCAGTGAAAATGGTGGTTACTACGGGCCTCCAAAAAGCTCTCCTCCATAAAAGCAACCAAAAAGTTGGCAAAAATTGTCAGTATCTTCTTACGGATTTTGGAAATTAACCAAAGGTTTGTAGGAACCCAGGGAGCATTAATTCAAGGAAAACAACCACATCTCAGTAAGAACAGTGAGCTCTGTGATATTTTAACTTGGCCTAGACCCATCCCCACTCTCCAGGTTCTCAGCAGGCCGCATTCCTGGTACAACGTAGCAGCCATCGCTGGAGAAAACAGTGCTCTCAGAGCTCTTTCAAAGCTTCATTCTCAAAGAACTGTCATTATTTGACCTGTCTGATGGTTCCCTGTCAGATCTCTGTTTGACAGGGAAGACTGTTTCTGGCTAAACTCAGAAAATCCTTCCACCCCATCCAGGAGTGTTTGTTGAAAATATAGGCAAGTGTTTTAACTTTGCAGCCTCCTGAGGTGGCAGATAACAACTGAGGTAAACCAAAGGCAAAGGTGGGAAATAAAATGTTCATGGGACTTTGATAAGCTTTGACATTTTCCCAGGAATCTAGAAGGACACATGAATGTATAGAGCTTCAGTGCATGCTCAGGGAAAACCTAAGATGGCCTTAAGCTCTCACCTCTGGCTGACTTTGACTCAACATCAGCAGGAAATAAAGGCTAAGGCAGTTTTTAACTGCTGGGCCAAGCGATGAAGGTATGCTCCAATAGGCAGATGAAGTCCCTCGACAAAAACACGTGTTTACTGATCCCAGGGGTTTAAGGAAATCACCATCCAATAATTACGTGGCCACCAAGTTCACCAAGTAGAGATTTCACTAGTGAGACACAACAAAGAATACAAACTTTACAGAATTAATTCAGAAAAGTCATTAAATAAGAACAACTATATCATGTACCAATAGCAACCATGGGGAAGAAAGGAGCATCTGATTTCCTGAGTCACCCCATTGTGTTATTTAAAAATCCATTTTTCAATAACAGCAAAAAAAAAAAAAAAAAAAATGAGACTTACAAAGAAACAACAAAGTATGGCCCATACACAGGAAAAAGAAAGCAATCAATAAAATCTGTCCCTGAGGAAGCCTACACATGATCTTAGCAGAAAGCAGTCTCTAACTCAACTATTTTAAATATGCTCAAAGAGCTAGGAAAACTATGCAAAAATTACTAAAAGAAAGTAAGGGAATAAAGTCTCGTAAGTAGAGAATATCAATAAATATCAGTATCACTATTGATACTGATAGCAAGATAGAAATTATTATTACTATTTTTTAAAGAATCAAATACAAATTCTGGAGTTCAAAAGTAAAACAGGAAAAAGATAAGAGTTCATGAAAGGGGCTCAAAACTACTTTTTAGCATTTAGAAGAAAGAACAAGCAAACTTGAAGACAGGTCAATTGAGATTACCCAAACTGAGAAACAGGGAAAAAAACGTGAAGAAAAATAAACAGAGCCACAGAACCTGAGGGACACTATTAAACATACCAACATACAGAAGAGAAAAGAAGAAAGAATATTTGAAAGAATGATGGCTAAAAACTTTCCAAATTTGACATGAAAAAAAAATTACACCCAAGAAGTTCAATGAATTCCAAGTAAAATAAACTAAAAGGAAGCCAGCCTCACCTAGACGTCATAATCAAACTGTCAAAAAAAGCCAAGTCAATAATGAAGGAACAGAACAAAAACAAGGAATAAAATCTTCAGAACTTACTATAAAGCTACAGTAATCAAAATAGTGTAGTAGTGGCATAAGGACAGTCATCTACACAGATCAATGGAACAGAATTAAAAGTCTAGTAAACGGCCGGGCACGGTGGCTCACGCCTGTAATCCTAGCACTTTGGGAGGCCGAGTCGGGCGGATCACGAGGTCAGGAGATTGAGACCATCCTGGCTAACGTGGTGAAATCCTGTCTCTACTAAAAATACAAAAAAATTATCCACGTGTGGTGGCGAGCACCAGTAGTCCCAGCTACTCAGGAGGCTAAGGCAGGAGAATGGTGTGAATCCGGGAGGCGGAGCTTGCAGTGAGCAGAGATCACGCCACTGCACTCCAGCCTGGGTGACAGAGCAAGACTCTGTCTCAAAAAACAAAACAAAACAAAACAAAAAGTCCAGTAACACGTCAGGCATGGTAGCTCACACCTGTAATCCCAGCACTCTGGGAGGCTGAGGCAGGCGGATCACGAGGTCAAGAGATCAGTATCATCCTGGCCAACATGGGGAGACCCTATTTCTACTAAAAATACAAAAGTTAGCTGGGCGTGGTGGTGCATGCCTGTAGTCCCAGCTACTCGGGAGGGTGAGGCAGGAGAATCGCTGGAACCTTGGAGGCAGAGGTTGCAGTGAGCCAAGATCACGTCACTGCACTCCAGCCTGGCAACAGAGTAAAGTGAGACTCCATCTCAAAATAAAGTCTAGTAACAAACTCATACACTTATGATCAACTGATTTTAGACAAGAGTACCAAGACAATTCAATGGAAAAAGAATAGTATTTTCAAGTAATTGTACCATGAGAACTGAGTATCCACATGCAAAAGAATGAAACTGTTTTACTAATTCAAAATGAAGTTGGACAACTATTTCATAGCATATAATAAATTTTTTAAACTCAAAATGGATCAAAAACCTAAATGCAAGAGCTAAAATTTGTGATCCTGAGTTAGACAATGGTGTTTTAGATATAACACCACAAGCAGCCAAAGCAAAAAAAAAAAAAAGTGACTTCATCAAAATTTAAAACTTTTGTGCTTCAAAGAGTAGTATCAAGAAAGTGAAGACGACCCATAAAATGGGAGAAAATATCTGCAAATAATGTATCTGACAAGGATGTAGTATCTAGAATATGTAAAGAAGTCTTACAACTCAACAATAAAAAGACAAACACCCCAATTAAAACATGCATATGAACTTGAATAGGCATTTCTCCAAAGAAGATATACAAGTGGAAAATAAGGACGTAAAAAGATGCTCAATGTTATTAGTCATGAGGGAAATGCAAATCAAAACAATGAAATCCTACTTCATACCCAGTAGGATAGCTACAATTAAAAAACGAAACCAAAACAGACAATAACAAGGGTTGATGAGGATATGGAGAAATATGAACCCTCATACATTTCTGGTGGATCTGTAAAATATAAAATGGTGCAACTACTTTGGAAAACTGTTTGACGGTTCCTCAACAAGTTAATTACAGAGGTACCACATGACCCAGCAATTCCACCCGTAGGTATATACACTAGTGGTGAAGACAAAAAACATATGTCTAGAGAACTGGAAGCATATGTCCATGTATGGGTGGTAAAGGGAAAGACTGGGGGTACAAGTAGATGCACAGTGGGGAAACACAGAGATGCCTCTTTCTCTCTAGCCTCATTCCACAGGACAAGTCCTCAGATGCCAGCAAAGGACAAATAGGTAGTCTGAAGGAAGAAAAGAGATTGAGACCACCTTAGAAACAATCTTGTGGCACACTCATGTTCAGGCAGATGCCATGTAACAGGCCAGAAGTCATCACCCTTAAGTTCTGATGAGAATCCTACCACTAAGGCCCCTCTAAGACTAGGAAGATATCCAGGAAGCTGAGCAATGTGTCCCTTACCAAACAATAAATAAGATGAAGATACACATGCAAGTGCACTGTGTGTAGATATACCCAAAAAACACATCCACGTGTACAGAGCATAATTAAAGTTATATTCGATGCAAAAAAAACAGTTTAAAACCCAGAGTACTCACAACTAACATGGCACAAAATCCTTATTCACATACAACTTGTAACAGATGGTGTATACAATCTAGATCATTTTATTACAATTTTTAAAAATCAAGTGTCCATTTTCAGCTTCAGTTGTATCTAATTTTGTTCAATTTCAAGTTCTATCTGTATTTTTTAAATATTTGCATTTTAGAATGCCTGTATCTAATCAAATACAATGGGAAGATCAACTGTAAGTGATAAAATTCATACTATGTTAGGCTGTTGGTTATGAATAAATGAGACGGGGCCCAAATTGCCACTTAGAAGTCTTCTATGAAGAAAACAAATCACTTCATTTCTACAACAATTAAATTAGAAACCATTGGCAGAATTTAGACAAAACGACTCTAATGGGGTAAAAAGATCACAGTGGATTATAAGGCAGCAAAAGTTCAAATAACTGACCAAAGAAACTCTACCAAATGCAATCTACTCCTATCTAATCTTGATTCAAATTTCAGAAGCCATGAAAAAACAAAGAATCAATTAACTCGAATACATAAAAATTAGTAAGGTGAGGCAGGGCATGGTGGCTCATGCCTATAATTCCAGCACTTTGGGAGACTGAGGCAGGGGGATTATCTGAGCCTAGGAGTTTAAGACAAGCCTGAGCAACACAGGGAGACTTCATTTCTACAAAAAAAAATTTAATTACTAGGATGTGGCAGTTCGTGCCTGTGGTCTCAGCTTCCTGGGAGGCTGAGACAGGAGGATCAATATAAATCAACTCAAAAGGTTAATAACAAAATGGGACAACAGATCGGCAATACATATCACATACAAAGGACTGATCTAATATATACAGAACTCCTAGAAATCAATAAGAAAATGTACAGCAACCTAATAGAAAATGGGCAAAAGATATAACTAGTTCAAAGGACAGTCACATGTAGAAAGATGCTCCACCTCACTCTAAGAGAAATACAAATTCATACTACACATAGATACTATTTTTCATCTACTCAACTTACGAAACCCCAAAGTTTGATAACATACTATTGTCAGCAAATTTGTGAAAAACCAAGGGCTCTTATACATTGTTGATGGATATGTAAGTATAACCCCATATGGAAGATAATTTAGCAACACTTATAGAAATTAGAAATACAGGCTGGGTGCAGTGGCTCAGGCCTGTAATCCCAGCACTCTGGGAGACCAAGGTAGATGGACTGCATGTGCCCAGGAGTTCAAGACCAGCTTGAGCAACGTGAGAAAACCCCATCTCTATAAAATACAAAAAATCATCTGGGCATGGTGGTGCATGCTTGTAGTTACAGCTGCTCAGGAGGCTGAGATGGGAAGATTGCTTAAGCCTAGGGAGGACAAGGCTGCAGCGGGCCATGATGGGTGACAGAACAAAACCCTGTCTCAAAAAAAAAGAAATTAGAAATACATATACCTTTCAATCTAGCAACTACACTTCATGGACTTTTTTCTATATGAAAATGCATATATGCAAAATGAAGTTTATTAAAGGGCATTGTTTTATTGTTTACAACAGGAAAGATTGGAAACAACCTAAATGTCCATTAACAAGACATTGGTTTAATAATCAGCCTATAGTTTGAAGGGGGCAAAAGCAAAGAACAGGAGGAGTCCCAGGTGTGAGGGATGGTGGGTTTGGGGCTTGAGCCAGATGACCAGGGAAAGCAAGGTCTACCTAGAATTTACTGGGCACCCCTCAGGCACTTGGGGACATGGAGGTAAAAAGAGATGGGAGTCTCCTTGGTGGGGCCAAAATGACACTGGGCAAGGGCATTAAGATCATCTTAAAAAGTGGAATGCACCATCTTTGCTAAAGGTGGGGACAGAGCAATACATGTTCATACTTGATTATATATACATAAAAATATCTGTTGAAATATCCCCAAAACCAGTTATGTGATGACTTAGGTTAGGGCTAGCTGGGGAGGGGTCAGGACAAGACAGAAAAGACACAGAGGCAGGACAGGGATTTTTGTGGTTGTTATACATGTTTGTGCTTTTGAACATATAAATGTGTTATGCACTCAAAAATTATGTAAATGCAAAAATAATGCAATCTATTAGTCTTTTCTGCTATAGAAGTTTCCTATAATAAAACATCTTCCTGCATTTTTTCCTAAGCAACTTCTAAGAACACGTTATGGAGCTTTTAACACAAATTCCAGCACTTACATCAAGCTCACAGGCAAGGCCTCACTACGAATCTAAGCCTGGGGATGAGTTAGAGCCATACATGACACGCCTAGTGGCTAATGTGGTGTTCCAAAAGGTATCCAGGGTGAGGACAAAAATGGCAGGTCACGACAGTGATTACACCAGCCTGCAGGAACACTCACAATCTATGAGAGGAAGAAGACTCAAGGGAAACAGATTCACTTGTCACTCAATAACATCCAATCATGACTTCATTTGCAATAAGGCCATAAAACAGGGTGGGGGTGAGAGGACCTCGGTTCTGGTGTATGATCTACCATCATCCCACCATGAGAGTTTTCTCATCTGCAAGATGAGAGGTTAAACTAAAAATCTCTGGAATTTAATTTTCAAAAGCATTGCAATTCTGTGTGATTCAATGAAATGCCAGGTTTATAACCACTCAGGTCTGACATGAACAATCACAAAAACATCTGTCATTAAACTCAAAGTTCTTTGTCTCTATTCTATGGGTACACCAGCAAGAGACAGAGAGGGAATCAGCTACTTTTCCTAAACAGAGCAGAGTAGATTGAGCAAAGAACATGTGATGGAAAAGACCTAACCACATTTTACTAATGTATGAAATTAAAAGCTTCATTTTGAGAAGTTTTCCTTCAGATTCACTAGCAAGATGATTTTTTAAAATATTACAAGGTAAAATAGGAACACTCTATTTTTCTTCTAAAAAACATAAAGCATTATGCACACACTCTCATTTGTCTCCCACTACCCTTGAGAGGCAAGTGTGAACTCATCATATCTATTTCTACAGAAAAGGGATCAATGAGAAACTCCAGGAGAGGCAAAGCTCCGATAATGCCTGCATCAAGCTACAGCTGGAGAGTTGAGATCTGGCTCTCCTGTGAAGCTCTATCCACAGCTCTAACACAAACACTGGGCTGCCTGAGCAAAGCCCCTGAATCACCAACACAGAACAGATTTTGATTTTATCAGTTGAGTTGTTGCAGCCGGGGTTACCATCGTGACAAAGTCCAATAGGTGCCACAGACAAAAAAAACAAAAATAAACACTGCTGACAGGTAACCGTGACAGGTACACTTAGGGAATAACCAGAGCCAGGCCAGAAAGAAAGTACAGCTCTGAAGAAAAACACTTAGACAAGCAAAATCCAAGAGATACAAAATAAACTTTTTCCAAAGTTTTAAGTGAGGCATGACTTAAAAAAAAAATCACTCAGCAATTAAGACACCAAGAATTTTTATTTTTACTTTATTTTTTATTTTTTTTGAGATAGGGTCTCACTCTGTTATCCGAGGTGGAGTGCAGTGGCACAATCACAGTTCGCAGAAGCCTTGACCTCCTGGGCTCAGGTAATCCTCCCACCTCTGCCTCCCAAGTAGCTAGGACTACAGCCGCATGCCACCACACCCAGTTAAATTTTTTTTATATTGTTTTGTAGAGATGGGGTTTCACCATGATGCCCAGGCTGGTCTCAAATTCCTGGGCTCAAGCATCTGCCCACCTCGGCCTCCCAAAGTGCTGGGATTACAGGCTTGAGCCACCATGCCCAGCCAAGAATTTTTAAAAGAGGTCTGCAGTGTTATAAGAATGACATGGAAAAAAAAAAAATACTATTGAAGGAGAAAAAAAAGTTTTTCCAACCACACAGGAGATGAAGCATGCCACCAAGGCAGGTCAACAGTACAAATTAGGTCAGCAGGTGTCACAAAAGGCCAATGCTATTGTCACATAGATATACCATGTTAACAAATAAATTAGGCAAGTCACTACTAAATAAGCCGCTGAAAAAAGAAGTCCCTTCCTTCCATCCTTCTATCCTGATATTTATAACCAAACTTCACCTTTGACCCTTCCCTGAAGTGAGAGAGAATACTAGCTCCAGAGCAAGCCTTGATTATTGCCTGGCTCTTATTGGCTGAGACCATGCACACACAGCTCTCAGTGTCCCTCATGGGTGCACAGTGACTGCCTGCATGATAGGAGGACTGGAGGGGACAACTCACTATTTCAAGACACAGAGAGGGAACCACACAAGTGCTGGTTAAATACACAAACCAACCAGTTTTAGGTTCTATACAGCACCTGCCTCCATCTTGCTCATTTATTTGCTGACTTTTACTGCTGCACCCCACTGGGATATAAGCTCCAAACCAGCAGTCTTGTCTGTCTTGGTGATTCCCACATGCCCAGTTCCTGGGACAAAGCACAGCCCACATGTTTAGAAAATGTCTAATGTAGAATGAGCCAAATCCAGGGCTATCCTTGGTGATAGTAGAGCCACATCATCTTAGAGGTCATAACAAGTGTATTTGAGAGAGGTGTAAATCTGAACTTGAGACAAGACATAGGGCAGGACCTTCATAACACGGTGTCGACCATAGGGCAGAATCATGGCATCAACATCCCAGATAGTCAACCAGCACATCTGAGACACCATTTCCAGTGGGGAGTTGTCCCAGGTAGCTGTGCAAAGTATGGTGAAAGTTGTTAGCTAACTTGGGTCTCTTAAGTCAAAAAAAGAGAAAATAACCAGTTTTAGCTTGGGCCTAATACAAACCCTTTCAGAGAAAGCCCCAGAGGTTCACAGAGCAGTTCAGAAGACAGATAAAGAACCAGGAAACTGTAATTTTTTTAGCCAAGTGAATGAAGCATGGCAATCAATGCTTTTCATAATTTATTCAACTACATACATGGCAATACTAACAAAAAATGAAATAGAAATCAACACCTAACCCACCAAAATCCCAAAATTCTGGATAAACTACTTGGGAAGAGCTGTTAGTTCCTGCTCCTGGCCTATTAAAAACAGACAGAAAGTAGTCATTTGAAGTTAGAATTCCTTGTGGATGATCCCTAGTGATCTGGTCTGACTTTGATCTTAAAATTATACTGAAGTCTATGATTCTAGAGGTCACCAGTTGCTGGTAAGAGATATAATGGGGATGTGGGGTGGGAAGAAGTGAAAACTGAGCACACAGCTACTTCCTGCTGAAGCCAGGCCACCAGCAACTCACTGATCTGTGCCTGTGGTACCTTAAAGGCACAGGGCACTCGCAAAAGTCTCAGTCTTCTTAGGGATGCTATGGACCCCACCCAAACTCCTACACACAGGGCAGGTTTAGGAAATGTCTGCCTATTTCAAGTGGCCCCTGGAGAATGAAGGAGAGACTGCAGAGGGAGTGGTCATGGAGTCAGAAGGCACAGGACAGAAGGGCCAAAGGGATTCAGCTCCAGGCCAGCCTGGACTTCACACCTACCCAGGCCAGGCAGGAATAGGACTAAGCCTAGTCACCTTACTGCACCATGTGGGATGCAGGGTGCAAGCCAAGTTGCCCCCACTATACAGAGAGGTTCATTTCCTATAAATGCACATGAGATGTGTTCCAGGACAGTGTCTCCTTCTAAGAAGCCAGCACCACTTGTTTGTATAGCTTAAGGAGGGTGGCCCAGAGGGAAAAGCATAAGGTTTAGAAGCAGACATACCTGACTCAAAACACAGCTTTGCTACTTCATTCATGCAGCTATTCATTCATTCAAAAACTTATCCAGAGTGCTCACTGTTCCAGGCATAACAACAAGGGAGATGACACTGTGGATTTTCCAAGTTAACTTGGATGATTCAGTAACTTCTCTCAGCTTCAATTTCTCATCTATAAAATAGAATGAATGATATGGGGGGATCTGGCAAGATAGTCGAATAGGAATAGCTCCGGTCTGCAGCTCCCAGTGAGACCAACGCAGAAGGTGGGTGATTTCTGCATTTCCTACTGAGGTACCCTGTTCATCTCACTGGGACTAGTTAGGCAGTGAGCACAGCCCACGGACGGTGAGCCGAAGTAGGGTGGGACATCGCCTCACCTGGGAAGTGCAAGGAGCGGGGGGCCTCCCTTTCCCAGCCAAGGGAAGCCATGAAGGACTGTGCTATCCGGCCCAGATACCAAGCTTTTCCCAAGGTTTTTGCAGTCCACAGACCAGGAGATTCCCTCATGTGCCTAAACAACCAGGGCCCTGGGTTTCAGGCACAAAACTGGGAGGCTGTTTGAGCAGACACTGAGCTAGCTGCAGGAGTTTTTTGGTTTTTTGTTTTTTGCATACCCCAGTGGCACCTGGAACCCCAGCAAGACAGAACCGCTCACTCCCCTGGAAAGGAGGCTGACACCAGGGAGCCAAGGGACGATGGAGCTTGGTGTCTGCCATTACTGAGGCTTGGGTAGGTGGTTTTCCCTTAACAGTGCTAAAGAGGCCTGGAAGCTCAGACTGGGTGGAACTTAACTCAGACTGGGTGGAACTTAACTTAAAGAGGCAAAGTGGCTGTGGCCAGACTGCCTCTATAGATTCCTTCTCACTGGGCAGGGCATCTCTGAAAGAAAGGCAGCAGCTCCAGTCAGGGGCTTATAGATAAAACTCCCATCTCCCTGGGACAGAGCACCTGGGAGAAGGGATGGCTGAGAGTGCAGCTTCAGCAGACTTAAATGTTCCTGCCTGCCAGCTCTGAAGAGAGCAATGGATCCCGACAAGGAGGATTCTCCCAGCACAGCACTTGAGCTCTGCTAAGGGACAGACTGCCTCCTCAAGTGGGTCCCTGACTCCCATACTTCCTGATTAGGAGAGACCTCCCAACACAGGCTGAGAGACACCTCATACAGAAGAGCTCTAGCTGGCACTAGCCCGGTGCCCCTCTGGGATGAAGCTTCCAGAGGAAGGAGCAGGCGGCAATCTTTGCTGTTCTGCAGTCTCCACTGGTGATACCCAGGCAAATAGGGTCTGGAGTGTACCTCAGCCAACTGCAGCATACCTGCAGAAGAGGAGCCTGTTAGAAGAAAAACTAACAAACAGCAACATCATCAACATCCAAAAAAAAAAAAGGACCCCCACACAAAAAACCCATCTAAAGGTCATCAGCCTCAAAGATCAAAGGTAGATAAATCCATGAAGATGAGGAAAAAACCAGCACAAAAACGCTGAAAATTCCAAAAACCAGAATGCCTCTTCTCCAAATGATCGCAACTCCTCTCCAGCAAGGGCACAAAACTGGACGGAGAATGAGTTTGACAAACTGACAGAAGTAGGCTTCAGAAGGTGGACAATAACAAACTCTTCTGAGCTAAAGAACTACGTTCTAACCCAATGCAAAAAAGCGAAGAACCTTGACAAAAGGTTACAGGAACTGCTAACTAGAATAACCAGTTTAGAGAAAAACATAAATTACCTGATGGAGCTGAAAAACACAGGATGAGAACTTCGTGAAGCATACACAAGTATCAATAGCCAAATTGATCAAGCAGAAGAAAGAATACCAGAGATTAAAGATCAACTTACTGAAATAAGGCATGAAGCCAAGATTAGGGAAAAAAGACTGAAAAGGAACAAACAAAGCCTCTAAGAAATATGGACTATGTGAAAAGACCAAACCTACGATTGACTGGGGATCCCTAAAAGTGACGGGGAGAATGAAAACAAGTTGGAAAACACACTTCATGATATTATCCAGGAGAACTTCCCCAACCTAGCAAGACAGGCCAACATTCAAATTCAGGAAATACAGAAAACACCACTAAGATACTGCTCGAGAAGAGCAACCCCAAGACACATAATCATCAGATTCTCCACGGTTGAACAAAGGAAAAAATGTTAAGGGCAGCCAGAGAGAAAGGTCAGGTTATCTACAAAGGGAAGCCCATCAGACTAACAGCAGATCTCTCTGCAGAAACTCTACAAGCCAGAAGAGAGTGGAGGCCAATATTCCATATTCTTAAAGAAAAGAATTTTAAACCCAGAATTTCATATCCAGCCAAACTAAGCTTCATAAGTGAAGGAGAAATAAAATCCTTAACAGACAAGCAAATGCTGAGGGATTTTGTCACCACCAGGCCTGCCTTACAAGAGCTCCTGAATGAAGCACTAAACATGGAAAGGAAAAACCGGTACCAGCCACTGCAAAAACATACCAAAATAAAAAGACCAACAACACTATGAAGAAACTGCATCAACTAATATGCAAAATAACCAGCTAGCATCATGACAACAGAATCAAATTCGCACATAACAATATTAACCTTAAATGTAAATGTGCTAAATGCCCCAATTAAAAGACACAGATGGGCCAAGTGCGGTAGCTCACGCCTGTAATCCCAGCACTTTGGGAGGCTAAGATGGGTGCATTACGAGGTCAGGAGTTCGAGACCAGTCTGGCCAAAATGGTGAAACCCCGTCTCTACTAAAAATACAAAAATAAGCTGGGTATGGGGGTGTGCACCTGTAGTTCCAGCTACTTGGGAGGCTGAGGCAGGAGAATCACTTGAACCTCAGAGGCGGAGGTTGCAGTGAGCCAAGATCATGCCACTGACTCCAGCATGGGCAACAGAGCAAGACTCTGTCTCAAAAAAAATACCACACACAGACTGGCAAATTGCATAAAGAGTCAAAACCCATCGGTGTGCTGTATTCAGGAGACCCACCTCATGTGCAAAGACACACAAAGGCTCAAAATAAAGGGATAGAGGAATATTCACCAAGCAAATGGAAAGCAAAAAAAAGCAGGGGTTGCAATGCTAGTCTCTGATAAAACAGACTTTAAACCAACAAAGATCAAAAAAGACAAAGAAGGGTATTACATAATGGTAAAGGGATCAATGCAACTAGAAGAGCTAACTATCCTAAATATATATGCACCCAATACAGGAGCACCCAGATTCATAAAACAAGTTCTTAGAGACCTACAAAGAGACTTAAGACTCCCAAACAATAATACTGGGAGACTTTAACATCCCACTGTCAATATTAGATCAACGAGACAGAAAATTAACAAGGATATTCAGGACTTGAACTCAGCTGTGGACCAAGCTGACCTAATCAACAGAATATACATTCTTCTCAGCACCACATAGCACTTATTCTAAAATCGACCACATAATTGGAAGTAAAACACTCCTCAGCAAATGCAAAAGAACGGAAATCATAACAAACAGTCTCTCAGACCACAGTGCAATCAAATTAGAACTCAGGATTAAGAAACTCACTCAAAACTGCACAACTACATGAAAACTGAACAATTTGCTCCTGAATGACTACTGGGTAAATAATGAAATTAAGGCAGAAATAACGAGTTCTTTGAAACCAATGAGAACAAAGAGACAACATACCAGAGTCTCTGGGATACAGCTAAAACGGTGTTAACAGGGAAGTTTATAGCACTAAATGCCCACATCAGAAAGTGGGAAAGATCTAAAATTGACACCCTAACATCACAATTAAAAGCACTAGAGAAGCAAGAGCAAACAAATTCAAAAGCTAGCAGAAGATAAGAACTAACTGAGATCAGAGCAGAACTGAAGGAGACAGAGACATGAAAAACCCTTAGAAAAAAATCAATGAATCCAGGAACTGGTTTTTTTAAAAGATTAACAAAATAGACCACTAACCAGAATAATAAAGAACAAAGGAGAAAGGAATCAAACATACACAATAAAAAAAGATAAAGGAGATATCACCACTGATCCCACAGAAATACAAACTACCATCAGAGAATACTATGAATATCTCTATGCAAATAAACTAGAAAATCTAGAAGAAATGGATAAATTCCTGGACATATACAACCTCCCAAGACTAAACCAGGAAGAAGTCAAATCCCTGAAAAGACCAATAACAAGTTCTGAAATTGAGGCAGTAATTAACAGCCTACCAACCAAAAAAAGCCCAGGGCCAGACGGATTCACAGCCAAATTCTACCAGAGGTACAAAGAGGAGCTGGTACCATTCCTTCCGAAACTATTTCAAACAACAGAAAAAGAGAGATTCCTCCCTAACTCATTTTACGAAGCCAGCATCATGCTTATTCCAAAATCTGGCAGAGACACAACAAAAAAAGAAAATTTCAGGCCAATACCCTGATGAACATCAATGCGAAAATCCTCAATAAAATACTGGCAAACTGAATCCAGAAGCACATCAAAAAGCTTATCCACCACGATCAAGTCGGTTTCATCCCTGGGATGAAGGCTGGTTCAACATATGAAAATCAATAAATGTAATCCATCACATAAACAGAACCAATGACAAAAACCACATGATTATCTCAATAGACGCAGAAAAGGCCTTCAATAAAATTCGACACCCCTTCATGCTAAAAACACTCAATAAACTAGGTAATAATGGAACATATCTCAAAATAATAAGAGCTATTTATGACAAACCCATAGCCAATATCATACTGAATGGGCAAAAGCTGGAAGCATCCCTTTGAAAATCAGCACAAGACAAGGATGCCCTCTCTCACCACTCCTATTCAACACAGTATTAGAAGTTCTGGCCAGGGCAATCAGGCAAGAGAAAGAAATAAAGGGTATTCAAATAGGAAGGGAGGAAGTCAAATTGTCTCTGTTTGCAGATGACATGATTGTATATTTAGAAAACCCTATTGTCTCATCCCAAAAACTCCTTAAGCTGATAAGCGACTTCTGCAAAGTCTCAGGATACAAAATCAACGTGCAAAAATCACAAGCATTCCTATACACCAATAATAGACAAGCAGAGAGCCAAGTCATGAATGAACTCCCATTCACAATTACTACAAAGAAAATAAAATACCTAGGAACGCAACTTACAGGGGACATGAAGGACCTCTTCAAGGAGAACTACAAACCACTGCTCAAGGAAGTAAGAGACGACACAAACAAATGGAAAAAAAAAAAATCCATGCTCATGGATAGAAGAATCTATATCGTGAAAATGGCCATACTGCCCAAAGCAATTTATAGATGCTATGCTATTCCCATCAAGCTACCACTGACTTTCTTCACAGAACTAGAAAAAACTACTTTAACTTTCATATGGAACCAAAAAAGAGCCCACATAGCCAAGACAATCCTAAGCAAAAAGAACAAGGCTGAAGACATCGCACTACCTGACTTCAAACTATACTATAAGGCTACAATAACCAAAACGGCATAGTACTAGTACCAAAACAGATACATAGACCAATGGAACAGAACAGAGGCCTCAGAAATAACACCACACATCTACCACCATCTGATCTTCAACAAACCTAACAAAAACAAGCAATGGGGAAAGGATTCCCTATTTAATATACAGTGCTGGGAAAACTGGCTAGCCATGTGCAGAAACCAGAAACTAGGCCCCTTCCTTACACCTTATACAAAAATTAACTCAAGATGGATTAAAGACTTAAACATAAAACCTAAAACCATGAAAACCCTAGAAGAAAACCTAGACAACAGTATTCAGGATATAGGCATGGACAAAGACTTCATGACTAAAACACCAAAAGCAACAGCAACAAAAGCCAAAATTGACAAATGGAATCTAATTAAACAAAAGAGCTTCTGCTCAGCATAAGAAACTATCAGAGTGAACAGGCGACCTACAGAATGGGAGAAAATTTTTGCAATCTATCCATCTGACAAAGGTCTAATATCCAGAATTTGCAAGAAATTTACAAGAAAAAAAACAACCCCATAAAAGGTGGGCAAAGGATATGAACAGACACTTCTCAAAAGAAGACATTTATGTGGCCAATAAACATGAAAAAAAAGCTCATCATCACTGGTCATTAGAGAAATGCAAATAAAAACCACAACGAGATACCATCTCATGCCAGTTAGAATGGCAATCATTAAAAAGTCAGGAAAACAACAGATGCTGGAGAGGATGTAGAGAAATAGGAACACTTTTACACTGTTGGTGGAAGTATAAATTAGTTCAACCATCGTGGAAGACAGTGTGGCGATTCCTCAAAGATCTAGAACCAGAAATACCATTTGACCCAGCAATCTCATTACCAGGTATCTATACACCCAAAGGATTATAAATCATTCTACTATAAAGACACAGGCACATGTATGTTTACTGCAGCACTATTTACAACAGCAAAGACTTGGAACCAACCCAAATGCCCATCAATGATAGGCTGGATAAAGAAAATGTAGCATATATACACCATGGAATACTATGCAGCCATAAAAAAGAATAAGTTCATGTCCTTTGCAGGTACATGGATGAAGCTGGAAACCATCATCCTGAGCAAATTAACACAGGAACAGAAAACCAAACACCACATGTTCTCACTCATAAGTGGGAGATGAACAATGAAAACACATAGACACAGGGAGGGGAACATCATACACCGGGGCCTGCCAAGGGGTCAGGGGAAAGGGGAGGGAGAGCATTAGGACAAATACCTAATGCATGTGGGGCTTAAAACCTAGATAACGGGTTGATAGGTGCAGCAAACCACCATGGCACATGTATACCTACGTAACAAACCTGCACGTTCAGCACATGTATCCCTTAAAGTAAAATAAAACTTAAAGTAAAATAAAAATTTTTTTAAATAAATTTTTTAAAAAATGAAATTGCTTACTTCACAGGTTGTAGGTTCTCATGAAGAAGGAAATACGGATACAGTTTCTGGCATACATCAAATTTTTTTATATTATGGATTTAAATTATGTAATGTCCCATTTTGCACTGTTACTTGAGTTTTTTTATAAGTGGAAATTATCTATTTACAACAGCCTATGATAATGTTATTCTTATCACAATTCCTTGAGTAGACATCTCTCTCCCACTAAAAGATTAAACTTCCAGTGGGAATGATGGCTCACACCTGCAATCCCAGCTACTCAGGAGACTGAAGTGGGAGGATCACTCGAGGCCAGGATTTCAAGACCAGCCTGGGAAACAGCAGGACTCCATCTCTACAAAAAAAAATTTAAAACTTAACCAGGCATGATAGCAAGCACCTGAAGTCCCAGTTACTCAGGAGGCTAAGGTGGGAGAATAGCTTGAACCCAGGAGTTCAAGGCTGCAGTGAGTCGTGATCATGCCATTGCACTCCAGGCTGAGTGACAGAATGAGGTCAACTGTATTTAAAAAAAAAAAAAAAAGATTAAACTTGTACTCACTTAAACTCATTAGATGGAGGTTTCAGAAACTTTTTTTGAAACTCAAGTTGTGAATGTTACAGGTACATCATGACATGGCTCCCTGCTCCATGGAAGAGCCTCACAGCACACAGGCCTGGCCATCCACTTCATCATTGTGACCTGGGTTCTTTGCTTTGCCTCTCAGGACTGGATGGGGCTTCAATGGGTCTCACCCATGACCTGATGTAGCTTAAAGGGGGGTGACGGGGTGTTTGTAGCTGAAGAAAAATAAGTTTTGTGTTTGTTGTTGAGGGGAGCACAGGCCCACAGCCTGACACCTGTTCCCTGAGGAGGCATAAAAGAAACCAGGGGAAAGCAGAATGGTTGGTATCAGTGCACAAACTACAGGCCTACCCATCACGCCACTAAGCAGTAACAGAGGCACAGGGAATGACACCAGGTGGCTGGCCCCAGCAGGGATGGGATGCCCTTTGAGGACTCCAAGTCAACCTTAAAAAAGAGGGTGTGGGGACCAGGAAGCTTATCCTTGGCACATGCATGCCACCTATGTGAATAGGAGGAAATAAAAAAAATTGCAAGGATAGCAAGTGGAGACGCTGGGATGGGGTGGGCCTGTCCCTCCGTCCCTCCATCCCTCCCTCCTTTCTGTGCAGCCATGTTGTTGCCCTGGGAGAACTGCAGAGTCTGAGAGTTCTCTTTCTCCTGTGATTAAAGGTTATGGAGAATTGGCCGGGCGCGGTGGCTCAAGCCCGTAATCCCAGCACTTTGGGAGGACGAGACGGGCGGATCACGAGGTCAGGAGATCGAGACCACCCTGGCTAACCAGGTGAAACCCTGTCTCTACTAAAAAAATACAAAAAAACTAGCCGGGCGAGGTGGCGTGTGCCTATAGTCCCAGCTACTGGGGAGGCTGAGGCAGGAGAATGTGTAAACCCGGGAGGCGGAGCTTGCAATGAGCCAAGATCCAGCCACTGCACTCCAGCCTGGGCGACAGAGCGAGACTCCGTCTCAAAAATAAAAAATTAAAAAAAAAAGGTTATGGAGAATTACATTGTAAACCTTTCGTCTCTGTGATGCATGGTTCATCACCATACACGGGGAGGTGCTACCTACTGTGTCACTTTGTCTAATTTGAGTTTATTAGACCCTGGGCTGGCAAAGCCCAGGAAACTCACATGACAGATGCTATGTGAATGTATGTTAGCTATCACTGTGCATTTAGTTGACTGGACTTTTCTTAGGGAAACCGAAGGCAGATTTAATCTTTAGGAAAAAAGAGAATTCACCAAGATAATGTTTGAGGATTCCCTTGAAAACTGAGAGGCTGGCCATCTACAACAGGAACCCCAAGAGTGCCTATGGCTTTGTTTATAAAATAGGTGAGGACATCAGATGCTTGGATTTCTCTCTCAGGAAGTAGTGTGAACAGGGCTCACCATCCCCAGAGGGAGATTTCTGCAGAACAGCTGGGAGAACCTCACGAACAGAATAAGGGGAGCAAGGATGGTGTGCTCAGCTCATTCCTAGGGCAGGAGAAGGAACATGCCTCACATCCCAAAGGCGATCTCAACACTCCCTCAAGAATGCTGGGTCTTTCCTGCAACAGCTTTGACTGGCTTGGGTGAAGCCGCCCACCACTACCCACCAAGGCCATTACCTGCTTTCCCTTCACCACGTGCTTGGGTACTGGCACTCTGACCTCCAGGTCAGTATAGTCCTGTGACCAGGTGTAGTTCTCTCGGACAGCACCATTGTAACTGTCGGGATTTTTCTGGAACTGCTCCTGAATCCTGAAAAAGAATTAAAAAGGTAAGATCCCAGCCAGCCATGCCTGAGCAGAGGACCCCATGGGCAGCCCAGCCACATGCCACTCCTACATCCTGCAGACGTGACCAACTCAAGTTTCATCTCAAGCTTGCTTGCTCCAGCATCTGGAAACCCCCCCTCTTTTCAGGTGATTTCCTTTCTGACCCTCCTACATGGTACCCCTGGAAACCACATGACAAGGGAAAAGCTACAGAAAAGAAACCTCAGTGCAGCACCCTACAGTTTAGGAAAAGTATCTGGGACCACAGTCAAAGTATAGCTGGTGCTGCTGGCCTTCAGAGTACTGAGATCCAGGCCTGTTAATTAATCAGAGGGCCCTTATTAATAAAATTCTTAGGCTCATGAATCCTTGGTTTCCTATAAACTGCTTGGCAGGGCGTATCTTCAAAAAAAAGGGGAAAAAAAAGAGGCCAGGTGTGGTGGCTCATGCCTGTAATCCCAGCACTTTGGGAGGCCAAGGGTGGGTGAATCACCTGAGGTCCGGAGTTCGAAACCAGCCTAGCCAACATGGCGAAACCCTGTCTCTACTAAAAATACAAAAATTAGCTGAGCATGGGAGCACATGCCTGTAATCCCAGCTACTTGGAAGGCTTAGGGAGGAGAGAATTGCTTGAACCTGAGAGGCGGAGGTTGCAGGTTGCAGTGAGCCAAGATTGCACCATTGCACCATTGCACTCCAGCCTGGGCAACAAGAGCAAAACTCCATCTCAAAAAAAAAAAAAAGGCAAAACTATTTCATCCTGCAGCTGCTAAACTTCAATCCTAATCCAACCCCTAGCCTCTATTTTCTCCTAGTAAATAAATCAAAGCTAAAAGGACTGCACTAAAATTGTACACATCATTTGTAAGACATAAGTAAAATGTTTAATGAGACAGCCTAAAAAATTCAATCAAGCAGATCTTATTGTATAGGTCTGTTATAAACACAGCACAGATACAGATAAACTTACCAAGAAGCTGATGTTAAAAATAAAATATAGTATTTTCCATAAAATGTAACAATGCTAATAATATAAACACTATGTAAGTTTAGACTCACAAGTCCATTATAGTGAACTGAAGATCTAAATTACAGACAAAAGCCTAGTCATGGAGGAGGCAGCAGCTATGAACACAAAACATTCCAACAGTAGGTGCAGCTCAGTCAACTTCTCCAGGGCCTGTTCAGACACAAGCAGACAAAATCTGGCAGGGAGACGGCCACATGGGCTCATAAACAATGTGTGTACTATGATCCTGTTCCTACAGGAAAACACAGAACTACACGTATCTACATCTATGTATCTTACACATGCAAGACAAGAGTTGGGAAGGGGTGGTCCAAGAGTGCAGGCTTTCTCTGGCCAGAGTTCTAAGACAAGAACATATTTACCTACCGTGGGTATGCTCTACATACTGTCTATGCATGAAGCTGGGCCTCCACCACAGCCTGAGTCCTCTGGGCTTGGCAACTGGTGGCTGTTAAGAACTGAATTGGGTCCCCTAAAATGCTATGTTGGAATCTTAATCCCCAGGACCTCAGAATGTGACCTTAATAAAAACAGGGTCTTTACACAGGTGACGCAGTTACAACAAGGTCATTAGGGTAGGCCCTAATCCACTATGACTGATGTCCTTAAAAGGGGGACCTTTGGAGAGACAATGTGAAGGCCATGTGGAGACAATGGTATGATGTGCCTATAGGCCAAGGAACGCCAAGGACCACAGGACACCACCTAAAGCTTGAAGAGGAGAGGGAATATCTTCCCCTAAGGCCTTCAGAGGGAACATGGCCCTGCTGACACTTTGATCTCAGACTTCCCTTCTAAGAACTGTGAGAGAATCAACATTTGTTTAAGCCGCCCATTCTGTGGTACGTTATTGTAGTAGCATGAGCAAACACAGTAGCTAAGGAAACTAATTTCAATCAGAGGTGATATTCAAAATTCAGCACTGAATATTGGCAGGACTAGACACTAACCAATCAGAAGAGATGTCAGCCTTAAATTACTCACACATGAGGGCCACTGTGGGACAGAGAAATGACATATGGAAACCAGGAGCCACATAGGATTCCTGGCTGAACAACATGAGAAACAGGGTGCAGGGAAGGAAACTAAAGAACGTACAGTATGTTGAAAACGGGCAGCAAAAGAAAGATTTAGATGCAACCAATAAACACATTTTCAAAGACTATTTAGTGATACGGAGGAAGCTTTCAATATACCATAAAACTGAAAAGGGGGTATTGTTACTTTTAAGTATGGAATGACTTTAATTTCTAAGAAGAAACATAATACACACACACGTGTGTACACATATATGAAAAAGACTGAAAAGCAGCACATTAAATCTTTGTGGTTATCTCTGATACTAGAGTAACAAGGAATCTGACTTTCTTCTTTGTACCTAGGTATTACCCAACCTCCCTAGAATATGTAGACATTTTTATAACCAAGAGAAAAATGGTTCTCTTTAAAAAATGCTAACAGGAGACAGTGATGCACCCTGCAGCCCCTGTATCCAGGTGCGGTCCCAGGGCCACAGCAGCAGCACTACTAGCCTGACCCTTGGAGCAGAGTACGAAGGAGTCAGACACAGAGAGGGGGACTCACCCAGCCCCCAAGTTTCCACAGGATCCTTCTAGGTGAGCACTGACAGCAGCTTTAAGACTCACATCTGACATAAATATGCTTGAACATGCAGAGAATATTTCCAAAAGAACAACAGGATAGCAGCAGCTACTTTTATGGCTGGAAACTGTAGACTTCTTTTCATTGACACTTTTGTACATACATTACCATTTGAAAAAAGTCAAAATTATGAAAACATACAAATAAAATACCCCCACACACACACACAAAATGAAGACCAACACGGCCCCAGCACTTGGCAGAGATCAGGGAGTAAACATGAAGACTCCTCAAAAGTTGGGAAAAAGAAATGGCTCTCTCAAGAAAGGAGAATGAGTATAATGCCGGGGGATATCCTTGGGGATGCTGCCGCCAGCAACAGTGCAGTCACTCAGCTTTTACCACCAGTGATGCCCACAGGGGTTCTGCCTCCTCCAGGGAAAATGGCGGTCAGTCTCTGCCTTGGAGTGAGGGAGGACATCTGTCACCCTTGCCACTAAACGCTGCAGTAAAGCTGTATGCTTTTGAAGAGGGCTCTGGCCACACAGAACCTGCCTCACCCCATCCTCCTGCTGTGTCCTCAGCAGCCCTGGCCTGGCTCCTCTTGCATGGAACCTGCAGATTCCCTCCAAAGGAAGCAGGAGAATCACTCCTTAAACAGCCCTTGCAAGTTGTTGGGTGCTTTTTATAGTGCTCTGAATGCACATTCTATTTAAATAAGGTTGATTATTTCCAGCCAACAGTATGTAAAAATAAGTGTCCTGTCAAGTGCAGGTGTCTCTGGCCCCCACTGTGCCACTGTTGGTCACCCCTGCAGCTGCAGGCCTGGGCACACGGTAGGAGGCAGGGGAGGGAGCATCCATGCTTCAGCACCAAGGGTGGGAGTAGGAAAGTGAGTCAGCAGTCAGGTTGAAGATTATGGAGTAGGTCTCCCTGCAGCTCCCACTCCCGATGAGCTGGGATAACAAGGTTCTAAATGTGTTAAAGGAAAAACACAGAACAGGCTCTGTTGCCTGTTGGGTGCTGCGGGTAGCAGGGCCCTCTGTCTCCTTGGGGACAGGCCAGACCCTTCCTGGCAGACTGCAGGCCTAGGTGCTGCTGAGTGTGGCAAGCCAGGCACCAGGGTCACCTGCACAGGGAGAGCTGGCAGCACTGTCACCAGGAGTCACTGCATGCAGGCAAGCAGTTCTTGACTGAGTAGGTCAGGTTTCTGAGATTCATCGTCAGGAACCTGACCTACCCAATCTGCCTGTTTGAGTGCTGCCACTAGAAACCAAAAGGTCCTCTCTCCTTTTTTTTTTTTTTTTTTTTTGTGACGGAGTCTTGCTCTGTCGCCCAGGCTGGAGTGTAGTGCCACAATCTCAGCTCACTGCAACCTTTGCCTCCCAGGTTCACGCAATTCTCCTGCCTCAGTCTCCAGAGTAGCTGGGATTATGGGTGGGCACCACCACTCCCAGCTAATTTTTGTATTTTAGTACAGATGGGGTTTTACCATGTTGGCCAGGCTGGTCTCGAAATCCTGACCTCAAGTGATCCGCCTGCCTCAGCCTCCCATAGTGCTGGGATTACAGGCGTGGGCCACCGTGCCCAACCTCCTTCCATTTGTTTTTTAAAAACACAGGATTAGGCTAGGCTCACACTTGCAATTTCAGCGCTTTGGGAGGCCAAAACAGGAGGGTTACTTGAGGCCAGGAGTCTGAGACCAGCCTGGGCAACATAAGACGACGCAGCCTACAAAACATTTTAAAATTAGCCACACACATGGCGCACACCTGTAGTGGCAGCCACTTGAGGGGTTGAGGTGGGAGAATGGATTAAGCCCAGGAGTTCAAGGTTATAGTGAGCTATGATTGTGCCACTGCACTCCAGCCTGGATGACAGAATGAGACCCTGTCTCTAAAACAAAACAAAAAACAAAACAGGATCAGACAATCCTGATTTTCCAAAAGCTAGTGGCAAATATGTAAAATGAAGAGTAAAAGGAGGTCAAAGACCTAACCTAAAGAGTTTTGTCTAGGAAGCTAAAGCCCCAAACCTGTAATAAATTTATAATTCAACCAGATAAGGGCTGACCTCAAGCTCTTCTCCAGAGAGAGAATGCCTGCGATAGGCATTGACTGCCTGACTAAAGGCGAGGTTTGGCTCCCCAAGTCACAGCCAGTGATTCCAAAGCGGAGGTGTTTGCACAGAAATGTCAAGCTTGCTTCTCCCCACTTCCCGCCCCCTGGGGCTCAGTGATTGAGGCCCAGTTTGTCAACCCCCTCTCTGTCACCCCAAATACAGCTGTTCTTTCATGTCTCTTGCAATCAATCCTGTCTACCCTTTAAATGTTCACACTCTTAACTACATTGCCCTTAACTACACTGCACAAAAGCCACTACTCTGTGCAAAGATGACAACATCCCTGTCACCCTCATCTCCTTCCATTATCCCAGGTGAAAGAGTTGTCATCACACCTCACCACCTGTTGACCTCATTGTCCCCTCAGAAGAGGTCCCGCAACATTTGGGTGCAATGTACATATATGTGTGCTAGGGTCTGAAATGTTTGTATTCCCCTAAAACGTGTATCTTGAAATCCCAACCCCGAAGGTGATGGCAGTAGGAGGTGGGGCCTTTAGGAGGTGATTAGGTCATGAGGGTAGAGCCTCTGAGTGGGATTAGTGCCCTTATATGGAGGTCTCAAAGAGCTTCCTCATCCCTTCCACCATGGGAGGACACCACATGAAAACAGAGATCCGTCAACCAGGAAGCAGGGCCTCCCCAGACACTGAATCTACTGGTGCCTTGATCTTGGACTTCCAGCCTCCAGAATTGTGAGACATAAATTTCTGTGGTCTACAAGCCACCCAGGTTATGGTATTTTGTTACAGTAGCCCAAATGGACTAAGCCAGCATGTGTGTATGTGTGCATAGTACATGTATGTGGTATATGTGCAGTGCACTGTGTGATAAAGGTATGTGCGCACTATATGTGTGTGGGGGTACATGTGTGTGCATACAATGTGTTTGTGCCACATGCATGTGTTTAGTACATGTGTACCTGCATGTGCATGTAGGCATGTGTAATGTGTGTGCAGTCTGTATGTGTGGTGCATGTGTGCAGTGCACATGTGCATGCAATGTGTGTGGTGTGTGTGTGGTGCTTGTGGGCATGCAGTATGTGTCTGCTATGTGCATGTGTGTGGTATGCATGTATGCATGCAGTGTGCATATGTGCATAAGGTATAGTATGGGTGTGGTATGGGCATGCAGTATATATGTGTGTGATGTACGCACCATAGGTATGAGGCAACCAGCAGACATGGCTCACTCTCTCCCTTGAAATTCTCACCTGTCTCTTACCAATTTTCTTCTCATCTCACTGACCCGGCACATTCCACACCAGGATGGGAGCCATGGCTGCATCTCTTCTCAGTCTCTTCGCATGCCACTGTGACTACATTATTCTCAACAACCTCGTATGGCTCCCTATGGCCCAGGAGACAAGGCCAGGGCCTCAGCAAGGCACTCAAGGTAGCCCATGATTGAGTGTCATGATTCCTTCCTCCCACAAATGAATACTCCTCCTCATCTGTCAACTCTTCCCTGCCTATGCTCAGTCTCAACTCAAGATTCCTTCCACCTGATGGAAATACGGTCAATCTTCTTCTGGGTTTCTCCATTTTCAAAGCTTTATAAAATAAGCATTATTATAAAAATGACCCATCCTTGAGACCCACTGCCCTGCTTCTGAAGCCTAAAACTCATGGTCGGCCAGGCCCACTTCCTACTTCTCGGTTGTATCTTCCTAGGAGTGTTCACTCCCGAGAGCTTGTCCACTAATGCGGATTTCAGTGCTCAAAAATGACTCAATGCCTGGACCCCAGCCCTAGGCCTCCAGCTGCCAGGTCTGCCCCAACTCCAGCGACCCAGATGTAGACTGGGCCTTGGTCTTGACTTCCGCAGCCTTCAACCTTCTCACTTATGAAGGGACGGGCTGGAGCCAGTCACCACTCCCAGGCTTCTGCACAGACAAGCACCTCATATTAACCAGCCTTCCTGCAACTCTTGCCAGATTCATCTGTCTAGAGGGTGGTGCCTCCCTGCCTGCTGCCCAGCTCCCACTGAGGCTCCCCTACCCACCAGGCTCCTTTCATTGCTGTGCATGCATTATTTCTAAGTTCATGCTTCTTTACTAGCAGGAACGTGACCCCCCCACACACATCAGGCCAACTGTGGATAACATGCCACCTCAGCCAGCCGCACAAAAGGCTCAGTGCCAATGTAGCAGCCACCCCAGGCCACAGGCTCTGGTCTCAAGTATGTCCTACAAATCAATGTCTCCAAGCCAGTCCCACAGCAGTCAAGCAGTTTCCATGCTCTGTGTGTCCGTGGTGTCCAACCTGAGGTCAAGCCCAGCTTCCCTGCACACCAACCAGGGACTAGGTCACTCAGCCTCTCTGTGTGCCTTGGTCCCCTGACCTATAAAATGGGAAGACTAACAGCATCTCTCCCAAAAGGTGAGGAACAAACCATTTAAAATGACTAAAACAAGGTATCGTGACACTCAGTACTGCTTTCTTACTCAGTGCTTTCCCTTTAGAAAGTCTTTGGCTATGGAAAGACAGCTCACTGAGCAGCTTTTATGACTATGGGATGATTCTTGAACCCTCTGAGACATCTGGAGAGAGAAGTTATGCCTTTTGCCTAATAATTCTACACTTTTTTATCTGTAAGTTGCTTTTTCTAAAAATCTAGTGTCAACAATTTTATCGATACCTGATTTATTACCTCTTTAGCATCTACCACACATTGGTCTTCCAATGACAGTAGCCGCCTACTTCAAAGACAATGCTAACTCACCAACAGGAGAGCCCGAGTTCCCAGAGATGTGGCTAGTCCCCAACCTGGGGCCAGAACACACAGGGTGAGCCTAGCTGTCTTCCTTACAGCAAGTGGGGAACTGTCAAAGACCAGGAGGGTCATGCTAAAAGGACACATCAGCCAATTTCAGAAGGCTCCCTGCTGGCCAAAGATGGGACAATCATAAATAAATAAATGAAGTCCACAATGGACTGAAGCACATAGCATATTAAAAATCTATGAGTTCAGGCAGGTGCAGTGGCTTGCACCTGTAATCCCAGCACTCTGGGAGGTGGAGGTGGGCGGATCACGAGGTCAGGAGATCGAGACCATGTTGAAACTCCATCTCTACTAAAAATATAAAAAATTAGCTGGGCGTGGTGGCGCGTGCCTGTAGTTCCAGCTACTCGAGAGGCTGAGGCCAGGAGAATGGCGTGAACCCAGGAGGCGGAGCTTGCAGTGAGCTGAGATGGCGCCACTGCACTCCAGCCTGGGCGACAGAGTGAGACTCCGTCTCAAAAAAAAAAAAAAAAAATTCCATAAGTTCATAAAACAAAATCTCCAGGGGTCACCTTTAGTGATCAGAGAACAGCTCAACCTGAAAAGTCATCAATAAAATGGTTCCATAGGAACTGTAATTTCTGAAAGGCCATGCCCCTAAATAAGAACTCCAGATAATAAGCAAAGAAGGTAAAACAGAATGAGAATATCACTATCTTGCACCATCTTCTGTAATGAAGGCAATGAGTCTGGCAACTTTCATTCATTCCTGGTGAGCACCAGGTGAAAAGCTGAGGAGGAATCTGTGACAGAAGGATCCAGAACACCCCAAATATCTGTGACACACATGCTATGTGCCCCCTGAAAGGGCCTGCCTATTGGGTACCACTGCCCCCAACACGGGACCTCGATTCCATTCCAACCTACAGGTCTGAATACCACTTCACAGTAAAGACGAGGGGCAGAGAAGCACGGCCATCAAAACCAGGAGCACACAGTCAGCCAGATCTAGAATCAGTGAAATTATACAAGGCTAAGTTCTAAGTTTTTTGGACAAATACATGGCATGGGACAAAAAATGAGAAGGGGAACTACTCTAAATTAAGAATCATAAGATCTATCAACCAAATTCAATGTTTGGACCTTTGCTGGGATGCTAATTTGAAGAAAAAAAAAATTTTGAGACAATCAGGAAAATCAGTAAATACTGATTGGGTATTAGATGATTTTAAGGAATTATAAATTTGTAAGATAAGATAATTCTGTTAAATTTAAGTCCTTATTTCTTATTGAAGTATTTACGGGTGAAATTACATGATGTCTAGGATTTGTTCTATCAAAAACAAAACCAAAAGTCTGAGGGTAGGGAGAAAGATGAAACAACCATGACGTGTTGCAGGTGATGAAGCAGGGTGAAAGTTTCGTGGGCATTCATTATGCTATTCCCTCCTTTTTGTGTACTTCCGAAAATCTAAAGAGTCTGTCTTGGCTATACATCTAGGAGTAGAACTTCTAGGTCAAAGGATATATACATGTTCAACTTTAAGAGATAATGCCAAACTGTTTTCCAGAGGGATTGCCCCAATTTACTCTCACCAGCAAAGTGGGTCATGCTACAGAACTATAGGATCCATGCTTTGTACTGTCAGACTTTATAAAATCTTGCCAATTACATATACATAAAAATAGTTCTCAGTATAGTTTTAACTCACATTTCTCTGCTTATTAATGGGGCTGAACAGCTCTTCATATAGTTATTGGTCATATATGTCTCATCACCTCTGAAATTCCAGTTCATGTCTTTCACTACTTTTGTTTGTAATTTCTTTGATTTGTAGAAGTTCTTTATATATTTGGATAAGAATTATTTGTTGGTTTATAGTTTACAAATACTTTCTGGTTATAAGTTGTCTTCATACTTTAAAGATGTCTATCTAGTCAACACAAATTCTTCATTTTAATATAGTCAAATGCACCAATCCTTTTTAACATTAACATTTTTATATACTCAGAACTCCTGCCTTCCTTAAAGTCTAAAAGAGAGTCACATCAATTTTCTACTCATATTTTTTTTTATTTTCTACTTGTTATTACCCCCTTTTCCTTTTTTCTTTCTTTTCTTTTTTTTTTTTGAGACAGAGACTTGTTCTGTCACCCAGGCTGGAATGCAGTGGCACGATCTTGGCTCACTGCAACCTCCGCCTCCTGGGTTCAAGCAATTGTCCTGCCTCAGCCTCCCAAGTAGCTGGGATTACAGGTGTGTGCCACCATGCCCAGCTAAGTTTTCTATTTTTAGTAGAGACGGGATTTCACCATGTTGGTCAGGCTGGTCTCAAATGCTTGAACTCGTGATCTGCCCGCCTTGGCCTCCCAAAGTGCTGGGATTACAGGCGTAAGCCACCATGCTGCCAATACCATTCCATCTTTGTTTCTTTGTAAATTCTCTTTTCTTCTCTTAATAAGTTGTACCAGAAGTTTGTCTATGTTGACTTTTTTTCTTTCAAAGAACCAATTTTTGCCTTTTGCTGATCTTCTCTATTTGCCATTTAAAGTCCAGCTGAGGAACACAGAGAGAGACCCCAGGGACCACCCTGTCACTGACCCGATTCTGGCCAGTGTGGGGGCCACAGGGGCTGGGGCAGCCCCACTGACACTGTTTGATTAGTCAGGAAGGCTCACTTTAATAAAAAATTCTTATAAGAAGTATATTTGAAAATGTGTTTTACATTTTAAAATTAACTTTGTGGCTACAGTTAAAAAGAACTAGATGATTCTATATTTACTGAAAAAAATAAGGCAAGATACTCGGAATCACTGATAATATGCCCACTAATACTCTGATAGGTTTAAATGCATATTTGGGGAATACTTTTGACAATCTGTGTCAGATGGTCAGCCAACATCAACAAAAATCAGTATATTTACTATAAAACTATTTTAACCTACTAAAAATGGAAGTTTGCACAGTGAGTTTTTTCTTAAATTGTGTTATTTTAATGTGGGAAAGAGGCTTCCTAATTTTTTAGCAGTATTTAAGTGTGAAATATATATTTTAAAACAAAATTAGATAATCTACTCCACAAATATGTCAATATACGAATTCTGAACTAAGCTGGGTGCAGAGGCTTGCACCTGCAACCCCAGCTACTCGGGAAGCTGAGGCAGGAGGACTGCTGGAGGGCAGGAGTTCGAGATCAGCCTAAGAAACATAGTGAGACACCCCCATCTCTTAAAAAAAAAAAATTCAGAATTATATAAGTATCTTACTTTAGTCTTTACTCAATTTTATTTTCCTGTTCATTCAAAATCAGAAAAAGTAAGACCAGCTTTACCATTTAAATTCTCAAAAGACTTCCCATGTGAGAAAAAATTAGGCCAAAGAAAACCCCTAACACTCAAACCTACAGTACCTATAGTATCAAAAAGGATGCATACCAATGACACAATTATTTCTCAGAAATGTCCTTCTCAGAAGTAGAGAAAACAGGCTCGGCGTGGTGGCTCACGCCTGTAATCCCAGCACCTTAGGAGGCCAAGGCAGGCGGATCACAAGGTCAGGAGATCAAGACCACCCTGGCGAACACGGTGAAACTCCATATCTATTAAAAATACACAAAAATTAGCCGGGCGTGGTGGCGGGCGCCTGTAGTCCCAGCTTCTCGAGAGGCGAGGCAGGAGAATGGCGTGAACCCGGGAGGCAACGGAGCTTGCAGTGAGCGGAGATTGCACCACTGCACTCCAGTCTGGGAGACAGAGCAAGACTCCGTCTCAAAAAAAAAAAAAAAAAAAAAGAAGTAGAGAAAATATGGAAGCTTTCTAATTCATCCACAGCTTACACCCTAGATTTTGAATCCCTCTCCTCAAAATCATAGCCTTATAGACACTGCACCAATCCTGCACTGTCCTCAACCAGTCCTAATTCAGACCCCCTACCCCACCCCACACCCAGTGCTAATACTGACTCCACCCTATACCGAGTGCTAATCCACACCCCACCCTCATATCAAGACAGTGCTAAGAGAAAGGGACTGTAGACTTTTATACATAGCTGGAGGATTTATTCCCCAGAACAATATTTTTTCAAAGGGTAGGTATAAAATCTTCTTAGCAGAGCAGAACAGAAGAAAATAGAATGAAATACACAAGATATACTGCACTCAAAAAGAGCAAGCTCTGTTTTGTGAAACTGCCACTATGCAGGCACGTGCATACCTGGGAGCCTTGTTAACATGTATTTCTCAGTATAACTACAGGTTGCAGCCAAAGTTTAAAAGCCACTGGCCAGGAAAACCTATCACATTCACAGAAAAGGAGATAAGAACGGAAGTTCTTGCTGCACTTCGGTGAAGAGGAGGCCAGTGAGGGAACGATCTAACAGAGGGGCCCACAACAGCAATTACAAGCAGTGCATGAGGATGCCTAACTCAAAAATATACAGACAGCAGGAGGAGGAGTAGCAAGTGAGCACTGAGCAGTGAGGGGGATGGCCTGGGGGAAAGAAGAATGTATCCATCATCATTGGAAGGTGAAAAACTGGCGGCTCATGACCACAGCAACCACAGAAGTGAGGACACAGGATCCTGATGCCAACAATTTGTCGGGGACACATCTTCTCCATGACAAAGAACTCATGAATTGAAAGAGATTGCTTAAATGCAGGTGACAGCTCATGTTTAGTTCCTATACACCCAGAGAGAGAGGTAAAAAATAAAGAGGCATGTGTCACAGTGGGGTAGTAAACACACATCCATGTCCTGGCTTGGTCTGCTGACCGGGCCTACAAGCAGGAGCCACATGCCCTCTGAGTGCCCAGATCTTGGTTTCTAAATATTATTCAATAAAGGGAATTGGGCTCCTTGGACAATTCCCTTGGACAATGGCTGATTCTAGGACTGAAACAGAGAAAATAAAAGATGAACCCAGAGAATCCTGTAGTGCCAGAAAGTAAGGAAGCACTAAAATAAATAAATAAATAAATAATAATAAATAAAAAGTGGGGGGAGGGTGGGGGGATGCAAAGATGTCAAAGGACTCAGAAGTCACAATGGCCAGAGCTGGAACAGTATGGGGAGCAAAATAAATAATATAGTAGCAAAGAATAAAAGAATTACCTGTGAGTCCATATTGATATAAACAACTGAATAAATTATAATGAATGAATGAGGGAAGGGGACAAATCTTCCTAATGGAAGTCCAATTAAAAATGCAGAAGGAATGAGGGAAATAGGAAATTACCATTAAAACATGGTAATTGCCAAGAACCACGATGATGCTAACATCAGTAGGACCTTAAGGAAACAGAATATTTGCATAACCTCTAAGTCAGTATCTTCCCCCAAAATATTTATCTATTCCTTGTAGTGGTTTTAATATATGCTAAGAATTAAACAAATTCTTTGAAACTCCTCCATCCTCCTAGGAAGCGGGATTAATCCCCCACCCTTGAGTGGGGCTGGACTTAGTGGCTCTCATGAACAGAATACAGAAAGGGGACAACCGTCACATGACAGTGGAGAAACCTGGCCAACCAGCCTCAGCCACATGATCCAAGCAAACATCACAGTAATAACTTGTGTTAACATCATGTACCTCTGATGTGACATGAGAAGGACAAGACACCTCTGTGGTATTCCTCTCCAAATCCACAGCCCTGAGTCTAATTCTAAGAAAACACTACACAGACCCAAATTGGGAACATTCCACAACATACCTAGCCTCTTCAAAAGTGTGAAGTCATGAAAATCAAAAAAAGATGGAAACTGCCACAGACCGAAGGTGATGAGAACATAACGTCTAAATGCAAGGTAACTCCTGGACCTAATTCTGGAACAGAAAGGGACATTAACTAGTGAGAAAACCAGAAAAATTGGGGAAAAAAAAAAAGAAAAGAAAAGAAGAAAAAAAAAAAACCTGTAGTCATTATTATTAACTTGACACAGTCTTTTTTTTTTTTTTCAATTTTTCTGGTTTTAGTTAGTTTTCACAAATATACCATGTCAATTAACATTCAAAGAGAGGGAAAGGGGAGGAGGTTTAAGTCTGCAGTTGTGACAATTCAGACCTTGGGGTTCAAGTCAGCCCATAGTTTGAATCCTGGGCTTCAGCTCATACTAGCTGTGTTATCCGAGCAAATTCCTCAGTCTTATTAAAGCCTCAATTTCCTCATCTATAAAATGGGAACAATAACGATCCCAATTCTTAGGCTGTTGTGAGACTTAGAAGTTCTTACCCAGTCTTCATGCACCGGAGCTCTCTCTCCCTCACCAACATAAGGCTATTAGTAATAACTGAGTTAACAGTTTCCTTCCCTTGATACTGAATGACAGTCCTAAGCAAACACGTTTAGCATCATTTTCAACTCAAGATGATGGTATTTTTCTCTTTTTTTCCTCCCTTTCTTCCCATCTCCCATATTCCCCCAGTCCCACCAACTTTGAAAAGCAAATAAAAGCACTTTTCTCTGCATAATTTCCCTGCTGGCTGCCACTGTTCACAGCACTTGATATAGCAAATTCTGGCAATGCTTTCCCATTTGATTTATCTAGAAGGTTGTTATTTACTGCTCCTGCTGTTTTGGGGGCGAAAATGTTAGTGGTCTACCAAGCGGACTTTCCAAAAATAACAAGACGTGTTTTCACAACAGTCAGTATGTGGAGGGCACTGTCATGTTGGTTTCTTAGCTTTACTCACAGCATGGCAACACTGGATTTTTAGGGATTCTTAGACTAAACTACTCTGATATGACTAGTGAGGTTGTCTTTTGTTTTCTTGAAGATATTATATCCTGGGAGGACTTGCAGCACCAAGAACCACCCAATCTTCTAGGGAAAAATGAATCCCACATTGTCCAATTTTGCTCCCGCCAACAGCACCAATTTACTCTGCCTGGAGTATGGAAGCATCAGAAACCCTACATACAGCCCAGCCAAGGACTTGCCATATCTACCTGCCCTGCCCAGCCTCTGTCCAGTCTCCGGCCTCTCTGTGCCACCCTCGCAGCTAGGACTACCCACACTTGGATCCCAGGCTTCAGGTCAGGGCTCCATAGCTAGCCCACACATCAGAGCCAGCCCCACCTGCCACTCAAAGAGTACTGGCCCAGGTACCCTTACTGTTGTAGGTCCCAGGGACACAGATGGGAACAACGTGGAACTTACAAACTTGGAGTACATCACAAGTGATTAAGTGGCCCTCAGAGCCTCTGGTCAACAGAGAAGGCTCCTGGGAAGAACTGGACATTCATACAGAACTCTGATAAATGGCAAGACAGAGCCAGCTATGAAGACCACGGAGATGAGCAGCCTAGAGAGCTTCCCACACAAAGTCCTTGATCCACAGCCACAGCACTGGCTCAGGGCTCAGCTTTGCCTCCAACTCACTGTGACCTTGGGCTCATATCTCCATTTTCACATTTATAAAATTTATAAAATGGGGGCACATGAGTACCTACCTCAAAGATGTTCCTGGGGTTAATGAGTGAACAGATACAATGCTCAGAACAGTGCATGGCTCAGAGTAAGTGTTAGCTGCAGTCATCACTGTCACCATCATTAACGTTTTTACTGATGTAGATTATTAATACAAATAATACTGTTATCATCAAAGAGGAGAAGCTATCTTAATAGCCAAGATCAGCACAGGGCTTTTTAAAACAGAGTTCAGAATTTAATTAAAAAGTGATTGCAACTCACTGCAAGGTTGGAACAGGGACCAATGTTATTTGGCTGTTTTAAAAGGTCAATGCACAGCTGCCACATGGAGAGTAGACTGCAGAATGCCAAAGGGAGTAGATCCAGAGGCTATTTGGGGGCACCAGCATGGAGACTGCAGGCAAGCCTGAGGGTGTAAGCACATGCAGGAGAGTATGCACCTGGGGGACCCAGGGCAGGGCCAAGGGCACTCAGGCTGAACCACTTCAGCCCCAGGAGGGCTGAAGGTGGGCAGGGACAAGTGACAAGATGGAGGCTCACCTCGCCTCATTCATCTTCTGTCTCAGCTCACTCATTCAATCACTTTCCTCTTACCCTCAAAGTCTTTACCAAAACTGAACTTCCTCCCTAACAAGAGGGGCAAACTCTCCCCTTTTCTTTATAGCACCTTCATACTTAACACCATGACATCAAACGACAACGTATTCACACAGAAAGCAGGCATTTTCTTTACTGGTTTATTTTGTGCTTACTTACACAGCCAAGAGAGCCTATATGGCTGTCATGGGAGCCCTACCTTCTAGAAAGAGAACAACCACATCCAACATAGTTTCTAACACACTCTGCATACAGGTGGGATGAGCTTTGAACACATTCAATATTAAAAAAAAAAAAAAAAAACAGAACAGATAACAGGTACAATAGCTTTCCTAGTACATTAGAGATTAAAGTAGCCAAAGTCTGAGTTTTGTTTACAATTTTACAAGAATTCTTTGTTTTTTTTTCTTTTTCTTTTTTTTTTTTTTTTTTTTTTTGAGATGGGGTCTCGCTCTGTCACCCAGGCTGGAGTGCAGTGGCGCGATCTTGGCTTACTGCAACCTGCACCTCCCAGGTTCAAGCAATTCTCCTGCCTCAGTCTCCTGAATAGCTAGGATTACAGGTATGCACCATCACACCCAGCTAATTTTTGTATTTTTAGTAGAGACGGGGTTTCGCCATGTTCGCCAAGCTGGTCTCAAACTCCTGGCCTCAAGTGATCTGCTTGCCGCAGCCTCCTTCTAAGTGCTGGGATTACAGGTGTGACCCACCGCGCCCAGCCTAATTTTACAAGACTTCTAAGAGCTGGATGCTGTTTAGGCCGAGGTCCTTGACTGTCTGGGTGAAGACTGGGGCCCGGCTGCTGCTCAGGATGGTGAAGAGGAGACCCCACCTCAGCTCAAGCCCCATCTTCAGTTCTCCTGGGAGGTGGTTTACTGTAAAGTCAGCCTTCTTTATGAGCATCAGTCTCCTCTCATTACACTCTGAAATGCCTGTGTGCAAGCAAAAATGTACAACTGGAATTCAAGAGTATAATCTATGAAATTCCCATAAAAGTGAGATTCCAGGTGTGTTCATCTAAGACTAATGCATTTGGATACCTCTCAGCTTCAAAAAAAAGCTATCATGTGAAAAGGCTGGAGCTTTTTCTATGAGCAAAATCAGGTTTGCTGTATTGAGAACAGAATTTCTGGAATGAGGAAGGCTCAGGCCAGCGCAAGGAGGGCTACAGATTCAGAGTCCCTGTCCATCACTTTTACCTTCTCATCTCACTGCCTCCTATCACCTACTCCTTGGCCTGTAAATCTAAAAAGAGAAATCCAGAAAAAGTAAAGCAGCCCCTCTGCCCTTCTTCTTTCTGAGAAAGCACCCAGATAAACACAAAGGTTTGCTCCCTCCAAGACTTGTCCACTCCACCCCAGGTGTCCCAGGCCTGGGGACAAGGGAAGGTGGATGTAAAGAACAGAAAGCTTTTCTGGCTGGGAGACAGGGCCCAATCCCTGAGGAGCCTCACACAAGTGCAGCATTTATACACATTTACAAAGAGAAAACCTCAACAAACTCGAGTTCGTTATTTAATAGAATCTTGCAGTAAGTCCTTTCGGTAAGCAAAGAATTACTTTGACAGAGCAAAACTCCTCTACTAATTGAACATGTACGTAACACCCCAACTTTGACATTAATTAGCACACACCCACTATCAATAATGCTGAGTCCTGTGGGCCTGGGAAAAGCTCCCACTCCCCACTGTGAGAACCTGTGCCATCAGTATCACTTGGTCTCTTGGATCCCCAAGCTCTTCTTACCCACTGATACCTTGCCTCATGCCTCACTCTTCCTTAAAATCATCAAACACAAGGACTCATAACTCTTCTTTCAACCAGCCTTCTGTTCAGGCTGCTGCCTTCTTCCTTTTATTCCCAGCGAAACATCTTGAGTCACTTTCTTCCCACCTTACCTTCCAATATGTCCCACTGTGAAATCTCTGCCAATCACAAGTGACTTCCAAGAATCATAACCAAACTTGCCTTTCTGAATTTCTGTCCATCTGATACCTCCACAACATCTGACATGAATGTCCCACCCTTGGACTACCCAGGCTCTCCCTCTCCTCCACCCCTCCACCCTCACCTGTTTTCCCTCTCCTCCATCCCACTTGTTTCCTTTGGCTGACCCTTCCTGCTGCCTGCCCCTTACACTCCAAAGAACACACCACTATCTCTGTATCTTCCACACATACACTCCTGAACTACAACAGCTGCCTGGTATGTATCCTTTCTATATCCCCTACCTTGTCCACCCTGACTGCTGCCTGTTAACTTTCTGACAAATCTGAGCAAACACTCTTGAGTTAGATAAGTTGCCCCAATTTCTAAAGATACGCCCCAATTCTTTAGCATGAATCAGGGTCTTGGCAGGACAGAGACATGCACAGTGTGGTCCCTGCCAGTCCCATCCCTGTTAACTCCCTTCCCCTAGGAACACAGGAATATCAGCATCCCTTTAATGGTATCATTTCTTTGCAAAGGTTATTCCCTCTGACCAGGTGCTTGCCCCTTCTCAACTGCTGACCTCCAACGTCATCTGCCTCATAAGGTCTCTGCAGGTTTCTCCACATCCACAATGACTGTTTCTGGTCTTTTTCCTGTTTGTTTTGTTTTTGGAGGGGAGGAGGGGTGGGCTGTGTGTGTGCACACAGGTGTGCACAGTGGAAGGTGTATCTAGACAGAAATGAACACAACACAGTCACACACACTGCATGGAAATCCATTACAACAACTTTCAGCTGATGTAAAGTTCTATGAAGCAATGAGTTCTCTAATGAGAAAGTGAAAAACCAAGGCAAAGAGATTTTACGTGTCTAATTTGTTTAACGCAAGGTACATCTTTCAAGAATTCCAGATAAAGGAGAACTGAAACCAGTACTTAAGGACACAGACTCTGGAGTCAAAAATCCCTGCCCAGCCACCGGTTGGTAATAAAACCTTGGCTCTCCAAGCCTCCACTTTGCTCATCAGTAAAGTCAGGGCAACAACACTTTCATTGCAGAAGTACTGCAGAGCTCAGATGAGACAACATATTAGCTGTATCTGACATTACTGCACACTTACCTATAGGTCTATGCTAGTCCAATCATTATCCCCAACTGACACATGAGGCTGGACTATTCAAGTCCTATAGATACCCTTAGCCAAGCCTGTGACCTCTGGGTGTCACAGCTCTCAGCGAGAGAACATGTGTGTGGTCATACTCTCATGAGGACAAAATAGGCTTTCCTTGTGACCATCTTGGGGTCCTGGTCAGAGTGTTGCCGTTTTCATTACCTGAGACCCAGCTCAACTTGGAAAGGAATGGCCACCCCAGGGAGCAGTAAGTACAACAATCAGTGACAAAGCATCATGGGAGCATTCAAGTCAGCTAGCTGAAATCTCTGCAAACAGTACTTTTCCGTTCTCATTAGTTACAAGCTGCCAGGAAATTTTAGCTGTGAACAGAATGAAGACAGGCTGGAGAAACAGTCCTACTATTTATAAAGCCTTGGTGTTAGCCAATTTGATCCTCTTCTGCATATAAATGGGCCAAGATCCTCCAGGCACGCCTGCTCTGAGGGTGGCTGGATGGCTGGCAGGGATGCCCCAAAGACCTAGGCTCCAGGCTGGCCAACCAGGTCCTTCCAATGCCCAGGGTGTGATCATGCTTTGTTAGTTTACATCTGACATTTGGGTAGGGGGCTGTCTGCGTATCTCACTTCAAACCATAATAGTCACTGTTTATTGCCTCCCTTAAAAAGTGTTTCAGAGGAGTATTTTTGACTAATGTGTAAATTAGCAATCCCCATACTATTACCCTTTTAACTGGCAGAACTAGATACTCCATCAAACATGATTATATGATTTGACTGAAAATCTAAAAAAAATAAGTAAATAAAACAATGCCTCAGAAATCCAGCCCAGTTTCTGGCAATGTTCATTACATTCATTTGAGAATTCTCTGTAGTGAATTACATAAAAGTCTTTTGATAAGTACAGCCACAGTGAAACAAATGTCAGAAAGTCATCTCTCACAGACAGCATTTACTTGGGCTGCCAAGGAAAAGCAACTAGTTCTTGCCTTAGAAGAGCCTTAACCAAGAGATGCTTCACCATGAGGCCATTTCATTCCCTAGGGACAGGCCTGGTAGGAGAAGACGACCTGATACCTATCTGTTAACGCACTTACTGACGTCCCATCTCAACATGGGAAGGTCCGTGCAAGTTTGACAGCCACAACGTTCACCTGACAAAACCAATCTCTCCAGAGGAAGACATTAAAAAGACTTGTTTAAGTGATGAGCCTGAGTAGCCTGCCCCAGGACAACAAACACTGTAACGAGGGTCTTCTGTAGAAAGTTTCTGTATATTTGCCATCTACTATGGTTTGAATGTGTCTCCTCCAAAATTCAGGTGTGGAAACTTAATGGCCAATGTGATGGTATTAAGAAGTGATTAGGTTATAAGGGCTCCTCCCCTATGACTAGATTAAGGCGTTTATTAAAAAGGATTCATGCAGCATCCAGCTCTCTTCCCCTTCTGTCCCTGTCACCATGTGAGGACACAGCATTCCACCCCTCCAAAGGATACAGCACAGGCGCCATCTTAGAAGCAGAGAACAGCCTTCACCTGACAACTGAACCTGCCAGAGCCTTGATCTTGGATTTTCCAGCCTACAGAACTGTAGGAAAATAAAATTTTGTATAAACACCTGCTCTGAGGTATTCTGTTACAGCAGCCCAAATGAACTGAAACACCATCCTTGCATTAGCCATCCTCAAAGCCATGGATCTGAGGTTACATCAAGTTCATATGGAAGACAAGAGACATATGACATCAATTAGAGGGGAATAAGGAAAAGGGACAGGCCATCAGCAAGGGGCACCTCTGCCTGGCCACACAGGGTTGCACACAGAATTGACCACACCCTGGGAAACTGTCATCTCTGGGAAACGGAGGCTCCCAGAGGCTAAAGGAATGGTCCATAGTCACATACCCTAAGTGGCTGAGCCAAATTCCGGCCTCACCCCTGTTCTTTAGGCTGTAATGCACCTGTCATGCCCCTGCCTGCACCCACCACACTTGGTACCTGAACACAGGCTTCCCCACAGAGAATTCAGCTTCCTGATACTCACTGGCATGACTGTGGTCTACTCCCATGTGCCTTCAGCCTCCACTCTCCTTGGCCTTAATAGGCTTCTCTCATTTCCTTCGCTGCACGGCTGCCTGCCTGTCCCAATTTCAAGAGTCTAGCAGGCAGAAGGTGAAATTAATTCCTGGTCTGTGCAGCACACAGTGAACATGAACAGCAGCAAGTTCTCTAAGAGCCAGGGCAGCCTTTTCATCAGTCTGTCCGTGGTCACTCCTGAGGATGAATGGCCCTAGTTGCCCCAAGAGGAGATCTGGAGAGTGACTACTGACCCAACAAGAGCTTTCCACAGAGCCCCCAGAACACCTGCCCAAGGCGCTGGAGAGATAGTAAGTGTGATGTAATTCTATCTTACACTTAATTCACAAATGATGGTATACTTCTCAATGTTGCTGGCAGTGAGAGAAGCTTCTTCAGCTTCCTTGATCACCACCCAGAGCCACAGTTAATGTTAACATCAGGATGAAATAAAACTCCACTTAGATGTGGGAACTGTCTCCACAGTATGATTCTGTCTAAGCTGGGTGACACCTTCCTGAGTCGTTGTTCTGCATCAGTAGCCACAAGAACCTACCTCCAGAACCCTGCTCCAGCTCAGGTAGGAAGTTGGACATGGACCAGCTGCCACCTCCACTCTCCCACTCCCACTCCAAAAGAATACAGAAAGAGGGAAAGAAAAAAAAAAACTACTTCATAGGTCTTGCTTCCTAAAGATGTGCTCATTTTGTTCAGAATATCAAGGGAAATCATGGTGATAGTGTGATTTAGTGCATATTGGACAAGCAAGGAAGGAAGAAGGTGCCCTGAGCTTCGGCAATGAGAAGAATGATAGAACTCCTCCTAGAGAAAGGAGGTCAGGAAGCTGATGTGGTCCCCTGTAGATCTACAGAACATCAGGAAAACTAAACTCCAAATTAAACTAGGACCAAACACAGGGAGAGGCAGAGAGCATGGAACAGAGGTCAGAGTGAATCACAGATGTATGGCTTCAGGCTCTGGGAATGGATGAGCTCTCCAACGGAGAAAACTGCAGAAAGAAGAAAAGGGCTGATTATAGATATAATCTTGACAACACCCACGTTTAAGGGGTGGAAACAAGACAAGCCTAAGAAAGAGGCTGAAAGACTAATTATTGGGGAGGAAGAGAATCAGGAAAGTACAGAAGCCAAACACATGCGTTTCAACGTAAAGGGACAGTTGATGTCATCAAATATCAGAGTAGATCAATAAAGGGAAACCTAAAGACAGACCACTCACTCTAACCCCAAGGAAGCTGTCCATACCTTGTGAGAGTCACTGTATTCATAAAAGCAGAAATCAAACTGCTGGTGTCAGTACAAGAGTAGAAGACAAGGACTGGGTGGAATTAAGGACAAAAAAGGAAGGCACAGGGCAAAATGAAAGGGAATCATGTGCTTGACAGGTAACAAAGCAGGATAAGATTACTGGATACAGGAGGCTTACTCTGCAAAAAGGCAGAAGGAAAGGGGCAAAACCATATAAAAGTTTAGTGAAGAAAGTATAGTACTTTCAACAAATGATGCTGGTATAACCAGACATTCACACACACAAAAAAGGAACTTCCAGCCATACCTTGCATCATATACTAAGAATAACTCAAAATGAATCATAGACCTAAATATAAAACCTAAAACTATAAAACTTTTTTTTTTTTTTTGAGACGGAGTCTCGCTCTGTCGCCCGGGCTGGAGTGCAGTGGCCGGATCTCAGCTCACTGCAAGCTCCACCTCCCGGGTTTACGCCATTCTCCTGCCTCAGCCTCCTGTGTAACCGGGACTACAGGCACCCGCCACCTCGCCCGGCTAGTTTTTTGTATTTTTTAGTAGAGACGGGGTTTCACCGTGTTAGCCAGGATGGTCTCCATCTCCTGACCTCATGATCCGCCCATCTCGGCCTCCCAAAGTGCTGGGATTACAGGCTTTGTAATCCTGTACAAATCACAGGTGTGAGCCACCACGCCCGGCCAAGAATATCTAAATTTAAAACACCAAATGCTAGTCACGCACACTGGCTCACACCTGTAATCCCAGCACTTTTGGAGGCTGAGGCAGGAGGATCACCTGAGCCCGGGAGTTTGAGACCAGCCTGGGGAAAATAGCAAGACCCAGTCTTAAAAATTTTAATTAAAAAAATAAATAAAACACTAATGTTAGGATGAAGAGCAACTGGAACTGATACATGCTAGTGGGGATATAAAGTGTACAGTACTCTGGAAAACAATCTGGCACCTGACATATGGAATAGCTATTCTACTCCTAGGTTATTCACCCAGAGAAATGAAGTGTTCACCCACACAAATACTTGTACACAAATGGCCACAGCACAAATGGTCATATTTGTTCACCATTTGTGTTCTATCAAAAGGCAGAAACAACCCAATAGTATTCAATAGATGAACAGACAAAAAATAAAAAAGAAATTAATTATTCATATACATAACATGGTTGAACCTAAAAATAATTACCCTGAAAGAAATCAGACCAAAAAGAGTATATACTCTGAATATTTGTACATTCATGTTCACAGTAGCACTGTTTACAATAGCTGAAAGGTGGAAGGAATTCAAATATCCATCAATGGATGAATGGATAAACAAAATGTAGTATATCCACACGATGGATTATTCAGACTTAAAAAAGAAGGCCATTCTGACACATGTTACAACATGGATGAAACTTGAAGACATTATGCTAAGCGAAATAAGCCAGGCACACACACAAAAATTACTATATGATTACATTTACATGAGGTACCCAGAGAGTCGGATTCATAGAGACAGAAAGTAGAATGGTGGTTTCCAAAGACTGGGAGCACAGGGAAGGGGAGTCGCTGTTTCATGGATACAGAGTTTCAGTTTGCGAACAGACTTTTAAAAGTCCTGGATCTCGGCCCGGCACGGTGGCTCACGCCTGTAATCCCAGCACTTTGGGAGGCCGAGGTGGGCGGATCACGAGGTCAGGAGATCGAGACCATCCTGGCTAACATAGTGAAACCCCATCTCTACTAAAAATGCAAAAAATTAGCTGGGCACGGTGGCAGGCGCCTGTAGTCCCAGCTGCTTGGGAGGCTGACGCAGGAGAATGGCATGAACCCAGGGGGCGGAGCTCGCAGTGAGCGGAGATTGCGCCACTGCACTCCAGCCTGGGCGACTGAGCGAGACTCTGTCTCAAAACAACAAAACAAAACAAAACAAAACAACAAAACAAAAAAGAAAGTCCTGGATCTCAATGGCGATGATGGTTGCATGACAATGTGAATGTACTTAACGTCACACAGCTGCAGCACACTTGAAAATGGTTATGACGGTAACTTCTATGTGTATTTTACTGCAATTTTCAGAAACTAAATAAATTTTTAAAGTACATACTATATGATTCCATTTATATAATTCTAGGAAATGTAATCTATTGTGACAAAAAACAGAGCCGTGGTTGCCTAAGGATGGGAATGGAGGTAGAAGGATGGGCAGCAGGAGGGGGTCCAAAGAAACTTCTGGGGGCGATGACTGTTCATTAGCTTGACTGTGGTGATGGTTTCATAGGGGTGTACATACATCCAAACTTATTAAACTGTGTACTTTAAATACATGCAGTTTAGTACACAGGAAAACAAAATGGACTAAGTTGAAAAGAAGGTGGGCAAACAGGAAGGATAAAAAGAGGAAAGGAAGCCAGAGTTAGTATTTGGTGGTTGACAGAGTCATCCTGAGAGAAAAAAACAAAACAAAGTATTCAGTATGTTTGGAATGATCTCATGAATAAAATTGAAGGCATTTGTGGAGAAAAGTCATCTATAGAGAAGGAAAAAAAAGCACAGTCAAGAGAAAGTATCATTGATGAGGGCAAAAATGTCCTCCCTGTGCTATAAGAATGGTGGTCACCTTGATTCTAAACTAAATACAAACCAGAGTCAAGGGCAGCCCAGGAGAGAGACAGCCCATCTCAAGTCCCAGGGACAAGCAAACAGGAGTTAAGAGTCCCAGGGATGGCCAGACACAGCGGCTCACACCTGTAATCTCAGCACTTTGGGAGGCCAAGGCAGGATGATCGCTTGAGCTCAGAAGTTCAAAACCAGCCTAGCCAACACGGTGAAAACCTATCTCTACAAAAATACAAAAGTTAGCGAGGCATGGGGGCGCACGCCTGTGATCCCAGCCACTTGGGAGGCTAAGGTAAGAGGATTGCTTGAGGCCAGGAGGCTTTGGTGAGCTGAAATCATGCCACTGCACTCCAGTCTGGGCAACAGAGCCCAAGAGTCTCAGAGACAAAAGAGAAGGGACTCCTTTACTCAGTTAAGCAGGCAAGGCCAGGGTGTGGACACGCTGAAGACACAGGCACTCCACCAGGACTATCTCACAGGAGCTTCTTCCTGGGATGGGCATGAATCCCAGGTAGCCGACAAAGCACAGGAACTGACTGCAGGCAGACAGGAGCTCGGGATTCTGACTCCATACCTCCTTCTAAATGTTTTTGGGAGAGGACAAAAATGGTCATAAGATCACTCACTTGTGATAAGTGGTTTGATTTAAAATATAATCAAGTCAGAAGCCAGGAAAGGCCATCAGAGGGAGGGGCTGGCCTGGCCAGATGACAAGAACCAGACATGTGGCTGCTCTGTGACTCAATTAAGAGAGAACTCGCACACACAAAGGGCTGATGTCACTTGGGCCAGAAATGTAAATTCACTAAACTGTAGCTCCTTTGATGTTATGCTTTAAAAGTCCTTTGCACATTGACTTCCTCCATCTTTGCTGTTCTGTACAATTCTGAGGAAAAGTCAGCTGTTGGATTTCAGGGACATTCTGTTCCTAGCCCAAAAACCCAATTACTGTTATGGAGGCGCAGGATGGTTCCACATAACAGCTCAGACGGCTGGGAAGAAGTGACTTTAAAAATAAAAAATGTCGGGCGAGTACGGTGGCTCACACCTGTAATCCCAGCACTTTGGAAGCCGAGGGGGGCGGATCACCTGAGGTCAGGGGTTTGAGACCAGCCTGGCCAACATGGTGAAACCCCATATCTACTGAAAATACAAAAATTAGCGGGGCATGGTGGCACATGCCTGTAATCCCAGCTACTCAGGAGGCTGAGGTAGGAGAATCACTTGAACTCAGGAAGCAGAGGTTGCAGTGAGCCAAGATTGCGCCACTGCACTCCAGCCTAGGCGACAGAGTGAGACTTCATCTCAAATAATAATAATAATAATAATAATAAATAAACAAGGTCCATAGAATCCCATAGTGGTTTCTTTGGAAGATAAGCTCTCTGCTGCTAGAAACAGGATTCCAACCCAAAGGAGAAAGCATTAAATCATTTTTAATATTTTTTTTCTGGACTTTAATTTCCTGCTCCTATAACTCTGTACATCTAACCAAGATGAAGGTTAAAATGGTACTAAGACTTGGCAGGACCTCCATGGCTTTGAATAGCAGCACATCTATTCAGCCATCACAGATCCAGGTAATATTTGACACAAACAACAGAATAAGCTGCAGGAAAGGTAAGCACGCAGGAAAAGTGAACGTCACAAGCCGACATGCTGGGATTTTAAAACGTCTTTAAATGTAAATAATAAAAACTTGGCCAGGCGTGGTGGCTCACACCTGTAATCCCAGTACTTTGGGAGGCCAAGGGAGTAGGACTGCTTGAGCCCAGGAGTTCAAGACCAGCCTGAGCAACATAGGGAGGCCCTATCTCAACAAAAATAAAAACATCAGCTGTGTGTGGTGGTGGATGTCTGTGCTTCCAGCTACTTGGGAGGCTAAGATGGGAGGATTGCTTGAGCCTGGGAGGTCAAGGCTGCAGTGGGCTGTGGTTGCGCCACTGCACTCCAACCTGGGTGACAGAGCAAGACCTTGTTTCAAAAAAAATAAAAAAGGCCAGGCATGGTGGCTCATGCCTGTAATCCCAGCACTTTGGGAGGCTGAGACGGGCAGATCACGAAGTGAGGAGATCAAGACCATCCTGGCTAACACGTTGAAATCCCATCTCTACTAAAAATACAAAAAATTAGCCGGGCGTGGTGGCGGGCACCTGTAGTCCCAGCTACTCGGGAGGCTGAGGCAGGAGAATGGCATGAACCTGGGAGGTGGAGCTTACAGTGAGCTGAGATTGAGCCACTGCACTCCAGCCTGGACGACAGAGTGAGACTCTGTTTCAAAAAATAAAAATAAAAAAATAAAAAATGGCCGGGCGTGGTGGCTCAAGCCTGTAATCCCAGCACTTTGGGAGGCCGAGACGGGCGGATCACGAGGTCAGGAGATCGAGACCATCCTGGCGAACACGGTGAAACCCCGTCTCTACTAAAAATACAAAAAATTAGCCGGGCGAGGTGGCGGGTGCCTGTAGTCCCAGCTACTCGGGAGGCTGAGGCAGGAGAATGGCGTAAACCCGGGAGGCAGAGCTTGCAGTGAGCTGAGATCCGGCCACTGCACTCCAGCCTGGGAGACAGCGAGACTCCGTCTCAAAAAAAAAAAAATAAAATAAAAATAAAAATAAAAATAAAAAAATAAAAAATAAAAACTCCCATGTCAAAATGTTTGCAAAGAGCACAAGAATAGAATGATCTCCTGGTCTACCTTCCTACCAATCTCAAGTTTGGTCAAATTATTGTTAAATGACTGAATTAAACTCCTTTCATCTGCTCTTCATTCATAGCATATAACCACTGAGGCCAACCTCGACCACCTCCGTGAGCTATGCCAGCTGACTCTGTGACCTGGCCCTTGGGCCACACCCAGTGTCAATCCTTTCAACTCTTTTTCAGCTCACGTTAATGACTGAGTCCTTCTCAAAACTTTCTTTTAGACTGGGCACAGTGGCTCATGCCTATAATCCCAGCATTTTGGGAGGCCAAGGCGGGAGGATCACTTGGTCCCAGGTATTCAAAACTAGCCTGGGCAACATAATGAGACCCTATCTCTACAAAAAAAAAAAAAAAAAAGTTTTAATTAGCCAGGCACACTGGCATGCACCTGTGATCTCAACTACTCCAGAGGCTGAGGGTGGGAGGATTGCTTAAGCCCAGGAGGTTGAGGCTGCAGTGAGCCAAGATCATGCCATCGCACTCTAGCCTGGGTGACAGAACAGGACCCTGTCTCAAAACACATGTACACACACCCTTTCTTTTAAATCTTTGATTTGGAATACTCAGACTTGCTTTTTTCTTTATCTTACCCTTCTTTACAAGCTCCTCTTCTTAACTGCCCCATAATTATGGACCTCTCCCATCTGAACACTGACTTCTATCCTTCTCCCTTCAGAAACAGCAACTACCACTTGTAAGATGCTGACTCCCAAATCAAGTTCCAACTTCTGCTTCTCTTCCCCAAACTTCAGACTCCATTTCCAACTGTCTGCTGGTCACTTCTACTTACAACTCAGTTATCTCCTAGCTGAAGTCAATCATGTGTTTCTTATGTGCATAAAGAGCAACAATACTTGGTGTGTGTATGGCACGGTACAGGATCCTTTCTCATCCACAGTTCACATGCTCATCTGTCACCACATCTTATTGGGGATCAGGCTTGTTTTCCTGCAAGGTCTGTAGTCCTTGCTTCTTCCTTCCCATCACTGCACATCTCCCAGCTCACGCGTCCTCCCAGCCAGTCTGGCCCAGGACCGCTACCTCTTCAGCAAACTCCTCACATCAAACCTTTCCCTCTTTCCCTCCATGCCCAATCCTTCCAGCACGTGTGTGAGAAATTGTGTGTGTACATATGTGTGACAGCTCATGTGAGTATGCACTGAGAGTGTGCATGAGAGCAGAAGTGTGTGTGTGAGTGCATATGAGTGTGCATTAGTGCAGGTAAATGTGAGTGTAAGAGCGCATGAGAGCATGTGTTTGTCTGCTCAGAACAATGACACAACTTTGCATCCCTGAAACAAGAATATTGCTTAAAGAACAACAATAACAATCACTTCCAGAAAACAAGAAAAGAGCTTTTAGAAACTAATAATCATAGCAAAGAAAAAACACCTCAACACTAGGATTAGAGAACATAGTTGAGGAAGTCATGTGTGGGTCTTCCCCCAAAAAAGAACAAAAAGTCAGAGACACAGGATACAGAAAAAAAAATTTTTTTTAATGAAACTAGTGATCCAGTGTCTGAATAACTGAAGAACTAGAGAACAAAGAAAATAAAGGGAAGCAGATAAACAGAAAGAATTTAAGGAAATTTCTTAAATTCTGATATGAAGGGCATGAATCTTCAGCTTTAAAGGCCCAGCAAGCACCAGGTTAAACTCGAGCAAACTCCTTGTTTTACTCTTTCCCCACTTCTCACTACTGCACTTGACTTGTCATATCAAAAGCACAATCAAGGTCAGGCATGTTGGCCCACGCCTACAATCTGAACACTTTGAGAGGCCAAGATGGAGGACAGCTTGAACCCAGGAGTTCCAGACCAGCCTAGGCAACCTATCAAGGCCTCATCTCTACAAAAAAAAAAAAAAAATTTAATTAGCTAGGCCTAGTGGCACATGCCTATGGTCCCAGCTCCTCAGGGGACTGAGGTGAGAGGATTGCTTGAGCCCAGGAGGTCGAGGCTACAGTAAGCCATGATTGCACCACTGCAATATAGCCTGGGTGACAGAGCAAGACCAGTCTTATAAAAAGAAAAGTATTACATCGACTTCCTAAGGGTCAAACTGTAAGCTAGAAGAAAATGGAGCAATGCAGGGAGTATTTCCAACCTTAAGTTCTACAGATTTAAACTATCGATCAAGCATAAAGATAGAAAAAAAAAGCATTTTCAGGCATGTGGCAGGGTAACAAGCTCATCCTGGTTTGCCCAGGATTTTCCTGCCTTCAGCACCATTAGTCCCACATCCTGGGAATTCCCTCAGTCCTAGGTAAACTATTAACCCAGATATAACCTGGGGGGAAAAAGAAAAAAAGAAAAACCTAAAATTCACATGTCCCAATAATTTCTCAATCCCAGGCAAATCAAGGAAGTTGGTGACCCTTGATGAGGTCTCAAAAACTTTCTGTGTCATGGTCACTTTCTAGTGAGGTCACTAGAGGATTCTGTCAACTAAATCATGAGATTTAACAAAAAGTAAGGACTGTAGCTCACATCATCCTCAATGGTGAAACATTAAGCATCTTCCCTGATGAATGGAATAAGACGAGGATGCCTACTCTTACTATTTATATTCAACATTGTATTAGAAGTTTTAGCCAGGGGAGTTAGGCAAGAAAATAAATAAATAGTATCCAAATGAGAAGAAAAAAGTAAAATTATCTCTTTGCAGATGAAAAGATCTTGTATATAGAAAATCCTAAGGAATCCACTAAAAACTATGCATTAATAAACAAATTTAGCAAAGTTGCATGTTACAAGATCACTCTACAAAAATCACTTGTATTCCTATAAACTAGCAATGAACAATCTGAAAATGAAATTAAGAAAAATTCCATCTACAATAGAATCAAAAAAGAATAAAATACTTACGAATAAACGTTTTAAACTACGAAACTAATGGGAAAGCATATTTGTAAATTATATATGTAATATAGGACTTGTATCTAGACTATATAAAGATAAAGAGTTTGAATAGTTATTTCTCCAAAGATACACAAATAGCCAATAAGGCACATGAAAAAATATACATTTTTAGTTACTAGAAAATGCAAATGAAAACCACAATGAGATCCCACTTCATACCCACTAGAATAGTCATAATCAAAAAAAAAAAAAAAAAAACAGATGATAACAAGTTTTGGCAAGGATGTGAAGGAATTGGAATCCCCATAGATTGCTAGTGTACAATGGTAGAACTGCTTTGGAAAACAGCCTGGCACTTCCTCAAAAGGTTAAACATACAGTTTAACAGGACCCAGTATTTATACTCCTAGGTCTATACCTAAGACAAATTAAAGCTTGTACACAAATGTTCCTCATAACAGCAATCCAACTGTCCACCAACCAAATAAACAAAATGAAGTATGTCCATACAATAAAATATTATTCTGTCAATAAAAGGAATGAAGTACTGATACATGCTACAACATGGATGAATCCTGAAAACATTCCATTAAGTAAGAAAAGCCAGACACAAAGGCCACACAATGTATGATTCCATTTATATGAAATGTCAGAATTGGCAAATCTACAAAGGCAAAGTAGACTGGTAATTGCCTAGGGCTGGGAGTTTTGAGAGAAAATGGGGAGTGAATATTAACACATACAAAGTTCTTTTTCAGGTAATAAAAATGTTCTGGGGTCAGGCGTGGTGGCTCACACCTGTAAGCTCAGCACTTTGGGAGGCTGAGGTGGGCAGATCACCTGAGGTCAGAAGTCCGTGACTAGCCTGAACAACATGGTGAAACCCCGTCTCTACTAAATACCAGGCATGGTGAGCATGCCTGCAATTCCAGCTACTTGGGAGGCTGAGGCAGGAGAATCACTTGAACCTGGGAGGCAGAAGTTGCAGTGAGCTGAGACTGTGAAATTGCACTCCAGCCTGCACAACAAGAGCAAAACTCTGTCTCAAAAAGAAAAAACAGGTCTGGAATTAGATAACAGCGGTAGTTACACAACTTTGTAAATATATGAAAAACACTGAATTGTACATGTTAAAGTACAAATTTTAATGTATGTGAACTATATCTCAAGTTTTTAAAACCGTACGTGTGTCTGGTATGGTGTGCCATGTGCACTTGGTATGATGTGTGTGCATGCATACAAGCATGTGTATGAGCCTGGAGAAAGGTGTGCAAGGACACGTCTTAGTATACTGACACTGGCTGCAGGATTAGAAAGGGGGAGTGCTGTATGTGTATATGTGTGTGTGTGTGTGTGTGTGTGTGTGATGATGTGTGTGCATGCATACAAGCATGTGTATGAGCCTGGAGAAAGGTGTGCAAGGACATCTCACAGTATATTGACACTGGCTGCAGGATTAGAAAGGAGAAATTCCTTTCAACAATGTTGTGTTGTTTTGGAAGTATTATTCGTTTTGGAGTTTTAAAAATTTATTCCTAAGTATTTTTTATATATATTCTATTGTAGATGGATTTTTCTTAATTTTCTTTTTTTTTTTTTTTTTTTTTTGAGACAGGGCCTTACTTTGTTGCCCAGACTGAGTGTGGTGGCATGATCATGGCCCACTGTAGCCTCGACCTCCAGGGCTCAAGCAATTCTCCCACTTCAGCCTCCTGAATAGCTGTGACTACAGGCATGCACCACCACGCCTGGCTAATTTTTCAAGACAGTATCTCACTATGTTGCCCAGGCTGGTCTCAAACTCCTGGGCTCATGCAATCCTTTTGTCTCGGCCTCTCAAAGTGTTGGGATCACAGCAATAAGCCACCACGCCTAGCCCTGTGGCCATGTATTTTCTAATATTATAATTATCTAATAAAGAACTAGCAAATATAATTGTCTTAATCAGAAGAAAATTGAACAAGGTAATACTAGTGATAGAACTGGATAATTCTATTTCCAAATTTTCCAAATTATTTTTGTAATTAATTAAACAACCGCTTTCCTAACTGTCACGCAACTATAACACATGGTGGAGAAGAAGATACCACTGCTAAAAGCAACACAAACATTAACTGCATGGCTATTAATGGAACTGAGGACACATGATATTTGTATATAATTCTTGAAGGCAACTTTCTGTAACTGAATTTAATGGGAGAAAAAAGGAAGTCACCAACAATAGAATGATATGCTTCCTTTTAACAGGAAAATTTAATGAGAACAAAACTGATCATATTCTTCAAGTTAATATGCAGTTTTAACATAATATCAATTAAAGTCCCCAAGGGGTATAATACAAAACTTGACCAAGTCACAGTGGAATTCATTTTAAAGAAATCAAACAATATTAAAGAACAGTCTTGAGCCCTTTAGTAGACAATGGAATGGTGTATTTAGTCTACAACATTAAAGCAGAGAGAAATTTCTAAAATCTAACATAAAGAAAATCACTGAAGGCAGTATTGATCTGGTAAAATCCCCACACTAAATTCAGTGAATCAACTGATAGAAGAAAAGCAGTGAATAAGAAAATGTGAGGATTTGTGAAACTCTACAGAAGGATAATATCCAGACTCCCATCAATGAGTAAGTGGAGTTAATGAGTTAACAAAGTAGGAAGTACCAACAGTAAATCACTGTGTAGAAAATGTATTCCATAAATAAAGAAATGCAAAGTAAACTACAAGGTATCATCATAACTGTTTAACTAAAATTTTAAAACATATTTCTTACCTGGTATGACTAAGTACGGCCAGTCCTAGGAAGCAGTGTAGAAGGCCATTATGAACATGCTCTACTGCATTAGCAGAAGTGGGCAGCTACCACAAGACTCCAAATAGTATGCCAGACTCTACCACGTGCCCTTTTTAAAAACCCACCAGCATATATAATACTTACCAACACCAAAACTAGACTAACAAAGAAAAAAAAAATTTTTACCACTAACTACGCCTGGGGTTTTAAGCCACCTGAGGTTCTAAACCTATTTGTGTCACTATTTCTCCTCAAAAAAAAAAAAAAAAGCTATCTCAAAAACATAGTATGAAGATATGAATGAAATTAAGATGAAAAGGATAGAATGCTTTAATTTGGGGGAAAAGAAAGAGAAAACAAAAGTTTAAATCGTGGATCCAGTACTAACTCTAACCTATACTAAATTTCACAAATACTATAAAACATTACTTCAAATGAATTAACTCTACACTAGTCAACAGTTAGCAAAAAGGCTTTTTTGCAAAATCCACATTAAAGGATGTTAGTTTTCCTTCATTGGAAAATCTTTCATTATTTTTAAAAACGTATTTGAACTGTGTGATAATTCTTTTCTCCTACCACATATCCTAGGTGGTCCTAGACAACAGGCCTAAAAACCCGACGGGCTCAACTCTGCTCATCTCAAAACGCTCCTTCAAGACTATACCCCTCCCAAAGGAATTCCCTGGACACAACTAAAATGCTTTCTTCTATCTCCTTGCCTTCCAGGAATCCCTTCCTTCCCTTCTCCTGGCTTCTTTGGCCCTGCACCCACGAAGGCCAGCACAGGCATTACCTTCTCCAGGAAGTATTTCTGACATTCCAGAAAATGGGTCTGGCCCCTTCCTCTGCATTCATCACATGGGATTCCAATAGTTTGTTCAAGCTCCCCCTAAACTGTGAGTCCCTTGAGCATCTCCCACTCTGTATGTCTGACTGCTAGAACAGGGCCTGAAACACCATAGAAGGTACTCAACATATACATGGGATGGGAGGATAGAAGGGCAAGCTGCATATGAAGAGAAGTCTTCTCTAAAAATCAGTATGATCTGCAACAGGAAAAGGCTGTCTCCCTGTGGCAGGAGGCACACTCATAAAGACTAAATCATTTCCCGCCTGTTAGGGATGCTGTGGGAAGGACAGAAAAGCTCCCATGATTGAGTCAGATAGCCACAGACACATGGTACAATCTGACCTATACTACTGAGAATCAAGGAGCCTTTGAAGAAGCACCAAAGAGAGAGAGAAAGGGGTCTTTCACCAGCCATGTGACATGCAGTATGGCCACACCTCAGCCACAATGGTTGAAAGGGGGAGGAAACAAAGAAACAGAAAGTTTAGGATCCAGGCCCTAACCCAGACCATGTGAAAGTTTATTTTCTGGAAGGTCAGAAATGCTTCCTACAGAAGGTGATGCCTGTGCTGGCCTTCATGGGTGCAGGGCCCCAGAAGCCAAGGAGAAGAGAGGAAGGGGTCCTGGAAGGCAAGGAGGTGGACCATGTAAAAGCTGTCCACAGTTGGGATGGACACAGTTGAGACGTGACAGTGTTCAAGTGCCTGGCTCCGTGGTAAACAAAATCAGGGCTCACATGATTCAGGTGCATAGGCAGATGGTCTGTGAACCCAGGTAGTCTCCCCAAGAGATGTTCTGAGGCAGTTCACAAATACAGCACATGCAAAGCATATTATCAAACTCAGAGGCCTTCCACTGCTCTGAGGTAGGAATTATTAGGGACATGTGCACACACACTCTTTCTCTCATATATACACACATACAGAAAGAGAAAAAGGAATGTGCATTACCTCTCTACCTTTAAGGTTATTTAAGGTAACTTAGTCAAGGAGCAGGGTACATTTTGCTTACAAACATTTCATGAATTGCTATGAAATTTTATACAAAAAGCCTAATTTCCAGGGCCCGAGTTACAGTTACTGAACAAATGTAACCATAATGTGTGCCACTAGCATCTCAACCATATATAATTACCCAGAAAAAACTAACATACACACAACTTATACGCTAAAATCCCCTAACAACCACATCTTCAGAAAATGTTCCTATATGGGAAAACACTGACAAATATTATTAGCTTAACTTTTCAGGGAATAAAGAAATCATAAAGCAGATTATTCCAATTTTTCAAACATGAATGAAAACAGAAAACTCTACTTGATAGTAGCTCTCAAAGGGAGGGTGGGCCCTGCCTCCTGGGAGTTTGGGAGTGTGTGGACAGCGTCAGTGGGCACTGTCCCCTACCCGTACTACCTTCACACATCCCATTAGACATCGAGGTAGGCAGAAGCTGTTGAACATTTATCTGAGCCTGTAACCTAACTCAATTTTAGATAAAAACTCGAATAATTTTTTGTATGTTTTTATGATACCGTGAATTTTCCAGGAATACAACTTGTCTGATTATGGCCTTTACTAAAATGTAATTGCCTTTTTGAAAAACTCATCACCAAAGCAACACTGCCTATGTATTGTGGGTTACTAATCAAGACACACCCAGGCTGTGTGTATATATGCATGTGTATACATATAAAGATACAAGAGATTTATAGTATCTTTTGCATTGTATGAGTGCCCGTGGCCCTCAAGAGATAGCTGCTGGCACTGAATATAGACACTAGGCGAAGGCTACACGTGTAGCCTGGGTGTGTCTTGACCCCGATAGGGTCAGGAGGCAGAGATGCCCAGAAACCCTAGCCTGCTGTAGTTTGTCTTTGTGAGTATCAAGGGACAATGTGGTTAGGGTGTAACAATGGAACAACCTCCTGCCCCTCCCCCCAAACACACATGTAACTCCACTCATTTGAACCCAAGTGGCATCAAACCCAGAGAGAAGGAGAGTGGGACACTTGGTTTGCGAAGACAAGCGGGTGACATCCACAGAAGGCAGGGAGCCTGCCATCCCTGAGAATTAGCAGCTGGCATAGTCCATGCCCACCCAAGCCCCCAACAATGTCTAGAGACCAACTTTGGAAAACATGCAGCATCCAGACAGGCTAACAGAAACCTCAAATTTAAAAGTTAATACACAGCTGAGTATCCCCAAACCCTGAGAAAAGGGCACCAAATTCTACACCTAAAGAAGTGATGCTGCAGAACACAGAGTTAGTAAAGACACAGGACTTAAAAACAGGCACAATCAACGGCCTCCAAGTGGTCTAAGAGAATATTACACTCATAAGAATCAACCAGCGATCTTAAACATTAAAAACTGGAATCACTAAATTCAAATAAATAAAAACTCAAAAGGTGAGCACAAGAACAATGATAACTCTCTGGGAGAATATTGGGCTTGAGGGTTGATCAAAAAGGTCTTGAGTTTTATCTATTTACAAAAGGAATGTATTTCTACTAAATAAAAAAAATGGATATTTTCAAAGAAATATATTTTCTGGATGAAATGGGAATTTAGTATTTCTACAACTTTGCAGGCAGTATGAGGGACCAAAAGAATCATTTCCCAGCCGGGCGCAGTGGTTCACGCCTGTGATCCCAGCACTTTGGGAGGCCACGGCAGGTGGATCACCTGAGATTAGGAGTTCGAGACCAGCCTGACCAATATGGTGAAACCCCATCTCTACTAAAAATACAAAAATTAGCCAGGCATGGTGGCACGCGCCTGTAGTCCCAGCTACTCAGGAGGCTGAGACAGGAGAATTGCCTGAACCTGAGAGGTAGAGGCTGCAGTGAGCTGAGATCATGCCACTGCACTCCAGCCTGGGTAAAAGAACAAGACTCCATCTTAAAAAAGAAAAAAAAGAAAAAGAAAACGAAGCAAGAATCATTTCCCAAATTAACCTCCTCCAAATAACAGTCCCTCAAAGTGACAGCAGGCCAACTAGAATGAAAAAGAGCTGCATGGTCCCATTAATTTGAGTTAAATTACACGTTTTTTTCATTTCAAGGTCTCTGGGTCAGAACACAATATAGCCCGGACAAATCATACACCCATGTCTCAGAAAAACATCAGGCACAGAGAAATGTACCTTGACTAGATCAACAAATGTATCTTGACTAGATCAACAATTTCGCTGTGTCACCCAGTGCAGTGGCACAATCTCGGTTCACTGCAACCTCCGCCTCTCGGACTCAAGCAATCCTCCCACCTCAGCCTCCCGAGTAGCTGGGATTACAGGTATGTACCACCACACCCAGTTAGTTTTTGTATTTTTGGTAGAGACAGGGTTTCACCACGTTGGCCAGGCTGGTCTCGAGCTCTTGACCTCAAGTAATCTGCCCGCTTTGGCCTCCCAAAGGGCTGGGATTACAGGTATGAGCCACCGTGCCCGGCCCACCAAATCTTTACATAAGCTTTAATTTGTTCTTCTTCTATGGACCAATACCCGTTTAGAAGGAGCGATATCCCCATTTCGGCTTTTAAATTAATACACCCAACAATGCTGGTATTTAGTACAGAATCTCAACCCTCTTTTCCTTATTCTAAATTCCCTCGTCTTACAGTGCCAAAAACAATAACCCACATCCATCCTGGGGGATGAGCCCAGGGCAGGGCCCAGGGAAGTGGCAGGGGAGCAGAAGGGCCCAAATGAAGGTGGAAGCAGAAGCTGACACCTGTGCTCTGCTCCACCTCAGCAGCACCAGTTCAAACACAAACGCTTTGCTATCCGCCCTATGCCCTGGACCCCACACGAGCATGGGACATCCCCCAGGACATTTACAGAGAGCATTTTAAATTTCCTTAATCTTAATGTTTTTTACATATATTCTCTAATTTTCCTCTATATTACTATAAAGAAACTTTTAGCAATTTAAAAAATGTCACAGTCATCTCACACTATTCTCCTGTAATTCCACCAGAAATAAGGCTGAGAGAATACAGACAGCCAGAGCACAGTTCACACAGTAAAATATTATCAACACCTTAAGGCCTGTCCACATGAAGTGGGAAACTGCTAAACAGCCATTAGAGAACACAGCAGACACCCACTGAGGCTGATGCGGATGAGCAGTGTATACAGCCACTATCATCTGTGGAAAGGTTAAAACTGAAAAAGAAGAGAATGTGGGACATTAATCATGGAGGCCATCGGTGTAGGGAGAACTCTCTGCACTTCCTGCTCAATTTTGCTGTGAACCTAAAGTCAATCTAAAAATAAACTGTATTAACCAAAAAAGAAAAAAGTAAGAAGACAGGCATAGGTAAGTATGCTTGTATTTTCAAAGAATATCTCCTGACCAGTATACCAGACACTGGTAACAGCAGCCACTTAGGGTAGAGTGGATAAATACAGTCACCTCTCTATGTAGAGCAGAAGAGAGCCACAGACAGGGTCGTGAGTGAGAAGACCACCAAAGTTCCACTACACACCCTCCCATACTTCTCAAATTGCTTTTGATATATGCACACAGCATTTTTCAAAACACCAGTTGAAAAGAAAAAAGAAAAACTTTTAAGGAAAAATAGGAAGTTCAGGGTAAGAGGGGTACGAGAGCATCAAATTTAAATAAAAGCTAGAGCAGCAAAATCACAGATGCTTGGCCCCAAAGATACAAAGCTGACCTCATGAGTGCATACTTTTGGGAAAGAAATGACCAGTGAACCCAGGACCATGGAAGCCTGGGTGGCATAGCCACTCCACATGAGACATCTCAGTGGCATAAACCAGATGCCTGTCAGGAGCCAGCACTGCACCAATGTAAAGCTCACAATGCCCCTAGAAGCAGGGACAGCCACCCAGGGCCAACTTAAGGAAAAAAGCTAAAAAACAAGGGAAAAGTTGAAGAACCCTCATCCCATCCCCTGAGCCATGCTAAATTGGAAAACACTCAGCAGACACAAAAAGCCCCTCAAGAGGGCACTGCCAACCCACTCGGGCAAGGGATCACACCCATATGCCCTGAACACTTCTGGGGCCACCATGCCTGGTTTCCTTTCTTATTCAGAGCTCTGGGAGGTATGTACATGGGGTTTATTGCTTGTTTTCCTTGGAGTGAGAAACAGTTTTCTGTTTTTCTTACTTACGACCCAGTACAGTTAGCAGGTCCCCAAAGGCCTCAGAAAGGAGGCTGCTAGTCACCACACCAATCTGTGCAGTGCTCATCCTGCCAGTCACTCTGGTACCAGGCTCAGCCATGTGGTTCTGGGCTCAGCCATGCTGCCTTCAAAAATTAGGGGAAACAAAAAGTCTGTAAGTTTGTTCTCCTAGGAGAACTTGAGCATCCAAAGTGACATTTCTCCTGCTTTATTCAGCTTTTCACTAGGGACACTTGGATAATGCTAAGTGTTTTCTAGGTCACAGCTAGTCCTACCTACCCACTTATTGGGAAGCTCTAGCAGCAGCAGAACAGAATGCTCTGGGTGAGCCTGCAAAGCAGGAGGCATGCTAGTGGCAGGAGGGAGAAAGTGTGCAAACACCCCTGCTTCCCATGAACCACCAGGTCACAAAGCCCCACCAGGTGAGGGAACGTGTGACTAGCTCAGACAGGTGTTTCAGACTCTGCCATGCGGGTCACGGGAAGACAGCACTGGCCCTCCTTGGGAGAAGATTCTGGTCCAAATCTATGGTGTGGCTCAGCTACCAGCAGTGAAGACTGAGGGGCACTGGCTGGTTTCTTTCCCCACATTCACCCTCACTGGTCCCCCGTGGTGAAGAAGGTTGGGTGTCACTTCCTCCAGCCTCTACAGGGCTGAGTGTGCTGCTATTACAGGGCCTGCTGAGCCAGCATCTCACCCCTACTGAAGCATGGGTCAATAAAGATAGAAAAGTTATGACAGAAAAGGAGGGAGGGAAGGAGAGTCTCTTCCAATGGCCCTCACAATAATACCACCCACAGAGATCGGTGTGAAATTTTGCTTTCAGAAGCAGAATGTGCCCAGACAGAATCAGAACTGCTCATTTAACATGGGAACGGCGAAGCGCCCACTCCAAAACTTCTGCTAGTGGGTGGCCAGAAAGGAGCCATCCTCTCTCCCTTACTGACTCAAATTGTACAACTGCTCAAGGGAAGAAAGAGAAGCCAGAGGTTCCTCTGCATCAGTCAGAGGCCAATCCCCTGATCCAGGCTGCCAAGTTAGAGCCCAAGCTCCCAGATCAAGGGACAAGTCAGAGGTGGAGCTCTTCGATCAAGGGGCAGGTTAGAGACCAAGGTCCCCAATGAGGCCCAGCAGGGACAGGGCAGAAGATTGGGGCAGGCTGGCAATCTTAAACACCATTTGCCCCAAGGCCCTGAAAAAAAAAAAAAAAAAAAATTATTCCATATATACTTGCTGAAAACAAGAACCAAACCTAGTACTTAGCTTATACTGAAAGCTTTAATTATACTATCTCATTTAATCCTTACAACAGCCCTCTAATTGTTATCACCCTACTGTATATAAGAAAAAAAGAAAGAAAAAGAAAAGAAAACTAAGGCTCAGTGAGACAAAAGAATCTGCTCAATGCCAGACAGCTTATCAGTGTCAGAACTAGCAACTGAATGCATGGTTTCTAGACTCCAAGATTCACACTCTCATTCCATACCCTAACTTTTTTTAAAGGGGGGAAAAGACTAGAGTCAGGAAGTAAAAAGATAAATGTAACAGTTTCAGAGATCAAAGCAGCAAACCACAAGGTAGGAGACGGGTATCCTCCTTGCTCATCCACTGGGAGAGTCTAGAAGCCTGACATCACAGCACCAACTAACACAGCAGGCCCAGCTCTTGGCTTGTAATCCCAATCTCTTATCAAAACCCAAGGACTTCTTGGAGAAGGGGTTCATTCCACAGCCAGGGCAGGAAAAGAACTCAAACCTGGAACTTCCTGTAGTGTTCAAGAAAGTAAAGAAGTGCTTGAAAAATGATGCAAACATGTTAACAGGAAAAGACAACTGGAAGAAGCCACTTGAGGAATTAAACAATAGTAATGGACCATAACCTATAAAATAACTGTCCATGAATACACACTGACATACACCAACAACTAATAAACAAGTAGAGGAGAAAGAAAAGCTCTTCCTTACAGCATGTGAAACTTACAGTCCTTACAGTCCATTTGTTTTGGACTGAGCTCCTGCACAAGGCCCCAGCACACCAGACCAAACCAGAATGGAGATAGTCAAAATGTACTTTAAAAAGGGCCAGTTTTCAAACAAACCAACCAACCAAACACAAACAAACAAACAAAAACAGGAGATTTCAGTCAACTTGAGTCAGCAGGTAAGGAAGACCTCTCTATTTCAACCCTATGAGGAAGTGACTTTGAAACAATCTGCTTTTTGTTCTCTGTGTCTGCTTTTCTCAGCCCTTTTCTGCCTATAAAACCTGACTCCTTTGGTCAGCTCATGGGAATACTCATTCTATTTTATAGAATAAAATGTTGCCCAATTCTAGAAACACAAAAGCCAACTAGATCTTTAAACTAAATTTGTTATAATATTGTCTTTTGACAAGTATAATTCTAAATAATAAAGGGAGAAAGAATGATAAAAATAGAAAATCATTTAGCAAACAGTACAGTAATAATTGTTTCAGGCAAGAATAATCAGTGGTTGCTAAGATTAGTGGTAAAAGTATCCTAAGAAACAAGATATTTATCTAGTCTCAAAGTATCTCCCCACAAGATACTTATTAATTACAAAAAGGAACATAATAACTCCACAGTGGAAGAAATGTGCAGTCATCCATTCAGCCAAATGATCACAGTCATGATCACAATTAACATCAGAAGGAATGGGGCAAATCCTGGCATGACACACTAAGGGCCCACTGTGGTATTCTTCTGTGGTATCCTTGCCAAAAATATGTAACACAAATACAGTCATAAGGAAGCACTGGACAAAACTATAACAAGGGACATTCCATCCAAAAAGAAACAAAAAAGGCAATGAAGAAAAAAGAAAAAAAAAAAAAAAAAGACCAGTTCTCTTCAAAAGTGTCAAGGTCATGAAAAGACTAAGAAACTGTCACTGTCCTAGATAAAGGAGACTGAAGAGAGACACAACCACGAATATAATGACAATAACAAATTGAACCCTGAGCCAAGGATAAAGGACATCATTCAACAGGCGGAATTTAAACAAGGTCTACAGATGAGCTAATGGTAATCCCTTATTATAAAAGACTCTAACATTTGGTGAAGCTGGGTGAAGAGCATTATTTGAGAATTATTTGCATGACTTCTGCAATTTTTTTGGTAGATGTGAATTATCTAAAATTCAAAGATTTTTTTAAAAGACCAAAAAATAAACAGACATTAACAGTTACATGAGAGAGAGAATATGCTAGTCTTTGGTTACTAAGAACAGATTGACTCCATACTACAGCAGCCAGCAGCCAGACCACAGATCTGACCCTCACTCTTCAGAATCCCACAGCTGCTACTTTAAAGACCAGATAACATGCTCCAAATCTGATTTCTCAGCTCACAGAACTCAGAGCCAAGTCATTTGAGATGACTTATTCCAGAGGGTCTCAAAGCAAATTCTACAGGACAGAGCTGCCCACACGTTCAGGCTCAGTTTGAGGTCCCTCCAATGTCAGCCTATCACTCAGATGCTGCTTCCACAGCAAATTCCTTGGCTTAATTAAAGAAGATATAAAAACTCAGGTCACTCCAATTCCCTCACAGCATGGCTCAGAGAGCACGAGGCCTGCGTGGACCAGGCTCTGCATGGTCCTGGGCATCTGTAACTCAGGGGCTGCAACGGAAGCAGTCCACAGGGAAGGGAAAGAAGGGCAAGAGCACAAACAACAAAACCAGAAGGGGCAGCTGACAGCCTGATGGCTCAGCATAATTGCTGGAAGACAAAAAAGTGGCCTCAGGACTCTACTAGCAAGTTTAACTTTTAACTATTTTTTATTTATCTTTACTTTGACCAAACCAAGAGTTCAAACTACTAGCAAGTTTAAAGCACAACTCTGAGTTGCCCTCATAAGACAGGGAACATACACAAATGTGAAAATATGAGAAAAACTAAATGTTACTGCAGAGTAGCATTCATGAGATATGTTAAAATTCAAAGGTTGATCATCTTCAATGTGACTTTTAACTTCAATCATTATTTGTTCAGCTGTTTACTGAGTGCCAACTATGTGCCAGGCAGTAGAATCCACAATGAACAAACTCCCTGCCTTGCATGGTAACGACAAATAATACCCAGCGAGTAGATATGCAGTTGTCCTTTGGTATTCACAGAGCGCTGGTTCCAAGAGCCCTGAGGATACCAAAATCTAAAGATGCTCAAGTTCCTGATATCCTGATATCAAATGGTGTAGTATTTGCATATGCACGTCCTCATGTATACTTTAAATCATCTTTAGCTTTGTAATAGTTAATACAATGTAAATGCTATGTAAATAGTTGTTAAATGTTTTATTTGCATTATTTTTATCGTTGTATTATTTTTTATGATTTTGAGCTTTTTTAGTATTTTCAATCCAAGGTTGGTTGGATCTGCAGATATGGAACCAAAGGACACAGAGGGTCAACTGTACATGGTAACGACCAGCTCAGGGCCAGGTGATCTAGGTCAGTCCCACTCTCCTCCTCCTGACTTCTCTGCTGACAGAATGAGCAGGCAAGCATGAGTGGCCACAAGAAAAGATACACAAAGGACAGTCTGCACAGGAAAAGCACATAAAGATTTTTTGTAAACACATAGGAGTATGTAAACACACAGAAGTGTTTGTAGCCACCACTCATGGGACAGAGAACAGAGAATCACCTACCCAGGGATACACTGAAGCCACCCACTACAGAGTAGAGATGACACAGAGACTTTAGATATACCTCTTAGAAGCAAGGGGTAACAAAAGCTCACAAAAGTGACACAAGATTTTAGGTGCTCATCCAGACTCCATGAACAAACCAGAGATGAAGCAACAGGTCTAATGGAGGGGTTACTGCACCAGTCACAAGGGCTCCTGGAATGCTCTCAGGTTTGTCTCCTCTATCCACCCTCACTGCCTTGGTGATCTTACCCAGTCTATGGTTAAATGCATCTAAATGCTAATGCTTTCTAAATGCCCATCCCAGTTCCCACTCTTCTCAGAACTCCAGACTCGTGTGTCTACTGCCTAGTCAGTAATGCCACCTCGACCACTGGCCAGCTTTTCAGATTGATGGCAGCCGTGACCAACCCCAATCACCCATGAGAAGCTTCCCCTCCAGTGCTTTAGTGGCTGCTAGCTCCATCCTTCCAGTTGCTCAGCAACAAATTTTGAGGGGGAGGAAAAAAATACAATTACATTTAGAATTCTAAATGTGACAAATACATATATGATTTATTACTAAATACAGTTGTTACTAAAATACTACAATAAATAAGAAATAGTCTGCACTCCTAGAAAATCCAAGAAAATCAACTGAGAAACTATTAGAAATCAGTAACAGAATTCAATATTGGTGTATAGGACTTACTGAATAAAAAGATTAAAATTCTACAGACTTGAGTAAATAAGACATAACTTTTTCTTAGACCAAAAGACTTAACAATGTAAAGATGCAAAACATAAATTTAATGTATTCTCAATGAATATTTCAACAGAATTTTCATATGCAAAAATTAATTTACGGGAATATTTGAGAGAAATCTGGGGGTAAAAAGATTAAACACTAGTTCTACGAAGTGCTAAAATGTATTATAAAGCTATGATAAACAAAATAGCGTGGTACTAACAAACAAACTGAAAAAATGGTTTAGTATTTGTAAATACACAGAATGGAAAAAAATACAGAAACATATACAAAGTTAAATCCAAGATATTTCAAAAGTGAATGACATTTCAAAGAAAACCAAAGAAGAAAAGGTAACAGTAGCCCAGAAAGGATTTAGGAACTCCGGCTGACACCTAGGATGGGGTCGGGTACCCTCAGACAACCTAGCAGTGAGAGAACAAACTGACACAAACTCCCTGAGGCCAACTTAGCAACATCCATCAAAATTACAAACGCCATACCCTTTGACCCAGTAATTCCTGTTCTGGGAATTCATTTAGCTGATGTTCATACACACGTTCCAAGAGACACTTAAAACACATATTCATTGCAACATCATTTGTGATGCTGGCACACTGGAAACAAGTACACACCCTTTGAGGACTCATTAAATAATAAGATCTACACAGCAGAATACTATATGGCAGCTAATAAACATCTTGGCCATACATCAGAGTCACCTGGAAAGCTTCTGAAAATGCAGACATGACACAGAAGAGGCCACACTCAGACCAATTAAATCAGATCTCTAGAGCAACGGCCCAAGCATTTTATTTTATTTTATGTTTTATGGACCAAACAATATGAACATAAGGAATCAGCGTTTCAAAATAGCGGAGAATCTCAGGGCAAACCACCCAAAGGCAAACTGGGTTCCACTGCTCAACAACATGAGCCTGGGTCAGTTTCCTAAACTACAAAATGGGAAGGCAACAGACTGGCCTCAAAGAGTTGTGAAGACAGTGAAAAACCTATGTGAACACTAAGGAGAAGCTACTTGGCAATAGGAAGTATTCAGTCAGTGTCAGCTGCTTATCTAGTGCAAAGGTTCACAGCACATTCCAGGGATATGACAAAGGCCACACTCACAGATGTGCTTTTGTGTGTGCATGTGTACTACATATAATACGGAAAATATATACATACACATAAAATATAAAAATTTTGCAAAAGACGATATTGACAACAGTCACCTCTAGGAAGAACCTGCTTCTATTACATACTCTCATAACTTTCAAAAATGTTACCCTAAATCCAACTCCAACTTACAGGAAATAGGACAGAGGACATGCTAAACCACACATGGGTAACAATCAGCAAAATCCAGCCAGTGGGAAATAGAAACAAACAACCTGATTTACTTTACCAAATAAATTTTGAGGGGAAAAAAAAAGAGAGAGAAAAATGGAAGGTCAACTATGAGGCATTGGTTGACTTATTAACAGCCTGATTCAAACAGAACTTTCTTTTAATTAAGACACTATAAGAAAACTGGAAGTTTAAACAGTGGCTGAAAATATTTACAGATGAAATGATACAAGGCAGAATCTGTTTCAAAATAACCCAGGAGGGAGAAAAGCAGGCTGCTGTTGGAACTGGGCAATGAGCACATGAGGAGTCATGTTCTTCTGTCTACTGTCTTTTGTATTTCAAATTCTACCTAATAAACATTTTGTGAAGTACATACATTACCTTTCCAACATCAAAACAAACCAAGCTAGCGTAAAAAGTAGAACTATTATTATAGAAAAATATTCAAATAGAAGTTGGTTATTTTAAAAGAAATTGGCTAGTTTTTAAAAAGTATCTCTCAGATAGTATGGTAATTAGTCGCTTTTTTCTAACACGGCAATGCAAATAAATCCTCAGTTAGTCCACGAGGTAGTTCTGCTTCAATTCCCGATAACTCTTTGGCCCTACCTTCTAAATGTATGATTTTAAGCAAAGCACTTGATCATTGTACATCTCAATTTCCTCATCTGTAAAAAGGAAGCAGATCATTGGTTCTCAATTTTTGGAAATACATATTTTTCCAGGGGAAAGACTTCATAGATGATTCTAACACTTCTCTTCCTCCTCCCTGACCACATGCTCCTCAAACCCATCCAACTCTGAAAAGTTAAGATACCAGGTTATTTTCTGATATAACTTCAATATCCAGCAAACTCAATACTGCTTTCTAAAAATGAAGCATATAACCTTCACTGCAAAATAAAAATAAATTGCAAAATAAAAAATAAAACTGCAATGTTTCTTGTGATAATTTTTTTAAAGTCCTCCTAACAACTTAAATCAGGTTTTCCTGACTTGTGATTTAAGTCAAATCGCCTGGAGGCTTCTTATGCCTGAGCTTTCTTAAAGAAGGTGCAGTTTCAGGGTGAATCGCTGGAAAGGTGAAATAGCAGCTATGACACAAGATGAGACTGAGCCAGGTGGCCCAAGGCTCGATCCCCAGGTGGGGTCCACAGATAGTTGAATCTGAGGGGAAACAGACAGACATCCCTCAACCCCTGGCTTTCTATTCATTATTCTCTCTCAGTGCAAAAGCTGAATCTGACGAGAAACAGACAGACATCCCTCAACCCCTGGCTTTCAATTCATTATTCTCTCTCAGTGCATACTATGCAGCATACGCCCTCATCCAAGAACAAGAGCCACTTCAGGCAGACAACACTCAACAGTGTATATCACGAATTCATTTATTTTATTTTATGTATTTATTTATTTATTTATTTTATTCGAAGTCTCGCTCTGTCACCCCGGCTGGAGTGCAGTCGCGTCATCTCAGCTCACTGCAACCTCTGCCTCCTGGGTTCAAGCAATTCTTCTGCCTCAGCCTCCTACAGGTACGCACCACCACACCCAGCTCATTTTTGTATTTTTAGTAGAGACGGGCTGTCACCATACTGGCCTGGCTAGTCTACATCATGAATTCAAAATCAGCAAAAGGAATACCAGGAAATGCTCAGGATACTCTGTTTAGCATAAAAGAAGATAAAGTGTAATAAAATTTTATAAATATACATACATGTATTTATGTATATGTTTACATTAAGAAAAAAACAGGCTGGGCACAGACACTCACGCCTGTAATTCCAGCACTTTAGGAGGCTCAGGCAGGAGCATAACTTAAGCCCAAGAGTTTGAGACCAGCCTGGGCAACACCAGGGAGTTTCGTCTCTACAAAAAATTTTTTAAAAATTAGCCAGGCACGGTGGTACACATCTGTGAACCCAGCTACTCAGGAGGCTGAGGTAGGAAGGCAGCTTGAGCCCAGGAAGTCGAGGTTGCACTGTTACAATTGCACTGGGCTCCACTATCTTCCAGCCTGGGCAACAGAGTAAGACTCTGTCTCAAAAAAGAAAAGAGAAGAGGAAAAGGAAGAAGAAAGGAAAGAAAAGCCATAGAAAATATCCCAAAAAGTTAATAGGAAGTGAAGGAATGTTCTTTATATACTTACCTGTATTTTCCCAACATTGTACACTGAGTATAAATAATCAGAAAGAAAAATGAAAAGCTTTTTCAAGAGAAATAATAGTAACAATAATAGCTAGTTATCTACTTGAGTTCACACTCTGTCAGGAATCATGCCAAGCAGATATCATTCAATCCTCACCAGAGCCTACGGAGTTGGGTATATGGAGAGAAGGGGATTCTGATTAAGCCCCCATGACTCTACAAAGGGGTCTCCTGCAATGGGCACCTGAAAAAGCCTTGAATAGTAAAGGAGAAGCTGTTTAAAGACAAAACAAGGAACCCAACTTTTTCAGGCAGTGTGCACCTACACACAGAAAGAAGTCTCAGGCCCGGAGCACAGGCACCTTTCTATTCTCCTGACAGCCCACCCGAGGGACATCAAGAGCCACAGATGTCATGATAGGTGGGTGAATGCTATAGAAGGAATGTTTGTGTCCCTCCAAAATTCATGTTGAAGACCTAACCTCCAAAGTAATGTTATTTGGAGGTGGGGCCTTTGGGAGGCAAGTAGGTCATAAGGGCAGAGCCGACGTGAATGTGAGTCGTGGCCTTATAAAAGAGGCCTAAGGGAGTTCATTTGCCCTTTTCACCATGTGACAACTCAATGAGAAGACAGGTCTATGAACCAAGAAGTGGGCCCTCACCACTGAACCTGCTGGCAGCAATAAATGTCTGTTGTTTATAAGCCACCCAGGCTACAGTTATTTTTGTTATAACAGACTGAGCAAAAACAGTAAGCAAAACCAAAAAAGAGGCAGTAAGAAATGGAATTCGGCATGCACTGGGGGTCACCTCATAAAGGGCCAGGAAGTGAGAAAGGCTGAGTAAGTCTCTGTCCTGTATCACTGAAAATGTGGGCACAGCCAGCCATAAAGGAATAACGTAAAACGAAGCACAAACTCCAAAGAGGCAGGGTTACCTGCTGGGGAAAGCGGAGGGATGAACTACTGGAAAGACTTTGCTGATGAGAGGAGTGAAGAGCGCCCATACCTACGGGGACAAGGTCAGGAGGGAGCAGTCTGATGATGATGAAGTATCTGCCAAGGACACCATTAGGAAACCTGAAACTTATTTTCCAAATGATGCCATTCCCTTCCCAAGAAGCACTGAGGTCCCTGTAACTGGGCACAAAGGCCACACTACCCAAAGCAAGAGAAAGTACTGAACAGTTTTCTCAGGTTTTATGTTCTAATGGGTTTGTCCTAGAAGGGGTTAATATGTCAAATTGTTCCATGACACCCTCTTGGTACACTGCCACTAACTACTCTGCCTCTCTGTCCAGGGCAGGAGGAATGGCCTGGTTGGACCCAGGGCCCTGTCACTGCCCAGTGCACACCAACAGTGTTGGAGCACTCTGTTCCTCATCCAAAGGACAAAAAGACACCCAGTCCAAGCACACAGGACAAAGACAACAGTTTCTAGGCAGTAACTGTCATTCTTAGTGCTACCATATTTTCCTTCTTCTTTGTTAAAGAATTCTGCTCGTGATTTTTAAAGAGAAAAGCCCAGAACTGACACAGCCTTTTGGAGATTTTTGTCAGCATCCCAGCACTAGCAAAGGTAAAGTTACCATCCCACTGCCTACAGCAACACCTGCAGGTCAAGAGTCTGAACTGCAGGTGCTATGAAAGTTGATACTGACAGCCCATGCCCAGAAAACCAACACCAAACCCTACTGTGATGTCATCCAAGAGGCAAACCCTAACAGGCAGCTCTTGATAAATGTCTGATTAGTGACTACGTCATAAGATGCTGCAGACTTTGCACCCCTCTCTTCCACAGTCCTAATTATGTCTGCAGGCACTGGTCACTCAGTCTAGTATTACACAAACACTGAAGCTCAAATGGCACTTCTCACTTTTTACAAAGTCTTTACTATGAACTTTTTTTTTTTTTTTTTTTGAGATGTAGTCTTGCTCTGCTCTGTCACCAAGGCTGGAGTGCAGTGGCACGATCTCAAGTCACTGCAACCTCCACATCCCAGGTTCAAGCAATTCTGCTGCCTCAGCCTCCTGTGTAGCTGGGATTACAGGCACACACCACATCTGGTTAATTTTTTGTATTTTTAGTAGAGATGGAGTTTCACCATGTTGATGAGGCTGGTCTCAAACTCCTAACTTCAAATGATCAGCCCACCTCGGCCTCTAACAGTGTTGAGATTAGAGGCATAAGCCACCACGCCCAGCCTGAACAACTCCTACAACTGTAAAGTATCCTTACAGAATATAAGCACATTCTCTGATGCTATCTTGTACAAATAGGGTAATATCTGTGTGCTCAAATTCTCACTCTTCTCTGAGGAATAAGATGGGTTATTTACTTTGGGCCGGGCACGGTGGCTCACACCTATAATTCCAGCACTTTGGGAGACTGAAGTGGGTGGATCATCCAAGGTCAGGAGTTCGAGACCAGTCTGGCCAACATAGTGAGACTCTGTCTCTACTAAAAAAATACAAAAATTAGCCAGGCATGGTGGCAGGCACCTGCACACCCAGCTACTTGGGAGGCTGAGGCAGGAGAATCGCTTGAACCTGGGAGGTGGAAGTTGCAGTAGGCCAAGATCACGCCATTGTACTCCAGCCTGGGTAACAAGAGCAAAACTCCGTCTCAAAAAAAAAAAAAAAAAAAAAAGATAGGTTATTTTAAGCACTGGGGTGGGAGTATTTCTGATCTTCATTTGACATGTCCTGGCAGCAACAGCAGGGCAGGAGCAAGAATGAAATTCAGACCAGTCGTAGGTTATTAGTCAGGGAGATGCTAAAATCAGAGTGATGGTAAAATTAGGTCAAAATAAAATTTCCCCCAAATCACCCTGAAAATACTGTAAATGAAACCTGTACATTATTATGTATAAATAACAATGTATGCTGCAACAGCTTTAAGGCAGAACACAGGCACAAGGTTGCCAGGATCTGGGAGTCTGGCACCAATGGAAATGTCATTGTATTAGTCCATTCTAACACTGCTATAAGGACATACCCAAGATGGGATAATTTATAAAGAAAAGAGCTTTAATTGACTCACAGTTCAGCATGGCTGGGGAGGCCTCAGGAAACTTTACAATCATGACAGAAGGGGAAGTAAACATATCCTTCTTCACACAGCAGCAGGAAGAAGTGCCAAGCAAAGGGGGAAAAGCCCCTTATAAAACCGTCTCATGAGAACTCACTATCACGAGAACCACATGGATATAACCGCCCCCATGATTCATTGCCTCCCACCGGGTCCCTCCCATGACATGTGGGGATTATGGGCACTGCAATTCAAGATGAGATTTGGGTGGGGACACAGCTAAACCATACCAGTCATCTATCTTGACTGCGGTGGTTACAAGACTATATTTGTCCAAAGTCATAAACTGTATTCTACAAGGAATGAATTGTATTGTTACATAAATTATACTCTACTAAAACACAAAACAATTGTCTGTATACAGTAATGAACACCTTATAATAAAAATGCATATATAGAGGCAGAAGGATTACTTGAGCCCAGAAGTTTGAGTTCAGCCTGGACAACACAGCAAGACCCTGTCTCTAAAAAAATAAAACTCAAAATACATACATACAAAATATAAATACATTATTTTTAATAATTTCTTTTTTCCCAGAACTTACACTGAATTTATTTAAATTAAATAAGCATGTGATGTGACTTTACTGTAGCATACAAAAAGGGAGCTATTGCCTAATACTGGTTAGAACCAAAAAACGTGTCAAGCAGGAGTCAGCAGAAATCAGCAATCTAAGACTTAGATTCTAGGTAACTGATTTTAGACAGAGTGCCCACAAAAGGCGGTGCTTCTGTGTGATCTTCTAAAGAATAACTACCTTAACTTACTCAATTAAAAGAACTGTAGATCTACAGTTTATAGGATAAACCATCCTGAACACTGGTGGGTGGACTGGGGGTACTGCTAAAGGTAGAACAAGGAAAAGGATGGTCTTTCATGTTCTACTTTCAAATCTGCTAAAATACTACATTTCAGGTATAACCAGAGATCAGTGCCACAACTTCCTATTTTGTTAGAGGAAAACAAGTAACTGAAGCTGAGAATGTTCCAGTCCTTGGAAATGTTTGATTAGGATTCTCACAATACCAGTCTATTCTGAACAAAGAGCTACCAAGTAGAAAGGTTACCTTTCCGGAAACATATGCAAGTCTTCACTCTATACTTATTTTTAAGGTAGAACTCACAAAACTACCTCTAATTCTAACCCAGAACATAATTCATTGGTTCAAGAATTTTAAAATAGGGTCTCTATAAAACAACAAAGTAGCTATTCTAGTCTACTACTCAGAAATCAAAACCAATCCCCTCTTTTCATTTTTTAGAGATCATAAAAGGCACACAAAAAAATTAATGAAACAAAATAAATGGTCATTACAGAAAAATTAGAAAATATAGTAAGCGACAAAGATAAAAATGAAGAACACAATTCCACCACTCTGGGATTACTACTATTATTTTCTTCCAGCCTTTTTTTCTACATATATAATTTTTAAAGTTTTCAAATTTGATGTTAGACTATATAGTTTGAATTCTCCCCTTCTCACTTAACATTATATCATGAAAATATCTGTGTAAGTCAAGGTTCCAACAAAGAAACAGAAGCAGCAGATATAGTCAGCCTTCACTATCCATGGGTTCCATATCCCAAATCAAAATATTCCCAAAAAATATTGATCAAAATATTTGCTGCAGATCAAAAATACTCCCCAAAAAAGGCCAGGCATGGTGGCTCACACCCGTAATCCCAGCACTTTAGGAGGCTGAGGCGAGTGAATCACTTGAGTTCAGGAGTTCGACCCCAGCCTGGGCAACATAGTAAGACCCTATCTCTACAAAAAATACAAAAATCAGCTGGGCAAGGTGGTGCACGCCTGTAGTCCCAGCTACTTGGGAGGCTGAGGTGGGAGGATCGCTTGAGCTCAGAAGGCAGAGGCTAGAGTGAAACAAGATCAAGTCACTGCAAACAGAGCAAGACGCAGTATCAAAAAATATAAAATAAAATTTCAAAAAAAAAAAAAAGGGATTTTGTCTGTGCTGAACATGTACAAACTTCTTGTCATTATTCCCTAAATAATACAGTGTAACAACTATTTACATAGCACTTACATTGTATTAGGGATTGTAAGTAATCTAGAGATGATTTAAAGTATACGGGAGAATGTGCATAGGTTATACACAAATATTATACTGTTTTATGTAAGAGACCTAACCATCCATGAATTTTGGTATCCACGAGGGACCTGGAACCAATCCCCCGCAGATACCAAGGGATAAATGTATTTATTAAGAGAGTTACTGCAAGAAATTGGCTTACATGATTGTGGGGGCTGGCTAGGCCAGTCTGAAATCCACATAGCAGGCCAATGTGGAACTCTCCAGAAACTGAGTGCAGCTGCTGTCCATCGGAGAAATTTCTTCTACGTCAGGGGAGCTCTGCTGTGTTCTTCAGGCTTTCAGCTGATAGATCAGGCCCACTCAGATCACCTAGGACAATCACCCTTACTTAAAGTCAACCAATTATTAACTTGCATCACATCCACAAAATACCGTGACAGCAATGCCAAGATGAGTGTTTGACTGAATAACCAGGACTGTAACTTAGCCAAACTGACAAATGAAACTGACCATCACAATAACCGTGTCAGTAATCTTTAAAAGCATTTTATAAATGTATTTATCCATTCCCTTACTATAGAAATTCAGCATTCTTCCAAAATTTTGCTAATATAAGTAATGTTGGAATAAATAGAACTGAAGTGAACAATGCTATAGACTGAATGTTTGTGTCCCAAAATTCCTATGCTAAATCTTAGTCCCAAGATATTAGGATTAGTACTTCGGGAGGTGATTACGGCTCTGCCTTCATGACTGGAATTAGTGTCCTCATAAAAGACTTGAGAGCATTCTCTCACCTCTTCCAGCATTTGAGGACACGGCGAGGTAACTATGAATCAGAAAGTGGGCTCTCACCAGACATTGAATCGGCCAGTCTTGACCTTAGACTTCTAGTCTCTAGAACTGTGAGCAATAAATTTCTGTAGTCTATAAGCCACCCAGGCTATATTATTTTGTTATAGCAGCATAAGTGGACTATGACAAACAACTTTGTATATTCAATCTTCATTCTCACATCTGATTATTTTACAGAAAGACTACTAGTAAGGAGGGGCTACATACAGAAATCCAGAAAACCTCATAGGATCCCCTTGAGTCTTTGGCTGAATATAAAACTGCACACGTGTAAAGTGCAACTCCATGAGACAAGTAGGGAACTGGGGAACTGATGGACAATCCCTAGAGCTGGGAGATGTTCAAGCCTCAACGAGCCAGAATGGAAAGACCTCACTAAACAGCTGGAGCACTCAGAAGCCCCAAAAAGGCATATCTTAGAAGACTAAGCTAGCTTTAAAATAAAAGTACCCTAGACACAGCTTAACAAAACTGAAAAACAAGGCCAGACACATTGGTGCACACTTATAATCCCAGCACTTTGGTAAGCCAAGGTGGGAAGATCATTTGGGACCAGGAGTTCCAGATCAGCTTGGGTAACATTAAGACTCCATCTCTACAATCAATTGATCAATCAATACAAATAAAAACCAAGCTTCAAAAAGATCATTCTGATCAGCAAATAAATTAATTGCCTGCAAGAACAAAACTCAACACTCAACAGAAGAAACCAAAACCCAGAGACTCGACAGCATAACATTTGTTAATGTCTAGCATCCAATCAAAAATTATCAGACATTTGAAAGAAAAAGAAAATGTGACCCAAAATCAGGAGAAAACTCAATCCATAGAAATAAACCAAGAAATCACAGAGATAATGGAATTAGCAGATAAAGACTTTAAACTATTGTAAGTATACTGAAGAATTTAAAGGAAAACCAAGGTAGGAATCGAAGCCATAAAAAACAATCAAAGGGAACCTGCAGGGTTGAAAAATAAACTATCTGAAATTAAGAAGTTACTAGATGAGTTTAACTAAAGATTGGACACTAAAGGAGAAAAGACAGTAAAGTTGAAGGCAGGTCAACAGAAAATATTCCAAAGGAAGGATAAAGAGAAAACAGACCTCCTAAGTGTGTGTGTGTGTGTGTGTGTGTGTGTGTGTGTGTGTGTGTGTTGGGGTTGAGGGGTGGGCACAAAAGTCCCCAAACAGTATAAACACAATGAAAATCATGCCTCAGTAAATCTTAAACTGCTCAAACTAATGATAATAACTTAAAAGCAGCTGATATAACAAAAGAATGGGGATATTTCAAATACAGGGGAACAAAGAATGTCTACTCACTTCTCATCAGACACAGTGCAAGCTAGAAGACAATGGAATTACAGTCTTTAAAATGTTTAAAGAAAAACAAACAAACAAAAAAGTGTCAACTGCAATTCTATATCCAGCAAAAATATCCTCAGACATGCAAGATGAAATAAAGGCATTTTCAGACAAAAAAGCTGAAAGAATTCACTATCAGCAGATTTGTACTATAAAAAATATTTTTAAAAGATCTGCAAGGAAATATCAGATGTCTGCCTTCCACCCTATATTTCCCACTTCCAATCTCTGAATCTTTATTTCACCCCTTCTCATCCAGAGCTCCATATTCAAGAACTGCTCCCCTTCTCCATCAATTTGGTTCCACCATCAAACAACTATTTTCTCTGAACTTCATCAGTTAGCCTGGCCTTTAAGACTCTGCAATCTTGCCCCTCCTGTCTTTACAAAACTTATTTTCTCTTACTCCATATTTTATAAGCCATTCCAAGTTGTTCACTTTGCTTCACTAACTAGAAAAAAAAATTCAAAAACTCCCCCACAGCCTAGGCAATACAGCAAGAAAATCTTTTTTTTTTTTTTTTTTTTTTTTTTTTTTGAGACACAGTCCCGCTCTGTCGCCCAGGCTGGAGAGCAGTGGCGGGATTTCCACTCACTGCAAGCTCCGCCTCCCGGGTTCACGCCATTCTCCTGCCTCAGCCTCCCATGTAGCTCGGACTACAGGCGCCCACCACCGCGCCCGGCTAATTTTTTTTTTGCATTTTTAGTACAGACGGGGTTTCACCGTGTTAGCCAGGATGGTCTCGATCTCCTGACCTCGTGATCCGCCCGTCTCGGCCTCCCAAAGTGCTGGGATTACAGGCATGAGCCACCGCGCCCGGCCGCAAGAAAATCTTTTAAAAATTTAGCCAGGTATAATGGCAGACATCTCTACAAAAAATTATAAAATTAACCAGATGTGGTGGTGCATGCCTACGGTCCCAGCTACTCAGGAGGCTGAGGCGAGAGGATTGCTGGAGTCCAAGAGTTCAATTCATATATTGCGCTATGATCACACCACTGCACTCCAGCCTGGGCAACAGAGTAAGATCCGGTTTCTATTTAAAAATGTGCATGCGCACACACAATCTCCCCCAAAACAGGTCAGAAAGAGAGCACAGGAGTAAGAAAAACAGAAGAGAACTCAAGGTGGCAGGGATTCGGGGGGACACAGGTGACCCATCCTATCAAAGAGGGAAGAGAGTGAATTTTCCAAAAAACAAAGCAGGCCAAGAGGCTCGTGGCTGTCTTGCAGACACTGCTACAAGTCCCACACAAGAAGGGATCAGCTCCTCTCACTCAGACTGCAAGGAAGGACTGTATAACTAAGTTTAGAGCACCCACGAAACATAACTCCTAAAAAGTGAGTACAAGTACAGCATGAGGCTTGATTCAGGGAAATCTTATGTCACATTCAAGCTCTACTGCTCATTAGCTGCTTGACTATCGGCTCATTTAAAATTCACAACAGTTCTATAAGACAGGTACTATTATTATCACCGACATTTTACAGAAGAGAAAACTGAGACACAGAATGATTATACTGCTTGCTCAAGGTAATACATTCAGGAAGCAGCATAGCCAGGATGTGAATCCAGTCACCTAAAACAGACTGCCATTTCAGGTGTCCATTATACCTCAGGCACTATGAGCACATCCTAGCAGTGCTCCTGCAGAGAGAAAAACACAAACAATAGAGCTGATGAGGCTAAGCCTCTAAACACAGATAAAGTTAGGTCTTTGTGAGAGGAGTCAAGTGCTCTAATTTTGGCTCTGTATCTCAAATGGCTGTATGACTACCGACCTTACCTAATGAGGGAACTGACCTTAAGCCAACTGACCTCCCATCCTACGTAACTGAAAGACTGTAATGCAGCAGTTTGCAAATATGAAGAGCTAAATAAATACTGACATCAAGAATTGATGTGTTACAAAGAATGAATTATGGACAAACACAAACACCAGATATCAAGCAAGAAAGAAGGAAGCTGCAAAGTAGAAATTCCCACCTGGGAAGAGCTGGTGGTTCCCTAGGGACTTCAGCAGCACCAGCAACTGCTCCTGGAGCTTCTGCCTCCTGTGAGCCATGGGCCATTTCCTTCACAGGGTCCTGTGGGCCTGGAGGCTGCACTTTCTCTACTTCCTGACGCCCACCCAATTCTGTGGTGGAGTCAATCTCTATTTCCTGGACTGGAACTGGGACTGGCTCCTTCTCAGCTGCAGCGGCTGACACAGTCTTGGCCTCTTCTTCTTCCTTTCTTCTGATTTTCTCTTCAAGTTCCTGCCTTCTCTTCTCATCATCCTGACGGGCCATGTGGTCAAAGGTTTTGAATACCTAAAATCAAATAGCAACCCAGCAATCAGTTCATCTGCCCAATACTGTACCACATATCTTGTAGAAATGTGGTAAAATCTGTTAAGGAGAGAACTAAAAGTCATAAACTGACAAGATTTCCCACTTGAAAAATGGAAATGCACTGCCACTTCACCAAAAGCTGACAGGTAAACAGTGTTTAACAGGAGGATTCCAAAATCAACAAAATCAAAAACTTACAAACCAAGGCTAACAATATTTACAAACCTAAAATATGCACAGTTAGATGGTCTTTGTTGTCATTATTTTTACAGACCCCAGTTTTGTTCACAATGCAAAGAATACACGGTCCTGGTACAACTGTGGGTTATAAAGGATCCAAAATTCAGACTCACAAATGAAACATGAAAATATGGCTGAACTTCAATTCTCCAAATGCAACCAGGTTTACTGGACTGCTGCTATTTTTCACCACACTGCATGGACATTCAATTCAACAAACATCTACTATGTGCCTACGGTGTGCAAGAAACACACAAACAAAAAAACATGAAAATGATTTCTGCTGCCTCCTAAGAACTCAAAATTCTGGTGTGTAAATAAGTTCTTAACATTTTCTGGGACACAGTCACACCCATGAAGGTGCTGGGACCTCTCTACCAAAAAAGTACAGTGAAGACATACCCACACATGAAAACTCTGATACAAGAGGGGGCGTGACAGAGCCCTTAATTCCCTGTCAGAGTATGGGTGGGAAAGAGCATATCTGGCAAAAGAAATCTAGGGAGACTTCTTGGAACAAGGAGGATTCCAGTTAGACCTTGAATGAGAGGCACATCTTCCACAGGGAACCACTGGAGGAAACGCCATAGCTCCAAGAATAGGCTTGTCAAGGAATGGCAAAAACTCTTGCAACAACTGGAGGGAGGAAAGGCTGAGAGAGCAACCTGGGACATGGGTGGGAGTCAGATTCTAAAGGGCTAGAATGTGGACAGGTATTAAATAACAATGTTCTGTGCACTGCACAGGCAGTCAAAAGGGTGCTAACAGACTGTGTCAAATGATTCTACAAACATTCTCTCAAAACCCTCACAAAAATCCTGTGAAGAAGACAGCATCAACATTTCAAAAATGAGAAAAAATAAGGCTTGGAAAGGTTAAGTAACTTGCCCCAGCTCCTGCTGGCAAAAGAAGTAAAAAATTACGCAGCATGCACCAAGCAGTGCAAGGAGATGATGATGTACGCAAAGGGGGAAAAAAAAATCAATAAAATCCCAAAAGGTTAAAAACTGGAAACAACACCGGAACCACTTTTACTTCTGCAGATAACCTGAAGCCCTGACTAGATTCTAACATTCATGTTTCTACCGCTTTGAGTCCATTGCTGTCAGAGTTGCTCATCCTCCTGATACTCCAGCTCATCTTAACTCCACAAAAGCAAAGCAACAAGAACTCTCTCTCCTAACACCTGAGACTTCTAACACAGAATCCCCAGACTTGATAGTCCTCACCATGCCACTGCCTCTGCTCACTCAGTAGATCCAGCCTTCTCTGACCTACCCATTCACACCACCAGGAAGTGCTACCACTGCCAACCTCCCAACCATCACGTGTTCTCAGTATTCATTCTAGAGTCACAGAACATGGAGCTGAAAGAGAACTCCAATCTGTGACCTCCAAGCAATCTTCTCAGATGACAAGAGGTGAAGTGACTCTCCCAAGATTTCCCAACAATTTATGTGAGGAACAGGATGTAGCTAGCTTTCCTGATTCTAGTTTCAAGGACTTCTACAAAGGAGCACTTCTCAAAGAGGACTCCAAAAAAAAAAAAACAGCATTATCGATTACAATGAATGGCTTGTTGGTCTAAACTATTTTTGTCTTAAAACATACTAATGTATTATAAAGTGGAATGCAATCTTCACATACATCATTCCTACTGAGGTTCTTCAAGCTGTGTATTCAGGCTATGCAAACTCTTAGGAGGAAACGTATGAGCTGCCTAACTCTACACCAACACTGCACTCCCCAAAATATTAAGGGAACACTTTGAAGTTCCACAATGATGCAGCCCAGCACTCCCATCCAAATTCTTCTCTGCCTATATTCAGCAGAGACACCAAGCATCCCACTTCTGGTCGGGGTAGAGGGGCAGACCACAGGAAGCAGTTTTATGCCATCAAGTTAGGGACAGAAAAAAAAAAAAAAATTCCTAAGAGGCAGATGAGTAGGAGTGGGGAGGTCAGGAGATCACCTACTACCACACAGAAATAATGTTATGCTGGTACCAAGTCACTCAGTCTCATTCAGTGTTGTCCTACCCCACAACAATATCCTTGTCAATACTGAAACCACCTTTACAAGCCTCCTGCCAAATGAGCTTTTGTGGATAAAAGAACAGGTTCCGGCCGGGCACGATGGCTCATGTCTGTAATCCCAGCACTTTGGGAGGCCGAGGTGGGTAATCACCTGAGGTCAGGAGTTCAAGACCAGCCTGGCCAACGTAGTGAAACCCCATCTCTACTACCGAAAATACAAAAATTAGCCGGGCATAGTGGCGCATGCCTGTAATCCCAGCTACTCGGGAGGCTGACGCAGGAGAATCACTTGAACCCGGGAGGTGGAGGTGCAGTGAGCCAAGATTGCGCCACAGCACTCCAGCCTGGGCAACAGAATAAGACTCCATCTCACACACACACAAAAAAGAACAGGTTCCCAGGATTCACCCTGATCTACCCAACCAAAATATCCAGGAATATGTGTTTTTAAAAGTTCCTTGGCCGGGTGCAGCGGCTCACACCTGTAATCCCAGCACCGTGGGAGGCTGAGGCAGGCACATCACGAGGTCAGGAGTTTGAGACCCGCCTGGCCAACATGGTAAAACCACATCTCTACTAAAAATATAAAAATTAGCCGGGTATGGTGGTGCATGCCTGCAATCCCAGCTACTCAAGAGGCTGAGGCAGGAGAATTGCTTGAACCCAGGAGGTGGAGGTTGCGGTGAGCCAAGATCATGCCACTGCACTCCAGCCTGGGTGACAGTGAGACTCTGTCTCCAGGGAAAAAAAAAAAGTTCCTTAAGCGATGCTGACGGTTGAGAACCACTTCCAGAAAACATGACACCTCTCTTAACCATTTGCTGAAGACTGTCCTCTTGGGTTTCTGTGAAACTTACTGCTCTCCACCAAGATTATTCCCCAAGACCTGTTCTTCACCTTTGACTCTTCTCTCTCCCTCAAACCACTCCAGTTGCTCTAGCTCCCAAAAGATCTAGTCCAGTAATTCCAATAGCCTATGGGCAGGGACTTCTACCAGGAACTTCAAGTTCAACCTGTCTAAAACTGAACTTTTTCCCCTAAACCCAGGTGACAGTTCAGTTAATGCATTATCACTATTCCAGTCACCCAAGTTTAAACCTTGGATCATCATTGACCCATCCCTCCCCTTCCTCCATCCCTGCTCCCCATCTCCACTACTTCATTAGACTGGTCACCAAACCCTAACCTATGGAAGTGTCTTATAAGAGGTGTTACCAGGTAAATGAGTTACCAGGTAAATGAGTGCACTACCTCTGTCAGTTCATCTGTGAAACAAAGACCAACCTCTCAGGTTATGTTAAGGGTTAAGTAAGACAACAACTCCAGAATATAAAACATCTGACACTACACATATTAGTATATACTCCTTTCTCCTCCACACCTTTCTGCAAACTACAATCATCCTGGACAAAAGTGTTCTCATGCTACTATGGAATGGTTAAATAATAGAACAGAAAGATTTGGAATTCACAAAATGAAATTTTTAGTTCCAGCTCTACGGTGAATGGCTGTGTGTTCTCGGTCAAATCACTTAACCTTGCTCAATTGGTATGTAAACTTGAAACTTACCTATTTCACAGAGACACTGAAGATCAAATGGCAAGACTTCATTAACCTGCCGTAAGGTCCTGCTAAAGGCCACCTCCAACAGCTCTCTGATCACTAAGATGGCACTTATGCCACTGACAAGGATGAGGAATAGCCTTAAGTTCTGAAATTGAACCCTAACGGAATCCCATTCTTCATTTGGCCCTATTACCCTGGTAGTTCTCAAGACAGTCAAAGCTTTGGCTTCTACTGAGGAAAGTAACATCCGATCAACCTGCAGCATGCATTAAGATTTCAGGAGGAAACATCTGAAGCACTTTATAAATTGTAACATCTAGAGAACTGGGGGGGGTATCGTCAGCATTTCTGTCTTCTTGGGTTTCTACCAACAGGCTTAATGCTTGGCTGAATAGTTTCTTTCAATCTCATCAGAAGTCCCATCTCTCTTATAAAACCTTCTTCACTTCTCAACCATCATTTCTATCTCCTTTCTTTACAATGGGCTCCATCAAATAATTGCCCTTACAAAGTTTTCTATTACTTTCTGGGTTTTCCCTCTTTAACTGTGTCACAAACAGAGAGAAACCACTACTTAAACACCCCTGTCACCCGTACCTAAGAGTGTAAACTACATTCAGCAAACGGTTGCTTACTACATTCAAAAGTGCCCAGTCAACTTTACTGAATGAGTACTGACAGCGCTTCCAACATACAATAAACTTAACCTGGAAGGTACAGAATTAAGTAAAAATGAAATTTTAATAATCACTACAATGACAGTCTTTGACCTGGGAAATCACATTTCAAACAAGCGGCCACACCCATTGATCCACACAATGCCTCCGTCATCACCGCCAGCTCAAGTCTTTGGTAGTTCTGGGGCATGCACGTTTCTGTTGCTGTAAATGTCCTTCCTTCTGTCTGGCCTGCATGGATTTCACTCCCTGACTAGCAGCCCCCAGCACCGTGAGGGGTACGCGCTGCCGGGTGCTGAGCAGGGCTCTTAACAGTCGGCTTACTACTTCTGAAACCTCAGGACGTCCGGAGCGAACCCCGGCTGCTCCCTCAGCGGAATAAACTGACATCCAATCCGCGCTTCAAATTACTGAAGCCATTCTCGAAAGCTCAACCCCAGGACACCAGGAAAAGGAGGAAACAGGCTGGGAGAGCTTGGAGGAGCGGGCGCCAGGAGTCAAGGCAGGCCGGGGGCGGCGGCTCCCCAGACCGCAGGCCCGCCCGCCTCACCTGCAGCACCAGGGCCTGCGCGGCCCCGGGTGGGAAGCCCATGCGGTCCGACGGGTGGCGCAGCAAGCGATAGAAGTCTGTCTTGCGGTACAGGAAGCCAAAGAGAACGCGCAGGAAATCCTGGACGTTGCCCACGTGCTGCAAGATGCCCAGAAGGGCCTGGTCATACAGCTCGGCCGCCCCGGGCTCCATGTCGCCTCCCGCCCTAGGTACGCTTCACACACAGAGCGCCGCCTCAGACCTGCCGACTGGCCACTTCCGGCGTCCGCAGGCAACGGCTCCGCCGGACGGCTTGGCTGCAGAACTTCCGGTCCGTGCTTGTTCGGCCCCTGCGACCCCGTGCTGTTTTCCCCGGTCCCGGCTGCCCCACGGGCTTTGCCCTGAGGTGGTCTTTGACAAAAGAGCCAGATAAAGTCAGCATTGAGGTTCCTACGCGGCAGGAGGCCCGTGGCTGCTGTTGCGCTGCGGACGCTTGGCCGCCATGTTTGAAGAGGGCGAAAAAAATTATGGGGCGTGCACTGTCACGTGACTGCTCGGGTTTTTTTGGTTTTTTTTTTTCTTTTTTTTTTTTTTTTTGGTCACGTTGTCTGTGGAGCCTTTCTTATTTCTGTGTTCAATTCCCGCCTGGGTATTCGGAACCTGTGGTTAAAGCTGGGGCTGCGGTAAGCTTTTTGTTAGTGAGCCAGATACGGGAAAATGCGTATATGTGGGACCTATGGGTTTCTTATTAATAACAGAGCTGTGAGTTAAACTCAGGGCGTTGCATCAGAAGAAAGTCAAGACGACGAAGAAAAGAGTGAGTGCGTTCACGTATATTAAGTGGAAAGAGCTAGATTCAGAATAGGGAATCCGTATGCCATCGTTGTGAAATATGTACGTGTGTGTGTATAGTATGTATATACATATATACGTCATGTATGTATATGTTGTTAGTGTCTGTCAAAGTCTAATCTTAAAGTTAAAAGCATGACACTCATACATATATATCATGAACACATATCCAAGATTTCTTCAGCAAATTAACAATGATATGGTAAAGCTGGTTCAAAAGCATTTTGAGGAAGTGGACTTTAAACATTTTGACAAAGCATTAGAGTAAGATTAGGTTGGATACAAAGCTGGCTGGTGTTGTACAAGATGATAAAACCATAGGTTATCATTTATAGTGGATATAAATGATTTGCACCTCTTCTAGAATAAAACATGCAGGTTAACACGTCTTCATAGTGTCTACGCTTTAATGAATTGTAAGTAAAATCAAACTCAGGTAAGTTGCCCTAGAACAGTGATTCTGAAACTCTTGATTTAGGAACCATTGATGCTCTTAAAATTTGTTGAACACTCCAAAGAACATTTGTTGATATGGGTTATACTTATCAATATTTACCACATTAGAAATTAAAACTTAGAAAGTGTTTAAATATCCATTTTTAAATGACGATAAAACACATTACATGTTAACATACTTTTATGCAAAAAGTAATGTTCTTCAAAGCAATAAAAGCTCAGCGAGAGGAGTAACATAGTTTTACATTTTTGCAAATCTCTTTAATGAGCTTACTAGAAGACAGCAAGATTCCGCCGGCAAGGTAGCTCACGTTTGTAATCCCAGAACTTTGGGAGGCTGAGGCGGGAGAATCACGAGGTCAGGAGTTCGAGACCAGCCTGGACAACACAGTAAAACCCTGTCTCTACTAAAAATACAAAAATTAGCGGGGCATGGTGGCACACATCTGTACTCCCAGCTACTCAGGAGACTGAGGCTAGAGAATCGCTTGAACCTGGGAGGTGGAGGTTGCAGTGAGCCTAGATCATGCCACTGCCATCCAGCCTGGGCAACAGAGTGAGACTGTCTCAAAAAAAAAAAAAAAAGAAAAAAAGAAACTAAACTATGGTTTAATGAAACAAAATACCTCAGCTAAAAATAAGAATAAAGAATAAACAGAATAAAGGAGATCGAAGTTGGGGATGTCAAATATTGCCCTCTGTAAATCTAAAGGGTTTCTGCATTTTATTAATAAATATTTTATAATTAAAATGTAATGTTTTAAGAAGATTCATTATACACTATAATAAAAAGATGTGGGGGAGCAGACACTTGTAGACACTGCTGGTGGAAGTGTAAGAATATACAGACATTTTTTAAGGCAGTTTGGCAAAATCTAGCTTTATCATTCAGGATCTTGGTAGGAACAGATGGCCCTCCCAAGCTGGGTAGTTTGAAGGGGGCTTTTAAAAGGGACTATTTACAAAGATAGGGGCAAGGTTTTTGAAACCTCACATGAGATAGAATGGGACCATGGGACTAGTAACAGCAGAGAGCTGTTCCCACCCCTGGGCCTGGAGGGCCTGGAAGAAAGTGGCTTCTAAAATCAAGATGAATAGTTGCTAGTGGAGAAGCCCGCCTGACCTCTAATTCCTTGCCCTCTGACTTTCTGCTGGTAGTGACTAATGGTCACATCCATTTTGAAGCCAGAAGTTAAGATGAACAGGCTAACCCTCTTCATCTGGATCAGCCTTCCAGGGAAGAAAGTAGGTTGGAAGAAGGTGGAGAGCAGATCAGAAAAGGCAAGAAAAAGAAATCCAGTACACTATTGAAAATCAAAATGTGCATAGATATTGGCCAAGCAATTTCACTACTAGAAATTTACCAGCTGGGCACGGTGACTGACGCCTGTTATCCCACCACTTTCGGGAGGCCAAGGCGGGCAGATCACTTAAGGTTGGGAGTTCGAGACCAGCCTGACCAACATGGAGAAACCCCCATCTCTACTAAAAATACAAAACTAGCCAGGCATGGTGGCACATGCCTGTAATCCCAGCTACTCAGGAGGCTGAGGCAGGAGAATCACTTGAACCCAGGAGGCAGAGGTTGCGGTGAGCCGAGATCATGCCATTGCACTCCAGCCTGGGCAACAATAGCGAAACTCCATCTCAAAAAAAAAAAAAAGAAAAAGAAATTTACCTTATAACTATATTCAAGCGACTATATGGATTTATTTATAGGAGGACATTCATTACAACATTATTTATAATTGTGAAAAGCTAGAGTTAAACGCCCAACCATAGGTGGCTGAATAAATAAATTGTGATCCATAGTTTTTATTCACACACAACATGTATTTACTGAGAATTCGTGGGTATGAATTTATGAAGTGAATACAACACATTGCAGAATGGAATATATGGCAGCAACAGGCCCCAAGTAAGTCCAAAACCCAGCAGAGAAAAACCTGTATTTAGTCCTAAAGCTGGAGAATAATCTCCTTTGACTCCATGTTCTAAATCCTGGGCACACCGGTTTGGGGATTGGGCCCCTAAGGCCTCAGGCAGCCAGGTCCCCATGGCTTTCTCTTGGTTTGGAGTCTCATGACTGCAGCTCTCCCAGGCTGGGGTTACACAAGGGTAGCTCTAGAGTTTTGGGCTCTACTAGGTGCTGCCCTGGTGGGAACTCTCTGTAACAGCTCTGACCACACATTCCTGCTACGCATTGCCTTAGTAGGGACTCTCTGTGGTGGCTCTTCCCCTGCAATAAGTTTCTTCCTGGGCCTCAAGCTGTTTGATATATCTTTTGAAAACTAAGTGGAAGCTGCCATGACCCCACCACCCATGCACTCATCCCTGCAGAGTTAGCACCATGTAGACATTGCCAAGGCTTACTGCTTGTGCCCTCCAAAACAGCAATCCAAACCAACCTGGTCCCACATGAGCTGTGCGTGGGGCAGCTGAGGAATGCTGCACTGGAATGCAGGGAGCAGAGTTCCAAGGCAGCTCTGGGCAGTGAGCCTATGGACGTTACCCCAGGCCTGTCCTCCAGAATCATTCTGCCCTCCTAGAGCTCTGGACCTGTGATGGGAGGGGCAGCCTCAAAAATCTCTGAAATAGCTTTGAGGTCATTCTCCCATTGCCTTGGTGAGTAGCATCTAGCTCCCTTCCATTCATGCTAATCTCTTCAGCAAGCAGTCTCTGGGCCACGCTCTGAGTTCACTCTCCTAAATGTACCTTTTTATATTTTACATGGCCAGGCTATAAATTTTCCAAATCTTTCACTCTGCTTCTTTTTAAATTATAAATTCTGTCTTTAAGTCATTCCTTTGTTCTTGTATCTCACTATTTGTGATTAAAAATGGCCATGTAGCAGCCTGAATGCTTAACTGCTTAGGTATTTCTTCCACCAGATATCCTAGTTTGTCATTCAAATTCCACTTTCCATAAAGCTGTCAGGCATGGACACAGTTCCACCATTACTACTTTATAACAAAGATGCCCTTTATTCAAGTTTCCAATACCTTGTTTCTCATTTCTGTCTGAGACCTCATCAGAATGGCCTCTACCAATATTAAATATAATGTTGGTGGATATATTGCCAGTAAAGGCCATTTACTGTTAATGTTGGTAGAGATATAGACAGTAAAGGCCATTTACTGTTAATGTTGGTAGAGATGTAGACAGTAGAGGCCATTTACTGTCCACATCAGAGACTGTGTCCATATCTCTATCAACAATTGTGACCACTGAAGTAATCTTTAAGAAGATTCTGACTTTCCCTATATCTCTTCTCTTCTGAGACTTTACCCTTAATGCTCCATTTGTGGCAATACAGGCTCTTTCTAGCATGCTCCTCAAAATTCTTCCAGTCTCTACTCGTTATCCAGTTCCAAAGCTACTTTTATGTTTTCAGATATTTGTTATAGCAATAGACCCACTTCTCATTGCCAATTTTCTATCTTAGTCCGTTTACTGTTGCCATAACAATACCACAGACCAGGTAATCTATAAATAACAGGCCTTTATTTAGCTCATGGTTCTGGAGGCTGGAAAGTTCAGGAACTTGATGCCAGCCTTCTTGTTGAGGGCCTTCTTGTTTAGTCATCCCTTGGCAGAAAGCAAAAGGCAGAAGGGGCAAGTGAGTACACAAGATAGATGCACCAGGGGCCAGCGTCACTTTATAACAACCCACTTTTATGGTAACTAACTCACTGTAGTAATAACATTAATTCATTAATAAGGGCTCTACCCGCATGATCCAATCATCTTTTATTAGGCCCTACCTCCCAACATTGTTTCATTGGGGCTTACATTTCCAGCACATGAATTTGGGAGACACATTTCAACCATAGCAAGCATGTTAACTAAAGAGAAGACATTTAAAAAATGAAATCATTTAGTAGTGAAAATATGATGTATTCGATGAAAAATACACCAGATGAGATGTACCACAGATTAGAAATACAGCCGGGAGCAGTGGCCCACACCTGTAATCCAAGCACTTTGGGAGGCCAAGGCGGGAGGATCATTTGAGGTCAGGAGTTAAAGACCAGCATGACCAACATGGTGAAACCCCGTCTCTACTAAAAATACAAAAATTAGCCATGCATGGTGGCACACCCCTGTAGTACCAGCTACTTGGGAGGCCGAAGTAGGAGAGTCACTTGAACCTGGGAGGCAGAGGTTGCAGTGAGGTGAGATCGTGCCATTGCACTCCAACCTCGGCAACAAGAGCGAAACTCCATCTCAAAAAAAATAAAAAGAAAAAAAAGACAAAAAGAAATAAATATATAAAGTATTATTGAACTTGAAAAAATAGCAACAGAAACCACCTAAATTGAAAAAGAGATAAAAAGGACTCAAAAAAAAAAAAAAAAAAGCGCATCAGTGAGTTGTGGGACAACTTCATCTTGTCTAATTTACATGTAGCTGAGTTCCTAAAGGCTGGGGTGGGGAACAGAAAAAATGTTTGAAGAATCAATGGCTGAACTTTTTCCAAATTAATTAAAACTAAAAACCCATGAGCCAAGATGCTCAGTGAACCCCCAATAATAAGAAATATAAATAAAACTACACTGAGGAATATAATAGTCAAATTGCTTAAAAGCACTGATAAAGATAAATCTTAAAAGTAGCCAGAGAAAAAAGATAAATTATGTACAAAGGATTATATAAGAATAACAGCAGACCTCTCAAACCAATGTGAGTCAAAAGATAATGTAGAAACATCTGTAAAATGTTTAAAGAAAATGTCAACCTAGAATTCTGCCCTGAGCAAAAATATATTACCAAAATGAATGAAAAATAGACTTTCTCAGACATACAAAAGTTGAAATAAGTCATCACTAGTAGACCTGAACTACAAAAAAAAAAACAAGTTAAATGTCTTTCAGTGAGAAGGGAAATTACCTTAGATGAAAATTCTGATCTACACAATGAAATACAGAGCACTGGAAAATTTTTTTAAGTGAGCAAATATGAAATACCATTTTTATTAATTTGAAAATCTCTTTAAAATATACTTGACTGCTTAAAGCAAAAGAATTAATAACATGACATCCTAAGGTTTATAATGTATGGAAGTAACACAAAGGCCAAGAGGGATTGAGTGAAAGGATACAGTTGTAAGATTCGTATACTGCATGTGAAGTTATATAATTTATTTGAAGGTAGACTGTGGTAAGTTAGAGATTATCTATAAACTGTAAAGAAAGCTCTAAAAATAAAAATTAAAAAAACAGAGTGGTCACATAAGGCAACAAAGGAGGATAGCTTAACCAGCTACTCAGGAGGCAGAGGTTGCAGTGAGCCAATATTCCACCACTGCACTCCAGCCTAGGTAACAGAGAGACTCTGAAGAAAAAGGAAGGAAGGGAGGGAGGGAGGGAGGGAAAAGAGTAATAGGGTTTGGCTGTGTCCCTACCCAAATCTCATCTTGAATTTCAGTTCCCATAATCCCCATGTGTTGTGGGAGGGACCAGGTGGAGATCATTGAATCATGAGAGTGGTTTCCCCCATCCTGTTCTCCTGATAATGATTTAGTTCTCACGAGATCTGCTGGTTTTATAAGGGGCTTCCCCTTTCACTGGGCACTGATTCTTCTCTCCCCTGGTGCCATATGAAGTAGGGCATGTTTGCTTCCCCTTCTGCCATGATTGTAAGTTTCCTGAGGCCTCCCCAGCCTTGTTGAACTATGAGTCAATTAAAACTCTTTCCTTTATAAATTACCCAGTCTTGGATATGTCTTTATTAGCAGCATGAAAACAGACTAATACAATGGGTATAGAGAGGTTTCAAAGAAGCAAAACCTTAGTAAGAATATTTGTGTGATGGAGGAAATTTTTGTATATTTCATGTTTTATATGCTTGTAACATTTAAAAGTATTTATTAGTGTAAGAATTGTACAACTCCAATTTAAAATGGTATTTCATATAAGCTTAAGATTTTAAATTGAAATGTTGCTAAATGTATGTGCAGTGTTACAACATCTGTAAGAACTTTATATTAATGATATTCCATAAATTTAATTTATTAGGTTTAAAAGAGTTAAGTATGTGGGAAGATTTTTTTCTTATGTAAAGAGTATTTAGAAAGAAAATGGAGAATATTACCTTTATAAATGCAGTTAAAATATGTTCAATTAATTACATTTGTAAACAGGCTAAACATTTTCCAAAGGTTACCTTTAAAGTAGTGATTAAATAGAAAAACAGAGGCTTGTACTATTGACTGAAATTAAGGCTGTTGAGGCAGAACTAATTTGATCAAGGTTTATTTGAAGCCAAATGTGAGAATCCACTTAGGAAACACACTAACAATGTTAGGAATGTTCCAGTCTGTTACAAGGTAGAAGGCTTTTATAGGAAAGTTTAGGAGAAGGGAGGGGACGACTCATACAGGAGTTGTTTCCTCTTTCATTGGAGGGTAAAATACAGAGGTTACAATTATTGGATACCTATTGCAACATACAGGCTAAAATGTCTACATGCAAGACAATCAGTAAAGCTTGATGATTCAGAAATAAATCAGCGTTCTTCCCAGTGTTAGAGGGTTACACGTTAATCAGTACATCAACAATTTGAGGAACTCATGATAAGATTCTTACCTTAGGGACAAGATGTCACCATGGATCACAAGGCCTTTCCAAGGTAGATATATTAGTCCGTTTTCACACTGCTGATGAAGACATACCCTAGACTGGGCAATTTACAAGAGAAAGAGGTTTAATTGGAGTTACAGTTCCATGTGACTGGGGAAGCCTCACAATCATGGTGGAAGGCAAGGAAGAGCAAGTCACATCCTACATGGATGGCAGCAGGCAAAGAGAGAGAGCTTGTGCAAGGGAACTCCTCTTTTTAAAACCATCAGATTTCGTGAGACTTATTCGATATCACGAGAACAGCACAGGAAAGACCTGTGCCCATGATTCAATTACCTCCAACCAGGTCCATCCCACAACAGGTGGGAATTCAAGATGAGATTTGGGTGGGGACACAGCCAAACCATGTAAGCAGGTTAATTTGGAAGCCCGTTTATTTTTAAAGTAAACTGTGAAATGTGACCGATAGTTCATCAGTATACTGAACTTAAAACTGAAGGAAGAACAAGGCTTTAAAAAATTTCTGACTTTAGTACATCAGGTGTCAGGATGGAGGGGGGTATTGTTATCCTTGAGGTACCTCTGGCTGCATCTCTTATCACAGTTAGGTATCTGGAACTCAAGAACTGAACTGAGTTTTAGGCAGAAGTGAAGTGGAAACACTTAGTAAGCATGTACTATGTCACAAGTACTAGATGCCTTCACATATAATATCTCATTTCATCCTTTAAAAAAATCTATGGGGAGTCAGGGAAAATTTTCCTAATTTTTTCTTTTTCTTTTTCTTTCTTTTTTCTTTTTCTTTTTCTTTTTTTTTTTTTTTTTCTTGAGACAGGGTCTCACTCTGTGACCCAGGCTGGAGTATAGTGGCACAATCACGCTCACTGCAGTCTGCAGCCTCCACTTCCAGGATCAAGTGATCCTCCCACCTCACCCTCCCAAGTAGCTGGGACAACAGGTGAGTGACACCATACCCAGCTAATTTTTTTTTTAATGCAGAGATTGTGGCCTCTCTGTGTTTCCCAGGCTGGTTTCAAACTCCTGGGCTCAAGCAGTCTTCCCACCTTAGCCTCCCAAAGTTCTGGGATTGCTGGAGTGAGCCACTGTGCTCAGCCACTAATTTTTTTTTCTCAGATGGGGTCTTGCTATGTTGCCCAGACTGACCTGTGATTCTTAGGCTCAAGAGATCCTCCCATCTCAGCCTCTCGAGTAGCTGGGACTACAGCATCACTGTGCCCAGCTAAACTATCCCCGTTTTTACAGATAAAGAAACCAAACCCAGGCCGGGTGTGGTGGCTCACACCTGTAATCCCAGCAATTTGGGAGGCTGAGGCAGGCATATCACCTGAGGTCAGGAGTTCAAGACCAGCCTGGTCAACATGGCAAAACCCTGTCTCTATTAAAAATACAAAAATTAGCCAGGCATGGTGGCAGGTGCCTGTAGTTGCAGCTACTCAAGAGGCTGAGGCAGGAGAATCACTCGAACCTGGGAGGCAGAGGTTGCAGTGAGCCAAGATCACACCAGTGCACTCCAGCCTGCGCAACAGAGTGAGACTCTGTCAAAAAAAAAAAAAAAAGAAAGAAACTAAAGCCAAGATAAGTCAAATATATTACCCAAAGGGGCCCAACAGAGGAGTGACAAAACCAGCTTGGAAACTCTGTCTCACTGTGAGGAGTGAGATTATCTGCCCTCCCATTTCCTCTGAATTGCCATCTCTAGATGGCTCTGAACCTTTCCTCCACCCTCCGTCTCCCACTTTCAGCCCCTCTGCTCATGGAGAAAGGCACATCAGAGCTCAGTTCTGACATCTTAGCCCCATACTGGGCCTATGTAACTCCTATTCTGTGTGGAATGCCCTCCTCTCCTCCCTCAGATCCAAAGTGGAATCCCTCCCCACACCACCTGGATTCTGACACCCTACATGTGCTGCCTGGCCCCACCTTACCCCATGGCCTGTAGGCCAAATTGTGAGGGAAGGGAAGAGGAAGAACTCCCACTGTGCTTTTACTCAGCCTTGTTCTGGTGACTAACAAAGTTGAGGAACTTGTATTGGCCATTTGCTTGTTTAAGTAGCCAGCCTAGCTTTTCTTTCAGTTGTCTGTCTTTTTCTTACTGAGTTGTAGGAGTTTGTTTATACATTCTAAACATAAGCCCTTTCTCAGATATGCGTGTATTTCAGATACGTGCAAATATATTTTCCTCTCTATGGTTTGAATTTTATCTCTCCTAAGGATGGGTTTTGTTGAACAGGTTTTGTTTTTTTTTTTAATTTCAATACAGTTCAATTTATCTTTTTCTCTGTAAGTAAGGCTTTTGTTTCTTAAGAAAAGTTTCTCCTATTTCAGTCTTGGGGATACTCTCTTATGCTATCTTTTAGAATTCTATCATTTTATCTTTCACATTTAGATCAACAATCTATCAGAAACTGATTTTTGTATATCTTGGGGAGGAGGATCATGATTCATTTCTTTCTGTATGGATACCCAACTAGGTCAGCATCATGCATTGAAAAACCTCCTTTACCCAATGCTGTGCATGCCTCCTCCATCATAAATCTTGTGTCCTTGTGGATATCATCTGTTTCTGGACCTTGCATTCTTTCCATTATTCTATTTGTCCTTCCTTGTGCCAAAATCTCACTATCTTTATTTCTGTATATTTATAATATCTTGAGTTCTGGTAGTGTAAGTTCTCTGACTTTGTTTTTCTTCAAGATTGCCTTGGTGAATTTTCATCTTTTGTGGTTCTATATGAATTTTTGAATCAGCTTATCAGTTTCCATAAAAATTTTCTGGGGTTATGACTGAAATTATGGTGAAACTAGTAATTAATTTGAAGAGAATTGACATCTCTGTAGTATACAGCCCTCAGTTCATGGTATATTTCTCCATTTCTTTTGACAGTTAATTTCTCTGAATATTACACAAATTAAATTACAAATTGGTTATTTTTCATAGTTTTCTTGACCATCTTTTGTTAGAGTAATTCCAATAGTTTATATATAGATTCTTTTGGATCTTTTAAAAAAAAGTTTTTGTGGAGGTGGGGTCTTGCTATGTCTTGAACTCCTGGCCTCAAGTGATCCTCCTGCCTTGGCCTCAGAAATTGCTGGGATTACAGGCATGAGCCACTGCACCCAGCCTGAACCTTTTTTATACACATTTATGTCATCTGTGAATGATGTCACTTTTACTTATTTCTAACCCTTATAACCTTAATTTTTTTTTTTTTTTTTTTTTTTTTTTTTTGAGACAGAGTCTCACTCTGTTGCCCAGGCTGGAGTCCAGTGGTGCAATCTCGGCTCACTGCAAGCTCCGCCTCCCGAGTTCATGCCATTCTCCTGCCTCAGCCTCCCGAGTAGCTGGGACTGCAGGTGCCCACCACCACGCCCAGCTAATTTTTTTGTATTTTTAGTAGAGATGGGGTTTCACCCTGTTAGCAAGGATGGTCTCGATCTCCTGACCTCGTGATCCTCCCGCCTCAGCCTCTCAAAGTGCTAGGATTACAGGCGTGAGCCACCATGCCCAGCCTGTGACCTTAATTTATTTTTCTTGCCTTATTACAATGGCTAAGACCTCCAGTACAATGGTGGGTAAAGGTGGTCAACTTTGTCTCATTCCCAGTCTCAGGGGAAAGGGTTTCAATGTTTGACTATTAAGTATAAAATTTGTTCAACTGTATGTTGAATATATACACACACACATATAAAATAATGTTATACAGTTGAACAAATACTACAGATAGGACTAAGCATGGTGACTCATACCTGTAATTCCAGCTACTTGGGAGGCTAAGGTAGGAGGATACCTTGAGGCCAAGTGTTCAAGACCAGCCTGGGCAACAAAGTGAGAGCCCCATCTCTTAAACAGACAAAAATAAATACTAGAGATAAAGAGGGATTTTTTAGAGTCATTTCAAACTATAAAAATCTCAATTTATCAAGAAGGTTAAAACACTCTAAACTTGTATGCATCGTACACACACACAGACACATACACAGACACATACACACACACACACGGCTAAGATTTATTTTAGCTGAATTTCTGTTATTTCTAATGGGAGGGTTAGCCACATAACCCAGACCCCTCCCCACTCCTGCCTTTCTTTGTATATTCTTTTTTTTTTTTTTTTTTTGAGACAGAAGCTCATTCTCTCACTCAGGCTGGAGTACAGTGGTGCCATCTTAACTGACCTCAGCCTCAAACTCTTGTGCTCAAGCAATCCTCCCACCTCAGCCTCCCAAGTAGCTAGCCTGGCTAACTTTTAAACTTGTTGTAGAGACAGTATCTCGCTATGTTGCCTAGGCTGGTCTTGAACTCCTGGCCTCAAGCAATTTTCCTGCCTCAGCCTCCCAAAGTGCTGAGATTACAGGCATGAGCCACCATACCTGGACTCTCTTTGTGTATTCTTTTTTTTTTTTTTTTTAACATAAACTCAAGATTTTATTGTCTTCATAATAAAACAAAAGATGACACTTGGAACTGGGTCGCTTGACCCTTTCTCTTCTTACCTCCTCCCAGTTCAAAATGCTTGTATCTCTTAATAGCCAGCATTCTCTTAGATCTGCAGTTGGGCTCCACGCACTCAAGCCTTCACACAATCTTCTTTGTAGTTTTAGCCTTTTTCTGGAAAATTGGCTGAGTCTCCCCACTGTAGCCCCTCTGCTTCCTGTCATAACATGGCTTTCCCTAGGCATACAGGGAAATGTATCCTGCATCACTCTGTGGGACTGGTGCTTCCCACACTTCTTACACAAAGTCCAGTGAGTTTTAGGAATGTTCACCATGTTTGCAGGAGCGCTACTGGCACTCTGTGTTTTCTTGATTTTATTTGATGTTAAATACGTTGCAACTATTTTTCTGAGCTCATATGTGTCTTTCAACTTTCTTTAATTTTTTTGTTTGTGTGTTTACAGATGTTTTCCATTATTATATCGTAATACCTTAGTGTTTACCTTTATGGCTTCTGGACTTTGTGTTTGGAAACTTTTCCCACCCCAAGATTATAACATACTCTTCTGTGTTTCCTTCTGATAGTTGTATAGTTTCATTTTTGTATTTAGTTATTTAATCTGTACTTTTATCTTGTGTATTGTGTGAGGTATAGATATAACTTTATTTTGATCCAAATAATTTGCTCACTACTCTCATGCCGTTTACTGAAGGGTCTACCCTTTCCTCTGATTTGAAATGTCTGCTGTCAAAAGCTATTTTGTTCCTCAGATCTATCTGTTTATTCTGCACCTGTGGAGTTTTTAACAGGGTGACTTGTGCGATTTCTCCTCAGCCTCTATTCCCTGGTAGCTGTCCCTTCACCAGACCTCCTGTCCATCATGGCCAGCCAGCAACCCTCCCAAAGGTGGGGCTATTGATGCTGGCACATGGGGCTCTTATGAGGACCCGAGAGTAGATAGTAGGCTCCAGGAACGCCAGTTCCTTTCCACCCCTTTTTGCTTGTCTTCCCTTTACATGCCAACAGTCCCTCTGAGCCTCAAAGCAACAGCAGCCCCTCAGCCAAACAAGGACTGGACCCAGCAGGGAGCAGAAAGACTCGAGGGGATCTGGAATGTTCCTTGACATTTCTACCCACTGCCCTGGCCTGGGGCCCTCCGGGGAGCTGGTCATTTGGACGGTGGGTTCTTCCCTCCCTGAATGCACCGTGGTTCTCCTCTAGCTCCTCCAGGTGTTGCCTACCTCACAGGCTGTTCCAGAAAGGGAGGGGCTGCACATCCTACTCCTGACTGACTCTCAGGCTCTGTGCCCTCCCAGTTTGAAGGGAAATTACTCCTACTCCTCAAAGGCCCTTGTAAAGCATGAGCACACAATGGCCTGACTACTTTCTTGAAAAGAGGGGGGAGAAATAGAACAAAACACACTAGTATCTCCACAAATCACTCTCCCACACATATATTATTTGTGTCATTCACAAAAATTATCTTAAGCCAAGAGGCAGCCAGGGTAGGACATGTGACATAAAACACCATTTCTGCCAACAAATGTTTATTAAACACCCATGTGCACAGTACCAAGCCAGGATCTTCATCTCAACTGCAGTTCATGCTTCTGGAGAGCTGTCCAAGAGCTCGGGTTGGGCTGGTTTGAGGCCTGGGCTCCAGGCCTGAGGTGAAGGTGGGAGGACCAGCCCAGCCCCAAGAGCTCCCAGCCTTCAGAATCCTGGGTGGCCTTGACTTGGCAGCAACAGCCTTAATAAGAGTCGGAGCTGGAGACCAAACCCAACACCGTTTTCCAGGAGGGGCTAATCCATGACCAAGGTGCTTGTGGGAACATCCTTCCTGGGCCCTTCTCTTGCCAGAAAGGGCTGTAGATGGCAGACCTGCAGGTGCGCTCTGGAGGCAGTGGCTACTGACCGGCCTCCGACAGCGTTGACTCTTGGCCTGAGCCTTTGCCCCTCCCTGGCCTCCTGTGATATCACAACCCAGGGCAGTGGTCACTGTCTGTGTTCTCAGGGACACTAGTACGTGTTAAAGACTTACTGACACAGAATTAAGACTTTTGACAGAGAAACTGAGAAGGGAAAAGTTGCATGAGAAGTGGGCTCCTAGGAAAGTGAGTGAGTGTGGGACAAACATGGAGTGTGTCTGTTCCTGCCAACTTCCAGACCCAGGCCCAGAAGGAGGAGGCACTGCCCAAGGCCTAGGTGACTTGGAAACTGGGGACCCACTGTGGGAGCAGAGGAGCCATCAGTGGTGCTGCTTGGATGCCTCAAGAGCAGGCCATCCTCCAGTGACAGGTAGTCTCATGGGAACGGCCTCCCCTAGGATTTGAGAAGGGCATGTGTCAAGGGACAGTCACAGGGAAGACCCTCATAACCCTTTGGTTCAGGGCCATAGAGCCTAGACAGGGCCTCTGGCTGTATCAGAACTGCCGCCCATTGTTGGGCAAGAAGTTGCTGATGGCACCAGCACCTTTGATAGAACCTTCAAAGCTGTAGTTGACATAGATGTTGTCAGCTGTGGAGACTCGGGAGTGGTGATCTGGGTAGGAGGCCACTATGGCTGCCGCTGCTGCCTCCTCAGCCAGCTTCTGCTCCAGTGCCAGAGCTGGGTTGATGTCAGGCCCTGCAGAGAGACAGAGAACCACAGTCAGAGAGGTGGGCAGGGGACACAGGTGAGATGCTATTCCTGGTTCTGTATGACAAACCCAAGGCAGGAAGGGTCCCAGGGGGGCTCTGTGCCACGTGCCTTCTGGGGTCATTACATTTGCAGCCCAAGCTTCAGGGATGTCCTGGTCCCCCCATCCCCCAAGCATGTTGGGAGCCTCCAAGGAACAGCCACCACCTGCAGCTCCAAGGCCCTGGATACCCCTCGTCCAAGCACACCCCACAACTGCTCCTCCTTGCCCCTCTCTTATGTCTCACCCACCACCCCTAGCACACACACACTACTCCTTCCAGGAGGGTCAGGGAGTCCCCACAAGAGACATGTTTAGGAACCATGGAGCTGCGTGGGCTCCAACCCCTGCTACCTTTGACCAAGTCTGTAACCTGGGGCAGGTGTCTCAGTTCCCTCATCTGCCTCATCTGTAAAAATGGAAGGATAATGATGTCTACCTGGGGGGGGGGGGTAGTTAAGAGAATTACAGACACATATGTTGATGCACAAACACACCCCTCTATAAACGTCCTCTAGTAATATTATTACCACCATCTGGTGGGGGGTAAAATTGAACTCCTTCCAGTTTGCCCACCCTGAGAGCCAGAAACACCTTCATCCTGGGAGGCTCAATTTGAGCCTCCATGCACCTCAGCCTCCCAAAGTGCTAGGATTACAGGCATGAGCCACCACTCCTGGCCAGCATTTCAAAAAATTAATGAGACTGGGTGCGGTGGCCCATGCCTGTAATCCCCGCACTTTGGGAGGCCCGCACTTTGGGAGGCCAAGGCAGAGGGATCACCTGAGGTCAGGAGTTCGAGACCAGCCTGACCAACATGGTGAAGCCCTGTCTCTAATAAAAATACAAAAATTGGCCAGGCATGGTGGTGTGCACTGATATCCTAGCTACTCAGGAGGCTAAGACAGGAGAATTGCTTGAACCCAGAAAACAGAGGTTGCAGTGAGCTGAGATCGCACCACCACACTCCAGCCTGGGCAACAGAGCGAAGCTCTTGTCTTAAAAAAAAAAAAAAAAAATTAATGATAGGGCTGGGGCACAGTGGCTCACGCCTGTAATCCCAGCACTTTGGGAGGCCTTGGCGGTCAAATAACCTGAGGTCAGGAGTTCGAGACCAGCCTGGCCAACATGGTGAAACCCCATCTCTACTAAAAATAAAAAATGAATTTAAAAAATTAGCCAGGCGTAGTGGTCCGTGCCTGTAATCCCAGCTGCTTGGGAGGCTAAAACAGGAGAATGGCTTGAACTTGTGAGGCAGGGGTTGCAAGAAGCTGAGATCACACCACTGCACTCCAGCCTGGGCGACAGCGTGAGACTCCATCTCAATCAATTAAAATAAAATAAATAATAAATTTAAATTAAAATAAAAGCCAAGCACAGTGGCTCACACCTGTAATCCTAATACTATGGAAGGCCAAGGTAGCACTATGGAAGACCAAGGTGGATCACGAGCTCAGGAGTTTGAGACTAGCCTGGGCAACACAGGGAGACCCCACCTCTACAAAAAAAAAAAAAAAATTAGCTGGCATGGTGATGTGCACCTGGGGTCCCAGCTACTCGGGAGGCTGAGGTGGGAGGATCACTTGAGCCTGGGAAGTCAAGGCTGCAGTGAGCTGTGATCATGCTACTGCACTCCAGCCTGGGTGTCAGAGCAAGACCCTGTCTCCAAAAACAATAATAATAATAATAATAATAATAGAATGGAACCAGAAATATCAGAATGCTTCACATGTATAAGAGAAGTATTAATATTACTTAGTGAAGCATCTGTTTTAGGCAGGCATGTCTGTGTGTGCTTGTGCGTGTCACCTTTGGGTATAAAACATATTTCTTGCTGAAGGGCATGCTTAAAAGTCCAACAGCAGCGCCGTGAAGATCCAGAGTGTACAGGGCCACAGAAACGTTGTTTGAGACATACATTGCTGACAAAAGAAAGATGTTCACAGCACATTAAATGAACAACAGAAGCTTCAAAGACTAGAAGTGCCACATGGTCATGGTCCTGGCTTCTGATGTCTGCCCATGGCTTGTGTACACTTCCTGAGCTTCCGTGGTAAGCATGCACTGTTACTGTTGTCGTCATGCTAATCATGACAGCCTGGTAGGAACAGGCCGGGGCACTCACCCACATAGCTGAGGATGACAGGCAGGAAGACCAAGCCATGCAGCAGACCCAGCAGGGTAATCAGGAGGTTGAGGCGGAAGAAGAAGATCTGAATGAGCTGGGCCTTGGCAAGGCCCAGGACCAGGATGCCAGGGAGGTTGGTCATGGCCACACCTGCAAACACCTGGGGGGTCAGAACCAGGTGTCAGGCAGGGCACAGGGCATCAAGCAGGGCACAGGGTGGCTCACTCCTCCCCACTCACCGCACTTCCCATAGAGATGGTGGCCTCTTTGGCCCTCTCCAGCCGGGTGGGCTTGGTGCTGATGGCAAAGGAGCGGGTAATGTGGGACACGAACTCCACAGACATGCCCACCGCCTATGGGCAGAGAGGGGGCATAAGCCAAGAAAGGCAGAGGTAGGGAAGGAACTGGGGAGATGAGGCCTCCACCAGGACCAGCGCGGGGCAGGCATTAAATTCTAGACAGAGTATTTGGCTGGGTGCCAAGTGCCTCGTGCCTATAATCCCAATGAGCCATTATAGTGGCTCATGCCTATAATCCCAACACTGGGAGGCTCAGGTGAGAAGATCACTTGAGCCCAGGAGTTTGGGACCATTCTGGGCAACAAAGTGAGACCCTGTCTCTACAACAAAAATTAAAATATTAGCTGGACGCAGTGGCACGTGCCTGTAGTCCCAGCTACTTGGGAGGCTGAGGTCAGAGGATCGCTTGAGCCCAAGAGTTCAAGGCTACAGTGAGCTATGATCATGTCACTGCACAAGCCTGAGCAACAGAGCAAGACCCTGCCTCTAAAAAAAAAAAAAAAAAAAAGAAAAAAAAAAGAAAAAAAAAAGGAACTGGGAGTATTCTATGAGGCTGGATCCCCAACCACCCTTCCAGGGCCCCCTGGTGCCTGTGTCTGCTGGATTACCGAGACCAGGTTGATGAGGGACACAGCATTGTAACTGATGCCCCACAGGGCCATGAAGCCAACGGTGTCCACGAGGATCATGATGATGGAGAGCAGGTTGAGGAGGCCGGAGCGCAGGTCCAGGCCCAGCAGGAGGCAGCAGACAGCGAAGGTGGGCACCAGGCAGAGGCTGAGCATGAAGAGCCCCTCAGGGAGAATGGTCAGGTACTGCTCATAAAACACATTGGTGACCCTGCCAGAGTACAGAGCATGGTCACAAGCTCAGGCCTCTGGGGCCCTCAAGGTGGGTGGGACACCCCACTTCAGAAGGAGAATGCTGAGGGTCAGGCAGGCTTATATTGGGGTACAAACCAGCATAAGAAATAGGCCCAAGTCTGCAGCCAGAGCCTCCTGACCTAAAACTGGTGCTCATCTCATGCAACTCCTTGCAAGCCCTCAGCCCTAACCTCCAATCTCCAGCAACCATCCCCCACCTCCCTCTAGCCCAGCCACTCAGGTCCTCACGTGTAGGGGAAGACCTCAAAAGCTGGGTCTGTCCCAGGCACCTTCCGCAGGTCAGCAGTGATGTTGGCTGCCAGCTCCCGAGCTGCCCGCAGAGCTTCTGTGTAATCCTGTGAGTTTTTCAGGGGCTTGTGATAGGCCATGAACCTGGAGGCTGGACAGCCATGGCACACGGAAGATGGAAGGGCAAAGGTCAGAGCCCTTTCCAGGACACCTTCAGAACACCCCAGACACAGTGGCACAGGCATGTGATCAAGCTGGTTCAGGGCTCTGCCACCACCATTTGAAATTCTTAGTAAATTTTGTGCAAGAGGTCCATATTTTTGTTTTGCACCAGCCCTGCAAACTCCATAGCTGGCCCCACTGCTGTGGGAGACCCAGGCCTGACTTTTGATGAATGAAGCCTATAGAGATCTCTCTAGTGAACCCAGATTCTTCTCTATATGGTTTCAAGATATGCATTGGATTTTTAAAATTAACTTAATTGGTTTTTAATTTGCATATTCCTATAGGAAAGGACTAGAAAGGAAGACAGAAAAATGAGAACAGTTGAATTATTAGAACTGTGGCTTAGGGCTCCTGCCAGATAAAGGTTATTTCTTAATGACGTTTTAAGAAATTAAGGTTATTGGCCAGGTGTGGTGGCTCACACCTGTAATCCCAGCACTTTGGGAGGCTAAGGCAGGCCAATCACCTGAGGTCAGGAGTTCAAGACCAGCCTGCCCAACATGGTGAAACCCTGTCTCTACTAAAACTGCAAGAATTAGCCGGACGTGGTGGTACACCCCTGTAATCCCAGCTACTTGGGGGGCTGAGGCGGGAGAATTGCTTGAACCCGGGAGGTAGAGGCTGCAGTGAGCCAAGATTGTGCTACTGCACTCCAGCCTGGGCAACAGAGCAAGACCTCATCCCAAAAAAAAAAGAAGGCCGGGCGCGGTGGCTCATGCCTGTAATCCCAGCACTTTGGGAGGCCGAGGCAGGCAGATCACGAGGTCAGGAGATCGAGACCATCCTGGCTAACACAGTGAAACCCCGTCTCTACTAAAAATACAAAAAAATGAGCCAGGCATGGTGGCAGGCACCTGTAGTCCCAGCTACTCAGGAGGCTGAGGCAGGAGAATGGACTGAACCCGGGAGGCGGAGCTTGCAGTGAGCCAAGATTGCACCACCGCACTCCAGCCTGGGCGACAGAGCGAGACTCCGTCTCAAAAAAAAAAAGAAGAAGAAATTAAGGTTATTAAGACCCTTATACAATAAAGGGTTTTTTGTTCTTGTTTTTGTTTTTGTTTTTGAGACAGAGTCTCACTCTGTCACCGCAGCTGGAGTGCAGTGGCACGATCTCGGCTCACTGCAACTTCTACTTCCCAGGTTCAAGTGATTGTCGAGTGAACTTCAGGCAGCTTTCAGCCAGCAGTTCAAACTACAAATTATTTCAGTACAAAGTGAGATCACCCTTCAAAAGCTCCCCCACCCGCCAACGACCCCCATGTCCATCTCCAGCACGAGCTCCCTTAGGCCCCCTACACCAAGCATGTCTGCACAGAGCTATAGCCAGCTCCTTTACACAGATGGCTGTCTCATTCTGCCATCTGCTGTATGAGCTGACAGCATGTTGTGGGTCCTTTTCCTGTCAGTCTAACTGTATCTCCCTTGTTACTTTTTTCTTTTTTTCTCTCTTTCTTTTTTTTTTTTTGAGAGAGGGTCTCACTTTGTTGCCCCGGCTGGAGTGCAGTGTTGCGATCACGGCTCACTGCAGCCTCAACCTCCCAGATTCAGACTTTCCTCCCACCCAGCCTCCTGAAGAGCTGGAACTACAGGCACACGCCACCACACCCAGGCAGTTTTTTAAATTTTATTTTGTACAGGAGGCCGGGCACAGTGGTTCACGCCTGTAATACCAGCATTTTGGGAGGCCGAGGCAGGCATATCACCTGAGGTCAGGAGTTTGAGACCAGCCTGGCCAACATGGTGAAACTCCATCTCTGCTGAAAATACCAAAATTACCCAGGTGTGGTGGCATGCTTCTATAGTCCCAGCTACTCAGGAGGCTGAGGTAGGAGAATCGCTTGAACCTCGGAAGTGGAGGTTGCAGTGAGCTGAGATCACACCACTGCACTCTGGCCTGGGCAACAGAGCGAGACTCTGTCTCAAAAAAAAAAAAAAAAAAAAAAGGAGGGCCTCCCTATGTTGCCTGGGCTGGTCTCAAACTCCTGGGTTCAAGAGATCCTCTCGCCTCGGCCTCCTGGAGTGCTAAGATTACAGGCATGAGCCACCGCACCCAGCCTCTTGTTACTTTTAATGACTGCTAGGATTGTGCTGTGCCAAGCATCCTATTTAGCCAGCTGCCCTTTGGGTGTAATTTGTGCTGGTAAGAAAGGTACTTAGCCAGGGTGTGGAGAACTCCCAAGTATGGTATCAACTGCTGAATGAATTCCACAAACTTAACGCTGACCATGGACTTGGGAGTGAGAGAAGGGGTGAAGTCTGAGGATGTGGAGTTGGGAAACAAGACCCCTGCTGACAGGGCCGGGGCAGTTAGAAGCTCCTGACACAGGAGGGAGACAACACGTGACAGGCTATTCCCTGGGGTTCTCAGGGGCCCTCCAGAGCAACTGATTATGTCCTCCCCTCCAGGCAAGGCCATGCTTACCTAAAACCTGGCCATCTGAAGTCAAGTTCACAGAGGTGCTGTATGCTCCCAGGCCGCTGTGAGGTCAGGGCAAAGGCTTAGCCAGGAACAAAGCTCCTTTCATCTGCCCAGCCCACAGCCACCCCAGAGAGGCCCCTGATAGCCTCCTCCTGCCTCTGTATATTCACCCCCGTCCTAGGTCCCACATGTCTGTCCTCCCCAGCAGAAGGCCCTCCCAAGCTTACCCTTTGGGACATTTGATGTTGGGTCGGTCATTCAGGAACCAGGGAAGATACTTATAGAACTGCTCCACTGAGGGCCTCACAGAGCCCATCGTGATGCTCAGGCAGTTCTTTAGGCAGTTCAGGGAGTCTGCAGAGAAAGCAGGGGTCTGGGCAGTGACACCCCAGGGTCAGCAGCAACTGCTGTGTGCCCCTCCTTCCCCAACAATCTCATCAGAGGTCCCAGGCACTCCAGCCTCAACTAGTCACTTCTAGGGGGATTTGCTTTTGTTATTGGTGGGAGAAGTTCTCCTCTTGGCTATAGAAACTGTGGGCACCTACAGGCAGAAGGGGAAAGGAAGTTTGGGGCAGAAAAACAGGCCCCACAAAGTCCTCTCCACCTACTAATGCCACTGCTTTGTGCGGTGGGGCCATGTGCCAACCTCAGTAGCTCTCCACTCCTGACTCCCCAGTGCCCTGCCACCCAGGAGGGCCGTGTGCTCTGAAAGTGGGGCACAGTACACAGCAGCATATACGTGTGATGCCCACGGGCCAGCACAGCCACCCACACAGGTGCTCCTCACAGAGTGCCTGTCCCTCAGGCCACATCTGCACCCATGCCCCCAGTGGACCCCACAAGACAGGTCAAGATGTTGAGGGAGCCTCTCCAGTCCTCTCCTTTCTGTTGCCTCAGTTTGCCTGAGCTATGGTGGGCAGTGAGCCCCTATGGCCCCAAACTCACTGACGGTCGAGGGGCAGAACTGGTCCTTATTGGGGCCAGATATATAAAGGCGGCAGCAGGAGGATGGGGTCAGCCAGTCAATGAAGTCATCCACCCAGGAGGAGGCGGGGATGGCCAGGTAAGACCTAAGGGGCAGGTGGGAGGAAGGGTGACAAGGCCAGCTGGGCAGGGTGGTGGATACTTCTCATGGCCCAACCCCCACACAGCCTTCCCCAGGCATATGGCAGCAGGGCAGCAGGACAGGGGTACAACAGGCAGGAAGAAAGGACTGGTGAGGACTGGGGGGACTCAAACAGGGAGTAGGCCGGGGTGTGGGGCGGGCCAGGCACTCACTGCTCAGGGAACTCTGTGGCATACTGGATCTTCTGGGTGAAGGAGAAGTTGTTGCAGCCTGCACTGGAGCAGATGGCGTTCATCCCAGCCTCACTGGAGAAGTTGTAACCCGAGGTGGTAACAAAGTACACCGGGGCCCCAGTCTCGAAGTAGCGGTTCAGAAAGAGGAAATAGTCAAGCAAGTACGAGTCCTAGGAGTGGAGGAGGGTCAGTAAGCTTCAGTTTGCTATGCACACCCCTAAAGGGCTCATTCCAGCTCACACTCTCGAAGGTACACACAGAGGTACATGCTAAAAGGCACATACGCAGAGGTCCATGATCAGAGGAACACACACAGAGGAACATGTTCAGAGATACACATGCAGTTACACATTCAAAGGGATGTGTCAGTGGGACACTCAGAGGTATACACACAGATACATGCCTAGAGGTACACAGAGGTACATGCACACACGTACACAAAATATACACCGAGAGGTACATGCTCAGAGGTCACACACAAGGTACATATGGAGAAGGACATGCACAGACACACTCAGGGGTACCTTCAAGATGTATGTGCACTGTACAGTTACACTGGAACACGGTTTTAGGTGTACCCACAGATGAATATACTCCAACGTTCACAGAATAGGTATAATCACAGGTGCAAACAGAAGTACACTTACGGGGGTGCAAGCACAGAGCAACTCATATCACCTCACATGAACACACACTGACACACACAAACATGCACATATAACATAATTGTATCCCTTCCTATCACCCCCAATTTGGCACAGCCACAGTCTAACAAGCTGGCCTGTGACAACGGCCCATATTTGTGTGCACACATAAATGTCAGTGTATACACCCTCAAAGCCATGCACCAGGCATCCTCATGGTCTGCTCCCTTCTATAACATAAAGGCTCAGAGTGACATTAGGGAAAATGGCACAGTAGGAAGTGTCTGAAATCTCTCTCCCCGCCTAGAAAACAACTTGTCTGGTATAACTATTTTGTTTTTGTTTCTTTTTTTTCTTTTTTTTTTTTTTTTTGAGACGGAGTCTTCCCAAGCTGGAGTGCAGTGGTGCGATCTCTGCTCACTGCAACCTCCACCTCCTGGGTTCAAGCAATTCTTGTGCCTCAGCCTCCTGAGTAGCTGGGATTACAGGCACGTGCCACCACTCCCGGCTGATTTTTGTATTTTTAATAGAGACGGGGTTTCACCATGTTGGCCAGGCTGGTCTCAAACTCCTGACCTCAAGCGATCCACCCACCTCAGCCTCCCAGACAGCTGGGATTACAGGTGTGAGCCACCACACTGGCCCTGGTGTAATTATTTTGGAACTCTGGAGTCTATTGAGGGCTGGAAGCTTCTAGGATAAGTCTTGGACAGTAAATTGTGGTTAATTTCAGGCAATCTCAGCTTTTAGTACAGTAGCAGCTACCCATTTGCCACTCCCAGCTTCAAGGCATGCAGCTGTGTGTGCTTTCCAGAAGCAGCTTGTACACAGCTTGCAGGAGCCAGGGTAGGCAAGGACACCATCCACCAAATATCAGCTGGGCATGATGGCTTACACTTGTAATTTCAGAACTTTGGGAGGTCAAGCAGGAGGGTCACTTGAACCCATGAGTGGGAGACTGATCTGGACACACAGTGACACCCTCTCTCTACAAAAAAAATATACAAAAGTTAGCTGGGTGTGGTGCCAACGTGTACTGTTGCCTGTAGTCCCAGCTACTCAGGAGGCTGAGGTAGGAGAATCATTTGAGCCTGGAAGTTTGATGCTGCACTGAGCTATGATTGCACCACTGCACTCCAGCCTGGGCAAGAGAGCCAGACCCTGTCTCTAATAAATAAATAAATCCAAATATCAAGTTCTGATATCTGAGTTCTGATCATTGATCATTACTTTTGATATTGGTGGTACAGATACACAGGCAGGCAGCCACTATTGCAACTCCCACCACCATTGTTGCAACTGCCTCCACATCTTACTAAAGTGACTTCCAGGAGATTTAAAGAGTAAGCACCTATCCCACACCCCTTCATTTTTCCCTCGTTTTCCTTTTGGGAACCATACATATAAGGACAAGGACATTCAAAGCAACCATAAATATAGGGATATTTAGACAGTCGCCACACTGCATAAATGCCCAGAGAAATATGCAGGCTCATAAAATACCTGAGAAGACATTAACTCTGTGCCTTTGGCTGATCCCCAGCACAGAAACACCAACAGCAATAAATAAAATAAAGCAAGCCCTGGGAAAGAAGGAGAATCTGATCTCCAGAGCTACTACATTATAAGAATCAAATGTCTGTTTTTCAACCAAAAACACACCAAGAAAACGAAAAACATGGCGCATTCACAGGGAAAATATTAAGCAATGGAAACTGTCCCTGGGTAAGACCAGACAGCAGACTTACTAGACAAAGACTTCAAAACAATTGTCTCAGCTGGGTGCAGTGGCTCATGCCTGTAATCCCAGAACTTTAGAAGGCCAAGGCAGGCAGATCACATGAGGCCAGGAGTTCAAGACCAGCCTGGCCAATATGGTGAAACCCTGTCTCTACTAAAAATACAAAAATTAGCCAAGCATGGTGGCAGGCACCTGTAATCCCAGCTACTTGGGAGGCTAAGGCTTGACCCCAGGAGGCAGAGGTTGCAGTGACCTGAGATCACACCACTGCACTCCAGCCTGGGTGACAGAGCAAGACTCTGTCTCAATAAATAAATAAATAAAACAATTGCCGGCCGGGCGCGGTGGCTCACGCCTGTAATCCCAGCACTTTGGGAGGCCGAGGCGGGCGGATCACAAGGTCAGGAGATCGAGACCATGGTGAAACCCCGTCTCTACTAAAAATAGAAAAAAATTAGCCGGGCGCAGTGGCGGGCGCCTGTAGTCCCAGCTACTCGGGAGGCTGAGGCAGGAGAATGGCGTGAACCCGGGAGGCGGAGCTTGCAGTGAGCCGAGATTGCGCCACTGCACTCCAGCCTGGGCGACAGAGCGAGACTCCGTCTCAAAAAAAAAAAAAAAAAAAAAAAACAAAAAAAAAAAAAAAAAAAAAAAACAATTGCCTTAAAGTTACTCAAAGAGCTAAAAGAAAACAAAGTCAAGGAAATAATTTATGAACAAAATGGAAATATCAATAAGGAGAAAACATAAAAAGGAGCAAAAAACTCTGGAGCTAAAAAGTATAGTAACTTAAATGAAAAATTCACTAAAGGGATTCAAAAGCAGTCAGAAGAAAGAATTAGCAAACTGAAGATAAGACCATTGAAATTACTGAGTTTGAAGAACAGAAAGAAAAAAAAATAACAAAAGTGAACAGAGCAGAGCCTAAGGGACTGTGAGACATCATCGTCATCAAATAGACCAAAATATGCGTTGTAAGAATTCCAGAAGAAAAGAGAAAGGGGAAGTGAGATTATTTGAAAAACTTATGGCCAGAACTCCCCAAATTTGATGAAGGACATGAATATAAACATTTAAGAAACTCAATAAACTCCAGTAGGATAAACTAAAGAAACCCACACCAAAGGATATTAAATTTTTTTTTTTTTTTTTTTTTTTTTTGAGATGGAGTCTCACTATGTTGCCAGGCTGGCGTGCAGTGGCACAATCTCAGCTCACTGCAACCTCTGCCTCCTGGGTTCAAGTGATTCTCCTGCCTCAGCCTCCCAAGTATCTTGGACTACAAGTGCACACAACCACACCCAGCTAATTTTTGTATTTTTAGTAGAGATGGGGTTTCACCACATTGGCCAGGATGGTCTTGATCTCTTGATCTCATGATCTGCCTGCCTTGGTCTCCCAAAGTGCTGGGATTACAGGCATGAGCCACTGCACCCGGTTGCATATTATAATTTAGCTGTCAAAAACCAAAGACAAGCCAGGCATGGTGGCATATACCTGTAGTCCCAGCTACTCAAGAGGCTGAGGTGGGAGGATTGCTTGAGCGCAGGATTTCAAGTCCATTCTAGGCAACATAGCAAGACCCTGTCTCTAAAAAATAAAATAAAATATAGTTTTTTAAAAAATAGAAAACATTGAAAAAAAAGAAATGACTTGGCATATACAAAAGATTGTCAAAAAGATTATCAGCATATTTCTCATCAGAAACCTTAAAGCCCAGATGGCAGTGGGTTTGTATATTGAAGGTGCTGAAGAATGCTGGGCTTGGTGGCTCATGCCTGGAATCCCAGCACTTCAGGAGGCTGAGGCAGGTGGATCACCTAAGGTCAGGAGTTTGAGACCAGCCTGGCCAAACATGGCAAAACTCCATCTCTTCTGAAAATACAAAAATTAGCCGGGCATGGTGGCACATGCCTGTAATCCCAGCTACTCAGGAGGCTGAAGCAGGAGAATCACTTGAACCTGGGAAGCAGAGGTTGCAGTGAGCTGAGATTGTGCCACTGCACTCCAGCCTGGATGACAGAGTGAGACTCTGTCTCAAAAACAAACAAACAAAAAAAAACAAGTGCTGAAGAAAAAACAATTGTCAATGAAAAATCCTAATTCCAGCAAAACTGTCACTTAAAAATGAGGGAGAAGGCCAGGCATGGTGGCTCATGCCTGTAATCCCAGCACTTTGGGAGGCCGAGGTAGACAGATCATTTGAGGCCAGGAGTTTGAGACCAGCTTGACTAACATGGTCAGACCCCATCTCTGCTAAAAATACAAAACTTAGCCAGGCATGGAGGCATGCACCTGTTAATTCCAGCTACTTTGGAGGCTGAGGTAGTAGAATCTCTTGAACCTCGGAGGTGGATGTTGCAATGAGCCGAGATCACACCACTGCACTCCACTCTGGGCGACACAGTGAGACTCCATCTCAAAAAAATAAATAAAAATAAAAAATAAAAATGAGGGAGAAGCCAGATGAGGTGATTCATCCTATAATCCGAATACTTTGGGAGGCTGAGACAGGAGGATCGCTTGAGCTCAAAAGTTCGAGACCAGTCTGAGTAACATAGTGAGACCCCCATCTCAAAAAAATTGTTTTAATTAAAAAGTAAAAATGGGCCGGGTATGGTGGCTCATGCCTGTAATCCCAGCACTTTGGGAGGCCAAGGCGGGTGGATCACCTGAGGTCAGGAGTTCACGACCAGCCTGGCCAACATGGTAAAACCCCGTCTCTATTAAAAATACAAAAATTAGCCTGGCATGGTGGCATGCACCTGTAATCTCAGCTATTCAGGAGGCTGAGGCAGGAGAATTGCTTGAACTCAGGAGGCAGAGGTTGCAGTGAGCTGAGATCACACCATTGTACTCCAGTCTGGGCGACAAGAGCGAAACTCCATCTCAAAATAAATAAAAAATTTAAAAAAAATTAAAATGAGGGTGAAATTAAGACATTCTCAGATAAAAGCAGAAGGAATTTGTTATCACTAGTCCTTCACTGAAAGAAATGCTAAAAGGAATCCTGTAGGTTGAAATAAAAAGACATTAGGCCAGGCGTGGCGGCTCATGCCTGTAATCCCAGGGCTTTGGGAGGCCAAGGCAGGCAGATCACCTGAGGTTGGGAGTTCGAGACCAGCCTGAACAACATGGAGAAACCTCATATCTACTAAAAATACAAAATTAGCCCAATGTGGTGGCACATGCCTGTAATCCCAGTACTCAGGAGGCTGAGGCAGGAGAATCACTTGAACCCAGGAGGTGGAGGTTGCGGTGAGCTGAGATCACACCATTGCACTCCAGCTTGGGTGGGCAATAAGAGCGAAACAATGTCTCAAAAAAAAAAAAAAAAAAGACATCAGACAGTAACTCAAAGATGTATGAAGAAATAAAAATCCCTTGGCTAGGCACGGTGGCTTACACCTGTAATCCCAGTACCTCAGCTGGCTGAAGTGGGAGGATCTTTTGAGGCCAGGAGTTTGAGGTTATAGTGAGCTATGATCACACCACTGCATTTCAGCCTGGGCAACAGAGCAAGACTCTGCCTAAATGAATAAATAAATAAATCCCGAGCAAGGGTAAATAAATGGGCAGTTATAAATGTTATGATTTATAACTCTGCCTTTTTGTACATGATTGAAGAGACTAATGCAAAAAAAAAATCATTAGCCTATGATTTTGGACACATAATGCCTAAAACTACAAAAGTTTTTGAGACACAGTTTCGCTCTATTGCCCAAGCTGGAGTACAGTGGCACAATCTCAGCTCACTGCAACCTCTACCTCCTAGATTCAAGCAATTCTCACGTCTCCTCCTAGATTCAAGCAATTCTCACGTCTCAGCCTCCTAAGTAGCTAGGTTTACAGTCATGTGCCACCATGCCTGGCTAATTTTTGTATTTTTAGTAGAGACGGAGTTTTGTCATGTTGGCTAGGCTGATCTCGAACTCCTGGCCTCAGGTGATCCAACCACCTCACAAAGTGCTAGGATTACAGCCGTGAGCCACTGCACCCAGCTGAAAAATATAATTTTTTGAGACAAGGTCTCTCTCTCTTGCTCAGGCTGGTGTGCAGTGGCATGATCATAACTGACTGCATCCTTGAATTCCTGGACTCAAGCAAGCCTCCCACATAGCTGGGACTACAGGCATGTGCTACCATGCCCAGCTAAATTTTAAATTTTTTCAAGAGATGGGATCTCACTGTGTTGGCCAGGCTGGTCTCAAATTCCTGGCCTCAAGCAATCCTTTTGCCTCCACCTCCCAAAGGTGGAGATTACAGGCATGAGCCACCATGGCTAGCCCAAAATATAATTTTGTGACATCAATAACTGAAAGGGGGATAAGATGGAGTTGTTATAGGAGCAGAGTTTTTGTATGCTATGGAAAGAAAGTTGGCATAAATTTAGAGTGTTATAACTTCAGCACATTTAATGTAATCCTCATGGTAATCACAAATAAAATTAGCTGTAGACTATGCACAAAAGGAAATGAAAGGAAAATGTAAAATTTCACTAGTAGCAACCAACTAAGCACAAAAGAAGTCAGTAATGCAGGAAATGAGAAACAAAAAAGCTACAAGGCATATAGAAAACAAATAGCAAAATGACAGAAGTAAAGCCCTCCTCATCAGTAATTACTCTAAATGTAAATGGATTAAACTCTTCAATCAAAAGAGAGTAGTAGGGTCAGGCATGGTGGCTCATGCCTGTAATCCCAGCACTTTGGGAGGCTGAGGTGGGTGGATTACTCAAAGACAGGAGTTCGAGACCAGCCTGGCCAACATGGTGAAACCCCGTTTCTACAAAAAATACAAAACAAGTAGCCAGGCTTGGTGGTATGCACCTGTAATCCCAGCTACTCAGGAGGCTGAGGCAGGAGAATCGCTTGAATCTGGGAGATGTAAGTTGCAGTGAGCCGAGATCGCTCCACTGCACTCCAGCCTGGGCGAGAGACTGAGACTCCAACTCAAAAAAAAAAAAAAAAAAAGAGTGGTAGAATGGATTAAACACACGATCAAGATTGTGAGAGTTGGCATACTGTGCCCTAGGCAGCCCCCATCTGCTAAAAAACAACAAAACGTGATCTAACTCTATGCTCTCTCCAAGAGACTCACCTTAGATCCAAAAACACAAATAGGTCAAAAGTGAAAGAACAGAAAAAAAGATATTCCATGTAAATAGGAACCAAAAGAGAATAGGGATAGCTATACTAATATCAGACAAAATAGACTTATTTTTATTTATTTATTTTTTTTTGAGATGAATCCTTACTCTGTTTCCCAGGCTGGAGTGCAATGGCATGATCTCAGCTCACCGCAACATCCGCCTCCCAGGTTCAAGCGATTCTCCTGCCTCAGCCTCCCAAGTAGCTGGGATTACAGGTATGTGTCACCATGCCCAGTTAATTTTATATTTTTAGTAGAGACAGGGTTTCTCAATGCTGGTCAGGCTGGTCTCAAACTCCTAACCTCAGGTGATCCATCCGCCTCAGCCTCCCAAAGTGCTGGGATTACAGGAGTGAGCCACCACTTCCAGCCAAAAAAATAAATATTGTTTGAGTTCACTTATATGAGGTGCCTAGAGTGGTCAAACTCATAGAACAGAAAGTAAATGGGCCAGACACAGTGGTTCATGCCTGTAATCCCAGCACTTCAGGAGACCAAGGCAGGCCGATCACAAGGTCAGGAGTTCGAGACCAGCCTGGCCAACATGGCAAAATCCTATCTCTACTAAAAATACAAAAATTAGCTAGGTGTGGTGGCACATGCCTGTAGTCCCAGCTACTCAGGAGGCTGAGGCAGGAGAATCGCTTGAACCTGGGAGGCAGAGGCTGCAGTAAGCCAAGTTCGTACCGTTGCACTCCAGCCTGGGTGACAGAGCAAGACTCCATCTCAAAACAAAAAAGAAAAAGTAGAGGCCAGGTGCAGTGGCTCATACCTGTAATCCCAGCACTTTGGGAGGCCGAGGCAGGTGGATCACCTGAGGTCAGGAGTTTGAGACCAGCCAGGCCAACATGGTGAAACCTCGTCTCTACTAAAAATACGAAAATTAGCTGGGTGTGGTGGTGGCCGCCTGTAATCCCAGCTACTTGGGAGGCTGAGGCAGGAGAATCACCTGAACCCAGGAGGTGGAGATTGCGGTGAGCCGGGATTGTGCCATTGCACTCCAGCCTGGGCAACAAGAGCAAAACTCCATCTCAAAAAAAAAAAGTCAACGGTGGTTGTGTCAGGAGCTGAGGGGAGGGGAGAATGGGGAGTCACTGTTTATTGGATAAAGTTTCAATTTTGCAAAAAGGAAAGAGTTTTGGAGATGGATGGTGGTGATAGTTGAATAGTATGAGTGTACTTAATATCACTGAACTGTACACTTAAAAAGGTTACAATGGTAATTTTCTATTATGTGTATTTTACCACAATAAAAAACTGGAAAAAAATGATAAAAATTTTAAAAGCAGTAAGAAACAAACATCCCCAACAGAAAAATAAACAAAAGACGTCAACATAAAACCTCAGCAAGGTCTAGTGGCCCATCACGTCCTTCCTTCTTGGTCTTGGGGCACTGAAGACCCTCTTCACCTCAGCCCCGTGACATAGCCCCCAGGGCTTCTGCAGGTGGCAGGTTCTTTCTGGGACTCCCCACCTGCTCTCCCTCCATAGGGTCACCCAAAGTATAGTCCTGAGCTGTCTGCTCTTGTCCTCCCTCACCTGGCTTCCGGGCCAGTACAGCCTAACACATCTACCCCAGCTGCACCCCACTCAGCCCTGCTGTGGGCTTGGGCCTCGCTGCTTCCGCTGGGGCTCCTACCAGTGCCCAGACTCTTGCCCAAATCTCCATCACAGTTCTCCAGATGGGTCCTAGACATCAAGTCCCCTTGATGCCCTCCCTCTCCGCAGAGCTTGCTCATGCAGTCTGACCATGTGTCTCAGACTTTGTTGTCTGTGGCTGCTTCCTCTTGGCCACCAGTCCATGGCCACCACTGGTGCACATCCAGATGAGCCGGGTCCCCAGCCTTGGCTGATGCATTGTGCCTGCTGGCCCACACACTTACTGATCCAGGCTGGGCAATCAGCACTCTCCCCAACCATGCCCTTGGCCTCCAGCTCGTCCCACCCCCACAGTCGCTGCCACACCCAGGAAACACACCTGGGCTCGCCCCAGCCCCCCATTGGCCAGTCTGTCATCACTTTCCTCTGCAAATCCTATGCGAGCTTGGAGGCCCCTCCAACCATGGGGCTTTCCTTCCCCTGAACCCCTGCCCTCCCTGGGCTTCAGGCCCAGAGGATTCACAGGGCTGGACACTGGGCAGGCACTCAGCAAAGTGACAGTCATTCTTTGTGGCCTGCCGTCTCACATGGACAGCCCTCCGGTGCCTGGGCCATCTCTCTTACTGTGGCCTGGGGCTGGCACCTGGTTGTTGTGCTGTTCATACACGAATGTGGCTTCACTCCGCAGGACTGCTGGAGATGCCTCCAAAGCAGTGAGCAGCTCTGCACCTCTGGGCCAAGCCCCTGGCTAGAGACCCCCAACCCATCCCTGCTGGTTGCTACTGCCCCTCCCCAAATCCCAAGGGCCTAAGGTTGAGAAGAGCCTGAGCTCACCTTGGGCAGGGCCAGCTCCTGGTCCAGTCCAACACTGATGTGGCACATGTAGTAGAGGCTCACTCCAAACAGGGCGAGAAACAGCAGCAGCTGAGAAAGGACCTGCTGCATGAGACCACCCTGCCCAGTAGCCGCCCCCCAATCTCCCCACAAATTTAAGTCAGTCAGGGTGTCATGGGCAACATTCTGGAGTTGAGCAGACTTGCATGCCAGCCCCAGGTATCAGCACCTGGGCCTAGGCAACCTCCCCACCTCCAACCCTGCTCTCCCTGAGGCAAGGTCCCCACCTAGTCCCCCTGCCCTCGTGTGCTTCCAGGCCCACTCACCACAACCCCTCGAGTGATCCAGTGCAGCAGGAAGGGGACATAGGCCTTTCGGAAGAGGCCAAGCAGGAACCCCTCTCCCTGGCCAGGCAGGGGCAGCTCCCGGGGCTTGACGCAGCAGCAGACGTCCAATCGGGAGGCCTGGAGCGGGAGGCAGCCCCCCGAGGTAGTCCCAGAGCAGACCAGATCCCAGGGACCACCTTCCTGCCCCCAGGGAGTGTCACCTTCTGTGGGTGGCCTGTGCCAGTGCCGCTCATGGAGACATACCAGTGTGCTGTTTTCTTTGCCTTTTTTTTAAAAATCTTGATAAAATATCTTTAAATTGTATGCCATCATTTGAACCAACAGATCAACTCCTGTCGATCTCTCATTTATACAGCTGACCCTTGAGCAACATGAGTTTGAACTGCCTGGGCTCACTTATCCCTAGATTTTCTTCCACCTCTGCTGCCCCCGAAACAGCAAGACCAAGCCCTCCTCTTCCTCCTCTTCCTCAGCCTACTCAACCTGAAGACAATGAGGATAAAGACCTTCATGATGATCCACTTTCACTTCGTGAATAGTAAATAGATTTTCTCTTCCTTATGATTTTCTTACCAACAATTTCTTTTTTCTAGATTCCTTTATTGTAAGAATACAGTTTATAATACATATAACATTCAAAAGATGTGTTATCGACTACTTATGTTATCATTAAGGCTTCCAGGTAATAGTAGGCTAGTAGGAATTAAGTTTGGAGGGGTCAAATGTTACCTGCAAACCAGGCATGGTAGCTCACGCCTGTAATCCCAGCATTTGGGAGGCCAAGGTGAGTGGACCACTTGAGGTCAGGAATTCGAGACCAGCCTGACCAACATGGTGAAACCCCATCTCTACTAAAAATACAAAAATTAGCCAGGAGAGCTGGTGGGGGCCTGTAATCTCAGTACTCGGGTGGCTGAGGCAGGAGAATCGCTTGAACCCAGGAGGCAGAGGTTGCAGTGAGCTGAGATCACGCCATTGCACTCTAGCCTAGGTGACAGAGCGAAACTCCATCTCAAAAAAAAAAAAAAGTTACATGCAGATTTTCAGCTTCTCAGTCAGTCAGTCCCCTAATCTCCACATTGTTCAAGGGTCAACTGTGTTTTATTTCTGAACCTCATGCGCTTAAGGAGGTTTGATTATATTGCAAAATTTGTCAAAACGAATTTATTTTTCTATAGGAAATTGGAGAATACATGGCCTAAATATTACCTTCCTGGCGCAATGCCCCTGTCCCCCACCCCATTCTCTGGGCCATCTCTGTGGTGGTAAAGCCACCCCATCTCCCTGCCATGGTGGGAACCCAGGGGCAGTTCCCTCAGTACTGGCCCAGCTGCCCCTACCTCCTGCCTCTTGCTGTCCAGGGAGAGCAGGGCCACAAAGGCAGATATCTGCAGGAGGAAGTCAAGGACCACTGCAAGGCCAGAGGTCAGGGCAAAGGTCCGCACAGCTGGCATGGGGGTCAGGGCCCCTGTGAGGGAGCAAAGGGCTGTCAGGGTACCCTGGCTTCAAGGGCAGAGTGGGAGCTGACATTGACAAGGTGCAGGGGGAAGGGGGTCTGCACTATACCCACTGCCCTCTGGGAACCCCTAGGCCCCGGCACTAACCCAGCAGGCCTAATGCCGAGTGGGAAGGGTCTGCCCTAGGCTCACCTAGGAAGAAGCAGATGGCCTCAGAGAGGCTGCACAACAGCATGCTGGGGGCCACCCTGCCCAGGGCTCGGCCAATGTGGACCTCTCGCGGCTCCCCAGGCCTCCGGGGCAGCCTCTGTGTGGGAATAGCAGGGATAAGAGCCAGGGCCCTCCAAGGGCACCATCCCTCAAAGGCCAGCAGGGAGCTGGCAAGTGCCCAGAGCTGCAGCCAGGCCTGAGGAGCTGCAGCCAGGCCTGAGGAGCTGCTGTGACCTTCCTGAATCATCAAAGACCCTCACACTCTCCATGGCCAATGTTCATCTTCCAGGGTCTGGCTGGGAGAAATGCTTGGTGCTTTCGAGATGTCTGTAGCATCCTTGTTCCAAGCATTGTTGGAACCCTGTTCACCAACAGGGAGAGGTGACATCGACTCTGATTTATCCTTACCGTGGAATGCTACGTAGCAGCATAAAGACAGGAGGAGGCTGTAATGTACTAACATGGAGAGGTTTTACTAGACATTGCAAGGGGTTAACAGAAAGCTAATTCCGGATGGTAGAGGCAGGATGAAGTCATTTATGTCAACACACTCTGGTTTCTACAGATATTGTAAACATGAGTGTCGATGAACAGAAAGTCTGCAGGGAGACCCAGCAAATTCACGCCAGAGTCCCATCTGGCCAGGAGGTGAGGTTGGCAGAAGAGTGGGCAGTTGGGGGTATGGAGAGCTCCTCCCTTCTTACCTGGTACTCAAGAACAAAGATGAAGATGTTATCAGCCCCCACGGACAGCACCAGGAAAGGCACCACTTGCAGGATGATCAGGGAGGAGCGGATACCCAGGTAGGAGAAGAAGCCCATGGCAGCCATGACTGCTCCCAGGACCACGGCCACCCCGCCAAGGCCCAGCGTGGCCTTGGAGTCCACCTGTAATGCAAACAGGCTCAGCCCCCTGGCCACCTAGCACCTACCCAGTATGCCCACCAGCCTCAGCTAGGCGAGACACCACAGCAGGCAGGCACCCTCCGTGCCTGCAGGTCCCCGATATGCCCCCGGTGGTGAGGAGCTCACATCTCACATTAAAGCCCCTCTGCAGAGCCATCCTCCCAAGGGTAGGTCCATGAAACCCAAAGGCATAGGTGAGCCTACTCCATCTTCCTTGAGCACGCATTGCAAGAGATTGTAAGTATTAGCTTTGCATTTGGGCAAGTCAGGGTATGGCATGTAACAGAAAGAAAACTGCTCTTAGGTCAGGTGTGGTGGCTCACACCTGTAATCTCAACACTTTGGGAGGCTGACGAGGAAGAATTGCTTGAGCCCAGGAGTTCGAGACCAGCCTAGGCAACAAAGCGAGACTCCGTCTCTACAAAAAATTTAAAAAAAAAAAATGGCCAGGAGCAGTAGCTCATGCCTGTAATCCCAGCACTTTGGGTGGGCAGATCACCTGAGGCCAGGAGTTCAAGACCAGCCTGACCAACATGGAGAAACACTGTCTCTACTAAAAACACAAAATTAGTCAGGTGTGGTGGCACATGCCTGTAGTCCCAGCTACTCAGGAGGCTGAGGCAGGAGAATTGCTTGAACCTGGGAGGCAGAGGTTGCAGTGAGCCAAGATCGGGCCATTGCACTCCAGCCTGGGCAACAAGAGCAAAACTCTGTCTCAAAAAAAAAAAAATGCTGGGCGCAATGGCATGTGCCTATAGTCCCAACTACTTGGGAGGCTGAAGCAGGAGGATCACTTGTGCCCAGGATTTTTGAGGTTGCAACAAGCTAAGATCATGCCGCTGCACTCCAGCCTGGGCAGCAGAGCAAGACCCTGTCTCAAAAGAAAGAAAGAGAAAAAAAGAGAGACAGAGAGAGAAAGAGAGAGAGAGAAAGAAAAGAAAGAGAAAGAGAGAGGGAAGGAGGGAAAAGAGAAAAGAAAAGAAAGAAAAGGAAAGAAAAAGAAAAGAAAACTGCTCTTGGCCTTTCACTTTCAGCACAGAACACCTTCGAGAGGTATTACCCTTTGGGGCAGCCACTTAGGTGTGTCCATTCTGCTGTTCTGAGATGCTTTGGTTAGGAAAGTTGTAGAAGGCCTGCTGAAGATGCCTGGGGTCCTGGGCTAGCCCACCTAGCTGTGTCCCTCCCGCTTCTCACCATCACTCGGCTCCAGCTGGAATAGCTGCCCAGGGCCAGGGAGATGTACAGGAAGATGACAATGTAGCTGGTGGCAAAGATGGGCAGGTCTTCAGCTGTGGTGCGATTGATCTCATCTTCCAGAGAGCGCTGTGGACACACACCCGACCAGCCCCCACTGACCGTGCCTGCTCCAGCCAGGCCGGCTCTCAATAGCTCAGTCACTGGGCACTAACTGTGTGTTGTGTCACAGGGCCTGATGGCCCCCCATCATCCCTGGTGAGGCTACAAGAACAGCCATCACAATCACCCTGTTCTGAGCAGGCAGCCACTGCCCAGGTTGGGGACACAGGAGCTGACCCAAGACCACCTGGGTTGCACCCCCAGAGCCAGGGACCCTGCAGCCCCTACCTCAGCCATGAACGTGACCTGGAACTTGCCAGCCGTCCGACGCTGGAAGGCTCGCATTTCCTCCAAGAAGGCCTCCTCCCACAGCTGGGCCTGGGCCAGTCGGGGGTCCCCAGCAGGGTAATTGTTGAGGGAGAACGTCATGATCAGGGCCTCCGCCTCAGAATAGTCCTTCCCTGGGATAAGAAATGCTCAGTCCCTTCCTGCTGCACCCGTGCCTCCCTCCCCCTCCAGCTGCACCCCTATATTCCCTCCCCCATCTAGCTTCACCCCTGCCATCACCCCTTGCTCCTTCTCCCCCACTCCTTCTTCATCTGATTCATGGCCTTACCTCCTACACCCCACTTCTCTCAGGCAAAGGTAAGACCTTTGGGCCCAGGCAAAAAACCAGAGTGCCTGAGTAACACTACGAGAAGATAAAGGAGATGGCAGAGAGAGGAGACAGGACAGGGTCGGCCTATAGCTTCCAGAAACCAGGTCACCCCCAGGCTGTGAGAACCCCCAGCACCACCCCCACCCTCCCGTCTATGGTTCCTGCCCCAATACTGCATCTTCCTTGGCCTCCTCTCAGGGCCCACTTAGCTTACCTTTGTACCCCCCAACGGCAAGGAAGGGGAAGACAGGGGCCCCGTAGTCAGCCATGCAGCTCAGGGCCAGGGCTGTGCCATCCTTGAAGGTGAGCGGGGCACTGGAGGGAGATGACCACAAAGGGAAAGGGCTCTTCCTGGCCCTGCCCACTCCCTATGGCCCCTCCCTTCCCCTCCCACCCCAGACCCACAGCACTACGGAGGGTGAGCTAGTGGGGTGGGGGACACTGGCTGCAGATAACTGCAGATAGCCCAGCCCAGTGGGTCCTAAATGGCTCCCATCCAAAAGATCTCCTGCAGGCCCCCACCCACGGAGTGAGTTGGAGCTGCCAGGTGCCTCCTCTGTGCCAGGCAGGGGCTGCTCCGGGCCATGTCCCTCTGTGCCTCTCACATCTCCACACACTAGCCTGACCTTCCTGGCTCTGACAGTATCTGATTCTGGATTGAGCATCACACCTGAAGTCCCATGAGGGTGGAGGAGCTGGGATTTGAGCCGTGGGGTCCGGCATGGGCTGTCTCAAATGTTGCCCTCTCAGCCTCCTTCTCCTGCCTAGGGCCCCCCAAAACCCTCTAGGTATTGAGGTCAAATTTGGAATCCTGGAGCCCAGGAGCCAATGTTTTCAGAGTTTACTAGCCTGGTACCCTCAGGCAATTCTGTAGTTCCTTCAGCTTAGCCCTTTCTGCAAAGCCCATCATTGTGAAGACACGGTGGGACATCAGAGCGAAGCTCTCTACGCCCCTCTCTCAGCTCTCAGCAAGCAAGTGCTGGTTGCTGTGTGACCTTGAGCAGCTTACCACACCCCTGCGAGCCTCAGTTTTCATGTCTGTAAAGTGGGGATAACTGGACCACCCAAGAGTTGTTGTGAGCACCCAAGTCAAAATAAAGATAATGCCCTATAATGGACTATAAAGCTAGCATCAGACATGAGTCTGAGGTCAGACCACGATGCCTCCCCAGAGCAAACAATAGCTCCTCTCATTCCCGCTGTTTCCAAGAGACAGCCCTTGGGTTCCTGGCACAGACACTCTGAGAAACAGCCCAAACTTGGGGCCCAGCCAAGGGATGCAGAGCTAGATAGCGGGGGACAGAAAGTGTCAGCACTCTCTTCCAATCCAGTGGTTCTCAAAGTGTGGCCTAGGGCCCTTAGGTGTCCTGGAGATCCTTTCAAGGGTCTGTAAGGTCAGAACTGTTTTCATAATAACACTAAGATGCTATTTGCCCCTTTTAACTCTCATTTGCTCTGGAGTATGGAGTACTAAACGTTCATTTTGAGGACCTCTGCTCTACTCCAACCTCAAGGAGCCTCCACTGCCACGGCCCCGCTGCTGCCCTTGGCTCTTGGGCGCCTTGGCCCAGCAGCCTTGTTGGCAGCACACCAGAGTGGACAGAACCAGGACCGAACCCCAATCAATAGAAGTGTATGTGGCTGTGGCCTGCCCTAGGACACCCGGCCCAGGTGCCTGAGACCAGCCATGACCCCTGGCCTGAGGGCACTTTTTCCAGTGCATACCATGGTACCTCACCAGCTACTGACGGCCCTATGGCACCTGGCACAGAAACAAGAAGCAAAACAAGGCAAATATAAACATGTGCTGTGCCAATCGGACTCCTCTGTCAGACTTAAACCAAGAGTGTGGCAGGGAGCTCCACATGTCAGGAGCTCTGCAGAAAGACAGAGTGGACCCGGGGTTGAAGGGCCAGTGATGGCCATGCACAAACCTGCAGCCATGAGCAGGAACTCTGGCCAAAGGAAATGGCGGCTGGACGAGGGGCAGAGATAAGCATCTGGGCAGCCCCAGGCCAGAGTCATAGGAATAGCTACCTCTGGTCCTTCAGGACCAGCTGTATGCCCGGCCAGGTTCCCGGGAGGCCATGGCAGCCCAGCCCCAGCCCGCTCCTCGCTTGGGCCCCACCACGGACTCACTTGGCACAGTACAGAAAATGGTCCTTCCAGTCGACTTGGGAGGTCTGCCCCATCAGTGTCTGGTTGGCCGTGAGCAACAGGAGCGTGCGGTTGTTCTGGAAATACTGCAGAAGGCTGTTGATGCAGCAATCGGAGAGACTGGTATTGTCCGGATTGAGGGGGGCGTAGCAGATGTGCTGCAGGGAGATGTTGCGCTGTGCTTCGGGCGACCACACCTGGAGGTGCCGCAGCCTCTCCTGCAGCTCCAGCAGCTCCAGCAGCAAGTCCAGGTCCAGGATCCCGCTGAAGTTCTTGGGCCCCAGCAGCAGGGAGTCATACCTGTAGCTGGACCGGTTAGGAGCCGTCAGGATCACCTGGTTGGTTCGGAAGAAGGGGCCGAAATGCTGGTCATGAAAAGCCTTCTCAGTCCGGGCTTGGCTGTTGGGGGCCGACCACAGCTCCACGGGGTCCGTAGTGAGTTCTGTAAAGACCAGGCCCGCTGCCAAGACCACCACCGGGATGACAGACAGCACCAGGATGGTCAGAGGCCACGAAGCCACCCAGGTGCCCCAGCCCTGGAAGAACTGGCCAAGGAGGGTGTGGGTGGAGAAGCTGAGCTTGTCAGAGAGGCTGGTGCCCTTCTTGGGGTCCACCGTCTTACTTTTGTCCCTGGTGGGGGCCACACGGAGTCCCACGAGCAGGATGGCGACCACAGCGAAGACAGAACAGAGGATGATGATGAGGACCAGCCCACCCGGCATCCGGCCCAGGCGGAAGGTGGAGTCCAGGGCCTGGGGACGGGCGATGGCAGGACAGGATGCAGCACAGTCCTGGCAGGAGCAGGCCACTGCGTCGTCACCTTGGGACTCATTGCAACGTGCAACCCCCTCATTCAGAGGCTGAATCCCACTCCCCACAGCCTGGCTGGGCTCCAAGAGGTGGAAGGTGATGTCCAGTGGGGCCAGACCATTGCCTGTGTCTCCCTGGAAGTTGAGCCAGCGCTGGGCATTGCAAAGGGCAGAGCCATACACGCCACACATGGTGCCCACAGCCAGCGTGGCAGCCGCAGGGACGCGCACACGGCTGCAGGAGTCATAGCTCTGCTCAGCAAAGCTGTGCTGGTAGAAGGCCTCATAGGCCACCACAGCTGGGAGTTGTCCAGCCCCTAGCTGAGCCACGCGGGTCACATTGATGAAGAGGCTCTGGTTGGGGCTGCATGTGTTGTGGCAGTGCAGGTTCACGAAATTGTCAGAGCAGGCTGGGCAGCGGGTGAGGAGGGCCTTGGTGATCGACAGACTCGCTTCCAATGATACCAGCTGCTTGGCGGAGCAGCAGGCTTGGGTGTTGGGGCCGGTGTAGAGGCGGGGGCAGATCCTCTGTAATAGGATCAGGTGATCACCTGTGATGTTGCGGGCTGGCGTGTTGGACAGACAGGACACGTTGGAGAGTGTCGTGAGGCCTCCAGACAGCTCTGGGTTCTTCCCACATTCGTCATAGAAGGCGCAGTAGCCAGGCTGGTGGATGGGTGTGTAAGGCTCGCTCTGCGCCTGCAGACACAGTGACATCACTCATGGGCCCTGACACAGCTGGGTGCCATCCAGGCAGCAGGCAGCCAGGGAGGGCGTGGGGGTAAGAAGGACATGGAGCAGGGGCAGGGAAGGGGGGAGTGTGGGGAGTGGGAAGCCTCCTGGAGGCATGTGCCAGCCAGGCAGCCAGTGTTGGAGTGACAAGTGGGCGGGGCAGCCAGGCCTTTCTTCCTAGGTGTGGCCTGATAGACCTGCAGTTTAGGAAGGTCCTGCTGGAGAGGCCAGGTATGGGTAAGGAGGCAAAGTTGACTCCAAGGTGCCGGGCCCTGCCCACATCAAAGTCAGCCTGAGTCCCCACACTGCACACCACATCCAGAGGCCAGGGTCTCTCATGGAGAGTCTGTGCAGGAGGCCCCCTGGCTCCCACCACCACCACCACCACTACCTGCTTGAGGCCGAAAGCCATCACACCTCCCAGACACAAAGGGAGTGAGGAACTTAAGAGGTGCCAGTCCTGGATCTTCTCCCAGGACTCCCTAGGTGATGCTCACTAGGTAACCCCATCCCAGCACCTCCTTGCCTCAGACCTCCCTCAACTGCAGGCCTGGACCCCACCCAGTAGGGCCAGTGACAGGAGGGACTTGGAGCACCCCAGTCCAGCGACCTCTTTCACCCCTGTGTGCATTCAACCCTGTGACCTGGAAACCCTCCACCTGCACCCCTCCTCTGTGGGGCCTGGCATCCCTCATGTGTCCAGAGACTGGCCCAGCCTGCAGGCCCTGAGGCTCCCTTGCTGTTACCCAGTAACACTCGCCTGGTACACGGCTGGCCCCAGGGTCCCTAACTGGAGGCTGTAGGGGAGGTGGAGCCAAGCCCTGGGACTCACCAAGCGCAGGAGCAGGGCCCACAGCAGCCAGCCCCTCAGGCCAGCCTCCGCCATCCCGGGTCGAGAAGGGGTCAGCGGGTAGCCGCGCCAGGCCTCAGGGATAGCCAAGGGCTGAACACACATTAAGGCAGCCTCCTCCCCTTCGATGACAACCCTGGCCTGACTGGGTTAGGGACCAATGAGGCTGAGCCCTGCTAGTTAATGATCCACCACTCCCACTGTTTGGCCCCAGTCCACAGGCCCCCGCTTTAGATGAGCCTCATCATGCGGGTGCTAGGGTCTCCACTCACTTCCCAAAACGACCGAAGCCAGAGGGCTGAGTCAGTTAGGGGAGAGACCACGCTATCAGCCCCTAACTCAGCTTCTGCTGGAGTTGGTGCCAGGGCCTGGAGGCACAAGTGAAACCAGGCACTGGCTGGGCTCCGGCCTCAGGAACTCAGCATGGCCGAGGAACCTCCGCACCCGCCCTGGCTCAGCCTTAGACCCCCGATCTGCCCTACCCCTTCTTGGGACCAGGGCCAGCTATGGGCTCAGAGGCACCCTCTGCACTGTCATCCCTAGCAACTGTTGTTAATTAATATTAACAGCCTGATAACAGAGGGGCAGTCAGGGTGGAGTGACGCAGTGACAAAAGTCCCCTCCTCCAGGAAGCAAAGGGAAAGAACAGCTCACTCCTGGGCCTGACAGTTACAGAGACCCCAGATATCGGAAGACTCTCCTTTGCTTATTTTGCTCTTCATCCCCACTTCCCCCTGACCTTCTCCCTCTTGTCCCTTGCCTAGGTCTGTCCCATCAGTCACCCCTAGCAAGGGACAGAGCATGGCCGGGAGCCTTGAGCAGCCCTGCTCCACCAAGGCCCAGGGGCGTGGTACACACTTTCTGCTCCCTCTTGATAGGAATCTTCAAGGCCTACCTTGGGCTCTCACTATCACCAGGATGGGCCATGACCTTGGCCCCCATTACCAAAGCTGAGCTGCAGATAAGGGCAGCTTGTTGGGAACATCACCTGCGTGCCATCTACTGGAGACAGCTGCAGGGAGGGACATGTCTCTAGTGTTCTGTGGACCCCTGCCTGATTCACAGGGGAGCCACCCAGCCTCATGCAGGGGAAGACAGAGGCTGAGAGGAAGGGGGCCAAGGCAGGGTCAGGCTGACCCCTAAGTCCTCAAGACAGCCATAGTGGAGAGGACAGACAGTCAGCAGCCAAGGGCCTGCCCCTGGGAGTGACAGCTCCATCCAGCACCTTCCCAGAACTGCTCCCAAGTCCCTGGCCGGCAGAGTGGGCCACCACCCACGAAGCTGCCTCTCTAGGTCCTCTGTTCCTGGTGTTGTCATCTAGTTCTTCCAGAAACAGATCCTGAAACAAGGATCCCAGTGCAAAAAGTTTATTGGGGAGGTGACCCCAGATGACAGCAGTTGGTGAGTGGGGAATGAGCCAGGGGATGGAAGGAAGCTGACCAGAGTGCATCCAAGAGCTTTCTCCTGCCCCCAGGGACCTCCAGGAGCTGATGGGGACATGTCCAAGAGGGTCGCCTCCAAGGAATAAGGACACAGACACCTTTCCACCACGTTCTTCTGTCACTGGTAGAGGACATTCCTGGAAGCTTTAGCCCCAGCATGTAGCGGGCACACTCACTGTCAAAGGGCCTTAGGCAGGGCTGTGGGCACTTGCAGCAAGAAATCACTGTTGGCATGCATGGGGCTGAGTGTCAGAACAAGCATATGAAAGGCCCACCTTGTCTTTCATATATTTCTTCCCATGGGGGCTACCTAGGCTAGGCCCCTGGAGCCCAGTTGTGCCCAGCCTAGCACCACAGAGAGAGAGAATCCAGCTATGTGATCTCCTGGGGTCATCTGTGAAACACAAGCAGTGTAACAGCAGCACAATCCGGTTCGGAATGACAGTGAAAATTTCACACCTGATCTCCCAACCCAACTGCCAGTGCCTCTGGACATACATGCCGAGTTGTGACCATATGATATGTACACATGCATCCTGCTTTTTCTCTTGACTTTTCACAGAAATCCTCCCTGTTGCCTTCAATCTCTGATCAGCATGTCTGTGACTAGGTTATGGTCCACAGAACTCATGGATCTTCTCCTCTTCTGGTGCTGACTGTCAGGCTGGTTCCCAATAGATCATTTTTGATAAATACGTTTCTGGTTGACTTCTTTGCGCCTAACAATGTTTCCTATTATTTTTAAAATTTATTTCCTTAAAACAAGTTCCCCTAGATGAGATTTGTGAGTCAGAGTACAATGTTTACCATTCTTTTTTTTTTTTTTTTGAGACAGAGTCTTGCTTTGTTGCCAGGCTGGAGTACAGTGGCACGATCTTGGCTCACTGCAACCTCTGCCTCCTGGGTTCAAACGATTCTCCTGCCTCAGCCTCCCAAGTAGCTGGGACTACAGGCACGTGCCATCATGCCTGGTTAATTTTTGTATTTTTAGTAGAGACAGGGTTTCATCATGTTGGCCAGGAGAGTCTTGATCTCTTGATCTTGTGATCCGCCCTCCTTGGACTCCCAAAGTGCTGGGATTATAGGCGTGAGCCAGCAGCCCCAGCCCAGTGTTTATGACTCTTATGTGGACAGCTCATCATGTCTTTCCTCAGGCTAATCTAGGATTTATCGGGTAATTATCAGATCCTCAGTTATTGGCATTTGGTGAAGGGTTGATGCCAGTCTTGAGTAATGAAGACTCGGTGATTTCCCGAGGGCCGTGACTCTTACCGCTGACACGGGCAACTCGCAAAGGCACCATCTCCCCGCAGTCTCACCTTCATCATGTATTGTTTGTCATTAGACCTTACTAATTTAATGACTGCCAGATAATACCTCATTTTCCACTTTTTGTTGGTATTAGTAAGATTGATATTATAAGCTTGATGTTAGAATCATAAGACATGCCTGAAATGTGGCTACTCTGAGCAGGTCCAGAGAGGGGCGCAGAGCTGTGCCAGTTCACTGAGGGAGCAGCCGGGGGTGAGGCAGCCATCAGCAGAGCAGCCCTCTGTGGTTGGCTCTGGGGTGACACCTGGCAGAGGCTTCCCCTGGTGAGTCATGTGGAGACAAGCCCTGGAGACACGAGGATCACTCACTGAAATAAGCCAGGCACAGAAAGACAAACTTCACGTGTTTTCACTCATTTGTGGGAGCTAAACATTAAAACAAACGCATGGCAATAGAAAGTAGGTACAATGGTTACCAGAGGCTGGGAAGAGTAGTGGGGAGGTAGGGAGAAGCAGAGATGGTTGACAGGTACAAAAATATAATTAGATAGAATAAATAAAAGCTGGTATTTGATAGCACAACAGGGTGATTACAATCAGCAGTACATTTTAAAATAACTGAAAGGCTGTAATTAAACATCCTTTTACAGAGAGGTAACACAAAGAAGTGACAAATGCTTGAGGTGATGGTCACCCCATTTACAACCTGATGTGATTATGACACATCGTATATCTGTATCAAAATATCTCATGTACCCCATAAATATATAATCTACTGTGTACCCATAAAAATTAAATTTTTTTTTTAAAAAAATCACTCGCTGACTTGCTGTTCTGCATCCCAACAGCATTCAAAGAGTTTGGGGATCTGGGTTGAGAGGAAGGTAGGTGACATTGCTAAGCCGGTCACCTGACCTGGGTCACAGGTACCTCGGCTGGATATGTGTACAACACTCTGACCGGTACAGATGTGAGTAATCACATCCCCTACTTCTGGCTCTTTGGGGTATCCAGCCTGCTGGTGGCCTCTTCGTCTTTCTTGCCATCAGAACCTGCACTCTGGTGAAGGACTGTGTCTACTGCTTAGGTGAGAGAGGCTCTCCCTGCTCTCCCAGGCCTCTTTGCAGCTAGCAGGGGCCCTGGGATCCCCATGGGAAGGCTTTTTCTTTCCTCGTGAAAGGAGAGGTAAGCAGCTGGCATGATATTCTAGCCTTCCCCGCTTTGCGCTGTGCTAGAAAGATGGAAGGTCTGTAGCTGTAGCAACCATCTTGTGGTCCTGAAGCACTGAACACGAGGAAAAAGTCGAGATGCAAAAAATGCCATTGGAAATGACATCTGCAAAATGGTGGCCTAGGAAGCTCCAAGCTCTCATTTCCAAACTGAAACACTGAATAAACAAGCCCAACTGTCAGAATCAACTTCATTGGCACTCTAGAAAACAAAGGCCTATAGCAACCAGGCAAACACTCAATTTAAAAAAGGCCATCATCAAAACAGTAGGAAAGTTTTGCGGTGTTTTCACTTAGTCTTGCCCCCTCCCCCTTCCCCAGCATGGCAGCAGTCTTGGTCTTTTTTTTTTTTTTTTTTTTTGAAGCAGTTTAATTCTGTAGCCCAGGCTGAAGTGTACTAGTACAATCATGGCTTACTGCAGCCTCAAACTCCTGGGCTCAAGCAATCCTCCAACCTCAGCCTCCTGAGAAGCTAGAATTGCAGGTATGTGCCACCACACCCAGCTAGTGTTTTAAATTGTTTGTAGAGATAGGGTCTCACTGTGTTGTCTGGGCTGGTCTCAAACTCCTGGCCTCAAGTGATCTCCTGCCTTGGCCTCCCAAAATGTTGGGATTACAGGCATGAGCCACTGCACCCAGCCAACAGTTTTGGAATTGAGACAACAGTAGCACAGTTCTCAGTTCCCTCCCTCCAAAGAGAGCAGGCCTTATTTGCAAACTATTATGTGCATCTGTTCTTATCTGGTGGATCCTGGAAGAACTGATGCAAGATGCTGTATCTCTTGCCTAAAATCAGGACATTGTTCAGAAAAGATGCCTGGGGCAAGAGGTTATAGGTAGAGACATGCCATATACCATTTTAAACCCAGAGGAGAAGCTTGGACAATTTGGATATTCAACAGCAATTTGCGGGCGCAGTGGCTTATGTCTGTAACCCCAACACTTTGGGATGCTGAGGCAGGCAGATTGCTTGAGCCCAGGAGTTTGAGATCAGTCTGGACAACACAGCAAGACCCTGTCTCTACAACAAATTTAAAAATTAGTTGGGGGTGGTGGCATGCACCTGTAGTCCCAGTTACTTGGGAGGCTGAGGCAGGAGGATTGCTTGGAGCCCAGAAGTTTGAGTTGTGAGCCATGATTGTGCCACTGCACTCCAGCCAGTGCAGTAGAGCAAGTCCCTGTCTTAAAATATATATGTGTATATAAATTTTTAAAGCAGTTATGAGCCAAGCACAGTGGCTCATGTCTGTAATGCCAATGCTTTTGGAGGCCAAGGTGGGAGGATCACTTGAGGCCAGGAGTTTGAGACCAGCCTGGGCAATATAGCAAGACCCCATCTCTACAAAAAATAAAATTTATAAAAAGTTAGCTGGCATGGTGGCATGTACCTGTAGTCCCAGCTATTTGGGAGGCTGAGGTGGGAGGATCATCTGAGTTTAGGGGTTTGAGGCTGCAGTGAGCCATATTGCACCACTGTACTCCAGGCTGGACATTGACTCAAAAAAAGAAGAAGAAGAGGCCGACAGGTGCAGTGGCTCATGCCTGTAATCACAGCAGTTTGGAAGGCCAAGGCAAGAGGACTGCTTGAGGCCAGGAGTTTGAGACAAGCCTGGCTAACATAGTGAGAGCCTGTCTCTACAACAAAATAGAAAAGCAGGCTGGGCATGGTGGCTCACACCTGTAATCTCCAGCAATTTGGGAGGTTGAGGTGGGAGGATCCTGCCCTGATCCCAAGAGTTTTAAACCAGCCTGGAGAACATGATGAGACCCTGTCTCTACAAAAAAATAAATAATTGGAAGGGGCCAAGATGGCCGAATAGGAACAGCTCTGGTCTGCAGCTCCCAGTGAGACCAGGGCAGAAGGCGGGTGATTTCTGCATTTCCAACTGAGGTACCCAGTTCATCTCATTGGGACTGGTTAGGCAGTGGGTCCAACCCACAGAGGATGAGCAGAAAAAAATAAATAATTAGACAGGGTTTAGGCACCTGCTGTCCCAGCTACTTGGGAGGGACACAGGAAGATCACTTGAGCCCTCAAGGTTGAGGCTGCTGTGAGCTATGTTCACACAGGACAGGACAGGACCGGATGGGATGGGACGGATGGGACAGGAGAGGAGAGAAGAGAGGAGGAGAGGAGAGGGGAGGGGAGGGGAGGGGATGGAAAGGGAGGGGAGGGGAGGGGAAGAAAAGGGAGGGGAAGGGAGGGGAGGGGAAGGAAAGGGAAGGGAAAGGAAGGAAGGAGGAAAGAAAGGGAGGGAGGGGGAAGGAAAGGAAGGAAGGAGGAAAGAAAGGGAGGGAGGGGGAAGGGAAGGAGGGAGGGAGAGATGGAAAGAGAGAGAGAGAAAGAAGGAAGGAAGGAGAAAGAAAAAAAGAGAAATAAAGAAGAAAAAAGCAAGAGAAAAAAGAAGGAAGGAAGGAGAGAGAGAAAAAGAAAGAAAGAAAGGAAAGAAAGAGAGAAAGAGAGAAAGAAAGAAAGAGAGAGAGAGAAAAGAGAGAGAGAAAAGAAGGAGGAAGGGAAAGGAAGGGGAGGGGAGAAAAGGGAAGGGAAGGGAAAGCTTAGCTGGGCATGGTGGTGCTTTCCTGTAGTCCCAGCCACTTGGGAAACAGAAACAAGAAGATCACCTGAGCCCAGGAGTGCGAGGCTGCAGTGAGCCATGATCATGTCACTGCACACCCGCCTAGATGACAGAGCAAGATCCAACTCAAACAAAAATAAAACAGCTATGTATACAGGAAAATTGAGAATGCTACATGCATGTCCAGGGCAAAACACATGTTCAGAAAAGCCCTGAAACTTTTGTCACAGGCTGATCCTAGGCTCAGAACAAGCCTAGATAAGTGTTAAAGAGTCCCAACCCAATTTGCAAAAGATGGGAGAGGTATGCTTTGTGTGTGTGTGTGTGTGTGTGTGTGTGTGTGTGTGTGTGTGGTGGTGGTGGTGGTGGTGGTGGTGTAGTTTTTAGCTCCTGGCATTCAGGGAATTCTCTGTCAAAACACTGGCTAAACACAAGCTGAAGAAACAGACACTTTGGTGACCACAAAAAAACAATGAATGATCTTTGCAAAAATAGCTTGGGAAAGTATAAAAACAAACATTACTACAGCCTTCAGCAATTAAAAAAAATGCTGAGGAAGAGAGAGAATCTGATTTCCAGACTTATCACATTATAATAGTCAAACGTCCAGTTTGCAACAGCAACAGCAAAATCACAAGGCAGACAAAGAAACGGGAAAAGATGGCCTATTCAAAGGAAAAAAAAAAACAAGTTGACAAAAACTGTGTCCAAGACAGCCCAACATAAGACTTATTAGACAAAAACACTTTAAAATAGCTATCTTAAAGAGCTAAGAGCAAAAATAGATGAGGACTAAAGTAAATTAGGAAAGCCATGCATGAATAAAATGAGGTTATCAATAAAGAGAAATTATAAAAAAAGAACCACACAGAAATTCAGGACCTGAAAAGGATAATAACTGAAATAAAAAACTTCACTAGAGGGGCTCAAGAGCAGATTTGAGAAAGCAGAAGAAACAATCTGTGAACTTGAAGGTAGGGCAATTGAAATCATCAAGTCTGAGGAACAGATGTGAGAAAGAGTGAGGAAAAGTGAACAGAGACTAAGTTACTTATGGTACACCATGAAGCAAAATAACATGGGTGTTATGGAAGTTCAATAAGAGAAGAGAGAATGAGACAGATTATTTGAAGAAATAATGGCCTAAAACTGTCCAAATTTGATGAAAGACATGAATATTAAATATCTAAAAAGTCCAATAAACTCCAAGGAGTATAAATACAAAGAGACTTATATTGAGACATAATATAATCAAACAGTTGAAAGGCAAATACTAAGAGAGAATATTGAAAACAAGAGAAAAGTGACTCATCACATACAAGGTGTCCTCAATAAGATTATCAGCTGATTACTCACAAGATATGCTGAAGGTCAAAAGGCAGTGAGCATGATATATTTACAGTGCTGAAACAAACAAAATTATCAACCAAAAATCCTTTTTCAGCAAAACAATCCTTCAAAAATAAGTGAGAAATTAAGACATTTTCAGATACATAATAGCTGAGAAAGTTCATTACCACTAGACCTGCCTTACAAGAAATGCTAAGGGGACTCTTTCAGTTGAAATTAAAGGATACTAGACAGTAACTCAAAGATGTTTGAAGAAATAAAAATCCCCAATAAAGGTATTTACATGGGTAAATACAAAAGCCAGAATTATAATAACTTTGGGGTTTTTGGGGGGAGGTTGTTTTTTGTTTGTTTTGAGACAGACTGGAGTGCATTAGTGCAATCACAGCTGTGTACCACCATGCTCAGCTAATTTTTTTATTTTTAGTAGAGACAGGGTTTTGCCATGTTGGACAGACCGTTCTTGAACTCCTGACCTCAAGCGATCTGCCCACCTTGGCTTCCCAAAGTGCTGGGATTACAGGCATGAGCCACTGCACCTGACCACAAAATAGAATTTAAATAAAGAATTGTTACAAGAGACAAATATGACATTATACATTACTAAAAGGGTCAATTCATCAAGAATATGTAATACATATGCACCAAACAATGTGACCTTAAAATATGTAAAGCAAACATTACATAATTGAAAGGAGAAATAGACAATGCAACAATAAGTAGTTGGAGACTTTAATACTCCATTTTCAATAATTGATGGAACAACTAGACAGAAGACCAGTAAGGAAATAGAAGTCTTCAACATTTATAAAACATGTGGGCACTTGTATATATACAACATTCCACTCCACAACAGCAGGATACACATTTCTTTCAAGTGCACATAGAATATTCCTCAGGATAGACAGTATGTTAGGTGACAAAACAAGTCTTGTTATATTTTAAATAATTAAAATCATAGAAAGTATATTTTCCAGTCACAATGGAATGAAACTAGAACTCGATAACAGAAGGGGCTGAGTACGGTGGCTCACATCTGTAATCACAGCACTTTGGGAGGACAAGTTGGGAGGATCTCCTGGGCCCAGGAGTTCAAGATCAGCCTGGGCAACATAGAGAAAGAAACTCCATCTCTAAAAATAAAAAGAAGCTGGGTGTGGTGGTTCACACCTGTAATCCCAATACTTTGGGAGGCTGAGGGAAATGAATTGCCTGAATCCAAGAGTTCAAAACTTCCTGGGCAACATGGTGAAATCCCATCCCTACCAAAAACACAAAAAATTAGCCGGTGTATTGGTGTGTACCTGTAGTCCCAGCTTCCTAGGAGGCTGAGGTGGGAGGATCACCTGAACCTAGGAGATCAAGGCTGCAGTGAGCCATGATCACACCACTGCACTCCAGCCTGGGCCACAGAGTGAGACCCTGTTTCAAAAAAAAAAAAAAAAAAAAAAAAATTAGCCAGGCATGGTGGCACACACCTGTGGTACCAGCTACTTAGAAGGCTGAGGTGAGATAACTGCTTGAACCCAGGAGATCAATGCTACAGTGAGCCGTGATCACACAACTGCACTTCATTCTGGCTCAAAAAAAAAAAAAAAAAAAGTAAATAAATTACAGGAAAAAATCCCTGAAAATTCATGATATTTTGAAATTAAACAACACATGATTAACAACCAATGGATCAAAACATAAATCACAAAGGAAATATAAACATACCTTGAGACAAATGAAAATGAAAACACAACATACATAAACTTATGAGATGAAGCAAAGCTGTGCTAAGAGGAAAATTTTTAGCCATAAGCGCAATCGAAAAAGAAGAAAGCACCCTGGCGCGGTGCCTGTAGTACCAGCACTTTGAGAGGTCAAGGGGGCAGGATTGAGGGAGACTAGCCTGGGCAACATGGATAAAACCCTGTCTCTATAAGAAAGATACAAAAAATTAGCCGGGCATGGCACGTGCCTGTAGTCCCAGTTACTCGGGAGGCTGAGGGATGAGAATCACTTGAGCCCAGGAGGTCAAGGCTATGGTGAGCTGAGATCACACCACTGCACTCCAGCTTGGGCAACAGAGCAAGACCTTGTCTCAAAAACATTTTTAAATTTTAAATTTTAATTTTTTTTTTTTAAAGAAAGGTCCAGGTGTGGTGGCTCATGCCTGTAATCTCAACACTTTGGGAGGCCATGGCAGGGGAATTATATTAGGCCAGGAGTTCAAGACCAACCTGGAAAACATAGCAAAACCCCATCTCTACAAAAAAGGAGAAAAGAGAAAGAGGAAGAGGAAGAGAAAGAAGAAAAGAAGAAGGAGGAGGAGGATGTTGGGAAAAAGTTGAGTGTTGGGAGGGAAACTGAGGCAGGGCTTGCATAATGTCCTCTGGAATGTGTCTAGACTTGCTGGTCCCTTGCTTTTAGCCCTACTAGGCTCCTATTTCCATTATCTCGAGTAGCAGAACATGTTCCATATACATGCTAAACCATCACAGCTGTAGATCATGCACCTGCCCTTTTGACCTCCACATTCTCACCACCTGTTTCTTTGTTGGATTAGCAATAAATACCGTGGGCTCCCAGAGCTCAGAGCCTTGGCAGCCTCCATGATTGATCATCCCACCTTTATCTCTCAAACTCTTTTTCTCAATCCTTTGACTCCACCTGGACTTTGTCACCCCCACGACCTGGTGTTGGGTATGATCACCCCAACAGGAGGAGGGGGAGGAAGGGGGAGGGGAAAGAAGGAGGAGGGGTAGAAGAAGAGAAGAAGAAAGATTTGAAATTTTCTAACTGCACACCTCAAGGAGCTAGAAAAAGAAAAAAGTAACTCAAAGCTAGAATTTTTAAAAATATGAAGACTAGAATTGAGATAAATGAAATAGGGAATAGAAAACTATAGAGAATAGCTATGAAACAAAAAGTCGATTTCTTGAAAAAAATCTTCTGAAGGAGCAATCTATAATACAAATAATACAGAAAATCAAATTTTAAGAGAAAAAATCAACAAAATTAACACACATTTATGTAAGGTGACTAAGAAAAGGAAGACTGATATTACCAAAATCACAAATGAAAGTGGGAGCTTTACAATTTTACAGAAATAAAAAATACAAGATAATATAAATGAACATATAATAAACTGGATAATCTAGAAGAAATGGACAAATGCTAAACATTCAACTACCAAAACTAATTCATGAAGAAGCAGAAAATCTAAATAGACATATAACTAAGGAAATTGAATCAGTAATTTTTAAACTCCCTCAAAAGAAAAGCCCAGGACCAGATGGCTTCACTGGCGAATTCTAGCAAACGTTTAAAGCAGAATTAATATCAGCTGGGCATGGCGGCTCACCTGTAATCCCAGCACTTTAGGAGGCTGAGGCGGGCAGATCACCTGAGGTCGGAGTTCGAGTCCAGCCTGACCAACATGGAGAAACCCCCGTCTCTACTAAAAAATACAAAATTAGCTGGGCGTGGTGGCACATGCCTGTAATCCCGGCTACTCGGGAAGCTGGGGCAGGAGAATCGCTTGAACCCAGGAGGCAGAGGTTGTGGTGAGCCAAGATCACGCCATTGCACTCCAGCCTGGGCAACAACAGCAAAACTCCATCTCAGAAAAAAACAAAACTCTAATTAATATCAATCCTTCTCAAACTCTTCCCTAAATTGAAGAGGAAAGAACACTTCCTAACTTACTCTATGAGACCATGTTCATAATATCCTGATCCTATGGTATACTGACACCAAAACCAAAGACACTACAAGAAAACTACAGACCTCATAAATATTGAATAAAATATTCAATATCCTTCATGAATACTGAGTAAAAATACTAGTGAACCAAGCTGAACGACGTATTAAAAAGATTATACACATTGACCGGACGCGGTGGCTCAAGCCTGTAATTCCCATACTTTGGGAGGTCGAGGCAGGCAGATCACTTGAGGTTAGGAGTTCGAGACCAGCCTGGCCAACATGGCGAAACCTCTTCTTTACTAAAAATACAAAAGCTAGCCGGGTGTGGTGGTGCATGCCTATAGTCCCAGCTACTTAGGAGGCTGAGGCAGGAGAATCGCTTGGACCCGGGAGGCAGAGGTTGCAGTGAGCTGAGATCATGCCACTGCACTCCCGCCTGGGCCACAGAGCGAGACTCCATCTCCCAAAAAAAAAAAAAAAAAAAAAAAAAGAGTATACACCATGACCAGGTAGACTTTATTCCTGGAATATAAGGATGGTTCAACATATGGAAATCAATTAATGAACGAATGAACTATAACAGATTAATAGAATGAAGGGGAAAAAAATCACATGATTCTCTCAACTGATGCAGAAAAGACATCTGACAATATCCAACATCCTTTCATAATAAAACCACTCAGAAAACAAGGAATGCAGGTAACTTTCTCAACATGATAAAGGCCATATATGAAAAAAAAAAGTCCAGGTGCGGTGGCTCACACCTGTAATCTCAGCACTTTGGGAGGTGAGACGGGTGGATCACTTGAGATCAGGAGTTAGAAAACAGCCTGGCCAACATGGTGATACCCCATCTCTACTAAAAATACAAAAAATTAGCTAGGTGTGGTTGCGCACGCCTGTAATCCCATCTACTTGGGAAGCTGAGACAGGAGAATCGCTTGAACCCAGGAGGCAGAGGTTGCAGTCAGCCGAGATTGTGCCACTGCACTCCAGCCTGGGCGACAGAGTGAGATTTCATCTCAAAAACAGAAACAACAACAAAAAACCCCACAGCAGGCCGGGCGCGGTGGCTCAAGCCTGTAATCCCAGCACTTTGGGAGGCCGAGACGGGCGGATCACGAGGTCAGGAGATCAAGACCATCCTGGCTAACCCGGTGAAACCCCGTCTCTACTAAAAAATACAAAAATCTAGCCGGGCGAGGTGGCGGGCGCCTGTAGTCCCAGCTACTCGGGAGTCTCGAGGCAGGAGAATGGCGTGAACCCGGGAGGCGGAGCTTGCAGTGAGCTGAGATCCGGCCACTGCACTCCAGCCTGGGCAGCAGAGCGAGACTCCGCCTCAAAAAAAAAAAAAAAAAAAAAAAAAAAAAAAAAAAAAACCCCACAGCTTACATCATACTCAGTGACAAAAGGTTGGCCAGGCTCAATGATTCATGCTCATAATCCCACTGCTTTGGGAGGCCAACATGGTAGAATCACTGGCGTCCAGGAGTTCAAGAGAAGACTGGGCAACATTGCAAGACCCTGTCAAAGCAAGGTCAAACCAAGGGTCAAAGCAAGGTCAAAGGAAGGTCAAAGCAAGACCCTACCAAAAAAAATTTTTGGTGCGGTGGCACATACCTTGAGTCTTAGTTATTCAGGAGGCTGAGACAGGAGGATCACTTAAGCCTAGGAGTTTGAGGCTGCTGTGAGCCACGATTGCATCACTCACTCCAGCCTGGAAAACAAAGGAAGACTCTGTCTCGAAAAATATATATATATTTTTATGATGAACTGAAAGTTTTTCCTCTAAAATCAGGAACAAGAGGGCCGGGGATGGTGGCTCACGCCTGTAATTGCAGCACTTTGGGAGGCCGAGGCAGGTGGATCACAAGGTCAGAAGTTCGAGACCAGCCTGACCAACATGGCAAAACCCCGTCTCTACTAAAAATGCAAAAATTAGCCGGGCGTGGAAATTAGCCAGGCACCATGCCCAGCTAATTTTTGTATTTTTAGTAGAGACAGAGTTTTGCCATGTTGGCCAGGCTGGTCTTGAACTCCTGACCTCAGTTGATCTGCCCACTTCTGCCTCTCAAAGTGCTGGGATTACAGGCATGAGCCAGCCAACATGCCCAGCAGAGATACCTTCTTTTTTATATTTTGAAATAAGAAAAGCTTTATTTAAAGTCAACTGGCAAGGAAGGAGGGAATGCTCAATCTCTTTTCCTGAGCTAGGGGTTGGGTTGGGTTTTATAAGCAAAGGGTAATGAGGCATGATCTAATTGGATCTCACAATGAGGTGATGCTGGGAGGTAATATCTGACTGGATCCTGCCATGGGGTGATGCCAGAGCTTGATCTGATTGGATCCTGGATCCTGCCATGTGGTGTCTGATGTTTCGTTTTTTTGTTTTTGTTTTTGAGACGGAGTCTCGCTCTGTTACCCAAGTGGGAGTGCGGTGGAGCGATCTCAGCTCACTGCAACCTCCACCTCCCAAGTTCAAGCAATTCTCCTGCCTCAGCCTCCCGAGTAGCTGGGATTACAGGCGTGGGCCATCACACCTGGCTTTTTTTGTTGTTGTTGGTAAAGACAGGGTTTCACCATGATGGGCAGGCTGGTCTCGAACTCCTGACCTCAAGTGATCTGCCCATCTCGGCCTCCCAAAGGGCTGGGATTGCAGGCATGAGCCACCATGCCTGGCCTTGTTTTTAACTTTTATTTTATGTTAAGTGGTACATATGCAGGTTTGTTATATAGGTAAACTTGTGTCATGGGGGTTTGATGCACAGATTATTTTGTCACCCAGGTACTAAGCCCAGTACCCAATAGTTATTTTTCCTGTTCCTCTCCCTCCTCCCATCTTCCACTGGGCTCCAGTATCTGTCGTTCCCCTCTTAGTCCCCATGTGTTCTCATCACTTGGTGAGAGAATATAAGTGAGAATATGTGGTATTTGGTTTCCTGTTCCTGCGTTAGTTTGCTAAAGATAATGGCCTCCAGCTCCATCCTTGTTCCTGCAAAGGACATAATCTCAAATCTTTATGTCTGAATAGTATTCCATGGCATATATGTACCACATTTTCTTTATCCAATCTGTCATTGATGGGCATATAGGTTGATTCCATGTCTTTACAATTGTGAATAGTGCTGCAATGAACATACATGTGCATGTGTCTTTATGTAGAATGACTTACATTTATTTGGGTACATACCAAGTAATGGGATTGCTGGGTCAAATGGTAGTTCTGCTTTTAGGTCCTTGAGGAATTGCCACACTGCTTTCCACAATGGTTTAACTAATTTATACTCCCACCAACACTGTACAAGTGTTCCCTTTTCTCTGCAACTTTGCCAGCATGTTATTTTTTTCTAACTTTTTAATAATAGACATTCTGACTGGTGTGAGATGGCATCTCATTGTGGTTTTGTGTTTCTTTAATGATCAGTGATATTGAGCCTTTTTTCAAATGTTTGTTGGTTGCATGTATGTCTTCTTTTGAAAAGTATCTAGGAATGAGATACTTTCACCACTTTCTCAAGGAAGCCAGCATTCTCTCCAACTGGGTGAGGGCCCCTTATAGCCCTCCAGTACCCTGAACTCCCAACATGACTATCGAGCAGTCTGCATTGGTTGACCATCTCTGCTCCTTGCCTCATAGACTGTGCCTTGTCCATCTGATTCCACACCCTAGCACAGTCCAGACACTCAGGCACCCATTCAGGTGTAGGTGTGGGCAAAACTGTGCCAGCCCAGAGTGGAGATGCCACTGCACTCTCCTGACCTTCCTGCTTGAGCCCAGGGCATCACCAGCCTGAAAGCCATCCAAGCTTCTCTGCTGTTTAGTGAAGCCTTAGGCTTCCAGGCGGCACATGCCACACCCCCTTCTTCCCTTCCAGGCCCACACGTCCTCTGTGCTGTCTGGCCCTGGACAGCCCTACGTTCATTTGCCCATAGCACACATACCCTCATCCAACGCCTGCCCCAGTCCTGATTTGCATGTTTGTGCAAAGGGCACAGGCTTTGGCCAGAGAGACTAAGTCCAAGAGGCCAACCCGGAGTGCCTGTTTGCTCACATGTAAATGGGCACATGGTAACTGCCTCCCAGGTGGGGTATTGAACGAGCCCTGGATACTTTCTCTCTGTAGTCTCAGGACACGAAGACGGACTTTCCTGTTCTTTCTTTATTCATTTTTTTTCACACGGAGTCTCGCTCTGTCGCCCAGGCTGGAGTGCAGTGGCGCAATCTCAGCTCACTGCAAGCTCCGCCTCCCGGGTTCACGCCATTCTCCTGCCTCAGCCTCCTGAGTAGCTGGGGCTACGGATGCCCGCTGCCACGCCTGGCTAATTTTTTGTATTTTCAGTAGAGACGGGGTTTCACCGTGTTAGTGAGGATGGTCTCCATCTCCTGACCTCATGATCCGCCCACCTTGGCCTCCCAAAGTGCTGGGATTACAGATGTGAACCACCACACCCAGCCCCCGTCCTTTATTTTTTAAAGACAGGGGTCTCAAGGCCAGGCATGGTGGCTCACACCTATAATCCCAGCACTTTGAGAGGCCGAGGTGGATCACCTGAAGTCAGGAGTTCAAGACCAGCCTGACCAACATAGTGAAAGCCTGTCTCTACTAAAAATACAAAAAATAGCCAGGCATGGTGGCAGCCGCCTGTAATCCCAGCTACTCAGGAGGCTGAGGCAGGGAGAACTGTCTAAACCCAGGAAGCAGAGGTTGCAGTGAGCTGAGATTGCACCAACACACTCTAGCCTGGTCAACAAAGCGAGACTCTGTCTCAAAACAAAAAACAAAAAACAGAAAAAAGAGAGTCTCAGTGTGTTGCCCAGGATGGAGGGCAGCTGTGTGATCATACAGCCTCGAACTTCTGGGCTCAAGCAATCCTCCCATTCTATCCAATGCCAGGGCCCCAGAGCACCCACATGGTGCCTAACCCCACAGCAAAAGCCCCCGTGGTACCAGCTATTCCACCAGGGTAGACAGGCCAGAGTCCAAACCCTGCGCACAACCTCATACTCCAGGCAACTTCTGAGCCTCATCTTCCCCACCTAAAATGTAGAAATAGCTTCCCCCAGGGATGCCATTAGGAGGAAGGTAGGTACACTTTTTGTTTTTTGAGACGGAGTCTCGCTTTGCTGCCAAGGCTGGAGTGCAGTGGCGCAATCTCGGCTCACTGCAACCTCCGCCTCCCAGGTTCTAGCGATTCTCCTGCCTCAGCCTCCCGAGTAGCTAGGATTACAAGTGCTCACCACCCTGCCCAGATAATTTTTGTATTTTTAGTAGAGATGGGGTTTCACCACGTTGGTCAAGCTGGCCTCAATCTCCTGACCTCGTGATCCACCTGCCTCGGCCTCCCAAAGTGCTGGGATTACAGGTGTGAGCCACCAGGCCTGGCCCTGAATGTACATTTTTTTTTTTTTTGAGACGGAGTCTCGCTCTGTCACCAGGCTGGAGTGCAGTGGTGCGATCTTGGCTCACCACAAACTCTGACTCCCAGGTTCAAGCGATTCTCCTGCCTCAGCCTCCCGGGTAACTGGGATTACAGGTACGTGCCACCACGCCCAGCTAATTTTTGTATTTTTAGTAGACAGGGTTTCACCATGTTGGCTGGGATAGCCTTGATATCCTGACCTCATGATCTACCTGCCTCAGCCTCCCAAAGTGCTGGGATTACAAGCATGAGCCACCACGCCCGGCCTGAATGTACACTATGAACAAACAGCCACCATACCTTTACCCAAGCTCCTCTGCTCCGGGCCCAGACCCTGCTGTCCCCATGCAGGAATACAGCATAAGGCTAGCTCCATGTTCCTCTACCCCATCCCCTCAAGAAGGAAATCACTGGGGAAACCAATCTCCTCTCCATCCAGGGTGGCTCTGGGATACAAGCTCTCTTGGTAGGGTGTGACTGGTAGTGACAGAGTCAGAGAAATAAACACAGTGGAGACAAGCTGTGCATCACTTTAGAACACAGCTTGGCTGCAACATCCAGGGCACTCACTGTCCTCAGGACCAGCCTCAGCACTCCATGAAGCCAGGTGGGAAGGCCAACCCAGGGCAAGGACCAGGCCTCAGCCCTGCAGGCACTCTCTGCCCTGTGTCGTCTTCCAAGAGGTGGGAGTGATGCCCACTGATAGGGTCTGTGCAGTTGACAGGTGTCTCCCAGTAGATGCTCAAATGGTTGCTCTTTATCGCCAGTTCCATTAACTTTTTCCTTCTGAATACTCCTAACCACCAGACTGCAAGAGTACTGTCTGCAGCTCCCTGGCAGCTCTAGTTCACACCTGCCCAGAAAATACCACCTTCCTGCCCCCATCATACACGCTGGCTTCATGGAAATCCTTGGGCATTAACCGAAGAGGAGCAGGGATCATGGAGGCACCAAATCTCGGGTCCTGCTAGCTTCAGTCCCACCATGACCAAACGCCCAGCCTCACTCATCTCTGTACAAGTTTTTGCCAAGAAAAAACTTGGTTCTTTCTAAAATATGCAGGCACTCCCCTAGTTTCTCCCCACTCTCCCGCTGCCCCAACTTCCTCATGCCCCCAGCCTGGCCTTGTGACGCCTAGTGAGCAGGTGACATGCAATCTAGGGCCTCAAGCCAGCAGAGAAGCCCAGCCTTCAGGCTGAGAAGGCAGCTGGAGAGCTGAAGCCAGGGCACAAGGAACAGTACATGTGTGTGCATGTTACACCACCGCTTATGCACATAACACACAGACACAACTCACACATCAACAGATGTTCAGAAAGGGACCAGCAGATTAACTGCCCTGGCTCCTCTAAGGAAGAGCAGGCAGCTTCCCCCCGAATCTACATGTGCGTGTGCTGGGGGAGAGGAAGGCTGGCGGTCAGGAAGGCCCATCTCCCAGCCTGATCCCAGGCAGCAGGGCTGCAGCAGCTGCACAGGAAGGCTCTGGGCCGGCCATAGCCACCTGCTGGCAAGGGCAAGCTTCTCTTCTCATGGCTGGGGCAGCTCAGCACAGCTGACCTCTGCTGGCCAAGTGAAGCACTGCATGCAGCTGCAGAGCCAGGCGCTGCTGTCTTCCAGAAGTTTCCTGACTCCTGATGTTTTGGGGATTCGAACAGTGCTTTTCATATGCCGGAGGCACAAACTGGGGCAGCTACAATTTTTATTCTGCTGTCAAGGGGCAAGATGCCAGCTTGGAAGTGCCAAGGAGCTTTTAAAGGGCCCAGCACTGCCAGCCCCAGAATTGTCTGTTCAGGCTGTGCAGTAAGCACCAGAGCCTCGCCTGTCCATGAAGGGTGGAAGCCTGTGCTCCACAATGTGCTCAGCTCCAGAGAGGCCCAACAACCTCAGGAGGGCTTGGCTGTGGGTCTGAATTTCTTTCCTTTGTGCTTGAAGCTGCGCAGTGGGTTCTGGGACTTCGCTCTCTAAGGAGGCAAAGTCACAGGTTAGTTGGGGGAATCAGGCTGACAAACTATCCACCCACCCACCCAACTGAGAAAGACACAAAGGGAGCCGTGCCGGCACCTGGCCAACACGACCAGAAGGTGCTGCAGACAAGGAAATGGGGAAAGGCAGCTGGGGAAAGAAAAGCAGGGCCTGCAGGTGGCTGCAAAAGTATCCCTATCCTACACCAGATTGTGTCCCAGCCACCAGATTTTAGGGGCCCGGTTCTAGGGTGCCCTCTCCCCCCCTCCCTAGGGCAAGGCGCCTACATATTCTGGTGATGACAAACAGCAGGTGGGGAGGAGTCCTGCAGCTGTCCCCAAGTCCCCAGGAGCCATACCCTGGCCTTCCTACAAGAAGAAGACAGCTTCTTCCGTTTCTTGTGAGGGCGCACCAGGCCACGAAGAGCAGGAGGAACTGGAAGAGATGCTTGCCTGAGCAGTGGGCTCACCACTACTGCTCCCACCCCTGCCCTCCCACTGATTCTACAGCAAATTCTCCAATTCTGACCCAACTGGCAGCCTATGACATATATCTGTTCACTATCACACCTGCACAGGGCTAGGAGAATGTGAGCACCTTAGACTTCCACTATCTAAATCACTCTCCTGTATTGTTTAGATTTGTTCCAATAAACATGTAACAAGAAAGAAAAAGACACCCTTAAAGAAAGAAAATGTAGCTGAAATAAAAGTCAACAGGTAATTTCTTCACCTGTGGCCCATTACTACAGATACAGGGGGACCACATCCCAGCTGCACCTGATCTTGGCTCTATCTTCAACTCGCCCACCCCACGGACTCCCCCAAGCGAACCACACCTGGACCCTCCCCTTCAAGTGTCAAACATCCCACATCCTGACACCTTTCCACCTTCTCCTGGTCCTTCTAAACCTCCTGGCCACACCTTGGCAAGTGACTCCGCTATAGCAGCAGACTGGGTTCCTCAGGCCAAAGCTCTGGCCTTACCCTCTTCCTTCCTACCCACCCTCCCAACTCCCCTCCTCACATCTCAGGCCAGGACCTGGACTGGGGTCTCTTCCAGCTCACTATCCTGTGAGAACCTGGCCCCCACCACTCTCTCTGGCATTTTCATGTTCCCATCTCTTCTGGATCCTTCCTTTCCCAGTGTCCAGGTTTTTCCTGCCCTGGAACATTCCATCTCCACCCTTTGTCACCTCCACAGCAGCAACACCACACCCGCTGGGTGGCTGCAGGTCCAGGCTGAGCAGAGCCTGTGGCACTGGGAAGGGTCCTGCACTTGCTGCCCACAGCCTCGTCTCCACCACTCTTCTCCTTCAATCCATTTTAGGCATAAAAGTCACACATACTCATTACCAAAAACATCTCCTATGAGACACTGAAAGAAGTCAATACCCAGAGCCCGCCTAAGATGAAGAGAGGTCCCCAGCTTTAAAGGTCACATAAAGCTCTAGCCCGGGCTGCACCACAGAAACCAATCCCAGGGTCCTGACCCCATGCCTACACTACCCCCGCATTCCTCCCACCACCATTGGCTCTTCTTCTGCCACCTTTTCTGTTTAGGCCTTATAGTGTTTGTCTCCCTGCTGACTGTTCTTACCCAGAGACTCCACAGATGCCTCTTCAGTGGCTGCTAATCTTCAGTCTTTTGCAGCTCAGGTGGCTTTCTCTGCCTCCTGCCCGTGATTCTCTCCCAAACCTGTTCACCCCCTTTGACCCATGGATAGCAATTTGGCCCAGCTCTGGAGACCACCTGGCCTGAAATCCTGGGTCTGCCACCCACTCTGCACTACCTCAATTTTCTCATCTCTAAAACGGAGACAGTGACAGCTAACCTGTGGGACCAAGCAAAAAAGTTTAGAAACACAGGGGTGTGCCTGTTTACATGCCCGTGTGCTGCCAGCGTCTCCAGGTCCTATTCTGCCTGAGCATCCCCAGCACCAAGCACAGGGGCTGATCCAGCAGCGGAGAAATTAATGCACTTCCCCAGCCTGCTACTTCCTGCCCCGTCAGGCCACACTCACCCAGGTAGTCAGGAACATGGCCCAGGTGGGGCTTCACCACTGCGGGGTGCAAAGGTAGGTCATGCCGCAGCAGCTGGAGGTCCCTGGGGTTGTCTTCAAAGTATGTCTGCCAGGGGAAGAGGGAGAGCCACAGCGTGAGCATCTTTCTTGTGCGACTTCACAGACTGAGCTTTTCAAAGGATAGCACACTCATGTGTTTCAAAAGGCATGAGGCACCTGCTTCTGCACATTTCTCACACCTCCCGGGAGTGGATGTTTCTATTTTCCCTTCTCCATGACACACACGGCAGTATCCTCCACCACACTTTTTGCTGGGCATCACCTTACAGACTGTTTCATATGGACACACAACCAACCTCGTTCCTTCCCATGTAACTTTCGGCTCTGGATGCACCTGAGCTTACCTAGCAAGCCCGCAATGGTGGCCCCGGGCTGTTTCCATCTTTTGGTTCCATGATAATGCCATGATGAATGCAGACACATGCTTGACCATGCACATTCACAAGTGTGACCAAGATTAAGTTCCAGAAGTGGAATTTTGGATGAAAGGACACATGAGCTTGTAATTCTGCTGGACAGTGTCCACCATACGGTTGTGCCAATTTACCACCAAGCAGAACAGGCCGGCTTCCTTCCATTTCCTCCCTTTCTGTGCCAAAGGCCAGAAAACTGCCCAATTCTCTGCTTCTCACCACTCGGAGCTCAGCGAGTCTCCAAAAAGGACAGCCGTCTAAGATTTGTCCCCTCCTCACTTCCCATCCCCTCACCTTAAGCTTCTCAGAGTGCAGAAGCTCCTCCTTGATCTCCTTCAATCTCGCCTCCCGAATGGCCTGCTTAGTCACTGAGCGCATGGCATCCTGGGGGTGGACACTGAAGGTCAAGACAGTGAGGCTGCCCCAAATCCTCCCTCACGCCTGGATGCTCAGCAACAGGGTGCAATCCCTGGGCCACAGTCCCTCCCCTCTCATTCCCCTCCCCACCACAGCAGCTCACCCTGCAGCGATAGCGGAAGCCCTCGATCTCCTCCATCCGGAACTGGTAGGGGAGCAGAATGGGGCCCCTGTTCTCTGTGGAGAAGAAAGCTGTGAGGGTCCCACAGGCTGAGACCTTAGGACAAGGTCTTCACTGAAGGTCTCCTGCACCTCCTCCTTGGGGCAAAGCTGCAGGGGACCCACCGCCTTCCTGGGATGCCAAACATGTAGCTTAGCTGTACCTGGACCTCTTACAATGATGACCCATCTGTCCCTGTGTGTGGATGGGGGTGGCCTGTGTGGCCCCGAGCCCAAGAACCCGTCACCCACTCTCTTCTCCTCTCCCAAGGAGTACCCCATAGTATTCCTTGGGAGTCAAGGTACCCCGTGACGATGGCCACAGAGAGCAGTCTAGGATCACCCAGCACCCTGGGGTCAGGTGGTGTCCTGAGCTGTCACAGCAGCATGTCAGGTGACTCAACGCTCATGAGGCAGACAGTAAACATGACTTTGGACAAATTACCTCAATTTGTTTATCTCTCAAGGGGAACAGTGCCTGCCACTCAGGGCAAAACAAGGATGGATGGTGGAAGTGGCCTGCCATACTATGTTGTGACCTCTGTCATCATCATCATGGAGTTTTAAAGCATTGTGCGAGAAGCCTGACCCTGGCCCAGGTCCACAAGAGCCAGGCTCTTACCTCCACTGAGAAGCTCCTCAATCTTGCCTAAGTGGGACTGCTCCGTGGGCAGCACAAAGGTTAAGACTATGCCTGGGTTGTTAGCGCGTGCTGTCCTGCAAGGAGAGACAGTGCAGCTTGCATCTCCAACCCGCAGGCTCTGTCCAGTACACCCCAAGTCCCTCAGCATGCCCACCACACAGGTGCCTGGGCCATCACACTCCTAGCCCTCCTACCTGCCGGCTCGATGGATGTAGGCCTCAGGGGTTGGGGGAAGATCAAAGTTGAGCACAGCAGACACATGGTGGAAGTCTATGCCCCGGGCCACACCTGCCTCCGGATCAGAGGCCCTGCAGAGATAACTCAATGTCAGTCGGACCCTTCCTCTCCTCTGGGCAGGGTATTCACAAGCTGAATCAGCAAAACTTCCTCTAAACAATGCCTGTAGATCACAAGACCCTGACATACAGAGGACTCTTCAACAACGGAACTGTTCCAGGAGTCAGGGTTTCCTGGGGCAGCCTGGAGCTTTGACATGGAGCCAAATCCTGGCCTGACCTCCGTTCTGGGACAACAGCAGAACTCAATGCCCTACATGGTGATCTGAGAACCAACCCTGAGCTAGTCAAGCCTTCAGGTGGAGAGAGACTGGAGAGTTGGGGGGTTCCTTTTCCCTTCAGAAATATGCTCCCTGCAAGTCACAGCCACATGCAGGACGGGCCATCTCCCCTGCAGGGCTATGCATGCCAACAACCCCACCAGTCTTGCCCTTCCTGTTGCATAGGCAGTGTGCACCATCCACTCCCTTCTTTATATCCAAGCAGCTGAGCAAGAACCTGCGGGGCTCTCTGGGCTACACTATCAGCCAGGCCTGGAAGGTTTGGCTCCCTGCTCTGTGCACTCCAGTTTTAGTCTTCCAAAAAGCTAAAAGAAACCGGTCTTTCTGGGGAGGGATGGAAAAAGAGGCATGGACTCACTTGTCCCCTTTGGGTCCTCGGCCCCGACGCTTGCCCTTGACCGGGGCCCCCAGGACTTCGGCATCAGTTGCTATGACACAGTCGTAAAAACCTTGGTTGAACTGTGAGATGATGTGGCACCTGCAGCCAAGAGTGGACAGAGAATCAGCTCGGCAGAACAAGCTTGAGGCCCCTCTGCCATCCCTATCATAGTAACCATCACCCTTTCCTACTTTTTCCTCTTCTTAATCTCTTTCCCTACTTAATCATTGTGCCTCAGTTTCCTCAGCTGGAAATAAAATAATGACAGGGTTTTGTTTTTTTTTGAGACAGAGTTTCACTCTTGTTCCCCAGGCTGGAGTGCAATGGCACGATCTCAGCTCACTGCAACCTCCACCTCCCGGGTTTAAGCAATTCTCCTGTCTCAGCTTCCCGAGTAGCTGGGATTACAGGCGCCTGCCACCACGCCTGGCTAATTTTTGTATTTTTAGTAGAGACGGGGTTTCACCATGCTGGCCAGGCCGGTCTTGAACTCCTGACCTCAGGCGATCCGCCCACCTTGGCCTCCCAAAGTGCTGGGATTACAGGCATGAGCCACGGCGCCCCGCCATGATAGGGATTTTGGAGTTGGGAGAAGTCAGTCAGTATCAGTTACATCTAGAACCTGGCCCCTATTAAGTGCTTAAGAAACAGAACATTATCTGGGTCCCCTTTTCATCTCTATCTTCAACTTATCTCAACCAAGATATTGGCTGTAGCAAACCTGGAGCGCAGTGGAAGTTCTCCATTGAGCACACAGGTGGGAATGCTGAACTGCTCCAGGAACAGGCGTAGCCGGTAACTCCGCTCTAGAGTGTTGACAAAGAGCAGAGACTTGCCCCGAATCAATGACAGCTTGAGCAGGGCATACAGCAGCAGGAATTTGTCTTCCTCAGTCTCACAGACCACCTGAAACTGCTGTAACTGGTCTGGCCCAGGCAGCTGGGACTCCTGTAACTTAAGGGTAACCTGGGGAGAAAACAGGCCTGTGGTCAGAAAGCAAAAGAACACAGAGATGGTATGGCCACTTACTCACCAATCAAAGCATCAACATTTTAGTGCAGGGCAGAGATGCATTTAAGGATTCCTGGCACCCTAAGTCTCCTCCAGTTTTGTAACCTAAAACCCCAAAATGCCCTAATTGTTGTGGTATATAGAGTATACCACCAAAACCGTATATAAAATACTTCCAAGCACAGAACAAAGAGAAACACATCAATAAAGGACTGCATCGAGGAGGGAAGGACTACAGCAACACGCTTTCTGAAAGGTAAAGTTTACTTAAGATGAGAACCTTGGCCTTAGAATTTTCGCTCTGCTGCTCAAAGCTGCCCCTGAGGGGAAGTCCTTGCTCAGGATTTTAGGCAAAGTATGGCCTGAAATGGGAGACATCCCCTGTGGACACTTGGAAATATATAGTGATTTTAGACCACTGACTTTTAGTGCCTCAGGACCAAGGACGAGACACTAAGTGACAACTGTCCCACCAAAGGCTCCCCCAAGGAGGAGCATCAAGATCTTTGAGTGCCCCCATGCCTGCAGCTCCAGACCCTTCCATGGTGCCTCTTACCGGGTTATGTAATACTAGCTCCTTGAGTGCCTGTACGTCCTCATTAAAAGTTGCCGACATGAGAAACGCCTGGTAAATCCGGGGCAAATGACTGAAATGAAAGAGTCCAATGAGATTCCAGCTCCAAGGGCCACTAATTGTAGTAGCTGGCTTCCAGCCACCCCACTCTCGTCCCAATTCCTACTCACAGATGTTTCCACTAGGAATCACACCCACTTCTGCCTTACCAGAGGAGACTCTTGAGCTCTTCTTCAAAGCCAAAGGAAAAAAGAAGATCAGCTTCGTCCACCACCAAAAGCTCCAGGGAGTCACGAAGTTTCAGGCTGTCTTGCTGCAAGTGGCTTAATATGCGAGATGGGGTCCCCACTACCACATCTGGCTTCTCCATCAGCACAGCTCTGCAGGTGGGCAAGACATCAATATCAGGGACAATGTAGCAGCTGGGATCTCACCCTGGACATGCTCTTTTTTGCCACACACAAACCCAACCCCACAACTCTGTGTGGCTTCATTCAGGTACCGCTTTGCTGCTTTTACCCACCTCTGAGAGGCTGAGTCTTCGGCAGCTGAGACATTGGCCACTCGGACATCCCGAGCACAGTAGGTAGCCAGCTGCTGAATCATGGACTGTGCCTGCCGTGCCAGTTCCTTGGTAGGAACAAGAACAAGGCCTCTCACTGCCTGTTCTACCACCGGACCTGTCTGTAAGAACATGAATTAAAGACTTTAGCCAGCAGTGCACATCACTGTGTCCACCTGATGCTTTTCTCTACCCCTTCCAGCCTAACTGACCCATCGCTGCAACCCTACTCAGCAGTATTTTGATTATCTATCACTCTGCCAGCCTCAGAATGCAGAGTGGAGTTGTTTCCTTAGGCACTGACCCTCAAAAAGAATAACGTACTCTATGTTTATGAAGCTACTTTAAACGTACTAGTTATGAAACTAAATTCTCACAATAATTCTGTAAGTAGAAAAAAGAGATGTGCTCCCTTTTTATGTAAGAAAGAAAATAAAGTGCTTTGTTGAAGATTACGCAAAAGTTGGTGGTAGCAGGGCCTGGACAAGGATCCAGGTAACCTGAACTACTACAGCCCAGAGTGTTTGCCACAACAGCACCAGGTTCTCAGGCCGGCGTGCACGGGTACAGGACCAAGAGAAAATCTCCGACAAACGGGACAGCCCTTCCCAGGCTTTTGGAGCTCGCCTCCTTCCTCCCCTCAGCTTTCTCGTTACCCACCGCCTTCCTGTGGAGCAACAGCTGCAGCATCGGAATAGCATAAGCTGCCGTCTTGCCGGAGCCCGTGCGGGCCCGAGCCAGGAGGTCCTTCCCTTCTAGGGCCAGTGGGATGGCCTTTTCCTGGATCAGCGTAGGTCGCGACCAGCCCATATCGGTGACAGCCTAGAAGAGACCAGGAGTGCGGCTCAAGCGGCGCGAAGAGTGATAGCGCGCCCCGCGGAGCCCATAAGCCGGCCCCCTAGCCCTCGCGTGTACCTGCAGGAGCCGGGGATCGAGGCCCATGTGTTCAAAGCCCAGTACTTCTGAGTCCTCCATGGCGCTGCTCAGTAGCGACAGCACGCACGCACTGCAGGAAAAAACCCACGGACGCGGGGGGCAAAGCAACAACCAATCAGCTTCGGAGACGCCGTCACTTCCCGGAAGTGCTGGCGCCTAGGCTTCCGGTGTTCGGGCGGAGCTCTGCGACTGCGCAGCGCCAGCGACTGGGTCTAGGAGGCGGCGGTGGAGCGGCCGTGCTGGGGTCGAAGGGGTCCTTTGGACTGCACAGCCGCCCCACAGACTCCTCCGGCGTTCCTGGACGCCGCTGACGCACCTGATTCTCGCGACCTGCAGGAGAAACCTCGGCCGGGGCCGGGGGCCGAGGGCCGAGGTCGTGACGGGCACGACCGTCTCCCTGCTTGGTTAGGGTTAGGGTCCCGCCAGGCACACCACCCTATGATGGAGCCACTGAGATCGACTGGGCTGAAGGGAACCGGTTGGAATAATGAGCCATGGCAGCAACTTTGCCTGAGAGAGAGGAAGGGCGGGTTGCTGTAGGGCTCCCTAACCGGGCTGCCTGTCAGACACCTACACAGCTTGGTTTCTGTTGTGTCCCAAGTCTGACTCGGGTCACCAGTTAAGACCCGTGTCAGACTTCTGACCTACAGACTTGCGTCGTTTTAAGCCACTAAATTTGTGATAATTTGTTACAGTAGCAATAGGAAACTAATACAGGTGAGGACCAAGAATCCTAATCACAAATCTTTTTTTTTTTGAGACATGGTCTCACTGTCATCCAGGCTGGCGCGATCCTCCCACCTCAGCCTCCTGGAAAGCTAAGACTACAGGCACGCACCACCACGTCCAGTTAGTATGTATGTATGTACGTACATATATGTGTGTGTGTATATATGTATGTCTCCCTCCCCCCTCCCTTCTCTTTTCTTTCTAGATGGGGTTTCGCCATGTTGCCCAGGACGGTTTTGAACTCCTGGGGCCAAGTGATCTGCATTCCTCGGCCTACCAAAGTGCTGGGATTACAGGTGCGAGCCACCCCTCCTGGCCCACAAGTCTTTCAGTGTAGAAGAGGGAAGCAGAAGAGGTCAAAGTGGTGCCATGTGAAGGCTCAACCCACCCTTGCTGGAGGAAGGGAGCCAGAGCCAAGCTGGAAGAGGCAAGGAAACAGACCTTTGTGATTACATTAGGCCCATCCAGATGATCCAGGATAATCTATTTTACAGTCATCTGATTAGCAATTTAATTCTCTTTTGTCATGTTAGGTAACATATTCACGTGTTTCAGAGTGGTAGGCCATTATTCTGCCTACCATACCACCCAACACAAATCTACATTAAGACTGTATCTGAGTGTTGCACAGGAATCTATGTCAACAAGCTTCCAGGGTGATCCTGTGTATCCTATATGATGCACCCCAGCATCTGAGTACCAGAGACTAGCATCTGGCTGTTAGATTAACAGATCAGCTCATGCACCAACGGGTAGCCTCATGCTGGGACCAAATGATGAAGATAGGTACAACTAGTCCCAGCGAGAGCTGGGGAACTGGGCTGGGATATAGAGGATGTTAAGAATGGAGTGTCCTCCCAACCCCAGAACTTTTTTTTCTCTTTTTGTGGTAAGGAGGGAGAAGGCTGTTTGGCAAGGTGTTGTAAACTCTGAGAAAGCAGGAATTTCGAAATAGAGTCAAGGGTGGTATTCAGGGGAAAATCACCAAAATTTTTGTGTACCCTAACTGCTGTTTTTTTGTTTGTTTGTTTTTTAGACAGAGTCTCACTCTGTCGCCCAAGCTGGAGTGCAGTGGCACCATCTCAGCTCACTGCAAGCTCCGTCTCCCGGGTTCACGCCATTCTCCTGCCTCAGCCTCCTGAGTAGCTGGGACTACAGGCTCCCGCCACCACACCTGGCTGATTTTTTGTATTTTTAGTAGAGACAGGGTTTCACCATGTTAGCCAGGATGGTCTCAATCTCCTGACCTTGTGATCCGCCTGCCTCAGCCTCCCAAAGTGCTGGGATTACAGGCATGAGCCACCGCGCCCGGCCCCTAACTGCTGTTTTTTAAAAAACTTTTTAGGTCACAACCTATCTGCAAATATGACACACCAGTATGGAAATCCTCATTCTCCTCACAGCCACCAGCTATTGGCCCATCCACTGACTATCCCAATTCCACCTGTCTCATCAGTGGAAAGGTGAAATGTGTGCCCACTTTTTCCTCACACCATTCCCCTTTCTATCAAAAACTACCAAGAGAAACCCAGGACCTACCAGAATAGTTAAGATGTGCTCCATTGCGTCTACTGCCAGCCAAACCTGTTGAAGGCCGGCTCAACCTTAATCTGTGCCTTCCTGTCTTCTCACAAGCTTAGTCTGATTTGCCGACTAGATTTCTAATAACAGCCACAGAGCAGAAATGTGTCCCTCCCAGTATGTCACATAATCCCCAAAAGCTGCAGGCCAGAAGTCCACAACATGTAACTAGTTCAAAGGACATGATTTTTCTCTGGATTAATTCCAACATGAGGAATACTGAAAACCCTTTAAAACATCTGAAGAATTTCAGCAATTCACAATTCACCTTACTGGACTGTAACACTGTTATCCAGATTTAGAAATATAAGGATATAAAAATATTAAATGGAAAAGCCTAGAGAACTAAAATTTTTTTTTTTTTTTTTTTTTTGAGACAGAGTCTCACTCTGCCCGCCAGGCTGCAGTGCAGTAGCTCGATTTCTGCTCACTGCAACCTCCTCCTGGGTTCAAGCGATTCTCCTGCCTCAGCCTCCTGAATAGCTGGGATTACAGGCACACACTACCAAGCCTGGCTAATTTTTTTTTTTTTTTTTTTTGAGACAGTGTCTTGCTCTGTAGCCCTGGCTGGAGTGCAGTGGCCAGATCTCAGCTCACTGCAAGCTCCGCCTCCCGGGTTCACGCCATTCTCCTGCCTCAGCCTCCAGAGTAGCTGGGACTACAGGCGCCCGCCACCTCGCCCGGCTAGTTTTTTTTTTTTTTGTATTTTTAGTAGAGACGGGGTTTCACCGTCTTAGCCAGGATGGTCTCGATCTCCTGACCTCGTGATCCGCCCGTCTCGGCCTCCCTAAGTGCTGGGATTACAGACTTGAGCCACCGCGCCCGGCCAGCCTGGCTAATTTTTATACTTTTAGTAGAGACAGGGTTTCACCATGTTGGCCAGCCTGGTCTCAAACTCCTGACCTCAGGTGATCCACCTGCCTTGGCCTCCCAAAGTGCTGGGATTATAGGTGTGAGCCACCCTACCTGGTCCTAAATTGCGTTTTTTTTTTTTTTTCCAGATGGGATCACTCTGTTGCCCAGCCTGGAGTGCAGTGGCACGATCATGGCTCACTGCAGCCTTGACCTCCCGGGCTCAAGTGATCTTTCCATCCCAGCCTCTCAAGTAGCTGGGACTATAGGCGTGTTCCGCCAGCTAAATTTTTTGTATTTTTTGCAGAGACAAGATTTCGCCATGTTGCCCAGGCTGGTCTCGAACTCCTGGGCTATAGGATCCACCCACCTTGGATTCCCAAAGTGCTAGGATTACAGGCGTGAGCCACCGTGTCCAGGCCACATGTATTTTTAAAAGTAAAAATAGCCAGGCACAGTGGGGTATACCTGTAGTACCAGCTACTTTGGAGGGTAAGGTAGGAGGATCACTTGAACCTGGGAGCTCAAGGTTGCTTTGAGCTATGATGGCACCACTACACTCTAGCCTTGGGGACAGAGCAAGACCCCATCACCCGTGCCCAGCCAGTTCACACCTGTAATCCCAGCACTTTGGGAGGCGAGGCGGGCAGATCACCTGAGGTCAGGAGTTCAAGACCAGCCTGGTCAACATGGCAAAACCCTGTCTCTACTAAACAAAAATTAGCTGGGCATGGTGGCGGGCACCTGTAATCCCAGCTACTTCAGCAGTCTGAGGCAGGAGAATCTCTTAAATTCAGGAGGTGGAGGTTGCAGCAAGCCAAGATTACACCGCTGCACTCCAGCCTGGGCGACAGAGTGAGACTCCATCTCACATAAATAAAATAAAAATAAAATAAAATAAAATAAAATATATAAAATATAAAATAAAATAAAAAATAAAAAATAAAATAAAATAAAATAAATAAAAATAAAAAAATAAAATAAATAAAATAAAATAAATAAAATAAATAAAATAAAATAAAATAAAATAAAATAAAATAAAATATAAAAATACAAAAGTAGCCGGGTGTGGTGGTAGGTGCCTGTAATCCCAGCTACTCAGGAGGCTGAGGCAGAATTGCTTGAACCCGGGAGGCAGAGGTTGCAGTGAGCCAAGATCATGCCACTGTACTCCAGTCTGGGTGACAGAGCAAGACTGTCTCAAATAAATGAACATAAAAATTATATATATATATATATATATAGGTATATATATGGTACAGGACATAAATAACAAAAGAATTTAGTTCTGTGGGTCAGATAATTTAATAAATATTTCAAATAAATATATAATAACTGAAATAAAATGTCAAGATTGGGGAACTAATGGTATTAAGTTTAATACAGAAGGGCATGAGGGAAGTATATTTGTTCAAATTTATGATTCAGATGGCTAAGAAGGTACTTAATTTCCTCAGATGATATCTTGCAAATGTGTGTTCTATTTGGTTGACCTTTGCAAATGATTGAGCAACCACCCTGTGTATTCCCATGCCCCCTAGACTGCCTGTTCAAGCCAAGCCTTAGCACCACGAGTCCATAGTGAAGTCCACTCCAGGTCATCTGCATAGGCAGTCCAGGCACCTTTCCTCTTTTCCTTTAGGTGCCTCCCGTCTGCCCACAACCTCTTATTTCATCTCAAACGCAGCTATTACAACATGTTTTATTTCACTGGAAAATTCTGCAAAGAACCAAATCTGGTTCCCTCGCAGAAAACATTTAGCACAGCTTAAAAGTTGAGAAGGAGGGTAAGAGTGCATTAACCCATGCTAGCTCTGTTGCTACCTTACCTCTGACTCTGAGGCCCTGTGGGATGAAAAGCAGGTATCCAAAAGAACTCTGCTTGGCCCTCTTGATACAGCCTTGAGATCAGACCCAATGCCTGCTTTCTGGCCCACAGACCACTGAAATCCTAGGAGCTGCCATGGGAGTAACCAAAAATGTGTGAATAAACTGAATGCAGAGGCTGAGGCAGGTGGATCAACTGAGATCAGGAGTCCAAGACCAGCCTGGCCAACATAGTGAAACCCCGTCTCTACTAAAACTACAAAAATTAGCTGGGCGTGGTGGCGGGCACCTGTAATCCCAGCTACTCAGGAGACTGAGGCAGGAGAATCATTTGAACCCGGGAGGCAGAGGTTGCCAGTGAGCTGAAATCATGCCATTGCACTCCAGCCTGGGCGACAAGAGCAAAACTCAAAAAAAAATAAATTAAAAAAACCCGGAATGCAGAAACTGCGTGGGTGTTTGGAGCTAGTCACAGGCAGTAACACTTCTACTAGGAAGGAAAATATATAATTTATCCAAAAATAGTTCTAAGATATAGAAAAACATTTCAATCCTCTAGGGCCAAGACCTGCCCCTTATTTACATTCACAAAGCCATTGAGTGAACCCAGAACTGACTAGCAGACAGTGAGGCAGGGCCTGCTCTGTGGCGCATGCCAGTCACCTACTGCGTAAGTGGACAAAGAGAGAGCAGAAGGTAATGGAGAGAGTTTTCATTTGCTTATTTAGTGAAAAACAGAGGAAAATCACTTGAGGCAAAAGAGGCAGGACTGAGTCCTGGGTTCTGATTCCTCACAAGCCCTAAGACAGATTTTGAAAGATTGGACTAATGTCCTGTGTCCTTAAGAACCAGGGTTGGCAAGTGGCTGATCTGAATGGTTTGTGGCCATGGAACCAATGTGACTTATTCTTCTTCATTTTTTTTTCCCTAAAAATCCAGGTGGATAAAGGACTGTGTGGGGAAAGTACCAAATAAATGAGGTAAAAAGGAAGGGTCATACAAAGAGGGCACTACACCAGCTTCTTGGCCTCAAAGAAGCTCTTGAGGTGACGCATCTGCCAGATGCCAGTGAGGATGAGGATGACAGTCTGAGCAATGGACCACCATAGGACCCTCTGGTTGGTGCTCTCGCTTGTCAGTCGGAAGCGCTCTTCACGATACTGTGTGGGGCAACACAGGGTTAAATGAGCAGGAGAAACAGTCCCTGGCTGTTGTGAGGTCCCTCCCTGCATGTAACTACTCAACTCCAGGGCCAAACTCCTTTTGGAATACTACCTGTGACTCCATTAGGAGTGCTATCGTCTCCCTACTGAGGCTGCCCCAAGAAAGGCCCCAAGAATGGGCTGTTCCTCCACAAGCATCTCTGTTGGGACTGAAATCATGATCCTATCATTTCCAACAAGATTGCAAGAGAAACAGGCAATGGCTATTACTAGATTGTGAACTATTCTTTCTTCACTTTATTTTATAGAGCTTAAAAATGACTACTGAAAGCGAAATGTGACACATGCATACAATGGAATATTAACCTTAAAGAAAGAAATTCTGACACATGCTATAACATGGATGAACTGTGAGAACATTATACTCAGTGAAATAAGCCAATCACAAAAGGAGAAATACTGAATGATTCTGCTTATATGAAGTAGCGTAGTTGGGATGATAGAGACAGAAAGTAGAATGGTGGGTATCAGAAGAAAAGGAAACGGGAAGTTATTGTTTATAATACGTACAGATTTGCTGGGTGCAGTGGCTCAGGCCTGTAATCCCAACACTTTGGAAGGCTGTGGCAGTGGATCGCCTGAGGTCAGGAGTTCAAGACCAGCCTGGCCAACATGGTGAAACCCAGTCTCTACTAAAAACACAAAAATGAGCCAGGCATGGTGGCACTCGCCTGTAATCCCAGCTACTCGGGAGGCTGAGGCAGGGGAATCACTTGAACCTAGGAGGCGGCGGTTGCAGTGAGCCGAGATCACACCACTGTGCTCCAGCCTGGGCAACAAAGTGAGACTCCATCTCAAAAACAAGACAAAACAAGTACAGATTTTTAGTTTGAGAAGATGAAAAACTTCTGGAGCTGGATGATGGTGTTGGTATCTCAACATTATGAATGCACTTAATACCACTGAACTAAAATGGCACATTTGGTGTTATGTGTATTTTACCACAACAAAAAGTTTTGATAAAAAAGCAAAACAGGCAGGGCACAGTGGCTCACACCTGTAATCCCAGCACTTTGGGAGGCTGAGGCAGGCGGATCACCTGATGTCAGGAGTTTGAGACCAGCCTGACCAACATGGAGAAAGCCCGTCTCTACTAAAAGTACAAAATTAACCAGGCGTGGTGGCGCACGCCTGTAATCCCAGCTACTCAGGAGGCTGAGGCAGGAGAATCGCTTGAACCCGGCAAGGGGGAGGTTGCAGTGAGCCAAGATTGTGCCATTGCACTCCAGCCTGGGCAACAAGAGTGAAACTCCATCTCAAAAACAAACAAAAAATCTATATAAACCAATGCCTTTCATTCCATTCTCTGCAGAGCTTATCTCCCAAGCAGAAACTTGAGTAGGTATAGTGGGTATAAAGGTCAACTGACCTCTCCAATTACTAGGAGATATGCACTTACCCTTTGGTAATCCTGCTCCTTCTGAATCTGTTCCACTTGATCAAGCAACTGGCGGGCGCGGAGCTGTAACTCCGTCAGCTTATCTTTTGCAGCAATCTCAGGGTAGTTGTTGGCATGCTCCCCAACCTGGATGTCGAGATGCACACGCTACAAGGAAACATGGAATGTATGAGTGGTGGGGCCTCCAGTTGTCTGTTCCAGGGTATGGAACCCACTATTGTCCCTGGCTGTGGAGCAGAGGGCAACATCTGTCTCCCCGATTCTGACTGTGCTACAAAGTGTCAAAATGATGATAAATCAAAACTTGGAAACAAGTGAGAGATTCTAAGCTGAAGCCAAAGAGAGAATCCTCTTACCAGTTTGCCACCAGCGAAGAGAGCCATCCTGGTAGAGTTGGAGTGCAGACAGATTTGATGGTCACCGGGCGTGTGGGAGGTGAACGTGAAGCGGCCCTCCGAGCCGTACTGCCGGGACAGCACCACCTGCAACATGTGTGAGTGAAGGCCCCACCTTTATACCGCAGCCTGTCCAGGTGCAAGCTCCTGTCCCTTGAGGGCTCGACCAGGCAGTGCTTTACACCCCACGGGAGCTCCACTGAAGAACGGCTGCGTGGACCAGCGCCAGCCTTACTTTGCCGTCGGGGTCCTTCACTTCCACATGCATGCCCAGGCCAGGGGTCGAGGGCAGGAAGACCTCCTTCTGCTTATCCCACATCTGGGTACGATAGTTGCCTGCGGGGCAGACACATAGTCACGACCCGGCCCTAGTGGGCCGCCTCTCCGCCCGGCCCCCTCAGACGTGCGGTCCGGGGCTCTAGGCAGGGGGCCTTGCGTCCTCGGGGCACCCCTCAGGCTAGGTATGGGGCGGGGGCAGCGACTCGGCTGGGCTCGGGAGGAGGGAGAGCCGCCGAGGGCTGAGCGGGGTACCAAGGGCCTCCCCACCCTCAGCCCGCCTGACCGATGACCATGGTCTCGTCGGGGATTTCCTCGATGAAACAGCGCTTCTCGGTCTCGCCGATGTGGAAGTAGAGGCCCCGGGCGCCTGTGGCGCACAGCGCGAGAAGCAGCAGTACTTGCCGCCCCATCGCCCGCAGAGGCCCAGCCCGGACACCTGCCATCGCGCCTCACCCCCTAGGCGCCTGCGCACATCTGCGCACCGCTCTGCGCCTGCGCGCCACCCTAGCGACCCTGAGAGTTAGGGGAAGAGGACGCCTGCGCAGTGATATCCAATCGCCGTCTCCTGCAACCCCTTCCGTACCGAAGACTGCCGGGCTCCGCGCCACAGTCCGGGACCCACCCACCGCCGCAACGACGGTAGAGGGCGCATGCGCAATGACGTCCGCTCTCAATTTCTCACCCCCTACGCCACACCTTACCTTCGGCAGCTTGCTGGGGAGACGCGCCTGCGCAGTCACGCCCGGCCTCGGCCCCTCCAGTTAGCGATTTGGGTTTCAGAATCTGGCCAGGCTTGGTGGCCACGATAGCTTGAAGTGTGCCTTTTGGGTTCTCAGCGCGGGCTCTCGAGTGTTTTCTGTGCTAAAAACAATGAGGAAACCCTGTGATGTTTTTCTTTGCGTGTTCACCTATCTGACTCGTAAGAACCAAGGCTGAATTCAGACCCACACCCTGTCACGTCGGGAGACCCTGCTGCGCCAAGCCTCTGCGAGCGGGCATTTCTTGGGTGGGGACTAAAAGCCCAGTGCTGCCATAGTTTCGGATCATTCTTTTAAGAAGCTGGGGCTGGGCTTCGTGGCTGACACCTGTAATCCCAGCACTCTGGGAGGCTGAGGCGGGCGGATCCCTTGAACCCACGAGTTCCGGACCAGCCTGGGCAACATGGTGAAACCCCCATTTCTACAAAAAACAAAAAAATTAACCGGTATGGTAGTGTGCGCCTGCAGTCCCAGCTACTTAGGAGGCTGAGGCAGGAGGTTCGCTTGAACCCAGGAGGTCGAGTATGCATTAAGCAGTGATCGTGCTCCAGCCTGGGCGACCGAGCATGATACCCTGTCTTAAAAAAAAAAGGTGGAGGGTGAAACGAAAACTTGGAATAAGTAGGGTCATGGAGCTTGTTTACATCCCCTAGTTACAGCACACCCTTTTGAAAGTGAAAAACAAACTAGAATGTTACTTAGTAGGCATGGAATCAGAGCAAAGGAAGATTAAAACTTTATTTTTATCAAGGCCGGGCGGGCGCGATGGCTTAAGCCTGTAATGCTAGCACTTTGGGCGGCCAAGGCTGGTGGATCACCTTAGGTTAGGAGTTCGAGACCAGTTGGGCCAACAAGGTGAAACGCCCGTCTCTACTAAAAATATATTTTATCAACAGAATTTCCAAACATATAAAAGTAGAATAGTTACAATGAACTTTCATAAGAGACTTGGGCATACCTGGCTTTTGGTATCCGTGGGAGTCCAGGAATTATCCCCCTCGGATCATAAGGGAGGACTGTACTCATCATCCAACTTCAACAACAGTCAGTTTGCTGCCTTTCTCATTTCATCTATCCCTTTCTGCATTTTTTTTTGAAGTGCTGTATATTAAAGCAAATCCTGTACATCGTGTCATTTCACCTATAAATACGTCAATGTGTGTCTCTAACAGATAAGGACTTTATACTATTATCACACCCACCAAAATTTTAAAAATTATTTAACATCACTTAATACCTAGTATGTGTTTAATTTCCCCCATTGCCTTAAAAAAACTTTGTACATTAGATTAATTAGGGTCCAAACAAGGTTTACTTACTGCATTTCATAGAAATATATATCTTTTAATATATAACAATTCCAGCTGGGCACAGTGGCTCATGCCTGTAATCCCAGCACTTTCGGAGGCTGAGGGGGAAGGATCACTTGAGGTCAGGAGTTCGAGACCAGCCTGGCCAATATGGTGAAACCCTGTCTCTACTAAAAATACAAAAATTAGCCAGGTGTGGTGGTGCACATTTGTAATCCCAGCTACTTGGGAGGCTGAGGCAGGAGAATCGCTAGAATCAGGGAGGTGGAGGTTGCGGTGAGCTGAGATGGTGGTGCCACTATACTCCAGCCTGGGCAACAGAGTGAGATTCTATCTCAAAAACAAAAACAGGGCTGGGTGCAGTGGCTTACACCTGTAATCTCAGCACTTTGGGAGACCAAGTTGGGCAGATCATGAGGTCAGGAGTTCAAGACCAGCCTGGCCAATATGGTGAAACCCTATGTCTACTAAAAATACAAAAATTAGCCACGTGTGGTGGTGCTCACCTGTAGTCCCAGCTACTTGGGAGGATGAGGCAGAAGAATCACTTGAACCCAGGAGGCGGAGGTGGCAGTGAGCCGAGATCGTGGAGTGGCACTCCAGCCTGGGTGAGAGCGAGACTCTGTGTCCAAAAATATATATATATATTCATATATATTTTTTATATATTCATATATATTTATGTATTCATATATATTTACATATATTTACATATTCATATATTTATATATTCATATATTTATATATTCATATATATTTATATATTCATATATATATATATAAAAGTTTCTTCTTATTGAAGAAACTGGATCATTGACCAACAGAATTTTCCACTTTCTGGGTTTTGCTGATTGTATCTTCAGGTGTCATTTAATGTTTTTTGTCCCTGGTATGTCCTGTAATCACTAATTCTAGAGTCAGGGGAGGTTTACAGTGAAACTAATGAGGCTTAATATTCAGGCTCTCCCTTCCATAGACCCCTGTACCTGATTTCACATAATTTTGTGTCTTTTTCTTAAAGAGGACTGTGAAATTTGTATAGTGTAAGGCCCCAAAAAGCTTGGATTTACCCCTGGCTAGAGGCTTCGTTAGGTTTAGGTGTAATGTTGAGGTTTGGGTTTTTTTGGGTTTTGTTTTGTTTGCAATAACACTTCATGGCTGGCACTGTGTACTTCTATTGAAGCACAAGGCGTGGTTTTCTCTTAGTAATATTGTAATTCATCTCTCAACTTGGGGCTTGTCATCCTGATTATCCATGAAGTTTACTATCAGCCTTTCTTCTAATAGTCTAGCAAACATTGATGATCATTAGACCACTGGTTCTCAACGAGGGTTGATTTTGCCCTGTCCTACTAAGGGAAAATTTGGCAATGTCTGGGGATATTTTGGATTGTTGCAACTGGGTTGCTAAACATTGTATAATTCAACAGAGCACACCTCCCCCACCCCATAGCAAAGAATTATCCAGCTCAAAATGTCCGTAGTACCCAGGTTGAGAAACTCTAGTGTAGATTTATGTTCCTCAGGGGTGCAAAGTGGTGATTTCAAATGCTCTCATTCCTCCTGCATTTATAAGATGAGATTATTCTATAAAGGTGAGCATTCCCTCATCTCTCTGGTTACTTTGAAATACAATCCATTCAGGATAGCCAGGATGTATGCTTGATTCTTTCCGGGATGCAGTGTCTCTGCCTATAATACCAGCACTTTGGGAGGCCAAGACAGGAGGACTGCTTGAGCCCAGGAAATGGCAAGATCCCCATCTTTACATAATATTTAAAAATTAGACGGGCATGGTGGTGCATGCCTGTAATTCCAGCTACTTAGGAGGCTGAGGCAGGGAAATGGCTGGAGCCCAGGAAGTTGAGGATACAGTTAGCCGTGATGGGGCCACAGCACTCTAGCATGGGTGACCTTGCTCAAATAATGATGATGGATGGATGCCCCAGCAGCCTCTAACTGGGACCAATTTAGGTTCTTTGGGGAGAAGGTACAGTGCTATCATGAATTGATGGATGTTTAGATATTTGATGTGCATTAATCCATGACAGTCATTGTCCTTTTTTAAATGTTCGGATTGTCTCATCAACTACTTAGTTGCTCCTGTGTCTTTATGGCACAATCCTAGTAGTCTTTAGGTCAAGTTTGTCCAACCCGTGGCCCATGCAGCCCAAAACAGATTCATAAACTTTCTAAAAATTATGAGATTTTTTTGTGTGTGAATTTTTTTTTTTTTTTTTTTTTTTAGCTTATCGGCTATCATTAGTATATTTTATGTGTGGCCCAAGACAATTCTTCCAGTGTGGCCCAGGAAAGCCAAAAGATTGGACACCCTAGACTTCCTTGCTTTCTGTTTTATACATTTCCTGTCCTAGAAACAATATCAACTATTTTTCCAAGGAACTCTAATTCACATTAGTGAGAAATGGTATTTATATTGGCAAACTTATTTTCTTTTTTTTTTTTTTTAAGGAGATTGCTGAAATTTGTCTTAACTGAGAGATAATATTAAAGAGATTGTATTCTCCACTGTAGAAAATTTAACTTAGGCAGTCAGGCACAGTGGCTCATGCCAGTAATCCCAGCATTTGGGAGGCCGAGGCAAGATCACTTGAGTCCAGAAGTTCAAGATCAGTCTGGGCTACATGGTGACACCCTGTCTCTACCAAAAAAAAAAAAAAAAAATTACCCGGGCGTGGTGGCGTGGGTCTGTAGTCCCAACTACTCGGGAGGCTGAGGTGGGAGGATTGCTTGACCCCCAGGAGGTTGAGGCTGCAGTGAGCTGTGATGGTGCTACTACACTCCAGCCTGGGCAACAGAGTGAGACCCCATCTCCAAAAAAGAAAGAAAATTTAACCCCAGATGAGAGATTTTTCTGCTCAGAAGCCATGAGGCAATGTTTTGTCTAGACCAGCCACCCCTTCCTTCATTTGTTCAACCAGTATGTGCTGTGCAACCATTTGTGCCAGCCACTGTTCTAATGGGAAAACATAGGTGACCAAAACAAAAATCCTTGTCTAGGCCAGGCTCGGTGGCTCATGCCTGTAATCCCAGCACTTTGGGTGGATCATGTGAACTCAGAAGTTTGAGACCAGCCTGGACAACATGGTGAAACCCCATCTCTACCAAAAATACAAAAAATTAGCCAGGTGTAGTGGCAATCACCTGTAGTTCCAACTTCTCTGGAGGCTGAGGTGGGAGGATCACTTGACTTCTCTGGAGGTTGAGGTGGGAGGATCACTTGAGCCTGGGAGGCAGTGGTTGCAGTGAATGAGATTGTGCCACTGCACTCTAGGCCTGGGCGACAGAGTGAGGCCCTGTCTCAAAACAACAACAACAAAAAAAAATCCTTGTCTTCATGGCTTTATCTTGATTGTCATCTGTCAAACAAGATAGATAAAGAAATATAGAGCATGTCAGATGGAGATAAGTATCAAGAAGAAAAATAAGGTAGGGAAGAAGAAAGTATAGTGGACTTAGGCCAGGCGTGGTGGCTCACACCTGTAATCCCAGCACTTTGAGAGGCCGGGGCGGGCGGATCACAAGGTCAGGAGATGGAGACTATCCTGGCTAACACTGTGAAACCCCGTCTCTACTAAAAAAATACAAAAAAAAATTAGCTGGGCATGGTGGCGGGTGCCTGTAGTCCCAGCTACTCAGGAGGCCGAGGCAGAAGAATGGTATGAACCTGGGAGGTGGAGCTTGCAGTAAGCCGAGATCGCGCCACTGTGCTTCAGCCTGGGCAACACAGTGAGACTCCATCACAAAAAAAAAAAAAAAAAAAGGGGGCCGGGCGCGGTGGCTCAAGCCTGTAATCCCAGCACTTTGGGAGGCCGAGACGGGCGGATCACAAGGTCAGGAGATCGAGACCATCCTGGCTAACACGGTGAAACCCCGTCTCTACTAAAAAATACAAAAAAAAAACTAGCCGGGCGTGGTGGCGGCGCCTGTAGTCCCAGCTACTCGGGAGGCTGAGGCAGGAGAATGGCGTGAACCCGGGAGGCGGAGCTTGCAGTGAGCTGAGATCCGGCCACTGCACTCCAGCCTGGGCGACAGAGCCAGACTCCGTCTCAAAAAAAAAAAAAAAAAAAAAAAAAAAGGTATAGTGGACTTAATGGTGGACCAGAAGATATGTTCATGTTTGAATCACTGGAACCTGTGAATGTGACTTTACATGGAAAAAGAGTCTCTGCAGATGTAATTCAGGATTTTGAGACTTGATAATCCTGGATTAACCAGGTGGGCCCTAAATCCAATGACAGGTGTCCTTATAAGAGACACAGAAATACCTCACGTAATAATGGCTATTATTAGAACAACAAAAGGAGAAAATAAATTGTAAAAGAGTGTTAAATAATTAAAAGTAGAACAATCATATAATCCAGCAGTCCCACCTGTAAGTATTTATCTGAAGGAAGTAAAGTGAGGATCTGGAAAAGATACCTACACTCCCATTTTCATAGCAGCATTATTCACAATAGCCAAGAGGTGGAAGCAATGTAAATATACATTGTATCTACCACAAAATGTGGTATATACATACAATGGAGTATTATCAAGCCATAAAAAGGGATGAAATTCTGATCCATGTTACAACATGGATGAAACGTAACATTATGCTAAGTAGTATAAGTCAATCACAGAAAGACAACTGCCATACGATTCCATTTAGATGAAGTGTCTAACATAGTCAAAATCATAGAAGCAAAAAGCAGAATAGTTACCTGCGGAGGGGAGCTATTGTCTAATGGGTACAGAGTTTCAGATTAGCAAAATTAAAAAGTTCTGGAGATCTGTTTAATAACAATGTGAATATATTTAACATACTGAACTGCACACCTAAAAATGGTTAACATGGCCAGGCATGGTGGCTCACACCTATAATCCCAGCACTTTGGGAGGCCAAGGCAGGAGGATTGTTTGAGCTGAGGAGTTTGAGACCAGCCTAGGCAACACAGAGAAACCCTGTCTCTACAAAAAATTTAAAAATTAGCCAAGTGTGGTGGCACGTGCCAGTGGTCCCCCGTTACTTGGGAGACTGACATGGGAGGATGTCATGAGCCCAGGAGGTTGAGGCTGCAGTAAGCTGTGATCATAACACTGCACTCCAGCCTGGGCAACAGAATCTCAAAAAAAAAGAAAAAAAAATGTAAAAGAAAAAAAGAAAAGAAGGAGGCACTGTGATCACAGAAGCAGACACTGGAATAACAATGCTGCCATAAGCCAAGGCATGCCTGGAGCCACCAGAAACTGGAAGAGACAGGAAAAAAATCTCCCCCAGAGCCTAGGAAGTACCGCCCTGCCCACTCCTGACTTCAGACTTCTGCCCTCCATGACTGAGAGAGAATACATGTGTTTTGTTTGTTTGTTTGTTTTTGAGATGGGAGTTTCACTCTTGTTGCCCAGGCTGGAGTACAACGGCACGATCTCGGCTCACTGTAACCTCCGCCTCCCAGGTTTAAATGGTTCTCCTGCCTCAGCCTCCCAAATAGCTAGGATTACAGGCGGCTGCCACATCGCCCAGCTAATTTTTGTATTTTTAGTAGAGACGGCGTTTCACCATATCAGCCAGGCTGGTCTCGAACTCCTAACCTCGTGATCTGCCCGTCTCAGCCTCCCAGAGTGCTGGGATTACAGGCGTGAGCCACCGCACCTGGCCTTGTTGTTTTAATCTATCATATTTCTGGAAATTTGCTATGGCAGTCACAGGAAGCTAAAATGTAAGGAGTGTTTAGTTGGAGGTGGGGGTAGGTACAATTTTAGATGGAGTGGCAGTAAGGCTCCCCGAGAAGGTGCCGGATGAAAAGCCCCTCAGGAGGCGCAGTCATGTGTATGCCTGGGGAGAGTGAAGTCTGGAGGCTAATGCATGTCTGGTGAGTCAGGAGGGCAAGGAAGCCAGCAGGGCAGGGGGACAGCATGGGAGAACGTCAGAGGAAAAGAGTCACAGATGGGCTGGCCTTTTAGAACATTTGAAGGACTTTGGCTTTTACCCTGAGCGAGAACTCTTTAGGGGGGTTTTGAGTGAAGAATGACAATCTGAAGTAGATTTCAGAATTATCCTGTCCAGGCAAGAGATGATCATCCTAACGTAAGGATCATAAGTGGGTACAGATAATTTTTGCAAATAGCATTTAATCTTTTTGTTTGGTTAGTTTTGTTTTGTTTTGTTTTTTGAGACAGAGTCTCGCTGTGTTGCCCAGGCTGAAGTGCAGTGGCACGATCTCAGTTCACTGAAACCTCTGCCTCCAAGGTTCAAGCAATTCTCCTGCTTCAGCCTCCAGAATAGGCGTGCACCACCATGCCCCATTAAATTTTGTATTTTTAGTAGGGATGGTGTTTCAACATGTTGGCCAGGTTGGTCTCAAACTCCTGACCTCAAGTGATCTGTCCGCCTTGGCTTCCCAAACTGCAGGGATTACAGGCGTGAGCCACCGCACCCGCCCGATTTGGGTTTTTTTTTTTTTTGAGGCGGAGTCCAACTCAGTTGCCCAGGCTGCAGTGCAGTACTGTGATCTCCACTCATTGCAGACTCGGCCTCTCAAGTGATCCTCCCACCTTAGCCTCCAGAGCAGCTGGAGCTACAGGCGCGTGCCACCATGCCCAGCTAATTTTTGTATTTTTTTGTAAAGATGTGATTTTGCTATGTTGCTCAGAGTGGTTTCAAACTCCTGGGCTCAAGTGATCCGCCCACCTTGGCCTCCCAAAATGCTGGGATTACAGGCGTGAGCACCTGTCCTTAATAGCATTTAACCTGATCTAAACAGGTCTTTTATCCCAATTTGCAGTTTACAGGAAATTTAGGAGACAGAGGGCAAAGTTAGAGGAAACAATAAAGCAAATCCAGAGTATGGGAAAATTTGCCTCAGCCCTTCAAATACTAAAGTCAAGAAGAGAGAGAAGATAAAGAAAGTGGAGGAAATGTACTAGTTTAAGAGACCAAGGCTGGGCACAGTGGCTCACACCTGTAATCCCAGCACTTTGGGAGGCCCAGGCGGGTGGATCGCTTGAGCCCAGAAGTTCAAGACCAACCTGGGAAATGTGGCTAAACCCCATGTCTACAAAAAATACAAAAGTTAAGCCAGGAGTGGTGTTGTGTGACTACAGTCCCAGCTACTCAAGAGGCTGAGGTGGGAGGACGCTTGAGTCCAAGAGGTAGAGGTTGCAGTAAGCCAAAATTGTGCCATTGCACCCAGCCAGGGTGAAAGAGTGAGACCCTATCTCAAAATAAATAAATAAATAAAAAGATGCATAATACCTAAAAAGATGTGAACCTTGATTGGGCTTCGGTGTGTCAGACTGTCTGCGAAGACCACTGCTGACAATTCCTCCAATCCCTATAAACACATACTGCTCCTCCCATTGAGGGGTGGAGTCTATTTTCCCTCAACTTGAATTTGGACTGGCCCTGTGGTTTGTTCCGACCAATTCAGTGCAGTGGAAGAGAAGCTATATGACTTCTGGGGCTTAGCCCACAAGAGACCTTGCAGCTTCCATTTTCATTCCCTTGGAACCCAGCTGACAGGAGGTCCAGCTCACCTAATTGGACCAATCATTGGAATGAAGCCATCTTGGATCCTGCAGTCCCAGTGGAGCTGCTCCAGCCAATACCAAATGGAACGCTGATGAGCTATCCCTACTGAAACCACACAATGCAGTTATGCAACTGGAAAAAGTCAGGAAGTTCTCTATGAACCGAAAAGCTTTATACGAATAGAAAGATTTCCAGGATATACTGTTCAATTTGTTTTTCTTTCTTTCTTTTTTTTTTTTTTTTTTTTTGAGACAGAGTCTTGCTCTGTAGCCCAGGCCCGAGTACTGTGGCGCCATCTCGGCTCACTGCAACTTCTGCCTGCTGGGTTCAAGTGATTCTCATGCCTCAACCTCCCAAGTAACTGGGATTACAGATGTACACCACCGCGCCTGGCTAATTTTTGTATTTTTAGTAGACAGGGGGTTTCACCATGTTGGCCAGGCTGGTCTTGAACTCCCAACCTCAGGTGATCCACCCACCTTGGCCTCCCAAAGTGCTGGGATTACAAGTGTGAGCCACTGTACCTGGCCATCAATTTGAAAAGCAGATGCGGAAGAGAATACATAGTAAACTCTCTTTGGTATTTGTACCTTCATGAGAAAACACTGGAAGAATATTTAAGAAACTAATATAAGTGGTTATAGGAAACCTAAGATTTAGCTCATATATACCAGTAGAGTTATACTGGTTAAAATATAGAAATATTCTTGTCCTGATCAGTAAATGGCCACTACCAAACCCCTGAATTCCCTCCACCTCTGCTCTCACCCTGGGATAAATGATTGCCCCATAATCTAACAAGAGTTAACCCCAGCAGGGAAGGGGTCTGGCAAGCCAACAAAGAATAATATGGATGGTCATGGGGTAGGAGACTTTACAAACAAAACTTTTAAATACACTTTTTATTTCTCAGCCATATGAACATGTCACTTGGTAAAAAGGAATTTGAGGCGAGGTGTGGTGACCCATGCCTATAACCCTAGCACTTTGGGAGGCTGAAGCAGAAGGACTGCTTGAAGTCAGGAGTTTGAGGCTGTAATGAACTATGATCATGCCACTGCACTCCAACTTGGATGACAAAGTGAGACCCTGTCTCTAAAAAAATACAAATAATTTAGATAAAAAATTAAAAATCAAAGTCAAAATGAATTTGAGAGTAAAAAAGAGAAAATAATGTGTTGCTTATTTAATAAAATAAAAATCAAAAATTAAGTACTAGAGACCAGGCGCAGTGCCTCATGCCTGTAATCCCAGCACTTTGGGAGGCTGAGGTGGATCACCTGAGCTCAGAAGTTTAAGACCAGCCTGGGCAACATGGTGAAACCCTGTCTCTACCAAAAATACAAAACTTACCCATGTATGGTAGCATATGCCTGTGGTCTCAGCTACTTGGGAGGCTGAAATGGGAGGGTGGTTTGAGCCTGGGAGGCAGAGGTTGCAGTTAGCCGAGATCACACCACTGTACTCCAGACTGGATGACAGAATGAGACCCTGTCTCAAAAAGAAAGAAAGGCTGGGCATGGTGTCTCACATCTGTAATCCCAGCACTTTGGGAGGCTGAGGTGGGCAGATCACCTGAGGTCAGGAGTTCAAGACCAGCCTGCCCAACATGGCAAAACCTCGTCTCTACTAAAAATGCAAAAAATTAGCCAGGTGTGGTGGCAGGTGCCTGTAATCCCAGCAACTTGGGAGATTGAGGCAGGAGAATTGCGTGAACCCAGGAGATGGAGGTTGCAGTGAGCAGAGATCATGCCACTGCACTCCAGCCTGGGCAACAAGAGCAAAACGCAATCAAAAAACAAAAAAAAAAAAGAGAGAGAGAGAGAGAAGAAAGAGAGAAAGAAGGAAAGAAGTGCTATTGCCACTCTGAGTGAAATTTGGTCAAAAAACAAAAAAAAAGAAAGAAGAAAGAGAGAGAAAGAGAGGAAAGAAGGAAGGAAGGAAGGAAGGAAGGAAGGAAGGAAGGAGGAAAGAAGTGCTATTGCTACTCTCTATCACTCTATCACAGTACCATTTTATTTATGGATTTCAAACCATCAATTACTACCTTGTTTGTACATCCTGAAAATGTCAGCTCCGTAATAACATAGATCCTGCCTGTCTGTTGTGTTCACCTCTGTATCCCTAGCACCTAGAACCAAACCAGTATAAATATTTGTTGAATGAGGCTGGGCGTGGTGGCTCATGCCTGTAATCCTAGCACTTTGGGAGGCTGAAGCTGCGAATTGCCTGAGCTCAGGAGTTTGAGACCAGCCTGGGCAACATGGCGAAACCCCATCTCTACTAAAAATACAAAAAGTTAGCTGGGCATGGTGGCGGGCTCCTGTAATCCCAGCTACTTGGGAGGCTAAGGTGCAAGAATTGCTTGAACCTAGGAGGCAGAGGTTGCAGTGAGCCAAGATTGTGCCACTTCACTCCAGCCTGAGCAATGGAGTGAAACTCTGTCTCTAAAAGCAAATGAAGAAACAAACAAATATTTGTTGAATGAATATGGAATGTATACTTTAACGAAAAATCATACTGAGCAAAAGTTATGGGATGTAGTAAAGGCAGTGTTCAAAGGGAAATTTATAGTTGTAAATGTCTACATTTAAAGATCATGTGTAAAATTTGTGATAGTGGAAATGAAGAAAGATATCAAATCAATAACCTAAATTTATACCTTGAAGAACTTGAAAAAGAGCCAACTAAACCCCAAACTAGCAAAAGGAAGGACATAATAAAGATTAAAGTAGGGATAAATAGAGGATAGAAAAACAATAGAGTCAATGAAAGCAAAAGTTGGTTCTTTGAAAAGATCAAGAAAATGAACAAACCTTTCCCTACACTAACACAGAAAAAAGAAGACATAAATAACTAAAATCAGAAATGAAAGTGGAGGCATTATCAACCTTACAGAAATAAAAAAGATAAGAGAATATTATACAAAATTACATACCGGGGGGTGTGATGGCTCACACCTATAATCCCAGCACCTGGGAGGCCAAGGCGGGCAGATCACCAGAGGTCAGGAGTTGGAGACGAGCCTGGCCAATGTGGTGAAACCATGTCTCTACTAAAAATACAAAAACTAGCCAGGCGTGGTAGCAGGCACCTGTAATCCCAGGTACTTGGGAGGCTGAGGCAAGAGAATCGCTTGAACCTGGGAGGCGGAGGTGGCAGTGAGACGAGATCGTGCCACTGTACTCCAGCCTGGGTGACAGAGCGAGACTCTGTCTCCAAAATAAAAATAAAAATACATAAATAAATAAAAATACAAAAATCAGCTGAGTGTGGTGGCGCGTACCTGTAATCCCAGCTACTCCGGAGGGTGAGGCAGGAAGATAGCTTGAACCCAGGAAGTAGAGGTTACAGTGAGCCAAGATCACGCCATTGCACTCCAGCCTGGGCAGCAGAGAGACACTCTGTCTCAAAATAAATAAATAAATAAAAATTAAAAAATTAGCTGGGTGTGGTGGCAGGCACCCGTAATCCCAGCTACTCGGGAGGCTGAGCCAGGAGAATCCCTTGAACCTGGGAGGCGGAGGTTGCAGTGAGCCAAGATTATGCCACTGCACTGCAGCCTGGGTAACAGAGAAAGACTCCATCTCAAAAAAAAAAAAAAAAATTACATACCAACAAGTTCGATTAATTTAGATGAACTGGACAAATTCCTAGAAACATGCAAATTACCTAAAGTGACAAAGTCCAGAATAGTTTCCCTAGTAAATTCTACCAAACATTTAAAGAATAATTAACACCAATCCTTCTTTTTTTTTTTTTTTTGAGACGGTGTCTTGCTCTGTCACCCAGGCTGGAGTACAGTGGCACGATCTCAGCTCACTGCAACCTCTGCCTCCTGGGTTCAAGCAATTCTCCTGTCTCGGCCTCCCAAGTAGCTGGGATTACAGACGCCTGCCACCACACCTGGCTATTTCTGTATTTTTAGTAGAGATGGGGTTTCACCATATTTTCAGGCTGGTCTCGAACTCCTGACCTTAGGTGATCCACCCTCCTCGGTCTCCCAAAGTGCTGGGATTACTGAACCACTTTGCCCGGCCAACACCAATCCTTCTTAAACTCCTCCAACACACTGAGGAGCGGGAACATTTCCTAACTCATTCTATGAAGCCAGTATTAACCTAATACGAAAGCCATTTAAAGACATCACAAGAAAACAAACCAATCTCTCTTATAATTCTAGACGTTAAAGTCCTTAACAAAATAGCAGCAAACCAAATCCAACAGCATACTAAGAGGATTATATGTAGCTGGGGGCATGGTGGCTCATGCCTGCATTCCTAGAACTTTGGGACGCCAAAATAGGGAGATCACTTTGAGATCAGGAGTTCAAAACCGGCCTGGGCAACATGGCAAAACCGCATCTCTACAGAAAATACAAAAATGAGGCAGGCATGCTAGCTTGTGCCTGTGGTCTCAGCTACTTGGGAAGCTGAGACTGGAGGATCGCTTGAGCTGGGAAGCAGAGGTTGCAGTCAGCCAGGATTGTGCCACTGCACTCCAGCCTGGGTGACAGAGCAAGGCCCTGTCTCAAGAAAAAAAAAAAACAAAAAAAACCAAGAGGATTATACACCATGACCTAGTGGATTTTAGCCATGAATGCAAGATTGAATCCAGGAAGTAGAGGTTACAGTGAGCCAACCTCACAGTGAGCTCTGTGAAGCAGGTCCGCTGTGCACTGGTTACCACTTCAGCCTACTGCCTCTTGGGCTGCACTTTTACTACTTTCCTGAATTCAGTGAGGCAGAACACTCTGCCTCACATACACAATCAGTCACATGAAACAGGTTTACTATTTATAGATAGGCAGCAAGGGACAACGGCAGCCTAGGATTCAAGTTGAGCCAGTACCCCAAGGTTCAGGAAAGCTGCTTGAGGCAGTTAAGTCTCATCTGTACCTGCGCCACTTGCACCACAGTTGAGAGACCCCAGAAAGTAGTCGGCCAAGGGTTTTATATCCCAGGGACCACATGAAACACTGGGCTAAAGCACTAAAGGACATCCTGTTTCAAGGGGAAACTGGAATACAGCCCAGGCTGTTCCAGCCAATTCCCCCCATCTCAGGATGTTGCAGTACCAGCCCATTCTACAGTTACTCTTGAAAACTGTAAGTGAGAAAGTGGGGAGAACTGGGTCAGTTCAAGCCCACCCAGAGACCTGTCCTGCAGGTTCAATGTAAGAAAATCAGTTCATGGCCAGGCGTGGTGGCTCATGCCTGTAACTGTAACTCTGGGAGGCCAAGGCGGGCAGATCACTTGAGCTCAGGAGTTTGAGACCAGCCTGGGCAACATGGTGAGACCCCGTCTCTACAAAAAATATTTTAAAAATCAGCCGGATGTGGTGGGGTGTGCCTGTAGTCTCAGCTACTCAGGAGGCTGAGATGGGAGAATCACCTGAGCCTGGGAGGTGGAGGCTCCAGTGAGCCATGATCATGCCACTGCACTCCAGCCTGGAGGACACAGTGAGACCCTGTCCAAAAATAAAGAAAGAGAGAGAGAGGGGGAGGGAGGGAGGGAGGGAAGGAAGGGAGGGAGGGAGGGAAGGAAGGGAGGGAGGGAGGGAAGGAAGGGAGGGAGGGAGGTAGGTGAGAAAAAGACAAAGAGAAAGAAAAGAGGGGAGGGAGGGAAAGGGAGGGGAAGGGGGGAAGGGGAGTAGAGGGGAAGGGGAAAGGGAGGGGAGAGGAGGGGAGTGGGAAGGGAAGGGGAGAGGGGAGGCAGAGAGAAGGGGGGAGGGGGAAGAAAGGGGGGAGGGGGAGGCAGGTGGATCACCTGAAGTCAGGAGTTTGAGGCCAGCCTGACCAACATGGTGAACCCTGTCTCTAATAAAAATACAAAAATTAGCTGGGAGTGGTGGCATACGCCTGTAATCCCAGCTATGGAGTTTGAAGCAGAAGAAACACTTGAACCCAGGAGGCAGAGGTTGCACTGAGCCGACATCATGCCATTGCACTTCAGCCTGGGCAACAGAGCGAGACTCCGTCTCAGAAAGAAAAAAAAAAAAATCAATTCATGCTGGCCAGGTGCGGTGGTGCACGCCAGTGATTCCAGCACTTTGGGAGGCCAAGGCAGGGAGTGGGGGGATCACTTGAAGTCAGTTCAAAATCAGCCTGGGCAACGTAGCAAGATACTGTGCCTACTAAAAAAAAAAAAAAAAAAAAAAAAGCCAGGCGCAGTAGCTCACGCCTGTAATCCCAGCACTTTGGGAGGCCGAGGCAGGCGGATTACCTGAGGTCAGGAGTTCAAGACCAGCCTGGTCAAGACGGTAAAACCCTGCCTCTACTAAAAATACAAAAATCGGCCGGGTGTGGTGGCGGGTGCCTGTGATCCCAGCTACTCGGGAGGCTGAGGCAGAGAATTGCTTGAACCCAGGAGGCAGTGGTCACAGTGAGCCGAGATCACGCCACTGCACTCCAGCCTGGGCGACAGAGCTAGACTCTGTCTCCAAAAAAAAAAAAAAAAAAAAAATTGTGACAGTGTCTCACTGTGTCACCCAGGATTGAGTGCAGTGGCATGATCATGGCTCACTGCAGCCTCGACCCCCAGGCTCTGGTGATCCTCCCATTTCAGCATCCCAAACAGCCAGTACTACAGGTATGTGCTACCAGGCCTGGCTAATTTTTGTAATTTTTTGTAAAGATGGGGTTTCACTATATTGCCTAAGCTGGTCTCAAACGCCTGAGCTCAAGAGATCCACTTACCTCAGTCTTCCAGAGTGTCAGAATTATAGGCATCCGCCACTGTACCCAGCCTAAATTTTTTTTTTTTTAATTAAAAAAAAGAGGCCAGGCGCAGTGGCTCATGCCTGTAATCCCAGCACTTTGGGAGGCCGAGGCAGGTGGATCACCTGAGGTCAGGAGCCCAAGACCAGCCTGGCCAACATGGTGAAACCCCTCTACTAAAAATGCAAAAGTTAGCCAGGTGTGGTGGTGGGCGCCTGTAATCCCAGCAATTCAGGAGGCTGAGGCAGAAGAATCACTTGAACCCGGGAGGCGAAGGTTGCAGTGAGCCGAGACTGTGCCACTGCACTCTAGCCTAGGTGACAAGAACAAAACTCCATCTCAAAAAGAAAAAAAAATCCGAGAAGGGCACAGCATTAGGATAAACAGCTAATGCATGTGGGGCTTCATACCTAGGTGATGGGCTGATAGGTGCAGGAAACTACCATGGCGCACGTCTACCTATGTAACAAACCTACATGTCCTGCACATGTATCCTGGAGCTTAAAATAAATTAAGGCTGGGCACGGTGACTCACGCCTGTAATCTCAGCACTTTGGGAAGCCAAGACGGGTGGATCATCTGAGGTCAGGAGTTCCAGACCAGCCTGGCCAACATGGTGAAACCCCATCTCTACTAAAAGTACGAAAAAAATTAACCAGGCATGGTGGCAGGTGCTCACAATCCCAGCTACTCAGGAAGCTGAAGCAGGAGAATCACTTGAACCTGGGAAGTGAAGATTGCAGTGAGCTGAGATTGTGCCACCACACTCCAGCCTGGGTGACAGAGCGAGACTCCATCTCAAAAAAAGAAAAATAAAATGTTAAAAAAAATTTTTTTTTTAAAGAATATCAATTAATGTGATATATCACAGGAATAGAAGAAAGGGAGAAAAAACACGATTATCTCAAGTAATGAAGAAAAAGCATTTGACAAAATTCAATGCCTTTCATGACAAAAAGAAAACATTCAGAAAACTAGGAATAGGAGGAAACTTCCTTAACATGTTAAAGGGCATCTATGAAAATCCCAGAGCAAACATCACACTCAACAGTGAAAGGCTGAAAGCTTTCCGATTGTTCCACCAATTAGGAACAAGACAAGGACTCCCACTTTCACCACTGCTCTTCAAATTGTACTGGCTGCTCTGGCCAGGGCAATTAGATGAGAATCAGAAACCAAAGGCATCCTAACAGGAAAGGAGGAAGGAAAACTATTTCTATTGACAGATGACTAAATCCTACGTACAGAAAATCTCAAAGAATCCACAAGAAGGCTACAAGAGCTAATTAACAATATCAGCAAAGTCACAGGACACAATATCAACACCCAAAAATCTATATGCCAGTAATGAACAACCAGAAAAGGAAATTAAGGCCAGGCACGGTGGCTCACACCTGTAATCCCAGCACTTTGGGAGGCCAAGGCAGATGGATTGGTTGAACCCAGAAGTTCAAGAATAGTCTGGGCAACATGGAGAAACCCCATCTCCACTAAAAATAGAAAATATAGCTGGCCATAGTGGTATGCACCTATAGTCCCAGCTACTCAGGAGGTTGAGGTGAGAGGATCACCTGACCCTGGAATGCAGAGGTTGCAGTGAGCTGAGATTGCATCAGGCCACTGCACTCCAGCCTGGACCACAGAACAAGACACTGTCTCAAAAAAAAAAAAAAAAAAAAAAAAGGAAAGAAAAAAGAAAAAAAAGAAAAGGAAATTAAGAGAACAATTCCACTTACATATGTATTGGAAAATATAAAGTATCTAGGAATAAATTTAACCAAGGAAGTGAAAGACATATACATTGAAAACTATAAAACATTGCTGAAAGAAATTAAAGACAATCTAAATAAATGGAAAGACATCCTATATTCATGGACTGGAAGATTTAGTATTGTTAAGATGTCAGTACTACCCAGTGATCTAGAGATTCAATACAATCCCAACCTATCAAGGTCTCAATAGCTGGCCAGGCATGGCAGCTCATGCCTGTAATCCCATCACCAGAAGGCTGAAGCAACAGGATTGCTTAACAGGAGGTTGAAATCAGCCTAAGCAACATACTGAAACCTTGTCTCTACAGAAAATTTGAAAAGTACCTGGGTGTGGTGGCACATACCTGTAGTCCCAGCTACTCAAGAGGCTGAGGCAAGAGAATCCCTTGAGCCCAGGAGTTCAAGGCTGCAATGAGCTATGATCCTATGATCATGCTACTGTACTCCAGCCTGGGTGACAGACAGAAACCTGGTCTCTAAAAACAAACAAAAAACCCAACAGCCTTTTTTGCAGAAATGGAAAAGCAAATTCTTAAAATCATATGAAATTGTAAGGGGCCTTGAGTAGACAAAACGATCTTGGAAAAGAACAAAGCTGAAGAACTGACATTTCCTGATTCCAAAACTTACTACAAAGGTACAGTAATCAAAACAGTGTGGTACTTAGAATAAACAGATTTTCCTAAAAACAAACAGCGTGGTACTGGCATAAGGATAGACATACAGATCAATGGATAGAATCAAAGTGAGAGTTCAGAAACAAACCCAGGGCTTGCTTCAGCAGCACACATACTAAAAGTGGAACGATACCAACATCTATGGTTAACTGATTTTCAAAAAGGGTGCCAAGTCCATTCAATGGAAAAAGAATAGTCTTTTAAACAAATGGTGCTGGAACAATTGGAGTCCTATGTGTAAAAGAATGAAGTTGGTCTGGGTGTGGTGGTTCACACCTGTAATCCCAGTGCTTTGGGAGGCTAAGGCAGGAGGACTGCTTGAACCCAGAAGTTTGAGACCAGACTGGGCAACATAATGAGACCCTTGTCTCAAATAAAATAAAATTAAAATTAAATAATAAAATACAGAATAAAATAAAATAGCCACATGTGGTGGCATGCATCTGTATTACTAGCTACTTAGGAGGCTGAGGTAGGAGGATCACCTGAGCCCAGTTCAAGGCTGTAGTGAGTTATGATCATGCCACTGCACTCCAGCCTGGATGACAGGGAGAGGCCCTGTCTCAGGAAAAAAAAAAAAAAAACATGAAGTTGGATCCCTACTGCAGTCACACAGAAAAATTAACTCAAAATAGGTAAACAATCTAAATATGAGCTAAAACCATAACCTCATAGAAGAAACATAAGGGTAAATCTTCACAACCTTAGATCTGGCAATGGATTCTTAGATATGACATAAGCAACATCAAAATTAAAAACTTTCAGCCAGGCGTGGTGGCTCATGCCTGTAATCCCAGCACTCTGAGAGGCCGAGGCAGGCGGATCATGAGGTCAGGAGATCGAGACCATCCTGACTAACACAGTGAAACCCTGTCTCTACTAAAAATACAAAAAATTAGCCAGGCGTGGTGGCAGGCGCCTGTAGTCCCAGCTACTCCAAAGGCTGAGGCAGGAGAATGGTGTGAACCTGGGAGGCGGAGCTTGCAGTGAGCCTAGATCATGCCACTGCACTCTAGCCTGGGCAACAGAGCCAGACTCTGTCTCAAAAAAAAAAAAAAAACTTTCAACCTTTTGTGAGTGGTGGCTAGCACTAAGAGAAGCCAAGAAGGCCTGGGGCAAATGTCAAGAACACAAGGTGGTGGGGTGCCTGACCACCCCCAAAAGCTGCACACCAATCCTCTACCCCATGCGAATCTTCGAGCCTCTGGCACTTTGTATCTTAGCTGAAGAAGTCTTGGTGGAAACTGTCTCCAGTGGGTAGGTGATGGAGAACCCTCCCTCTTCAGGTGAAGAGTTTGGGCATCTGGCTGCAGTATCCTCCAAGTGGCATCCAAAACCTAAACTGGGAACGTGGGTCCTGACCTGGTGGACACCACCACCTGGTGACAGAGTACGGGGCGCATTCCATTCAGATGAGGAAGATGAGGGAGATTGCATCAGAAAGTGCCATCGGTCAGCGAATCAATTCCACCACTTCACCCTCAAGTTCCTTCTGCCCCACTAGTCCTGCCATGCCAGCATGAGCCACACAAGAGACCCAATACCTTCTCTAGGTGCAGAGTCCTCTCCACCCCCAAGACAGTCCAGATAAACTCCTTAGGAACAACAACAAAAAAAAAATTAAAAACTTTTGTTTATCAAAGGACATCATCAAGAGATAAAGAGAGGCCCAGCACATTTGAGAGGCTGACGTGGGAGGATCTCTTGAGGCCAGGAGTACAAGACCAGCCAGGGCAACAAAGCAAAACCCTGTCTCTACAAAAAATAACAATACTGGCCGGGTGCGGTGGCTCACGCCTATAATCCCAACACTTTGGGAGGCTGAGGCGGGTGGGAGGTCAAGAGATCAAGACCAACCTGGCCAACATGGTGAAACACCGTCTCTACTGAAAACACAAAACGTAGCTGGGTGTGGTGGTGCATGCCTGCAGTCCCAGCTACTCAGGAGGCTGAGGCAGCAGAATCGCTTGAACCCAGGAGGCAGAGGTTGCAGTAAGCCAAGATCGCACCACTGCACTCCAGCCTGGTGACAGAACGAGACTCTGTCTCAAAATAAATAAATAAATAAAATAACAATATTAGCTGGGCGTGGTGGTGTGCACCTGTGGTATGGTCCCAGCTACTCAGGAGGCTGAGGCAAGAGGATCACTTGAGCCTAGGAGATCAAGACTGCAGTGAGCCATGATCACACACCACTGCACTCCAGCCTAGGTAACAGAGTAAGACCCCGTCTCAAAACAAGCAAACAAACAAACAAAAAAGAAATGAAAACCTATAAAATGGGAGAAAATATCTGCAAATCATATATCTGATTAGATTTAATATCCAGAATATACAAAGTACTTCTATAACTCAATAATAAGAAAACCCAATTTAAAAATGGGCAAATGACTCAGATGGACAGCTCTCCAAAGAAAATATACAAATGGACAAGCAGCACATGAAAATACGCTCAACATCATTAGCCATTAGGGAAATGCAAATCAAAACCACAATGAGCCATGGATGGTGGCCCACACTTGCAGTCCCAGCCCAGGAGTTCAAGGCTGCAGTGACCTCTGATTGTGCTCATGCACTCCAGACTGGGTGGCAGAGTGGGACGCTACCTCTAAAAAATAATAATTTCTAAACCACAATGAGATACCAACTCATACCTATTTATTATAGTTGGCTGCAACAAATTTTTTTTTTAGAGATGGGGTCTTGCTACGTTGCCCAGCTGATCTTAAACTCCTGGCCTCAAGCAATCCTCCTGACTTAGCCTCCCAAAGTAGTGGGATTACAGGCATGAGCCATTACACCTCACCGAATGTTTTCTTTGGGGAGTGGGGAAGTGGGAGAACAGGGTCTTGCTCTGTGCCCAGGCTAGAGTTCTGTGGCATGATCATAGCTCACTGCAACCTCAAGCTCCTGGGCTCAAGCAATCCTACTGTCCTAGCATTCCAAATAGGCAGGACCACAGGCATGTGTCACCACTCCTAATTTTTTTTTTTTTTTTCTGTAGAGACAAAGTCTCATTGTGTTGCTGAAGCTGATAATCCTCCTAATTTGGCTTCTTAAAGTGCTGGGATTACAGGAGTGAGGCACCATGACTGACCGATAATAATTTTTTTAAAAATAGAGACGGTAAAAAAAAAATAGAGACACACCTGTAATCTCAACACTATGGGAGGCTAAGGCAGCAGGATCGCTTGAGGCCAGGACTTCGAGACCAGCTTGGGCAACACAGCAAGACCCTGTCTCTACAAAAAATAGAAAAAATTAGCCTAGCATGGTGGTGCGTGCCAGTTGTCCCAGCTACTCAGGAGCGTGAGCTGAGAGGATTGCTTTAAGCCCCGGAGGTTGAGGCTGCAGTGAGCTGTGATTGCACCACTGCACTACAAACTGACACCTTGTCTCAAAAACAAACAAACAAACAAAAAAGGTGTGGTCACTGTGGGAATTTATCACTTCCTGAAAAAGCTAGACGGAATTCCCATATAACCCAGCAATTACACTCCCAGGTATACAGGCAAAAGAATTATAAACAGGTGTAACCACAGGACCAGTTCAATCTGGTTCAGCTTTTTTTTTTTTTTTGAGATGGAGTTTTGTTCTTCTTGCCCAGGTTGGAGTGCAAAGGCGGGGTTTTGGCTCACTGCAACCTCCGGCTCCTGAATTCAAGCGATTTTCCTGCCTCAGTCTCTCAAGCTGGGATTACAGGCACCCACCCATGCCTGGCTAATTTTTTTGTGTTTTTAGTAGAGATGCAGTTTCACCCTGTTGGCCAGGCTCATCTTGAACTCCTGACCTCGGGTGATCCACCCACCTCAGTCTCCCCAAGTGCTGGGATTACAAGTGTGAGCCACCGCGCCCAGCCTGGTTCAACTTTTATCAGTAACAAAATGATGAGTTGTTTTTCAGTTATAATAGATCCCCAGGCTGCAAGTCATGTAACCTGAGCATGCCCAGATGAACCAAGCATGCCTGATAACTGACCCTGGTGTCGGTGGGAACACAAAAGTCAACCATAGGCATGACTTAAGCACTTAAATGGAGAAATGGACACCAAATTAGGAAGCATGGGGCGTCCTGTTTTGCTGCAATATGAACTCAAAGATCCAGCATTGCCTCTTTGCATGACCCAAACAGATCATGCCTTGTTGTATTTTCCCATCTCCCTCATAGTTGCTCTTTGCCTATAAAACCTGCCCCCAGATTCCATCTCGGGGAGACAAATTTGAGTGTTGCCTCTGGTTTCCCTGCTGGTCGACCTTACAATAAAGCCTTTTCTCAAAAGCTGATGACATAGTATTGGCTTCTATGTGTGTCTAGCAGTGAGCCCATTGCTTGGTAACACAATCGGCTCAAACATTTATAAGCCAATGTTCATTGCAACATTATTCAAAATAGCAACTAAGCAGAAATAACCCAAGTGTTCATAAACAGATGAATGAATAAACAAAATGTGGTATATACATACAATGGAATATTATTCAGCCATAAAAAGAAATGAAGTTCTGGCCAGGTGTGGTGGCCAACATAGTGAAACCCAATTGCTACTAAAAATACAAAAAATTAACTGGGTGTGGTGGCAGGCACCTATAATCCCAGTTACTCGGGAGACTGAGGCAGGAGAATTGCTTGAATCTAGGAGGCACAGGTTGCAGTGAGCTGAGATGGCACACTGCACTCCAGCCTGGGCAACAAGAACAAAACACCATCTCTAAATAAATAAATAAATAAATAAATAAATAAATAAATAAATATAAAATAAAATAGCCAGGCATGGTGCAGCGTGCCTGTAGTCCCAGCTACTTGGGAGGCCGAGGCATCAGAATTACTTGAACCTGGGTGGCGCAGGCTGCAGTGAGCTGAGATGGTGCCACTGTCCTCCAGCCTGAAACTGAGGGAGATCCTGTCTCAAAAATAAAATAAAATAAAATAAAAAGAAATGAAGTTCTGGACCAATGCTACAACATGGATAAACCTTGACAACCCCATGCTCAATGAAACAAGGTGGACACAAAAAGACATATACGGTATGATTCCACTGACATAAGGTAATTGAGTAATCAAATGTATAGAGACCATATAATAGAGGTTACCAAAGGAGAGAAGGACAGGAGGAGAGGGGGAAATAGGAAGTTATTGCTTAATGGTTACAGAGTTTCTGTTTCAGGTGATGAAAAAGTTTTGGAAATAGAGTGATGATGGTTGCACAATATTGTGAATGTAATTAATGCCACTGAATTATACACCTAAAAATGGTTAAAATAGCATTAAAAAAAAAATACAGTATCTTGCTCTCTGGTCCAGGCTGGAGTGCAGTGGTACAATCATAGCTCACTGCAGCCTCAATCTCTCAGGCTGAAGAGATCCTCCTCCTGCCTCAGCCTCCTACAATTAGCTGACTACAGGTGAGTGCCACTACACCTGGCTAATTTTCTTGATTTTTAGTAGAAATGAGATCTTGCTGTGTTCCCCAGGCTGATCTGGAACTCCTGAGGTCAAGCGATCATCCCGCCTCCACCTCCCAAAGTGCTGGGATTACAAGTGTGAGCCATTGCACCCAGCTGCAAATTTTTAGTACATACATTTTTACTGTATTAAAAAAAAAAAAAAAAGGAAAAAAGAATACTGAAGTTTATACCCTGGTCTCTTCACCTTCTTCCAGTCTCTAGATCCTTGTCACATACATTAGCCTAACTTTGTTCTATCATAAGCACTTACACGCCCCCTTTTTGGGTGTGTGTGTTTGTTTTTTGAGACGGAGTTTCTCGCTCTTGTTGCCCAGGTTGGAGTACAATGGCATGATCTCGGCTCACTGCAATCTCCACCTCCCAGGTTCTAGCGACTCTCCTGCCTCAGCCTCCTGAGTAGCTGGGATTACCAGCTACTGCGCCACCACGCCCAGCTAATTTTTGTATTTTTAGTAGAGATGGGGTCTCACCATGTTGGTCAGGCTGGTCTCGAACTCCCGACCTTAGGTGATCCGCCCGTCTCCACCTCCCAAAGTGCTGGGATTACAGGTATGAGCCACCACGCCCGGCCTATACTCCCCATTTAAAACACAAAAAAAAACACCTCTTTGACTTTTCCCTTTTACAAGTCGCTTTAAGTCTATATCATACCCACCTGTGGGTGGCATAGCTTTGGTCTGAATACTGGCGCAATTGAGATATCTGTGTTCTCTATGGGACTATCGTGCTTGATGGATCGCTGTTCCTCGTCACCCCAATATCTGCTGCTGTGTGCCACATGACAAAATCCTTGTCTTTAAGTAGTTACCTTCTTGGGAAAATATATTCAGGAGAACATTCAAGACAGTCTGGAACAGCGTTTCCCTAATGTCAGTCATTTGGATGCTGCCTTCCTATACTAGTATCTACAATGGTTAACATCTTCTTTAAATAGAACCATTTATTAGAAAAAATTTTTAATGTAAATAAGAAAACCAGTATTACTTGCCACAAATAACAAAGATAAACTGTCCAAAATCATGAATACAAAGCAGTTTAAGGTCTAGTTTTACATAGTATTATTGCCCACTGAAAGCTTTGAGCCTAAAGTCTGATCTCTGTCTAAAAGGGAAAGAAGAAAAAGTGAGGTTAAAGACATGATATCAAATGAGGTTTTCTCCTGGCTGTAAGGCTGAACAAGTGCAAGGGACTTTCTCAATATGTGAGTGAATATAATTTGCGATATTATTTAATCAATTCTGAGATATTTTCCCCCAATTTTATTACTTTTATTATTATTATTTTGAGACTGATTCTCACTCTGTCGCCCAGGCTGGAATGCAGTGACGCGATCTCGGCTCACTGTAACTTCTCCCTCCCGGGTTCAAGCTGTTCTCCTGCCTCAGCCTCCCGAGTTGCTAGGATTACAGGCGCCCGCCACCACGCCTGGCCTTTTAAAATTTTTGGTAGAGACTGGGTTTCGCCCTGTTGGCCAGCCTGGTCTCGAACTCCTGACCTCAAGTGATCCGCCCGCTTCGGCCTCCCGAACTGCTGGGATTACAGGCTTGAGCCACCGCGCCCGGCCTTTCGCCAAATTTTAATACTTTAAAATAGGGAACATCTTACAATCAACAGGTTGTGACAGGTTAATTAGCCGCGTTTTATCTTTAATAGGTAGCTCTAAAGTCAAGACAACTCGGGCAAGATCCCGGGCAAGATCCCAGCACTGCCTATTGTCATTTGTAGACCGGGAACAGGAATATCTATCTCACAGGCTGTTACACAATAGCGCCGGTGAAGCGCTTGTCACAAAGCCCGACCCAGGACAACCTCAAAAATGGAGATTCTGTTATTTAAATTGTTTATTTTTGTGCGCTAAGTTTCACATCAACCCAACTGTCTCTTGATAGGTTCCTACCAGGCACTAGAGATATGTTTTAGAAATTACTTATGATCGTAGAAGCCGCTGGAAATCCATACACTCAATCTCATCGCTCTAGCGGAGCAAACACCTGCGCTCCCGCCGGCCCAAGCTTCCGCAACTGCGTAGTCGGCGCTGTGACGTCCGGCGCGGCTCTGTGACGCCACGAACCGGGTCACTGTAAGAGGGGAGGGCCTTCTTCTCCAGGGGAGGGCTACGTGTTGACGCCATACGCCAGGGCGGGGCCGAGAGTTTAGAGCCCCGGAGTGGGGTGTCGGCGCCTCATTCGGGTGGAGCTGAGCCGGAGACAGGTAACCTTGTGCTGTCGCTGCGCCCGTCTCAGTGCTGGGTAGCGTGGCGCTTGGCAGCCCGGGGTTGGAGATCGCGGTAAAGGGCGAGGCCGCCGCGCCCTTGGTGCTGCGGGTGCCGCGGTGACAGGGGAGTGGAGCTGGATGGAGTGGGGCTGACGGAGGGTGGTAGGAGGGACGGGACCTGATGGATGGCCGTGGTAGCCAATGGCGCCGCGGGGCCCGCCCGGCGGGCGGAGATTGGCGGGTACGAGCGCGCTCCGAGGTCGCGCGGGGCGCGGAGCGACGCGCCATTGGCGGTGGTAGAGCGAGGGGTGGGCGCGGCGGCGGATGTGAGGGAGAGGGCGGTGCGTCCGCAAGGGTGACCCCCAAGGTCGCCGCGGGCGTCACGTGGGCAGGCAGCTCTCTGGCGGCGTCCTTCCCGACCGGGACGCACTCTCCTTCCCGCCTGTGAGGACCGCGTCGCTTTGTCCGAAAGATAGTGTGGCCTGCTCGAGTCGCGTCGGAGCATCTAGCCTTGGGGTGGCCCTGGGTGGGACTGCCTGTTTAGATTACGGCGCAGACCTTGGCCCCGCCCCCACACCTGCTGCCCAAAGTTGGGACGAACAGATTGACTGAGATGAAGCTTATTTTCCGTAGAAACATCTTTCAAGCACCATTTTCCCTCGAAAATGTATCAGACCATGGATATGAGTTTTAACCTACTGAGATTTAATAGAAAACTTGCCGTGCCCTCGCCCTGACCCGGGTGCGTCCCACCTGCCATCCCCATCCCTTTGCCCAGAATATAGGACTTCGTGTTAGGGTTTCCTTGTGCCTTGTCTTGCAGTCCGTACCCTGAAGCTGATTTCCAGGTACACTGCTCTGAACAGCTGGGTTTAGGATGGGTGGCATAGGATAAAGCCTTTTTTTATAAGGCAACATTAGTTGCAACAAACTGTACTTTGCCGTGTAGACCTAGGAGAGTATATACCACTATTGTAGTTTTGTAAGTTAGCTGAGGACTGGATCTTGGAAAGTTGAATAAAGGTCACTGTATGCTCATTTTTTGTTGTTGTTGTCTTGTTTTGTTTGAGATGGAATCTCACCCTGTCGCCCAGGCTGGAGTGCTGTGGCACGATCTCGGCTCACTGCAACCTCTGCCTTCCTGGATTCAAGTGATTCTCCTGCCTCAGCCTCCCGAGTAGCTGGTATTACAGGCACGCGCCTGGCTAATTTTTGTATTTTGAGTAGAGATGGGTTTCCACCACCTTGGCTAGGTTCTCGAACTCCTGACCTCAGGTGATCCACCCGCCTTGGCCTCCCAAAGTGCTGGGATTACAGGCGTGAGCCACTACACCCGGCCCCTCATTGTTTTTTTTTAAGCACACTTTTCACATTTCAGTTACTTTTTCTGTTTAAATAATATCTTTATTGAGATAAAATTCACATACCGTGCAGTTCACCCATTTGATGTGCACAATTTCAGCCAGTCGTGGTGGGTCACGTTTATAATCCCAGCACTTTGGGAGACTATGGAAGGAATATCGATTGAGCTCAAGAGTTCAAGGAGACCACCCTTAGCAACCTAAGTGATACCCTCCATCTACAAAAAATAAAATTCTCAGGGTATGGTGGCATATACCGCATATACCTGTAGTCCCAACTACTCAGGAGGCTGAGGTTGGAGGATGGCATGAGCCGGGGGAGGTCCAAGCTGCAGTGAGCCATTGTTGCACCACTACACTCCAGCCTGGGTGACACAGTGAGATCCTGTCTCAACAAAAAAAACAAAAAAACCGGGTGTGGTGGCTCACACCTATAATCCTAGCACTTTGGGAGGCCAAGGCAGGTGGATCCCCTGAGGTCAGGAGTTTGAGACCAGCCTGGCCAACGTGGTGAAACCCCGTTTCTATTAAAAATACAAAAGTTAGCAGGGCGTGGTGGCGTGGGCCGGTAGTCTCAGCGGGAGGCTGAGGCAGGAGAATCACTTGAACACAGGAGGCAGAGGTTGCAGTGAACCGAGATCACGCCACTGCTCTACAGCCTGGGTGACAAAGGGAGACTCCAGGTCAAAAAAAAAAAAAAGGAAAGAGAAAACTACAGTATCATCTACTTTTTAAATTTTTAGGTAATTTTTATTTTGAGGTCATTGTACAAATTATTGATAAATTTATTTTAAGAACAGTAAAATTTTAAGGAATTGTACATAAAAATTTATGCAAATAGTACAGAGAGATCCTGTATTCCTTTCCCACTTCTCAAACATTGTGCAAAACTGTAGTAAATATCACAACCAGATGTTGACATTAGTAAAATTCAAGATACAGAATATTCTCATCATCACAAGGATCCCTTCCATTGCTTTTTTATGGCCACACCCACATCCCTCCCATTCCCAGTCTTTCAACTCCTGACAATCATTGATCTGTTCTCCATTTCCCTAATTTTGGCATATTAAGAATGCCAAATAAAGGGATTCATAGAGCCTTTTGGGATTGGTTTTTTCCACTCAGATTAATTCCCTGGAGAATCATCCAGGTTGTTGCGTGTACCAGTAGTTCATTCCTTGGCCAGGCACAGTGGCTCACGCCTGTAATCCCAGCAACTTTGGGAGTCTGAAGCAGGCAGATTGCTTGAGCCCAGAAGTTCAAGACCAGTTTGAGGAACATAGTGAGACCTCATCTCTACCAAAAAAAAAAAAGAAAATTAGCCAGATGCAGTGGTGCGTTCCTGTAATCCCAGCTACTCAGGAAGCTGAGGTGGGAGGATCGGTTGAGCCTGGGCTGTAGTGGCTGCAGTGAGCCAAGATCGCATCACTGCACTCCCCTGTGAGTGACAGAGTGAGAACCTGTCTCAAAAAAAAAAAAAAAAAAAAAGTACTTCATTCCTTTTTATTGAAGCTGGGCTATGGATGTACCACCATTGGTTTATTCGTCCATTAAAAGACATCTTTACTGTTTCCATTCTGTGGCTATTACAAATAAAGCTGCTACAAACCTTCATGTACAGGTTTTTATGTGAACATGAATTGACATTTCTCCAAGATAAATGCCCAGGAATACAATCACTAAGTCATAAGTCGTAGTGCGTGCTTAGTTACTAAACAGCCGAACTGTTTTCCAGAGAGATTGTACTATTTTGCATTCACACTGGCACTGTATGATCTTGTTTTTCCACATACTTGCCAGCGTTTGGTGATGTTACTTTTTTTATTATAGCCATTCCATAGATGTGTAGTAATGTCTCTTTGTGGTTGTAATGTGCATTTTTCTGATGGCTAATGATGTTGAACATCTTTTCATGTGCTTATTTGCCATCTGTCTATTCTCTCTTTTCTTGGAAAAGATAGGATCTTGCTATGTTGCCCAGGCTGGTCTTGAACTCCTGGGATAAACTGATCCTCCTGTCTTGGCCTCCCAAAGTGCTAGGATTTCAGGCATGAGCCACTATACCTGGCTGCTGTATACTCTTGGGTGAAATGTCTGTTCATATCTTTTGTCCATTTTGTAATTAGATTGTTCAGTTTTTGTTAACTGTTGAGTTTTGAGAATTTCTAATGTATCCTAGATACCAGCGCTTTGTTGGATATGTAGTTTGCAGATATTTTCATCTTTATTTGTTTGAGATGGAGTCTCGCTCTGTTGCCCAGGCTGGAGTGCAGTGGTGCGATCTTGGCTCATTGCAACCTCCGCCTCCTGGTTCAAGTGATTCTTCTTTTTCAGCCTCCCAAGTAGCTGGGACTACAGCCACGTGCCACCACCCCCGGCTAGTTTTTTTTTGTATTTTTAGTAGAGACTAGATTTTACTGTGTTAGCCAGGATGATCTGGGTCTCCTGACCTCGTGATTGACACCCCCCCAGCCTCCCAAACTGCTGGGATTACAGGCGTGAGCCACCACGCCCAGCCACCTTTCTTTATTATATTTATTTATTATTTTTGAGACAAGGTCTCACTCTGTCACCCAGGCTAGAGTAGAGTGGCGTAATCACAGCTCACTGCAGCTTCTACCTTCCAGGCTCAAGTAATCCTCCCATCTCAGCCTCCTGAGTAGCTGGGACTGCAGGCACGTGCCACCATGCCTGGCTGTTTTTTTTCTTTTGTTTTGTTTTTTTGAGATGGAGTCTCACTCTGTCGCCCAGGCTGGAGTGCAGTGGTGCCATCTCAGCTCACTGCAACCTCCGCCTCCCGGGTTCAAGTGATTCTCCTGCCTCAGCCTCCTGAGTAGCTGGGACTGTAGGTGCGTGCCACCACGCCCAGCTAATTTTTTTGTGTTTTTAGTGGAGACAGGGTTTCACCATGTTAGCCAGGATGGTCTCCATCTCCTGACCTTGTGATCCACTCACCTTGGCCTCCCAAAGTGCTGGGATTACAGGCGTGAGCCACTGCGCCTGGCTTGTTTTTGTTTTTGTTTTTTGAGACAGTCTCACTTTGTCGCCCAGGCTGGAATGCAGTGTTGTGATCTCAGCTCACTGCAACCTCCACCTCCCAGATTCATGTTATTCTTGCACCTCAGCCTCCTGAGTAACTGGGACTATAGGTGCCTGCCACCACACGTGGCGAATTTTTATTTTTTTAGTTGAGATGGGGTTTCACCATGTTAGCCAGGCTGGTCTCAAACTCCTGACCTCAAGTCATCTGCCCGCATCTGCCTCCCAAAATGCTGGGATAGCAGGTGTGAGCCACCGGGCCCAGCCACCTGTCTTTTTTTTTGGGGGGGGGGGACAGAGTCTCGCTTTGTTGCCCAGGCTGGAGTGCAGTGGCGCGATCTTGGCTCACTGCAAGCTCCACCTCCCGGGTTCACGCCATTCTCCTGCCTCAGCCTCCTGAGTAGCTGGGACTACAGGCGCCCGCCACCGCGCCCGGCTAATTTTTTTGCATTTTTAGTAGAGACGGGGTTTCACCATGGTCTCGATCTCCTGACCTTGTGATCCGCCCGCCTCGGCCTCCCAAAGTGCTGGGATTACAGGCGTCAGCCACCGTGCCCGGCCCGGCCTTTTTTTTTTTTTTTTTTTTTTTTTTTGAGGGGGGATGGAGTTTTGCTGTTGTTGTACAGGCTGGAGTGCCATGGCATGATCTGAGCTCACTGCAACCTCCACCTCCCGGGTTCAAGTGACTCTCGTCTCAGCCTCCCAAGTAGCTGGGATTACAGGCATGCGCTGCCACGCCCGGCTAATTTTGTATTTTTAGTTGAGACAGGGTTTCTCCATGTTGGTCAGGCTGGTCTCAAACTCCCAACCTGGGGTGAACCGCCCGCCTCAGCCTCCCAAAGTGCTGGGATTACAGGCATTTTTTTCTTTTCTTTTCTTTTCTTGTATATAATGCACTATTTCTCTCTGGCTTCCTTCAAGGTTTTTTGTTGTTGTTGTTGTTTTTTGGGGGGGGGGTTGTATCGAGTTTTCTGAATTTGTTTATGATGTGTCTTGGTGTGCATTTATTTGGGTTTATTCTACATGGGGTTCTTTATGCCTTTTTGCCAAATTTGGGAGATTTGTAGCCATTATTTCTTTGAATGTTTTTCCAGCCCCTTCTTCTGCCTTCCTCTGGGACCCCGATGACATAAATATTAGATCTTTTGTTATTTTCCTGAGGCCTTGTTCTGTCTTCAAGTTCACTAATTTCCTCTGTCTTCTTTATTCTGCCGTTTAACCCATGCTTAAGTTTTTTTCTTTTGCTTAGTGCATTTTTCAGTTCTGAAATGTCTATTTTATTCTCTACATCTTCTCTTTGCTGAAACTTTTTCATTTGTTTCAAGCATGTTCATAGTTGCTCGTGGAAGCATTTTGAGGATGCCCCTTTTAGAATCTTTGTCAGATAATTCTAAGTCTATGTCATCTTGGTATTGGTGTCTGTAGATTGTCTTTTTTTGTTTTTTTTTTTTTTTGAGATGAAGTTTCTCTCCGTCGCCCAGGCTGGAGGAATGCAGTGGCGCAGTCTCGACTCACTGCAAACTCCCGGGTTCAAGAGATTCTCCTGCCTCAGCCTTCCAAGTAGCTGGGATTACAGGCGTGTGCCACCATGCCAGGCTAATTTTTGTGTTTTTGTAAAGATGGGGCTTCACCATGTTGGCCAGGCTGGTCTTGAATTCCTGACCTCAAGTAATAACACCCACCTCAGCCTCCCGAAGTGCTGGGATTACAGCTGTGAGCCACCACCCCCAGCCAAGATGATCCTGGCCCTTGATGTAAAGAGTGATCTTTGACTTACAACCTGGACATTCTGGGTGTTATGTTATGGACTCTTGATCTTGTTTAAATCTCTAAGTAATGCAGGCTTTCTCTGCTGGGGCAGGGAGGGGCTGCTTCCTCATTGTTGCTGGGTAGGGTGTCTGGGGGAAGGGATTCCTTGTTACTGCTGTATGGCTGTAAGAGTTCCCCATTAGGCATTGGTGATATCACTCTGCCTGAGAAGGGAGGGGTGCTGCTTCGTTACTGCTGGATGGGATTGAAATCCAGACTCCCTGCCTGGTCTCCACTGACTTATCAGGGAGTGAGTTGCGGAGGACTCATTACTCACCAGGTGGGGATGAAAGTCCCTGATCTCTATTCTGACATCAGTTGAGTGGAGTGAGGAAGTTTCCTGTGGAGTTTGGCTGCAGTAGAGCAATTGTTCTTTAAAACTTTAAAAGTGTTCCATCTTGCTGCTCTTTTCCTGGTCCTTTGGCTAGAGAGAACAGGTTTCTGTTTGTAGTTTTCTTTGTCTATACCTATTGGCATTTCTGGATTGTAGGCTTCTACAGTACCTAGGTCTGAGACATATGAAGCAAAAAGAAAATCAAGGACTCAGTGCTCGGCCAGGTATGGTGGCTCATACCTATAATCCTAGCATTTTGGGAGTCCAAGATGGGCGGATCACTTGAGGTCAGGAGTTCGAGGCCACCTTGGCCAACATGGGGAAACTGTCTCTATAAAAAATACAAAAATTAGCCACGCATGGTGATGTGCGCCTGTGGTAGTCTCAGCTACTTGGGGGACTGAGGTAGGAGAATTATTTGAGCCCGGGAGGTCCAGGCTGCAGTGAGCCGAGATCATGCCACTACACTCCAGCCTGAGCAACAGAGCAAGACCCGGATAAAAACAACAACAACAACAACAACAAAAAACTCAATCCTCTTTCCTTGGGTCCTCTGGTTCCTAGCCAGTCTGCTTCCTTCTCTCCACCCTTCAGAGTCTTGTTTTGTCTTAAATGTAGTGCCTCATGTTTTTAGCTATATTTAGCAGGAAACAGACCTTTTATATATGCTTTAATGAGATGTTGAAAAATTGTCCTGCTTTCCATAAAGATTTAATATCAATACCTTTTAAAAGTGCCTATTTATGTACACCCTCCCCAGTCAACCTATTTATACCACTTCAGTCATGGACATCTCTGATGCCATGGGACCACGTCTCGGGGAAGGGGCAGAACAGTCTTCAGACCTATATACTGAAGCATACTCAGGGATCTGATCAGAGAGGTGTCAGTCCCTACCAGTGGTGACGGCCCATGATTGGTGAGCTAAAAAAGCTTCTGTGCTAAATGATGGAGACAGCCTACTAATGTTTTAGAAGTTACCAGTTGACCACCACTCCAAATTAGCTAATGTTTAGGTTTAAATATCTTGGAAACTTGAACTTTTTTTTTTTTTTTTTTTTTTTTTGAGGCAGAGTCTTGGTCTGTCGCCCAGGCTGGAGTGCAGTGGCGTGACCTCAGCTCACTACAAGTTCCGCCTCCCAGGTTCACGCCATTCTCCTGCCTCAGCCTCCTGAGTAGCTGGGACTATAGGTGCCTGCCACCACACCCGGCTAATTTTTTGTATTTTTAGTAGAGATGGGGTTTCATCGTGTTAGCCAGGATGGTCTCGATTTGCTGACCTCGTGATTCGCCCGTGTCGGCCTTCCAAAGTGTTGGGATTACAGGCGTGAGCCACCGTGCCCAGCCAGAAACTTGAACTTTTTATATCACTAGTTTGCCTTTTCTTTTCTGCACACACTCCCGAGAGAGAGAGAGAGAGAGAGAGAGAGAGAGAGAGAGTGTGTTTTTTTGAGACGGAGTCTCACTCTGTCGTGCAGGCTGGAGTGCAGTAGTGCGATCTCAGCTCACTGCAGCCTCCACCTCCCAGGTTCAAGCGATTCTCCTACCTCAGCTTCCCAGGTAGCTGGGACTACAGGCGCCCGCCACCATGCGACGCAACTAATTTTTCTGTAGTTTTAGTAGAGGCAGGGTTTCACCATGTTGGCCAGGCTTGTCTCAAACTCCTGATCTCAGGTGATCCACCCACCTTGACCTCCCAAAGTACTGGGATTACAGGCATGAGCTACTATACCCAACCATTTCTTTAGTCATAGATATACCTTCAAGTTTTCAAAGTGCTTTCATATTTGTGTTACAGTTACAAAAAGACATTATGAGGAGGTTAGGAGTAATTACTGTCTCCTCTTTATGGCCCAGGAAAGCTCACACGGTGACTTGGTGTCACGAGGCCTCTGTACTTGCAGGCTCAGTAATTGTTTCCACTAGCAACCGAAAAAAAACTTTACAGTTTAAAAGTAATCCTCACTACTTCCCTGTCCCTCAGCTTTTGTGTAATGAGGTGTCACTAGTGAAAGATACTAAATTCTTTGAGATTCTCAGCCAATAAGGGAGAATTGATAGCTGTACTCTGTATATGAGTTATTTGTATTACTACCAAAAAATAATTGCAGGCATGAGATAACAGCCATAGGTTTGTAGCAAATGTTGTGTTCATGATTCATCAGAAAGATTGAGTCCGAAACTGAAAAAAAGAAAGTGGATGAGTTGTCCTTTAAAATGGTTGCCAGCTAACACTCATAGGGTATAAGGATCATATAATGATGTGTCGTTTTTTTCTCTCAAAGACTCATTTGCTGAAAAACAGCAGACTGTTTTTGCTAGGTCTTGCCTTTTTAATTACCCCTCTACCTAGCCAACGTCATATTGATAGGCGTCAGTAGTCGGTTTATTTCCCTCATTCTTTGTGCCTTGGGATAGGGTGCCTCCTGCCCAACTGGGGAAATTCAAGGCATAGACCTCAAAGGCTTCGTGTTTCAGACAGAACCCTATTTAAGTATATCATTTTCTAAGGGCAGGGCATTTAACACCTGAAAACTAATTTTCCTTTGATTTTTACTTTTTTTCTTTTTACAACTTATTTTTCCAAAATGTATGTGTTTATTCTTGTATCTTGAAATTAATGAATTACAACTTGTATCATTTTCATGTGCAGTGATAAGTTCAGTTACATTTTTTCTTACACATTTAAAAAAAAACTTTATTGAGACGTAATTCACATACCATAAAATTCACTCATTTAAATTGTAAGGCGAATGTTTTTCAGTATATTAGAGGATTGTGACACCATCAATACAATCTAGTTTTAGAGCATTTTCATCCTCTCCTCCCAAAAAGAAAGCCCTGTATCCATTGAGTCACTCCTCATCCTCCCCTCATTCCTCTGCCCCAGCCCCGGGCAACCACTAATCTACTTTCTCTCTGTATAGATTTGCCTATTCTGGAATGTGATATTATTATAGGTATATAGGTTTTTGTCCATGATTCCTGGTTATAACTCCCATAGCTCTTGTTATTTCCTAAGTGACCAAAATAAGCTTGTATTTTGTTAAAGTATTTATCCTTGGTTCCTGAAGTAGCTTCCAAACAGCTTCTGAGTGATAAAGGTGAAAGACAGTCTTTCGTTATAATGTTGGGATACTTTAGGCCCCAGAAGCAGGCCTGTGGCACTCCTTTCACCTGCTGCTTTTTCTCCCCGAGGGAGGCCATAGAAACTAAAAATATACTCTAATATTCCTCCACTGTTCTGTCTTGGAGCCGGCCATAAAGAAATTCTCTGACCTACCTTGTCTGATTGTAGGTCACAAGACACCCACTTCAGGAGTCCTGCCTCACACGCACAGGAAGGAATCCTGCACAGAGAGACCAAGAAGAATCTGAACAAACAGGCCTGGCTGGGTTTCCCCACTCAGTCTGTTGGTATTAGATCATACCCTTTTTGTCTGATCACATATCTACGTGGTTATCTATGCTTCAGTCATACGTATCCAAAGAAGTCTCCATAAAAGGCCCAAGATGATGGGGTACAGAGAGCTTCTGGATAGCTGAACATGTGGAGACTCCTGGAGGGTGGCATGCCTGGGGAGGGTATGGAAACTCCGTACCCCATCCTACACCTTGACCTGTGCAACTCTTAATCCACATCCTATGTTATATTATTTGAAAAAAACAGTAGATGTAAGTAAATGTTTCCCTGAGTTCTTAGAAATTTGTTGAACCAAAGGAGGGGGTCACGGGATGTCCAGTTTCTAGCTGGTTGGCCAGAAGTACAAGTAAGACAACTGGGGGCTTGCTATTACATCGGAAATAGGGGGCAGCCTTGTGGGATTGAGCTCTTGACCTGTAGTATCTGATGCCGTCTCCAGGTAGGTAGCAGCAGTCTTGAATTGCTTATTGGTAGGGAGAATTCCTCATACGTTTAGTCACAGAAATCTTCTGTGTTGATTGTTGTGTGAGAACAGAGGAATAGACTCATAATGTCTTTTGCATCTGCTGCTTTTTACTGAGCATAATGTTTTCAGGGTTCCTCCAGGTGGAGCATGCGCCAGCACTTCCTTAGTTTTCATTGCAGAATGCTATTATATTCTATAGATATAACATGTTTTGCTTATCCATTCATCAGTGATGGACATTTGAGTTGTTTCTACTATTTGACTTTTACCAATAATGCTGCTATGGGCATTTGTGTACAAGTTGTTTGTGGACGTACATTTTCATTTATCTTGATTATATATCTAGGAGTGGAATTGCTGAGTTATATGGTAACTTTATGTGTTTATTGGCTATTAGTATATCTTATTTGGAGAAATGTCTATTCAAATCCTTTGCCTACTTTTTGATGGAGTTTTTTTTTTTACTGTTGCATTATAAGAGTTCTTTATATATTCTGTATGTAAGTTCCTTATCAGATAATTGCAAATATTTTCTCCCATCTATATCATTTCTTTCTTAATAAGTTATTTGAAGCACAAAAGTTTTATATTTTTTATTTTTTTGCTTATTTTGAGACAGAGTCTCACTCTGTCAACCAGGCTGGAGTGTGGTAGTGCGATCTCAGCTCACTACAACCTCTGCCTCTTGGGTTCAAGGGATTCTCCTGCCTCAGCCTCCCAAGCAGCTGGGACTACAGGCGTGTATGACCACGCCCAGCTAATTTTTGTATTTTTAGTAGAAATGGGGTTTTGCCATGTTGGCTAGGCTGGTCTCGAATTCCTGACCTCAAGTTATCCACCTGCCTCAGCCTCCTAAAGTGCTGAGATTACAGGCGTGAGCTACCGCTCCTGGCCAAGTTTTTTATTTTGATGAAATCCAATTTGTGGGTTTTATTTTGTTGTTTATACTGGTGGTGTCATAACTAAGAATCCATTGCTTGAACCAAGGTCACAAAGATTTACTTCATAGAAGTTATAAAACTTCTAAGTATCTTACAGTTTTATCTCTTACACTCAGGACTTTGATCAATTTTGAATTTTGTATATGACTGTGTGACTTCATTCTTCTTTATACGTGGAGCTCTAGTTGTCCCAGCACCTTCATTTGAAAAGACTGTTCTTTTCCCCACAGAATGGAGTTGGCACCCATCTAAATAGAAATATTCTTTTAAACCAAGTTTGTCCAACCTCCAGCCCATGGGCCACATGTGGCCCAGGACAGTTTTGAATGTGGCCCAACACAAGTTCGCAAACTTTGTTAAAACATTATGGATGTTTTTGCAATTTTTTTTTTTGTAAGCTCATCAGTTGTCGTTAGTGTTAGTGTATTTTATGTGTGGCCCGAGACAATTCTTCCAGTGTTGCCCAGGGAAGCCAAAATATTGGACATTCCTGTTTTAAACCAAAATTCAAAACACTTAGATATTTTGGACAGCTCAGAGGCGCTTTCAGAAAAAGCGTTTTAAACAATTGAATGTCTCTACCAAATAACGTACTATTCTTAAAGTTGACTTAGTATCAGTTACAGAATTCTAAGTTGAATTTCAAGACCTAATGTTGACTGGCCTGCAGTTTTCCTTCTTCTTGTATTTAATATATTTTGTTTGTTTTTTATTTTTTTAGAGATAGGGTCTCGCTCTGTCACCCAGGCTGGAGTGGAGTCGCACGATCATAGCTCACTGAAGCCTTGACCTCCTGGGCTCAGGCGATCCTTCCACCTCATCCTCCTGGGTAGCTGGGACTACAGACATGTGCCACCATATCGTGATAGCTTTTAAATTTTTTGTAGAGACGTGGTTTCACTACCAGGCTGGTCTCAAACTCCTGGCCTCAAACAGTCCTTAAGCCTTGGCATCCCAAAGTGCTAGGATTATAGGCATGAGCCACTGTGCTTGGCTTTTAATATCTTCTTATGCCATTTTATGTAAGAGAGAAATGTGAAGAATGGGTATTTACCAGAATTGGAAATTTGCGTTAGTGTTGGCTCTGTGGGTCTGTCAGAGTGTGGACAGCAAACAGCTGTCCTGGCTGTTTCTGGGTGGAGTTTGGGATGTTGAGCCATCTGCTGAAGGACACCTCTTCCCATGAGTCATCTTAAAGAAAGTTTAAAAATCTCAGCTGGGCATGATGGCTCATGCCTATAATGTCAGCACTTTGGGAGGCCGAGGCAGGCAGATCACGAGGTCAGGAGTTTGAGACCAGCCTGGCCAACATAGTAAAACCCTGTCTCTACTAAAAATACAAAAATTAGCCAGGTGTGGTAGCACGCACCTGTAGTCCTAGCTACTCGGGAGGCTGAGGCAGGGGAATTGCTTGAACCCGGGATGGGGAGGTTGCAGTGAGCCGAGATCATGCCACTGTACTCCAGCCTGGACTACAGAGCGAGACTCCATATCAAAAAAAAAAAAAAAAAATCTAGCTGTCCTGGCAGCTCTGCTGGGCAGCACTTAACTGTCAGATTCAGTGATTGCGGATAGCAAAATGTCATGATTTACTTAAACAGGATCATGTTTGGGAAGAACAGATGAAATGGGTGTTTTACAGTTGTCAGTTCGGTGCCTGTTAATTGGGGTGTTGCAGCAACTGAATACTGATAGTTAATGAGGTGATGCTATTGTTTTCTGGGAGAAACCCAACCCAGAGGCAATTGGGTGTTTAATGTTGCCTAGTTAATGACATTAAAGGAAAAAAATGAACATTTTCCTTTGAGCCTGAGAAATTAAAAAAAAAAAAAAAATAGCATAAAACGAAGCAACAGTAGTATTTTTGCTGTCAATGTTAGGGCTCTTTGTTTCCCTTAAATATATCAGTGGAAAAAGTTGGAGTGTAGTTGGAGGTAGGAAGAACTACTGAATTAACTTAAAACTTTTGATTTCTAAAGTAAAAACCCAGGAGTAAAGATTGCATTCCCTAATTATATCCAGAATATATTGCTTGTTTACCTTTAATTTGTAAGGAGCAAGTTTTTATTTGTGGTGTTTGTTTTTAAAGAATATGTTCTGCTGTTTCCTCTTGCTGACCTATCTCCTCTCAGTGGAGCAGGCCAGAGGTAAATGCAGGACACTCTCAGCCCTCTCTCGGTGTCCCTAATGTGTATCCTGAGCATATTTGGGCCAAGAGGAAGGTTCCATTAAATAATATAGAAGATATTTTATGTAACAATTCACACTGTGTTTCAGAGCTTGGATTTCCTTCGGGTAGGTGTGGACACGGGGTATAGTTCCAACTTTACAACCCGGGCGCCTGCTTTGAGACAAATTCATGAGCAACCATGTAGGCCAGCAAGCACCTTTTTTCCCACAGGCAGCGTCCTTGTGAACTTTCCTCTTGGATCATGACTCTGCTGCTAGTAGCCTGTGACCTTGGATGAAATGTAAGGGAATGGAAACTGAAGCTATCTGTAAAGTGAAAGAGCTGATGCCTGCCTTACAGGGAACCTCTGGGTTTATGCATGAGTCAGATGTGTGGAGTTACTCACCATGGAGGACCCAGGGCAGGCAGGCATTATTGAACTGCTCCATGTGCTCTTTTCAATCTTTGCAGGGCCCACCCACGTCTCCCTTGCTCAGACCTGGCTCCCCATGGCTTATGAAAGGGGGCTGAGTGCAGGAGGTGGTGGGTGGGACACTGGACATCCCTCTGTGGCTTTTCCTTACCCTTCCTAGTACCATGAGATTCTGGCTCTTCCCATCTCTGTTTCCGCCTATGGGTCCTGCCACATGCAGTGCCTCCTCTTCCCTCCTTCCCATCCGTGTCCTTTTACCCTGAGACACACCCACCTGGAAGGAGCCCATCCTTTCACAGGTCTGCTGGCATATTCTGCGCCTCTAAAGTACTCAGTATTTCCTCTGCAATCTTTTCTCTGTTGTTTTCCCTCTGCTCAAGGGTGAATTGAGAGTAAGGAAAGTATTTTTCTAATTTCTTTGTATGTTCCATAATATCGTAAGTACAGCAGGTACTCAGTAATTTCTGGACAGATTAGAAATGTTTTTCTTATTCTGCAATTAACCCTAATTCTAAATTAATTAATCCTTGTTGCCTTTTTTCTAATTGTTTTATATATATATAATATGTAAATTTAAAGAACATGGTATGTTTATCATCTCAGCCCTTAAACTAGATTTAATTTTTTTTATTTATTTATTTTTGAGACAGAGTCTCACTCTGTTGCCAGGCTGGAGTACAGTGGTGCAATCTCAGTTCACTGCAGCCTCCGCCTACCAGGTTCAAGCAATTTTCCTGCCTCAGCCTCCCAAGTAGCTGGGTCTACAGGTGCGCACCACCACACCCAGCTAATTTTTGTATTTTTAGTAGAGATGTAGTTTCACCATGTTGGCCACAATGGTCTCGATCTCCCGACCTCATGATCCACCCGCCTCGGCCTCCCAAAGTGCTGGGATTACAAGCGTGAGCCACTGAGTCTGGCCAAGATTTAAATTTTTAAGTGAAGATGGTAATATTTGCAACTGTGCACTAACCTTCCTTGGGCTAGCACAGGCATCCTGTGTTAGTCGGTGCAAGAGTGTGTGTGAGTTTCACACAGTCACGGCTCTGTTGTGCTCTCAGGCACATCAACTGGTGGCACTGAGCAGGTAGTATTCTTATGAATGTATTTATAGGCCAGGGTCTTTCTCCTCAACAGCTAAGAGTTGAACAAGTTTTGTTTTTTTGTTTTTTGTTTTTTTCTAGTAGCTTTTTAAAAAAAATTATCCTTTCTCTAGAGCATCAGGATCTAGTAGCCTTGTCTCTTAAATGCTCATTTTTAAAATCTTTCTTTCTTTTCTTTTCTTTTTTTTTTTTTGTACAGGCAGTTGTGAAAAACTTCGGGACAAAAATGTTTCATTTAAGGACTTGTGCTGCTAAGTTGAGGCCGTTGACGGCTTCCCAGACTGTTAAGACATTTTCACAAAACAGACCAGCAGCAGCTAGGACATTTCAACAGATTCGGTGCTATTCTGCACCTGTTGCTGCTGAACCCTTTCTCAGTGGGACTAGTTCGAACTATGTGGAGGAGATGTACTGTGCTTGGCTGGAAAACCCCAAAAGTGTACATAAGGTAAGGCTCTCAGGGCCATGGGTCTACCTCATGTTGGTGCGTTGGCCTGTTCCTGACTGGTCACCAGGTAAGTGTGTGCGTCCTGAGGAGTCAGCGGGCAGGCAGGCAACTGAAGCGCCGTACCAACCACCACATCTGTATCGGACCCAGCATGGCCCCAGCAGAAGCCATGGTCCCTGGATCGGCGTCCAGTGGTAGACACCGCACTTAACTCTGCGAGGATGTGAAGAAGCATGTTTGTGACCCTCCAGAATCTCCGCAAGGGCTGCTTCAGGATGAAGCCTCTGAAGAAAGAAGAAAGAAAGAAAGAACATGTATGGAAAAGAGCAGGACCTTAGGAAGCTCCTCCGTTCTGTCTGGAGAGGATACTTTCATATGTAACATGCCTTAGTCACCTCATGTAATTTCTGTATGAATGGCCTTTTAGATCATTATGTTCCTATTTTTTTCCTGTTTGTTTCTAACTTCTCTGTATTACATATAAGGGCATTTTCTAAACTTTTCACCACGTGATTGCTGATGTAAGTCATGTCTTGTTTTTTTTGTTTGTTTTGTTTTTGTTTTTGTTCGTTTAGTTTTGTTTGAGACAGAGTCCCGCTGTTGTCCACGCTGGAGTGCAGTGGATCTCGGCTTGCTGCAACCTCCGCCTCCTGGGTTCAAGAGATTCTTGTGCCTCAGCCTCCCGAGTAGCTGGGACTACAGGCACACGTCACCGCGCCTGACTAGTTTTTGTATTTTTAGTAGAGATGGGATTTTACTCTCTTGGCCAGGCTGGTCTCGAACCCCTGGCCTTAAGTGGTCCACCCATCTTGGCCTCCCAAAGTACTGGGATTACAGGCATGATGCACCACGCCTGGCCAAGTCATGCCTTGTGACAGAATTCCTTTATTCTATTTTGAGCCAATGAATATTTATAGGTTTTGCTAACCATTCCTTGATTTTCAGGGAAAGCAACCAGCCTCCTGAAGGAATTGGGAAAGCAGCATAGTATAGTAATAAGAGGGTGGGTCCCAGCGTTTCTGAGCTCCTGTGCCTCATCTGTAAGAGGTTGGGAGAATGAAAGGAGGTAGCATGAGCAAGGCACTCAGCTTGGAGGCCGTGCCTAGCCAACATTGCTTATCTTCACTGTGAGTTTGGCTTTTTTTCCTACTCTTGAATCTTGGGGGCTTATCGCCAAAAGGTAGTCTGCTTCCACTGGGCTCCTGTTAACAAGCTTTCCCTTTAAGTATTAGTGACACTTAGGAATTGTTTTTTTTAAATTTAGCTAGGTGTGGTGGCACATGCCTGCAGTTCCAGCTACTCCACAGGCCGAGGCAGGAGGATTGCTGAAGCCCAGAAATTCGAGGTTAAGGTGTGCTATGATGGTGCCACTGTACTCCATCCTGGGCAACAGAGGGAGACCCTGTCTCTAAAATTAAAAAAAAAAAAAAAGGTGCAGGGGGGCGTATATTCCTGTGACTGCTGGGCCACCAGGTCCCATTTTTTCAGGAATACCGCTTTGTCTCAGCCTTATTGCCCAGCAGTGGTGGGACTCTAACCCAATCCTTCCACGTTTCCATGGCAACCTAGGAGCAGCATTGCTTCCTGGGCAAGGTGAGACCTGGTTTTCTGTAAGAAATCTGTAGTTTATTTCCCTAGTCTATAAACAAATTACCCAAAAGAAGTGCTGTGTGAAACTGGCCCCTGCTTTTAATGTCATGGATGTTACTGAAGACTGTGGTTGCAGATTGTGGCAGATTTCACACACATACACACACACACACACGACTACAGCTGTAGATTATATCTAGAATAAAACTGAGCCCTGAGGTTTCAGAATCAAGGACTGTTATGTGCACAGGCCTATTCTTTCACCTACCTTTTCTCAAACATAACCTTTTCTTGGAACCAACTAAGTTGTTTTCAGTGATGTTAGGATTTGGAGTCAGTAGCTCCTAAATGACAGTGCCTAGTGTCTGAAAGGTGAAGAGCACCTGGCTGAGACAGCATGTTCTTGTGAAGGTTTGGTCCTCAGTGATTCGTGGGTAAGAGGTACACTCTGTGAGCGTCGTGGCCACAGTGCTGTGGACACTGGGCCTGCTGCCATCATAGCTGCTCCTGCTGGAAGCTTTTGAAGACGGTTTTTGTCAGGGCATGCTGGCTTTGTGTCTTTATGCCTGTTTCTGTTGCCAGGAATCTCCAGGGGGCACAGTGTGGTACTCACATGCATGCTCTACTCCCTGCTTGTAGAGGGGAGGGGACAGGATGGTTAAATCAGTGGGCGTGCCCTCCAGCAATCCCAGTTGTCATCTGGCAGAGACTTCGTCACTCCTCTGCCGTCCCAGACGACAAGGTGGGTCCTCTTTAAGTTGAATTAGGCCCAGTATGTGGTGTGTGCATATTTTTCTTTCTTTTTCTTTTTCTTTTTTTTTTTTTTTTGGTACGGAGTCTCACTCTGTCGCTTAGGCTGGAGGGCAGTGGTGCAATCTCGGCTCACTGCAACCTCTGCCTCCCAGGCTCAAGCGAATCTCCTGCCTTTAGCCTCCTGAGTAGCTGGGATTACAGGCCTGTGCCACTACGCCTGGCTAATTTTTGTGTGATTTTTTTTTTTTTTTTTTTTTTGAGACGGAGTCTTGCTCTGTCGCCCAGGCTGGAGTGCAGTGGCCAGATCTCGGCTCACTGCAAGCTCCGCCTCCCGGGTTCACGCCATTCTCCTGCCTCAGCCTCCCGAGTAGCTGGGACTACAGGCACCCGCCACCTCGCCCGGCTAGTTTTTTGTAATATTTAGTAGAGACGGGGTTTCACCGTGTTAGCCAGGATGGTCTCGATCTCCTGACCTCGTGATCCACCCGTCTCCGCCTCCCAAAGTGCTGGGATTACAGGCTTGAGCCACCGCGCCTGGCAATTTTTGTATTTTTAATAGAGACAGGGTCTCACCATGTTAGTCAGGCTGGTCTTGAACTGCTGACCTCATGATCCACCTGCCTTGGCCTCCCAAAGTGCAGGTGTGAACCACAGCGCCTGGCTGTGTGCATGTTTTTCAAGGGAGATAATCCATAACTTCTGTCCAATTTTCAAAGCATCTGTCACCCATGAAAGGTTAGGATCCATAGCCTTAGGGCTATTTTACTTTATTTGTGCTCTTATTTTAGAACACATAGTTTAAATAGAGATAATAATTGTTTAAATAGAGATAATACAATTAGAAGTGCTGTAGGATTTAGATAGATCATCTATCTCATCTTCTGCTTAAACATCAGAAATGTCCTGAGGTCGGATTCCGTACTTATTTTCAGAGAGCTTAACGGGGCCTGCAAGGACTAAACTCATATACAGCAGAAAAGGAACAAACTCAACATCTTCCCCTCCTGCCCTTTGGCATACTTTCCCATTGTTATTTTTATTTTTATTTATGTTATTTATTTATTTGGTTTTTTGAGATGGAGTCTCACGCCCAGCCTGCACTCACGCCCAGGCTGGAGTGCAGTGAGGTGATCTCTGCTCACTGCAACCTCTACCTCCTGTTTCAAGTGATTCTCGTGCCTCAGTCTCCCGAGTAGCCGAGATTACAGATACATGCCACCACACCTGGCTAATTTTTGTATTTTAGTAGAGACAGGGTTTCACCATGTTGGCCAGGCTGGTCTCAAACTCCTGACCTCAATCAGTCTGCCCAACTCTGCCTCCCAAAGTGCTGGGATTACAGGTATGAGCCACTGCACCCAGCCCCATTGTTACTTTTAAATCTGTGTTATAGTGTTTCTAAGCATACATAGCAGTAGAGAGAAGAGTAGATGACAAACCTTGTGAGGAGACTGGTCACGCAGCTTCAACAGCTGTCTACCTTTTGCAGATCTTTTAAAAATCTGTTCCCTACCCCAGTGACTTTTTTATTTGTTGGTTTGTTTGGGGTTTGAGGAGTAGACACTGGAGTATTTTAAGGCAAATTCCAGACCTGTGTCATTTCTGGCATAAATGCATCAGTGTAACTAACTGATAAGTAAATGTTTCCATAACCACGCCCAACAAACTTTAACAGGCTAATTCTCTAATAGAATTTTTTCTCAGTCCATGTTTAAATATTTACTCTTCTCTTAAAGCTGTCCTTTTACATTTGTTTTGTTTTGTTTTTTAATTTTTATTTTACTTATTTTTTTACATTTGGTTTTATACTTTATAATTGGTTGTTGTATTCCTTATTTTTAATTTAATTTATTTTTTAATTAAAAACTTTTTAATATAAGTAGGAGTCATGCCTGTAATCCTTACACTTTGGGAGGCTGAGGCAGGAGGATTACTTGAGCCCAGGGGTTTGAGACCAGCCTAGGCAACATGGCGAGACCTTGTCCCTATTAATAAAAATAAAATAGAAAATGTTTTAAAAAATAAAAAAATGTAAATAGAGACGGAGTCTGTGTTAACCAGACTAGTCTTGAACTCCTGGGCTCAAGCAGTCCTCCCACCTTGGCCTCCCAAAGTTGTGGGATTACAGACGTGAGCGCCCACACCCAGCCTCTTAAAAAAAACTTTTACTCTTAAAATGCTTAACTGTTATGAAAATTATATTTGTGGTAAAATATTTTAGCAAATCAGAGCTGCAAGTACCTTTTTTACCCTAAACCCGCTCTCCAGAGCAGTATCTGGTTAAGTAGCTGACCTGGGTCTGTCTCTGTGGTGGGACCATCTGCCATCTCCCTTTTGTTCCTACCTTTGGTCTTATCCTAGACTTTTGTCTCTGTTATAGTCTGGCGTTTGTGTTCCTCACTGACCCCTCTTAAGAAGCTTCAGCAGTGGCCTGGGCTGTCAGCATAGGAAGCCTTCCTCATTAGGGTCTCAGCACGTTTGAGGTCACATCAAATGGTGACATCTTACCTTTATTTATGTCTTTAAGACACAATCAGAGCTAAGTTATCCTTGTTAATAATGTTTAAGACAAACAGATAATTGAGAACTGCCAAGCCCCCGTGAGTCTGGATGTTGGTCTCATTTTGTTTTGTAGGGACAGGTGCCCACTTACAGCTGTAGCATGATGTCAAGTTCCTTGTAATGCATCTGCCAGGTTCTGGCCCTGCTGAGGAAGAGCCAGGATTAGGTCCTGAGGGAGTAAAAGGAGCTGGGGCCTGTTCTTCTCCCAACAGTGCCTTCAGCAGCTGCCTTGAGGGTGCCATCGTTGGCCCTGCTTTTCTTCTAGGCCCTCCTAGCCATTTGGCTTTCCCACAGCTTGCTTTGTACCTCCGGGCTCTTCCTTTGCTCTGTGCCTTCCTCTGCCCTGCCCACCTCCCTAAAGCCTGCCTCCCTGTTCTTGTTAACTGATGCCCATTTCTTTTTTCTTTTTTTTGAGACGAGTCTCGCCCAGTCTGGAGTGCAGTGGTGTGATCTTGGCTCACTGCAACCTCCGCTTCCTGAGTTCAAGCAATTCTCGTACCTCAGTCTCCCAGCTAGCTGGAATTACAGACGTGCGCCATCACGCCTGGCTGATTTTTGTGTTTTTAGTAAAGACGGGGTTTTACCACGTTGGCCAAGCTAGTCTTAAACTCCCGACCTCAAGTGATCCGCCCGCCCGGGCCACCCAAGGTGCTGGGATTATGGGCGTGAGCCTCCATGCCTGATACCCATTTCTTGATGGTTTTTTCTTTTTGTACTTTTCACATATCAGCTCCTGAAGTGTGTATATGTGGTCGCCGCAGGAGGGAGGGGCTCTATGTGTTCAGATTACAGGTGCAGGCTATTGGCCCGCTGCTGAGTCTGGCCTCGCTGCTCATCTGTCGACACCGTTCTGTTTCCTCCTTCCATGCTTATGAAACACAGTACTGGTATTTTCTATGAGTGAAACTAAGTGGAGGACAAGCACAGATACACACACTGTCCCATTATGGGGTGATATCGGCCTTTTCAACTCTGCAGTGTTGAAACTGCCTTGGCCTCACTTTGAAAACTAGGACTGTGGTACCCACAGTTCTGTCCTGGCTTGGGGCTCCTCCCTTGGCAGGAGCCCTGCTCCAAGTTACCCTCCTAGCTGCTGCATGTGCGGTGAAGGGGCTTCCCACAGTGGGTATGTGGAAGTGTGACGTGCTCATAAGGAGAACTGATGTGTTCACGTGACAAGGAACAGCTGTGTTGAAAAATCTGCAGAACACTTTGGTGCCACTCAAGTTATTTATTTCTGGGAGTAATTCACAAGGCATTTTAGGCAATGCCAGTTGGGTGGTTGGAATACATTTTGAGTATTTTAATCTTTTATGTAATTGATTTATGAATGACTTATCAGAAATACATGTAGTCATTCCTCGGTATCTGTGGGGAATTGGTTCCAGGGCACACTGAGGATACTAAAATCCAAGGATGCTCATGTCCCTTCTATAAAATGAAATATAAACTATGCACGTTCTCCTGTATACTTTAAATCATCTCTAGATTACTTGTATTATAAGGTAAATGCTGTGCAAATAGTTGTTATATTTCATTGTTGTGGCAGCAGTCCCCAACTCTTGGCACTAGGGACCAGTTTCGTGGAAGACAGTTTTTCCATGGACTGAGGGATCAGGGGAGGATGGCTTCGCAGTGAAACTGTTCCACCTCACATCATCAAGCATTAGTTAGATTCTCATAGGGAGTGAACCTAGATCCCTTGCATGCGCAGCTCACAATCCTGTTGGCTCTCCTGTGAGAATCTAATGCCCCCGCTGATGTGACAGGAGGCGGAGGTCAGGTGGTAATGCTCCCTTGCTGCTCACTTCCTGCTGTGTTCCAAACAGGCCACTGACTAGTACTGGTCCATGGTCCGGGGGTTGGGGATCCCTGATTTAGAGAATAATAACAGGAAAAAAAAGTGTACATGTTCAGTACAGTTTTTTTCCAACTGTTTTCAATCCACGTTTGCTTGAATCCATGGATGCAGAACCCACAGATATGGAGGGCTGACTGTATACCTAAACTGCATGGTCTACGTAAATGGGGTTTCGGCGACGAGCTTCGAAGTTACCCCTTGATGATTTTTTGTTTTTGAAGATTCAGGAGGTACATGTGTGGGTTTGTAACATGGGTAGGTTAAGTAATGGTGGGAATTGGGCTTCTAGTATACCCGTCACCCAGATAATGAACATTGTACCCAATAGGTAATTTTTCAACCCTCATTCTTCTCCCACCCTCCCCCCGCCACTTGCTAATCTTTAACTTCACGTGTTAAGAGCAATCTCAGCACTTGTGGCTTTTTATGTTAAATCAGCTAAACTGACTGAGTGCGCCTTCTCCAACTTTAGCACAGTATTTCACTCTTAAGCAGTTTGCATTTATGGTTTATTTAGGGTGATAAAATTATAACCTCTTTGAAACAACAGGAAGCATGAAGCAGCACCCTCTCTTGTGTGGTAGTTTGCAGCTTATGACAGCTGTGCTCGAAGACTGTGCTGAGTGGCGGCTGCAAGAGGAAAAGCAGTCTTGTCCTGTCATCCTAGCAGGATGATTAAATAAGTTTGAACAATGGTTAAAATTCTACCTCTCTCTTCTCTCTCTGTCCCCCCACTCCGCCACCCCCTTCTCTCTTTCCTTTGTCTCTCTCTCTCTCCCCGCCGGCCCTTAAAAATGAAAAAAATAAAAAAAATAAAAAACAGTTAAAATTCTAATAGAACCTACTGAGCTTCTGAAGGGAAGTACATTATGCTGTGCTGTGAGGGAGCCCAACAGGGGCTCACAGTCACTCAGCAGGGTGATGGACGCAGACTTCAGGGCCAGGAGCCAGATGCAGCAAGAAAAGAGCAAAAGTTTGGGTTATGAAGTAAATGGAGAGGTTCCAAGATCAAACCAAGAGGTGTTTGTTGATTTTGTTATGTGCTGTGGGAGCGTGGACCCCTCAGCAGGTAGAAGGAGAGCAAGTTTGAGGATGTGGTGCAGGAGGAGTTGGGATCCCCAAGAGCCAGAGGGACTGAGACCAGGACAGCAGGCATACGAGGTCACTGAGGCTGGTGGGAGGAGAGGCTACTCCACATGAGGATCACTGCATCTTTTGGGGCTTTTCTTTTTGAGATAGGGTCTCCATTACCCATACTGGAGTGCAGTGGCACCATAATAGCAGCCTCAAACTTCTGGGCTCAAGTGATCCACTCCCCCACCACTCCTCCACGCCTCAGCTTCCTGAATAGCTGAGACTACAGGTGCACACCACCATGCCTGACTAATATTTTAACTTTTTTGTAGAGACGGTCTTGGTTTTTTGCCCAGGCTGATCTCAAACTCCTGGCTTCAAGCTGTCCTCCTGCCTTGGCCTCCCAAAGTGCTGGGATTAAAAGCGTGAGCCACTGTGCCTGGTGGATGTCTTTTTGTTTTTTTGAGACAGAATCTCACTCTGTCGCCCAGGCTAGAGTGCAATGGCACGATCTTGGCTCACTGCAACCTCCACCTCCCAGGTTCAAGTGATTATCCTGCCTCAGCCTCCCAAGTAGCTGGGACCACAGGAGTGTGCCACCACGCCTGACTAATTTTTTGTATTTTTAGTAGAGACGGCGTTTTGCTATGTTAGCCAGGATGGTCTCAATCTTCTGACCTCATGATCTGCCTGGTGGATGTTTTTAATGATTATCCTTTTGTACTGTACTTAAAGCAAAAAAAAAAATTTTTTTTATTTAATGTCAGAAATTAAAGGAAAGGGGGGAGAGATCAAAAATACCCTAATGGGGCCAGGCACGGTGGCTCACGCCTGTAATCCCAGCATTTTGGGAGGCCAAGGCAGGCAGATCACGAGGTCAGGAGATTGAGACCATCCTGGCTAAGACGGTGAAACCCCGTCTCTACTAAAAATACAAAAAATAGCCAGGCGTGGTGACGCACGCCTGTAGTCCCAGCTACTTGGGAGGCTGAGGCAGGAAAATGGCGTGAACCCGGGAGGCATAGCTTGTAGTGAGCAAAGATTGAGCACTCCAGCCTGGGTGACAGAGCGAGACTCCGTGTCAAAAAAAAAAAAAAAAAAAAAAAAAAAAAAAACCTTAATGGGAAAGTAGACTCCAAGAGTGAAAAGGAGCAAATTGTTCCAGTGAGTTCCGTTCTGTAGCACAGGTGTCCACAGGTGCTTGCCTTTGAGGAAATGAAAGAGCCATACTTTGTAAGTCAGAGGCAGCTCAGCTTCCCCGCACAGTCTGAAGCTGGGTGGCAGTGAGAAATTACTAAAAGGTTAGTGCTAGTTTTTCAGATGAAGTCATGTTATTAAAAAATAATATGTTTAGTCTCTAGGTTACTGTTCTCTGGCTCCCCTCCCCATCCAAGACTCCCTTGGAGGGAGGTTTGAGGGCTTTGGGATTCTCATATCTCTTCACGTCCATGAATGGATCGTGAGGTGAGGAGATAGCTTTTAGAACCCTCTCTTTGAGTGGTCACTCACGTGGTATTCAGTCTGAAACCCTGTAGCAGGTGCTTTGCATAGCTGAACAGGGGTTCCCCCAAATAGGGTTGCATAATTATTGAGGACAAATGAGGCAGGCCTCAACCAGATGACCACAGGTGACCCCAGACTGTGAGTCTTCCCCACCTCCCTTGAGAGTTGCAATTCTGAGAGTTGATAACGTGCCATTGTGTGCAGATCTGGGTAGTTTTAAGTGTTCTCATTTCCTGAGGGATGTCAGAAAGACTGTGAGAAAGTGATCACAGTATCTTGGGTATCATCTTTTCATGCAGTGAAAAGTCTGGTTTCCATGAATGTTTGTATAACAAACCACCCCAAAACTTGGCACCAGTGTAGCATGTCTCATGACTCTGTGGGTTGGCTAGGTTTCCCCACTCCTCCCACTGCCAGCTCCCTTGGAGCTGAGGCTCACACCAGGCTAGAAGTTATGAAGGCCTCTGATGTGTCTGGCAGTTTGTGCTGGCTGTTCACTGGGCCCTGCCATCCTCCAGTAGACCAGAGCAATTCCTGCACAAAAAGTCCCAGAGTAGCTCCAGACAGGGAAAGGAAAGGCTGTGGGGCCTTTGAGGCCTAGGTCCAGACCATACACAGCTACTGGCCACCCCATTACCTTGGTTAGAGCAAGTCACAGACAGCCCTTAGGGACATCCGTCTGGGGAGAGGAGAAGGCGTGGCCACTGGACAGCCCTCCACAGCCCTTTTCATAATGACCCTGATAGAGCAGCCACCTTTAATCTAGTGCAGAGTCCCAGCAAATATCATTCTGATATCAGTAGATTCCATACGGCAGAGCTGTAGGAGCTGTTCTTTGCTAATCTTGGCAGTTTATTGATGTTTTATTTACACAACTGTACAGAGAGAAGATAAGAGAGATTGTTTAGAAATATTCTGTCACCTTTAATGACTAAGCATTGCTATAATGGAGCATGTGGTTTCCTTAATTGAAGAATACCTAAATAGAAGCCCATTCTTAACTGGCTTCAGTATCAACAGTCTGTAGTGGCAGGTCAGCAGGCCTGGACTGCAGTGCCTTACCTTGTTTTTGCTTCATAGGCAGTATGGTGGTAGGTGGTACTCTGGCCTAGGCAAGGTCTGAGCAAGGCCTGCACTGATGGAAAGTGCAGAGTCCAGCTCTACCATCTGCACATTTTCTTTGGAGACTTGTGCCTAGCCCAACAGCAGAAATCATTTGCTGAAGGCTCGGAGGTGGGCATTCCATCCGCAGGTCTCCCCAATAGGGAGTACCCTGTTTGGACGTTCAGGGCAGTCACACATACGGGTTTTAAATCTTATTCAGGAAAGGCTCTGGCCCACACATTTAGGGCCATTTCCTGGGCAGCATTGGAAGGAGTGGCAGAGGTCATGCAGGCCTGCCCTGTCTTGTGTGCAGGAAAGGAATGAGTTGTTGGTCTATACACTGAGGCCAGGATGGGAGGCCTGCCCCTTACAGCAGCGCCGGGTGAACTCCAGGCAGGCTGGTCACATGGTGCCCAGCAGCTGACTTTTTATCAGTTTGGCTGGATTAGAATGAGCTGAAAGGAGAGCCATACGCCCGTGTTCCTTGGTTACGTGGTGCCCTGTAGTTCATATTTATAGCAATTAAAAAGCATAGTTAGTGTCAGAACTTAGTAAGTGAGGTGGTGTGGATAGCGCTGGGCCTCATCAACTTATCAGCTAAGTGATGGCCTTTGAGCCTGGGTGTGGCTCCATGCAGCAAGGAGACCAGAGCCTGCCCCACCTGCGCCCCGCATTATTTAGACAAGGTGGCAGTAACGTGGTGACCAAGGTTAGCTGTGTGTGTGGGCAGGACTTGTTCTGTGGCCGAGGTGGAGTAGGGAGGGCAGCTGTAGGAGTGGCGTCTGTAGGGGCTATGGATAGATGAGAGGAAGTGGTCTCATCAGTCCAGAGCCACCCATAGTCATAGAGCTTGGGCTAAGTTGTAACACTCTCCTCATGTTCCTCATCAGCTTCTTGAACAAATGCAAGTATATATGCAAGGACTTTATAAAAATTTTTTTTTTTTTTGAGACGGAGTCTCGCTGGAGTGCAGTGGCGCGATCTCGGCCCACTGCAACCTCCGACTCCCTGATTCAAGCTATTCTCCTGCCTTAGCCTCCTGAGTAACTGGGATTACAGGCACGCGCCACCACGTCCAGCTAATTTTTGTATTTCTAGTAGAGACGGGGTTTCACCATGTTGGCCAGGATGGTCTCAGTCTCCTGACCTCGTGATCCTCCCGCCTCGGCCTCCCAGAGTGCTGGGATTACAGGCATGAGCCACCACACCCGGCCGGACTTTATAAATTTTAAAAAGCTGTGCACATGCAGGGCCATGGTCTTAAATAGCCTGTGTTTGAGACTTACGGACAAGAAAACAGGCCAGAGAACTGAAGCAACTTCCCAAATCCTCATGCAGCCCATGGGAGGCAGACCTAGGGCCTGGGGACCCAGGAGGTGGCCACAGTCAGTCCTGCTGGTCTATGAGTGGGCACTGGGGGCTGTAGAGCACTGTCCTGCATGACGATGGGTGTCGACTACTGCTGGAGGAAGGGATGTCAGATGGTATATTTGCCACCCTCAGAAATAGGAAGCCCTACCTATTGGAAACCTCACAACCAAGGATTTACCGGGAGCTTGGCCGTTGAGACTCCCAACTGCTGACTCAGGAAGGGCAGAGTCTGCTGCGTGTAGCTGCTAATGTGTGGGAACAGACAAGTGCTCCTTGGTTAGCAGAGTGGCACCTGCTGAGGTCAGCACCTCTGCACAGTGAGGGGCAACCTTGGACTCAGACTCTCCCAGGGTGGAACCTTGTACTTGTCAGGCTGTTCCCCCAGAAAGGAGGCTGAATACCATCGGAATTTAATTTGGTAAAGGTTGAATGAGCAGCTGCCACATGCAGAGAGCGTTGAGGTGTTTCCAGCCTTTCAAGAGCTTCCTTTGAAGAAAGAGCACTGGTCACTGTGAGGAAAGTACATTGTGGTTGAATAGAATTCTGAGTTTGTGGGAGCTTGGGTAGCAGTGACTTTTGACTTGGAAAACAGAGCTTCATTTATTACAGCTAAGTGCCTTTAGTTACCTAAGATTAAATAGGAGGTCTGGTTTCATTTCATCCAGAATGTAAAAATTATTTACTGCTGAAATCTATCATGTTTAAGTCATCTCAGCAACAAGTTGATGATCAAACTCACTCATGGGAAGTTGGTGGTGGGTGGGGTGGAGGGGCACACAAGCTCCCTGCCTGCGAACCACCCCTCCCTCCAATGCCATTTGGTGGCAAAGGTCAGCCACTACCCTGGTCAGGTGCTTGCTCCTCTTGGGGGTGGTTAGTGGTTTTCTCCTTAATCTCCCATGTTCTTTTTCACTCACCTGCAGCCTGGTTCCAGCTCACCTGCCCAGCCTGGTTTCTTTTTTTTTTTTTTTTTTTTTTTCTTTTTTTTTTTGGAGACAGAGTCTCGCTGTGTCTCCCAATCTGGAGTACAGTGACGCGATCTTGGCTTACTGCAAGCTCCGCCTCCCGGGTTCACGCCATTCTCCTGCCTCAGCCTCCTGAATAGCTGGGACTACAGGCGCCGCCACCACGCCCGTCTAATTTTTTGTATTTTTAGTAGAGACAGAGTTTCACCGTGTTAGCCAGCATGGTCTCGATCTCCTGACCTCGTGATCCACCTGCCTCGGCCTCCCAAAGTGCTGGGATTACAGGCGTGAGCCACCACGCCCGGCCCAGCCTGGTTTCTTAACCATCTGTATACCCTGCATGTGGCAGTACCATGAGTCTCAGCACGTGGTGGACGGGCACTGGCCAGATGCTCCTGCTGTCTGTTCTCTTTGGCCAAATGTCTTCTCTCTCCTCCTCAGTCTCCTCAGGCCTTACCCTGCCTTTAGGGCTCAGACCATGGACCCCTCCTCAGAGCAGTCTTGCTTTCCTCTCCCACCCCACTTGTCTTACTCTTCGTTTCTCAGCACTTGGATCCATTCTTTGAATTTACACGTTTACTGGTTTTTCTTATTCTTGTTGAGAGTAAGAAGCTCATTTTAGTCATCTTCCTGTTCACAAATCTTATAGTATGCCACATATAGTTAATAGATATTTGTTGAATTGAATGAGAATTACTGGATTTTTAGAAATAATGGCATTCATGGGCCCAGCATGGTGCCTCACGCCTGTAATCCCAGCTACTGGGGAGGCTGAGGCAGGAGAATCACTTGAAACTGGAATGGGGGTTGGGGGGTGGTTGCAGTGAGCCAAGATCACACCACTGCACTCCAGCCTGGGCAATAGAGCCAGACTGTATCTCAAAAAAGAAAAAGGTATTCATTTTTTGACATGGTACATCCTTCACACATCTGACACTCTTAGGAAAATATTTATGTGTGGTAAGAACTTCATCAGAATTCCATAGCCCCTTGTAGGGCTCAGAAGTTGGCCTTCTGGAAGTGAGTACTTTCCTTCACCACTCCCCTGGTCCAGGACCCCTCACTCCTTCTGCCTCACCTTTTCTGGCAGCTTCCTGCCCCTTGAATGTCATTTATAGCCTTGCCCACTTACCTTAACATTTTAACATTTTTTCCCTTATCAGTGACATTGTCATTGAATGGCCAGAGAATTAACTGTCTGTGACTGTATATTTGAGGCAAGGCAAGGGGACAGATATTTTCCTTACGTTATTAGTTGTGCAACAGAAACCAATTAAGAGATTGGAGAGGTGAATAACACTAGTGATGGGTTGCAACTTGGGTGTGGAGCTGGGCACACCCGCGTACATCACTGTGACTCAGAAGTCCATGTCACCACCCTGAGCTAAGTACTAAAGTAAGACCCAAATACCACACTTACTTCATAAAGAAGCCAAAGTCTGACTGCCTCCATTTCTCATGAGTGAAAAACTATTTCTGTTATAGGAAACTTGTCTTCAGTGTTTTTGATGGTAGCAGGCTATTAGATTGTGTATTCTTAAGTCTGATTTTCCCCATTACTGTGCTTTCTCCTTTTCACTTCTGCTTTGTCACTTGGAATGTTTCTAGAAGTAGAAGTCACTGCCCCTGCCCACATCAGACTGCAGTTCCGGGATATCCAGGCAACAGCAAGGGATAATTAGGAATAAATTTGGCTGGAAGAAAGGGAAAATGCAGCTTAGGCAACTTAAACCAACAGGCTTATTTTTCTCACTTAGTTAAGAGAGCTGAGGTTGCCTGACTCAGCTCAGGTTCTCAGTGAGCCATCAGCCACCAGGTGCCACCTTCCAGTGAGTGGGCTTCTATTCCTTCCAGGTGTCTCTTCATGCTCCATGGGAATTAGATGGGACATGCTTTGGCTCTCACTTCCAGAAGCTTTCTCTTCATTTCGAAGGGGCTTCCCTTTGCGCTGGCTGGTCCATGACTCAGCCTAGTCTCGATTTATGCCCCGGGATGGGGACAGACAGCAGGGGAGAGATCTCAGGTTGAGATGAGTATACAGTAAGGGCTGGGAGTATCAGAAGGGGAAACCCTCTCCCAGATAGTGACAAAGCTAAGCGACCATGTGAAGGGAGAGGACAAACATCCCATGGAAAGGAGGGTAGCTGCCAGGCCTGGGGGAAGGAAGGAGCATGGTGCCGGGGCATGGGAGCAGGTGGACAGGGAGGGCTCTGCAGGTCCCCTGGAACCTAAAGCCAGGGGTCATGGAAGGCAGATCCAGATTCAGGTGTTCAGAGGATGAGGCAGGGGTAGGTAGTTTGAGCTGGAGAAGAGGTACCTCCTTGGGGAGTGGAAGATGTTGGAGAGATGCAGGGTTGCAGGACAACAGGGAGGTGGAAAGAGAGTGGGGGATGGACTGTGGCATCTGGCCCCCTGCCAGGAAGGAAGTGGCCCCACTGGTGACTCATACAGGGAGGGGTGGGGCCATTGGGTGGCTGGGAGCTCTGGTACTTGGGCAGGTCTGGCTTCCTGCTGCCACATCTGTTGGGAGGTGAAGCCCGTAGGCCAAAAAATGACCTTCATTTTCAAAGCCTTTTTGAATAAATAAACCTTTTTCAGGTTTAACTTACATACATTAAAATTCACTTAAGTGTTTAGTGCAGTAGGTTTTGCCAAATGTATGCAGTCACTACACTCGATACAAAACATTCTATCACTCAAATTCAAAAACCTTTCAGTATACCTCCAGGTCTTGGTGCAAAGAGGGCTTGCTGTTGTTGGGTGTGCAGGCTCACCCAGTCCTGGAGACAGAATGGGCTCTTTGTCTGAAGGTGGGGCAGGGTGCTCCCCCAGTGGTGTGGGAACTGAGCCGACCGGAGAGTGAATGGGACGCATGGTGTAAGATGAATAAGGGAAAGGCTGCAGAAGTTGCATTCCCAGCATTTTCCTTCCCGGGGATTCCCAGCAGCTCAGCAGTACCGGTATGAACCAGTTTTTTTCTGACCGCCTCCAGCATGCGCTGAATTTCCGTCTGTGCAGTTGTCCTCAGCCAATTGAAAATCACCTGGAGTTTTATTCCAAGCACAAAAGAAGGTCAGAGAGAGGAGGCCCGATGATCATGATCGCCCTCTTTCCAGGGCCTAGGCTGGAAGGAGTCCTGCAGCCTTTGTGCTCTCAGGACCAGACAGCTGACCTTGTGGAAATTCCTTTCATTTTATTGTTGAGCCCAGGAGCTCCCAGCTCTCTTTGACAAGGTTAAGCTAGGATAAGAGGCACTATTACTAGAGTGACCAGAGGTCTTTATATAAGTGTTGCTCTGCTGTTGCTCACTTAACCTTATTAATACCCTGCGTGGTGACTGCTGTGTATAAGTTCTGCCAGTGGGAATATGATTGACATTCCAGTTGTTCCAAGTAAGTTAGAAAAGCCCACAGAGAGCCTCAGTAAAAGTTAGCTATACCTATCACTGCTGCTATTATTTTTTTTTTAATTTTTTACTGTTTTAATTGTTATTCAAAGCTAATTTTTATTGAAAAGAAGTAAACTTGTGATTTTGCTATGACTTTTGGCTCTGGATTCAAAAGTGGATATTGTCCCCTAGGATAAAGGAGGCTGTTTGTACAGCTGGAGAGACTCTTGATCCAAGGTCTTGCTCTTGGGTGACTTGGGTGACTTTGCCCTGTGTTTCTGGACACTTAATGGGTTTTATGAAGTAGAAGAAAGACAGTATGTTTTAAGGGTTTAATAAAGTTTGGGTTGTGCTGCTCTCTTGTACTTACTGGGGTTGAGGATCATGCCCTATCTGTGAACCTTGTTGTGGCCCCAGGGAACTAAGTAAGTGTCCACAGCTAGACTTGGGGTGCGGGTCACATGGTGTGAGGATAGACATTCTAACACTGGAGCAAGTTTGGGTTAAAGAAAACTTTGGACTATGTTTTTTGTAGGTTTTTTTTTTTTTTTTTTTGGATGGAGTCTCACTCTGTCACCAAGCTGGAGTACGGTGGCGTGATCTCAGCTCACTGTAACATCCGACTCCCTGGTTCAAGTGATTGTCCTGCCTCAGCCTCCCGAGTAGCTGGGATTACAGGCACGCATCACCATGCCCAGCTAATTTTTGTATTTTTAGTAGAGACAGGGTTTCATCATGTTGGCCAGGATGGTCTCGATCTCCTAACCTCGTGATCCATCCGCCTCGGCCTCCCAAAGTGTTGGGATTACAAGCGTGAACCACCCCACCTGGCCTTTTTCTCTTTTTTTTCTTTTTTCTTTTTTTTGGAAACAGGGTCTCGCTTTGTTGCCCAGGCTGGAATACCATGGTGCAATCTCAGCTCACTGCAACCTCTGCCCCCCAGGTTCAAGCGATTCTTATGCCCCAGCCTCCCAAGTAGCTGGGACTGCTGGCCTGCGCCACCACACCCAGCTAATTTTTGTATTTTTAATAGAGACGGAGTTTCACCATGTTGGCCAGGCTGGTCTCAAACTCCTGACCTCAGGTGACCCGCCCACCTTGGCCTCCCAAAGTGCTGGAATTACAGGATTACCCTGCGCCCGGCCTGATTAGGTTTTACATGACAGTGGCAGCTTGCTGTTGGTTCTTGCTGTGCAGGATTGGGATACAGCCAGACTGAACTCCCGCCCAGTTACTTGCTGTATTCGAGGGGCTTCTCCTTTTAGGTCAGGTCCTCAGTTATTGGAGGCCTGGGTAGAGGCCAAGAAGTGCAGTCATTGGTCATCCCTGTTTTCACAATGAGGATGGATGTCCAATGCGTGTGGTCCCCAGTCATCTCTGCTTCTAGAATGTAGGGAGCTCTCTGCCCTGCTGGAAAAGCTCCGTGAAGTCAGAAGTACCTGAGGGTGTCCAGTGTGTTTGTGCACAGCCACCTTTTAGATCCCTGTGTCCTTGACAGAACCAGTCATGGACTGAGTGGGAGGTAGCCTTTACTTTGCCTAGGGAGTTGATGCTGAGACATCCTCTGTTTTATGTCGTAAGAGTAAGTCAGTTTTTTTCTCTGGTGGAAATACTGCCTTTTCTCATGTTGGAGAACACTAAGTTTTTGTGAGAACCAATTTAATGGAGGAAGATTTAGAGAATCTCTTTGGAGATTCCAAACTCTGGGTTACTTTAGCAAACATTTTGATAGCATCTGTTGAAAAAGAAAGTTTAGGCCCAGCGTGGTGGCTCATGCCTATAAACCTAGCACTTTGGGAGGCTGAGACGGGCAGATCACTTGAGCTCAGGAGTTCAAGAACAGCCTGGGCAACATGGTGAAACCTCATCTCCACAAAAAATATTTAATAAAAAAATTAACCGTGCGTGGTGGTGCATGCCCGTGGTCCCAGCTACTCAGGAGGCGAAGCAGGAGAATCACTTGAGTCCTGGAGGTGGGGGTTACAGTGAACCGAGATCATGCCACTCCAGCCTGAGCAGCAGAGCCAGACCCTGTCTCAAAAAATAAAAAAGAAAGAAAAGGAAAGTTTGCAGCCTTTTTTCATGTTCCTGATTGTTGGGTTACATTTGTATAAGATGCTTCTATAATAGGTTTTGTGGGAGGTGCCAGAAGAGAACCCCACATCTCACTTCTACATCAGCCAATACAACAGAAATTCACCAGAAAGGTTAAAACAGTAAAACCTCAAATAGTTTGATTTGTAAAAACATTTTAAAGGCTGGGTGCAGTGGCTCACGCATGTAATCCCAGCACTTTGGGAGGCCGAGGCGGGTGGATCACGAGGTCAGGAGTTTGAGACCAGCCTGGCCAACACAGTGAAACCCCGTCTCTACTAAAATACAAAAATTAGATGGGCATAGTGGCGAACGCCTATAATCCCAGCTACTCGGGAGGCTGAGGCAGAAGAATCGCTTGAACCTGGGAGGCGGAGGTTTCAGTGAGCCGAGATTACACCACTGCACTCCAGCCTGGGTAACAGAGCTGGACTCTGTCTCAAAAAAAAAAAAAAATTTAAATGTAATTCGCGTAACATAAATGTCATTATTTGGCCTGATCCTGGTGACTCACAACTGGATTCCCATCACTTTGAGAGACTGAGTCAGGAGGATTACTTGAGGCTGGGAGTTTAAGACCAGCCTGGGCAACAGAGCAAGAACCTGTTTCTTTTAAAAAAAAAAAAAAAAAAAAAAAAGTCATTTTTATGTGTACCATTCAGTGGAGTATTGCTTTGTTTTTAACAGATGGGATCTTGCTGTATTGACCAGGCCAGCCTGGAATTCCTAGACTTAAGTGATCCTCCTGATTCTGCTTCCCAAGTGCCTGAGACTACAGGTGCACGCCACTGCACCCAGCTACAGTGGTTTTTGGTATATTCACAATACTGTGCAGTTACATCTCTGGTGGTGGTTTTCTTTAAATTATTTTTTCTGAATGCCAAAAAAAAATGCTTATTATAGAATGTTTTAAAGATTCTACAAGAAAGAAAAAGGAAAGGAAAAAAAAAAAGTATTTCACAAAACTCCCTTCAAAAACAGATTTCACTGAGAGACCAGACTCCCCTTCATGAGGCAGTTGGTCCAGGCCTGTGCGTTATCATTGTGTGTTTTCTAGTTTGTGTCTGGCAGCAGTATATAGCAGTGCTCTTGGTAGTAGGACCATCTGAGTGATGTATATCTATGCCCTAGCCAGCATTATAAAAGAACCTGTCTGAAAAAACCAGAAGACCTTAAGGACCAGCATACTGGATTCTGTAGCCATCTCTACCTTCTTATCTCTAGACCCAGACAGAACCATTTGATATCCACCCATATCCCAGACAAGGAACACATCTGGGTGGCATCTTGTTAGAAGGAGAATGCAAAGATCTCATAAAGTTTTGCCTTTGCCTCTCCAAGTTTTTCAAGACAGTCTTATTAGAGTTTATTGATGGAAGAATTTTAGAGGCTAGAAAATGTATTGCAGGAAAGAAAAACAATGTTTTTATTTTTTTTAAACTGGTGTTTTGCCAGGCGCGGTGGCTCACGCCTGTAATCCCAACACTTTGGGAGGCCAGGGCTAGTGGATCACTTGAGGTCGAGAGTTTGAGACCAGCCTGGTCAACAAAACCCCGTCTCTACTAAAAATACAAAAATTAGCCAAGCCTGGTGGCATGCACCTGTTATCCCCGCTACTCAGGAGGCTGAGGCAGGAGAATCACTTGAACCCAGGAGGTGGAGGTTGCAGTGAGCTGAGATCATGCCACCACACTCCAGCCTGGGCAACAGAGCGAGACTTCATCTCAAAAAAAAAATTAAAATAAAATAAAATAAGCTGGTGTTTAATCGTGCTTTTCTTTTCTTTTTGCAATGAACTTTTGTGAAGTCTTGGTATGTCTGATCTCTTAAATATTTTAAAAACTTGCATCTTTGTATGAGGTGAATAAACTATTACAGTTCACGGTATCTCTGCAGATTGTAAATCAAATAATTCAGACGTGAACTAGCCAAAAATAGTAGGAATATAAGTGAATTATAGTTTTTCTAAGGAAATTCAAACTGATACTAACACCTGACTTTTGTGAAGTACTTGTGAAGTATTAGACTGCGTGCTAATGCCTTTAACTAGGGTAGTCTTTACAGCATACCTATGAAGAATGTATATCTTTCTCTCCTCATAGATGAGAAAACAACACAGAAAGGTAACTCACTAAGAGCTTACCTCTTGAATTTGAATTTTTGTCACCAACACAGAGATCAGATTTGAATTTCCATCTGTGACCCCACACCTTGAGCTCTGAGCTCCTGAGTGCCCCCTGCAGTAGCAATGAGATTATTTCTCTGTGCGGTCAATGCTGCCTCTTACAAAGGATCAGATTCTGCTTTGTGTCCAGGGAAGTGAAAGGACATGAGCAAGGTGACCCTGGGCTCTTCACAGGCTGTGCTGAGCCCCTAGGGTCTTGAGGGAGGCGCTTGATGGGGTGTGAGCATCTGGCACCCCACAGAAGAACCGGTAGGGTTTGCACACCTATAGACAGAATGTCAAGAGATCACCTCCCAAGGGCTGGGTCCTGGGGAGAAGGCTGAGACAGTAAGTGTCTCTGTTGACCTACTTCCTGAGTCTGTCCCCAGGCCCAGTGTATGGGAGCTGAGGAGAGCTGTTTGGCATTGGGCCTTTGGGGTATGTGTGTTAATGGAAGGCGGCCACAGGGCATCTGTGTTATAGCTATGGGGGTCAGAAAGTACATCCCGAAGACCAAAGGAGTGGAAAGCAGGAGGCCTGAATGCTGAGAGAAACCCACCATTTGGGAACAGACAGAGACCCCACTGTCCAGAACAGGAGGAAGCAAGCTCAGCCAGCCTGTGGTAGACTTGCCTTGCCTGCAGAGAGCAGTTGTCTGTGGCCACAGATGCATCCTGGACTTAGGGGAGCAGTGAGGTAACCCTGTACCTTCTTTGTCTTTAGTCATGGGACATTTTTTTTCGCAACACGAATGCTGGAGCCCCACCGGGCACTGCCTACCAGAGTCCCCTTCCCCTGAGCCGAGGTTCCCTGGCTGCTGTGGCCCATGCACAGTCCCTGGTGGAAGCACAGCCCAACGTGGACAAGCTCGTGGAGGACCACCTGGCGGTGCAGTCGCTCATCAGGGCATATCAGGTAAGGTGGGTGCTGACTCTCCCCACGGGAAAGGGTGCAGTGTTCCTTAGGTCATGCCTCATGGGCCCTATTGACCTTTCTGAGTGTATGTTGTCGTTTTACTTATACCTCCTCAAATACTAGGTGCTTTCTCCCTGCTTTGGGAGGCTAAAAAATAAATACATGAGAGAAAAGGAACCAGGCTAGCCCTATTTGAGCAAATCTTCTGGCACCACTAATGCCTGCCCCATAAAGGGCTCCTTATTTCTTTTCCTTACTTGGCAAGAAATATTTGTGGGCAGGGAAATCAAGTCAGTACCCGGGCATCAAGGAGAAGTGCTGCCTATCCGCCCGTGAGCCGTGGCTGGGAGGGGTGATGCTGTTGGGTAGTTGATGCCCCCTTCCCAGTTGCTAACAACTGAATACTATAAGAGAAGAAAATCTGTAGAGTTGGAGGATATGGAAGCAGGGAGAGGCAGTTGAGGGTACAGCTGAGCCTACAGAGAGTGATGAGGGGCAGGGGAACTCTCCAAAAGCATTGCAGTTAGTGGCCAGTCTCATTAGGCAAGTGTTGAGCAGGACAAGGCTTTTCCTCCCTGTCCTTTCCCAGAGCACAATGACAAAGTTTTTCTAGGATGTCCACCTGATACGTGGGGAGAGCCCAGAGTTCAGATCTTAAGACTTCATCTGTGATAGTTCTAAGGAGGACAGGTGGAGACAAGTGAGCCTGGTGCTTCCCTTCTGGAAGCTCCCATGGGCGTCCAGGACCCTGCCACCTGTTCTTATGTAACTGCTTTGGTGGCAACAAGGGGACTCATGTGCCTGGGCTGTCTTTTCTCTCTCATGCTTTGGTTTCTGGTGGCGTGGGCCATTTCCTGTGCCAGCAGGGCAGCAGTGCAGGTATTGTAATAGGGCAACATGGGGGAGGTCCTGGGTCTCTGGCCCTTCATGCCATGGCCTGGCAACTAAGGCTGTCTTCCCTGGGGCAAGTGTATTCTGCCTTAGAATGGAGATGCATGGAGTTTTGTAAATGCCATAATGCTTTAAAGTGCTATCCACGTGGATATTTGCATAAGGAGGAGGCCCAGTGTTGTTTCTTTATCACTGCCTGCACACAGTTGGCCTCAGTAACAGCTTCAGTCTGATCTTGCAGTGACTTACCAGCAGCTGTTCCCTTCTCAAATTGCTAGCAAGAAATAGTGAAAGAATCTTAAGTTGGAAGGGATTTTCTTTCTCCTTTTGGTTTTTAAATAGTTCAAATCAGATGCTTTAAGTCTGTGGTGTAGCAGGGTTTTTTTGTTCTGACTACTATGTGCTGACCTACTCAGCAGCAGCAGGACCAGAACCCTCACTCCTCACGGGGATATATAGTAAAGGCAAACCTGTTAGTAAGATGACCTCTTAACTGCACTCCTTCCCAATAAAGGCCAACACTTAAGCCTTCATTTTCCTCCTTAGGAAAATTTTTCTTTAAATTTGATTTATTTATTTTAAATTGAGATAGGGTCTCACTGCATTGCCCAGGTTGGCCTCAAACTCCTAGGCTCAAGAGATCCTCCTACCTCAGCCTCCCAAGTAGCTGGAACTACAGGCATGTGCCACTGTACCCAGCACCTTAGGGAAATGTTTATATTCTGAGCTGAGGCAGGCTTCACATTGGAGTAAGAATTGTTCAGCACATCTCATTTCTGTTTATCCATGGAAACTGTATAATGATCCCAAGAAAGGATCGTTTCAGACTCCTAAGTTTGTCGTAACCTGAGTTTATCTCTTTTTTATAAAAGTATGTTTGTGCACAGTATTGCTTTTAAAATAAGTTATTCCAAGACTTTTAAAATCTAATTTTGTCGTATGGGTTTATTGGTGCTGTGTTCCTCTTTGCAAAAGGTTTGCATAACGTATGACTCTTTTAACCCTCCCCACAGCTTGCTGAATCTGCTTAATGACTTACTTGTGTTATTGCTTCCAGGTCAGGGGTCACCACATTGCAAAACTTGATCCTCTCGGAATTAGTTGTGTAAATTTTGATGATGCTCCAGTAACTGTTTCTTCAAACGTGGGTGAGAATTAAGCTGTAAATGCTAATTTTAATGTAATTTTACTTTTTTTTTTTTTTTACCCCTTCCCTCTTTTTTTTCTTCTGTCCTTTTGTGTGTGTCCTTCCCTCTCATCGTTGCCCACTCATAGATACGAGGGCACCATGTAGCACAGCTGGACCCCCTGGGGATTTTGGATGCTGATCTGGACTCCTCCGTGCCCGCTGACATTATCTCATCCACAGACAAACTTGGTGAGGGTCTGAGAGCAGTCAGCTGCGTTGCTTGAGCTCCTCTCGCTGTGCCACGACCTGTGGTAGCCAGGATGTCCAGGCAGGAGGGAAAGGCTCTTAAGTTTCCTTTCGTTCTGATCACTTAAAATTTATCAGTATTGCAGCCTTAGTGTGTTTTGGGCAAGTTATTTTTATCTTTTTCAGCCAGATTGTCTAAGTCTCAAAATTTGAAAATAAAATTTTGGACAGAAAGGTTTGTGGCACAGGGAAAAAGCTTGTCCACCTGGGGCAGGTGGATCAGAAGCACTTCAGAGTATAGCTCTTTTGGCTTCAGGTTTTCAAATGTCAGTGCAGCACTGCCTTCAGTGAGGCATATCCATGAGTCCTTGCTCAGGAACTGCTGACACAGCCATCCTTTTCTGAAGCCCGGTGTGGCCTGCCCTTGACCAGAGGCTGTGTCCCTTAGGGGACGAATTCCAGAGCAACTTGTGCGGTTTGGGTCTCCTGATTTGTAATTGCTGGTGATCACACTGAGGAAACTTTGGAAGGCATTCCCACAGCGTCAGGAGGTCAGGGCCTTTGGGAGGTGCATGTATGGAGCACATTGGGGTTTTGTCACGGTTGCCAGAAGATAGTCCCACCTACATCCCCTCCTCCTCATTAAGTGAGGTGTTGTGGCTGGGCTCTCACCTGCAGTTGCTTTGCAGAGTTAGTCTGCTTTACGTCACTGTGCTGCTAACCTGTACTAAAGAAATTATGATGTGACTAATTTTTAAATGGCCAGGTTGTTCACAATAGACACTGTGCATGCTGATGAAATTGATGATCACTTACCTGCCTAATACTGCTCTTGGGATGGGTACGAAATTAGCCTCCTCACAGGCACTTTCGGGGAATAGTGCAGACAGTCTCTAAGGTTCTGCAGTGCCTGAATGTCTTTATAGGCATTACCAAGTTATGTCTAGGGGATGAGGCATTAGTCATGAAACATCATTGACTTTGGAATTGGCATTGATGGTTTGTAATTGTTTTTTTTTTTTTTATACCAGCCCTTTAGCAGATTTAGGAAGGGAGTTTAGAGAAATCCTCTTGAATTTTATTAAGGTCAGTTCAGATTGTAGACTGGGCATGAGTTGAACCCTGTTTTTTCATTCCGTGGTGACAACTTTGTGCTCCCAAGAAGAGGGCCTCTCTTTGCAGTGTCCCAGGAGGTCTTGGAGCCTCTTCCCTACTGCTCACCCCTTAGTATAGAGATTCTCCCCGCTGGCACCCCCAGTCCCATCACATCCTGTCTGCCCTGAGCCTCTCCAGCCCCGTGTGCTCACTGCCCCCAGAGACTTCTAGACCTGTGGGGTCCCCTTCAGGTGCTCAGAGCAGGCCAAACTCCCCAGCTGGTAGACCTGCTGCTCCCTGATGAAGAGCACAGGCACTTGCACCTGGAAGCCACCTCTTCAGAGGAAAACATCCCTCTGCATTTAGGCAGGGTAGGGGAGCTGTGGAACGCACGTTTTCTTTTTTCTTTTTCTTTTCTTTTCTTTTTTTTTTTTTGAAACAGAGTCTTGCTCTGTCACCCAGGCTGGAGTACAGTGGAACAATCTCAGCTCACTGCAACCTCCGCCTCCCAGGTTCAAGCAATTCTCCTGCCTCAGCCTCCTGAGTAGCTGGGACTACAGGTGTGCACCGCCATGCCGAGCTGATTTTTGCATTTTTAGTAGAAATGGGGTTTCGCCATGTTGGCCAGGCTGGTCTTGAACTCCTAACCTCACGATCCGCCCACCTCGGCCTCCCAAAGTGCTGAGATTATAGGCATGAGCCACCGCGCCCAGCTGGAATGCTCGTTTTTTACAAGCAGCAAAACATTCGAACAGGAGAGGAGCAGATGAAGTGACCAACTCTCCCTCTCCTGCCAGAACCTGCATTGTCCCAGCTCCTGTCCCAACTCTGCCCGTTAGTATAACCAGGGGAGCTCTAAAGCTCTTCTCTCTCCCGCTTCAGACTAATATCAAGAGGGGCCACACCTAGGTGAGCCCAATCCAGCATAGTCTTTTAAGGGTGAGAAACCCTAAGCACTGTCAACATATGCACTAATTTCCCATCTCATTAGTGGCCAAGGCAGGGCCAGAATGTAAGAATCTCTTCCCAGGCCATCACAAGGTCTCACCATGTATTTCACTCTGGAATAGTGTCCTCAGGTATTTCTGTGAGGTTTGTGGTTCCAGATTCAGCAACAACATCATGGTGAGGGTGAGAGAACAAGAGGACTTTATAAACCAAGAAACTAAAACATACAGAAGTGGCCCTAAAGCTTCCTGAAATCCTTTGAGGAAGGAAGACTTCTGACCTCTCTGGCCAGGAACCCTTTGGAACCACCGAGAGAGAGAGTCAGGGAGTAGTTTCTACATTTCAAGAGGATGGTGCATTTTAATCCTGTGGATTTGAAATAGTGTGACCTAAAAATCGCAATAAAGTCTTCAGGTACAAAAAATGGAAACCATGTAAACTTGTTAAAACATTTGGATCTGTAGAAAAATTGGTCTCGAACTCTCACCCTTGATGTATGCTGGTTTTCAAGAAAACAGCAGGTCAAATGTGACCGCCAGACAGTTTGTAGAACACTTCAAGACTCGTTAGACAATTTGTAGAACACTTCAAGACTCGTCATCTCATTCGAACCTCAGGGAGCCTGGACTCTGGAACCACACTCCCTGGATTGGAATCCCAGCCCACTATTACTAGCTGTGTGACCTTGGGCTAATTGCTTAACCTCTCTGTGCCTCAGTCACCTCATCTGTAAGGCAGGGGTGATGGTATCAACCTCCTCAGGTGGTTTCAAAATTGAATAAACTCCTTAAAGTAGTGCCTGGACTTTACTATGCTCCAAGTGGGCTTACTAGCAATCTTTTGAGATGAGTAGCTGTCAAACTCTCTGGTAATAAGATAAATTCAGAAACTGAGAGGTCAAGCAGGAAGACCAGGAACACACAGGAGTTAGTGGTGAAGACTGCCCTGTAGCCAAATGATAAGGAAGCAGCGTAGCATCTAGTGCAGGAATTTGCAAACTAACAAGTGAGGACTCTACATGGGGGATGTTTGGGACCCAGAATAACTGTTTGCCAGCTTAGGAATGGGGCAGTAGAAGGGGATAGGCTGAGTGGCCACCTGGTGACCTGACCAGTGTGTAGACTGCGGGTCAGGGACCATTGTGCGGTAGTGTCCAGTGTCACATGACTATTTCCCCAGAGCTAGGATTCTTCCCATATCTCCACTTAGCCGCCGTTCCCCCCTTCCTGTGGATGCAGGCACGGTTTCTGCCTCTCCTTGGGGAAACAGGCTCAGAGCAGTGATCATATCCATGTTTGAACATAGCCTTTGGTGCTTCCGTCAGAGCTTGTTCTGTCTTTTGTTGGAAAAGCTCCACGTAGGGGGCAGCGATGGAGGGCAGGAGCCGTTGGCAAAGCCATTCATTCTCAGAGGGCACTGATGATGCTGCCCTGAAAACACTCTGCCAACTGAGCACCTGGGTGGTTGGCCAATTTGGTCTGCAGTGCAAGCAGGGAATTCTGTCCACTCTGAGTTTTTTAATAAAGTGGAATATATGCTATAGTTTCCACTGAGTTGACCTTTTATGACCATTTTTGAAAAGTTTGGGAAATTCTGGCTTAGGGCACCTGTCTTCACTTCTCAGAAATTCTCCTGGTCCCTGAAGTAATAAGGAAAGATAATTAACAAGTAGACTCTTGCCAGTTAGGAGAGACTCTACAGACACAGAACTCAGTAGCGCCAGAGTGTCAGGATTTACCATCAGATGTTATGGACACACTCTTGCCCTCAGTTTTATCTTTCAAGTGTAGCACGACAGAACTTGTTATGAATACAGTAAAAAATATTGTTGAGATGGTAGGACTAGTGTTTTATTACTATTATTATTAATTTTATTTATTTAATTTTTTGAGATGGAATTTCACTCTTTTGCCCAGGCTGGAGTGCAGTGGCGCCATCTCGGCTCACTGCAACCTCCGCCTCCCAGGTTCAAGTGATTCTTCTGCCTCAGCCTCCTGAGTAGCTGGGATTACAGGCACCCATCACCATGTCCAGCTAATTTTTGTATTTTTAGTAGGGACCGTGTTTCACCGTGTTGGCCAGGCTGGTCTCAAACTCCTGACCTCAGGTGATCCACCTGCCTTGGCTTCCCAAAGTGCTGGGATTACAGGCATGAGCCACCATGCCCAGCCTAATTAAATTTTTAAAATTTAAATAGAGACAGTTTCACCACATTGCCCAGGCTGTTCTCAAACTCCTCTGAGCTCAAGCAATCCCCCTGCCTCCACCTCCCAAAGTGCTGGGATTACAGGAGTGAGTCACCATGCCCAGCCTAGTGATTATTTTCATTAACAATTTTTAAAATTAATTTTAGAACAGTTTCTCAATGTTCCATAATTGTGCAGGTGATGGCTTGAACGGAGATAACTTTTTTTTTGAGACGGAATTTCGCTCTTGTTGCCCAGGCTGGAGTGCAATGGCATGACCTCAGTTCACTGCAACCTCCACCTCCTGGGTTCAGGTGATTCTTCTGCCTCAGCCTCCTGAGTAGCTAGGATTACAGGCGCCTGCCACCATGCCCAGCTAATTTTTTGTATTTTTAGTAGAGATGGGCTTCACCATATTGGCCAGGCTGGTCTCGAACTCCTAACCTAGGTGGTCCACCTGCCTTGGACTTCCAGAGTGCTGGAATTACAGGTGTGAGCCACCACGCCCGGCCAGAGATACCTTTTTAATGAAGTGTCAAAGTTAGGGGCCAGTTTCCAGGTAAATCCCCAGATGCCCATCTTAATTTGTGCCAGACTATACTATAGACCTCATTTCCCTTGGGAAAGAAGGTTGAGCGTTCCAACATGAGATGCTTTATTTTTTTATTTTATTTTATTTTAAAAATAGAGACAAGGTCTTATTATGTTGCCCAGGCTCATCTCGGACTCCTGGGCTCAAGCAACCCTCCTGCCTTGGCCTTTCAGAGTGCTAGAATTACAACAGTGAGCCTCCGCACCCAGTTGAGACGTATTGAATACACATGTCTCTTCACTCACATTCCATAGTGAGATTCCTTGACAGCAAATTTGCAGACCTGGAGAATGAGGCACCAATCTCATGTTATAATATCCCTGAATGAATCCAGTCAGGTCGGGAGGTAGTGGCAACCCAACATCTTGTGGTAGGAGGGCTCATAGGGAGGCTTTCTCCACTGGCTCTTGAAGAAGGGTCATCAGTTGAGGTGCCACGGTAGATATGGGGGTATATTGCAAAACACTAGAACCAGGGTATTATCAATGGAAAGGTCTAGACAGTGAGGCCCAACAGTGAGGCCCACTCATTTGCCTAATTAGAAACAGTTAGAGACTTGCTTAATTAGAAACTCTTGCCCTCAGTTTTTTCGTGCTGTTGTTTGGTTTTTTTAATTATTATTTTTGTTTTTTGAGACAGAGTCTCACTCTGTCGCCCAGACTGGAGTGCAGTGGTGCAATCTCAGCTCACTGCAACCTCCACCTTCCACGTTCAAGTGATTCTCGTGCCTCAGCCTCTATCAAGTAGCCAGGATTACAGATGTGCACCACCATGCCCGGCTAATTTTTGTATTTTAGTAGAGAAAGGGTTTCACTGTGTTGGTCAGGCCGGCCTTGAACTCATTTTGAATCGCCTGCCTCGGCCTCCCGAAGTGTTGGGATTATAGAGGTGAGCCACTGCGCCTGGCCCAATTTTATCTTTCAAGTGTAGCATTTGAATTAGTTTCCCACTTAAAAATGCCACTGTCTGTGGTTTTGGTATAAATTCTATAGTGTAACTTTTCACAGTGACAAAAATGATTGAGATGTACTTTACTGGGTTTTTTGTTGTTGTTGTTTCTTGAGATAAAGACTCGTTCTGTCGCCCAGGCTGGAATGCAGTGGCATGATCTTTACTCACCACAACCTCTCCTCCTGGATTCAACCAATTCTCCTGCCTCAGCCTCCTGAGTAGCTGGGACTACAGGCGTGCGCCACCACACCAGGCTAATTTTTGTATTTTTAGTAGAGACAGGGTTTCACCATGTTGACCAGGCTAGTCTCGAACTCCTGACCTCATGTAATCCACCTGCCTCGGCCTCACAAAGTGCTGGGATTACAGGCATGAGCCACTGTGCCTGGCCTAATTAATTTTTTTTTTTTTTTTTTTTTTTTTTTGAGACGGAGTCTCGCTTTGTTGCCCAGGCTGGAGTGCAGTGGCAGGATCTCAGCTCACTGCAACCTGTGCCTCCCAGGTTCAAGTGATCCTCCCGCTTCAGCCTCCCACATAGCTGGGATTACAAGCATGTGCCACTATGCCCGGCTGTTTTTTGTATTTTTAGTAGAGACAGAGTTTCACCATGTTGTCCAGCCTGGTCTCAAACTCCTGAGCTCAAGTGATCCACCTGCCTTCGTCTCCCAAAGTGCTGGGATTATAGGCATGAGCCACTGCACTCAGTGAGATGTACTTTAATGTGAAATTTAAACATAATTAAAGGAGAATTAAAAACCAATTGTATAAATAAATGGAAAGAAAGTGTGAAACTTCTCTCCCATTTACCATTGATGTTTACAAATTGCTAATACCATTTTAGGGAATGAACTTGAGTTAAATAGTTAAAAAGTCAATGTAAAAGTTCAAAAATGTGGCAGAATGTCAACCACTTAGCTCTTGCCTTTCCCTGACAACCTGCTGTCATTAACAGCACAGCGAGTGATGACAAAGTTTCCACACATCCTGCTGACCTTCCAGGGCTCTCCGGTTTGTTCCTTTGGTGGCTGAGAAAAATAAGCTAAAAATAGAGTTGATGTTTAATTAGCTTTTGTAAATTTCAGAGTGATACAGAGCAGTTCATTTAGTAAACATTGATTGCCCTGTGCAGCGTGCTGTGCCACAGATAACTGAGGAGCTGGAGATGAGGTTTCCTAAGTGACTTGGGAGGGCGGGGCCAAGCTAAGAACATACCCAGGGTGGTTGAAGCCGTGGGCAATATGGTCACCCTCAAGGAGAATGAAGCGTGGCCAAGCAGACATCTGACATTTGAGAAGATTATTTGACTGGAGATACCCAGAAACTGGTAAACCAAGTCCCCTAGGTCCTGGCGTCACATTCCTGCCTCTGTGCTTCACTTGGAAGTACTGTGGCCAACTCTCCATCCACTCCCTCTCCCCTCCCTCACACACCTGCACTCTTCAAGAAGTAATTTACAGTGCTTCAAAGCACTCAGGTGTTGGAAAATCTGTGTGCTTTCTGTAAATTGTGACAACCAGAATATCTTCTATTGTTCTCTTCACTCTCCTCTTCTTTAGTTTGTATCTTTTGTTTGCCTTTTATTTTAAAAATACAAAAAAGTACAGATAAAAGTAAGAGCATTCACATACTCAGTACTGAGAATGTAAACATTTTACCACATTACCTTTAGATATTTTAAAATGGGAATGAGTATTGAAGGTTTCTTTTGAGGCCCTCCCCTGTGTGAATCCTTACCTGGAGTCTGCAGGGTGACTAACATACACCTCGGAGCTCCACAGGAGCACTCACGGCATCTTGACATGGTCTCATGTCTTGGTTTTGAAGATTGAAGGAAAAATTTAAGATTCTTCATCCTTGCCTTAAGCAAAATATCGACACTTAGATATTCTGTTGTCTTAAGAGCCACTTGGCTCTGAGTTCTTCGGAGGTGGTTGTTCCTTAGGGGAAGAAGACAGTGTGGCTTGCCCAGGACTGGAGACCTGCAGCCCCTGCCACAGCCTTAGGAAGCAGGCCTGTTTCTTGGGGATCTGAGTCTGACTTCAAAGGAAGCGCTCGCTGGCCTTTCTCTGCACTCCCAGCACGGAGAGCATCCCCTGACAGCGCTCTGAGTGCTCAACCATCAGCCTCTCTGTGTGCCTGTGTTACTGCCTTCCTTCCTGACCCTGCCCCCAGGCCCACACGCCCAGACAGCAAGGGTCAGGAGCATGTTTTGTGTATCCAAATAAATGTCTTGATTTCACCAGTGGCTCAGAAGGCTGTTTATGTAGAGGAGAAATCTGATGAAAAGTGTACAGGTAGAAGGAAATGTACAGCTGTGCAGATGTGGCTGTTGCTCTTGGGTTGTTTTCAGCTCTTCTTTTCTAGTTGCCTTCTTGAGATGGAAGATCAAGGACTCCTTCCATTCTTGAGAATTCTTCAAAGTCTTACAGTTTAGCGTAGTCTGCCCCCTGATCTAGTGCTGAGAAATGGCTACTCTAAAAGTTAGGCTTTTTCATTTTCTTTTCCTTGATTTTCATCTCAAAGTAGTGACTTCCCAGGAAAGTGCTGTTATCCGCCACTTCTTGAAGCTAAGGAGATGAGGAGCTCTCAAACGACACTGCCTGATGGCTTTCCATTGTCAGGGTGCTAACCTCCCCTCCTTCTGATTCACCTTATTCCAGCTGTTCTATGAATCATTTCCATGTTTAACAAAATTGATCCCCTGATCATGTAACCCACCCATTTCTCCCTTGATGTGTGTGTGTCCCTGTGATGGTGTCTGTGCTACCTGTTACTGCGGTAATGGTGTAGGGTTTTGGTGTTTGGGTCTTTTTAAAACTAACTCTCACCTGTCTTTTTCCTTCTGCGCTCACCCATGATACCCCACTCTGCCTCTCAGATCTTGCAGTTTTCAAGGAACGACTTCGAATGCTAACAGTAGGAGGTATGAAAATAATGAGCCTTTCACCTTTTCAGAGTTGAGGACTTCATTTGAATAGGATGTGCAACTTTTCCTAGCATGCAATATGGGGAAAGTTGACACAACTTCTGTCGCGTGTTTTTAAGTTTGCTAATTGTTCTGAAATATGTTTTTCCCTTCATTTGGTTATTAGCCAATAAGTAGAACTACTTATATGGTATTGTTTTGTTTCTGTTCATTTTGTGTTTCAAAGAGCATTTTTCATCTTCACGTGTGCTTCATCGCTTCACTGTGAGCTTCCATCTTCAGCATCGTTCACCTTTAGCTGCTGCCGTAGCCAGCTGGGCATATGAAGCCATGTTCAGCTCTGCATGGTGGCTTGTCCTGTCCTCCACATTCTGTGCTGAGGCTTTGACTGGACTCTGGATTCTTCCAGATTCTGCTTCCTGGGCATTTTGGGCAAGATTTCCTAAATGTTTTATGTTTGAAGGCCAACTGAAGTATTAATAAAAACTTACCGAGAACTCTTAGTGACCCTCGGTTGGGCAGAACACATTTGAGGAATCCAGAGTTGAAATGCTGGGGGATCATCTGCCTGTTGTCATCCTCCCTGGTGACCAGTCTCTTCTTTGCCCTCTGGCTTCTCTAAGCAGTTGTATTTTTTCTCCTTCTAATATCTGTGAGACTCTACGTTTTAATTACACTTTTTATTTTGAGATCATTGTAGATTCATATGCACTTGTGAGAAATAACAGTTCTGTGCCCTTTGGCCAGCTTCCCCAATGGTAACATCTTGCAAAGCTATAGTACAACATCACACCACTACACTAAATTGATAAAGTAAGACTCTAGACATCCATCACCACAAGAATTCCTCCTGTTGCCCTTTTATCACCATATCTACTTCCATCCCAGCCACTACTTGTATTCCCTGGCAACCACTATTGTGTTCTCCTTTTCTATAATTTTGTCATTTCAGGAATGTTGTACATGTGGGATCACAGTATGTAACCTTTGGGGATTGGCATTCTTCAATCAGAATAATTTTTTTAGAGATTCACGCAGGTTGTTGGTATAAATCAATAGTTTGTTCCTTTTCATTGCTGAGTAGTGTTCCGTGGTGTGGATGATTGTTTTTAACCATTTACCTGTTGAAGGACCTCTTCATTGGAATGGATTGTTTCCATTCTTTGGCTAATAGGATCTTTTGCAGAGCAGAAGTTTTTAATCTTTTTTCCCCCTTGTTTCCTAGCTCAGCTTCTATGCCCAAAGTTTTTAGCTTGATGACATCCAGTTTGTTAATTTTTCTTTTATGGATTGTGCTTTTGGTATGAAGTCTTAAGAACTTTTTCCTTAGCCCTCGATCCCCAAAATGTTCTCCTATGTATTTTCCTAAAGGTTTCATAGTTTTGTGTTTTACATTTAAATGATCCATTTTGAGTAAATTTCTGTATAAGGTATTTAGATCAAGATTCTTTTATTGTTCATTTTATATTTTTGTGTATAGATGTCCAGTTGTTCTGGCGCCATTAGCTGAAAACTATGTCCTTCCTTCATTGAATTGCTTTTGTACTTTTGCCAAAAATCAGTTGGACTTACTGGTGTGGGTCTATATCTGGATTTTCAGTTATTTTCCTTTGTGTGTCTGTCTTTCCTTCGATACCACAGTGTCTTGATTACTGTAGCTACTAAACTTTATTTTTCGTTTACAAAATTATTTTGACTATTCAAGGACCTTTTCCTTCTCCATGTAAATTTGAGGATAAGCGTATCTATGTCTACATATACCTCGCTGCCATTTTGATAGGAATTGGCTTAAACGTATAGATCCATTTAGGGATAAATTACATTTTTACCATGTTGTCTTCCAATCCATGAACATAGTGTGTCTCCTCATTTATTTGGATCACTGATTTTTTTAATCAGCTTTTTGTAGTTTTCAGCATATACATTGTGTATATGTTTTGTTGTATTTACACTTAACTATTATTTTCTTTTTAACATTGATATCCACATATTCATTGGTAGTATATAGAAATATAATTGATTTCAGTGTTTATGTTGCATTCTGAGATCTTGATGAACTATTCTAGGGCCTTTTTTTTTTTTTTTTTTTTTTTTTTTTTTTTTTGTAGATTCCTTAGGATTTTCTATATGGACAGTTGTGTCATCTGAAAATAGGAAGTTATTTCATCCTTTCCAATCTGTGTGCCTTTTATTTTCTTTTCTTGCCTCATTACAGTAGCTACAACTTTTAGCACTGTATTGAATAAGAGAGGTAAGAGTGGCTAGCCTTATATGCCCTGTTCCTGATCCTAGGGTGAAAGCATTTAGCCTTTCATCATTAAGTATAATGTTAACTGTAGATTTTTTGTAAATGCTCTTTATCAAGCTGAGGAAGTTTCTCTGTTTTCATATTTTTTTCTGATAGTTTTAATTATGAATGTATATTGAAGTTTGTCAGATGTTTTTCCTGCATTGATATGATCTTGTGATTTATTATTATAATTATTTTTTGAGACTGATTCTTGCTCTGTCGCCCAGTCTGGAGTGCAGTGGTGCGATCTCAGCTCACTGCAACCTCTGCCTTCCAGGTTCAAGCAACTCTCCCACCTCAGCCTCCCAAGTAGTGGGGGCTACCAGTGTGCACCACCACTCCTGGCTAATTTTTGTGCTTTTAGTAGAGGTGGGGTTTCACCATGTTGGCCAGGCTGGTCTAGAACTCCTGACCTCAAGTGATCTGCCCACCTCACCCTCCCAAAGTTCTGGGATTACAGGCATGAGCCACCACACCCAGCCAATTTTTATTCTTTAATGTAGACAATTTAACGCTAATGTAGTGGATTGTATTGATTGATTTTTGATTATTCAACCAGCCTTGGATTAGTGGAATAAACACCATTTGATCATGGTATATAATTTTTTTAATATGTCTTTGTCTCTTTATATATTTTGCATCCATATTGATGAGGGATATTGGTCATTTTCTTTTTTTGTACTATCTTTGTTTTTGGTATCAGGGTAATTCTGGCTTCATAAAATGAATGGAGAAGTGTTTCTCCTATTTTCTGAAAGACATTGAATAGAGTTGGTGTTAACTCTTCTTCATTTGGGCTTAGAGGTTAATTTTTCACAAGGTTTTTATTTATTAATTAGATTTCCTTATTAGCCATAGGGCTTTTCTAATTATCTGTTTCATACTGGGTGAGTAGTGGTAGTTTGTGTTCTAGAAGTGGTTTATTTCATCTAAGTTGTCAAATGTATGTAGTGTTATTTATAGTATTCCCTTATTATCTTTTTGATAGTCATTCTTTTTTTTTATTTCTTTTTCAACTAAAAGAAAAGGAACAGAATCTTCTTGATATTTGAAGGGTCTGTATTGATATCCCGTTTCATTCCTGATATTGGTAATTTGTGTCCTCTTTTTATTTGTCAGTCTTATAAGAGATTTGTCAATGTTACTAATCTTTTCAAAGAACCAGTTATTTGTTTCATTGGTTTTTCTCTGTTGTTTTGCTGTTTTCAATTTCATTGATTTCTGCTCTTTATTATTTCCTTACTTCTATTTATTGGCTTTTGGCTTGTTTGTTGTTTTTCCCTCTTTTCTAGGAATGGAAACTTAGATTATTGATTAGAGACTGTCCCTCTTTTCTGATGTATTTACTACTATAAATGTTTCTCTCAGTACTGGTTTAGCTGTCCTACAAAGTTTGATATGTTATATTTTTATTTTCTTTCAGTTGTTTTTGAGACAAGGTCTTGCTCTGTCATCCAGACTGTAGCGCAGTGGTATGATCACAGCTCACTGCAGCCTATAATTCCTGGGCTTAAGTTACCCTCCCACCTCAGCCTCCCAAGTAGCTCCAAGTAGTACAGGTGTAGGCCACCATGCCTGGCTATTTTTAAAATTTTTTATAGAGATGGAATCTCACTGTATTGCCCAGGCTAGTTGTTATTGTATTCTTCGTATGCCCCTTGATATTTTGTCTTTGGCTTTTGGATTATTTAGAAGGGTGTTATTTAGTTTCCAAGTGTTTGGAGATTTTCTTGTTACTTTTCTTATTATTGCTTTCTAGTTTGATTTTATTGTGGTTGGAGAATGCACCCTATATGATTTCAGTTGTGCTAAATTTGTTGAGTTTTTAATAAATGACCCACCATATTGTCTGTCTTGGCATATGTTTCATGGCTGCTTGAAAAGAATGCTACTGTTGAAATGCTATTGTTGGGTGGAGTATTCTCTAAATGTCTGCTAGAGCCAGGCATGGTGGTTCATGCCTATAAATCCAGGACTTTTGAGAGACTGAGATGGGAAGATCACTTGAAGGCCAGGAGTTTGTTGCCTGGCAACATAGGGAGACCCCTATCTCCACCACCACCAACAACAAAATTAGCCAAGCGTGATGGCGCATGCCTGTAGTCCTAGCTACTCAGGAGGCTAAGGTGGTGGGATCATTTGAGCCCAGAAGTTTAAGCCTGCAGTGATCTATGATTTCACCACTGTACTCTGGCCTGGGTGACCCTATCTCTAAACTACACACACATGCATGTGCACACACACACGTCTGTTAGATCCTGTTAGTTAATGACTGTTGAGTTCTTCTATATTTTTGCTGAATTTCTGTCTAGTTTTTTAGTCAGTTATTGAGAGAGGAGTATTAAAGTCTTTAGCTATAAATGTGGGTTTGTCTCCTTCTCCTTTTAGTCCTGTCAGATTTTGGGTCACATATTTTGCAGCTCTGTTCTTTGGTGTTTACACATTTCAGATTGCTGTATCTTCTCAGTAAATTGACCCTCTTACCATGATGGAATGTCCCTCTTTGTCTCCGGTAATTTTCTTTGCTGCGAAGTCATTTCATCTCATATTAATATAAGCCACTCGTACTTACATTTGATTAATGTTTACATGATACATTTTTTCCTCCTTTTACTTCAACCTGTCTGTATCACATATGAAGTGAATTTCTTGTGGATAAGCATATAGGTGGGTTTTGTTTTATATTTATCCACTCTTCATAATCTCTGTCTTCTATTTAATATATTTAGGTCATTTATGTTTAATGTAATTATTGTATGTTAGGGCTCAAGTCTGCCATTTTATTATTTATTTTTTGTTCTGCTTTTCATTGCTTTGCTTTCATTTTCCTGTGCTGTGGAGTTTTAAACTCACATTTAAAAAAATTGTTTTAATTATGTATAGTTTTTTTTTGTTGTGTGTTTGTTTATTTGTTTGTTTAAGACAGAGTTTTGCTCTTTTACCCAGGCTGGAGTGCAGTGGCACGATCTCGGCTCACTGCAACCTCTGCCTTCCTGTTTCAAGCGATTCTCCTGCCTCAGCCTCCCGAGTAGCTGGGATTATAGGCACCCACCACCACGCCCAGATAATTTTTTTGTATTTTTAGTAGAAGAGGGGTTTCACCATGTTGGCCAGGCTGGTCTCGAACTGACCTTGTAGTCTACCCACCTTGGCCTCCCAAAGTGCTGGGATTACAGGTGTGAGCCACTGCGCCGGGCGTGTTTTTGAGTGTATCCTTTTATGTAACATTTTTAGTAGTTGTTTTAGGTATTACTACTTTATATAAACATAACTTATAGTCTACAGTGTCATAACTTTTCAGTACATATTAAGTGTGGAAACTTTACCTCCTTTTATATCTCTTTACCATCCTGCATTTATAATATAATTATCTTAGATATTTTCTCTACATACATTTAGAACTTCATCAGACAGAGTTATAAGTTTGTTTCAACCATCAGATATAATTTAGAAGACCCAAGAGGAGGACAGTCTGATGTATTTACCCAGATTTTTGCTTTTTGTGTTCTTTCTTCCTTCTTGATGTTCCAAGATTCCTTCTTTATTTATTTTCTGTTTAAAATGCTTCCTCTGGCCAGTTTTTTAGAGCAGGTCTTCTGGTGACAAACTTAATTTTCCTTTACCTGGGAATCTCTGTTTCTTTCCCCTTCATTCCTACAGGATATTTTTGGTGGATATAAGATTCTAGTTGGACATAATCCTTTTCTTTTAGCTCTTGAAAGGTGTTGTGCCCTTTCTTCCTTTCTCTCTTTCTCTCTCTCTCTCTTATTTTTCTTTCTTTCTTTCTGACAGAGTCTCGCTCTGTCACCCAGGCTGGAGTGCGGTGGTGCGATCTCTGCTCACTGCAACCTCCGCCTCCTGGGTTCAAGTGATTCTCCTGCCTCAGCCTCCTGAGTAGCTGGGATTACAGGCGCGCACTACCACGCCTGGCTAATTTTTGTATTTTTAGTAGAGACAGGATTTCACCATGTTGGTCAGGCTAGGCTTGAACTCCTGACCTTGTGATCTGCCCCACCTCGGCCTCCCAAAGTGTTAGGATTACTGGCGTGATCCACTGTGCCCGGCCTGTGCCACTTCTTTCTAGCCTCCATGGTTTCTGATGAGAAATCCTGTCATTTGAATTGTTTTCCCTATAGGTAAGTGTCACTTTACAACCATTGCTTTTAATTTTCTTTGATTTTGTTTTTCAGAAGTTTAATTATCATGTTTTGGCATGGATTTCTTTGAGGATATCATCTGGATTCACTCAGCTTCTTGAATTTTTGGGTTTGGTCTTTTACCATATTTGGGAAGTTTTTAGCTAAGTACTTTTTCAGCTACCCTCTTTATTCTCTGCTTCTTTTATTTTATCCATTTATATGTTTGTGAAATCTTTGATTATACTGTCACATGTCCCCTGGGGCTCTGTTCATTTTTTATTTTCTTTCTGTTCTTCAGATTGGTTAATTTCTGTTTTTCTGTCTTCAAATATACTGATTCTCTGCCCCTCCATTCTGCCATTGAGCCTATCCATTGAACGTTTTTTGATTTTTTTAACAAATTTCTATTTGGTACTTGTTTACATCTTCAGTTTTTGGCTGAAACATTGTATTTTGTGACTCACTTTTAAAAATTTGTCTCTATCATGTTCTTAATTGCTCATTGAAATTGTTTGGGCCAGGTGCGGTGGCTTATGCCTGTAAGCACTTTGGGAGACCAAGGCAGGCAGATTGCTTGTACTCAGGAGTTCAAGACCAGCCCAGCCAACATGGCGAAACCCCATCTCTATTAAAAATACAAAAACTAGGCTGGGTGCTGTGGCTCACACCTTTAATCCCAGCACTTTGGGAGGCTGAGGTGGGCAGATCATTTGAGGTCAGGAGTTCTAGACCAGCTTGGCCAACATGGTGAAACCCCGTTGCTACTAAAAACACAAAAATTAGCCAGGTGTGGTGGCACACGCCTGCAGTCCTAGCTACTCTACTCAGGAGGCTGAGGCAGGAGAATTGCTTAAACCCATGTGGTGGAGATTGCAGTGAGCTGAGATCATGCCACTGCACTCCAGCCTAGGCAACAGAGTGAGACGCTGTCTCAGAAAAATTATAAAAACTAGCTGGGCGTGGTGGCGTGCGCCTGTAGTCCCAGCTACTCAGGAGGCTGAGATTGGAGGATCACCTGAGCCCTGGAGGTTAAGGCTGCAGTGAGCAGTGATCGAACCACTGCACTCCAGGCTATGCGACAGAGTGAGACCCTGTCTCAAAAAAAAAAAAATGAAATTGTTTGATGATGACTCCATTCACATCTTAGGTGATTCTAACATCTTGGTCATCATGGTATTGATGTCTGTCGATTGTCTTTTCTCATTCACTATGAGATATTTTTGGGTCTTGTTATGAATTATAGTTTATTGAAACCAGGACATTTTGGGTATCATGAGAGTCAGGATCTTATTTAAATCTTCAGTTATAGCAGACCTTTTGTAGACACTGTTCCCCACTGTGGTGGGGGAAGGGGAGGGCCCAACCTTGTTATTGCTGGCAGAGGTGGAAGTCCTTCTCCCACTCAAGTATCCACTGTTACTGGGGTTAGGGGAAGGGGCTGATGCATTACCTCCCAGAGAGGAGGACATTTTGGATTCCCTCTTGGGCCTTCACTGAAACCTCTGGGATGGGGTTGGGTGCTAGGGCCCATTACAGCCTGGTGAGGGCGGGGTCACAGTGCTTTCTCTGGTATTTGGCTGTAGTAGAGCAGTTTTTGTCTAAAAGTTTTTTGTCTTGATAGGCTACCTCTTTCCTGGTCTTCTGATAGAGAGCAGCTTTTGTCGGGCTTTTGTTATCAAATACACCTCTTAAAGTTTTGGGGTTGCTGGTTCTTCTGCTCCAAGTCTGCGGTATTTGAAGCAAAAAAGAAACTCCAGGGAACTCCTTGGTGTATTTTGCCTTGAGACGTCCCTAGCTGGTGTGCCTTATTCTTTCCACCTTTCAGAGTTGTCTTATGATCGTTTTGCATATAACGTCTAGGATTTTTAGTTGTACTTACTGGGGGAGTAGGGAAGAATATGTCTACTCCACTTTCACAAAGCACTCATCTATAGATTTAGTTTCTCAGATAGCTAAAGAACTAAAAGTGTACCAGCAGTTCTGAGGCTCTAGAACTATGAACTCAGGATGATAGAAGTGAAAAACCATCACATGGTGAGGTCAGGGGATATCTGTAGGCCCCTACTTCACAGGGTCTTCATGCTGAAAGATTGCAACCAATATGCAGTCCTTATCTGGGGGCATACACTGGACTGATTAGTTTCACAATCAAAATATTTCCCAACAAAATGTGCATTGTTATTCTGGTCCCCAATCAGCTGCACCTGGCCTGAGTTTTTTAGTCAGGAAAAATTTCTCAAAGATGATTCTGTTTTTCCTCCATAAATACTATAGGGCAATTGCCTGAAAGCCGGGCCATAAATGGCAAGAGCCTTGTACTTCACCTAGGCCCAAGTGGTTGCTGTGCCTTCAGTGTTGACAGACTAACAGGAGAGAATGGGTCGGCAGGCTTAACTAAGCCACTACTACCATCACCACCCTCCAGGTTAAAAAAAAAAAAAAAAAGCCAGATTTGCTTTGTTTTAATAAAACAAACAGGGCTTGGAAAATATAGAGTTTGCTTGTAAGACTTAAAAAACAAAACAAGGGCGGGCGCTGTGGTTCACGCCTGTAATCCCAGCGCTTTGGGAGGCCGAGACAGGCGGATCACGAGGTCAGGAGATCGAGATCATCCTGGCTAACACGGTGAAACCCCGTCTCTACTAAAAATACAAAAAATTAGCCGAGCGTGGTGGTGGGTGCCTGTAGTCCCAGCTACTCGGGAGGCTGAGTCGGGAGAATGGCATGAACCTGAGAGGCAGAGCTTGCAGTGAGCCGAGATCGCACCACTGCACTCCAGCCCGGGCGACAGAGCGAGACTCCGGCTCAAAACAAAAAAAAACCTCTCCTAAAGCATTAGATAAGTAAAGGCTGTAGTTCCCAAACCATGCTTGAATCAGAATCTCCTTGGGAGAATCGTGGACCCACCCTGAGACTCACTGAGTCGGTACCAGGGTTGGAGCCTCGAAACAAGCCTTTTTATATATCTCCAAGGAGATCAAAATACACAATTGTGTTTGCAAACTACCATCTTTAATCCTGTGCTGGACCCTTACGTCTCACAGTGGCTCCTTTTAGTCTTAATTTGGCCAGGAAACAATGAGAACATTTCATCAGGTCCAGTCAGATGTTGGAGACTTTGCAGAATACCGGTTCATTGTGCATTCCTGGAGCCTGAGAAAATGCTGATGTAAGGTATTCAAGTGCTAATGACTCTTGAACTGTGCTTTTTGCTGTACTGTAGCTGATATATTATGTCAGGAGAGATACCAAACTGGATAAAAGAATGTATGGTGTCATTTGATAGTCTTCCTCTTTGATACAACAAGATGAAACAAGCATATAATGCCAGGGAAAGAGCTCTTCTAGCATTATTCTTTCTCAAACTGAGATGCACTTTCAGGTGAGGTGGTGTCTTCCCCCACAGTGCTGCAGCGAATATTAGTGTTTATTTAGTTGGTTCCCACTGAGTGATTGGAGTCGGGAGAAGGGAGGGTTACACCTGTGACTGCTAAGTATTGCCTGCAGAATGGGCTCAGAACGCACAGTTCAGGAATTTCAGAAGAGGACATCCTTAATCCAAGGCCGGTGGCTGTTTGCACGCTGCTGTACTGCCCAGTGGTGCACCCCTGCCTGGAGCTCCAACAGACCACTTGACTTCTGGTGACGGTTTCTCCCTCACTTCTTAGTCCCCCTCTCCCAGCTCTTTGACATTCACCACATACATATATTATTGTCATATGATCTGTTCTTCTATATCAGTTCTTCATTTTCTGCTTTAATTCCTCCTTAACTATTGTATTGATTTTTGATTGACTTACCCAGTGCCTTTTCATGGACCTCTCTTCCCACCCCCAAAATTGGTTATCTTTGGGACCTTGAAATAAATTTGTCTCTAAATTATGAATAATTGGTGTACGTAACTAACATATGCATAATATGAATTTTATTGTGACTTACCTGTCATACTCTAACATCCTCAGCTTCTATTTATTGGTAAAGTTTGTGTTTCTGGCTGTAAAATATTACTTATTTCACATATATCAGGGGCTTTTTATATGATTTTTTTCTTCTCTTTTTGCTCCCTTGGGGAGTTCCTTCCCCTTTCCATAAACTGTGGTCCCTGCGTGGCCGTGCCCCGTCCCTCCTCATCGGGCTTGTCCTGCCCACATCGCCCTGCAGGATTCTATGGCCTGGACGAGTCTGACCTTGACAAGGTTTTCCACTTGCCCACCACCACTTTCATCGGGGGACAGGAATCAGCACTTCCTCTGCGGGAGATCATCCGTCGGCTGGAGGTAAGAACAGTTTCTGGAAAAATCTAGTGGACTTTTTAAGAACTTGTATTAGCAGGATGGCTTTGAGGCTAGTTTTATTTTTTTTTCTTTGTCGTTTTTATTTTATTTTTTTTCTGAGACAGAGTTACTGTCACCCAGGCTAGAATGCAGTGACACAGTTGGGCTCACTGCAGCCTCAACCTCCCAGTCTCAAACCATCCTCCCACCCCAGCCTCTCAAAGCTGGCACTGCTGGTACACACCACCATGCCCAGCTAATTTAGTTTTTTATTTTTTATTGTAGAGATGAGGTCTTACTGTGTTCCTCAGGCTGGTCTCAAATGCCTGGGCTCAAGTCATCCTCCTGCCTCAGCCTCTCGAAGTGCTGGGATTACAGGCATGAACCGGTCCTGTGTTTTTCAAAATTGTGAGGAAGGAGGACTTTTGTTGTTGTTGTTGTTGCCATTTTATAGATAGAAACCAATGGTTTTGCGATCAGCCAGATAGGGGAAGTAAACTCTGCTTTCACATCCCACTAGGAGTTTATTACAGATGGTAGGAGAGTCACCTCAACCCTGAGGGACAGGCCTCAAGTCAAGGGTGGCTTCCTGCACAGCTCACTGTCAGGGCTGCTGAGTGGTGGCCACTCTTCTTCTTCCCTCTCTCCCTCTGTTCCTCTCATCCTTCTGTTTTGTTTCATTTTTTTCCTTCTCTCTGGACTCTGTTAGTACTAAGCCTGCCAGGGATTTCTTTCATGCACACACATTATAGACAGTGGCTAAGAGTTGTGGCTGTGCTGTTAGGCCACCTGTGTCTAGTTCTTCCATCCTGGGCAAGTCATAGCCTCCCTCAGTATAAAGGTGACTTCCATGCCCATTGCAGAGGGGAGAATGGATTTGATGAGAGGTCCATGCCAAGAGTTGGCTATTACTGTTACTTAATGCTGTTCCTGGTATTCAGAGCTAAAGGATCCAGGTTAAAATAAACTGAGGAAATACTCTGGAATGGAACCCTCAGAATTGAGCGTATAGATCACCTGGGGTCCGCCTGTCATGCACAGTCTGAATCCTGACGTCCCTAACTAACCCAGGTTGAACCACACTGGCCATCAGGGCTCTCTGAGGCTGTTCCTCTCATGGCTGGACACATTAGAACCACCTGGGGAGCTTACAGAACTGATACCCAGGCCACAGCCCAGGTCCCCTAAATCAGAATCCCCCTAGCACCCCAGGGATTAACCCTTGCTGCAGCAAGTGAATTTTAATTTAAAATTCTCTTGTCAGTGTTTCCACAATTGGTTGCACGTGGCTTAAAAAGATCTGAGTGTCCAGGCCAGGCACGGTGTCTCACACCTGTAGTCCCAGCACTTTGGGAGGCCGAGACAGGTGGATCACAAGGTTGGGAGTTCAAGACCAGCCTGGCCAAGATCATGAAATGCTGTCTCTATTAAAAATACAAAAGTTAGCCAGGTGTGATGGCGGGTTCCTGTAATCCCAGCTACGTGGGAGGCTGAGGCAGAGAATTGCTAGAACCCGGGAAGGGGAGGTTGCAGTGAGCGAAGATCACACCACTGCACTCCAGCCTAAGCAACAGAGCAAGACTCCATCTCAAAAAAAAACCTGAGTGTCCAATGCTGGCATTTTCTGTAGTTTATGATGAGCATCCTGAAGTATTGTCAGCATCTCATCTTGGAGCTGCTTCACCGCCTGCCTTCCTCACTTGTTGGGGAGAAAGGGGTGGAAACTAGAACTATGTGCCAGCATCAGAAGCTTGTGGCTAATGGGATGTATTGGGCACCAGGAGGGAATGATAAGGCTTAATCCAAGAAGAATGAACCTTTGGGTCCTTCTTGTCGCCTTTATCTGCACCCGCATGACCACACTGACGATAGTTTCTAGTTCTGCCTACTAGCCACGTGTTACTATTGAGCACTTGAAATGTACAGAATATTTGAATGACTTTTTTTTTTTTTGAGACGGAGTCTCGCTCTGCCGCCCAGGCTGGAGTGCAGTGACCGGATCTCAGCTCACTGCAAGCTCCGCCTCCCGGGTTTATGCCATTCTCCTGCCTCAGCCTCCCGAGCAGCTGGGACTACAGGCGCCCGCCACCTCGCCCGGCTAGTTTTTTGTATTTTTTAGTAGAGACGGAGTTTCACCGTGTTAGCCAGGATGATCTCGATCTCCTGACCTCATGATCCGCCTGTCTCGGCCTCCCAAAGTGCTGGGATTACAGGCTTGAGCCACCGCGCCCGGCCTAATGACTTTTTAAATGTTGAAAAGACAATGTTTGATATATTGGGTCAAATAAAATAGGAAAATTTCATGTGGGTCTACTAGAAAAACAAATTACGTATGTGGCTCACATAATGTTTCTATTGAATGTTGCTGATCTATAGAAGTTCTTGTGTTGTCTGGACCCCCACAAATGGCACCCCATATAGCTTCTCCAAGTGGCCCTACCCCCCAATTATTTCACGCTCACGTGTTCCACCCAGTTCCCTCAGTGTATTTTCTGTTACAGCAGCCGTCTGGTGAGACCAGTCTGCACTGAGAGTAGACTCAGCACTAATACCTTTTACCTCAGAAGAGTCCCCTGTGGGGAGCCTGGCAGCTCATCTTTTTTTTCTTTTTTTTTTTTTTTTTTTTTTTTTTTTTGAGACAGGGTCTCACTCTGTCACCCAGGCTGGAGGGCAGTGGCACAATCATGGCCCACTGCAGCCTCAACCTCTGGGATTAAGTGATCCCCCTACTTCAGTCTCCCGAGTAGCTGGGACTATCGGAGAGCACTACCATGCCTGGCTAATTTTTTTATTTTTTATGGAGATGAGGTCTCACCATGTTGCCCAGGCTGATCTTGAATTCCTGGACTCAAGTGATCCTCTTGCCTTGGTCTCCCAAAATGCTGGGATTACAGGCATGAGCCACTGCGCCTGGCCCCAGCAGCTCATCCTTAACGTGCTCTCACATTGGGAAGCTCCCATGGAGTCACCATCTCCATAGCATATCACAGTGTCACCTCTTGGTGGCCTCTTCAGCACCTTCCTTCCCAGACAGCAAAATGAGGGGCAGAGGCATTGATGTCCCTATGGCTAACTTCCTCTCTGAATCTTGCATCCCAAGTAGTTCCAATTTCATCATATGAAGGGGGTGTAGGGAGCTGAAGCATGTTGAAGGGCTGCCTCCCTTTCAGTCCAGTTGATGCCAGAGCCCTGGAGTTGGCTCTTGTTGTCTGAGACAGTTGGACCTGTACCTAGGAGTCTAAGGCTGTACGCCCTCCTGGCCCCAGAGTGGCCTCAACTTAGAAGACTCCGTTTTCACAACAGTTTACAGACATTTGCATAAACTTCTCAGCACCCTACCTGATGGTGATGCTTTACTTACATTTAATGTATGTGTAGATTAGATTGGTGGTATAATCAGACAGATCTTAAGCTATTGATCGTGAGACGTGGTGGTCAATTTGTACCTTTTTCAAAAATTAGAGGAGATTGGCTGGGCGCAGTGGCTCACGCCTGTAATCCCAGCACTTTGGGAGGCTGAGGCGGGCAGATCACAAGGTCAGGAGATCGAGACCATCCGGGCTAACTCGGTGAAACCCTGTCTCTACTAAAAATACAAAAAATTAGCCGGGCGTGGTGGCGGGCGCCTGTAGTCCCAGCTACTCAGGAGGCTGAGGCAGGAGAATGGCGTGAACCCGGGAGGCGGAGTTTGCAGTGAGCTGAGATCCGGCCACTGCACTCCAGCCTGGGGGACAGAGCAAGACTCAGTCTCCCAAAAAAAAGAGAAAGAAAATATGGTTTGGGGTTGTCTCAGTCCTTTTTGTATTGCTATAAAGGAATACCTGGGGTTGGATAATTTATAAAGAAAAAGGGTTTATTTGGCTCACAATCTAATTGGGCATCTCTGCATTTGGTGAGGACCTCAGGCTGCTTCCACTCCTGGCTGGAAGGCAGAGGGGAGCCTGCTTGTGCAGAGATCACGTGGGAGGGGAAGCAAGAGAGAGAGCGGAGAGGTGCCAGACTCTTTTTAGCAACCAGCTCTCTCAGGAACTGATAGAGCAAGAACCCACTCACCTCTGAGTGAGGGCATTAATCTACTCATGAGGGATCTGCCCTCACAACCAAAACATCTCCCATGTGGCCCCACTTCCAACATTGGGGATCAAATTTCAGCATGAAGTTTGTGGGGGAACAAACGGGTTAATGAAAATACCTTAAATAGCCAGGCACGGTGGCTCACGCCTGTAATCCCAGCACTTTGGGAGGCCAAGGCGGGCAGATCACAAGGTCGGGAGATCGAGACCATCCTGGCTAACACGGTGAAACCTGTCTCTACTAAAAATACAAAAAGAAATTTGCTGGGCGTGGTGGTATGCGCCTGTATACCCAGCTACTCAGGAGGCTGAGCAGGAGAATCACTTGAACCCGAGAGGTGGAGGTTGCAGTGAGTCAGGATTGCACCACTGCACTCCAGTCTGGGTGACAGAGGGAGACTCCGTCTCAAAAAAAAAAAAAAAAAAAAAAAAAAAGGCTGGCTGCAGTGGCTCATGCTTGTAATCCCAGCACTTTGGGAGGCCAAGGCGGGCGGATCACAAGGTCAGGAGATCGAGACCGTCCTGGCTAAGACGGGGAAACCCGTCTCTACTGAAAATACAAAAAATTAGCTGGGCATGGTGGTGGGTGCCTGTAGTCCCAGCTACTCAGGAGGCTGAGGCAGGAGAATGGTGTGAACCTGGGAGGCAGAGCTCGCAGTGAGCCGAGATTGCGCCACTGCGCTCCTGCCTGGGTGACAGAGCGAGACTCCGTCTCAAAAATAAATGAATGAATGAATTAATTAATTAATTATTTTAAAAAACTTAAATACTAGGGTCTTTCCCAGCAGGACTTTCTCTTTTAGTTTCTAGGCAAGATTTTGCTTCTTTTGACTTAGATAATAACTAGAGTATTGTGGTTGGCCATAATTTTGAGATCAGGCAAAGTTTGCTTTGTTTCATGGTCATGAAGCATGTGTGCAGGGATAGCTCACCCTCCTCTGCAAAGAACAGGACTGGTCTCAGATTCAGCACATCCTTTAACTGCTCACGCCAGCTGGTCTCATTGTCTGTTGTGAAAACCAAGTGGGCTCACGGATGAGAGCTGCTGAGCAGGACCAAACACAAAGTACTCTGGCAGCAGTGGCCGCTGTAAAGGCAGTTAGAGGAGGCTTTGGGGGTCTGTAAAGTATCTGTTGGCCCACATCAGGGCCTGGCTTCTTTTTATTCCATGCTGACTTGCAGTTTGCTCTCAGACTCTCATTCTGGTCCTCCAGGGCAGCTGTGCAGATCGAGCTTTGGGCCTTTGCAGGAATACCAGGATGAGGGCAGCCCCGGAGGGATTTCTTTTTCTTTTTTTTTGAGAGGGAATCTCACTGTGTCACCCAGGCTGGAGTGCAGTGGCACAATCTCGGCTCACTGCAAGCTCTGCCTCCCGGGTTCACACCATTCTCCTGCCTCAGCTTCCCGAGTAGCTGGGACTACAGACACCTGCCACCACACCTGGCTAATTTTTGTATTTTTAGTAGAGGCGGGGTTTCACCATATTGGTCAGGCTGGTCTCAAACTCCTGATCTCGTGATCCGCCTGCCTCAGCCCCCCAAAGTGCTGGGATTACGGCGTGAGCCACCGCGCCTAGCCCCGAGATGAATTTCTAAGAGCCTGGTGCCTCCTCTCGCTCCTGGCACCTCTCCTCTTCCTGACTTCCTCCCTGCTGAGCTCTGCAGATCTGGGTGCTGCTTCCTCACCTAGCTGTGGGTGTGAATGTGGTGCAGGACGTCTTGATCTGCTCAGGATCCTGACTTTTGTCTTACGAGCAATCTTGCTCCTGAGGCCGAAGGATCATTTGAGCCCAGGAGTTTAAGACCAGCTTGGGCAACATATTGAGACCTCATCTCTCCAAAAAATTCAAAACATGAGGCAGGAAGATCACATGAGCCCAAGAGGTTGAGGCTGCAATGGGCCCTGATAGCACTACTGCACTCCTGCCTCGATGACAGAGAGAGACCCTGCCTCAAAAAATAAATAAATAAAATTTTTTAAAAACCTGCAAATCTTAAACAGCCACTGAGCCTGTGACACCCTCTGGATGTTTCCTGTCATGGATGCTGGTACAGGTCTGACCTTGATGACAGCCTGTCTTCCCTGGGGAAGGACCCAGTTCTGCAACTGTTGCGGTCTGTGCTTCTTGCCACATAGGTAACAGAGTAGAACTGGGGTTGTTCCTTGGCCTGGCCCTTGGAAGGCTAGGAGGTTCTCTGTGTACAAGTGACCCAGGTCCCCGAAGGAAGTACTTCATGACCCTATGAAGAGGGCTTCTGCCTGGCAGCCACTCCATGCCCTTTCAACATTTCAGAACAAGCCTCCTGCTCATCCCCTCCTTCTGCCTGAATGGGCAGTCAGCACTGTTCATTCAGCCAGGCCTGGTTAGAAAACCCCTTGACTGTGTGTTTCTGTATGGAATAGATGGCCTACTGCCAGCATATTGGGGTGGAGTTCATGTTCATCAATGACCTGGAGCAGTGCCAGTGGATCCGGCAGAAGTTTGAGACCCCTGGAATCATGCAGTTCACAAATGAGGAGAAGCGGACCCTGCTGGCCAGGCTTGTACGGTCCACCAGGTATGGGTCTGGCCCTGGGCCATGGGGCAGATATTCCTAGGGAAGCAGCGACCCTCTATTGTTCGGGCCTGTGTGCAGCCTGTTGGCCGAGGTGAGAGGGGGTTTGGGGTGGTGCAGGCAAAGCTCCAGCTGCAAATGTGTGAAGAGACACCAGGCAAGTAGAGTCAGCCTTCAGAGCAACCTCTGCCTCCTGGATTCAAGCGATTCTCTTGCCTCAGCCTCCTGAGTAGCAGGGATTACAGGCACATACCACCACAGCCGGCTAATTTTTACATTTTTAGTAGAGGTGAGGTTTCACCATGTTGCCCAGACTAGTCTCGAACTCCTGACCTCAGGTGATCTGCCCACCTCGGCCTCTCAAAGTGCTGGGATTACAAGCATGAGCCACTGTGCCTGGCCCAGAACCACCTCTTTTTGGTCAGGAAGAGTGACATTGCCCTTCAGGGTGTCTTGGTTCCCTGTCCAGGTTTGAGGAGTTCCTACAGCGGAAGTGGTCCTCTGAGAAGCGCTTTGGTCTAGAAGGCTGTGAGGTACTGATCCCTGCCCTCAAGACCATCATCGACAAGTCGAGTGAGAACGGCGTGGACTACGTGATTATGGGCATGCCACACAGGTATGGCCAAGGGCGCACCCCACCTGGTTTCTCACCATCCCTGTGGGCTGTGTAGGAGGCACCAGGTAAAGGCACTGAGAGAGCAGCTGTTTCCTCCTTGAGTGCCAGTTGTGAGTCTGGGCTCATCTGGTTCCTGAGGGTGTGTTGTTTTGCAGGCGATTCTCATATTCCCTGCCTCTGGAAGACTGCAAAGTCACGGTCACAGCCAAAGCCACATGTAGTTTCAGACTGGCATTTGGCCTTACATTGCATTTTTATGAAAGTTAAACCTGGGTTCCCTGGTTGGGGTCTAACCTGGAGGGAAGGCTGCTTCCTGACATTGGAGGGGAGGCCAAGACTGTGAAAATAGGAAGGTGTAGGGAGGGAGGAGGGTAAGGAAGCCTCAGGCCCATGGTGTTGCTGCACCTTCTACCTTTCTGCTGCCTACCATGGCCTTGATTGCCCAGCAGGCTCGGTTCCCACATTAGCTCCAGTTCACAGCTATCCTTGGGCTGTAAACCGAGGAGGTGCCGTGTCCTGGGGGAGGGAGAGGGGATTGTAACACCCTCATCTGCCATCTGGAAGCCGTGACCTCAGGCTCTGCTCACCCTACTCTCTGGTATGTTCCAGAGGTCGGCTGAACGTGCTTGCAAATGTCATCAGGAAGGAGCTGGAACAGATCTTCTGTCAATTCGATTCAAAGCTGGAGGCAGCTGATGAGGTGACGCACCTGCATAGAGACACATCCAGCATAGCCCCAACTTACACAAGACCCCTGGCTCCACTTCTTTCTTAGAATGACTTATGGGGGTTGGTTCTTCTGTACCATTTGTGATTTGCCTTCCTTGTTGGAAGAATTTTAGTGTTGGAACAAAGGTGGCCAGTGGCCCACCTCCTGGTCAGAGGTCCGGCAGCCCCACTCTGAGTGCAGGGGTGTGTCCCCTCTGGCTGAGGGACATTCTCCCTATGCCCTGGATGAGAATGATCCTGGGAAAAGGCCTCCATGTCCTTCTACGTTGGGTTCCTGGGAGTAGAAATCCCATGTAAGGCTGGGCGTGGTGGCTCATGCCCCGTAACCTCAACACTTTGGGAGGCTGAGGCAGGTGGATCGCGGGAGTTCGAGACCAGCCTGACCAACATGGAGTAACCCCATCTCTACTAAAACTATAAAATTAACCAGGCATGGTGGCGCATGCCTGTAATCCCAGCTACTCGGGAGGCTGAGGGAGGAGAATCGCTTGAACCCAGAAAGTGGAGGTTGCAGCGAGCTGAGATCGCGCCGTTGCACTCCAGCCTGGGCAACAAGAATGAAACTCCATCTCAAAAAAAAAAAAAAAATTCCCTTTTAAGAGGGCTCTTTTAGGCCAGGCGCGGTGGCTCACGCCTGTAATCCCAGCACTTTGGGAGGCCGAGGTGGGTGGATCACGAGGTCAGGAGATGGAGACCATCCTGGCTAACACGGTGAAACCCCGTCTCTACTAAAAAATACAAAAAATTAGCCGGGCGTGGTGGCAGGCGCCTGTAGTCCCAGCTGCTCGGGAGGCTGAGGCAGGAGAATGGCGTGAACCTGGGAGGCGGAGCTTGCAGTGAGCCAAGATCACGCCACTACACTCCAGTCTGGGCCACAGAGCCAGGCTCCGTCTCAAAAAAAAAAAAAGGGCTCTTTTGGAGACTGAACATCTCCTTGGCCAGGGTGCAAATTCACTGTTTACCCCATCAGGGCTCTGGAGATGTGAAGTACCACCTGGGTATGTATCACCGCAGGATCAATCGTGTTACCGACAGGAACATTACCCTGTCCCTGGTGGCCAACCCTTCCCACCTTGAGGCTGCTGACCCCGTGGTGATGGGCAAGACCAAAGCTGAGCAGTTTTACTGTGGCGACACTGAAGGGAAAAAGGTAAGGCCCAGAGAGAGGTGTGCAAGGCAGATCGTCAAGGCCCCATGTTCCAGCATGGAATTCTGCTCACCAACATAACCCAGAGCCCTGGGTGCATATGGACTTTTTAAAAATATTTAAAGTCGGCCAGTCGCAGTGGCTCACGCCTGTAATCCCAGCACTTTGGGAGGCTGAGGCAGGCAGATCACCTGAGGTTGGGAGTTGGAGACCAGCCTGACCAACATGGAGAAACCCCATCTCCACTAAAAATACAAAATTAGCCGGGCGTGGTGGTGCATGCCTGTAATTCCAGGTACTTGGGAGGCTGAGGCAGGAGAATAGCTTGAACCTGGGAGGCGGAGGATATATATACATATATATATATAAAATCAACTTTTAAAGAATAGCAATAGTAAAACAGTCCTGCTTATAGTGTTCCTTCTGAAGTTGTAATTGTCAGAACTATGTGGGAAGTTTGCTTTTGTCCTCACCAAATCTGTGAAGGAGCCAGGTTTGCAGTTATTCTAAATGGACAGAGATGTTTTCACTGAAAAGGAGGAGAGTCTGAGAGGCTCTGTAAGGAAAAAGTGTAGGTGAGCCTGAAGGAGAAATTGTAGAAGTGAGACTTGTCAGGAGAGTCGTGCCTGCTGTGATCAGAGGCAGGAGCTCATGGGCTGGTTGGAGACCGAGGAGGGGTCAGGCTGCAGGCAGGTGGGGTCCTGCTTCACCATTTCTGGTCATGTGACTGAGTGTTGGGAGTTGGCTCGCCAGCCTGCTTGTGTAGAAATAGTCTTAACAGATTGTTAACAGTTTGCCCTTATTTAACTCAAAGATAGAATCTTGTCTGACAGATTTTATGTTTCCTATTAATGATGACCTAAAAACCAAATAATCAGAAAAAAATCAAATATTTATAATGTTTTATGTGTGGGTTCTAGGAAACATACAAAGCAGGCATCACCACTTTTCTCCCCAGAGCCTCCTGTTCTTTTTAGAAAAAAGGTCGTGTGTAAAGAAGCAAATAGCACACATACAGCGTGATAGGAAACTGTGGAGTTAGCTGCAAAGAGCTTTGGAAGAGATGTGTGGGGGTGTGGGCTAGAGTTGGACCAAGGATAGAAGGGAGACCCCTTATCAGCAGAGCAGGTAGTTGTCGTTTTATTCGAGAAGTGGCAGGATTTAGGGAGGTGGGAAGGGAAGAATGTTTTCTGGAGATGTAAGAGCAAAGATGTAAAGTAAACTGGGGACACAGAGCAGGGATGGGCCAGCCTCCTAGTTGTGCCCTGGAAAGAGGTCAGGTCTGTGTTAGAAGTGGAACCAATTGGCCCAGCACGGTGGCTCACACCTGTAATCCCAACACTTTGGGAGGCTGAGATGGGTGGATCAGCTGAGGTCAGGAGTTTGAGACCATCCTGGCTAACACAGTGAAACCCCATCTCTACTAAAAATACAAAAAAAATTAGCTGGACGTGGTGGCACATGCCTGTAGTCTCAGCTACTCAGAAGGCTGAGGGGGGAGAATGTTTGAACCCGGGAGGCGGAGGTTGCAGTGAGCTGAGATCGCGCCACAGCACTCCAACCTAGGTGACAGAGGGAGACTCCTTCTCAAAGAAAAAAAAAAAAAAAAGTAGAACCAATTATTAGTTTACCAGTTTCTGTAATTTTAAATACTGTAAATCTACTACTGTCGTGCTTACAGGGTTAGAGGAAGGGAAACTGCCATCATAGGTAATGGAGCCTGGGCTGGAGAAGTGATTCTCGCATTTATCAATACTTGCTATAAAGAACGAGTATGACCCACAGGGACACAGAGGTCATTCCATGGCTTCAAGCTCATGGGCCAGGACAGTGTCACAGAAACTTCAACTAGATGCAAAGAGGCCTCAACTCTGTTTGGGGAAACTGCAGCCCCCGCAGGCAGTAACAACACTGGGTGTCTGGGATGGGCTGGTCTGAGGCGAGATCAGCATGGGGAGACCAGCACTGTGATGACCAGTGCCTCTGGTATTTCCACCCTCCTGGGCACTTGCCCAGACATTTGGGCTGAGTAGTGGAATGAGATTACCGAAAACTTTGGGGAACTCCTACATTCATAGATTGTGGACAAAAATCCACTCTAGCAGTACTCCTCAGAATGTTGGAAATTTCCCAAAAAGGAATGAAATCATTGGAATAAAAGTGATAAAGTATATTTTAAACTGCTACAGATGGTCACACTGATTGGTCCCTTCATGAGACGCCAGGACAGGAGAGGCTGGTTAGTCCCTGATTTGCTCATAAGCCTGCATATAGCTGAGTCCAAACTATCAGTCCCTTTGTTTCCAGTCTGCACAAACCATGTTGTCACAAGTTTGCCCTTGCCCTAATATGGATAGCTGCCAAGCCCTCTTTCTGAGCCTCCTCGTCACCTTGCCTCAAGCCCTCCCATGTCCCCAGCAGGGTCAATGTGGAGTCATTGCAGGCTCAGTCGTCTGCCTGTTCTTACTCCTCTTGACACCCAGAGGACGTGATTTGATTTCTGTTAAATCCAGAACTCAGGGACGTGAAGTGTGTGTTATGTAACTCTCAGCACTCGTGCAGAATTACATACTCTGTACAAGTGCAGGTGAGGTCATCCCATAATCTCATGCATGATTGTGAAACAGACCTGATTTGGCTCAGTGCTAATATGGCCTTTGGGATCTTTGTTCATGAAAGCATTTCCTCAGTGCAGCAATGCAACCTGCCACAAAGGGAGCACCCACTCCTGCCAGAGGTATGGCCCAGGCTGCCAGACACAAGGAGATTCCCCATGTGTCCTGGCTGTGATTTCAGCAGCCAATTACCACAATGCAGTATGGCATGGCGATCGCAGTACAACATCACCAGGATGATCAAGAACAAATACCATGACAAGAGGAAGACTGACTACAGGTGCCAGCAGAAGACAGACTGGACAGAAAAGTATCTGCAGGAAAAAAACAACACACTATGGGGATCAGGAAAGCATGAAATATCAGTGACTCAAAACCAATGGCTTTTACACTCAGGCAGCCTGGGCATCGTGGCAAAGCTGCACACCTCCAAAGGGGCCTGTAAGCAAACCAGATCCTTACATCCACATGCTACTATCCTAGTGAGCACCTGCCACATCCACCCAAAGGCAGGACAGCTGTAGTTCTGTTTTTTAAAATTCTAGGTTTTGTCCCTGACACACAAATCATGGGTCTTACCGTCCTACCAAGGATGACTCAGCACAGTGTTGAGGACCAGGGTAGTCACAAGAACTCAGGGAGGTGCAGGTCAGTGGGCCTATAGGCTGAGGCCACAGCAGGAGAAGGTCTGTTATATAACACCTTGGCTAGCCACAGCGTCTAGTTTTTTTGCTACACACCCATCTAGATGGCATTTTGTAAAGATAAGATTAACGTTTAAACCAATAGATTTTGAGTAAAGCAGGTGACCTTGTGCAACGTGAGTGGGCTTCATCCAGTCAATTCAAGGCCTTCGAGAAAAGACTGAGGTTCCCAGAAAAGAAGGAATTCTGCCTCCAGACAGCCTTCACACTTGAGCTGCAACATCAGCTCTGCCGTGGGTCTCCAGCCTGCCAGCCCGCCCTGCAGACTTTGCACTTGCCAGCCTGATTCCTTAAAAATCTGTCTTTCTCGGCCAGGCACGGTGACTCATGCCTGTCATCCCAGCACTTTGGGAGACTGAAGCAAGAAGATTGCTTGAACCCAGGAGTTCGAGACCAGCATGAGCAACATGGTGAAACCCCGTCTCTACAAAAAAATGCCAAAATTAGCCAGGCATGGTGGCATGTACTTGTATTCCCTGCTACTTGGGGGACTGAGGTGGGAAAATCACTTGAGCTTAGGAGGCAGAGGTTGCAGTGAGCTGAGATGGTGCCACTGCACTCCAGCCTGGGTGAGAGTGAGACCCTGCCTCAAAAAAAAAAGAAGAAAAAAAAATCATTCTCTCTCTCCCCCTCTTCCTCTTCACCCTATCAGTTCTGTCTCTCTGGAGAGCCCTTACTAATACAAGGGTTTTGAAGAGGTATAGGCTGTGTATCCAAGGAGTAGAGGTGGTGGGCTTACATGATTGTGGCATTGGGGACACTGAGTAAATCAGTAAACATATCTAAGGCAGTGGGGATGGAATGTCTTGCAGTTGTAGGGGATATTTATAGGTTTGGAAGGAGGTGGCCTGGAAAGTGTTGGATTAAAATTTGGAGGTACCAGTACAAACTCACAGTTTTATTACGTACACATACACAGAGAAATAGCTGTGTATATATGCGCATGCATATGCACACATATATTTTTTAGATCTCTGCTGAATGGGCCTAGAAATGATGATATCCTGGCAGTGATGAGCATACAAATACTGGTCTTAAATCCTATCCTCTCCTGCAGGAAGCTGGCTTCTTAGAGAAACAGCTGATATTGTACAGGGCTGGACAGGGACAGTACAACATGAAGCTACAATGTTCTGTTGGTCAGGAAGCAAGGAAGTACTCATGAATGAAAGAGACCTGTCCCTGTTCACAGGAAAGGGAGGCAGCTGGAAGGAGCTGCTCTCCATATCAACCTGGAACAGTGTGAGCATTAAAATAACTAACAATATTAATGCAACCTGTCGAATAAAATAGGAACCATGAGTACACATTAACACGAGTAAATAAACAAGGGAGAAGGGAAAGCTCTTCCTTGCAGAGAATGCCAAGTAATAAATGTAGGAGTAACAGAAACTGGTGTTTGCCGTCAACCCAAAGGGCTGGTTCAGATGCAGTTGTCCATACTGCTGAGGCTGGGGTGGAGGTTTGAGGAGGAACAGGATATAAAGTTTCTTCTCGCAGAATACTACCACTATACTCATTGCCAAGGAAAACAATGGTGAGTGAAGGGGAGGATAGCAGACAGCGGCCTCCCAGGTGAGCAGAGTTAACCTGATCTGATGCAGCGTGTCCTTCCCAAGTGGGGACCCAAGATCTGTCAAGGGTGCAGAGACAGGAAGGATGAGGAGCTGCTCCAGGTTGGAGGAGCTGAAGAGACCTGGCAAGCGATGCTGCCCTCCCATGTGGGGTCTGGGGCGGATGGCTAAGCTAGTGCTGCCCTCCCAGATGATGGCAGGGTGTGTTGGTGTTGAACAGACATACCAAGGTGCTAGCATGTTGGGGACTTGGGGCCCTGTGGACTTTCCTGCTACTTTCTATGTTTGAAATTATCTCAAAACGTTATTTTTGGAAAAACAAATGATGCATTTCCTCTGTTTGCCTTGTGGACTTGGCAATCAGAACATTTTGGATTTGGGGTCTCCTTTGGTGTCTACAGGTCATGTCCATCCTGTTGCATGGGGACGCTGCATTTGCTGGCCAGGGCATTGTGTACGAGACCTTCCACCTCAGCGACCTGCCATCCTACACAACTCACGGCACTGTGCACGTGGTCGTCAACAACCAGGTACCTCACACCAGCCTGAGGCTTTGCTGCTCAAATCAGTCTTACTTAGAATGACATATCTGAGTTATTTAGGATGTTCGCTGTTTTCTGATTATAAAAATACATCTGTTATTAAAAAACCAAGTCATCCTAGCATTTTGGGAAGCCAAGGCAGAAAGATTGCTTCAGCCCACAAGTCGGAGACCAGCCTGAGCAATATAGTGAGACCCCCTTTCTCTACAAAAAATTGAAAAATTAGCACTGGGTGACCGGGCGCGGTGGCTCAGGCCTGTAATCCCAGCACTTTGGGAGGCTGAGGCAGGTGGACCACCTGAGGTCAGGAGTTCGAGCCTGGCCAACATAGTGAAACCCCGTCTCTGCTAAAAGTACAAAATTAGACGTGTGTGGTGGCACATGCCTGTGATCCCAGCTACTTGGGAGGCTGAGGCAGGAGAATTGCTTGGACCTGGGAGGTGGAGGTTGCAGTGAGCCAAGATCATGCCATTGCATTCTAGCCTGGGTGACAAGAGCAAAACTCCAGAGTCTTACTCCATCTTGAACTCCTGACCCCAAGTTATCCACCAGCTTCAGCCTCCTAGAATGCTGGGATTACACGCATGAGCCACCGCACTCCCAGCTAGGATTCCAGTTTTTTCATGTCCTCATCAACTCTTGTTATTGTCTGTTTTATTCTAGTCATCCTAGAAGGTGTGAAGTGATATCTCATTGTGGTTTTAATTTGCATTTCCCTAATGACTAGTGATGTGTGTGTCTTTTCATTTGCTTACTGGCTATTTATATATCTCTGGGGAAATTTCTATTCAGATCCTTTGCCTATTTTTTGACTGGATTGTCTTTTTATTGTTGAGTTGTAAGAGTTCTTTATATATTCTGGATATGAGCCATGTATCTGATGATTTGCAAATATGGGACAATTTTGGTGTCCTTGGAAGCACAAAAGTTTTATTTTTTATCAAGCATAATTTATCTGTTTTTTCTTTTGTTCCTTGTGATTTTTGGTGCCATATCTAAGAAGGCTTTGCCTAACCCAAGGTCACAAAGTTTTACCTCCTATGCTTTCTTCTGAGTCTTAGAATTTTAACGCTTACACCTATGATCTGTTTTGAGTTAATTTTTGCGCACGGTGCAAAGAAGGAGTCCCACTTCATTCTTTTGCACTTGGATACTGTTTTCAAATATAAATGATTCTGTCGTGAAGCATCTAATGGACAGAGCTAGCTCCAGTGGGTGGCTCCAATTACCAAGAAGCAGATTTTAGTTGAATGAAAGGAAGAACTCTCAACAGTGAGACCTGTTCCAACAGGGGAACTGGCTCCACCAGAAGTTTTGGATTCCTCCTCCTTGGAAGTATTGGCACAGCTAGTGAACGAGTTGTCAGGGTTGAAGTAGATGGGAGGGGTGAGAAGGGCCAGGGGTGAGAAGAGAAACCATTTGGCCCTAGAGTTCCTTTGGCTCCCAGACCCGCTTTGATGCTATGAACATGTGTGTCCATATATCTCTTTAACACTCTGCTTTTTTTTTCCCCTCTTTGAGACAGGGTCTTGCTCTGTCGCCCAGACTGAGGTGCAGTGGCATGATCATAGCTCACTGCAGCCTCCAACTCCTGGGCTCATGCAGTCCCTCCACCTCAGCCTCCCAAATAGCTGGAATTACAGGTGCGCATCACCATGCCCAGCTAATTTTTTCTTAAATTTTTCTTGTAGAGATAGGGTCTCTCTTTGTTGCCCAGGCTGCTCTTGAACTCCTGGGCTCATGCAATCCTCCCTCTTGGACCTCTCAAAGTGCTGGGATTATAGGCATGAGCCACTGTGCCTGACTGAAATCCTGCTTTCAGTTCTTTGGAATATATATCCAGAAGTGGAGTAGAATTGCTACATCATATGATAGCTCTATTTTTAACTTTTTGAGTAACTGCTTATTAGTTCTAATTTTATTTCTCTTTTTACATGTTCATAGCATCATAAATCAGCTTTTTTCCTCTTACCAAGATTTTCCTACTAACGCACTACCTCCCAAAAGTATACTAAGAGAGTGCATTGGTGGTATAGTGGTAAGTATAGCTGCCTCCAATAATATACTAGGAGGTATTATTAATACACCCATAATGGAAAAAGTACAGAGTATATTTGGAGTACACCTCTGTCACATATGTGTATGCACACCCACTAGTATAGATAACCCTGCCAGTAGATTGCACCTCCATTACACGTGTGTGCACATCCACCCACGTAGATACTCCTGCTGGTAGAGTGCACCTCCATCATGTGTGCTCCCACCCATATGTTCATGAAGGCACAGAAGCTCATAGCAGTGGTGAACATTATGGAGAGGGCAACTGAGACCTCAGCCTTGTAAAATGGGTTTCTTTCTGTGAAGTTCTAGCAGTAAGACATGTTATGATCACTGACTTCCTGCTGCAGGACCTTCTTTACATGCTGAAGCCCCAGATGGGCGATGCTGCCTTCAATACCAGCTGAGATTGTTCAGGGCTCTCTTATGTGCCAGGCTCTGGTACATCTTTTTTTTTTTTTTTTTTTTTTTTTTTTTGAGACAGAGTCTCGCTCTGTCGCCCAGGCTGGAGTGCAGTGGTGCGATCTCAGCTCACTGCAAGCTCCGCCTCCTGGATTCACACCATTCTCCTGCCTCAGCCTCCTGAGTAACTGGGACTACAGGCACCCGCCACCACGCCCAGCTAATTTTTTGTATTTTCAATAGAGACGGGGTTTCACCGTGTTAGCCAGGATGGTCTCCATCTCCTGACCTCGTGATCCACCCGCCTCGGCCTCCCAAAGTGCTGGGATTACAGGCGTGAGCCACCGCGCCCGGCCCGTAATTTTTTTTTTAATGTTCTCATCAGTGTCTGACTATTTCTGATCATTTCTTTAGTCAGTGTGGGAAGGGAGATTATTTAAAAGCCATTAAACATAAATATAGAATTAGATTTTGCTAATATTTTCTTTTTATCTCTTTACTGCTTTGACTCATTGCTCATGAGGTAGTGTGGCGTCAGGAAGATCTGTAGAAGGAGAGGAAATAACTTCTTAGCTGAGTCTCTTATTTCTTTTAGAACATACTTAGAAATTCCCCTTCCAGAAATTTCACCTAAGGAAACCATCCAGTGGTAAATATTTTTTCATAAGACTCTTTTTCTGCCAGATGCAGTGGCTCAAACCTGTTCCCAATACTTTGGGAGGCCAAGGCAAGAGGATTGCTTGAGCTCAGGAGTTCAAGACTAGCCTGGGCAACAAAGTGAGACCCCGTCTCTACACAAAACAAAACAAAAATTAGCCAGGCGTGGTGGTACACATCCGTAGTCCTAGCTACTGAGGAGGCTGAGGCAGGAGGATTGCATGAGCCCAGGAGGTCAAGGCTGCAGTGAGCCGTGATCACACCACTACATTCCAGCCTGGGCAACAGAGTGAGACCTTGTCTCAAAAAAAATATATATTGTTGTCAAAACCATATTTGTGCTACCATAAAGTTAGGAAACAAGCTTATGTCCAGCAGCAAAAGCATCTTTGCATAAAATTTGGCAAAGCCATAGGAAGGGATATTAAACAACCATTAAAAAGTTTAATATCCTGGGGAAATGGTTACAGTATGGTAAATGGAAATTGCAGGACATTAATGTGCTGCTAGTAGGAGTGTAAGTAGAACAGCTACTCGGGAGAGCAGTCTGATAGCATTTAGAAAAATTTAAAATGCTCATGCTTATGGCTCAGTTTTCCCTTCCTAGGATTAGATTGCAAATAAACTCAGCGTTTGCGGAAGAAAATTTGTATAAGCATGTGTACAGCAACATTGTGTTTACCACAAATTGGAAACAAACGAAATGTCCACCAACAGGAAGATGGATAAATACTCTGTGGGGTATACTGTGTCTAGTTAAGTTTCACTGGAAAGTAGAGACTAAAGGAAGTATAGTTACATGTTTCAACCTGGGTGTATCATAAAAGCAAATGTTAAAAGGCAAACTGCAAAGGAATTGTACAGTATTTAGAGTATGATGCCATATATAAGGTACATAGAGTGTATATCAGTATAGTTTGAAAACATGGAAATACTCTCAAAAATCTCAATGCCATGAGAAACCAAGGAAAGCCTTCCAGAATAGCAGGGACTAGAGACACATGACAAGTAAGTCCAGTGGGTGTCCTGGCCTGGATACTGGACTAAGGAAAAAGAAGATTCCATAAACATTGTTAGGACAGCCGATGGAGTGAGTGTGAAGTGGATTATACAGTGCTGTTGCATGATGTCTGTGGACTATGGATTAGACGAAGACATAGTGTAAATTGCATGAGGCTGAGTACTTTGGCGAGGTAGGGGAATGTCTAGACTTCTCCCTCAGAAATAGGGATGGTCCACAACTGTCTGCTAAATGGTTCAGGGAAAAGGTGTATGTGTGTAATGGTAGGACATGAATAATTAAAGCAGAGGGGGCAAAATGTGAACATTTGGTGACTTTAAGTAAAGACTGTATGGGGGGCCGGGCGCGGTGGCTCAAGCCTGTAATCCCAGCACTTTGGGAGGCTGAGACAGGCGGATCACGAGGTCAGAAGATCGAGACCATCCTGGCTAACACGGTGAAACCCCGTCTCTACTAAAACTACAAAAAAACTAGCCGGGCGAGGTGGCGGGCGCCTGTAGTCCCAGCTACTCGGGAGGCTGAGGCAGGAGAATGGCATGAACCCGGGAGGCGGAGCTTGCAGTGAGCTGAGATCCAGCCACTGCACTCCAGCCTGGGTGACAGAGCGAGACTCCGTCTCAAAAAAAAAAAAAAAAAAAAAAAGACTCTATGGGAGTTCTTTGCAGTTCTCTTTCAGCTTTCTCATGAATTTGAAATTACATAAAAGTTTACAAGTCAGCCAGGCACGGTGGCTCACGCTTGTAATCCCAACACTTTGGGAGGCCAAGGCAGTCAGACTTGAGGTCAGGAGTTCAACACCAGCCTGGTCAACATGGTGAAACCCCATCTCTACCAAAAATATTTTTTAACATTAGCAGGGCATGGTGGCACGTGCCTGTAATCCCAGCTACTTGGGAGGCTGAGGCAGGAGAATGGCTTAAACTGAGGCGGGAGGCAGAGACTGAGATCGCAGCATTGCACTCCAGCCTGGGTGACAAAGCGAGACCCCGTCTCAATAAATAAATAAATAAAAGTTACCAACAAGCCTGAGAAGATAGATACTGTATGCTGTTTACGGACATATGAAATACAAATAACTTGTGGCAGTGTTCTCCTCTGATTTAAGGTTAGAGAGGCCTGTGGGCTTGAGCCTCTGTGACAGAAACATTCTGGTCCACTAACAAATATGGCAAAACTGTTGAGATTTGTTCACGTTAGGTGATGGACTCACAGAGCAGTGTAGTATTATCATGCTTTATGTTTGAAATATATCATAAGATAAAAATTTAAATGCCGATCATAAAATTATGAATATATCATTAAATTTTGGTACATCTAACTGGTAGGGAATGTTATGAAGTCTTTAAATTTTCTTTTCTGGCTGGGTACTGTGGCTCACACCTGTAATCCCAGCATTTTGGGAGGCCGAGGCAGAAGGATCACTTGAGCCCCAAAGTTCGAGACCAGCCCAGGCAACATGGCAAGACCCCATCTCTACAAAAAAAATTTAAAAATTAGCTGAACGTGGTGGTACACACCTGTAACACCAGCTACACAGGAGGCTGGGATGAGAGGTGAGCCACGATCGCACCACTGCACTCCAGTCTGGGTGACAGAGCATGACTCTGTCCCTTTAAAAAAAAAAAAAATTCTTGCTGGGCATGGTGGCTCACGCCTGTAATCCCAGCACTTTGGGAGGCTGAGGCAGGCGGATCACAAGGTCAGGAGTTCAAGACCAGCCTGGCCAATGTAGTGAAACCCTGTCTCTACTGAAAATACAAAAATTAGCCAGGCATGATGGTGCATGCCTGTATTCCCAGCTACTCGGGAGGCTGAGGCAGGAGAATTGCTTGAACCTGGGAGGTGGAAGTTGCAGTGAGCTGAGATCACGCCATTGCATCCAGCTTGGGCGCAACAGAGTGAGACTTCGTCTCAAAAAAAAAAAAAGAAAATTTCTTAGACTAGGTACAGTGGGTCACTCCTATAACAACACTTTGGGAAGCCGAGACAGGAGGATTACTTAGGCCCAGGAGTTTGAGGCCAGCCTGGGCAACATGGTGAGACCCTATCTCTACAAAAAATAAAAAGAATTAATCAAAATAATAGAAATAATAAGATCCCAAATTTAAATATTTATTTACATATATATGCATACAAAGAAAATAATCTGGAAAGGAAAACATCAGAATATTGACCCCATAGCCTATGGAATTATAGGAAGCTATTTAATTTTTTAAACTATGTCTTCTAAATTCTCTATGTTAAATATATATGGATTTTGTTATCAGAATAAGAAAAAATAAAGGAAGTGTAAACAACCATTTTGGGGCACGTACTCAGAGTAGCCAGGCGGCAAGTGCACGCCATGCCGGGCCTCGGCCCCACCCTCTGGTCCCTGTGCCGGCTGTGCCAGGTGCCCTCTTGCTAGGCTACATGTTCCTTGCAGATCGGCTTCACCACCGACCCTCGGATGGCCCGCTCCTCCCCCTACCCCACCGATGTGGCCCGAGTGGTGAATGCTCCCATTTTCCACGTGAACTCAGATGACCCCGAGGCTGTCATGTACGTGTGCAAAGTGGCGGCCGAGTGGAGGAGCACCTTCCACAAGGACGTGGTCGTCGATTTGGTGAGTAACTCCAGGGACAGCACGTCCTGGGCAGAGCATCTGACCCACCCCTGTTGCCCTCGGCACCCTTGTGTCCCAAGGAGAGGAGCTTGTTTAGATGAGTCACCTCAGGGCTCTCTACTGCCAGGCCTCATGCAGGTTCCTTTGAGCTCCAAATTGTTCAGGCCTGTGAGCACCAAGGAATGCTTCGCAGGCAGGAGCTGTGGTGGTGAGGAGGACCACTCCTCATTGATAGAGCAGCTGTATTGTGTAGGAGAGATACACAGAATCCTAATTCTAGAGAAGGTAAATTCCAGGGCAGGCATGAGGCATGAAGAACATGACCATCACCTAGGAGAGATGGGGCAGGTTCCCCAACCGCACTTCTTCCCAAGGGGCCAGCCCTTGTCTCTGACATCCTCTCACTGCTCTGAGCAGGTGTGTTACCGGCGCAACGGCCACAACGAGATGGATGAGCCCATGTTCACGCAGCCGCTCATGTACAAGCAGATCCGCAAGCAGAAGCCCGTGTTACAGAAGTACGCCGAGCTGCTGGTGTCGCAGGGTGTGGTCAACCAGCCCGAGTATGAGGTACGTCCCTGTGGCTCTGTCCCAGTGCGCCTTTCCAGAGCCGGGGATGACTAGAAAAGGTGGGCCACAGGGCCACTTCTCACTGTTGCAAGTTATGAGGATACACGTGAGAGGATGTGAAATATTTACAACTACAGCATTTCAATGCATAACTTTTTGGAGAATCTGGGCCACTGAGATGCTTTGTAAAGGAAGTGGGCCTTAAACAGTGTTTTGGGGAAGAGAAGGGGATGTTTTCAGGTTGAGGTAGTAGTGGCCCAGTAGGTTTTCTCAGATTTCACAGATCGTGCAGGGGTGGGAGGTAGGTGGTGGATCCAGCTTAGTAAGGGGCCTCTTGTAATCTGGATAGTAAGTGCTGGTTGGTTGTGAGTGGGAAGGCCAAGCAGCTGCCCTAGAGAGGGAGAGGGTGGGTGTGAGGAGCTATGTCTGAGCATGGGAGCAGGACAGATCCCAGGTCAGAACAACCTGATAACCTGTAGCCTATCCTGGAGACAGAGCTTTGTGGCCCAGACCTCCTTGGGACTGTGCTGGGAACCATGAGAGCTGAACCAGTTCTTTTTTTTTTTTTTTTTTTTTTTTTTTGAGACAGCGTCTAGCCTTGTCACCCATGCTGGAGTGCAGTGGTGTGATCTCAGCTCACTGCAACCTCCACCTCCTTGGTTCAAGCAATTTTCATGCCTCAGCATCCCAAGTAGCTGGGATTACAGGTGCAAGCCACCTCACCCGGCTAGTTTGTGTATTTTTAGTAGAAACAGGGTTTCTCCACGTTGGCCAGGCTGGTCTCGAACTCCTGACCTCAAGTGATCCACCTGTGTTGACCTCCCAAAGTGCTGGGATTATAGGTGTGAGCCACTGCGCCTGGCCTGGACCAGTTCTTAAGAAAAAGTGTGGTGGGCTGGGCGTGGTGGCTCACGCCCGTAATTGCAGCACTTTGGGAGGCTGAGGCAGGTGGATCATGAGGTCAAGAGATCAAGACCATCCTGGCCAACATGGTGAAACCCCATCTTTACTAAAAATGCAAAAATGAACTGAGCATGGTGGCATGCACTTGTAGTCCCAGCTACTTGGGAGGCTGAGGCAGGAGAATCGCTTGAACCCGGGAGGTGGAGGTTGCAGTGAAGCAAGATCGTGCCACTGCGCTCCGGCCTGGTGACAGAGCAAGACTCCGTCACCAAAAAAAAAAACAAACAAAATGTGAAGGGTTAGGGCTTCAAACTCTGAGCAGAATCTCTACCCAGCAAATGTGAGGAAGAAACTTCTGGGATGAAAAGAATAAAATCTTAGACAGGTGTTATGCCTATTGAGAAGGAGCAGGCCCAGAAGCTGAGATGTTTCGCACCCACGAAGTGTGGGGGTATGGGTGGGCATGCATGGGAGTTGTGCCAGGGTATGGTTGGGCTTGCGTGGTGGCCGTCAGAAAGTGTGGTGGTACGGGTGGGCGTGTGCAGTAGTCATGCCCTGTGCCAGTCACTGCTGTGTTGTGTCCAACCCTGCAGGAGGAAATTTCCAAGTATGATAAGATCTGTGAGGAAGCTTTTGCCAGATCTAAAGATGAGAAGATCTTGCACATTAAGCACTGGCTGGACTCTCCTTGGCCTGGTGAGTGAAGAACCAGTGCCACAAATAAGCTCCTTTGAGGATCTGATGTAACGAGGCATCCTCCTCCCGGAAAACATTCATGCTTTCCACTTTGTACCCACAGTGCGCAGTTGTGTGCACCATTTCAGCCAAACCCCTGCAGACCCTGGACCCAGACCCCTGCACTCACGTTTTCTGGGGAACACAGTGTGAGCTACATTGTCTCTCACCCTGCTTCTCCCCCACATCATGTGTCTGCCATGGTGTGGTCCCTGGAAAAGTAGAGCAGATGTCATGCCTCAGTTGTTCTTCCTCTCCTAGGCTTCTTCACCCTGGACGGGCAGCCCAGGAGCATGTCCTGCCCCTCCACGGGTCTGACGGAGGATATTCTGACACACATCGGGAACGTGGCTAGCTCTGTGCCTGTGGAAAACTTTACTATTCATGGAGGTAACAAGCTCTGTGCTGACCTGTGGAAATGTTGGGCCCAGAGTGTCTAGGACTGTGACCTTGACCCCCATCATGTGTCCTACAGAGACTCCCTTCCTGCCCTGCTCGAAGCCTCTGGGGTGGTTGGATGGAGCCACCTCTCTCACTCCCTGCCCTTAGCACGATCCTACACTTCCTCAGTGGTAAAAGAGACTGAGGTCACAGCTTTTCCAGCAAGTCAGGAACCCAGAAACTACGAGTGAAGAAGGCTCCGCTCTTGCCATAGGCACACTGAGAAGCAAGGCAGACATGTGCAGGCAGGGCCTGCAGCAGCTGGTGAGAGCTGTGTCTCTGCAGGGCTGAGCCGGATCTTGAAGACTCGTGGGGAAATGGTGAAGAACCGGACTGTGGACTGGGCTCTGGCAGAGTACATGGCGTTTGGCTCGCTCCTGAAGGAGGGTATCCACATCCGACTGAGTGGCCAGGACGTGGAGCGGGGCACATTCAGGTAACGTTCTGGGCAGTTTTGTTTGCCCTCCAAAGAGTAGGAAATGCAAAGGGAGGGGTTCTGGTGTTTCTTTTTCAGAAGACAGTTACTGAGTCCCATTGCTGTCAGGCTGAAAACCTCTGTCCCTCATTTGCTGTGGGTGCTTCTGTTAAGACCTGGGTGGGGCTGACTCTGCAGCTGCCTGGCCGGAAGTCCAGGTCACAGAGTGTAGCATCTGCTGGTGCTTCGTGTGGGTCCCAGCATATTTGCTTGTCAAGTCAGAGCTCCTGATTATTACCTCTGTTGTCCTGTCTCAGCCACCGCCACCATGTGCTCCATGACCAGAACGTGGACAAGAGAACCTGCATCCCCATGAACCACCTCTGGCCCAATCAGGCCCCTTACACCGTGTGCAACAGCTCACTGTCTGAGTACGGCGTGCTGGGTGAGTGCCTGGAGCCACACCACCAGGGCCTCTCACCCACCCACCCCCTCTGGGCCTACTGGCTGGTGTCCTGGACATGGTTTTCTCCTTCCTGTGTCTCTTGTAGGCTTTGAGCTGGGCTTTGCCATGGCCAGTCCTAATGCCCTGGTCCTCTGGGAAGCCCAGTTTGGTGACTTCCACAACACGGCCCAGTGCATCATCGACCAGTTCATCTGCCCGGGACAAGCCAAGTGGGTGCGGCAGAATGGCATCGTGTTGCTGCTGCCCCATGGCATGGAGGGCATGGTGAGCCTCTGGCCCTTCCCTGCCAGACCTAGGACTTGGGAATGGCCTGTGTAGGACCCTGACCCCAAAGACTGGCACAAGAGCCAGCAGCTCACACCAGCCTCCTAAGGGCTCTGCTGGTGCTTCCCATCCATCTCAGATGGGATGTCACTTCGGAAAGCCAGAGGAACCCATCTGGATGTGGCTAGCATGCCCTATCCCTGCTGGTGCAGACTCCCTAGATGTGCAGGTGTCCAAGCGTGGAAATGATGAGGAGCCAAGTGCTTTGCCGGTGGAAGGGGGAAGGAACTGAACCCTGCCATCAAGAAAAAGATAACCAGAAATGAGCTAGTTCGTTAAGGAGGAGGAATAGCAGATGCGGCAAATGTCAGTACACAAGAGCTCCTAAACTGTAACTTGCATGTCTGGTTCCAGGGTCCAGAACATTCCTCCGCCCGCCCAGAGCGGTTCCTGCAGATGTGCAACGATGACCCAGACGTCCTGCCAGTGAGTAATACAGGCCCTGTCAGCCCCGCCATTCTCGGGGTGTCTGGTGGGAAACCTGGGGAAGAACATTCTACCTGGACATCCTGAAGTGGCAGACCGTGCCTCTGTTCCTTTCTCCATCCTGGGGAGCTCGCGTGGGTGGACAGGTGTGGCCCCATGCCTCTGGGCGCTCTGGGATGAGAGACTTCTTGGAGGACAGAGGAAAGTGCAGGGACTGCTTCCATTGGCTTCCTGCTGTTGTTGCAAGCACAGAAATGCCGTGTGAGCCCCTCAGCATGGGCTCCTGCAGGATGCTCCCAGACCCTGATTCAGGTTCACACTTGAGAGAACTTTGGGGTGATTCCAGTGAAACTTTAAGAGCTCAAAAGAACCAACCTGGGTGACATGGTGAGACCCCATCTCTACAAAAAATGTAAACATTAGCTGGGCACGATGGTGCACACCTGCAGTGCCAGCTACTTGGGAGTCTGAGATGGGAGGATTGCTTGAGTTTGGGAGGTCAAGGCTGCAATGAGCCAAGATCGTGCCACTGCACTCCAGCCTGGGTGACAAAACAATACCCTGTCTTAAAAAAAAAAAAAAGAACGGTGCCAGGCATGGTGGCTCACACCTGAAATCCCAGCACTTTGGGAGGCCGAGGCAGGGAGATCATGAGGTCAGGAGTTTGAGACCAGGAATTTGAGACCAGCCTGTCCTACATAGTGAAACCCCATCTTTACTAAAAATACAAAAATTAGCCGGGCATGGTGGCGCCCCCCTGTAATCCCAGCTACTCTGAGGCTGAGGCAGAAGAATCGCTTGAACCCGGGAGGCGGAGGTTGAGGAGGTTGCAGTGAGCCAAGATCGTGCCACTGCACTCCAGCCTGGGCGACTCCATCTCAAAAAAAAAAAAAAAAAACTGGCCAGGTGCAATGGCTCACACCTGTAAGCCCAGCACTCTGGGAGGCCGAGGCAGATGGATCACGAGGCCAGGAGTTCGAGACCAGCCAGGCCAATATAGTGAAACCCCATCTCTACTAAAAAGACAAAAATTATTCAGGCATAGTGGCGGGCACCTGTAGTCCCAACTACTCAGGAGGCTGAGGCAGTCGCTTGAACCCAGGAGGCAGAGGTTGCAGTGAGCCAAGACTGTGCCACTGCACTCCAGCCTAGGCAACAGAGGAAGACTCCATCTCAAAAAAAAAGAACTCAAAGAAAATGATTAGGAGTCAGTGTCTAAGGAAAATTGGTTTTAGATAGAACTTGTGTCTCTTAAAGCAGTATCTGTTTCATGCTGGACAGTAGCTTTCAGAGAAATAGGATGGATTGAATGGGACTGAGGCTCTCCTCCAGGGTATGAGCCTGACCGAAGGAACTTCCTGGACTCACTTGTTAGTGCCGGCTTATGCCTCGTGGTGAGTCAGTGGGTTAGGCCGTTCTTGTGTTGCTATAAAGAAAAACCTGAGACTGGGTAATTTATAAAGAAAAAATGTTTAATTGGCTCACAGTTCCATAGGCTGTACAGGAAGCATGATGCTGTCATCTGCTCAGCTTCTGGGGAGGCCTCAGGAAGCTTACAATCATGGCAGAAGATGAAGTCAGGGAGCAGGCATGTCACATGACCAGAGCAGGAGCAAGAGAGAGTCAGGGAGAGGTGCCACACACTTTCAACAACCAGATCTCATGTGAACTCTGAGAGCTCACTCATCACCAAGGGGATGGCCCAAGCTCTCATCCGAACACCTCACACCAGGCCCCACCTCCAGCAGTGGGGGATTACAATTCAACATGAGATATGGGCAGGGACAAATATCCAAACTAGATCACCCAAGGGCCCCCAGATGCCCCAGAAAACTCAGTGCTCCGTCCTGGCCTCTGGCCATTTCCTTCCTTGTTGCAGGACCTTAAAGAAGCCAACTTCGACATCAATCAGCTGTATGACTGCAATTGGGTTGTTGTCAACTGCTCCACCCCTGGCAACTTCTTCCACGTGCTACGACGCCAGATCCTGCTGCCCTTCCGGAAGCCGGTCAGTGGCAGGGCCTCCCTTGCTCAAACGAGGCCTGGCCCTGCCCTGTTGGTGCAGGGAAGGGCTCCTCAGAGAGCCTCTTGCTTGGGGTTGGCTAGGTGGGCACCTGCAGGGATAGCGTCAACAGGACATGGCATCAGGACATAGCATGGACAGCCTGGCCCCTCTTCACTGCTGCCATGAGGGAACTGCGTGTTCCGTGTGTCCTCTTCCCCGACTGGGCCCCTGGGTACTGCTGAGCACCACATGCAGAGCAGCCACATAGGCTGCCGGCCCCAGCCCGGTGGGGAGGATGGATGTTTGAACAGGTGATCACAGGGGGTGTGCCGAGCTCTGGAAGAGAGATGAGCCCTGGCAAAGGCCAAGGGAGTGCAGGGTTCCCGGGGACCGGCTCCTGAGCTGGGTGTTGAAGAGTGAGTAGAAGTTGAGTGGAGGGATACATGGGAGAAGTGATTCATAAGAAGGAAGGAGGCCGGGTGTGGTGGCTCACACCTGTAATCTCAGCACTTTGGGAGGCCAAGGCAGGCATATCACGAGGTCAGGAGATCGAAACTATCCTGGTTAACACGGCGAAAACCTGTCTCTACTAAAAAAATACAAAAAATTAGCTGGGCGTGACGGTGGGCGCCTGTAGTCCCAGCTACTCAGGAGGCTGAGGCAGGAGAATGGCGTGAACCTGGAAGGCAGAGCTTGCAGTGAGCCGAGATCGCGCCACTGCACCCCAGCCTGGGCGACAGAGCGAGACTCTGTCTCAAAAAAAAAAAAGAAGAAGGAATGTGGGGCACAGTGAGAGAGAGTGCCCTGCTTCCCTGGGATACCTCAGGGGTGGAGGTATGGGGCAGAGGCTTGCAGCTTGGAGTGTCCCCAGCAGCCCAAGGGCCCACAGGGCAGGACAGCCCTGGTGCTTCTTGGTGCTGGGCCGTGTCACAGCCTTACATGGGCTTTGGGTGCAGAGCCAAGGAGAGGGTCAGAGCTCTTTCCTAGGTACAGAGAAGCTAGGAGGGGAGTATTGGGAATCTGAGCAGGCTGAGATGCGCCCTGCCAGGAGTGGATACTCAGCTAGGGGAGGTGAACAGCAGGGAAATTGGTCATCTTTCCTTTTCCCTCTTTCTCTGCCTCTTCTGACCTGAGGCTCCTGTTGAGTGGGAGGGCAGGTGTGTTTCATGGCCTGAAGGTCAAGGCTTGGGTAGCCTTGCTTTTGACCTTCCTTCTGGAATCTTCAGAATCTGATCCTTCACAAGCCTATTGTTCTGTATTTCAGTTAATTATCTTCACCCCCAAATCCCTGTTGCGCCACCCTGAGGCCAGATCCAGCTTTGATGAGATGCTTCCAGGTGGGTGTGAGGGAGACGGGCATTTCCTGGGGAAACTATGTTTGGGGCTTCTTTGCTGCTGCTCTTTTGCAGCTCTTGGGGCTGACATTTGTGATTCTCACTGGCTCTTGCCAGCTTTTTGGTTTTAAAGACTCATGATACATGGCTGGGCACAGTGACTCACACCTGTAATCCCAGCACTTTAGGAGCCTGAGGCGGGCAGATCACCTGAGGTCGGGAGTTCGAGTCCAGCCTGACCAACATGGAGAAACCCCATCTCTAACTAAAAATACAAAATTAGATGGGCGTGGTGCCACATGTCTGTAATCCCAGCTACTCGGGGGGCTGAGGCAGGAGAATCGCTTGAACCCAGGAGATGGAGGTTGCGGTGAGCTGAGATTGTGCCGTTGCCCTCCAGCCTGGGCAATAAAAGCAAAACTCTGGCACACACATTCAAAAAAAGACCCGTGATACCAGATGAGGAAGGTCACAGCTTACATTCAAGTTGGTCAAATGACATGTCTTAACATGCAGCCCAGGAGCTGTTTCCTCTCACCTGCAGATGCCCCCAAGGACTCCACTAGAGGCAATTAAGTATGTCCAAGATTGAGGGTTAGTGCCGCTGCCTGCGGCCTCCTTCAGCGGGTGAGTGGCAGCTCACCTCTGGCTCAGACGGAGGCCCAGCCCCAAAGCAAGCCCTTCAGAACAGAGGAAAAAAACACTGGATGGCAGGCCCTGCCAAGTCACATGCCAGCTGCACTTGTGTGAAGGGAGACCCATAACACTGAGATTTCTGTAGGACAGTGCAGTGCAGGTGGCTGACACAGCCTTTACCACCCACCAGGGGTTACCAGGCCAGGAAGCCTGCATCCCACCAGTCACCAACCCCCCTTTAGTCTTCAATCAAGGCAAGCCCCTTCTTTTTAGGGGGGGGATTTTCCCAATCTTTTTTTATTTTTTATTTTTTATTTTTATTGATTGATTTATTTATTTTTGAGACGGAGTCTCGCTATGTCGCTCAGGCTGGAGTGCATTGGCTCGATCTCGACTCACTGCAAGCTCCACCTCCTGGGTTCACACCATTCTCCTGCCTCAGCCTCCCGAGTAGCTGGGACTACAGGCGCCCGCCACCACGCCCGGCTAATTTTGTTTTTGTATTTTTAGTAGAGACGGGGTTTCACCATATTAGCCAGGATGGTCTCAATCTCCTGACCTCGTGATCCACCCGTCCTGGCCTCCCAAAGTATTGGGATTACAGGCGTGAGCCACCGCGCCCAGTCCCCAATCTTTTTTTATTATGGTAAAATACACAACATAAAATTTACCATTTTGACCATTTTTAAGTGTCCAGTTCAGTGTGTGACTGCCTCTATACATTTGACTACTCTGTGGAACTCGTAAGTGAAGTCATAGAGTCTTCGTCCCTTGCAACTGGCTTGTTTATTTAGCATGTCTGCAAGGCCCATCCATGTTGTGTAGCGTGTGTCAGAATTCCTTTTTTTTTTTAAGACCGAATAGCTAGGTGCGGTGGCTCACGCCTGTAATCCCAGCACTTTGGGAGGTGGAGGCAGGTGGATCACTTGAGGTCACGAGTTTGAGACCAGCCTGGCCAACAGGGTGAAACCCCGTCTCTATTAAAAATACAAAAATTAACAGAGTGTGGTGGTGCACGCCCAGCTACTCGGGAGGCTGAGGCAGGAGAATTGCTTGAACCCGGGAGGCGGAGGTTGCAGTGAGCCGAGATTGCACCACTACACTCCAGCCTGGGCAACAGAGGAAGACTCCATCTTAAAACAAAACAAAACAGAAGACTGAATAGGCCGGGCCTAGTGGCTGACACCTGTAATCTCAGCACTTTGGGAGGTTGAGGCAGGTGGATCACTTGAGGTCAGGAGTTTGAGACCAGCCTGACCAATATGACGAAACCCTGTCTTTACTAAAAATACAAAAATTAGCCGGGCATGGTGGCACGCACCTGTAATCCCAGCTACTCAGGAGACTGAGACAGGAGAATTGCTTGAACCTGGGAGGCAGAGGTTGCAGTGAGACAAGATCGCACCACTGCATTCCAGCCTGGGCAACAGAGAGAGACTCCATCTTAAAAAAAAAAAAAAAAAAAAAAAAAACTAGCTGGGAGTGGTGGTGCATGCCTAGAATCCCAGCTGCTTAGGAGGCTGAGGCAGGAGAATCACTTGAACACGGGAGGCAGAGGTTGTGGTGAGCCGAGATCACGCCATTGCACTACAGCCTGGGCAACAAGAACGAAACTCCATCTCAAAAAAAAAAAAAAAAAAAAGACTGAAAATATTCCATTATCTGTGTATGCCACATTTCCACATTTCACTCATCCATTCATCTGTCGATGGATGCTTGGGTTGCTTCCATGTTTCATTTATTGTGATTAGAGGAGCTGCTATGAACATCGGTGTACAAATATTTCTTTGAGTCCCTGCTTTCAGTTATTTTGAGTATGTACTCAGAAGTGGAATTGCTGGACCATATGGTAATTCTATTTTTAATTTTTTGAGGAACTGCCAAACTTTCCACAGTGGCTGCATTTTACATCCCACCAACAGTATATGAGGATCCCACCATCTCTACATCTTCATCAGCACCTACTACTTTCTGGTTTTTTTCATAGTAGCCATCTTAATGGGTGTGAGATGATATTTCATCATTGGGTTTTGATTTACATTTGTCTAATGATTAAGTGATGTTGAGCATCTTTTCATATGCTTCTTGGCCATTTGTATGTCTTCCTTAGAGAACTGTCTATTAAAATCCTTTTTTTTTTTTTTTAAGAGACAGGATCTCACTATGTTGCCCAAGCTAGTCTTGAACTCCTGGGCTCAAGGAATCCTACTTTGGCCTCAAAGTATTGAGATTACAAACATGAGCCACGGCACCCAGCCTATTCAAATCATTTGCCCATTTTTTAATCTGGTTGCTTTTGACTCTTAAAGAGTTCTCTGTATATTCTAGATATTTTTTCCTTATCAGAAATATAATTTGCAAATATTTTCTCCCATTCTATGGTTGCTCTTTTATTATGTTGTTAGTATCTTTGGTTTTGGGTTTGGGTTTGGGTTTTTTTTTCATCGAGGTGGAATCTTACTCTGTTACCCAGGCTGGAGTGCATTGGTGCAATCTCAGCTCACTGCAACCTCTGCCTCCTGGGTTCAAGTGATTCTCCTGCCTCAGCCTCATGAGTAGCTGGGATTACAGGCGCACACCACCATGTCTAGCTAATTTTTGTATTTTTAGTATAGACAGGGTTCCACCATGTTGGCCAGGCTGGTGTTAAACTCCTGACCTCAGGTGATCTGCCCACCTCGGCCTCCCAAAGTGCTGGGATTACAGGCATGAGCCACCACACCTGGCCTGTTATTAGTATCTTCTGATGTACAAAAGTTTTTAATTTTCGTGGAGTCAGATTTGTCTATTTTTTCTTCAGGTGCCTGTGACTTTGGTGTCATACCTAAGAAATCATTACCAATTCAGTGTTGCGCAACTTTTGCCCTATGTTTTCTCCTGAGTTTTATAGTTTTTGCTCTTATGTTTAGATCTTTGACCCACTTTGAGCTAATTTTTTTGTTGTGATTTTTATTTTTTGTGCTTTTTTGAGACAGAGTCTCACTCTGTCACCCAGGCTGGAGTGCAGTGATGCATTCATAGCTCACTGCGCCTCAATTCCTGGGCTCAAGTGATCCTCCTACTTCAGCCTCCCAGAGTACTGGGATTACCTGTTTGAGCCACTGTGCTCAGCCTTTGATTTTTTTGTATCATAAATGGAATTGTTGGCCTAATTTCCTTTTCTTATTGTTCATTGTTCGTGTATAGAAACACAACTGGTTTTGGTTACGTGTATATGATGTGCAGTGCTTAGGTCAGGGTATTAGGGTGTCCATCACTCGAGTACAATACATGTTTGTTAACCTTACTCCTTTATCAGACGTTGAATTTATTCCTTCTAACTGTGTGTTTGTACCATTCAACCCACTTTTTTTTCTTTTTTGAGATGGATTCTCACCCTGTCACCCAGGTTGGAGTGCAGAGGAGTGATCATGGCTCACTGTAACCTCTGCCTCCCAGGCTAGAGTGATTCTCCCACCAAAGCCTCCCAAGTAGCTGGGAACACAAAGTGTGCACCACCGTGCCTGGGTAATTTTTGTACTTTTGTAGGGACGGAATATCACCATGTTGCCCAGGCTGGTCCCAAACTCCTGAGCTCAAGGGATCCTCCTGCCTTAGCCTCCCAAAGTGCTGTGGTGGCCTGAGCCACCACACCTGGCCAACACACTGTTCTCTATCTGAATATTTTCTCTGATTGTGTTGAAAGTTTTTTATATTTGTAAAATCCTGAGCAGCAGAAATGGAATAAACATGGGATTTTTTTTTTTCTTTTTTTTTGGAGATGGAGTCTTGCTCTGTTGCCCAAGCTGTAGTGCATAATCTTGGCTCACTGCAACCTCTGCCTCCTGGACCCAACCGATTCTTCCGCCTCAGCCTCCCGAGTAGCTGGGACCACAGGCACACGCCGCCACGCCAGGCTAATTTTTTGTATTTTTTTAGTAGAGGCGGAGTTTCACCATGTTGCCCAGGCTGGTCTCGAACTTCTAAACTCAGGCAATCTGCCAGCCTCGGCTTCCCAAAGTGTAGGATTGTAGACATGAGCCACCGCACCCGGCTGGGATGTTTTAATATACTCTTGTCCCTGAAGTCTGAGCGAAGCTGTTTTGAAGGCTAGCCTGGTGTTACTTGATAGCCAGAGCTGGCCATGTCTGCTGTGTATTTGTTACATATCACGTGCTTTTCAAAGTGCGCCTGGTCCGAGCAAATACAGGGCATCAGAGGCTGGTGAAGGGGAAGCATCTCTAACCCTTGAAAGCTGTGTGTCCTGGCAGCAGTCCATGGAGCCCTGGCTCCAGGAGCCCTCTGCTCACACAGCAGAAATGAGACCAGGCCCAGGAGAGCTCTCAGCCACATCCCTGAGAGAACCAGCCCAGCCATGGGAACTCTCTTGTAGGAACCCACTTCCAGCGGGTGATCCCAGAAGATGGCCCTGCAGCTCAGAACCCAGAGAATGTCAAAAGGCTTCTTTTCTGCACCGGCAAAGTGTACTATGACCTCACCCGAGAGCGCAAAGCACGCGACATGGTGGGGCAGGTGGCCATCACAAGGATCGAGCAGGTGAGGGCAGGTGGTGCCATCAGGGTGTCCCCCATGTAGGGGTCAGGGCTCTGGTGCCTTCACAGAACAGCCTTGCCTGGGGTGTGGCCCTCAGGTTCCTGACCTTCCCTGCTCAGAACACCAGTTTCCCTTTGCTGGATCATGCCTGCCCTCTGAGTTTCCCCTTTTTGATCTGACCCCTGCTGTCTCCTAGCTGTCGCCATTCCCCTTTGACCTCCTGCTGAAGGAGGTGCAGAAGTACCCCAATGCTGAGCTGGCCTGGTGCCAGGAGGAGCACAAGAACCAAGGCTACTATGACTACGTGAAGCCAAGACTTCGGACCACCATCAGCCGCGCCAAGCCCGTCTGGTAAGGCTCAGTCCCCGCCAGGAAAGCTGTGGGACCCTCTGCTCAGGCCAGTAGGTAGTTAGCCAGGCACATGCAGCAGAAGGATGGGCTGGGCCCACTCAGTGGCCCCTGCCCTCACTGCGCCATCCCTCCATCTCTCAGGTATGCCGGCCGGGACCCAGCAGCTGCTCCAGCCACTGGCAACAAGAAGACCCACCTGACGGAGCTGCAGCGCCTCCTGGACACGGCCTTCGACCTGGACGTCTTTAAGAACTTCTCATAGATGCTGCCTAGGGTTGCTTGGGCCACTGCCCTCTCCACACCCATGACTGCCCCTTGCTTCTCAACTAAAGAATAGTGCCTCAGCGCTGCCCACACCACCGCCTTCCTCGCTGTGCCGCCACCCCTCCCTCTGCTCTCATAGGAGTTAGGCTGTCGTCCCCCTCCAGTGCTTGGCTGCCCCACAGGCCACACACTGCCCAGGCTCTGCTGACTTCCAGGAGGCCAGGGGGAGCAGGAAGAGGAAAGGTAGCCCCCGAGGGATGTCCTTGGGGAGGGGTCAGCTCTGGCCACAACCCTCCCCACCAGTGTCACCCACTAGGGTAGGGACTGGGCCTTGTGTGGCTTCCTAGTGTGCTGGCAACCCCGTCACCCAGCAAGGCACAGGCTCCTGTATTTGAGACTAGGATAGCTTCATCTTGAGCCTGAGCCTTAGAATCTATAGAGGATCCTGGAGTCGGATCTAGCCATGGCTGGCAGAGGTTTCTAGGGTGGGCCCCAGCTGTGGCGTGAACTGAGGACGACCCGGGGCAGCTGGCAGGAGAGAGCCTTGGCCTGACCTGGCACAGAAAGGGCAGCTTCAGTCTCTGCAGTGTCCATTGTCTGCTGTTCCTTCGAGGGTTCCAGGCTGTGTGTGGGGCCCAAGCATGTCCCACCCACCCCGCCTGGGCCCAGGCAGCACCTGGAGCCCACAGAGTCTGTGCATAGCTAGGAAGCCCGGCTCAGGTCGCCACCACCGGGGCACTGGCTGGTCTGTCTTGGTCCTGTTAACCCTCCACCTCCACCCACCTCCTCCCTTGGCCTCTTTCCCCACCCCAACCATTCTTTCTTTCTCCTTTAACCCAATGGAGACTTTTCTGATGCATCATTTTCTTTGCTGTGCCAAAGCAGGTCAGAAGAGGGAGAGGAGGGGCTGGGGATGAGGGGCAGACCATGGCCAAGGGGCCAGCTGCCCCTCATTCATCACTCTGACCTTCACAGGGACAGATCTGATTTATTTATTTTGGTTAAAAAAAAAAAAAAAAAGGAACAGAAACAACTTTGCATTGCATTGGCTTGACCCATAAACTAAGTTATATCCGTGGGCACGTCTGCTGTGTCTGTCTTGTCTGTTCTGCCTTCTCCCCTGAGGGGAAGGGGCTGGGCCAGGCCCCTCCTAACCCGCCTGGGAAGCAGCCCTCTCCTCGTTGGACAGGGGGAGTGATGACCACCACCTGCAGGCCCTCGCAGGCAAAGCCGTCATTGTGAACGCGGCAGAGGTGGCCTGGGCCACCAGGCTGTTTGGGTGCAGTCCTGTTTCTGAGCTTTCCCTGGTCTGGGTCCTTCCCCCAGCTCCACCCTGAAAAAGTACTCTGCACTCTGTGCCTCTCCCTTTGAGCCAGGGTGCCTGCGGGCTCACCCTAACCACACGTTTGTTCATTAGTGCTCCCCAGCGCCCAACCAATGCTTCCAACCTGGAGATGGGGCCTCTCACCAGCTCACATTTGGGTCCCCTCTGGCTGAGAGCTTCATCCCATAACAAGCCAGGTATTGGCTTCCTCAGCGCTCAACCAATCTCATCCCTGAGGAAGAGCTTAAGTGGGGTCAAGCCTCTGACCCACCACCCTGTTCTCTAGGGAGCACCTGCCTGCGTCCCTTGATTTATCCTGTTGTCCCTTTGCAGCATGGCCCAAGGTTCTGATGGAAGCATGACCACCAGCCAGTGCCAAGTGGAGTGGGTCCTGGGGTGGGCATGAAGAGCTGCTGCCACCACCCCAGAGCTGTAGACAGGTGCTCCTACATGTGTCTGCTGGTGGCCAGTGCCACCTCCCTGTGCCTCGCCACTTACCCAAAATCCTGGCCGGGCTGGGTGGCTCACACCTGTAATCCCAGTACTATGGGAGGCCAAGGCAGGAGGATAGCTTCAGGCCAGGAGTTCAAGACCAGCCTGGGCAACATAGACCCTATCTCTACAAAAAAGTTTAAACATCAGCAGGGTGTGATGGCGTCTACCTGTAGTCCCAGCCTCAGGAGGCTGAGGTGGGAGGATCACTCAAGCCTGGGAGGTCAGGGCTGTGGGGAGCTGTGGTTGCACTCCCCACTGGGTGACAAAGCAAGACCCTGTCTCAACAACAACAACAAAAGATTTTGGATAAATGACCTCGGTGTGCCGCAGCAGGGGAAGCTGAGACTCGTCTCTATGAGGGAAGCGGAACATCCGGATGAGCAGAGCCCAGCGTGATTCTGCGGGTCTGGGAACACCTCCCAGAGAGGGGGGCTTGAGTTGGTTCCTGAAGCGGCTCAGCACGGTGACCCCTAGGTCATCCTGGCAGTAGTTCTGACCACAGGAACAGGCAAAGCCGCTCTGAAAACTCGAAGTATGTGGCGGGTCTTCGTAAGTTCTCACTGCAGGTCTGTGGCCCTCAACACCCTGCAAGGAGAACAGGGCTTTGCAAGGGCTCTGGAAAGATCAGGAACGGTCAGAACATGCTGGACCAGGTGCTCACACATGACGTCTTGCAGATGGTTCCCTGGTTTTGTTCTGTTTCCGTTTTTCATTGTCCCATTTTCTAAAATTAGAAAAGAATTGTTGGAAGAAGCTCCACACAATCAAGGCAGCATCTTGTGTGTTTAGATGAGACTTCGTGGGCCAGGACCGGGTGTGTGGGTGTGTGTGTGTACCAAACAGCAGAGTGACATCAGGTGACAGCCTTGGGTTAGCGTCACAGATGTAGCAGGCATGGTGTGGTGTGCGTGAACTGAAGGGAAATGCAAACCGTTTTTAGGACAAAGAGGCCTTGTCCTGGTCACTGGCGAGCAGCTTGGCCCTGACTCACCCCTGAAGCTCCTGAATTGTCACCGGTAGGGCAGAGCAGGCAGGGACATAACCTACCCAACATCACTGTCAGCGTCCTTGTGCTTTTGTGGATATAAAAAAGGTACTTCTGCATCCGAAATACCTAAGCTAGATGTGAGAGTGTCAGCTTGCTTCACTGGGGAGGGAATTTCAGAGCCAGCCCCCCTCACCCAAGTGCCACTGCTGGTGATGGGTGGGGTGGGTGACGGTGAAGGCATCACCAGCCCCATGAACTCAGTGTGGTCTGAGAGCTAGTGCTTTCTGGAGGGGGTGGGGGATGGGGGAATGATAGGCTGAGGCCTCACTCCATCATCATGTTTGTGCAAAGGTGTCCACACCTGAGAAGGGAGAAGAGGCTGCCGGCCCCACTGGAGTAAGTAGGAACGCTACACCCGGATTCCCTCCCTTTCCTCCAGGAGAAACAGAATTGGAATCAATGTCCGGTGATACTTCAGGCCTAACTTTGGTGGGGTAGTGAGCTCCCTGTCGGGATAGTATTCAATTGGGATTTCACTGTACAGAGATGGTAGAAATGTCCCTGTGTAGGGTTCCGGGATCTTCTGGCCAGCAGGTCTCTGCTAAGGGACCCCTGCTCTGCCCACTCCAGTGTATGCTAGCACACCTGGCTCTCTCAGTCCCCAAAATAGACCAAAGACTTCCCTGAATGAGGGCCAGAGCAGCGGGTTTTCTCCGGGATACCCAAAGGGGCCATGTTACCCAGTTCCTAAGGCCTCATTCCCCCACCCAGCCTCACCCATCTTCCCAGACGTCTACTCCCTAGGGCCTCACTGGCCCCCAATCTGGCTCATAGGCTCAGGGCCCCAGATTGCCATGGAAACTTCTGTTAACTCCCAAGTGCCCAAGTCCACCCAGGCCCCTGGCCAGAGGGTCTTCCCCCTCCAGCGTTCTATCCATTGGTGTGTCGGGTGTGGTTTGTCAGTCTTGAGACCTACCTGTCTCCAGCTCTCCCCAGCGCAGAACTGGGTTCTGGTCTGCCTCTGGAACTCTTGACCTGGGCACCCTGAATCCCTTCCCTGCCCAGACCTCTACCCTGTGTAAGGAACTGGCCCTAGTGGGAAAAGTCACTACTGAACAAGCCCCAAGGATAGGGGCTGTTCCATTTGTGCCAGGTCTTTCTCATTTCCTCTGCTCGCTCTGGTCCTAAAGGTCAGGCTTAACAGAGTTCAGCACCTAAGTTCAGTGAAGGGTGTGGGCTGTGGATCAAGGAAGAGTTTTGCTTAGTTCTGGAGTTAGCGAAGCTGCATTGCCTCATTTGTCACAGCCAGAGACCAGGAAAGGAAGGTAAACAGATTGGTGACCAGGTTGGTATGTCCAGAGGCCCTAGTGGTCTGTGGGAGCAGATGTTACCTGCACCCAGAGGTGTTGGAGGGAAATGGGCGGAGCTTAGAGATCCAGGTGAGACAAAAACTTGGGCAGAAGGCAGACAGATGTCAGCAAGGCTTGCCTGGCCAATGGCAATGTGGAACTGGGAGAGAGTAGGTCAGAGGGGTGTGTGGGGGGTGGGGGAGGCCGAATTTGAAAGCTTCGTGACCTCCAGATGGAAATGTCAGGGAGGCTTTACAGATCAGAGCAGGGAGATGCACTGGGTCCTATTAGTCATCTGTGGGTGGGGGTCCTGGCCCCTGGGGCACTGGATAAGACAGTGGGAAGAAAGGCAGTGGGGGAGCAGGCCCCAACAGCTAACCATGTGCCTCTGCAGAGCAGAGGTTGAGTCTCGATGTCCAAGGGGAGTATTCTTTTTCTCCACTCAGCCCCAGATCTTGTCCCTCCCTAGGTTTTTTTAATCAGCCATGCCAATAACCTGACAGTGCCACTGGGCATCCTGTACCCCTATTCCCTCCCCCTGCTGGGGCTGTGCCAGGATCCACCTGCTCATCTCTTCAGGGCTGTATGGACTGCCTTGTTACTGCAAAATGATTTTCAAACTCAGATTGGATCCTGTCTGTCCCCTGTAGGAAACCAATAGCTCACCTTCCCCAGCAGTCTGGTTGCTTAGGGGGCTGTCCTCCCTCCCCACCGGTGCTCCAGGCTGCCCAAAATGGATCTGGAGATGAACTAGGTGCCCCCTTCTCCTCTCCTTGCTCCCTCTCCCTGGAATCCCTTTCCCTGCCTTGTCTGCAGAGCCCACTCCCTCCCAGCCCACCCCGTCACTCAGGAGCTGTGTGTGTGTCACCATCCTGACACTGCTATCCCCCATGTTGGCTGCAGTGCCTGGCGCATGGCAGGGATTCCTTTGGGCTTCCAGGATGAAGGGATACTTGCTTGTCTATTACATTTTCTCTGCATTGGAGAGGTGGTAACTAAAGACTGCGCAGAAAGACTGGAAATAGGAAAATGGAACAGGACTTTGGCCATCACGTCAGGAAGTTCTTATAGCTCTTTCCTTCCAAGACTCAATACCAGAGCCCCTTATACCATGGTGGGCCAGGTCCTGCCTAGATTTCCAAAGTTGGGATGGGACTCCCTCAACTCCCTCCCCACCCTTCATCCAGGGCTTATTTACTGAGTGGCAGCACTTGCTCTTTGGGGTTCAAGGCACCACAAACGTTGTGTTCATTCTGTGTTGTAAGAACCTTCTAACTCCCGCCCAATGCTGGTCATTTCTACTTCCCCAAAGGGGCCTCCTGAAACTGTCTTTGCAGAATTGTAACTCAGAGAGTGACAGAGGTCTGACCTGGCCAGCTCCATCCTGTTTCTGACCTCCAAGCTGTCTTTGTCCGTTCCCGGGCATAGGCTGAACTAACTTTGGGAGGAACGTAGTTTATAGTTTATAGTTTGAGACAAATATAACAGCCTTTTCCCAAAACGAACCCCCTTCTTGCCTGGGATGAGACTGCCTTTATAGGACTAATAAATTAGTCAACAGGTTAGAAATTTTGGTTTAAGGAGTAATGTCCCTGGAGGCTACGAGATTCTGATGCTCCCCAAGTTGCTTCTGGCGATAACATCACTATTATAAGACCTGAGATCAGACCCTGCACTGGATGGATCAGCTGGCACCACCCAGATGGATAAACTGGCTCATGTGATCTTGTGGCCCCCACCAGGGGACTGACCCAGCACAAGAGGACAGCTTCAGCTCCCTATGAGTTCACCTCCAACCCAACCAATCAGGACTCCTGACTCACTGGCTGCCTCCCCCCGCCCACCAAACTATCCTTAAAAACTCTGGTTCCCAAATGCTCGAATGCTCAGGGAGACTGACTTGAGTAATAAAACTTCAGGCCGGGAGCAGTGGCTCACACCTGTAATCCCAGCACTTTGGGAGGCCAAGGTAGGTGGATCACCTGAGGTCAGGAATTCAGACCAGCCTAGCCAGGGTGGGCTGCAGCCCCTCGGAAGCTCACTGCAACCTCTGCCTCCTGGGTTCAAGGGATTCTGCTGCCTCAGCCTCCCTAGTAGCTGGGATTACAGGTGCCCACCACCACACCTGGCTAATTTTTGTATTTTTAGTAAAGATGGGGTTTCACCTTGTTGGTCAGGCTGATCTCAAACTTCTTACCTCAGGTTATCCACCTGCCTCGGCCCCCCAAAGTGCTGGGATTATAGGAGTCAGCCACCATGCCAGGCAATTTTTTTCTTTTAAAATACATGGGTTTTTGTCATGTTGCCCAGGTTGGTCTCAAACTCCTGGGCTCAAGCAATCCACCCTCAGCCTCCCAAAGTGCTGGGATTATAGGTGTGAGCCATCGCTCCAGGCCCAACTAATTTTTGTCATTTTTTTATAGAGATGGGGTTTTGCCATGTTGCCCAGGCTGGTCTTGAACTCCTGGGCTCAAGCAACCCATCCTCCTCAGCCTCCCAAAGTGCTGGGATTACAGGCATGAACCACGACACCCGACCCACTCAATTCTCACTCTGCACTGCTCGTTGCTTTGTCTGTAGATACCCTTAAGATTGCCAGCTAAGATTTAGAACTGAGATGTGCTTCCATTATGGAATGAGGCCGGGCACAGTGGCTTGCGCCTGTAATCCCAGCACTTTGGGAGGCCAAGGCGGGCGGATCACCTGAGGTCAAGTGTTCAACACCAGCCTGGCCAACATGGTGAAACCTTGTCTCTACTAACAATACAGAAATTAGCCAGGTGTGGTGGTACGTGCCTGTAATCCCAGCTACTCAGGAGGCTGAAGCAGGAGAATCATTTGAACCCAGGAGGTAGAGGTTGCGGTGAGCCAAGATCACGCCACTGCTCTCCAGCCTTGGAGACAGAGCAAAACTCTGTCACACACACACAAAAAGGAAAATATTATGGAATGAGCCTTAGTTTATTGACTTTCTGAGAGTGCTGGCAAATGTTAGGCAATGGGGGAATGGTACTATGTAAAGAGAAGGTAACATCCTTGCCTTTGGAAACATCACAGAGAGGCCAAACAAGGCCACACATATACAACACACACACACACGGTACCCTGCAGATACACGGCACATGCTGGACTGGCATGGAGCGTGGTTCACCACTAAGGTCCGCATGGCTCCAGCACATTCAGGCCGGTTAGGACAAGGAAGTGGTGAGTAGACCAGGCCAGGGCATCAGGGTAACCTGAGAAGATTCCCAGGGAGGAGAGTTTTCGGTAGATTTTTCCATGAGGCAGGTAAGTTTTGTTGTGGGTACTGCAGGCAGGAGGCCATGCCATGGCTGTTAGCAGACTCTTGACCCGCTGGGAGAGCACAAGCCGCACGTCACTAGACATGAAGGCAATTAGACAAAGGGGTGCAGGTTGAGAAAAGTCCTAGAACATGTGGGAAGGAGCTTGCATCTGAACAAGTAACCGTTGGCAGTGATTGTGCACAGCTAGGGAAATGGAGAAGAAAGAACAAGGTTTAGAGGCAGCCTGTGATGGGTCAGACTGAGAGGAAGGGCAGGAGGGGCAGCCAGGATGGCCTCCAGGGAACTTAGACTTGGAAGCAGTGGCTGGTGCTGCCTTGGGAGGAGTGAGGGCTCCACACTGGTCATAGCCATGCCAGGCACTCTTCACTGGGCCAAGATGAATGGAGGCCCAGGGCTGCAGACCCCACTAGGCATTGCACAGGCCCTGCTGAAACCGGCTTGCATGGAGGAATGGAGTCACTTAATTGGCAGGCATTGAGGGGCAGAGACTGGACCAACAGGGTCTGGGGGAGATGGGGAAGCTGATCCAAAGACCAAGGCCATCCTAGGCTGGACAGTAGCCCTGAAGACAGCCACGTGACCTATCTACGCTGCCCATCAACACACTTTTTTTGGGTGGCCAGAGCATTGCCACCAGCCTACGCCTGTCCCCACAGCCCTCCAATATGGCAACAGTGAAGCAAAGATTCAGAGTAGGTCATTGTTCCCAAAGGGTGGGCTACGGCCTCTGGGAGGCCCCTGAGGCCCTGTCAGCGGTTGGTAGATCAAAACTATTTTCAAAACAATTGGCCTTTTTGTCTATATGGACATTTGCCCTGATACTGAACAGACAACGGTGCCTGCCAAATCTGCTGGCACAGAGCACCAAACTGAAATAGCTGTCACCATACTCTTCCCTGTCCCCATGCTCTCACAGAAGCATTCTTTTTTTTTTTTTTTTTTTGAGATAGAGTCTCACTCTATCACCAGGCTGGAGTGCAGTGGTGACATCTCCACTCACTGCAACCTCCGCCTCCCGGGTTCAAGTGATTCTCCTGCCTCAGCCTCCCAAGTAGCTGGGACTACAGGCACCTGACACCACGCCCGGCTAATCTTTGTATTTTCAATAGAGATGAGGTTTCACCATGTTGGCTAGGCTGGTCTCAAACTCCTGACCTCAAGTGATTCACCCACCTCGGCATCCCAAAGTGCTGGGATTACAGGCGTGAGCCACCACACCTGGCCCACAGAGCATTCTTTACATCAGTAAACCAAATTCACCAACTGTTAATATTACATCAATTAACCACATCAAGGTTAGTGAAATCATGTGAAATTTAAGAATGTCCTTGGTGAAGCAATGCAATTATTAATTTTATTAAATCTCTACCCTTAAGTACATGTCCTTTTAATAGTCCATGTGACAAAAGGGGAAGAGGAAATGCCAGGTAGTGACACCTGAGTGTCACCTCCGGGAAAGCACTTTGGGCTCCTCTCTCCTCATGCCACACCACTTCTGCTTGAAACCAACATACATACTATGGCTATTCACACCTGACATTTGGCCAACATTTAACCTAAAATAAAGGCGAGGCTGCCACTACAAGGGAAACAATCGACAGTATTTTTTTCTTTTTCTTTTTTTCTTTTTTGAGACAGAGTGTTGGTCTGTTGCCCAAGCTGGAGTGCAGTGAGTGGTGTGATCTCGGTTCACTGCAACCTGTGCCTCCAGGGTTCAAGGGATCCCCATGCCTCAGCCTGGGACTACAGGCACGTGCCACCATGTGTGGCTAATTTCTTTGTATTTTTCGTAGAGACGGCAGTTTCACCATGTTGGCCAGGCTGGTCTCAAACACCTGACCTCAAGTGATCTGCCCGTCTCAGCCTCCCAAGTTCTGGGATCACAGGCATGAGCCATCACACTCAGGAGTTTGAGAACAACCCGGCCAACATGGTGACCAAACTGCGTCTCTACTAAAAATACAAAAAAATTAGCTGGGCATGGTGATGCATACCTGTCACTAGTTGGGTATTATTTGTTTGGGTCTGTTTCTGGGTTTGCTACTCTATGCATTGATATTTGTCTTTATTCTTCACCAATACCACACTGTCTTTTTAGTTATGTAATCAATTTTTTTTTTTTTTTTTTTTTTTTTTTTTTTTTGAGACAGTCTCGCTCTGTCAACCAGGCTGGAATGCAATGGCGCAATCTTAGCTCACTGCAACCTCCACTTCCTGGGTTCAAGTGATTTTCCTGCCTCAGCCTCCTGAGTAGCTGGGATTACAAGTGTGCACCACCATGCCCGGCTAATTTTTGTATTCTTGGTAGAGACAGGGTTTCACCATATAGGTCAGGCTGGTCTCAAACTCTTGACCTCAAGTGATCCGCCTGCCTGGCTTCCCAAAGTGCTGGGATTGCAGCCATGAGCCACCGCACCCAACCGTCTACATGTTTTTTTGTTTTGTGTTTTTGTTTGGTTAGTTGGTTGGGGTTTTTTGTGGTTTTTTTGTGGGGTTTTTTGGGGTTTTTTTGTTTTTTTTTTTTTTTTTTGAGATGGAGTTTCACTTGTTACATAGGCTGGAGTGCAGTATTGCGATCTCAGCTCACTGCAACCTCTGCCTCCCAGGTTCAAGCAATTCTCCTGCCTCATTCTCCCAAGTAGCTGGGATTACAGGCATGCACCACCAAGCCCAGCTAATTTTTATATTTTTAGTAGAGACAAGATTTCTCCATGTTGATCAGGTTGGTCTCGAACTCGCAACCTCAGGTGATCCACCGACCTCAGGTGATCCACCGACCTCAGCCTCCCAACGTGCTGGGATTATAGGCGTAAGCCACAGTGCCCGACCAGTTGGTTGTTTTTTAAGACAGTATCTGGCTCTATCGCCCAGGATGGAGTGCAGTGGTATGATCATGGCTCATTGCAGCCTTGACCTCCTAGGCCCAAGCAATCTTCCCACCTCAGTCTCCTGAGTAGCTAGGTCTACAGGTACATGCCACCATGCCCGGCTACTTTTTGTATTTTCTGTAGAAATGCATTTTCACCCTGTTGCCCAGGCTACCTACATGTTGGGGTTTTTTCAAATTAATTTTGAAACAGGGTGTTACTGTCACCCAGGCTGGAGTGCAGTGATGCAGTCTCAGCTCATAGCACCCTTGACCTCTCGGGTTCAAGTGATTATCAGGTTTCAGCTCCCCCAAGTAGCTGGAACCACAGGCATGTGCCATCATTACTGGCTATATTTTTTGTTTGTTCTTTTGTAGAGATGGGGTCTTTTATGTTATGCAGACTAGTCTTGAACTCCTAGCCTCAAGCGATCCTCCTGCCTCAGCCTCCCTAAGTGCTTGCCAGGCAAGGTATCAGAGACCAGCACCAGGAAGTTGCCGACTCACAGGTGAGTAGGAAGAATTTACTGACAACAGTGTAGGTTTGAAAAAGGAAAGTTTATTAGAAAGGAAGAACGCTTCCACCAGGCACAGTGGCTCATGCCTGTAATCCCAGTACTTTGGGAGGCCAGGGTGGGTGGATCACCAGGTCAGGAGTTCGAGACCAGCCTGCCCAACATGGTGAAACCCTGTCTCTACTAAAAATACAAAAAATAGCCAGTGTGGTGGCAGGCACCTGTAATCCCAGCTACTCGGGAGGCTAAGGCAGGAGAATTGCTTGAAACTGGTAGGCAAAGTTTGCAATGAGCCAAGATTGCGACACTGCACTCCAGCCTGGGCAGCAGAATGAGACTCTGTCTCAAAAAAAAAAAAAAAAAAAAAAAAAAAAAAGTAAAGGAATAAAAGAATGGCTACTCCATAGAAACAGCAGCCCTGAGGGCTGCTGGTTGCCCATTTTTTATGGTTATTTCTTGATTATATGCTAAACAAGGGGTAGATTATTCATAAGCCACCTTTTTAGACCATGTAGGGTAACTTCCTGACATTGCCTGGCATTTGTAAACTGTCATGGCACAGGTGGGAGTGTAGCAGTGAAGATGACCAGAGGTCACTCTCATCACTATTTTGGTTTGGGTGGGTTTTGGCCAGCGTCTTTACTGTTTTATCAGCAAGGTCTTTATGACCTGTATCTTGCACCAACTTCCTATCTCATCCTGTGACTTAGAATACCTAACCATCTGGGAATGCAGCCCAGTAGATCTCAATCTCATTTTACCCAGCCCCTATTCAAGATGCAGTTGCTCCAGTTCAAATGCCTCTGACATTTCCCTCCCCCACTTTTATAGGAGAACCCTTAATCCTAAAGGTTGCAGAGGGATGAAGATCCATCTTCTGTAACTTCTTCAGCCAGAATAGGGGCAATGACATTCCTGCCTAACTACTTGCATTTAGGGTAGAGAGGAACCCAGTCAGAAAACGTTGGTATGGTGAGGGCCATTCGTAACTTTTGAGTTCCAACAAAAAGTGATTATCTGGGGCCAGGAACAGTGGCTCAGACCGGTAATCCCAGCACTTTGGGAGAGGGAGGCAGGCAGATCACTTGAGGTCAGGAGTTCAAGACCAGCCTGGCCAACATGGTGAAACCCTGTCTCTACTAAAAATGCAAAAATTAGCCGGGAATGGTCGTGCACGCCTATAATCCCAGCTGTTCCGGAGGCTGAAGCAGGAGAATTACTTGAACCTGGGAGACGGAGGTTGCAGTGAACTAAAATTACGCCACTGCTCTCCGGCATGGGTGACAAAATGAGACTCCATCTAAAAAAATAATAATAATAATAAGTAAGCTTATCCTCGTTCCTATACAAAGAGTACAACAATAATATATTCCAAAACAATAAAGCAAAATAAGTGAAATTATCCCAAGTAATCTAAATAAGAAGGCTTTCAATGAACTGGGCTACCATTGGAACCAAGCTGATGTGAAGTTGCTAGCTGATTCCAATGCATCCAGAATTAGAATACTGATCCAGATTTTTACATTACCCATCCCTTCTGTTTCTTTTGAGCTGCAGTGAGAGATTACTGGTTGGTTCACAGGAACAAGCAGTTAGTTTAAATTGCAGGGAAAAAAACGTAGAAGCTACTGATGAGACTAGAATATAATAATAAGTGTACCATACATAGCTCTTGAAATTTAATTTTTCTCTCTCCAGTTTCCCCCATTTTCACGAAAGACAAATCATAGTAAGACTGATTTGCTTTATTATGCTTGGCCTGATTATTTGTATAAAGTCCAGCAAGAATAATTACTTGCCATATAGGCTTTTAAAATTAGCTTTGATAGGACTCTGTTCCATAAAAGGAATCTCATATAAAACATTTTTTAGGCCAGGCATAGTGGCTCATGCCTATAATCCCAGCACTTTGGGAGGCCAAGGTGGGTGGATCACCTGAGATCAGGGGTTCAAAACTAGCCTGGCCAATATGGCAAAACCCCGTCTCTACTGAAAATACAAAAACTAGTTGGGCATGGTGATGCACGCCTGTACTCCCAGCTACTCAGGACGCTGAGGCAGGAGAATTGCTTGAACCCGGGAGGCAGAGGTTGCAATGATCTGAGATCACACCACTGCACTGCAGCCTGGGTGACTCTGTCTCTGGCAAAAAAAAAAAAAAAGACTTTTTTTAAAGCCGAGCCAGCCATGGGTTTATACCATCAAATACCTATGAGTTGGGTAAATTCCTCTCCTCTTTATGTTCCAAGATAACTTGAGCCTCCTGGGATTGTCAGAAGTGGCATTCTGGCTGAGTGTGGTGGCTCATGCCTATAATCCCAGCTACTCAGGAGGCTGAGTAGGAGAATCGCTTGAACCTGGGAGGCAGAGGTTGCAGTGATCCGAGATTGCACTTGCACTATTGCACTCCAGCCTGGGCTACAAGAGTGAAACTCTGTCTCAAAGATAAATAAATAAAAATAAATAATAAATAATAAATAACCAATTCTTTTTTTTAGAGATGGAGTCTCGCTCTGTTGCTCAGGCTGGAGTACAGTGGCGTGATCTGCAACCTCCACCTCCCAGGTTCAAGCAATTATCTGCCTCTGCCTCCTGAGTAGCTGGGATTACAGGCACCCACCACCATGCCCGGCTAATTTTTTTGTTTTTCGGTTTTTGGGTTTTTTTGTTTTGTTTTGTTTTGTTTTTTTGAGATGGAGTCTCACTCTGTCACCCAGGATGGAGTGCAGTGGTGTGATTTTGGCTCACTACAACCTCCATTTCCTGGGTTCAAGTGATTCTCCTGCCTCAGCCTCCTGAGTAGCTGGGATTATAGGTGTGTGCCACTGTGCTGGGCTAATTTTTGTATTTTTAGTAGAGATGGGGTTTCATCATGTTGTCCAGGCGGGTCTTGAACTCCTGACCTTGTGATCCACCCACCCTGGACTCCCAAAGTGCTGGGATTACAGGCGTGAGCCACCACACCTGGCCATTTTTTTCTATTTTTAATAGAGACGGGGTTTCACCATCTTGGCCAGGCTGGTCTTGAACTCCTGACCTTGTGATCCATCCACCTCAGCCTCCCAAAGTGCTGGGATTACAGATGTGAGCCACTGTGCCTGGCCTAAAATAACCAGTTTCTCCAATTGTGTCCTATTGCAAAAACAAACGGATTCTTCTTCTTTTTTGGGGGGCGGGGAGGGGCAGGGACAGAGTTTTGCTCTTGTTGCCAGGGTGGAGTGCAATGGCATGCTCTCAGCTTACTGCAACCTCTGCCTCCCAGGTTCAAGCGATTCTGCTGCCTCAGCCTCCTGAGTAGCTGGGACAACATACAGGTGCCAGGCACCATGCCTGACTAATTTTTGTATTTTTAGTAGAGACGAGGTTTCACCATGTTGGCCAGGGTGGTCTTGAATTCTTGACTCCAGGTGATCCACCCACCTCGGCTTCCCAAAGTGCCAGGATTACAGGCATGAGGCACTGCACCTGGCTGAAAACAGATTCTTATTGCACTTATGCCAATAACTACATTGCCTTAAGTTAAGAATACTCGCAACTAGTTTCCAAATTCTGGAGAAATCAGGTAGAGAGAAACAAATATGCTCCAAATTTTGTTCACTTTACTCAATTGTTAAAAGCTATAAACAACTAAAAAGAAAATTTTTCTTAACTCTGAAAAACAAAGCAAAGCATTAGCAATATTTTAAGCAAATGTTAAAAAAGATTACTTCAGGCTTCTATTAGTTTAGTACATGCAGTTAACTCCTGTTCTGTTTGATATTCATGAACATTTCAGCTCTTCATGAGAGTCCTGAAAGTTTTTTCCTCTACTCTAATGTCACAATCTCAAAAGTTATCAGAAGCCTGCATTTAAGAACATCTGTTAGAGTTCTATAGTTGATTATGAACCACCTTCTAGGCCAGGCACGGTGGCTCAAGCCTGTAATCCCAGCACTTTGGGAGGCCAAGACGGGCAGATCACGAGGTCAGGAGATCGAGACCATCCTGGCTAACCCCGTGAAACCCCATCTCTACTAAAAAATAAAAAGAAAAAAAGTAGCCAGGCGAGGTGGCGGGCACCTGTAGTCCCAGCTACTCGGGAGGCTGAGGCAGGAGAATGGCGTAAACCCGGGAGGTGGAGCTTGCAGTGAGCTGAGATCCAGCCACTGCACTCCAGCCTGGGCGACAGAGCGAGACTCCCTCTCAAAAAAAAACAAAACAATGAACCACCTTCTAAAGAGGACCAAAACAAGACAACAATTATTTATGGATAACAAAATGTCTTAGGACAGCCACAGTCAACAACACAATTGACAAAGAAATTTGGTTACCTCTGTGGCATACAATGACTTTATGTAACAATTATAATTATTAATAACATATACTAAGTTATATCAGAATTATGAGTTTCCCATTATTTTGGAACACATACCAAGAACATATTTGTAAAAATACAGCCTCAAGAAAGCCAAATACCATTTCAATTTGACAGTGCTTCCTGTATGATTTTTGTACCAAATAAGACAAACTTCACCTTCACATTAGTGTATTATTAATGTTAAACCCAATTATCAATAAAACCTTATAGACATATCTACCCAATGTCAATGTTTAACCATAAGGTAAGATTCTCATAAACCTTTTATAACCCTTTACAAATTTTTCTTAAAAAGCATATTATAAGCAGATTTTTGCTTTAAGAAAAACATATTTTGCTTTTATTCCAATGTTTAATTTACAGAAAACCTGAATAATATCCCCTTAACTTTAGCCAATATATTCACACAGAGATTTTTTTTTTTTTCAGACAGAGTCTCACTCTGTCATCCAGGCTGAAGTGTAGTAGCACAATCTCAGCTTACTGCAACCTCCACCTGCTAGGTTCAAGTGATTCTCATGTCTCAGCCCACTGAATAGCTGGAATTACAGGCTCATACCACCATGCCCAGCTAAATTTTTTTTTTTTTTAAGTAGAGACTGGGTTTTGCCATGTTGGCCAGGCTGGTCTTGAACTCCTGACCTCAAGTGATCTACCCAACTCAGCCTCCCAAAATGCTGGGATTACAGGCGTGAGCTGCCATGTCTGGCCCATACACTAAATTATTTTTACAATTTTTTTTTCTGTTTTTTTTTCTTTTTTTCTTTTCAAGATGGAGTCCCACTCTGTTGCCCAGGCTGGAGTGCAGTGGCACAATCTTGGCTCACTGCAACCTCCACTTCCCAGGTTCAAGCAATTCTCCTGCCTCAGCCTCCTGTGTAGCTGGGACTACAGGCATGTGCCACCATGTCCAGCTAATTTTTTTTGTATTTTTAATAGAGATGGGATTTCACCATGTTGTCCAGGCTGGTCTCGAATTCCCGACCTCAAGTGATCCACCTGCCTTTGCCTCCCAACGTGGTGGGATTATGGGAATGAGCCACCACACCCAGCCTACAAGATTAATTTTTTACAAACCTTCCACAATTTGCTTGAACCTTCAGCTTTATTCCATCTAACTTAATACAATCATTTAACCCATTAATCTAGTCAAAAACATTTACATTCCCATGACTTCTCATCATCTTTTACCAAAAAAACATTTCACTTTTCTTACACACTTTGCATATAAAACTGTTTCTTCAGTAGTCTCAATTACATGTTACAATGTTAACACTTAGTGACTTTTACTGCCAACCTTGGTAACTTTGGGATTTTAATGATATAGTAGGTGTGGAGCCTAGGACTCAGACAGAAGTGCAGATAAGGTCTGACTCTTTCCAGCATCTAACTCCATGTGTCCCAGGCCTTACCTAGCTGTGAAGCAGGCAAGTTGTGCAGTTAAGAGTCTTAGCGGCTTTTTATGAAGCATTTCAGAGCCTTAATCACTTTTTTTTTTCTTTTTGAGATGGAGTCTCACTCTGTTGCCAGTCTGGAGTGCAGTGGCACAGTCTTGGCTCACTGCAACCTCTGCCTCCCAGGTTCAAGCAATTCTGCCTCAGCCTTCCGAGGAGCTGGGACTACAGGTGCACGTCACCACACCCAGCTAATTTTTGTATTTTTAGTAGAGAAGGAGTTTCACCATGTTGGCCAGGAGGGTCTCAATCTCTTGACCTCATGATCCACCCCCCATTGGCCTCGCAAAGTGCTGGGATTACAGGCATGAGCCACCACACCTGGCCATCACTTTTAAATTGTAAACATTTTGGACCAGGCACGGTGGCTCACATCTGTAATCCCAGCACTTTGGGAGTCCAAGGTGGGCAGATCACCTGAGGTCAGGAGTTCAAGACCAGCCTGGCCAATGTGGTGAAACCTCATCTCTACAAAAATTAGCTGGGCATAATGGCAGGTGCCTGTAACCTCAGCTATTCAGGAGGCTGAGGCACAAGAATCACTTGAACCCGGGAAGTGGAGGTTGCAGTGAGCTGAGGTTGCACCATTCCACTCCAGCTTGTGCAACAGAGCAAGACACTGTCTCCAAAAAAAAAAAACAGTAAACATTTCTTGCATAAATTTCCTTTCATAAATTCTGTCATGACTTACACAGACCATCTATGACATCCTTAGCCTTTTTTTGACTTATCCTAGACATTCCTCTTTTTAAACAACCAGATATTTTAGTTTAGGACAATAATTTACCACACAATACAAGATGCTTTTTTATATAAAACCTCTTTCCTTTTTTTTTTTTTTGAGACTGAGTTTTGCTCTTGTTGCCCAGGCTGGAATTCAGTGGCGCAATCTCAGCTCACTGCCACCTCTGCCTCCCAGGTTCAAGTGATTCTCCTGCCTCAGCCTCCCAAGTAGCTGAGATTACAGGCATACACCACCACACCTGGCTAATTTTGTATTTTTAGTAGAGATAGGGTTTCTCCACGTTGGTCAGGCTGGTCTCCAGCTCCCAACCTCAGGTAATCCACCTGCCTCGACCTCCCAAAGTGCTGGGATTATAGGGGTGAGCCACCACACCCAGCCACCACACCCAGCCAAAATCTCTTTTCTTTATAAACTTCTTTGCATAGATAGTGGGCATGGCTAATCTCACATGTACCCAGGCCTTATCTAGAATCTAAGTTCCCAGGCCTTATCTAGAATCTAATGGTCCAAAATAAATTGAACAATTTTTAGAAGTCAAAGAAGCAGTTTATAACCTTAAAACATTTCACAAACCTAATATCTGACCTGCATAATTTGACCAAATGTATACATTTTTGAAGTTATTTTTATTTTACCAATAATCTTTAAAGCAGTTTTTATTTCCCAAAGATTATTAAAGTCATGTGAACTAAAAGGCATTACAATGTTATTTTTATTTTAAAATATTTGATTTAAGCTCTTATTATTTTTAAACCAATTAAAGTTCTTTCATATATAAATATTAAACACATAATACATATAAATACACAGACAGACTGAAGATAGAGGACTTATTCCCTAAGCTAGGAATTGAACCCTGAACCCAGACCACCATTGTAAAAAGAGAAAGCATAACCACATGGTTACAAGGTAAAACTCCCAAGGACATACAAAGAAGGGGGAACCCTCATTCAGTTTTTTTGTTTTTGTTTTGTTTTTGTTTTTCAGGAACCTGCAGCAAAGTTTGTAAATAACTGACCAGTTTGCTGGGCCATCTTGAAAAGTGGGCTTACAGGTGTCCTAAGGCCTGCATCTTATCTTAAGGTACTCCTCTCCATTACAGAACACAGAAAGATACATAAAGCACACCACATTCACTACAGCTTAAGACTAGCCTCACAAGTCCTTTTTTTTTTTTTTTTTTTTTTTTGAGACAGAGTCTTGCTCTGTTGCCCAGGCTGGAGTGCAGTAGCGCGATCTTGGCTCACTGCAAGCTCCACCTCCTGGGTTCATACCATTCTCCTGCCTCAACCTCCTGAGTAGCTGGGATTACAGGCATGTGCCACCATGCCCGGCTAATTTTTGTATTTTTTTTTTTTTTAAGTAGAGACAGGGTTTCACCATGTTGGCCAGGCTGGTCTCAAGCTCCTGACCTCAGGTAATCCGTCTGCCTTGGCCTCCCAAAGTGCTAGGATTACAGGTGTGAGCCACTGCACCCGGCCACAAGTCCTTTTTAATGAAAACTTTACAGAGGAGATAAACAGGTGATCTTTGGCATTCATTCAACTGGTTTACACAGAGAGAGGAAGGAAAGGGAAGGGAGAAAAGTATTGCTTGCAGCAGTGTGGGGAAGGTTGAGGTGCTCAGGGAGGCCAGAGAAAGACCTGCCCATTGCAGCCAACACTGAATCAAAAGTTCAGGCCACCACTTGTCAGTCAAGAAGGGACTTGACTGACAAGTCCAGAAGTCCCATCAGCTCTCAAGTTTCCCCTTTTGAGGAGGAAAAATCTCCTCATGTCCCACGATCCTTTATATTCCTAATTCTATAACCCATAGCCATCAGCAAAGAGTGTAAGGCAGATTATTCCAAGAGAGTAGCAGTTAACATCCCATAGTGCCAAATGCATTCTTAGCTGAGAGGGACTTTGCTGAGAGGGGCCTCTAAGCCCCTAAACCATAGGAAAGACTCTAACCTTCCTAGATTGGGCCTTGAACCCAACCAAGTTCAGTCAAATGCCTTGCCTTTTATTGAGAGAAGACTTTAACCCTCTCTGTCTTAGAAGAAACTGTAACTTCCCTAACTTGGGCCTCTAACCCAATCCTATTCTTTACCTGGGAATATGTACCCCACTTACCCAAAGTCTGCCAATCAGTGAAACATTATATTTCCTTTGGGTCAGGGGTCTCTTTAGTATCAACCCTTATGGGGTAGGGTTAACACCTTGCTGGCAAAGTTAGCCTTTGGGTCAGGGGTTTCCCTAGTATTGTCCTTTCCATGGTAGCCAGAAAGATGTTACCCGAAAGGGGTCTGGATCTGTCAGAAGCATTTGAACCTGGCTGGGCAAGGTGGCTCACGCCTGTAATCCCAGCAATTTGGAAGGTGGGATTCCACTAGGGGTCTTCTAAAGACTCTGAAGAAACACTCCTCCCACTCTCTTATTCCCCTGGAGTTTCCCTGATCATTAACTCCTGCTTTCACTCAGTACCTACCTGAAGTTCTCTTCCCTCCTTTCGGCTCCTCCATTCCTGCATTCCCCACCACAGGAGACAGCCCAAGACCGCCTACCCCCAACCACAGTTTTTCAACTCTCCTTTACTTTTAACAATATAATAAACTTGCTTTCACTTTACGGAATCACTCTGAATTCTTTCTTGTGTGAGATCCAAGAACCCTCTCTTAGAGTCTGGATCTGTTACGAGAAAGGGGTCCCAATCCCAGGATCGGGAAAGTACTTCTCCATAGAGAGAGCAGCCCCGAAGGTTCCTGGTTGCTCATTTTTATGGTTATTTATTGATTATATGCTAAACAAGCGGTGGATAAGTCATGCCTCCCCTTTTTAGACCATATAGGGTAACATCCTGATGTTGCCCTTGCATTTGTAAACTGTCACGGCACTGGTGGGAATGTAACAGTGAGGATGACCAGAGGTCACTCTCGTCACCATCTTGGTTTTGCTGGATTTTAGCCGGCATCTTTACGGCAACCCATTTCATCAACAAGGTCGTTATGACCTGTATCTTGTGGCTACCTCCTATCCCATTCTGTGACCTAGAATGCCTAACTGTCTGGGAATGCAGCCCAGTAGGTCTCAGCCTCATTTGACCCAGCCCCTATTCAAGATGGAGTTACTCTGGTTCAAATGCCTCTGACATGTCTCCCCTCCCTTTTATAAGATAACTCTTATTTATTTATTTATTTATTTATTTATTTATTTATTTTTGAGACAGAGTCTTGCTCTGTCACCCAGGCTGGAGTGCAGTGGTGCAATCTCAGTTCATTGTAAGCTCCGCCTCCCGGGTTCACACCATTCTCCTGTCTCACCCTCCCGAGTAGCTGGGACTACAGGCGCCCACCACCACGCCTGGCTAATTTTTTTTGTATCTTTTTAGTAGAGATGGGGTTTCACCATGTTAAGCCAGGATGGTCTTGATCTCCTGACCTCGTGATCCACCCGCCTCAGCCTCCCAAAGTGCTGGGATTACAGGTGTGAGCCACCATGCCCAGCCGAGATAACTCTTTTTTAAATTTTTAAAATTTTTGTTAGACAGCATCTCACTCTTGTCACCCAGGCCGGTGTGCAGTGGCACAATCTTGCCTCACTGCAACCTCTGCTTCCCAGACTCAGGTAATTATCCTGCCTCAGCCTCCCGAGTAGCTGGGACTACAGATGCGTGCCACTACACCCGGTTAATTTTTGTATCTTTTGATAGAGATGGGATTTCACTGTGTTGGCTAGGCTGGTCCTGAACTCCTGGCCTCAAGTAATCCACCCACCTCGGCTTCCCAAATTGCTGGGGTTACAGGCACGAGACACTGCACTCGCTCTATAAGAGAACCCTTAATCCTAAGGGTTGCAGACAGATGAAGATCCATCTTCTGTAACTTCTTCAGCCTGAATAGGGGCGATGACTTTCCCTTCTAACTATTGAGTCTCTTGCATTTATGGTAGAGAGGAGCCCAGTCAGAAAGCGTTGTTATGGTAAGGGTCATTCGTAACTCCGAGTTCCAACAAAAGGTGGTATCTGGAAGATTATAAGTATTTAATTTATGAAAATGTTAAGTAAACTTACTCTCAATCCTACACAAAAAGTACAACAACAATATATTTTACAACAATAAAGCAAAATAAGTAAAATTATCCCAAGTAATCTAAATACGAAGGTTTTCCATGAACTGGGCAACTGTTGGAACCAAGCTGATATGGGGTTACTGGCTGATTCCAGTGTGCCCAGAATTAGAATGTTGATTCAGATTTTTACGTTACCCATCCCTCTTGCTTTTTCTGAGCAGCAGTCAGAGATCACTGGTTAGTTCACAGTGCTGATCTCCTATCTCATCCTGTGCCCAAGAATGCCTTAAATGTCTGGGAATGCAGCCCAGGAGGTCTCAGCCTCATTTAACCAGCCCCCTATTCAAGATGGAGCTGCTCTGGTTCAAACGTCTCTGAGAATTGTGTTTGTAGACATTTTGGTGCCTCAGTGTCAGCAAGGATTGCTCAACGAGTTTTGGCATGACGTTCCAGAGATGTATAGAAATTCTAATTACTGGCCAGGTGTGGTGGCTCAAGCCTTTTGGGAGGCCAAGGCAGGCGGATCACCTGAGGTCAGGAGACCAGCCTGGCCAACATGGTGAAACGCCATCTCTACTAAAAACTCAAAAAAATTAGCCAGGCATGTGACAGGCGCCTGTAGTCCCAGCTACTCTGGAGGCTGAGGCAGGAGAATCTCTTGAACCTGGGAGGTGGATGTTGCAGTGAGCAGAGACCCAGTGACTGCACTCCAACCTGGGCGACAGAGTGAGACTCCACCTCTAAAAAAAATTTAAAAAGGGAAGGCTAATTACTACTAATTTCCGCAGAGAAGAAGTTTTGCCTCTGGATGGCCTGTTAGATGGTCACCAGGTGGTCTTTGCTGTCCTCTAAGTTCCTTAGATAAGGAGATTTTGCCTCTGGGGCCTGTTCAATTGTCACCAGGTGATTTTGTTCTCCTCAGTGTGAGATTACAGGAATGAGCCACCCTGCCTGTCTCCCTTGAAAATTTTTGAGGCTGGGCACGGTGGCTCACACCTGTAATCCCAGCACTTTGGGAGGCCAAGGAGGGTGGATCACCAGAGGCCAGGAGTTCGAGACCAGCCTGGTCAACATGGTGAAACCCCATCTCTACTAAAAATACAAAAATTAACTGGGCATGGTGGCACACGCCGGTAATCCCAGCTACTCCAGAGGCTGCGGCAGAAGAATCACTTGAACCTGGGAGACAGAGGTTAAAGTGAGCTGAGATCGTGACCCTGTCTGTACTCCAGCTGGGGTGACAGAGTGAGACAATGTTTCAAAAAAAAAAAAAATCATTTGAGAGTGCAAAGTTGTCCTGATACCAAAAAATATGAGAACCATTGGCCTATTTGAAATAAGAAAATAAGTGTTCTAGGGCCGGGCGCGGTGGCTCAAGCCTGTAATCCCAGCACTTTGGGAGGCCGAGACGGGCGGATCACGAGGTCAGGAGATCGAGACCATCCTGGCTAACACGGTGAAACCCCGTCTCTACTAAAAAATACAAAAAACTAGCCGGGCGAGGTGGCGGGCGCCTGTAGTCCCAGCTACTCGGGAGGCTGAGGCAGGAGAATGGCGTAAACCCGGGAGGCGGAGCTTGCAGTGAGCTGAGATCCGGCCACTGCACTCCAGCCTGGGTGACAGAGCGAGACTCCGTCTCAAAAAAAAAAAAAAAAAAAAAAAAAAAGAAAATAAGTGTTCTAGCCAGGCGCAGTTTCTTCTGCCTGTAATCCCAGCACTTTGGGAGGCTGAGGGGGGTGGATCACTTGAGGTCCGGAATTCGAGACCAGCCTGGCCAACATGTTGAAACCCTGTCTTTATAAAAAATACAAAAATTAGCCAGGTGTGGTGGTGTGTGCCTGTAACCCCAGCTACTTGGGAGACTGAGGCAGAAGAATCACTTGAACCTGGGAGGCAAGGGTTGCAGTGAGCCAAGATTGCACCACTGCACTCCAGCCTGGGTGACAGGGCAAGACTCTGTCTCAAAAAAAAAAAAAAAAAAAAAAAAGAAAAAGAAAGAAAGGAAGAAAGGAAGTTTTCTAACCTTGTTTTCTCAGATTGTGAATTTGTGTATTTGGCATCACAGGGCCAATTGTATTAACCATATTTTCTTTTTTTTCCTTTTTTTGAGACAGGGTTTTACTCTGTCACCCAGGATGAAGTGCAGTGGTGTGATCACTGCAACCTCCACCCCCCCTCCTGAGTAGCTGGAACTACAGTCACTTGCCACCACATCTGGTTAGTTTATCCTTTTTTTTTTTTTTTTTTTTTTTGGTAGAGACAGGGTTTTGCCCCCATGTTGCCCAGGCTGCTCTCAAACTCCTGGGTTCAGGCCCAAGCCCACCTGAGCCTCTGAAAGTGCTGGGATTACAGGCACAAACAAGCCAGTCACCATGCCCAGCTTTATTTTCTGAATCCTTTTTTTTTTTTTTTTTTTTTGAGGTGGAGTCGCTCTATTGCCCAGGCTGGAGTGCAGTGGTACAATCTCAGCTCACTGCAACCTCTGCCTCCCGGATTCAAGCGATTCTCCTGCCACAGTCTCCCGAATAGCTGGGATTACAGACATCTGCCACCATGCCTGGCTAATTTTTGTGTTTTTAGTAGAGACAGGGTTTCACCATGTTGGGCAGGCTGGTCTCGAACTCCTGACCTGGTGATCTGCCCACCTCGGCCTCCCAACGTGCTGGGATTACAGGTTATTTTCTGTATTCTTAATGCTCTAGCATTTGTGACTTTGCTGGCTGTAGAAAGATTACCCTTCCTAGGGCTAGTCAATTCTTATAAAAGTGCTCCCTGAGAATATACCCTTTATATGCAAACTAATCAGTCTAGAATCTATACACCCAACCATCTCCTTTATCAAACACTTACATACCAAGTGAATATTTCCCCTACCCGAAATCAACACAGGGCCAAGTTCCAGACAACTTGGGACAGCCCCAGTATCCCAAAGCCCACCAAAATTATTCAAGTGAGCAAATCCTAAACTGTTCACCTTGCTCTGCCTTGCCTGTGTGAACCCAAAATATCTGAGATAGGTCTCAGTCAATTTAGAAAGTTTATTTTGCCATGGTTAAGGACACGCCCAAGATGCAGCCTCAGGAGGTCCTGAGGACACGTGCCCGAGGTGGTCGTGGTACAGCTTGCTTTTATACATTTCAGGGAGACATGAGACATCAATCAATATGTGTCATCTGTACATTGGTTGGATCCGGTAAGGCGGGACAACTGGAGGTGGGGGCTTCCAGGTCCTAAGCAGATAAGAAACAAAAGGTTGCATTCTTTTGAGTCCTTGATCAGCCTTCCACTGAATACACAATTTAGTCTGGCTCAGTGAATCTGCTTTTTTATATAAACAATAGGGCAGAGGAAGCAATCAGATATGCATTTGTCTTAGGTGAGCCTCAGAGAGGTGACTTTGAGTTCTGTCTGGCCTTTGTCAGACAGAAATTTCCTTGTGGGCAAATTGTGAGGGAGGTATGTAGTTTCTTATTTTTGTAGCTGTCTTATCTAAGACTAAACTGGGAGACAGGTTTGCCTGACATAGTTGCCAGCTTGACTTTTCCGTTGGCTTAATGATTTTGGGGTCCCAAGATTTATTTTTTTTCACACCTCTCCCACAGAAACCCCAGTAAAGAATCTGAGGCTAGGGCCGGGCGCGGTGGCTCAAGCCTGTAATCCCAGCACTTTGGGAGGCCGAGACGGGCGGATCACGAGGTCAGGAGATCGAGACCATCCTGGCTAACACAGTGAAACCCTGTCTCTACTAAAAAAAATACCAAAAAAACTAGCCGGGCGAGGTGGCGGGCGCCTGTAGTCCCAGCTACTCGGGAGGCTGAGGCAGGAGAATGGCGCAAACCCGGGAGGCGGAGCTTGCAGTGAGCTGAGATCCGGCCACTGCACTCCAGCCTGGGCGACAGCGCGAGACTCCCTCTCAAAAAAAAAAAAAAAAAAGATTCTGAGGCCAGACGTGGTGGCTCACACCTGTTAATCCCAGCACTTTGGGAGGCTGAGGTGGGTGGGTGGATCACCTGAGGTCAGAGATCAGCCTGACCAACATGGTGAAACCCCGTCTCTACTAAAAATACAAAAATTAGCCAGGCATAGTGGCAGGTGCCTGTAATTCCAGCTACTCCAGAGGCTGAGGCAGGAGAATTGCTTGAACCTGGGAGCCGGAGGTTGCAGTGAGCTGAGATCGTGCCATTGCACTCCAGAATGGGTGACAGAACGAGACTCTCTACAAAAAAAAAAAAAGGAATCTGGCATAGGCTTTCCCCAGATCCTGCTTCTGTCTCCTGACCAAACTTGGTGCTTCTCCATGTGACATGGTATGGCATGCCTCTTGTTTCTAGAAAAACTGTGAGTTACATTAAACTTCCCTTTCAATGGCATTGGTCTCCTCACATTGTCACTTAGTCACCTCCGTAAAGTAAAATTACATGGGTACAAATGAGACAATGAGCCGTATGGAAGTCTGGCAAAGGAGCAGCACAGGAAAGGGTATAGGAAATGGAAAGATAAGGAACTTGGAGAAAGAAATCTGGGAGTCAGAAAGTCAGCCAGTGTGGCTGCAGCATAGTGAGCAAGGAGAGGAAGTAATAGGAGATGACGGCAGGAAGACAGCTGGGCCAGAGTGTGTCAAACCTTAAAGGGACTGGGTCTTATTTGAGCATGAGTGCAATGGGAAACCACTACAGGGTTCTGAGAGGAGTGTCATGTGCTGGCTTATGCTTTACAGGGCCCCCTTTGGCTGCTTTCTTTGAGGTAAGGGCAGAGGCAGGGAGACCAATCACTTTTCATCATTTCTGTTCAACCTTGCATTGGAGATTCTACCCAAAGCAATTAGGCAAGAAAATGAAATACGGCCAAGCACAGTGGCTCCTGCCTGTAATCTCAGCACTTTGGAAGGGTGCGGTGGGTGAGTCACTTGAGCTCAGGAATTCGAGACCAGCCAGGAATTTGAGACCAGCCTGGAATTTGAGACCAGCCTGGGCAACATGGCAAAACCTCGTCTCTACAAAATATACAAAAATTAGCCAGGCATGGTGGTGTGCGCCTGTAGTCCCAGCTACTCAGGAGGATTGCTTGAGCCCAGGAGGTTGAGGGTACAGTAAGTCTTGATCTGGCCACTGCACTCCAGCCTATAGAGTGCAGTCTGTAGGACAACAGAGCAAGATCCTGTCTCAAAAAAAAAAAACCAAACAAACAGAAAAGAAAAAGAAGATGAAATAAAAGGCATTCAGATTGGAAAAGAAAAAGTGAAATTATCTCTACTTGCAGATTACTTTACATTTTATATAGAGAATACTGGTTGGCCACAATGGCTCACGCCTGCAATCTCAGAACTTTGGGAAGCAGAGGCAAGTTGATCATCTGAGGTCAGGAGTTCAAGACCAGTCTGGTCAACATGGTGAAACCCCATCTCTACTAAAAATCCAAAAATTAGCCAGGTGTGGTGGTGGGCACCTGTAATCCCAGCTTCTCTGGAGACTGAGGCAGGAGAATCACTTGAACCCAGGAGGCGGAGGTTGCAGTGAGCCAAGATTGCGCCACTGTACTCCTGGGTGACAGAGCGACACTCTGTCTCAAAAAAGAAAAATAAAAAAGAATACTAAATAACCTACTAAAAAAAAAACTATTAGAATTAGTAAATGAGATCAGCTAGATTGCAGGAAACAAAATAAATGTACAAAAATCATTTGTATTTCTACACAGTAGCAATGAACAAACTGAAAATAAAATTTTAAAAAGATTCCATTTGGGCTGGGCACAGTGGCTCATGCCTGTAATCCCAGCAGTTTAGGATACCAAGGCAGGCAGATCACATGAGGTTGGGAGTTCGAGATCAGCCTGGCTAACATGGTGAAACCCTGCCTTTACTAAATACACACAATTAGCTGGGCGTGGTGACACATGCCTATAATCCCAGTTACTTGGGAGTCTGAGGCAGGAGAATCACTTGAACCCAGGAGGCAGAGGTTGCAGTGAGCCGACATCACGCCACTGCACTCCAGCCTGAGTGACAGGATGAGACTCTGTCTCAAAAAAAAGAAAAAAGATTCCATTTTTGGCAGGGCATGGTGGCTCAAGCCTATAATCCCAACACTTTGGGAGGCTGAGGCTGGAGGATTACTTGGGCCTAGCAGTTTGACTAGCCTAGTTGACATAGTAAAACACCATTTCTACTCTAAAATTATTTATTTATTTTTTTGAGACAGAGTCTTGCTCTGTCACCCAGGCTGGAGTACAATGGCACGATCTCGGCTCACTGCAACCTCTGCCTCCCAGGTTCAAGCGATTCTCCTGCCTCAGCCTCCTGAGTAGCTGGGATTACAGGCACGCGCCACCATACCCAGCTAATTTTGTATTTTTAGTAGAGATGGGGTTCACCATGTTGGTCAGGCTGGTCTTGAACTCCTGACCTCAAGTGATCCGTCTGCCTCGGCCTCCCAAAGTGCTGGGATTACAGGCGTGAGCCACCACACCCAGATATAAAAAAATTTTTTTGAAGAAAATATTTCATTTTGGTTGGGCGAGGTGGCACACGCCTGTAATCCCAGTGATAGCAGCAGGAGGCAGACAAATCACTAGGCAGACAGGGTCAGGTCCCTGGTGAAACCTGACCTTAAAGCCAAAGGCAGTTTAAAGCCTGAATACCATGCTATGAGTCTTGGATAAATCCACGGACCAGATTGAGAACCTCTGTTCCCATTTGGTGCACTTTCCTGATTCATCCCCACCCTTCACCTATTTTACATATACCTACCCTTTCCTAATTGGTTTTTTTTTTTTAACAGTCATGTCCATCTTTGAGTGGTGCCTTGTTTTTAGCCTTTTTTTGCATACTAACAAACCAATCAACATGCATTCACCCATTATGAGCCCATAAAAAAGCCCCAGACTCAGCTGAGAGCTGTTCTATCGCTCATAAAACTCTTCTCTGCCCTTCTCACCCTCTGGTTGTCCACGTAACCTCATTCTTCTTGGATGCAGGACAAGAACTCAGGACCTACTGAATGGCAGTTGCCAAAGGAGCTGCTCTAACACTATCGCCCTCTGCCCTCCACTGGCTCCAGGCAGATGCCTCACGTGACAGGAAGCCACAGTGAGGCCAGGCCAGCCCTGAAGCCACGGGCCAGAGTAGGGCAACAGGACTAAATGAGCTGTAACACAAACTGGCTTAAACTCGCCCCCCAATCCCCTGTTCGAAATGCTGTGAGTGAAGAAGAGAAGAGCTACAACCCTTCCGGGGGCCTAGACCTCGGGGCTCCCAGAGCCAAAGCTGTAGCACATTGTAACACCTCCTGTGGGGGACTTCGGGGTCACTGGCGTCTTGATTTTCTCAGGTGCCACTGCGTTCCCCTTGTCCAGGCACTGGTGCCCAAGGCAGAAGCAGGTCACTGCACCCCCGGCCCACCTGTGGGCTGAATGCAAGCCAAGGGCAGCCTCTGGGCCGTGTGGGTGGGGTACCTACCGAGGCAGGCCCGGAGCCAAGCAAAGCCTTGTGAAGGGGGTTGCCAGCCACAGAGGTCTCCAGCTGGTGAAACAGCACCAAAAAATCCTGCGTCACCAGCACTTTGAGAGGCTGAGGTGGGTGGATCACCTGAGGTCAGGAGTTCAAGACCAGTCTGGGCAAGATGGTAAGACCCCATCTCTACCAAAAATACAAAAAAAATGCCAGGTGTAGTGGTCCGTGCCTGTAGTCCCAGCTACTTGGGAGGCTGAGGTGGGAGGATCACTTGAATCTGGGAAGTCGAGGCTACAGGGGGCTGAGATCACACCACTGTACTCCACACTGGGTGACAAAGAGAGACACTGTCTCAAAAAAAAAAAAAAAAAAAGAATAAAAGAAAAAGAAATGAAAACATTCCATTTTTATTTTTATTTATTTATTTATTTATTTTTGAAACAGAGTCTCGCTCTGTCACCCAGGCTGGAGTGCAGTGGCGCAATCTCAGTTCACTGCAATCTCCTCCTCCCGGGTTCAAGCAGTTCTCCTGCCTCAGCCTCCCAACTAGCTGGGACTACAGGCGCGTGCCACCACACTCAGCTAATTTTTGTATTTTTAGTAGAGACAGAGTTTTACCATGTTGGCCAGGATGGTCTCTATCTCTTGACCTTGTGATCTGCCCACCTCAGACTCCCAAAGTGCGAGGTGTAAGCCACCAAACCCGGCTGACATTGTATTTTTAATAGCATCAAAATGAAAAAAAATGCTTAGGAATAAGTTTATCCAAAAAGTGCAAAACTTACTCTCTGAAAACTGTAAACTATTGTTGAAGAAATAAAAAAAATCTAAATAAATGGCAAGATATCCCATGTCCATGGATTGGAAGACTTAATATAAATAAGATGACATTACTCTCCAAATTGATATACAGAGTCAACACAATCCCTATCAAAATCTCAGATATTTATTTTTTGTGGAAATTGACAAGCTGACCCTAAAATTCGTATGAAAAGTCAAGGTTTTGGCCGAGCACGGTGGCTCACGCCTGTAATCCCAGCACTTTGGGAGGCTGAGGCAGGTGGATCACGAGGTCAGGAGTTTGAGACCAGCCTGGCCAATATGGTGAAACCCCGTCTCTACTAAAAATACAAAAATTAGCCGGGCGTGGTGGCACATGCCTGTAGTCCCAGGTACTCAGGAGGCTGAGGCAGAAGAATTGCTTGAACCCAGGAGGTGGAGGTTGGAGACTGTGCCACTGCACTCCAGCCTGGGAAACAGAGCAAGACTCTAAAAAAACAAGAAAGAAAGGAGAAAGAAAGAAGAAAAAAAAGAAAAGAAAAGAAAAGAAAAGAAAAAGAAAGAAAAGAAAAGAAAGAAAGAAAGAAAGAAAGAAAGAAAGAAAGAAAAGAAAAGAAAAGAAAAGAAAAGAAAAGAAAGAAAAAATTCAAAGTTTGACAAAACTCAACCTCCTTTTATGATAAAAACTCCCAACAAATTAGATATAGAGGTAATGTTCCTCAATACAATAAAGGCTATATGTCACAAGCCCATAGCAGCTAAAATCATATTCAACAGTGAAAAGTTGAAAGCTTGTCCTCTAAGATCAGGAAAAAGACAAGGATGCCCACTCTCGCCACTTCTTTTTTTTCTGAGATGGATTTTCCCTCTCATTGCACAGGCTGCAGTGCAATGGTGTGATCTCAGTCTCGGCTCCCCACAATGTCCACCTCCCAGGTTCAAGTGATTCTCCTGCCTCAGCCTCCCAAGTAGCTGAGATTACAGGCGTACGCCACAACACCCAGCTAATTTTATATTTTTAGTAGAGACTGGGTTTCTCCATGTTGGGCAGGCTGGTCTCCAACTTCCGACCTCAGGTGATCTGTCTGCCTCAGCCTCCCAAAGTGCTGGGATTACAAGTGTGAGCCACCGTGCCCAGCCCACTCTCACCACTTCTATTCAATATAGTACTGCAAGTCCTTCCAGAGCAATTAGGCAAGAAAAAAGAAGTAAAAGCTATCAAAATAGGAAAGGAAGAAGTGAACGTGTCTTTATTTGCTGATAACATGAATACCCTAGCCCGTTAGAACTGCTAAACAAATTTAGTAAAGTTTAAATTCTGCAGGATACCGGCTGGGCACGGTGGTTCACACCTGTAATCCCAGCACTTTGGGAGGCCGAGGCAAGTGGATCACTTAAAGTTAGGAGTTCAGGACCAGCCTGGCCAACATAGTGAAATCCTGTCTCTACTAAAAATACAAAAATTAGCCGGGCATGGTGGCACACTCCTGTAATCCCAGCTACTGGGGAGGCTGAGGCAGGAGAATCGCTTGAACCCAGGAGTTGGAGGTTGCAGTGAGTCGAGATTGTGCCACTGCACTCCAGCCTGGGCAACAAAGTGAGACTCCATCTCAAAAAACAGAATTATAGAAATAGAGAGTAGAATGGTGGTCACCAGATGCAGGAGGAGACAGGAGGTGGTGGGTGGGGAAAGGGTTGGTCTAAGGGTACATGCAAAGTTTCAGTTAGGAGAAATAAGTTCCAGTGATCTACTGCACAGCATGGTGACTATAATTAATAATGGATTGTATGTTCCAAAATTGCTTAAAAAGTCCATTTTAGATGTTCTTTCCACAAAGAAATAAGTATATGAAGTGACAGATAGATAGATAGATAGATAGATAGATAGATAGATAACTTTTTTTTTTCTTTTCTTTTCTTTTTTTTTTTTTTTTTTTTTGAGACAGAGACTAGTTCTGTCACCCAGGCTGGAGTTCAGGGGTACAATCATACAGAGCTCACTGTAGCCTCCACCTCCAAGTTTCAAGCGATTCTTATGTCTCAGCCACCTGAGTAGCTGGGATTAAGGCATGCACTACCACATCTGACTAGTTTTTGTGGATTTTTTTTTTTGTTTTGAGATAGTCTCGCTCTGTCACCCAGGCTGGAGTGCAGTGGCGCTATCTCATCTCACTGCAACCTCTGCCTCCCAAGTTCAAATGATTCTCCTGCCTCAACCTCCTGAGTAGCTAAGATTACAGCCATGTGCCACCATGCCCAGCTAATTTTTTTTTTTTTTTTTTTTTTTTTGAGAAGGAATCTTGCCCTGTTGTCTAGGCTGGAGTACAGTGGCACGATCTCAGCACGCTGCAACCTCCACCTCCCAGGTTCAAGCAATTCTCTTGTCTCAGTCTCCGGAGTAGTTGGGACTACCCACCACCATGGTGCCCACCACCATGCCCAGTTAATTTTTGCAGTTTTAGTAAAGACAGGGTTTCACCATATTGGTCAGGTTGGTCTCGAACTCCTGACCTCATGATCTGCCCGCCTCGGCCTCCCAAAGTGCTGGGATTACAGGTGTGAGCCATAGTGCCTGGCTAATTTTTGTATTTTTAGAAGTGATGGAGTTTTGCCACATTAGCCAGGCTGGTCTCAAACTCCTGGCCTCAAGTGATTCGCCCGCTTTGGTCTCCCAAGGTTCTGGGATTACAGGCATGAGCCACTGCTCCTGGCCTAGTTAACTTGATTTAATCATTCCACAGTGTATATATATAACAATACCTTTTACTCCATAAAGATATACAATTATTTTTTGTCAATTAGACATAAAGTTATAAAAAAAAATTCAAGCAACCCAGAATAGCCAAAACAACCTTGAAAAAAAGAGAGCAAAGTTGGAAAACTCACACTTCCCAATTCCCTTCCCTCCCCTCCCCTTCCTTCACCTCCCCGCCTCCTCTCTCCTCCCTTCCCCTGCCTTCCTCTCCCCTCCCTTCCATCCTTTCCTCTCCCCTCCCTTTCCATCCTTTCCTCTCCCTTCCCCTTCCCCTTCCCCCTCCCCTCCCTTTCCATCCTTTCCTCTCCCTTCCCCTTCCCCTTCCCCCTCCCCTCCCTTCCCCTCCTTTCCTCTTCCCTCCCCTCCCCTTTCCTTTCCCCTTTCCTTTCTCCTTTTCTCTCTCCTTTCCTTTCTCCTTTCCTTGTTTGTTTTGTTTTTACAGACAGGATCTCTTTCCCAAGCTGGAGTGCAGTGGTGCAATTATAGCTCGCTGCAACCTCGAACTCCTGAGCTAAAGCAATCCTCCCATCTCAGCCTCCTAAATAGCTAGGACTACAGGTGCATGCCACCAAGCCCAGCTAATTAATAAAAAATATTTTTTGGCTAGGTGTAGTGGCTCACACCTGTAATCCCAGCATTTTGGGAGGCCGAGGCAGGCAGATCACCTGAGTTCAGGAGTTCGAGGCCAGCCTGGCCAACATGGTGAAAGCGTGTCTCTACTAAAAATACAAAAATTAGCCAGGCATGGTGGCGGGAGCTTATAATTCCAGCTACTCAGGAGACTGAGGCAGGAGAATCACTTGAACCCAGGAGGCAATGGTTTCAGTGAGCCGAGATCGTGCCATTGCAATCCAGCCTAGGCAACAAGAGCAAAACTCAATCTCAAAAAAAAAAAAAAGAAATTTTTTTTTTATAGACAGGATCTCGATGAGTTGCCCAGGCTGGTCTTGAACTCTTGGCCTCAAGGGATCCTCAGTTCTCAGTCTCCTATAGCACTGGGATTATATGTATGAGCCATGGAACCTGGGCCCCAATTTTAACTTACTACAAAGCTACAGTAATCAGATCAGCGAGGTACAAAATCAATGGAATAGGATTGAAAGTCCAGACATAGGCTGGGTGCAGTGGCTCATGCCCGTTACTCCTAGCACTTTGGGAGGCTGAAATGGGCAGATCACAAGGTCAGGAGTTTATGCCACTGCACTCCAGCCTGGGCGACAGAGCAAGACTCCATCTCAAAAAAAAAAAAAAAGAAGAAGAAAAAAAGAAGAGAAAAGAAAAAGAAAGTGAAAGGACAATCCACAGAATAGGATAAAATGTTTACAAATTATATATCTGATAAGGGACTTGTGTCTAGAATATACAAAGAATTCCAAGTTCGGAGCAGTGCCTCTAGTGCTAGCTACTCAGGAGGCTGAGGCAGGAGGATCACTTGAGCCCAGGTGTTAGACACCAGCCTGGGCAACATAAGGAGACCCTCATCTTCCTGAAAAGAAATCCAATTTAAAAATAGGTAAAGGATCTGAATAGTCATTTCTCCAAGGAAGATAAACAAATGGCAGTAACTATGTGAAAAGATTCTCAACATCATGAATCATTAGGGAAATGCCAACGAAAACCACAATGAGATGCCACGTCATACCTACTAGAATGACTAATAAAAAAAACACAGGATGTAGAGAAGCTGGAACCCTCATACACTGCTGGTGGGAATGTCAAATAGTACAGCTGCTTTGGAGAACAGGAAGGTCATCTGGTAGTTTCTCCAAGTTTAAACATAGAGTTACTATTAAACCCATTAATTCCACTTACAAGTATGTACCCAGAGAATTGAAAGCATGTCCACACAGAGACTTGTACATGAATGTTCATAGCAGCATTATTCATAGTAGCCAAAAAGCTGAAATAACCAAAACGTCCACCAACTCATGAATAGATAAACAGAATGTGGTGTATCCCTATAATGGAATATTATTCAACAATGAAAAGGAATGAAGCACTGATACATGCTACAACATGAATAAACCAGGAAAGCATTATGCTCAGTGAAAGAAGCCAGATATAAAAGATCACATATTTTATGATTCCATATATATGAAATGTCCAGAATAGGCAAACCATAGGAACAAAAAATAGATTATTGGTTGCCAGGGGCTGGGGAGGAGATAATGTGGAATGACTTCTAATGGATATAGGATCTCTTCTGATGGTGATAAAAATGCTCTAAAATTGATTATGTTCATATGCATAACACTGTTGAATTGTATACTTTATATAGGTGAATTTTTTTTTTTTTTTTTTTGAGATGGTGTCTTGTCTTGTCGCCCAGGCTGTAGGGCAGTGGTGCAATCTCTGCTCACTGCAAACTCCACCTCCAGGGTTCAAGCGATTCTCCTGCCTCAGCCTCCCAAGTAGCTGGGATTACAGGCATGTGCCACCACGCCTGGCTAGTTTTTCTATTCGTAGTAGAGACAGGGTTTCACCATGTTGGCCAGGCGGTCTTGAACTCTTGACCTCGTGATTTGCCCACCTCAGACTCCCAAAGTGCTGGAATTACAGGCGTGAGCCACCGAGCCCACCCCAGGTGAATTGTATAAATGTGAATTTACGGCTTGATTAGGCTGTTATTAAGAGCAAAAAGGCTGACGGTAGTGGCTCACGCCTAAAATCCCAGCGCTCTGGGAGGCAGAGATGGAAGGATCACTTGAGCCCAGGAGTTTGAGACCAGCCTGGGCACATAGGGAGATCCTGTCTCCACAAAAAGTACAAAAATTAGCTGGGCATGGTGGCACGTGTCTGTAGCCCCAGGTATTTCAGAGGCTGAGGTGGTAGGATCACTTCAGCCAGGGAGACTGAGGCTGCAGAGGGCTCTTTGTTCACGCCACTGCACTCCAGCCTGGGTTACAAAGAGACCCTGTCTCAAAAACTAAAAATAAAAAATAAGAGACAGAGCAAAAAGAGAGAGCTGGTGAGGGCTGGGGCAAGGGCAGCAGTGATTCGATGCTGCGAAGTGCTTGGATGTGGCTCAGTAGTGGGTGCAGAAGATCAGGGGCCTGGAGTAGGGAGGAGCACCAGAGTGGGCTGAGCCCAGGCCAGAGGCAGCTGGGTGGGGTCCTGGGAAGAGGCGCCTGTTAAGACTCTCTCCCACCACTTTTATGGGCTCAGTGGACTCAGGAGGAAGCTCATCTGTGAAGAGTGAGCCAAGGAGGTGAGAAATTGTGGTCTGTGTCTGGAAGCACAGGGTGCATTGACTGGGAAGGAATCAGTCCAACCTGCCAGGTCCCAGGGTCCACCAGAGGTCAGGGGTCAGGGAGATCAACTGAAACCAGGCAGCAGGGTCTACACAACCATGGGCTGCTGGTGTCTGGGTATGGTCATGGATGGGGGTTAACAGGGCTTGGAAGGAGATACCTAGAAAATAGCACAAATGTTAAATGGAAAACAAGCAACACAACTTCCACCTTAGAATCTCACCTCTGCATGTGTTTTGGGTGTTTTGGGGGACTGAGTTCCTCTGGACACTACTCCTTCTCTCCTCTCTGCCCACCTGCAGCAACTTAGCTCATGAGAGCTGCTGGCCCCCAGGAAGGTCTGTGGTACAGACCGTGTCAGGTCTTGGGCATAGAAGCCCAGTGGCTAGAAGGGCCCAAAGGCAACTAGAAGAACATGGGTTGAAATTCATCCCTCCTGTGACCGGCCAGCAGGGTTTGGGGCATAGCTGATTTTTGTCCTCACTTTGCAGATGTCAGCACCTTGCCTGACTTGGGGTTCAGAAATTCGGAAGTGGCTAGGCATGGTGGCTCACACCTGTAATCCCAGCACTTTGGGAGGCTAAGGTGGGTGGATCACGAGGTCAGGAGTTTGGCCAACATGGTGAAACCTCATCTCTACTAAAAATACAAAAATTAGCCGGGTGTGGTGGCACACGCCTGTAGTCCTAGCTACTCCGAAGTCTGAGGCAGGAGAATTGCTTGAACCCAGGAGGCGGAGGTTGCAGTGAGCCTAGACTGTGCCATTGCACTCCAGCCTGGGTGACAGAGCAAGACTTCATCTCAAAAAAAAAGAAACTTGGAAGTATCTGAATATGGCACCCATGGCATGGACATGTCAGCTGGGGCCACACAGCCAGGGGCCTGCTGGTCATGGGCAACTGGGAGACAGAGGCAGAGAGAGAAGTGTGAAGGGTCCCTCACAAGACTGTGCCTGTCAGGCTGATGTAGCAGTCCTGCAAGCTGCCCAAGAACGCTGAGGAGCAAGGGGGAAGTGGCGTGGTGACCCTGGGTAGAGGGAGCATGGGTGATGGAGCTGACCCAGTTCCGTCTGTATAAACACATGCATGGGGGCCAGTGCTGCTGGCATACTGCATGTGGAATAGCAGAAGAACATCACTATGCTAAAAGTAGTAGTTTTTCTTTTTTTTCTGGGAGACAGGATTACAGTAAATTTTATTTAATTATCTTTAGTTTTTTGTTTTGTTTTTAAGAGACAAGGTCTCACTCTGTTGCCCAGGCAGTGGTGCAATCACAGCTCATGGCAGACGACCTCCTGGGCTCAAGCAATCCTCCCACCTCAGCCTCCTGAGTAGCTGGAGCTATAGGCATGTGCCACCATGCCTGTGGTGGCTAATTTTTAATTTTTTTTGTAGAAATAGGGTCTTACTATGTTGTCCAGGCTGGTCTCGAACTCCTGGGCTACCCATGTCAGTTTCCCAAAGTACTGAGATTACAGGCATGAGCCACAGCACCTGGCCTTACTTTTTTTTTTTTTTTTGGACACAGAGTTTCCCTCTTGTTGCCCAAGCTGTAGCTCAATGGCACAATCTTGGCTCACTGCAACCTCCACCTCCCGGGTTCAAGCAATTCTCCTGCCTTAGCTTCCCGAGTAGCTGGGATTACAAGCACGTGCCAGCAAGCCTGGCTAATTTTTTGTATTTTTAGTAGAAACGGGGTTGTACCATCCTAGCCAGGCTGGTCTCGAACTCCTCACCTCAGGTGATCCACCTGCCTTGGCCTCACAAAGTGTTGGGATTACAGACATGAGCCACCGTGCCGAGCTGGTCTTACTTATTTTTATGTTTTACAATAAATAGGTATTGCTTTTGTGCCAAAGTCTGGGGCCAGGCTTGTGGTGGAGCCTGGGTGAAGGCTGGACAAGTCCTGGAGTGGGGCATGGGGGGCGCCTGAGGTGGGGCTTGGATTGGAGCCTGTGGTAGAGCCTTGGCAAGGCCTGGGTAGGACCTAGCGTGTGGCCTGGGGCAGAGCTTCGGAGGAGCCTGGGGTCCTGGTGGACCCTGTGAGGCTATGACTGGCTCAGTGAGCCCTGGCCTCTGCTGTACTCTGAGTGAGGAGGGGCAGGGCGGCCAAGCTTTCGGCATCTGTGCTGGGAAGTGAAGGCAGACGGGAGAGGCAGCAGGAGATCAGCTGCAGCCACCACACTGGTTGTAGGCCCGGGTGACAGGACAGAGCTGTCTGGTGCCACCTTCACTTCACCCCTCCTGACCTCTAACCCTGCACTGTGGGCATGCACATTAACCCCTGCTCCCCATGTCCAGTGCCTGCTCTTTGACCCTCCTCTCTTCACTACTCTGTGTTGAGATCTCAACTCCCAGGGTGGCCTGGTTGAAACCAATGAGTTGACCAGGCACTGCTTCTTCTAGAATTTTTTTTTTTTTTTTTTTTTTTTTGGGCGGGGACAGAGTCTCGCTCTGCCTCCAGGCTGGAATGCAGTGGCGAGATCTTGGCTCACTGCAACCTCTACCTCCTAGGTTCAAGCTATTCTCCTGCCTCAGCCTCCCAAGTAGCTGGGACTACAGGCCCGTGCTACCACGCCCAACTAATTTTTGTATTTTTAGTAGAGACGGGGTTTCACCATGTTACCCAGAATGGTCTCATCTCTTGACCTCGTGATCCACTCGCGTTGGCCTCCCAAAGTGCTGGGATTACAGGCATGAGCCACCGCACCCAGCAGATTCTCCTAGAACTTTAAGAAGTATGAAAAGGTTGAGCCAGTTAGCAGGAGAGTGAAGGTGAGAAAATTGGATAGGGGCATGAATTTGACCAGCAGGACCGGGTGGGCCACCTAGAGCCAAAGCTCCAGGACAGCACAAGCTCTCAGAAGGTGGAGCTATCTGAGCAGATACGAAGAAGCAAAGAGAACATCTTTTTCATACACAGCTCTGCGAAGATTTCCATGATCCTTGCAGCGAAGAAGACGAAACTATGGCAGGGGACCCTGGTGTGAGGTGACCATCCACTCCCACCCTGCTCTGCTGCCTGCTCCAGGGCAAGTCACCCTGCTGGGAAGGCACCAGCATTGTCAGACTGTGTCCAGAATTTATTCCTTCTGGTGGATTCTTGGTCTCACTGACTTCAAGAATGAAGCTGCAGACCCTCACAGTGAGTGTTACAACTCTTAAAGATGATGTGTCCAGAGTTTGTTTCTTCAGATGTTCAGATGTGTCCAGAGTTTCTTCCTTCTGGTGGGTTCGTGGTCTCACTGACTTCAGGAATGAAGCCACAGATCTTCACAGTGAGTGTTACAGCTCTTAAAGGTGGCGCATACGGAGTTGTTTGTTCCTCCCGGTAGGCTCGTGGTCTTGCTGACTTCAGGAATGAAGTCGCAGACCCTCGCAGTGAGTGTTACAGCTCATAAAGATAGTGCGGACCCAAAGAGTGAGCAGCAACAAGATTTATTGTGAAGAGCGAAAGAATAAAGTTTCCACAGTGTGGAAGGGGACCAGAGCAGGTTGTTGTTGCTGGCTCCCGCGGCCAACTTTTATTCCCTTATTTGGCCCTGCCCACATTCTGCTGATTGGTCCATTTTACAGACTGCTGATTAGTCCATTTTACAGAGTGCTGATTGGTGCATTTACAATCCTTTAGCTAGACACAGAGTGCTGATTGGTGCACTTTTACAGAGTGCGGATTGGTGCATTTACAGTCTTTTAGCTAGACACAGAGTGCTGATTGGTGCATTTACAATCCTCTAGCTAGACAGAAAAGTTCTCCAAGTCCCCACTGGACCCAGGAAGGCCAGCTGGCTTCACCTCTCAAGACCAGCCCCGCCCCTTTCTCTCCAGACCTCACCCATGGCCAAGTAGACTCTTGTGAAGAGAGCTGTTGGCGACTGTCCCACCCCCACTTCTGCTCAGTTGCCCAGTAAGATGGCAGGGAGAATAGCCGTAGCCACCCAGCCTGTTTCCAGCTCTCTCCCCTGCCACATCTGCTCAAGTCACCATCTCAACGATGTGATTTTAGACATCTGCAACCTCTCTACCCACTGTTAAACAAATTTCAACACATTTAGTTTAGTTTAAAAATCAAATTAGGCCAGGCACACTGGCTCACACCTGTAATCCCAACACTTTGGGAGACAGAGGCGGGTGGATCACTTGAGGTCAGGAGTTCAGACCAGCTGGCCAACATGGTGAAACCCTGTCTCTACTAAAAATACAAAATTAGCTGCATGTGGTGGCGAACGCCTATAGTCTCAGCTACTTGGGAGGCTGAAGTAAGAGAATAACTTGAACTTGGGAGGCAGAGGTTGCAGTGAGCTGAGATTGCACCATTGCACTACAGCCTGGGCAACAAGAGTGAAACTCCGTCTCAAAAATAAATAATAAATAAATAAATAAATAAATAGAAATTTAAAAGAATGTTTTATAGAGACAGAGTGTCACTCTGTTGCCTAGGTTGGAGTGCAGTGGTACAATTTGGTCTCACTACAACCTCTGCCTCCTGGGTTCAAGTGATTCTCCTGCCTCAGCCTCCCAAGGAGCTGGGATTACAGGCACGCACCACCATGCCTGGTTAATTTTTTTATTTTTAGTAAAGACGGGGTTTCACTATGTTGCCCAGGCTGGTCTCAAACTCCTGGCCTCAAGTGATCCGCCCACCTTGACCTCCCAAAGTGCTGGGGTTACAGGCATGAGCCACTGCGTCCAGCTAATTTTGTATTTTTAGTAGAGACGGGGTTTCACCATGTTGGTCAGGCTGGTCTCTGACCTCAGGTGATCCACCCACCCACCTCGGCCTCCCAAAGTGTTGGGATTACGGGCATGAGCCACTGTGCCATCCTCAAATTGGTTTTTATTAGTGGTTCATGAGTTGGCCAGCATGTCATCTAAGGATTTAGAAAAGCCACTCCAATGAGAGGAGCAGAGGAGGTTGGTTTTGTTGAAAAGGGCTGAAGAAAGAAAAACAGAACAAAAAGAGGGTAGGTCATTTTAAATTACTTTCCTTATAGAGTTAAAACAAAGGAGACTTTCTTGTCAAGCCGGCTGAGGAAAACAGGGACCCTTCTGATTGGTTGCTGTGAATTTCCTGTTTTTTGGAAAACTGGCCCGTTTCAAAGTTCAGTTGGGCGATGTGGTACCTAGCAGGAGTGATTCCATTCTGGTTTGCTGTGGTCCACTGGGGCCTAGTGTAGGAGCTTACTCCAAAACAATGGTCTCTATACATTTCACTGAACTCCACCCCACTCAACAGCCTGCTCGCTTTATGCCTCTAACAATAGCTCCTGTCTTTGGTCCCCCTCAGTCCAATGGGTCTCATACTTACCTCTAAGATTCATCTCCCTAAATTGTGATAAGGCTATTCCATCCTGCTTGATTTTCTTTCTTTTTTTCTTTTTTTTTTTTTTTGATTCCCCATTGCCTACAGTGTAAATAATGATACATCTATAAAACAGGGAGTCATGAAGACTATTTTAGGCTGGGCTTGGCGGCTCACACTTCTAATCCCAGAACTTTGGGAGACCAAGGCTGGAGGATCGCTTGAGGCCAGGAGTTTGAGGGCAGCCTGGGCAACACGACAAAATCCTGTCTGTACTAAAAATAAAAATAGCCTGGCACGGTGGCTCACACCTGTAACCCCAGCACTTTGGGAGGCTGAGGTGGGCGGATCATGAGGTCAGGAGTTTGAGACCAGCCTGACCAACATGGTGAAACCCCGTCTCTACTAAAATACAAAAATTACCCAGGCATGGTGGCACATGCCTGTAGTCCCAGCTACTCAGGAGGCTGAGGCAGGAGAATCACTTGAACCTGGAGGCAGAGGTTGCAGTGAACTGAGATTGCACCACTGCACTCCAGCCTGGGCGACAAAGCAAGACTCCATCTCAAAAATAAATAAATAAATAAAAATTAGCCAGACGTGGTGGTATGTGCCTATAGTCCCAGATGCTCAAGAGGCTGAGGTGGGAGGATCCCTTGAGCGCAGGAGTTTCAGGTTGCAGCGAGCCATGATCATGCCACTGCATTGCAGCCTGGGTGACAGAGAAAAAAAAAATTGTAAGATTTTTAAATAGCTTTTTTTTTCTGATTCTACAAATAATGTATTCTTGTTTTGTTTTGTTTTATTTGAGACTCTGTCACCCAGGCTGGAGTGCAGTAGCAATCACAGCTCACTGCAGCCTTAACCTCTCAGACTCAGGTGATATTCCTATCTCAGCCTCCCAAGTAGCTGGGACTACAGGTGCAAACCACCATGCCTGGCTATTTTTGAAAAACTTTTTGTAGAGATGGAGTCTCACTATGTTGCCCAGGCTGGTCTTGAACTCCTAGGCTTGACTGATACTCCAGCCTCAGCCTCCCAAAGTGCTAGATTACAAGTGTAAGCCACGGTGCCAGTCCCTGATTCTACAAAGAATGCATTCTTATTCATGGTTTGGCACATTTCCTTCCTATCTTTTTTTTTTTTTTTTTTTTTTTTTTGAGACAGAATTTCACTCGGTAGCTCAAGCTGGAGTGCAATGGTGCAATCTCAGCTCACTGCAACCTCTGCCCCCTGGGCTCAAGCAATTCTTGTGCCTCAGCCTCCTGAGTAGCTGGGACTACAGGTGCATGCCACCACACCCGCCTAATTTTTTGTATTTTAGTAGAGACAGGGTTTCACCATGTTGCGTAGGATGGTCTTGAACTCCTGAGCTCAGGCGATCCGCCCACCTCAGACTCCCAAAGTGCTGGAATTACAGACATAAGCCACCGCACCTGGCCCCTTCCTTCTTTTTTTTTTAATGGCTTTCTAAATACTTTTTAAGATTTTAGCGCCCCTACAAACACTGTGCCATGTTTCTTTATTTCTGTCTACACGCACGGACACACACACGGACACACACACACACACTTTGTTGTTTTGTTTTAACCTTGTGAGCCTTAATTGCTGACCCATGACTCTCAGTGGGCTATTTAACATCCATTCAATGCAATTTATTTATTTATTATTATTATTTTTAGGACAGAATCTCACTCTGTCGCCCAGGCTGGAGTGCAGTGGTACAATCTTGGCTCACTGCAACCTCCACCTCCTGGGTTCAAACGATTCTCCTGCCTCAGCCTCCTGAGTAGCTGGGATTACAGAACCCTGCCACCACGCCCAGCTAATTTTGTAATTTTAGTAGAGATGGGGTTTCACCATGTCAGCAGGCTGGTATCGAACTCCTGACCTCAAGTGGTCTGCCCGCCTTGGCCTCCCAAAGTGCTGGGATTACAGGCCTGAGCCACCATGCCCAGCCCATTCAATGCAATTACTTACCCTCTAGGCTATAATCAAATTTCCCCGACTGTCCCAATAGTGTCCCTGCTCCAGTCTAGTTAAGGAGCATGGCATTTTCTTCTCCTGTCTCTAGTCTCCCCTAATCCAGATGTGTGGAGGCTAAAGCAAGTCCATCTTTGACGCCAGTCTGCCATGATGACCTCTGATTAACCCCTGTTCTGGGAAGGCCTCTAAGATTTCCAGTTTATCTATTGTTCCCTGTGTAAGAGGCTTTATTGTAATTCCTGCCCTTAGGTCAAAATAGTCTTGATGTTATCATACTTCAACTATCCTATATATCCCTTCAGGGCCACCCTTTCCCTATCACATGTAAGCCCTGGTATCGCTGACGCCTGACACACAGACATGGTTCAGCTCATGAGTTCCTATTAAATGTTTCTTTTGGAGAAACTGAATTTGTCAGCCTCTTTCTTTGACCTCTCAGCTTCCTCAGACTTTAGGGGCAGGCTTGCACAGACCTGCTTACCAAGAAACGAGACCATTTCCCCAGGCCTGATGTTCTCTGAGAGTCACAGCCAGTGCTGGAAACTGAGCCTCTGTGTAGAACTGTCTTATTTTTTCATGATCAGATTCAGGTTGAACATTTCTGGCAGGAAATTCTACTTGAAGAAGTCTGTATCTTTTCTCTGAGCATCACATCAGGTACCCAGGATGTCAAATGGTCCCACTGTTGGTGTGGTTGACCTTGGTCATTTTGCTAAGGTGGTGTCTGACCAACGTTATTATAAAGGTTCCTTTCTCCCCGTGTAATGAATTAGAGGCCTGTGGGAAGACTGTGTGCTCCATAAAGGCTTTTCAAGAAATGAAAATGTTGGCATCGTGCAACTTCGTATGATGTTTTTAGTTAGCAAATTGTGACTGTCTTCTCATACCATTAAATATTCTTCAAAAACATGATTTCCAACCTGTGGGTGCATTCTACTTAATTACTGCCTACTAGGATGTAACTATTTGCTTGCTAACATAAGCTCCACGACAGTGCAGATCTTCATCAGTTTTACTTTCTGCCATGTTTCCAGCACTGAGAGTGGTATCTGGCATACAGTAGAAGCTCAACAAAAATTTGTTGAATGAATGAATACAGTTTGTGTGTAATTTTTCAATACCCTAATGTCACAGCAAACATCCTTGTAAATAAATCTTTGAAATATTTACTTTGTGAGAAACACAGATAATGCTTGTAAGGGAAATGTTTGTGTTGATAATGTGAAAAAATAAGAATGCAAAATCATACATATGCCATATTCTCCACAACATCAAGATATGCAAAGAGAATCATCTGGGAAAAAACAGAGCAAACAATTGACAGGAATTATCTCTGAACAGTTTTAATGTATTTTGAACATCTCTCTGTATTTTCCACAATGAGAATATATCGCTTGTATGCAAAGGAGCAGCAGCACCTTTTTCTTTTTAAAGTTAGTTTTGCAAGTCAAGAGTCATAGTTACTGGGGGTACCCAAACTGGTTAAAAACCAAATTCAGGTTTAGGCTACACCAACTGTAGGAGACTGTGGACTTGCAGGAGCCCCTGGACGCTGGGCTAGGCTGATTACATTTAGGATATCAGGTTCCCTTTCTGGTGTCACATTTTAAAAGTGATATTGTCTAACTGGTGCCTGTCTAAAGGACAGTGGCCAGTTGGTACAGGATCTGAAAATTGTGTTACCGTTAACACTTACGAACTGGGAGCATTTTTCCTCCAAAAGAAGACTGAGGGGATTGAAAAGTTTCTTTTAATATTTGAAGAACTGTCAAATAACAAAGTGATGATTCTTATTTTATGCACTTTTAGAGGAAAAGCTTCAAGAAGGCAGCATTTTTATTCTAGTAAATGAGGAAGACTTTTTTTTTTTTTTTTTTTTTGAGGCAGAGACTCACTTTGTTGTCCAGGCTGAAGTGCAGTGGTGCGATCTCGGCTCACTGCAACCCCCACTTTCTGGGTTCAAGCTATTCTTCTGCCTCAGCCTCCCGAGTAGCTGAGACTACAGGTACACACCACCACGCCCAGCTAATTTTTGTACTTTTAGTAGAGACAGGGGTTTCACCATATTGGTCAGGCTGGTCTCCAGCTCCTGACCTCAAATGATCCATCCGCCTTGGCCTCCCAAAGTGCTGGGATTACAGGCACGAGCCACCGCGCCCAGCAACTTTTTTTTTTGGTCGGGGGGTGGGGGACAGAGTCTCACTCTGTCACCCAGGGTGGAGTGCAGTGGTGCGATCTCAGCTCACTGCAACCTCTGCCTCTCAGGTTCAAGCGATTCTCCTGCCTCAGCCTCCTGAATAGCTGGGAATACAAGTGCATGCCACCATGCCTGGCTAATTTTTGTATTTTTTAGTAGAGGTTTAGTAGAGGGATTTCACCATGTTGGCCAGGCTGGTCTTGAACTCCTGACCTCAGGTGATCCACCCATCTTGGCCTCCCAAAGTGCTAGGATTACAGGCATGAGCCACTGTGCCCGGCCTCAAGGAAGACTTTCTTAACAATTCATCATATAGTAGAAAATGAAAACATTCCCTAGAAAGGAGCCTCTCCCAGGGGCACAGGGCAGGAATTGTTGAAGCAGTTAGGAGGTAAGAGAGATGCCTGCCCTGGGGGCACCTGGGATGCGTGCTGTGGCCACTTCCAGCATCCTCCATGAACCTGTCTGCAACTCCCCCATACATGCAGCCTCTTCCAAGACAGAGGAATGGTCAGGGTCCCCTGGTGCCTGCCTCCCCCTTCATTAGGGTTTCTTCTTCAGGGCCAGCTCCCCAGAGAATCCATCCCTCATACCTCATCTCTCCCTCCCCATTCTCTGGCCCTGCTTTAGTTTTCTTCCTAACACTGTTTTTGATGGACGCATTGTTACCTGTTAACTCATTTCCTACTGTTTGTCCCCTCTAACATGCTTGCTGTAAGGATGGAGGGGCCTTATTCTCCTGGTCCCTGGGGACAGACCAGTGTTCACAGACCCCAGACCAGGGACTGCTGGACAGCAGGCCTGCCACATTTGTTCAATGAAGGAATGATTCCCAAAAGAAATAGAGCACAGAGTTCAGAGGCGGGCTTCAGGGAAGAAATTTCAACAATGTCAAAAATTAATTGTGGAGTATCCATTGATGGATGAATGGATAACTTAAATGTGGAATATGCATACAATGGAATATTCTTCAGCCACAAGAAAGAAAGGGCTGGGCGCAGTGGCTCACGCCTGTAATCCCAGCACTTTGGGAGGCCCAGGCGGGCGGATCACAAGGTCAGGAGATCGATTCCATCCTGGCCAACATGATGAAACCCTGTCTGTACTAAAATACAAAAAAAAAAAAAAAAAATTAGCCGGGCGTGGTGATGCGCCCCTGTAGTCCCAGCTACTCAGGAGGCTGAGGCAGGGGAATCGCTTGAACCTGGGAGGTGGAGGTTGCAGTGAGCCAAGTTTGCACCACTACACTCCAGACTGGCAACAGAGCGAGACTCCGTCTCAAAAAAAAAAAAAAAAAAAGAAGAAAGAAGGAAATTCTGACACATGCCACAACATGGACAAAAGTGAGGACATTGTGCTAACTGAAGTAAGACAGTCACAAAAAGACATATAATATATGATTCCACTTATACGTGGTCCTTATAGTAGTCTAATTTAGAGACAAAGTAGAATAGTGAATGCCAAAGGCTGGGAGGAGGAAAGAATGGGGAGCTAGTGTTTACTGGGTATTGAGTTTCCATTTGAGAAGATGAAAAAGTCCTGGAGACGGATGGTGGTTGCACAAGAATGTGAACGTACTTGGTGCCACAGAACTACACTTGGAAACAGTTAAGATGGTAAGTTTTACGTTATATGTATTTTACCACAATTAAGAAAATTTAATTATGGGTAGTTGAGAGAATGTGGTCTTCCTCAACTTACGGTAGGAAAAGTCAAGAATAACTTAAAGGCTGATAATAGCATTTTAGAGGTCGAAACTGATCAGAGAGGCTATTCCATCAGGCTAGACTACCTCAATAGTGACTTTTTCCAGGAGTAGAACCGCTGGGAAGAGAGAACTGGGCAGTGAGGAAAGCGAACTTGTTCAGTTAAGTTTGATTTTCTGCTTTAACGAGGGGCTTCCTGAGTCCCTTAATAATATCCCCTCCCAAAAGAGGCACCCCGGGTCTCTCCGTCTCCCAGTCATGTCCCCGCCCCCCGGGCCAGAGCAAAGGACTCCCAGGAGGCAGGGAAGGCGCGGGCGAGGCGGGTGGGGGAAGGGCGAGGACTCACTCTTCCTTTCCTCCTCCGCCGGGGCCCGCCCCGAACCCTGGCCCCGCCCCGGCTCCCTGGCCCCGCCCCGGCTCCCTGGCTCCGCCTCCTCCTCTCGACCCCGCCCCGGCACCTTGGCCCCACCGCCCACTCGGCTCCGCCCCGGCGTCCTGGCCCCGCCTCCGCCGCCCGGCCCCGCCCCGCTCCTGGCGGACTGCGAGCAGGAAGCGCGCGGTGGCTCTGCCGACGCCGCGTTTGGAAAGGTGTGGAGGGGGCTGGGGGCGCAAGTCGCGATCAGGCTGCGTCTCCTGCCCGCCCAGCCACCTGCGGCCCTGGCCCCACCCCGCCGCTTTGGGCCGCTCAGGTTCGCGGCCGCCCCCGCCCCGAGCGCCGGCTCGGGGCTCTGCTGCTCTGGCCTGGGAGGCGGGGCCGGCTGCGCGGCGTCATGCATATGCATGAACGGCGCGGCGGCGGCTCCATTGTGCCCTCGGAGCGGGCGGCGGCGCGATGGCGCGGGTGGCGGCGGCCCCGGGGCGGCGGGCGGCGCGGAGGGCGGGCTGAGCGCATGGAGCGGCGCGGGCCGGGGGCCGCCACGGCGAGGGGCCGGGCCAGGCCGGGCGGAGGTGAGCGGGGCCCTGGGGGTGGCCCCTGGCAACGCCGCCCGCGGGCAGGTGCGGGCCGGCGGGGGCGGGCAGGTGCGGCAGGTGCGGGCCGGCAGGTGCGGGCGGGCAGGTGTAGCCAGTCGCCCGGGGCGCCCCAGTTCGGTTGCGGCGCCGCGGTGGGGTTCGCAGCCGGGCTGGGGCTCGCAGCCGGGCTGGGGCTGAAGGTTCTGCCGCCCACCTGCCGGCACCTGCCACGCGTGCGTCGTGGTCTTGGGCAGGCTCGGCCCCGTGGGCGTCAGGGTCGTCTAGCCCTCCCCTGAGTCTTTGTTGGAGGCTGGCCGAGGGGTGTAAGCGGCGCTCGGGGCTCTCCTGAGCGATGAAGGCTGGCCGGGCCTTCGCTCCAACCTGATCGTTCCTGGCTCTGGGGCCAGGCAGTCTCACCTACATGGTACGCCCCTCCGCTCCCACTTACGTGCCCACCAACAGGGCAGTGTGGGGGCCCGCTGAGGCCGTCACCTGCTCGCGGAGGAGCTGTTCCGCTCCTGGGCTGAACGACGCTGAGCTGCCAGCCCCCAGCTGGCAGTTTTGATGAGGACACCCCTTTGCAAACTGGACATACTGAAGCTCAGGCGTGAGGATGCCCTGCTCCCCTGAGGTGCCTTGTCTTCCCTAGTGCCAGGTGTCCTTCACCGCGGGACCCCCACCCGGTGCCTTGTTTACTCCTCCACCTACCCCGTCTCTCCTCCCATTCCCTGGACCCTCTGCCCTGCAGTGTTCTGCCTCTCCTTCTCCCTAGGGTACCCTCTTTCCAGTATTACAGAACATCCATGGTGGTGTCTTTAATTTGTGTCATCGCAGATTTCACAGGGACACACATAGAACATGTGACTTGGTCTGAGACCGTGGTGATTATGGATAGGATGGACACAGACTCACCACCAAGTTCTGGCAAGCTAGAACCAGAGGGCTTCCCTTGATGCTTAGTGAAACAGGAGAAGTGAAGGAATCTTAATTTTCAGGGGTACTGACCCTTGAATGGCCCTTGTCATGCCCAGGGGGTAGTTACAAGCTAGAAGTGTAAATGAGGAGAACAAGCAGATGACAGTTGCCGGTGTAGATTTCTGAAGGACAGGCCTAAGATGTTTGGGGAGCATCTTGATTATTGGGATTGAGCTCCCAAGGGCTGATAAGATGAAGGTGGTCATGTGTCCTCAGTCCTAGGATGCCACCAGATACCCATCTTAACACATTGTAAACTGATGCCAGGTTAAGGTTGTCCCTTCAGCTGTTCACCGAAACGTCTCATGCCTGGGCCATTGCTTATTCCTGGACTTTTTGATGAACCCCGCATCCTGCCTTAGCCCTACACTTAGGCAGTTTAGTACTGTGGCCTTACAGGTAGAGGGGGCAGGACTTTCAGCTACCTGTACATGTGAGCACCCCACTTTTTGCTACCAGGGACCCCGCTCCTGCCCCATTCCAGAGCCATCATTTCTTCAAGACCCTTTGACTCCATTGTCACCCAGGTTGGATCCTGACCCTGCAGTCTTGGAGACAGTGAGACCTGATTTGTGACCTATTGAGAAGGGTTGCCTGCCACAGGGCCCACTTGCTGGTCCTGCTCCTAACTGACTAGGCAGGCAGAGAGGTGGCATGGAACAAGGCTCAGGAGGCCAACCAGGAGACTTGGGGGTGCAGCTACTCTGGGACACTTGGGGAAGAGAGGTCTGGGTAGTGAGTTGTGTAGCTCTGTGTCTAGAGGAAGATGTGATCTGACCCCCAGAAAGCCTTGTGGCCCTCTAGACTGACCTTGTCCATCTTTCAAGGGGTCCTAGCTTCCAGCTGGAGTTAGTTTACAAGGAAAGTGCCAGGCACTAAGACTCTTGGTGGGCATGGGCCTTGCCTGATCTGGAATCCAGATTCCAGGCTCCAGGCTTGTTCCCAGCCCAGACTCAGAGCCAGGAGATGGGAGGAGGATCTGCACACACACAACGTAGAAACGCTTCCCTATGATCAGGGGCAGAGGGTCAAGGATACCAGACCTGGAGACTGGAAGTCTTTCTAAAGAGACTGTCCTCAGAGAGGAGACCAGAGGCATGAGTTCGGGTCGGCAGGAAATCCCCCTGTGCAGTGAAGAGTAAGCTCAGAGGGAACTGGAAATTGTGGTCTCTGTCCACAGCAGAGAAGCATCAGGGGTGGAATTCCCCAGGCCCACGTGACATAGGAGCCTGCTGTGGGCTCCTCCCCTCCCTGTACCTGCCCTGTGCCCCTTCTCCCCAGCTCACTCCATTTCCTAGATCTGAGGCTCTCAAACTATAGTTCCTGGACTAGCAGCAGCAGTAGCTGCAAACTTGTTAGAAATTACAAGCTTAGGCCCCAGCCCAGCCTACTGACTTCAGGTGGAGCTAGGCAGCCTGTCATCACCAGCTGCAAGCTAGTTTTGATGTGCTATAGTTGAGGAGCTGCTGCCCTAGGTGACCTAAAATGAGGCAGTTCTGCACGGAGTGCTGCCTGCACTTTGAGGCCTTTGACCAGGGGCTGGGGGAGGAGGCACCTCTGCTTGCCTGCCAGATTCCCTCCCTGTGCTTCTTGGGACAGCAAAGTGGCCAGGCCAACCCAACCAGCTTTCCAGTAGGGAAGGATTGTCACAGCAGTTCTGCGGGTACAGAAGGCTGGTGGTAGCAGTTGTATTGTAATTAAACTTTTTATTTTGAAATTATTGGCTGGACACGGTGGTGCACACCTCTCAATCCCAGTACTTTGGGAGGCAGAGGTGGGTGGATCACTTGAGGTCAAGAGTTCAAGACCAGCCTGGCCATCGTGGGGAACCTTCATCTCCACTAAAAATACAAAAATTAGCCAGGCATGGTGGTGCACACCTGTAGTCCAGTTACTTGGGAGGCTGAGGCAGGAGAATCACTTGAACCTGGGAGGCGGAGGTTGCAGTGAGCAGCCTGGGTGACGGAGCAAGATTCCATCTCCTAAAAAAGAAATGAAAGATTCATGTGCATTATAAGAAATGACACAGAGAGATTCATTCTATCCTTTACCCAGTTTCCCCCAATGGTAACATCTTGGAAAACTTTAGTGCAACATTGCACCAGGACACTACATTGATACAGTAAAGAGGTTACACCTGTTGCCTTTTTTTTTTTTTTTTTGAGACAGAGTTTCACCATTGTTGCCTAGGCAACAATGGACCTGGCTCCATTGCCAGTGAACGTGAACCCCATGAAACCTGCCCTGCCCCCTGCGCCACACGGGTGAGTGTGGGCTCCTCTGCCCACCCCTCAGGCCCTGGGGTTGGGGGTGTCATTTCTGGACCCAGGCCTCAGTGCAATCGGCTCACTGTGATCGGCTCACTGCAGCCTCCACCTCCCGGGTCCAAGTGATCCTCCTGCTTCAGCCTCCTGAGTAGCTGGGATTACAGGCACCTGCCACCACGCCCAGTTAGTTTTTGTATTTTTAGTAGAGACAGAGTTTCACCATGTTGGTCAGGCTGGTCTCAAACTCCTGACCTTAGGTGATCCACCCGCCTTGCCCTCCCAAAGTGCTGGAATTACAGGCGTAAGCTACCACACCCAGCCTTTTTTGTTTTGTTTTTTGAGCCAGAGTCTTGCTCTGTCGCCCAGACTGGAGTGCAATGGCATGATCTCAGCTCACTACAACCTCTGCCTCCTGGCTTCGAACGATTCTCCTGCCTCAACGTCCCAGGTTGCTGGGATTACAGGCACCTGCCACCACGCCCGGCTAATTCTTACATTTTTAGTAGAGATGGGGTTTCACCATGTTGGCCAGGCTGGTCTCGAACTCCTGACCTCAAATGATCCACCTGCCTCAGCCTCCCAAAGTGCTGGGATTACAGGTGTGAGCCACCACGCCCAGCCTGTTGCCTTCTTATATTCACGCCCACCTTCCTCCTGCCAAAATTATAGAAATGGAGAAGATATTAGTACCTTTAGTACCTTTCTCCTTTACCCCCACATTTAACCCCTGGCAATCACCAACCTGTTCTCCATTTCCCTAATTTTGGTGTGTCAAGAATGCTAAATAAAGGAGTCATACGCCATGTAGCCTCTTGGGATTGGCTTTTTCCACTCAGCATTAATTCTCTGGAGATTCATCCAGGTTGTTCCGTATATCAGTAGTTCATACCTTTATATTGCATCCCGGCTATGGATGTACCACCGTTGATTTAACTATTCATCCACTGAAGGACATCTGGGCTGTTTCCATTTTATGGCTATTACAAATAAAGCAGTTATAAACATTTGTGTACAGGTTTTTATGTGAACATAAGTTTTCATTTCTCTGAGATAAATGCGTACAAGTGCAGTTGCTGGGTCATAGTAGGGTAGCTGCTTGCTTAGTTCCATATGATACGGCCAGACTGTTTTCCAGAGTGGCTGTACATTTTACATTCCCACTAGTAATGTGTGAGAGATCCAGTTTCTCCTTGCCAGCATTTAGTGATGTCACTATTTTTTATTTTAGCCATTCTGATGGATGTATAGTGATATCTCACTGTGGTTTTAATTTGCATTTCCCCACTGACTGGTGATGCTGAGCATCTTTTCATATGCTTATTTGCCATCTGTATATTCTCTGGCAAAGTGTCTTTTTATGTTTTTTGCTTATTTTCTAATTGGAGTTTTTTATTTTAATTTTTTTTTTTTAGTTTTGAGAATTCTTTTTTTTTTTTTTTCCAGTCATGGTTCACTCTGTCTTCCAGGCTGGAGTACAGTGGCATGATCATGTCTCACTCCAGCCTGCACCTTCTGGGGTCAAGTGGTCCCCCACTGTAGCCTCCTGAGAAGCTGGCACTACAGGTGCATGCCACCACGCCCAGCTGATTTTTAAATTTCTTGAGGAGACAGGGGTCTCACTATGTTGCCCAGGCTGGTCTTGAACTCCTGGGCTCAAGCAGTCCTCCTGCCTCCGCCTCCCAAAGTGCTGGGATTATAAAGGGTGAGCCACTGTGCCTGGCCAAGAATTCTTTATATGTTCTAGATACTAGTCCTTTGTTGGCTATGCAGCTTGCAAATATTTATCCTGGCCTGTATCTTACCTTTTCAACCTCTTAGCAGGGCCTTTCACGAAGGAAAAATTTTAATTTTGATGAAGTCCAGTTTATCGGGTTTTTTCTTTTATGGATCATGCCTTTGGTATCAGGTCTAAGAACTCTTTGGCCTAGATCGCAAAGATTTTCTCCTATGTATTTTCCTGAATATTTTATAGTTTTATGTTTTACAGTTAAATCTAGAAACCATTTTGAGTTACTTTTTGTGTAAGGTGTGAAGTTGAGGTGTTTTGTTTGTTGTTTTGATGCCCGGTTGCTCCACTGTCTCAGCACCATTGGCTGGAAAGGCTGTCCTTCATCCTTTGAATTGCTCTTGAACCTTTGTCAGACATCGTTTGGGCCTATTTGTGCAGATCTGTTTCAGACTCTGATCTCACCTGTTAGCCCATGGTTCTGTTCCCCTGTTGGTACCACACAGTTTTGATTACCATATCTATCTTCTAAGTCCTAAAGTCTGTGTATGGCTGCTCAAGGCCCCACCCAGCAGCTCTGGGGAGGAGTTTCTGGCTATTGGCAGGTTCCTCTGTCCCCCAACATCAGTATTCGTGAGTCATGCTGTGGGACTGGGATTGCCACCCCTACCTTGCCTGGCTGGGCCATCTCAGCTTCCAGGCCTGTTCTTGCCCAGAGTCCAGGTGCCTAGAGCCTTCTGGAGCCATCAGCCCCTGGTTTTCCTCACCCCTGCTTCCTGGGCAGGACTTGGACTGGGGGAGCAAGGGGAGGAGCATATGGGCCAGGAATAAAGTCTTGCCTGTCCTGAGGATGTGAGGAATTCCAGACCACCGCCCTCTCCCTCTTCCCTAATTGCTACCCCCTAGTCCCAGTGCTCGGTGGTGGGAAGATCCAGTGAAAGGCCACATGCTTAGACTCCCCAGGCAGAGCTTAGCTCTACGTCTCACCTGCTCTGGGGCCCTGGGCACACAGCTCGCCCTCAGAATCTCCAGGTCTATATTTTGAGGGGTGAGGCTGTTCCTACCTCCATTGGTGAGGCCCTCGGTCAGCACAAGAAATGGCAGCCTAGATGAATGCGGGGCCACCCTCTCCTGGGGCATGGAGAGGTCATGTGAGTGCTGCGATGGCAGGATGGCACCAGTAGTCAGCACACCTCAGGTGGCATGTCTATGTGTGGCAACCTTGCAGGCCCTAAAAGGGAGTGATATCCAAGGTGAGCATGCCTGGGGACTCCTGAGAAACAGCTGAAACGGGTACTCACACACCCACTGCTTGGCCTGTGCTGCAGCCAGTGTTCCTCTGTGGATAGCCCAGGCAGGCAGAGGTGGATGTGGCAGGATGTCCTGGGAGTGTCAGGACCCAGGGTAGTGCCAGTGAGGGCCCTTCAGGGACAGTCCAGGGGCAGGGCCCCAGGGGATGTCTGGGCCTGCTTTGGTAAGGGGCTTGCTTGTGGCAGTGTTGGAAGGTGTGGCACTCGGAAGCAGCCTGAAGGTGTGGTCACTTCCGTGGCTTGTTTACTAAATGGGAGAGCAAACTTAGCATGGCACGTAGAAGTCCCATGGTGCCAGCACTGTGGTCCTGCAAGTGTCCTGCTGCATCTTCCCTGACACACCCCCTCTGCTGCCCTGTCCTGAGCACCAGGTCCCTGGTATCCACTCAGCCCCATCTTGCAGAGTCGCTTCAGTGTCCCCCAGCCCCTTGCTTAGAAACACTGGCCAAGTCGCAGTCCCTGCCAGGTCTGTGTGTACCCACCCTCCATCTATTGTGCTGTGTGTCCCTGCCCTCTCCTGGGGGTGTCATGGATGCGCCAGTGGGTCTGCGCGCCTGGCCCCTATGACCATATCAGCCTCAGGCAGCCCCCACTTGGTGGAATCTGGGTCAGTTCTGAGGTCCCCTGGCCTGGAGCCCTTCTGCTACCCTAAGGAGGGCCCTCTTGTTGGGAGGGGCTGCTAGCCAGGGCCCGGGTTACTGGTCCCATACCCCATTTCAGCAGGCATCCTGCATGTCCCTCCCCAAGGCCAGGATGGAGGGTTGTTGGTTGACCACTGCACTCCTGTGATCACCGCACCCCTGCACTCTCCTCCTTGGCTTTCTCAGCCCCTGGCCTCCAGAACATGCCCCTACCTGGGCTACTCAGGGTAGGCAAGACTTTGAGCAGGACCTCACCCTGACTGGCCCTCTGTCCTTCACCCCAGGGCCTTCTGAGGGTTCCTGGCTACCGGCTCCTCTCTAAACCCCAGTTTCTACGGGGTAGCTAGGATTGTCCCTGGCTTTATATGGATAGCCAGGCCTCGGTGTGGGCGGGAGAGTGGGGAAAGTATTTGGAATCAGGAAGTCCATCTCTAGGGTTGATCCAGGGACTCTGGGTGGCAGGGCCTGGGTCAGAAAGGGTTCATGCTGGCCTCCAGGCTGGGTTTGTGGGGGCAGAGCCTCACCAGAGTGGGTGGGGTGGGCCAGTATTAGACTCCTCCACTGCCTTGCCTGCCATCAGAGCCCAGGGGTCCCTTACTGAGAAAGAGGTAGGGCCTGCTGGCACCGGGGTCCCTCCACCCTGCCGAAAGGGTCTCCTGGCTGCATCTCAGCTAATATCCCTTCCTTCCTGTCGGGCAGCCAGAGCAACTGAGTTCCAGATAAACACTGTCAGACCCGGCCTATAGGCTGCTCCATTGCCAATGAACTCCATGAACCCCATGAAACCTGCCCTGCCCCCCGCGCCACACGGGTGAGTGTGGGCTCCTTTGCCCACCCCTCAGGCCCTGGGGTTGGGGGTGTCATTTCTGGACCCAGGCCTCAGCAGCCTCTCTCCCTGCAGTGATGGTTCATTCGCATATGAGTCTGTGCCTTGGCAACAAAGCGCCACTCAGCCGGCTGGATCGCTGTCCGTGGTCACTACTGTGTGGGGAGTTGGCAACGCGACACAGAGCCAGGTAAGCACCCACTGGGGCCCCATCCCCGAGCAGACAGAGCCTCCCAGTGCTTGGCAGTGCTTAGTGCCTCCTCAGAGCTCTGAGAGACAAAGAGGCTGAGAGGTGAGGACAGAGAGGCTGAGGCATGACATGAGAATGGGGCCTCCTGAGTCTCCTGTCTTTGGACACGGGTTCTCTTTCCACGCCTGGTGTGGGATTTTCTTCTCCTGTCTTCACCTAGCCTTCACAAAATGCCCCAACCTACCTGTGGACAGCTGCTTTCCCTGCTTCCCGTGCTATACCCCGTCCCCCCCACTGCTCCCCCAATCCACTTGCCAGGACTTTTGGTTTCTAGCACTTTGGAACTGCTGCATGAAGCACATTGTTTGGCTGGTTCCCTTTGGTGATTCCTGCTTCCTCATAGGTTTTGGGGAACCCTATGGGCCCTGCAGGGAGTCCCTCTGGCGGCTCCATGATGCCTGGTGTGGCAGGGGGCAGCTCCGCCTTGACCTCCCCACAGTGCCTGGGACAGCAGGCGTTTGCTGAAGGCGGCGCCAACAAGGGCTACGTGCAGCAAGGCGTGTACAGCCGCGGGGGCTACCCTGGGGCCCCCGGCTTCACCACTGGGTAAGCAGGTCCCCTCACCTGGCAGGTATGCTAGGAGCCATCAACCTGGCAGGCACCTCAGAACTGTGGCACTGATCAGCTGGACGTTCCCTCTCTGCTTCCTGCCAGCTCCGACAGCTGTAGTGGAGGGTCTAGAAAGAATGGGCTCCCCCTGAGTGCTGCATGCCTCTGGGCTAAGCACGGTCCTGGCCCTCATGAGCCCACACAGAGAGTGTGGCAATCCTGTGTCTCCTGCAGGTATGCAGGTGGCCCCGGGGGCCTGGGCCTCCCCTCACATGCTGCAAGACCCTCCACTGACTTCACACAAGCGGCAGCTGCTGCAGCTGTGGCTGCTGCGGCAGCCACTGCCACCGCCACAGCCACAGCCACCGTGGCTGCTCTCCAAGAGAAGCAGAGCCAGGAGCTGAGCCAGTATGGAGCGGTGAGCCCCCCTCAGCAGCTCCTCCCACGTGGCAGCCAGCCTGAGGGCCTGGGAGGAGGTACTCAGCCAGACAGTGGGCTCCAGGGACAAGCACGGAATATGCCAGGGCTCACGAGGCCCGTAAAAGAGAGATGTGAGGAAAGGAGTGAGGTTCTGAGGGGAGAGGTTTCTGGGGTGTCCTGTGAAAGGGTATGGTGCCCACATGGGTGAGTGGGTGGGTGGTATGCCTATCTTTTGGAGCCCTTTGTGTGTGGGACCTGGACCATTCTTTTTTTCTCTTCCTAGATGGGGGCCGGACAGTCTTTTAACAGCCAGTTTCTGCAGCATGGAGGTCCCCGGGGGCCTGGTGTCCCCACTGGCATGAACCCTGCTGGCATGGGAGGGGTGATGGGCCCCTCTGGCCTCTCCCCCATGGCTATGAACCCCACCCGGGCAGCAGGAATGACGCCCTTGTATGCAGGGCAGCGCCTGCCCCAACATGGGTATCCTGGGCCTCCCCAGGCCCAGCCACTGCCCCGACAGGGGGTCAAGAGAACCTACTCTGAGGTGAGTGTCCAGGTCACCTAGTTTGGGACCTTGGGTACCAACTCCCTCACCCAGGCACTCTTTAGAGCTGTGGTAAAGAGCAGGCTTCTGGCTGGGCGTGGTGGCTCATGCCTGTAGTCCTTGCACTGTGGGAGACCAAGGAGAGTGAATCCCTTGAGCTCAGGAGTTTGAGACCAGCCTGGGCAACATGGCGAAACCCTGCCTCTACAAAAATTAGCCTAGTGTGGTGGCATGTACCTGTAGTCACAGCTCCTTGGGAGGCAGAGGTGGGAGGATTGCCTGAACCCAGAAAGTTGAGGGTGCAGTGAGCTGTGATCGCTCCCCTGCACTTCAGGCTGGGCAACAGGAGTGAGACCTTGTTTAAAAAAAAAAAAAAAAAAAAAAAAAAAAGGAGCAAAAGCCAGGCCTTGTGGCTTACGCCTGTAATCCCAGCACTTTGGGAGGCTGAGACAAGTGAATCACTTGAGGTCAGGAGTTCGAGACCAGCCTGGCCAGTGTGGTAAAACCCCCATCTCTACTAATAATACAAAAAATTAGCTGGGCATGATGGCGTGCACCTGTAATCCCAGCTGCTTGGGAGGCTGAGGCAGGAGAATTGCTCAAACCCGGGAGGTGGAGGCTGCAGTGAGCCAAGATTGCACCACTGCACTTCAGCCTGGGCGACAGAGTGAGACTGTCTCAAATTAAAAAAAAACAAAACAAAACAGACTTCTGCATGTGAGAACTGCCTATGCCTGACAGTGTCACGGCAGGATCTTCAAGGGGACCAGGAAATCTCCATTCCCCCAACCCTGCCACACATGAGACTCTGCTTTCCTTCTGGAACCAGCTCCCCTGATGCCTCTTTTCTCCCCTCGGGCATTTTGCCTCTTGTTCAGGTGTATCCAGGGCAGCAGTATCTGCAAGGAGGCCAGTACGCACCCAGCACCGCCCAGTTTGCGCCCAGCCCTGGGCAGCCCCCTGCCCCCTCCCCTTCCTACCCTGGGCACAGGCTGCCCCTGCAGCAGGGCATGAGCCAGTCCCTGTCTGTGCCCGGCCCCACGGGACTGCACTACAAGGTAGGGCAGGCTCCTCTAGGCCCTGTGCCGGGCTCCATGCTGAGTGCTGTGGGACGGGACCTTGGGGCAGTCCTGTCCTCAAGAGCGACAGGGTGGCTAAAGGGGCCAGCAGGGTGTGTGGGTCCATGTGTGCTCATGGACCACAGCTCTACAGGAGATGGGAGATGGGGGTTGGGGGTTCCTGACCAGTGTAGGAGCAGCTCCCGGGATTTGGGATCCACTTCCGAAAGGACCCTTTACAAGCTTAATATATCTCAGGGGTATCCAGTGCAGGGAGCAGCAGGCAGGCACCCAAGACATTTGAATGTCCTTTATGGAAAAGTGTCCTCATTCCTTCTGCTTGCTGCAGAGAAATCCAGTGAGAGGATGGGCTCTCGCTGCTGGCCATGCACCCTTTCTGGGTGCATGGGCAGAGTGCACCTCCCTGGGAGCCTGGGTGTGCCGGGTGGTGCAGCTGGGGGGAGGAGAGGAGGAGGGCTTAGTGTGCCTTTATCTTTTCAGCTCCTCCGACCTTTTTGATCATTTTCCTCTGTGGCTATGATTGCTTTAAGTAGTGTTACTTGTAGATTATTTGGAAAAATACAAGAGAGTGTAAAGAAGACCATGTGTGGTGGGCTTCTAGGGTCAGGTCCAGGGGGCCCGGCTAGAGCCCCAGGTGCATGCAGTTTTCTCTCCTGCAGCCCACAGAGCAGTTCAACGGGCAGGGCGCCAGCTTCAACGGGGGCAGCGTCAGCTACAGCCAGCCTGGCCTGAGTGGGGTAGGGGGCCTGGCTGGGCGGATGGGCCGGGAGGCTCACAGGGTGGGCATATGGAGAGAGGGCGACCGGGCAGGCACCCCTGGGGCTGCCTCCTGTCCACCTCTGTTACCATGGTTTCCAGTGGGTGCTCCATGAACAGACTCCACTCCCATCCACCCTGGCATTCTGCCTTGACTGTTTGTGCTCAACCCTACAGCCTACCCGTTCCATCCCGGGCTATCCCAGTTCCCCACTGCCAGGGAACCCCACGCCACCCATGACCCCAAGCAGCAGCGTCCCTTACATGTCACCAAGCCAAGAGGTCAAGTCTCCCTTCCTGCCTGATCTCAAGCCCAACCTCAGTTCCTTGCACTCATCGCCCTCTGGTAAGTCTGTCCACTCTTGGGACAATGGGGTGACAAGGCCAGGGTGGGTATGGGGGAATCACAGGACTCCAGAGAGTCCTGTAGGATCTTGGGGGACAGGGGGTGGCTGCCATATCCCTAAGAAAAGGGCTGGGTGTGGTGGCTCACACTTGTAATCCCAGCACCTTGGGAGGCTGAGCACAAGAGTTCAGGGTTACAGTGAGTATGATCTTGCCACTGCACTTCAACCGGGGTGACAAAGTAAGACCCTGTCTTTAAAAAAAAAAAAAAAAAAAAGGCCAAGGATTCCATCTTCTTAAAGACAAGTCGCTTAGTGCCAAGCCTTCACCTTTTTGTTCTGTTTGTGGGTTTCTTTGCAAAGGAGGCTGTGGCTCTTCTCTCTAGAAAAATAACCCCGTGCACAAAATGTTGTGTATAATTTCAGGGGATTTATGAACCCCCCGAAGCCCATTCCAGGGAGACCACAGCAGCAGAAGTTGGGGTCGTAGAACTCTAAACGGAGCTGTAGGGCAATTGCAGGTGGCCCTCACACACCTTGGCCTCCTAGTCTCTCTGAAAGCACTGGAAACAGCTTCTGTCTGGATTGGGGACATGTTCCCCTATTATGGTTTAGGGGACTTTGGGCTGGGCTGCCGAGGCAGGAGACAAAAGAGAACATCACGACCAAATGCCCAGGCCTCAGGAGAGATGCTGCCCATGGCCCCAGCCCCAGGGCACCACTCAGGCCTGCCAAGCAGTGCCTGACAGGAGGGGCTCCCTTCGCCAAGGTCCCCGTGGGGAAGGTGACTGGGAAGCCGCTGCCCTCCTTGAGTGGCACAAGATGCTGGGGCTGGGGCAGCCCAGCTCACAGCCAGTGGCCTCTGCTTCCAGGAAGTGGGCCTTGTGACGAGTTGCGGCTGACCTTCCCTGTGCGCGATGGGGTGGTCCTGGAGCCCTTCCGCCTGCAGCACAACTTGGCTGTGAGCAACCACGTCTTCCAGCTGCGAGACTCAGTCTACAAGACCCTGATGCTGAGGTGAGCTCCGCCTGGCCCCCACCTGACCCCCACGTGGCTCTGTTCCTCCTCCCACACTCTCAGGGCCCCTTTTCTGGGTGTCCACCCATCTTCCTAAGCAGGCCTGACCTGGAGTTGCAGTTCAAGTGCTACCACCACGAGGACCGGCAGATGAACACCAACTGGCCAGCCTCGGTGCAGGTCAGCGTCAATGCCACGCCGCTCACCATCGAGCGCGGCGACAACAAGACCTCACACAAGCCACTCTACCTGAAGCACGTGTGTCAGCCAGGCCGCAACACCATCCAGATCACCGTCACCGCCTGCTGCTGCGTGCGTGTCCTGCGGTGCCGTGGGGGCGGTGCCATGGGGTGGGGCGGGGTGTGGGCGGGGCCTGGCCCAGCGGCGCAGTGGGAGCAGAGCCAGGACCTGGGCGGGCCGCCGCCTCCTGCTGTTTTGCTGCCTGCTGCTTGCTGCCTGCTGTAGCGTGTGTGCCCCCTTGGGGGATGGAGAGCAGGCCATGGGGGCTTTATTATTTCAGAAAAACGCGTTGCTTCTCCTTGTTACTGCCTTGTATTTCCATTTTAATCTGTCATCCTTGCCCTTTAGGAAAGCGATTCAGTAACACACCCTAGCTGTTTTCCAGTTAGAATAAATTGACTAGATTTGATGGTCACATTAATTATGTAAGAGAAACCAGGCTGTGCAGAAAGCTCATGGAGCTCGGAGTCCCCAGCTGATCAAGCATTACCGGTTCTAGGAAGCATCAGGGTCACCCTTGGGCTAGAGGAGAAAGGCACGGCTTATAAGTGCGCTAGTCAGCCTGGGCGTGAGGGCCTTGGGGACGGGGTGGCCACACACCACAAATTTATGGGATGTGGCAGATGTCAACACAGACCCAGCATCTGTGACTGTGGATGTGCGAGCAGGGGGGACGTTCAAGGGGACTTGAGTTGATTCTCTTGATGGAGAGGTGGTGACTGGGTGATGATTAGACAGGCAGGATGCCCAGCACAGCTGCAGAGATGGGTACAAGTGTGGGCAGGGTGCTGAGGCCAGGAAAGGCAGCTGGATGGGGCCAAGCCACTGAAGAATGTTGCTGGCTGACCCTCCACCCCCAGCCCACCCTGCCCTCAGCCTTGTCCCTCCCCCACCTGGCAGCCCCTGACACACACTCCCCAGCACACCCTTTACCTGGCCAGGGTGGCCCCTGGTCCAATTCTCCCCAACGACACCAACAACATCCTCCCGTTGTTTTGCAGTCCCACCTCTTCGTGCTGCAGCTAGTGCACCGCCCGTCCGTCCGCTCAGTGCTGCAGGGCCTCCTCAAAAAGCGCCTCCTGCCTGCCGAGCACTGCATCACCAAGAGTGAGTGGCCCCTGCCCCTCAGCTGCCAGGCAGCCATCCACACTCTATGTGGCCCATGCCCAAGCCAAACAATCCTCCTTGCGGGCACCTCCTCATGCCACACCAGGTCATCTCCTTGGACAGGTGGCTCTGCAGTAGGGGCAGTGGTCAGCTCCAGGTGGCCCCTCAGAGTTGTCAGTGGGTCAGTGAGTGGGTCCCTGCCTAGTTGGTATCCCCATTCACACCTCCCCATCTTGAGGACCCTTTACTCAAGTCCATTACCTTGTTGATGTCAGTAAAGCGGAACTTCAGCAGTGGCACCATCCCTGGCACCCCTGGGCCCAACGGAGAGGACGGGGTGGAGCAGACAGCTATCAAGGTGTCCCTGAAGTGCCCCATCACCTTCCGCAGGATCCAGCTCCCCGCCCGAGGTCATGACTGTCGCCACATACAGGTAGGTGGTTACTGCAGAACCTTGGTGGAATTTGCTGCTGCTAAAATATCTTGAGTCAATACATCAGTGTCATTCTCTGGACAGACATGAACTCCTAGTGCCTTGGCTGTCAGGTTGACAGGACAGGCCTCCCCCGTCAAGGAGGCAGGTGGGCCTGGCTCCCCCAAGACTAGGCTATTTTTTCTTCCAAATATAATTATCATTTTACTAACTTTTTTACTGCCTGCTTCATTATGGATTCAAGTTTATTTATTTATTTATTTATTTATATTTTTTTTTTTTTTTTTTTGAGATGTACTCCCACTCTGTCGCCCAGGCTGGAGTGCGGTGGCGCGATCCCGGCTCACTGCAAGCTCCGCCTCCCAGGTCCACACCATTCTCCTGCCTCAGCCTCCCCAGTAGCTGGGACTACAGGCCCCTGCCACCACGCCTGGTTAATTTTTCGTATTTTTTTTTAGTAGAGACGGGGTTTCACCGTCTTAGCCAGGATGGTCTTGATCTCCTGACCTCATGATCCGCCTGCCTCAGCCTCCCAAAGTGCTGGGATTACAGGCGGGAGCCACTGCATCCGGCCAAGAGTTCACGTTTTGAAAGGCATAAGGTTGCAGGGTCCAGTCTTCCTGCCCTACCCACAAGAGTGACTATCGTTAGCGTGTCTGTCTTTGCAGAAATACTGTGGGTATGGACAAATAGACGCACATCGCACTGTCTCTGTAGTTACGTAGTGGTCCCTATTGCACAAACTGCTCTGTGCTGTCATTTTTCTTCTTGTAACACCATGTTCTGAGGCCGGGTGCGGTGACTCACGCCTGTAATCCCAGCACTTGGGAGGCCAGGGTGGGTGGATCACGAGGTAAGGAGTTCGAGACCAGCCTGGCCAGCATGGTGAAACCCTGTCTCTACTAAAAATGTAAAAATTAGCTGGGGCATGGTGGTGTGTGCCTGTAATCCCAGCTACTCAGGAGGCTGAGGTAGGAGAATCGCTTGAACCCGGGAGGCAGAGGTTGCAGTGAGCTGAGATCGAGTCACTGCACTCCAGCCTGGGCGACAGAGCAAGACTCTGTTTCAAAACAAAACAAAACAAACAAAAACACCATGTTCTGGAAGTGGGTCCTAGTCAGCACAGCTGCCCGATTCTTGCTTTGGCCACATGGCATTCCAGTCCCAGTGAGAGCTGTTTGGGCTGTTCCCAACCTTGATCCATTAGAATGATGGTGCAGGGAAAACCTGGTAAATGAAGTATCTCAGATATGCATGTAAATAAGTCACACATTCCTGAAAATGGATTGCAGAGTGACCAGGTCTTCCCTGTCCTGCCCACAATGAGAAACTGATTTTCTCCCCATCTCTCTGTAGTGCTTTGACCTGGAGTCGTACCTGCAGCTCAACTGTGAGCGGGGGACTTGGAGGTGTCCTGTGTGCAAGTGAGTCTCAGATGCAATGTGTGATGGGGGAGGGGCTGGTGCTTTTAGAGGCTTTCATGGGTGAAACCTCCAGTGGCATCATCAAAGACCCAAGCCTGGTGGGAGAAGTCGCCGCATGGACTGGGATTGTGCAGCTCAGTGCAGAGAGCTCATATAGGGTGGCCTTACGCAGGGTCATCTCATGCAGTCATCTTGTGCAGAGTCACTTCATACAGGGTCACTACATGCACAGGATCACCTCTTATTATCACCTCACACGAGGGTCAGTCATACAGGGTCACGTTGTACTGTCACCTCACACAGGGTCAGCTCACACAGAGTTACCTTGTTCAGTTGCCTCACACAGGATTGCCTCATCCTGGGTCACAGCTGACAGGGCTGAGAAATGACAGGGCCTGTGCCCAGGACAAGGTTGTATAAGGTCTCTGAGCTGTGTCCCTTTTTTTCCCCACAGCAAGACAGCTTTGCTGGAGGGCCTGGAGGTGGACCAGTACATGCTGGGCATCCTGATTTACATTCAGAAGTAAGCATCCTTTTCCTGTGATCTCTGCATCTGTGGCCACTGGAGGGCAGCCCCAGGACGTGTAGGGGGATGTCCCTTGCCAAGTGCAGCCTTCCAGCCTCTTTCCAGCATGGAGCAGGCTGCATTCCAGGCCAGAGACAGCGTGTGTGTCCTACCTGAGTATTGGTGCTGGGCCCAGCGTCCTGCTGGGCGTGGAAGGTGCTGGGTGGCAGCAAGCATTTGAGCGGGGGAAACTGCCTGAAAACTTAGCCCAGGGCTGGGAGGGGCAGTGGGTGCCGGGTCAGCAGCAGGCCAGGAGGTAACCATTCCCCACATGTCCCTGCCCAGCTCTGACTATGAGGAGATCACCATTGACCCCACATGCAGCTGGAAGCCAGTGCCCGTGAAGCCTGACATGCACATCAAGGAGGAGCCGGACGGGCCGGCACTGAAGCGCTGCCGCACCGTGAGCCCCGCCCACGTGCTCATGCCCAGCGTGATGGAGATGATCGCCGCCCTGGGCCCCGGCGCTGCCCCCTTTGCCCCCCTGCAGCCCCCCTCAGTCCCTGCCCCCAGCGACTACCCTGGCCAGGGTAAGTACAGCAGGCTAGCCTTGAACCTCAGATGACCCTGGGCATATGGCCCCTCTCCCCAGATCTGTCTCCTCACCTGCAAGAATGTGGCTATGCAGGCTGCACGCCTAGGTTATCAGTGTTTCCACACAAAACATGCCATGGGGTACCTCCCGCCCTTCCCATCTCAGGGATGTGGCGGTGAAGGCATAGTCTCGGCTATGGTCCTAGGAAACAGACAGTGGGGCTTCCACCCTTCCTTCCCCCTGTTTGGAGTAAGGGGCTCTTGGCTGGAACACCTCCACAGACTGGCCCCATCTGGGGCCCCCCTCTGGGACCCACCTCACACGCGTGGTGCGTGCGTTTGTGGCTGCTCCCATTCCTATAACTTCCGAGACCTTCACTCCTAGGAATGTCCCAAGGCCAATTCCCTTGGCAGCAATGAGAAGAAATGCCCTTTTCCAAATAGCGACTTCTGCAAAACCCGCTGTTGTTTGTGGGTGAGCACTGCAAGTCCCACCCATGCCACAGCAAGCCTCCCTCCTGGCCCCTCTGCCAGCGGTAGCCTTCCCCAGCCCTCACCCAGGCCCCAACTCTCCTCTTGCAGGTTCCAGCTTCCTGGGGCCTGGAACTTTCCCTGAGTCCTTCCCGCCCACCACACCCAGCACCCCAACCCTTGCTGAGTTCACCCCGGGGCCACCCCCCATCTCCTACCAGTCTGACATTCCCAGCAGCCTCCTGACTCCAGAGAAGTCTACCGCCTGCCTACCAGGCCAGGTCAGTGCCATGCCAAGAGGCCAAGGGGGCCTGTCTCCCCAGGGAAGCCCCTGAGCTGTTTTGACAAGTTCTTCTCTGTGTCTTCAGATGGCACCAGCAGGTCACCTGGACCCCACTCACAATCCTGGGACACCAGGACTACACACCTCCAACCTTGGGGCCCCTCCAGGTCCCCAGCTGCACCATTCAAACCCTCCCTCAGCGTCCCGGCAGTCCTTGGGCCAAGCGAGCTTAGGGCCCACGGGTGAACTGGCCTTCAGTCCTGCCACAGGCGTGATGGGGCCCCCCAGCATGTCTGGAGCTGGGGAGGCCCCAGAACCGGCTCTGGACGTAAGTACCAGGCCCCATGCCACGGAGTGTGTGGGAGCCAGGGCTAGAGGTGGTGTGTCTGTTGTCCCTGGGTTCCGAGTGTGTTGTGGAAGGGAAGACAGTGACCCCTCAGAGAGCCGGTCAGATGCAGCTTTTGTTCACGAGTCAGATACCTGGAGTAGCTGTGGGTGGGATGCAGTGTACCACATTTGTGTTCATGAGGGGCCTGGATGCCATACGGGCAATGCAGAGTCCTCAGAGGAGACTGTGCTGGAAGCTGACAGCACGGTCCTTTGAGTCAGATTTCATCTGTCCATTTGCTCAGTAGCCCTGGGCCTTGACTCACAGGTAGAATGGGAGTGCACACTCAGTACACGGAAGACAGGACTGACTGTCCCTGGACCATAATAGAAACTCATTGAAGTTCAACATGAAAAAAGTTAGGAAGAACAGCTCCAAGCAGAAAATCCTAGGGGCGTGGAATTCCACCACCAGCATTCACCTTGGGGAATCATGGTGGGGATCCCCACGCAGGCCGGTGCACAGAGAATGTGTGCAGTGGCTGTGCTCCCTCACATCCCGTTTCCTGGTGGTATTGGACAGCATGTTGCGAGCTGTTCTGGCCTCAGCAGCCTTGCAGGGAGGTCCCAGGGGTGGCGTGTGCCTCCTTGAGCACATGCAGGCCTATAGTGGGGCCCCGCACCCAGCCTGTGTGTGGGGAGGAGCTGCTCAGCATTCCCACTGCACCTGGATGGGATGTGGTGACAGGATGGTCACTCAGGTGTGGCCAGTCAGTGACCAAAGCTGCTAACATAGTTCACTTTGTCCTCAGCTGCTCCCAGAACTGACCAACCCTGATGAGCTACTGTCCTACTTGGGACCGCCCGACCTCCCCACAAACAACAATGACGACCTGCTCTCTCTGTTTGAGAACAACTGATCCTGTGTTTACCCCAGGCCCGGCGGGGACACGCTCACAGATGTCACCACAGCCCTGCCCTTCATGCCCAGCCCCCTGAGACACCCGGTGGTCTCTCCCAAACCTCCCCCAAAACACACCTGGAGCCAGAGCCTTCTGCCGCCAGCCCTGTGCTCGATTGGAGGGGCTCCCAGCCCGGCAGCCCTCGCCACCTCCCTCTGCCAAGCCTGCTGCTGCAGAACAGTTTTTGCTGAGGTGCCCCTGCCCAGCCCTCTCCAGCCTTGTCCACGCACACCTCACACCCCTGGTCTCACAGCCTCACACCTTGTCCTTCCACCCCTGCCTGCCCCCGCCCAGCCTGCTTCTTGTCCATCGTTGATCCTTCTGTTTCAACAACTCCTCCACTGGGCAGAGCTGGGCATCTGGCGGGGCTGGCTCTGTCCCCTGCGCCTTTGGCTCCAGTGGTCCCTGTGCCTGGCAGTCCAGCTCTTGGAACCTCGCTGAATGGCAGCCTCTTGGGGGCCTGGAGCTCTGGCAGCCCAGCCGTGTGTCGTGTCGGGTTCCTCTCCCCACCCCAGCTTCAGGCAGAATCCTCGGGGTGGGGGAGCTACAAAGCACAACAATGTACATAGTGTAGAAACACTAACAGCTGGGAAAGGGGAGCCAGCTGTCCAGCCAGCATGTTCCTGTTGTACAGCCCGGTCTCCCTGTGCACTCTGCTCCTTCCCATGTGCAGGCAGATCAGGGAGGAACCTCCAGTGGGTGGGGGACAATGAGCTTCAGCCCGGCCGAGGGGGGTGGGTGGGCTCTCAGATTCAGCTCTGTGTAAAGATTCTCTAGCGGGCTGCGCTCCCAAGTTCCCCGTCTCTGTGAAAGTGAAGAATTAGTACAGCTGTGTTTTTTAAAGCCACCTCTCCGTCTCCACCCCATGGTTCCACACCCAGGTGGGGAGGAGGAAGCCACTGCATCTGTTGGCTCAGGGCCCCAGCCTGTGCGAGCAGGGCGCCCGGGCTGTTGTGTCTCCTGTCTGTGCCGATCTCTATTAAAGGACTCCCTCTTGGTGGGCCTGGCTGAGTCCCTCCTTCATGCTCCCAGGGACTATTTTCTCCCCTGTAAGCCAGCGACCTGCCTAAAGCTTGGGCCTCTGTGCCTGCAAAGCCTGTGCAGGCTCTGGGGGATGGGTCGACCTTCTGGTGGCTTTTGGGACCCCAGGTTGAGCTCTGGATGTTCCAAGCTAAGGCTCAGCTATTCCCGCCCCATAGTAAATTTCCTTTTCCCTGGAATTTTCCAAGTTGGCTTCAGCTGAAGAGCTATTTTGTGAAGCATTCCAGGCTTGCCCAGGAGAGACATTTGCCACTATGTCACCTTATCTGGGCTTGCCCTGGGGCACTGAGCCAGCTGTTTGGCAGTCCCAGCCCAGCCAGGGGCTCCTTCTCAGCTCTTGTCCCTGCGAGGCCTCTGCTTGTCACTTACCAGAGATTGCAGAGGTGTGTCCTGCCTACCATCTGCCTGTCCAGCTTGGTGGGGGTCTGGGTCACCCTTTCCTCCTGTCCTGGGCCCCATCCTTGAGGGCCTTCCCAGCCAGCCAGCAGGAGAGGCAAGAACTGGGGGAACATGGGAACCTAGGGGAGGAGGGGAGCTCTGGGCATCCTCAGGCTGGCAGCCAAGGCCTGCCCCTTGAGGCACTGGAGGAGGGCATCTGTCTGTGGGAGCCCAGAAGCTGCAGGGAGGAGGAGGAGGGAGGTGTCTGGTGTGAGCATTGTTCCTGCAACATTTGGGACCACACAGGTGGGCTTCCTTGTTTCCTGACAAAGTCTCTGTTTCCAGCTCTTCTGCCCTCTGGACGAGGGAACAGAAGTGGAGGAAACAAAAGAAGCAGCAGTGCACACACTCCTGGTGCTGGGTGTGGAGACAGCCCAGTGCTGTCCCACTCAGCCATGGCCTGATCCAGGCCCCGGGCCCTGCTTTCTTGGGTGTCAAACAACTGTGTCCTGAACATCTGATGCACCACCTGCCCTGCCTGTTGCAAACGTGATGCTCCTGGATGGAGTGGAGAAACCGGAAGACTGGGACAAGCAAAAGGCTGCAAACAACCCAGAAGCCCATCCTCAGAAGGCTGGAGAAATGATAGAGGAATGCGTGGGCACCGTGGCCCTGTGCTCCGTCACGAACACATCTCAGAAACAACGTGGGGTGAAAAAGCAAGACAGTTCATACAGTATGATGCCATTTTTATAAATCTCAAAACCAAATACGTATGGGATTCATACCCAGGTGCTAAAGTCACCAAGGAGGGCAGGGAGTCAGCACGACACAGTGCTCACCCATGGGTAGGGGACGGGGCCCCGCTGAGGGAAGAGCAGAGATGCTGGAGGTTCTGAACCTCAGGGTCAGTGGTGGCTTCGTGGGTTTCACTTTATTGTACTTTCTGTGTCACATATTTTCTTGTGTATGTGCCAAGTATTGCATAAAAACCAAAAGGCTGACCAGACCTAACAACGCTCCACCCAACAGCAGCAGAACACACGTTCCTAAGTGCACAGTGAATATCCTCCAGGACAGACCACATGTTAGTGTACAAAGCAAGTCCCAGTAAATTAGAAAGTGGAATCCTGCAAACTGCCTTCTCCAATCACGATGGAATAAAACTGGAAATCTATACCAGAAGGAAAATGAAAATTCACACATACATAGAAATTGAACACACTTTAACAACCAAAGAGTCAAAGGAGAAATCACTAGGAAAATTAGAAAATAGAGATGGATAAAAATACAACGTACCAGAACTTAAGGAATGAGGCAAAAACTGCTCTGAGGGAAGTTTATAGCTGCAAATGCCAACATTTAAAAAGAAGCGACATCTTGGCTGGGTGCGGTGGCTCACACCTGTAATCCCAGCACTTTGGCAGACTGTCAGGCAGATTACCTGAGGTCAGGAGTTTGAGACCAACCTGGCCAACATGGTGAAACCCTGTCTCTACTAAAATACAAAAATTAGCCAGGCGTGGTGGCTCACACCTATAATCACAGCTACTCATGAGGCTGAGGCAGGAAAATAACTTGAACCCAGGAGGCAGAAGTTGCAGTGAGCTGAGATCACGCCATTGCACTCCAGCCTGGGCAACAGAGTAAGACTCTGTCTCAAAAAAAATATTCCTAGAAAGATACAAATGACCAAAACTGTCCCAGGAAAAACAGAAAATCTGAACAGGGCCAGGCGCAGTGGCTCACACCTGTGATCCCAGCACTTGGGGAGAACTAATGAGGTAGGAGGATGGCCTGAAGCCAGGAGTTCGAGACCAGCCTAGGCAACAGAGACCCTGCCTCTACAAAAACTTTAAAAATAAATTGGGTGTGATGGCATGTGCCTGAAGCCCCAGCTACTTGGGAGGCTGAAGCAGGAGGATAGCTAGAGCCCAGGAGTTCAAAGCTGCAATGACCTATGACGACATCACTGCACTCCAGCCAGGATTGAGGCAGAGACAGAGACCTTACCTCAAAAAAAGAAGAAAAATGAAAATATCTGAACCAACCTAAAACACATAGGTAGAACCGGTCATCAAAAGCTTACCAACAAAGAAAAGCCCAGGACCAGATGGTGAATTCTACCAAACACTAAAGAATGGACATAAATCCCCCAATTCTCCCAAACATTGCAGAGGAAAAAACACTTCCTAACTCTCCCAACTCATGTGAGGGGTCAGCTTCGCTCCCTTCAGTCCCTCCCACTCTGCCCCAGCTCCCTCCAGTGGTCCTCCCCAGCAGGCAGTGGCCCCCACCTCTGCCCTATGTAACTCTACCCACTGTGGGTCTCCTCCTTGCCACCCTTCCAGCCTTCCAGGCTTTGGTAGCCATTGAGACAGCCCATCCTGCCTGCCCTGGATGGGAGGGCAAGACATGACTGGCTCTGGATGGCCTGTCACCCAAGTTGCTTCAACGAGAAGCCAGGGACATCAGTGCAGTCGGATGCACAGTGCAGTAGGTTTTGGTAAGTGCACATGCTTGTGTACCTGCCCTTCGAAACCTGACAGGAGAGACCAGCCCACACCCCACCCCAGGTCATCACTGTTCTGGCCCCTGTCACCAGAGATTAATTTTGCCCTTTCTGAAACTTTATGTCAGTGAATATTAGAGTGTGCCCTACTGTTAACTGGTTCTTAAAGTTTCTATGTTTATTTTCTTTTTTTTAAGATGGAGTCTTGCTCTGTCACCCAGGCTGGAGTGCAGTGGCATGATCTCGGCTCACTGCAACCTCTGCCTCCCGGATTCAAGCGATTCTCCTGCCTCAGCCTCCTGAGTGGCTGGGATTACAGCCTTGCGCAATTACACCTGGCTAATTGTAATTTTAGTAGAGATGGGGTTTCACCATGTTGGTCAGGCTGATCTTGAACTCCTGACCTCATGATCCACCTGCCTCGGTCTCCCAAAGTGCTGGGATTACAGGCATGAGCCACCATGCCTGGCCTTTTTATTTTCATTTAACTGTATATTGTTCTTGTTCATTCTCTCAGTTACCACCTAGAAGGGAGGATTAATGGGTACCCTTCCCCAACGTCCTATACCCCAGCTCTTCTCTGACCAAGTCTTGAACTCTTTCATGGTACATTAGCTAGGACTCGGTAAGTTGCAAGTGACGGTGACCAATTCAAACCATCTAAGAAAGGAAGGGGCTCAAAATAGCAGTCCTGAAAGGGCCCCAGAGGCAGCTGGACATGAATAGGCATCCTTTCAGGATGACCTCTTGGCCTCTGTATGTGAGTTTCACCCTCAACCAGCTGCTTCTGTGAACTTGAGATCCAAGCTCCGGAGCCTCACTTCTCATTAATTCATCCCAGAAAAGAGGTGATGATCACTATCCTTCTGGTTCCAAGTTTAAAATCCCAGGGATGGGCTCTGGTTGACTCAACCAGGTAGGGACCCACCCACACAGAGTGGGGTCAGGAGCACTGCCCAAAAGAAGGGAAGTAGTTATCACAAGAGGGAGTACAGAAGGCCTCCCATTGCCTTGGGATGCAGCCCTTGCCTGCTCCCAGTAGTCTCCATATTACCCAGTTCCTGCCCATCTACCTTCTGGGTCAGGCTTCGGCTGAGATGTCATTCCCGGGGGAACCCTCTGCTTCCAGGACAAGTCAGGGCCTCCTCCTGAAGCCTCGATTCACTTTGTGGACTGCCTTTCATGGTTCCCATCATAGCTGATCAGTTAAACAGTGCTGTGATTGTTCTTCCCACTTTTTATTTATTTTTTAGAGATGGCGGGGGGGGGTGTCACTCTGTCACCAGGTGGAGTGCAGTGGTACAATCACAGCTCACTGCAGGCTTGACCTCCTGGGCATAAGCACTCCTCTCATCTCAGCCTCCCAAGTAGCTAGGGCCACAGGCTTACACCACCACGCCCGGCTAATTTTTTTTTTTTTTTTAAGCCGAGTCTCACTGTCGCCCAGGCTGGAGTGCAGTGACGCGATCTCGGCTCACTGTAACCTCCATCTCCTGGATTCAAGTGATTCTTCTGCCTCAGCCTCCCGAGTAGCCGGGATTACAGGCGTTTGCCACCAAGACTGACTAATTTTTGTATTTTTAGTAGAGATGGGGTTTCACCATGTTGGCCAGGCTGGTTATGAACTCCTGACCTCAAGTGATCCCCCCGCCTACGCCTCCCAAAGTGCTGGGATTACAGGAGTGAGCCACTGTGCCTGGCCCTGGCCCCACACTATTTATTTTAATAAAGTTAAAAAGTAATGTAATGCAATGGTAAGTGCAGTGGCTCACACCTGTGCAGTGGCTCACACCTGTAATCTCAGCACTTTGTGAAGTAAAGGCAGGAGGATCGCCTAAATCCAGAAGTTCAAGACCAACTTGGACAACAAAGTGAGACCCTGTCTCTACAAAAAATTTTTTTTTAATTAGCCAGGTGTGGTGGAGCACACCTGTGTAGTCCCAGCTACTTGGGAGGCTGAGAAGGGATGATCACTTGAGCCCAGGAGTTTGAGGCTGCAGGGAGCTATCTTGGTGCCACTACACTCTAGCCTGGGTGACAGAGCAAGACTCAAAAAAACAACAAAAATAAAAATAAATTTAAAAGAATAATGCAGGGAGCACCCACATAACCTTGAGATTCACCAATCTGTCTCTTAAAAACCAAAATAAAAATAAAAGAATAGTGCGGTGAGCACCCACCACCCACATAACCTTGAGATTCACCAGTTGTTAACATCTTGCCACATTTGCTCACATGCTCTCTCTCTCTCTCTCTCCATATGTCTATTTTTATATGCACACACCTTTTTTTTTGTTGCCAACTTTGGAAAGTAAGTTGCAGACAAAATAAATACTTCATCTCTAAATACTTCTGTATGCATGTTGGAAAAAAATTTAACTTTTATTTTTCCTTTTTTTTTCTGAGACAAATTCTTGCTGTGTCACCCAGGCAGGGGTGCAGTGGTGCACTCACAGCTCACTGAAGCCTCCACCTCAATCCTCCTACCTCAGCCTACCAAGTAGCTGGGACTCCAGGCACATGCCCCCACACCTGGCTAGTTTGTGTGTGTGTGTGTGTAAAGACAGAGTTTCACGCTACTGCCCAGGATGGTCTCGAACTTCCGGGTTCAAGCAATCTGCTCACCTCAGCCTCCCAAAGTGCTGGGATCACAGACTTGAACCACCATATCCAGCCAGCACGTTTTCATATGTAACCACATTACCATTGTCACAGCTCAGAAAATTAACAATACTACCATCCCTTGGTATCCATGGGGGATTAGTTCCAGGACCTCCTGTGGATACCAAAATACACAAATGCTCAAGTCCTGTATATAAAGTGCCATAGAATTTCCATATCTTTCTCTATGCCTTATTTACATTTTTTTTTTTTTACTTTCTTAATTGATATAAACAACTACACATTTATAGGGTGCATAGTGATGTTTTGATACATGTAATGTATACTGATGAGATCAGGGTATTTATCTGGAACATTTATCATTTATTTTTGTTGGGAACATTCAATATTCTCTTTCTAGCTATTTGAAATGATGAAACACAGTCATCCTAAAATGCTGTAGGCCACTAGAACTTAGCCCACCTATCTAGCTGTAATTTTATATCCTTTAACAAATCTCCATCTACCCACTTCCTCCTACCCTTTCTACCCATGCTGTATGCTTTAAATCACCTCTAGGCCAGGTGCAGCAGCTCACGCCTATAATCCCAGGACTTTGGGAGACCAAGGCAGGCAGATTGCTTGAGCTCAGGAGTTCAAGACCACCCTGAGCAACATGGTGAAACCTCATCTCCACAAAAAATACAAAAATTAGCCGGGTGTGGTAGTGTGTACCTGTAGTCCCAGCTACCCAGGAGGCTGAGGTAGGAGGATCACTTGAGCCCCAGAGGCGGAGTTGTAGTGAGCCGAGATTGCCCCGCTGCACACTCCAGCCTGGGTGACAGAGTAAGACCTTGTCTCAAAAAAAAGTAAAATTTTAAAAAACATTAAAATAATTTCTAGATTACTTATAATACCTAAGACAATGTAAATAGTTGTTATACTATATTGTTTTTATTTGTATTATCTTTATGGTTGTATTATTTTTATTTTCCCCCAAAATATTTTTGATCTGAAGTTGGTTGAATCTGTGGATGCAGAATCGGTGGATACAGAGAGTAATTCCGTAGCATCATTTATTATGTTCGTATGTTCCAGTTATAACTGCTTTTTTAAACAGAATCCAATCAACACATTTTGTGCCGGTTGTTGTGTCTCTTTAGTCTCTTTTAATCTAAAAGTCTTTTTTTTTTAAATTACATTGATCTTTTCACACAGTTCAGGAGAGTTGTCTTATAGAATGTCCCCTAAGCATTCCCTCCTGATATCATTTACTCTTTCCTTTATTATCGTATTTCCTGTCACTTGAAAGATAAGGCTGGAGCCTGATTAAACATTTTTGACCTGAGGAGACTCTCATTTTTCACCTGTTTTCCTAGCTAGACTGTAAGCTCCATGAGGGCAGTGTCATCCTGACATGCTCCAGTGCTAGCAATATTTGTCAAAGAAATTAACCCTGGAACAAAGGGAGCAAACACAACTCCTGCTTGTCTTGTCTGGGTGTTATCATGTCCACTCAGCCTGTGAATGTCCTGGCTAAGGAAGTGTACTCTGCAGGGTGAAGTGGGACATGGAGGTATCCAGTGAACATGTGCTGGTTTGGTTAAGGAAGTGCCTGCTAGTCTACTGTGATAGGATTGGTAATTGAGTGGGACTGATGAGTGGCCCAGGAGTCACAGCTCAGGGCCAGGGGTCTACTGTTAAAAGAACCCTCAATCACAGCATAGCAAGGAATGCCAGGCACCACCCAGACACCTGCCTGCTCCCTCTGCCTTGGTGGCAGGAACCCTCATTTTTAGCTGGACACTCTGCTGACCAGGAGAACAGACTCCCTTTCCAGATGCTTCTGCAGCTCTGTGCGGCCACCGTCTGTGGCCAGGCAGTGGGATATCGAAGGATGTCTCCTTAGAGGGTGGGATGTGCCCCCTCTGTGCTGTTTTTCCTTCCTGCTTCTGGGATGTGGATGTGCCACTCAGCACTGACCTCCAAGTAGACACCAAACGCTGAGAGTGGTGGAGGGAAAAGACAAGGGCCCTGGGTTCCAGTGCTTGTGTAGCCGTAACGCTGGCCTGGGCTGAGACTGGAGGAAGAGAAATAGGTGTCCGCGCTCTGTGAGCCCGTGTTGTTGGTGTTTTCTGTCTCAAAGTCAAACCTTACCCTGATGGAAGCCGCACAGGACCACAGAGCCTTGGAGGTGAAACAGAAGGATCCTTAGGGCTCCTGGCTCCTGGTCCCTAAGTCAACCTGCTCTTCCAGTTTCTCTTTGCAGAGAGATCTGGATCGCGGACTGCTCTTTGTGTTTTCTCTTGGCATTTTTCCCAACTGTCCCCACATGAGCCCAAAGTAAGAACAGAAAGACCACCCTCATCAGCAGTGGAGTTAGCCAGGATGCCCAGGCCATCGCCTCACAATGAAGTGTCACATTCAACCTTCAGTTGCTTGCAACCTGGAGGGAAATGCTGCTTCTATATAGTAAATACACGCTCATGGTAAAAACAAACAAACAAAAAAACAAAAATTTAAAATAGGCCAGGCAAGGTGGCTCATGCCTTTAATCCTGGCACTTAGGAAGCTGAGGCAGGAGGATTGCTTGAACCCAGGAAGTGACAACACAGTGAGATCTCATCTCCATAACAACAACAAAACAAACGGGCCGGGCATGGTGGCTCACACCTGTAATCCCAGCACTTTGGGAGGCTGAGGCAGGCAGATTACCTGAGGTCAGGAGTTTGAGACCAGCCTGGCCAACATAGTGAAATACCATCTCTACTAAAAATACAAAAATTAGCAGGGCTTGGTGGAACACGCCTGTAATCCCAGCTACTCGGGAGACTGAGGCAGGAGAATTGCTTGAGCTCGGGAGATGGAGATTGCTGTGAGCCAAGATTATGCCACTGCACTCTAGCCTGGCCAACAGAGCAAGACTCTGTCTCAAAAAATTAAATTAAATTAAATTAAAACTTAGCTAGCTGTGTGTAGTGGCTCACATCTGTAATCCAAGTACTTTGGGAGGCTGAGGCAGGCAGATCATGAGGTCAAGAGATCGAGACCATCCTGACCAACATGGTGAAACTCTGTCTCCACTAAAAATACAAAAATTAGCTGGGCATGGTGGCGCACGCCTGTAGTCCCAGTTACTCGGGAGGCTGAGGCAGGAGAATCACTTGAATCCAGGAGGCAGAGGTTGCAGTGAGCCAAGACCATGCCACTGCACTCCAGCCTAGTAACAGAGAGAAACTCCGTCTCAAAAAAAAAATAGCCAGGCATGGTGGGCACATACCTGTAGTCCCAGCTCAGGAGGCTGAGGCAGAAGAATCCTTTGAGCCCAAGAGGTCGAGGCTGCAGTGAGCCGTGTTTGCACCACTACACTCTGGCCTAGGCAACAAAGCAAGACTCTGTCTCTCTCACACACAAAAATTAAATAAATAAATAAATAAATAGAGAGATAAAACAGGAGAACAACAGGAAATCATTGCTGGTGGGAACGCAAAATGGTACAGCCACTTTGGAAGACAGTTTGGCAGTTTTTTTTCTTTTTCTTTTCTTTCTTTTTCTCTCTCTCTTTTTTTTTTTTGAGAGCCTGGGCAACAGAGCAAAAACTCTTTTTGTTCTTGTTTTGTTCTTGTTGCCCAGGCTGGAGTGCGATGGTGCAATCTCAGCTCACTGCAACCTCTACCTCCCAGTTTCAAATGATTCTCCTGCCTCAGCCTCCTGAGTAGCTGGGATAATAGGCATGCATCACCATGCCTAGCTAATTTTGTATTTTTAGTAGCAACGGGGTTTCTCCATGTTGGTCAGACTGGTCTCGAACTCCTGACCTCAGGTGATCTGCCCACCTCGGCCTCCCAAAGTGCTGGGGTTACAGGAGTGAGCCACCGCGCCTGGCTGGCAGTTTCTTATAAAACTAAGCATAAAATCCAGCAATCACTCTCCTTATATTTACCCAAATGAGTTTAAAACTTATGTTCACACAAAAACCTGTATGCCATTGTTTATAGCAGATTTATTCATAATTGCCAAAACTTCGAACAACCAAGATGCCCTTCAGTAGTTGAATGGATAAATAAACTGTGGTACCTCCAGACGATGGAATATTATTCAGTGCCATAAAGAAATGAGCTACCACGCTGTGAAAAGACATGGAGGAGGAATGTTAAATGCATTTTACTAAGTGGAAGAAGCCTATCTGAACAGGCTACATACTGTGTGATTCCAACTCTATGCATACTGGAAAAGGCAAAACTTTGGAGACAGTAAAAAGATCAGCAGTTGCCGGGGGTTAGTGGGGAGGGAGGGAGGGACAGGTGGAGCACAGAGGATATTTAGGGCAGTGAAGCCACTCTGTATGATATTATAATGGTAAAATTATACATACAAGATTCAAAACTGCTCTAAAAAATAAAGACCGTTTTTAAAATTAGCATCTGTATTAGTCAGGGTTCTCTAGAGGGACAGAACTAATGGGATACATATCTATATGAAGGGTAGTTTATTAAGGAGTATTGACTCACATGATCACAAGGTGAAGTCCCACAATAGGCCATCTGCAAGCTGAGGAACAAAGAAGACAGCCCGAGTCCCAAAACCTCAAAACTATGTAACCTGACAATGCAGCCTTCAGTCTGTGGCCAAAGGCCTGAGAGCCCTTGACAAACCACTGGTGTAAGTCCAAGAGTCCAAAAGCCAAAGATGTTTGAGGGCAGGAAGCATCCAGCATGAGAGAAAGGTGAAGGAGACTCAGCAAGTCTGCTCTTCCCATCTTCTTCTGCCTGCTTTATTCTAACCACACTGGCAGCTGATTAGATGGTACCCACCCAGATCGAGGATGGGTCTGCCTCTCCCAGTCCACTGACTCAAATATTAATCTCCTTTGGCAACATCCTCACAGACACACCCAGGAATAATACTTTGCATCCTTCTATCCAATCAAGTTGGCACTCAACATTAACCATCACAGCATCTTACTTACTATTTGTAAATACCAAATAACATCCATAATTATTTTTATTGATTAAAAAAAAAAAAACAAGCCTGGGCACGGTGGCTCACACCTGTAATCCCAGTACTTTGGGAGGCCGAGGCGGGTGGATCACTTGAGGTCAGGAGTTTGAGACCAGCCTGGCCAACATGGAGAAACCCCGTCTCTACTAAAAATACAAAAATTAGTCGGGTGTAGTCACTCACACCGTAATCCCAGCTACTCAGGAGGCCGAGGCAGTAGAATTACTTGAACCTGGGAGGCAGAGTTTGCAGTGAGCCGAGATTGTGCCACTGCACTCCAACCTGAGTGACAGAACGAGACTCTCTCAAAAACAAACAGGCCAGGTGCGGTGGCTGACGCCTGTAATCCCAGCACTTTCGGAGGCCGAAGCGGGCAGATCACGAGGTCAGGAGATCGAGACCATCTGGCTAACACGGTGAAACCCTGTCTCTACTAAAAAAAAAAAAAAAAAAAAAAAATTTTGCCAGGCGTGGTGGCGGGCTCCTGTAGTCCCAGCTACCCAGGAGGCTGAGGCAGGAGAATGGCATGAACCCAGGAGGTAGAGCTTGCAGTGAGCCGAGATCGTGCCACTGCACTCCAGCTTGGGTAACAGAGCGAGACTCTGTCTCAAACAAACAAACAAACAAACCAAAAAGCGCACATATAAGTCTAGAAAGATATTTGCCATATGTAAGTCTTCTTCCGCCCGGACCCCTGTCCACATGGGCACCTCCAGTGTGAGAGGACTGGGGCTTGGCCTTCCCGTGACAGCAGCTATGGCAGGCACACAGCCTGGGCTCATGTGCAGTGAGGCGGGGATGCTGCAGGTGCGGGCCAGTCGGGTGGTGAATGGGGCTGTAGAATGTCTGGAGCAGGGGACCTCATCCATCCCTTGCTGATCACCAGGCTAATGCCACCAATTCCTTGTGTGTATGTTCCCTTAGTTCCCACCCATTTTCTAAGCCTGAGTCTCCTGGCTTCCCACTGTATTTGTGAGTTACGAAAGAGAGCCTTCCAACAAATTCCTTTTTGGTCTAATTTAGCTAGCGTTGATTTCTGTTGATTACAACCAAAATTTTTTACTGGTTCAGAACCCTACATCTTTTTTTTTTTTTTTTTTTTTTGAGATGGAGTCTCACTCTATCACTCAGGCTGAAGTGCAGTGGCAGCATCTCGGCTCACTGCAACCTCTGCCTCCCAGGTTCAAGCCATTCTCCTGCCTCAGCCTCCCGAGTAGCTGGGACTACAGGCATGTGCCACCACACCCAGCTAATTTTTGCATTTTTAGTAGAGACGGGGTTTCACTATGCTGGCTAGGCTGGTCTCGAACTCCTGACCTCAGATGATCTGCCCGTCTCGGCCTCCTAAAGTGCTGGGATTACAGGCATGAGCCACTGTGCCCAGCCCCTACATCTTTCAAAAGGATACATGGATTCCAATTCTGGTCATGACAGAGTGACTGATTGCAAACTTGCCCTCCTGTCAACACTGGACTTTGGAAACAACAGCTTTCAGCTACTGGTCAGCCGTAGCTGTGGTCTCTGGGAGAGGCAAGAGCTTGGGGCAGGCCCCATATTCCCTCTGGCCTCAGCCAAGCACAGTGCTGAGAGGTGGAACCCAGACAGTGGGGACCTCATGGGGCCAAGGAAAGGCTGTGGCCAGGGCTCCCAGACAGTTGGGACTTGGGGGACAGGGTCCCAGAGACAAGAGGGCTGCAGAGAAGCACCACCAGCCCTGAGTGGTGGTTCCTCCTGGGTCTTCAGCTGCACCTCAGGTTGCACGTGTGTGGGACACAGGCCCAACTTCGGACAGGTGATTCTTGCAGTCACATAGGACTCTTTCTCAGAAGGGCTGGGCTCAGGTTAAGCTCTGCCATTACTGTTGTGAAATTCTTCATAACACTTGAACAAGTGAGGTCTTGGGAGAGGTGCCACAGCCCTGGGGAGAAGTGCCATTGCACCAAGGTGAGGTGGCACAGCCCAAGGAGAGGTGGCACAGCCCCAGAGAGAGGTGGCACAGCACCAGGAGAGGGTGGCACACCAACCCAGCCAGGGAAAAGGCCTTTGAACACTTTGGAGTGAGGACCAAATCCAGCAATCTCAGGAGAAATGGGGTCTCTTTCCCAATATTTTCAGCACAAGTCCTGAGAAGGTTCACCCTGTCAGGATTTGGGGTTTGTGCCCATTCTGAACTGAACACCAAAGTTTTTACAGGCCAAAGTCAAGTGACTGCTCAATTCTGGAGCTGGAAATGAGGTCAGCTCCACCCAGAGCACCTATACTGGGCAGGGGGTTCCCTAAAGGGAATTAAGGAATTAAGGTATTGTTAGCAAAAACAGAGAGCAGTGCTGCCGATCTGGCAGAAGGCATAGGCATCCCATCCACGTGATCACTGACTCTTCATTGTGATTTCCTGTGTTTAGATGCCTTGAGTTTTGTTGTTGTTGTTGTTTTCTTTCTTTTTTTTTTTTTTTTTTGAGACGAAGCCTCATTCTTGTCACCCAGCCTGGAGTACAGTGGTTCAATCTCAGCTCACTGCAACCTGGAGTGCAGTGGCGCGATCTCAGCTCACTGCAACCTCTGCCCCCCAGGTTCAAGTGATTCTCCTGCTTCAGCCTCCCGAGTAGCTAAGACTACAGGTGCATGCCACTACACTTGGCTAATTTTTTGTATTTTTTGGACAGGCAGGGTTTCGCTGTGTTAGCCAGATGGTCTCGATCCCCTGATCTCGTGATCCACCTGCCTTGGCCTCCCAAAGTGCTGGGAGGCGTGAGCCATCGCATCTGGCACCCTGTGTTTTTACACACCCCTACCCTGAGTCGCAGAGCAGGCTTGGCACTTAGGAGAGGGGCACCCCTCTCTCTCAGCCTGCCAGCACCGGGCTTTGGAGGAAGCAGGAAGGCGTACCCAGGCTCATAGATATCCACTGAATGAACAGAGGCTTGGAAATGTGGAAACAAATTGTGCAGCAGGACACCCCTTCCCTCCCAGCCTGACCAGGCCACTCACACTGACTGTCTTGGAGGGATGCTTTCTGGTTAATTGGCTGGAGTGGGGTTATTTCCCCTAATCACTGTTTTGTTGTGGGATAGGGTTTGGGGGATTCATCTATAGCATCCCTGCTGTGAGTCTTCACTGGCAGTTGGATAGGACTAAGGAGGGAAGGGACCCATGGAGATTTCCACTGAAATCAGAAGAGAGACATTTTAGGGAACGGGGAACCTCAGGTTTCGCTTTACCCCAAGGCAGAGAAGAGTTACAATCAGCACCTCTGGGAGAGGTGTGAGCCATGGCCCAGTGTGTTCTCCCAGCCAAGAATCAATCATGATTCAGCTGAGGGCCTTGCTAGACAGGGCTGTGTGGTAGTTGGGAGGCCAACACAATGTGCCCAGACCAAGGTGAGGAAAGGAAAGGGAGACCTTTGTTGAGTTTGAGTTTTGTCTCAGGAACTTGTCTTAAGCTCCAGTGAAACAGCAGGTAACACAGAACTTCACCTGTCAAACACCAATAAATGAATCAAATGAAGCAGTGAGGGCAGATGGCAGAGGGGTCCAAGCAGGGAGAGCAACTGCTACAGGCCAGGAGGCAACTGCTACCACTTTGCAGCCCCGGCCTTTTGGGAATAGCCAGGCCTGAAGGACACCCCTGAGAGCTAGGGTGCCTCTCTGGAATTCCAAGGAAGGCTTAGACAGGGTTCTTGGTTCTGAATCAGGTCTCACCAGATGATATGCTGGCCTAACTTGTCCCAACCACCCAGAAGCACACTCATTACCCGTGGTGAACATTTGTGGCTCCAGGGGGATATCAGCTCTGCTTTGTTTTTTTCTTTCTTTTTTTTTTGAGACAGAGTCTCGCTCTGTCGCCCAGGCTGGAGCACAGTGGTGTGATCTCTTCTCACTGCAACCTCTGCCTCCCAGGTTCAAGCGATTCTCCTGCCTCAGCCTCCTGAGTAACTGGGACTACAGGTGCGTGCCACCATGCCTGGCTAATTTTTTTTTTTTTTTTAGTGGAGACAGGGTTTCACCATGTTAGCCAGGATGGTCTTGATCTCCTGACCTTGTGATCAAGTCACCTGACCTTGTGTCTGTTTCCCAAAGTGCTGTAATCACAGGTGTGAGCCACCGTGCCCAGCCATATCAGCTCTGCTTTTCTAAGGATCATTCCCATTGTAGATCAGTGAGTACCCTCATAGAGGCAGTGCCTTCTTACTGCGTCCACACATGGCAAACAGGCAAACAGCCTCCCCTCTTTTCATGCATGTTGTACACTCTTTGCACTGCATCCTGTTAAACACTTCTCATGGCCAATGTCTCTCTGTCTGAGAATGTAGACCATTTCTGGATCTGCTTCTATTGACTGTTGCCTCCCTGGATGATGGATCACATTATCTTGTTTTTTGGGGTGTCTGGATTAGGGTTCTCCAGAGAAAGAGAATATATAGGGATCTACAGGGTGAGCTAGCAAGCTGGAGACCCAGGAGAGCAGAAGGCATGAGTTCCAGTCCAAAGGCCAGCAAGCTCAAGACATGGGGAGGACAAACGTTTCAGTTTCAATCTGAAGGCAGGAAAAAGTTGATGACCCAGTTTGAAGGCAGCCAGACTGGAGGAATTTGTCATTAAATGCTAGGCACTGTGTGTAAAAGAATATCAGAGGACAGGCGTGGTGGCTCACACCTGTAATCCCAGCACTTTGGGAGGCGGAGGCAGGCAGATCACGTGAGGTCAGGAGTGTGAGACCAGCCTGGCCAACATGGTGAAACCTTGTCTCTACTAAAAATACAAAAATTAGCCGGGTGTGGTAGCAAACACCTGTAGTCCCAGCTACTCGAGAGACTGAGGCAGAAGAATTGCTTGATCCTGGGAGGCTAAGGTTGCAGTGAGCCGAGATCACACCACTGCACTCTAGCTTGGGCAACACAGTGAGACTCCATCTCAAAAAAAAAAAAAAAAGAATAGCAGAGACTGAAGTAAATAGCAGTTCTGCTTGGAGAATTGCATACACCTTCCTCTGGCAGGCTGTTAGTGTTGGGGTCAAGCCCATCCAGTCTTCAGGGAGCTGGGTCTGGACTTTGCTGTGGAATTCAGTTCACCACAGGCTTCACGTTATTTGAGGGCAGACACCTTCCTTTATTGGTTTGGCATCTCTATGTTTGCAGGATTTGTTGCAGTCACCCCTGTGCACCTACACCCTAGCAGGGTGGCCTATTGCTGCTCTCTCTTCTCTCTCCAGGAGAGATAGCTGCTGCCTGGCAATCAGTGCAACCCCTGGGAACATGTGTGGTGTTTCTCACACTGCTCCTTGCTTGCAGAATGTACTCACTCTGAGAGGCCTCAGTTCTCTTGTCACAGCCCCCATGGTGGTCAGTGTAGGACATGTCCACCAAGTTCCCACCAGAACTTGTGCTCTGCCCCCAGGTCTCACTCATGCCCCTCCCCAGGGACACTCTCAGGCTCTCACTGCAAGGCCCCTTGTGTTAGGAGGGCTCCTCTCAGCACTCCTTCTCCACCTTCAGACTCCAGCATCTGTACCTCACGTAGGCTTCTTTGGTCTCTGGACTGGCCTCCACTCTCCCCCTTGAGCACTGGGCGATTGCTCTTGGGAAAGAGTGGGTGAGTAGGTACCAACTCTCTTGTATCTGGTGTACCTAGAGGTTGACTGCAGTGGCAGGGCCAACATCCTGGGTGAGCGTGCAGTTGCACAGGCCCCATGCTCAGAAGGGCTTCGTGTTTGGTTTAATGCTTTGCTGTTATGGTCTTGAAATTCAATTCTTGATAATTTTTTAATGAGAAGCCCCACATTTCATTTTGCTCTGGGCCTGGGCAGAGGGTTCATCCTCATTTGCCACCATTTTCCCTCCTGCTTCATCCTCACCTGCTGCAGTTCTGCCTTCGGCATCAGAGGCCAAGATGGTCACCTCAGGGACCAAAATCACCCCAGGAACCTGGAGAACTGGGCCTTGTGGGAAATGTTGACCTTACATTTGGTGGTAAGAACCAAACCTATACCAGAGCTAAATTTGAGTTATTATGCAGTTGACTATAAGATATGGCCAAATGAACACAAACTGTGCACTCAAAAAAAAATCAGGACAGGCTGAGTGTGGTGGCTCATGCCTGTAATCCCAGCACTTTGGGAGGCTAAGGCAGGTGGATTACTTGACCCCAGGAGTTTGAGACAAGCCTGGGCAACATGGTGAAACCCTGTATCGTAGTGGCACAGCCCCAGCTACTTGGGAGGCTGAGGCGGGAGGATCGCTTGAGCCTGGGAGGTGGAGGCTGCAGTGAGCCGAGATTGCACCACTGCACTCCAACCTGGGCAATAGAGCAAGACTCTGTCTCAAAAAAAAAAAGAATAACAATAGTAAAAATAAATATTTAGGCTGGGCACGGTGGCTCACACCTGTAATCCCAGCACTTTGGGAGGCTGAAGTGGGTGGATCACCTGAGGTCAGGAGTTCAAGACCAGCCTGGCCAATGGTTTTCAACATGGTAAAACCCCGTCTTTACTAAAAATACAAAAATTAGCTGGGTGTGGTGGCACGTGCCTGTAATCCCAGCTACTTGGGAGGCTGAGGCAGGAGAATCACTTAAACCCAGGAGGCGGAGGTTGCAGTGAGTCAAGAGCACACCACTGCACTCCAGACTGGGCAACAGAGCCAGGCTGTCTCAAAAATAAATAAATAAATAAGGGTGGGTGCAGTGGCTCTCACCTGTAATCCCAGCACTTTGGGAGGCCGAGGCAGGCGGATCACCTGAAGTCGGGAGTTTGAGAACAGGCTGGCCAACATGGAGAAACCCTGTCTCTACTAAAAATACAAAATTAGCTGGGCATAGTGGCGTATGCCCATAATCCCAGCTACTCAGGAGGCTGAGGAAGGAGAATCGCTCGAACCCGGGAAGCAGAGGTTGCAGTGAGCCAAGATCGTGCCATTGCATTCCAGCCTGGACAACAAGAGTGAAACTCTGTCTCAAAAAATAAAAATAAATAAATATTCAAAGGACTGCTGTGAGAATTTAACAATGACCATAAGGGCCAGGCGCAGTGGCTCACACCTGTAATCCCAGCACTTTGGAAGGCTGAGGTGGGTGGATCACCTGAGGCCAGGAGTTTGAGACCAGCCTGGCAAACGTGGCAAAACCCTGTCTCTACTAGAAATACAAAAAATTAGCTGGGCATGGTGGCGGGCACCTGTAATTCCAGCTACTCGGAAGGCTGAGGCAGGAGAATCACTTGAACCTGGGAGGCAGAGGTTGCAGTGAGCCGAGATCGTGCCATTGTACTCCAGCCTGGGCATCAAGAGGGAGACGTCGTCTCAAAAAACTAAACTAAACAGAAAAACCCAATGACCATTAATAATGGCAACTAACACTTTCTAGGATTCTATGTTTACTAACTGAAGCCTTGTTTCCGGGTTTATTTTTTTGTTATTGTGCCCCTTCCTGTTAGGGAAATTCCCCACCTTCTGAGCTCAAGTGGGAGGCAAAGTCTGAAGACCTTAGATACTGAGGCCTGAAGGCACAGGCAGAGATTAAGGGCTCAACCCAGCAGGTGTATCATCCCCACCCCCAACCTCAACTTTAGCATCACCCCAGAGGGGTGCTTCAGGGCTGGGTCCACTGGAGAGTTGGTAGGGTCTTCCCCAGGCCCAAGCTGGGCTCTGTGCCAGCTTCCCAGGTGCCCAAGGACTCTCCAGTCACTCCCTTCTCTCCCAAGTCAGGTCGTAGGCGCATCAGACATGCATCCATTGTCTACACAACAGGCTTCTCTCTTGCCTTCTTCCTTACTATCAGGACCTTGAGTGGTGTGGGCAGCCACAGTCCCAATCAAAATACAGTTGACCCTTAGCCGGGCATGGTGGCTGCACCTGTAGTCTCAGCTACTCAGGAGGCTGAGGCAGGAGGATTGCTTGAGCCCAGCAGTTCAAGGCTATAATGTACTATGATTGTGCCTGTGAATAGCCACTGTACTCCACCCTAGGCAACATAGCAAGACCCCATCTCTAAAAGGAAAAATACAGTTGACCTTTGAATGCTGATAGGGTTAGGGATGCTGATACTCTTTTCAGTCAAAAATCCACATATAACCTTTGACTCCTCAAAAAGCCTATTTAGGCTGGGTGTGGTGGCTCACACCTGTAATCCCAACACTTTGGGAGGCTGAGGGCGGATTACCTGAGGTCAAGAGTTTGAGATCAGCCTGGCCAACACGGTGAAACACCACGTCGTTCAGGGTCAACTATAGTTATCTTCCTGGTTGCCTATAGCCAAGTGTGGAAGCTGCCGAGTGGGGCTCCTGGAAAACTTTTAAAACAGGACAGATGGTGGTGGCTCCTCCCTCAACTTTTGCCCTTCTTCCTTCTTTCCTGGTTTTCCTGTCCAATCCTGGGGCACCTGTTGTGGCAGTTTTGTGCCATGCGGCTTTCCTATGTAGAAAGACTATTCAGGGGTTATTATATGTTAACAACTGATATTTAATTCATTAAAGCTACAATTTTAATTAAAGCAATTTTTTTTGTAGCGATGGGAGGGATCTCACTATGTTGCCCAGACTGGTCTCAAACTCCTGGGCTCAAGCAATCCTCCCACCTCGGCTTCCCAAAGTGCTAAGGTTATGGGTGTGAGCCACTGTGCCCAGCCTAAATTACAATTTTATTTTTTATTATTTTATTTTTAAAACATCAGGTTTGTAAAAAATAAACTACAATTTTAAAATCTACTTCTTTCCTGGGCTTCAAGTTTACCTTAGAAATAATATTAGTCTCTTTATAAGTATAGCAAATTTGAACTCTTTGAATATATTTGCAAACTTTTTTTGCAAACTCCTGACCTCAGGTGATCCACCTTCCTTGGCCTCCCAAAGTGCTAGGATTACAGGCGTGAGCCACTGCACCCAGGCATGTTCTACATTTTAAACTACATTTGTCAATGTGATAAATTTGGTTTCCTATTAAAGTACTTAATTGTCCAAATTAACAAAGAAAACCTCCCTGAGTATTAAATAACTTTAATAAACTTTTAAATATGTTGAACTTAAAGTTATCTTAAATATTAAAATACAAGCCAGGCATGCTGGCTCACACCTGCAATCCCAGCACCTTGGGAGGTTGAGGTGGGCAGATCACGTGAGGTTGGGAGTTTGAGACCAGCCTCACCAACATGGAGAAGCCCCATCTCTACTAAAAAATACAAAATTAGCCAGGCGTGGTGGTCCTGGATACTCAGGAGGCTGAGGTGGGAAGATCATTTGAACCTGGGCAGTGGAGGCTACAGTGAGCCCTGATTGAAAAACTGCACTCCAGCCTGGGCAACAGAGTAAGATCCTGTTTCAAAAAGAAAAAAAAAAAAAAAAAGATTAATATCTCTGACCATTTCTGTGCTTGACAGGTATTTCAGAATCTTTCATATACTTCAGGGCCCATCTAACTCTTAGGGCTAATAAGGTGATACCTATTTGAATTTCTGTTATTCCACATTGCTTTTCTGACTTCTGATCACCACTTAGTAGGTTCATTCTACTAAGAGTACCTTTGAGTTGCTCTCTGCCTCTGGATTTTTTATTGTATGAGACAAATTAACTCCTGTCTAAGCCAGTATTGATGAAGTTTTCTACTGCTTGCTAGAAAACTTGGTTTTTTTTGTTTGTTTTGAGACAGTTTCACCATGTTGCCCAGGTTGGAGTGCAGTGGCTTGATCTTGGCTCACTGCAACCTCAACCTTCCAGGTTTAAGATATTCTCGTGCCTCAACCTCCTGAGTAGCTGGGATTACAGGTGTACACCACCACACCCAGCTAATTTTTGTATTCTTAGTAGAGATGGAGTTTCACTATGTTGGCCAGGCTGGTCTTGAACTCGTGACCTCAGGTGATTCACCTGCCTCAGCCTCCCAAAGTGCTGGGATTACAGGTGTGAGCCACTGTGTCTGGCTGAGAACTTGGTTTAGAATCATCTGGGAATTTAAGCCATAGGAAAGGATGAGGTTGATCTTGGAGGCTGTGTAAGGAAACAAAACAAGATCAAATGCTTAACTCTGACAGAGCAGAAATTTGTGAGAGTTAAAGCGGAAATGGTAAAGGAAACATGAAAGAAAAGTCAAAGTCATCAAGGAAAGGAAGCTTTCCAATCAAGGAGGTGATAAAACCTGCCTGATCCAGGCAGTGTCAGACCTGCCAAAAGCACCTGAGTTTGTGGGCTGAGAGGTCACTGGTGGTCTCAGCAGAAGCGGTTTCCATTCAGCCTAGAGAGCAGAGGCACTAAGCTAGGCCTTGGGCAAGAGGCACAGAGAAGACAAGTTACTACCCAAAGTCGTCTGTTTTCATAATTTTGAATACCCTAATTTTTTCTCTGGTTACCTTCTCTCTTGCTCAGGCATATTTTTGAGATAAGCATTTGTTTATAAGATGCCATATGATCAGGAGCTACAGTTGATTTTCAGAGTTCTGCTTGCTGGCATAGAACACCTCCAGCTAGCCAGATCAGGGCACTGTTGAGTTCAGCTGGATTTGCTTTTGGTCTGATTCATCCAAATAAGGCATGGGCAGCCCCACATTCCTGAGGTTCTGTGTCTGCTGATATTTTCCACAATTAGACAGTCCAGCTCAACAGATAATGTCAGAAAAAGAACCCCTACAGTATCAGCTCCCCACTTACAAACAAAGCATGAACATTTGTATTCTTGAGTGTATATACCCTATGCCTGTGTAGATGAAATGACAAGAACTAGGACTTCGCTGTGACAATGTTGATGGTGACAAAAAGGCAGGACTTCAAATAGTAGCAAGAGGGAGGACAAGTCACAAGGATGTATTCATTTATTTATTTTGAGACGAAGTCTCAGTCTGTCACCCAGGCTGGAGTGCAGCCGCGCGATTTTGGCTCACTACAACCTCCACTTCCCAGGTTCAAGCGATTCCCCTGCCTTAGCCTCCCGAGCAGCTGGGACTACAGGAGCCCACCATCACACTGGGCTAATATTTGTATTTTTAGTAGAGACGGGGTTTTGCCATGTTGGCCAGGCTGGTCTCGAACTTCTGACCTCAAGTGATCCACCCGCCTTGGCCTCCCAAAGTTCTGGGATTACAGGTATGAGCCACTGCACTCAGCCAGATGTACTTATTTTTGAGACAGGGTCTGGCTCTGCTACCTGGGCTGAAGTGTAGTGGCACCATCATGGCCCACTGCAGCCTCAACCTCCTGGGCTCAAGTGATCCTCCCGTCTCAGCCTCCTGAGTAGCTGGGTCTACAGGTGTGCACCACCCCACTGCGCTTGGCTAATTTTTATTTTTAAAAATGTTTTGACCATGCACAGTGGCTCATGCCTGTAATCCCAGCACTTTGGGAGACTGAGGCAGGCGGATCACCTGAGGTCGGGAGTTCAAGACCAGCCTGACCAAAATGATGAATCCCATCTCTACTAAAAACACAAAATAAGCTAGGCATGGTGGTGCATGCCTGTAATCCCAGCTACTTGGGAGGCTGAGGCAGGAGAATTGCTTTAACCCAGGAGGTAGAGGTTGCAGTGAGCCAAGATTGTGCCATTCATTGAACTCCAGCCTGGGCTACAAGAGTAAAACTCACTCTGTCTCAATAAATAAATAAATAAATAAATAAATAAATAAATAAATAAAAATAGACCAGGCACGGTGGCTCACGCCTGTAATCCCCACACTCTGGGAGGTCGAAGTGGGCAGATCACCTGAGGTTGGGAATTTGAGACCAGCCTGACCAACATGGAGAAACCTGTCTCTACTAAAAATACAAAATTAGCTGGGAGTGATGGCACATGCCTATAATCCCAGCTACTTGTGAGGCTGAGGCAGGAGAATTGCTTGAACCCAGCAGACAGAGGTTGCGGTGAGCTGAGATCAAGCCATTGCACTCCAGCCTGGTCAAGAGCGAAACTCCGTCTCAAAAAATAAAAAATAAAAAATAAAAGAAGATATATATTTTTTTGTAGAAGCAGGGTTTCCCTCTGTTGCCCAGGCTGGTGTCAAACTCCTGGACTCAACCGATCCTCCTGCCTTAGCCTCCCAAAGCACTGGCATTACAGGCTGCACCCAGCCTATTTACTTTATTATTCATTCCTGCATTCATTTACTTTTTTTTTGAGATGGAATCTCACCCCATCCCCCAGGCTCGAATGCAGTGGTGCGATCTCGGCTCACTGCAACCTCCGCCTCCCAAGCTTAAGCGATTCTCCTTCCTCAGCCTCCCAAGTAGCTGGGATTACAGATGCACACCACCATGCCTGGCTAATTTTTGTATTTTTAGTAGAGACAGGGTTTCACCACATGGGTCAGGCTGGTCTTGAACTCCTGACCTTGTGATCCGCGTGCCTCAGTCTCCCAAAGTGCTGGGATTACAGGCGTGAGCCACTATGCCCGGCCCTAATTTTTGTACTTTTTAGTAGAGATGGGTTTTCTCTGTGTTGGTCAGGCTAGTCTCAAACTCCCGGCCTCAAGTGACCCACTTACCTCAGCCTCCCAAAGTGCTGCAATTACAGCGTGAGCCACCATACCCAGCCCCGCCCAGCTAATTTTTGTATTTTTAGTAGAGATGGGGTTTCACTATGTTGTCCAAGCTGGTCTTGAACTCCTGACCTCAAATGACCCACCCGCCTCTGCCTCCCAAAGTGCTGGGATTACAGGCATGAGCCACCTCGCCTGGCCTCATTCATTTACTTCTTAGGAGGAGTTCCTAACTGCTCTAGGTTTTAGGATGGAGGAGAGAGAAATTGAAAGAATTTATGCCTGAAGGCCTTGGGCAATTTTTTTCAGTGTCAGATGAGGACAGGTGGCCTCCTTAAGATCACAAAGCATTAAAAGATGTGGAGTGGGGGGGAAAAAGCAGCTTCCAGTTTGGGTTTGCTAACACTCATAAGAGATTACCCTGAACAAGAAGCCAGAGTCCTACTTTACACATCTGTAAAATGGGGATAATGGGATGGTTGTGAGAACAAAACAACATACTCTAAATTTCTAACACAGGCTGGGCATGGCAGTTCACAGTTGTAATGCCGTAATTTTGGGAGGCCAAGGTGGGAGAATCCTTGAGGCCCTGGAGTTTGAGACCAGCCCTGACAACACAGCCAGAACAAGTTTCTGTAAAAAATTTTAAATTAGCTGGCACAGTGGCTTGTGCCTTCAGTCCCAGACATTTGGGAGGCTGAGGAGGGAGAAATGCCTGAGTCCAAGGGTTCGAGGTTACAGTGAGCTAGGATTGCACCACTGCACTCCAGACTAACAACAGAGTGAGACCCTATCTCGAATAAATAGATTTCTAACACGTTGGCTCATGGTTATTAACAACAGTGGCAAGAGGCCAGAAACTGTACTTCATCTATCAGATGAATTCTCATTTTTGTCTCACCACAACCCTATCCTGGTTGTGCAGATGAAGAAACTGAGTTTTAGAAACATTAAATAACATCCAGGTGCAGCAGCTCACGCCTATAATCCCAGCACTTTTGGGAAGGTGAGGCAAGCGGATCGCTTGAGTCCAGGAGTTTGAGACCAGCCTGGGCAATGTGGCGAAACCCCATCTTTACAATACACACACAAACAAAATGAGCTGGGTGTGGGTACATGCCCATAGTCCCAGCTACTCAGGAGGCTAAAGTGGGACGCTCGCTTAAGCAAGGGAAGGGAGGTTGCAGTGAGCCAATAACACACCACTGCATTTCCAGCCTAGGTGAGAGTGAGACCTTGTCTCAAAAAAACAAAAAGAAACGTTAAATAATATCCTTAATATTGCAACTTAAGTGACAGCCCAGGATATATCAATTTCCTTGTAAGGTTTTCTGAACAAAACACCAGTCACATAAGTGCATTTTATTTTATATTTTTGTTTATTTGAGATGGAGTCTCTCTCTGTCTCCCAGGCTAGAGTGCAGTGGTGCAATCTTTGCTCACTGCAACCTCCCTCTCCTGGGTTCCAGCGATTCTCCTGCCTCAGCCTCCCGAGGGGGTAGCTGAGACTACAGGTGCGCGCCACCATGCCCGGCTAATTTTGTATTTTTAGTAGACATGGGGTTTCACCATGTTGTGCAGGCTGGTCTCGAACTCCTGACCTCAGGTGATCCTCCCACCTCGGCCTCCCAAAGTGCTGGGATTACAGGCGTGATCCACCACGCACGGCCTATTTTATTTTTTGAGACAGGGTCACACTCTGTCGTTCTGGCTGGAATGCAGTGATGTGATCACTGCCCACTACAGCCTCGACCTCCGGGCTCAAGCAATCCTCCCCGCCTAGCCTCCTGAGTAGCGAGCGCCACCACGCCCAGCTAATTTTTATTTTTTTATTTTTTGTAGAGACGGTGTCTAAGATGCCCAGGCTGGTGGCTGATGTCAAACTCCTAAACTGAAGCGATCCTCCCCGGCCTTGGCCTCCTGGCCTCCTAAAGCACCAAGCATGAGCCACCGCGCCCGCGCCTGGCCTACAAGTGTATTTTAATAAAAGTATTATTAATGTCTTTACCTGAACAAATTCGCTTTTAAATTGTGGCTTATATTTCACCCAGAAATCAAAGCACAATTCAGTCCCGAGGCGGGGACGGTGGGAGCTGGGCGGGGCGAGGGCGGGGAAGGACCAGGAGCAGAGATTCAAAAAGAGTAAGAAAGAGGGCAAAACGTGCACAGTGCATCTTCACAGGTAAGATCCTTGCCAGGCTCCTGTTTTAATGGCTTCCTCCTGAAGAAGACTCAAGCAGAGTGTAAGATATTTTAGGAAAGTAGGGCATTTTGAAGGTATTTCATAATCTCTCAAAACCGGAGACTGCTCCTGTCCCACCTCGTTAGAGAAAACAGCGATGCTCAAAGGCAACCTCCTTCCTGACACTGCCTGGTCGGACGCGACGCGGTGGTCGCCCGCACGGAATGCAGACGCAAGGCTGCTCCTCGGTCTCGGGGACGCGTCATCCCCATTTCCACTCGCGGAGGCGCAGGGTCCGGGCGCGGGACCCCAGTCGACCTTGACTGGCGGCGCGACCTTGAGGCCTGCGTTCGCCTCAGTTACCCCCTCTGCGCAATGGGGAGACGCGCCTCATCGCTTGACGACGGCCGAAGAGCTGCCGCGCTTCCGTCTCCCGCGTGCGCGCGCGCCAAGCTGCCCACCCCCGTTCCGCACTGACCCTCCCCCATGCCCCGCGCCCCGCACTGCCGCCCCGCCCCGAGTCCCATGCCGCAGCCACCGCGACGGAGCCCGCGGGCGGGAACCTGCCTCCGCGCGTTAGCGCGCACGCGCGCCTCCTGTGTCGTCCCCACCAGCGCCGACTTCCGTCCATAGGCCAGCTGCACTGTCACTCTGGCAAAGTCGCAGATGCGATTGGCCAGGACGGAGGCGCGAGACCGGGCTGCGGGCGGGGCCGAACCTGGTATAAAAGGGGCGGGAGGCCAGGCTCGTGCCGCTTTGCAGACGCTGCCGCCGAGGAAAGTCTTGTGCTACTAGCCATGGTCAACCCTACCGTGTTCTTCGACATTGCCGTCGACGGCGAGCCCTTGGGCCGCGTCTCCTTCGAGGTCGGGCGTGCGGTGGCGTGCGGGAATGGGGCCCAGAAAGCGGGCCGAGGTCGGGGTGGGTGGTGGCGCCCCGAAGGCCCGGGCGCGGGGCGACCCTTCTGGAGGGGCGAGCGCGGGCGGGCGGCGGCGCCATTTCCTGACTAGGGGCCATTTTGGGAGGTCCGCGAGGCGCGGGGGGGAGGCCGGGGCGGTGGCGGACAAAGGCAGGCGGGGCGGCTGCGCGGCTGTTGGGGGAGGGGGTCCGCGTCTGCCCGCCTGCCCCATGTGGCCGCGCCCTGTCCTGCCCGACGCACGTGCTTGGCGGCCGCGCTCAGGCCAGCGCCTTGAGAGCCGTTGGGCTCCGCCCTAGCTCGGCCTGGGCGTAGCAGACCGGAGCCAGAAGCGCGCTCACGACCGCTTTCCTGGGAAGCTGTCCCTCGGCAGGCACGGGTGCTTTACATCCTGAGCTGGGAAGCTGCTTGCTTGAGGGTTTTTCTCAAGGATCGAGGCGCGGTGTGAGCCGGTCCATGCTCAGTCCTTCTGTAGATCCCGGGAGGCCATGCTATAAAAGGAGATAATGCTGGGATGTGATGGATTGCCGCTTGAAGTATCTTCCATTTAGATAAAGGAGGAATATTTATACATGAGCCCCAACGTCCGCCCGTCCCCCACCCCCAAGCGGAAATGTGAAAATGGGCCTTGCCTTTGCTGGTGCCCAAGGACCGCCTTCCACTGCAGTGACGGCGTTGGCGGGGGAGGCGCTCTTGAGCCCCTCCCGATTGTCCCTTTGCCTACCAGGCAAGTAGCGACTGGCCACAAGGCAGGCCTCTTCCGACCAAGGTGGATTACCAGTGATTACCTAATTAGTTTTGAGAGCATTAAATGAGTTCTTAAAGATCAGTTGTAATTACAGCATAATATCTAAACTTGGCGCATGTCTTAAAAGTTAAATATTGAGTGCGATTCCATTCCAGTTAACATGGATAGACCTTAGGGAGTAGCGAAATAGGATATTAGTGATTTTATTACTTTAAACCACGTCTCAAAAGGCTACCAGATCGATCCTCATGCAGTCTTCCTGAGGACAGGGTGGTTTCCTTGTTGCCTACCCTGTCCGTAGTGCCTGGCACTTAGTAGGCACTGAAACACTGCGTGTTAATCCACACCCCACCCCACCTATGACTGTAGTCAAAGCTGGTAAGTGACAAGGGCTTTCGTGGAAACTTGGCCTGACCTAATACTGAGCATCAGGTTACCCAGAGAGCTTAAGGGAAGTGAGAAAGGACTCGCAGGTCTTGGTGAGAATGGAGGGGTAACTGCCAATAAGGGCTTTGGGTTTAGCGAAAGTCTGAAAGGGAAGCCATAGTAACTTAAATGTACCGACTACAAAGCTCTGAGAAAAGCTGATGTTTTAAAAAGACCATACGTTCAAGGTACAAATACCTAAAAACTAAAAAAATAAGTACGTTGGCCAGGCGCGGTGGGCCACACCTGTAATCCTAGCACTTTGGGAGTCCGAGGCGGGCGGATAACGAGGTCAGGAGATCGAGACCATCCCGGCCAACATGGTGAAACCCCACCTCTATTAAAAATACAAAAATTAGCTGGTCGTGGTGGCGCTTGCCTGTAATCCCAGCTACTCCGGAGGCTGAGGCAAGGAGAATCGCTTGAACCCGGGGGGCGGAGGTTGGAGTGAGCCACTGCACTCCAGCCTGGCGACAGAGCGAGACTGTCTCAAAAAAAAAAGTACATTGCTGTAAGAGAAATGTACACGGATACTAATAGTTAATTCAGTCACATCTCTGGAATAGCTTATAAAATGCTACTTTTAAACAAGCTGTTTTTATGAAAGGGCTTGTAAATGTTTGTGGTATTTAAGCTACCTCTCTAACCATAAATGCATTCAAGAAGGGTTCAAGACCAGTTATACTAGAAACCAATCTTTATTTTTTACCCCACTACTAGGTAAGGGGCCTGGAAACCAAGAAGTGACTGCTCATCTAATCCATAAAGCTATGTTAACAGATTGGAGGTAGTAGCATTTTCATTACGAGTGGCTAAAACAACAGCTATTTACCCCTGATCATGCAGCAGTGCTTGCTCTTCCTTAGAATTTTGCCTTTAGGTTCTAGCTCAAGTTGGGGGGTGGTGATAGACATTTAAGAAGCCATATATCTTTTCAGAAGTAGGTGTGATGTACTAAAAGTTTGAGACACTTTCTAGAAGTCTCACTATTTAAGTCATGACTAGTTCTGGATTTTTGGCATGTCTTCGGGTTTCATGTTTCTTAACCCAACTGCCTGCAGGGCCTTATGGCTGTCAGGAGCAGTTCTCAGGATTAAAGTAATTACTGAAGAAGTATTGTAGTGAGAAAATGAATTTTTGACTCAGAAGCCCCTAAAGGCATGAGTACTAAGCAACAAAATAAGCAGATGTTAATTAACTGTAATTTTCTCTTACAGCTGTTTGCAGACAAGGTTCCAAAGACAGCAGGTTGGTCCATTTTCTAAGTTTAACAAAGATGTTCCAATTGTGACAATTTGTGTGTGTGTGTATATATATATATAATGTGTATGTGTATATATGTGTTTTAATTTTTTTTTTAACAGAAAATTTTCGTGCTCTGAGCACTGGAGAGAAAGGATTTGGTTATAAGGGTTCCTGCTTTCACAGAATTATTCCAGGGTTTATGTGTCAGGTATGAAATTTACTGACTTTTATCTTATTTGGGTTGCTCCCTTCATTTGGCATTGAGCCAGAATATTTCAGAATACACATATCTGAGCTGTTACTCTTTTAACATTTTGGTTCTATTTAACCCTTCTATTCAGTTTGAACTTGGTTTTAAAGTTTGAGCTTTGCAGATTTGGCACACTTTATGGTTGTCAGAAGTGACAGTTTTCCTATATGTTGACAGGGTGGTGACTTCACACGCCATAATGGCACTGGTGGCAAGTCCATCTATGGGGAGAAATTTGAAGATGAGAACTTCATCCTAAAGCATACAGGTCCTGGCATCTTGTCCATGGCAAATGCTGGACCCAACACAAATGGTTCCCAGTTTTTCATCTGCACTGCCAAGACTGAGTGGTAAGGGTACAACATGGCACACTAACCACCTGACTAAATGAAAATTTGCCCGGGGGGGAACAGAACAAACACTAGTTGTTTTCTTCAACTTTTCCTTCCATAGACTTTTTCATCCCTAAGATACTAGAAGAGCATACATAGCTACAAATATAGTCAGTGTGATACAGAATGCCAGATACTATAATAGAAACTGAGCGCTTAGCTGGGCGGTTCAGTTAAGTGCGACTTTTTTTGTTTGTTTGTTTGTTTTGTTTTTAAGATGCAGTTTCGCTCTGTTGCCCATGTTGGAGTGCAGTGGCACAAATCTGGGCTCACTCCAACCTCTGCCTCCTGGGTTCAAGCGATTTTCCCGCCTTGGCCTCCTGTGTAGCTGAGAATACAGATGTGCGCCACCACACCTGGCTGATTTTTTTGTATTTTTGTAGAGATGGGTTTCACCATGTTGGCCAGGCTGGTCTTGAACTCCTGACAAGGTGATCCACCCGCCTTGGCTTCCCAAAGTGCTGGGAATTCAGGCATGAGCCACTGCACCCAGCCGAATAAGAACCCCCTCCCCCCCCCCCTTTTTTTTTTGAGACTGGATCTCGCTGTCTCCCAGGTTGGAGTGCAGTGGTGCCCTCTCAGCTCACTGCAGCCTCCTCCCGGGTTCAAGCGATTCTTCTGCCTCAGCCTCCCAAATAGCTGGGACTACAGGCATGCACCACCACTCCCAGCTAATTGTTGTATTATTAGTAAAGCGGGGGTTTACCATGTTGGCCAGGCTGGTCTCGAATTCCTGGGCTCGAGTGATCTGCCCAACTTGACCTCCCAGAGTGCTGGAATTACAGGTGTGAGCCACTGTGCCCGGCCAATTAAGTGCTACTTTTATGTTACTATTAATAACATGTGATTGATTGAGTTTTTTTTGTTTTGTTGTGTTGTGTTTATTTTTTGTGGGGGGGGGAGCAGTTTATTCTTTTTTTTTTTTTTTTTTTTGAGACGGAGTCTTGCTCTGTAGCCCGGACTGGAGTGCAGTGGCCGGATCTCAGCTCACTGCAAGCTCCGCCTCCTAGGTTCTCGCCATTCTCCTGCCTCAGCCTCCGGAGTAGCTGGGACTACAGGCGCCCGCCACCTCGCCCGGCTAGTTTTTTGTATTTTTAGTAGAGACGGGGTTTCACCGTGTTAGCCAGGATGGTCTCGATCTCCTGACCTCGTGATCCGCTCGTCTCGGCCTCCCAAAGTGCTGGGATTACAGGCTTGAGCCACCGGGAGCAATTTATTCTATATGTGTAACTCTTCAATGGTAATTGGAGAATTGTACATTTAATGACAGTACAAAAGGTTTTAGTTAAAAACAAAAAAAAAAACTACCTTTCTTGTCTTGGTTCATGACACATGATGGACACTGCTTGTTTGTAGTCACCAATCATAGTGATTGTTCTTCCCTTTCAAGGTTGGATGGCAAGCATGTGGTCTTTGGCAAAGTGAAAGAAGGCATGAATATTGTGGAGGCCATGGAGCGCTTTGGGTCCAGGAATGGCAAGACCAGCAAGAAGATCACCATTGCTGACTGTGGACAACTCGAATAAGTTTGACTTGTGTTTTATCTTAACCACCAGACCATTCCTTCTGTAGCTCAGGAGAGCACCCCTCCACCCCATTTGCTCGCAGTATCCTAGAATCTTTGTGCTCTCGCTGCAGTTCCCTTTGGGTTCCATGTTTTCCTTGTTCTCTTCCATGCCTAGCTGGATTGCAGAGTTAAGTTTATGATTATGAAATAAAAACTAAGTAACAATTGTCTGTCCTTGTTTGAGTTAGAGTGTTGATGTAGGCTTTATTTTAAGCAGTAATGGGTTACTTCTGAAACATCACTTGTTTGCTTAATTCTACATAATACTTACATTTCTTTTTTTCCAGACCCAGGAAGTCTCAATGTTTGTTGAGTAGAATATTGAAAATGTAGGCAGCAGCTGGGCATGGTGGCTCACTGTTTGTAATGTGTTACCTGAGGCAGAAGACCACCTTAGGGCAGGAGTCAAGATGAGCCTGGGCAACATAGCGAGATGCTGTCTCTACAGAAAAAGAATTAGCCAGGCCTGGTGGTGCATGCCTAGTCCTAGCTGATCTGGAGGCTGACATGGGAGGATTGCTTGAGCCCTTGAGCTATGATCATACCACTCTACTCCAGCCTGGGTGTCACAGTGAGACCCTGTCTCTTAAAGGTAGGCAAGAGGCCGGAGAAGCAAGGAGCCAGAAATAAGAGGTTGGACCAGTGTGCACTGAGTTTATGCTTTTTTTTTTTTTTTTTTTCCTCCCCTGGACTGCAGTGGTGCCATCTTACTGCAGCCTCCGCCTCCTGGGTTCAAGTGATTTTTGTGCCTCAGCTTCCTGAGTAGCTGGGATTACAGGCGTGCGCCACCATACCCAGCTAGTTTTTGTATTTTTAGTACATACAGGGTTTCATCATTTTGACCAGGCTAGTCTCAAACTCTTGACCTCAGCTGATGCGCCAGCCTTGGCCTCCCAAACTGCCGAGATGACAGGTGTGAGCCACCACACCCGACCTCATTTTCTGTAACAAAGCTAAGCTTGAACACTTGGTGTTCTTGAGGGAAGCATATTGGGCTTTAGTCTGTAGGTCAAGTTTATACATCTTTTAATTACGGTGGAGTTCCCATGTAGAGTCTGAAAAGCCAGGTACTTGCTGCTGCAGTCAGTCTCCCTGCACAGGGTTAAGGCCCAGACTAACTGCAGTGACGAGGTTCTGCTTTTAGCATATAGAGCCTCTCCCTAGCTTTGGTTATGGAGACTTTGAGGTTTTCCAAACCTGACCAATTTAAGCCATAAGATCTGGTCAAAGGGATACCCTTCCCATTAAGGACTTGGTTTCTCATTAAGTTATATGTACAGTGCTTGCTGGCAATTAGATGTATAGGTTTAACAGTACATGTCAGAACAATCTAAGCTGAGAAAACCCCTTCACTGTCCACCTTAACTGACCTCTAGGGTTCTTAACCCAGCAATCAAGTTTGCCTATCCTAAAGGTGTCAGATTTGATCATTTGATGTGTTCTGCAATTTTTGTTTTACTGTCTCTTTTTGTGTGAATTACCACACCACCACCACTTGCACATCTCAGTCCTGTATCTTAGGTTATGTATTCCCTGGGTGATACCATTCAATGTTTTAATGTACTTGTGGCTCAGGCCTGAGCACAAGGTGGAAATAAACATCAAACATTCTTTCATTATCCCTACTATTTCCTTATTCCATTAGTTAACAAGATAGTTGTCTCACCACATCAAGTCATTAACTGCTTTATTCATCCAAGTATTGAACTTTTTTCTTTGAGACAGGGTTTGGCTCTTGTTGCCCAGGCTGGAGTGCAATAGCACTACGTCTGCTCACTGCATCCTCTGCCTTCTGAGTTCAAACAGTTCTCCTGTCTCAGCCTCCCGAGTAGCTGGGATTACAGGTGTGCGCCACCACACCCAGCTAATGTTTTGTGTTTTAGTAGAGTAGGGATTTGCCATGTTGGCCAGGCTGGTTTCAAACAGACCTCAGGCAATCTGCCCACGTCGGCATCCCAAAGTGCTAGGATTTCAGGCGTGAGCCACTATGCCCAGCCCCATTTCTTTGAAAAAACAAACAAAAAAATTTCTCCGGTGCCCAGCATGGTTCCTGACAGGTTGGACCTCGGTAATCTCAGCACTTTGGGAGGCCAAGGCAGGCAGATTACCTGAGACTAGTAGTTTGAGACCAGCCTGGCCAACATAGAGAAACCCCGTCTGTACTAAAAATACAAAAATTACATGGTCATGGTGGCGCATTTCTGTAATCCCAGCTACTTAGGAGGCTGAGGCAGGAGAATTGCTTGAACCCAGGAAGCACAGTGAGCCAAGATCGTGCCACTGCACTCCAGCCTGGGAGACAGAATGAGAGACTCTTGTCTCAAAAAAAAAATGGGTCCTGCTGTGGTGGCTCATACCTGTAATCCCAGCATTTTGGGAGGCCAAGGCCTGAGGACCTTGAGCCAAGGAGTTTGAGACCAGCCTGGGCAATATGGGGGGGCAAATAAAATAAGCTGGGATGCCAGGTGTGGTGGCTCACGCCTGTAATCCCAGCACTTTGGGAGGCTGAGGCAGGTGGATCATGAGGTCAGGAGATCGAGACCATCCTGGCTAACACAGTGAAACCCTGTCTCGACTAAAAATACAAAAAATTAGCCGGGTGTGGTGGTGGACACCTATAGTCCCAGCTACTCAGGAGGCTGAGACGGAAGAATGGTGTGAACCTGGGACGCTGAGCTTGCAGTGAGCCAAGATCACGCCACTGCACTCCAGCCTGGGCGACAGACTCTGTCTCAAAAAGAAAAAAACGCCTCAAACAATCCTCCCGCCTCCATTTCCCAATGTGCTGGGGTTACAGGTGTGACCCTCCATGCCCAACCGCTGGGAAGATAATTATGTGCCAAAGTAGACAATTTTCTCCCTCAACAGACCTTTTGAAAGGAAGACCAGGCCAGGCACCATGGCTCACGCCTGTAATCCCAACACTTTGGGAGGCCAAGGCGGGTGGATCAGCTGAGGTCAACCAACATGGTGAAACTCCATCTCTACTAATAACACAAAAAATTAGCCTGTAATCCCAGCTACTCGGGAGGTGGACGTTGCAGTGAGCCGAGATCGCACCATTGCACTCCAGCCTGGGCAAAAGAGCAAAACTCCGTCTAAAAAAAAGGAAGGTGAGTCAGATGCCAAGTTGGTAACCTGTCATCAGCATGTGTAGTAAGATTTGACCTGGTCAGAAGGTCTCAAATGGCTACCCTGAGAAAGAAGTGGTTCTTGGAATAAAAGTAACCAGGAAAACCCATCATTTTTCTGGTGGTTGGAGGCTCATGGAAACCCTTAGGAAACTTACAAGCTGAGAGGCGGGAGTTTGCCTAGACCACGCTGAGAACTGAATTTGCTGTATATATCCATGCCTTACACAGTGAATAAGAAGATACTCGGGGCTGGGCACAGTGGCTCACACCTGTAATCCCAGCACTTTTGGAGGCCGAGGCAAGTGGATCACCTGAGTCCAGGAATTCGAGACCAGCCTAACCAACATGGTGAAACCTCATCTCGACTAACAATACAAAGATTAGCCAGGCATGGTGGCACGCGCCTGTAATCCCAGCTACTTAGGAGGCTTGAGGCAGGACAATTGCTTGAACCTGGGAGGCAGAAGTTGCAGTGAGTTAAAATTGGCCCCATTGCATTCCAGCCTGGGCAACAGAGTGAGACTTCGTCTCAAAAAAAAAAAAAAAAAAAAAAAAAAAAAAAAGAAGATACTCAGCCCAGCGCGGTGGCTCACTCCTGTAATTCTAACACTTTGGAAAGCTGAGGCAGGTGGATCATCACCTGAGGTCAGGAGTTTGAGACCACCCTGAACAACATGGTGAAACCCCATCTCTACTAAAAATATAAAAATTAGCTGGGCATAGTGGCATGCACCTGTAATCCCAACTACTTGGAAGGCTGAGGCACAAGAATCACTTGAACTCGGGAGGCGGAGGTTGCAGTGAGCTGAGATTGTGCCACTGCACTCTAGACTGGGTGACAGAGCAAGACTCCAGCTCGAAAAAAAAGAAAAAAATATATACTCTGCTTCACAGGGTTGTGGGGATTAAATATGAAGTACTTAGAAGAGTGGTTAGCACATGGTACATGCATGAACAGTTCTGTTAGTGTGTAAACACCCAGCAGGGATTTATCTAGCTTTTCACCAGTGTATCCCAGTATCTAGGCCAGAGCTTGGTTCAGAGAAGGCTCAGAAGAAACATCACAGTAACTGTGTGATAGATCCCCTTCTGAGCCCTTTAAAAATGTTCTAGACTGGGCATGGTGGCTCACACCTCTAATCCCAACACCGGGGAGGCCAGTGTAGGCAGATCACTTGAACCCAGGTGTTCGAGACCAGCCTGTGCAACATGGTGAAACTCTTGTCTACATTAAAAATAGAAAAATTACCCAGGCAGCCGGGCATGGTGGCTCACGCCTGTAATCCCAGCACTTTGGGAGCCCAAGGCGGGTGAATTACGAGGTCAGGAGTTCGAGACCAGCCTTGCCAACATGATGAAACCCCATTTCTGGGGGTGGGGATAAGGGACCATCTTTAAGAGATGCCTACCACAAGTCTATAAAATATGTACAATTTAAAGACCAGAAATAAAAAGAACTCCAGCATATCTACTGGTATCCCAGAAATGCCCTTTGTGAGTCCTCTTCAGTTGCATGCTCTCTCCTCTTCAGAGGGACCCATGATTCCAATTTTTTTTTTTTGAGACAAAGTTTTGCTTTTGTTGCCCAGGCTGGAGTGCAATGATGCAATCTCGGCTCGACGCAATCCTCCGCTTCCTGGGTTCAAGCGATTCTCCTGCCTTAGCCTCCCGAGTAGCTGGGATTACAGGCATGTGCCACCACGTCTGGCTAATTTTGTATTTTTAGTAAAGACGAGGTTTCTCCATATTGGTCAGGCTGGTCTTGAACTCCCTACCTCAGATGATCCTCCTGCTTCAGCCTCCGAAAGTGCTGGAATTACAGGCGTGAGCCAGTGCGCCCGGCCCATGATTTCAATTTTTGTGTTCATCAATCTCTAGCACCTGTGTCCCTAAAAACATATTGAGAAAAAAGTGAGAAGCAAGCACAAACCTAATTGTGCAAAGAAGGGTTGAAATTGCCACTATTATGAGGCAGGCCCCCAGGAGAAGGCAAGTTGAGCATCCTGGGTTAGAGCGTGGCCTCAGCGTCTTTGAGAACATAAGAACCATTTCTGGGAAAGTCAGCCAATGCCTTTCTCCATCTCAGAAAATCTATAAAATCTGTAAAATCTATAATATCTGGTTCACATTCAGATGTCCTCCCTTGTGCTTATAATGTGTTTTTATGTTTATTGCTTTTTAAAATTCTTTTTCAGTCCAGGTACGGTGGCTCATGCCTGTAATCTCAGCACTTTGGGAGGCCAAGGCAGGCCGATCACTTGAGGTCAGGAGTTTGAGACCAGCCTGGCCAACATGGTGAAATTCCATCCCTACTCAAAATACAAAAATTAGCCAGGCATGGTAGTGCATGTCTATAATCTCAGCTACTTAGGAGGCTGAGGCAGGAGAATCGCTTGAACCTGGGAGGTGAAGGCTGCAGCGAGCCAAGATTGTGCCATTGCACCCCAGCCTGGGTGAGAGAGCGAGACTCTGTCTTAAATAAATAAATAAATAAATAAATAAAATTCTATTTCAGGGTCAATAGGTGCAGCAAACCACCATGGCACACATACACCTATGTAACAAACCTGCATGTTCTACACATGTGTCCTGTTTTTTTTTTTTTTTTTGAGATGGAGTTTCGCTCTTGTTACCCAGGCTGGAGTGCAATGGCATGATCTCAGTTCATTGCAACCTCTGTCTCCTAGGTTCAAGTGATTCTCCTGCCATGGCCTCCCAAGTAGCTGGGAGGCGCCACCATGCCCAGCTAATTTTTGTATTTTTAGTAGAGACAGGGTTTCACTCTGTTGGTCAGGCTGGTCTTGAACTCCTGACCTCAGGTGATCCGCCCACCTCGGCCTCCCAAAGTGCTGGGATTACAGGTGTGAGCCACTGTGCCCGGCCTGTTTTTTGTTTTTTTTTTTAAGAAATAAAGAAAAAAAATTGTATTTCAATCCTGCTCTCTCTGTAAGAATGTATTTTTAAAATCATCCTTGGCCGGGCGCGGTGGCTCAAGCTTGTAATCCCAGCACTTTGGGAGGCCAAGACGGGCGGATCACGAGGTCAAGAGATCGAGACCATCCTGGCGAACACGGTGAAACCCCGTCTCTACTAAAAAATACAAAAAAAAAAACTAGCCGGGCGAGGTGGCAGGCGCCTGTAGTCCCAGCTACTCGGGAGGCTGAGGCAGGAGAATGGCGTAAACCCGGGAGGCGGAGCTTGCAGTGAGCTGAGATCCGGCCACTGCACTCCAGCCTGGGCGACAGAGCCAGACGCCATCTCAAAAAAAAAAAAAAAAAAAAAAATCATCCTTATTAAGGTATAATTTACATACAATTAGAATGTCTTTCATAACTGTTCCTCCTCTTTCCACCACTCCCAGGATCTAATTTAGTTTTACACATTACATTTGACTGTTAGGTGTCTTTGGTTTTTTTTACTCCAGAGCAGTCTTTCCACCTTAAAAAACAAACCAAAAACCTGTAATTTCTGCTTATTACCTTTTAAAAATTTATTGAGATTATAATTCATATACCATAAAATTACCTTTTTTTTTTTTTTTTTGTGAGACAGAGTCTGTCTTTGTCACTCAGGCTGGAGTGCAGTGGCTGTGATCTTGGTTCACTGCAACCACCCCCTCCTGGATTCAAGTGATTCTACCACCTCAGCCTCCTGAATAGCTGGGATTATAGATGCCTGACTAATTTTTGCATTTTTAGTAGAGATGGGGTTTCACTATGTTGGTCAAGCTGGCCTCGAACTCAACTAACTCATGACCTCAGGTGATCCACCCATCTCGGCCTCCCAAAGTGCTGAGATTACAGGAGTGAGCCACTGCACCTGGCCAAAATTACCCTTTTTAAGAACACAATTCAATAATTTTCAGTTAGTTTTTAGAGCATTCCATCACCCCAGTACAAGGCCTTGTGCCCATATGTGGTCAGTATTGCTTCAACTGCAGTCCCCTCACCACCTAGCAACTGCAAAAATGCCTTCTGTCTCTATAGATTTGTTGTTTCTGGACTTTTCTCTTTTTTTTTTTGAGACAAGGTCTTGCTCTGTTACCCAGGTTAAAGTGCAGTGGCATGAACATCGCTCACTAACAGCTTGATCTCCTGGACTCAAGTGATCCTTCTGCCTCAGCCTCCCAAGTAGCTGGGACCACAGGTATGTGCCACCACGTCTGGGTAATTTTTAAGTTTTTTGTAAAGGAGAGGTCTCATCACGTTGCCCAGACCTGTCTTGATCTCTGGGCTCAAGCAGTCCTCTCACGTGTGCCTCTCAAAGTGCTGAGATTACAGGTGTGAGCCACTGGGCCTGGCTGGACTTTTACAGAGAATCATACACTATGTGGTCTTTGCGCCTTCCCACTTTTTTTTTGTTTGTTTAGAGATGGAGTCTTGCTCTGTCACTCAACCTGGAGTGCAGTGGTACAATCATAACTCACTGCAGCCTCAAACTCCTGGACTCAGTGCAGGACTGGACTCCTGGACTTTATTTTTTTTACTCCACGTTTTTCTTGTTTTATTTGAATCAGTGGTTCTGTATGAATGCAATTTTAGGAAATATAAATATTCATCTTTATATGGTGAGTAGGTTAAGTCTCAGCCTCTTGAGTAGGTGGGATTACAGGTGCACTGCAACATTGTTTTCCTTAAGTGATATTGACTTTTTTTTTTTTTTTTTTTTTGAGACGGAGCCTCACTCTGTCACCCAGGCCGGAGTGCAGTGGTGCAATCTCGGCTCACTTGCAAGCTAAGCCTCCCAGGTTCATGCCATTCTTCTGCCTCAGCTTCCCAAGAAGCTGGGACTACAGGTGCCCGCCACCACGCCCGGCTAATTTTTTTGTATTTTTAGTAGAGACAGGGTTTCACTGTGTTAGCCAGGATGGTCTCAATCTCCTGACCTTGTGATCCGCCTGCCTTGGCCTCTCAAAGTGTTGGGATTATAGGCGGTAGCCACTGCGCCCAGCTTTCTTTTTTTTTTTTTAGACGGAGTCTCGCTCTGTCACCCAGGCTGGAGTGCAGTGGTGCCATCTCGGCTCACTGCAAGCTCTGCCTCCCAGGTTCACAACATTCTCCTGCCTCAGCCTCCCGAGTAGCTGGGACTACAGGTGCCCACCACCATGCCCGGCTAATTTTTTTTGTATTTTTAGTAGAGACGGGGTTTCACCGTGTTAGTCAGGATGGTCTCCATCTCCTGACCTCGTGATCTGCCCACCTAGGCCTCCCAAAGTGCTGGAATTATAGGTGTGAGCCACCGCGCCCGGCCCTTTTTTTAAAAATTTTTTTTAAGACAGAGTCTTACTCCTGTCACTCAGGCTGGAGTGCAATGGGTGATCTTCACTCACTGCAACCTCCGCCTCCCAGGTTCAAGTGATTCTCCTTCCACAGCCTCCCAAGTAGCTGGGATTAGAGGCTCGTGCTTTTGTGCCACCACGCCCAGCTAATTTTTGTATTTTTAGTAGAGAGGGGGTTTCACCATGTTGTCCAAGTTAGTCTCGAACTCTTGAGCTCAGGTGATCCTCCAAACTCGGCCTCCCAAAGTGCTGGGATTACAGGCATGAGCCACCGCGCCCAGCCGATATTGACTCTTTCAAAAGTTCAGGACAGCCGGGCACGGTGGCTCACGCCTGTAATCCCAGCACTTTGGGAGGCTGAGGCAGGCAGATCGCTTGAGCTCACGAGTTGGAGACCAGCCTGGGCAACATAGTGAAACCCCATCTTTACAAAAAATACAAAAATTAACCGGGTGCGAGCCTGCGGTCACACAGGATGTGAGCCTGTGGTCCCAGCTACTCAGGAGGCTGAGGTGGGAGAATCCCTTGAACCTGAGAGGCGGAGTTTGCAGTGAGCTGTGATTGTGCCACTGCACTCCAGCCTGGGTGATAGAACCAGACCTTGTCTCCAAAAGAAATAAAACAGCCGGGTGTGGTGGCTCACGCCTGTAATCCCAGCACTTTGGGAGGCCGACGTGGGTGAACTACTTGAGGACCAGCCTGGCCAACATGGTGAAACCCCGTCTCTACTAAAAAATACAAACATTAGCCGGGCGTGGTGGCGCATGCCTGTAATCCCAGCTACTTGGGAGACTGAGACAGGAGAATTGCTTGAATTCGGGAGATGGAGGTTGCAGGGAGGCAGAGGTTGCAGTGAGCCGAGATCCTGCCATTGCACTCCAGCCTGGGCGACAAGAGCAAAACTCCATCTCAAAAAAAGAAACAAAGAGTTCAGGACATTGACTTTGTGGAATGTCTGTTATTCTGGAGCTGTTTCCTGTTTTTCTCTCTTAGCTCCTGTATTTTCTGTAAATTGGAAATTACACGAGGCCTAGAAGCTTAATTGGATTCAGATTCAACATATTTATCAGGAAGATTTCATAGGTCATGCTTTGTGTACTTAATCTTGCCTCACATCAGGTGGCACAAAGTCTCCGGCTGACTCATCAGTGAGGCTAAATTTGAAATTGCAGTTAAGGTAATACCTGTCAGACTGCTCCACTGGAAAGGTATCTTTTCCCTTTTCTGAAAATTAGGTAATCTTGAGGGGTGATATTTTGCTACTGCATAAAGACCCTCTTTCCAAGAAGAGAGCCTTTTCACCTGATTGTTGTGTTTTGGCATTAATTGTATTTGTCTGAATCAATTTTTCCCTTTTGCAGTTGTAAAGTACCCTTCTGATCCCTCCCTCCTCCTGTCACTATGGACTTACGTATTTTTATTCAATATGTTAAATAATTGTTTTCCCAGTTGTCTTCTTTGAATTTAGATCCAAATAGGATCCATATATCTATAGAAGTTTGAGCAGAGAAGTGACAGCATTTGCCTTACATTTTTTATTTTTTATTTTTTTAGGTAGGGTCTTGCTCTGTTGCCAAGGCTGGAGTAAAGTGAACTGATCTCAGCTCACTGCAGCCTCGACCTCCTGGCCTCAGGCGATTCTCCTATCTCAGCCTCCTGGTAGCTGGAACTACAGGCCTGTGCCACCCACCACACCTGGCTAATATTAAAAGAAAATTTTTTTTTTTTTTGAGACGGAGTCTTGCTCGGTTGCCCAGGCTGGAGTGCACTGGTGTTATCTCGGCTCACTGCAACCTCTGCTTTCCAGGTTCAAGCAATTGTTGTGGATCAGCCTCCTGAGTAGCTGGGACTACAGGAGTGTGCCACCACGCCCGACTAGTTTTTGTATTTTTAATAGAGACAGGGTTTCACCATGTGGGCCAGGCTGGTCCTGACCGCAAGTGATCCGCCTGCCTTGGCCTCCCAAAGTGGTGGGATTACCGGCATGAACCACCACTCCCGGCCAAAAAATTCTTTTTTTTTTTTTTTGAGACGGAGTCTTGCTCTGTCGCCCAGGCTGGAGTGCAGTGGCCGGATCTCAGCTCACTGCAAGCTCCGCCTCCCGGGTTTACGCCGTTCTCCTGCCTCAGCCTCCCAAGTAGCAGGGACTACAGGCGCCCGCCACCTCGCCCGGCTAGTTTTTTGTATTTTTTAGTAGAGACGGGGTTTCACCGTGTTAGCCAGGATGGTCTTGATCTCCTGACCTCGTGATCCGCCCGTCTCGGCCTCCCAAAGTGCTGGGATTACAGGCTTGAGCCACCGCGCCCGGCCCCAGCCAAAAAATTCTTTTAAAATTTTTTGTAGAGACAAGCTTTCACCATGTTGCCCAGGCTGGTCTCAGACTCCTGGGCTGAAGCAATCCGCCTGCCTTGGCCTACAGGCATGAACCACCATTCTTTTTTTTTTTTTTTTTTTTGAGACAGAGTCTTATTCTGTCACCCAGGCTAGAATGTAGTGGTGCAATCTCGGCTCACTGCAGCCTCCACCTCCCCGGTTCAAGTGATTCTCCTACCTTAGCCTTCCGAGTAGCTGGGATTACAGGCGAGTGCTACCACACCCAGCTAATTTTTGTATATTTACTGGAGACAGGGTTTCAGCATGTTGTCCAAGCTGGTCTTGAACTCCTGACCTCGGGTGATTTGCCCGACTCGGCCTCCCAAAGTGCTGGAATTACAGGTATGAGCCACTATGCCCAACAGAGCCACCTTTTTTTTTTTTTTCCCGAGACGGAGTCTTGCTGTGTCACCCACGCTGGAGTACAGTGACGTGCTCTCAGCTCACTGCAACTTTCACCTCCCAGGTTCAAGCAATTCTCACTGCCTCAGTCTCCCAACTAGCTGGGATTACAGGCGCCCACCACCACCACGCCTGGCTAATTTTTTGTATTTTTTAGTAGAGATGGGGTTTCGCCATGTTGGCCAGGCTGTTCTTGAACTCCTGACCTCAGGTGATCTGCCCACCTCAGCCTCCCAAAGTGCTGGTATTGCAGGCATCAGCCACCGCGTCCGGCCTAAGCCACCATTCTTAAAGAGGTCACTTTGACTGAAGTCTGTTGAGGACAGACTATGTGGCAGAGTGAAATCTGGAGACTACTGCATTATCCAAGAGTGAGGAAAGGGGCTTGGGCCAGGATAGTAATGCCAGTGGTGAAAAGTAAATTTGCTTTAATGACAAGACTACTTTAAGTGAAAGAGGAGGCTGGATATGATGGTCATGCCTGTAGTCCTACTTACTCAGGAAGCTGAGGCAGGAGGATTGGCTGAGCCCAGGAGGTCATGACTGCAGTGAGCCATGACTGCACCACTGCACTCCAGCCTGGACAACAGAGCAAGACGGTCTCAAAAAAAATATTGCAGGGCGCGGTGGCTCATGCCTGTAATCCCAGCATTTTGGGAGGCCGTGGCAGGCGGATCACCTGAGGTTGGGAGTTCAAGACCAGCCTGACCAACATGGAGAAACCCCATCTCTACTAAAAATACAAAATTAGCCGGACATGGTGGCACATGCCTGTAATCCCAGCTACTCAGGAGGCTGAGGCAGGAGAATCACTTGAACCCAGGAGGTGGAGGTTGTGGTGAGCCAAGATCACGCCATTGCACTCCAGCCTAGGCAACAAGAGCAAAACTCCATCGGAAAAAAAAACATATATTATATAAAATATATTAATATAAAATATAAATAAATGCAAGAGGAAATGAGATTTGTCATCTTTAGAACCTTGAACTCTGAAATACTATTTTTTCTACTTCATGTTTAAAATTTTCTTGCTTTGGCCGGGCGCGGTGGCTCAACCCTGTAATCCCAGCACTTTGGGAGGCCGAGGTGGGCGGATCACGAGGTCAGGAGATTGAGACCATCTTGGCTAACACGGTGAAACCCCGTCTCTACTAAAAAATACAAAAAACTAGCCGGGCGAGGTGGCGGGCGCCTGTAGTCCCAGCTACTCGGGAGGCTGAGGCAGGAGAATGGTGTAAACCCGGGAGGCGGAGCTTGCAGTGAGCTGAGATCCGGCCACTGCACTCCAACCTGGGCGACAGAGCGAGACTCCGTCTCAAAAAAAAAAAAAAAATAAAAATAAAAATAAAATAAAATTTTCTTGCTTTGTTTGAATCAGTGGTTGTGTACGAATGTAATTTTAGGAAACAGTATAAATATTCATCATAGGGGACTGGCTAAACAAATTACAGTTCTCTATTAATTTATTATTTTATTTTATTTTATTTTATTTTTTGAGATGGAGTCTCACTCTGTCTCCCAGGCTGGAGTGCAGTGGTGTGATCTCAGCTTACTGCAACCTCTTCCTCCCTAGTTTAAGCAATTCTCCTACCTCAGCCTCCTGAGTAGCTGGGATTACGGAAGCCCGCCACCATGCCCAGCTAATTTTTTGTAATTTTAGTAGAGACGGGGTTTCACTATGTTGGCCAGTCTGGTCTCGAACCCGTGACCTCAGGTGATCTGCTCGCCTCAGCCTCCCACAGTGCTGGGATTACAGGCATGAGCCACCGTGCCCGGCCTATTAATTTATAATAGCCTTACAGATCCAATGCTCCCTTCTACTGCCCTGAACTCAAATTATGGGTGTGACTTTCTAACATCATTTTTAAAGATTAGTAATGTCTAACTAGACAATAAAGGACAAAGGAAAGGGAAATCCCTGATGATGAAATAATATGTGTTTCACTCTGTAAATGCTTGGGTCTCTAAGATCACTGGAGAGGGTACAGTGAGAGGTCGAGTACATCCTGCTGTAACTGCTTGTAGCAAGGAGTGCAATTTAGATGTCTTTCAATATCTCAGGTGACACCAGCTGACTCTCAGAAATGAACAATTCAACAAAATTCCAAACAATGAAGTTCATGCTTTGGCCAGGCACAGTGGCTCATGCCTGTAATCCCACACTCTGGGAGGCCAAGATGGGAAGATCACTTGAGGCCAGGAGTTCAAGACCAGCCTGGTCAACATAGGGAGACCCCCATCTCCAAATTAAAAAATTTATAAAAATGAACAAGTAAAATAAAGTTCATGCTTCTGTCTGATTACACTGCAGTTTGCAGGCCTGGAGAATGTTAGGGATGTTAAAACTTTTAACAAGCAAAACTACAACCAAACCCCTTTGTGTTTATATGCAAAACACAGTTCTAGATTTAGGCAATAATAAATGAACTATTCATGTACATGAACATCTGGCTGGACATTTCAGTCATGTGGACAGTCCCATGCACGACAAGATGTGCAACATCTCCCCATCCACTGTCGGAGGCCCACAAATCTTCAAAGTGCCTCCTGGAGGCATTGCTGTCCTACTGAAACCACCAACACAATGAGGTAGAAGTAATTGTTAAAACACCGGTGTAGGCTGGGTGCTGTGGCTCATGCCTGTAATCTCAGCAGTTTGGGAGGTCAAGGTGGGAGGATCGCTTGAGCCTAGGAATTCGAGACCAGACTGGGAAACAAAGTGAGACCTTGTCTCTATTTTTTTTTTTTTTTTTTTTTTTTTGAGACGGAGTCTCGCTCTGTCGCCCAGGCTGGAGTACAGTGGCCGGATCTCAGCTCACTGCAAGCTCCGCCTCCCGGGTTTACGCCATTCTCCTGCCTCAGCCTCCTGAGTAGCTGGGACTACAGGCGCCCACCACCACGCCCGGCTAGTTTTTTGTATTTTTTAGTAGAGACGGGGTTTCACCGTGTTAGCCAGGATGGTCTCGATCTCCTGACCTCGTGATCCACCCGTCTCGGCCTCCCAAAGTGCTGGGATTACAGGCTTGAGCCACCGTGCCCGGCCATCAGTGATGCATTCTTGACTCACTGCAACCTCCGCCTCCCGGGTTCGTGCAATTCTCCTGCCTAAGCTTCCCGAGTAGCTGGGCCTACAGGGTCCTGCCACCACGCCCTGCTAATGTTGTATTTTTAGTAGAGATGGGTTTCACCATGTTGGCTAGGATGGTCTCAATCTATTGACCTCATGATCTGCCCCCAAAGTTCTGGAACTACAGCATGGACCTTGTCTCTATTTTTTTTTTTTTTTTTTTTCTTTTTTGAGACGGAGTCTTGCTCTGTCGCCCAGGCTGGAGTGCAGTGGCCGGATCTCAGCTCACTGCAAGCTGCGCCTCCCGGATTTACGCCATTCTCCTGCCTCAGCCTCCTGAGTAGCTGGGGACTACAGGTGCCCGCCACCTCGCCCGGCTAGTGCTTTGTATTTTTTAGTAGAGACTAGGTTTCACCGGGTTAGCCAGGATGGTCTCGATCTCCTGACCTCATGATCCACACGCCTCAGTCTCCCAAAGTCTCCATTTTTTAAAAGGTCCAGGCACCGTGGCTCACGCCTGTAATCCCAGCACTTTGGGAGGCCAAGGTGGGCGGATCACGAGGTCAGGAGATCGAGACCATCCTGGCTAATACGGTGAAATCCAGTCTCTACTAAAAAATACAAAAAACTAGCCGGGCGTGGTGGCGGGCGCCTGTAGTCCCAGCTACTCAGGAGGCTGAGGCAGGAGAATGGTGTAAACCCGGGAGGCGGAGCTTGCAGTGAGCCGAGAGGGCACCCCTGCACTCCAGCCTGGGCAACAGAGCGAGACTTCATCTCAAATAAATAAATAAATAAATAAATAAAAATAAAAAATTAAGTTAACTTAAATTAAACTTAAAAAAGACCAATGTGCCAGGCGTGGTGGCTCACACATGTAATTCCAGCACTTTGGAAGGCCAAGGCCGGCAGAAACTTTTCATATGTAATGCAGGTAAAAATAAGCCCTCTCTGGCCACAGTCCTTTAGCCTCTACTTGGAGACACCCACAGTGAAACATTTCTTCGCTGTCCTCGCAAGGATATTATAGGCACATGTAAGCATCTCTACCAAAAATACAAAAATTAGCCGGGTATGGTGGTGGGCACCTGTAGTCCCAGCTACTCGGGAGGCTGGAGGCAGGAGAATCACTTGAACCCAGGAGGTGAAGGTTGCAGTGAGCTGAGATCGGGCCAACTGCACTCCAGCCCAGGCAACAGAGTGAGACCCCGTCTCAAAAAAAAAAAAAAGACAGATTAGAAAGGAAAGAAAGAAAGAAGATAAAGGCTAATGTAATACATCCTCAAAATAGCCTCAGACAGACATAGATTTTGTAAAGTTAGATTTAAAACAACAAAGAACAGTAGAATGCAATATAACATATGCCACAGTTTTTGTAAAAAGTAAAATTAAATGTATCTTTTTGCTTGCATGTGCCTATAATATCCTTGGGAGGACAGGGAAGAAATGTTTCATAGTGGGTGTCTCCAAGTAGAGGCTCAAGGACTGTGGCCAGAGGACTTATTTTTACCTGCATTACATATGAAAAATTTCAAAAACATACATTTTAAAATAAATCAGTAGTATGTAGCTCACTCCAAGTACTTAAACAAAAATATTGTTCAAAAGTTAGACTTTTTTTTTTTTTCCTGAGACGGAATTTTGCTCTTGTCACACAGGCTGGAGTACAATGGCACTATCTCAGCTCACTACAACTTCTGCCTCCCGGGTTAAAGCAATTCTCCTGCTTCAGCCTCCCGAATAGCTGGGATTCCAGGTGCCCACCACCACTCCCAGCTAATTTTTGTATTTTTAGTAGAGATGGCATTTCACCACGTTGGCCAAGCTACTCTCGAACTCCTGACCTCAGGTGATCTGCCCGCCTTGGCCTCCCAAAATGCTGAGATTACAGGCATGAGCCACTGCGCTCGGCCTTTATTGTTTTCTTTTTCTTTTTTTTTTTTTTTTTGAGACAGTCTCCCTCTGTCATCCAGGCTGGAGTGCAGTGGCGTAATCTTGGCTCACTGCAGCCTTTGCCTCCCAGGTTCAAGTGATTCTCCTGCCTCAGCCCCTTGAGTAGCTGGGACTACAGGTGCGCATTACCACACCTGGCTAATTTTTGTATTTTTATTTATTTATTTTATTTTTATTTTTATTTTTTTGAGATGGAGTTTCGCCCTGTCACCCAGGCTGGAGTGCAGTGGTGCAATCTCGGCTTGCTGCAACCTTTGCCTCTTAGGTTCAAGCTATTATCCTGCCTCAGTCTCCTGAGTAGCTGGGATTACAGGCGTGAGCCACCTCGCCCGGCTATTTATTTATTTTTGATACGGAGTCATGCTCTGTTGCTCAGACTGGAGTGCAATGGTGCAATCTCGGATCACTGCAATCTGCGCCTCCTGGGTTCAAGTGATTCTCCTGCCTCAGCCTCCTGAGTAGCTGGGATTACAGGCACCTGCTACCACACCCAGCTAATTTGTTTTGTATTTTTAGCAAAGACGGGGTTTCACCACGTTGGCCCAGGCTGGTCTTAAACTCCTGACCTCAGGTGATCCACCTGCCTTGGCCTCCCAAAGTGCTGGAATTACAGGCATGAGTCACCATGCCAGGCCATAATTTTCGTATTTTTAGTAGAGATGTGGGGTTTACTATGTTGGCCAGGCTGGTCTTGAACTCCTGACCTCAAGTGATCCTCCCACCTTCGCCTCCCAAAGTGCCAGGATTACAGGTGTGAGCCTCCACATTCAGCCCATTCGTTATTACTTTTATTACTTATTAGGCAATTTTCCAAAACAAAAGCTGGAAATCAGACCAGGCACAGTGGCTCATGCCTGTAACCCCAGTATTGAGTGAGGCCAAGGCAGGAGGATCACTTGAGGTCAGGAGTTGAAGAGCAGCCTGGCCAACATGATGAAACCCCATCTCCACTAAAAATACAAAATTAGCCGGGTGTAGTGGCAGGCACCTGTAATCCCAGCTACTCAGGAGGCTGAGGCAGGAGAATCACTTGAACCTGGGAGGCAGAGGTTGCAGTGAGCCGAGATCACGCGATTGCCCTTCAGCTTGGGCGACAGAGTAAGACTCCATCTCAAAAAAAAAAAAAAAAAAAAAAAAAAAAAAAAGAGGCCAGGCGTGGTGGCTCACGCCTATAATCCCAGCACTTTAGGAGGCTCGGGTGGGTGGATCACGAGGTCAGAGATCGAGACCATCCTGGCTAACATGGTGAAACCCTATCTCTACTAAAAAAAAAAAAATTCAAAAAATTAGCCGGCCGTGGTGGCGGGCACCTGTAGTCCCAGCTACTTGGGAGGCTGAGGCAGGAGAATGGCCTGAAACCGGGAGGCGGAGCTTGCAGTGAGCCGAGATGGCGCCACTGCACTCCAGCCTGGGCGACAGAGCAAGCCTCCGTCTCAAAAAAAAAAAAAAAAAGGTCAGGCGAGGTGGCTTACCCCTGTAATCCCAGCACTTTGGGAGGCTGAGGTGGGAAGATCACCTGAGGTAGGGAGTTTGAGACCAGCCTGACCAACATGGAGAAACCCCATCTCTACTAAAAATACAAAATTAGCTGGGCATAGTGGTGCATGCCTATAATCCCAGCTACTCGGGAGGCTGAGGCAGGAGAATCCCTTGATCCCAGGAGGCAGAGGTTGCAGTGAGCTGAGATTAAGCCATTGCACTCCAGCCTGGGCAACAAGAGACTGTCTCAAAAAAAAAAAAAAAAAAAAAAAAAAAAAAAAAAAAGGCCGGGCGCGGTGGCTCACGCCTGTAATCCCAGCACTTTGGGAGGCCGAGACAGGTGGATCACGAGGTCAGGAGATCGAGACCATCCCAGCTAACACGGTGAAACCCCGTCTCTACTAAAAAATACAAAAAACTAGCCGGGTGAGGTGGCGGGCGCCTGTAGTCCCAGCTACTCAGGAGGCTGAGGCAGGAGAATGGCGTGAACCCGGGAGGCGGAGGTTGCAGTGAGCTGAGATCCGGCCACTGCACTCCAGCCTGGGTGACAGAGCGAGACTCCGTCTCAAAAAAAAAAAAAAAAAAAAAAAATTAGCTAGGTGTGGTGGCACATGCCTGTAGTCCCAGCTATTCAGCAGGCTGACCCAGGAGGTGGAGGTTGCAGTGAGCCAAGATTGTTCCACTGCCCTCCAACCTGGGCAACAGAGTGAGATTCTGTCAAAAAAAAAAAAAAAGGCAATTTGTGTTAATCCACTCTTTTTAAATCTACTTTTCATAGAAAAAACTTTTTTCATATTTATTTCATAATAGATTTACATAATTGCTAACTGAATTGCATATTTAAAATAGATATTTTCACATATGCAGATCTGGGAAGAAATAGAATGGATTCCTTTTTTTTTTTTGAGAGAGAGTCTCGCTCTGTCACCCAAGCTGGAGTGCAGTGATGCAATCTCGGCTCACTGCAAGCTCTGCCTCCTGGGTTCACGCCATTCTCCTGCCTCAGCCTCACCAGTAGCTGGGACTACAGGCACCCCCCACTATGCCCGGCTGATTTTTTGTATCTTTTTAGTAGAGACAGTGTTTCACTGTGTTAGCCAGGATGGTCTCGATCTTCTGACCTCGTGAGCTGCCCACCTCGGCCTCCCAAAGTGCTGGGATTACAGGCATGAGCCACTGTGCCCGGCTGTAGAATGGATTCTTGGTGAACACACAAGGGTGTAGAAGTAAGCACAAGTTTGTTTGTTCGTTCGTTCGTTTGTTTTGAGATGGAGTCTCTGTCGCCCAGGCTGGAGTGCAGTGGTGTGATCTCAGCTCACTGCAACCTCCGCCTCCCGTGTTCAAGCGATTCTCCTGCCTCAGCCTCCGGAGTACCTGGGATTACAGGTACTCCCGTAATCCTGGCCACCACGCCCAGCTTATTTTTGTATTTTAGTAGAGATTGGGTTTAACCATGTTGGCTAGGCTAGTCTCGAGCTCCTGACCTCTGGTGATCTGTCCGCCTCGACCTCCCGAAGTGCTGGGATTACAGACGTGAGCCGCTGGGCCTGTAATCCCGGGAGACAGAGATTGCAGTGAGCTGAGACCGCACCATTGCATTCCAGCCTGGGCGACAAGAGCAAAACTCCGTCTTAAAAACAAACAAACAAACCCGCCCACCCTGCCTGAAAAAAAAAAAAAAGACTTTTTCATCCAAATGCTTAATTTCCTGAATTTCAGTATTTTGGGGGAATACTTTAGGCAAACAGTAACTAACATATATCCCTAAAAGTTGTGGACATTTAAGCTTTTTCAAAATTTCTAACCCTAACTACAAGTCAACCCCCAGCACTAGCTGAAGCTGCAGTGGGAGGAGGCATCCAGAGGTGGGAGATGGTGAGTACCTTGGGCCCAACTTGGGCTCCAGGGGCCTAGTTTTAGGTGCACAGTCAGTGGCCTCCCTGGAAATTTCGACACCGTCTGGGTTGTAGTGCTGCCTCCAGCCTGTTCTCCACTCTGAGATGAGCTCTGGTCAGACTGGCTTTGAGTTCACTTTTATAATTACCACCTGGGGAGCCTTGGGGCAGTGATTTATGCTAAGTCTGTTTCCTTATCTGTAAAAAGGGTATAATTACAGTACTTACTTCCTCTAGTAGTGCCTAATTTTGGTACTAATAGAGTATCCCTAATTAAAAATCCAAAATTCAAAATGCTTCAAAATCTAAAACTTTTAGAGTGCTGACAAGATGCCACAAGTGGAGAATTCCATACCTGACCTCATGTGATGGTTGTAGTCAAAATGCAATCAAAATTTTGTTTCATGCACATTAAAAAAAATATTGTATAAAATTATCCTTAGGATACATGTATTAGGTGTATATGAAACATAAATGAATTTTGTGTTTAGACTGGGGTCACATCCCCTAAGATAGCTCATAATGCATACGCAAATATTTCAAAATCTGAAAAAAATCACAAATTCAATAAGATGGTACCAAGAATTTCAGAGAAGGGATACTCAACCTGTAATTTTTTTTTTTTTTTTTTCTTTTGAGATGGAGTCTTGCTCTGTTGCCCAGGTTGGAGTGCAGTGGTGCAATCTTGGCTCCCTGCAACTTCCACCTTCTGGGTTCAAGCGATTCTCCTGCCTCAGCCTCCCGAGTAGCTGGAACTATAGGCATGCACCACCACGCCTGGCTAATTTTTGCATTTTTAGGAGAGATGGGGTTTTGGTATGTGGGCCAGGCTGGTCTCAAACTCCTGACCTCAAGTGATCCTCCTGCCTCAGCCTTCCAAAGTGCTGGGATTATAGGTGTGAGTCATCTTGCCTGGCCTATATCTTTCATTTATGCAATTGCTAATTCTTTTTAAAATCCAGCTGCTCTTTTTTTATTGGTGGTTTGCCTTCTTATATGGTTTTTGTTTTTTTTGTTTGTTTTGAGACAGGGTCTCATTCTTTTGCCCAGACTGGAGTGCAGTGGTGTGATCATGACTCACTGTGCCTTGACCTCCCTGGTTCAAGCAGTCTTTCCATCTCAGCCTCTTAAGTAGCTTGGCTAATTTTTTATTTTATTTTTTGTAGAGTCAGGGTCTCCCTGTGTTGCCTATGCTGTTGTTGAACTCCCGAGTTCAAGTGATCCTCCCACCTAGGCCTCTCAAAGTTTGTACTTTTTTTAAAAGGTGTTTTCCATTAAAGTCCTGTGTGTCCTGGGACATGTAAACATTTTTTTTTTTTTTTTGAGACGGAGTCTCCCTCTGTCGCCCAGGCTAGAGTGCAGTGGTGCAATCTCAGCTCACTGCAAGCTCTGCCTCCCGGGTTCACGCCATTCTTCTGCCTCAGCCGCCTGAGTAGCTGGGACTACAGGTGCCCGCCACCACGCCTGGCTAATTTTTTTGTATTTTTAGTAGAGACGGGGTTTCACCGTGTTAGCTGGGATGGTCTCGATATCCTGACCTCGTGATCCACCCGCCTCAGCCTCCTAAAGTGCTGGGATTACAGGCGTGAGCCACCGCGCCCGACCCCACATAAACGTCTTTACAGCATGGTTCTGAGTCGGCCTAGTTCACTTCCTGCAGGACTGCTGCTTGCAGCCCAGTTTTTGTATTCACTGATCTGCGGGGCAGTGACATGGTTCTCAGAATGGGGGCTCTATTTTTGCACCTGTGATGCTGGGCCAATGGCAGCTTCCTCAATTTCCTGTGAGAGTGTTTGTGTCATTTATCTAGGTCAATTTCAAGGACACAAAGTCTTTTATTTTTTTTTGAGACAGAGTCTCACTGTGTTGTCCAGGCTGGAGTGCAGTGGTACAATCACAGCTCACTCAAGCCTCGACTACCCAGGCTGAAGTGAACCTCCCACCTCAGCCTCCTAAATAGCTGGGACTACAGGCACATGCCACCACGCTTGACTAATATTTGATTTTTTGTAGAGACAGGGCCTCACTATGTTGCCTAGACTGGTCTTAAACTCCTGGACACAAGTGATCCTTCCACCTTGGCCTCCCGACGTGTTGGGATTACAAAGTCTTTTCTAGTCCCATAGTCAGGGAGTCGAGCCCAGCCAGCCGCCTTTCCTCAATGGGCCTTGAGTCCTTCTCAGTCCCACTGCACCCTCTGGCTGTGGTTCCTGAGTACCATTCACCCCTGGAACTTTTTCCTTTCTTTTTTTTTTTTTTTTTTTTTTTTTTTTTTTTGAGACGGAGTCTTGCTCTGTCGCCCGGGCTGGAGTGCAGTGGCCAGATCTCAGCTCACTGCAAGCTCTGCCTCCCGGGTTTACGCCATTCTCCTGCCTCAGCCTCCCGAGTAGCGAGGACTACAGGCGCCCGCCACCTCGCCCGGCTAGTTTTTTTTTTGTGTTTTTAGTAGAGACGGGGTTTCACCGTGTTAGCCAGGATGGTCTCGATCTCCTGACCTCGTGATCCACCCGTCTCGGCCTCCCAAAGTGCTGGGATTACAGGCTTGAGCCATCGCGCCCGGCCCCTTTCTTACTCTGGCAATAATTTTGTGATCTTTTTTTCCAGTGTGTCTCTAGGCATGCAGTAAGAAAGAAACCATCCTACAGTAGCACCAAATCCAGCATGGATGGGTAAGAAGCTGACCACCAGGTGTTCTGGAATCGCCAACTGCAATGTAAAAAGGGTGGAACAATGACCTCATAATGATGCAGCAATGACCTTATAGAAAAGTAGATAGGCTGGGGGCAGTGGCTCATGCTTATAATCTCAGCACTTTGGGAGGCCGAGGCGGATGGATCACTTGAGCCCAGAAGTTCAAGATCAGCCTGGCCAACGTGGTGAAACCCCATCTCTACTAAAAATACACAAATTAGCCAGGTATGGTGCTTGTAGTCCCAGCTACTTGAGAGGCTGAGACATGAGAATCACTTGAACCTGGGAGGTGGAGGTTGCAGTGAGCCTAGATCACACCACTGTACTCCAGCCTGGGCAGAAGAGCTTGACTCTGTCTCAAAAAAAAAAAAAAAAAAGAAAGAAAAAGAAAAAGAAAAAAAAGGCCGGGTGTGGTGGCTCACGCCTGTAATCCCAGCACTTTGGGAGGCCGAGGCAGGTGGATCACGAGGTCAGGAGTTTGAGACCAGCCTGACCAATATGGTGAAACCCCATCTCTACTAAAAATACAAAAATGAGCCAGGCGTGGTGGCAGGTGCCTGTAATCCCAGCTACTCAGGAGGCTGAGGCAGGAGAATTGCTTGAACCTAAGTGGCAGAGATTGCAGTGAGCCGAGATTGCACCACTGCACTCCAGCCTGGGTGACAGAGTGAGACTCTGTCTCAAAAAAAAAAAAAAAAAAAAAAAAGTGGGTAAATATGATTGCTCATCTCTGGACTGTACTGGAGAAACAGGAAGTTTTATTTTCTTTTCTTCCTGACCGAGGAAGGATGAAGGTATCAGCAGACAGGAACAAATTGGGATTTATCCCAAGAACAACTTACTTGTGAATTTTAAAGGGCTCCCATTCTCCTCTGGCAAGTGGCAATTTAGACTATGTCATAATTCTGAGGACTTCCTCTTGGGCCAAGGCCTCAGGGCTCAGGGTCCTCTCAAAGCCTTGACCCACTCTGGGGTTGTAACTCTCCTTGGTGTGGAAAAATGGTTCGAATGCTGTTGCTTTCAAGAGGTTCTTTTTCTTTCTCCTCAGCTGTGTTGGTGCAGGACTGTCACATGTCTTTGGAGTAGAATAAGATATGCCAATCCAGACTCAACCCCATCTCATTAAGATCCAGTGATCTTCATTTTCCGATTGTCTACCCCAAGCTCTCTTCCTCCCCAAACTCATCCTCCACCCTGCTACTGGACTTGTCTTTGTACTCTCAAAGCAGTATGAGGAGATTCATCAACCAGTGGTGTGGACATGTGAACAGCGTGAGGCAGAGAGTAAGCATCACCCTACAAAACCTAACCCCTTATAGGGTGGCATTCCCTTTCAGTCAGTCTCTACTATCTACTGATCCCAGGAGGGAATTTGCCCCTCAGCAACTTGACATGCCACAGCTCTCATTCTCTTGTGGAATGCCTGCCTGTCTGCGCTGCCTCCCTCTCAATCTCTCCTTCCCTCCACTTCTTTTTTCTTCCCGTCTCCTCCTTCCCCTCCTTCTTCTTTCCGCCTTCTATCCTCCCTCTCCCTCCCTTTTTCTCTCCTTCCCTCCCCTCCCTTAGCTTGGTGTCCCCATCTCCAAGGCTCTCACTTTCACACTCCCAGGACACTCCTAGCCACTGAGTGGAAATCTCCGCCTTTGAACTCTCAGGTGTTTATATGTGGGTACTTTGGAACACTTAAAAACATTTTTTTTTTTCCTTAGAACACCTTATAAAAGAACCTTAAAATTAAAATTCTTTTTGGTGGGGAGATGAGGGTCTCGCTATGCTGCCCAGGCTGGTGTTGATCTCCTGGGCTCAAGGATTCCTCCTGCTTTCAGCTTCCTAAGTAGCTGGGACTATAGGCAGGAGCCACTACATCCAGCTTTAAAAAAAATCTTTTTTTTTTTTTTTTTTTTTTTTTGAGACGGAGTCTCGCTCTGTCGCCCAGGCTGGAGTGCAGTGGCCGGATCTTGGCTCACTGCAAGCTCCGCCTCCTGGGTTCACGCCATTCTCCTGCCTCAGCCTCCTGAGCAGCTGGGACTACAGGCACCCGCCACCTCGCCCAGTTAGTTTTTTTTGTACTTTTTAGTAGAGACGGGGTTTCACCGTCTTAGCCAGGATGGTCTTGATCTCCTGACCTCATGATCCGCCCGTCTCGGCCTCCCAAAGTGCTGGGATTACAGGCTTGAGCCACCGCACCCGGCCTAAAAAATATCTTAGTTTTTACTTGAAAAAACAATCTGTGGCCAGGCACAGTGGCTCGTGCCTGTAATCTCAATACTTTGGGATGCCAAGACGGGCGGATCACCTGAGGTCAGGAGTATGAGACCAGCCTGGCCAACATGGCAAAACTCCGTCTCTACTAAAAATACAAACAAAATTAGCTGTGTATGGTGACACGTGCCTGTAATACCATCTGCTCAAGAGGCTGAGGCAGGAGAATCGCCCAAACCTGGGAAACGGAGGTTGCAGTGAGCTGGATTGCGCCACTGCTCTCCAGCTTGGGCAACAAGAGCAAAAACTCTGTCTCAAAAAAAAAAAAAAAAAAAAAAATCTCTGGACAATGGGAAGGGGCCAGTACCACACATCTGGTGCCCTGTCATACAACAATATGCAGCCTTGTGCCTGGAATCCGTCTATATGCCCATGTCTCCTTCCTTCACTTAGGTTTTAAGCTTCTTGAGGGTGGCAACCGGACAGTAGCAGTTTGCGTGCAAAGTCCCTGCAGTGGCATATGGCAGACTTTAAATACATCAGGACCAGAAGATGAACTGGAAAGGAAATCACACCCACTGGTGGGAGAAAACCAAACTTGATGATAGAGGACCAGTAGAGGAAGCAGCTTGAGTATGTGTCCTCAGATGCAGACACAAGGCCTTGCCTTTCTGGATGAGACAGGCACTGACTAGAGCAGGGTTTGCCAAACTCAGAGGGCCACATTTTAGGGACAGTCTAAAATGTGGTATATGGGCGGTCTGCCAGTGGTATGTAGAATGGGTTAAAACTGGAAAACTGGGCTGGGTATGGTGGTGCACACCTGTAATCCCAGTACTTTGGGAGGCTGAGGCAGGAGGATTGCTTGAGCCCATGAGTTTGAGACCAGCCTGGATAACACAATGAGACTTTGTCTCTAAAAAAACAAACAAAACTGGGTGATTAGGAGGTGACTACAAGAGCATAGGGAGTGGAAAATGACAGGATGTGTGTAAATCTGAAGAAACGGTCAGAACTGAAGGTCAGAATGTATGCTCTGCAATGTGTGAATACAGTACGAATGTGCTCCAGGAAGAATATCTGAAACTGATTCTCATGACAGTTTCCAGAAGTATGTGGCTGTCGGGGAAGAAGATAGCAGGAAGTGGGCAGAGGCAGTCAAAGTGGAACAGGGATTGAGGAATTGATGCCCCTGATGAGAAGTGAGAAAAAAAAAAGCAGCTTGTGTTGGGGCATGTGTGGGAGCAGGAGCAAGTTTTTGACAGGACAGGCTGTCACATAGGGTTTTGCTGCTGAACTCCACCAAGCAAAGTCTTGGAGCAGAGTTCCTCAGCTGCTGAGGTCCACACTCACACTCAGCTGTGGCAGGAGGCTATGGAGTCTACAGGCAATTCTCAGTGTTAGTTCCCCATGGGCATTCTGGGCATGTGAGGGGCTTGTAGGTCTGGGCTGGAGACTAGATGAGCCTGCTTGTGTGCAGGAAGTGCTAAACTGAATACTGAGTGCCAGGCTTGCCTGGTTCCATACTAAATAGGGAGTCATGGCTTCTGTCCATCCAGGAAATACATGTACATCTCATATATACCTATTCCACAAACTCTTTTTGAAGGCCCAGATGATAAACAGGCACAAAGCTACCTAAGCTCAAAAGGCCACCTGGCTCTACATGTGAGACATTAACGTGAGGGCTTTATAGATACTTTTCTACATGTGGCCTCAAGCAAACCAGAAGAATGTAAGTGCTATCGCATGTCCACAGGTCAGCTGCAGACCCCCTTAAGCAGACTTGTGAGTGAGACTTTTTGCACTGACCTGGGTTCAGATTCCTGTGTCACCAACTGCAGCCATGTAACCCTGGGCTTGGGCTAACATCTCTGTTGTTTCTTTTTTTTTTTTTTTTGAGACAGAGTCTCACTCTGTCACCCAGGCTGGAGTGCAGCGGTACAATCTTGGCTTACTGCAACCTCCACCTCCCGGGTTTAAGCAATTCTCCCACCTCAGCCTCCCGAGCAGCTGAGACTACAGGTACGTGCCTCCACGCCTGGCTAATTTTTGTATTTTTTGGGTTTGTATTTTGACAGGGTTTCACCTTGTTGGCCAGGCTGGTCTCAAACTCCTGACCTCAAGTGATCCACTTGCCTCTGAAAGTGCTGGGATTACAGGTTGAGCCACTGCGCCAGGCTCTATCTAACATCTCTGAAACTGAATTTCTTTGCTTGTAAAATGAGGCTGGTATTTATTTCCCAGATTCAGGAGGTTAAATGAGATAAATCCACATAAGACAGGCTGGTAGGTTTTCAAAGAAATGTTTAGTGACCGTCCCCTTCCACAGGAAAAAACAAGTTTTGGAGCTAAACAGACCAGATTCTCAGCACTTTCCCACTTCAGATTATGTGACCCTGGGATGTTGAATCATCTTCCTCTGCCTGAATTTCCTCATCTGTAAAATGAAGTATTATTGACTTCTTGCTGTGGAGATGGAAAACTGAGAGGAGCCTGAGGCACTCCAGCAGAGTGTGGCCTAAGAGTGGCCAGGGCTGGTTACGTCCACCCTCTCCAACACCTTCAGAGAGGAGAGGACTCACTTTTTCAGTTTCTTCCTTTTTTTTTTTTTTTCAAAGACAGGATTTCACTCTGTTGCTCAGGCTGGAGTGTAGTTGCACGGTCACAGCTCATTGCAGCCTCGACCTCCCAGGCTCAAGCAATCCTACTCAGTCTCCTAAGTAGCTGGGACTACAGGTGTACACCATCACACCCAGCCCTTTCTCAGTTTTTTTTTTTTTTTTTTTTTTTGAGACAGAGTCTCGCTCTGCCGACCAGGTTGGAGTGCAGTGGCGCAATCTCGGCTCACTGCAAGCTCTGCCTCCCGGGTTCACACCATTCTCCTGCCTCAGCTTCCCGAGTAGCTGGGACTACAGACACCTGCCACCACGCCTGGCTAATTTTTTGTATTTTTAGTAGAGACAGGGTTTCACCGTGTTAGTCAGGATGGTCTTGATCTCCTGACCTCGTGATCCACCCGTCTCAGCCTCCCAAAGTGCTGGGATTACAGGCGTGAGCCACCACACCAGGTCCTTTCTCAGAGTTTCTTTTTTTTTTTTTTTTGAGAAGGAGTCTCGCTCTGCCGCCCAGGCTGGAGTACAGTGGCCGGATCTCAGCTCACTGCAAGCTCCGCCTCCCGGGTTCACACCATTCTCCTGCCTCAGCCTCCCGAGTAGCTGGGACTACAGGCGCCCACCACCGCGCCCGGCTAATTTTTTGTATTTTTAGTAGAGACGGGGTTTCACCGTGATAGCCAGGATGGTCTCGATCTCCTGACCTTGTGATCCGCCCGTCTCGGCCTCCCAAAGTGCTGGGATTACAGGCTTGAGCCACCACGCCTGGCCTCTTTCTCAGAGTTTCTAAAGCTGAAAATCATTGTCCAGAAATATTTAGTCCATACCTCTTTTTACACAGAATATATTTAATTCCATCATATAAGCTAGGAACAACGTTAACCAACAGAAAATGTGATCACGAGCTACATACAATAGAAGATCAAATGAAGCACACATATCCATGGAAAAATCATGCTAATTAAATATACTCTGCATTTCCATTAATAGCAGTATGCTACTCTTTGAATTTTTGATAAGCAGTCAAAACATTTAAACTCAAAATTGACAAATCAACTAGCTTGCTTTTTGTCATTAGGAAGACTACCATTATTCAAATTTATTATGTAATACACTCATCTAGGTAATGAAACATCTGTGAAAAAGTGTGGGAACCACCTCACCTGTGCATAAAATGGCTATTATACATGAATGCAGACATTTGAAGTTAGAAAGGAATATAACTCAAATAGCAAAACGTCCTAATTACAGAGTTTAAAAATAAGCAGTTTTATTTTCAAAAGTACATACTAAGTCCAGACTGGGCTATTGCCAAAGAACTAATCTTTAGAGTCTACTTTAACATGTTACATGGTATTCCTGACTCTACAGACTATCAATATCTGTAGAGGGTAGCTCCTAAAGGTCCCAAAGAACAGGAAACACGGAGAAATAAAGGACTTCTCATGAAGAGTAGGTGGGAATGAGTGGGCAGGCCTGTATCTTCTCAGCGAAGTAAGGATTGAGTATAGAGAGCTATTTGTCTTAACTGGGCTTCCCTGAAGAATCTGAGCCAAACTGGAATAAACCAGCCTCATTTCCAGTGTTGAAATGTTAGCTGTACAGTGGCTGTACAGCTACATTTTATTCATAGAATTAGAAAGAAATAATTTTAAAAAATTTTAAAAGCTTTTGTGTAATCATTAATCAGAGATGATATTCACAAATTCTGGAAAAAAAAATTTGACTCTCCAACCATCACATCAACAGGAAACAGGGCCATGCCACCAGGGAGGGCTGTCTCAGCTGCCATTTAGGGAGCTCACCCCTTTGCTCTCCCGCGACCAGTTCCCGAAAGGAGGGCCTGTTTTGTCCAGATGTGGCCACGGAGCTCATGGGGCCCTTGTATCACTTACAAAAATACGTATCTTTGGCAGGCGAAACATTCATTCCGATTTCACTAACTTTCATGTATCCATTTCAAAGGTCTATAACATACACAATAGTTTTCTAGGTGCATAATTTGAATCTAGGGTGCTTACAGGTAGGAGACAAGATGAACAGAGCTAATTCTCAGGCACTCCTATTTTAACATGGCTATTCTTTTCTGTTCACATATTACCAGCAATTAGTATATTTTTTGACGCTTTCATGAAACTATGCCCTGTGATGCTCTTCCAACTTGGGGATACCGATACATATGGCTGTGTCTGAGATATACATTTTTTTGAAATGTCACAGGTCTACTTCTCAACATTCTAATGGATTCACACATTACTTATTATTACTGATTCTTAATGACCTTGGTACTTCCTGCAGCAGTCTTCTAAGCGACTGGCCTGGGAGTCCTAGTTTTTATGTTCTCCATTTTGAGATTACCCTGCCCATGTTGTCACTGAACCTCTGGTAATAACAGCTCTTAGAAATCTTGACTGAAAAACGGGGTCATGGTGCTTTCAGGTGTTGGAGGTCTTTGAGCACCAGGAACTGTGCTGTGTCTTACGTGTGTTCTCATTCAGAGATCAGAGTGAGGTAGGTACTATCATTTCTACTTTAAGGATGAAGACAGAGGCTTAAAGCAGTGAAGTCACACAGCCAGGGACTGACAAACAAAGATCTGAACCCAGGTGGCTAGGACTCCAGAACTATAATCACCCTTGAAAGAATTACAAAGCCCAACTCTCCACTGCTCTCTACTTGTAACAAGTCATAAATCTCTACCCTCAGGGGCCTAAAGCCCACAAATCCTGTATGTATTCCTCTGTTTTCTACTGCTGCTTTAACAAATTACCACAAACTTAGTGGCTTTAAACCAAGTTTCTGTAGGTGAGAAGTGTGGCACAGCACAACAAATTTATATGCTCTGGGTCTCACCAGGCTAAAATCAAGGCATCAGGTAAGGCCAAGATTCTCATCTGTGTCTCAAGGTGCTCTTCCAAGCTCACTGGCAGGATTCACTTCCTTCTCTTGATTTCTACATGGCCCCTCTATCTTCAAGTCAGCAATAGCACCTTGGGCCTTCCTTTGAATCTGACTCCTGCATCCTCTTCCATTTTTAGGGATTCGTGTAATTATACTGGGTTCCCCCAGCTAATCCAGGATAATATCTCTATTTTAGAAATTTTAGTTACATCTGCAAAGTCCCTTTTACCACATAATGTAACACATTCACAGACATAACACTGGGCATGGAAGGTGATGGGGACCAAAATTCTGCTTATCACCCCCTCCTGGAACCTCTCTTGTACATCTACAGCACTCAAGGCAAAATGCCCTCTCCCTTCAAAAGTTTTGCAGTACTCTGTCCTCTGCCAAGTATCCAAGCAGTTATAGCAGCTGGACTGGGCCTCACTCAAAATATAAATTAACACCATGTATTTTCACCTTAAGAAATGCTAGTTGGCTGTGCCTGGTGGCTCACGCCAGTAATCCCAACACTTTGGAATGCTTAGACAGGCAAATCACCTGAGGTCAGGAGTTTGAGACTAGCCTGGCCAACATGGTGAAACCCCGTCTCTACCAAAAATACAAAAATTAGCTGGGCATGGTGGCATGCGCCTGTAATCCCAGCTACTTGGGAGGTTGAGGCAGGAGAATCGCTGGAACACAGGAGGCTGAACTTGCAGTGAGCCAAGATCGTGCCATTGCACTCCAGTCTGGGTGACAAGAGTGAGCCTCTATTGAAGAAAAAAAAAAGCTAAGTTAACTGGTAGAAGATTGTGGAAAAGCCTATTTTTACTGGGGATAGGAATGGGATGGTCTTCAACTGTTACACATTTCAGGTTACCCCACTCAGGACTCCCTATGAAACAAAACCTGAAAAACGGACACTAACTATAACCCTTTCACTCCCAGGTTCTCACCCTTTCCAGTGCCTGGAGATCCCCAGACTTACTAAGTCTTCACTCAGGATGGTAGTATGGACCAACACTGCAGCAACACAGTTTATCCGAAAGGTCAAACATAAACAGAACATTTTATACATTCAGAAAATTACTCATATGCAAGGAAAAGTGCTCTGAAATTACTTTAAATCAAAGCTGCTCTGAAGCAGATCAAGAGTCTTGCTTAAAATTGAATTCACGTATCTGAGAAGCAAATGTCCTTGTTCAGCACATTTGGGCGGTTCCGTGGTTCAGCTCAGCACACATCCCAGTAGAATCTTGTTTCACTAGATCACCAAAACCTTGCAGTCACCTAATACAACGACATCTTCTGATCTAAGAACACCTTCTCTTCTCTAATAAGAAATAACAGGACAAATAGAGAATAAAAACAGCAGGCAAATAAATAAGGGCCATTTCATAGATGAGCTGATAACTGGATAAAATACAAGTAAAATGTTAATTATAGATATAGGTGGTGAGTATAAAAATTCACTGGATAACTACTGTAACTTTTTTGCATGTTTGAAAATTTTCATAATAAAATGTCAGAAGCATCGCAATAAATTCAACCATAGGCACCAAAGCAAGTCACATTTCTCATTAAATGTTTCATAAAGAGTCAGATACTCTCCAGGCCATTTGTTACAACTTTCCATATAAACGCCATTCTTCATTCTCAAGACCTTATTTGTGTTGTTTCCCCGCTGCACTCTTCCCAAATGCAAACCAGGCCCAGTTCAGGTTCTCACACCTTCTATTTAAAAAAAGAAAAAGAAGTCCTTCCCTCTGCTTGAAGTGCCATTGCACTTCACTGTGTTGTACTATCTAAAATACAGATCTGATGATTTCTTAGGTGTTAACACTAGTTAGACCAGGTGTTGTTTTTAATGATAAGAAATACTTTTTAGGCTGGGCACAGTGGCTTATGCCAGTAATCCCAGCACTTTGGGAGGCTGAGGCGGGTGGATCACTTGAGGTCAGGAGTTTGAGACCAGCCTGGCCAACATGGTGAAACCCCATCTCTACTAAACAAACGAACAAACAAACAGACACAAAAATTAGCTGGGCATGGTGGCACATGTCTGTAGTCCCAGTTGCCTGGGAGGCTGAGGCAGGAGAGGCGGAGGCTGCAGTGAGCTGAGATTAGGCTACTGGACTCCAGCCTAGGCAACAGAGTGAGATCCTGTCTCAGAAGCAAAAACAAAAGAACAAACATTAGCCAGGCATGGTGGCAGGCGCCTGTAATCCCAGCTACTCAGGAGGCTGAGGCAGAAGAATCACTTGAACCTGGGAGGTGGAGGTTGCAGTGAGCTGAGATTGTGCCACTGCAGGCCAGCCTGAGCAACAGAGCAAGATTCTGTCTGAAAAAAAAAAAAAATTAAAAAAAATAAAAGCTATCTTTTAGATATGTATTAAGGTATTATACATGAAGTGATATGGTATCTGGAACATGCTTTAAAATAACTCATGGGGTTGGGTACAAATGAAACAAGACTGATGATAACTGTGAGAGTTAGGCCCAGAGTACCTGGCCTAGTTGTTCTATTTCTGCGTTTTTTGTTAGAAAACAAGTACAACCCTAGGAAGAAATTATGTAGTCAAGTAACTATCCAACCAAAATGAATTAGACATTTGAAGCAATTATCTATAAAACTGTAGTAAAAATTGCCCTGAATCAAGTGATTCAACCAAAGGAAGGTCTGTTGATTATATTGCACCCCCTCCTTTTTTTTTTTTTTAAACAATCAGCTTTCTATTGCTACTTTTACTGTAGGCCTGACTCTCAATACAGAAACTTCAAAATGGGTGCCTAGATAATCCAATCAGAATTTGAAATTTCTATTTTATCCTGCCTTGTGAATTAATGAGCAAAAGTTCTTTATAGGATTCCAGCTAATAGATGCAGAAGGAATGACAAGATATCACCAGTTGGCAACCTCTGATAGAATCCCAGATCTGGGCAAATAACATTAATGATGGCTAAATCCATCAGGGGAAAAGCTGATAGAGAACTTTTATAATGAATGGAGTGGGCTGGCAGCATCCAAACCTACTATCAATCTTAATGTTACAAGATGAGAGCCATTATGTGCCGTGATGTGATACAACAGGGAGCATATATCACCTATGAATTGTTTTTGTGAAAAAGCAAAACAGAACAACAAAAGCCCTATAGATCTGTCAGTTTATAGTACAGGAGACAGAAAAGGTATAAATGATCCCATTAGGATACATTCAGTCAAGTCCACTGAGGGACAATTCTATAGGATGAACAACTTAGTTTCTTCAAAAATTAAAAACAGGAAAGTTAAATCTATAGGTTAGATTAACAAAATGCAAGATCTAGATCTCGTCTGGATCTTGATTCAAACAAACCGTTAAAAAAAAAAACTTATGAGACAATCAGGGAAGTTTGAATATTGACTGGTACTTGGCATCAAAAAATGTTTTAGCAGTCTTACACAATGGTATTGTGGTTATGTTCTAAAAAGTACCCTATCTTTAGAGTTATATTTGAATTATGTCTCTGATCACACAGACATGAAAATACGATGCCTGTAATGGGACTCAAACTGATCCCTGTGAGTTGGGGCAGGGGACAGGTGGGGATGCAGGTAAACAAGACTGACCACAGGACAGCTGTTGAAGTTGGAGGATGGGTACACGGGGCTTCATTCTGCTATTCTTTTTGTGTATTTGTGAAAATTTCCATTATAAAATGTTTAAAAAAATGAGTTTGGAGAGCATTATACTATAAAACATTAAAAAATTTCCTTCTTTAATGAAGACTTGCAAGCAGAAAAATATAATTTTCTAAGGGTCTACTAGTACATTAACTCAAGTTTAACAGTTATTTAGGGCAGGGCATGGTGGCTTATGCCTGTAATCCCAGTACTTCAGAGGCCAAGGGGGGAGGATGGCTTGAGCCAGGAGTTCAATACCAACCTGGGCAACATAGGGAGACCTCTGTCTCTACATAAATAAAAAAAATTAGCCAGGTATGGTGGCATGCCCCTACGGTCCCAGCTATTTGCAGGGCTGAGGTAAGCGTACTGCTTGGGCTTGAGAGGTGGAGGCTGCAGTGAGCCAGGATGACGCTACTACACTCCAACCTGGGCAATAGAGCAAGACCCTGTCTCAAAACAAAAAAAGTTTCTTGGAAACTGATAAATAAAAATAATTTTTAAAAGATTGTACAAATTACTGTTATTGCATCATTAAGAGACTACTAGAAGTTGGGATTTTATTTTTTTTTTGAGACAGAGTCTCACTCTGTCACCCAGGCTAGAGTGCAGTGGTGTGATCTTGGCTCACTGCAACCTCTGCCTCCTGGGTTCAAGTGATTTTTGTGCCTCAGTGCCCCAAGTAGTTGGGACTACAGGCATGTACCACCATGCCTGGCTAATTTCTGTATTTTTAGTAGAGACTTTTTTTTTTGAGACCTAGTATCGCTCAGTCGCCAGGCTGGAGTGCAGTAGTGCCGTCTTGGGTTACTGCAAGCTCCACCTCCCCGGTTCATGTCATTCTCCTGCCTCAGCCTCCCGAGTAGCTGGGACTACAGGCACGTGCCACCACACCCAGCTAATTTTATTTTCTTTTTTTAGTAGAGACAGGGTTTCACTGTGTTAGCCAGGATGGTCTCAATCTCCTGATCTTGTGATCCGCCCGCCTCGGCCTCCCAAAGCGCTGGGATTACAGGCATGAGCCGCTGTGCCTGGTCGAGATGGCGTTTTACCATGTTGGTCAGGCTGGTCTCGAACTCCTGACCTCAAGTGATCCACCAGCCTCAGCCTCCCGAAGTGCTGGGATTACAGGTGTGAACCACCATGCCTGGCCAAAAATTGGGATTTTAAACCAAAAGGAAAAACCTTTGATAAACTGAACATCAGGCTCTGAAGTCAGCCAGATCTAGGTTTGAATCATAGCTCTGTCATTTTCTATCTACTAGTTGAATGTTTTTTTGGCATAGCATACAATTTCTGTGACCCTTAGACTCCACATCTATAATGTGGGGGGAATAAAATTTCTTAGTCAGTAGAGCACTCAGCAAAGGGCCTGGCAAATGGTAAGTGCTCAGTATAGAATTCAAATAATTCCATTACCATTTCAGTCATAAATGCACACTTTTCCATAATCTAACATCTCTCAAATTGGGATGTCTCATAATTGATGGTGTATCATGATTTAATTGGCAGGCTTTTTTCCTAGTGGTTTGTAAAAAAATGGTGCTACAGATCAACAGCATGTAAGAGTCAATATACCATGGTATCAATCATTGTAAAGCTATATTCCCAATTTCTGTTCCAAGGTTACTCTGAATAACCAATCTGAGATTTAAAATATTTAAAGTCTGAGCAAAATATTTCTAATACATCATGAACAGAACAGTTTTGAGACAAATTAATTTTGTAAAAAATGGTTTATCAATTCCATTTTTGTATAAAACACGCGGGAGAAACCTAGCCAATCAACACACAACTGTCACCACATGAAAAGGTACTTTTATCAAACTTCGAGTCTAAGAACGTACAAATGTTTCTTTTATCATGTCTACAGTAATTGTCTATGCTTTTCCATTTAACTGTTGTTAAAAATTCCACATATCCCCATTATTTCTTCTGTCCCAGTTACAGTACAACGACAGGGAGGAAGAGGGTTGGTTAAAGCATCCCTCTAAGCAGTTTTCTGCTGTCCCTTCTTTCCAATCAGAGATTTGTGGATGTGAGGGATCACACCTAGAATGAAATTAAAAAAAGTTATTAAAAACTTTTAAAGTTTTTGCCTCAAGTAAGAAGTTAATTATACAAAAAATGAAATTAGGTCCCTTTTCATATTCTGATACTGTTAAACTATCTAAACCAATGGCTACCCCCCACGGGTCTGTGAACCCTTTAAAACTGTATGTAAAATTGTGTGACTTTCTGTGCATTTTTCGAGAAGAGTAACCAGTTTTTTTTTTTTTTTTTTGAGATAGTCTCGCTTTGTTGCCAACGCTGGGGTGCAGTGGTGTAATCTCAGCTCACTGCGACCTGGGTTCAAGTGATTCTTGTGCCTCCGCCTCCTGAGTAGCTGGGATTACAGGCATGCACCACCATGCCCAGCTAATTTTTGTATTTTTAGTAGAGACGGGGTTTCACCACATTGGACGGGCTGGTCTTGAACTCCTGACCTCGGGTGATCCGCCTGCCTATCAGCCTCCCAAAGTGTTGAGATACAGATGTGAGCCACCGCGCCCAGCTGTAACCATCGCTTTCATGATGTTCTCCGAGGGTTATCCAAATAAGATTAAGAACCACCAACTTACCTCTCACTTTCACTGATCCTGACCCACTTTTCAAGTGTATTTATTTCAACCCTTCCCAGTGTATGTTATGCGACTTCTCCAACTCATTTTTCAAACAGTTAAAAAGGTATGGGAAATATGTTAAACATCAGGCTTTAAGTATCATATGAAATTTAGATAAAGAACTGGCTAAAATAAAAATAGCATTACATATGGGTATAAGGAAATATTTATTCAGATCATTATGAAAAGAAGCTTAGAATTGTTATAGATTTAATATTTATGAAATTAAAGTTTATATGCTTTCTAGTTAACCAATCAAATATACTGTATCATTGATCTGAACGATATATTAGTCAGAAAGACCAGTAAGAATCAAGGCTTAAGTAGTAATACATACCACCTCCAGCTATGGTAGCCTTGATAAGAGAATCCAACTCTTCATCACCACGGATTGCAAGCTGCAAGTGACGCGGAGTGATACGCTTTACTTTGAGATCCTTAGAAGCATTACCTGCCAGCTCCAGCACCTACAAAGCATCCATGATTAGCATATCAAATGAAGGACGTTGGATTCCAAATGAAGGATCACTTAGCATTTGTACATACAAAACGCACAAACATTACATAAACTGATAACACATTTTTCTTTTCTTTTTTTTTTTTTTTGAGACATAATCTCACTCTGTCACCCAGGCTGGAGGGCCAGGGGGGCAATCTCAGCTCATTGCAAGTTCTGCCTCCCGGGTTCGCGCCATTCTCCTGCCTCAGCCTCCTGAGTAGCTGGGACCACAGGTGTCCACCACCACGCCCGGCTAATTTTTTGTATTTTTAGTAGAGGCGGGTTTCACCATGTTAGCCAGGATGGTCTTGATCTGACTTCCTCGTGATCCACCCGCCTCAGCCTCCCAAAGTGCTAGGATTACAACTGTAAACTGCCACACCCAGCCAAAGTCACATATTTTAATATATACTTATAGTCCATTTTTGTACAACCCTTAATAGCTGAAATGCATTTCCTAATGCTTTTAGAAGTTTTCAAATGTATTTTAAAAATTTTTTAAAAATAAAAGAGATGGGACCTCACTATGTTGCCAGGGCTGGTGTCAAACCCTTGGCCTCAAGTGATCCTCCTCCTTTAGCCTCTCAAAGTGCTGGGAATATAGGTGTGGGCCATCGCACTCAGCCTAAAATATAATTTAAAATAATTTCTTTTTTTTGAGATGAAGTCTTGCTGTGTTGCCCAGGGTGGAGTGCAATGGCGTGATCTCAGCTCACTGCAACCACTGCCTCCTGGGTTCAAATGATTCTCCTGCCCCAGCCTCCGAAGCAGCTGGGACTACAGGCGCATGCCACCATGCCCGGGTAATTGTATATTTTTAGTAGAGATGGGGTTTTGGCTGGGCGCAGTGGCTCACGCCTGTAATCTCAGCACTTTGGGAGGCCGAGATGGGCAGATCATGAGGTCAGGAGATCGAGACCATCCTGGCTAACACAGTGAAACCCCATCTCTACTAAAAATACAAAAAATTAGCCAGGCGTGGTGGCAGGTACCTGTAGTCCCAGCTATTCAGGAGGCTGAAGCAGGAGAATGGCGTGAACCCAGGAGGCAGAGCATGCAGTGAGCCGAGACGGCGCCACTGCACTCCAGCCTGGACGACAGAGCAAAGACTCTTCTCAAAACAAAAACAAAAACAAAAACAAAACAAAACAAAACAAAACAAAACAAAACAAAACAAAACAAAACACCAGACACAGGATTTCACCATATTGGCTAGGCTGGTCTCAAAACTCCTGACCTTGTGATCTGCCTGCCTCGGCCTCCCAAAGTGCTGGGATTACAGACCTGAGCCACCACGCCAGGCCACCTCTTCATTTTAAATACAGCAGTGTTGGGTATACATGAGAATCAACTGAACTTTAAAAATACAAAAATCAGCCGGGTGTGGTGGCACACGCCTGTAATCTCAGCTACTCGGGAGGCTGAGGCAGGAGAGTTGTTAAACCCGGGAGGTGGAGGTTGCAGGAGCTGAGATCGTGCCATTGAACTCCAGCCTGGGCGACAGAGCAAGACTCCATTAAAAAAAAAAAAAAAAAAAAATTGACTGCACCCACACATTCATTGTCTAATCTTGACCTAAATTGTTTTTGTTTGTTTGTTTTGAGACGGAGTCTTGCTTTGTCACCCAGGCTGGAGTGCAGTGGCGCGATCTCAGCTCACTGCAAGCTCCGCCTCCCGGGTTCACGCCATTCTCCTGCCTCAGTCTCCCGAGAAGTTGGGATTACAGGCGCCCATCACCACTCCTGGCTAATTTTTTTTGTATTTTTAGTAGAGACGGGGTTTCACCATGTTAGCCAGGATGGTCTCAATCTCCTGACCTCATGATCCGCCAGCCTCGGCCTCCCAAAGTGCTGGGATTACAGGCGTGAGCCACCGCGCCCAGCCTGTTTTTTTTTTTTTTTTTTTTTAAGACACTGTCTCACTGTCATGCAGACTGGAGTGCAGTGGTGCAATACATGGCTCACTGCAGCCTCAACCTCCTGGGCTCAGGTAATCCTCCCACCTCAGCCTCTCCAGTAGCTGGGACTATAGGTGCATACTATCACATCTGGTTAATTTTTTGTATTTTTTTGTAGAGACAGGGTTTTGCCATGTTGTCCAGGCTGGTCTGGAAGTCCTGGACTCAAATGATCTGCCTGCCTTGACCTCCCAAAGTGCTGAGATTATAGGCATGACTCACTGTGTTAACTTTAAACATTTTCACCAAAGTTCCCAAAGATTTAAAAAAAAGGGGTGCTTAGATGGGGCTTGAACCTTGTGAACCAGAATGCTGAATATAAGCCACCACACCCAGCCAAAGTCATATATTTTAATATATCCACGTGGTCTATTTCTGCACAACCCTTAATAGCTGAAATTTCTTTCCTTTTTATTTTTATTTTTTTTGAGATGGAGTCTCGCTCTGTTGCCAGGCTGGAGTGCAGTGGCGTGATCTCGGCTCACTGCAACCTCTGCCTTCTGGATTCAAGCGATTCTCCTGCCTCAGCCTCCTGAGTAGCTGGGACTATATACAGGTGCCCGCCACCATGCCCAGCTAATTTTTGTATTTTTAGTAGAGATGGGGTTTCACCATGTTGGCCAGAATGGTCCTGATCTCTTGACCTCATGATCTGCCCACCTCAGCCTCCCAAAGTGTTGGGATTACAGGCGTGGGCCACAGTGCCCAGCTGTGAAATTTCTTAACGCTTTTAGAAAAGTTTAAAAATGTATTTTAATTAAAATTTAAATTAAAAAATTTAAAAAAATACAAGAGGCCAGGTGGCCTCTTTTAATAGAAGGTGGCTCATGTCTGTAATCCCAGCACTTTGGGAGGCTGAGGAGGGCAGATCCAGGAGTTTGAGATCAGCCTGGCTAACATGGCAAAACCTTGTCTCTACAAGAAAATAACAAAAATTAGCCAGGTGTGGTGATGTATACCGCTAGCCCTAGTTACTCCGGAGGCTGAGGTGGGAGAATTGCTGGAACCCAGAAGGCAGAGGTTGCAATGCGCAGAGATCATGCCACTGCATTCCAGCCTGGGAGACAGAGAGAGACCCTGTCTCAAAACAAACAAACAAGAAAACCCCAAAAAAACAAAACACCTCTTAATCATGACACAGCTAAGTTGAAACTATCCATAATATCCATAATTCAATGTTAAATTCCCAGTGGGACACAGATGACTTGGTGAGATTAATGAAAAAATGATAGCAATGATAACTGACATACAGATTAAAAGCTAAATTCCTCAGCCTAGCTCCCAATCACATCTTCCCCAAGTAACACCCTTCTGTTTCTACCAGAATGTTACTCAAATTACTTCCCCAGCCTGGAATGTAGGTGAAGTTTCACGACTTCCCAATGGATTTTTTTTTTTAGGAGGAATAGGGATGGGGAAAGTGGTGGTCTATGACCCAAGAATTAAGAACTCTTGCCCAATTAACTTGTCTTCCTGAAATTTCAAACTAAGTAACATACAGCAATTTTGTATGTATAATCCTGCAGAGAACCAGAAGAACAGATTGAGTCTTTTACTTCTAATATCATATTTGTGATTTTTATGTATCATCACACTGGGAAAACTTTACATCATCGCAAATCTTCATAAACTAAAACATTATGCTGTAACTTCACAAATACTTCTACTGATTATATACATACTTCAAAGTTCACTGGGATATGGTGGCTTATGTCTGTAATCCCAGCACCTTGGGAGGACCACTTGAGGCTAGGAGTTGGAAACCAGTCTGGGCAACATAGGGAGCCCCCAACTCCACAAAAAATAAAAATAAAAAATTAGCAACTGGCGTGGTGGCTCACACCTGTAATCTCAGCACTTTGGGAGGCTGAGGTGGGTGGATCACCTGAGGTCAGGAATTCAAGACTGACCTGGCCAACATGGTGAAACCCTGTCTCCACTAACAATACAAAGATTAGCCGGGTGTGGTGGCGGGTGCCTGTAATCCCAGTTACTGGTGAAGCTGAGGCAGGAGAATTGCTTGAACCCAAGAGGTGGAGGTTGCAGTGAGTCAAGACTGTGCCACTGCGCTCCACCTGGGGAGCACCTATCTCAAAAAAAAAAAAAAAAAAAAATTAGCCAGGTGTGGCGGCACAAACCTGAAGTCACAGTTACTAGGGAGGCTGAGGCAGGAGGATCCCTCGAACCCAGGAGGTTTGAGGTTGGAATGAGCTATGATCATGCCACTGTACTCCAGCCTAGGTGACAGAGTGAGACCCAGTCTCAATATAAATAAATGAAAATAAAAGATAAGAGATTGCTGGCCTTTGCTTAACTTTAAATTTTTTTTTTACTTTGAGATAGAGTCTTACTCTGTCACACAGCCTAGTCTGGAACTCCAGGACTCAAGTGTACAATCTACCCACTTCAGCCTCCCAAAGTGCTGGCATTACAGGCGTGAATCACCGTGCCCAGTCCCTTGCTTAGCTTTAAAAATAAGTACACCAAGGTTCTTTTACATTAGTATTGGGTAATAGCTGACAAGATGCATCTCAAACTGCACTGTTAAAGAAACCAATGAGGCCGGACGTGGTGGCTCAAGCCTGTAATTCCAGCACTTTGGGAGGCCGAGGCAGGTGGATCACCTTGTCAGGAGTTTGAGACCAGTGTGGCCAATATGGTGAAACCCTGTCTCAACTAAAAATACAAAAATTTAGCTGGGCACGGTGGTGCACACCTGTAGTCCTAGCTTGGGAGGTTGAGGTGGGAGAATTGCTTGAATTTGGGAGGCAGAGGTTGCAGTGAACGGAGACTGGCCATTGCACTCCAGCCTGGGAAACAAGAGTGAAACTCTATCTCCAAAAAAACAAAAAAGCCCCAATGAGCATAATATCTTTTTTCAAATATATTCCATGGGTTTATGTCACTTAGACTAGTGCACCTTCTGGACTGCCATATACAACAGACATTCCTGTACAAACCTCTGCAGTGAGGTACTCCAGAATCGCAGCACTGTACACGGCAGCAGTGGCACCCACCCTTCCATGGCTTGTGGTGCGAGTCTTCAAGTGTCTGTGGATGCGGCCCACAGGAAACTAAAAGAGAGATGTCTTAGTGGGAAGCACTGCAGAGTCTTAACATTGCACTGACTGTAATCAAAGGCTGAAAAATGTGAGTAAGCATGAAATAATAAAAAACTTGATCACACATATCAGAAGTCAAATGTATTAGGCAATTAACAGTTCCCAGGGCCTGTGTCTATGTTCTGGTAATCAGTCCAAAATCTTTAACCTCTGCATAATATGGAGAATATCACTCTAAAATGAAGAAAAACCATGCAGGGCTGTCATCAACTATACATTCACAACATGACCCATGGGTCAAATTCCTGTCTAGTTAATTTCTTCAGATAAAAGGCACATGCAACTTTGAACCTCCAGTACCTTCCTCAGATCTTATTAAATGTTCTTTCTTCAGTTTCAAGAGGTGATCTGATAGTTAAGAAAAATCAGTACTATTATCTTATTGTGATTCTGCTTTCCGAAAAAGAGGGTACTTTTCTCATTTCAGAGTATCCTAATTCCACTTGTCTGTGCCCTTTATTATTTTTTTTATTGAGACAGAGTCTCACTCTGTCGCCGAGGCTGGAGTGCAGTAGTGCCATCTTGGCTCACTGCAACCTCTGCCTCCCAGGTTTCAAGCGACTCTCCTGCCTCAGCCTCCTAAGTAGGTGGGATTATAGGCACGCCAGGACGCCTGGCTGTTTTGTATTTTTAGTAGAGATGGGGTTTTGCGTGATCTGCCCACCTTGGCCTCCCAAAGTGCTGGGATTACAGGCATGAGCCACTGCGCCCAGCCTGTCTGTGCCCTTTCTTACAGACCTACCTCATCCCTTCACTGTTGCATTATTTCAACAGCTACAATTACTTCCTTTCCGCTGGTTCCTTTCCTTCTACAGACTTTACTGAAAACTTCACAATCTATGAAAACTGCTTCCAGTTACAGTCTAGAAAGTCTCTTTCCAAAGACTGAATTTAAAAAACAAATCCTGAAACCCTTACTTTCTTGTCACCCATTTTTTCCTAACCCTAACTTGGTTTCTGTTAAACAGTACTTTTGAAGGCCAGGAGTGACATTTTACTTCCTTAATAAACACAAGCAATCTTTTTTTTTTTTTGCATTTATACTTCGTCTCTAAGTGACCAAAAGCTTCTTAAGAGCAAGATTTATGTCTTCTTTTCCTTTGTATCCTTAGTAACCAGTATGTTGTCTGGCATACAGTAGGCCCTCAAAAACATTTCTTCTTAGACTTCAGAGTTCTCATACCAACCCTGACTACTCCTCAGCCTTTTCTTAAAGTTTTTGAGGGGTCCTCCAATATCCTTGTGCTCCTTTCTCATTCCCTTAGGTTAGGAAACTCATCCATAACATAAACTATCAATTTTACATAAATGATCTCAAATTCCTAATTCGATCACCTCTCTTAGAAAGCTGAACTCATGTTTCCAACTTCTGGACATTTTCACATGGATGTTTTAGTGAACTTCAAAATGATCCCATTTAGGCCGGGCGCAGTGGCTCACGCCTGTAATCCCTGCACTTTGGGAGGCCGAGGCGGGCGGATCACGAGGTCAGGAGATCGAGACCATCCTGGCTAACACGGTGAAACCCCATCTCTACTAAAATACAAAAAAATTAGCCGGGCGTGGTGGCGGGCGCCTGTAGTCCCAGCTACTCAGGAGGCTGAGGCAGGAGAATGGTGCGAACCCGGGAGGCAGAGCTTGCAGTGAGCCGAGATGGTGCCACTGCACTCCAGCCTGGGCGACAGAGTGGACTCTGCCTCAAAAAAAAAAAAAAAAAAAAAAAAGATCCCATTTAAATTTACTCATAACTTGACCCTGTTACAAACTCCTGTGTTCTTTAGGTTCTAAGCCTTAGAGAAACTTCTGACTTCCTCTTAACCTTACACTGCTTCACCTATTTTCTGTACACACATGATTTCTACTGCTTCCCATTCAAGTACGTTACTTTATTCCTAAATCACTGCAATAATCTCCATTGGCCTTCCATTTTCTACTTCAAATTAAGTATGCCTTAAAATAAATTCTAATTAGGAATATACATGGAAACCTAAAATACAGAATGTGCACATCAATATAAATTCCCATCCCCCTTCTTTCGGTATCATCTGGATCATGTTGTCCTCTTGCTTAAACTCTCAATGGCTTACCACTGCCAAGAGGATAACAGTTTACAGTTTGGCCTTCCAAGTTTCCTGATTAAAAGTATTTCTCGGCCAGGCACAGTGGCTCACGCCTGTAATCCCAGCACTCTGGGAGGCTGAGGCGGGCGGATCACGAGGTCAAGAGATTGAGACCATCCTGGCCAACATGGTGAAACCCCGTCTCTACTAAAAATACAAAAACTAGCTGGGCATGGTGGTGCGCACCTGTAGTCCCAGCCACGCAGGAGGCTGAGGCAGGAGAATCGCTTGAATCCAGGAGGCAGAGGTTGCAGTGAGCCGAGATCGTACCACTGCACTCCAACCTGGTGATAGAGCGAGACTCTGTCTCAAAAAAAAAAAAAAAAAGTTTGTAGTAATACAAGTAGACTTCTGTAATCGATGAAACATAGGTCATAAATTACAACAGTAAAGAAAATAGTAATGTAACGACAGCATGGATTCATTACCTGTAGCCCAGCTCTCTGTGAGCGAGATACTGCCTTAGCCTTGGCCTTCCCACTGTCCTTTCCAGCTTTGCCTCCAGCCTAAATGCAAAAAAAAATTTTTGAATGAAAAGAGTTGAAAATACTACTTCAAAAATATTCTGGAAACAGAATTTCTTCTACTTTTACTTTAGGTAGTTAAAAATATGTAGGTGATCCCCTTCCTCATATACATGGGATTCTATCACCTTTTATAATTTCTATCAAAGAAGTCAAACCTTAAACGCTTATTGAAAATATGAGATTTTTCTTTTTTCTTTTTTTTTGAGATGGAGTCTAGCTCTGTTGCCCAGGTTGGAGTGCAGTGGGGCAATCTTGGCTCACTGCAAACTCCGCCTCCCAGGCTCAAGTGATTCTCCTGCCTCAGGCTCCTGAGTAGCTGAGATTACAGGTGCGCACCACCACACACAGCTAATTTTTGCATTTTTAGTACAGATGGGGTTTCACCATGTTGGCCAGGCTGGTCTTGAACTCCTGACCTCAAGCGATCCACCCGCTTTGGCCTCCCAAAGTGCTGGGATTACAGGCATGAGCCACAGTGCCAGGTTGAAAAATATGAGATTTCTAAAAACTAACATATTTATCAATTTCCAGATTGAAGAATCTTGCAAGTCAATATAACTTTTATGCATACATGAAATATTTCACAATTTTTATCAATGTCAATGTAACATATATTACTTCCACAGAAATATTTAGAACTCTCAGAAAAATAAAGCATATTCCAAGAAAAAAAAACCCTCAAAAAATTAAACACAGAATTGTCATATAGTCTAACAATTCCACTTCTAGGTATACACCCAAAAATTGAAAGCAAGGATTCAAACAAATACTTGTACACCCATGTTCACAGAAGCTTTATTCAGAATAGCCAAAAGGTGGAAACAATCTTGAGTGTCCAATGATGGATGAACAAAATGATATATATATAATGGGATAGTATTCAGCTTTAAAAAGGAAATTCTGACACAAGCTACAACATAAATGGGCCTTGAGGACATTATGCTAAGGAAAATAAGACAGTTACAAAAAAAACAAAAACCATATGATTCTACTTATGAGGTTCCTAAAATAGTAAAGTTCATAGTCAGCAGATTTGTGGTTGCCAGGGGTAGCTGCTTCCTGGGTTCAAGTGATTCTCCTGCCTCAGCCTCCTAAGTAGCTGGTAGTACAGGTGTGCACCACCACACGCTGCTAATTTTTGTATTTTTAGTACCAACAAGGCTTCTGTACGTTGGCCAGGCTGGTCTTGAACTCCTGACCTCAAGCGATCTGCCTGCCTTGCCCTTCCAAAGTACTAGGATTACAGGCGTAAGCCACCGCGCCTGACCGAGTTACTGTTGAATGGGTAGAGTTTCCACTTGGGAAGATGAAAAAGTTCGAGATAGATGGCAGTGATGGTTGCACACTATAAATGTACTTAATGCCACTGAACTGTACGCTTAAAAAAAAACCTATTTCTGCATGAAAAAGGTAAAGTATGTGCAAATGTACTGAGCTATTAAGTAAATATGGGGTATTATAAAGTATGTGTGTACACATATATTTCTAGAAGGTGACACAATAAATTAGAAATGCTATTTGCCTCTAAGGAGGAAATACTAAGGGTCTGACTTAAGAAAACTAATTTTCTCTCATATATTTTGTTTTTACCATTTAAATAGATTATTTCTTTACTGTTAAATCAGTTTACAGGATTGGTTGTTTGAGGGGCTATACTTTCAAAACAGATGGTAAGCTTTGAAATGGCATATCCCCTTTGTAGCTAACCCATTCCTTAAAGATTTTTTAAAGCTAAAAATTACCCCTGTATACTTCCTCTAATCGCATGTCTAAGTGAATTAAGCGCGTCACCCAAGATAATATGGAAGAAAAACAGTAAAACCTTGGCAGGTATTAGAAACAGGAAAAATAAAAATCTAAGAACTAATTCATACTCTCTTACATTAGGTAATTCAGCAAGAGACTGATTTAAGTTTATCAGGAAGAACTGAGATGTTCTTGATTTCTACCAGAATGCCTCATATATTTCAATAATTTTGACTATGTTGTTATATAAGAAAAATATAATTTTTGGATTTTTGAGGTCGGCTCCCCTAACAAGACAGGTCTTACTTCTCAAATAAAAAACCCTTTTTATCTCTATTTGCCTAATATATAACACTTAAAAACCTCTCAACTGGCATCTAAAATTATAATCACTGTCTTCCTATGACTGGATTGGAAAAAATAAGAACTAGTCACTAATGAAAAGCCAACAACTACAAAACTCCCCAGGCTCCCCAGGTCATATAATAACTACTCTGCTTAAGCAATTTTATCCTCACTGTTTCAGATACATCATATTTGCTGTTCTATTTGCTTTTTAAAGAAGTAGACATATAGTCAGATTTTAAAAGTCTCAATACTGACTAGTTCCAATATTTAGAGACTCTCGATACAATTCTCATACTTAACAAAAGAAAACTTTCATGGTATCAAACTTATCTGAATATGAAATTATATAATAAATGGATAATTACTTTCTTTCCGATATCCCCTCAAACTGTATACATAGCCTCCCTACTTTGAACATTCATTTTAATTGGTGCTTGAGAAACCAAATATAATTTTTTAATTCCAATAATTGACTTCATATTAACCTGAGTTAAGGTTGCTGGTTTTTAAAAATTACACACACACACACACACAGGAGGAAGAGGGAGTTCATTTCACTTGGATAAACTTGCAAACTGGATACTAAGACACTTTCATGTCAGTTTTAACAGATATCTGCTTACTTCCTTTCAGGTTTAAAATCTATCAAGAACGACAACTCAGTGTCTCCTGTGTTTTAGCTTATGTTAATACTTATGTATTTTTAGCTACTGGTAAGTGGATGTAAAACATACAGCGTATCACTAGAGACTGAAAAACATCTAAGAAACTAGAATCGGCCAGGCGCGGTGGTTCACGCCTGTAATCCCAGCACTTTGTGAGGCCGAGGCAGGGGGATCACGAGGTCAAGAAATCGAGACCATCCTGGCCAACATGGTGAAACCCAATCTCTACTAAAAATACAAAAAATTAGCTGGGCGTGGTGGCGCACACCTGTAGTCCCAGCTACTCGCGAGGCTGAGGCAGGAGAATTGCTTGAACCCAGGAGATGGAGGTTGCAGTGAGCCAAGATCGCGCCATTGCACTCCAGCCTGGCGACAGAGTGAGACTCCGTCTCAAAACAAACAAACAAACAAAAAACTACAATCATGAAAATCATCTGTTTGAGCAAATCCTTTTACAGATTAGATGTAGGCTGTATCTCAGTCTGTTAAAGTATAGTACTTTACAATAACAATAAACTATACGTTAGACGTTGGAAGCAATTGTCCCTCAAGTCTATTCCAGCTATAAGATTTGGGTATTTTACAATAACCAAACATTTTGTCCTCTAGACTGGCCAATCTGTTTATAGTTAGGTGTTAAGTCTATTAAATACCGTATCTGACACATCAAGCACAAATCATCTAATATTATCTGCAGTATGAGAAATGACAGCCTGGTGTTAACTTTTAAGCAGGTAGCTCCCGTTGAAGTAACCTTTCAACAGAATGCTTAAAGCACGAATACCGGCAAAAATAAGATTCCATAATAACAATCTTACTATTTTTACACAATCTTTGATGCAACTCAGAGCGTACCCTTTAGCACTTTCTCCTTTCCCTCAACTTTAAAATGGGGCTGAAGTTCTATTCACTTTCATTTTTTTAAAGCCACACTTTTCTTATCTAGATCTGAATTTCAGAATGAAAAGATGAATGCTTTAAGACTGAAAATTCATAGCAAGGGCAAAGGAAAGTACCGTTTTATAATGAAAACCGCAAACTGCATGGGGGTCAGAAGATAACGGGCGTTCATTTCAAACCTATGCAATCACCTAGAACAAATCGTGTGGTTCTGGTCTATAAAACCATTCTTTGTAGCTCAAAAGACCACAAATACAAGCACCCTTTCGCAGAAACCCTCAAATTGACTGCCAGAGAGATTACGTAACCAAACATCGCCAAAGACTTATCTAACTTGTATAGCGGCAGCCGGTTTGACCTCATTCATACAGAGGAGCGATCACATTAAGATCCGGCACTTGTTTCTACGTTTCCAAGCCGGATTCTGGTGTCCTCCTCCTTCTAAGACGGGCGGTGCAGCGTCACCAGCGTCGGGACAGACCTGTCCGGCTCGGAACAGACTTCGCGCTCTACCCGGCCAGGCCCAGCTCTCACCCGGGGACCCGTGTCGGGCTCCGCAGCCGGGATATGGCGCCCCCCGGCGGGTGGCGAGGGGCTCGACCGGACGAAGCCCCGACACCCGCAAACTCCCGACTCCACAGGTAGCGGCGCCGACGCCGGGGCCTCCGCGCTCTGCTCCCCCGGCCCTGTCCTAGGCCCCGTGCCCCCGACCCACCCGGCCGCCCTTACCATGTTCTCGGCGCCGACTCTGCCTCCGCTCGGCCGCGCGCCCGCCCGCTGACGACCTGCGCCGCCGCCGCCGCTCTCGCAGCACCGACCGCCGCCGCCGGAGCCGGACAATACCCCGTGCCCGCCTCGCGCTGCTGCGGCCAATGCCCGCTTGTCTTGCTGGTTCGAACCCCAGCGGCTGTTCAATCGCGCGCCTCCTTCTAGCCAGACCCCGCCCCCCCGGCACCGCCTACCTAACGGCTGTTTGTTTTTGCACACGGCACGCGGAGGCGGGGCTTCCAGCCCAATAGTGACGCCCTCTCCGCCTTTCACCAGGCACCCAAGCCTGACGAACAGAAAAGCAAACCAATGAGATTGGACGCCTAGAAGACGAAAGCCAATGAAAATATCGCCCGCGAGCAAGGGAGGCGGGCCACTGAGAAGGACAGCAAAATTAGCTAATGAGGTGAAGCGATTGCAGGCGCTGTGGCTTTCCCGCCCATTCGCGGCGTTGGTTTTCCCGCTTCTGAGACTTGTTTGGGGAGGTAAAGACTTTTGGACGTGCTTCTGCTAGTGGATTTTCACAAAGACTGTGAGGATTTATTCGTCTTAGGACGTGTGGATCAGGAGGGCGCTGGGTTTCAAGGTTAGGCAGCCCTCATGCTCAGCCGTTATTCTGGGGGACTGACTCCCCTGACGTCCTCTCAGCGCGGACCCTGGCAATCCGCGGCAGACTGAGGCGGGAGAATCGCTTGAACCCGGGAGGCGGAGGTTGCAGTGAGCCGAGATCGCGCCACTGCACTCCAGCTGGGCGACACATCGTCTCAAAAAAAAAAAAAAAAAAAAAAGCTATCAATTTGCTACCTGTTGTTATTTGTATGATAAATTCTTTTTCCTTTTTTGGAGACGGAGTCCTGGGACTACAGGCGCGCGCCCCAATGCCCAGCTAATTTTTGTATGTTTAATAGAGACGGGGTTTCCCTGTGTTGGTCAGGCTGGTCTCGAACTCCGGACCTCAGGTGATCTGCCCGCCTCTGCCTCCCAAAGTGCTGGCATTACAGGACAGCCACCGCGCCCGGGGTGTATTACAAATTCTAAGAATACGAAGATAATGGGGCCGACTTGGTGGCGCGGACCTGTAGCCTCAGCTACTGTCAAGACTGAGACAGGAGGATCTCTTGAGCCCAGGAGGTCGAGGCTGCAGTGAGTCATGATCGCACCACTGCACTCCAGCTTGGGAGACAGAGTATACCCTGTCTTAAAAAAAAAAAAAAAAAAAAAAAGTAATGGATGAGGCCGATAGTCAGGAATGAAATGACTTTAGACAATTGGGTATGCATGGGATCGTGTATGTGGGGGCAGGGGGTGGGCATAACCGAAGTCCCATACTCATGTCCCTCTAGGCCTTATACATTTTGCAGACCTCACAGAGCTCAGACTGTCGTGAGCCGTTTTTCTTCTCACCCTCTTCAGTGTGCTTATTTTGCTTACATCATTAGGTTAAAATTTGGAGGGTAACTCCCAGCTAGAAAGGAAGAAAAACTCTAAAGTAGAATCGCCTTCCCCCGGAAGCTGTTGTAAAAATTAAAGGATGTATGTGAGTGCACAGGCTCTCCAGCGATCGTTTTTCTTCCGCAGTGTTTCCACTATTTATGTATTTATTTACTTTTTGAGATGAAGTCTTGCTCTGTTGCTCAGGCTGGATGGAGTGCAGTGGTGTGATTTCAGCTCACTGCAACCTTCACCTCCTGAGTTCAAGTGATTCTCTTGCCTCAGCCTCCTAAGTAGCTGAGACTACAGGCTCCCGCCACCATTCCCCGCTAATCTTTGTATTTTTAGTAGAAATGGGGTTTCACCATGTTGGCTAGGCTGGTCTTGAACTCCTGACCACAAGTGATCCTCTCGCCTCAGCCTCCTAAAGTACTGGGATTACAGGCGTGAGCCTGTTTCCACAATTTAAAAAGGCCCATCACCCTATCATCATCATCTCTATTACAGTCTGGGCAATATGAGCTTTCTGGGAGAACCAGCTTCATTTCTTAACTGAAGAAATGGACTTAGGTGAACTTAGTCATTTGCCTGAGACCGCATAGCCTGCAGATAACCAAGATACCAGCTCACATTTGTTCCAACTCATTCCAGCTTTAAATTCTTTAATTCTTTTCACAGTGTGATGCATTGACTGTGCTAGAATGTGTTCTTGGTGTTGGTGAGTTAATAGTGAAACAAGTTTCTGCCTTAGTGGAGATTCTGTTCTCATAAGATTTTCCCAGGCTGGCACTTTAGAAATTTGTATCCAGGCCGGTGATAGCTGTTCCAAAGTTTGAATCAGGAGAAGCAACTTTGGGGAAGTGAGTCTTTAAAAAAAGGTAACTTAAATTCAAGAAGAAGAAGAGGGTGAGCTTCTAAGTAAGAATTTGGAAAAATAAGGATGAAGGTGCAGACAACTGTGAGGAAGGGTGTCCAGTGAAATAGGAAGGAATGGAGCAATGTGCCCAGATTAATAGAAGCCTCAAAACTATGTAGAAGAGTGGAGTTACTTCACTAGCAATAGCCATTGTTAATTCTTGCTCCTCTGTGTTTCTGGCCTCAGTGGATGGCATTACCAGTCTACTAAGGCATAAGCCTGCGAGTTATTCCTTTAACAGATCACTCAGTGCCTACTGTTTGCAGGCACTGTGCTAGGTACTGAAGATTTGGTGATTAGCAAAATAGACATTGTCCTTGCCCTCATGGTCCTCTGCAGTGGGAGTCAGATGTTAAAGAAATAAACAAATACCGTATGTGAATTATAAGTTCAAGTGTGCTGAAGGAAAAGAACAGGGTGCTTTAAGAGAGAAACAGGGAATGTAGTTTAGTTGGCGTGGGTGGTGTTCCACAGAGAAAGAGCATGCAGGCTGGGCGCGGTGGCTCATGCCTGTAATCCTAGCAATTTGGGAGGCCAAGGTGGGTGGATCATCTGAGGTCAGGAATTCGAGACCAACCTGGCCAACGTGGCAAAACCCTGTCTCTACTAAAAATGCAAAAATTAGCCAGGCGTGGTGGCGCATGCCTGTAATTTCCAGCTACTCGGGAGGCTGACCCAGGAAAATCACCTGAGCCCAGGAAGCGGAGGCTGCAGTGGGCTAAGATCACGCCATTGCACTTCAGCCTGGGCAATAGAGCAAGACTCCATTCCATCTTAAAAAAAAAACAAAAACAAAAACAAAAATACTTGCCCTTGTGAAGGGATTGAAAGAAGTGTTCAATAATGTATAAGAAAGCACCTAGCACTGTACCTAGCACATAATAGCCAATAAATGTTAACTTCCTTCCTTAACAGGAAAATCATTTTCTCGCCACTCTCTACCTCTCAACTTTCATGTCATTGGTTCAGATTTTTTTTTTTTGAGATGGAGTCTCACTGTTTCGCCCAGGCTGGAGTACAGTGGTGCGATCTCAGCTCACTGCAAGCTCTGCCTCCTGGGTTCACGCCATTCTCCTGCCTCAGCCTCCCGAGTAGCTGGGACTACAGGCGCCCACCACCACGCCCAGCTAATTTTTTTTTTTTTTTGTATTTTTAGTAGAGACGTGGTTTCACCGTGTTAGCCAGGATGGTCTCAATCTCCTGACCTCGTGATCTGCCCGCCTCGGCCTCCCAGAGTGCTGAGATTACAGGCATGAGCCACTGTGCCCAGCTGATTCAGATTTTGATGAAAGTGGAGTTAGGTTGAAAAAAACTGGTTCTCATGGTAGACAATAGTAATCCTTTTACTGATTTATATATCATCACTGTAAATTATATGTCATCACTGTAAACACGGATGCCAGAAAAAAGTCTGCCTACTAACAGTTTTATAAACCAAGTGTGTTAGTAAAATCTAGTTTCTAGTGAACTAGGGTTACAAAAAAGGCAAAGATGAGTCAAAGAAGAACACCAGTCTAGCCAGAAAATTTTATATAATAGCATCTATAAATGATAAACTACAATGATAAAATGATACAATGATACAATGAAAAATGATAAACATGGACAAATTATTCAACTTTGGGCTGGGAATGGTGGCTCATGCCTGTAATTCTAAAGCTTTGGGAGGCCAAGGCATGAGCCACCAGGGCAGGAGTTTGAGACCAGCCTGGGCAATATGACAAGACTCCACGTCTACAAAAATTAAAAGAAAAAATTAGCTGAGCCGGGAGCGATGGCTTACACCTGTAATCCCAGCACTTTGGGAGGCCGAGACAGGCGGATTACGAGGTCAGGAGATCGAGACCATCCTGGCTAACATGGTAAAACCCCATCTCTACTAAAAATACAAAAAAATTTTTTTTGCCACCGCACTCCAGCCTGGGCGACTGAGCAAGACTCCGTCTCAAAAAAGAAAAAAGAAAAAAATTAGCTGAGTGTGTAGTACATACCTGTGATCTCAGCTACTTGAGAGGCTGAGGTGGGCAGAGAACTTGAGCCCACGAGTTCAAGGCTTCAGTGAGCTATGTATGATCCTGTCACTGCTCACCAGCCAGGCAACAGAACCAGACAGTATCTCTTAAAAAAAAAATTATTCGGCCGGGCGTGGTGGCTCAAGCCTGTAATCCCAGCACTTTGGGAGGCCGAGATGGGCAGATCACAAGGTCAGGAGATCGAGACCATCCTGGCTAACATGGTGAAACCCTGTCTCTACTAAAAAATACAAAAACCTAGCCGGGCGAGGTGGCGGGCGTCTGTAGTCGGAGCTACTCAGGAGGCTGAGGCAGGGGAATGGCGTGAACCCGGGAGGCGGAGCTTGCAGTGAGCTGAGATCTGGCCACTGCACTCCAGTCTGGGCGACAAAGCGAGACTGTCTCAATGACAACAACAACAACAAATACAAAAAACTAGCTGGGCGAGGTGGCAGGCGCCTGTAGTCCCAGCTACAGGAGAATGGCGTAAACCCGGAGGCGGAGCTTGCAGTGAGCTGAGATCCGGCCACTGCACTCTAGCCTGGGCAACAGAGCCAGACTCCGTCTCCAAAAAAAAAAAAAAAAAAAATTATTCAATGTTGCTGGATTTAACCCAGTAATATATAGTATAATTGTTCTCAAAGTGTGATCCTTAGACCACCAGCATCAGCATCACTTGGAAATTGTTAGAAATGAATTCTTACCCCCACCCCAGACCTGCTGAATCTGACACTGAGGGTGGGACCTATAAGCACTCCAGGGGATTCTGGTGCATACTGAAATTTAAGAACCACTGGTATAGTATATGCTGCAGCACACAGTCCAGAGGCCACGTATTCCTTATAAAACTGAGGCACTTGGCCAGGTGCGGTAGCTCATCCCTGTAATCCCAGCACTTTGGGAGGCTGAGGTGGGCAGATCAGCTGAGGTCAGGAGTTCCAGACCAGCTTGGCCAACATGGTGAAACCCCATCTCTACTAAAACAAAAAGCTGGCTGTGGTGGTGCATGCTTGTAGTCCCAGCTACTCTGGGAGGCTGAAGCAAGAGAATCATTTGAACCTGGGAGGTGGAGATTGCAGTGAGCCAAGATGGTGCCACTGCACTCCAGCCTGGGCAACAGAGCAAGACTCTGTCTCAAAAAAAAAAAAAAAAAAAAAAAAAACTGGAGCACTCATTTAGCCCCTGGATGTCTACCCAGCAATTGGACTTGGCCAAAGGAAGCTGTATTGCCCAAGTTTACACTCCTTTTCAGGGGGCCTACCTCCAGTGACCGGTGGATGGAGGATATAGTGCCTAGCTCTTTTGCCTTAATTTGAGACAATTCTGAAGGGCCATTCCAGTTCCAGAGTTTCTTGTGTGATTAGTATTGACTTGATCTAACTGCATTGAAGTTCAACTTCTGCTTAATCCTGCTTTCTCCATTTTCTCATAGTTATGTCCCCAAGAGCATTCCATACTATTGCCTCTTGAAAGCAAATCCCATTTGTTTCCTGGGAAACCTGAACTAAGACAATGACTTTTCTCTGCAAAAATGTAGTCAATTTTTAAGTGGGCAAGATATTCACACGTACAAAATTTCAAAAGGTACAAAGGGTATACAGTGAAAAGTCTCCTCTGGGTGCAGTGACTCATCCCTGTAATGTCAGCATTTTGGGAGGTTAAGGCAGGAGGATTGCTTAAGTCCAGGAGTTGAAGACCAGTGTGGGTGACATAGTGAGACCCACATCTCTATGAAAAATAAAAAAAATAAGCCAGGCATGGTGGCGTGCACATGTAGTCCCAGCTACTCAGGAGGCTGAGGGAGAAGGATCACTCGAGCCCAGGAGTTTAAGGATGCAGTGAGCTGTGATTGTGCCACTGCATTCCAGCCTGAGTGAGAGCAAGACGCATACACACACACACAAAAACTCCTCCCATCCTTGCCCTTAGCCATCAGTTTCACCTGTGCAGAGGTACCCAGTGTTGCTGATACAGTGAAGTGTGTTAGCATTTAGAGAATTCAGCCTTAAAGATTACTATGCTTGGCCGGGCGCGGTGGCTCAAGCCTGTAATCCCAGCACTTTGGGAGGCCGAGATGGGCGGATCACGAGGTCAGGAGATCGAGACCATCCTGGCTAACATGGTGAAACCCCGTCTCTACTAAAAAATACAAAAAATTAGCCGGGCGAGGTGGCGGGTGCCTGTAGTCCCAGCTACTCGGGAGGCTGAGGCAGGAGAATGGCGTAAACCCGGGAGGCAGAACTTGCAGTGAGCTGAGATCCGGCCACTGCACTCCAGCCTGGGTGACAGAGCAACACTCCGTCTCAAAAAAAAAAAAAAAAAAAAAAAGATTACTATACATAGATTTGCAGGAGCTTTTATCCCTGTGTTCACTTTTAAATTCCATTTTAATGCTACAGTGCTCTTCAAAATATAAAGACTATAAGAGACAGAAATTTTCTTTTGGCTACTCTTGTAAAGGATAGCCAAATTCTCCTTTTTAAAGTACAGTCATGCATTGCTTACTGATGGGGATGCGTCCTGAGAAATGTGTCATTAGGAAATTTCATCATCATGCTCACATTATAGAGTGTACTTACACAAACCTAGATGGTATATATAGCCTACTAGACACCTAGCTATATGGCATAGCCTGTTGCTCCTAGGCTACAAATCTATACAGAATGTTACTAGTGCTGAATACTAGTGTAACATAATAGTATTTGTATACCTAAACATAGAAAAGGAACAGTAGAAATACAGTATATAAGATACAAGGCTGGGCGGGATGGCTCATGCTTGTAATCCCAACACTTTGGGAAGCTGAGGCAGGCGGATCACTTGAGGTCAGGAGTTCGAGATTAGCCTGGCCAATATGGTGAAACCCCATCTCTACTAAAAATACAAACAGGTGGGCGTGGTGGCACGTGCCTGTGATCCCAGCTACTGGGGAGGCTGAGGCAGGAGAATCGCTTGAAACCAGGAGGTAGAGGTTGCAGTGAGCCAAGATCATGCCATTGCACTTCAGCCTGGGCAACAAGAGCGAAACTCTGTCTCAGAAAACAAACAGAAACCCCCAAAAAGATACAAAACAGTACACCTGTATAGGGCACTTACCATAAATGGAGCTTGCAGGACTGGAAGTTACTTTGAATGATTCAGTGAGTGGGTGGTGAATGAATGTGAAGGCCTAGGACTTTATACTGTATACTACTGGAGACTATGAACACTGTACATAGGCTCCACTAAATTTATAAAAATACTTTTTCTTCAATAATAAGTTAACCTTAGCTTACTGTAACTTAACATTATAAACTTTACATTAAAAAAAATTTGAGTTTTTGTAAAACACTTAGCTTAAAACAAATACCTTGTATGACTGCACGAAAATGTTTTATTTCTTCATATCCATATTCTGTAAGCTTTTTGCTATTTTATTGAGAAGGGATTTTACTCTGCTACCCAGGCTTCTGTGCAATGGCGTGATCTCAGCTCACTGCAACCTTCGCCTCCTGAGCTCAAGTGATTCTCTCACCTCAGCCTCCTGAGTAGCTGAGACTATGGGCACATATCACCAGGCCTGGCAAATTTTTGTATCTTTTGTAGAGATGGGGTCTCACCATGTTGCCCAGGCTGGTCTCCATCTCCTGGACTTAAGTGATCCTTCCCCCCTCGGACTCCCGGAGTGCTGGGATTACAGACCCATGAGCCATGGCACCTGGTCTATTTTTAATTTAAAAAAAATTGTTTTTTCACTTTTAAAAACTTGTATGTTAAAAACGAAGAAACAAACACATATATTAGCCTTGGTCTATACAGGGTGAGGATCATCAATATCACTGTCTTCTACCTCCACATCTTGTCACACTGGAATGTCTTCAAGGGCATTAACACATATGGAGCTGTCATGTCCTGTGATAACAATGCCTTCTTGTGGATACCTCCTGAAGGACCTGCCTGAGACTGTTTTACAGTTCTTTTTTTATGAGTAGAAGGAGTACACTCTAAAATAATGATAAAGGGCCAGGCACAGTGGCTCACGCCTGTAATCCCAGCATTTGGGAGGCCAAGGTGGTCGGATCACTTGAGGTCAGGAGCTTGAGACCAGCCTGGCCAACATGGTGAAACCCTGCCTCTACTAAAAATAAATTAGCCAGGCGTGGTGGCAGATGCCTGTAGTCCCAGCTACTTGGGAGGCTGAGACAGGAGAATCGCTTGAACCTGGGGCGGAGGTTGCAGTGAGCCGAGTCGAGTCACTGCACTCCAGCCTGGGCGACAGAGTGAGACTCCGTCTAAAGAAATAAAAAATAAAAATAAATAAAATATTGATAAAAAGTACCAGTAATGGTCGGGCGCAGTGGCTTATGCCTGTCATCCCAGCACTTTGGGAGGCTGAAGCTGGCAGATCACCTGAGGCCAGGAGTTCGAGACCAGCTGGTCAACATGGTGAAACCCTGTCTCTACTAGAAATACAAAAATTAGCTGAGTGTGGTGGCACGCATATGTAATCCCAGCTACTCAGGAGGCTGAGGCAGGAGAATCACTTGAACCTGGGAGGCTGAGGTTGCAGTGAGCCGAGAGCACACTACTGCACTCTATCCTGGGCCACAGAACAAGACTGTCTCAAAAAAAAAAAAGTACCAGTAACAGTTTTTTATTATCATTAGCAATTATATATTGTACATAATTGCAAATGCTATAATTTTATACAACTGGCAGCCAGTACATTTGTTTACACAAGCATCACCAGAAATGTGGGTAATGCTTGTCACTAAGAAGTTACAATGGCTAGGATGGTTATGATGTTAGTAGGCAATAGGAATTTTTCAATTTCATTGTAATCTTATGGGGCCACAAATAAATGCCCTATGTGGCACATCACTGTATTATTATTATTACTATTATTTTGTAAAAATACCTGGAAAGGTTTAGGGCAGATTGCAGTGGCAAGGCAGCTACTCACATGAGCCAGAACCTGCCCAGGTTTTTTTTTTTTTTGAGATGGAGTCTCGTTCTGTCACCTAGGCTGGAGTGCAGTGGCACTATCTCGGCTCACTGCAAGCTCCGCCTCCCGTGTTCATGCCATTCTCCTGCCTCAGCCTCCGGAGAGGCTGAGTAGCTGGGACTACACAGGTGCCCACCACCACACCCGGCTAATTTTTTTTTTTGTATTTTTAGTAGAGACGGGGTTTCACCGTGTTAGCCAGGATGGTCTTGATCTCCTGACCTCGTGATCCGCCCACCGCAGCCTACCTAAGTGCTGGAATTACAGGCGTGAGCCACTGCGCCTGGCCCAAACCTGCCCAATTCTAAATGAAATCAATCAGGATGCACCCACCCTTCTGTACTCAGCTGTGATGCCTGGGACTCTGTAAAACACACTTCTGCTTTGCCTTTGCTTCGCTGCTAGGCTTTGCCAATAGGGGGAACTAGAGGGAAATGGCAAGATTGAAGGCGCCCTCCGGTCTGCTTTCTGTTTCTCTGAGCCTCACTTATTCAGGACTTCACTCTGGCAGGAGCAGTTCGTTAGGTAGCAGCAGCTGACTCAGTTTTTCCAACACTTAAAAAACCAGCCCAATTGTCCCTAACCCCCTCACCAGCACCAGCCGGCTCCTTCCTCAGAGGTTTGAGTTGCAGCTCCAGAGGTCGCTTTCTCTAGGTTTGTAAGATTTTTCCTTTGATTTTTTCAAGGTAGCTGCTAGTTGCTACCCCATGACACTTTAGAGTCCTCTTTTTACCCTTTAGTAGTTAACTATATACATATATAGTTATATGTGTGTATATATGTGTGTGTGTGTGTATGTATATATACGTTTTTTTTTTTTTTTTTTTTTTTTTTTTGAGAGAGTCTCACCCTGTCGCCCAGGCTGGAGTGTAATGGCGAGATCTTGGCTCACTGCAACCTCTGCTTCCTGAGTTCAAATGATTCTCCTGCCTCAGCCTCCCGAGTGGCTGGGATTACAGGCACCCACCACCATGCCCAGCTAATTTTTGTATTTGTGGTAGAGATGGGGTTTCACCATGTTGGCCAAGCTGGTTTCGAACTCCTGACCTCAAGTATCAAAACAAAAAAAAATTGTATTTTCTGGAACCTGAATGAACGTTGACTGATACAGCATATGATTTTGTTTTCTTTTGTTTTTAAACTTTCTCTTATCAAAAACTTTAAGCTCATGTGAAAGTAAAACAAACAGTGCAATGAACCTGGCATCACTCAGCTACAATAATACTTCTGGCCATTTTTACTTTATTTTATATTCTCATTCATTTTGCCCCACCTTCAACTGGGCATGTTGAAGTAAATTCAAAGTAAATTGGCAACAAATGTTTTTACAAGAAAATTGTTTCTTTAAGAAAACCTTGGGTCACTAGAATTTGTATAGTGTGCATGCTTATCCACTAGCAATGCACAAATGAAAAATGAAACTTAATTTTCTCTTGTAGAAATGTAACTTGTATATGTTTTTTTTCCTTTTTTTTTTTTCTTTTTTTTGAGCCAAAGTCTCACTGTGTCGCCCAGGCTGGAGTGCAGTGGCAGGATCTTGGCTCACTGCAACCCCTGCCTCCCGCGTTCAAGTGATTCTCCTGCCTCAGCCTCCTGAGTAACGAACTACAGGCGCCTGCCACCATGTCTGGCTAATTTTTTTGTATTTTTAGTAGAGATGGGGTTTTGCCATGTTGGCCAGGCTGGTCTCAAACTCCTGAGCTCAAGTGATCCACCCGCCTTGGCCTCCCAAAGTGCTGAGACTACAGGCGTGAGCCTGTTTCATCAACTTTATATGCTACACCAGCCTGTTTCATCAACTTTATATGCTACAAAATAGTAAGTCCTCTCAATTTCACTCCATTCCAGTACAGAATATAATTTTTTAAAAATTTTGTTTTGTTTTGTTTTCTGTTTTTTTTTTTTTTTTTTTTTGAGACGGAGGCTCGCTCTGTCGCCCAGGCTGGAGTGCAGTGGCCAGATCTCAGCTTACTGCAAGCTCTGCCTCCCGGGTTTACACCATTCTCCTGCCTCAGCCTCCTGAGTAGCTGGGACTACAGGCGCCCGCCACCTCGCCCGGCTAGTTTTTTGTATTTTTTTTTTTAGTAGAGACGGGGTTTCACCGTGTTAGCCAGGATGGTCTCGATCTCCTGACCTCGTGATCCGCCCGTCTTGGCCTCCCAAAGTGCTGGGATTACAGGCTTGAGCCACCATGCCCGGGCTGTTTTCTGTTTTTTATTTGAGACAGAGTCTCACTCTGTCACCCAGGCTGGAGTGCAGTGGCTGCCATTTCAGCTCATTGCAACCTCTGCCTCTCAGGTTCAAGCAATTCTCCTGCCTCAGGCTCTGGAGTAGCTGAGATTACAGGCATGCGCCACCACACCCAGCTAATTTTTGTACTTTTAGGAGAGACAGGGTTTCGCCATATTGGCCAGGCTGTCTCAAACTCCTGACCTCAGGTGATCTGCCAGCCTCGGCCTCCCAAAGTGCGGGGATTACAGGTGTGAGCCACCATGCCTGACCAGAATATATGTTTATCCAATTAAAAATGGAAGTTCATTGCTTTGGGAGGCTGAGGTGGGAGGATTGCTTGAACCCAGGAGTTCAGGACCAGTCTGGGCAACATAGCGAAACTCCATCTCTACAATAAATACAAAAAGTTAGCTGGGTGTGGTGGTGTCTGCCTATAGTCCCAGCTACCCTGGAGGCTGAGGTGGGAAAATCACCTGAGCCTAGGAGGTCGAGGCTGTAGTGAGCCGAAATCGTGCCACTGCACCCCTGCCTGGTGACAGAGTGAGACCTGTCTCAAAAGAAAAAAAAAGTTGCTTTACAAGATTTTTTCCATAAGCCAAGGTATTTCAGGGTGATTTGTCATTATTTTTTCCAACCTTTCCCTTGTAGGGATCAAGTCTGATGTCTTCCTGTTTGCAAGTATTGCTTTCAACACTTTGCAACTCAATAAGGGCTTCATAAACTGAAGTTTTTTTTCTTTTTTTAGATGGAGTCTCACTCTGTCACCCAGGCTGGAGTGCAGTGGCATGGTACCGGCTCACTGCAACCTCCACCTTCCAGGTTGAAGCAATTCTCCTGCCTCAGCCTCCTGAGTAGCCGGGATTACAGGAGCCTGCCACCGTGCCTGGCTAATTTTTGTATTTTTAGGAGAGACTGGGTTTCACTATGTTGGCCAGGCTGGTCTTGAACTCCTGACCTCAAGTGATCCAGCTGCCTTGGCCTCCTTAAGTGCTGGGATTACAAGCCTGAGCCACTGCGCCCAGCCTGAAGTTTCTCTCTCTCTCTCTCTCTTTTTATTATTATTATTATTTTTTAGAGTCGGAGTCTCACTCTGTCACCCAGGCTGGAGTGCAATGGCGCAATCTTGGCTCACTCCAACCTCCACCTCCTGGGTTCAAGCAATTCTCCTGCCTCAGCCTCCTGAGTAGCTGGGATTACAGACACCCAACATCATGCCCAGCTAAGTTTTGTAGTTTTAGTAGAGACGAGGTTTCACCATATTGGCCAGGTTGGTCTCTTGGCCAGACTGGTCTCAAACTCCTGACCTCGTGATCCACCTGCCCTGGCCTCTCAGAGTGCTGGGATTACAGGCACGAACCACCACACCTGGCTGAAGTTTCTTATCATTCTGTTCATTAAATGGTCAGATGAAAGGTTCCCAATTGATTTTAAATAAAATACTATCAGCTGGGCACAAGTGGATCATCTGAAGTCAGGAGTTTGAGACCAGCCTGGCCAACATGGTGAAACCTCATCTCTACTAAAAATACAAAAAATTAGCTGGGCGTTATGGTGGACGTCTGTAATCTCAGCTACTCGGGAGACTGAGGCAGGAGAATCACTTGAACCCAGGAGGCGGAGGTTGCAGTGAGTTGAGATCACACCCTTGCACTCCAGCCTGGGCAACAAGAGTAAAACTCCTTCTCAATCAATCAATCAATCAGTAAAATACTACCAAAATTTAGAGGCTTCATTTATAAAAAATTTCAATATAGGATAGATTGATTTTCAAAGGCTTAAACATTTCTAAAAAGGATGATGGGTGAAACCTGCCATGCTGAAGTGCTTTTTGAAAATTTATTTATTGTTGTTATTTTTTTTTGAGACAGGGTCTCTCTCTGTTGCCCAGGCTGGAGTGTGGTGGTGCAATCATAGCTCTCTGCTGCCTTGAAGTCCTGGGCTCACTTGATTCTCCTGCCTAAGCCTCCCAATTAGCTAGGACTACAGATGCCTGCCACCATGCTGGCTAATTAAAAAAATTTTTCTTTTATGTAGATGAAGTCTTGCTATGTTGGCCAGGCTGGCCTCAAGCATTCCTCCCAGTTAAGCCTCCCAAAGTGCTGAGATTGCAGGTGTGAGCTGAAGTGCTTTTTAGATTCAACATCTACTTTATCACAACAATTTTGTAGGTTAGTTACTCAAAACTTGTTAAAATTTGACAACTATACCTTCTATTTTAGTTGGTAGAATAAAACAGCTTCCTAGGACGTTATCATGAATTATATGTACACTACATCCAATTCCAAGTACATTTATCCTCCATTAATTTCCTAATTCATTAAATACATTTTTGTATTACAATGCTTTGCTCCACCCAAGTTTGTATTATCACAAATACAATTTTAATTGTTGAACTTTAAAAAAAAATTTTTTTTAAGTTCCTGGGTACATGTGCAGGATGTGCAGGTTTGTTACATAAACATGTGCCATGATGGTTTGCTGCACAAATCAACCCATTACCTAGGTATTAAGCCCAGCATACATTAGATCTTTTGCCTAACGCTTTCCATCCCTGCAATGCTTCCCCGACAGGTCCCAGAATTGTTGAACTTTTAAACTAATTTCATAGTAACATTAAAATATCAGATTGTTTTACTTCAACACTGATTAAAAGAATTGAAAATTTGAAACTTACCAGAATTAATGAAGTCAGTTTTTCTATTTGAATCTGAAGATGTTACTAATAAAACTGGCATCACATAACTGGAAGTTCTGGGTAGTAACATATGTCTAGTCTAGTCTACATATTAATAGCCATGGCTTCACTTTTTGTATGGGCATAAGAAAACTCTGAATTAAAGATGAGAAGATGAGTGAAATTAATTAAAAACAGTCAATTTATTTAAGTAAAATGTCTTGCTTCACAGAGCGATTTGTAAGTGTACCTTCTGTATTAATTGTATTAATTAAATCATTGTCTCTGGGTTTTTTTGTTTTTTGTTTTTTGTTTTGAGACAGAGTTTTGCTCTGTCACCCAGGCTGGAGTGCAGTGGCACGATCTTGGCTTACTGCAAACTCTGCCTCCTGGGTTCAAGTGATTCTCCTGCCTCAGTCTCCCAAATAGCTGGGATTATAGGCACCCACCATCACGCCTGGGTAATTTTTGTATTTTTAGTAGAGATGGGATTTCAATATGTTGGCCAGGCTACTCCTGACCTCAAGTGATCCACCCGCCTCAACCTCCCAAACTGCTGGGATTACAGGCGTGAGTCACTGTGCCCAGCCTCTGGGTAATGTTTGTTTAAGATAATTGCTAAGTTTTGAAGTAGATGCAGATACTTCTACAGAAAATTTATGTCTACTGGTTTTCCTGTGGTTATTGATCTTTTTATTTTTTGCGACAGAACCTTGCCTTGTCGCCCATGCTGGCTTGCAGTGGTGTGATCTTGGCTCACTGCAACCTCTGCCTCCTGGGCTCAAGTGATTCTCCTGCCTCAGCCTCCTGAGCAGCTGGAATTACAGGTGTCTGCCACCACACCTGGCTAGTTTTTGTATTTTTAGTATAGATGGGGTTTCACCATGTTGGCTAAGCTGGTCTTGAACTCCTGACCTCAAGTGATCCACCAGCCTTGGCTTCCCAAAGTGCTGGGATTACAGGTGTGAGCCACCATGCCCAGCCTGGTTATCTTAATATGGCACTGATAGTAAATGTCAACAAAAATTTTGTGTAGGTTATACACAGAAATGGAAATTCAGTATTCACTTAGGTTTTTTTTAGATACCTTTTAAGCTCATTGAAGAAAGGGCTTATTGCAAAATAAAAAAATTATCAAATAACAAATAGTTATAGATTTCTACCATACAATAAGTGGTAAAATAGTTGTAGCAAGAATATTTACAGTTCTTTCTGTACATGGTTCATACATCACTAGCCTATCATTTATTACTGATCCCAGATAGCAGCCTGAAAGACTTCTCCAACCACCACAACTACAGAAGGAGTTAGCTCTTCCCAGTCACTCCAGGTGCACTGTTTTGTCAGCAAGTGCTGTCCACGCTGACTTGAGAGGAAAATGTTATACTGAGTTTGGGAGGGTCAAGCACAGGGATGTCATTGCTGGTCTTTTTTCAAATTTAACCAGGTGTTCAAGCGAGAACTCTGTTCATTGAGCACAATATAGAGCATAATGAGCTAGGAATACAAAGTAGAGGTCTAGTAAGCGAATCCTTGCTTATTCTAGTAAGAGTAAAAATCATATTACCTTGTAAAGACTGAAAGATCTGGGACAAATGCTAAACTGATGGCATACTGAGACAACAGACAAAATGTGACTGTCCAAGGTGAATGCTTCTCATGGTAACGAAGAGAATGTATAGAGACAGAGGTAGGATCAAGATTTCTCAATCTTCATTTTATGTTATTTCAGTTATTTATTTATTTATTTTTATTTTATTTTATTTTTTTGGAGACAGAGTCCCACTCTGTTGCCCAGGGTGGAGTGCAGTGTTGCGATCTCTGCTCACGGTAACCTCTGCCTTCTGAATTCCAGCAATTCTCCCACCTCAGCCCCCTGAGTAGCTGGGATTATAGGCACCCACCACCACGCGCAGCTACTTTTAAAAAAATTTTTAGTAGAGATGGATTTTGCCATGTTGGCCATGGTGGTCTTGAACTCCTGACCTAAAGTGATCTACCTGCCTCGGTCTCCCAAAGTGCTTGGATTGCAGGCATGAGCCACCATGCCTGGCCTGTTATTTCAATTTTGAACCATGCAAATGTATTTTCCATTTTAAAGTTAGACTAAAAAAAGAAAAAAAGGCGTAGAATAGTGTATAGAATGCCAGCATCTGTGGGCATCTCTTTATTAAAAAAAAAAAAAACCTACTTACCTACAATTTATTTATTTATTTATTTTGAGATGCAGTCTTGCTCTGTCACCCAGTCTGGAGTGCAGTGGCGCAATCTCAGCTCACTGCAACCTCTGCCTCCTGGGTTCAAGCCATCCCTCTGCTTCAGACTCCTGAGCAGCTAGGCCTACAGGCATGCGCCACCATGCCTGGCTAAATTTTTTTTTTTTTTGGTATTTTTTTTTTTAGTAGAGACAGGGTTTCGCCATATTAGCCTGGTCTCGAACTCCTGAGCTCAGGTAATCCACCCACCTCAGCCTCCCAAAGTGCTGGGATTACAGGTATAATTTATTCTTTTTAAACCAGCAGTCTCCAGTATTTATGGCACCAGGGACTGATTTCATGGAAGACAAATTTTCCATGTCCTAGGCAGGGGGATGGTTTGGGGATGATTCAAGCGCATTACATTTATTGTGCACTTTATTATTATTACATTGTGATATATAATGAAATAATTGTACAATTCATCATAATGTAGAGTCAGTGGGAGCCCTGAACTTGTTTTCCTGCAATTAGACAGTCCCATCTTAGGGGGAATGGAAGACAGTGACAGATCATCAGGCATTAGATTCTCGTAAGGAACACACAACCTAGATCCATTGAATGTGAAGTTCACAATAGGGTTTGTGCTCCTATGAGAATCTAATGCTGCTATTGATCTGACAGGAGGTGGAACCAGTATGAACTCAGGCTGTAATGTTCACTCGTTGGCCGATTACCTCCTGTTGTATGGCCCAGTTCCTAACAGGCCAAGGACCTGGTACTGGTCTGTGGCCCAGGAATTGGGGGAACCCTGCTTTTTGTTTTGTTTTGTTTTTTGAGATGGAGTCTTGCTGTGTCACGCTGGAGTGCAGTGGCGTGATGTCAGCTCAATGCAACCTCTGCCTCCCGGGTTCAAGCGATTCTCCTGCCTCAGCCTCCCGAGTAGCTGGAACTACAGGCATATGCCATCATGCCCAGCTAATTTTTGTATTTTTAGTAGAGACAGGGTTTCACCATGTTGACCAGGATGGTCTCGATCTTTTGACCTTGTGATCCACCCTCTTTGGCCTCCCAAAATGCTGGGATTACAGGCATGAGCCACTGTGCCCAGCCGGAGCCCTGTTTTAAACAATATTCTGAGGCTTTTCATATTGTACTTGTAGTTAGTGAAGAGAAGATCTAAAAATAAGGGAATGCCTTTGTAAGGGAATGCCTTTGCCATTCCAAGTAAAAAATGTCTTAGCTTGCCATAAGTGAAGAGGCTTAGAATATAAGTCCTCACTTAATGTCATTGATAAGTTATTGGAAACGGAACTTTAAGTTAAATTGGTTTTTAACAAAACCAATTTTACCATAGGCTTGTGAAAGTTAGAGATACCAGGAAGAAATCACTTTTCTCAGACCCAGGCAAAATAGGACCAGGAAGGTCTGAAGGAGAGGAGGCTCATGCTTGCAAATCTGAAATAAGAACTTTCCAAGGACTTTCTAAAAATCCTTTCATATCCTTCACAAATCTCCTGCTTTGATAAGGTTTACCACTAGACATTCTTTTGGACTTCAGTAATTCAGTAAAGATGTTCTTAAAAGAACACTTGCATCTCCACCAAGGAACTGACAACTCTGGCTTTGAACCTCTGGAAGTGATGAACTCTGTTTCCAAGCAGCTTATGTAAATCCCCTTTTGCTCATAAAAGCTCCCCTTACCCTTCCCTCACTAAATGCACTTGTAGCTTGCCATTTCATGCACTCCAAATTTCTTTTTTCTTTTTTTTTTTTTTTGAGACAAGAGTCTCACTCTGTTGCCCAAGCTGGACTGCAGTGGCCCGATCTCGGCTCACTGCAATCTCTACCTCCTGGGTTCAAGCGATTCTCCTGCCTTAGCCTCCCAAGTAGCTGGGATTACAGGCGCGTGCCACCATGCCTGGCTAATTTTTTTTGTATTTTTAGTGGAGACGATGTTTTGCCATGTTGGCCAGGCTGATCTCAAACTCCTGACCTCAGGTGATCTGCCCACCTCAGCCTTTCAAAGTGGTAGCATTATAGGCATGAGCCACTGCACCCGGCTGCACTCCAGATTATAATCCTTATTTCTATTCCAGAGTAAACCCAACACCCAACATATTTAGAGATGATTTTTTTCTAGTGTCTTTTTTTTCAGATTGACAGGGTAATTGATATAAACAAGAGTTAAGTTCCTACAGCATATTTCTGGTCACAAAAACATCACCAAACTTCTAAATAAAGACTCAAAAGCTTCTAATATTAAACATTGAAATAAATTTGAGCTCTACATACATTTAAGAAAGATTAATAAAAACAGGCTGGATACGGTGGCTCATGCCTGTAATCCTAGCACTTTGGGAGGCCAAGGTGGGCAGATCACCTGAGGTCAGGAATTTGAAACCAGCCCGGCCAACACGGTGACACCCAGTGTCTACTAAACATACACAAAAAAAATCAGCTGGGCATGGTGGTGCTATGCAGGAGGCTGAGGCAGGAAGAACTGCTTGAATCCGGGAGGCGGGGATTGCAGTGAGCCGAGATTGTGCCACTGCACTCTAGCCTGGATGACAGAGTGAGACTCCATCTCAAAAAAAAAAAAAAAAAAAATTAATAAAAACAGGTAGGATAATTATTTGTCTCATTTTTGGTGAATGAATGAGTGATGACTGTCATAGTGGGGTGGGTTAAATTAAGGAATAAATGTTTATAAAGCAAAAATTGTAAGGAATGGCCTTTGCTACCACACAGTTCAAAACAATCACATATTTGGCAGACTCACTGAGCAATTTCATTCCTCATTGTCTATAGTCATGGCATTTGTATAATTATCATATTCTTTACCAATTTTTATTTTATAATAATTTGTATTCATTTATCCATTCACTGATTTTCTAACCCATTCCAGTTCAGGGTTGTGGGTGGCTGGAGCCTATCCTGGCAGTTGAGGGTGCAAGGTGGGAGCCAATCCTGGACTGAACACCATTCCACACAGGGCACACGAACTCAGACTGGGACACTTTAGACATGCCAACGAACCTAACCTGCACATCTCTGGGATGTGGGAGGAGACCGGAGTACCCAGAGAAAACCCACACAGACATGGGGAGAAGGTGCTGTAGAACACACCCTAGCAATGATGTCAGGCCTGGCCTCAGTGGGTGGATGGGAGCAGCTTGCAGGAAAATGAGAGAGCTGGCTCCCCTCCCGAGCCCCGCTTCTTTTGAGATGGTCTCATTCTGTTGACGAGGCTGGAGTGCAGCAGTATCATCATGGCTCACTGCAGTCTTGATCTCCCAGGGTTGGGTGATCCTCCCACCTCAGACTTCCAAGTAGCTGGGACTACAGGCATGTGGCACCATGCCTGGATAATTTTTTATATCTTTTAATAGAGGTGAGGTCTCACCATGTTGCCCAGGCTGGTCTTGAACTCTTGGACTCAAGCGATCCACCCACTTCAGTGTCCCAAAGTGCCGGGATCACGAGCCACCTGCCTAGCCCTGGTTCCCTTAGAATGTGACCTTTGAAGGCAAAATGGTAGGTACAATATAAAACACTGCAACAAACCCTGATAATTCCCACGCTTGTTTCTATTCTAAGTCTTGCCCACAAAAGAGAAAACCTGTAGCTGACAAAAGTTTGGGAGAGTTTAGCAGGTATAATCAAAAGACAGTTTGCAGTCCCCACCAGAAAAGATGTGGTGTCAGATGAGGAGCATATAAATGAGAGCACTGCTCTGATGAATCACTTGCCTGAGTGATGTCACTAGCTGGGTTTTTACTGCCAGAAAATCAGCAGCTGCTGGACTAGAACATTCCACATTGCTGACAACAGCTCTTCTTCCTTCGAAGTTTGTTTTCTGCCATTCTGCCAGAACACCTAACATGCTTTCTCTTTTTATGTTATTTATACTAGAAGATGAGGAACCTGCCTTTATGTTCTGAACTATGCATGATAGAGGACCCAATAAAAAAACAAACAAACAAAAAACAACTTTCAGAATTCCAAGCCAAAGCTTCAAGGCCAGAAGCAGTTAGATGTAAATAAGGGCAGGGATTTTTTATGCAGAGAAACAACTCACTTAAAGTCATATAACAAACCAGTAAAGATAACACATTTTTGTATTCCTAAACTTAGCAATCATCTCATAAGGCCAATTGGATCCCAGTACTCCTTCACCCAGTGAATTATCAGCAGAGAATCACTTCATTTAGTGACTTGTTCATTTTATTTTTTTGAGACGGAGTCTCGTTCTGTCACCTCGCCCAGGCTGGAGTGCAGCGGTGCGAATCTCGGCTTACTGCGGCCTCCATCTCCGGAGTTCAAGCAATTCTTGCTTCAGCCTCCCGAGTAGCTGGGATTACAGGTGCATTCCACCACACCTGGCTAATTTTTGTATTTTTAGTACAGTTGGGGTTTCACCATGTCGGCCAGGCTGGTCTCAAACTTCTGACCTCAAATGATCCGCCTGCCTCGGCCTCCCAAAATGTTGGGATTACAGTCATGAGCCACCATGCCTGACTGGCTTGTTCATTTTAAATGTAAGTTGTTTACCTCAAAGGGAAATATGCACCTTTTTCTTTTTGTTTTTGTTTTTTTTCGAGACGGAGTCTTGCTCTGTTGCTCAGGCTGGAGTGCAGTGGCACCAATCTTGACTCACTGCAACCTCCCCCTCCCGGGTTCAAGTGATTCTTCTGCCTCAGCCTCCTGAGTAGCTGGGACTACAGGCACGTGCCACCACGCCTGGCTAATTTTTTTCTTTTTTTTAATTGTTAGTAGAGATGGGGTTTCACCATATTGGCCAGGCTGATCTCGAACTCCTGACCTCGTGATCTGCCCACCTTGGCCTCCCAAAGTGCTAGGATTATAGACGTGAGCCACATGCCTGGCCAAAGACCAAGAATTTTCATTTTACCGTTACATGAGATGTACTTATCTGAGTCTGACTGAATGGGGCCTAGAAGAAAGAATGAAATTACTTTTCAATTTATTTCTGCAAACGAAAAAAATCTCAGCATGGTATAGTGCAAAAAAAAATTATTTCTGCCTAAGATTTTTGGGCCTTGTGCACAGCTCAATATAAGACATGTATGTTAGAAAATACCTCAGGAGGTTGGATGGGGTGCCTCACACCTGTAATCCCAGCACTTTCTGAGGTCAAGGCTGGCGGATCAAGAGGTCAGGAGTTCGAGACCAGCCTGGCCAACATAGTGAAACCCCATCTCTACTAAAAATACAAAAATTACCCAGGCGTGATGGTGTGCACCTGTAGTCCCAGCTACTCAGGAGGCTGAGGCATGAGAATCATTTGAACCCCAGAAGCAGAGGTTGCAGTGAGCCAAGATTTTGCCACGGCACTCCAGCCTAGGCTACAGAGCGAGACTCGGTCTCAAAAAAAAAAAAAAAAAAAAAAAAAAGCCTTAGGAAAAAGCCATCAGTGTGCTCAACATAAATTCATTATTATTGTATTTACCGAGCTAATACAATTTTTTTTCAATATATATTAATACATACATAAATGTGATGGCCACTTAACACTGTTGAGATTTAAAAAATACTTCATTAAAAAATTACAAAAGGATGCATACTAAATTGTTTAACAGCAGTTATCTTTAAAGAGTAGGTTTGGGGAAAAGGTTGGCACATTCATTTATTTCTTTACAGAGAATCTATACTGTTCATCTTTGTAAAAATGAGTTGCATTAATTTTGTAATAAAAGAAAGTTTGGAGACTATAACTCCAAAAAAGAAAAGAAATCGCCACCAACTATAATGGGTACTGAGTAAATGAAGCAAAGGATACGGTCATTTTGAGGGTATGAGGACAGTGTAGTGCTCCATGGGGGAATTTCTGGTACAGTCCTGCATGTGAGAAGATGGGGAAGTGTGCGTGAGGGTTGAGTCTAGGACAATCTCTGTGTTACCCACAGGCTTGAGAGACTTAGTCCATTCTCTCCAACCTCTGTTCTACAAACTACCAGTGGATTTGTTGTGTCATCTCAGACACATAGCATAGGAGTAAGAAGTTTGTCCTTTCTAGGCCAGGTGCGGTGGCTCAAGCCTGTAATCCTAGCACTTTGGGAGGCCAAGACGGGTGGATCACGAGGTCAGGAGATGGAGACCATCCTGACTAACACAGTGAAACCCCGTCTCTACTAAAAAATACAAAAAACTAGCCAGGCAAGGTGGCAGGCACCTGTAGTCCCAGCTACTCGGGAGGCTGAGGCAGGAGAATGGCGTAAACCCGGGAGGTGGAGCTTGCAGTGAGCTGAGATCCGGCCACTGCACCCCAGCCTGGGTGACAGAGCGAGACTCCGTCTCAAAAAAAAAAAAAAAAAAAAAGTTTGTCCTTTCTGTAACAACATGGTGTCAGATAAGAGAGCTAATTTAGATATATGTTTGCTCTTGTCATTAACTAGTTTGAAGACCTTAATTAGGTCCACTGAGGGGTCTACACAAGGTACCATGGATGTCTAAGATAAGTTAAACATCTGTCTTGTGTAGGGAATAGTTCCTTTTCTTTTAAATTTCAATGGGGCTGCCTCTTGTAAACAGTAAATGTCTGGGCCGGGCGCGGTGGCTCAAGCCTGTAATCCCAGCACTTTGGGAGGCCGAGGCGGGCGGATCACGAGGTCAGGAGATTGAGACCATCCTGGCTAACACGGTGAAACCCCGTCTCTACTAAAAATACAAAAAAATTAACCGGGTGTGGTGGTGGGCGCCTGTAGTCCCAGCTACTCGGGAGGCTGAGGCAGGAGAATGGCGTGAACCCAGGAGGTGGAGCTTGCAGTGAGCCGAGATGGCGCCACTGCACTCCCGCCTGGGGGACAGAGCAAGACTGTCTCAAAAAAAAAAAAAAAAAAAAAAAGGGTAAATGTCTGGATCAGGAACGATGTTGCAAATCAGATTATCTATTGCTTGAATGGAGGCCTGGTTAGTAGCTAGGGAGACTAGTTCTTCCTAAAAGCTTTCTCTTCATTCTCCCGACCCACTAAACTGTAAGTCCCATATGACCGACAACCATATCCTCTACTCTAGTACAATGGCTGGAATATAGCAGCTACCCAACATGGATTACTGAGTTTCTGATTAGCAGTTCTAGAGGGAACTTAAGTTGCATTTTTTTTTTTCTTGAGACAGAGTTTCACTATTGTTGCTCAGGCTGCAATGGCGCAATCTCGGCTCACTGCAACCTCCACCTCCCAGGTTCAAGTGATTCTCATGAGGTCAGGAGATTAAGACCGTCTTGGCCAACATGGTAATACCCAGTCTCTACTGAAATACAAAAAATTAGCCGGGCGTGGTGGCACGTGCCTGTTATCACAACTACTTGGGAGGCTGAGGCAGGGGGATCGCTTGAACCCAGGAGGCGGAGGTTGCAGTGAGCTGAGATTGCACCACTGTACTCCAGCCTGGCAATAGAGCAAGACTCTCTCTCACAAAAAAAAAAAAAAGTTTCAGCTTCTAAAATGATATCTACGGATACAGCCTAGAAAGATAAAACCTCCTTGCGGGTATTCAGTAAATTTAAGTGTAAAGGGTGTTTGAGAATCTCTGGCCAGGATAAATGGACACAATTCAGATTTTTTCTTAAACATTAGGGCAAGAAAAGGTTGGCCTAATTTACCTCCTAAGCAATTACAATGTTGATAAACAATGAAGGAAGACTTAGCAGTTTATTTCAAGCCATTGTAAACGATGGAAGAAATTAAGGGAAGCAAGTGGCTGTCTAGGTTACCAACCAAAGCATAAAATTAATTTGCAGTTTTGATTTACTCCACAAATTGCCTACTAGAAAAGGGTTATGGCAACCCAGAAGTTCTAGAACAGGCTATATAGTTCAGATGAAATGTGCAATGACTTAAGTCATTTTAAGTGGGAACTCCTGATTCCATAACCATTTGTGAGCCCCAACAGATGGTATTTCCTTCCCCCATCACCACATAATTACTGAGAGACACAAGCACAAGATTGTCATTCACTTTTCTGCATACTTTATTTGTTACAAACATACAATTTTTTTTTAAATATAGACTGTAAAATTCCATTTGCAAAAGTCTATTGTAAGGAGTGCACACCAGCAGGAAGGATTCTTAAATTTTTTCTCTGTGAGTTTTTCTGTCAGTTTTGCTAGTTAGTGGTAAATACGGGACCCGCCATTTTTACAGACCAGTCTGAAGCTTCTGACTGTATTCACATTGCTCTTTTGAAGCAGCCCTGCTCCTCTCAAAATTGATCAGAATCTGAGCTTCAACCTACAGGCAGTGAAATCAACAGCCCGTCTGGACTCTGCTTTTGAACGGTTTTCAGGAAGTGTGATTTCTGAATGGGTACTGCACTTCACAGATTTGAATTGCCCATGCAGCTCTATGTTTGTTAAAGTGCATTCTTCTTTAAAAAATAAGAGGAATAATCTTTACTCTTTAACCAAGGTACTTAAAAAAATGAACTTTTTGGTCTCTCAGCAGATATTCCCAAATTGATCCTATCACTACAAATTTTAGTGTTTTATTTACAGACATTTATAGGGTTACAGGTGGAGGGGACCTTATAAAATTAAAGGTGCAGCTTCTCTTGAAGCAGAAATCAGTTCTACAAATTCATACATAAGAATACACACTTGGTTTACAATGCATAAGCATGTGGGTATTTACACAGAGATTTAAGACATCCCCAAAAAACACATTTTAAAGTAATTTCCAACCTAAACTCTAATTATACATCTAGATCAGGAAGCTGTCTCCTGCTATCAAGATTTGGTTTTAATTTATTCAAATTATTTCTGTAGATTCTCTACTGGCAGGACATCAGTCCCAGCTTTGGAGTGAATAATCTAGTCTAAGGAAGCCACTGGTAGATATTATGATTGGCAGTGAAGATTCCTATAGAACGGAAAGTATGTTATCTGGAAATAGAAGACAAATTAATGTTTAAAAATGATCTTGGAAAAACATCTGGAGGCCCAAAATAATAAATCCCTACAATTGTTTTAGAACTTCAAAAAAAGTCCAAATACACTGACAATCTTAGTTACTATTCAAATATTGATAAGTCATTGAAAAATAACTCAGATTTACTTGTCTGCTACCGAAATGTGCAAAACCATGGACTCGTTGGCAGTTTGTCCCATACTGACTTAAAGCCAGTTTCTAGACTTTTTGCTCAACCTACTGACTTTCAGAAATTCAGAGAGTAGGCTGGGCGTGATGGCTCATGCCTGTAATTCCAGCACTTTGGGAGACCAAGGCGGGCAGAACACTTGAGGTCAGGAGTTCGAGACCAGCCTGGCCAACATGGTGAAACCCCGTCTCTACTAAAAATACAAAAAATTAGCCGGTCGTGGTGGCTCATGCTTGTAATCCCAGCTATTTGAGAGGCTGAGGCAGGAGAATCACTTGAGCCCGGGAGGCAAAGGTTGCGAGCTGAGATCACGCCATTACACTCACTCCAGCCTGGGCGATAAGAGTAAAACTCTGTCTCAAAAAAAAAAAAAAAAATTCCAGAGAGCTTTTGTACACAGGGGTGACATGTGGGCTGAAAGAAGGGTTTATGTCTAATATCTTATCAGTTCAAAATGAAACTCCCAAATTCCTACAACACAAATGTGTTTAATGACATAATCCAGCTCTTCAATTCTCTTGGGATTCTCCCTGCAGTTATGTCTCTGAAAAAGGAATTTAACAAGAGAATAAACAAACCACTCACCATCCTATTTCTAAATATAAAGATTCTTCCAACCAGCCTGATCTTGCAACTCAGGGTTAAGACTGGGGATGAAATATTTGGCTTTAAGAAATAAGAGATGGCCTAAATGGATATTCTGGAAAAAGTTAGCTATTGAAGTGTTATTTAAGGTAAAGCGGAAAAAAGGACAAACTCATGCTTTCTGCAGTATCCTAGTGGACACTGAATAGGGCTATTGCTTTCTTTCCAATACTGTGGGCCCACATTTCATCATACAAAAAAGACATAATTAGTTCTCTTATTCATGTCAATGGATATTAGATATAACACAAGGAAAATGAAATTTGCTTCTAGACTCAAAATCTGTTGACACTTAGAAAGTATAATTATACTTTTTAATTAAACTGTTAGAATCATCTATGGAGAAAAATGAGTTTTAGCTTCCAATAAAGCTCTGCTCTTATTAGAAATCATATTGGGCAGTGAAACTACCAATATGGCAGTTGCTATTCTATTGTTTTAACATGGCTCTACCTATCCCAATTGGAATGTCTAATTCAAGAGGCATGAATTAGATTTTCAAATTAAATGATTGTGAATAGAGGTGATTACATTGATGGCATATTTCCTATTTAGGAAATATAAAATACATTCATGAAGGCCTTACTTGGATCACGGGTACAGTTATCAATTGGGAATCTCTAAGGTAATAAGTTTTCATGATGCAATTTTATTATTTTTTCATTTTCCAAATCTAATTTTCAGTACTGATAATTGGACAATTGTTCAAGTAAGAGTCTGTTAAATCCGTCAGTAACAAAACTGAGTTTTAAGACTGAAGGTTGGGAAAGGTGACTTTAAATAGCAAAGTCAGACATATCAAAAGAACTCATTATTCAAGAGTCCAGCTATCTGCTGAAACTTCTAGGGGGCTAATACTTGAAAATTAATGACTTTGTTTTTTCTAAGTTAAAACAGGGAGAAATGAAGTTATAATTTGCCATTTCCACCTTACATTTGGAATTTATTTTTTTTTTTGAGACGGAGTCTCGTTCTGTCACCCAGGCTGGAGTGCAATGGCGCGATCTTGGCTCACTGCAACCTCCGCCTCCTGGGTTCAAGCCATTCTCCTGCCTCAGCCTCCCAAGTAGCTGGGACTACAGGCACGCACCACTATGCCCGGCTAATTTTAGTATTTTTAGTAGAGACGGGGTTTCACCATGTTGTCCAGGCTGACCTGAACTGATCTGCCCGCCTTAGCCTCCCAGAGTGCTGGGATTACAGGCGTGAGCCACCGCGCCCGGCCACATTTGGAATTTCAAATGGGGCATATGACACATATTCTTTTTTAACTATATTTTCTTAAGGTAAATGTGTTTTTTTTTTTTTCTTTTTTCTTTTCTACAAACTATCTCCCACCCTCCCCAGCCCCACCCACACACCCATTATCCAGTATACTGAATGGGAGTTGTAACTCTTTAGGAAGACAGCTAATTGATTTACAGTACTCTAAAACCAACCCTGAAAACTGATAATCTCATTCACTTACTATAACTTCAGTGCTGTGGTTGACAGAAAAGAAAAAGTTACCTTAAGGCTCAAGGGAAAGTAACTTATTAAATTGTGAATGCAGCATTGTTTACTCTCCCATCCATTGGAAACTAGCAAAATGCATTCTGGATCAATAATACAAACCTTCTAACATTAGCAAAGATTTCTATTCTTCTTACACAGAGTTAGAACAATATTCATAAGCAATTATCTAAGGGAGCCTGAGAAACTATGATCCACATCACACAAAGATTTCATGTATTTCATGATCAAAAAGTGCTTTATCTTTGAGAAATGTCAGGGTTAAAATGGAAATATACAATGTAAAGTCACTTGACATTTTTTCAAGTCAAGTACAAAGTAGAAAAGGAGCAAAAAGATGGAGGCTCTGCTCTCTGAACAGGCCTTATGCATGTGACTTTTAGGGTTTACGAAATTAAAATTGTTTTAAGAATTAAAAATAGTGGGACTTTACACCACTATATTCTAAAACCTGAGATTGGACATCAAAACAGTCAACTTTGTTATTCATCAGAGCAATTCTGATACTTCCTAAAAATAGAAGATAACTCAACTGAATTAACTCCAGGGTCAAAAACATTAATTTTCCCCAATCAAAAAGGAGACCGATCACTAACATTATACCAAGAGTGCTGCAGAAAGACAAACTCTCAGCAAATGAGTCATTTCTACATAAGCAAAAAAGTCACTTTTCTCCTTCCCTTTCTCACTGATCAAGGCCACACTATTTTCAAATGAATATCTACTGAGAGATCAGTTGTGCATTGGATAAAGTACCATAATTGGGTTAAAAATGAAAACAAAATTTACAGTGAAGAATACTTATGTGCATGGCTTACACACTCCAGCTTCTCAATTTCATCCACCTCAAGAGCAAGATAGATGCAAAGTCACCTTGTGTAGATTACATTCTACACCCCTGTAAAGCCAGTCAAGGTCACATTTAACAAAGCATCTTCAGCAACTACAGTGCCTGAAGTGTGCAGCCATTTACAGACCACTCAATATGAGGGCATTATTATAACCAGCCTCTTTTGCCCACAACCCTGCATTTTCAGATAAGACAGGATAATTGTTTTGTTTTGAGAAAACTGAAGCTTGAATCTCTTAAAAGACCTGCAATTTACTGCAAAGTAATCCAGAGGTAACAAAGGAAGCAGGAGGTTAATGGCTGCCTGCACCAAAAGCCTCTCAATCATTTTGCAGTAAATAATTATGGAAAGTGATGTGACAAGTAGCCATGTGTGTATCACAGCTACAGTCATTTATACCACCTACATGCCTCCGATAGTTACATAGGGTGTTTGGGTTTTTGGTTTGGTTTTCACTTTGATTTTTGGTGCCATACAGATTTATATTTTGTTCTGTGCAGCATATGCACTGAAAAACTTGCTGCTGTTCCACTTGCTGAAATGATAGGCAGGGACAATAGAAACCAAAACATAGTAGGAAGAGTAGTAGGATCTCTTCACAGATTTTTATTCTTTTGATTCTGTTCCTAAAATTTGGCTTTTCTTCTTTGTAACTATGGTAGTTTGGGAAACAAACCTTCTAACGATTATCTGAAAAGTTTTAGTTTCCTACTTCTCAGGAATATGACTATTTTGATTAGCTGGGATGTTTGCCAAGCTTAAAAAAAAAAAAGGCTCAAAATCATTCATAGCAACAACTGAAAAAAAAATTGGTTGTTTCCCATGTCTGTACAATCTGACTGGAATTAACAAAGACCAGTTCCTTTAATAAACTATTAATAATATTTACGAATGAATCCCTGTGTTTTGCAGGTTTCTATTGTCCCTAGTGACTGGAATGAAGATCAGTGAAATGCTACAATTAATCCACAGCCTTCTGCAATCTTCCTGCAGTGGGAAGAGAGGCCATGAACCATCCCTTGCAGGAGAAACAAACCTTAGAGATTGGTTAAGACTTAAAAACCCACCACTATGACATTACCACTTAATCTTACATAGGCAGGTCAAAATTTTAATATAAATTACTTTTGCCAACACATAGCTTATGCATTCTTTGCTCCTTTTTTTGGAGGATTCTCAAATTGATATCTAAAGATTTACATATGATATATTACTGTTATATGGTCTAATGACTAAGAAAAATTTCTCTGGTAACCAAAGCTGATGCCATATATGGTAGTGTTCTTGGCATATACTCTATATGCCTCAGACCACTTCCACATTCTTTCTATTCAGCTAATTATAGCTTAGTAGCCACTGGTGAAGGATTGTGAAGACCCTGTCATTTCTACAGAATAGAAAGGCAAGGCTAGTTACTGCAATTCAGCCAAACAAAAAGAAAAATAAACCAACCCCTTGAAAAGGAGAGGTACTGCACCTTTGCAAAATTGAACTGGCTCACTGCAGCTGAGCAACAGAACCACCACTGAAGCAAGAAAACAAGTTGGTCTATACAGGAATTGTACATGGTTTGAAAATGAAAAAGTTACAGCAATCAACTAATAGCTGCAACCTTAATTTTCATTGCTGCCTCAGAGTTGAAACTTAAACAGTTTCTGCAAACCTAATGCTAGCTTCTCAGCTCCTTTACTAAAACTATTTAGGAATTTGTTCTCCGCAGCAAAGAAATAAACACTCAAAACACATAGGTAAATACAGCAGGACATTATTGAAAACAGCTGCCTTGTAGTACAAAATACAGTACAAGTATACGGATGTCATTAAAACATCAAAAATACTATTGCTCCCATACAATTTAGGAAACATTCTTTGCAACGGAGAAAAATTTAAAAGAAAGCTTTAAAAAAATCTGTTTAAAAATTCTACTGTGGATGATGAGAGTAGAGAAATAGTCTGAAAAGGGCACCAATGTTTGTGGCTCTTCCACTTTTTTTTTTTTTTTTTTAAATCTAAGATCAACAATATTCTGCATCATAATCTATTTTTTTTAAAAAAGCCTAATTTTATGTACACAATTATTTCCCGCCCTCTCAGCCACAAATACATGAAAACCTTTTTGTATATTACTCATTTCCCAATAAATACAAAAAGATTGTATAGATTGAATAATACCAAAATAAGATAATAAAAAGGATATGCAATAAATTAAAAAGGCAGCTCAAATAAGGGGCAGGCATGCAGTTAAAAAAAAAAAAGTACTAAGATTGTGGAGGTGGGGTTACTTGCCTCCTGGTTGAGAAGGTGTCACACAAAGAATACCTGAAACTTTGGAAAGAACGTTAGCTCCCATTCAATTCAAAGTTACCTAGGTCTATGACATTTCTAGGAATACCTTTTGATGGGGTGGGATTAACTTGATTAGTAAAAATCATTTCTACTGAAAATCCATTTAAAATATAGAAGAGGCGATCCTTGAAAACCCCAACTTTTATTCTTGAAAGACAGCTGGATTAACTGGCAAAAGCCAGTTTGTTGAAATTTCAAGATGGTATAAAAATGCTTCCAGGATATAGTCAGCATATTCACGTTAACTTCAGTTCCTTTCACAGATGGATTTCAGCTTCCACCGGGTGCACTGCTTGAATCACTCATCCATCATTTGCCAACTCTGATTGTGAGGTACTGATACAATGGATCAAGTTCTTAAAAATTTTAAAAGAATAAATGATGCTGGAATTCTGGACCTGAGGATCTTTAGTATTTGAACAAATCCACAGATTAAACTGAAGGTAAATTAAGACTTCAGTTTTGGTTATTTCCAACTTTTCCGTGAGGATGTATATTCCATTAAAGCTCAGGCTTATAGCCACACTGTTCCTTTTGTAGGTAATCTTCAAGTTTTATGGTTTAAAATCCAGCCAACCAGTGGCTGTAACAGCCGAATTAGCCATAATTCACTGGCGCGCACAGTGGAGATCTGGCTCTCATTCATACCAAAGCCATTTCTTGGTAATGACCTCCATACTTAGAGATCAGGGGAAGAACTTTAGTGAGCAGCAACCAATCCACTCAAACAGTCTGCCTTGTGCTTTATGCCTGACTTTTTCTTGTGCCTACCTCAGCAACCCCCAATGTAAAACTGCTTTTATCTTCGAAAATTTTTTGTCAACTTTGGAACTATTTTAGTAACGGATTCTACTCCAAGCATTGCTGTCTGAATCCACTGGCATCCCGGAAAACAATTCTGCAAAGAAAAGACATTTGCCTTGGTCCAGGTTCCATGCAAAACCATTTTTCCAAAAAAATGGATCCAATTTGGTTCTGTATTCTTAGATGGCTTCTTGAAATCTTATCTTTAACCCATGATTATCCCAAGTTGCATTTCTTTTCATGAACCTGAACCCTCAGAACTGGATAATTGTAAAGGCCTCTCTTCTCAAGGATTCCATGAAGACCTAGATCCAAAATGCTGATTTCAATGGAGGTGAAGGGATAGACACTGCAAGAGTGAGGCGTAGAGAGAGATATTTTGTGCCAGATTACCCAGGTGCAACCTAAATGCAACTGTTATCAATGGTCTGGGTAACCGGGACGTGTTTCTTGCCCCGGATGCGCAAGGATCTATTCCCTCCAGGGATTATCCTGATGGGTTTAGGAACCTCAGTTGAGAAACAACAGAATCTGAGACAATTTTATGCAGGTGAGGAGATGCTGTTGTCCTCTTTGCAGGTTGCTGTCAGTTCCTTGGAACTTGACTGCTTTTCTCAAGTTGTCCGTCACTGTTCTCTTACGATTATTTCTCTTAACTATATTATGTTTTGTTTTTTTCCCTCTGCGGCCTCCCTGGCTCCCTCTCCACTAGCTCACTGGGGATGAGCAGGAAGGGGAATTCTCTAGCCAAGGGGATTGTGGTGGGGTGGAGGAGGCCTGTAGGGGAAGCTGCCTGTTTCAATCCTCATCCACCTCCTCACCCTCTGACTCTTCGCCGCCGCCGCTGCCCCCACCACGTCGCTCATAAAGCTTATCCCTCTGTCTTTCCTGGATTTCTTTCATCTCATCGGCATACCGGCAAAAGGCGCCTCCGAACTTGCCCCAGGCTTTGAAGGGCACGGTGATGGCATTGCGGTAGGACGGCTTCACCTCGCTCACTCGCAGAAACACCCCGTATTTGTTGCAGCCCACATCGAAGAAGAAGCGCTTGGAGTCCACGGTGATGGAGGTGCCCTCCGGGAGCTCTCCATACAGGCCGCCCCCTGGGCCGCCGGCGCCGCCTCCCGGGCCGCCTGCCAGCTCGTCGTCCTCGCCTCCGTAGTCGTCGATGAGCTTGGCCAGCGCGTCGCGGAACTCGATGAGGCCCTGCGCAGGCAGCGCGATGGTCTGGCCGCTCTGCAAGCCGCCGGGCCCGGGGCCCGCGCCGAAGCCGCCACCGCCGCGGTTGACCGTTTGGCGGATGCGCAGGAAGCGGCCGCGCTGGTTCTCCTTGAGGTCCAGGTAGTACTTGCGGTTCTCACGCACCAGGAATTCGCTCTTGAGCGCGCGCCGCGGCCCGCCGCCCTCCTCGGCGCCCGCCGCCAGCTGCTCGGGGCTGCTAGGGCCCAGCTGCGCGTAGTGCTCTATGAAGTCGCCCAGTGAGTCGCGGAACTCGGCGGCCACCGCCATGGACAGCGTGAGGCGGCTCTTGGAACCGCCCGCGCCCACCTCGGCGATCTTGAGGAAGCGGCCCTTGGCATTCTGCTTCACATCTAAGTAGAAGCGCTTGTTCTGGATGTCCAGCCGCTTCGAGGCCAGCTCCTGCGTCTCCTGCTCGCCGCCGCCGCGGGACGCGGGCTGGAACCCGCCCGGCCCACCGCCGCCGCCGCGCTCGCTGCCGCTGTCGCCGTCCGCCATCTTCTCGGCCGCCGCCTCGCCGCCACCGCCCGCCGCGCTCGCGCCCCCGCCCTCCGCCCTGCGGCTCGCGCTCCGGGGCCCCCCAGCCTCGCCCGCCCGGCTCGCTCACGCGCTCCCGCCGCTCATCGCCGGCCGCCGCCGCCCCCCATCGCCTCCGCGCCCCGCCCCCGCCACTTCCGTGCAGCCCTAGGCACTTCCGGCGCGCGACTTCCCGTGAGGTCACTCCGTCCCGCCCGCCGCGGCCTCGCGGCCGGAAGCGCCCCGGCGGCGTGGCGCAGAGGGGTGACGTCAGGGCACGCGCCGGGCGGGGGGCAAGGTGGGAGTCGGTTAGTGCTACTGCTCGGTTTCTAGGCCTGGGGACTTGCCAGCGTTAGCGTGACACAGGCTCCCGCTGCGTCTGTCGACGCGCCTCTCCCCCATGACACTTCTACTTTAGACTCCAGTGTCGTTCACTTCCCTCCTCGTTTCCGGGGCGTTAGCTGAGCATACTCAGGCTCCAGCCTGCCTGCCCTGGTTGTGTGCTGGGAACGGGGTTCCAGTCTACGCACTATGGCGACAGGGGTGAGGGAGATCCTTTGGAGTACTCGGCAGCGGGTTCTTACCGGCCTGTGGGGTTCCCCAGAGCAGGCACGAGCTCACTCTGAAGGGCAAGCTGCGGTTGGCTTGGCAACTCTGGAGAAGAGCCACCCAGCATAGGAGACGGCAGTGCAGAGGCACCCAGGGCGTGACACTGGGAGCTCAGAGCAGCTGGGGGTGTGTATGCCTGAAGAATGGTCGTAGGTGACACGGTAGGGTGGAATAGATAAAGGAAAGCTATTTGTAGTGCGGGAGAGTTAGTGCCTACTCCAGAGCCTGGAGCCACCACATGTGATCAGATTCACATTTTGGAAAGATCACTGTGGGAACAACATAGAAGATGGTTTAGAATGAGGTGAGATTTGGGATCCAGAGATCAGTTAACTGTCCACACAGCCATATTAAAATGGTTAAGGGAATTGACTCTGCCAATCTTTAGTTTCTTTATCAATAAAACGAATAATTTCTATGAGGTCTTTTTGTTGTAAGCATTGAGGTGTAACAAGAGGCAGTATTGGAATAGTGTTAAAAAGTGTAGGCTCGGCCGGGCGCGGTGGCTCAAGCCTGTAATCCCAGCACTTTGGGAGGCCGAGACAGGCGGATCACGAGGTCAGGAGGTCGAAACCATCCTGGCTAACACAGTGAAACCCCGTCTCTACTAAAAAATACAAAAAACTAGCCGGGCGAGGTGGCGGGCGCCTGTAGTCCCAGCTACTCGGGAGGCTGAGGCAGGAGAATGGTGTAAACCCGGGAGGCGGAGCTTGCAGTGAGCTGAGATCCGGCCACTACACTCCAGCCTGGGCGACAGAGCGAGACTCCGTCTCAAAAAAAAAAAAAAAAAAAAAAAAAAAAAAAAAAAAAAAAGTGTAGGCTCTGCAATTGCACTGGGTTTGAAATTGACCTTGGCCAGTTACTTAGTATTTTCCCAAGCCAAAATGTCCTCATCTGTAAATTTTTTTTTTTTTTTTTTTTTTTTTAATTTGAGTCTTGCTCTGTCGCCCAGGCTGGAGTGCAGTGGCATGATTTCGGCTCACTACACCCTCCACCTCCCAGGTTCAAGCAATTCTCCTACCTCAGTTTCCTGAGTAGCTGGGATTACAGGCATCCGCCACCACACCCGGCTAATTTTTGTATTTTTAGTAGAGACAGGGTTCCACAATGTTGGTCAGGCTGGTCTTGAACTCCTGACCTCAAGTGTTCTGCCAGCCTTGGTTTCCCAAAGTGCTGGAATTACAGGCATGAGCCATCATGCTCTTCAAGACTTTTGAGACAGTCTTGCTCTGTTGCCCAGGTTGGAGTGCAGTGGCATGATCTTGGCTCACTGCAACCTCTGCCTCCTGGGTTCAAGCAGTTCTCCTGCTTCTGCTTCAGCCTCCTGAGTAGCTGGGACTATAGGCATGCGCCACCATGCCCAGCTAATTTCTTGTATTTTAGTGGAGACGGGGTTTCACCATGTTGCTCAGGCTGGTCTCAAACACCTGAGCTCAGGCAATCCACTGGCCTTGGCCTCCCAAAGTGCTAGGATTACAGGCGTGACCCACCGTGGCCAGCCTTCACTTGTAGGTATTTACCTGAGGGAAGTCAAAGTATGTTCACACAGTTTGTATGACCCCATTTATATAAAAGTATATGAAAGAGGAAGTGTGTGTGTGTGTGTGTGTGTGTGTGTGTGTGTCAGAGAGCAAATCCGTAGTTGCCTGGGCCTGAATATGGAGGGACAGATTGGAAAGGTTAATACAAGGAGACTTTTAAGGGTGATGTATTCTGTATCTTGTTTGTGATCGTGATTTCACAGATTTGCCAAAACTCATTGAAATGTAGTTTATTGTAGAGAAATTAGACCCCAATAAAGTAATTATTATTTTGAAAAGAGAGGAATCAAAGAGGATGTTGGGGATAACACTAAAAAAATACCTTGTAGGGTTTTGGGGCAATAATCCTTGAAACATGTTTTAGCGTAATGCCTAAATTACAGTAAGTGCTCAATAAATGTGAACTTTGAGGTGCATCCATATGGGTCAGTAGTAATTAGGTGTGGGAGCTGCCAGCAGCTAGGGTGGATTTGACGTCAGTTTCCTAGAAGAAGGATAGTTCGGAGGAAGATACCAAATTTTGGGCCTTGAAAAACTCAATCCTTGGAGAGGATTGAGACATTTGAAATCCCTAAGGAAGGAATGCAATTTCAGGCATCACTTGACCTTTGTGAAAGATGTCCACTCAACTCCTCTAGTTTCTTGCTAACCAACTTTCTGATTTCTCCTCTCTAATACAACTTACGTACGTGGAAGCCCCCAACATTCAGTTCATGAAAGGGACTCTCTATCCCTCTGTTCATTTCTTTTTTTTTTTTGAGACAGAGTCTTACTGTGTTGCCAGGCTGGAGTGCAGTGGCGCGATCTCAGCTCACTGCAACCTCTGTCTCCCGGGTTCAGCTTATTCTCCTGCCTCAGCCTCCTGAGTAACTGGGATTACAGGCATGCCACCACCATGCCCAGCTAATTTTTGTAGTTTTAGTAGAGACGGGGTTTCACCATGTTGGCCAGGATGGTCTTGATCTCTTGACCTCATGATCTGCCCACCTTGGCCTCCCAAAGTGCTGGGATTACAGGCATGAGCCACCACGCCCAGTCCCCTCTGTTCATTTCTTTTCTTTCTTTTTTTTTTTTGAGTTGGAGTCTTGCTCTGTTGCCCAGGCTGGAGTGCAGTGGTGTGATCTCAGCTCACTGCAAGCTCTGCCTCCTGGGTTCATGGCATTCCTCTGCCTCAGCCTCCCAAGTAGCTGGGCCTACAGGCGCCTGCCACCATGCCCTGCTAGTTCTTTTGTATTTTTAGTAGAGATGGGGTTTCACTGTGTTAGCCAGGATGGTCAAGATCTCCTGACCTTGTGGTCCGCCCGCCTCGGCCTCCCAAAGTGCGGGGATTACAGGCATGAGCCACCACGCCCGGCTCCCTCTATTCATTATCAATTTGATTTTAACAAGTCAATTTCTATTTAATGAGTCAGATACATTGCTTATTTCTTTTGAAATTTCATTCTTTGCTTTAAGCTTAGATTCTTCTCCCCTCTCAGATAGATATTCATTAGTCACATTTTTGAACACTTTTAGAAACTTTTTATGGTTTTGTTTTTTATATATGTGATTTTACTATATTTTTATATTTTACGTTTATCTGAAATATATTTTGGTGTATAGTATGAGTGAAGAATTTAAAAAATTTCCTTCAAATGACTAACCAATTGTTCAGTACTATTTATTGAATAATCCTTTAGGGACAGATCTCAACAGGTGGAGACAGGGGTAGGATATTTTGGGCAGAGGGAACATATGTCCCGAGATGGTGAGAAGTTCAGTTTGGATAGAGCCCAGCATCTGTGAGGAGTGGGTGGTGAACAGTGGATCTGGAAGGCAGTTAGACTGGGTCCCACTGGGAGGCCTTTGACTTGTAGGCAGGGAGCTTGGGCCAAATTGAAGAGTCAAGGGGGAGCCACTTGACTGTGAGAAGTGTAACACCTCTGGCTCTATGCTTCAAGGAAGTGGTCCATAGTAGAGGATAGCATGGGTGGGTTAGGGTGGGACCTAGGATGGGCCCTCAGTTTGGAGGCAATGACTGTGTTGCAGACAGGAGCCAGCAAGGATTGGGTGAAACTGGTGGCAGTGCTGGTGGGAGGGGAGGGAGCATGTGGGACCTTTGACTCAGCATTTGAAAACTAAATGTGGGGCATGAGAAGAGAGGAGGAGGATTTTTTTTTTTTTTGGAGACAAAGTCTTATTATGTTGTCCAGGCTTGTCTTGAACTTTTAGGCTCAGGTAATCCTCCTACCTCAGCTTCCCAGGTAGCTGAGATTACAGGCACATAACACTGCACGCAGTTGGAGGATTATTATTATTATTATTTAGACAGAGTCTTGCTGTGTTGCCCAGGCTGGAGTGCAGTGGCATGATCTTGGCTCACTGCAACCTCTGCCTCCTAGGTTCAAGTGATTCTCCTCCCTAAGCCTCACAAGTAGCTGGGACTACAGGCGCCAGCCACCATGCCCGGCTAATTTTTTTTTGTATTTTTAGTAGAGAGAGGATTTCACTATGTTGGCCATACTGGTCTTGGACTCCTGACCTCGTGCTCTGCCTGCCTTGGCCTCCTAAAGTGCTGGGATTACAGACATGAGCCACCGCACGCAGCCAGATTATTATTTTTATGTATGTATGTATGTATGTATTTATTTATTTATTTATTATTTTTTTGAGACGGAATCTTGCTCTGTCGCCCAGGCTGGAGTGCAGTGGCGCGATCCCAGCTCACTGCAAGCTCCGCCTCCGGGGTTCATGCCATTCTCCCGCCTCAGCCTCCCGAGTAGCTGGGACTACAGGCGCCCCGCCACCTCGCCCGGCTAGGTTTTTGTATTTTTTAGTAGAGACGGGGTTTCACCGTGTTAGCCAGGATGGTCTTGATCTTCTGACCTCGTGATCCGCCCGTCTCGGCCTCCCAAAGTGCTGGGATTACAGGCTTGAGCCACTGCGCCCGGCCTATTTATTTATTTTTAAGACAGAGTCTTCTCTGTCACCCAGGCTAGAGTGCAGTGGTGTAATCTCGGCTCACTGCAACCTCCATCTCTGGGGTTCAAGCTATTCTCCTGCCTCAGCCTCCCAAGTAGCTGGTGCGCTACTTGTACCTCCCAAGTAGCAAGTGCGCCCACCACCGCACCCGGCTAATTTTTGTATTTTTAGCAGAGACGGGGTTTCACTGTGTTGGCCAGGCTGGTCTTGAACTCCTGACCTTGTGATCCACCTGCCTTGGCCTCCCAAAGTGCTATGATTACAGGCGGGTGTGAGCCACCGCACCCGGCCTATTTTTTTTATTTTTATTTTTATTATTTTTTAAATTTTTTGAGGTGGAGTCTCGCTTTGTCTCCCAGCCTGGAGTGCAGTGGCGTGATCTTGGCTCACTCAACCTTGAATTCAAGCAATTCTCCTGCCTCAGCCTCCCGTGTAGCTGGGACCACAGGTGTGTGCCACCACACCTGGCTAATTTTTGTAGTTTTAGTAGAGACAGGGTTTCACTGTTGGTCAGGCTGGTCTCGAACTCCTGACCTCGTGATCTGCCCACCTTGGCCTCCCAAAGTGCTGGTATCACAGGCGTGAGCCACCATGCCCGGCCGAGGATTATTTTGATGTAGGTGCTCAGATGATGAGGGACCAAGGCTAACCTTAGCAAAATGAGGCTGTTTAAGAGGATGGATTCTTTAGATGAAGATGATATCCAACACTGAATTGAGACTTTCAGAGTCCCCCTTACTGCAGGTGTTAGGTACTTCTCCCCTGTGTAATTCACAATACATGGCACATAACAGGATGAGCTGCTTTGATGCATTTTTGGAGTATCAAATTCTTTCCCCAGAAGTTTCTTACTTCTTAGTGGCCTCAAGTCCCTGCTTTGACTGCTTTTTGGCAATTTGAGCATGATTCAGAACCAATCTCACTGTTGGCATGTTAAATTTGAGGAGCTGGCTGAATGTCTGAGAGGATATCTCCAAGTGTCTATGGAACCCAGAGAATCAGAGTCCAGAAAAGAGGCAAGTAACAGATGCAGGTTTGGGAGCCACCAGCAGAAAGGTGGAGTGGACATCAGACTCAGAGAGGGTTGTGTGGGGAAATCAGGGACAGATGAAGAGGATGAGGAGAGAGAAAGGCCAAGCAGTCAGAAGACTGCGAGGTCACAGGTGATAGTTCATAGTGAGCTGTATATGAACTATGTACTTGGGCTTCCCACATGTTTTGGAAACACATCACAAACCACCCAGCTCTTAGGAGATGGAGCAGAGACTTGAACTCAAGTCTTCTGGTTCTCAATTCTGTGTCTTTGACACTGTGCCACTTTAGGGCCTCAGGGGATGGAAGCCAGATATCAGAATGCTCACAAGTAAATGCAGGGGCAGGAAGTGTGGATTGAGGAGGTATTTCATGTGGCAGAGGGTGACAAAGGATGGGTACTGGCAAAGGAAGGCAGGATGAAGGCTGTTTTACCCGAGAAACCTGAGCCAGCTCTGAGACTGAGGAAAGGAGAGGGGTGCTGAGGGGTCATGACAGAAGCCTCTCAGTGAGGCCTGGAGTAGGCACAGAAGTTGGGCACTCAGGAAAGGAACTGGGTCCTAGAATGTGAGAAGGCATCCTTTTTCTTCTGAGATCAAGGAGAGAAAAGGAGATACTGGAGCTTCCAGTGGAGAGGAGGGAAGTTGGAGCGGTTCTTGCTGAAAGGGCCTAAGAGTGAGGCTGCACTAAGGAGGAGGCTGCAAAGCCTGCTGAGCAGCCCCACGACCTGACCAAGACTAGGGCAGAAGCAGGATGGGCTAGATCTGCCCCTTGGAGTAGCTGGGAGTCTGGGCTGGAGGCAGCAGATGGAAGTGGGCCTTGCCAGGGCTGGGAGATGGTTGTGGGGGTGCCAGGTCTTCAGGACAGTAGCCTCAGATGGCCAGTCCTGGGCAGTCAAAGCTGGGCATTCAGGAGGACCAGGCCAGGAGAATGAGGAAGGGTTTGCACATTGCAGGGTGGGCTTGCCTTTTTTCCCTCATTACTTTTCGTTGTAAATTTTTTACTTGTTTATTTATTTATGAGACATGGTCTCGCTTGGTTGTCTAGGCTGGAGTGCAATGGCATGATCTCTGCTCTCTGCAGCCTCTGCCTCCTGGACTCAAGCAATCCTCTCAACTCAGCTCCCAGAGTAGATGGGATTACAGGCATGTGCTACCACACCCAGTTAATTTTTAAAATATTTTTTTGTAGAGATGGGGTTTTGCCATGTTGCCCAGGCTGGTCTCGAACTCCTGAGCTCAAGCAATCTACCTGCTTTGGCCTCCCGAAGTTGGGATTACAGGCATAAGCCCAGCCCTCCTTTTAAACTTAAAATGTAAACTTACAGAACAGCTGCAAGAATAGTATTCTTCACACAGATCCCCCAAAATGTTAACATCACAGTGTTTGTGTCATCATGCTTTTCATCTTTCTGTTTCTTCATCTCTGTCTCTGCCTCTACACACAGACACACACACAGACACGCTATTTGACATTTTTCTTTCTCCTGAAACATTTGAGAATAAACTGAAATATGATGAACATTTATCTTTAAACACTTCAGTGTCTATTCAAGGTCATTCTCTCACCTATCTAGAGCACAACAATCAAAATCAAGAAACTAGCACAGATCTGACACTGTTATCTAATCTGCAGACTTTATTATTCAGATTTCGCCGAGTGTCTCGATTGCATGCTCTACAGCAAAGGAGACTTTTGTAGCATTACCTGCCACAGGCCCACCCCCAGCCACCACTTCTTTTATAAGACAGAGTCTCGCTCTGTCACCCAGGCTGGAGTATAGTGGCGCTATCTTGGCTCACTGCAACCTCTACCTCCCAGGTTCAAGCGACCCTCCTGCATCAGCCTCCTGAGTAGCTGGGATTACAGGTGTGTGCCACCATGCCTAGCTAATTTTTGTAATTTTAGTAGAGATGGGGTTTTGCCATGTTGGCCAGGCTGGTCTCAAACTCCTGACCTCAGGTGATCCACCCACCTTAGCCTCAAAAAGCGTTGGGATTACAGATGTGAGCCACTGCGCCCAGCTACCCCCCTCTCTTTAATCTGGAGCCATCCCTGGGTCTCTCTTTGCCTTTCACATGAGTGACATTTTGAAATATGAAGGCCGATTATTTTGTAGATTGCCCCATTTGTGTTTGGGGGGAGTGCTTCTTGACCACAATCTGAAAACTCCTCATGTCCTGGCTGGCTCAACTCCCCATAGTGAGCGAGACGCTGCCTGTTGTGCCTGACCTGACCTGTGCCTGACGCCGAGAAGAGGACGAGGAGATGGTTGAAGGTCCCAAGGTCAGGGACAGGCTGGCAGGAGAGCTTGGGGATGGTCAAAAGGGGTTTGCAATGGATGGAAACTGCATATGTGCTTCCTGGGCCCTCCTGCTTTGAGCTGCTTAGAAGCTGCAGTCTTCCTTGCCTTTCGTGCCTGTCAGGCATGAAACTGGACTAGAGGGAACAAGGAAGATGACAGTTGAAACTGGTGTCCAGCATATGCCATCCTAGCGGGTGCTGACACTGAGATTCCCAGACCAGGCACCCTATGCTGCAAATGCATTGCAGCTTGACACTCTGGGTCAAGGATCCAGCTGGCTTGCTTTGAAGCCTCCAGTGATGTCTTTTTTGGATTCGTGTGGCTGAAAGCAAGTCTGTGCTTCTTGCACAATCTAAAGAGATTGCCTAATTCTGGCTCTGGCCAGAAGGCCCACACCTGCCATTTATTCTGGGGATTTTTGTCTTCTGTAAGGTAGAAAATCAATTCCTTGCATTAGTATTGGGTTCCAGGAAGCACAGTTCTCAGCCTCAGGGCTTATCAGTCAAATCAGCTGCCCTCCATGATTTGTAGTTCCTCTCCTGGCACGCCCAGAGGTTGGGAAGCTGCATTAGGCACAGTTGCCTTGCCCTGTGGAGTCTGCACTCACCCAGTGCTCCCTGGGGGCCTCATGAGCCCCTGGAAGATTGACATGTTAAAGGACTGGAGCCTTGAGGCCATGTGTGTGGCTCATGCCTGTAATCCCAGCACTTTGGGAGGCAGAGGCAGACGAATCGTTTGAAGTCAGGGGTTTGAAACCAACCTGGCCAACACGGTGGAACCCCGTCTCTACTAAAAATACAAAAATTAGCTGGGCGTGGTGGTGGGCACCCATAATCCCAGCTGCTTGGGAGGCTGAGGCAGGATAATTGCTTGAGCCCAGGAGGCAGAGGTTGCAGTGAGCAGAGATTGTGCCACTGCACTCCAACCTGGGTGACAGAGTAAAACTTTGTTTCAAACAAACAGCAGCAACAACAACAAACTGGAGCCTTGAAACATTCCAAATCTTCACTGCCCAGCGTTCCTGGGACAAGTTACTTCACTTCTGTGGGTCATGCCCTTCTTACACCTTACAGAGCTGCCTGAGCAGTAAGGAAGGTATTGTGTGCAGGCCGCTTGTGGACATGTTTGGTACATCCATACTCAAATATGTTGCTGCTGTTATTGATGTTATTCATGAATGTGGTTGAGCTTCCTCTGTAAATCTGGCTGGCTCCATATTCTATAAGACTCTACTGGTTTCAACTAATGTTGGATGGAGAGAACTTGGAAATAAAACACTGATGTACTTGGATGAGAGATGAAACCCCCAAATGCAATGATCTTCAAGGGAATGCGATGCCTAGGAACAGAGTGGTTGGAAAACATATCAGCTGGTGATGAATAAGCAGGTCTGAGGTGGTCATGACCAGGGTCACTGGTGTTTGAACTCACTCATTTATATCCTGAAACAACAGGGGAAGGACGTACACACATGGCCTTCTGTGGGGTGGCTTCTGCCCTTCATGTGCTGTCTCTCACCCAACAGCTGAGTATGAGAAGCCTCGTCCCAGACTCCCGGCTGTCCCTGACCCCTGGCCAGAGCCAGCTGTTGTGCCAACAAAGCCTCCAGTCAGGGGCTCTGGTCCCAGCTGCTGTGGGGAACAGGTTTGACCTTTCCAAGAGCCCCATAGGTCACTTGTGGTCTTTCTGTGGAGACAGCCAACAGCCCATCTGTTCTTGCTTCTTATCTCACTCAGAAAATCCTAGCGCTCCCCCTGCTCCACTGGAGCCCGTCACTTCCTGGGGATTCTATTTCTGCCTCTCCTGAACCTTCCAGAAGGGCCGTCTGGCTCAGAACCAGACCCCTGCCTGGTTACTCCGTCTGCCCTTCTGCCTGATTAGAGCAAGGGTCTCACACAGGCTGGACAATGCCCAAGTCTATGCCGAGCACAAAACAAGGCCATGTGATGGAGGGACAGGGTTTCTGGATGCTGTCATTAATGATAATGGCCTGAACTATATCCACGACCTTTAAAAACATCTTTAACTGAAGGAAGTTACAAATACAGAAAGGGGGAAGATTAGGACAAACATTATGGTTGGATTACATTTAGAGATATTGGTAGGAGCTCATGATTTCATTACATGCACACACACACACACACACACACACACACACACACACACACACACACACAGAGACATTGATATAGAAATTTGGCCGGGCGCGGTGACTCACGCTTGTAATCCCAGCACTTTGGGAGGCCGAGGTGGGCAGATGACTTGAAGTCAGGAGTTCAAGACAATGCTTAAGATGTGCAGGATGTGTTCCCTCTTTGGTGAAATGCCTCTTCATGTCTTTTGCCCATTTAAGAAAATAGGGCTAGGAATTCTGTACATGTTCTTTAACTATTTTTTTAATTAAAATTTTGTTTTGTTTTGTTTGAGACAGAGTCTCCCTCTGTCACCTAGGCTGGAGTGCAGTGGCGTGATCTTGGCTCACTGCAAGCTCCGCCTCCCGGGTTCACGCCATTCTCCTGCCTCAGTCTCCCAAGTAGCTGGGACTACTGATGCCCTCCACCAACCCCGGCTAATTTTTTTGTGTTTTTAGTGGAGATGGGGTTTCACCGTGGTCTCAATCTCCTGACCTTGTGATCCACCCGCCTTGGCCTCCCAAAGTGCTGGGATTACAGGAGTGAGCCACCACGCCAGGACCGTTTTTTGTTTTTTGAGATGGAGTCTTGCTCTATTGCCCAGGCTGTAGTGCACTCGTTTGATCTCAGCTCACTGCAACCTCCACCTCCCAGGTACAAGCGATTCTCCTGCCTCAGCCTCTGGAGTAGCTGGGATTATGGGCGGGTGCCACCACGCCCGGCTAATTTTTTTTTGTATTTTTAGTAGAGACGGGGTTTCACTGTGTTAGCCAGGATGGTCTCAATCTCCTGACCTTGTGATCTGCCTGCCTCGGCCTCCCAAAGTGCTGGGATTACAGGCGTGAGCCACCGAGCCCGGCGATTTTTGTATTTTTAATAGAGACAGTGTTCCACTGTGTTGACCGGGCTGGTCTCACACTCTTGGCCTCAAGTGATCCACCTGCCTCTAATTTTTAATTTTTTAAGGACAGGGTTTTACTCTGTCACCCAGGTTGGAGTGCAGTGGTGTAATTACAGTACTGCAGTCTTGAATTCCTGGGCTCAAGTGATCTTCCTGCCTTAGCCTCCTGAGTAGTTGGGACTACATGTATGTGTCACCATGCCTGGCTAATTTTTATTTTTATTTTTAAATTAAATTAAATTAATTTTATTTTGAGACAGAGTCTTACTCTGTCGCCCAGGTCAGAGTGCAATGGTGCGATCTCGGCTCACTGCAACCTCTGCCTCCGGGGTTCAAGCAATTCTCCCTCAGCCTCTTGAGTAGCTGGGATTACAGGTGCCCGCCACCACGCCCAGCAAATTTTTGTATTTTTAGTAGAGATGGGGTTTCACCATGTTGGTCAGGCTGGACTGGAACTCCTGACCTCAGGTGTTCCACCCACTTTGGACTCCCAAAGTGCCAGGTTGACAGGTGTGAGCCACCATGCCCAGCCTAATTTTTATTTTTAAATTTTTTTGTAGAGACAAGATCTTGTTATGTTGCCCAGGCTGGTCTTGAAGTCCTGGGCTGAGGTGATCCTCCTGCTTTGGCCTCCCAAAGTGTTAGGATCACAGGTGTGGGCCACCTCACCTGCCTGTACCTGTTACTAGTGCAATCGTTTGTTGATTATGTCTTCTCTTATTTGTAACTTATATTTTATTTCCTTTAGATTATTATTTTAAAACATTCTTTAAATATTTTTTAATTATAGTAAGAACACAACATATCTACCCTCTTAACAGATTTTTAAGTGCATAATACTGTATTGTTAACTGTAGGGAAAACGTACAGAAGATCTCTAAGGCTTTGTATGCATTGATTAGCAATTCCCCATTTTCCCCTGCTCCTAGCCCCTGGTAACCACCATTGTAATGGCTTATTTCACTTAGCATAGTGTTCTCAAGGTTCATCCGTGTTGCTGCGTATTGTAGAATTTCCTTTCTTTTTAATATTTCATTGGATTTACACACCACATTTCCTTTGTCCTTTCATCCATCAATGGACATTTAGGTTATTTCCACAGCTTAGCGATTGTGACTAGTATTGCTATGAACAGTGAGTGCAGACATCTCCTCAAGATCCTGATTTCAATTCTTTTGGATAAATACCCAGCAGTGGGATTGCCAGATCATATGGTAGTTCTGTTTTTAATTTTTTGAGGAGAGGTCAAAGCGGGTGTATCTCTTGAGCCTAGGAGTTCAAGACCAGCCTGGGCAACATGGCAAAACTCCGACTCTACAAAAAATACATGCCTGTAGTCTCAGCTACTTGGTGGGCTGGGTGGGAGGATCAGTTGAGGCCAGGAGTTTGAGACCAGCCTGGGCAACATGGTGAAACCCTGTCTCTACTAAAAATACAAAAATTAGTCTGGCCTGGTGACAGGCACCTATAATCCCAGCTACTGGGTGGCTGAGGTGGGAGGATCACTTGAGCCTGGGAGGCAGAGGTTGCAGTTAGCAGAGATCACGCCATTGCACTCTAGCTTGGTTGACAGAGCAAGACTTTGCTTCAAAAAACAACAAAAAAAAGTTTTTTTCTTTTTTTTTTTTTTTTGAGGATCCAAACCTCCATACTGTTTCTATAGAAACTGCAGGAGGCTCTTCAGGATATTCTTAATGACAGCCTATTAATTTACCAGTGTATCACAAAGAATGTACAGTGTACCACCGAATTCCTGGTTCTCATCTCAGAGTCACCCAGTGAATCTGTCACATTCTGATTTAATTACCTGGGATAAGGCCGGGGCATTGCTGTGTTGCAGAAGCTCTCCAATTGAGTCTACTGTGCAGCTGGAGTGGAGAACCGTGAACCGCTTCTAGCTGTTGAGAGGCTCCTCAATTGGAGTAAGACATAAAGAAAACGTGTACTTATTAAGACAGCACTGAGGCAGTTTCAGCAAAGTGGAGGGGGAGTGGAGCATGAGCATGGGAAACCTTCCAGCATCAAATCAACTGTGTAGAAGCAGAGAAGCGCTCACCTGCAGGTGGGAGCTGGGAGGTAGGCCCTGGGTCCCGGTGACTCTTTGGTGTAGTTTACAGCTGAACAGCTCCGCCTGCTTCTCAGCAAAGGTCCCTTAAACATCTCACGTGCTTCTCCCACTCATCCTGCAAGACTCTGAGGTGTGAATCCCATCTTTTCAGTTAAACGAGTATATGGAGACTTTCTCATGGGAAAGAACCAAAGGAGCACGAGCATGTGGCGCACTCTGGACGTCACTCCTCGGCTGGTCCTGGATGCCCACCTCACCCCACCACACTCCTGCACCTCCCAGGAGGCACCTTCTTGACAGTGTGGTCCTTCCTGGTTGACAACAGTCCTGGGTTTTCGTCGCCTCAGTTCCTGGAAGAGCTGTTCCCGTGCCCCAGTGCCACCGTGTGCACCTGCTTTGATCACCTCCCACCACAGCTTCTGTCCTGCCACCCCTTGGGCTTCCTGATCTCCCCTTCATGCTTGCCCTTGAGCATCTGATGGCCTTTTTGAGCTTTCACTGCTTCTGCAATGGGGCCATTTCCATATTGACAGCTCTCGTGTTTCTGTCACTATTGGATTCTCCCACTTGCTTCGTGATGCATCATGGCTGTAGTCACACATCCTGCCTCTGTCTCAGACTCCATGTGTCTGTGACCAGCGCCCTGGACTCCCTCCAGCCGCTTATCCTGGCTGTCCCCACCATCGGACCTGGCCACGCCGTCTGTTGCTGAGCTGCAGGACGTGGCTGATCAGAAATGGAGCACAACAGTCGGGGCAGAGCCCATTGACCAAAGCCTTGAATATACCATGATTTCCGAGGTGTGTCTTGCTCTTCTGTCTTCAGAGTACAAAAGGGTAAACTCCTCTCAGGCAAGGATTCTACTTTCTCTCTTTTTGATAAATTAGCAGCATAGTATTTTCCTGCTTGTTAGGTTAGATAAGCACTGAGATCTGTCATCTCTTTGTCCTCCTCTGGTTGAATTGCTTCTTTGTTTAATTCAAGTTTTAATTTAGGAGGTAGAACCTTTTTTTTTTTTTTTGAGACAGGGTCTCATTCTGTCACTCAGGCTGAAGGGCAGTGACACGACTACAGTTCACTACAGCTTCTACCTCCCGGGCTCAAGTGATCCTCCTACCTCAGCCTTCTGAGTAGCTAGGACTACAGGTGCACACTACCATGCCTGGCTAACTTTTTTATTTTCTATTTTGTAGAGACGGGGTTGCCCAGGCTAGTTTCAAACTCCTGGACTCAAGCAGTCCTCCCACCTTGGCCTCCCAAATTGCTGGAATTACAGGGATGAGCCACTGAACTCGACCAAATATTTTTAAGGTATATTTTATTAAAACCTTACTAAAATATTACAGAAAATTTCTGGGTTTTTTTTTTTTTTTTTTTTTTGAGATGAGGTTTTGCTCTTGTTGCACAGGCTGGAGTGCAGTGGCTCAATCTCAGCTCACTGCAACCTCCACCTCCTGGGTTCAAGCAATTCTCCTGCCTCAGCCTCCCAAGTAGCTGGAAATACAGGCACCCACCGCCATACCTGTATAATTTTTGTATTTTTAGTAGAGATGGGGTTTCACCATGTTGGCCAGGCTGGTCTCAAACTCGTGACCTCAAATGATCCACCCGCCTTGGCCTCCCAAAGTGCTGGGATTATAGGCATGAGCCACTGTGCCTGGCCAGAAAATTTTAAGTGAGCAAAATTTCATACATAATCCCACCATCCTAGTGCACCTGTTGTCTTCATTTTTGTTTTTTCTGGTTTCCTTTTACTTTCCACTAATATGTACATCTGTTTTTACATTATAATTATAGTATGTAGCTGTCTATAGTATAATGAAACAAAATTGTTTTCTGTTTTTCCCCCTGCTTTATATTATTGAGAAAACATGGTGCCATGTTTTATGTTGTCTTAGTGGTTATCAATTTAAATGAGCAGATATAATCTATTTGCATCCTCCATGGTTGGAGATTTAGGTTGTTTCCAGGTTTTTGTATTATAAGTAATACTCATACGGGCAGCTGTTTTCACTCAGTAAATCTGCAGGGCTGACCACCAGGTCAGGCGTTGGAAGTCGGCCTTTCCACAATGGCTTCGTCCACATCCTCTGACGAACGTTGTTGATCTCTGAATCTGCTTTCCCACGACTGTGGATCCCCCTGGCCCCACAACTATAGTTTGATCACTTCCTTCCAAATACAGATTTTAAGAGATCAGCAACGAATAACTATATGGGAAAACTTGAGGAGAAACTAGAAACACATGCAGGAAGGAGAACCGGGAAACACATGTGGGAAGGAGAACTGGGAAACACGTGCGGGAAGGAGAACCGGGAAACACACGCGGGAAGGAGAACCGGGAAACACATGCGGGAAGGAGAACCGGGAAACACACGCGGGAAGGAGAACTGGGAAACACGTGCGGGAAGGAGAACCGGGAAACACACGCGGGAAGGAGAACCGGGAAACACATGCGGGAAGGAGAACTGGGAAACACGTGCGGGAAGGAGAACCGGGAAACACACGCGGGAAGGAGAACCGGGAAACACATGTGGGAAGGAGAACTGGGAAACACGTGCGGGAAGGAGAACCGGGAAACACACGCGGGAAGGAGAACCGGGAAACACACGCGGGAAGGAGAACCGGGAAACACACGCGGGAAGGAGAACCGGGAAACACACGCGGGAAGGAGAACCGGGAAACACACGCGGGAAGGAGAACCGGGAAACACATGTGGGAAGGAGAACCGGGAAACACACGTGGGAAGGAGAACCGGGAAACACATGTGGGAAGGAGAACTGGGAAACACGTGCGGGATGGAGAACCGGGAAACATGCGGGAAGAAGAATCGGGGCTACAGGTTGAATAATCCCTTATTTGAAATGCTTAGGACCAGCAGTGTTTTGGATTTCAGATTTTTGTGGATTTTGGAATATTTGCATATACATAATGAGATGTCTTGGGGATGAAACTCAGGTCTAAACATCAAATTCATTTTCTGTTTCATGTATACCTTATACACATAGCCTGAAGATAATTTTATACAGTATTTTTCACAATTTTGTGCCTGAAACAAAGTTTGTGTACATTGAACCATCATCTCAGTCACCTATGTGTGATATCATGTCATTGCTCACAAAGCTTCAGATTTGGCCATGCGGGGTGGCTCACATCTGTAATCCTAGCCCTTTGGGAGGCTGAGGTGGGCGGATCACCTGAGGTCAGGAGTTTGAGACCAGCCTGGCCAACATGGTGAAACCCCGTCTCTACTAAAAATACAAAAATTAGCGGGGTGTGGTGGTGTGCACCTGTAATCCCAGCTACTTGGGAGGCTGGGCTGGAGAATCTCTTGAACCCAGGAGGTGGACGTTGCAATGAGCTGAGATCGTGCCATTGCACTCCAGCCTGGGCAACAAGAGTGAAACTCTGTTTCAAAAACAAACAAAAAACCCCCAAAACTTCAGATTTGGGAGCATTTCCAATTTTGGATTTTGGGGTTAGGGATGCTCAACCCATATTGGCTCTCCCATGTCCCTGCACACGCTGTGCCATGGGGCATCCTTTCCTGCCTGCCTGGCTCCCTGTCTGACTTCTCTTATTCTCTCCAGATTGAGTTTGAATTGCCTGCTGTGTGACCTGGGCCCAGCATCCAGGCCACACTGTGGTGGTCCTGCCACAGGGTGCAGGCCTATCCACACTAAGTCCCGCTTAGCATCTCTAGTTAAGACTGGAATAAAACATGATTATAAAGTGTGCAAATCCACAAATTGAGTCAGCTCTTGTTTGTTCCCTGTCTGGTTCCTCCAGCATCATATCTATGAAAAAAGTGGCTGAATTGCCCTGGCTGGAGGCTGGGCTCCACTGTATGAAAGCTTCCCAGGCAGCTGCAGTTTTAAAACAGTTGTCTGCAGAATGCTCAGTGTGACCCTCTGCTTCCTGGAGTTTCTTCAGGTACAAATGCCTCAGACCCCAGAAAGTGTGTTCCCAAACCACTTCTCATGAACCATTGAATATTCAAAAGAGAGCTAAATTTCAAGCCTGTACAAAAGCGTATCCTTGTAACACATGTGCCATAATACATGACTTCTACTTTTGTCAGTCCTTACCATCTACCTCTCTGAATTTTCATGAATTTCTATTTCACAAGGGTAATTGTTTTACATATACTGGCAGTAGCATACAATAAAATACTCAGTATATGTGCTGAGCGCAGTGGCTTGTGCCGGTTTTTTTTTTTTTTTTTTTTCTTTTGAGACAGAATTTCCCTCTTGTCACCCAGTCTGGAATGCAATGGTGAGATATCTGCTCACTGCAACCTCTGCCTCCCAAGTTCAAGCGATTCTCCTGCCTCAGCCTCCCAACCAAGTAGCTGGGATTACAGGCATGTGCCACCATGCCTGGCTAATTTTTGTATTTTTAGTAGATATGGGATTTCGCTATGTTGGTCCGGCTAGTCTTAAACTCCTGACCTCAGGTGATCCACCTGCCTTGGCCTCCCAAAGTGCTGGGATTACAGGCATGAGCCACTGTACCTAGCCGGCTTGCGCCTGTTATACAAACACTTTGAGAGGTCAATGCAGGAGGATTGCTTGAGGCTAGGAGTTCAAGATCAGCCTGGACAATATGGTGAGACCACATCTCTACAAAAAAAACAAAAAATTATCCAGGAGTGGTGGTGTGCACCTGTAGTCTCAACTACTTGGGAGGCTGAAGCAGGAGGATCACTAGAGCCCAGGAGTTCATGTTACAGTAAGCAATGACTGCAACACTGCAACACTGCCACTTCAGCTTGGACAACAGAGTGAGACCCTGTCCCCATGAAAAAGAACCCCCAAAAACCTCAGCATAAAAATAAGTAAATAAATTGGCCGGGCACGGTGGCTCATGCCTGTAATCCCAGCACTTTGGGAGGCCGAGGCGGGTAGATCATGAGGTCAAGAGATTGAGACCACTGTGAGGCTAACACAGTGAAACCCTATCTCTACTAAAAATACAAAAAATTAGCTGGGTGTGGTGGCGGTCGCCTGTAGTCCCAGCTACTTGGGAGGCTGAGGCAGGAGAATGGCCTGAACCCGGGAGGCAGAACTTGCAGTGAGCCAAGATCGCGTCACTGCACTCCAACCTGGGCGACAGAGCGAGACTTCATCCCAAAAAAAAAAAAAAAAAAAAAAAAAAAAAAGTAAATAAATAAATAAAATGTGCAGACAAACTAAAACCAGCCGGAATGGCTAATAAGAGAGAAAATGAATCAAGATTCAAAAAAAAAAAAAACACAGGAGGCTGGGTAAGATGGCTCACACCTGTAATCCCAGCACTTTGGGAGGCTGAGGCAGGAAGATCGCTTGAGCTCAGGAGTTCAATATCAGCCTGGGCATGGTGGAGAGACTCTGATTCTACAAAAATTGAAGAAGAAGAAGAAGAAGAAGAGGCTGAGCATGTGGTGCGTGCTTATGGTCTCAGCTACTCGAGAGGCTGAGTTGGGTAGATCACATGAGCCCAGAAATTCGAGGCTGCAGTGAGCTGTGATTGTGTTACTGCACTCCGGCCTGGGTGACAGAGTAAGACCTTGCCTTAAAAAACAAAACAAAACAGAACAAATCCACAAGAGACCCTGGCAAAGATCTTTGTGCAAGGCAGAGACCTTCAGTAGTTCAGCTGTACCTCCACAATGTTTATTAAAGTTCATCTATGAACACAGACAACAATTAAAAGGCAGCACAGAAAATAATTTTGTTCGTTGGCGTGGCAGAATTGTGGGTGCCTTTTTCCTTTTACTTAAAATTCCTATGTTTCCCAATATAACTACTGGGCAAATACTACTAATAAAGAAATCCTCTATGAAAGACAAGATTGGAGAAGCCAGCTTGACAGCAGCCCAAGAGAAGGAGGCTTGGAAAGGCCTGGCCTCAGGCTTTGCCATTGTGGGTGGGGCCCGCAGAGCTGTTCAGGAGGATGAGTCCAGACTGGGCAACATGAGAAAAAACGAAGAACACAGAATGGGACAAAATAATTGCAAAGCATACATCTGATAAGGGATTAATATGCAGGCTATCATATAAAGAATTAAAACTGAGACTGGGCATGGTGGCTTGTGCAACCATGGATCACTTGAGACCAGGAGTTCAAGACCAGGCTGAGCAACATAGTGAAACCCTGTTTCTGCAAAAGATAAAAATAAAAATAAGGCCAGGCATAGTGGCTTCCACCTGTAATCTCAGGACTTCGGGAGGCCGAGGTGGGCAGATGAGTTTCAGACCAGCCTGGCCAACATGGGGAAACCTCATCTCTACTAAAAATACAAACCTTAGCCAGGCATGGTGGTGCACACCTCTAGTCCCAGCTACTTGGGAGACAAGGCATGAGAATCACTTGAACCCAGGAGGTGGAGGTTGCAGTGAGCACTCCAGCCTGGGTGCTGCAGTGAGACTCTGTCTCAAAAATAAATAAATAAAAATAAAAAGTAGAAATTAGGTGAGTGGGTGTGGTGGGTCATGCCTGTAATCCCAGCACTTTGGGAGGCCAAGGCAGGTAGATCACGAGGTCAGGCGTTCAAGACCAGCCTGGCCAACATAGTGAAACCCTGTCTCTACTAAAAATACAAAAAATTAGCCAGGCGTGGTGGCGGGCACCTGTAATCCCAGCTACTTGGGAGGCTGAGGCAGGAGAATAGCTTGAACCCGGGAGGCAAAGGTTACAGTGAACTGAGATCGCACCATTGCACTCCAGCCTGGGCAACAAGAGTGAAACTCTGTCTCAAAAAAAAAAAAGAGCCACGCATGGTGGCACACGCCTGTAGTCCTAGCTACTTGAGAGGCTGAGATGGGAGGATTGCTTGAACCCAGAAGTTGGAGGCTACAGTGAGCTATAATTGCACCACTGCACTCCAGCCTAGGTGACAGAGCAAGATACTGTCACTAAAAAAAAAAAAAAAAAAAGAAAACAAAAACTCAACGGTAAAAAACCCACATAACCCAATTCAAAAATGGCAAAGGACCTGACAAAGCGTTTCTCTAGAGAAGACATACAAATGGCCTACAGCACGTGAAAGGACAAACCTAGTGCTCACTTTGCATAAGTCACCAAGTGAATACTTAGGATATTATCCGTTATACTTCAATTAAAAAGTTTAAAAATGTATTATGGGGGCCTTGGGGGTCATTTAGATGGTAATGATTTGGCTGACCAAATTTCTAGATCCTAGAAATCCATGCGGCTTGATTGCCAAACTTCAGGCCTGGCCTTGGAAGAAACACATTGGCAGGAACCCAAGGAGATTCAGGGGTCAGGGGTCAGCGATCAGGGTGGATGGGAATCCAGGCTGCAGCCCATACAGCCAGGGCTAGTGCTGGGCTCGGTCCCAGCAGGAAGTCACAAGGCCAGGAGGCAGATGGCCTCTCCAGCAGGGCAGAGTGGGGCTGAGGCCCGGGCCCGTGTGGTGTCTCAGTCTGGGGTGACCGTTGAAGCTGCCCGTGTCCTGCCCTGATCTCTCATGGCTTCTGGCCGGTGGTCCTGGGCCTGCAGCCAGCAAGGCAGAATGAGGACAGTCAGGGACTGTGTCCCGGTGGGTTCTTGCCAAGAAGGGACCCAGTCCCCCACTGTGGCCCATGCCTTTCCATCTGTGACTTGTGACCCAATTCCACAGTCTTCCCACAGACCTGGGAAATTGCTTCATTCCCAATAATGGGAACTTTTTATGATGACTTTGCTGGTCTCAGAGGTACGCCAACTCAGCTCTCTGGAACTACAGGGAGAGACTGACACCCAGAGAGATGGCGTGACTTGTCCCAGGGGGCAGAGTGAGAGAGAAAAGCCAGGGTTTCTAACAGGCTCACTGCCCACCCCAGGGAGAGCAGTTTCAACTCTGCTCAGGACTGGTCAACACCTTGCCAAGTGCATTGTGGGCTGAGCCATATCTGAGAAACTGTTTAAAGGGAGGTACAGGAACATCAGTTCTTTTAATTAAAAAAAAACTCAATTGCAAAACAAAATTGAGGGCCAGGGGCTCATCACATCCTGCTGTTGATGAGGTACAGAACTATAAGGCGAGGTTCTGTGCTTCAGGTCAGCTTTCTCTACCGTCTTCCCAACCCTGGCATCTACTTTCTCAGCTCTAGACAGTGTGGGATACCAGGAAAGGGCTGACTCCCATCCCATTTCCAGAAGTGTCAGTCTCTGCTCCTCATCAGCTGTGTGTTCTTCCATGTGGCTTGGCCGGATTCAGCAAAGAGAGGCACCAGGAAGCACCAGGCACCCTGCTGCCCTCCCTTCAGCCTCAGGGGACATAGGCCCTGGCATGAGGAGGACCCACGTGGGCTTTCAGGAAGGAAAGCAGGAAACGGGCCCTGAGATAGGAATGTTTCTAAGGGCAGAATGGCCAGGCCTAGGTGAGGCAGATCCTGGATCTGCCCAGGCCTCTTTCCTACCTGCCCTCCCACCCCCAACCCCCAGGCCCAGCCCCTGCCTTCAGATCAGCTGTCCACCTGAAGCTCCTTTCCTCCTGGCTGGTCACTGACTTCTGGCCACCACCAAGCTCACCACGCGGCTCTCTTTACGCAACCTGCTTCACACGCAGCCTGCTTCACACACGCGGTCCATTGGAGAGCCTGCGCCTGCTGGCACACTTTGGGACACAGACGCAAGCTGTCATTTGTTCAGACAGTAAGGGGCGCTCGGATTTAGAACCACTCAAAAATCAGCCACAGTTATTGAGCACCTACTCTTTGCTGGATTCTGGGTCAGTAAAACCTGTACAGGATGGAGGTAGATGGGCTATGAGAGTGGGGTGGCTGATGGAATCCCGTAGTCGCTGTGTCCAGCCATCTAACTGGGCTGTAGGTAGTATGGTAACTCAATTTGTATTCAAAATATTGCTTCTCTGGCTAAGTGCACTCCGAGTTCCAAACAGTGACTGTGTAGATGAGCTTTTCTTTTCTTTCTTTTCTTTTTTTAATTTTTTCTTTTGAGACGGAGTTTCACTCTTGTCGCACAGGCTGGAGTACAGTGGCACGATCTTGGCTCACTGCAACCTCTGCCTCCTGGGTTCAAGCGATTCTCCTGCCTCAGTCTCCCGAGTAGCTGGTATTACAGGGTGTGCCACTGTGCCCAGCTAATTTTTATTTTTATTTTTAGTAGAGATGGGGTTTCACCATGTTGGCCAGGTTGGCCTGGAACTCCTGACCTCAGGTGATCCATCCCTGCCCCCACTCGGACTCCCAAAGTGCTGGGATTACAGGCATGAGCCACTGTGCCTGGCCTTTAGATGAGCATTTCAACTATCCCAGTCCCTCTGGCATGGCTCCCAAGCCCTGAGAGAGATGGTTCGGCCCCTTCTCCTGGCCCTCCAGCCTCCACACACTGCTGCCCTGGCTCTGCCTTCTCACCTGGAGTTGCCTCTTCCCACCCCCGGTTGTGCACCTACCCCGGGCCTTCACCTTGTGTGGTCTCCTCAAATCCTTGCCCTCCCTCCCTCTTTGGGTGCCTTCAGAGCCCAGCTTCCATGACACCTACTCCAGGATCCCTGATCTGCCTGAAAACTTAGTGGCTAAAAGCAACATCACATTGATTTTGCTCAAAAATCTGCACTTTGGCAAGGCTCAGAGGGGATGGCTCAAGGCTGGGGCTGGAGCCATCTGACATCTCGCTCACTTGCTGGCTGGCTTTCAATAGCCTGCTGCAAGGGGGCAGAGTCGCCTCCATCTCCACATATTCCTTAGCCACACACTAGGCTGGCCCAGACTGGAGGCCACAAAAGGGCCTCTTACTTTCCATGCTTTCGGTTTCTTCTAGTGAGCATGCATGACTTCTATACTTTAAAAGGACAGAAAATAAAACATAATTCTAATTTCCTTTTACTTTCATGTCAGATTTACATCTCTAATTGTAATATCTTCAAGCCATGGTATCTGAACATCCCATATTTTGCCCACTCATCTTCCCTGGTACCATTTCTAATGATTTGATACAAATAGTAGAATGGGCGGGGCATGGTGGCTCACAGCTGTAATCCTAGCACTTTGGGAGGCTGAGGTGGGTGGATCACCTGAGGTCAGGAGCTCGAGACCAGCCTGACCAATATGGTGAAACCCTGTCTCTACTAAAAATACAAAAACTAGCTGGGCATGGTGGCATGCGCCTGTAGTCCTACCTATGGGGGAGGCTGAGACAGGAGAATTGCTTGAACTCGGGAAGTGGAGGTTATAGTAAGCCAAGATTTTGCCACTGCACTCCAGCCTGGGTGACAGAGTGAGACTCTGTTTCAAAAATAAAATAAAATAAAATAAAATAATAAAATAAAATAAAATAAAATAGTAGAGTGAATTAATACTCCACATTTTGAAAGCTTATCAGTTTAAGGCTGAGTGAAAACATTTCTGCTTAGAAATGCTGTGGCTGGTGATCTCTGTGCTATTGAAGTGGGTTCCAGCCCACATTTCAGCCCAGACACGCGAGCGCCCATTTGGGGCTCTCCCAGGAAGTGTGCTGGTGTGTGTGCGTAAGCATGCATGTGTGCGTAGCTCATGTTGCCATAGTGATTTGGTTTGGGAGAAGTAACATAGAGCTCAGGCTTTTATGGACGGTTATGTAGTTTAGACAAGTAGTCTTTCTTTTTCCAGAATCATAGAAAAGCAGCCTTGTGTGATGGTGAAGTCTGCACCTTCTCCAGTCCCCTGATTCTGCCCCCACAGGCTCAGTGCTGCCTGTGACTGTCACAACCACGTACTGTTCCAAATGGGAATTTGTACCGGTAAATGGATTTGGGTAAATCTATAAGAGTGGTTTGACTTTTTAAATATCAAGCAATATAAGCACCTCAATTATTAATATAATAGATCTTTTGAAAAATTCTAAAAATTATTTGCTAATTACCTATATTCATATTAGGAATTTTAGTGCTTCTTTTACTTTTGGCAATAGTTAATACACATAATCTTACAGACTTCATTGGAAAAATGTAATTCACTCATGTAGAGTCTAAGCAATATCTAAATAAGAGCAGTCCCTCCTGATGGGAGATCTCAGGGGCCCCCAGGGTCTCAGGACCTAAGTGTGGGGCGGTACTAAATTGGACAAAAAGAACCAGAGCCCCAGCCCTACACATCTCTGAGCCTACGTTTCCTCAGTTGAGACATGAAGGTATGAACACCTACCTTGAAGGTTAGTTGTGATATGAAATGAGGGGTGTGTGTGAAAGTGCATTGTAAATGTCCTAAGTCATTTCTTTTTTTTTGAGACAGACTCTTGTTCTGTCGCCAGACTCTTGTTTAGGCTGGAGTACAGTGGCGCGATCTCGGCTCACTGCAAGTTCCGCCTCCCAGGTTCACGCCATTCTCCTGCCTCAGCCTCCCGAGTAACTGGGACTACAGGAGCCCACCACCATGCCTGGCTAATTTTTTGTATTTTTAGTTGAGACGGAGTTCCACCTTGTTAGCCAGGATGGTCTCGATCTCCTGACCTCGTGATCCGCCCGCCTCGACCTCCCAAAGTGCTGGGATTACAGGTGTGAGCCACCATGTTTGGCCTGAAGTCATTTCTAAGTATGGTGTTGGGCAAGTTCTACCCTTAGGTTCAAATACTCAGACTGGGTCACATGCAGAAAGAGAACAACATGAGAATTATTTATTTGGCCTCCCACTGTGTAAGGCATTCTGTTAGGTCATTAATATTTATAAACCATCTGCCAAGTGTGGCATTCTGGAAAGGTAAATAGGCATTTAGTAGGGGAAAAGAAATAAGTTTCCCTGCTACCTTTTTTTTTTTTTTTTTTTTTTAGAGACAGGGTCTCACTGTGTTGCCCAGGCTGAAGTGCAGTGGTACCATCACAGCTCACTGCAGCCTCAAACTCCTAGACTCAAGAGATCCTCCCACCTCAGCCTCCCAAATAGCTGAGACTACAGGCATGTGCCACCACTCCTAGCTAATTTTAGTTATTCATTTATCATTATTATTATTATTATTATTTTTGAGATGGGCTCTTGCCCTGTCACCTAGGCTGGAGTGCAGCAGCATGATCATAGCTCACTGCAGCCTTGAACTCCTTGCCTCAAGCAATCCTCCTGCCTCGGCCTCCCAAGTAGCTGGAACTACAGGCACAGGCCACCATACCCAGCTAATTAAAAAAAATTTTTTTTTTTCTGTAGAAACAGGGTCTGGCTATCACTTGAGGCCAGGCCTATCTCTAACTCCTGGCCTCAAGTGATCCTCCTGCCTCAGCCTCCCCAAGTGCTGGGATTATAGGCACAAGCCACTGTACCTGGCCAGAGACAAGTTCACAAACATCCTGAGGGTTCAGAGGGGCAGGCCACTTCCAAGTGTCTGGGTTTTTTGTTTTTTAAGTTATGTAAAGTATTTTATTTTTAAACTATATTGATGTGTTTCGGAAGAAAAAAAATGACCGTATTTAATTAGTCACTGATACATAATTGATTGTCTTTCCTTGGGGACAACATAGAATTTGTTTATTCTTTAGTGGCTTCATATTTACAAAATACCAGTAAAAATAGTAAGGAAAGGGTTCAATCCACACACACCATCACATATTGAATAACTAGCTGAATATTTATCTTCCAGAAATCTGGTAAGCACTGGTTTCTAAAAAACAGGATATGCCAAATTCTGGTTACTAGTGTCTTCATTCTTTATTGGATACATTTCTTTTGTTTAATTGATACATATTTGTACATATTTATGGGGTACATGTGGTACTTTGTTACATGTATAGAATGGAATACTATTCAGCCATAAAAAAGAATGAAATCCTGTCATTTGCAGCAACATGGATGGAAATGGAGATCATTATGTTAAGTGAAATATGCTAGGCATGGAAAGACATATATCACATGTCCTTTTTTTTATCCTCTCATTATTGAACATATCGCACATTCTTACTCATATGTAGGAGTTAGAAAAGTTGATCTCAGGCCAAGCGCAGTGGCTCATGCCTGTAATCCCAGCACTTTGGGAGGCCAAGGTTGGCAGATCAATTGAGGTCAGGAGTTTGAGACCAACCTGGCCAATATGGTGAAACCCTGTTTCTACTAAAAATATTAAAATTAGCTGGGCATGGTGGTGCGTTCCTGTAATCCCACCTACTCAGGAGGCTGAAACAGAAGAATTGCTTGAACCTGGGAGGCAGAAGTTGCGGTGAACCGAGATCCTACCACTGCACTCCAGCCTGGGCGACAAGAGTAAAACTCCGTCTCAAAAAAAAAAAAAAAGAGAAAAAAAATGTTGATCCCATAGAAGTAGAGAGTAGAATGATAGATACTAGAGGCTAGGAAAGGGGTGTGGGTGGGAGAGGGAAGAACAGGTTGGTTAATGGGTACCAACATACAGTTAGAAGGAAAAAGATCTAGTCACAGTAGGGTGACTATAGTTAACAACAATGTTTTGTATATTTCAACATAGGTAGAAGAGAGAACTTGAAATGTTTCCAACACATAGAAATGATAAATACTTAGGGCAATGGATATCCTAAATACTCTGACTTGATCATCACATGTTCTATGCAGATGTCTGGGTTTTATTCTGATGGAGGTGCCACTGGAGGTATTTCAGGCATTTGTACGGAAGTATCCCCCCACCATACCCCCATTCAGAGCTGCACTTTAGAAAGATGGATCTAACAGGAATATGCAAAGTTAAGTAGAAAACAGAGAAACCAGAAGCAGTTAAGAAAGCATCCTAAGAATTCACAGAGTGGAAAACTACCTAGATATCTTTTATGGGAGGTGCATCCTGGGGAGCATCTGGAGAATCTAGGAGGAGCACCCTTGAGGAGCACTCAGGAAGCACTCAAGGGAAACATCTATAACTGGCTGGAAATCACAGGGAACATCTTTTTGCAGACACAGTACGTGATTTGAGCAGGAGTGCTGAAGGAGAAATTGAAGGAGAAACCCCTCTAGTATCACATAGATAACACCTTTCCCCTGTGGAAGGAGCCAGTCTTCCAGAAGCCCCACTTGCACTATGGCAAAGCCAAAGCTCTCATGCAGGACATCTGGTATCATGAGGATCCCATTGAAGCAAATTTCTTTTTCTTTTTTTTTAGATGAAGTTTTGCTCTTTTTCCCCAGGCTGGAGTGCCATGGCATGATCTCGGCTCACTGCAACCTTCGCCTCTCGGGTTCAAGTGATTCTCCTGCCTCAGCCTCCCGAGTAGCTGGGATTACAGGCAAGCGCCACCACGCCCAGCTAATTTTTGTATTTTAAGTAGAAACAGTGTTTTGTCATGTTGGCCAGGCTGGTCTTGAACTCCTGACCTCAGGTGATCCACCTGCCTCGGCCTCCCAAACTGCTGGGATTACAGGCGTCGGTCATCGCGCCCAGCCCATTGGAGCAAAATTCTATTCAGCCTACAAATCTGGTCAAAAGTTTTTGATCTGTTCAATCCAAGCTTCAAGTCTACCTGTCAATGCTTTGTGAAGTATATTGAGCTGCAGAAACTTAAAGAAACAGATGAAGAGAAGTTATTTGTAGAAATAGGGAAGGCTTTATTGGCAGAAAGTGTAATTTTAAGATGAGTCAGAGAAGCAAGGACTCAACAGGAAGGTAGTCACGTTTCCTGGACATCTGAACACATGATTTTCAGACCCCAAACTGCATTGAAAGAAAACCAGCCTCAGAAGGAAAGAAGTTCCATGACCAGCATTTGGAGGCACCTGAAGAACAGTCAAAAGGTCTTGCAGCTCCATGAAGGGTTTGTATACTGTGGATACTGACATACACACTCTACTCACTAGCTGAATGTTGAGCTGTTTCTAACAGTTGAATTACATAAACGTCTGTTGATCTTGAAGGCATATTTGCCTTCTCTTAGTCCTTACTTCTGAGTTGTCATAAAGCTCGGAATCATGGTTTGACAGAAGCAGTTATGATCTAGAGGATTTATATAAAAGAATAATGAAAACTGAGAAAAAAAAGAGTTATGTGAACTTTTACGTTAGGACATCATTAAATAAAGAACTCTGGCTGGGCGCGGTGGCTCATACCTGTAATCCCAGCACTTTGGAAGGCTGAGGTGGGTGGATCATGAGGTCAGGAGTTTGAAACCAGCCTGGTCAACATGGTGAAACCCCTTCTCTACTAAAAATACCAAAAATTAACTTGGCGTAGTGGCGGGCGCCTGTAATCCCAGCTGCTCAGGAGGCTGAGACAGGAGAATCGCCTAAACCTGGGAGGCGGAGGTTGCAGTGAGCCAAGATCACGCCATTGCATTCCAGCCTGGGGCAACAAGAGTGAAACTCCATCTCAAAAAAAAAAAAAAAAAAAAAGGTGAAAAACAAAACAAAACAAAAAAATTAACCAGACGTAGTGGCAGGTGCCTGTAATCCCAGCTACTCTGGAGGCTGAGGCAGGAAAATCACTTGAACCTGGGAGGCAGAGGTTGCAGTGATCGGAGATCATACCACTGCTTTCTAGCCTGGGCAGCAGAGCAAGACTCCATCTAAAAAATAAATAAATAAATAATAATTCCCTAGGTGCTTAAAAAAAAAAAAGAGGAAAAAGAAGAGGTACGTCTGGCCGGGCGCGGTGGCTCAAGCCTGTAATCCCAGCACTTTGGGAGGCCGAGGTGGGTGGATCACGAGGTCAGGAGATGGAGACCATCCTGGCTAACACGGTGAAACCCCATCTCTACTAAAAATACAAAAAAATTAGCCGGGCGTGGTGGCAGGTGCCTGTAGTCCCAGCTACTCGGGGGGCTGAGGCAGGAGAATGGCGTGAACCCAGGAGGCGGAGCTTGCAGTGAGCCGAGATAGTGCCACTGCACTCCAGCCTGGGCGACAGAGCAAGACTCCGCCTCAAAAAAAAAAAAAAAAAAAAAAAAAGAAGAGGTACGTCTAACATCTAGGAAGAGCACCTGGGGGAGCATCTAGTGGGAGTATCTGGAGGAGCAACTCAAGGGCTGCTTGCAAGAGCCTCCAGGAAGCACAGAAGGCATGTGTAGGGAGAGATTGGTGGGGGTTGGGTGTTCTTACCCACTGAGTGGGCCGGCTAGAAGATCAAGAGGTGACAACCTGGAAGAGAAATGGGGCTGGAGACAGACTGGCTGTGAGCCAGTGGTTGTCGAGGAGACAGCATCAGCCAGGGAGATGCCCCAGTGGGAGAACCACCCTGAAAAGGGAGGAGGGTGTCTCTCCACTGTTGAGCCAGAGCCACGAAGAGGGTTAACTCTCTGCCATAGAGTGTCCTTTCTTCCCAGCTATTATGTCGGCTCTGCAGGGACCCTCAGACTTGGTGAGTCAAGGGGCTTGTGCCTTCCTGAGCAGCCAGAGGGATCCCTGTCTGAGATCCTCAGACCTGCTCCTTGCCTGGCCAGTGCCACCCCTCTTCCCCCTCCTCACCAGGGGATGGCTGAAGCATGGAAAAGTAGCCCGCAGCAGATGGGGGGTAGGACATGGGGACTCAACGCTTTGAGGTTGCTGAGTCCTGTGAGACCTGTGGCCCGGAGACACCCCACCCCAGTCCTGAGCTCTCAGCAAGGATGCCGTGTGGAGCCCGTCAACTAGCACTCTCGCGCCCCCTGGTGGCGGTTCCTGTTGAGGCGGATATAGGACATCCAGTCAGAATTTGTGGCAATCCAGCAGTTCATGCCTACGTTCATTCATTCATTCATTCTTGAAATATTTGGGGAGTACCTGCAGGCCTCCGAGGCTCTAGAGCTATGCTGTCCATTCTGGCACCCACATGCGCTCTGAGCACTTGAAGTGCAGCGAGTCCACTGGAGAAGTACAGTAAGTGTAAAGCGTACACTGGCTGTCAAAGACATAGTGCACACAATGTAAAATGTAGTATCAATCATTTTCATATTGATGATACATTGAAATTATAATGTTTTGGGTCTACCATTTTTAAAAATATATGATTACAATCAATTTCGCCTGTTTCTTTTTACTTTTATTATAATGTGGCTTCTAGAAAGTTTAAACTTCTTTATGTGGGTCGATTTCTATTTCTATTGGATAGTGCTATTCTAGACCATCAGTTCCCAGACTTTGGGATTTCAAGGACAAGTAAAAGTCCCCCATATTTTTACTACCAACTTTCTACTTTCTTAAATAATGGTGTCTATTTGTCTCTTTCTTTTCTTGTCTCTTGTTTTCTTTTTTTGAGATGGAGTTTTGCTCTTATTGTCCAGGCTGGAGTGCAGTGGAGCCATCTTGGCTCACTGCAACCTCCGCCTCTTGGATTCAAGTGATTCTCCTGCCTCAGTCTCTTGAGTAGCTGGGATTGCAGGCATGTGCCACCACGCCAAGCTAATTTTAAAAATATTTTTAGTAGAGATAGAAACCCCATGTTGGCCAGGTTGGTTTTGAACTCCTGACCTCAGGTTATCCACCTGCTTTGGCCTCCCAAAGTGTTGGGATTACAGGCATGAGCCACCATGCCCGGCCTATTTATTTCTTTACGTTTTTCCTACTGCCTGTATAATTGCAGAAAGTAATGATGTTTTAAAAAGTAACACTCTCTTGGCCGGGCGCGGTGGCTCACGCCTGTAATCCCAGCTCTTTGGGAGGCCGAGACGGGCGGATCACGAGGTCAGGAGATCGAGACCATCCTGGCTAACATGGTGAAACCCCGTCTCTACTAAAAAATACAAAAAACTAGCCGGGCGAGGTGGTGGGCGCCTGTAGTCCCAGCTACTCGGGAGGCTGAGGCAGGAGAATGGCGTAAACCCGGGAGGCAGAGCTTGCAGTGAGCTGAGATCTGGCCACTGCACTCCAGCCTGGGCGGCAGAGCGAGACTCCCTCTCAAAAAAAAAAAAAAAAAAAGGAACACTCTCATCACCAAAGGATGAAAGGGATGGTCATCTTAATACCAGAAATGCAGGAAGCCATGGTCGAAATGTAGAGTTAAACAAAAAAACTCACCATTCGCCCTTTGATTATTTTTCCACCAATCATTGAGTGTTTGAGGAGACCCAAGTGCGAGTTCTCTAAGGAGCCTCTTGGGAGTGCATCCACATCTGTGGCTTCTCCCTTCCTGCCCTGCGATCATCTACAGGATAGCCCAGTGTTGACACCGGCTGTGTGCTGCTGCCTGCCAGATACTAAGCTGAGAACTGTGGACACGGGAAAGGTGAGGGGGTGAGGGATGCTGTATTGTCTAGGACTGGAGCTGGCACCTTGCCGGTCCCTTTATATACTCGTTATCTTAATTTTCACACACAAATGTTGTTATTCATGTGGCCTGGTGGAGGGAACTTAAGTGTATGGTCATATAAACTGTAAGAGGGGTGGGGCGCTGTGGCTCATGCTTGTAGTCCCAGCACTTTGGGAGGCCAAGATGGGCGAATCACTTGAGATCAGCAATTTGAAACCAGCCTGGCCAACATGGTGAATCCCCGTCTCTACTAAAAATACAAAAAAAATTAGCCGCGCATGGTGGTGCATGCCTGTAATCCCACCTACATAGGAGGCTGAGGCAGGAGAATTGCTTGAACCTGGGAGGTGGAGGTTGCAGTGAGCCGAGATCATGCCATTGCATTCCAGCCTGGGCAACAAGAGCAAAACTCCATCTCAAAACAAAACAAAACAAAACAAAACTGTAAGAGGATACCCAGATGGCCAACATGCCTGAAAAGGTGCTCAACCTCATCAGCAATTAGGCAGAAGCAAATAAAAACACAAGGCTGGGTGCAGTGGCTCGCACCTGTAATCCCAGCACTTTGGGAGGCTGAGACAGGAAGATCGCTTGAGCCCAGGAGTTTAAGACCAGCCTGGACTAAATAGCGAGACCCCATCTCTAAAAACTATTTAAAAATTAGCTGGACATGGGGGCACACACCTGTAGTTCCAGATACTTGGGAGGCTATGGTGTGAGGATTGTTTGAGCCCAGAAGATGGAGGCTGCAGTGAGCTGTGATTGTACCACTAGCACTCCAGCCTGGGTGACAGAGTGAGACCCTGTTTCAAACACACACACAGACACGTGCGTGCACACACACCCCAAGATACCGCTATAGACCCATAGACCCATCAAATGAAAAAGACTGACAATACCAGGAGTAACATCCCCACTGCTGATGGGAATGTAAATTGGTGCAGCCACTCTGCAAGTAGTTTGTTTGGCAGGATCTTTTTTTTTTTTTTTTTTTTTTTTTTTTTTTTTTTTTGAAATGGAGTTTTGCTCTTATTGCCTAGGCTGGAGTATAACGGTGCAATCTCGGCTCACTGCAGCCTCCGCCTCCCGCCATCAAGCAATTCTCCTGCCTCAGCCTCCCGAGTAGCTGGGATTACAGGCACCCGCCACCATGCCTGGCTAATTTTTTATATTTTTAGTAGAGATGAGAGTTTCTCCATGTTAGTCAGGCTGGTCTTGAACTCGTGGCCTCAGGTGATCTGCCTGCCTCAGCCTCCCAAAGTGCTGGGATTACAGGTGTGAGCCACTGCACCGGCCAGCAGAATCTTTAGTAGATAAATATCCATACATTCTAGGACCTCACCACTCCACCCAACAGAAACATGTGCTTATGTGATGTGCAGTAGCATTTTCCAGAGCCCTAGACTGGAAATAGCCAAAGGAGAAAAATGAAATAAAATAATGATGAAAGTGAAAATAAAATAATGAAAAAAAATGAAATAAAATAATCATGCAATGGAATACTATACTATGAAAATAGGCCAACTACTGCTATCCATAACAGCTATGATGTTTGTACCTAAATGATGTGTTTTCCAAATTTTATCATTAATATCATGATAAATACCTTTAAACATGTCTTTCTGGAATACTTTTAGAGAATGCCTACAAAGTAAATTGCTAAAGAGTAGCTGATGAATCAAGCTATAGGAATTCTTGATTTTTATAGATGTTGTTCGTTACCTTCAGAAAAAGACTAAATCAATTTATACTCACACTAGCCATGCCTCAGAGAGCCTGCTTTCCCAGACACCTGCCAATACAGAATATATTTGTTTAAAATATACTTTGAAAACAAGTAATGTTCCTTCACAGTTTCACCTGGATCCTAATTTACTTATGTTACCTGTTCTCAATCATCTTTAGTGTATTAGTTCGGAAAATGCCACCTGCTATGACTGATTGACTGTACAAGGAATAATACCTCCTCAGAACAGGAGTCCTTTTTCGCTCATACAAATAAAAGGTAAGGTTTCTGATGATTAGCACTGGGAGGATTTGCTCCAAATGATCATTCAAGAACCTAGATGGAAATATATCACTGGTTTCTGTTTCTCCATCTATAAAATGAGAGTAAGGATACCATGCCCTACCTTGTAGGGCTATAGTGATTGTCAGCTAAGGTCACACATTTGAGTATCTTAGTAACAGAGTGCAGACTCACCCATTCCCAGCTTCCTAGGGTGGTAGGAAAGGGCCCATTCTTCATAAGCAGAAGATCTATTTCAGAGCATAAAGCGAGAAAGAAAAAGGTGCTGAAGCAGTGTCAGAGCACGGCAAACTATCCTTCCTCCCCTTGTTACCAAGCAGTCAATGGGCTTGCTGTCCCATGTGCCTAGAGGCCAATATTGAGGCATTGGTTTTGAGAAAAGGAGTTGGAAGCTAGGTAGGGTTTTATTAGCATAAAGTGTGAAGTGTGATCTGACTGGATCTTGCAATGAGGTGATGCCAGAAGGCATGGTCTGACTGGATCCTGCCATGGAGTGATACCACAACTCCATCTGATTGGATCTTGAATCCTGCCATGTGGTGTCCACTCTTAATTCAGTCCCTACTCCTTGGTCTGAGAGTTTAGGTTCCCCCCTGTGGTTGTACACTTGACTCATCTAGGTGTGCTCAGGTTATATGACCTTCAACCTGGGGGTCCATGGCAACTAAAAAACAGCTCACAACTTTGTTGCATAAAAGTTGAACCAGATTGACTTGATGCAGTTATATTCTCTCCATGGCAAGACAGCCCTTGCTAGACATAGAAATGTTAACCTTTTAATGACCAAAGGTAAAGATGGCTCTGTACTCTGGTTCACCACTGAAAGATGAGTATTTTACTTTATTTTGAGACGGAGTCTCGCTCTGTTGCCCAGGCTGGAATGTGGTGGCGTGATGTCGGCTCACTGCAACTTCCATCTCCCGGGTTCAAGCAATTCTGTCATAGCCTCCCAAGTAGGTGGGACTACAGGTGCATGCCACCTTGCCCAGCTGATATTTGTATTTTTGGTAGAGACAGGGTTTCACCATATTCATCAGGTTGGTCACAAATTCCTGATCTCAGGTGATCCACCTGCCTTAGCCTTCCCAAGTGCTGGGATTACAAGCGTGAGCCACCGTGCCTGGCCTGAAACGATGAATATTTTAGAAGAGCTTTCATTGGGTATTTTTGGAAGGATGAAGCTGTTTACAAAAATAAGAAAAAGAAAGAAGCAATGTAACAAAAAGGCAGTATATAAATAGCATGATCAGAAGACCTACAAAGCTGAAAAAGAATTCTATATTCTTTGTATTTGTTAAACCTAATATCAAAAAAGAAAAAGAAAAATGGGCTGGGGAGACTGAGAGAGGCTGGACTGGTGTTTGGGCCATGGACTGGGAAAAGGCAGATCTTGAAAAACCAGCTTTCCCATGAAGGGCATCAAACCAGATAGACCAGGGAGGGCCAAGTGCTCCTTCTTTCTCATAATATTTGAAGCTTCTCTACAGCATAAGAGTTTCCCAGGGAGCAGAGAGAGGCTTGACACAGAGGGTAGCTATTTGAAGATACCATGAGGAAAAGACACTGAGAAACTAAAGCAACAACAATAATAGATCTATAGTCACTGTATGCATAATAGTAAAAGACACGTGGCTGATCCTTGTCAGTGGATGTCACACCAACCTTAAAGTTGCCCCTAAGGGTAAGTGAGCAAGTGCTAGCCCCACTGTGCAAAAGTGAGCAGAGACTTGGACAGGGGGATCCCCAGCAGAAGGAGCAGACTCTGGCTGGGGCTGTGGAACCCCAATATTGCCCCTACTCTCTGCAGTACACAGTCTTCTCTCCTTAGACACAGAGACATGAACTAGGGAAGACTGCTTTTCCACACAGAGACCCACAGGCTCAGTCAGGTAGTTCTTAGCAAGGGTATCATGTGAGCGCAAAACATTTTTTCTTCTTGCAACATACAGTGTGTTCCAGAGTAGAAACTTCAGAAGATAGAGGTGAGGAAAAAGAAATAAACACAAATGACATCACCCAAAACGACAGCCACTATTCACAGTTGAAAGCATTTCTACCCTGTCCTTTCCCCTCTCATACACATATGTGCATTTACATTTCTAAAGACTGTTTTTCAGCTGTAATTTAAAAATAATTACTTATTTCATTTTGCTTGAGTGAACATATTTCTGTCATTAAATATTATTTCAACAATCTTAATGATAGCATATCTTCCTTTGTATGATCAACCATAATTTATTGAATTCATTTTTAAACATTTTGAAATTTTCCAGGATCTTAAATTTAAATACAGATGCTCTTCGACTTACAATGGGGGTTATATCCCAAGAAACCTATCCTGAATTGAAAATATTGTTAAATTGAAAATGCAGCCCAACAGGGTGTGATGGTCTGCACCCGTAGTCCCAGCTACTCGGGAGGCTGACGGGGACGATCACTTGAGCCCAGGAGTTTGAGGCTGCAGTGAGCTATCATCACGCCACTGTATTCCAGCCTGGAATGATTCTGAGTGACAGAGTGAGACTCCCATCTCTTAAATTAAAAAAAAAAAAAAGAAGAAGAAGAAGAAAGAAAAGTAGCCCAGAGAGTCTTTGGTCAGATAATCACTAGTGCTTAAAATCTGAAACCTTGTAGTTGTACCATTGTAAAGTTGAAAAATCATTAAGTCAAACCATCAGAAGTCAGGGACCATCTGTACAATAGTGTCTTGATGTCTTGGTCTACTTGGTCTGCTATAACAAAAGACCATAAACTGGGTGGCATACAAACATTAGAAATTTATCTCTCACAGTTCTGGAGGCTGGAAGATCATAATCAAAGCACTGGCAGATTTGGTGTCTAGCAAGAGCTTGCCCTTTGCTCCATAGATGGCATTTCACTGTGTCCTCACATGGTGGAAGGGAAGAGGAGTCTCCCTGGGGTCTCTCATATAAGGGCACTAATCCAGTTCATGAAGGCTCCACCCTCATGACCTAATCACCTCCCAAAGGCCACATCTCCTAATACTATCACACTAGGGGCGAAGATTTCAATATATGAATTTTAGGGGAACATGAATATTCAGACCACAGCACTTGATATTTCTGCTAGGTCAATATTGGTATACATTTGTTGATATTTTCTTTCTTTCTTTCCTTATAATTTAATTTTTTAAATTATATTTTTGTAAAGATGGGGTCTTGTTATGTTTCTCTGGCTGGTCTTGAACTCCTGGCCTCAAGAGATCCAGTTACCTCGCCATCCCAAAGTGCTGGGATTACAGGCGTGAGTCACTGCACCTGACTGAAATGTGCTATGTTTTATTTTCCTAGGAACTGTCAGTGCTTACCATAAGTTATGTTAAAGTGGTGTTTCACATTTTCATGTCTTATTACATTCCATATTTACTATTTTTTCATGAATTTATTGACCATATTTCTTTTTTGTGAATGTACTATATGTGTTCTTTATTCAGTTTTCCAGAGGTCTGCCAATGATAATTATTTGTAAGAACACTATATATAAATATAAAAGACTTTATGTATATGTTACAATTTTTCATTTTGTCATTTGCTATATAATTTAACTTATGGTTTTTTTTTGGATGAGAGAATTTTACTTTTTTTTTTTTCTTTTGAGATGGAGTCTCACTCTGTCACACAGGCTGGAGTAGAGTAGCATGATCCTGGCTCATTGCAACCTCCACCTTCTGGGTTCAAGTGATTCTCCTGCTTCAACCTCCCGAGTAGCTGGGATTACAGGCGTGTGCCACCACACCCAGCTAATTTTTGTATTTTTAGTAGAGATGGGGTTGCACCATGTTGGCCAGGCTGGTCTCGAACTCCTGACCTTAGGTGATCCACCCCCCCGCTTGGCCTCCCAAAGTGCCGGGACTACAGGTGTGAGCCACCGGGGTCAGAGAGAATTTTACTTTTCATGTAGTTGTATGCATATATACATATACATATATCTGTTTATGCATATACACACAAGACACACATACACACACATATGCATTTTTCTATTTTATGCCCCGCTCTTATGCTTTGAAAAACTTCCATTTATAACGATGTTTTAGATATTTACTATTTAACTGTTTTTTTGTTTTTTTGTTTTTTGAGACGGACTTTCGCTCTTGTCGCCCAGGCTGGAGTGCAATGACGCCATCTCGGCTCCCGGCAACCTCCGCCTCCTGGCTTCAACCGAATTTCCTGCCTCAGCCTCTTGAGTAGCTGGGATCACAGGCATGCGCCACCACGCCCGGCTAATTTTTGTATTTTTAGTAGAGACGGGCCACTGTGCCCTGCCAACGGTTTTCTTTTTTCTTTCTTTCCGTTTTTTTTTTTTTTTTTTTTTTTTTTTCTGAGACGGAGTCTCGCTCTGTTGCCCAGGCTGGAGTGCGGTGGCGCGATCTCGGCTCACTGCAAGCTCCGCCTCCCGGGTTCACGCCATTCTCCTGCCTCAGCCTCCCGAGTAGCTGGGACTACAGGCGCCCGCCACCACGCCCGGCTAAATTTTGTATTTTTTAGTAGAAACAGGGTTTCACCGTGTTAACCAGGATGGTCTCGATCTCCTGACCTCGTGATCCACCCGCCTCAGCCTCCCAAAGTGCTGGAATTACAGGCGTGAGCCACTGCGCCCGGCCCTGTTTTCTTTTACGTTAAAAATTTTAATCAACCCAGGTTAATTTTGGTATGTGATGTGAGGTAGAAACATTTTCTCCGATGCCTAGCAATTTAGCTCAATAACATTTATTAGAAAGCAGAAATTATTTGTTGCCGTATTTATCATATGTCAGATGTTATAATGGAATTCTGTCTGTTGGCATCCTGATATGTTTCATTAATCTGCTCTTCATATTTGGATTTATTCTTCATGGTCAGTATCGATACCTCAAAATTACAGCAATGTGTTAACATCAATAGGGCATGTCCCTTAATTTATCTTTTGACTTTGCAGTTCCCTGGCTATCACTATATGTTCATTTCTTCCTTACGATTTTAGAATACTATTATACGTTAATCCCCTTAAATTCAAGAAGGGGATAATGGTTCTCATTAGCCAGGTTATTACACTTTTTCCTGCTGGAAGTATTCTAAAAATCTTGAGAGTAAAACACAGGAGAGAAATAAAAGAGAGGTATTAAAATCGTGAAGGAGAAGATAAATATAGTGCTATTTACATTAGATAAGGCTTTATACCAGAAAAACCTAAGAGAAATAGCCAAAAGCTCACTATTATCTTACTCAAAGTGTTGTAAAAAGTAAACGGTGGTAAGTTACATATGTTTTTTATAATATACAGAGCAACCATGAAACATATATCTGTAGATATACAGATACAGTTACATTTAAAACACAATAGATAAAAATAAGAGAGGACAGGTGCAGTGGCTCAAGCCTGTAATCCCGGTACTTGGGGAGGCTGAGGTGGGCAGATCATGAGGTCAGAAGTTCGAGACCAGCTTGACCAACATGGTGAAACCCCGTCTCTACTAAAAATACAAAAATTAGCCAAACATGGTATCACGTGCCTGTAATTCTAGCTACTCGGGAGGCTGAGGCAGGAGAATCACTTGAACCCAGGCGATGGAGGTTACAGTGAGCCAAGATTGCATCACTGCACTCCAGCCTGGGAGACAGAGGGAGACGCCGCCTCAAAAAAAACCACAAAACAAAAACCAAATTGAATGCAATTTATAGAGGAAATAAGATATTTTAAACAAATCATGCTGAAATAATTAGAAGTCTACATGGGAAAAATTGAACATTTATACTCACCTCATACCATTTACAAAAACTAATTTGAGATGGATCATAGATTTAAATAAAAAATCTAAAACCATAATGCTTTTAGAAGATAACAGAGGTGAGTATTTTTATGAGTTGAGGGTAGCAAAATTTTCCTAGTTAGGTCACAGAAAGCAATACCCATGAAAGAAAAAAAAGTGATGAGTTAGGCCAGGCACGGTGGCTCACACCTGTAATCCTAGCACTTTGGGAGGTCAAGGCAGGTGGATCACCTGAGGTCAGGAGTGCAAGACCAACCTGGCCAACATGGTAAAACCCTGTCTTTACTAAAAATACAAAAATTAACTGGGTGCAATGGCACATGTCTGTAATCCCAGCTACTTGGGGGGCTGAGGCGGGAGAATTGCTTGAACCCGGGAGGTAAAGGTTGCAGTAAGCTGAGATTGTGGCACTGCATTCCAGCCTGGCGACAGACCAAGATTCTGTCTCAAAAAAAAAAAAAAAAAAAAAGTGATGAATCAGAACCCATTAAAAATTAAAAGCTCTGGCCGGGCGCAGTGGCTCAAGCCTGTAATCCCAGCACTTTGGGAGGCTGAGACGGGCGGATCACGAGGTCAGGAGATCGAGACCATCCTGGCGAACACGGTGAAACCCCGTCTCTACTAAAAAATACAAAAAACTAGCCGGGCGAGGTGGCGGGCACCTGTAGTCCCAGCTACTCCGGAGGCTGAGGCAGGAGAATGGCGTGAACCCGGGAGGCGGAGCTTGCAGTGAGCTGAGATCCGGCCACTGCACTCCAGCCTGGGCGACAGAGCCAGACTCCATCTCAAAAAAAAAAAAAAAAAAAAAAAAAAAAAATTAAAAGCTCTTGGATGCCAAGAAGAAACCCTCTACTTCACGAGACTGACTCCAGCACTGCCAAAATAATAATAAATTAAAACCTCTCCTCACTGAACCATAGCTTAAAGGAAAATATTTGCAGAAAATGTGTCTGACAAAGGACTGGTATCCAGGGTATATAAATAATCCCACATTTAAATAATAAAACGCCAAGCAGACCAACTGAAAAATGAGCAAAAGATTTGATCAAGCCCATCAGAAAAATAACAATAAAAATCATGGATAACCAAGAGACCAAAGGTGGCAAGGGGGTGGGCCCACCGATTCTCCAGTTGTGGGACCAGTGGAGACCACTGTGGGAAGATGTCTGGCAGCTTCTTATCGAACAATATAGACTTAGCCCATGGGTCTGCAATTCCTTTCCCGAGAAAAACGAAAACTCATCTACACAAACTGATGTACTGAGAATGCATCACGGCTTTATTCACAGTAGCCCAAAACAGGTAACAACCCAAATAAATTTCCATCAACAGGTGAATTGTGATCCACCCATACAATGAACTAGTTTTGGACAATGAAAAGGAAGAAACACTGATACAGAAAACATCTGCCACGGTGGCTTGAGTCTGTAATATCAGCACTTTGGGAGGCTGAGGCAGGTGGATCACCTGAGGTCAGGAGTTCGAGACCACAACATTGATGAATATGAAAAAATGGCAGCTGAGTGAAAAAAGCCACACACACAGGGATACCTACTGGGTGAGCCTATTTGAATAATGCTCAAGGACAGGCCAAACTAATCTATGGTGGGAAAAAATCAGAACAGTGGGTGCCAGTGGCGTGGAGGGTATAAATGAGATGGAGCATGAGAAAGCCTTCCAGATCAATGGGGGACATGCTCATTAGATGCCCCTGAGTGGTACAGTTATGATTGGAGGATGTTGTTGGATGCAATTTTTATTTTATTTATTTATTATTTTATTTTATTTTTGAGACAGAGTTTCACTGTCGCTCAGGTTGGAGTGCAGTGGCATGATCTCAGCTCACTGCAACCTCTGTCTCCCAGGTTCAAGTGATTCTCCTATCTTAGTCTCCTGAGTAGCTGGGATTACAGGCATGTGCCACCACATCCAGCTAATTTTTGTATTTTTAGTAGAGACAGGGTTTCGCCATGTTGGCCAGGCTGGTATCGAACTCCCGACCTCAGGTGATCTACCTGCCTCAACCTCACAGTGCTGGGATTACAGGTGTGAGCCACGCACCCGACCTGAACATTTTCATAATAAAATGCTGGAGGAAATCATCACCGAGGGGGATGTTTTTTGAGCTGCATGTCCCTGGGAGAGTGCCATGGGCACAGGGTCTGCTGGGGAAGGTCAGCACTCAGGGAGAAGGGGAGGGAAGAATGAGGAGGGGACAGAAGAGAGATAAGGATGAGGGACACCCTGGGAGGTACTGGCTAAAGATAATGCTTTGAAGCTGCCCAGTGGATGCTCCCTTGTTCCCAATCAGAGCCCAAAGGTAAAAACACATTCCAAGTTTAAAACTACCCCTAGGATCAGCCACCCTCCTCCAGGACCTACTGGGAGCCACCATTGCAGCCAACCACAGCCAAGAAGGAGCCTTCCTCCTCTCTGTAATGATAGGCAAGGGGCATGAGACAGGCTGACCATGGAAGAAACCTAGTGGTTAGGAAATGGGCATTCCCTGAGGGCAAGGGAGCAGGGAGCCACCAGGAAAACCACTCCTAAAATTGGGTTACTTGTGAGGAGACAGACTGATGTATCTTTTCCTGGGAGAGGGTCTTCACATGAGACTAAAGGGTCTGGGGCATGGAGGGGGCTGAGGAGAGTGGACAGGGATGTTGAGTGGCAGGGACACTCCCTGGAGACCCCTGTCTCCAAGAAGCTGGGAAGATGGACCCACCAGTGCTCACACACCCCGGGCTGGTGCTGAGGGTGGTTGGTGCTGGGGTCTGTGTGCCTTCATGGGAGATGCTCCAGTAATTGGGGATCCCACTGCTGCTGTGGGGGTATCCTTGGCACAGATCCCTTGGATGAAGCGACATTGCAGCTTCCACTGTCCCCTCTGAGTCTGCAGGTGGTGAGCTACACTGGGTGATGACAGTGGCCTGATTGAGCAAGAAACCCTGCCATCAACTCCCTAAGGGGCAGGGAAAGAAGGACGCAAAGAGGATACTGACCACAGACCCCTCCCCCAGAGTTCTGGCAGGGCACAGAGAGAGGGAAACATAAGATCCACAATTGAACTCAGCCAATTCGCCAAGAAATTCATGACGCCAAGAAGCCTGCTGTCCATGACAGTGAACCGTCTCTGATGGAGGTGATCACAAGTATATGCAAATAGATATCTCTCTGTCTACACCTGGGCCTAGTGTCAAGCCGGTAACTGTGACCTGAAATAGTTGTTAACTGTGTTATGCTTTTATTGACAAGATGACAGTTATCAATGACTGTGATCTCAAACGTGATGTGTGTACAAACAGGGGCGTGAATTAAGGAATGGAGATAGCTGTTTTTACTCCCATGATATCATTCTCCCAAGGTGAATCTTTAGAAATGGATGCTTTTGTTGGATTGGCTTCTTCCATGTTTATTTTGGGGGAGCCGTTTTAGAAAAGAGGTTATACTTTCTTGTAAGTCCTGGGGCTGGCATCTGTGCTTTGCAGCCCTCTTTGCAGCTTTAGGAATTCTCGGGTTTGACACTGGCACAGCAGTCCTTGCAGAGAGACAGCCCGGGACCGCTTGTCCCCTGTCCTTGGGTCTGGCAGCCTGTGACTGGCCTGGTGTCCCCCATGCAACCTCACAGAACAGAGTCAGGGTCACAGCACTGTTGTGGCTGCACCATGTCCTGGCAGTCATTCTGAGAATTGTGGGAGACCCCAGGAACATGCAGCAGCCTTTTATTCAAATAAGCTCCAATAAGCTCATTGCTTGGAAAGAGTAGACTGTGGGGTCTGCAGCTTAAAGCAGACATTCTGGGCTTCTTCACTCACTGTCAGAGAGCAGGCTCTCTGGGAGCATTGAGTTTGATTGCTTTTTATAGTCTAATGTGTTTTTTTTTTTTTTTTTTTTTTTTTGAGATGAAGTCTCGCTCTTGTCCCCCAGGCTGGAGTGCAATGGTGCAATCTCAGCTCACTGCCTCCTGGGTTCAAGCGATTCTCCTGCCTCAGCCTCCTAAGTAGCTGGGATTACAGGCGCGCACCACCACACCCAGCTAATTTTTTTTTTTTTAAGTAGAGACAGGGTTTCACCGTGTTGGTCAGGCTGGTCTCAAACTCCTGGCCTCATGATCCACCCGCCTCAACCTCCCAAAGTGCTGGGATTACACGCGTGAGCCACTGTGCCTGGCCCTAATGTTTTATTATATTTTAGTATTCATTGATTTTACTGCAATCTATCATAGTTTAAAAGTTTTATGAGCATCATCTCTTAACAGACAACAGTCTTGCAAATAAAAAAATGTAAAAAAATTGATGGATTGGTTCTTTGAATAGCCAAGGAAACTTTGTGGTTGTGTTATAAAATTACATGTGGCAAAATAAGTTGAAATTCTGAAGGCTGTTTTCTCTGGGCTGGTGCTTGGCAGCCTCCCCAGCACATTCATGAATGCCATGTCAATACTCCAGGCTCTCTCCATATTTTAGAAATTCCAAAATTGATTTGAGATTTGTAACTATATTCCATAAGAAGGCTCCTGCGAGAGTAGAGTCAAAGAAAAGTCTTTCTAGAAGTTTAAGAATAATGCCCTTCTCCCAGCCCTCCCCTGCACACCTGTCCCATGAAGTCAGGAGGGTGAGACTTACAGGCATTGATCATTTGGAGACTTCTGAAGGCAGGAGCAGGGTAAGAATCGAGGCAGAGTGCAAAGAGAATGGGAAGAACTCTTCCCTACAGACAAGGACTCACTTCAGTTTGAGTCTTGCATTTCTCACTGGGCACAGAAGAGGCTCTGGTGCTCCTCTGGCCTCAAATGATGGAGCATAGGGTGTAGCCAGTGGGGCAGAGGACCTGCTGCCCCATGGAGGGCCTCCAGGCTGAGCAAAGGGCTCCCCAAACAGAAAAGAGCAGGAGGCACACATGTCTCAAGGGGCCAATGGGCCATGGCTACTCCATTTTGGTGAAGGGGTCCTCCACATGAGAGATGTCAGCCCCCCAAATAAAACTATGCATGGTCACATAGCAAGCCCCCTGCCAGCTGAGACTGCTGCATCTCCCACCCTCTAACAGCGTCAGTGACAGATGGGGCACAACCAGGCAGGAACCAGAATCATCCCCTCTTCAACCACAACATTGCTGGGTCCCAGGTGGGTGAGAGACCCTGAGGGGATAAGACATTGGATAAAAGACAGAGGGGATGAGATAGCATGTCACCCCTCACAGACACATGCACATTAACTCTTCTACAAGACACAAGTCTGAGCTGAACAACAGTGGGAGCAGAAGTGGGGACCTCTGAATAAGTATAAAAATGGATTTTCTTAATTGTCTGGATTAATGAAAATGACCAAAAAGCAATGGCCATGACTTAGAGATATGTGTGTTCTCATTACCTAATGATACCATCTGCTGTAAATTTCTTAGTAGGTATTGGACCAATAAAAGCATTATTAGAAGCCATTAGAACAATGACTAAAATAATTATGGTATCAATCCTAGGACTGAGTCAGTTAGGCAGCCTACAAGGGTCTTATCTACACTGTAAAAACAAAACCTCTTACCCTGCTCTGATTTACTAAAATGGAAATTGGAGACTTCTTTCTCCACTCCTGAATCTGAGCCATGTCACAAAGTGGGACCCCTTGAAGCAAGGTGACCCTGGGACATGTCCACAGGAATGAGCTGTGACTCTCTCTCCTAGGTGTTTCCAGAGGTACTTGCAAGATGGCTGTGCTCTGGGGAAAGGGGAATGAGCAAAGACCCAGAGAAACCTCTGTGGACCACAAGTCAGAGAGGAGCAGGTGGAGGTTGAGGTAGGTGGTGCTGTAGTGGGCCCAGTGTTCTGCAAACCCACCTTCGGTTATTTCCCAAATTCTTCATACATGTCTGGAATAGACATACTTGGTTACCTACCAGAAACTTTGCATTAGGGGCCAATGAGCTACAGCTCTTCAGCTAAACTGGTTATACGTATGTAACGTCTATATCTATGTCTATGTTGCTATATATGTCTATATGATCATATATACATATTGCATGTATATATTTGTGCATGTATATCCATGCGACAAAAGAAATAGATCAATATGACCTTTTGAAGACACAAAATTTAAAAATACAATGCATTTGTTGAACAGAATATAGTATATAAGAAATGTGTAATGTTCAGGGAAATTAATCAACACAAGCTGTGGTTTGTGTCATGTTTTAAAGTTAATGATATATGTAGACCCAATAGATGGCAGAAATAGACATGAATATTATCCATATTTAATGATGAGGAGCTTGAAGCTTTCCCATTAAGATCAGAAACAAAGCAAGGATGTTCCTTCTTACCACTCTTTTTCAACACTGTACTGGACAACCTGGCTAAGTATACAGGATGACTTTTTTTATTTTTTTTTTTCTGAGACAGTCTTGCTGTGTCACCCAGGCTGGAGTGCAGTGGCGTGATCCCGGCTCACCACAACCTTCAGCTCGCGGGTTCAAGTGATTCTCCTGCCTAAGTCTCCCAAGTAGCTAGGACCACAGGTGCCCACCACCACGCCCAGCTAAGTTTTTTTGTATTTTTAGCAGAGATGGCATTTCACTATGTTGGCCAGGCTGGTCTTGAACTCCTGATCTCGCGATCCATCCACCTTAGCCTCTCAAAGTGCTGGGAATTACAGGCATGAGCCACTGTGCTGGGCCAGAATGATTTTTCAAAAAAGAAATAAGGCTGGGTGCAATGGCTCACGCCTGTAATCCCAGCAATTTGGGAGGCTAAGGTGAGTGGATCACCTGAGGTGAGGAGTTCGAGACCAGCCTGGCCAACATGGTGAAACCCTGTCTCTATTAAAAATACAAAAATGAGCCAGGCGTGGTGGTGGGTGCCTATAATCTCAGCTGCTCTGGAGGCTGAGGTGGGAGGATCGCTTAAACCTGGCAGGTGTTGGCCGGGCGTGGTGGCTCACGCCTGTAATCCCAGCACTTTTGGAGACCAAGGCGGGCGGATCACGAGGTCAGAAGATCGAGACCATCCTGGCTAACATGGTGAAACCCTGTCTCTACTAAAAAATACAAAAAATTAGCTGGGCATGGTGGCGAGCACCTGTAGTCCCAGCTACTTGGGAGGCTGAGGTAGGGAGGTAGGAGAATGGCGTGAACCCTGGGAACCGGAGGTTGCAGTGAGCCGAGATCACACCACTGCACTCCAGCCTGGGTGACAGAGCAAGATTCCATCTCAAAAAAAAAAAAATAAATAAAAATAAGCCAGGCTTGGTGGTGGGCACCTATAGTCCCAGCTACTCAGGAGGCTGAGGTGAGAGAATGGCATGAACCCAGGAGGCAGAGTTTGCAGTAAGCCGAGATTGCGCCACTGCACTCTAGCCTGAGTGACAGAGTGAGACTTTGTCTCAAAAAAAAAAAAAAAAAAAAAAAAGAAACCTGGCAACTTGGCAGGTGGAGGTTGCAGTGAGCCGAGATCGTGCCACTGCACTCCAGCCTGGGCAACAGAGCAAGACTCCATCTCAAAATAAATAAATAATAAAAACTAAAAAAGAAATAAAACTTTTTAAAGATGGCATGATTGTCTACGTAGTGAATAACAAAAACAAAAACAAAACCACCTGAAGCTAACAAACAATTATAGCAAGGTTGCAGGATACCAGGTTAATGTATAAAAGTCAATTGCTTTCTGATATACCAGTAATGAACAATTGAATTTTTTAAGAGATAGGGTCTTGCTTTGTTGTTGCCCAGGCTGGAATGCAGTGGTGTGATCATAGCTCACTGTAACCTCAAACTCCCTGGCTCAAGCAGTCCTCCTCTCAGTCTCCCAAGTAGCTAGGACTACAGGTAGATGCCACCACGCCCAGCTAAGTTTTAATTTTTTCTGTAGAGACAGGGTCTCGCTATTTGCCCAGGCTGATCTTGAACTCCTGGCCTCAAGCAAACCTCCCAACTAGGCCTTCCAAAGCACTGAGATTACAGATGTGAGCCACTGCACTTGGCCTGAATTTTTAAATTAAAGAGACAGCATTCATATTAGCACAAAAAAAGGGAAAAGAGGAAATAGGTATAAATCTAAGAAATATGTACAAGTTCTATATGAGAAAAACCACATAACTCTGATGAAAGAAATAAAAAAACTAGATAAATGGAGAGACATCCCATGTTCATGGACAGAAAGAGTTACTATTGCCAGGATGTCAGTCCTTCCCAACTAGAGCTATACATTTAATGCAATCCAAATCAAAAGTTATTTTTTAGATATAAACTAATTATAAAGTTTATACAGAAAGGCAAAAGACCCAGGATAGCCAACACAGTATTGAAAATGAAGAACACAGTCAGAAAACCGATACTACCTGACTTCAAGACTTACTATAAAGCTAGGTGGCTCATGCCTGTAATTCTGTAATCCTGTGCTCATGCCTGTGAAGTGCGGTGGCACTTTGGGAGGCCAAGGCAGGTGGATCACCTGAGGTCAGGAGTTCGAGACCAGCCTGGCCAACATGGCGAAACTCTGTATCTACTAAAAATACAAAAAATTAACTGGGTGTGTGCCTGTAATCTCAGTTACTCTGGAGGCTGAGGCAGGAGAATCGCTTGAACCTGGGAGGCAGAGGTTGCAGTGAGCCAGGATTGTGCCACCATACTCCAGCCTGGGTGACAAAGCAAGACTCTCTCAAAAAAATAAATAAATAAATAAATAAAAAAGACTTACTATAAAGCTACAGTATTGGTGAAAGAATAGACAATAGATCAAGGGAACACAATACAGAGCCCAGAAATAGACCCACACAAATACAGTCAACTGATCTTTGACACAGGAGCAAAGACAATATAATGGAGCAAAGAAATCTTTTAAATAATTGGTGTTGGGGCACGGTGGCTCACCCCTGTAATCCCAGCACTTTGGGAGGCCAAGGCAGGGGGATCACTTGAGGTCAGGAGTTTGAGACCAGACTGGCCAACATGACAAAACCCTGTCCCTACTAAAAATACAAAACTTAGTTGGCTGTGGTGGCGAGCGCTTGTAATCCCAGCAAGAGGCTGAGGTAGGAGAACCACTTGAACCTGGGAGGCAGAGGTTGCAGTGAGCCGAGATTGTGCCACTGCACTCCAGCATGGGCAACAGAGCTAGACTCCGTTTCAAAAAACAAACAAATAAACAAAAACAAATGGTGTTAGAACAATTGGACATCCATATGTCAAAAAGAAGAAGAAGAAAAAAAGAATCTAGACAGATATCTTATACCTTTCACAAAAATTAACTCAAAATGAATCATAGACCTAAATATAAAACACAAAACTATAAAATTCCTAGATGATAACATGGGAGAAAACCTATGTGACTTTGGGTGTGGTAATGATTCTTTAGATATAACACCAAAAGTATGAACCATGAAAGAAAGAATTAATAACCTGGACTTCATTAAAACTAAAAATATTTGCTCTGTGAAAGCCATTATTAAGAGAATGAAAAGACAAGCTATACACTGGGAGAAAATATTTGCAAAATACATATATAATAGAAGGCTTGTATCCAAAATATAGAAAGAACTTCTATAGAAATAAAATATAATATAGGCTGGGAGTGGTGGCTCACGCCTGTAATCCCAGCACTTTGGGAGGCCGAGGTGGGTGGATCACGAGGTCAGGAGATGGAGACCATCCTGGCTAACACGGTGAAACCCCGTCTCTGCTAAAAAATACAAAAAATTAGCCGGGCGTGGTGGCGGGCGCCTGTAGTCCCAGCTACTCAGGAGGCTGAGGCAGGAGAATGGTGTGAACCTGGGAGGCGGAGCTTACAGTGAGCTGAGATCGCGCTACTGCACTCCAGCCTGGGCGACAAGAGCAAAACTCTGTCTCAAAAAAAAAAAAAAAGGAAAAAGATCTAGACACCTCACCAAGAAGATATACAGATGTCAAATAAGCATATGCAAAGATGCTTAACATCATATATCATTGGAGAGATGCAAATGGAAACAGCAATGACATACCACTACACCCCGGTTAAAATGGGCAAAATCCAAAACACTGACAATACCAAATGATGACGAGGATGTGTAGCATCAAGAACTCTCATTTATTGCTAGTGGGAATGCGAAATGGGACAGCCACATGGAAGACAGTTTGGCAGTTTCTTTAAAATCTAAACATATTCTTACCATATGTTCCAGCAATTGCGTTCCTCGGTATTTACCCAAATGAATTGAAAACTAGGTCCAGACACAAAAAACCTGCACCCAAATGTTTATGGCAGCTTTATTCATAGTTGCCAAAGCCTGCAAGTAACCAAGTTATTCTTCAGTAGGTGAATGAATAAACAAACCGCGGTACATCCATAAAATGAAATATTATTCAACTATTAAAGAAAAAAAGGAGCCACCAAGCCATGGCTCTTAATCAAGATCCATGATTAAGCTTTTGATCACCCAAGAACCTGGCTGATCATGCCACTACACTGCAGCCTGGGTGACAGAGCAAGACCCTGTCTCAAAAATTTTTTTTAAGTTTTTATTTTGAAATAATTGTAGATTAACACGTAATTATAAGAAATAACACAAAGCCGTGAAAAGACATGGAGGAAACTTAAATGCATTTTGGTAATTGAAAGAAACCAGTCTGAAAAGCCTACATACTGTATTATTCCAACAATATGACATTCAGGAAAAGGTAAAATTATAGACACAGTAAAAAGATCACTCAGTGGTTGCCAGGGGTTTAGAAAGAAGAGGGGAGGGATGAATAGGTGGAGTAAAAGGGATTTTTAGGGAAGTCAAGCTAGTCTATAGAACACTGTAATGGTAGATACATGACATTATGTATTTGTTAAAACCCATAGAACCATACAACACAGAGTGAACCTTAACGTAAATTGTGAACTTTAGTCAATAATGTATCAATGTTGGTTTATCAGTTGTAACAAATGTAGCACACTAATGCAAGATGTTAACAATAGGAAGCCATATGTGTAGTAGGGAGAGGGAATACATGGGAAATCTATACTACCTGCTCAATTTTTCTATAAACCTAAAACAGAAAAATCAGCTTGCCACTGTAGCTTATTCCTGTAATCTCAGTACTTTCCAAGGCTGAGGCTTGAAGGTTGCTTCAGTCCAGGTGTTTGAGGCTGCTATGAGCTATGGTCCTACCACTGCATTCCAGCCTGGGTGACAGAGCAAGATCTTGCTCAAAAAAAAAAAAAAAAAAAAAAAAAAAAAAAAAAAAAAAAATGTATTCTCACCACCAACATATGAGAGTACTTCTTTCCCAAGAGCCTCACTGACAGAGTGCGCTGTCATATTTTTACGATTTTTTTTTTCTTCTGAGACAGAGCCTCACTCTGTTGCCCAGGCTGGAGTGCAGTGGCACAATCTTGGCTCACTGCAAGCTCTGCCTCCCGGGTTCACGCCTTTCTCCTGCCTCAGCCTCCCCAGTAGCTGGGGCTACAGGCACCCGCCAGGACGCCTGGCTAATTTTTTTTGTATTTTTCGTAGAGACGGGGTCTCACCATGTTAGCCAGGATGGTCTCGATCTCCTGACTTCGTGATCCGCCCGCCTCGGCCTCCCAAAGTGCTGGGATTACAGGCGTGAACCACCGCACCAGGCCATTTTTACAATTTTTAATCTCATGTGTGAATGTAGTTTTCATTTGCAGTTATTTAATTTTGAATGACATCAAACATCTTTTCACATATTTATGGCTTTTTATGTATGTGTGGGTTATCTGTTTATAGCTTTTGCCCATTTTTCTATCAGATTGTTGGTCTTATTTTCTCCTTTTTTTTTTTTGAGACAGGGTCTCACTCTGTTGCCCAGGCTGCAGTGCAGTGGTGCAATCACAACTTATTGCAGCTTCAACCTCCTGGGCTCAAGCAATCCTCCCACCTCAGCCTCCTGAGTAGTAGGGACCACAGGCATGCACCACCACACTTGGCTAATTTTTAAATTTTTTGTAGAGGCAGGATCTCCCTATGTTGCCCAAACTGGTCTTGAACTCCAGGGCTCAAGTTATCCTCCCGCCTTGGCCTCCCAAAGTACTGGGATTACAGGCCTGAGCCACCATGCCCAGCCCTACTTTTAAATTTTTAAATTAAGGGCGGGAGACTGGGCACAGTGGCTCACGCCTGTAATCCCAGCACTTTGGGAGGCCAAGGCGGGCGGATCACGAGGTCAGGAGATCAAGACCATCCTGGCTAACACGGTGAAACCCCGTCTCTACTAAAAATACAAAAAATTAGACGGGTGTGGTGGCAGGTGCCTGTAGTCCCAGCTACTGGGGAGGCTGAGGCAGGAGAATGGCGTGAACCCAGGAGGCGGAGCTTGCAGTGAGCTGAGATTGCACCACTGCACTCCAGCCTGGGCAACAGAGCTAGACTCCATCTCAAAAAAAAAATAACAATAATAAATAATAAATAAATAAATAAAAATAAATTAAGGTGGGGGGGAATTGGCTTATGTCTGTAGTCCCAGCAATTTGGGAGGCCAAAGTGGAAGAATTGTTTGACCCCAGAAGGTTGAGACCAGCCTGGGTAACACAGGGAGACCCCACCTCTACAAGATATTTAAAAATTAGCCAGGCATGGTGACATGTGCCTGTGGTCCCAGTCCCAGCTACTTGAGAGGCAGGGTGAAAGGATTGCTTGAGCCCATCATGCCACTGCACTCTAGCCTCGGTGACAGAGCGAGACCTGTCTCAAAAAGAATTTTTTAAATTAAACTTTTTATTTTGAAATAATTGTAGATTCACATGTAATTGTAAGAAATAACGGAGAGAGATCCTATTGTCTTCTTTACTCTATTTCTGGCAATGGTAACTTTTTTTTTGAGGTGGAGTCTCACTCTGTCACCGGCTGGAGAGCAGTGGCATGATCTTGGCTCACTGCAACCTCCACCTCCTCGGTTCAAGTGACTCTCATGCTTCAGCCTCCTGAGTCGCTGAGATTACAGGTGCATGTCAGCATACCCAGCTAATTTTTGTATTTTTAGTAGAGATGAGGTTTCACTCTGTTGGTCAGGCTGGTCTCGAATTCCTGACCTCTTGTAGCTTCTCTTTTTCGGTGATTTCCTGGCTACTGTTTCCTTCTAATTTTTCTATATGAACTTTAGTATAACTTGTTTATATTCATAATTGGTGTTTTCACTGGAATTGTGTTAAATTTATAAATTTGCTTAGAGAAAACTGACATCATAATGATGTTGACTTGTCTGTCCAAGAACAAGGGACAAATGTCTTCCATTTATTCACACCTAGCCTTGTATCTTACAGGCTGATATAGGTTTTGCACATTTTATTTTATTGTATATTTATTTATTTATTTTTGAGATGGAGTCTTGCTGTGTCACCCAGGCTGGAGTGCAGTGGTACAATCTTGGCTCATTGCAACCTCCACCTCCCAGGTTCAAGTGATTCTCCTGCCTCAGCCTTCTGAGTAGCTGGGATTACAGGTGCCCGCTACCACACCAGGCCAATTTTTGTATTTTTAGTAGAGATGGGTTTTGCCATGTTGGCCAGGCTGATCTCAAACTCCTGACCTCAAGGGATCTGCCGGCCTCGGCCTCCCAAAGTGCTGGGATTACAGGTGTGAGCCACTGCACCCAGCCAGGTTTTGCACATTTTAGGTTTGACCTAAGTATTTGACCTTTTTTTGTGCTGTTACATATAGTATGTTTGCTACCACTGTATACTCTGACGGGTTGAGATTTGTGTATATGTAGGGCATTATTGATTCCTGTGTGTTAATTTTATTTATTTATTTTTAAAGTTTTCCACTCTGTTTTATGGTACTGAATTGTGTGTTAATTTTATATCCCAGTTATGTTAGTGAATTCTTTTGTCTCAGTAACTTTATCATTGACTCTCCAAACACAATTTTAATCCTAAACCTAACTTTCACTGTAATTCTAGCCTAACAAGACCCTAACTAGCATCAACCCAAAAGCTAAGTCTCTCATTGATTTTAATCCTAACCCTATTTCTATCCCTAATCATAAATCTAACCATAACATTAAGCCTGACTCAAGTCTAATCTAACTTTTACCTTAAACCTAACCCTAGTCAAACACCAAAGTTAGCACCTATATTAAATAAAACATAACCTTACCAAAACAGAATACAAATCTTAATCCAAGAGCTCTCTCTAAACCTAACTCCTGACCCTAACAACAAACAGCTCTACTAATAAACTTTACCCTAATTCCAACAATGACCCACATCCTCACCCTAATCCTAATTCTGAATTTAACATAATCTGTCACTAACAGTACTCTAACCACACCCAATCCCCAAATTAGCATTAATTCTAAACCATAACACTAAGCCTAACCCAAATGTAATTTAATCCTAACCTGAACTTCAAACCTAAAACTAACCCTAACCTTAAACTGAACCCTAAACTAACTGTAACCCTAACTGTAACTCCAGCTCTGATAATCAACTTTACCTCTACTCCACCCCATTAACCTAAAGACTAACGATATCCTTAACTCCAACCCTAACTCTAAATGTAATCCTCACGCCAACCAAATACTAAGCCTAATCATAATCATAAATATAATCATATTGCCAAAACGAATTCAAATTTAACTCTAACACCAAATTTAGCCGTAACCGAATACTAATTCTAACTCTGATATTTGAACTAACCCCAAATATTAACCTTACTATAGTAATGAACTTCACCACATTGCCAACTCTAACCCTAACTCCAACACTATCGTTAACCTTCAATTTAACTGTTAATAATATCACTAAACCTCGGCACTAATCTTTACCCTCATATTAACTCTATCATTAAACAAACCCCGGATTAACAAAACTCCTATGTAAACCCTTACTCTCATTCTGATTCTAACCCCAATTCTACAACTAAAAACAACTCTAGTCCTAAAGCTCATTTTAATAGCCCTAAGCCCAATGCCAACTTTAGCACTAAATTTATCCTGAAACCTAATACTAACCCCAACAAGAAACAGAACTCTAATTTAAATAAATAATCCAACTCGAAATCTGTCACTGTTTTTTTTCTTTTTTTGAGACAGAGTCTCGCCCTGTCACCCAGGCTGGAGTGCAATGGCTTGATCTCGGCTCACTGCAAGCTCCAACTCCCGGGTTCAAATGATTCTTCTGCCTCAGCCTCCCAAGTAGCTGGGATTACAGGTGCCTGGCACCACACCCAGCTATTTTTCATATTTTTAGTAGAGACAGGGTTTCACCATGTTGGCCAGGATGGTCTTGAACAGCCGACCTCGTGATCTGGCCTCCTTGGCCTCCCAAAGTGCTGGGATTACAGGCATGAGCCACCGCACCCGGACACTGTTTTTTATATTCCACTGTCTAATCAGATTCAAAGAACTGTGTCATCTGACAGGCGTATTTCCCCCTAATTTGCTATGAATGTTAAAATTCTAAAGAGAAATCACATGATGGTTTTCAGAGAGATTAATGTCTATTAATTACCTTAAACCTAACCCTAGTCAAACACCAAAGTTAGCACCTATATTAAATAAAACATAACCTTACCAAAACAGAATACAAATCTTAATCCAAGAGCTCTCTCTAAACCTAACTCCTGACCCTAACAACAAACAGCTCTACTAATAAACTTTACCCTAATTCCAACAATGACCCACATCCTCACTCTAATTAATGTCTATTAATCTCTCTGAAAGGAGAGATTTTAGGCCCCTTCTCTGACACCTGGATCTCATTACCAGATCCTAGGCTGCTCCTTCTCATTTCTGGAACTTATCCTGAGTATTTGCAGAGTTGGTCAGACTTTGGGGCCGTAACTCATACTAACCCAAACCTATCAGAAAAATGTATAATGCAAATCACCAATTTATTAATTTACTGGGTTACCTTTTGTAGAGTTGTATACAAAATAGACAACCAGCCCATTTGTACAACTAGAACTCTGAAGCACAACCTGCAGCCAGGAAAACAACCTAACAACCTTTTTTTTCTTGAGACAGAGTCTTACTCTGTTGCCCAGGCTGGAGTGCAGCGGCGCGATCTGGGCTCACTGCAACCTCCGCCTCCTGGGTTCAATTGATTCTCCTGCCTCAGGCTCCTGAGTAGCTGGGATTACAGGTGTCCACCACCATGCCCAGCTAATTTTTGTATTTTTAGTAGAGATGGGGTTTCACCATGTTGGCCAGACTGGTCTTGAACTACTGGGCTCAAGTGATCCACCTGCCTCGACCTCCCAAAGTGCTGGGATTGCAGGCATGAGGCACTGTGCCCAGCCACAATCTCTTTTATCTACGGTAACCAGCCCGGGTGCCAGTCTGCTATAAGTCAAACTTGCAGGAAACGAGGTGCTATCTCTAGTGACAATCCAGGAAGCTAGTAATTGGCACGGTGGCTCACACCTGTAATCCAAGCACTTTGGGAGGCCGAGGTGGAGGATCTCTTGAGACCAGGAGTTCAAGGCCAGCCTGGGCAACATAGCAAGACCCCATCTCCACAAAAAATTTAAACATTAGCCAGGTGTGGTGATGCTCATCTGTACTCCCAGCTACTGAGAAAGCTGAGGCAGGAGGATCACATGAGCCCAGAAATTCAAGGTTACAGTAAGCTATGATTGTGTTACTGCACTCCAGCCTGGGCAACAGGACAAGCCCCTGTCTCAAAAAAAAATTAGCATCTTAACAATTTTCAAGTGCACAGTTCAGTGGTGTTAAGTACATTCACGTTGGTGTGTAATCACTACATCCATCTCCAGAACTTTTTCATCTTCCCAAACTGAATCTCTGTCCCCATTAAACACTAACTCCCCTTTTCCCTTCCCCCAGCCCCTGGCAGCCACCATTCTACTTTCTGTCTGTATTAATTTGATGACTCTAGATTCCTCATGTAAGTGGAGTCAGACAGGATTTCTTTTTGTGACTGGCTTATTTCACTTAGCGTAATGTCCTCAGGGTTCATCCATATTGTAGCATGTGTCAGAATTTCATCCTTTTTAAGGCTGAATAATGTTCCACTGCACGTATATACCACATTTTGTTGGTCCATTCATCCATCAGTGGACACTGGGCTTGCTTCCACTTTTTAACTATTGTGAATAATGCTGCTATAAGTATGGATATACAAATGTCTCCTTAAGATCCCTTTCAATTCTTTTATACATATACCCAGAATTAGGATTGCTGGATCATATGGTGATTTTTTAATGTTTTTTGAGGAACTGACATACTGTATTCTATAGAGGCTACTGCCAAATTTTTATTTTTAACTCCTCTTTTTAAGATCTGTGAAGAGCTTCTGTCTTAGTCCATTTGTGCTGCTATAAAAGAATATCACAGACTTCCAAACACAAAGAAAAGATAAATGTTTGAGGTGAAGAATGTCCCAATTACCCTGATTTGATGATTAATATTGTATCCTTGGCTGGATGTGGTGGCTCACGCCTGTAATCCCAACACTTTGGGAGGCGGAGGCAGGTGGATCACTTGAGGTCAGGAGTTTGAGACTAGCCTGGCCAACATGGTGAAACCCCATCTCTACTGAAAATACAAAAATTAGCCAAGCGTGGTGGTGGGTGTCCCAGCTACTCAGGAAGCTGAGGCAGGAGAATCACCTGAGCCAGGGAGGTGGAAGCTGCAGTGAGCCAAGATAGTGCAACTGCATTCCAGCTTGGGTGACAGAGTGAGACTCTACCTCAAAAAAAAAAAAAAAAATTATACACATGTATCGAAATATCATACGTACCCTCCAAATATGTACAACTATGATATATCAATTTAAAAAAAGAATACCACAGACTAAATAATTTATAAAGAAAAGAAATTTATTTGTCACAGTTCTGAAGACTGGGAAGTCCAAGATCAAGTTGCCACCATCGGGTGAGGGCCCTCTGCTGTGTCATCTCATGGCAGAAGGCAGAAAGGCAAGCAAGCAAGCTAGCCGAGTGCTGCATGAAGCCTCTTTTATAAGAGCCTTAATCCCATTCACTTATTTATCACATTTGTGTCTTCATCCCTCATTAGGAAGGAGCCCTCATGGCATAATCATCTCTTAAATATTCCATCTCTTAACCTCAGCCCACTGGAAACGTCTGAATTTTGGAGAGGATACATCCAAACCATAGCATTCTGCTCCACATCCCCTCAAAAACTTAAGTCCTTCTCACGTACAAAATGCATTTTCATTCCAGTAGCCCCTAAAGTCTTAACTCCTTCCAGAATCAACTCAAAAGTCTAAAACCAAAAGTCTCACGTAAATCAAATACGAGTGAGACTCAAGGTGTGATTCTTCCGGAGGCAAATCGTGCTCCAGTTGTGAATCTGTGGAATCAAACAAGTACATGTTTCCAAAATACAATAGTGGAATAGGCATAGCATAAACATTCTCATTCCAAAAGGGTGCAATAGGAAAGAAGGAAGGAGTAACAGGTCCCAAGTAAGTCCAAAACCCAACAGAATAAATAACATTAAATCTTAAAACTCAAGAATAATATTTGGCTAGGTGTGACAGCTCACCCCTGTAATCTCAGCATTTTGGAGGCCAAGGTGGGAGGATTTCTTGAGTCCAGGAGTTCAAGACCAGCCTGGGCAGCATAGCGAGAACCCACCTCTACCTTAAAAATAAATAGGTTGGGTGCAGTGGCTCACACCTGTAATCTTAGCACTTTGGGAGGCCAAGGTGGGCAGATCACCTGAGGTTGGGAGTTCGAGCCCAGCCTCACCAACATGGAGAAACCCTGTCTCTACTAAAAATACAAAATTAGCAGGGCGTGGTGACGCATGCCTGTAATCTCAGCTACTCAGGAGACTGAGGCAGAAGAATCGCTTGAACCCAGGAGGCGGAGGTTGCAGTGAGCAGAGATCACACATTGTACCCCAGCCTGGGCAACAAGAGCAAAACTCTGTCACAAAACAAAACAAAATAAAACAAAACAAAACAAAACAGAACAAAATTAGCCAGCCATAGTGGCGGGCGCCCGCAATCTCAGCTACTTGGGAGGCTGAGGCAGGAGAATCGCTTGAGCCAGGGAGGTGGAGGTTGCAGTGAGCCGAGATGATGCCATTGCACTCCAGCCTGGGCGACAGAGGGGAAACTCTGTTTCAAATACAATTTTAAAAAAATAAATAAATATGTAAATGTTAAGTAAAAGATAAATGTATAATTTAAAAATATTTTTTAAAAATTAAAAAAGAATAATCATCTTCTTTGACTACATGTCCTGCCATCTGAACACAGTGGGGCAGGGGTTGGGCTCCCAAGGCCTTGGGCAGCCCTGACTCCATGACTTTGCTGACCACAGAACACGTTCATGTTTCATGCATTGAATTTTCATGCCCTGCTGGTGACTTCACAGGTCTGAGATCTTGGGGGCAGCCCCACTCCTATGTCTCCATTAAGCATTGCCCTAGTGGATGCTCTCATCTGTGGCTCTCCTCCTGCAGCAAGTCATTGTCTGGACCCTGAGGCTGTTTGAGGCATCTTTTGGAATGTGGGTGGAGGTAGCTATGCTTCTACAGCTTGTGCACTCTGTGCACCTGCAGAGTTAGCACTATGTTGATGCCACCAAGGCTCACTGCTTGTGTCCTCTTGAGTGGCAGCCCACTTGTGATGTGGCAACTCAGCCACACCTGAGCCCACTTGAGCCACAGCTGGGGTGGCCAAGGACTGCTGTGCGAGAGTGGGGAACAGAGACCTGAGGTGGCCCTGGACAGCAAGCCCCAAAGTCCCTTGGGCATCTTGGACCCCTCCCTTGAAACTGTTCTGCCCTCAAGGCCTTATCACTCTAAGCCTGTGAAGGGTATGGCAGCCCTGAAGATATCTGGAATGCCTTCAAAGTTACTCTCCCATTGTCTGGATGAATAGCACCTGGCTTCCTTCTAGCCATACTAATCTCCTGATTAAATGGTTGCTTGGTCACACCCTTAGTTTTCTTTCTTAAACACACTTTTACCCTTAGTTTTCTTTCTTAAACACACTTTTTTATTCTTTCTATTCTGACCAGGCTGGGAATTTTCTAAATCTTTACATTCTACTTCTCTTTTAATTAAAAACAGTGTCTTTCGGCCGGGCGCGGTTACCCACGCCTGTAATCCCAGCACTTTAGGAGGCTGAGGCGGGCGGATCACGAGGTCAGGAGATCGAGACCATCCTGGCTAACATGGTGAAACGCCATCTCTACTACAAATACAAAACGTTAGCCGGGCGTGGTGGCGGGTACCTGTAGTCCCAGCTACTCAGGAGGCTGAGGCAGGAGAATGGCGTGGACCCGGGAGGCGGAGCTTGCAGTGAACTGAGATAGCACCACTGCACTCCAGCCTGGGCAACAGAGCAAGACTCTGTCTCAAAACAAACAAACAAACAAACAAACAAAAAAACCAAACAAAAAAACTCTGTTTTTCATGTTTCTCTGTCTTTCTCTTATCTCACAGTTTACCATAAGCAGGTAAGAGAAGCCATGCACCATCCTAAACATTTTGCTGCCTAGAGATTTCTTCTGCCAAATACCTTAGTTCATAGCTCTCAAGTTCTGCTTTCCATACATTAAGTCCTAGGACACAAACATAATTCTGCAAAGTTCTTAGCAATTGTATAACAAGGATGGCCTTTCCTCCAATTTTTAAACAAATTTTTTATTTAAAAAAATTTTTTTTTGAGATGGAGTCTCGCTCTGTTGCCCAGGCTGGGGTGCAGTGGCATACTCTTAGCTCACTGCAGCCTCCGCCTCCTTGGTTCAAGTGATCCTCCTGCCTCAGCCTCCTGAGTAGCTGGGACTACAGGTGCACGCCACCACGCTTGGCTAATTTTTGTATTTTTAGTAGAGACAGTGTTTCACCATGTTGGCCAGGCTTGTCTCGAACTCCTGATCTCAAGTGATCTGCCTGCCTCAGCCTCTTGCTCTTGGTACCACCCCACTCTTGGCACCAATTTCTGCCTTAGTCCATTTGTGTTGCTAAAACAGAATACCACAGGCTGGATAACTAACAAAGAAAAGAAATTTACTTCTCATAGTTCTGGAGGCTAAGAAGTCCAAGATCAAGGTACCAGCATGTGGTAAGGGATTTCTTACTGTGTCATCTCATGGCAACAGATAGAAGGGCAAGAGAGCAAACCAGCCAAATGCTGCATGAAGCCTCTTTTGTAAGGGCCTTAATCCCATTAATACCGAAGAAGTCCTCATGGCATAATCACCCTTTTTTTTTTTTTTTTTTGAGACAGAGTTTTGCTCTTGGTGCCCAGGCTGGAGTGCAATGGTGTGATCTTGGCTCACTGTAGCCTTCGCCTCCTGGGTTCAAGTGATTCTCCTGTCTCAGCCTCCTGAGTAGCTGGGATTACAGGCACCCACCACCACACCCGGCTAATTTTCTGTAGTTTTAGTAGAGATGGGGTTTCACCGTGTTGGTCAGGCTGGTCTCGAACTCCTTGCCTCAAGTAATCCCCCTGCCTTGGCCTCCCAAAGTGCTGGGATTACGGGTATGAGCCACTGCACCCGGCCAACCTCTTAAAGGCCTCACCTCTTAACACCAGCACATTGGCAACACCTGACTTTCGGAGGGGACACAGTCAAACCATGGCACTATCACTTTCTTAAGAACGCATATTTTCCAGACAAGCCCTGAACAGTTGGGTGGTCACAATCACCTAGACTGGCCTGGCCTTCCCAAGCCTCTGTGCCATTCTCTGGTGCTCAGCCTCTTACTCCACACTTGCTCCTGTCCCATCCATCCATGTGGCTTGTCACTAGCCTCATTCATGAGAGTAATGGGTTTTCACACCCAGAGGCTGCCTGCTGCCTCTGTGCTCTCACCTCCACACCCAGCCTGTCCTTGCAGCAGCTGTGGCCAATTCCTTTCTGCTCTGTCTCCCTCTGCTCAGGCTGGGGTCACAGCAGTGTGGTGGGGTCAGCCTTGTGTGGGGAGGAACACTCAGCATAGCTTATTGCTAAGGAAGAGCTGGGAGGTTTCTGTCCTGTTTTGTTCACTTGGAAAATGTATTGATTGCTTGGTGGCACATTTTTCTGGTAAACAGGGCATGGATGGTGTATGGGAACTGGACCTGGGGAAGCTAACCCCACACTGCTATGATATAGACCTTGTGATGTGCAGCATTTCTCCATCTGCAGGATTGTTCTTCTGTTTGCTCAGGTCAATGAAGATTTAAACTGAACAGATGGTCATGTTCCTTCAGATTTTCTTTCTAGAATATTCTGACCTTTTTTAGCCTGTGAGGATTTTTTTCTCCAAGGAAAAGTAAAAGCAAGAGTATATCTTGGTTGCATTGGGTGTTACAAAAGTGATCTCTGCAGGTCTCTGAGTCTTAGGACTTCTCCCAGCCCCTGCTCTGTGGGAGACAGTACCCTTGGACTTCTCTACTAGGTGCTGGAGGCGGAGGCCTCACATCACCGATAGGCCTATTCCCACCCCATTATATGCATGTTGACCAAAGCCAGGTTGAATTTTCCAGGTCCAGCCTCAAAAAATATCATCTCCCAACTGACAGGGATGGAGGCAACTGTTTTGGTTAGCTTAAGGGGCAGGTAAGGGTCAACAGAAAGCTGCCTACCCCCACCCTGTGGCTTATTTTGGCCCTGAGTGGCCTTGGTCCAAGGCTGCTTATTTTAGTCCAAGATGGAGCTGGCCTCACCCCCTGATGAAATATTGCCCTCCTGCTGAGAGCTCAGCACGTGGGGGAACCATGGGAGCACAGACAACCCCTGGCCTACAGCCACTCTGTGCCCTGCCACCGATAAACTGGCATGACTTGGCAGCATTCATTGTAGCCATTTGGGGGAAAATAGGAAAACACCTACAAAAACAGGGGAGAAACCCCCTGCAATACCACCAGCTGGACACAAAGCACTCTCAATGTTATATATTTTTTTCCTACTTACACAGAGAACGGATACTATGACAGTTTTGTTTCTGACTACCCTGGCCTGCAGCGCCCCTCTCCAGCCCCTCCCAGCATTTTCCCTAGATCTGTCTCACGCATCAAGGTGAGGTCTGGGCTCCTGGGAGGGACAGTGTGTCATAGTGCTCTCTGTGGCCTCCAGCTCAAGTATCTTGTGAGCCTGCAGCAGAGTGACAGCAAGCCAGGGGTTGCTGCTCCATCTGTTCTTCAGGAGCTCCGGGGGCTGAGCATCACTTTAGACCAGGACAGAGCTTCCAGAAGACATGGCTGCATTCTAGGGGAGGGGCTGGTGTGGGCAAAGCTCTGTCCCTTCTGGGGCTCAGGAGCAGTTTTTGGAGAGGATGAGTTCGTCAATGCCCACCTGCGGTGCATATGCACCCACATGGCTGTAGGACGTGCTGTCTGCCCAAAGCGCTTGCCCCTCCTCTCCCACACTGCCAGGCAGGGAGGGGGTCTCAACGGACAGAGGCCAAAGCCAGCTGTTCCCTGAATGGAAAAGGAGCACCCTGGTGACCACTGGAGAATGGCCTACAGTCCATGAATTTAAAAAAAAAGGGGGGGGTTGTTGGGGGGAGGCTGGGTATGATGGCTCACGCCTGTAATCCCAGCATATTGGGAGGCCAAGGCAGGTGGATTGCTTGAGGCCAGGAGTTCAAGACCAGCCCAGTCAACATGGTGAAACCCCGTCTCTGCTAAAAAATGTAAAAATTAGCTGGATGTGGTGGCACATGCCAGTAGACTCAGCTGCTTGGGAGGCTGAGGCACGAGAATTGCTTGAACCTGGGAGGCAGAGGTTGCAGGAAGATACAGATTGCAGTGAGCCAAGATCGCACCACTGCATTCCAGCCTGGGCGACAGAGTAAGATTCTGTCCCAAAAAAAAAGAAAGAAAAGAAAAAGTGGGGTGGGGGCAAAGAATTTTGAATAAACATTCCTCCAAAGACGATATATGAATGGCCAATAAGCACATGAAAAATTGTCCAACATCATTCATTATTAGGGAAATGCACATCAAAACTGCAATTAGGTAAGACTTCACATCCTTTAGGATGGCTATTAAAAAACAAACAAACAATAAAACCACTTTGGGAGGCCAAGGCGGGTAGATCACCTGAGGTCAGGAGTTCAAGACCAGCCTGGCCAACATGGTGAAACCCTGTCTCTACTAAAAATACAAAAATTAGCCAGGCATGGTGGCGGGCACCTGTAATCCCAGCTACTTGGGAGGCTGAGGCAGGAGGATCCCTTGAACCCAGGAGGCAGAAGTTGCAGTGAGCCGAGATTGTGCCATTGCACTCCAGCCTGGGCAACAAAAGCAAAACTCTGTCTCAAAACAAAACAAAACAAAAAACAAACAAACAAACAAACAAAAGAATTATCATTTGACCCAGAGGTTCCACTCCTAGATACATACCAAGAGAATTGGAAACATGTGTCCACACAAAAACTTATGCACAAATGTTCCTAGCACCACTGTTCATAATAGCCAACCCGGATGTCTATCACCTGATGAATGGATAAACAAAATGTGGTGTCTCCACACAGTGCAATATTATTTGCACATAGAAGAGTGAAGTACTGACAGATGCTACAATATGGTTGAGCCTTGAAGACATTATGCTCAGTGAAAGAAGCCAGACAGATGAGGCCATATATTGTATGATCTCATTTATACTAAATGTCCAAAACAGGCATAATCGAAGAAACAGAAAGTACATTAGTGGTTTCCAAGGGCTGAGGGTAGGGGTAGGTAATTACTACCAGGTAATGAAGAGTGACTGCTGGTGGGTATGGGTTTCATTTTGGGGTGATGAAAATGTTCTAAAATTAGACAATGGTGTTGGTTGGTTGCACAACCTTATGAATATACTAAAGATTACTGAATTGCATGTTTTCAAATGGTAAGTTTCATGGTGTGTAAATTACACTTCAATAAAGAAGCAGGAGGAGTGTAAGTGAGGATAATTAAAACAATTACATCTAAGCATTTTTTGAGGGGAGACCAATATAACTTCAAATGTAAAAAAACAAAAAGAGAAAAGGTCACCTTTATGGTTCTGTTTCTTCATCTGCAAAACGGAGACAGTCACTCCTGCTCCCAGAGCTGCTGGGGGACTGGACACTACAGTGAGGGAAGCCATCCCCCAAGCCCATGTGTAGGATCTCCTCTTCCTGCATCCTGGAATAAGGATCTCCTCTGTATGCATGTCATTGCATGCCATGTCATGTAGTCCTTGTACCAATTTGAGGGGAGGGTTCTAGTAAACTCGTTCTGTTGGTAGGAAATGTGGATAGACTGGAACAAGTGGGTAGAAGGTGGACTCCAATATAGGCGCTGTCCAACACAAGCCAATGATGCCATCCCAGTGCTTAGGCATCACTCCCCATCTGCAAAGTGAGTGTGTTGGTGTGACATGGAGGGCGTGTGCCTGCATGCTGCGGTCACAAGTCCTGACCTCATCCTGCTCAGTGCCTCAGGCAAGTCATGGAACCTCTGTTTTCTTACCAGTAACTAGGCAATGATGGTAACTCTCACCTCAAAGGTATTGGGTGGGGGATTTTTGCAAAGTGCTAGAACTACGGTGCTTTGTGAGTTTTTCTATTCACTATAGTGAATGCTATGTATGGGTTTGTCAAAGTGGTGTGTGATGCAGGTGAACCTTCTGTCACCTTCCCCTTCCTAGCATGTCATCCCATCTCTTGGGCTGGATCTCAGGACCCCAGGAACCACCTGTCAATTATGACCTTTTCCCCTCGAGGCTGTGGGCATGAGCAGGGAGTGCCCACCAGCAAGCTGGACCCCAAATGTGTCTCCCACTCTGGACTTCCCTGAAGTTATCACTTGTCACTAAGGGCCTCCGCTCAGCCTGACAGTGGGGCTTCCTAAAGATCTGGGGGAGCTTTGGGCTCTCCTCTCACTCCCAGTGCACCAGGGAGGAGAATGTGGACAGGAAGTGGGCAGATACTGCTGGGCTCTCTGATGAGGTGACCTGCAGAGGGCAGAGGACCCACCTAATGTCTAGGACTGTGTAGGATTGTGTGGTTGAAAGGTACCCTTCATGTCTGATTGCTTTGTGAGGGAGGTGCCTGGCCCATCCTGAATTCACTTAAGCCAGGGACAGACTCCGGAGTTGGCTGCGTGGAGGTTTCTGGGGGCTTTTGGGTTGGGCTAGGAGTCAGCTGCCCTCCCCAGGGCAGGAGCAGCCAGACATTGACCTGTAGGCTGGAGGTGACCCTGAGCCCCCGCACCTGCAGGTGCCTGGCCATTCAACAGGAGAGGCCCCAGAAAGTACAGAGATTGGATGTCCCAAACTGTCATATGCCACACAAAGGCCCTGGTGGAAGACGTGAACCTGCCCACACAACAAAGTGGCAAGATGCGAACCTGCCCACACAACAAAGTGGCAAATCAAGCCAGGGTGCTCTCTGAATTTAGGTTGACACATACGAAGGAGGAGAGCACAGCTCTGCGGGCACAGAGAACACCAACTGATGGAAAAGAAGTAGGAGCTAAAGGGCTGAGGGCTGAGGGGATTGAGGGGGCTAAGGGGGCTGAGGGGCTGAGGGAGCTGAGGGGCTGAGGGGGCTGAGGGCTGAGGGGCTGAGGGGCTGAAAGGGCTGAGGGGTCTGAGGGGCTGAGGGGGCTGAAGGGCTGAGGTGGCTGAGGGGGCTGAGGGGCTGAAGGAGGCTGAGGGCTGAGGGCTGAGGAGCTGAGGGGGCTGAGGGGCTGAGGGCTGAGGGGGCTGAGGGCTGAGGGGCTGAAAGAGGCTGAGGGCTGAGAGGCTGAGGGGCTAAGGGGGTTGAGGGCTGAGGGGTGTGAGGGCAGAGGGGCTGAGGGGTTGGGGGCTACGGGGCTGAGGGGGCTGAGGGCTGAGGGAGACGAGGGCTAAGGGGCTGAGGGGCTGAGGGTTTGAGGAGACTGAGGGCTGAGGGGCTGAGGGGCTGAAAGGGCTAAAGGGACTGAGGGGCTGAAAGGGCTGAGCGGGGTGAGGGGCTGAGGGGGCTGAGGGGCTGAGGGGTTGAGGAGGCTGAGGGGCTGAAGGAGGCTGAGAGCTGAGAGGCTGAGGGCTCAGGGGCTGAGGGGTTGAGGGGGCTGAGGGCTGGGGGGCTGAGGGCTGAGGGGGGTGAGGGCTGAGGGCTGAGGGGCTGAGGGGGTTGAGGGGCTGAGGGGATGGGGGGTTGAGGGGGCTGAGGGCTGAGGGGGGTAAGGGCTGAGGGCTGAGGGGCTGAGGGCTGAGGGGCTGAGGGGGCTGAAGGGCTGAGGGGGCTGAGGGGCTGAAGGAGGCTGTGGGCTGAGAAGCTGAGGGGCTGAGGGGGCTGAGGGCTGAGGGGCCTGGGGCTGAGGTGCTGAAAGGGCTGAGGGCTGAGGGAGATGAAGGCTAAGGGGCTGAGGGGCTGAGGGGGCTAAGGGCTGAGGGGCTGAGGGGTTGAGGGGGCTGAGGGCTGAGAGGCTGAGGGCTGAGAGGCTGAGGGCTGAGGGGCTGAGGGTGCTGAGGGGGCTGAGTGGCTGAGGGGCTGAGGGGATAGGGGGTTGAGGGGACTGAGGGCTGAGAGGATGAGGGTTTGAGGGGGCTGAGGGCTGAGGGGCTCAGGGATTGAGGAGGCTAAGGGCTGAGGGGCTGAGGGGTTTAGGGGCTGAGGGCTGAGGGACTGAGGGGGCTGAGGGACTGAGGGGGCTGAGGGGGCTGAGGGGATGAGGGATTGAGGAGGCTGAGGGCCTGAGGGGTTGAGGGGGCTGGGGGCTGAGGGCTGAGGGGTTGACGGGGCTGAGGGACTGAGGGGACTGAGGGGCTGAGGGGTTGAGGGTCTGAGGGTCTGAGGGCTGAGGGCTGAAGGACTGAAGGGTTGAGGGAGCTGAGGGCTGAGGGGCTGAGGGGTTGAGATAACTGAGGGCTGAGGGGCTGAGAGCTGAGCCGGCTGAGGGCTGAGGGGTTGAAGGGGCTGAGGGGCTGAGGAGCTGTAGGGGCTGAGGGGCTGAGGAGCTGAAGGGGCTGACGGGCTGAAGGAGGGTGAGGGCTGAGGGGCTGAGGGGGGTTGAGGGTGCTGAGGGGCTGAGGGGCTGAGGGGGCTGAGGGAGGCTGAGGGGCTGAGGAGCTGAGGGAGGCAGAGGGCTGAGGGCCTGAGGGCTGAGAGGCTGAAGGCCTGGTTCCATGAGGGCCCCTGAGGGGCTGGCAGACCTGCTGAAGGCTGAGGCCGGGGTTGGCCTGGAGAAGGGGTGGTCAGCCCGCGGGCTGCAGGTGTCTCCGGAGGCTTCCCTGTGGGTCTTTCCAAGGGCACAGGCCCTGCTCCCGGAGGCTGGGAGTTCTGGCTGCAGGGCCTGTCCCACAGTTACCAGGCTCCAGAGGTCGGTCCCAGCGCCTCAGACATCCACTTCCAGCAGGGACAGGGACAGGGACAGCTCGAGGCTGGGATAGCGTCAGCCCTGGGCCACGGCGGCGGCTCAGCAGCACATCCCGTGACAGCTCTCGGGCTGCTCTGTCTCCAGGCGTACTCCCCAGCCCTGCCTGAAGATGAACCCTAAGCCTTCCCCAGTGGCCGGGTAGGAACAAGGCCAGGAGCCCTGTGGAGAGGAACAGGGGACCACTGCGTGGACGGGGCAGGCTGGGGCACAAAGGCACTGCTTCCTCTGGAGAGCGCTTACTCTGAGAGCTCAGGCTTCTGTCCCCAGTCAGGGCGCCGGGCCTCCTGTAGTCGGGGCCCCAGCGGGTGAGTGGGGCGCGGGTGGACCTGACTGAGGAGGCGGCCAGAGACCCTGCAGGTGAGGCGGGAGCGGCGAGCAGGCGGGTTGATTCAGAGGGTTTATTTGCAGCGCGGGCGGGGCGGACAATCGGCGGCCTCGGGGCGCGGCGGGTGCGGGCGCTCAGCGGCTGGGCCAGAGTAGGGTGAAGGTGCCGCGGGCGCAGCGGAAATCGGGCTCTGGCTGCTCCGGCCTGGGCTCCACCGAGACGAGGCGCCGGGCCCCGCGCTGGCTCAGCGGGATGCAGTCGGACACGCGAACCTCCAGGGTGCGGCCCTCCCTGCGGCAGGAGGAGAGGTCAGGGCGGCTGCGCGGTCGGGACTTCGTGCCCGCCACCGCCCGGCCCGCACTCACCCCTGGCAGTGTGCGGCCAGCACACCCACCAGCTCCCCAATGCGGTTGTCCAGCGGCGGCCGGGAGCGGTGCAAGCACACCACGAGGTCGTCCTGGCCGCGGGCGTGCAGCACCACCAGCTGGTCTCCTCCGCTGGTCACGCTCAGCCCTGTCACCTGAGCGGAGCGCGGGGTTAGGGTGCAGCCGCCTCAACCCGCACCCCAGCCTAACCGGACTCACCCCCTCCCCAGGAAGCATCTCCCGAACCCCCAACCGCACCCGGGGAGAGCCACCCTCGCCAGGGCCACCAGCCCCCCACCACCCTTTCCTCCCTCTCAGGACCCTGCTGACAGGGGGAAGGTTGGGCGGGACGCTGCACAATAGGATTTTCTCCAGGACCGATAGTTCTAGATCCTTGCTGTCCAACAGGGCCGCCGCTGCTCACCTGTGGATGCTGAGCCCTTGCATGTGCTACTGCCTGGAGGAGCTGTTTTTAGTTCTAGGTCACTTTCACTACATTTAAACAACCACTCCGGCTCTGGGCTGCGGCATTAGACAGAGAGGCACTCACCGCCCTTTCTATTGGGACAGTCATGGGACCCCTGAAACTGTGGGAGACCCCGAGGTAGCCTGGCCTTGATCCCTGCCCCGGTCCTGTGGGAAAGAGAATTTATGGGAACAGCAACTGCTAATGAAGGGAGCAAGTAGGCCACAGAGCTCAGCAGAAGGTTCCAGAGTGGCCGGGACCGTATCCCACAGGAGGCCCTGACATTGTGGCGGGGACTCAGGTCCCAGAATGCCCAGGTGGGAGAACCCCTAGTTGGGCACAAGTTGGGAGAAGGGACCATTTGGCTTGGCTAGAGTGTGAGAGTGTTGCGGACGGTGGCTGGGCTGCTAGGGATCACAGGACGAGACCTTTCACTCTGTGGGCGTGGGAAGCCACTGCAGGGTTTTCAGCACGGGAGCCACCATCGCTGAGTTTTAGGATGGTCTGGGCCATCACAGGTAGACAGTGGGGAGAAGACTGACGCAGGACTCTGAGAAGCCCAGCAGTGCCCCTCACAGATGCTGCACGCTACCCCCAACCCACGGTGCTCACCGCCTCAAGGGGCACAGCCCGCATCACCCGGTACTGCCGGTCAGGGTCCAGCTTGTAGAGGTGCCGGTCTGTGAGCAGGAGGGCCCGGTTCCGGATCTTGTAGAAGCGGTTCACCTGTGCGAGAGGTGGCTTGGCCCAGGCTGGTGCTGCCCCGGCAGTCCCTACTGCCTCCCCTCCCCGCTGTCCACAGTTTCGGGAGTGTCAAGAGCAGCTGGGCCTGGGCTGGGGTTGCCTCCATTTTCTCCCAAGTGCCCCCCCAGAACTCTGCACCAGCTTCTAACCTTGCAGACGTGGCTAGAAAAGAGCACAGCCCTGAAGCCATCCTTGTCCCTTGTCTAACCTTACGGATGTGGCTTGAAAAGAGCACAGCCCTGAAGCCATCTTTGTCCCGAAGTGTCTTTAGTCGCTGAGCAAACAGGCTTGATGCTGTGGGATTGTCAGTGGCCTGAGGACAGATGGAGGGAAGGGGGCGCTGCTTGGGATTGAGTCATGCGACCAGACTCAATTGATGGCAGCTCTCTGTGAATCAGCATAGCTATCCTTCATCCAGGAAACTGAGTCACACAGACATGTGCGTGAGCTGAGCAGCCCTGGATTTTCTGAGGGCACAGCACCCTCTTGTGTTGACTTCTAGGCTGCATCTGAGCCTGGCCCTCCTGTCATCCACACCAACCCCGGAAGGCCACTGCTCCTGAAATCCAGGTTGATACCTTGCAGAGCTCTGGTAGAGGCTGAGGTGCAGGGCCTCAGACAACCCCAGGCCTGGGAGAGGACATCCGAGGGGACCTGGTCACAGCGTTAGCCAAGAGCCCTCTTTGGCAGCCCACCTCCCCCGGCAGCCCTGGACTCGCCTGGCACTTACAGAGGACAGGTAATCTCGGGCCCAGGCCCGCCGGCAGCCCCAGTCCTGACGAAGCCCTTGCAGGGCCCCCATGGCGGCCACCTTGGCCTTGATCTGGGCCATGTCTGAAGGGGGGATGTTCTTCACCAGCTGCCGGGCTCGCCACCTGGGAGAGGGCATGCAGTCAGACAGATGCTGGCCATGTGTTCGTGTGCTCGCTGAGCCCCTTCTCCATGGAGGAAGCCAAGACCTCAGCCTGGCGCTGCCAGCTTTTTATGTCCCAACCTCTGCCGGCTTCTCTGGTCTCGGACCCTTGTGCCTAACGCTTGTTCCTGGAAGGTGACCCAGAGACCAGCAGCCGCCCAGCACCCTCCTGTTCTGAGCATACTCTGTGCCCATCCTTCTGGAGAACTCCTGCTTGGCCTTAAATAAGACCCCGCTCAGATGCAGAATCCCCTTACTTCCCAGCCCTGATGGGCTCCCCCCTGCAGGCTGCAGCCCTGGACTTTGAATGCCCACCACAGTACCCAACATGGTCAGGGCTCTGCACCAACTGTGGGACACGGGCAGTCAGCTAATGTGGCACAGCATCCACCTTCCCACCTATTAAGGGGGCTGGTGTGTCTCCCGTCCAGGCACTGCAGGCCAGGGATAATGGGTCAAGGTGTTCAGTGGATGCTGGCTGAATGGAAAGTGTGATGGGCTGAGAGTAGTACCTGCAGAAGAGTGCTTGGCAGGTGTCCTGGAAGGGCTGCAACACAGCAGGGGGCAGCGGCCACACAAGGTCACGCCCGTAGAGCGGCGGCTGCCTTGCAGCCTGGAATCGCAGCTGCAGCTCAGCCAGGTGAGCTCGCACCTTGTGTCTCCGGAACCAGCGCATGATGGTGTAGATAGCCCTCAGCCTCCGGCAGCGCCACCTCGCCAAGGTGCCCCGCCATGCCTGGGTGGGCCAGGCGGGATGGGATACGCTGTCAAATTCAGCCAGGCCCTAACCCTTAGCCCCAAACCTGGCCCTAAGCATTTATTAAACACTCCCTTGTCTCCATCAAGCAGAGACGCCTGTGAAACTTACAAGTGTGTTTGTGGCCCCTGGGACACAAGCTTTCCCCACCCCCATAGTGGATGTCTGCCTGCCCTGCCCACCTCACCTTCTGCAATAGCAGCACAATGATGGGGATGAGGCGGGCTCGGCTCTGCTCCAGTGTGACCAGTGTCCGGGGTGAGCGGATGAACAGCTTGCTGTGGCCAAAGGCCACGTCCCCCTGCAGCCCGTGCTGTTCCAGGAGAGCGCTCACAGCTGCCTTGTCGGAGCCCAGCAGGTGGTTGGGCCATGTGTATTCACAGGTCATCTTGTACCTGTCACCACAGGACAAGGCAGTGTGACCCAGGCCTCAGGGAGAGATCATGGAGCCCACCCTGCCCACCCCACACCTGGGGAGATGGCAGGGATACAGAGTGTGTTCCTGGAGCACTTATGACACCTGTGCACGTGTGTCTTCCCATGCACATGTCCTCACATACATGTCCTCACACAGCTCTCATACCCATGTTCCCACCTGTGTGTCCCCACATGCATGTGCTCACACACATGTTCTCCCAGATATTTTGGTGTCTTGAGGCCAGCAGCGTGCTGGTTCCTGCTTGTATCGATGTTTGCGACGTGCTGTCTGGGGACCCTCTGCTCCTACCCCTTGGACTCCACACAGGGACTACGGCCCATGGAGTGATGGGTGTCAGGTACCAGTACCTGAGCAGGAATCGAGAGTAGGGCTGACGGGAAGCGAAGCCAGCCCTGCGGACCCTCACGTTCTCCAGCAGCCCCAGGTATGCGACCTGGTGGCGACAGTGGTTCTCATCCAGCTTCCCAGCCACCTTGTCCTCATTGGGCTTGATGCAGCGGACATAGAAGGGCTCCTGTGGGGACAGAGGGGACTTGGAGAGGGTCTGCGCCAGTAGCACTGTGCACCCTGCCCCACACCAGGGGCTTCCCAACCCCTCAAGGTCCCAGGCCAGGAGGAGAGTCAGGAACAAACAAGGGTAATCAGCAGAACAAGGGCCCTGGAAGTCCTAAGTGCTGGGCAGAGGCCAGCAAGGCCAGATTCAGAGCCAGGTTCTAGCCCCTGGTCGGGCAGGTGGATGTGGCAGAGGCAGGAGCAGGCCTCGCCACATATGCCTTCCTTCTCTCCTTCCAAAAGGGGCTGACATCTCTGGATGTTCTGTTGTTAAGCTCACCTCACACTAACATATCCTTTCCCCAACCCTTCACCTGTTCCCCCTCTGACTTTGGACCCAAAGCTCCCCAAGAAAGCTTGTGTTTCCTGTCTCTCTGGCCCCACCTGCCAGAAGAATCCTGGGTTTTTGCCAAGAGCTGGGCTGGGTCAAGCCAGTCTCCCAACAGGGTCTCCTCAAATGCCTCCCTACTCAAGAGACAATGGGGCAAGGAGAAGCCTGGGTTCCCCATGATTGATCAAGCCTCAGCCCAGCCCCTGAGGCCCCACATCTCACCTGTGCAGTAGGCGGGGTCCCCTGCTGGAGCAGATGTGGCTCATACAGACAGGACAAGAACCCTCCCCCCACCACTATAGTGTACAGAGGTGGTTGGGACCCTACTTGGCACCGAGAGCACAGAGAGAAGGATCCAGAACAGCCAGAGTGGGAGAGGGGTGGAACATACCTTGGAGGCAAGGTTCTCCACCAGGGCCACCATGGAGTTCTTGAAGAGTGTGCCGGCTGTCAGGGGGCGCTTGGTGACCTCTGTGATGTCCTGCTGCCCATCTGGCCACATGGCCCGTAGAGTGGGGTCCGTGCTGCAGACACAGGCCGAATTCCCAGCCATCCGCAGGGAGAGCAGCCCCGCCCACCCCTATTCTGACTCTAGTCAATGCCTGACCCTAGAGTGTCTGGGGCCCCAGGGCCCTGGCCCTCCCTATGGTGCCCAGCAAGCCGTGCTCACCTGTTGTACAGCAGCCGCTTGAAGTCCTGGAAGAGGAAATCTCTGTTCTTGTCGATGAAGCCTTCCACGGAGTACCTGCCAGAAGCCAGGGCTGGTGAGGGAGCAGAGGCGGGGGCTGCCAGGCCAGAGTGCTGATGACCCCAGCAGCCCCCAGGGCAGAGATGATTCTCTTCCCATCTGCCTTTGTTCCCATAGGTCAGTCTCTCTTCCTCCCTCTGCCTTGGCTCCTCTCTTTCCCCCTCATACCTGCTTTCTCTTTCATCACCTAAGACTCCCTCCCTCAGGAGACATTTCTCTCCTGGAAGATGAATCGAGTGGTTAAGCCCCCAACTCCGAAGTCAAATGTTCTAGCACTGAGTCCTGCATCTACCACATGCATGCTGTGTGACCTTGCCTAAGCCACTCAACCTCTCTGTGCCTCAGCATACATCAATTGCTCAGAACAGTGCCTACTGAGTTTTGATAAACATCAGCGACCACAACTATGAACTAGGAACTCCTGAGTCCTGGGCCTATTTTGATCTGTGGGCACTGAGAGCCTCAGAATCACTGTCTAGTTCTTGGACTACTAGAAATGTCATTGCTAAGTCTTGGCTCCAACTGCAGCGCCTGTGAAGCCTCAGGGAATGGATTTTTATTATTTTTTATTTTTATTTTTTTTTGAGAAATAGTCTCACTCTGTTGCCCAGGCTGGAGTGCAGTGGTGTGATCTCAGCTTACCACAACCTCCGCCTCCCAGGTTCAAGCAATTCTCGTGCCTCAGCCTCCCGAGCAATTGGGATTACAGGCACGTGCTACCATGCCCAGATAATTTTTATATTTTTAGTACAGATGAGGTTTCGCCATGTTGGGCAGGCTGGTCTCAAACTCCTGGCCTCAGGTGATCCACCCACCTCAGCCTCCCAAAGTGCTGGGGTTACAGGCATGAGCCACCTCATGCAGGCAGGGCATAGATTTTGCGAACAGATACAGGTAGATGATATTGGGCTGCGTTGTCGTCATCATCTATTTCCTCTCCTTGAGAAGTTCTCATGAAACACTTGTACCTCGCTGTGAGTCACCTTAAATTGTTTTGGGATACGGCAAGCAACTCATAATTAATAGCCATCATGACAACCTCTGAAGGACACCTGGGCTTTGGCACTGGGAGGGTGGTCCAAGTATGGTAGCGAGGCCTCACCTGGGAGCTTGTTAGAAATGTAGAATCTTGGCCCACTCTGCACCTTCTGCTCCTTCCCCACTCCCACCTCACCAGCCTGCAGCCCCCCACCCCACAGATGCTAGCATAGGGTTGGGTCCAGACATGAGACGTGGGTATTTTTTAAAGGCTTCCAGAAGAATGCAGCCATGGTTAATGACTATCCTCAAACCCTGTTTCCGGTTTGTCACTTGTGAATCTGCTGTCTGGCATGTTTTCAGTGTCTTAAAGGGGTGGAGGTGGCAGAAGGGGCCATAACACCTGTCTCCCAACCACTCTCCTGAAGCACTCCTGCTCCATGACACATGCCATGGTGCCTGTGGGAAGGCCAGGGATGTGGGGGGGAGGGGGCCCTTACGTGACATCCCCTGCATAATGCTTGATCCGGAAGTCTCGGCCAAACTCCATGGTCTTGTCTGTGGGGCAGAGCTATGGGGACAGGCTGAGGTCAAGGCACAAAAGGTGTGTGGGGGGGTCTGTATGAGGGGATAGCCCTGCTTCCCCACCTCCAGGACAGAGAAGGTCGCCACAGTGATGACAATGGCACAAAGCTGGGTCCCCACCCAGTCCCCACGAGGTATGGGCAGTGTGGTGCCTGTGGGGCAGGTCCCACCAGCCCACTGTGGTGGTGCTGGGACAGCCGGGGCACCTGGCGGCTCGTGTAATGCAGGTGATGGCGGTGGTGCGTGTCCAGGGTCTGCAGGAAGATTCGGTCAGTGATGGTGCCGGCAGAGCTGCAGGCCTCGTCCAGCACGGCCAGGATGCCACGGTGGGGCCGCTCCACCAGATCCACAATGGTGGCGTTGTTGAAGTACTCAACCTGGGGCAAAGGCAGACAGCAGGGAGGCTCCCAAAGCCTTTTAGGGCACCTCCCCTCCTCTGCCCCACACTCAGCCACCTGCCAGGCCAGCCCGGGCCCCTCCCCATGGGCACCCTGCCGCCTGCCCTCCCTCCAGGCCACAGTGCTCACACTCTGCCAGGCGATGCCCTCGCGCTCGTACTCCTCCTGCTCCTGCTTCAGGATGAGCTGGATGAACAGCTGCTGCAGCTTCTCGTTGCAGTAGTTGATGCAGAACTGCTCAAAGCTGGGGGTGGGGTGGGCCTTTCAGAGGGGAGGTCGCTGCTTGTGGTGTGCATGGTAATGGATGGCTACTCCCCCAAACATCTCTGCTAATGTTCATCAAGGGTTCTGGTGCCAGCACCCCGTATGGCTTCCCTGTGGCTTATGCATCCTTGCGCTGGACTCCTCCTTTACCCTACCCACACCTCCTGCATGCGCGTTCTGGAGTGGACTTAGGAGTCACAACCAGGAATTACTCATGCCCCGTAATTCTGCCTTCCATCAGGGCACCAATGGCCAGATGGTGCAGGTGAGGCAGGCCTGGGAGGCATGAGCCTTGGGCCCAGGGACTAGCTGGGAGAAACCCAGACATTCCTGCTGCCCAGCCCCAGCTGAGCTTTCCAGGACGAAGTGGGCAAAGCCACTGGGCATCAGAGGTGGAGATGTGGCTGGCTGGCCACCCACCTGTTGACGGGAAACACCTCGAAGCCATAGATGTCCAGCACGCCAATGACTGTGTCCTTGCCATCACGCCGAGGGTCTCGGCCTCGGGGTTCCATGACACTGTTGATCCTGTTCACCACCCACTCAAACAGCCGCTGGTACACTGCCTAGGAGATAGGAACACCCTACTTCCTGCTGCCTCTGGCCTGGCCTCCCCCATGAAGGCCTCCTGGGCTTCCCTCCCTGTGCCTGCCCCAAAGTACCTTGGCACAGGCATTCCGGGCGTAGCTGGCCTCAGCCGCAGTGTGGCCCTTCTCTATGAGTTCCCTGCCTCCCGAGGCAACTGTACGAGCCAGCAGGGAGCGGAGCACGAGGTCCCGGGGTGTGGCCGTCAGCTCAGCCACATGGTCCACCAGTGTCTCCTCAGCCACTGCCAGGCCCTCCTTCTGCAGCCCACCCTCCTCCGTCTCCACAAACTCGATGTTTCCCTGGTGATGGGAAAACCATGAACAGTCCAGGCTCCATGTCCCAAAGGAGCCTGGACAACTTTGGACAGAAAGGAGGAAAGAAAACAGGGGACATGGATGTGGTAGAGTATAGTTCCTTCTCAGACCAGCATGGTCAGCTGCTCATCATGGGTACAGACACAGCCAGAGATTGGGGGAAGGGGGCACGGGCACACCAGAGTCTTTGCCAAGGTCTCGAGTCCAAATGGTATGTGAACGACTCCATTGCATCCTCCCAGCAGCTAGAGGAACCCTGCATAACTTACTCCTCATGCCCCTTAGAGAAAACTGAGGCCAAGAGGCACTGAGTAAATGCACCCAAAGCCACACAGCTCATGATTGCACTAAGAGGCAGTCTGCATAATGCTCAACTTTTACTGTGCCTGGCTGCCCTGGCCCTAAGAGTGGGGTCTGGACCACGTACCAACTGAGCTCATCACTCAAGCAGCTCAGCTTCTGCAGAAGAGGCAGTCAGCCTAGCACATTGCTGGGGAATCTCCAGCCAGTCTCCTCCTCCTCCCTGGGTGCCTCCCAGCTGGGAAACCCCTGTGGGGAGGTAGCCCTCCCAGGCTTCTGAGCCAGGCTCACCAGGTGCAATATGGCAGCCAGGATGCGATGCACAGACTCCACCTCTTCAGAACTGAAGCCGATGACCCTCATGGCCTCGGTCACTGCCTGGTGGCTCTGCTCATCACTGTCCAAGGCCTAGGGTAGAAGGGATTCATCACTCCAAAACCACACTGGGCCCAGGACACCTGTCCTTGAGGCTTGATTCCTCCATCCTAGGCACCTGCTCACCCTTTTCCCCTGTCCCCTTCCTAAACCCTGATTCCTCCAGCCTAGGCACCTGCTCACCCCTGCACTCTGTCCCCTCCATCAGCCATTTTTCCTCCACCCCGAGCACCCTCCCCACTCACCCAAGCAGTTCATTTTACCCTGGCCTGTGCTGAGTGCTGCCCATTCCCTGCCACCACACTTAGGCCCTGACACTGAGCCCAATTTGAGCCCTTGGTGCCCCTCACACTCACGCTGTGCACAATCATATTGAGTCCTGCTCCCTGGCGCGTGAAATTGTATACAGCGGGGTTTCTCTCCAAGTGCAGTTTATGCAGCTGCTTGTCCTCACTGCCTCTCAGCAACTAGAGGACACAGACATCCTTTAGACAAATAAGCTCCCAAGATGTCCCCCCGTACACACACAGGGGCAGGAGAACAAACAGACTTGTGCTTCCTTCCAGTGTTGAACCAACAAACACGGGGGAAGGTCAGACAGTGTGAACACTTTCTGTGTGCCAGCGAGCTCCCCATTCAGCTATTCAGTGGGTCAGGGAGCTCCACTTCAGTGGGAGCTATGACTCCACCATGAAGACACTATTCTTGTGCCAGACCTCATCTTGGTGGGGAGCTCAGATCCTGTGGAGACATTGCCCTAGACCCAGGGGGATCCCACCTCATTGGGGAGCTCAGAGTATGTGGAGACACACCCGAGTCCCAAAACCTCCCACTTGAGTGAGGAGGTAAGAGTCTGTGGAGAAACTGCAGAATCCTAGGGAGCTCCACTTCAGTGGGAGCTCAGAGTTACTGGAGACTGCCCCTGTCCCAGGAAGCTCCCACCTCAGTAGGGAGCATGGGTTCTGTGGAGACATTGCTCTCCACCCAGGGAGAGCCCATGTCCTAGGGAGCTCAGCATCTGTAGAGACACGACCGGTGCTGCATGAACTCCCACCTCTGCAGGGAGCTCAGAGTTCATGGAGACACTGCCTATGTCCCCACTTCACTAGAGGCGGTAAGAGTCTGTGGAGATCCTGCCGTTATTCCAGAGAATCTGTGGAGACGCTGCCCTATGTCCCAAGGGGCTCCCACTAGTGGGAAGCTCAGATTCCACAGAGACAATGGTTATGTCGCAGAGAGCTTCCACCTCAGAGGGGAGTGGAGAGTTCGTGGAGACACCATCCATATCCCAGGGAGTTCCCAGCTCTGTGAGGAGCTCAGAGACCATAGAGACACTGCCAGTGTCCCAGACAGCCCCGCTTCATGGAGGCTCAGAGTCTGTGTGGACACTCCTTGTGTTCTAGAGGGCTCCCACATCAGGGGAGCTCAGAGTTCTTGGACACTGCCTGATTCCCAGGGAGCTCCACTTCAGTGGGAGCTCAGAATCCGTGGAGTGACGCTGCCACTGTCCCAGTGAGCTTCACTTTGGTGGGAGTTCAAAGTCCAAGGAGATATAGCCCCTCTCCCAGGGGGCTCTTACCTCAGAGCAGAGCCCAGAGTTGGTAGAGACACTGCCTGTGTCCAAGACACGGCCCACCTGAGTGGGCATTCCAGAGTCTGTGGAGACACTGCTTCACGTGTCTCACTGAGCTCCCACCTCAGTGGGTAGCTCAGAGTCCTTAAAGACACTGTCCACGCTCCAAAGAGCTCCATTTCATGGGAGTTCAGAGTCTGAAAAAACTCTCTGTGTCCCGGGGAGCTCCCACCTCAGTGATGACTTTATAGTTCATGGAGACCCTGCCCAAATCCCATGGAGCTCCCGTCTCATGGGGAGCTCAGAGTCTGTGGAGACCCTGGCAACGTCCCAGGGAGCAATCCCCTCAGCCGGGAGCTCAGAGTCATTAGAGACACTGCCTATGTTCCACCAAACCTCCCCTTCAATGGGGGAACTCTGGGTCCATGGAGACCCTGCCCATGTCCCAAAATCTCCCACTTCAGTGGGGAGGTAAGAGTCTGTGGAGATCCTGCCAGAGTCCCAGGGAGCTTCATTTCAGTGAGAGCTCAGAGTCTGTGGAGATGCCCTCTGTGTTCCCAGCGGCTCCCACCAGGGGGATGTTCAGAGTCTGTGGAGACACTGCCAGTGTCTCAGGGAGCTTTTACCTCAAGGAAAACTCAGAGTCCACAGAGACACTGCTGGTTTCCCAGTGAGCTCCCACCTCAGCGCAGACTCACTGGTAACACTGCAGTTTCCAGGGGCCTCCCACCTCAGTGGAGCTCAGAGTCCTTAGAGACACTGCCATGTCCCAGAGAGTGTGACTTCAGTGGGAAGTCAGAGTCGTGGAGACACTGCTGTGTCCCAGGGAGCATCACACCATGGAAGCTCAGAGTCCTTAAAGGCACTCTTTGCATCCCAGGAAGCTCCCACCTCAGCAGGCGGTTCATAGTCCCTGGAGACCCTGCCTGCCACTCAGAGAGTTCCTGTCTCACGGCGAGCACAGAGTCTATGAGATACTGTGCTTGTCTCAGGGAGCTCCCACCTCAGTAAGAAGCTCAGAGTCCATGGAAACACCGCCTGTGTACCAGGGAGCTCGGGCCTCAGAAGGTAGCTCAGATTCTGTGGAGAAACTGCTGTGTTCCGGAGGGCTCCCACTGCACTGGGGAGCTGAGAGTTGGTGGGGACCATGTCTGTGCTGCAGGGAACTCCTAACTCAGTGGGGAGATCCAAGTCCCTAGAGACACTGCCCCAGTCCCAAGGTGCTCCCAGTTCATTGGGGGAGTTCGGAGTCTGTGGAAACACTGCCAGTGTCCCAGAGGACACAGTGGGCAGCCCACAGTTTGCGAACACACCACTGGTGTGCCAGGGAGCTCCACTTCAGTGTCAAGCTCTGAGACTGCAGAGACACTTTGTTTCCAGGGAGCTCCCACCTCAGTGGGGTGTCAGTTTGTGGAGACAGTCCCTGGGAGCACTTATCTCAGAGAGGTACTCAGAGTCAATACCCGTGTCCCCAGGAGCACCACTTCAGTGTTGAGCTCTGATACCACTAGAGACACTGCCTGTATCCCAGGGGACGCCCACCTCAGTGGGGAGCTTATTGTGCACAGAGACACTTTATGGGCCCCAGAGAGCCCTCATCTGGAAGTGTTTCAGATAAAGAGGACATCCTGCTTTCGTTCCCCATAAGCTCACACCCTCTTGTTTGTGGGGTGTGGGGTACTAGTTGGGGTGAGTGTGGTGGGGAGTGAAGATGATGGGCTAGGTGGGGTTGAGTGGGCAGAGAGGGGGAATTGGGGTAGTGACAGACGGGTCACAAGCTGGCCCAACTTGCTGCCCTCCCTTTCCCCACTCTATTGTTCCTCCTCCCCCTACCCTCAGGGCTTACCTGGTAGAAGGCATGGAAGTTTCTTTCACCCACGTGCTGCTTGAGGACCCGAGACTGAGGAGAGAGGGGCAGATGGACTCAGGCCTGGGGAGGAGTCTGACCCTGGGGACCCCATCTGAGCGTTCCCAGGTGGAGGTCAGAGAGTCCTGACTATGAGGACACTGAGGCCCAGAGAAGGGCCACAGGGAGACAGAGCCCAGCCCTCCTAGGCTGCACTGTTGGGATGGTTCTCAGCCAGGGCTCCCCATGGAGGTCTCCTCAGCCCACCTGCCCACCTTCTCCAGTAGGTAGCTGTGGATGTGTCCTCCGATCGGGTCCCCCTTGAAGTCGAAGTTGATGTCCATATACTTGCCAAAGCGGCTGGAGTTGTGATTGCGGTTGGTGCGGGCATTGCCGAAGGCCTCTAGCACACAAGTGGACTTGAGCAGCACGTCCTTGACCCTGTCGGGGCAGAGGGGCTGGGGCTCAAGGCAAAGACTTCCTATCTGGGGAAGGCTGTCCCTGCCCCCGAGTCTTCCCAACAGAAATCACAGCATCTCAGGATAGGTTCCTCTGAACTTGCTGAGAGGGAGCCAATGGCCTGGCCTCGCCCAGTGTTGCCTCTGAGGTTGTATGATGGTCACTTCACCTCTGAGAGGCTGGGAAATGCACTTGCCAGGCTGGCTGTGCTCGGCATGGTCTGTGTAGCACTGAGGTCCTTGTTTCTCACAGCCACCTCTTCCCCTCCCAGGCCTCAGTTGAAGCCTGGTGAGGAGGGGCCGTTCTGACCATTGGGCCTTAGACCTCCAGCTGCAGGGGTGGGCAGTGATGCTGGCCACATGTGCTCAGGAACCGACATTGCTTGTCCCCCTGAATCCCATCTCACTGCCTCTTGACAGGAAGAGACAGGCGCTGACAGAGGAAGCTGCTTCCATAAGGAACAGGTTTACTGGTTTCAAGGCTCCTGGCCACCACCCACACAGCCACCTGGCATGCTTGGCCATCTTGGCCAGGGCCTGCCAGCTTCTCCAGGTTTCCATGGAATCCGCCTGCTGCCCTGTCCATGAGCCATTTCAAGCACCTCTGGGTTCTGCTTCACTTCTCCTTATCCTACCTGTGGCTGCTGCCTCCTCTCAGCTGGTAGCCTGGGTCCCTTGGCTGGGTCTCATCCACCCAAGGAGAGGTCCTTGGCATGGGTCACCCTGTCTCATCTCCAGGTGTGTTGGCATTATCTGGAAACTTCCCAAGTTCCCGCTGAACTTGACCTGAGCTAGACTCCAGTTGCCATCTCTCGCTCCCCAGAGTCAGTCCTTCCTGCCACACCAAGGTCCCTGGCCTGCCATGCTGAGGCCCAGGGCTGCCCGTTGCTGCTCACCTCTCCACCTCAGCCCTCTGGCTTGGGTTGGTGACGGCAGCAATGTACTGCATGATGTGCTTACTGGCTTCTGTCTTCCCTGCCCCACTCTCACCTGCCGGAAAGACCAGAGTTGACAGAATCAGCCAGGTTCGATCTCTTAGCCCAGCTCCCTATGCCCACTCACACCCCTGACTGGTGAGATGGGGTCCTAGGGCCCCCATCAGGACACAGGGCACAGGAGATGCTCTAATGGCCCTCCCAAATGTTCACAAATGAAGATGTCGAGGGTGGGAGCCTGGCTGCAGGGACAGGTACCTGAGATGACGATGCAGGTGTCCCTGGACCGGTGCTTCATCGCCTTGTAGGTGGCGTTGGCCACAGCGTAGAGATGGGGTGGCCGCTCATAGAGCTCGCGGCCCTGGTACCTGGCAATGGCCTCAGGCCCATACAGGGGCAGCTCCTGGTAGGGGTTCACGGATACCAGCACCTCACCAATGTAGGTGTAGATGCGGCCCTTCTCGAACCTGGACACAGCAGGGGCAGACAGGCCTCAGCACTGACAGGCTTACAGGCACCAACAGGCCTCTCACCAGAGCCCATATCAGGGCCTGGCCCCAGTAGGCCAGCACTCCCACCCCAAGGGGCTGAGAGAGGAGAAGCAAGAAGGGAGCAGGTGTTGACCTTGTGTCTCCCTGGTGCCGTCCTGGGTGAGCTGAGCCACTCAGAGCCTGTGCCCATTGCAGCATAGAGTTTAGAGTCCACAGTGGTCTCCCCAGGGGTCCCAAGGTCACTGGAAACATGACCACCCATTTTGCAAAGGAAACAGACTTGCCCAAGACTGCACTGGACGCTGTGAGTCAGAGCTGGCTCCTGGGGTGAACCCCACAGGGCAGATGGGGAGATGGGGTTGAGAAGGAGTGACTGGGCTGGGAGGGAAAGGAGGGGCCTCCTCGGCTGTTTCCTGTCTCAAGGCCTGGGCGGGAACCCAGAGACAAAAGGGGACCCCACCCAGCCCCACCCAGATGACAGGGAGGGGGTTGGGGCAACAGTGTCCAGCACCTGATGTCATTGTCTTTGCACCACCCCCCACAAGCCTGTGGCCAGTGGCTGCTGCCTCTCCCCTGGCACAGCCTCAGACTTCTTGACCCTTCCCTTCACAAAATTGGTCACCAGTGTGGGTGGATGTCTGCCCTTCTCTCGACCTTTCTGCCCCTGGGAGGAGGACTGGCAGGCTTGCCCCTCAGACCCATCTCCCCTTCGTGTGTGGTACCCACCCTTCCCTGGATGGCCCTGTCTCCCAGCAGCCTGTCCTGGGTGGGCCTGTCCTGAGGTTCCTCTTTCTTCACCACCTCTGACATGGGTTTTCCTGGGCCCAGCTCCTGTCCTCCTACAAGCTGGGGATGAGGGCACAAGTCACCCACATCTCCAGGGCTCAGTGTTCTCATCACCAAAATGGAGAGGACAGTGTTTCATAAGCTCATTTTATAAGAATGAGGTAGAACAATGCACACAAAGGCTTAGCTCATTTCCTGGCTAGCCCTCCTCTCTTTGGGCCAGGCTCGTGGTCTCTTGACTTCTGTGCTTAGTGGGGCTCCTGGTCCCGAGGCTCTCCCCAGGGAGCTTCCCGAGCACACAGCAGGCAGCCTTCTGCCCCTCCATGAGAGTCCTGGCATGAGACCCAGCTGCCTGCATGGCCACCCTACTGTGCCATGCCCCCACCTCCCGGGCTTCTCCCTGCCCTCCACCTGCCCTCCTTGATGGTAAATTGAGCTCCAATACCGCTTCTACCAACTGTGTCCTGTGATACTCCATGCACCCCAAAAGAATGTCACCTCAACCTGGTGGGAATGTTTGGACCCTAGGGTGGAGGCTGCCTGCTTCATCTCAGTGTCCCCAGGGCTCAAGCCAGGCCCCATGGCCTGGCCCCATGAGATGCATTGAGGGAGCATCAAAAACTGGCTGGGAAGTGGCTGGAAAGAGGTGCCCCTGGTCCCTGCTGGAAAGAGTGCCTGGTACCTATCTGTCCAAGAAGTGTCATGCCCTGGCCCCTTCGGGCAGGAAAGAAGGGGCAGAAGACACCTGGACTGTGTGGGAGGCAGGGGTGGGTTGGGGTGGTGGGCAGATCCAGTGCCGACTTGCCGGCCCTGACAGGGACAGTTGCTTCCTTGTCTGTTCCCGTCCCCTGGGGCCGTGCTTTGAGGCGCTCATTTCGGCCCCATCGGGTCTGGGTGGGTGTGTGCCACTGCCCCCTCCCTTGGACAGCAGCATGCCTTCCTTTTTCCCTCAGGTCTCTGTGAAGATGCAAGGTGGGAGACCCTGGAGGAGGGGAGCCAGTGCCTCCTGCCCTGGGCCTACCTGAGCTGCAGGTTCCTCATGAAGTCCTCCATGGTCACTTGGTCCAAAAGCACGAAGTCAGGTTTGCCACACTCAGGGCCTTCCTCGTCCTCCATCCTGCCGGCTGGAAATACCTTGCCTCACCTTCCTGTGCCTGCCGGCAGGACAGTGAAGGAGAGGGGAAGGGGAAGGGAAGGCTTGGGGAGGCCCCACCGCCCCCGCCCTGCCTCACCAGCCTCCTCCAGTGCTGGTGTAAAGTAGGAAGTGGGTTCTGGTCCTGGGAGGGGCTGCCCTCCCCACTTGCCACTCCTTCCCTTTCGAGGTGCTCTAAACCCTGCTTCCTGTCCCTGCGCCCCACAGGGAGGCTGTGCCTAACGGTCTGACCCGCTTGCACGCCAGGGCCGAGGGGCCGGATGCTGGGTCCTCCCTGCTCTGGAGGGTTCTTTGCTGGCCTCCTTCGGAAGCTCCCTTCCACCCACAAGCAGGAGACGAGACTCTGTGGGTTGGTTTCCAACCCTGGTAGCACGTTAGAGTCACTTGTGGGATTTTAAAGGATTTTTTGACGTGATCTTGGTTACCCGGCTGTGCGTGTCTGTCAAGTCAGAACTGAACACTAGATGCAATTTACTGTATGTACATTGTACATTAATACAAAAATGAAAGAAGATCTTAATATCCAGGCCTTTGGGGTGGGGGCAACAGCCTTCTTTGAAGTGTGAAGGCCACACTGGGGTGTAGATGAGCAAAGCTTCTTGTGTAACCTGCCAAGGACCAGTGGTCCTAGCACTGCAGTTCCCCACCCCAACCACGGGGGAGGGACGGAGGACCCCAGAGCATCCTCTGCATAGGGCTGGCCTTCAGTGGGACCCCTAACTGTCCTCTGCTTTGTACTTGCATCCAGCTGATCCCCCATAAACCCAGTGAGGACCACGTGCCTGGAGCCCTGGGGACCTCATCTCAGAGCTGCTGTCCCTGCGCTTTGAAGATGAAGCAGCACATTTGGGGAGTGGCCAAAATCTCCAAACACTGCATTCCTGACACTCGGTGTCTCCTGGAAGAAGTGGGAGGGGTGCAGTTCTCTTAGCCTCTAGGCAGACTGGGGAAAGTTCTTTCTCATCCCAGGACAGACTGGGGCAGGTCACACCCATCCTCTAAGAACACTGGGGCAATTCTCTCATCAAAGGTCCTCTAAGAACACTGGGGCAATTCTCTCATCAAAGGTCAAATGGACACAGTTCTCTCTCATCCTACAAATAGACTGGGAACATTTCTCTTTCACCCCTGCCCTCATACAGGGAGGTCAGAGGGCGGACTCCAGAATTCCCAAACTTCAGTCATTCATGTGCTGCCTTTGAGATTTGTTGTACTCGTAAGCACTATTTTAACTATTGTCTTTCAGTCATCCCATTTTTCAAACTTCGAAGTAATGGATAGGCAAGTTAAGGTTATTTTTTTCTCTCAAATACCTTAAAGTGAACGCATTCCTGATAAAACTGAAAGTATCCAAGTACCTAATAAAACTGAGTCATGCACCCTCTGCGATAAGGGACCACTGGCCTGAAAAATCCCCAAATTTGTAAGTGGGCAGCCTCTGGCTCCACCCTGGGCCAGACCTGGGGCTCCTCTTAGGCAAATTCAAATTCAGTCCTTCCAAGCTCTGACAAGTGTGGTCTCCTCTCCACCCCCAGGCTCTTGGGCTGGTGCTTTTGAAGGGTTTCCCAAACCTACACTCAAGTCTGGGAATTCTCACCCAGACTCTTGCCAGCTCATCTCCCTTTTCAGTTTCACTTCCCCAACCCCCAGGGAGTCAAGCCAACCAGTGGAACCAACATGGCTGTGTTCCAGGAAAACGTTAAGGACACCGAAATGTGAACTTTGCAAACTTTTCATCTGTCACGTAATCATACTATTTTGGGTTTCCCCCCTGCCACTAATGACTTAAAAATGTCAAGACCACTCTTAGCTCAGAGATTTGGCCGGCGGGAGGAGTTTGCCCGCCCTTGCTTTAGACGCTGCTGGTTGCTGGGACCCTGGTCCTTCCTTGGTAGTTTGCACAAATTTGCCATGCATTGCCTCATTTGATTCTCATGACCCATGTAGGAGTTACTGTTATTTTCATTTTACATCTATTAAAACTGAGGCCAAGATGACATCACTGCAAAGGAAGTTCCCTCCTGGGTCAACAGACCTCTGGGCCCTTCTAGCACTGAATTCAGTGGGTCCTACTCAAACCCCAGGGAAAGCCAGTCAGTTAGAGTCACGGCCTGGTCCTCAGAAGGCAGGACAAGTGGTAGCTCTATCTGCTAGGGCATCCCCAGGGCATGCTCCTTACAGGGTCTGACTGGTAAAACAGGTAGATAAACAAAGGCAGAGGCTCCTAATGGAAGGACAGCAAGGAGGGGCCACCACCAACTCAAGCCTGGCGGGGGCTGAGGAAACCATCCTGGCCCTGGTGAGTTTCACTCTCATTATCTCATCCGGATCAGTTTCACGATACCTCCCAACACCAAGGCTCCTACTGCTGCATCTACAGTCCCCTTGCCCTCACCCTCCACGATGCAATCTTCAAATCCCAGGCGTGCTCTGTTGGTGCTGACCTTGCAGCAAATCCCCAGCCCCAGAAAAATGTCCCCTTTCAGGGGAGTTGCTTTTTCAGCTCTACACAGTGTACCATAACTTAGTATTTGTATTTAAAATTTTTTTACCTCATCTGAGGTGCTACCATTGGGCTAGTTGTAGGGGAATGGCTCTACCAAGGCGCATACTCTCAGAGGCTACAGGCCACACAGCTCAACTGAGCCTGAAAAATCCCCAAATCTGTAAGTGGGCAGCCTCTGGCTCCACCCTGGGCCAGACCTGGGGCTCCTCTTAGGCAAATTCACATTCAGTCCTTCCAAGCTCTGACAAGTGTGGTCTCCTCTCCACCTCCAGGCTCTTGGGCTGGTGCTTTTGAAGGGTTTCCCAAAACCTTCTGGAACTGAGGGTGGAGGTCTGGGAGGCACTGCCATAAGGCCAGCTCCACTCCCTGTTCCATCCCTTTGGGAGGCTATCAGGAATTGCTGTCTCCTGGGATTTTTTTCTAAGCAGGGATGTGAGGCTTCCGGTTCATACCCCACTCCCCCCATGGTATAGCTGCAGACTAGACAATCTGCTCAGCTGCAGTCTAGAATTGGCTCCTCAACAAGGGTAGATGCTGTGCCTCCTGTTGCAGGCCCCTTTGGGTGCTTTTCCATTCACTGTCAGTAGTAAATTGAATGTAAGTCACTGGAGGCTGGGTGCGGTGGCTCACGCCTATAATCCCAGCACTTTGGGAGGCCAAGGCAGATGGATCACCTGAGGTCAGGAGTTTGAGACCAGCCTGACCAACATGGTAAAACCCTATTTCTACTGAAAATACAAAAATTAGCTAAGCGTGGTGGCATATGCCTGTAATCCCAGCTACTTGAGAGGTTGGGACAGGAGAATTGCTTGAACCCAGGAGGCGGAGGTTATAGTAAGCTAAGATCATGTCACTGCATTCTAGCCTGGATGACAGAGCAAGACTTCATCTCAAAAGAAAAAAAAAAAAAAAGGGCTCGGCGTGGGGCGCGGGGGCTCACACCTGTAATCCTAGCACTTTGGGAGGCCGAGGTGGGTGGAGCACAAGGTCAGGAGTTCCAAGACCAGCCTGGCCAAGATGGTGAAACCCTGTCTCTACTAAAAATACAAAACTAGCTGGGCATGGTGGTAGGCGCCTATAATCCTAGCTACTCGGGAGGCTGAGGCAGGAGAATCACTTGACCTGGGAGGCGAATGTTGCAATGAGCTGAGATCATGCCACTGCACTCCAGCCTGGACAACAGACTATATCTCAGATTAAAAAAAAAAAAAAAAAAAGTCACTGGTACTTTAATGGCTCTATTTGTCAGGCCTTGGCCTGCTGCAACATTCCTTGACATCACCACCACCACCAACCTGGGGCACATCACACATATTAAGGGTATTACTTCTGTAACTTGTTTGAATGCTTAGGTGAATACCTAAGACGATCTAAAGAGACAGAATGTCTTATCGAGCCAATCATCAAATGTTCCTGGAAACCACTCAGGATCTCAAGGTAAAGCTCCTGATGACAGTGCCTTTGTGCACCACCACCCTACTGCAGAATTCAGCCAGTTGGCCTTGGCTTGTGAACTCTCACTGCAGTTTGCCACTGTCAGTTGAAACTGGTGGCACATGCACATAAGGTGATCAGAGTTCCAAGTGGCTATCTACAAGCATGAGCATTGAGAATGGTGAAATATTTGGGGATCCCTTGGACTTAGCTGATAACTCCTTCAAGAAGACACAGGGTCTTCCTTATCTTTGCTTATGGAAAGAAGAGGCAGGACTAAATCACATATTTAAATCCATATTTATTAAACAGCCCTTGTTTTTCATTCAGGAGATACCAGAAGGGCCCAGGTCCTGGTGCACAGCAAAGCTTCTCATTCTGGAAGCAGAGAACCTGGCACCCAAACCTAGGGCCAGAGGTCTGTCAGACCCATAGGCCAGGCCCAGAACTGGAAATTCCTGACTCCTTCCAGAAGGGCAGCAAACAAGGTTTCAAACTTGCTCAATTAAGGTGCCAAGACTTGCATTCAAATTCAGCTCCACTCATCAGCAGATGTATTAACACAGGCAGGCCTCATCTGTAAAAATGAGATGAGAAACACTTCACAGACCTGTTGTGAAAATTAAGTGACATAATTGACACAACTAGGGATTATTACAAACCCCTATTGCCATCAGCGGCAACAACAGAACCGAACCCTACCTACCAACTCCTGAACCCACTCCCACCATGAGCTGAGAGGCCTGTGACCAACCTCAGTGGCAGCCCATGCCCTTTCCAGGGGCTGAAACACTGGCCACTGACCTAAGGTTACTCCAGAGAAAAGACTATGTATGTTGAAACCAAATCACAAAAGCAGTAAAATACCACCCCCAAGAATCAGGGTTCATGAGTCCAAACACTAGACAACTGTTTGTCCCAAAATAGTCTTGTGAGCTCGAAGACAATGAACCTTTCTGGGATTCAATCACCTGACTTACAATACGGGAAGGTCAAAATAAGGCGATGGTTTTTGAACTTTTTCTAGCCAGGTGATTCTAAATAAAACAGGAGTGAAGTGACTTGCTAGGTGAGACCTTCCTGCACACTTACCCCTGCACAGGTTCCAAGGAACAGCCTAGCAGCCACTGAAGGTATCTTCTCTCAGGTCAGGTCCCCTCTAGCTCCGGCATCTCAGGATGGCTGCTGTAGAAACTCTGAGGGATGGCAGGCACTCTTGTGCCATGTGCTGGGTCAGGGACACAGAGTGGAGCCACTGGTGAGAGGTGGCTGTCAAGAACTGGCAGCTAACAAGGTCACCTCCCAGTTTCATGGACACTGGTAGAAAATACAAAATTCCTCGATTAGGGACAAGGGACCATTGATTATTCAAAGCAATAGCAATAGCCAGAGCATCAGCATTTTCTACCACCCTCCCAAGCCCCAGTTCCCATAGGGAAGTCAGAGGCACCTGCCTAGGCCATTGGACTATTACAGGAAAGGAGTGCAGGGCTCTACCCTTTCATAACGCACAGCAAGAATACCTGCTCTCTGCTCTGGAAGAAGGTACTACCTCGTATGTTCCAAGGCTGTCTGCTGCACAAACATCCTTGAAAAGATAATAAGGAAAAGGGGTAGCCAGTGCTTTACTCACAAGATTGCTTGAACATGAGACTCAAGGAGGGACCTCAGCAGGCCTGGGGTGTTCAGCAACTGTTCCTGGCCTGAAAAGACAGAATCAGCTGGAAGACTCTACCTTTAAGAGAGGCGACCCCACCACCCAAAGGAACACAGGAGCTGTGCTGCTTGTGCTATGCCCAAGCCAGCAACACTCTTCCCATCCCAGTCAATTCTTTTTTTTTTTTTTTTTTTTTGAGACGGAGTCTCGCTCTGTAGCCCAGGCTGGAGTGCAGTGGCTGGATCTCAGCTCACTGCAAGCTCCACCTCCCGGGTCCACGCCATTCTCCTGCCTCAGCCTCCAGAGTAGCTGGGACTACAGGTGCCCGCCACCTCGCCCGGCTAGTTTTTTTTTTTTTTTTTTGTATTTTTCAGTAGAGATGGGGTTTCACTGTGTTAGCCAGGATGGTCTCGATCTCCTGACCTCGTGATCCACCCGTCTCGGCCTCCCAAAGTGCTGGGATTACAGGCTTGAGCCACCGTGCCCGGCCCCCCCAGTCAATTCTTTAACACACCTAACACCAAGACAAGAACTTGAAGGCATCCATCTCCTTCCCACCGGCTTCTATATTCCACTCAGGCTGCAGGATGAGAGAGGCCTGGCATCAAACCCTGATCTGTTGGTTTGTGGCTGGGCAACCCTGGACACATAATTCTGACCTTGGGCCCCTCATGTGTACTGAATTTAAACACAACCTCATGGTGATACCTCAAATATTTAAAACAAGAATTAAGAGGTTTGGCGCAAAATAGGTTTTCAACATTAGCACCTTCCTCTTCCATGAGTTTTTCCTTTAAGATGAGTACACATTGACCTCACCCTCCACTAGCTCCTGGGGCACTCAGCCCCTCTGCAGAACTGAGACTTTGGTTCTCTTTGCTTTGCCTTATAAATATCCTGTTCATGAGTCTCTCAGGGCAGGACTCTTCCCTGTTATTCCTCTCCACTGTTTCAACTCCTACCCTTACCACCTCTCTTGGCTTCATTCTCAACTTTTATAAGACTTTTGCTTTAGGTGTATAATAAAATAAAATTTGTACTGAGCCTGGAGCATAGCAAACACTCAGAATTCCCTTTACCTTTCACACTAGCATCGTCCAAAACAACTTCCACAGCGACAGAAATGCCCTCTAATCAGTGCAGCCCAATATGGTAGCCACTGGCCACCTGTGGCTACTGACTGCCTGAAATGTGGTTAGTGTGAAAATTTAATTTAATTTAATCATACATACCAAGTGGGTGCCACATTAGATGGGGCAGATCTATATAAGGCCCAGCTCTATACAAGACACCAGATCCAGGAGGGAGCCAGTCATTGTCTGAAATTTCTATAACCTTGCTCTGGATGGAGCAGGGCAAGGCCTCAAACCGTTTCAAAACTGTTCTAGCAAGCACTTAAGGAATGCATAGGGTCACCGCAGACCCAAGCACGCTGGAGGCTTGCTACCCTCATTCACCCAAATCCCCCACACTCAAGGAATCTGGCAGCCCACTCTCACTAAGCACCAGTCCTTGCTGGAGGCTGTGGGAAGAGAACAGATTTCAATTAGGCACCTGAGCTTGGTTCCAGGAGCCCAGAGCTACTGATGACTCTCAGGGAAAGATCATTTCTGGCTAAGGAAGAAGGGAAGGTGTCTTGGAAGAGATAAACTTACTAAATTATTAAATAGATCAGACAACACGAACTAAACTTTCACATTATTCTATGACACTACAATTCTAGCATGGCTCTTCACTGTGACCAGAAACATCCTTATCATCATGTAGTTAATATAAATGCAGCCTTTTCCCCTTTATTTTTCTCTCATGTATCTTACGGCTCAGAAATCACTTCTGAACGAGTAAGACAGGACACATGAAGTAGATTTCATTTTCCCCATGAAATAACGGTTCAGAGAAAACGCAGGCCTAGTTCCAGGAAGGCAGAGTTGGGGTCTTTGCAACGTGATTTACCGGGGCATCTTGCAAAACAGTTGCTGTGACAGTAAGCTCTTCCACTTTGAGACCATCACCTCAGCCAAGGCTCCCACCTAGAAGGGAACAAATGTAGTTAGCTCCAGCTTGTGCCTCTGAACCATTATTCAGCTCTAGCTCCATGCAACGCCTGGCCCACTCTACAGCCTCTCTTGAGGTAGGTCTACACACCACCCCATGCCTTCCGGTGAGGTCCCTCCAGACCACACGTCTCATACCGCCCATTGGGGTCCACCCAGGTCATGCAGGAGAAGCCCATTTCTCTGCTGAAAGAGAAGCACGAGGTTACTTATCACGTAACCCCCGAGTCTCCTCCGGGGAAAATGTTCCGAACGCGCTCAACCCCGTCTTGCGAGGAAGTAGCACGTGTAGTGAAGGCTTGGGCTCCAAGAACTACTGGTGCCCCCACTCACTGCGGCCCAGCCTCCCACGCCGCCCGCCACTCAACCCGATCCCCCACGACCCCTACCTGGGCTCAGGAACGGTCAGGCAACACGTGAGGCCCAGGATTGCGGTGGATGACTATGCTGCAGAAGACCGCGCCGCGGCGAGTACGGAGTATAGAGTACAGACGCCGCCAGCCAAGACTGACGCCGCGCGCTGCGCCACGCACCTCGACGTCACCGCATAGTCCCGCCCCGAAGCCGTGCGCGGCCCGGGCCACAGCGTTTGGGGCAGATTACGTCACGCTGCCGCGGGCGCTCGCTTGGTGGGGGGCGCTGGGCCGTAGAATTTGGGGTCCTGGGGCTTGACCGCGCTGCGTCCTGAGGCGTCAGCGGAGTCTCTCGACCGCCCTCTGTTATCCTCCTTTAGTGACCAGAAGACTGGAGTTACGTAATCTGCCCCTGCCGCTGAAAGGACGGAGGCCTGACTCCGTGGCCTGGAGGGGCGCGTTGAGCCGCTAATGGGTGGTGCCTTCCTGATGCGGCCGCACAGGAAGGGCCGGGCGGAATCCAAGCACGAAGTGGTTGTGGAGCCTTGGGAATGAATAGGAGCCTGCCGGTGGGAAAAATGATGCAGGTGGAAGGGCAAATACAAATTATACATAGGGTTTAATTTTCCCTGCGGGCGGAAAATAAGGGACGAGAAACCATCCCCCCTCCCTTTTTCTTTCAAAATTTCAGCATCTCTCCTTTCCAAATGTACTCAAGTCTTACTCTTCTATGGCTAGGCTCAACTCAGGAATGTTTCTTGGGAGCCATCTCCTTGAAGTGTAATTGTTGGCCTGGTGCGGTGACTCACGCCTGCAATCCCAACACTTTGGGAGGCCGAGGCGGGCGGATCACAAGGTCAAGAGATCGAGACCATCTTGGCCAACATGGTGAAACCCTGTCCCGAATAAAAGTACAAAAATTAGCTGGGCATGGTGAAGAGTGCCTGTAGTCCCAGCTACTCAGGAGGCTGAGGCAGGAGAATCGCTTGAACCCGGGAGACGGAGGTTGCAGTGAGCCGAGATCGCGCCACTGCACTCCAGCCGGGAGACAGAGCGAGACTCCGTTTCAAAAACAAACAAACAAAAAGAAAAGAAAAGGAAAGAAATAAATGTAATTGTTAAGGGACGAAAGGGCCCAGAGTCCGGTTTCTTAGGAGGACAAAGCCTTAACTTGTCCCCTGACTCCAAATTGCAAAACCTACATAATGCGATGGGCTATCTCTACTTAGCTGTATACAAAAAGTGAGTTTCTGTCTTTGTGTTGCCTTTAGCAGGTTGCGTGTGATGTACGGCATCACAATCTGGTTTAATACTTATTCAATAATGGTTTTCTGTCTCTTCTACGTTTGTGGAGAGGTTTCATGGGTTGGGAGGAAACTGCCGTCCACCCCCCACCCACCCCCAGGCAGAGGAAAGCACATTGAAAGGTCCTGAAATTGGGAAGGACATGGTTTGCTGGTGATACAGCTAAGTATTACAGTTTGTAGTGTTCTGGAAGGGTCTCAATGAGGAGCGGGAGATAAGGACTATGTGTTCAAGGGTCTTGAATGTTCAGGCTAGAAAAGTGAGAACGTGGTTCTATAAGTAAAAGCAGAGTAGTGCTTGAAACTTGTATTTTACGTATAGCACCTACTAAATACATTCAATCACCTTACAGTATACGAATTCCATACTTCACTAAATGTCAAAACCCTAACGGACAGATAAGGCAGAACTATTACTTCCAGATTACTAACATGGAAACTAAGGCTCACCCAAACAAGTTAAGTGGTTTGTTCAAGACCTCCTACAACAGCCAGGGCCTGGTGCAGATTGTCCTAGCACAGGGTTCTCTGATCTGTCCATTCTGCCACTCCGCTATGAGATTGTAATGGCCCTACAGGTTCACCTTGCCTGCTGCCTAGGCTGAACCCATTTATCAAGACAGGGGAATTGCAATAGAGAAAGAATAATTCATGCAGAGCCAGCTGTGCGGGAAACTGGGACTTCTTTTATTACTCAAATCAGTCTCCCCAAGCATTTGGAGGTCACAGTTTTTAAGGATAATTTGGAGGGTGGGCGGCAGCCAATGAGTCACGAGTGCTGATTGATTGGGTCAGAGATGAAATCATAGGGAGTTGAAGCTGTCTTGTGCTTGACTCAGTTCCTGGGTAGGGGCCACAAGATCTGATGAGCCAGTTTATTGATTTGGGTGGTGCCAGCTGATCCATCCAGTGCAAGGTCTGCAAAATATCTCAAGCACTGATCTTAGACTTTAGTGATGTTATCCCCAGGAGCAATTTGGGGAGGGTCAGAATCTTGTAGCCTCCAGCTGCATGATTCCTAAACCATAATTTATAATTTTTTGGCTAATTTGTTACCCCTACAAAGGCAGTCTGGTCCCCAGGCAAGATCGGGGTTTGTTTTGGCAAAGGGCTATTATTGTCTTTCTTTAAAACTGTAAGTTTTTCCCAAAGTTAGTTCAGCCTACACTCAGGAATGAACAAGGACAGCTTGGAAGTTAGAAATAAGATGGAGTTGGTTCGGTCAGATCCCTGTCACTGTTTCAGTTATAATTTTGCAATGGTGGTTTCAAGATGAAAGAGAACTGGGAAAGTAAATAGTTACAAAGGGCTAGAGAATGTGTGTTACTGAAGAAACTGGGCTCACCTAAGGAACTGAAAGAGAAGTGCTTTTTAACAGAGTGATAACCCCAAAAAATTCACTAGAGAAGAGGGGATGCGGCTGGGCGCGGTGGCTCACGCCTGTAATCCCAGCACTTTGGGAGGCTGAGGTGGGAGGATCACTTGAGGTCAGGAGTTCAAGACCAACCTGGCCAACATGGTGAAACCCCTTCTCTACTAAAAATACAAAAATTAGCCAGGTGTGGTAGTGCATGCCTGTGGTCCCAGCTACTCAGGAGGCTGAGACAGGGGAATCGCTTGAACTCAGGAGGCGGAGGTGGCAGTGAGCCGAGATGGCACCACTGTATTCCAGCCTGGGTGACAGAGTGAGACTCCGGCTCAGAAACAACCAAAAAAGAGCCAGGCGTGGTGGCTCATGCCTGTAATCCCAACATTTTGGGAGGCCAAGGCTGGTGGTTCACCTGAGGTCAGGAGTTCAAGAGCAGGGTGACCAACATGGTGAAACCCCATCTGTACTAAAAATACAAAAAATTAGCCGGGTGTGGTAGCACACACCTGTGATCCCAGCTACTTGGGAGGCTGAGGCAGGTGAATTGCTTGAACCCGGGAGGCGGAGGTTGCAGTGAGCCGAGATTGTGCCATTGCACTCCAGCCTGGGCAACAGAGCGAGACTCTGTCTCAGAAAGAAAAGAGAAGGGGAGATGCTTACTTATTATCAAAGTAATTAGAGGCCAGACGTGGTGGCCTGTAATCCCAGCGCTTCAGGAGGCCCAGACAGAAGGATCGCGTTAGCCCAGGAGTTCAAGACCAGCTTGAGCAACATCACAAAACCCGTCTCTACAAAAAGCTTAAAAAATTAGCCAGTCATGGTGGTGTCCGCTGATAGTCCCAGCTGCTCAGGAGGCTGAGGTGGTGGGTAGATCACTTGAGCCCCAGAGGTTGAGGCCGCAATGAGCTGTGATCATGGCAATGCATTCCAGCTTAGGTGACAGACCAAGACCCCGTCTCAAAAACAAAAACAAAAACAAAACAAAAAAACAAAAAAAAACTAATTAGAAAGGATGCTAACACAAAAATCACATAATCAGTTTAATTGTGATTATGCTGGGAAACTACATGAGACTGGCACAAAGAGAAACATGACAGCAGTATTTTAACTGCTTATCAGAATACTAAAAATAACTTTCTTCAAACCCACATCTCAAATGAGTAATTCCATTGTTCTTCCAGGCCAAGTAGTGACGCAGGATATTTTTCTTTAGTTCAGCTAAAATCTGGGTTCTTGTCTCCCAATCAGGAAAAATTAGGCACATGGACACGTTGAAGGGTCAGAATTTATTAAGTGAAAAGAAAGCCCTTAGCAAAGAGGCAGTCCTGCCAACAGTCTCCCACTCCACAGATTGAATACCACGCCACCACACCGGAGCTGAAGAGGTCCGGCTCCTCCCCTGCATAAAGCGTGAATACCTGGTGGCTCCACCCCATTCCCCCAGTGCACACATGGGCCCCTAGTCTGAGCCACTCCACACTGATTTATTTCCCTTACTACACATATGTTAAGGGATGGAATTTTTCACCATAGGCATGTTTAGGCAAGCCCCCTGCACATAATGACCTGGATGGCATTTGGCTGTCTCCTTTCTCTATCAGTAGCATGTTTAGGGGAGGAAAGATGAATTTTCTTGCTACCCTTCTAAATTCTCAGCTAGAGCCCTTGTAACAAAAGATAGATTTTTTTTTTTTTGAGACAGGATCTCACTGTGTCTCCCAGGCTAGAGCACGGTGGTGCTATCATGGCTCACTGCAACCTCCACACCCCCAGGATCAATTGATCCTCCCACCTCAGCCTCCCAAATAGGTGGGACCACAGGAGCTTGCCACCACACCTGGCTATTTATTTATTTGTTTGTTTATTTTTCTGAGACAGAGTGTTGCTCTGTTGCCCAGGCTGGAGTGCAATGGCGTGATCTCGGCTCACTGCAACTTCTGCCTCCCAGGTTCGTGCAATTCTCCTGCCTCAGCCACCTAAGTAGCTAGGATTACAGGCACCTGTCACCATGCCTGGTTAATTTTTGTATTTTTAGTTGAGGCAGGGTTTCACCATCTTGGCCAGGCTGGTCTTGAACTCTTGACCTCGTGATCCACCTGCCTCAGCTTCCCAAAGTGCTGAGATTACAAGCGTGAGCCACTGCACCTCGCCCTAATTTTTTAATTTTTTATTTTGTAGAGACAGGGTCCTGTCCTGTTGCCCAGGCTGATCTCCAGCTCCTGGGTTCAAGCAATCCTCTTGCCTCGGCCTCCCACAATGTTGGGATTACAGGCGGGAGCCACCATGCCCAGCCCAAAAGATTAACAAGAGAAAAACAAAGGGAGCTATATTAACATGTATACTTTGCATATACCTGTGAGATGCCCAAGAAAATGAGTAATTCTCAAAGGAGTGGCTTAGAATTCAGGTTTAAGTACCATCTTCAGCTAAAAACAAATAAGGGAGTGAGGAAGGCCAGTTTTGGGAAAAAGACCCGAAGAAGCACAGAAAACAAGTTGCTGCCTTCTCCATTGATAAGGGTCTCTGGTGATTTAGAGTCATCTTTCTCTTCCTGGTACAGAGAGGGAGACACCCTTATGAAGAGTGTAAGCGATTTCTTCTAAGACTAAATTTATCTTTCAAAGGGGTAGCTTATGCTGTTTTCATAGCTTCTGTTTCTCAAAATTATCAGCTCAAAATAATCCTCATGCCAACGAGGCATATTTTGGGATGGCATATTCTGGTCTCCTACAGATGTATGCCTGAAAAGAAAATTAGCAATTTGGCTCTAGAAGAATAAACAGTGTTAGCTAATGAGATGTCAAAGTGGAACTTGCAAGGTTGCTTCCGTTGGGGGCCACACAGTGTGGCTGTATTTCTGAGGGGTCATTCTGATCCAGAGTTGATTTGGTCCTTCATGATTTATAGGCCTGGAAACTGGATATTAAAATTCACTGATAATTCACTCTAATCAGCTCTAAAGTGTCTTTCCTTCACTAATGAAGTCTATATGGTTTTATCACATGCACAACAGTCGAAGTGTTGCATGTCATACGTCAAAGAATAACTCAAGAGAAGGCCAGGCGTGATGGTTCACGCCTGTAATCCCAACACTTTGGGATGCCAAGGTGGGTGGATCACAAATGGGGTCAGGAGTTTGAGACCAGCCAGGCCAATATGGTGAAACCTGTCTCTACGAAAAACACAAAAATTAGCTGGGCGTAGTGGCACGTACCTGTAGTCCCAGCTACTTGGGAGGCTGAGGCAGAAGAATCGCTTGAACCCAGGAGGTGGAGGTTGCAGTGAGCTAAGATTGTGCTACTTCACTCCAGGCTGGGCCACAGAGCAAGACTGTGTCTCAAAAAAAAAAAAAAGAATAACTCAGAGACATCTAGTTAGTTATTTGCAAGTCAGTTAGTTCTCATATGAGGGAGACAATTGATAGATTCAAGGACAGATGACTGAGAGGCACAATAAGAAAAAAACTGCAGTCAGCTTCAAGAACAGTGAAAAGATTCACTTAAAAAAATTGGCTGGTTGGTTGGCCACAGTGGCTCACACCTGTGATCACGATACTCTAGGATGCTGAGGCTGCTGGATCACCTGAGGTCAGGAGTTCGAGACCAACCTGGCCAACATGGTGAAACCCTGTCTCTACTAAAAATACAAAAATTGGCTGGGTGTGGTGGCACATGCCTGTAATCCCAGCTACTCGGGAAGCTGAGGCAGGAGCCGCTTGAACCCAGGAGGTGGAGGTTGCGGTGAGCTAAGATCACACCACTGCACTCCAGCCTAGGTGACAGAGCAAGACTCGTGTCTCAAAAAAAAAAAAAAAAAAGCTCATGCCTGTTTTAGCACTTTGGAAGGCCAAGACACATAGCACTTTGGAAGGCCAAGACGCTTGAGTCCATGCATTCAAGACCAGCCTGGGCAACATGGCGAAACTCTGTCTCTACAAAATACAAAAATTAGCCAGTGTGGTGGCGTGCATCTGTAGTCCCAGCTACTTGGGAGGCTGAGGTGGGAGGATAGCTGGAGCCTGGGAGGTTGAGGGTGCAGTGAGTCGAGATGGTTCCACTACATTCTAGCCTGGGTGACAGAGTGAGACCCTTTCTCAAAAAAAAAAAAAAAAAATTGGCCGAAATCTAGCAAAAATGCAAATCTGGGAACACTGTCTTTGAATAGGCCAATTAAGTGTAAATTTTCAGTGTTTAGGGGCTTTCTGAAAACTCAAGGGCCTAGCTAGGAAGCATCTATGAGAAGCTATGTTCAGGTAATGTTGCCAGTGCCTCTCCACCTCAGTCTGGCTCGGTGTACATAATTTCCCTTATTAGAGTTTCTCTCAGATGCAAGGAGGAATCCCACACAGTCCGTACCTCCAAAGGAGCTTATTCTGGTAGAGGAAATGTCCTAAACATGGTTAACTCTAGCATCACAGACATACAGATAAGGTTACCTGGAAACTGGAGGAGGGAAAAATTGCATCCAGAAATGTAGTGAAAGATGTGATTATTGAACTGGGTCACAAAGCTCAACAGCCAAATTTACCAGCAATCTAAAAGACTTGGGTTTAAGCCAGGTGTGGTGGCTCACACCTGTAATCCCAGCACTTTGGGAGGCTGAAGCAGGCAGATCACAAGGTCAAGAGGTCGAGACCATCCTGGCCAATATGGTGAAACCCCATCTCTACTAAAATACAAAAATTAGCTGGGCAAAAAGATTTGGGTTTACTAACCTACCATGACCAGGGAGAGCACCCCAGAGGAAGAAGGGCTGCTTCTCATTATGAGGGAATAGGAAGGGGATTTTGTAAGGTTTGGGCTGGCACTGAGTAATTCTGAAGAGGGGAGAAGGGGAAGTGAGTATCATGGTTATAAAGTTGCTTTCATGAAGTGTGGGCAGTTTAGTAATTGGGTACCTCAGTCGCTTTTGTTCAAGATGTAGGAGCTACAAAACAGCTGGGGAGGTTATTGATAAGCAAGCAGTAATCAGAAGTAGGTGGCCGTTAGGACATTTTACAGCCAAGGTATGACCTGCAGAGAAAGAAAAGATTGTTTTATGTTATAATTGTCTCATTGGTGTCAGTTATGAGAGACTGAATATACAAACAGACAATGGCTGGACCATTTGTACTACTAGAACTCTGACCTACAACCTGCAGCAACCTCCTCAGGAAACCAATTTGTTATCTGCAGCAACCAGCCCAGGAAACAAGCCTGCTATAAGTCATACTTCCAGGAAGCCAGGTGTTATCTCTAGTGACAATCCAGGAGTAACTTTTGTAACAGCCCCAAAAGGCCAGGACTTAATTACTAACTGGCACCCTTTCTCTCACCAGGTACAAAAATCAACTCAAAATGGATTAAAGACTTAAACATAAAACCTGAAACTACAAAACTACTAGAAGAAAACATAGAGGAAATGCTTCAAGACATTGATCCAGGCAAAGATTTTATGGCTGAAATTTCAAAAGCATAGGCAACAAAACCAAAAATAGACAAATGGGACTATATTAAGTGAAACTAAAAAACTTCTGCACAGCAATGGAAACAATCAACTGAGTGAAAAGACAACCTGTAGAATGGGAGAAAATGTTTGCAAACTATTTATTCGGCAAGGGACTAATATCCAGAATATACAAGGAACTCAAACAACTTGACAGCAAAAAACCACAAATAATCCCATGAAAAAGTGGACGGAGAATCTGTATAGACATTTCTCAAAAGAAGACTTACAAATGACCAACAGGTATATATAAAAAAATACTCAATATCATAATCATCAGGGAAACGCAAATCAAAACCACAATGAGATACTATTTCACCGCATTTAGAATGGCTATTATGAAAAAGGCAAAAAATAAGAGTTGAGCATGGTGGCGCACCTGCAGTCCCAGCTACTTAGGAGGCTGAGGTGGGAGGACCCATTGAGCCCAGGAGTTCAAGGCTGCAGTGAGCTATGATCACACCACTGCACTCCAGCCTGGGAAACAGAGGGAAACCCTGTCTCTAAAAAAAAATAAATAAATAAACAAAAGACAGAAAATAAGGCTGGAGGGAAACCCTGTCTCTAAAAAAAAATAAATAAATAAACAAAAGACAGAAAATAAGGCTGGGCATGGTGGCTCAAGCCTATAATCCCAGCACTTCGGGAGGCTGAGGCATGAGGATTGAGACCAGCCTGGGCAACATAGAGACCTCATCTCTACAAAAAGTAAAAAAAAATAGCCAGGTGTGATAGCAGGCACCTGTGTTTCCAGCTACTGGGGAGGCTGAGGTGGGAGGATCTCTTGAGTCTGTGAGATCAAGGCTGCAGTGAGCAGTTGTCATACCACTGCACTCCAGCCTGGGTGACAGAGTGAGACCCCATGTCAAAAAAAAGTTAGTATATATACACAATAGAATACTATTTGGCCATAGGAAAAAAAATGAAAATGTCATTTGCAGCGACATAAATAGGGCTAGAGGTCATTATGTAAGCCTGTAATCCCAATACCTGGGAGGCTGAGGTGGGAGGATGGCTTGAGCTCAGGAGTTGGAGACCAGCCTGGGCAACATAGTGACCTCATCCCCATAAATTTTTTTTAAGACAAAAAAACAAAGACAAGTATTGCATTTACTCACTCATATGTGGGAACTAAACAACTGTTCATCTCATTGAGATAGAGACTGAGATGGCCGACACTAGAGGCTGGGAAGGGTGTGTGTTGGGGGAAAGTAGGGGGCTGAAGAGAGGTTGGTCAGTGTGCACAAACATACAGCTAAATAGAAGGAATAATTTCTAATGTGTGGTATGTGTGTGTGAGACAGATCTTGTTTGTTGCCCAGGCTGGAGTGCAGTGGTGCAATGACAGCTCACTGCAGCCTCGACCTCCTGGGCTCAAGGACCCCACTTCAGCCCCCTAAGTAGCTGGGACCACAGGTGCACACCACTATGCCCAGCTAATTATTGTATTTTTTGTAGAAACAGGATCTCACTATATTGCCCAGGCTGGTCTCCAACTCCTGGGTTCAAGTGATCTTCCCAGCTAAGCCTCTCCAAGTGCTAGGATTACAGGTTTGAGCCACTGCACCCAGCCTAAATTCTAATGTTTCATAGCAGAATGAGGTGACTATAGTTAACAACAATGTACGGTATATTTCAAAATAACTGAGATTTGAAATGTCCCCAACACAAAGAAATAAGTGTTCAGGTGATGAATATCCTAAATACCCTGATTTTATTATTACACATCATATGCCTGTATCAAAATATCACATGCATTTTGGTCAGGTGCAGTGGCTTATGCCTGTAATCCCAGCATTTTGGGAGGCTGAGGTGGGTAGATCACATGAGGCCAGGAGTTCAAGACCAGCCTGGGCAACATGGCGAAACCCTGTCTCTACTAAAAATACACAAATTAGCTGGGCGTGGTAGTGGGCGCCTGTAATTCCAGCTACTCCAGAGGCAGGAGAATCGCTTGAAACCGGGGGGTGGATGTTGCAGTGAGTTGAGACTGTGCCACTGCACTACAGCCTGGACAACAGAGTAAGACTCCATCTCAAAAAAACAAACAAAAAAAATTTGCCTAGTGTGGTGGTGCATGCCTGTAATTCCAGCTACTTGGGAAGCTGAGGCAGGAGAATTGCTTGAACCTGGGAGGCAGAGGTTGCAGTGAGCTGAAATTGTGCCACTGCACTCTAGCCTGGGCGACAGAGTGAGATTCCGTCTCACACACACACAAAAATCACATGTACCTCATAAATATATACAATTATTATGTGTTAGCTAGGTGCAATGGCTCATGCTTATAATTCCAGCATGTTGGGAGGCCAAGGAGGGAGGATCGCTTGAGCCTAGGAATTTGAGACCAGCCTGGGCAACATAGTGTGACCTTGTCTCAACAAAAATATACTAAAATTAGCTAGGCTTGGTGATGTGTGCTTGTAGTCCCAGCTACTTGGGAGGCTGAGGTGGGAGGATTGCTTGAGCCCAGGAGGTTGAGGCTTCCGTGAGCCATGACTGCATCACTGCACTCTAGCCTGAAGGACAGAGTGAGACCTTGTCTCTAAAAATACAAAAGAAACAAAAAATTATTTGTCGATAAAAAAATAACTGGCAGCTTTCCTAGTTTTCGGCCCTGCTTCCAACTTAGGACCAACCAGAGAAAGACAAATATGTGCCCCTAACCAATCACTTGGGATGCCCTGCTTCTTGCTTCCCCAGGCCAACAGCTGCAAATGAGGACATCCCTGGAGGCTTCCCTTTTTTCACTATAAAGCTTACCCACTCCTCTGCCTGACATTGAGTCTCGTCCAAATACAAATGATGGTGACTGATTCCCTTGTTATAGCAAGCTCCGAATTAGCAGCATTTTTGCTTTTCTCATTTTATTGTCTTTATTCCCAGTTATCACCATCTGATCATTAGCCGGTGGATTTTTTTTTTTTTTTTTTTTTTTTTTTTTTTTTTTGAGATAGAGTCTCACTCTGTCGCCCAGGCTGGAGTACAGTGGCGCGATCTCGGCTCACTGCAAGCTCCGCCTCCCGGGTTCATGCCATTCTCCTGCCTCAGCCTCCTGAGTAGCTGGGACTACAGGCGCCCGCCACCGCGCCCGGCTAATTTTTTGTATTTTTTAATAGAGACGGAGTTTCACCGTGATCTCGATCTCCTGACCTTGTGATCCGCCCGCCTCGGCCTCCCAAAGTGCTGGGATTACAGGCGTGAGCCACCGCGCCCGGCCACCGGCCACCGGTGGATTTTTACTTGAAGCATGAACCTGTGTATGCAAAGACAGGGCAAAGGTATTCTGATGGGTAAGAACAGCCTGAGGAAGTCAGCACATCCAGAGTTAGGCTAAGTGAAGTTTTAGTCGTGTCGTTTACTGTATTATGGAGTGACAAATATGCATTTGTGGAAGACTGTGGAAGACTTTAAACATCAGGTCCTTGTTCTGTGAATGGTGGGAGAATAATGACAACCAGATGCACCACATCATTTTCGTGTGTAAATGTGGCAAGCTGGATTATTGCAGAGGGCAGATTGAAAGGGTGTTTCCACTATCTCTGCTTCATCTTGCAGAGAAAGGAATACTCCTGCCTTTGGAGAAGTCTAGAGACCAAGTATTTCTTTTGTATCAGTATAAAATAGGCCCAGTCAGGAGACAGAAACACAGTAAAGAAAAGTTTAATATAAAGAATTATTAGGCCAGACGTGGTGGCTCACACCTGTAATGCTAGCACTTTGGGAGGCTGAGGTGGGCAGATCATGAAGTTGGGAGTTCGAGACCAGCCTGGCCAACATGGTGAAACCCTGTCTATACTAAAAACACAAAAATTGGCTGGGCATGGTGGCGGGCAGCTGTAATCCCAGCTACTCGGGAGGCTGAGGCAGGAGATTTGCTTGAACCCGGAGGCGGAGGTTGCAGTGAGCTGAGATCACACCACTGCACTCCAGCCTGGGTGACAGAGCAAGACTGTCTTGGGGAAAAAAAAAAAAGAATTATTAGGGGTTGGGCACGGTGGCTCACATGTGTAATCCCTGCACTTTGGGAGGCTGAGGCAGGCAGGTCACTTGAGGTCAGGAGTTGGAGACCAACCTGGGCAACATGGTGAAACCCCATCTCTACTAAAAATACAAAAATTAGCCAGGTATGGTGGCACGTGGCTGTAATCCCATCTACTTGGGAGGCTGAGGCAGGAGAATCACTTGAACCTGTTGTCAGGCCTCTGAGCCCAAGCTAAGCCATCATATCCCCAGTGACCTGGACGTATATATCCAGATGGCCTGAAGCAACTCAAGATCCACAGAAGTGAAAATAGCTTAACTGATGACATTCCACCTTTGTGATTTGTTTCTGCCCCACCCTAACTGATCAATGTTCTTTATAATCTCCCCCACCCTTAAGAAGTTTCTTTGTAATTCTCCCCACCCTTGATAATGTACTTTTTAAGATCCACCCCCTGCCCCCAAAACATTGCTCCTAACTCCACCGCCTATCCCAAAACCTATAAGAACTCATGGTAATCCCACCACCCTTGCTGACTCTCTTTTTGGACTGAGTCCACTTGCACCGAGGTGAAATAAACAGCCATGTTGCTCACACAAAGCCTGTTTGGTGGTCTCTTCACACGGACACGTGTAACACTTGGATGGCGGAGTTGCAGTGATCCAAGATGGCTCTACTGCACTCCAGCCTGGGCAACAGAGGGAGACTCCGTCTCAAAAAAAAAGAAAAAAAAATTATTAGGTATACAAGCGGATTGGAGTAACAAGGAATTAGAGGAGACAAGAATAGACCAGGTGCGGTGGCCTGTAATCTGAGCACTTTGGGAGGCTGAGGTAAGGGGATTGCTTGAGCCCAGGAATTCGAGACCAGCCTTGGCAACATGGCAAGACCCAGTCTCTATCAAAAATACAAAAATTAGTCTCTATCAAAAACACAAAAAATGTGGTGGCACATATCTGTAGTCCTAGCTACTTGGGAGGCTGAGGTGGGAGGATCATCCAAGCCCGTAAGGTTGAGGCTGTAGTAAGCCGAGATCATACCACCATACTCCAGCCTGGGTGACAGAACGAGACCCTGTCTTAAACTGCCCCCCCCAAAAAAACCCAAGAAGAATAGTAGAGAGAAGGAGCAGCTACTATCTTGAGGGCTGAGATAAAGCTGAGATAAATAACACCACTCCCACACCCCCAGGGCTGGGACACAGACCTTAGAGCGCTGAAAATGATTAAGTGATTCTTCAAAATATGGCACTGTGGCATGCTGAATGCCTTAAAAATGGAAGATCTCAGAAATAAGCCTCTCTGGAATTTCCTTATCTGACTAGGAAAGCTTCTTTCCAAAACAAATGCAATTGTCCCCACCCAGGCAACATGCAACGTGGCGAAACCTTGTCTCTATAAAAAAATGCACTCCACCCAGCGCAACAGAGTGAGACCCTGTCTCAAAAAAAAAAAAAAAAAAGAAAAAGAAAAACAGAAATGCAATTGTCTTAAAAACCTCTCTCTAGGAATCTCATCACATAACCAGGAAAGATCAACCAAGAGACTGGAAGTTGTCATTGACTATTGTCTATTCTGAGGACAGCTCCAAAAGATTACCTGATGGGGGACTTATCTGCATAGTAAAGCAATCTTTGTTCTTGTGCAGTTCTGTCCCTCAGCTTCCAGAGATGAGGGGCAGAACTCATCAAGTCCAAAGCTCATACAGTTTGCCACACAACAGCCAAAGACAAGAGACAAGGAAAGCGATGTTTATTTTGGAGAGCCGGTGAACTGAGAACATGGGGGAGTAATGGCCTAAGAACCATTTTAAGTTAATATGAATTTCAGGCTCCTTTTGTGTTAGGGGGAGGGTGAAGAAGGAGCAGGTTGAAGTCATGAGTTGTCCAATGATTATGGACAACTGGGCAACAGTGAGGGCCCGAGGGGGTTGTGAAACTTCTTTGTCTTTGATTGGGTCACAGTGCTCCTACAAATCTTTGTTTGTTTGTTTTTGAGACAGAATATCACTCTGTTGCCCAGGCTGGAGTGCAGTGGTGAGATCTCAGCTCACCGCAACCTCCGCTTCCTGGGCTCAAGCGATTCTCCTGCCTCAGCCTCCCGAGTAGCTGGGATTACAGGCGTGCACGACCACGCCCAGCTAATTTTTGTATGGTGTTTCACCATGTTGGCCAGGCTGGTCTCGAACTCCTCAAGTGATCCGCCTGCTTCAGCTTCCCAAAGTGCTGGGATTATAGGCGTGAGCCATCGCGCCTGGCCTACTGATGATCTTAAGATTTTGTCTTCGGCAAAGGAGGAATGCTTAAAGGGCGCAGCTCCATATTCTCAGACCAGGATGGGAGAAGTGAATGTGGAGCTACGAGACAATACACTGACAAATGGTACAATATCCAATACTTAAAAAAAAATCAGTTGAGGCCGGGCGCGGTGGCTCATGCCTGTAATCCCAGCACTCTGGGAGGCCGAGGTGGGCGGATCACGGGGTCAGGAGTTTGAGTTGACTGGCCAACACAGAGAAACCCCGTCTGTACTAAAAATACAAAAAAAAATTAGCCGGGCATTGTGGCGGGCACCTGTAATCCCAGCTACTCGGGAGGCTGAGGCAGGAGAATCGCTCGAACCCGGGAGGCAGAGGTTGCAGTGAGCCGAGATCTCACCACTGCACTCCAGCCTGGGCGACAGAGTGAAACTGTCTCAAAAAATTAAAAAAGAAAAAAAATCAAAAGGAAACGAATCAAACGGAAAAAAAAATCAAAGGGAACGAATACTGGTTCCCTTTGTTAACAGTTTACATTCTAGCTGTGCTACAAAGTTCTTACTGGCAGATGGGTTTAGTGGCAAAATAGCAGACCTGCTGGTGACTCCAATTTGCAGTGTACTTTTGGGCGAATCACCTCATTCCCCGGACGTCATCTGGAAAATGTGGAAATTATACCAGATGACTGACAAGGTTCTACGATTTTATTCTGATAGGGTCTGCACATCCTTGTAGTTGCATTTCTATTTTCCAAATGTGTTTGTCTAAAGGCAGGCAGACTTTAGAACAGAGAAGTATTAGAAAACGGATTCCCTGTGGCCCAGGGAATAAAGTGGGACACAAGAAAAAGGAAAACCGCACCGCACCCAGACTCTCGGCGGGACGCCCCGCCCCTCAAGAGGGGCCGCCTCCTCGCGCCCCTCCTTCGCCATCTGCTGGCCGCGTCCCCTCCCGCCGGCCCCCGTCCCCTTTTCAGAGACCTAAGCTCCGCCTCCCTGGACGCGAGGGAGGTTGGGAAGTCGGCCGCCGTAAAGATGGCGGCAAATTGAAAAAGTTGGAGCTGCTCCCGCGCGCGCTCACGCGCGCGCTGAGTGGGCGGGGCGAACTGGGGGCTGGACAGGTGCGTTCTCGCGACTGTGCAGAGGCAAGGTTGGGGTAGGAGCGTTTACAGCTGTCCTGAAGGACGCGGGGCAGGCTGGGGGTGGGGCAAGGCAGGCGCGTTCTCGGCTGTCCTGAAGGGGCAGGATCTTCAGCCTGTGGGCGGTGCTCTCGCCGTCAGCTGGGCCAGCGGGCCCTGTTCTCCCTGAAGGGGCGGGGTCTGATCGCCGCGGGTCCCATTCCCTTGGGCCTGAAAGTGCCGATGAGCGACAACCGTGGGCGGGGCCTGCGCTGGGGAGGGTGGGGCCTGGGCGGGGCGGGGGGGGGCCGGCTCTCTCGGGCCCGGAAGTGCGGGTGCGGGGCGCGGCCGGGGCGGAGACTTCGGCCCGGCTGGCGGGCGGCGCCGGGAGCGCGGGGGCGGCGGACCCGGGACGAGCATGTAGCGGCCGCTGGCGGCGGGGCTCCCGGGGCGGGCCGGGCGGGCCGCGGGAGCCGCACGCGGCGATATGGAAGAGGAGGGCAAGAAGGGCAAGAAGGTGAGCGTGCGCGGGGGCGTCCTGCTGCTGTGGTCGGCGGGCGGCTGGGTTGGGGGGCCAGGATGGGGTGGGCGGGTGTTCCTCGGGGCCCGGGCGGGGGTAGTGTGGGCCCGCTGGCGGGGCGGGGCGGGGCAGGGCGAGACCCCGGACAATGGTCAGGTGGGCTTTCGCGACCGGGCGTACAGGAAGCGCCGCGCCTTTCCTCCAGCCCGAGCAGCGGCTCGCCCCGACCTCGGCCCCAGACGGCCTTCCCTGCGCGTCGGGACCTGGGGCTGCAGAGGAAGTGGGCCCGGCGAGGGGCCAGAAAGCTGTCCAGGGCTGGAACTGGAGCCAGTGGGCTGTGTGGTTAACGTGGAGACGTTTGCTGCTCACTGGACTTCGTTTTTGGATATCCAGTAAAATCAAGGGTAGCCTTCACCTTATGGCCAGCTCACTTGTCCACTATCAGTCAGATTTAAAACCATTGATTGATTTTAGTGACGCTACATTTGGCAGTGGGATTTAGGGCATAGTTCAATGTTTAGGACACAGTTTAGGACATAGTTCAGGACGTAGTTCATAGTCAAACCCCAGTTTATGTAGTTTTACAAAATGTGTCTTTAATTACAGTGAAGGGGTATAGTAGTCGATAAAGAAACATTTTAAGACTGGAAAAACGATGTGGATTGAGCTACCGTTAAAGTGGAAACTTGATTTTAATAAAATGTATCTTTTTCAAATAAATGCTTTATAATCTTCACGTCTTGGCTATCATTTTCTTTTTGATGTGTGTGTGCGCACTTTTATCCACAAGTTTAAAGCAGACCTCTATAAGTCCTGACTATGATTTTACTACCCTGTACTCTGCAGGGCAGTGTCCTTTAATTGACAGCCGCTCACCGCCTTGTTTGACAGAGTGCCCCATTTAAAAGTCCTGTATGAAATAGAATGTAGCCAGGTGGCCTTCAGGGAGTCCTGTGGTGCTAGTTCTCTACTTTCTCAACTCATTGTTTCATGTTAGCACCATGCATGTCTAATTTAGGTGCAATATAATTTGTGGTTACCTACAAAGATGTTTTAAGGCTGGAAAATAGCTCAAGATAGTGATTCAGCCAGCGGGGGTTAGACTAGAGATGGGTGCTGCGCACAGAAGAGGGAGGAGCCAAGCAGTGTAAAAGGAGTCAGCTGGAAAGGAGAGGTGCTAACCCGGTGACTGGTTAGCAGGGACCATCATGCCCGAGTGTGGATGATGGTGAGCTTTGCGGAAAGTAAGCCATCTTCTCTGTGGAATGCCGGGATCCAAGAACGCGCTGAGGACCGATGACCTCATTGTGCAACACTTAAAGGAGTACCTGGCTCATCTACCTGTGTGTGATAGGCACGGATGGAATTGAGTGATTTTTTTTTTTTAGAGCTGTGTATCAGCTTTGGTAGAAACATGAAACATCCAGCAATAGGGAGAAAGAGAGAGAAGCAGTAAGACTGTTGAGTTTTTGGGATATAAGTGAAAAAACAGTAAAATTATTAAGAATTTTCCAGTTGGGTAATGAAAAAATTTAGGCATAAACAAGGTTAATTATTAATTTCATTGTCTCACTAGAGGGGATAATCAATTGTTATGTAGTTGCTTAAGCCAAGGGTTTTGTGTTTTTTCTGTATTCTACCACTTGTCTTAGCTTGTTTCCTGTAGACAAGCCAGACAAGGAGCTTTGGGGCATGAATTCTTCTCCAGGTCGTGACTTAACACACTTTACCTCGTGTACTCTGCCAGTTGCAAGCTGGCAGAACCTTCCTGCTCAGCTCCCACATTCAATGTGAGATCACCTCCAGTTTAATAACTTTGGTAGTTAAATCATTCTCGTTAAGGTAAATTGCATTGCTCTAAACTTACACACAAATTCAGGCATAAGTAGCAGAAGTACTGACAATAGTTTTATGAAAGTACAGTTTGGACATTTAAGTTCTTCTAAGTTAGCTCCTTCAAAAAATGTAGAATTAGGCTGGATACAGTAGCTATGCCTGTAATCCAGCACTTTGGGAGGCCGAGGCAGGATCACTTTAGCTCAGGAATTCGAGACCAGCCCGGGCAACATGGCAAAACCCCATCTATACAAAAAATACAGAAATTAGCCAGGTGCAGCAGTGCTCGCCTATAGTCTCAGCTACTTGGAAGGCTGAGGCAGGAGGATCACCTGAGCCCAGGTGGGCCTTTTTTTTTTTTTTTTTTTTCCTTTTTAGTCTCAGACACTTATCTTGGTGTCTTGCCAAGCAGTGATTCAGGCTTGTTCTACCTTGGCCCATTTTCCTCAGGACACAGGAATCAGTGAGTTGGCAGAGAACCGATGGACTGAAGTGAGTCTCATGGGAACTTGGCCCCAGTGTGGCACTGCCCTTTCTCAAGCTACCTCAGCACATGTGGTTATGATGACTGTACACCTGGGTTTCCTCAAGTGGGCCATGGTTCATTTAACAAATGTCTGTTGAGCCCCTCTTGTGTCCCATGAAACTCACTGGGTGATGGGGATGCAGGAGGAGCTTGTGGCCCTGAGGAGCTGATGGGGAGATGGATCACTCATGGGTCCATCTGAAGGAATGAGTGCATTGACAGAAAAGTGCTCTGGCCACTAAAGGTGTGGGGCCTGGGGAGTCGAAGTGACGACTTGGGGCTGCTCTGTCTTGATGTCTACAGAGTAGTACTTTTTAGCCTACAAATTCTGTTTTGGGGTTTGGAGAGTAAGGCTCCTACCTACAGTATGGACTCATGTTCTGTGCATTGTGGCGCTACTCTGTAATTCCTTTATTTTTTTTTTTTTGAGATGGAGTTTTGCCCTTGTCGCCCAGGCTGGAGTGCATTGGCGCCATCTCGGCTCACTGCAACCTCCGCCTCCCAGGTTCAAGTGATTCTCTTGCCTCAGCCTCCCGTGTAGCTGGGATTACAGGCATGTGCCACCATGTCCAGCTAATTTTTGTAATTTTAGTAGAGACGGGGTTTCTCCATGTTGTTCAGGCTGCTCTCAAACTCCCGGCCTCAGGTAATCCACCCACCTCGGCCTCCCAAAGTACTGGGTGGCATGAGCCACCGCACCCGACAGTAATTCCTTTTTATTAGAAACTTGAATACACTTAAGTTGGGTTGTGTGGATTTTTATACTCAGATCACAGCCCAAAAAAGCTGTCTTGTTAGGGCTGGGTATAGGTAATCCTAACACTTTGGGAGGCCAAGGCAGGTGGATCACTTGACACCAGGAGTTTGAGACCAGCCTGGCCAACATGGTGAAACCCTGTCTCTACTAAAAATACGAAAATTAGCTAGGTGTGGTGGCATGTGCCTATAATCCCAGCTACTCAGGAGGCTGAGGCAGGAGAGTCGCTTGAACCTGGGAGACGGAGGTTGCAGTGAGCTGAGATCATGCCACTGCACTCCAGCCTGGGCAACAGAGTGAGACTCCGTCTCCAAAAACAAACAAACAAACAAAAAACCATCTTGTGGCCTTAACCTTGTTGTGGGTCTCAGCTTCTCTGCTGCCTCTGGTCTTTGGTTGCCCCACCAGGAGGTGGCTGTGATTTCAAACTGAACACAGTTAAATATTTTACATTGATCTAATTTATTTGCATTGTTTAAGGTAGAAGAAGGTTATAGGCTGAGTGCAGTGGCTATGCCTGTAATCTCAGCACTTTGGGAGGCTGAGATGGGAGGATTGCTTAAGCCCAGGAGTTTGAGATCAGCCTGGACTACTTAGTGAGACCCTATCTCTACAAAAAATAAGAAAACCAGCTGAGCATGGTGTTGCATGCCTGTAGTTCCAGCTACTTGAGATGCTGAGAAGGGAAGATTGCTTGAGCCGTGGAGGTCGAGGCTGCAGTGAGCTGTGATTGTGCCACCGCCTGAGTGACAGCAAGACCCTGTCTCAAGAAAAAAAAAAAGAAAAAATTATTAAGTTCCCTAGAAATGTAGGACTAGATATTAAATAATAAATAAGGAATTATTAATTTTGTTTGATGTGATAATTATATTAAGTTCTGATCTGATAGGCATGTATATTGAGATATTTGTAGGTGAAATAGTATGATTTCTGGGATTTGCTTCACCCAAAATAGAAGAAACAAAGGGGATAGCTGAATGCTTTGGTAGTGGTTATACATTGTTCTGTCTACTTTTATTTTTTTTTTTGAGAATTTCCGTAATAAAAAGTGGAGAGGAAAAGATCCTCTAGGTTACAGGCCCTGAGCTATCAGCTGCTGTAGTCACTGCTGGACCAGTGTCTGTGAGGAACTGAAAGCTTAGACTGGACCAGTACCTTTTAAAATTTGGTCAGTGTAGGCACTAGGAAGCCATACCTTCTCCATGCTGACCCGATGCAGACACAAATGTATGTGTCTGTATAGCTGAGGTGAAAGTTTAAAGGAACCACACTTAAATGCTCTGATTTTTTAATTCTATTTTTTTTTTCTTTCCATTAAAACTGGTGGTTGGCCAGGTGCAGTGGCTCATGCCAGAAATCCCAGCACTTTGGGAGGTTGAGGTGGGTGGATCACCTGAGGTCAGGAGTCTGAGACCAGCCATGGTGAAACCCCATCTCTACTAAAAATACAAAAATTAGCTGAGCATGGTGGCAGGACATGTAATCCTAATGAGGCTGAGGCAGGAGAATCGCTTGAACTTGGGAGGTGGAGGTTGCAGTGAGCTGAGATTGTGCCATTGCACTTCAGCCTGGGCTACAAGAGTAAGACTCTGTCTTTAAAAAAAAAAAAAAAAAAAGCTTGTTGTTGCGACCCACTAAACCTATTCTATAACTGTCACAAGCCATACTTGGGTTCAGAAGGTGAATTGGGGCTGCTATATTTTGTTTTATCTTTCCTTTTGGGTAGCTATCGCAGTAATTCTTGGATGGCAACTTGGTAACTCAGGGTCGGGAGGCTGGAGAACCGGGCAGGAGGTGCTCAGCAGAGAACCTAAGGCAGCTAGTAGATGAGGCCAGAATGATCGGCAACATAAGGCTGGTTACTCTTCTGTCTTGAAGAGTTACCATTTACATAGTATATATTTATTAATTTTTAATATATAGTCAGATTCTGTCATAGTTTGGATTCAGAAAGCACATCAGAACCTTCCAGGGCTGCTCTGAACATTGTTTCAGAGGAAGATAGTGTAAAGCAAAACATTTCTCTTAGCAATATTATTGCAGTGAAGGGCTTCCCTGCAGATGAGAAGGGCGTCTGCAGTCTGCCCCACTGGGACGCTTAGTCTTGATCTTCCAGTTTCTTCATTTACATCAGCAATGCCCACTCCTTGTTGTCACTTTGCAGTGTAAGTAAATGGTCATGATTAAGTCCTATAAATCTAACTATTGAGCATTTATATCATCCTCGATTTACTTGTTGGTTTACGTGGTGGCACTACAAGTTTTTAATGAGATAACTTGATCCTGCCTTGCCTATTATGTGCTTAATGCACTGGGAAGAGGTTAGGGACATTGCACTTTGGAAAGTAGGTCTCTTACACCTAAAATTAGAGAGTAAGGGCAGACCTAGGATGTCAGAAGAGACATGGGACAGGCAGCAGCCACTTCCAGACAGATTGGGACTGGCTCTGTGTCCTGCAGTTCAGAAGCAGAGATGAGGTGGAGAGGGTCCCCCAGTCCTGGGAGGTCCTTGGGCTGGGGAGTTGGGTGTTGGTTCTGTATGCACTTGAAGCCACTGGAGGTGTTCCACATCATGCATTCACTTGTCCCTTAAACTACTGTTTATTAGCACCAACGGTGTCAGGCACAGATGCTCGAGACTGAAATGTGTACGGTGAGCCTGTGGCCGCAGAGTGGGAAGTGGAGCCTGGGGATAGATGGTGGAAGCAGGCTTTGGTAAGAGTGATCAGGAAAACCTTTATGGAAACTTTAAAAGCAAATGTAAAGAAAAAAATCATGTAATAAAGTGTCCTGGGCCCATGTGTGGGCAGTCAGTTTCATGTGCACCTTCTCCTCATCCCTGCCTCCTTCCCGTGTGGGCTGAATAGTGTCCCCTCAGAGTCATGTGCTGAAGCCCCTATCTCCAGGACCTCAGGATGTGACTGTATTTGAAGATGGAGCCTACTTTTTTGAGACGGAGTCTTGCTCTGTCACCCAGGCTGGAGTGCAGTGTCACGATCTCAGCTCACTGTAAGCTCCGCCTCCCAGGTTCACGCCATTCTCCTGCCTCAGCCTCCCAAGTAGCTGGGACTACAGGCTCCCGCCACCACACCCAGCTAATTTTTTTGGTATTTTTAGTAGAGATGGGGTTTCACTGTATTAGCCAGGATGGTCTTGATCTCCTGACCTCTTGATCAGCCTGCCTTGGCCTCCCAAAGTGCTGGGATTACAGGCTTGAGCCACCATGCCCGGCCTGAAGATGGAGTCTTTAAGGAGGTGATTGAGATAAAATGAGGTAATTGGGCCCTAATCCAATCTGATGGATGTCCTTATAAGAAGATGTTAGGACACAGAGATAGAGGACTCATGGAGAAGGCAGCCATCTGCAAGCCAAGGAGAGACCTCAGGAGAAACCACGCTGCATTTACCTTGATCTTGGACTTTCAGCATCTAGACTCTAAGAGAGTAAGTTTCTATTATTGAAGCCACTCAAGTCTGTAATACTTAGTCCTGGCAGCCCAAGAAGGCTAATGCATGAGGTGATTTTGAAGCAAACCCTAGAGTTCAGTTTGTAGATAGAAGTGCAGTAGTAACTCATCAAGACAAAAGAGTAACAAGCCTTATGTTGCTGGTCATTCTGGCCTCATCTGTTGGCTGCCTTAGGGTCTCGGGTGAGTTCTGAGGACCAAGTCTACGCTGTCAACATGACCACAGAAGAGCTGCTCAGAGTGACAGGACAACCCTCACCGTGCTGTATGTAAACCATAAATCACAGCACACTCTTTGTGGTTGGGAGAACATGTATGGTATTTTGGGAGCTGGCACAGTCAGGGATGTCATTCATTTCACCTGGGACAGGCTTTGTGCTCTGGGATCTGTGGCGGGAGCAGTGAGCCCAGCCATGTCCTCTGCATGCATCGCTGTGTCCTTGTGAACAGTGGATCTTTGTTAGTGCACTTTTCACTCCTTGGCTTTCTTATCTCTCAATCAAGAACAGCAACTGCTCTTCAAGTGATTCTACAGGTATGAGGGAGTTTACATTTGGATTTGTCAATGGAACCACTAGGGTTTTTTGTTTGTAGAAATAGGAAATTTTTTCCTTAGCCTTGTGTTGTGCCAAAAATGTGACTTTTTTTTCTCCCAAGTGTGCCCAAACAGTAACAATTTTTTGCTTGGACTATGTTAAGAATTAGGGCATTTGATTATAGGCATTAGATGTATGTGTAATGAAAGTGATCCCCTTTAATAAGCATAATAGGAACATGGAATTTAGACTTGTTTGTAGCTTAGCGTGGTGTGTCTTGTAACCCAAGGAGGTTTTTCACTTTTCTGAAAGTGAGAAGACTAGTCAGCCTAAACCCATGGTGTTACCGTTACTCTTTTTTTTTTTTTTTTTTGAGATGAAGCCTCACTCTGTTGCCCAGGCTAGAGTGCAGTGGTGCGCTCTCAGCTCACTGCAAGCTCCGCCTCCCGGGTCCACGCCATTCTCCTGCCTCAGCCTCCTGAGTAGCCGGGACTACAGGTGCCTGCCACCAGGCCTGGCTAATGTTTTGTATTTTTAGTAGAGACAGGGTTTCACCATGTCAGCCAGGATGGTCTCGATTTCCTGACCTTGTGATCTGCCCGCCTCGGCCTCCGAAATTGTTGGGATTACAGGTGTGAGCCACCGCGTCCAGCCCGTTGTGTTCCTGTTCTTAGTGAGGAGTGGGAGATACCATTTCACACGTTGTTTTTGTACCTTGGAGAAGAAAAAGAGAGAAGACTTTATTTAAATCTTTATGTCCATTCTGTAGTTTAAAATTCCATGCAGGTTTTTTTTCAGAAAATCAAATTTGCTTCCTGTGTGTTGTCACCATGAGCTCTCTGGTCAGGTGTGGAAACTGAATGTTTCCCTTGTTGGTTTATGTGGTGGGGTACATGTTTTTTTTTTTTTTTTTTTTTTGAGACAGAGTCTTGCTCTGCCGCCCAGGCTGGAGTGCAGTGGCGCGATCTCGGCTCACTGCAGCCTCTGTCTCCCAGGTTCAAGCAATTCTCCTGCCTCAGCCTCCCGAGTAGCTGGGACTACAGGCGTGTGCTGTCACGCCCAGCTAATTTTTAAATTTTTGGTAGAGATGGAGTTTCACCATGTTGTCAAGGATGGTCTTGATCTCTTGACCTCATGATCCACCCGCCTCACCCTCCCAAAGTCCTAACCACTGTGTGCCACTGTGTGCCACTGTGCCTGGCCAAGGGTACATGTTCTTAATGAGATGCCTTGGTCAGGTCTAAGTGTCGGTTATGGTACATGTTGATTTTCTGTCGGATGTCTGAAGATGCCCTAGGTGTGATTATGTCTAACTGATTTATTGCTGCCATTAGGTACATCACCTTCACATAGCTTTTACTTTTCATGTTCTTGGGTATAGACAATAACCATAGCCCACCTGCCTGTGCACTTCTAATGTCAGGCTGAGTTCAGGTTCTTTTCTAAGGCTTCTTCTCTCACCTAGTATTGTCCATCTTTGTTGAAAGAGGAATGTGCAGCCTCCGTGTCTGCTTTTTCCAGCCCATTCTTCCACCCTCAGCATTTTATTATGAAAAGTTTTGGGCCAGGCCTGGTACTCATGCTTCTGATCCCAGCACTTTAGGAGGCCAAGGCGGGCGGATCACCTGAGGTCAGAAGTTCAAGACCAACTTGGCCAACATGGCGAAACCCCATTGCTACAAAAATACAAAACTTAGCAGGGCATGGTGGTGTGTGCCTGTAGTCCCGGCTACTCCAGAGGCCGAGGCGGGAGAATCGCTTGAACCTGGGAGGCGGAGGTTGCTCTGAGCCGAGATTGAGCCATTGCACTCCAGCCTGGGCGACAGAGGGAGCCTCTGTCTCCAAAAAAAAAAAAATTTTTTTTTTTTGAGTACACCAAAATTGAAAGAACTTTGCAGTGAATACTTTCACACCCACCACCTAGATTCTGCCACTAACGTTGGCTATTCTTGTTTTGTTTTTTTTTTTTTTTTTTTTTTTTTTGAGACGGAGTCTCGCTCTTTCGCCTAGGCTGGAGTGCGATGGTATGATCTTGGCTCACTGCAACCTCTGCCTCCTTTGTTCAAGCGATTCTCCTGCCTCAGCTTCCCCAGCGGCTGGGATTAGAGGCATGTGCCACCACGCCTGGCTAATTTTTTGTATTTAGTAAAGACAGGGTTTCACCATGTTGGTGGAGCTGGTCTGGAACTCCTGACCTCAGATGATCCGCCCACCTCATCCTCCCAAAGTGCTGGGATTACACGCATGAGCCACCCCGCCCGGCCTGGCTATATTGCTTTATCCCATATCTAGCATCTATTTATCACTGTACCTACCCATCAACTCATTTTATTTTTCTGATGCATTCCTCAATAAATTGCAGACATTGTTTCACTTTGATCTAAATACGTTAGCATGCATGTCATTAACTAGCGTTCAAGATTTGCTTACAGTTTTCTTTTGATGTAAAATTATGTAACAATGAAATACACAATTTTTTTTTTTTTTTTTTTTTTTTTTTTTTTAAACAGGGCCTGACAGGCTGGAGTGTGGTGGTGCAATCACGGCACACTGCAGCCTTGACTTCCCAGACTCAAGTGATCCTCCCGCCCCAGCCTCCTGTGTAGCTATGACTAAATGGGTTTGTCACCATGCCCAGCTAATTTTTCTATTTTTTGTAGAGACGAGGTCTCACTGTGTTGCCCAGGCTGGTCTTGAATTCCTGGGCTTAAGTAATCCTTCTGTCTCGACCTGCCAAAGTGTTGGTATTACAGGCATGAGCCACCACGCCTGGGCAAATATACGCATCTCCAGTGAATATTAGCTAAATTTTGACAAATACATACTCCTACATAACTGAAACCCCTACTAGGAAATAAAACATTACCTACCATCACTGAGAAAATTCCTTTATGCTCCTTAGAAAATCCTTACCACAAAGTACTACTGTTCTGATTTTTTTCCCACCATACGTTAGTTTCGTTCGTTCTAAAACTTCATACAGATGGATTCATACAGTATACATTCTGTTGTGCAAGGATTACTGTACTCAGCATAATGTTTTTGAGATTTATCCATATATTGATGCATGTTTCAGTTGCTGAGTAATATTTTGTTGTATGTTTATGCTGTGATTTGTTTATTCATTTGTTGGAGATTTAGTTTCTTTCTAGTTTGTGTTTGTGTGTCTGTGTGTGTGTGTATATATGTATAATTTTTTTTTTTTTTTTTTGAGACGGAGTTTTGCTCTTGTCGCCCAGACTGGAATGCGATGGTGTGATCTCGGCTCACTGCAACCTCTGCTTCCTGGGTTCAAGCGATTCTTCTGCCTCAGCCTCCTGAGTAGGTGGGATAATAGGCACTCGCCATTATGCCTGGCTAATTTTTGTACTTTTAGTAGAGATGGGGTTTCACCACGTTGGCCGGGCTGGTCTTGAACCCCTGACCTCAGGTGATACACCTGCTGCGGCCTCCCAGTCTACTTTGTATTTTGAAAAAGCTGCTGTGAACATTTGTGAATGAGTCATTATGTGAACATGTTTTCATTTTTTTTGGGTAAATACCTAATAATGGAATTGCTGAATTTTATGGGAACTATATGTTTAACTTTATAAGACACTACCAAACTTTCTGCTAAATTTTTGTCTACTAATTCTTTGTTTTTTTGTCTTTCCAGAGACAGGGTCTCATTTTGTAACCCAGGCTGGAGTGTAGTGGTGCAATCAGAGCTCAGTATAACCTCAAACTCCTGGTTCAAGCAGTTCTCATGCCTCAGCCTCCCAAGTAGTTAGGACTATAGATGTGTGCCACTATGCCCAGCTAAATTTTTTCTTTTTTTTGAGACGGATTCTCACTCTTATTGCCCAGGTTGGAGTGCAATGGCGCAATCTCAGCTTACTGCAACCTCTGCCTCCCAAGTTCTAGTGATTCTCATGCGTCAGCCTCCCCGGTAGCTGGGATTACAGGTGCCCGCCACCACACCTGGCTAATTTTTGTATTTTTAGTAGAGAGGGGGTTTCACCATGTTGGCCGGGCTGCTCTCGAACTCCTGACCTCAGGTGATCCAGCCGCCTTGGCCTCCCAAAGTGCTGGGATTATAAGCGTGATCTACTGTGCCCAGCCCAGCTAATTTTTAAAAATTTTTATTTTTATTTTTTCTTTTATATTGGTTTATTTATTTACTGAGATGGAATCTCACTCTGTTGCCCAGGCTGGGGTGCAGTGGCGTGATTTGGCTCACTGCAACCTGTGCCTCCTGGTTTCAATCAGTTCTCCTACCTCAGCCTCCCAAGTAGCTGAGATTACTGGTCCTCACCACTATGCCCGGCTAATTTTTGTATTTTTAGTAGAAATGAGGTTTCAACGTGTTGGCCAGGCTGATCTCTCAATTCTTGATCTCAGGTGATCTGCCTGTCTTGGCGTCTCAAAGTGCTGGGATTATAGGTGTGAGGCATCGCGCCCTGCCCTGGCTAACTTTTAAAAAAGTTTTTATAGAGTATCAGTATTTTAGTATGTTGTCCAGGGTGGTCTTGAACACCTGGCCTAAAGCCACCTTGGCCTCCCAAAGTGCTGGGATTACAGGCATGATCCACTGCATCCAGCTAATTCTGTCAGTTATTGAGAAAGAGGGTGTTAAGTTCTCTAGTTATTATTTTGGATTTGTTTTTCCCTTTAGTTAGTTTTGGCTTCATGTATTTTGAAGCTCTGTTGTTAAATACATACACAGTTAGGATCATAATGTCTTTTTTTTTTTTTTTTTTTTTTTTTTTTTTTTTTGAGACGAGGTCTCTCTCTTGCCCAGGCTGCAGTGTAGTGGTGTAATCTTGACTCACTTCTACCTCCACCTCCTGGGTTTAAGCGATTTTCCTATCTCAGCCTTCTGAGTACCTGGAATTACAGGCATGCGCCACCATACCCGGCTAATTTTTGTATTTTTAGTAGAGATGGGGTTTTGCCATGTTAGCCAAGGTTGAACTTCTGACCTCAGGTGATCCACCGCCTTGGCCTCCCAAAGTTCTGGGATTACAGGAGTGAGCCACCACTCCCAGCCCATAATGTCTTGTTGAAATAAATCTTTTTCATTATGAAATGACCATCTTTATTTCTAGTAAGACTTCTTGTCCCAATCTCTTGTCTGATGTTAATATAGCCACACTGTGTTCTTTTTTTGCTTTAGGGACTTTAGCAATTGCCAAAGAGTCTCGCTGTGTCACTGAGGCTGGAGAGCAGTAGTATGATCATAATTCACTGCAGCCTTGAACTCCTGGGCTCAAGTGATCTTCCGCCTCAGCCTCCCAGGTAGCTGGGAGTACAGGTGCGCGCCACCGTGCCTGGCTAATTTTTTTTTTTTTTCCAGAGATGGTGTCTCACTATGTTGCCCAGGTGATCTCAAACTCCTGGCCTCAGTGATCCTCCTCAGCCTCCCGAGAAGCTGGGGTTACAGGCTTGAGCCAGCCACGCCTGGCTACCCCACTTTCTTATGCCGCATGCTTGCATGGTGTGTCTTTCAACATGTCTGGAGTTTTAAACTGCATGCTTTATAAAGAGCATTTTGTTATAGCTTGCTTTTTTATCTAGTCTGATAGTTTCTGCCTTTTAATTTTGAAGTTTACATAATTGATGTCGTTGTGTTTAAGTCTATCATTTTGCTATTTGTTTTCTCTTTCCCTTTGTGCTTTCTTCCTTTGTTTCTCCATTTTGATTGAGTATTTTTAACTCTGCTCTATTGCTACTGGCTTTTTTGCTGTAACTCCTCTAGATATTGCTATATGTATCCATGTCTTGTCACAGATTACCATCCATTAATGTTATGTCATTTCTTTCTTGTACAGTGTAAGGACCTATCAGCAGTATCGTTCCATTTGTACTCCCTCCTGTTATTTGCACCCTTTTTGGCATATATATTCTTTCTATCCATGTTACAAATCTTACATTAGATTGTTTTGTGCTTTAAACTGTTGACTTTTCACCTTTTTATATTGAAATGATTTAAATATATATGTAGTAGATATAAAGCACACAGAGTGTATACAGAGTACACAGAGCATTCATACACTTTCCACCCAGATCCTTCAAGTGTTAACATTTCTGAACCATTAAGAATAAACTGTAGACATAATGCCCCATGACCCTTTAACACTTCAACTGTACCTTCCTTGGTACAAGGACACTGTAACCACACCATTCTGACGTCATTAAAATCAGGAAATTGACATTCATTTGATTTTGCTAGGTAATTCATGACCCCACCCAGACTTGCTGATTGTTATGATACTTTCTTTCTTTTTTTTTTTTTTTGAGATGGAGTCTCGCTCTGTCGCCCAGCCTGGAGTGCAATGGCCGGATCTCAGCTCACTGCAAGCTCCGCCTCCTGGGTTCACGCCATTCTCCTGCCTCAGCCTCCCGAGTAGCTGGGACTACAGGCGCTCGCCACCTCGCCCGGCTAGTTTTTCGTATTTTTTAGTAGAGACAGGGTTTCACCGGGTTAGCCAGGATGGTCTTGATCTCCTGACCTCGTGATCCGCCCGTCTCGGCCTCCCAAAGTGCTGGGATTACAGGCTTGAGCCACCGCGCCCGGCCGATACTTTCTTTATATAGCTCTAGGATCCATAGATTTTATAGATTCAGGATCATGTGTTGCATTTGGTTTGCATGTCTCTTTAGGCTCTTTGAACTGAAATGGTTCCTAGTCTTTTCTTGTCTTTGATGATTGATATTTTTGAAGATCACAGATCAGTTACTTTGTAGGATGTCTCTCAGTTGGGTCTGTTTTTTTCTCATGACATTATGTGTTTTTGGTAGGACTACCACAGAGATGATGTATTTTTCTCGTTGCATCATAGCAGGGAAAATAATGTCAATTTGTCCCATGTTGGTGATGTTAACTGTGGTTACTTAGTTAAGATAGTGTTGCCAAGTTTCTTCATTTTAAAGCTCTTATTTATTCTTATTTTACTTACAAGAGTATAGTTCTCTAATATCCTTATTTATTTTGAAGCTCAAATTGTCCCAAACTCAGCCAGTGGGAAGCACTTTAAGCTGGCTCTGGTGTCTTTTATTTGTATTTTTATTATTGTTATTTTTCTTGAGATGGTGTCTTGCTCTGTTGCCCAGCCTGGAGTGCAGTGGTGCAATGTTGGCTCACTGCAACCTCTGCCTCCCAGGTTCAAGCAATTCTTCTGCCTCAGCCTCCCAAGCAGCTGGGATTACAGGCACCCGCCACCACACACAGCTAATTTTTGTATTTTTAGTAGAGACGGGGTTTCACCATGTTGGCCAGGCTGGTCTCGAACTCCTGACCTCGTGATCTGCCCACCTCAGCCTCCCAAAGTGCCGGGATTATAGGCATGAGCCACCGCGCCCGGCCTATTTTAATTTTTAATTACAGTAAAAAAGCAAACACGTAACAAAATTTACTGTCTTAACCTTTTTATTTTGGCCATGTTACCCATGCTAGTCTTGAACTCCTGGGCTCAAGCTATCCTTCCACCTTGGCCTCCCAAAGTGCTGTAATTACAGGGCTGAGCCACAACTCCTGGCCAGTCTTAACTATTTTTTATTTTTTGAGATAGACTCTTGCTCTATCACCCAGGCTGGAGTGCAATGGCGCCATCTTGGCTCACTGCAGCCTCCGCCTCCTGGGTTTAAGCCATTCTCCTGCCTCAGCCTCCCCAGTAGCTGGAATTACAGGCATGCGCCACCATGCCTGGCTAATTTTGAATTTTTGGTAGAGACGGGGTTTCGCCATGTTGGCCAGGCTGGTCGTGAACTCCTGACCTCAGATGATCTGCTCATCTCAGCCTCCCAAAGTGCTGGAATTACAGGCGTGAGCCACTGCGTCTGGAATAATTTACCTTTGGCCTTGTCAACTTAAAATTCAAGAGATGTACATATTTGGAAAGGACATTTTATTTCTTACAAAGAGTTACAACCTGTAGGCTGGCCATCCCACAGGCTGGGAAGCATAGCCTTTGGCAGAGCCTGAAAGGTAGGCACTTCAGAGGAGGAGGGGTTGGAACAGGAATTTGTGCTTAACGGTTTGACCAAGTATATATATTCAACAGGTTATAGGAGGAGTTATGAATATTCATGGAGGGGGTTCTGATGCATGTGTAGTGAACAGACATGCAATTTATTTTATTTTATTTTATTTTATTTTATTTTATTTGAGAAGGAGTTTTACTCTTGTCACACCAGGCTGGAGTGCAATGGCGCGATCTTGGCTCACTGCAACCTCCGCCTCCCAGGTTCAAGCGATTCTCCTATCTCAGCCTCCTGAGTAGCTGGGTTTATTGGCGCATACCACCAGGTCTGGCTAATTTTTGTATTTTTAATGGAGACGGGGTTTCATCATATTGGTCAGGCTGGTCTCGAACTCGACCTCAGGTGATCCACCTGCCTCAGCCTCCCAAAGTGCTGGGATTGCAGGCATGAGCCACTGTGCCTGGCCCAAACATGCATCTTTATTTATTTTCTTTTTTTTTTTTTGAGATGGAGTCTTGCTCTGTCACCCAGGCTGGAGTGCAGTGGCGCGATCTTGACTCACTGCAACCTCTCCCTGCCAGGTTCAAGTGATTCTCCTGCCTCAACCTCCCAAGTAGCTGGGATTACAGGTGCCCACCACCACGCCTGGCTAATTTTTGTATTTTTGGTAGAGATGGAGTTTCACTATGTTGACAAGGCTGTTCTCTAACTCCTGGCCTCAAGTGATCTGACTGCCTTGGCCTCCCAAAGCTAGAATTACAGGTGTGAGCTACCTTGCCTGGCTAATTTTTTTGATATTTTTAGTAGAAACGGGATTTCAGGGCCGGGCGCGGTGGCTCAAGCCTGTAATCCCAGCACTTTGGGAGGCCGAGACGGGCGGATCACGAAGTCAGCAGATCGAGACCATCCTGGCTAACCTGGTGAAACCCCGTCTCTACTAAAAATATACAAAAAACTAGCCGGGCGAGGTGGTGGGCGCCTGTAGTCCCAGCTACCCGGGAGGCTGAGGCAGGAGAATGGTGTAAACCCAGGAGGCAGAGCTTGCAGTGAGCTGAGATCCGGCCACTGCACTCCAGCCTGGGCGACAGAGCGAGACTCCGTCTCAAAAAAAAAAAAAGAAATGGGGTTTCACTGTGTTAGCCAGGATGGTCTCGATCTCCTGACCTCATGATCCACCTGCCTCGGCCTCCCAAAGTGCTGGGATAACAGGCGTGAGCCGCTGCATCTGGCCCAAACATACATTTTTCAAAGAACTTTTAGGTTCAGGGGTACATGTGTGGGTTTGTTATATAGGTAAACTTTTGTCATGAGGGTTTGGTGTGTAGATTATTTCATCACCCAGGTACTAAGCATAGTATCTGACAGTTATTTTTCCAGACAGGCATGTTATTTGCATTCCATGTTCACTTTGAGGTGGAGACAGCATTATATTCAGGCACCATACCTCAAAAGGTGAAGCAAGGAGACAGGGCACTCAAGTGCACAGCCTCTGTAAACCAGTCTATGACTGGTGGTCTTCTTGTCAGGAGAGAGTTACTGAAGTCAGTCTCTTATCCAGTCACAGCTATAGTTTTGGCTTGTGGACCAGGAGGTCAGTTGGCATCTGGTGGTGAGCTGCAGTTGTTTTCCTATTGCTTATCCAGGACAGTGCTTGTTTGGCTGCTAGAGAAAAAGAAAAACCCTGTGGCAGTTAGAACAGAGTTGATCTTGAAGAGTAAGACTGTATGGCTGAATCCTTACCTGGTATGGTTGTAGGTCTTGTTTGTAATTTGGTATCTTTTTTCCCCCATGATCTTCATGAACACATATAATTTGGTATTTTATTGCCACAGAGTCCATTCTGTCAGTTTTGTGGTCTCTATTTTAACATTAATGCTGGTCACTTGTGCCTGAACTACAACAGGGAGGGAATATAACGAGGTGTGTCCCAAGCTATCTTGTCATGGCTGGGACCAAAACAGGCTTTGTTCAGTTAGTTGGGATGCTTAGGATTTTACTTTTAGATCTTAGCCTGAAGACCTCGCTTAGAATTTTTCATGGTGTAGGTCTGACACATTGTTTCACCTTTTATTATCTGAAAATATCTTCATTTCGTCTTCATTTTTGAAGGATAGCTTTACATCAGCAGTCCCCAACCTTTTTGGCAGCAGAGACCGGTTTCGTGGAAGACAATTTTTCCATAGACCGAAGTGAGGAAAAGGTTTTGGGATGAAACAGTTCCATCTCAGATCATGGAGCGCGTAACCTAGATCCCTCCAACACACAGTTCAGGGTTTGTGCTCCTATGAAAATCTAATGCAGCCTCTGATCTCACAGGAGGCGGGGCTCAGCTGGTAACGTTCGCTGGCCCTCCGCTCACCTCCTGCTGTGTGCGGCCTGGTTCCTAACAGGCCATGGACCTAGACCAGTCTGTGGCCTGGGGTTGGGGACCTCTGTTTTACAGGATATAGAATTCTAGGTTGACTGTTTTCTTTCAGCATTATTTATTTATTTATTTAAGACGCAGTCTTGCTCTGTGCCCCAGCTGGAGTGCAGTGGCACGATCTCAGCTCACTGCAACATCTGCCTCCTGGGTTCAAGCAATTCTCTGCCTCAGCCTCTGAGTAGCTGGGATTACAGGCACCTGCCGCCACGCCCAGCTATTTTTTTTGTATTTTTAGTAGAGACAGGGTTTCACCATCTTGGCCAGGCTGGTCTTGTACTCCTGACCTTGTGATCCACCCGCCTTGGCCTCCCAAAGTGCTGGGATTACAGGCGTGAGCCACTGCGCCCGGCCTTATTTATTTATTTTTGAGACGGAATCTGGCTTTGTCACCCAGGCTGGTGTGTAGTGGCGCGATCTTGGCTCACTGCAACCTCCACCTCCTGGGTTCAAGTGATTCTTCTGCCTCAGCCTCCTGGGAGGCTGTCATTATAGGCACATACCACCACGCCAAGCTAATTTTTTTTTGTATTTTTAGCAGAGATGGGGTTTCACCATGTTGGTGGGGCTGGTCTTCAACTCCTGACCTCCAGTGATCCACCTGCCTGAGCCTCCTAAGGTGTGAGCCACCATTGCTAGCTTCTTTTAGCATTTTAAAGATGAAGACTCATTATCTCCTGGCATCCATTGTTTCTCTTGAGAAGTTACCTGTCATTTTTGTTGTATTGAATGTCTTTTATTTTGACAGTCTTTTTTTTTTTTTGAGACGGAGTCTCGCTCTGTCGCCCAAGCTGGAGTGCAGTGGCTGGATCTCAGCTCACTGCAAGCTCCGCCTCCCGGGTTCACGCCATTCTCCTGCCTCAGCCTCCCGAGTAGCTGGGACTACAGGTGCCCGCCACCTCGCCCAGCTAGTTTTTTGTATTTTTTAGTAGAGACGGGGTTTCACTGCATTAGCCAGGTTGGTCTCGATCTCCTGACCTCGTGATCTGCCCGTCTCGGCCTCCCAAAGTGCTGGGAGTACAGGCGTGAGCCACCACGCCCGGCCTTATTTGACAGTCTTAAGAATATCTTTTTTTTTTTTTTTTTTCTTTTTGAGATGGAGTCTTGCTCTGTCGCCAGGCTGGAGTGCAGTAATGCAATCTTGGCTCACTGCAACCTCTGCCTCCCAGATTCAAGTGATTCTCCTGCATCAGCCTCCCAAGTAGCTGGGATTACAGGCATGTGCCACCATGCCAAGCCAATTTTTATATTTTTAATAGAAATGTGGTTTCGCCATGTTGACCGGGCTGGTCTCAAACTCCTGACCTCAGATGATCTGCCTGCCTCAGTCTCCCAAAGTGTTGGGATTACAGGCATGAGCCACTGCGCCTGGCCTTTTTTTTTTGTTTTTTTGGAGACGGTCTCACTCTGTCACCCAGGCTGGAGTGCTGTGGCGTGGTCTTGGCTCAGTGCAACCTTGCAACCTCTGCTTCCTGGGTTCAAGTGATTCTCCTGCCTCATCCTCCTGAGTAGCCAGGACTATAGGCATGCACCACTGTGTCCGGCTAATGAAAAAAATTTTTTAAATATAGATGGAGTCTCAGTATGTTGCCCAGGCTGGTCTTGAACTCCTGGCCTCAAGCCATCCTCCTGCCTCCGCCTCCGAAAGTGCTGGGATTACAGGAATGAGCCACCACACCTGGCTGGGTGTTATACTTTGTTTTGGTAGATCAGTTTTTATCTTTGTCCTTACTCTTAGGGTAAATCTCTTAGTCCTAGAATGTACTTTTTACTCCTAAGATGTGGCCCTTGTGGGGTTTCAGATGGATAGCCTCAAGTGTTTAAGGTGCTTATTAAGCCCCTCTAACTTGGCAGGACTTGGATTCCAAACTCTTATCTACCCTGCAGCTAGGGAGAGCTAAAATCTCAGCTTTTTTTTTTGAGACGGATCTTGCTCTGTCACCCAGGTTGGAGTGCAGTGATGTGATTGTAGTTTACTGTGACCTTAAACTTCTGGGCTCAAGCAATTCTCCCACCTTAGCCTCCCGAGTAGCTAGGACTACAAGCATGCACTATCTGGCTAATTTTTATTTTTGTAGAAATGGGGTCTCACTGTGTTGCCCAGGCTGGTTTCAAACTCCTGACCTCAAGTGATCTTCCTACTTTGGCCGCCCAAAGTGCTGGGATTACAGGCATGAGCCCCTGTGCCCAGCCATCAACTCAGCTCCTTCAACCTTCATGCTATTGTGTCCTTTCTGGGCTTGTGGGAGTCTCACCCCCACTTACACAGTTCAGGGTTCAGCCAAAGATTTGAGGGGACCTTATACTCAGACTTTGGGTTCCTTTTTTAGTGGATTCCTCCTTTCCTATATTTCCTTCTCAATTTCCAGCTTCTTTAGCAGTCTCAAATCCTCCTTTAACCTGTCAGGCCAATAAAATTGCAGCTTTTTTTTCTCTGCTCCACTCCTCTCAGACTGGGGCGCACTCTCAGGAGTAGAGCAATATAAAAGTGCATCTTGCCCAGTGATGTTCCCTTCTTTCAAGCGTCATATAAATTCCAAGCTTCTTTTTTATTTCTTGTTTGTCTCTAGTGTCTTTAGAAGATTGTTTTTCACATTTTATCTAGAGTTCGTAATCTCAGTCTGTGAGAGAGTTATTTTGATACAGTCTACTTCTCTCTTAAGGGAATAAGAACTTCTTTGGGTTTATTTTTTCTTGACAGTGTGTTTTGGAGCTCTTTCATTATAGATATATAGTTTCTTTATTCTTCTTTAGGGTGGAATGGCATTTTTATCTGTGGGCTACTATATTTAAACAGCAGCCCTCCTATGGACTTTTAGGTTGTCATTTTGCTTAACAAATAATGAAACAATCTAACCTGTCATGTATGTAATGCATCTGTAGGATTAATTCCCGAAAATGCAATTGCTGGGAAAACATATGTGCATTTGTAATTTTAGTAGATGTTAACAAATTGTTCTCTATGGTAGAACCAAGGTTATTCTTTTTTTCTTTACCCACCTCTCAAGAGAACAGTTTTCATTCAGTGAAAGTGATATTTGCTAAAAATTTTGAGTATTTTCCAAAATGAACTTGTTAGTTTTCTTACTAAAAAATACACTTATATCTCAGAAGAAAATAGCGAAATATATTATATGAAAAAAATCACATCCACTAGAAACAACTATTATTAGAGTCTTTCACGTTGCGTTCCTGTTTGTGTATGCTTTTCTGTGTTTGCAGTAATAATACAGTCTTTTTTCTTTTTTTTTGAGATGGAGTCTGGCTCTGTTGCCCAGGCTGGAGTGCAATGGTGCAATCTCGGCTCACTGCAAGCTCTGCCTCCCAGGTTCTCGCCATTCTCCTGCCTCAGCCTCCCGAGTAGCTAGGACTACAGGCGCCTGCCACAACGCCCGGCTAATTTTTTTGTATTTTTAGTAGAGACAGGGTTTCACCGTGTTAGCCAGGATGGTCTCAATCTCCTGACCTCGTGATCCGCCCACCTCGGCCTCCCAAAGTGCTGGGATTACAGGTGTAAGCCACTGCGCCCGGCCTTTCTTTTCTTTTTTCTTTTTTTTTGAGATGGAGTCTCACTCTGTCGCCCAGGCTGGAGTGCAGTGGCGTAATCTCGGCTCTCTGCAACTCTACCTCCCGGGTTCACACCATTCTCCTGCCTCAGCCTCACAAGTAGCTGGGACTACAGGTGCCTGCCACTGCGCCTGGCTAATTTTTTGTATTTTTAGTAGAGACAGGGTTTCACTGTGTTAGCCAGGATGGTCTCGATCTCCTGACCTCGTGATCTGCCCGCCTCACCCTCCCAAAGTGCTGGGATTACAGGCGTGAGCCACGGTGCCCGGCCTTTTCTTTAGAGTTTCCGGTAAATTGCTTTTCTTGTGCAGTGGCGCGATCTCAGCTCACTGCAACCTCTGCCTCCTGGCCTCAAGTGATTCTCCTGCCTCAGCCTCTCGAGTAGCTGGGATTATAGGTGCCCACTACCACGCCTGGCTAATTTTTGTATTTTTAGTAGAGACGGGGTTTCACCATGTTGGCCAGGTTGGTCTCGAACTCCGGAGCTCAAGTGATCCACCCGCCTCGGCCTCCCACAGTGCTGGGATTACAGGCATGGGCCACCGTGCCCTGCAAGTCTGGGCTTTTAGTGTACCCATCACCCAAAGAGTGTACGTTGTACCCAGTAGGTAATTTTTCATCCCTCACCTCCCTCCCACTTTCTCGCTTTCTAAGTCTCCAGTGTCCATTATATCACTCTTATGCCTTTGTGTACCCATAGTTTAGCTCCCACTTATAGGTGAGAACCATGCCCTGCCCAAACTTCTTTTTTTAAATGTTCTAATAAAACTTTATTTACGGCTGAGCGAGGTGGCTCACGCCTGTAATCCCAGCACTTTGGGAGGCCGAGATGGGTGGATCACCTGAGATCAGGAGTTCGAGACCAGCCTGGCCAACATGGCGAAACCCTGTCTGTACTAAAAATACAAAAATTAGCCAGGTATGGTGGAGGTTGCAGTGAGCCGAGATTGTGCCACTGCACTCCAGCCTGGGCGACAGAGCGAGACTCCGTCTCAAAAGACAAAACTAACAACGACAAAAAAACACCAAAAAAAACCCCCAATTTATTTACAAAAACGAGGCTTGCCTGTGTGGTAGAGTTTACTCAGCCTTTTTCTAGTGAATGCCTTATTATTATGAATGAGGTTCAGTTTTATTATGGCAGGCAGTGAGATTACTGGGACATCTTTTTTTTTGTTGTTCTGTGCATCTTTGTTTAGTCATTATTTTGATAGCTGTGTATCAGTTTTTTTTTTTTTTTTTTTGAGACAGAGTTTCGCTCTTGTTGCCCAGGCTGGAATACAATGGCGCAGTCTCGGCTCATCGCAACTTCCGCCTCCCAGGTTCAAGCAATTCTTCTGCCTTAGCCTCCCTAGTAGCTGGGATGACAGGCATGTGCCACCATGCCTGGCTAATTTTGTATTTTTAGTAGAGTCAGGGTTTCTCCATGCTGGTCAGGCTGGTCTCGAACTCCCGATCTCAGGTGATCTTCCCGCCTCAGCCTCCCAAAGTGCTGGGATTATAGGCATGAACCACCGCACCCAGCCTCTGTATCAGTTTTGAATTTAGTTCTGGGTGTTTTCCTTACACCTAAAGTGTGGACTTTTTGGATTTCTACTGAGTAGCCAGTTCAGCAAAGTCTCTTCAGCTGATTATAATGTTCAGCAAAGCCTCTTCAGCTGATGATAACTTCTGGCATCACCATTTAGCTGTCAGTCAAACATTAAATGATTACCTATAGGCTTTGTGGAGTTTCATCTCTGCATGTCGAGGCCAGCCTTTAGTCAAGGCCCAAGAAACATGTTTTTATCATCAAGAACTTCTAGGCCCTTGGTTTACATAATGGAATCTTCTAGATTTTCCTTTGCTTGCTGAACACTGTCATTGTCACCCTGGGATTTCTTTTCTCTGCTTCCTGGGTTGGTTCCACCATTTCTTGGAGTCCACATCTTTTCCTCTCTTGGATCATCCTCCTTTTGCTGGGAGTATATCCTCTAGTATGTTTTTCAAAAGGGGGTTTTTAGGGTGTAAAGATGCCAAGGCACTGCAGGTGTGAAAATAACAATTTTGCACCTTGACTGACAGTTTGGTTTTAAATTAACTTCCAGATTTAAATTAATTTCCCCACAGAATTTTAAAGGGATTACCATATTCCCATTTATCGTGATACATCTGATGCTGATCTGAGTCTTACTGCTTGTAAAGGTACTTTTTTTTTTTTGCATTTTCTTATTGGAAACTTTTAAGATTCTCTTGAAATTCTGCAGTTTTATGAAGATGAGTCTAAGTGTTTAGGATTTGTCTCTTACATTCAGCCTACTTGTTACTGTGCTTTTTCTGTCCATAAAATTGAGTTCATCATTGTTGTCTTCTGATATTTGTGTCCCTCTTTGATTCTGCCCGCTTTTATTCTCCTCTTAAGAAACTGTTAGACTTGGGCCGGGTGCGGTGGCTCAAGCCTGTAATCCCAGCACTTTAGGGGGCCGAGACGGGCAGATCACGAGGTCAGGAGATCGAGACCATCCTGGCTAACATGCTGAAACCCCGTCTCCACTAAAAAATACAAAAAAAAAAAAAAACAAAAAAAACAAAAAACTAGCTGGGCGAGGTGGCGGGCACCTGTAGTCCCAGCTACTCGGGAGGCTGAGGCAGGAGAATGGCATAAACCCGGGAGGCGGAGCTTGCAGTGAGCTAAGATCCGGCCACTGCACTCCAGCCTGGGCGACAGAGCGAGACTCCGTCTCAAAAAAAAAAAAAAAAAAGAAACTGTTAGACTTGATGGACCCGGCTTCTGTGGCCTTTAATTTTTCTCACATTAAACTTTTTGCCTTTTCGCTTTGTTCTAGGACAGGGTTGGCAAACTTCATGTAAAGGACCAGATAATAAATATTTTAGGCTGTGTGAGCCAAGGGGCAAAATTGAGGCCATTAAGTAGGTACTTATATAAGAGAGAAAGCACATTTTCATAAATTTTTTATTGATGAAATTCAAGGCATAATAATTGAGTACAATTTTTTGTAATGTGGTTCTACTACTGAGAATGGAATTCTTTTTGGGGGCTAACATTTTGCTTAATCAGGGTTCAAAGTTGGTGATTACCTTTATCGAATTGGTGGCAAATGTTCATCTGTAAAACATTTGCAGCTGTGGCCATCAGCAGCAGGCAGGCGTTGGCCAACCCCACAGTTCTCCTTCGTGTAATTCTTTGGGCTCTCAGCTATGTCCTTGTTATTATTCTATGAATTTTTTATTTTGGCAGTCATATTTGTAATTTCTAAGATATCTTTCTTGTTCTCTGTTCTTTTTCTTTTTTTTTGAGACGGAGTTTTACTCTTGTTGCCCACGCTGGAGTGCAGTGGCACGATCTTGGCTCACCTCAGTCTCCACCTTCTGGGTTCAGGTGATTCTCATGCTTCAGCCTCCCGAATAGCTAGGATTACAGGCATGTGCCATCATGCCCGGCTAATTTTGTGTTTTTAGTAGAGACGGGATTTCTCCATGTTGGTCAGGCTGGTCTCGAACTCCCGACCTCAGGTGATCTGCCCACCTCAGCCTTCCAAAGTGCTGGGATTACAGGCATGAACCACCACGCCCGGCCGTTTTTTCTTTTTCATGGCTGTCTAGTCTTATTTTATGGATGCAGTTCTTCTCAAGTGTCTGTAAGTATACTAGCTAGAATGTAGGTTCCTGTGCCTGTCTCTTCCCCTTTGCTCTTTGGCTTTTCTCTATCATGCTGGCCGTGGGGATCACAGTGTGAGGGAAGGTTGGGGTTGACTAGAGTTCAGAGCATGTGGGTTTTCTTTTTAGTCATGTTTGTTTCCCTGGAACCCTTCTCCTTTGCAGTAGCCAAAATAGAGGTGAGGCTGCTCAGCTGAGTGGCACCTCTTTCTGTATCTCACTCCTGGTTTGCTTTTTTCCCTTGGAGCCTGCCTGAAGGTCAGGGTCAGCTGGTTCTGCCCTGTATAGGCAACTTTTAGAAAGGAGCAATCTGAAATTGTGACTCTACTCTGGTTTTAAAAGACAGAAAGTGACAGTCCAGTTAATACTGGATATTGATTCGAATCTAGTTCTAATGCTGCTTTTCCAACTTTATGACAGTTTCTACATCTGTGGTATATGGAATAATAATTGAAGCACTAAATTATTATTTTGAAACAGTCTTTTCAGAATCAAGAAATATTAAACTTTATTTGTTACAGGTTAATGAAATAGAACCATACGAAAGTACCATTTTTATAGCCAGAACACTGTTGAAAATCAACACTTTGATTTGGTTCAACCTAATATTTAAAAAATTGTAATTGTTATGTTTATTTATTGATCTGTGAATATAGTCACTCTAACCAGAATTTTATTTTTTTTTGAGATGGAGTCTCACTCTGTCACCCAGGCTGGAGTGCAATGGCGCTTTCTTGGCTCACTGCAACCTCTACCTCCCAGGTTCAAGTGATTCTTCTGCCTCAGCCTCCCAAGTAGCTGGGATAGCAGGCGCCCACCACCACACCCAGCTAGTTTTTCTATTTTTAGTAGAAACGGGGTTTCACCGTGTTGGCCAGGCTGGTCTTGAACTTCTTACCTCAGGTGATTCACCTGCCTCGGCCTCCTAAAGTGCTGGGATTATAGCAGACATGAGCCACCGCACCCAGCCAACCAGAGTATTTAATTAAGTAGCCTTCCCTATTGGCAAACCATTCTGGAATTTTCAGAGTTCTAAGAGCCTTCACCAGCAACAGATCCAACTTCTGCTTTTCTAGATTAGGAAATTTGCCTTAAAGAAGTGAGGTTGCCCAGAGGTGCCCTGTTTAGTTTCAAAGTGCTGCTGACTCAAACTCATGAGTCCTGGAGGCAGGTAGAGGCACTTGTAGGCTGAGGACCCGTAGAGCCCAGTGTACCCGCCCAAGCCCCATCTGGGAATGGAATTATCTCTGTAAAGATCTTGCTGCCTTTGAGCAAGCACTGCAAACAGGGTGGCTGGAACAGCCTTGTCGCGTGTTTCCACCCTTCGTATGAGGCGGGTACCGTGGGTCTTCACCAGCAGCACAGCCTGTTGTCTCCAGGAAAGGGTAGCCCCTCACAGTGCTTTCTGTCTGCTTGTTTAGCTTTGGCATTCGAATGTGCAGAATGGTGGACTTTCAAATTAATGTCCTTCCGTTGACTGCAGAGTTTCTGCTGGAAATGTAGGGAGACTGCCTGTGGGGTTCGCGTGCTGTGGGGAGTAGGGAAAATGAGCTGATTTACTTTGTGTCTTTTTGTACATGCAGACTGTTTGGATTTTGCCAACAGTTTCTGGGTGCTGCCTGCTTTTTAAACTTTTAAAACATTGTAAACAGCTTCAGTGGCTTTGCAGAAGGAAGCTGTGGTTTCTGGTCTTCCTGTTCAGTCATGTTTTTTTCAGAGGGAGGGCTAACATCTGGCCATATTTTTCAACAAATTCAGAAGGGAATAGAGAATGCATAGTAGCTGTCGGCAGAGGAGGAGGAACCAGAATCTCTCCAAAGAAATTCCTCAAACAGAATTTCACACGGGGTATTCCATGGAGAATGAGGTAGGTGCAAGTCCAGTGTGGAAAGCGCCGTTTAGAATGATGGTGTGAGTCCCTTGTGGGTGGCTTTCATGGCTGCTTCCCAGGGCTTGCCCGTTGTGAGCTAGGGTGGCCCGGTCTCCATGACCCCTGCTTTGGGAGGATGGGGTGGAGGGTTCATTTGTTGGCTTCCTGATCTGAGACCCTGTGGCAAGGGGCGTGTATGGAGGAGAAGCGCCGTCTCTTCCAGGTGGTGTGTATAGGTTGTTGCATTCATCCATCTTGACTCAAGGAAGAAGCCACAGGTTTTACATCTTCCAGGGAGAAGTAGTTTTCCTATGGATTTGTGGTCAGTTGGGACCCAAGAGCTTGGTTGAAAAATTATATAGGGAGGTGGTCAAGCAAGAGAGCACCCAAAACTGGAATTCCATCCACGAAACCTGCAACATGAGTGGGGTGCTGTTTAAGACCCCACCAGCATGGATCTTGGCCACCCCCAGTGTGGCCTCCTGTGGGCACTAAGGTGCCTGTGTTTTTCTCACTGAAGCAAACAGGCAGTAGTGGGCAGAGCTATGGTTCCCCTTGAAATTCGCTCTGTCGGCCGGATGCAGTGGCTTACGCCTGTAATCCCAGCACTTTGGGAGGTCGAGGTGGGCGGATCAGGAGGTCAGGGGATCAAGACCATCCTGGCTAACATGGTGAAACCCCGTCTCTACTAAAAATACAAAAAATTTGGCCGGGCGCGGTGGCTCAAGCCTGTAATCCCAGCACTGGGAGGCCGAGACGGGCGGATCACGAGGTCAGGAGATTGAGACCATCCCGGCTAACACGGTGAAACCCCGTCTCTACTAAAAAATACAAAAAACTAGCCAGGCGAGGTGGCGGGCGCCTGTAGTCCCAGCTACTCGGGAGGCTGAGGCAGGAGAATGGCGTAAACCCAGGAGGCGGAGCTTGCAGTGAGCTAAGATCCGGCCACTGCACCCCAGCCTGGGTGACAGAGCAAGACTCCGTCTCAAAAAAAAAAAAAAAAAAAAAAAATTGCCAGGTGTGGTGGCACACACCTGTAATCCCAGCTACTCAGGAGGCTGAGGCAGGAGAATCACTTGAACCCGGGAGGTGGAGGTTGCAGTCAGCTGAGATTGCACACTGCACTCCAGCCTAGGCAACAGAGTGAAACTGCATCTCAAAAAAAAAAAAAGAAATTAGCTGTGTCCTGAGATGCGGGTGCACACCGACTGTGTCGTACTCATCATTTAGGCCTCTCTAGCACTGAGGAAAGGTCCTTTTTCCATTGGTAAGCACCAAAGCACTAAAAAAAAAAAAAAAAAAAAAAAAAAAGCTAATCTGTCAACTGGCACTGCAGGGAGTGCTGGAAGTTTGTTGAAATTGAGATAGGCAGGGCTGCAATATGAGTGTCCACAGAGGAGTTCTTTGTCATGGAGCTTGTAGGAGGGGATTTGTTGTAGTGCCTCTGATGTGCACCTTAGGCAGTGTGATTTCTGAGGGATGTCAGATGTCACTCTGGGACTATAGCCTCTCACTGTCCAGCTGGACAGAATCATTGCTCCAGGTTCCACTGTCTTCTCAGACCCGGGCACTGAGTTTGGTGCCTCTTCGAGTCATTTTCCCTCATTCCTGCTGGGCCCTCATGTGGCTGTGCAGTTGCAGTTTGTCTGTCTCCCTCTTTAGACTAGGGGTTCCCTGGGGGCAGGGACGGTGGCTCCTACAGCTCCAGTGTCTGGCGCATGTGAATACTCATGAGATGTGCTGAATGTTGGTCTTAAGGATACCTAGGCCTTTTTATAATATTTTAAACATCTTTGTTCAGAGGGAGTTTTGTTTTATTAGATAAAACCCACCTTGTGGTTTAGTCATAAGGATTAAATAATTTGCATAAATGAAAATGCCTGAACCCTGTAGCAGAGACATGCTGGGTACTGCTCAGTGTGACTAAGTGTTCTTCCCTTTCTTCCTTCGTAGACTTCTTAGCACTTTCTCCAGAGTAATACTGAGCTCAGTGTTTTGCATGGAGAACACAGCTAGAAGGTATAGTCATAAAATTTACTTTGGTCCCCAAGTAGAGGCCACTGTTTCATGAGTCTGTGTTTGCTGGTTCTTTTAGTGGATTCATTTCTCCTTGTAAATTAGTAAACAGGTGCCCTGACTTATAAGTTAGTTTCTGAGAATTTATTGGGTAGACCCAGTTACTCCAGATCCTGTTCACCCAAGTGAGCTGATAATGTTGAGCCTCAGATCTAACAAAACTCAAGACCCGCCATTGGCACCTGAGGGCCAGCCTTGCCCAGAGCCTGAGCCTTGGCTTTGTGTGAGGAGGGCATTCTCACAAGCTAAGCCCTAGTAGGCCAGATTTAGTTTTAGTTTTTTAACTTAGAAGTACATTTTAGGTTTTTAAGAGTTGTTTTAAGCTTAAGACATAAACTTTGCAAGAATTTGTAAGGATCTAGGGATCTTCCAGAGTGAGTTTAGAAAGTTCTGTACAGTTATCTGAGGTGGCATATATTCCGTATCGATGTCTTTGCACAGCGCTGCATGGTGACTCAGAGCCCTGTTTTCCCTCCTCCTGGCTCCGTGCTGTGGATTCTGGCAGGTCCCTTCAACCCTCACAGCCTCAGTTTCTTCAGGAGAGACTTAGGCTGGGATAGATCCCACACCTCACCTTGGTGCTGGGACTTCACTCATGGAAGAGAAATAGCACTTAGCCTGGTTTCCTTCTGGGGACTGAACTTGTCCTTTGGTCTCTGAGGTTCAAAGGTGATGAGATCATTTGGTGGTGATGAACAGGCGTATTCAATAAAATACATGTTGAATGGAAGAATGGTTGCCTGGGCTAATCCCACCTTTTAAATTCTATAGTAATTCTATAGTACATTCTAGTGAGTTAAAGAACCCATGATGGTTTACTGGAATCCTGATTCTGTACATTAAAAATATTCTAAACCATTTAATTATTTCCCTCCTTCTTTCCAGACAGGATCTCACTCTGTTGCCTAGGCTGAGTGCAGTGGTGTGGTCACAACTCACTGCAGCCTGAACCTCCCAAACTCAAGTGATCCTCCCATCTCAGCCTCCTGCGTACCTGGAACTACAGGCTAATTTTTAATATTTTTTAGAGACAATTCTTGCCATGTTGTCCAGGCTGGTCTTGAACTCCTGGGCTCAAGTGATCCTCTTGCCTTGGCCTCCCAAAGTGTTGGAATTAACAGATGTGAGCCACTGTGCCTGCCCTCAATTTATTTTATTCTGCTTTTTCTTGAGACGGAGCCTTGCTCTGTCACCCAGGCTGGAGTGCAGTGGCGTGATCTTGGCTTACTGCAACTGCCACCTCCCAGGTTCAAGCAATTCTCCTGCCTCAGCCTCCCGAGTAGCTGGGACTATAGGTGTGCGCCACCATGCCCAGCTAATTTTTGTATTTTTAGTGGAGACAGAGTTTCACCATGTTGACCAGGGTGGTCTCAAACTTCTGACCTCAGGTGACCCACCCGCCTCAGCCTCCCAAAGTGCTGTGATTACAGGCATGAGTCACTGCATCTGGCCTCAATTATTTTTTAACTAGAACTTTCCTTTATATTTATTTTCCTTCTTTTTTTAGTTTTAAAAGAGACAGGGCCTTGCCGAGGTACAGTGACTTACACCTGTAATCCCAGCACTTTGGAAGGCCGAGATGGGTAGATCACTTGAGGTCAGGAGTTTGAGACCAGCCTGGCCAACATGGTGAAACCCTATCTCTATAAAAATACAAAAATTAGCCAGGTGTGGTGGTGTGCACCTGTAGTCCCAGATACTCGGGAGACTGAGGCGGGAGAATTGCTTGATCCTGGGAGGTGGAGGTTGCACTGAGCCAAGATCACGCGCCACTATACTCCAGCCTGGGCTGTATAGTGAGACTCCATGTCAAAAAAAAAAAAAAAAAAAAAAGAGGACCTAGGAGTCACTTAGGCTGGAGTGCAGTGGGCAGTCATAGCCCACTGCATCCTTGAGCTCCTGGGTTCAAGCGATTCTCTCACACCAGTCTTTCAGGTAGCTAGGACTACAGACGTATGCCACCATGCTCAGCTTTTTTCTTTTTAATTAGTAATAATTATTTGTTTTGAGATGGTCTGGCTCTGTCACCCAGGCTAGAGTGCAGTGGTACGATCACAGCTCAAGTGATCTTCCAGGCTCAAGTGATCCTCCCACTTTAGCCTCCTGAGTACTAACTGTGACTACAGGTGTGTGCCACCACGTCCTGCTAATTTTTGTATTCTAATTTTTGTATTTTTTTAAAGATGAAGTCTCACCCTGTTGCCCAGGCTGGTCTCAAACTCCTGACTCTAGTGATCCTCCCGTCTTGGCCTCCCAAAGTGTTGGGATTACAGGCATGAACTACTGCGCCCAGCCATCAGCTTAAGTTTTGTATTCAAAAGCAACTTCTTTTCCAAAAATCTAAGGTGGCTTCTTGTTCGGAGAGCTGTCCCCCAGCACCAGCTGTCCCTCCTACCACCCCCTGCAGCTGAGAGCTGAGCAAACACTACCTCTGAAAAGCCCCATCATCCTCAGCGGGAACAGCACCTACCCTGCATTCTGTGCTGAATGGGTAGGAGTGGCAGAGGGAGGCTGCAGCAGATGTGCAAGGATGCATTTCTTTACTTAATAGTGTTAATATCCCGCTTTCTAGGAAGGCTTACCCATCAATTAAAATTATTTGAGACATTAAAAAAAGAAACTTGTGGTAGCTGCTGTTGAAGACTAAGGACTAGGGCCAGAGAGATGCCTGCCTCCAAGTAGTCCTCAGAATCCGCTTGTTAAACTGTTCGTGATTTGGAGGCCCAGGTAGAAGGGCCAGGTTCCTCTGAAGCACCTTGGCCTGCCCTATCTTTGGTGTTGCGGGGTCACCCTCCTCTGCTAGCCTGTGAGCAGTCAGATGGCTGTATCTCCTGCTCATTACCTCTCCTTGTCTCTGCTGCTCAGAACAGCAGCTTTAAGAACAGAGTGGCTGAGCCCTAAGTGTACCTTTGGAGCATCCTATGTGTCTTCAGCATTGATTGGCTGTTTTTACTGTGGATTTAATTTCAGTTACTTTACTCTGGTCTTACTACTTCTGCTTGACTGTGACATCGTTGAGGGCAGGGGCTGTGTCACCTCTAACCACAGGGCCTCCCCGGATGCCTAGCCTGGTCCAAGTGTTCCATCAAGAGTCATTACCAGCATTTATTGCTGTCCAGTCTGTGCAAGCTCCATGCTGGCTGCTGGGTAAGAGCCAAGGGCAGCCAGGCACAATGGCTCATGCCTGTAATCCCAGCACTTTGGGAGGCTGAGGCGGGTGGATCACCTGAGGTCGGGAGTTTGAGACCGGCCTGGCCAACATGGTGAAACCCTGTCTCTACTAAAAATACAAAAATTAGCCAGACATGAAAATTAGCCAGGCATGGTGGCAGGTGCCTGTAATCCCAGCTACTCCGGAGGCTGAGGCAGGAGAATTGCTTGAACCAGGGAGGCGGAAGTTGCAGTGAGCCAAGATCACACCACTGCACTCCATCCAGCCTGGGTGACAAGAGCAAAACTCTGTCTCCAAAAAAAAAAAAAAAAAAGAAAAAAGAGCAAATGCCAGAGGAGAACAGAGCTGGGCTCATTCTAGGGAAGAACTGATGCTTGGGCAGTAAGAGGCATCTACAGAGGGCCGTCCTGGTTTCCTTGCCCTGCAGGAGTTCCTACTGTTTCTCACTGCCTAACTGCAGAGGATCTCTTTTTAGGGGTGGGATTGTGGGACGGGGGGCCCCAGGGTCCTTCCCAGTGCAGACTATAATTCTGTGTGGAGACTATAATTTTATGACCTGTACATCAACATTAAAATAACAGTGTAAGTTGCATGAGGTTTGTGGGACCTGTTGATTTGGTGTGGGCTTCTTGGTTAGAGGTTGATCTTGGCAAATCTCCTGTCTCAGAGTTGGTTTCCTGTTGCTCCCATAGGTAGGTTAGTAACTAGTTTGGCTAACAGCTTTGAGAAGAGCCAACAAATGGAGCCAGACTGCTTGCCCGCACTGTCAGATTCAGAGCTCAGTCACTGTCCATGACACAGCTAGTTATCATTTAGGAATGAGCTTTGGGGGCTAGCAGGCAGAAATGGTTTAGGGACAGCCATTTTCCTGTGGCTGATGTGAGATTATCCATGTCTGTGGAGATGCAAGCTTCTGAAAAGCTGGGCTCATGGGCCACATGCCTCTGTATTTCCATAACCTCCAGGCCAGGGTCTTGCACATCATAGGGCCTGGGAGAATAAGTGAGTGGTCAAGCGTACACATTTGAAAAGTAATTCATGTGCCATCTGGTCACCTGGGGATGCCAGCAGAGAGGAAATCACAGGCAAGCAAAGCCTGGTGTGCTTTTAGTGAGGCTAGAGAAACATGATTTTTTGCATGGCTAAAATTGCACCACTAAATATTAAGGGCCATTTTTAACTTACAGTTTACCATGATTTCTTGGCTGACAAATCATAGGTGACCATTTCCCACCATTCTCCCATGAGAACCCCACACTGCAAACTACCCGTCATACCCAAACTTGTCCTGGGGCTCAAAGCTTGTCAGGGATTAAGGAGAATGAAGCCTGAAAGTGCCTCAGGGACATCCTGTCTTCACTGCTGTCATAGAGCCAGGGCCTGGGCAGCACAAGGCCATATGCTTTCTGAGCCCAGGCCAGTCCCAGCAAGCTCTCCTGGAAACACTTTTTCTTTTTTCTTTTCTTTTCTTTTTTTTTTTTTTTGAAACGGAGTTTGGCTCTTGTTGCCCACGCTGGAGTACAATGGTGCAATCTCAGCTCACTGCAACCTCTGCCTCCCGGATTCAAGCGATTCTTCTGTCTTAGCCTCTTGAGTAGCTGGGATTACAGTTACCTGCCACTACGCCCAGCTAATTTTTGGTATTTTAAGTAGAGATGGCGTTTCACCATCTTGGCCAGGCTGGTCTCAAACTCCTGACCTTAAGTGATCTGCCAGCCTTGGCCTCCCAAAGTACTGGGATTGTAGGCCTGAGCCACCATGCTTGGCCTTTTTTTTTTATTTTTGAGATGGAATTTCACTCGTTGCCCAGGCTGGAGTGCAGTGGCACAATCTCGGCTCACTGCAACCTCCGCTTCTCTGGTTCAAGCGATTCTCCTGTCTCAGCCTCCCGAGTAGCTGGGATTACAGGCACCTGCCACCACAACTAATTTTTGGTATTTTTAGTAGAAATGGGGTTTCACCATCTTGGCCAGGCTGGTCTCGAACGCCTGACCTCAAGTGATCTGCCTCCTCACCCTCCCAAAGTGCTGGGATTACAGGTGTGAGCCACTGCACCCAGCTTCTGGAAGCACTTTTTAAAAAGTTTTTATTTTTCTTGAGACAAGGTCTCACTCTGTTGCCCAGGCTGGAGTGCAGTGGCATGATCACAACTCACTGCAGCCTTGACCTTCTGGGCTCAAGCAACCTCCTGCCTCAGCCTCCCAAGTAGCTGGTACTACATGCATGAACCACCATAGCTGGCTAATTTTTGTAGTTTTTGTAGAGATGGGGTCCCACCAGGTTGCCCGGGCTGGTCTTGAACCCCTAAGCTCAACAGTCCACCCACCTTGGCCTCCCAAAAGTGCTGGGATTATAGGCGTGAGCCACTGCACCCAGCCTGGGAGCACTTTCTGTCGCCTCTGTGGTTCATCTTAGAGAGGATCATCTTGTAAGGATATTGGCGATCTTAATTTTTTATGCTTTTGTATTTTGCCTCAGTTTAAGTGTAATCAGCAGGAAGCAGAACATACTCATCCTTTTCAAAAAATATTTAAAAATTCAAATATTAAAAAAATATACAAAGAAAAGTAAATGAAGCTACTGTATATATCATCTGGCTCCAACTGTTACCAACTCTGAGGACCTTTAGTCATCCTTACTCCATACTCTTTCCCCACCACAGGTTGTGCTGAACAGCAGAGAATGGGACCTGGGAAGGGGCCTATTCCAGGTCAAAGGGGAGACTTCTGATCAACGGGGGACTACTCTGGGTCTATGAGAGGACTAGTTCAGGTAGATGGGGGACTATTCCAGGTCAGTGGGGAACCACTCTGGGTCAAGGGAAGACTATTCCAGGTCAGGCGGTGGGAGCTATTCCAGGTGAAGAAGGCAGATGCAGGGCTGGGTCCAGTCAGCCCAAGTGAGGGAGGAAGCATTTTAGCAGATTATAGGGCTTTAAGCCTGGGTCACAGGTGTGTCCCCTGTTGGGGGCATGAATGTAGAGCTTAGGCTGGGATACTGCTCCAACTTTATTATCTAGTCTGTGGTCATGATGTGTAGGAGACAGTCTGATTTTATATATATATATATGTAGACAGCAATGGAAGAAGAGATGAATTTTAACTTATTGTCAAGGTAAATACAGTCATAAAATTAACTGCTGTATATTTTGTTTGTTCACAACATATCAGACATGTGCTCAGAGCTTTATGTAGATTATTGTATTGATTGCCTGCGGCACTTCTCTAAGGATTGTTAGCCTGTTGTGCAGATGGTGAGAGTTTGCTTAGTAAGTGGTGCAGCCCAATGCATGCCGGAGCAGAGGTCATGCCTAAGACCTGAAGAATATCTGTATTTACTGGCAGAAGAAAGAGAGCTGGCAAAGGGTACATGAGATGCAGGAAACACAGGGGACAGAGTGACAGAGGTGTGGTGGTAGCATTAGTGCACTTCTCTGGAAGCAAGACTTTGTTGTGTTTTTTGTTTTTGTTTTTGTTGAAAGAGCCTCCTGATTCCATATCTGTTTTAGTGGGTGAATGCAATAAAAACCTAGCTCTGAAAGGGTGAAATAAAGAAGGGTAAGGAGGAAGCTGAGGAACAGAAAGCTCAGCCTTGGCTGTCAGGAGGCAGCAGGGTCAGGAAAAATGTTGGGTTTTGCTTTTTGAGGATTTGTTTTCTTTGGGGTGGCCTTTGCTTGTTTATTTTTTCCCCCTAATTCTGGAGAGCTGAGTGTGATGGTGGTGGGGAGGGGCTCATACAGGCCAGCGTCCAACCCCAACCTCTTTAGGGAGGCAGCTGCAGGGCCTGCTGGGAGCCACTGGTTTCTGCCTTTGTCAGGAGTGGTTACTGAACAGTGTAGTCCTTGGCTGTGATTGTCCATCTGTGAAATTGGTTTTGAGGAGGTGTCCTTATAGGACCACAGGTTCTGCTATACCATTTTATATTGGATTTGGCATATGGGTGAATTTCCCATATGCTGGAGAGAGACAGAAATGAGAACTTTTAATGAAAGTTTGGTGATTTATTGTATATATGTTTTGTTTGTTTCTGTGTTTGGTGATAAGGGGGGTCTGAGCTGGGAATACTGTGGGGGTTTCGGCTGCCATCTGTGCATTGGGTCACCCCATCCTGGCAGGCACCTGCAGAAGGAGTGTTGTCATCTCTTCCTGCATTTCCTCTGTTGAGAGTTATGAAGAAGACAGTGGGAATAAGTTCTCACTCTTAGTCACGGCTCTGGTTTTTGCAGGCCTGTGTGATGTTTCCTTGCTGTGGCTGCACATCAGTGTCTCATTTTCTCAGGTTTATGTTCCTTTGGGTGACTGTAGATGGGGATTATAGCATGATCTCTCAGCACAATTTGGGTTTGCTTCGCCCCCCAGCCCCCCAACCCGGCACCATTGTCAAAGGTGGTGATGAAAAGCTTTCTTATGGAGTTACTGTGAAGGAAGTGTCAGGTCTTTTCCTGGGTTGTGCAGGTGAGGCTTGCTGTAATCCTCTCTTGCTCTCTCACTCATTCTCACGCTTTAAGGTGACTTTGATTGCAGGATTAGCCTTCAGAACCCTCATGAGATGCTGGATACGGTGTGAGGTCATCAAAGTTAGGGGCTGGCCAGCTGCTGATCAGGGCTTCTCCCCCGCACCTTTTTTTTTTTTTTTTTTTTGAGACAGTATCTTGCTCTGTTGCCCAGGCTGGAGTAGAGTGGCATCTCGGCTCACTGCAACCTTCGCCTCCCGGGTTCAAGCAATTCTTCTGTCTCAGCCACCCGAGAAGCTGGGATTACACACATGTGCCACCACACCTGGCTAATTTTTGTATTTTTAGTAGAGACAGGGTTTCATCATGTTGGCCAGGCTGGTCTCGAACTCCTGACCTTAAGTGATGTGCCTCCCTCAGCCCCTCAAAGTGCTGGGATTACAGGCATGAGCCACCGTGCCCGGCCTGGTTTCTCCCTTGTTGATCTGCATTGGAGCTCATCACGCTCAGTGTCCCCACTTGGAGTCATGAGGTCTCCATTGGGGAAGGAATTGCATAAAAAATATGTGCCCCATTAAGCCATTAAGAAATGTGCTTCTGTAGAATGTGCTCAGCCTTGGCTGTTGAGATGCTTAACTTGTTGATGCCAGCACTGACCACACCTTCCACCTGCCTTCCCGGAGTTCTCAGAGATGAAGTGTCCAGCTGAACCGGAAAGAGTTGGAATGATGTTATGTTTTATCTTCTGTGGGGAATCTCCCCCTTCTGTCATTGTCTTGCCAGATAAGGTTACCTGCCTTCTATGTGTTGTACGAACAGGTGAAGAACAGGGCCCCTCCACGCCAGAGGCTGCATGGCAGCCCAGCTGCACCCTGCCGGCCTGTGTGTTGGCTGGGGTCCCTCTGGCTTGTGTGCTGTTGGTACCTTTCTCACCAGTCTGGCAGTCAGTGATCCCTGATCCCTGTTGCATGGGGACCATGGTAGTAGTTTTGGCTACTTCTGTTTGTTAACCATAGGTACAACACAAAGCATTTGTAAATAATGAACTCCAATCATTGCCATTTCTGCCTGCAGCCTGGAATTGTCTCGCCATTTAAACGAGTATTCCTAAAAGGTGAAAAGAGTAGAGATAAGAAAGCCCATGAGAAGGTGACAGAGAGGCGCCCTCTGCACACTGTGGTGTTGTCATTGCCTGAGCGCGTCGAGCCAGACAGACTGCTGAGCGACTATATTGAGAAGGAGGTAAAGGTAAGTCGTCATGGGCCACAGGATATGCCTGCCAAACGACAGTGACGGTCATGCTTGTATCCACCAGACACTCTTGAGTTTATAAGACACAGCCACACAAACACCTTAGTAGTTGATTATCCTACCCATTGTCTTGTCCATGGTGATAAATTTAATAATTGGATAACCGAAAACCCAGATTCTGTCTGCTGACCCCAGTTTGCTTTTTTCTGTAGTAGCAATGCCACCTTCTTTCTCTCGAAGGTTTGGCTGTGTGGGTAGTATGTGCTGCTCCACCGTAAGAGGGTTCAAGAGCTGGGAGAAAACTCACATCTCCTGTAGTTTGCAGTTGAAAAGAGTTACCTGGTCAAGGCCATGACCTTGCAGGTCTAACAGTCACCGCCTAGAATTCAGAGCATGTGTTTGAGACTCATCATTGGGTCTCATTTGGCCTGAGGCCAAAATACTGTGCATAAACCATGTGATGTGCATAAGTTGATTTTTAATCCCTCCCCTAAAATGAAAGTAAATGAATAAAAAGGTATAAAGCCATGAGGTCAGAGGGAATAGGAAAGGAGACAACAGTGGATGAGGTGGTCCATAAACATGGAAGAAGAAAACTGCTGAGGGTGAGAACTGAGTAAGCTAACACAGCCAGACCCGAGTTCCTGCAGAGGATACGGAGTCCAGGGGGCTCAGGAGGGGCATGGGGCAGTGCAAATGTCCATGGGAGGGATTTCCACTCTCACCTGGCCCAGCCAGATGATTAACTCACCCCCACCCATTGGAAGATGGGGCTTTGGACATACAGAAACCTGATACAGGGGCATGTGGGGAGAGACCAACACAGAAGATAAGGAAGTCAAGTCAAAGCCTGTATGTGGAATGGAGAGAATTCCCAACTCCTTTTTCTTTCAAGCTTCTAGAATGCCTTCAACCCAGGCCTTTCCAACAAAGGAATTCTTGAAAGGGTGCTCACTGGGGAAGTTGAGCAGCCCATACTGGCCCTTGGGGTTACCCACCCAACCAGCCTGAATAAACTCCAACAGTCAGGACTCCCGCCAGGCATCCGGCGTCTGTCAGCTTTTTGGAGCCTCATTTCAAACATAGGCAGCTGAGTATAAGTACAGATTTGAGGACAACTTTCAACCTCAAGGCAGAACTCAAGACAAATACACAAAATAAACATGAATAAACAGCAACAGTGCAGAAAATAGGGGAAGAAATTTAAAAGTATATAATATTTTCAGAAAGATAAGAGGAAATATTGTTGACAGTGACAACAGGATTCTACTTTTAAATAAATAAAAGGTGAGAGGAAGAGCTTCTGGAATTAAAACTGTGTTAATTAGGCCGGGTGCAGTGGCTCACGCCTGTAATCCCAGCACTTTAGGAGGCCGAGGTGTGCAGATCACTTGAGGTCAGGAGTTCGAGACCAGCCTGGCCAACATGGAGACTAAATGTCTACTAAAAGTACAAAAATTAGTTGGGTGTGGTGGCAGGCACCTGTAATACCAGGTACTTGGGAGGCTGAGGCAGGAGAATCACTTGAACCTGGGAGGCGGAGGTTGCAGTAAGCCAAGATCATACCACTGCGTTCCAGCTTGGTTCGTGAAAGAGTAAGACTCTGTGTCCAAAAAAAAAAAAAAAGCAAACAAAACAACTATGTTATTTATATATCTTTTAAAAATTCAATAGAGGTGTTGAAAGATAAAAGTAAAAAAAAGTCCCAGAAAGAATATTCAAAAGACAAAGACAGTTAATAAACAAAAGATGAGACAGAGAAATGAAATTAGATGATCAATTCAGGAAGTCCAACATCTGACTCCCAGGAATAAAGAATGAAGGGAAGAGTGAGAAGTTATTAAGACAGTAAAGGAAGAATATTTTGAAGAATTGACTGATGGACATGACTCCCCCCATTGAAAGGATCCTGTCATGATGACTAGACAGGTCTCTAAAACCTCAACTCACAGAAGCTGGTTCTTAGAAGTTACCGGAGGATGTGCTGCATCAAAATATAAGGGGAGGCTGGGCGAGGTGGCTCACGCTTGTAATCCCAGCACTTTGGGAGGCCAAAAGTGCTGGGATTGGGGTGGGGCAGATCAGATGAGGCCAGGAGTTTGAGACCAGCCTGGCCAACATGGCAAAACCCTGTCTCTATTTAAAATGCCAGAAAAATTAGCCGGGTGTGGTGGCACATGCCTGTAATTCCAGCTACTTGGGAGGCTGAGGTACGAGAATCGCTTGAATCTGGGAGGCGGAGGTTGCAGTGAGCCAAGATGGCGCCACTGCACTCCAGCCTGGGCAACAGCATGAGACACAGTCTTCAGAAACAAAATCAAACAAAACACAAGGGCAAACCAAGAAGAGGAAAACATGGATTCATAGCCCAAGGGGTCTGCCAGGGAAAGGAGCAAAGATAATTCCCAGGATAATAGGAAAGCAAAGTCCTAGGAAAATAAGAAACAGGCCACAGAAGCTCTGGGATAAGTAAGTATAGACTATATGTTTGGGTAGAATAACGTATTGAGAAGTTGTTGAAGAAATAGAATAGTACATAGAAAACAAAGCAAATGGAGGTGTGGAGGAATTGATAATAAATCATTAAAAATGAAAACTTAAAGGTTGGAGACTCCTGTTTCTGAGACGATGAAGTAGGCATTCTTTTCCCTATTCTTCTAGTTAAGTGCACCTAAAATCTAAAATTCTTGGACACTAGATGCAGTAACATAAGAACACTCTGAAAGGTAGAGAGAAGGCAGACCACCCAGGACCCAGAAAACGACCCAGTAGTGATTTCTTCAAGTTGTCTTTTTGCCTCATGTAGCCCAGACTATGAGCTGAAGAAGCTGGCAACCCAGAAACACCAACAGGTACAGACAGAACCCCCTGCAAAAGTCAGCTCCTTCTGACCAAAGGACCAGGAAAGCGGCAGCCTAGCACAAGACAGAAAGTGTTTAGACAACTGCTCAGTGCCAACCAAACATGACAGAAAGAACTGTGGTCCTACCTTTGTGCCTGCTAGCAAAGGCTAAGTGAGAGCCACTTATTCCTCCAGAGACAGTTGAATAGGGAGGGACCATGGACTTTTATCCCTGTTGGGCAGTAACAAATCCCTAAGGAACCTTGTGTGGTTCTGGAGTGTTAGTGGAGACCACATTGGGTGGGGCAGTAATGAGGCCCTCCTTTTCCTCCCAACCAGTGGGAAGAATCTGTGGAAGCCACATGGGGAACCAGAACTCTTATCATACCCAGCAGTAATGAGGAAGGAGCCTTCCACGCAGGACAGCAAGTAGGGAATCCGACCTTTGACCCCTACTTGGTGGTAAAAAGGTGGTGTTGCCGAGAGCCGTGGCCCATGCCTGTAATCCCAGTACTTTGGGAGGCCGAAGCGGACGGATCACAAGGTCAGGAGTTCAAGACCAGCCTGACCAACGTGGTGAAACCCCATCTCTCCTAAAAATACAAAAATTAGCTGGTTGTGGTGGCACATGCCTATAATCTCAAGAGGCTGAGACTCCGGAAGGTGGAGGTTGCAGTGAGCCGAGATCTCACCACTGCACTCCAGCCTGAGTAACAGAACGAGATTCCATCTCAAAAAAACAAAAAAAGGTGCCGTTCCCTTCCCTTCTGAGGGTCTAGGTTAAATTTTCTAACATTTGTATTGTTGAAGTCCCGAAAAGAGAGGAGAAAGAGGGAAGGGCTGAAAAGCTTTTCAAAGATTTACAGGTTGAAACGTTTGACAAAGGACAAACTTAAAAGATTCAGAAAGCTGAGCAAATGCCAAACAAGATGAAGAAATCCACTACTGAAGTCCATCATAGTAGAATTTCTGAAAAGTAAAGACAACAACAAAAAATCTTGAAAGTGGCAAGAAAGAAACACTTTACTCATAGGGGAAAATGGGAAGACAGCAGATTTCTTGTTACGCATAGTGAGGACCAGTGGCACAACATTCTTCAAGTTCTGAGAGACCCTGAGAATCAAAAGGATAATGAGAGAACACAAGCAACTCCACACACAAACAGTGGGCCAAAAAATAGACCAATTCCTTGAAAAGCACAAACTCCTCCCACAGGCATCCAATATGAAATAGATCATTTGAATACCCCTATAATTATTAAAGAAATTCAGTATCTAATTTGAAAACTCCCATTTAAAAAAATCTTCAGACCCAAATGGTTTCACTGGAGAATTCTATCAAACATTTAAAGAATTAACGTCAGTTCTACATACTCTTCCAGAAAAACAGAAAGCGGGGGAACTCTTCTCTTCTCCTCTCTCCCCTCTCCCCCTTCCCTCTTCTCTTTTCTCTTCTTCGTCTTCTTTTTTTTTTTTTCTTGGGATAGGGTCTGTCTCTGTTGCCCTGGTTAGAGTGCAGTGGCATCGTCTTGGCTCACTGCAGCCTCGACCTTCCAAGCTCAAGCAGCCCTTCCACCTCAGCCTCCTGAGTAGCTGCCTGCCACCATGCCCAGCTAATTTTTTATTTTGTAGAGATGAAGTCTCACTGTGTTGACCAGGCTGTCTTGAACTCCTAGACTCAAGCAGTCCTCCCACCTCAGCCTCCCAAAGTCCTGGGAATATAGGCCTGAACCACTGCACTTGGCTGGGAATATTTTCTGATTCGTTTTGTAAGGGCAGTATTGCCCTGATATCAAAACCAAACAAAAAACAGTGCAAAATTAAAAGAAATAACAGACACCAATACAAACATAAAATTCCTTAGGAAAATATTAGGTAACATATTCAGCAATATAGAAAAAGAATTATACCTACTGTGGCTGTGAGAATAAACAACAAAAAAGAATTATACACCATGAACAAGTGGAGTTTATTCTAAGGATGCAAGGCTGGTTTGATACTTGAAAATGTAATCCATCGGCAGGAAAATCACTTGAACCCAAGGAGGCAGAGGTTGCAGTGAGCTGGGATTGCACCAGTGCACTCTAGCCTGGGTGATGGGGCAAGACTCCATCCCCCCGCAAAAAAAAATTGTGGAGAAATTTTAATTAACAGTTCTTCAAATATTTAACTTTATTTTTTTCTTTCCTTCTAGGGCTCCCATTAATCACATGTTGATATTTATTTTATTTATTTTATTTTTCATGCCCTTCTCTCATTTTTCCTGTTCTTTACTCTTCCCGATGCCTTCGGGAATGTTTCAAACCACTCTCCATCTTATGAATTCATTCATCAACTGTATTCATTCAACCCTGAATTAAATTGTTTGTTTCTACTATATCTGATTGGTCCTTTTTATAACTCCTGGTCCCTATTTGTTTCCAGTGCCCTCCTACATGCCCTTGAGAATATTTATTAGGATTATTGTAAATTATTTTTAATTTACGATATTGTAAAAAAAATTTTTTTTTATTACAATAAAAAAAAATTAATTTGTTTAATTAGTTGTTTAGTTTGTGATACTGCGTTTCCATTGCTTAGGTCTGTATTCCACAGATCTCTCTTTATTTTTTCCATTCCCTCCAGAGTATCAGCTATAGTTTTTTGTTTTGTTTTGTTTTGTTTTGGGACGGAGTCTTGCTCTGTCGCCCAGGCTGGGGTGCAGTGGCGCAGGCCCAGCTGACTGCAAGCTCCACCTCCCGTGTTCATGCCATTCTCCTGCTTCAGCCTCCTGACTGGCTGGGACCGCAGAGGCCCACCACACCCAGCTAATTTTTTTATAATTTTAGTAGAGACGGGGTTTCACCGTGTTGGTCAGGGTGGTCTTGATCTCTTGACCTTGTGATCCTCCCGCCTCGGCTTCCCAAGGTGCTGGGATTACAGGCGTAAGCTACCATGCCCGGCCCAGCTATAGTTTTTATATTACATTCTGAGTTCCGTCGATAGCCCACTTGCTTTTGAGGCATCTCCAGGATGAGATTCAAAGGAGGGAAAACCCAATTGTGGAAGTTCCCCATCTTGACTTTTGACTTCCCTACAGCATAAACTGTACTTACGGTCCTCAAGATTTAGCCCAATTTGACTGGGCTGTCTTTTTATGTTCAGTAGAACTAGACTACATCACAGAACCTCCAAACATTTTCTACTAGTTTATGGAGAGAATTATCATTTTCTAGAGGGTAGGGAAGAGACATTAGTGGCCTCATATGGCAAATTACTATGGAAAATGTAATTATTTCCAAATTTTCTTAGAACCATAATACTTTGGCCGGGCGCGGTGGCTCAAGCCTGTAATCCCAGCACTTTGGGAGGCCGAGACGGGCGGATCATGAGGTCAGGAGATCGAGACCATCCTGGCTAACCCGGTGAAACCCCGCCTCTACTAAAAAAAAATACAAAAGCTAGCCGGGCGAGGTGGCGGGTGCCTGTAGTCCCAGCTACTCAGGAGGCTGAGGCAGGAGAATGGCATAAACCTGGGAGGCGGAGCTTGCAGTGAGCTGAGATCTGACCACTGCACTCCAGCCTGGGCGACAGAGCGAGACTCCATCTCAAAAAAAAAAAAAAAAAAAGAACCATAATACTTTGTGATTGTTATAGTGATTCTTATTTTCCTTCCTTCCTTCCTTCCTTCCTTCCTTCCTTCCTTAGATCTCTTAAGTATACCCTATATAATTTGATTTTTAATTCAAAAGTTATTAAAATTTTGTTTTGAAGATTTCATAACTAAACTCTAACCGACCCCTAAGATAACTAGAAAAACCTCTTGGTTTTACAAAACTAGTTTGGATAGTGCTGTTTTGGATAGTTTGGATAATTCGAAATTGGTGAAATTATTTGTGGCCTGTCTTTATGTTCTTGCTGTATCAATATTTGTATCTTATCAGATACCTTTACATATGTCTAGTCTTTTCTTTCTATCTGACATTAACTTATTCAACAAATGTTTGTTGAACACTTGCTGTACTATTGTTCTAGCTGCTAGGTGCAACTAGAAGTGATAGCTGATAGAGCAATTTCTTTAGAGTAGTTTGTGTAGGTTCAGTTGAAAAATCAGTACCTGGTTTCCATTCAGGCCCTCCTAATGTGCATGGGAACTTGAATCACCTTGAAACTTTTGTATTGATTTCCATAAATGAGAAGTTAGATGAATTGCTTAATAATACCATATATTTGCAGAAATAAAAGAAAAATCACAGCTTAAGAAAAAAAAAAATGTAATCCATCATATTAACAAACTAAAGAAGAAAAATCGTGTGATTATATCAATCAATGGCAGAAAGTTTATTTGACAAAATTCAGCACCCATTCTTGATTAAAAACTCAGACAAACGGGGCCGGGCACAGTGGCTCATGCCTGTAATCCCAGCACTTTGGCAGGCTGAGGCGGGTGAATCACAAGGTCAGGAGGTCAAGACCATCCTGGCTAACACAGTGAAACCCAGTCTCTACTAAAAATACAAAAAATTAGCCGGGCTTGGTGGTGGGTGCCTATAGTCCCAGCTACTTGGGAAGCTGAGGCAGGAGAATGGTGTGAACCTAGGAGGTGGAGCTTGCAGTGAGCCGAGATCGTGCCACTGCACTCCAGCCTGGGCGACAGAGTGAGACTCTACTCAAAAAAACCAAAAAAACAAAAAAAACTCAGACAAACAAGATACGTGTACGAACAATAAATATGTGGATATCAAAATTAAATCAATACCATTTACAATCACTTAAAAAAATGAAACACAGATATAAATCTTACAAAACATGAATAAGATTTGTATGCTGAAAACTATACAACACTGATTAAAGAAGTCAAAGGTCTGAATAAATGGAGAGACATACTGTATTCATGGATTGAAGTTTCAACCTAGTTAGTATGTTAGTTATCCCTAAGTTGATATAAATGGATCAACTCCTTGAAAAGCACAAACTACTACTACAAGCCATCCAATGTGAAATAATTTGAATAGCTTGTAACTATTAAAAGTGAATTTTACAGTTCCTACCAAAATTTCAGCAAGAACTTTTTGTAGATATAAACAAGACTATTCTTAAAGTGCAGTGGCACGATCTTAAATTTCAAGCTATTCTTTAAATGGAGAGGCAAAATAAGTAGAGTAGCTAAAAATAATTTTGAAAAAGAAGAAAATGAGAGGAGTCAGCCTGCCTGATTTCAAGGTAGATCATACTGCTATCACAATCAAGACAGTGTGGTACCTGCAGAGGGACTGACACAGAGATCAGGGGAGCAAAGTCATGAAAAACAGATCCACACATATATGCCCAGCTGATTCTTGACAGAGGTTCACAAGCAATTCAGTGGAGAAAGGATAGGATAGCCTTTTAACAAATGGTGCTGGAGCAGTTGGACATTTGTAGGCAAAAACTGAATCTTGCCCTAAATTTCACAACTTAAACACAAAAATTAACTCAAAATGGATCATAGGCTTAAATATAAAATACAACTTCTAGTAAAAAGCATAGAAAATCTTCAGGATGCAGGGCTACACAAAGAGTTCTGAGACTTGATACCTAAAGCATAATTCATAAAAAAAAAAACATAAACTGGACTTCATCAAAATTTAAAACTTTTGCTCTATAAAAGACAAAAGATACGCTACAGACTGAGAGGACATATTTTTAAACCACATATCTGACAAAGGGTTGGTATCTACAGTATATAAAGAACTCTCAAAACTTCAACAGTAAAACAAAGAATCCAATTAAGACATAAGCAAAAGACAGGAGGAGATACTTCACTGAAGAGGATATACAGATGGCAGTAAGCATATGAAAATATGCTCAAATCATTAGCCATCAGGAAAATGCACATTAAAACCATAATGAGCTGCCAATACACACCTAACAGAATGTCTTAAATTTAAAGTAGAAAACAAGATGCTGGAGAAGATGTGGAGGAACTGGACCCCTCATTGATTGCTGGTAGGGATGTAAAATGGTACCGCCACTCTAGAAAGCAGTCTGGCAGTTTCTTTAAATCTCCACATGCAACTACCAGTAACTTGGCAATTGCACTCCTAGACATTTATCCCAGGAAATGAAAATTTATGTTCACATGCAAACCTGCATATTAATATTCAGAACAGTTGTATTCATAGTAGCCCAAAACTAGAAACAACTCCATGTCCTTTGGTGGATAAATGGTTAAACAAAATGAGGTCCATCCATGCCATGAAAGACTATTCAGTAATACGAAGGGCTGGGCATGGTGGCATCTGCCTGTAGTCCCACCTACTGGGGAGACTGAGGGTGGAGGATTGCTTGAGCCCAGGAAGTGGAGGCTGCAGTGAGCCATGATCATGCCACTGTGCTCCAGTCTGGATGACAGTGAGACCCTGTCTTAAAGCAACCACAAAGGAACAAACTACACAGCAACCTGGATGGACCTCCAGAGAATTATGCTAAGTGAAAAAAGCCATTCTGAAAGGTTTCACACCGTATGTTCCTTTCTGTAACATCCTTGAAATGACACAGTTGCTGAGGTGGAGAACAGGTGAGGGTTTGCTAGGGTTGGAGAGAAGTGGGTGAGCCTATAAAGGGCAACAGGAGGGGTCCTTACAGTGATGGGTGCTCTGGCTGTGTTTACGTTAGTGTCCTGGTGTGATGTGCTATATAGTTCTGCAAGATGTCACTGCTGGGGGCAGTAGGGTAAAGGGAGCGATGGATCTCCCTGTATCGTTTCTTATAATAAGAGGTGAATTTACAGTTACCTTAAAATAAAAGTTTAATTATAAAGAAATTGTAATTTGACTACTACTTGGCATGTCAGTGAGAGAATGTGGATAATGAAATGATGTAAGAAGTATTGATTAAGAAAAATTATCTAACTTGTAAGAAAAGAGAGGGAAAGTGGGAATGGTGATATAATTGGAAGTCAATAAATAATGTCTTAAATTGATAAGCAATCGCAACATAAGCCCATTATTTAGAAAAATGGCTCTAGATGCTAGAAGAATCAGAAGACTCCTGTGTGGCTGCCTCTTGGAAGTGGTTTGTGGATGGGGTTGTCCCTGTTAGTAAAGGAGATTGTTGTTTTTTTGTTTTACAATTTTTTTGAACTTTATTTGCCTTTTTAAACTGTATACATTTCATAAAATAAAAACAATGACCACAATAAAATCCACCAGTGATAGGAGACATTTAATCCCACATACTCCAGTGTAGTGTTTATGGGAAGTATTTTGTATTTAGAATGAACATTAATGAACAAGTTGAAAGGAATTTAATAGTGGCTTCTGTTTTGGAATGCTTACTGTGTGCAGCAATACTGTTTAACATTTTAAATATATTTTTCTCATTTAATCTTCACAAAACCTTCATAAAGTAGGAACATTACTTTGGGAGGCCGAGGCGGGCAGATCACCAGGTCAAGAGATCAAGACTATCCTGGCCAACATGGTGAAACCCCGTCTCTACTAAAAATACAAAGATTAGCTGGATGTGGTGGTGTGCACCTGTAGTCCCAGGTACTCGGGAGGCTGAGGCAGGAGAATCGCTTGAACTCAGGAGGTGAAGGTTGCAGTGAGCTGAGATTGTGTCACTGTACTCTAGCCTGGTGACAGAGCAAGACTCTGTCTAAAAAAAAAAAAAAAAAAAAAAAGAGGCCGGGCGTGGTGGCTCACGCCTGTAATCCCAGCACTTTGGGAGGCCGAGAGGGGTGGATGACGAGGTCAGGAGATCGAGACCATCCTGGCTAACACTGCAAAACCCCGTCTCTACTAAAAAAAATGCAAAAACTTAGCTGGGCGTGGTGGCGGGCACCTGTAGTCCCAGCTACTCGGGAGGCTGAGGCAGGAGAATGGCGTGAACCCGGGAGGCAGAGCTTGCAGTGAGCCGAGATCGTGCCACCGCACTCCAGCCTGGGCAACTGAGCAAGACTCTGTCTCAAAAAAAAAAACAAAACACATTCTTTCTGTAGTTTCTATCACAAGCTGACATTTGCCCCAGTAGGGTTTCGTGCAGTGCAAGGCTCATGTGGGTTCACCTAGTGACTATGAATGGACTCATAGCAGGCTTGCTGTATGGTTTTAATAATGGGACAGGGTAATTAATCACATTTGTGATACCAAACCCAAGAAGCTCTTATCAGATTTGTTGTTGTTATTATTTTTTGAGACAGGGTCTCACTCTGTCACCCAGGCTGGAATGCAGTGGCACAGTCATGACTCACTGCAGCCTCAACTTCTCTAGGCTTAGGTGATCCTCTCACCTCAGCTTCCTGAGTAGCTGGGACCACATGTTGCTCCATCACACCTGGCTAATTTTTGTATTTTTTTTTTTGTAGTGATGGGGTCTTGCCATGTTGCCCAGGCTGGTCTTGAACTCCTGTGCTCAAGCGATCCTCCTGCCTTGGTTTCTCAAAGTAATAGATTACAAGTGTGAGCCACCATGCCCAGTGTATTATTTATTTTTATCTAATTGAATATGTAATTTGTGTACATGGTTCAAAATTCAAATGATAACAAAGAGATTCTTGGTGCAAAGAAATCCTGTGCGTCCTCCATGGGAGGAATTGCTGAACCAGATTCTCTTGTCTTTACAGTCTCTCCATATATGAGCATACACATGCATTTGTTTCCCAAATGATTACATGGTGTACACTGTTTGCACCTTGCTTTTTACACTGAACAGTATATCTTGATTTATCACAGTGTTCACATTAGCACACATAAAACTGCCTTGTCCATTTTAATAGTTGCATGATATTCCCTTAGATAGCTGTGTCAAATTCTATTTAACCAGTGACTTATTAATACATATTTAATTTATTTTCAACTGTTATACATGTTTTACTCTACCTTTAGGATAAATTACAAAAGTAGAGTTTCTAGATCTAAGGCTAGGTTACTTTTTAATTTGACAGACATTTCCAAATTGTTCTTCATAAAGGATTGAAGTCAGTGCATACTTGAGGACTCTGTGAGTGTGCAGGCGGCCCCCTACCTCTGCAGGTTCGTCACCCAAGGAGTCAAGCAACTGTGGGTTGAAAATATTCAAAAAAACAATAAAAAAAACCCACTACAACAATTTAAAAAATACAAATTTTAAAAATACAGTGTAGCAACTATTTACATAACATTTACATTGTATTAGGTGTAAGTAATCTAGAGATAATTTGAAGTACAGTCTTGGCCATATAACAACATATTGGTTAATGACAGACCACGTGTATGGCAATGGTCCCATGAGATTATAAGGGAGCTAAAAAAATTTCCATTGCCTAGTGACATAGCTGTCTTAACATTGTAGCAGAACGCATTACCTTTTCTGTGTTTGAATGTATTTAGAGTCACAAATACTCACCATTGTGTTACAGTTACCTGCAGTATTCATACAATAACATGCTGTAGAGGTTGTAGCCTGGGAACAATAGGAGCAATACCTTATAGCCTAGGTGTGTAGGAGGCTATATGTACCATCTGGGTTTGTGTAATTACACTCTGTGATGTTCACTCAATGATGAAATTGCCGAATGACAGATTTCTCAGAATGTATCCCTGTTGTCGAGTGATGCATGACTGTTACACAGGAGGAGTGTAGGTTATGTGCAAATAATACTGCCATATTGCTTGAGGAACTTGAACATCTGCAGATTTTGGTATCCCAGGAGGCTCCTGGAACCAATCCCCAGCAGATACTGAGGAACAACTGTACCTGTTTCTCCACCCTCTGAGGAACACAGTGTTCAAACTTTTTGATCTTTGCCAGTCTGATATTCTTAAAATGTTTTCTTATTATAGTTTGTACTTATAAGTGAGGTTGAGTGTCTTTCAAATGGTCAAAAGTCAGGTCTCTTTCAGACTACATTTCTAGATCCATTGCCCATTTTTTCTAGTGGGTTGTTGCTGCTTTTCTTATATCTTTGCAGTAGCTCTCAGTATGTCAGGTAAGTTAGTCCTCTGCTGTAAAGTTAGTTTTAAATGTTTTCCCCTAGTTTGTCATTTGTCTTTGTTCATCATTGTCTTCAATTGCTTCTCGTGCAGCAGAGCCTGAAACTGGGGATCATGTTCCACTGATCTGTTAAGGGCATGCTCAAGAGAAAGAGTGAAGGGGATAGGGTAGGGCAGAGGGGAAAGATGCCTGAAAATCATAGACTCGGGTTAATTTCAACCTGATTCATGCTCTAAAGCCTAGAATGCCACAGCTTGGTGAAGACAGAAGTAGCTCAGGGTGTTACCCATCCACACTCAGAGCAGCGGGGGGTCCTGGGTGGGACACCACTGCCTGTACTACACTCCACCCCGCACTCCCTCATCCATGTATTTCTCAAGTTAAGTTCACTCCATCCAGACTCAGCTTCTCCAGAGGCATTTGGTCATAATTTCTGGAAACTTCTCCAGATGAACTACAGCCCTGACTACTTCAGTGGGACCCAAGGCCTCATTCAACCCACTGGGGACATGACACCATGTAGCAACTATTGGTTTAGATGTAACTGCATCCTAAGGGAGAGGGGGCATCCTTTCAGGGTGTCATCTCGCAATCTCCCAGCTGGCCACAGCTTTATCAGGATGACAGCTGCAGGTGCTTAGGGTTTTTTTGTTTTTGTTTTTGTTTTTGAGATGGAGTCTTGCTCTGTCGTCCAGGCTGGAGTGCAGGGGCGCGATCTCAGCTCACTGCAAGCTCCGCCTCCCGGGTTCACGCTATTCTCCTGCCTCAGCCTCCTGAGTAGCTGGGACCACAGGCGCATGCCACCATGCCTGGCGAATTTTTTTTATTTTTAGTAGAGGTGGGGTTTCACTGTGTTAGCCAGGATGGTCTTGTCTCCTGACCTCGTGATCCGCCCATCTCGGCCCCCCAAAGCGCTGGGATTACAGGCGTGAGCCACTGCGCCTGGCCACGCCTGGCTAATTTTTTGTATTTTTAGTAGACACGAGGTTTCACTGTGTTAGCCAGGATGGTCTCGATCTCCTGACCTCATGATCCACCTGCCTTGGCCTCCGAAAGTGCTGAGATTACAGGCGTGAGCCACTGCGCCCGGCCACGCCTGGCTAATTTTTTGTATTTTTAGTAGAGACGGGGTTTCACCTTGTTAGCCAGGATGGTCTCGATCTCCTGACCTCATGATCCACATGCCTCGGCCTCCCACAGTGCTGGGATTACATGTGTGAGGGTGTTTTATGGGACATTGAATTCCATGGTCATGTGCCTGCTGCTGTACCTCCTTTAGCACTAACTGAGTCCCTTGATCCAAGGTGATGGTACATGCTGTCCCACATCGGCAACCACACGCCCCACAAGCCCTTGGAGAGTAGTTTGGCAGCTGCTGCAGGCAGGAGAGGCAAACCCTTATGTGGAGCATGTGCTAATTTTTGCCAGAACAATTGTTTCTTATTGCAGGGTCAAAGGATTTCTGAAGTATTCAGCTGGCCGGCAGACAGGACAACTGGTTGGTCTCTTTGAGGGGATGATGCCTTATCAGGGCTGCAGAATTGGTATCCTGCTGGCAGGTCTGCCACGGTGAAGGGTTGTAGTGTATTTGCTTGTACCTAAGTATGTGAACCACGCTTGGGATATTCTTTCTGTCAGCTGTGTATTGGGAACCCTTTCTGAGGCTGTGGGTGCAATTTACGGGAGAGGCTTCAGAACAGCTCCGCTGGGAAGTGTTTGGGTTTGGGCCACCTGTTCCTGCAGCTGGCACTCTTAGCACAGTCTTGTAGTAAGAACGTGAATGTGTACTGTTGTCCATCCTACATGAACATCAGCAGTTCCTGATAGTTTTGAGGAGGAAGTGTTTACCGCATCAATAGCTACAAACCATGTACCCAAGATGATTTATTCACTTGAGTAAAGATTCCATTTAGCTCAGTTTGTGGCAGTCTACAGTCATCTACCACAGTTTGCCCACCATAATTTCTATAGGAGCCAGACTGGGCATGAGATGGGGACCCGTACCCTGCATCATTTACGTTTTCAAGAGCAGCATTAATTTGCTTTTCCCACTGGGAAATGATACTGTTTTTGATTTACTATGGCCAGGGGTCAGGGGTCAGGACAAATTTCAGGGGCTTCCAAATGGCCTTTTCTACTTCAATAGCTCTTATTCTTTAGATCAGAGGACCAATAGGAGGATTCTACAAAGTGCTAAGTATGTCCGTTCCTCTTATATTACGTCTCTTATATTCAGGGAAGTGGGCAGATGGCCACCAGTTGAGTCTTTATCCAGTGGATGCACTTTGAGGTGTACCTGGCTGGGCTTCATGTATTATCTGACTCCCATGTGTTCCTACTCTGTGGAGGACCTTGTTGACAGTTTGGGTCCCTAAGTATCAGCATCGTCTCAGACCCTCTATTTCAAAAACCTCTGAAGACTTTCAGTTCCCATGGTACTTTTACCTAGGTGAATGAAGTCCCTTTGGGGAGAGCTGGGGAAATCACTGTGGCGTGTATTTGCCTTGGTGTTGCAGATTGACTCCCACGCACGCTTGGTCTTTCCTTCAGTCAGTGTGTCTGAGTTTGAGAGCTGCTCCAGATCTAGAAACGGAGTCAGGGATTGCTTTGCATTGCAGAAGCTCACCTTAGCCTTCTGCTTATTCCGTTTTGATTTTTTCTTATGTATATATATTAAGCAGCACCCTTGTTGGCTTCGTATCTGTCCTGCCCATGGAAACTCCAGCATTCTGTGAGCCGTCTCCATAGATCCCTGCATGGAGCCCAGGCTCCCCTGGCTGCTATTTTGACCTTGCTGCCTGTTACTGGCTGACACCTACACCTGCTCTATGCGAGTCAGTGCTGCTCCCTGGCTTCTGCTAGGGAGGGTCTTGTTATCCCCTTGCTCCTGGGGAGCCCAGTTCTGTACAAGCACACCTGATGGTTAGCTTCCCCTTCAGAGGCTGGCCAGCACAGAGCTTCTCAGTGATGCCCGTGGCCCTTCTGCACACTCATTAGTGCCATGGTTGATGGAATGCCATCATGTTCTCCTGAGGGACGTGGGCCGCTGGTGGGCTTTCCTGTCATTTTGTAGGTCAATTGTAGTATGTCAACTTCCCCGAGCCTTTCGATACCTGGATCCACTTTGCCACAGCAGTCCCACGATCTGTGCTTTAATATGAGCCATCACTTATGCTGAACTTGAAGAGCCTGCCAGCAGTATCTGAGAACGGCCTCTGGACGCCCCCCTCAGGATGTTAAATGCTGTGTTATAGTATGTGCCCTAGTAGAGAAGATCTCCCATTCAGCTTAATATTCTGTCCCCCTGGATCCAACACCTTGAGGTCCTCTCCCAGGTGCATTCCCCAGCTCTGTCAGAACTCGTTAGGCACATCCTGTAGCGAGTCCCAGCCATGAAAAGTGGACAGGGCAGATTCTGGGGAGAGCAAGCATTATCTCATGAGATTCCCATTTCATTTGAGGCCTATGTGTTATATGCAAGCAAGGAGTGTGTCGGGGGCTTCTGTCGTACAACAAAAGGGGATAGGTCACTTCCGTAGGCATAGTTTTAAGAAGAATTCGAGGACTAAGTTTCTCAAAGGCATTTACCCAGCTATCCCCATCCCAAATCTCAGAATCCTGTTCCTTCCCTGTCAGGGCCCAGACCCTGCCATGGGAACCTTATCAATCAAGGCCAATAAAGAGAAGTTATTGGGAGACTGATTTGGTATCAATATTAAAAAAAACAAAAACAAACAAAACACTTCCATTGTATCTTGTCAGAAGTTATTTTTAGAAGAACTTTCTGTTTAGAGCCAATTCCCCTACCCCAACCTCTAGACAAGGTGCTTGAGGAGGGGGTGAGCCTGCCAGCATGGAGCTGTGTGGTTGGCAGTCAGGCAAGGGTGTGTGAGAGGCTGCCTGGCCATACCGTCTTCTTTCACTAATCTCAGAACTAATGGAGCTGATGGCTGGCTGGTCAGATGTCCCCTTGCTCTCTCACTGCTTCACCATGGTCCTCTCTCTCGTAGCTGTGCTCTTGGCTTGCTGGGACAGTGGGTGTAGGCTGAGCATGGCATTACCATAGGGGCACTGGGTGTCGGCCAGGGGACACCCAGGAGACAGGGTTTCCCAGGGCAGATGGAGAGCCCATTGTGAGAACTGTCCAGGAGGCATACATACTGTGTCTTATTCAGATATTAGAACAAGGATTAGAGCTGTACTTTTTCTTTACTGATAAAAGTTGTTTTACTAATATAAATATTTCACAGTGAAAGAAATCTCAAATGAGTAAAGATTTATCCCTATAGGAAAAAAGTAGAATCGTGAATCCTCTTTAGAGATTGTGAGCCTGAGTTTTTGAAGCATCATGGCCAGATTTTGGATAACACCACAGAAAAGCAAGATAGTGATGGTGATGTCGTGTCACCCCAGCCACAGGGAGGCCAGGGAGAATTCCTGTACAATTCTGTAAACTTAATTCTGGGTACTTTTGTTTCAGCAAAGCACTTGACATATGACCCCATCATAGTCAATATTTTTTATTACCCTTTTGAGAACAGAGAATAATATTTGTGGATGATGCAAAACTAGGAGGGATAGCAAATGAAATTATTGAATAAAACTAATAAGATGAAATTTTTTATTGTGGTAAAATATACATAAGATTTATTATCAGCCAGGCCGGGTGGCTCACGCCTATAATCCCAGCACTTTGGGCGGCTAAGGCGGGTGGATCACGAGGTCAGGAGTTCAAGACCAACCTGGCCAAGATGGTGAAACCCCGTCTCTACTAAAAATACAAAAAAATTAGCCGGATGTGGTGACGGGTGCCTGTAACCCCAGCTATTTGGGAGGCTGAGGCAGATAACTGCTTGAACCCGGGAGGCGGAAGTTGCATTGAACTGAGATCGCACCACTGTACTCCAGCTTGGGCGACAAAGCGAGACTCCATCTCAAAAAAAAAAAAAAAAAGATTTACTATCTTATTCATTTTCAAGTGTAGAGTTCAATGGCATAAAATCAATTCACACTGTTGTGCAACCATCAGCACTGTCCATCTCCAGAGCTTCCCATCAGCTCTTACTGAAACCATGTTCCCATTAGACAATGCCTCTCCACCCCCCTCCCACAGCTCCTGGCAACCACTGCTTTACTTTTTGTCTCTATGATTTGACTACTCTAGGTATCTTATATGAGTGGAATCATACAATGTTTGTCCTTTTGTTACTGGCTTATTTCACTTACCACATGTTGTAGCATGTGTCAGCATTTCCGTTGCTTTTAAGGCTGAACAATATTTTGTTGTATGTATAGACCACATTGTGTTTATTCACTTATCTGTCAATGAACATTTGAGTTGTTTCTTGCTTTAGTTGATTGTGAATCATGCTGCTGCTATGAACATGGGTGTACAAATGTCGTTTCAAGCCACTGCTTTTATTTTGTGTATATACCCAGAAGTGGAATTACTGAATCATATGCTTATTCCATGTTTAATTTTTTTGAGGAACCACCATATTGCTTTTCACAGGAGTATCATTTTACATTCCCACCAGTAATGCACAGGGTTTCAATATCTCCATATCTTTGCCAACAATTGTCATTTTCCCTTTTTTAAATAGCTGTCTAGGCCAGGTGTGGTGGCTCATGCCTGTAATCCTAGCACTTTGGGAGGCCGAGGCAGGAGGATCAGTTGAGCTCAGGAGTTCAAGACCAGCCTAGGCAACATAGTGAGACCCCACCCCGTCACTATTAAAAAAAAAGTAGCCATCCTAGTGGGTGTGAAGTGGTATTTCATTATGGTTTTGATTTGCATTTCCCTAGTAACTATTGATGTTGAAAATCTTTTCTTAGGCTTGGCTTATTGGCCATCTGTGTATCTTTAGAGAAATGTCAAGTCATTTGCCCAATTTTTAATAGTGTGAGCTACCATGGTCAGCCTAATTTTCTTATTTTTAGTAGAGACTGGGTTTCACCATGTTGGCCACGCTAGTCTTGAACTCCTGACCTCAGGTGATCCTCCTGTCTTGGCCTCCCAAAATCCTGGGATTGTAGGCATGAGCACCGCCCCCGCCACAATGATTGATATTTGAACAATGAATCAGCCTTGCACACCTGGGATAAATCCCACTTGATCGTGAGATATAATTATTAATACATTATTGGATTCAATTTGCTAATATTTTATTTAAAACTTTTTGCCAGGCGTGGTGGCTCATGCCTGTAATCCCAGCACTTCGGGAGGCCGAGGCAGGAGGATCACGTGAGCCTAGGAGTTTGAGACTAGCCTAGGCAATGTGGTGAAACCCTGTCTCTTAAAAAAAAAAAAAAAAAGAAAAGAAAAAACAAAAAATACAGGCTAGGTGCGGTGGCTCATGCCTGTATTCCCAGCACTTTTGAAGGCCGAGGTGGGCGGATCAGTTGAGCTCAGGAGTTCAAGACCAGACTGGGCAACATGGCAAAACCCTGTCTGCCTCTACAAAAAATACAAAAATTAGCTGGGCCTGGTGGCATGTGCCTGTTGTCTCACCTACTAGTGGGAGGATCGCTTCAGCCCGGGAGGTTGAGGCTGCAGTGAGCTGTGATCGTGCCACTGCACTCCAGCCTGGGTGACAGAGCAAGACCCTGTCTCAAAAATGTATGTGTGTATATGTATTTATTTTAGTGGTTGCCTTAAGGTTTACAATATACATTCACAACTAATCAAAATCCACTTTCAAATAATGCTGTGCTGCTTCACAGGTAGTACAAATACCTTGTAACCAAGTATTCCCAATTCACTCGTCCCGCTGCTTATAACATTGCTGTCATTTATTTCATTTATCCTTAGGCTACAGTCACCCAGTACACAAATTTTATTTTGAACAAACTGTTAATGTGTTAGAGCAATTAAAATAAAAAAAAATACTAATTTTACCTACCTTTATTTCTTCTCTGATGCCTTTCCCCTTTACATAGATCAGAGTTTCTGACTATATCATTTTCATTCTCTCTGAAGAAGTTCTTTTAACTTTTCTTGAAGTGTTAAATCCCTGAGTTATTGTTTTTCTGAGAAAAATCATTTCTCTTTCACTTCTGAAGGGTAATTTCACTGGATACAGAATCAAATAGTTCCCTCTCTCTTCTTGCTTGGATGGTTCCTGAAGAGAAGTCCAGTGTGATTCTTTTTCTTGCCATTTTATAGGTAGGGTGTTTTTTTCCTGTGGAAAAAATCCCCAGATTTCTGCGGAAGAGATAGTCTTCCTTTCTGATTTTCTTTTTGTCTTTCATTTCTGCAATTTGATGTGATTTGCCTCAGTGTAGATTCCCTGCTTTTTACTGTTTCATGTTCTCTGACCTCATTGGATCTGTGGGTGGGTGTCTAATATTAGTTTGGGGAACTTCTCAGCTCTCATTACTCCAAATAGTTATTGTGTTCTTTTCTTTCTCTTGATATCCTCATTGCACATATGTTACACCTTTTGTAACTGTCCCACAGTTCTTGCATATTCTGTTTTCTTTCTTTCATTCTTTTTTCCCTTTGATTTTCACGTTTGGAGGTTTCTGTTGACGTATTCTTAAGCTCAGAGAGTCTCTCCTTGGCTGTGTCCAGCCTCTTGAGCTTGTCGAAGGCAGTCCCCATTGCTTACAGGATTTTGCTTTCTGGCATTTCCTACTGATTGTTGCTTAGCGTTTCCATCTCTGCTTATGCTGCCTGTCTGTTCTTACATGATGTCTACTTTTTCCATTAGAGCCATTACCATATTAATCATAGTTGTTTTAAATTCCCAATCTGGTAGTTCCAAAATCTCCACTATGTCTGAGTCTGTTTCTGATATGAGGAACTTAGGCATCAGGTTAATAGGCCTTAGTGTGAGGTATGTTTGTCTGGCTGGGAGTTGGGCTGTGTTTACCGTTTGCTGCCCTTTTAGATGCTGGAGGATAAAATCTCTTGTGTGTCCTTGTTTTTGTGTTCCATTGTATTTGGGTTTTCTTCAAGGTTCCTTCTTAAATAGTGTGAGGCTTGCAGTTCTTATAGGTGTGCATCCCTGTTATTACACAGGGGTCCTGTTGATGTGGCTTTCAGGGGAGAGGAAGTGTTCTGTAGTCCTGGAATTAGATCTCAGTGTTTTAGTGAGCCTGTGTCCCTGGGCCGTGGCCTTCACATATGCTTCTTAGTTTTGTTTTTTTCCTCCCCCTTAGGAGAGACATAAACGATAGAGGAGGCAGGAATTGCGTGTTTCCTTACCCCTAGGTGGTTAGTCTCTGGTAAAATAGTTTTCCTTGAGGAAAGGCCTTTGTTAAGGATAACAGAATGCTCTGGTCATTCCTTTTTCTTTTCTTTTTTCTTTCTTCTTTTTTTTTTTTTGAGATGACCTCTGAGCCCTTTATATGTTGGTTGGGAAACTGGAGTGCTGTGGCACCATCATGACTCACTGCAGCTTCGACCTCCTGGGCTCAAATGATCCTCCCACCTCAGCCTCCTGAGTAGCTGGCACCACAGGCACGCCGCCATGCCCAACTATTTTGTTGTTGTTGTAGAGATAGGGTCTCACCATGTTTCCCAGGCTGGTCTCAAACTCCTGACCTCAAGCAAACCTCCCGCCTTGGCCATCCAAAGTCCTGGGATTATGGGCATGAGCCACCATACCTGGCCTGGTTATACTTTTAAATGATGTATTTTCCCTCCTCCTGCCAGAGTATGAGGAGATGTTTCTCCAGTCACCCTGACAGCCTGGTGGGACTCCTAGTGGTAAAACTCAGACTGGTATGAGGACCTCTCCAGTGACTGTTCCCCTGGAGTTTTTGTCTCATACTGGTCCATGCTCAGTCTCTGCCATTTATCAGTTCCCCTTTCCTCTCCGCTGGTGCTGGCTCTAGGTTTTCTGCTGCGTAATGAGCTGTGATTCTTAGCATTGCATATCTGTCTCTCCATCTTTGGGGTTATTGTTTTTTCATGTGACCTCAATTATCTGATGGATCTAAGAACAGTCATTGATTGTAAGTTTGCCAGCTTTCTTGTTGTGAGGATGGGAGTGATGACTTCTGAGCCCTTTACAAGCTGGACAAGAAATTGGAAAGTCCCATTTCATTCTTTTTTAATAGAGAACTTAACTGTGTGAGGTAATGAGCAACTTAAAAATGTTGAGTGCAAGAAGCCTGTTCTTGGGAAGAATCGGCAACCCGGTTTAAAAAACAGAAACATTAAAAATGTTATGGTGGTTGGTAAGATGCAGGCAGGAGCACAGCAGGTACAGTGCTGCTGCCCACTGCCTTCCGCACCTGAGGCCCTGTGTCATGGAGGTTTGCTAAGCTAAGTGCCTCACAGCCATGTGTGACCAAAAAAACCTGTTTACTAAATGTTTTAGTCTGTTTTGTGCTGCTATAACAAATACCACAGACTGGGAAATTTATAATGAATAGAAATTTCTAGGCTGGGCATGGTGCCTCACACCTGTAATCCCAGCACTTTGGGAGGCTGCGGTGAGCAGATTGCTTAAGTCTAAGAGTTCAAGACCAGCCTGGGCTACATGGCAAAACCCTGTCTCTACAAAAATTAGCCAGGTGTGGCGGCACACCCCTGTAGTCCCAGCTACTCAGGAGGCTAAGGTGGGACAATTGCTTTGAGCCTGGGAGGCAGAGGTTGCAGTGAGCCAAGATCACGCCTCCTCACCCCAGCCTGTGTTACAGAGTGAGACCCTGTCTCAAAAAAAAAAAGAAAAAAAAATCGTTTAGTTCTGGGGGCTAGGAGGTTTAATGTTGAAGGGCACAGCTGGTGAGGGGCTGCATCTGCATCTTATGTTATCCCAGGGCGAAAGGTGGAAGGGCAGAAGAGGGAAGGGGGTCAAATTCATCCTTTTATCAGGAACCTGCTCCTGAGATAACAAACCCCCTCCCAGGAAAACAGCATTAATCTGCTCACAAGGGCAGAGCTCTTGTTGCCTAATCAGCTCTTATCTTTTTTTTTTTTTTTTTTTTTTTTTTTGAGACAGAGTTTTGCTCTTGTTGCCCAGGCTGGAGTGTAATGGTGCAATGTCGGCTCACTGCAACCTCCACCTCCCGGGTTCAAGCAATTCTCCTGCCTCAACCTCCAGAGTAGCTAAGATTATAGGCATGATCCACCACGTCTAGCTAATTTTGTATTTTTAGTAGAGACAGGGTTTCCCCATGTTGGTGAGGCTGGTCTCGAACTCCCGACCTCAGGTGATCCACCCACCTTGGCCTCCCAAAGTGCTGGGATTACAGGCCTAAGCCACCACACCCGGCCTAATCACCTCTTAAAGGCCCCACCCTTAACACTGTTGCATTTGGGGACTAAGTTTCCAGCACATGCTTTTTGGGGTACACTTTGAAACCTTAGCACTTCATTTTTCTATTTATGCTCATTTCTCAGCTGCGTTGACCTTTGCAATTGAGTAAGTTTATTTTTTAGTGAAGTTGTGCATGGTGCCATTGTTTTCAGTTTCCCCAGCAGTGACTAGAAAACACTGGCCATCCCTGTTTTAGAATACGGATTCTACCAAAACTAGTAGTTTTGGTACTAGTAGTTTGGGATGTCCATTGCAGGACTTTTGATGATGACCTTCACTGTAGAATAGTAGGAGATGGGGCAGCACTGTCCTCAGCCAGTAGAGATTTGTGTAAGAACCCAGGACACTCTTCCTAGAGTTGGCCCTCCACGCGAGCCAGATTGGAGACCCATGGGCCTGGTGGCTTGAGTATGAAGCACTTGGTTTGTGCTCTCGGCGGTAGTGATGGTGGTGTTGGCTCAGCTCCCATTTCTCATGGCATTTTTTTTCTTCACTTTCTTTCAGTATTTAGGTCAGTTAACGTCCATACCAGGATACCTGAATCCCTCCAGTAGGACTGAAATCCTGCATTTCATAGACAATGCAAAGGTAACCCTATCCTCTTAACCCTGTGCATTAGCCCTTAGCCCCCACCAGCCCTTGGTCCCTGTACACTTGGCCTTGTGGCTGTGAGGAATGAGCCAGTCTCATCACATTATGGGTACACTTGGCTCTTGGCCATAAAGACTGTTCTTTAGTGTGGACATTAACTTGATTCTCGAGACTTGCTCCATGTGATTTTGAGCTGTTTCCAGAATTTACATTTTCAAGATATTTCAAACCATGTGCCATAAGTCCGAATCTGAAGGCAGTTGCAGAAGAATCTCCCAAATGGTTTGAACACATTGGTGTCCCTGGAATAAGCACTGCTCTGAGGGGAATAACACTGACCTTATTCACTCAGCATTTGTCACATGTGTGACATCGGCCAGCACAATATTCTCAGGAGAAGAGCCCCATGCCGGTTGACAGCTGAGTCTGCATTTCTGACGCCCTGTGGTTCTTTCCAGAGAGCCCACCAGCTTCCGGGACACTTGACTCAGGAGCACGATGCTGTGCTCAGCCTGTCTGCATACAACGTCAAGCTGGCCTGGAGGGACGGGGAGGATATCATCCTCAGGGTGCCCATCCATGACATCGCCGCCGTCTCCTATGTTCGGGATGACGCCGCGCACCTGGTGGTCCTGAAGACAGGTACAGGAGGTCAGGGGTCAGGAGGGTCCTTGTCCTAAGGAGTGCATGTGTGAATTTTATGAAGTTCTGGAGACAGTTTTTGCAGCTTTGTGTTGGGTGCTGCTGTTTGTCATGACCAATAGTTGGCTTTCCTGTCTCTGAGATCAGCCAGAAGAGGGCTTGAGATCAGTTACCAGACACTGGGAGTCACTGGCACACTAAGAGCCTTTGGGGACTCAACAATACTGGGATACAACATTTAGGACTGGTATCCTGTTCCTCTGCCCGGCGGGGCTCCTGTTGACTCCCACTGGGTACACTGGAGTTGCCTCTCTGCCTAGGTGTGATGGATCCTAGAGAGAACGCAGTGGGTAGGGACCTCACCTCAACTTGACTGACATTTTGAGCTCTGCACAGTGTCCTTAAAGCAGGGACAGCAAAGATGAGACCCAGACCTCCCAGGAGTTCTTGGTCATAGAGGTTACTCTGTGTGTGTCCTTGCTGCCTGCTGCTTTCACAATGGGATAGAATTGGGCAGAATGTTATTTTTGGCTGTGGTGAGTACAGTGATGCCTCACTGGACCCTATCCCAAGCTGCCCATTAATTTCCAGTGGCTTCCAGCCCAGGCATTCATGCCACTGAGGATGAGGGGAGAGACCATGGTTCACCCTCCCTGTATTTTGCCCCTCCCAGTCCTGAGTTTTAAAGCTGGTGTTGCGATAGGGACAGTATCCTGGGTTCCTTGGATCTCTACTGGTGACTGGGTTGATCCCAAAGCCTTTCATTTCCCGAGGTCCAGTGGCAGGGTGTGAAGAGGTCACAGTGGGTCTGCCTAGACCACACACTGTGTTTGAGGTAGCAGAGAGGGGAAGTTGTTGTTCTGTTTAAGGTCAGTAGTTCATTGAGAATCTGGCGAGTGTGTTCATTATTGACCCCTTGAGCCATGAAGCTGCCAGCTTGAGTGCACTCTTGAGATCTGTCCACAGAAAGCCTGTGAGTCTAGATGCTTGGAGTTGCTGTGGTCACAAACTACACAGGGAACACTGGCGGGGTTTATGAAGGTGACTGTTGCTCTGCTTTGTTCTCTGTGTGCAGTAGCTTAGACTTGTGTACATCCTCCCCAGCACAGGCACACACCACACCTACACACATGTACGTTACTCACCCTGTCTGGCTGAGAAGGCTGGCTTGGTGGCTACTTCTAGCCATACTGTCCAACACCATAGTGACCCTCCTGTTTTTCTACCTTTGGACCCTGCGGGAGGCCTTAGGCCTGGGCCATCCTTAGGGACAAGGAGTGAGGAGACTGGTTTCTGACTGGCTTCCTGCAGGTATTTCAAGCTGGTAGGGAGGGGAGATAGGCCCCCCCTTTATTTCTTCTGCTGCATGACAGTTTCTCAGCTTTAATTATTAGAACACATTGCTAAAGAAAATGGATAACAGATTTTTTTAAATGGAGAGAGAATGAGTGCCATAGTGAGAAACTTTCCAAAAAGTAGATGAAAAACAGGACCTCTGGTCTTTGAGAGAACTTTTGGTTTAAAGGAAGAGAGTGAATCCCTGGGTCCTGGGGGCCATCTTTCTTGTTTTTGCAGATGCACTGGAGCAGTTTTGTGTCTCCTGTGTTACATGAGGCATGCTGTGTTTATTTTTTAATTTTTAAAATATTTTAACTTTTTTTTGTTAAGGATGAGGTCTCTCTATGTTGCCCAGGCTGGTCTTGAACTCCTGGCCTCAAGTAATCCTCCCGTCTTAGCCTCCCAAAGTGTTGGGACTATGGGCATGAGCCACTACACTGGGCCGCCATGCTGTGTTTAGGATTAGGAATCCAGAGTTCTCAACATAAGAGACCAGCAGGTGAATAGCTAACGTTTACTCAGTGCCTGCTATGTGTAAGCAAGTCTCTGTGTCTCTTTGGACCAAAAGTACCCTGGTATTTGGGATAGCACAGGAACGGGGAAGTTAGGGGCCAGGTTAGCTGCAATAGGGTCCATGTGGCAGGAACTGCTTGGAGGGCGGTGACTTGAGTTGGTGCCAGATGAGGTAGGGTCACCCGTGCACCCACGGTAGCACTTCCTGGATGATACAGGAGAGGCATACAACTTACTGCCTGCATCCTTAGGCTGCCCACCCTGCTTCTTTGAGAACTGCCACAGGTACACACCAGGGAGCCAACATTTAAAAAACGTTTAAAAGGTAGAGATTTCTTACCAAACTCATACCAAAAAAAGAAAAAAAGTAAAGGGAAACAAGTGAATTTTTTTTTTTTGAGACGGAGTTTTGCTCTGTCACCCAGGCTGGAGTGCAGTGGTGCGATCTCGGCTCAGTGCAAGCTCCACCTCCCGGGTTCACGCCATTCTCCTGCCTCAGCCTCCCGAGTAGCTGGGACTACAGGCTCCCGCCACCACGTCCAGCTAATTTTTTGTATTTTTAGTAGAGATGGGGTTTCACCATTTTGGCCAGGCTGGTCTTGAACTTCTGACCTCAGGCGATCCACCCGCCTCGGCCTCCCAAAGTGCTGGGATTACAGCCACGAGCCATCGCGCCTGGCCAATTATTTTCAATAATATATTTTATTTAGCCCTCTGTACCCAAAACATTATCACATCAGTATGTAATCAATATAAAAATTGTTGAGCTACATAGCATTCTTTCTTTGTCTACCTCTGAAACCCTGTGTATAGTTTGCACTCACACGTTTCAATGTGGACTCATCACATTTTGCATACTCAGTAGTCCTGTGGCCAGTGGCTACCACAGGGACAGAGCAGCCCCAGGAGTCTCACTGTGGGGTTTGAGGCACAGTCCCTTATGGAGCCCGTGTCTCTGTGCATGCGCCTACCTTGTACCTGGCCTGGGACAGCCTTCCTCTCCCTCCTGAAGCTGGCCTGCCCTCCGACACCCTGGCACTAGTGGCACTTCTAGGTTTTGTTTTCAGTCCTGAAGTCCTCCCGGGGTGGTCCGAACTGATGGTAAGAGCCCTGCTTCCTGGGGATGGGCCTCCCTCTTGCTATCAGGAAAACCACTGAGTTACTCCATGTATTTCAAGAGATCCTCATTTGTCTAGGGAGGCAATGGGTAGGATGTTAGAAACAAGGGCACTGGGGTCTGACCATCTAGATTGCCACGTGGACAGTGCAGCTCACACGCCCTCAGGCCTGGCCTTTCACATACCCCGCCTCCGTTTACCCATCTGTAAGAAGGGAACTCCCTCAGAACACATGGAAACCTCCTGGAGGTGACTGTTCTCAGAGTTGTGTATGTGGTCTGTTGTATATGAACTTGAAGCATGTGAAACTACAGGATGACATGCAGCTCTGGTGCCCTGGAGCTCAGGGGTCGTGTGTTCCCACCCTTCTTTAGAGAAGCAAGGTGTGTCTGGTGCAGGCCCTTCACCCGGGTCGTTCTGTGGGTGCCTGAGCCAGGTAAAGGTCCTCTCAGCCTGTTTCCATAGTGGCCTCAGCTGTTGCCTCCAGTGCCCCCATGCCTGCCCTTTCACTGCACTAACCTGAGATGGTATTGACTTCTTAGCCCAGGACCCAGGGATCTCCCCCAGCCAGAGTTTGTGTGCGGAAAGTTCCAGAGGTCTCAGTGCAGGCTCCCTGTCGGAGAGTGCAGTTGGGCCCGTGGAGGCATGCTGCCTGGTCATCCTGGCTGCAGAGAGCAAGGTGAGACTTTCTCGCCCCACTCACTCAGAACTGAGTCCTGTTCCTGGCTCCTCCCAAACCTTGCTCATGGCCAGCTCCGCCTGTGGCCCCACCCTGGCCATACCCAGCACAGTGCTGGGTACTGCCCTGGACCCAGCTACTTCCTCTGCCATTGCCTGTCCCCGCCTCACCCTAGTCCCCGCCCAGCCCCACCTCTCTGCTCAGCCCTGCCCCAGGCATTGCCCCTATCCTGGCCCTGCCCACAGCTCCTCTACCCATGGCTGCATCCCAGGTCCTGCCCCAGGCCCAGGCTCCCTAACGGTTCCCACCCCTGTGCCTTCCGACCCTTCTATCTCCAAGCCCCAGCACCTTCTCTGAGACCACCTGGCTACTGAGCTTTTTGCTTATCATTCTTCAAGGTGCCCCCACGCTGATGGGCGGGCAGCGGCAGTCACCTACCTGGGAGCTGCATCCTAGACCTGCCTGGTGTTCAGGACTGTGCTTATAGATTACTCACCACCTGGAAGAGCCAAGGGCCGGGCCCTTGTAGGCTAGGGTTTGGGGCCCCCTCAGCCACCCAATAGATGTGGGGCCTTGGCAGTCACTTAACACCTTTCTGTTTAATTTCCGTATCTGTAAAATGGATACTAGTGACCACCCACCTTAAATATCTTGTAATGAGCATTTCTCAGTGTTGGTGCTACTGTCATTTTTAGCCCGATAATGTTCCACTGTGGGAGGCTGCCCTGTGCATTGTGGGGTGTTGAGCAGCATCCCAGCTTCTCCCCTTGTGACAGCTGAAAGTATCTCCAGATATTGCTACATGTCCCCTGGGAGGGGTACAAAAATTGCCCCAGTTGAGAGCCTCTGCTTGAGACAGCACACTGTTATAAAACTGTTTTATAGCTGTTAGAAATGCCTCCAGGTGGGCTGTGATACTGATGGTATCTCCTCTCACCTGTTTCCTGGGCTGGGATAGGGTTGTGAGGGTGTTGACAGGTCAGGTTAATGGAAAGAGGACGTAGGGCTGGCAGCTAACACTTGTGTTGTGCACAGTCCTCTCACATTTGCAAAACCACCCCTGGGCCATGTGGCAGTCCTAGATGGAGTCCTGGGGCAGTTGGCTAGGTCTCCCTTTTGACACCCCTTTGGGTCAGTGAAAGGCAGAGGGACACATTCTGGCATCCGCTCTTCATTCATGTTGATTGAGCATCTGGGCTGCCCCAGGTATCCTGGAAGCTGCTTGGGAAGGCACAGTCTCCAGCCAGACTGACTGAGCAGCTGCTGTCCCCCACTGCAGGTTGCTGCCGAGGAGCTTTGCTGTCTGCTAGGCCAGGTCTTCCAGGTTGTTTACACGGAGTCCACCATCGACTTTCTGGACAGAGCGATATTTGATGGGGCCTCCACCCCCACCCACCACCTGTCCCTGCACAGCGGTATGTTGAGTGAGAGTGGGCAGCGGGTGGGAGCAGGGACAGGAGGGGCTACTGCAGTGGCCCCCACCTCCCCATGAGTTACCCCTGGAATAGCGCAGTTACTGCCGTGACATGGTAGCCTTTTGTTCCCAGACTTTGCTGTTCACATTAGCCCATAGGGTTTCATCAAGGCAGAAATGTCACCTGTCCTTGAGCGAGTTGCACCAGGTCAGCACGATGGCTTCCTGGAATACATTTGGGGTCTTCGAACACTTTTTTGGAACCACTTGTGGCTAAAGTCACTTAATTTAACTCAGAACAAAGAGCCTGGAGAAGGCTGCTAGCATTAGGGCCTGTGATGGAATTGGGGAGGCTGAGAGTGGATCTGGGGAGCCTTCTTTTCGGTATGCCCGGACCATGGCTACTCTTAATGTGAAACTCCTTCCAGGACCATGGCCAGACCCATGGGAAGCTGCTCAGGCTGCCCTGGGAAGTCAGCTGGTAGTGGTGGAGCAGTGGCAGATGGGGAAGAATCGAAGGCACCCCAGAGCTGCCTCCTCCTGCATGACCCACACAGCATTTTCAGGAGTCTGTTAGTCCATTGAAAACACTTCATCAGCAAGCTCACTTGAGTTAAATCTTCAAAAACATCATCTGTTTTTCAGATGTATTACTTATTGAGGATTAATGGTTTACATAAATCAGGTGCATGAAAAGCTGCTGGAGGCTGGGCGCGGTGGCTCACGCCTGTAATCCCAGCACTTTGGGAGGCTGAGGCGGGCGGATCACCTGAGGTTGGGAGTTCAAGACCAGCCTGACCAACATGGAGAAACCCCGTCTCTACTAAAAATACCAAAAAAAAAAAAAAGAAAAAAAACCAAAAAAACAAAAAAAAAAAACTGTTGGAAACAGTGTGGCTTGTTGAGTGCAATTTCTTCTTTTTATGGAGATAAGTCCCAGCCCTCTACCCTTTCCCCAGTAACACACATCTCAGTGAAGAGAGTAAATGGTGGAGAACCCTGGGGAAGCCTGTGCCGGTGTGAGGGCTGCTCCTCAGTGCCTCCTCCCTCCCTTTCTTGCTGCTGGTGCCAGAGCCCTTTGGGGCATGTTACGCCCTGTGTTGGCCCAGCAGCTGCAGAGAGGACAGCTGCTGAGCTCTCAGGCATGCTCTCCATCTCATTTAGTCCTCAGTGACCCAGTGAGTTAGGTGCAGTCTTCATCCCCATTTTAGAGATGGGGAAGTGGAGGCTTAGAAGTCAACAGTATATCCAGAGGAATGTACCATATGAGTAGCAGACGATTTATCAAACTGCCATTCAGTTTCAGTGTGATTGGTTTGGCCCTTGTGCTTTAAAATTCCCAAAGAGCCTTTTTTTTTTCTTTAATAATTTTTTTTACTGAGAAGTACACAAGTCATACATGTACAGTTGAATGAATTTTCACAAAGTAAACACATCATGTAACACCACTACTGAGGGCTGCTGAAGTAGGCTTCTCCCCCTGCCAGCCTTTCCCAAGACCTCCCCTTGGGATCCACACACAGATGTGCACACGTTACGCACACCCATACACACATGCGTGCATCATTCTCTGCTTATTTCTGCCTTGGAGTTTCGCTTGCTGTGTTCTCTCTACTCCAGCTATGCCAAAACGTAGCAGCATAAACAGCAGAAATATATTCTCTTATGATTCTGTATATTAAGAGTCCAATGTGGGTCCCACTGGGCTAAAGTTGAGGTGTCCACAGGGCTGATTCCTTCTGGAGGCTCCAGAGAAGAAGCCATTTCCTTGTCTTTCCAGCTCCTAGAGGCGGCTGCATGCTTTGGCTCATGGCCCTTCCTCTGTCTTCACAGCCAGCCACGTGACATCTTCCACAGTCACATCTTCCTTTGACTCTCAGCTTCCTCTGCATTTCAGGACTCTTGCAATCACATTGAGCCCACCCAAATTCTCCAGGGTCATCTCCCTATTTCAAGGTCAGCTGATTAGCATCCTTTACTCCCCTTTGAAATTGGTAACATATTCACCAATTCCAGGGATTAGAATGTGGACATCTTTGGGCGGGTCATTATTTTGCTCACCATACTTACCTTGTTCCTAGTGCCAGAAATGTCCCTTTTATCTCCCAGCCTCTCCCTCTGCTCCCATTTAAAATCCTACCCTCTCTGCAACACTCACCTGCCTCACAAAGCTTTCACTCAACTGCCTGCGCTGGTGTGGAAATGTGCCTTCCTCAGGTTTAGAAGAGCAAATTACAGTCTGTGTCACGCAGACCTAATGTCATTTGTTGAATGTAGCTGCTCAGTGTTAGACCCTTTGCTGGTCTGAGGGTCTCAGGAATCCTGTGGCTTCGCTGGGTTCAGGTGGGGAGTCAGACTGCCCAGCTCTGACTGTGGTTTCTGCTGCGTGACCTGGGCCAAGTTGTGTAATCTCTTTGACTTACTTCCTCATCTGCAAGTGAAGACAGGGGTGATATGTGCCTGGGTTAAAGGAGACAAAGCCCCAGTAACCCTGCGTGGCACATGAGTGATACCTCAAAAACAGCTTTTGTTGACTCTGGCCATGGGTGAATGTGAACTTCAGCCCAGCCTGCAGCAGGATTTGCATTTGCCAGGATCCCCAGGACGGGTGTATGTGGGCTTAAGTCTGGGGGGCCCTGCCCTGAGGCACACAGCACATTCCAGAGTGTGGGCAGCTTGCTGAAGGACAGCAGGGTCCCTGAAGGCCAGGGCTGCCGCTGTCTCCTGTAAATACAGCAGTGGGCTGGACTCAGAATGCCTCCCCACCATGTCCCTGAAAGTCATCTTAGTTTTCTGCATCTTCCTTACAGATGACTCTTCTACAAAAGTGGACATTAAGGAGACCTACGAGGTGGAAGCCAGCACTTTGTGAGTGCACATGCCAGCAAGCCGTGCGGTGGGACACGCACCAAGTGCTTTGCCCAGTGTTGTCCAGGCTGCAGCCAGTCGGCGCCCCCATCTCAGCCCCACCTCGCTAAGCCATCCCCAGACCCACTGTCCCCAGCTTAGTAAATGGTTGAGGCCTGACTCGCCGCCCTCTCCTCGTAAACTTCTAGAGCCCTTGCTGTCCCTCTGGTCTCTCCCTGCCCACCTTCCCATGGCTTCCCAAGAGTGAGCTTGTAATAGGCATGTTGGATGGAGCTGTTCCCCTACCCAAGTCTGCCGAGGCACTGGCCTTCCAGCCCATATCTGCCACTGCCTGGGCCTCTGTAGTACTTCAGCCCACTGGTGCTCTCCATTCCTGCCACCCCACAACCCCGGCTCCTCCCTCCGAGCCTTTCGCTTCCCCCTCCCAACAATGCTGCCCGCCACTTTGACCTATGTACTCCCTCCCTTCACTCAGAGCCCACCTCAGAGCCACACCCCCGGGGAGCCCCAGGACCAGGCCAAGCTGACCACCCTGCACGCTCGGCCAGCTCTCCTCTTATCATCATCATCACTTACATTCCTCTGTTCAGGGACAGTGACCCACACACACGGCATGGACTAGGTTTCCTGAAACGTGTGTGGGATGGAGGGTCAGGGAAGCCACCCGCTCACATACCACATTCTTCCGCAGCTGCTTTCCTGAGTCCGTGGATGTGGGTGGGGCGTCACCCCACGGCAAGACCATCAGTGAGAGTGAGCTGAGCGCCAGCGCCACTGAGCTGCTGCAGGACTACATGCTGACGGTAGGCCTCTGCCACAGGGGCGCTGGGTTGCTTGAGGGAGGGGGTGCCCTAGGGAGGATGCAGGGAAGGGGAGGAGGAGGAGCAGTGCCTAGCACTGTTGGTCAATTTTGCTGACATCACTGCCTTTTCCCAGGGATAGTCTAGGAGAGCATGAGTCTCCTAGAGTTGGGGGTGCTGTGGCCATCAGGACTGGACTGCGGGCCTGTGCTTGGGTCCTGGGGGAGGGGAGGGAACTGTGGCCTCTGCAAGGCTACATGGCCAGACACTTTTATCCTTCCCATCTTATATAGTTCTGTCATAGAAAACTCAAGTCTTCCTAATCTGCCTGTGTGTAGCCTGAGGGCACAGGCATTGGCCCGGTACCAGGTTGCTAACTTCCACCCTGCCCTGCTGGCTCCTGTCCCTCCCATGCACTCTGTGTTCCAGCTCAGGAGAGTGGAGCTGCCCGGGTGCCTTGGTCTCTTCTGGGTGGGCCCCGTGCCAAGCCTGATAGGATGGGGATACATTGTGGGCATTCTGATGCCCCAGCCTGTGCAGAGGTGAAGCCAGAGACAGCTGGTGCTCTGGCTGGGGTTAGTGGCTGTCACAGGGTGGGCCCGACTGCCGACTCTTGCCCACTGTGCCCAGCCCTGCACCTGGCTCTGCTCTCTTGCAGCTGCGCACCAAGCTGTCGTCGCAGGAGATCCAGCAGTTTGCAGCACTGCTACACGAGTACCGCAATGGGGCCTCTATCCACGAGTTCTGCATCAACCTGCGGCAGCTCTATGGGGACAGCCGCAAGTTCCTGCTGCTTGGTGAGTGGGCCCCGGAAAGAGAGTGGCTTGTCCAGACCTGGCTTGGGGAGGCTGATCCCTCCTGGGAATGTGCACACCGACCCCTCAGTGGGTACAGCAGGGGCTTCATCAGGGATGGGAGATTTGAACCAGAGATGGTCATGAGAGCACAGTCCAGAGATCGGGGAATCTGTTTTGATTAATCAGAAGGGCTTTTCCCAGGGACTGTTGGGGGCCCACCGACAGGCCTTCATTCTCCTGGGAACTCAGGCTGAGCTGGGTGGGTCCTGCCAGGAAGCAGCAGAGATCTCCCAGGAGCAGGGCTGGGAGTGAACACAACCCTGGGATTTAGGAGAAGAGTGCTGGAGGAGCCAGGGAGGCATGGGTTTTGGTGAATGTGTGGGACTTCAAGGCGGAAGGACCAGCGTTTGCCAAGACCCCCCAAAAAGCTCAGCACATTAGGTCAGTGCAGCTAGAGGGCTGTGTGGTCTGAGCAGCAGAGTTGGATGTTGGCCCCACACCTCTCAGGGACGGTGACTTAGCTGTGGGTTCCCTCTGCCGACAATTAGAACACAGCAAGTTGGCAGTAGTTTGTTGCTAGTAGCCAGTTGAAGGCTTCTGGGTCCTGGGCCTGTTTTCCCCGCAAACCAAGGAAGGTGGGTTTGTTACCGTTGTACCGATCTGGCAGTGGCAAGCATGGACTGCCTACCCAGGGCTCCCTGCTCTTAGAAGCGTGAAGGGCTAGAGGCTGGGGCAGCCTGTCTGTACAACAGGTTCCGTCTAAGCAGTGCCCACCCCTTCTGTGCTGCGTCCTGTGTTGCCTCCTGGCGTGGGACTCTGTCTGTCCCTCCACAGCAGGGAGTGGAGATTCTGAGAGACACACTAGGCTTCCCACATAAGAGGGCAGCCCTCTGAGTTGGGGCAGCCACCCAGGCCATGGCAGGGAAACAGTGCACTTTGGCATGAGGCCTGCCTCCGAGGACTGCACCCTTGTTGCTGGGTGCCAGCAGGCGGCTTTGAGGACTGCTCTGGGCCTCAGCTTTCCCCACTGTAAAATGAGGACTTTGTGAGGACTGTTAGAGAATGAGAGGAGACCACAGGTTCTTGGCCTGTGCTGGTGCCTGTAGGCCATGGAGTGTGCCTGTGGCAGAGGCAGTAAGCTGTCAGGGCCAGCAGCAGTGCCTGTCAGAGTTGAGGTTTTAGCCAAACTGTGTGGCCCCAGGAAGCATGATTTCAACCAGGATGCTAGATGCAGTGAGCATGGCACCAGGGTCCCCAAGGCCATGCACCAGGGGCAGCTGTGGCCCTGTCAGGGGGCTTTGAGCCCTGAGAGAAGAGCTAAGTGGGTTGAGCCGAACTGGAGGTGCCATGCTTGGTGTTGTGTGTCTGCAGGTCTGAGGCCCTTCATCCCTGAGAAGGACAGTCAGCACTTCGAGAACTTCCTGGAGACCATTGGCGTGAAGGATGGCCGCGGCATCATCACCGACAGCTTTGGCAGGCACCGGCGGGCCCTGAGCACCACATCCAGTTCCACCACCAACGGGAACAGGGCCACGGGCAGCTCTGATGACCGGTCAGCGCCCTCAGAGGGGGATGAGTGGGACCGCATGATCTCAGACATCAGCAGTGACATTGAGGCGCTGGGCTGCAGCATGGACCAGGACTCAGCATGATGGGCAGTGGATCGGGGGGCACCCACACCTTCTGCACAGTCATCGTAGGCCTTCCCAGAAGGAGCTGCCCAGACCTGCGTGTCAGCCCTTGGTTGGGGCCAGGGAGAGGCTCCAGGCGCAGGTGGCCCTGGGTGGCCCAGGTCCTCTACTGTGAAGGAGCAGGGAGCTGCTGAGGGACACGAGCCCCAGTGCGGGGTGGAAGGCTCTTTGCCTTGTCCACCAGGGCTCAGCCAAGCCTTGCAGCGTGTCCCTGCTCGGGGAGGGCCTGGTCGAGCTGGCAGGGAGAGCCAGTCCTGTCGGCTGGGCCCTTGGACAGCTGTCAGTTTTGCACATGATGTTCCTATTGTAACTCTCAGAGACCTAAAAAAGTTTACTGCAATGTGAATAATTTAATCTCTGGTTGCCAAGCATGTTTCTGATCCAGTTGGGTGAAAGCCATCGGTGCCAGGAGGGGTGTCTGCTCTGGTCTCTGTCCCTGGGTCCCCGTCTGCCCTGCGGCACCTGGGACTCAGGTGGAGGTGGAGGAGGCAGCAGGCTTTTGTGCCACAGGAAGGACTTGATTTGGACTTGAGCAGCGTGGATGTGGGGCAGGAGCGAGCGTTCTGAGGCCTTTCGTGGGCAGCAGGGGTAGCATGTGGCGTGTGTTTGGGAGCACCTTGGTCTTGACACCCTGTGCACTGAATCCTTCAAGGTCACTGGCTGTGCCCCACACTGCCCCCGCTCCCGTCCCCCTTCCCCCCTTCTCCTCCCCAGCTGTGCTGCAGGTGTTTTCCTCAAGCAGCCTGCACTACACCATGGAACAGAAATGCTATCTGAGATCTGGTCACCTTGGAGCCCGGGGGCTGGGTCTTCAGAGGCCAGTGTGCAACTCTGCCGACTCTCCCTGTGCCCTCATTGTGGTCCTGTCTCCATCCCTGTCCCATGAGCTCTGTTGGCCTTGGTCTTGCCTATACCCTTTGGGCCCTTGCACACCTTCCTTGGATATGGGAAGGGGAGGAGAGGTGACCTGGGTCAGGTTGTCCTGGGCCTCTCCCTCCACTGGAGAGCAGCCACACCCCTACTGAGACCCCCAAGGGGATAGACATCTGGGAAGGAGATTAGCTGTCATATCTCCCTCCTGCCCAGGTGGGGGGCCTGGCCTTGCTGGCTAGAGGGGCTGCATGTCAGGCCCCAGGGCTTCTCTGGCCCAGGCTCGGGGGAGCAGGGAGAGCCTCTGGGGCTCCATGGACGCCCTGATTGTGTCCAGGCCAAGCCAGAGGATCCGGAGTATCTCAGGCACCTTCCTGAAAAAGGTGGATGGGTTTTTGCGGTATCACAGCTTCTGGACAGGAAGGGGTGTGGTCAGTGTTTTTGTTTGTTTTGTTTTTCTCAAGACGGAGTCTCACTCTGTTGCCCAGGCTGGAGTGCAGTGGCATGGTTTTGGCTCACTGCAACCTCCACCTCCTGGGTTCAAGAGATTCTCCTGCCTCAGCCTCCTGAGTAACTGGGACTACAGGTGCCTGCCACCACGCCTGGCTAATTTTTATATTTTTAGTAGAGACAGGGTTTCACCATATTGGCCAGGCTGGTCTCGAACTCCTGACTTTGTGATCTACCTGCCTCCCAAAGTGTTGGGATTACAGGCACAAGCCACCGTGGCCAGCCCTGGTCAGCGTTTTATGGGTGAGTTTTCCCACTGTACTGTGCTGTTGTAGAGCTGCTTACTCATGGGACCCCAGGCCAGGGCAGGTGGCGGGCTCTTTACTGTTGACACTGTCTCTAAGTTTCTATGAAAATGGACATTCCCTGGAAGCATCAGGAGAGGCTGAGGATGAACCACACAGTCTCCTGGGCTCTTGCCCCCTACCAGAGCCCACCCTGTGCCAGAAGGGTCATGTCCCCCGTCCACCCCACTGGTTGAACATGGCCTTGCGTGGGCCTTCTGTGTGGAGTGTCAAAGGAACCACATGCCTGCCTCTCCAAGGTCCATCCCAGATGTGACCCTCATGCTGCAGTCACTGGTCTTTGCTAGTAGAAAGAGGACATGGAGCAGATGAAGGGACACCAGAGGGTAATGAGGGGACACCAGAGAGTAATGAAGGGACATCAGAGGGCAGTGAGGGGAAACCAGGGAGTAATGGACATCAGGGAGTGATGAAGGGACACCAGAGGGTGATGAGGGACACCAGAGAGTGATGAGGGAACACCAGAGGGCTGTGACGGGACACCAGAAGGTGATAAGGGGACATCAGAGTAATGAGGGGCACCAGAGGGCAGTGAGGGGGCATCAGAGGGTGATGAGGGGACACCAGAGAGTACTGAGGGGACATCAAAGGGTGGTGAAGGGACACCAGAGAGTATGCAGGGGACACCAGAGGGCAGTGAGGGGACACCAGAGAGTATGCAGGGGACACCAGAGGGCAGTGAGGGGACACCAGAGGGCGATGAGGGGACACCAGAGGGCAGTGAGGGGACACCACAGAGTAATGGGACACCTGAGGGCAGTGAGGTGACACCAGAGAGTGATGAGGGGACACCAGAGAGTGATGGGACATCAGAGGGCAGTGAGGGGACACCACAGAGTAATGAGGGGACACCAGAGAGTGAGGGGACACCAGAGAGTATTGAGGGGACACCAGAGGGCGATGAGGGGACACCAGGGAGTAATGGGACATCAGAGGGCAGTGAGGGGACACCAGAGAGTAATGAGGGGACATCAGAGGGCAGTGAGGGGACACCAGAAGGTGGTGAGGAGACACCAGAGGGTGATGAGGGGACACCAGGGACATCAGAGGGTGATGAGGGGACACCAGGGAGTAATGGGACATCAGAGGGTGATGAGGGGACACCAGAGGGCTGTGAATGGGACACCAGAAGGTGATAAGGGGACATCAGAGTAATGAGGGGCACCAGAGGGCAGTGAGGGGACACCAGGGAGTAATGAGGGGATACCAGGGAGTGATGAGGGGACACCACAGAGTAATGAGGGGACACCAGAGGGCAGTGAGGGGACACCAGAAGGTGATGAGGGGACACCAGAGGGCGGTGAATGGACACCAGAGAGTAATGAGGGGACACCAGAGGGCAAGGAAGGAACACCACAGAGTATTGAGGAGACACCAGAGAGTATTGAGGGAACACCAGAGGGTGATGAGGTGACACCAGAGAGTGATGAGGGGACACCAGAGAGTGATGAGGGGACACCAGAGGGCGATGAGGGGACACCAGAGAGTAATGGGACATCAGAGGGCAGTGAGGGGACACCAGAGGGTGATGAGGGGACACCAAGAGTAATGAGGAGACATCAGAGGGTGGTGAGGGGACACCAGAGAGTAATGAGGGGACATCAGAGGGCCGTGAGGGGACACCAGAGGGCGGTGAGTGGACACCAGAGAGGAATGAGGGGACACCAGAGGGCAGTGAAGGGACATCAGAGGGTGGTGAGTGGACACCAGAGAGTAGTGAAGGGACACCAGAAGGTGGTGAGGGAACACTAGAGGGAAGTGGGGGACACCAGAGGGTGATGAGGGGACATCAGAGGGTGATGAGGGGGCACCAGAGGGTGAAGGGACACCAGAGGGAAGTGAAGGGATGCCAGATGGTGATGATGGGACTCCAGAGGGCGAGGAGACACCAGAGGGCAATGGAGGGACACCGATTTATTGAGTAGCAGAGCTGAGGGAAGGCGTAGGATGGCTCCAGCTTCCGGTCAGTGGCTACATGGTCAGTTCCTGCAGAAAGAGACAGTCATGTTGGGGGAAGCATCCCCCAATAGAGCCAACATCAGGACCCCTCAAGGCCCTTGGGGACAGCTTGGGGGCAGGGAAAGGGGCCAGTTCTCACCATGATGGCGTTGACAATGTCACTGTGGTTGTCTCTCAGAGCCCGCACGGCCTTGGCCCTGGACACATTGGCCTGCGCCATCACCAGCTCAATGTCACGCAGTTCCAGCCCCGCCTCGTCCACCTAGGGTTGGGAGAGCAGGGAAGTGGCTGGAGCTGCTGGAGATCCCTGGGGCAGAGCCCCTGTGTAGCGCCTCCCACAACCCCCAAGAGGTCCTGGAGCCCCTGCACCTCACCTCTTCCTCCTCCTCCTCTTCCTCTTCCTTGCACTCCAGCCTCATCCGGGGCCTGGGTGCTGACTCAGGGACCAAGGCCGAGGGCTCTGAGGGCACCTTAAACTTCTCAGCTGCAGCTTTGTGCACTTGCTGGGACAGGTCCTCAATCTGCAACACGGAAGACGGCTGGGTCAGTAGAGCCTGTGACCCCCCTTGTCCCCCGTCCCTCGGACCCCCCAGTCCACCACAGCCTCCACCCAGACCTTGGCCTCGCCAAAGACCACATAAGTGTCTGAGGCTGGGCTCTTGAAGACATCAGGCTTGGCGATGACGAAGAGGATGTTCTTGGACTTCTGGATGGTGATCCTGGTGACTCCCTGAATCTGCCGCAAGCCCAGCTTTGACATTGCCTGGGAGTAGAGGGCAGAGGGGGGCTCAGACCTGGTGTTGACCCACGTCGGGGGAGGAGAGCAGCACAGTGCCCAGGAAGGCAAAGTCTCCACCGTCAACTTCCCCAAGACCTTGGGCTGGTGGTTGGTCCCTCCCCATGAGCCTCAGTCTACAAGGGCCCTCTCATGACATTCCAGCCTCAGCTGTTTAGGGGAAGGTGTGTGGGTTACTGGCATGGATCCAAAGGCCCCCTGATGGATGGGATTTCATTAGCCATGGAGTGTGAGGGTCTTGGTAAGGATGTTCCCCACACAGATGGTCCCAGGCCTGAGGTCCCAGGGGAAGCCACCAGCCCACCTTTCGGGCCTTCTTCTCACTGCGACTCTGCTTGGCTTTGGCGATGGTCTCCTCACTGCTGCCTGCTGGGGCCTGGGAAAAGGTGAGGGCTGAGCATCCATGGGTGGGATGTGGGGCCCTCCCAGAGGCCCACCCTCTTCCCTGGACTGGGCACCTGGGCTGGACACTGTGCAGTCTGAGGAACCAAGATGTCCTGCTCGTCCAGCTCGGCTGACGACTCCCCGTGGCTATCCGAATGCTGACCCGAGCCCAGGGCCCGAGGCGAGTCTGGGGAAGGGGAGAGGTGTGAGGATGGTCTTTTGCTTCTAGGTGGTGGGGAAGGGGGTTCAGGACCCTGGCCCTGCTGCCACATCAGGGCCAGAAGAAGCAGGACCAGCTCCCCATGGTGGCTGTGGGGTCTGGGCCCCCCACCCCACCACCTCAGGGGCCCTCCAGCCCAGGACAGCTCTAAGGAAGAGTCCAGTTGACCCAAGCCCCAGGGCACTTCAATCCTACCCTCCCCCTTACCTTCCTCCAGGCTGTCCTCATCCTCTTGCTGCTCGGGGGCCGAGAGCCCTTGAGGGCCAGCTGGGCTCTGGGGCCCAGAGGGAGGAGGCACTTGGCAAGGCGGCGAGATCTGCAAGGCCAGGTCTTTGGCATCCATGGAGGCCACCTTGGGGCTGAGGAGCGGGGAGTGAGGCAAGAGGCTGACTCGCGGCCCAGTCCCCAGAGGCTGTGTGGTTCCTGAGACAGCAGCAGCGGCAGGCTGGGCTCCTGCCTGGGGCGGTGGGAGGCCCAGAGAGCCTGGGGGCTCCTCTTCTTCCACGGAGTCTTTCTGGAGGTCCTGGCACAGACAGGGGGCTGGGGGCTCCAGTGGGGGTAGGGCTGCCCCAGCAAGGGTACCAGGAGCAGAAAGATTAGAGCCCAGGGGCCTGTCCGGGGGTGCGCTGGGCAGACCCTTGCCAAGGTTTCCTGGGGGCTGCAGCAAGAGGGGGCCAAGGACACTGGGTGCTTTGTGGGGTCGCTCAACACTGCCCAGACCCAGCACAGGCTCCAGCCGCTGGGAGGTTGGTGTAGACATCGGGGCAGGCGCATCAGGGCAGCTTCCCAGCACAGGCTCCGGCTGCTGGGAGGTTGGTGTAGACATCGGGGCAGGCGCATCAGGGCAGCTTCCCAGCACAGGCTCCGGCTGCTGGGAGGTTGGTGTAGACATCGGGGCAGGCGCATCAGGGCAGCTTCCCAGCACAGGCTCCGGCTGCTGGGAGGTTGGTGTAGACATCGGGGCAGGCGCATCAGGGCAGCTTCCCAGCACAGGCTCCGGCTGCTGGGAGGTTGGTGTAGACATCGGGGCAGGCGCATCAGGGCAGCTTCCCAGCACAGGCTCCGGCTGCTGGGAGGTTGGTGTGGACATCGGGGCAGGCGCATCAGGGCAGCTTCCCAGCACAGGCTCCGGCTGCTGGGACGTTGGTGTGGACATCGGGGCAGGCGCATCAGGGCAGCTTCCCAGCACAGGCTCCGGCTGCTGGGAGGTTGGTGCAGATGTGGGGGCAGGTGCGTCAGGGCAGCCTCTGTCCAGCCTGGACACAGCCCCTACTGAAGATTCTGGGCAGGAGTCCAGACTGGCCTCTGTGGCCACAGCTGAGGGAAGCGTGGGCTCCAGTGTGGACTTGCCACTCAGGCCTCTTCCTTCCCTGGCTGGGCTCAGGAGCCAGGCCTGGCTGACCTCAGGGCAGGCAGCAGGACGTGCCTCGGGGACCTCCCCTGCACCTCCAAGTGTTGACCCGGGTCCATGTTCCTGTGCCGGTGGCTTGAGGCCTCCTCCCTGCTGGTTCTCAACCTCCAGGGTCTCCTTTTGGGGTGAGTCAGGCTTAGCCCCATCACCTGTGTGCACTAGGGCTTCCAGACATGCTTCCCATCCAGGCCTAGAAACGGCTTCTGCTACTTCCTCCCCAGCACCAGAGGCAGGCTCAGGGAGACAGAGGGCCTCCATGCCCAAAGTCAAATCCGCATCTTCCTGTGTGGCCCAAGGTGTCCCAGCTTCTGCAGCTGGCTGTGGGTCATCCTGTTGGACCTGGTCCAAGGCTGCAGGCTCCGGGACTCTAGAGAGGGCTGCATTCTTCTCCTCAGGTGCTGGCCTGGGGCCTAAGGCCGTACCTACTTCCTGCTGAGCCATGGTGGCCACAGGCTCTGTCCCTGGGGTGCAGCCTGCTTCTGCCTGCAAGGTCTGAGGGGTGGCCACAGCCAGAGGCTCCGGACCTGAGGTGGGGCCTGTGTCTTGCAGAGGCAGAGGTGGTGTCATAGCAGAGTCCTGGGGTAAGGTGGGGTCCTCTTCAGCCTGCTGGGGCACAAGCGAGGCTGCAGCCACAGGTTTCGGGGCTGACGAGAGATCTGTGTCTTGTAGGGCCAGAGGTGGTGTCACAGCAGGGTCCTGCGGTAAGGTGAGGTCCTCTTCAGCCTGCCTGGGGACAATCGTGGCTGCAGCCACAGGCTTCGGGGCTGACGAGAGATCTGTGTCTTGCAGAGGCAGAGGTGGTGTCACAGCGGGGTCCCGGGGTAAGGTGGGGTCCTCTTCAGCCTGCTGGGGTACAAGTGAGGCTGCAGCCACAGGCTTTGGGCCAGAGGGGAGGTCCAGCCCTCCTTCTTCCTTCAAGTTCTGAGGAGAGTCTGGACACAATGTGAGGCTTGTTTCTTCCTGTAGAGCTGGAAGTTTTTCTGCAGTGACAGACTCTTGGCCTAAGATCTCGCTGATGCCCTCCTGGGAGGGCTGAGGCATTGCCATGGCAGCAGATGCTTGTCCAGTGGTGGAGTCCGCGTTTTCCTCCCCAGCCTGAGGGGTCACCCTGGTAGCCGCCTCCACCTGGAGGCCTGGGGCTACCTGCAGAGTGTGAGGGGTCACAGTGGCAGTGGACTCCTGGCCTAAAGCAAGGCCCTCTTCTGTTACTTCTGAGATCGATTCCTGTCTCTGGGAGAGATGGGCCCCTCTGTCTGAGGTCTGAGGCGCAGCCTCCAGGGCCCAGGACATAGTCCCTTCCTGAACCTGCAGCCCCTTGGCCCCACCTCCGCTCTCCTCCTCTGTCTTCTGGACACTGTCCTGGAGGAGGGTGGCCTGGGCATGGGGCTCCCCGCTGTACAGCCTCTCGTCATCTGCCTCTGCGTAGGAGGCTGAGTCCGAATCAGAGGAGGCTGCAGAGGTGTCGTCTCGGAAGGCAAAGGCCTCATCCATGCCCTCCGTGATGGACAGGTCAGACAGCGACTGCAGGAAGGAGGCGGACGTGCTGTCCTCCTCACCCTCCCCAGCCAGGTCCCCACCTGGGTCGGGATCCGCCACAGCCTCCTCTTCTTCCTCTGGGGATAGCGGTGTCACCTCCACTGCCTCCACCTGGAAGATGAGGCTGCCCTGGAAGGGTAGGAGGGCTGCAGGGATCATCGGGTCATTGGCCAGGAAGTCCAGGTCAAAGAAGTGGCTCTCCTGGCCCCAGGAGGAGCTGCTGTCTGCAGAGAGGCTGGACTCAGAGGAGGGGGGCTCTGGGGTTCCGGCAGGGTGCAGCTCTCGTTCATCCGCCATGGACCCCTGCGGGGACAGGCCCCAGCCTGAGGGGAAGTCCAGCCCTTCAGCTGGAGCCAGCAGGCTGAGGGAACAGGAGGGTGAAGAGGCCCAGCTGTCCCCATCGGCCGTAATGTAGGAACCCGAGGGGGAGGGCGGGGGCGAGTCCAGCAGCTCATCCCACAGCTCAGCCTCTGAGTCCCCCGCATCTCCAAGGGGCCCACAGCCGGGAAGCAGGGCATAGGTGGTCTTGGTGGGGGTGGAGGGAGGTGTAAAGAAGGAATCAGGGTCTGGGGGAGGGGAAGGCACAGAAAGATCACCCTGAGAACACAACTCGGGGGGTGGGTCTGGGCTTGCATGCCCACCCTCCCGGTCCCTGAGCGCTGTCCGGGCAGCCCTGGGTGACAGGAGGGCTTGGCACGTCTCCTCTCCCATCACAATCCGGGGCTCCAGGGTGGCTGGGAGAGGAGCCTCGGTGGACAGAGCCTGGGAAGACAGGCCCTCAGGGAGGAGCATGGGGCTCGGGCCGCCCTCCCCTGGATCTGCCCAGGCTGAGGGTGCCCCACCAGGCCCTGCATCCCAGCTGGCTCCCTCAGGCTGGGGCCGGGCACCCGGCTTGCTGGGCAGGAACGTGAGGGCCAGGTGGCTGGGCCCTGGGGTCAGAGCACAGGGCTCCCGCCGGTCCCCTCCCAGGATGGTGGTGGCAGCAGCTGCATCGCAGGACAGATCTGTGGAGATAGAGAAGATCGTGAGGTGCCCCTGGATGCATCTCCCAGGCAAGGGCCAGGCCTCGGGAGATGAATTTCCGCTGCATAGGGCCCAGAGGAAGGCAGACCCAGGAAGGCAGGAGAAAAAAGAGAAGATGCTGCGCGTGCTGAGTTTGAGGGAGAACTTCCAAGAGTTTTGACAGCAGAGAGCAGCTACTAGCCGTTTCCTAGAGAGGGGTTTTGAGGGAAGTGCTGCTGGGAGTCATGAACAGACCTGCTCAGCGGCTTTCCTCAAGGACAGCTCAGCAAAGAACTAGCATTTCAGCCTCTCTGAGGAGACTGGATTGCAGTTTTCATTCCACAGAATCAGTGTGGTTCAGCTGGGCTCAGCGGGAGGGGCTGGCGGTGGGAATCTGCCAGGCAGCGCCAGCCCCGTCCCATGACCTCCCAATAGATGCGCCACATGAGGCAGGGGGCACCAGCACGACATGCGCAGCTCGAACGTTCCAGGCTTCATGCCTCGCTGTGCCTCCTCTCTCTGCTGTCCTTGCTACCTACACTTCAGGCCAACATATCAGGGTTTCACCAGACCCCTCTGACCCTGCTCCCCTCCTGCAGCCAGGGAGATGGGGAAGCCAGGGGCCACCACACGCAGCCAAGTTTCTGGAGAACAGAGATGAAGTGTCCCTCGGAGGCTTTGTTGGAGCATCTGGCTACAAGAGCAGTGGTGGGCAGGAACGGGGGACTGTGGAGCCCAGCAAGAGCACGGGACAGCTTCAGAGGGCCAACAGCAGCCTCTGGCCGAGTCCTCTCCTTGGTGGCAGCCACCCCATGGGTGACCATCAGTTCCTTCCCGGGTGCTGGGAGTTCCCACCCTGCCCTGTGGGCCTTCTCTGGGTCCCATGGTACACTCCGCCAACCCCCTGGGCAGGCTTCAGTATGAGGAGGCCATGGTACTCAGTAAACGTCTATGCGCTAACACACCTCCAGCTGAGAAAGGAGTCCATGCACATAGGAAGTAGCAGCCATGGGTCGGAAAGGGGACTCAGGAAGATGGAATAAAACCCCTCCGAGGTTGCGGCACACCACACCGCTATGGTTTTCTGCCTCATGGACTCTTACTGGCCTGTATTTTATCACAGGTGAGATCACATTGCACATTCAGTTTTGAGTCTAGCTGTTTTCACCCAACCTAATCTCATAAGCATTTTTCTGTGTGCTCTAAATGCTCATAAGCCTCATTTTAAATGTCTCCATTATGTCCACTCCCTCACTTGGACCTAGGCCAAAGGCACCTCTGTTTGAAGCATCCAATGAAGGCCCTTCAGAGTCCAGGCCAGGTCTTGCCCAGGGTGGGGGAGGGGCGGCACACAGGGACCAGCTCTCTAGGCTGCAGATGCCTGCCCAGTGGCTCCTGCTCTACTGAACTCACTAGTGACCAGGACATCTCCTGCACCTCAGTTTTCTCATCTGCAAAGCAGAGCCAGGATTAGAGGTGAAGCTTAAAGAAGGGGGGCCCTCTTGCCAGGCTGCTCCAGCTCCCCTCAGCAGCATCAGAGTCCTGAGCCCTGAGCCACCAACCAAAACTCGTCCCCCGAGGGCTTTGCTGCTGGGGTAATGGGACAGCCAGGGCGTCCTGAGACAAGGGGTCCTTTGGGTTTCTGCATGCCTGACACTCAACACTAGGAGTGGGCGTGGCTGGTGGGGCATCACTGGGTGCCCTGAAGCTGGGCTCTTGGTTCTGGTCCCTGGTGTGGCCCCCAGGGCAGGGGAACGGCTGAACTGTTGGGATGGAACAGAAATCAAAGGCCAAAGGTTTTTATAACTCATTCAAGGTCACCAAGCAAGCCAGAACAGAGCCAGCACAAGACCCTGGGGCTGGGAAGTCCGGGCCTGCACTCCCTGCCTCCCACCTAGAGCAGAGGCAGCAGCCTATGTCACCCCAAACCAGGCCCCAGGCCCCAGCACTGGTCCCATCTCTGGGTGACTTTTTGTCCACAGCAAGGTGCCCTTGGCCCTACCCACACATGGCTGACCTCCACGCCAGGACTGTGCAGGCTGGGCTCTTTCTAGGCCCTGGTAGACCCCATCAGCCTCCACCAGCATTTGTTGACCCAGCCTAAGGACAGGTGGTCTGCACACCGGGGCCATTGCTAATCAGGCCACCTCCCCCAAGGCCCTTCACTTTCCAGACCCAACTTAGCCTTTCTTCCACAACCTGGCACTCCATCCAGGCTTCCCAGGCTCCAGCCAGTCCTGCTCCTCCCTCCAGAGCCATGACCAGTCGCCAGCCCAGGACAGGCCTGGTGCAGCTGAGGACCATCCCGGTGGTCACCTGATCTTATTGGGGGTATCGGCCGGACACCCCGCCTCCAGAACCCACTGCCTCTGTCCAGAGTGGCCCAGCCCCGGCAGGCTGGCAGCTCGGTGCAGACAACGGGATGCAGCGGGCGGGATGCGAGCCTGGGTCGGAGGCCAAGGGCTTAAGCCCCCATGTCCTTTCTGGCTCGCGGAGGGCACGTCGTGCGCCCCACCTTCCCCGCAGTTCTGGGAGAGGCGGGGGCAGGGTTCAGATGGAGGGAAGGACAGGGCGCGGAAAGGGGAGGGGACTCGAGGAGATGGGGGAGCGGGTGAAAGGTGAGCGATGGAAAGAGAACCCGGGCTGGAGAGGGGAGACGCTGGAGGCAGGGACGGAGTGGCCACGGCCTCACCTGTGCGGGGCCCGGGTCCGTCCGCCTCGGGCAGCAGCAGCTCGGCGCGGGCAGCCTCCCCAGGCATGGCCTGGCCGTGCGCCCGCCCGTCCCTCAGTCCTTCCGACCCTCCGTCAGTCGGTGCCGCCGCCCCGCCGAGCCTGCGCGGCCACCGCCCCTTGGCCAGGCAGTGGGGGCAGTGGGTGACGTCAGGCCGCCCCGCCCGCCTGTCCCCGCGAGTGAGCGTGCGCGGGCTCGCCAGGCACTGCGGAGGGCGTGCGGGGGGTGGGAGGGCTCCCTCCCCGCCCCCGCCCCCGCCCCACCCGGCTTTGGCCTCCCTCTCGCTGTGCGCGGTTTCGAGGGGGAGCGGGGGTGGGCGCCTGCGCCCGGTCCCGCCCTTTCCACAGCATTTACGAGGGAGGGTTTCAGGGCCAATTGGAAGCTGGGTTGTCTCAGGGTGGCATTAGCCCGTGGCCGGGAAGAGGCGGGGACGCCCCTAGAACCCTGGTTGTGGGAGATTGGGGAGGTGGTTGGGATCCTGGAATGCTCAGAGCGCTTTGGGCGGTGGTGGCTGCGCTGACCAAGCAGAAGGTACCGGGCCTGGGGAGGGAGGGGGCCCCGCCCAGCCCGATGCCTCCATCCAAAAGGTGAGCCCTGGAGCTGCAGCTCCGGAGTGATTGGCTGGTCCTGGCAGTCGTCGGTCTCCGTGGCAACCGCCTCCTGTCTCCATGGCAACCAGGGATGGAGCCGGCGAGAGCGCACCACGGAAGGCAGCCCGGATGGGTCGGTCTCCAGGTCTCTTGGCAACTCCGTGATCTGTCCCTTCACCTCCCCTCCACCCCCACACTTCCCTAGGCAGTAGAAGGAAAAGGGAAGAAAGTGTTTCCCTCTATTCCTGGCAGCACCCTCTGCCACACCTCCCAGGAAGAAGCCCACCTCATGAATTTCCTGAAATGCCTCTTGCTTTCACACAGGCTACTGCGCCACCCAGATTCACTGAGCACCCCCCCTCCCCCGTGCCAGGCACCAGGGAGACAGATGAATGAGACATTGTCATCACCCCTGATTGGGGTGGGGGAAATCAGAGTAGCCATTGTCACAGGCAGGGAGGGAAGTTTCAAAATCCTCAGTCTTCTGTGGGTTCTAACTTTGAGCTAATGAAGCCAGGGGCTGCCCTCTGACTCCCCCAGACCTGCCTCAAGGCTCAGTGCTACATACCTGGCTGCCTGCTGGGCATCTCTCCCTGCTGTACCCCAGGAACCAGACACACCACACCATTAGAATATCAACTTTAAACAATCTCTTCCAGAAAACAAAAGAGAAGGGGACACTTCCTAACTCATTTTATAAGGCAAGAAATATCCTGATGTCAAAACTAACAAAGTGTCAATACCCCCCAAGACCTCCAAAACAAAAACTGCAGACCAGTATCTGTCATGAATTCAGGCACAAAAATTCTCAATATTGGCAAATCAAATATAACGATGTATAAAAAAATATACACCATGACCAAGTGGAATTTATTCCAGGTATGCAAGGCTGGTTTGACAGTTGAAAATCAATCAACAATAATCCACAACACCAACAGGCTAAAGAAGAAAAATTATGGTATCAGTTGACACAGAAAATGTGTTTGACACAACCACCATCCTTCATGATTTAAAAAAACACACACACTTTCAGCAAGTTAAAAATAAACTTGATAAAGATCTTATACAAAAAACTTATACAGCTAACATCATACTTAATGGTGAAAGATTGAATGCTTTTTAAGATTGGGAACAAGGCAAGGGTGTCTGCACTCACCACTCTTTTCAATATATTATTGGAATTTCTAACCCTTGCAATTAAGCAAGAAGAAATAAAAGGCAGATTCACTTCCAGAATGAAAGCATGGGGAGTTCTGCTGAGCAGCTCCCCAGTGAAACTGGTAAAAATTATTGTTATTAATTTTAATTTTAATTTTTTTGAGATGGAGTCTCGCTTTTTCACCCAGTCTGTAGTATAGTGGCACGATCTCGGCTCACTGCAACCTCCATCTTCCAGGTTCAAGCAATCCTACTGCCTCAGCCTCCCGAGTAGCTGCGACTACAGGTCCCACCACACCCAGCTAATTTTTGTATTTTAAGTAGAGACGGGGTTTCACCATGTTGGCCAGGCTGGTCTTGAACTCCTGACCTCGTGATCTGCCCACCTTGGCCTCCCAAAGTGTTGGAATTACAGGTGTGAGCCACCACGCCCAGCCTGGTAAAAATTATTTAAAAAAAAAAATAAAGCTGAGTTGAAAGGTCAACAAGCCGGGTGGGGTGACTCATGCCTGTAATCCCAGCACTTTGGGAGGCCAAGAGGGGCGGATCATGAGATCAAGAAATCAAGACCATCTTGGCCAACATGGTGAAACCCAGTTTCTACTAAAAATACAAAAATTAGGTGGGCATGGTGGCACATGCCTATAGTCCTAGCTACTCAGGAGGCTGAGGCAGGAGAATCACTTGAACCTGGGAGGTGGAGGTTGCAGTGAGCCGAGATTGTGCCACTGAACTCCAGCCTGGTGACAGAGTGAGACTCTGTCTCAGAAAAAAAAAAAAGAAAAAAGAAAAAGAAAGCGCCCAATAAAATAAAAATGAAAGACAGAACAAATTAAAGCTTCTGGAAATGGTCTGAAGGGCAAACAGCAAATGAAGAAACATCTATTCAAGGCCGGGTGTGGTGGCTAATGCCTGTAATCCCAGCATTTTGGGAGACCAAGGTGGATGGATCACTTGAGATCAGGAGTTCAAGACCAGCCTGGCCAACATGGTGAAACCCCATCTCTACTAAAAAAAAAAAATAGAAAAATTAGTTGGGTATGATGGTGCATGCCTGTAATCCTACCTACTAGGGAGGCTGAGGCAGGAGAACTGCTTGAACCCCGGAGGCAGAGGTTGGGTGCAGTGAGCCGAGATCCTGCCACTGCACTCCAGCCTGGGTGATGGAGTGAGACTCCATTAAAAAAAAAAAAAAAAAAAAAAAAGAAACATCTATGAAAATCTATGAGAATTTAGTAAGAAAGGCAAGTCTGTGGTATTGAATCAAGACAACTCAGTCCAGCAAAGGGAGGTGGACTCCACACCAGATTGGTGTTGCCAAGAACACAGGATTCTCTTCTTCCATCTCCCAGCCAGAGGGCTTTTTTCCTGGGAAGAGGGAATACTTCAGTATATCTCATCCCTCTCCCAGCTGCCTGTTGTGGAAGTAAGTCCTGAGTGAGTCTGGTCGAGGTGGGGCTCCCTTCTTCCACTTAGCCCCTACTTGTGGAAAGTGGACTATACTTTGGGTGTGGCATGCTGAGAATACCAGGGTCCTGAAATAGCCCTTCTCACGGCTTATGAGGTGACAAGTTCCATGCCAGGAGTGGCTGCTGCCTCCCTTCCACTGACTGCTCAGCTCCTAGAGTGGGAGTGTGACTCAGAAGTTTGCCCCTGAGCTAAGAGATTTTGCCTGGAGGGGAAAGGCAGGTTGTAAAACAGCCCATGATCGCTTCCCATAGGAACTGACCTTACTTGCAAGGGAATACAAGGAAGTTTAAACCCAAGGGTATTCTCAACAGCAGTAGACATTATGGTGAAAAGCAACTGGAAGGGGATTCATGGATCCAATGAAGATACAGCCTAGGTTGGAGGTTGGCTAGTTTGCAGGAGAAAATGGGGTAATAAGACAGCTGGGTGGAGCCCTACTGGGATTAAAGAAAATACAAAACACTGGCCTCTGAAACTGTTCTATCTAAGAGGCCACAATTTGGATTAGTTTGCAGAGGAATTTGTGCCCAGAGTATTATCGAAAACAATAGAGCAAACAGTGAAGTTTAGGAGTGGCAATTAGTGGAGTTTAACAGCTGGGCATGGTTAGGAAAAGAGAGTAGGAGAGCCTTACCAGAACCACTGTCATTCCAGGGTGACTGTGGGCATACACATAGCTGCACCTCCCTGAAGAGGACCATCAGAGGCAGAACATTGTAGGGGAGAGGTAAAGGCTTCACCAAAATAATCCAGCTAGTTACTAAGCAAATAAACAAGCAAACAGCAATACAAGCTCCAGAAGGGAGGGGGTTTGGACCTGTACCCAGAGTTGCTATTGGGTGCTGTTCAATTATTTATTTAATGTTATTAAAATGTCCACGTTCCAACAAAAAATTAGCAAAGAAATGAAAGTATGACTAGTATACCAGAAAAAAAAAAAAAAAATGCAGGAACAGAACCTGCCTGTGTAAGCAGCAGATTTTAACAGAAAAATATTTCAGAATAACCACTACAAATATGTTCATAGAATAAGGGAAAGCATGATTAAAGAAGTAATGGAAGGTATATGATGATATTCCATCAAATAGAGAATATTAGCAAAGAGATATACATTATTTTTTTAATTAAAAAAATTTTTTTGAGACAGGCTCTCACTCTGTTGCCCCGGAGTGCGGTGGCGTGATCATGGCTCATTGCAGCCTCCACCTCTGGGGCTCAGGTGATCTTCCCACTTCAGCCTCCTGAGTAGTTGAGGTATGGGCCACCACACCCAGCTAATTAAAAAATTTTTTTTGTAGAGACGAGACCATGTTGCCCAGGCTGGATATAATTTTTTTAAAAATGCAAATTATGGCGTTGAAAAGTAAAATATCTGAAAGAAAAAATTCACAAGAGGGCTGAACAGTAGATTTCAGTGGGCGAAGAAAGAATTAGTGAACTTGATAGAGATTAGAGATTGACAGAGATTATACAAACTGAATAACAGAAAAAAAGGAAAAATGAACAGAAACTCCAGAGAATGTGAACACTGTTAAGCACACCCACATACACATAATGGGAAAACCAAAAGGAGAGAAAAGAAAAAGGAGAAAGAAAAATATATGAAATAGTAATGACTGAAAACTTCTCAAATTTACTGAAGAACAATAATCTACACATCCAGAAAGTTCAATGAACTAAAAAAGAATATATGGGCCGGGCGCGGTGGCTCACGCCTGTAATCCCAGCACTTTGGGAGGCCGAGGCGGGCGGATCACGAGGTCAGAAGATCGAGACCATCCTGGCTAACACGGTGAAACCCTGTCTCTACTAAAAATACAAAAAACTAGACGGGCGTGGTGGCGGGCGCCTGTAGTCCCAGCTACTCAGGAGGCTGAGGCAGGAGAATGGCTTGAACCCGGGAGGCGGAGCTTGCAGTGAGCCGAGATCCGGCCACTGCACTCCAGCCTGGGCGACAGAGCAAGACTCCGCCTCAAAAAAAAAAAAAAAAAAAAAAAAGAATATATGAAAATAGACCCACATGCCTGCAATCCCAGCATTTTGGGAAGCCGAGGTGGGTGGATCACCTGAGGTCAGGAGTTCAAGACCAGCCTGGCCAACATGGTGAAACCCTGTCTCTACTGAAAAATACAAAAACTAGCCAAGCGTGGTGGCAGGTGCCTGTAATCCCATCCACTCAGGAGGCTGAGGTAGGGAGAACTGCTTGAACCCAGGAGGTGGAGGTTGCAGTGAGCCGACATCATGCTACTGCACTCCAGCCTGGGCAACAAAGCAAGACTCCATCTCAAAAAAAGAAATAGAAAATAGACCCACAGACACATTATAATAGTTCAGCAAGGTTGCAGGATGCAAAATCTATATATAAAAATCAATTGTTTTTCTGTAAACTTGCAATGAAAATCCAACATTGAGATTATGAAAATTCCAGGAGCCAGGCACACCCATAGTCCCAGCTACTTGGGTGGCTGAGGCAGAAAGATTGCTTGAGCCCAGGGGTTTGAGGCCACCCTGGCCAACACAGCAAGGCCGTTTCTAAAACTAAAAAAATAAACAATTCGATTCAAACTGGCATTAAAAAGAATAACATACTCAGGAATAAATTTAACAAAAGTAGTTCAAAACTAATACTCTGGAAACTCCAAAACAACGTTGAAAGAATTAAGGAATATCTAAATAAATATGAAAGTATCCCATGTTCACGGGTCAGAAGACTTAACATTAACATGGTAACAATCCCCAAGATCTAAAGATCCAACCCAATCCCTATCAGACTCCCAACTAACTTCATTGTGGAAATGGATGAGTTAATTCTAAAAATCACATAGAATTGCAAGGGACCTAGAGTAGCCAAACACTCTTGAAAACAAAAATCACCTCCCAATTTCAGTACTTACTACAAAGCAACAACAATCAAGAGATAGTGTGCTACTCGCAGAAGGATAGATATAAACACAAATGGAATAGAACTGAGAGCCCAGAAGCAGACCCACACATCTATGGTCAACTGATTTTTGACAAGGGTGTCAAGACCATTCAAAGGGATATGGGGAAAGAACAGTCTTTTCAACAAATGGTGCTGGGACAAATGGATAGCCACATGCAAAATAAAGTTGACACTTACTTCACACCATGCTATGGTTTGAATATGCCCTCTTAAACTCATGTTGAAATTTAACTGCACTGCAACAATATTAAGAGGTAGGACACCTTCAAGAGGCATTTAGACCATGAGTTTTTGGCTATCATTAATGCTGTTAACATGGGATGGTTTAGATTCTGAAGGGTGAGCCCCTGATAAAAGAATGTTTGGCCTCATTTTCTCTCTCTTGTGCATGCTATCTCACTGTGTGATGCCTTCTGCTATAGGATGACCCTCACCAGATGCTGGTGCCATGCTCTTGGACTTCCCAGCCTCCAGAACCATGAACTACGTAACGTTCTTTTCTTGTATTTCCTTTTCTTTTTCTTTTTTTTTGAAACAAGAGTCTCACTCTGTTGCCCAGGCTGGAGTGCAGTGGCATGATCTTGGCTCACTGCAACTTCCACCTCCTGGGTTCAAGCGATTCTCCTGCCTCATCCTCCCAAGTAGCTGGAATTACAGGCACACACAACGCCTGGCTAATTTTTTGTACTTTTAGTAGAGACGGTGTTTCACCATGTTGGTCAGGCTGGTGTCGAACTCCTGACCTCATGATCTGCCTGCCTTGGTCTCCAAAGTGCTGGGATTACAGACATGAGCCACCCTGCCTGGCCAAGTTCTGTTCTTTATAAATTACTCAGCAGTTTGCAGTATTCTGTTATGGCAGCATAATACTCTGGTATGTGTCTCCACCCAAATCTCATGTTGAATTGTAATCCCCAATGCTGGAGGTGGGGCCTGGTGGCAGGTTTTTGGATCATGGGAATGGACCCCTCATGGTTTGGTGCTGTCTTTGAGACAGTTTTCTCTTGAGATTTGGTCTTTTTTGGGACTGAGTCTTGCTCTATTGCCAGGCTGGAGTGCAGTGGTGTGACCTCGGCTCACTGCAACCTCTGCCTCCCAGATTCAAGCAATTCCCATGCCTCAGGCTCCTGAGTAGCTGAGACTACAGGCATGTGCCACTACGCCCAGCTAATTATTATTATTACGTGTATTTTAGTAGAGATGGGGTTTCACCATGTTGGCCAGGATGGCCTTGATCTCCTGATCTCACGATCCGCCCACTTCAGCCTCCCAAAATGCTGGGATTACAGGTATGAGCCACCGTGCCCCGCCAAGATTTGGTGATTTAAAAGTGTGTGGCATCTCCTCACTCCACACACTCTCTTTCTTGCTCCTGTTTCACCATGTGACATGCCTGTTCCCCCTTTGCCTTCTACCACGACTGGGAGCCTCCCCAGAAACACACGTCACTATGCTTCATGTACAGCTTGCAGAACCACATGCCAATTAAACCTCTTTTCTAATAAATTACCCAGCGCACACACATACACATACCTTTGCAGCAAGATGGAGCTGGAGGCCATTATCCTAAGTGAAGTAACTCAGAAACTGAAAATCAAATACTGCATGTTCTCACTTATGAGAGCTAAACAATGGATGGGTATACATGGACATAAAGATGGAAATAATAGACACTGGAGAATCCAAATGTGGGGAGGGTGGAAGACAAGGGTTGAAAAACTACCACTGGGTACTATGTTCACTACGTGCGTAATAGGTTCATTAGAAGCCCAAACCTCAGCATTATAGAGTATACCCATGTAACAAACCTGCACCTAATGTACTCCCTAAATCTTTTTTTTTTTTTTGAGACAGTCTCACTTTGTCGCCCAGGCTGGAGTACAGTGGCACTATCTCAGCTCACTGCAAGCTCCACCTCCCAGGTTCATGCCATTCTCCTGCCTCAGCCTCCTGAGTAGTGGGGACTACAGCACCCGCCACCACGCCTGGCTAATTTTTTTGTATTTTTAGTAGAGATGGTGTTTCACTGTGTTGGCCAGGATGGTCTCAATCTCCTACCTCATGACCCGCCCACCTCGGCCTCCCAAAGTGCTGGGATTACAGGCGTGAGCCACCCCACCTGGCCACTCCCTGAATCTTAAAAAAGACATTCTTCCAAAAGACATGCAAATGGCCAAATAAGTAAATGAAAAAATGCTGAAAACCATTAGTTATTAGGGAAATAACAAAAACCACAATGAGAAATCACTTTATACCCACTAACATGGCTAAAATAAAACTCAAATTACAAGTGCCATTGAGGATGTAGAGAGATCTGAAACCTTACACACTGCTGGTGGGAATGTAAAACAGTCTAGCAGTTCCTTAAATGACTACACATAGTTACCACAGACCTAGCAATTCCACTCCTAGGTAGTGGAGAAAAATGAGAACATACATTTATACTCAGACTTGCACAGGAATATTTATAGCAGCATTATTCATGTATTAGTCCATTTTGCATTGCTATAGAAGAATATCTGAGATGATAATTTATAAAGTTTATTTGGCTCACAGTTCTGCTGTACAAGCATGGTACCAACATCTGCTTGGCTCCTGGGAAGGCCTCAGGAAGCTTTTACTCATGACAGAAGGTGAACAGGGAGCAGGCACGTCACATGATGAGAGAGGGCAGAAGAGAGAGGGCAGCAGCTCCCAGTCTCTTTTAAACAAGCAGCTTTCAAGTGAACTAATATAGAGCAAGACCTCACTCATTACAAGGATGGCACCAAGCCATCTATGACAGATCTGTTCCCATGATCCAAACACTTCCTAACAGGCCCCATTTTCCAACACTGGTGATCCTATTTCATGAGATTTGGAGGGGACAAAATATCCAAACTGTATCAGTTCATTATTAGCCAGAGGGTGAAAACAATCCATATGTCCACCAATGGACGAATGGATAAACAAAATGTGGCACAAACATATAATGGAATATTATTCAGCCAAAGAAGGGAATGAATACTGATACATGTGACATGAAACATTAAAATATGCTAAGTAAATGAACTCAGTCACAAAATACCAAAATACCACATCTTGTACGATCTAATTCATATGAAAGTTCAGAAGAGGAAAATCTATCTATAGAGAAATGGCTGCATGCATATGATGGGGATTGGGGGGAGATAGGCAGGTAATAACTATAGGCTACAGTATATGAGGTTTAGAAAATGTTAAAATTGTGGTGATGCTTGCATGTATCTGCAAAGAGACAAAATCACTGACTCATACGTTTTTGTGAGATGGGGTCTCACTCTGTTGCCCAGGCTGGAATGCAGTGGTGCTATCATGGTTCACTGCAGGCTTGACTTCCCAGGCTTAGGTGATCCTCCCACCTCAGCCTCCCGGGGTTGCTGGGACGACAGATGCATGCCACCGAGGCTAATTTTTGTATTTAAAAAAATAGAGACAGGGTTTTGCCTGTTGCCCAGGGTGGTCTTGAACTCCTGGGCTCAAGATCTGGGGGCCCTGGCCTCCCAAAGTGCTGGGATTACAGGCATGAGCCACCACACCCAGTCGAACCATACATTTTAGATGGGTGAAGCGTATGGCATGTGAATTATATTTTAATAAAGTGGTTTGTAAATAACAAAATAAAAAGCATATTGATTTGAAAGGATGAGATAAAAATATTCCTGTTTTTAGGACATAAATATCTACATAGGAAATCCAAAGGAATTTAAAAAATACATAAAGTTTAGCAAGATCACACAAAATCAATCCAATTTCTATATGCTATCAACGTGTGATTGCCAAAATTATGCACACTATACCACTTACAATTGCTCCAAAATCATGACTTAGGGGTATGTGTGTATATACATATATATACACACACATATATATACATACATATATACAAATACATACATATACACACACACACACACACACACACACATATTTATTTATTTTCTGAGGTAGAGTCTTGCTCTGTCACCCAGGCTGGAGTGCAGTGGTGCAATCTTGGCTCACTGCAACCTTCACCTCCTGGGTTCAAGTGATTCTCCTGTCTCAGCCTCCTGAGTAGCTGAGATTACAGGTGCCCGCCATCACGCCTGGCTAATTTTTATACTTTTAGTAGAGACGGGGTTTCACAATGTTGGCCACGTTGGTCTTGAACTCCTGGCCTCAGGTGATTTGCCCACCTTGGCTTCCCTAAATGCCGGGATTACAGGCGTGATCCCACCACACATGGCCAATTTATGTAATACAAAACAAAAACTACAGGCTGGGTGTGGTGGCTCACGCCTGTAATCCCAGCACTTGGGGAGGCTGAGGCGAGCACATTACCTGAGGGCAGGAGTTCGAGACCAGCCTGGCCAATATGGTGAAACCCCATCTCTACTAAAAACACAAAAATTAGCCAGGCATGGTGGCAGGTGCCTGTAATCCCAGCTACTCAGGAGGCTGTGGCATGAGAATCACTTGAACCCAGGAGGTGGAGGTTGCAGTGATCCGAGACCGTGCCATTGCACTCCAGCCTGGGCAACAGGAACAAACTCTGTCTCAAAACAAAACAAACAAACAAAAAACCCAAACTACAAAACACTGATAAAAGCAAAGGCCTAAATAAATATCCAGTCATCCCTTGGTATCCATCCACACATGCTCCAGTTCCTAAAACAGCAGGGCATGTCCATATAATCTGCACATCCTCCGGTGAACTTTAAACCATCTCTGGGCTACTGAAAATACCTAACATGGTATAAAAGCTGTGCTGTTATTTAAATTTGTATTCTTGTATTATTTTTTGCTTTTGCACTCTGGGGTTGGTTGAACCCTTGGATAGAGATGGCTATTGTTTCAACTGGAAGATTCCACACAGTAAAGATGTCATGTCTCCCCAGACTGATCTATAGGTTTAATATAATTCCTATCAAACCCTCAGTAAGACTTTCGTGTTTTGTTTTTACATAGACGAGCTTTTTCAAAAATTTACATGGATTGGCAAAGGAACTAGAATAGCTAAAACAATTCTTAAAAATAAAGTAGGAGAACCCATCATGCCACCCAATAGCCTGCTTTACAGCTACGGTAATCAAGAATGTGATATTGGCAGACAGATAACATAGATTAACAGTACAGAACAGAAAATGCAGAAACAGACCCACACAAATATGCCCAACTGACTTTACAAAAATGCGGAAGTCAACAGGAGAGGATAGCCTTTCAATAAATGGTTCTGGAGAAACTGACATCTAGAGGCAAAAACAAACAAAAATATCTCAATGTAAGTCTTACAAAGTCCTCTCAAGACTGATAAAAAAGCAAATGCAAGTACAACACAGGCAAAAGACATGAGAAGACATTTCACCAGAGATGGGAAATAAATGTGTACTTAACAACAACTTATCAGAGAGAGATGAAAAGATGGTAGTTTTTTAGAGAAACACACACATTCCATCTGACCTGGCAGTTACACTCCTGGGAATCTTTATCTCAGAGAAATGAAAACTTACAGAAAAACCTAGACATAGATTTTCTGGTTACTTTATCAGTAATATCCCAAACCTGGAAACAACCAGGATGTCTCCCCAGGGTTAAGGGAGCAAATGGTTGTTACAGCCACATCATGGAATAAAACACAAAACAGATGCAACAGCAAGAAAAAGACATAAACTACTGATACATGCAATTTAAGACTTCAAATTTTCAGAGAATTGTGCCAAGTCAAGAAATACAATTCCAGAAGTCACATCCTGTGATTCCCTGACACGCTTTAGAATGACCAAAGACTTGTGGTTGCTGTAAGTGAAGGACGAGGTGGTGGTGAGTATAAAGCGCAATATGAGGGCCCTTAGGAGATGCTCTCTGCTTGACCTGTGCTCACGTCAGTATTGGGGTGTGACCTTGCATCCTACTCTGCCATTGAGCAAATCACAGATTCTTACAACTGCACAGGAACCTGTGATTATCTTAAAATGAAAGTCAGGGGCTCCAAGGATGAGCTTTTATTTCCTTGGTTAGATGCACACCAGGCCCTCCTGAACTGGCTCCTTCAGCTCCTTGGTCTCAGCCCTGCAGACTCTGTGCATCCCACTCTAAGAACTAAGTTGATGCCACACTCTGGGCATTTGTCCTGGCTGTCTCCACTTTGAGATGCTCTTCCTTGCTTCAGAAATCATCTCTGGCAGCTCTTTCCCCTCCCACTGTGTGAGGGACCACTCCCGTGGTAACCCTAAAACTTGTGCAAACAAGGACCATGGTCACCTGTGCCTGATGGTGCCCAGTGAAGGCAGCAGAAACTACCCCAATGCTTGGGTGAGTGGCCAACCATCAGAGCAGTGACTAGACTTGTTCTTTTTGGGGAAACAGCTTAGGGTGGGGAGCCTGGAGTGCTGGGGGCGGTGGGCCTCTCCACTCTCAGCTCCACCCCACTGTCCCGCTCTCCATTCTGTATGGCTGGAGGCAACCCAGTTCCCTGACTGCTATTTAGTTAGGTTCTACCAATGGGTGTCTCTGAAGAGAGGCTGGAAGGTAGAAAGCTTGTTGCCTCCTAGCATCTGGTAACCCCCGCAGCAGCAGGGAGGCCACCAAGACCCTGGTTTGGGCAGCCAGTTCCTAGATGACAGCACAAGGCTCTGGTCAGGGTGGTGAAGACAACGATGGAATCTGGCTCTTGGTGCCATGGTGTCAGTCAAGTGGGATCTTCTCTCCCAGAGCCAGCACCTTCCAAGTGCTCACCCAACCCTCACATCGCGCCTGTCACCACATGCTGTCAGGGTGCCTTTCACTCAGCTAAGTGTGAGACAACTGATGTGAGAAGGCCTCCCAGGATGGCTGTGGTTCAGTAGCCACAGCTCCATCAGAACCCCCAGCCATGCACTGAACCTCCAATCAGCTTCCCTGGGAAGCTCCTCTGCCCTGGAGGTTCAGAATGCTAGGCCTCCACCTGTCTTCTGGGGCTGAGAGAGACCCCTACGCAAGAGGCCGGCACATGTGAATATGCACACACGAAAGGAAGAAGCTGGGAGAGACAGGCAGGTGACAACCCAGGTCTGTCCCGAAAGCAGCCCTCTTGGGCTGGGCATGGCAGGGGAGTGCACAGGGCAGATTCTGGAGAACCATGCCCTGCTCCCCAAAGCAGACAGACAAGTGCTGAGAGTGCAGAGGGTGACAAAGCCCGGGAAGGCCCCAGGGGTCTAACACCAAAATTAAAAGATTTATTACACACAAGAGGATGCTCTGTCCCTCAGAGCCGCTGGCCACCCTCCCCACTCTGGCCAAGGTCCTGCACGGAGGTTTGTCCTCAAGGGCGACCCTTCTTGCCCACCCACGGCTAGACCTCCAGCGGAGAGGCATGCGGCCCATGCTGCTGGCACAAGTCACTTGGCCAGCTCCTCAGCCACTGCTTTGCGCATCTTGTCCTTGAGGTAGGCGCCTTTCTGCCATTCAGACTTGAGTTCCAGCCACTCATAGAATGGGACCTAGAAGGAGGCAGGGGAGACAGGTCACATGGGCAAGGAGATCCCTTCCAGCCAGTGGCTCTGCCTGCTTGCCTGTTGTCCTCACACTGACCCCTCACCCAACATCTCTGGTGACCAACAGCTCTGCACACCTGCCCCTTGGCCTCCAAGTCTTCAAGGCAGAGCCCATGAACTGCAGGTGGTGCGGGTGGGCAGAGGCGCTAGCACTGTCAGTGCTGGAGAGGTCTGCACACTACTCGGAGGCCCAAGAAGGGCTTCTACATTTTAAACAGTTAAAAATCTCGCAACAACCCAAAGAAGAAAACAGAACGCTTGTGTGGCTCATGAAGCCACATATTCATTCACTGGCGCTTTCCAGGGAAGGTGGCCCCCTTTGATCTTAGCTAAGGTCTCCCAGGCATGAACCCAGAGTCAGGCCCAGAACCTGCATCTTTCTGCTCCTGCCAGTCCCACTGGTCCTACTTTTCCTGACAACAGGCTCTGACCAAGGGGGCAGAGCTGCTACACTCAGAGCCCCAACAGCTGTGCAGCCTCCTGGGCTTCGAGCTGCTCATCTGTGAATGGGCCCTACCCTGCCCATCTCTTAAGCTGAATGAGCAGGTTTGGTTGCCTTTTTGGGTTCACCCACGGGGTGAGATGCTGGGAAGGTTAGAGGGGAGGCTGGAGCACCTAGAATCCACAGTAAACTCCTTCCCTGGGCTCCTGGGAGAGGCCCGGGGCCACAGGCAGGGCATGTGTCTATACCCGCTGGCTCAGTTCCACCTGATCTCCTCTCTAGTGGGGGTTGGGGATTCTCCCTGTGCAGTGACCACCTGCACAGAGGTACTCACGTCCACTATCAGGAAGCCTGCAGCCAGTATGTGTCGCCGGGCCAGAACAAAGCGACCCAACAAGTCCTTACTTCGGGTGTTGAAGTTGGGGAACTCCCACCGCAGGAAAGCTAGTCTGGAAGGAAGAAGGGGTGGCTGGCATGCTTCCAGTCTCCCAGCCCCTCAGAGGGCAAAGAGGGAAACCAAAGAATATGCAGTCCAACATCCATGGTGCCCCCATGGCTTCTACTGCGGCCATGGCCAACAGGTCCCTGGCCACCTACCTCTTAGCCCCTGCAGGTGGTGGCTGGCTCCCAGTTGGCTGGGCAAGATGAGGTGCCACAAAGTCCCTTACGGGCAGAAACTGGCCGTCACTGTCCAGCAGCACCTCAGCATCTGGGGCAGAAGTGTGGGATGAGAACATGTTGGGGGACATCCCTCAGAAACCCCCCCACAGGAAGGATGAACAAAGATGGGATTGTGGGGAGCCCAGGTTGACACCCTACAGCTCCCTAGGTCAGTTCTTACTGCAGAGGGGGTGGGTTAGAAGAGTCCTGTTAGACTCAGGCAGTGCCAGGCCCTGTGACAACCAGGGGGAGCCCTCACCCAGCACCCAGCCATACTGCGTGGCCACCTCGAGGCTCCCCCTGTCGGCGCTCCCCAGCAGCCCCTTCAGTGTCTCCTGCAGCTCCTTTTGCAGGGGGGTCACCTTCCTGTCAAGGGCTGAGGGCCTAGGGGCCACAGCCGAGGCTGGCAGAAGGGGACCTGAGTACTCGGGGTGCTCCAGCATGGCGGTGGCGTTGATGTGGAGCAGCTTCTGGAAGGTGTTCTGATCCTTCTGAGACTTGCCCCCTAGGGAACAAGGAGAAAAAGGGAGGTGGCTCTAAGGGCCAGAGATGGGGAGACCCTGGATGAGAGGGCAGTAGCACCCCTACACCCAGTCCCAGCCCAGTTCTCTGGGTCAGGAGGCAGCAGAGTTACAGTCTGCTGGCCACCCACAGGGAGGGGATGGGAGGGGGAGTGACAGCCCTGGCCTCCATCTGCCCCAAATCCTCACATGGCACTAGGCAGACAAGACCAGGCAGTTCCCCAGTTCCAGTAGTACTAGGGGCAAGGGGCTCACCTAGAAATTGGATGTGAAATTCAGGGTGGAGGACGGCTTGCAGCTCTGCTTCCCGTGCCTGCTGCAGCACACACAAGGCCCACACCAGGTCCACCTGCAGGGCTGGCTCCAGGCCTGGCAGCTCTGACCCCAGCTTCTCATGTACCTGGTTAAGGATAGGGTGTGGTGGAGAAAGCAGGCTCTCCTTAGGGGCTGCAAATAGCCATGGGTGAGTCACAGTCCAAGATGTGGTCTTGGCCTGGTTGGGATGAGGCCAGAGGAGGCTACTGGGGAATAAGAGGCAGAACCCCGGCCCTTGGTGAGGTCTGGAGCAATCCTGGGCTTGAAGGTACGAGGAATCTTCCTCATGCCCCAAGATCACTCTGGACAGCAGGAAGAGTGCTGCTGAATACTGGCATTTGATTAGGTTTACTACAACCAACCTACCGGCAGGGAACAAAATCCCTTCTCCCATGTCTCCAAGTGAGTACCTGGGAAAAGGGAGGAGGAATCTCTGGTCCTCTAAGAGATGAGAACATCCAAGAGGTGAAGTGCTCCCAGCCCCTGGCTGGTTGTTCTCAGGACTGTACCAGGTAAACCCCTGATGGAATCCCAGGGAGCCTGGGGTCACATGTGGCCTGCTGGCCTCTGTGGCTGTCCTGAAGTCTTCATAAACAAGGCTCCCCCTCCTACCCTGAGCTGGGGCACATAGCATGAAGGCCCACTGGAGCTTCTGAGCATCAACAGGGCATTAAAAGGAGCACCAGAGGCAGGACCCCCCAGCGTTGCCTGGCAGGGCAGTCAGCGAGACAGCAGGATTTCATGTTTGTTCTCAGTGATCCCTAGGATGCCTGGCCCCAGCCAGCTCCCCCTGCCCTCCCATGCCACATATAGCGGCCCCTCCCCCTCTGCCCAGCCGGAGCTGATCTTGGGAGGACAGTTCATGAACAATTAGTTGCAGGGGAGGGTAAACGTCAAGCAGTGGGAGTCCAGAGGCCGTACCAGGCTGAAAAACTGATCCTCTTGGTCTGGATGGAAGTTCAGACGCGCAAAAGCCAGAAGTATGCTGCATAGGTGAGGCACGGTGATGTCCTGCGCTCTGTTCAGGACATGCTGGATAGGTCAGAAATAGCAGATGGACAGAATAAGCTCTCTGCCCAGCACGCTGTCCTCCTGCCCAGCTCTGAGTCTGAGGGGAGCCTGTGTGGCCAGCAGCAATGGGAGGACCCTCCATCCGGGGCCCATGAGCTGTGCTGGGCACAGAGAAGAACTTACACAGGCCCAGATCCTCCTTCGCCTGGCAGCAACTACCCACAGAAGCTTGGGACACTTAGAAACTGCTTCTTTCCGGTAAGGGCTTTAGAAATATTCTCCAACCAGTAAACTTAGTTTAGACAGGTCACACATAAACGAAAATCCAGGTGTCATCTTTCTGTACAGTTCCACTTTGGCGGGGGGGATCAGTGATTCAGGAGACAGTTCTGAGTGGATTCTCAGCCTCACCAGCCATGCTGCTACCTGCTACAGCTACCCCAAAATGGATGGAAGCACTTATGATGGTCAGTGAAAGAACAGAGGAAACAGTTCTCAAACACTTTTTTGAGAACTGAATAGCAGCCCTTTCAAAATAAGCCAAAATGCAAGAAGTATGTATTTGCCCCCACAAGTGGGCATTTTCAGACTGGCTTTGCTTTCTCGACTAAGGCAATGGTTCCCAGCAGATGGCCAGGAAGCCAGTTTCTCTGAGTTGGGGCTAGGCCCTGGCTCACCTGGGCAAAGGCCTCATACAGGGGCAGGTTGAGCCACTTGAGCAAGGCGAAGGACTTGGCACAGCGGGCCACCTCACCAGAAGTCAGGCTGGGCATGAGGGACAGCAGGTCGGCAGCCAGGCGCTGGGACACCTGGGTCTGGTGAAAGCCAAGTTTGCCTTTGGGACAGAGCAGATCACAGGGTTTAGCTGGGGAGGGTCAGCAATCCCACCAGCCCCACCCCACCTCAGCCTCGAGGTCTCGCTGCTTGATGTCTGTAACCAAATTTATCCCTGAGCCTGGGACCCAGGAACAGGGCCCATGAGTCACAGTGTTTCTGTGGCAGCCTTCTGGGCCAGTGCCTACCATGCATAGGACAGGCACTGAATTTGACATGGCTGCAGGTATCTGCAGGGCCAGAGCTCCCCTCTCTCCACTGTTCTGTCCAAAGGGCTCACCATAGGCGTAGGCCAGGTCCAAGAGCACACTTTTCGTCAGAGAGAACGGCTTCTGCACCAGGTGGTAGGAGATGGCCCGCAGCAAGGGCACGGACCGCCGGCTCTGAGCTGCCAGCGTTACCAGCACCTTCCGCAGCTCATCGGGGCCAAACTGCTCCACCAACTCCAGGCACTGTCAACCACAGCCGCGCAGAGGTCAGCTCAATGGCCTGGGGTGGCAGGGACCAGCTGGGGGCAGGGGTCCCATGGTCCCATCCAGTGCAGCCCCTGTGAGACAGCAACTGGGCCTGAGCTGACTAAACACAGGACCACTGTGCAGGGCCTGCCTCCTCATCCACCCCAGGGAACCCCTGGACCTGGAGTAGTGTCCACAGCCAAACTATCCCCAGGTCCCAGGGTAGGCGACCCAGGGCCCATGAGCTGTGGAGCTTGCTGTGGCAGCCATCTGGGCCAGCCCCCGCTATGACAGGAACGGGCACTGAATTTGACTTGACTGCAGGGCTACAGCTGATAGGGGTTAACACATCTCCAGGAGAATTCTAGCCAGAAACCAGGCCTGGGCAGTACCTGTGTTACTTTAGGAGCTGCCTGCCATGCTCTCTTCTCAAGACTGTGCTGTGATGGGGTTTGGGGGGAAGATAAAGGTGCAATCAGGGAAGCGCCTGTGTTGGGAGGAGCAAGTGGTGCTTGATGAATGCAGCCACAGGGCAACCACCTGTTGCAGCTCCGAGCACTCTGGTCCTACCCCATGTGATGCCTGAGGCTCCAGACAGAAGCTCCCGGGGCTCTGATCCCAGTGCACACAATGCACCCCTCTGCAGACAACTATCACCCAAAGAACAAGTCCAAAGCCGAGGGGAGGCAGGCTGGGTGCCACCTGCTTTCAGGCCCAGTACCTTGTCTTCCAGGCGGTTCATCAGTGGCTCCGAGAGGTGTCCCACTTTCATCATGATGGTCACTAATGTGCGGCCATCTTCAATTTCTGTCCAGCGCCTTTCCAGGTGCATGAGAAGCTCAGTCAGCAGCTCCTGGGAGTGCTGTTCCTGTGAGAGGGTGGCACAGGAGTCTGCCAGGAAGGCCAGGTGCTTGTACTTGAGCTTCCGCATGCGCCAGCGGACCTCCTGCTCCACTGACTGCAGCTCCTTGGAGGTCCTGGGGATGCCCAGAGCATAGAGGCTCCGCAGCAGCCTCGAGAGGGTACCATGCCAGACCGAGGTTATCTAGGCAGGGAAAGGACACAGGAGAAGTAATGTGGCACTGTCAGTCCTGTGTGTGAGCTGGAGGCCCCTTCTCTGAACCTTGTTTCACGTGCATTTACTACAACTCTTCAGAGAAGACAGTATCAGTTCCCTACTCTGTTGTAACAGGGCCAGGGTGCCTTGCTGCTCCTCACAGCCTTGCTCAGCCTCGAGGCCTAGACGCCTGGTGTCTGTAACCAAATTTATCCCTGAGCCTGGGACACAGGAACAGGGCCCATGAGTCACAGTGTTTCTGTGGCAGCCTTCTGGGCCAGTGGCTACCATGGGCAGGGCAGGCACTGAATTTGACATGGCTGCCAAGTACCAGCAGAGCAGGAGCTCCCCTCAGGCACTGGCCAGATCTAAGGGTACACCTCTGAGCCTGATCCTCTAGGTTACAATAAATAGCACATTTCTGCTCAAGGTGGCTGAGATCATTTGCAATTGCTTGCAAGCAAGAACTATGAGGGGCAAGAGAAATTCTCCAAGTTTCCCCAATGAAGCTTTGACATAATGTAGTTGATTAAACAGAGACCACACTCTTTTACATGGTCCTGGCTACAGCTCTGGGTGGTGGGCACGCATACTTGAGCTGCAAGTAAAGCTGTCAAGTCAATACAAGAGGTCAGAGAAAAAGTTGAGCCTGATGGATGTGACCTGATGGTTAGAGAAGGTGGCACTTAGGCTTGCTAAGATCAGTTTTGTTATCATTCATGACTTTTACTTGCAATAACATGAAAAGTTTTAGGTATTAAAAACTTGGGCCAGGCAGATCACCTGAAGTCAGGAATTTGAGATCAGCCTAGTCAACATGGTGAAATCCTGTGCCTACTAAAAATACAAAAATTAGCCAAGTGTGGTGGCACACGCCTGTAGTCCCAGCTACTCAGGAGGCTGAGGTGGGAAGATCACTTGAACCTAGAAGATGGAGGCTGCAGTGAGCTGAGACCGTGCCACTGCACTCCAGCCTGGGTGACAGAGTGGGACTCCGTCTCAAACAAAACAAAACAAAAATAAAGAAAACAAAAAACACTGGCTTTTCTCCAGTAAAATAATTTGTTTTTGAGTCAGAGAAGCTCCAACCCCTAAACTGTTCTCTAACAAACCAACCTCACAGTTTCTGGCAATGTGAAGTTTCTTAGGAATGCAACTGCTGCAATAAGCAGGAATCCCTGCAGAGCATTAGGCAGTGAACCACCATCTTTATCCTCCAGGGACGTGGCACCCAAGCACACCAGACTCTCAACTGCCTGCAAAAGGAGGAGCACCCTGGGCACAAAGGTTTGCAGGAGAGCCTCTGACATATGGGTAAAAAGACCCCTGGTATCACTAAGCACCCAAATGCAGAGGCCTCCTGGGGATGACCAAGCTGCTGCTGCTACCAGCAGCACCTCTGAACAGGTTCTTACTAAATGCCAGGCATCTTTCTCTTTGTGAACCCTTATGAGACACCAACATCCCATGAGAACCATCAGCCCCGCTGCACAGGTAAACAAAGGTGAACTTATTTCTACATAGTTCTGGATCTGAACCTGCACCACAGCCCACCCTCTCTGCTGGTGCCTGCTGTTTCTGAAGAGGGTAACTGCTATTCAGGTACTGTGTCCACAGGGCCCAGACTGTCAACATGGGTGGCTCTAGAGCCCTGACTCCATCCTCGCGGAAGAGAGCAGATGGTAAAACAAGTGTAGCTCCGTCCTTTCCTGGGCCAAGTCCCTCAACACTGAACCCTCAGGTTCAGTCTTTTCACTTATGAATGGGGAGCAGAAACCGCACTTTCAAGGAGGTGACCTGGGAACAGAGAAGCCGCTGTCTGAAGGGCTGGGGAGGAGGGAGAAAGTACTGGAGTAAATTCTAATCTTACAGAAGATCTGGGTGTCTACCTTCTAGTTTCATGGACAGCAGGAAAATCTTTGAAAAGAAAGCTGTTATTACATTACATATACTTGCCTTATAATTTTGTTACAATGTTCAGTCTTACATCATAAGACTTTCTTAAATCACATGTGAGTAAAGAGTCAATAAACAGCAATTAGAATTATAGCCAAATAACAACGGGGCCTAACTAAGTTCATTTTATGAATTATATCCCCAGCAAGAAATAAGTATGTACTGTAACCCCAGTCCACACGACACATGCAAATATATACATACTTAACTCCTTCCTTGGATAGTGCCTTTCTCTTCATTACACCTGACAACCGGAAACATGGTTTCAGTGCCCCAGCACCTCCCTTCCAAAGCAGACCAGGGAGTTAGGGCCAGCTTAGCCACAGCAGGAGTCTGTACTCCTGTTTTTGTACATGGAGCCCTGGGGAAGACTCTCTAAGAAGGGAGTCCCTCACAGTGAGCAGACTGAAATCTGCCCTGCTCAGTGCCACACAAATGGGTCTTGTTGCCTCTCTCCATGGTCATCCTCGGAGGGAGGGTCTGAACATGGCTAGATCATGCCCACGTCTGTCTCAAGTTTCAAGGACCTTCCATCGCTTATGCTGCATCTCCTTTGGCTTCAAGAACAGTGCCTTGCCATCAGTCAGACACTGGCAGAGAGCAATACAAGTCCAGACTATACGGTGAGGGGGAAAGCACCCAGAGAACTGAGAACCAGGCTCGCCTCCCATGCTTCTATTACTAAGCGTCTCGGCTGTCTGTCTGTAAGACAAGCATAGCAATATTTACCTAACAGGGCTCTCATAAGGATAAACAAAGAGAAAGCACAATAAAACATTTTGAAATTTATAAAAAAATAAAAAATACCACAAGACATGCAGGGCCCCTGTCTATGTTTGGTAAGCACTGGCTGCTGTGGACCCCAGCATTTCTGGCTGTTTTCCTCTTGTCCATGCTCTCAGACAACACTCCGGCACCCACCTGACTGTTGAGCAGACAGAGAAGTTGCTGAAAGCGGGCATCCTGTATAAGCAAGGCTTTGTCTTCTGGCTTCTCAGACAGCAAGTGAGAGAGCCGGATAAGTACTAGGGCCGCATGATTGTTGTCCAAGTGGTGACTGCCACCAAGGAGCTCCAGGAGCTCCTCTGGCCTCGAGGCCTTCTTGATGAGACGGTCCACCTGGTTCTCTATGTAGGGAGTAAACGCTTGTTCCTTCTCCACCAGCTCCACCAAGGAACCTGGGAAGTGGGAAATGGGTGAGGTGGCTGAGGAAGTCAGAGTCTTATGGGCTACCCTGGCAAGTCTCAGTCGGCCAACTGGAGCCATGGCAGGGGCCTGACGAGCAGCTTCTCTCAGGAGGCATGTGCATCGCTTTACCAGGTGAGCTGCCATAATGTCCTGGGTGGCAGAGAGACAAGACTCCTAGCAACTGATTCCAAACCCTGAAAAGAAAAAGGAGAGAGAAGGGGCTACTACAGGGGCAGTTCCTGACTCACAAACTTGACAAATGAAATAGAGTCAAAGCCACCCTATCTCTAAAATCAGACTAAGTCTTTCTTGACAATCCATAGGCATGTGATAGTATTTTCTGAAGCAAAAATCTCACAAGATTTTTGTTTCAGTACAGAATGCCACCAAATATCAAAACTCAGGAGCATTACAGCCTGGGTGGGAAGGTTTTCATCCTGCTTGTAATTTGAAATCACCTAGGATGTGGTTCAACAATTCAGATTCCCAGGTCCTGCCCAAGGTCTCCTAAATGATGGCATCTCTGCAGACAGGACCCAGATAGCATTTTTTTTTTTTTTTTTAATTTCAAGGGTAACTAGGATTAAGAATTACGAACTTGCGCCGGGCGCAGTGGCTCAAGCCTGTAATCCCAGCACTTTGGGAGGCCGAGACGGGCGGATCACGAGGTCAGGAGATCAAGACCATCCTGGTGAACACGGTGAAACCGCGTCTCTACTAAAAAATACAAAAAACTAGCCGGGCGAGGTGGCGGGCGCCTGTAGTCCCAGCTACTTGGGAGGCTGAGGCAGGAGAATGGCTTAAACCCGGGAGGCGGAGCTTGTAGGGAGCTGAGATCCGGCCACTGCACTCCAGCCTGGGTGACAGAGCAAGACTCCGTCTCAAAAAAGAATTACGGACTTGGCCAGGCATGGTGGCTCATGCCTGTAATCCCAGCACTTTGGGAGGCCTAGGTGGGTGGATCACTTGAGGTCAGGAGTTTGAGACCAGCCTGGCCAACATGGTGAAACTCCACCTCTACTAAAAATACAAAAATTAGCTCGGCATCATGGTGCATGCCTGTAATCCCGGCTACCTGGGAGGCTAAGGCACATGAATTGCTTGAACCTCAGAGATGGAGGTTGCAGTGAGTCAAAACTGCACCACTGCACTACAGCCTGGGTGACAGAGTGAGACTCCATCTCAAAAAAAAAAAAAAGGAAGAATTCACATTCCCAAAGCCTCTGTGGATATATTTTAACACTGCAGACATAGGTGTGAGCCTCTCGAAACCAAGGTAGATTACATCACTAGCCTACTAAACTCCCCCCCCACCAAATTTCTAACAGCAAAAACTCTGAACCAATAAGCAGCAGCACTTCATAACATGGCCCAGAATGATTTTCTCAGTCTTAGCCCTTTTTCTGCCTCCCAACAACACAAGGCCCCATTTTAAACAGGCCTTGCACTTCCACCCCACCTTACAGGACTTGTTACCCGGGTCTCCTCCCGCAATCAGGCCCTTTAAAACACATCTCATCCTTCCAAGGCCAAACTCAATGTTGCCATCTCCAGCAATGTGTTACATATTGCCGTCATGTTGCTTTTAACAATTCTATCGGCCGGGGGCGGTGGCTCACGCCTGTTATCACTAATCACAGCACTTTGGGAGGCTGAGGCGGGCAGATCATGAGGTCAGGAGATCGAGGCCATCCTGGCTAACACGGTGAAACCCCGTCTCTACTAGAAATGCAAAAAAATTAGCCGGGCATGCTGGCGGGCACCTGCACTCCCAGCTACTCGAGAGGCTGAGGCAGGAGAATGGCGTGAACCCAGAAAACAGAGCTTACAGTAAGCCGAGATTGCGCCACTGCACTCCAGACTGGGCGACAGAGCGAGACTCAGTCTCAAAAAAAAAAAAAAAAAAAAAAAAAAATCTATTAGCTACTCTAGCTCCCTACAGCGATTAAATGACCCAGGCAAGACACGTGACAAGGGCAAGCTAAAACGTTCACCTGGGCCTCATTTCTGCCAAAGCAGAATGTACGTTTGAACTTTCTCCACTTCCTGGAACTTGGTATATGGCCAGCACATTTATTTTTACGAGGGGATTACTGCAGCTGTAAAAAGCTTAGTCTAACTCCACTTAAAGAAAAAAAAAAAAAAAAAAAGAGAGCGATCTCAGTCGGAGTATTTGCCCAAACGCAACATCTACCACTTTCTGAGCCTAAGTACAGTGGAGAAATCTTTTTTTTCGAGACGCAGTCTCACTCTGTCGCCCCGGCTGGAGTGCAATGGCGCGACCTTGGCTCACTACAACCTCCCCCTCCCGGATTCAAGCGATTCTCCTGCCTCAGCCTCCCAAGTAGCTGGGATTACAGGCCTGCGCCACCACACCTGGCTAATGTTTGTATTTTCAGTAGAGACGGGGTTTCACCATGACCTCAAGTGATTCACTGCGCCGAGCCTCCTTTCCGACTTTTTAAGAGCCCTAAGAGCAGTTTACCGGAGTAAACGGAAGCCCAGGAACCGGACTTGGGTTTAGGCAAACAGCAATCCAAAACTTTAGTTCTAAAATGCAGAGAGAAAACAACTTGCACTAAGTCACGAAAACTGGCTCGCTGGGGTCATGGACGGTCAACAGGGGCGGCGTCTTCCAGGCCCGGCCGCGCGAGCTAGATGAGAGAGGAAGCGTGCGCACTGGCAAGCCAGCACGGAACGAGCGGACGGCCAGGCATACCGCATCCCACCGCGTCCCAGCCTGCTCCCCAGGTTCACCGCATCCCAGGACCCCTGACACCTTCCCAGCCACGCCTCGAAACCCACGCCCAGCCGCCCCTTCTCCCCGTGCCACAAGACCTATGCCGCCAGAACCACCGCTGACCTCCATCCGGCGCCCTAACTGTCCCCGGAAACATGAGGTGCGCGGCGCGCTTCCTACGTCACTCGGAGCGCCGGCGGAAACGAGGCGAGCCTCGCACCGCCCGTCCGGAAGCCACGTCTCCAGCTTCCGGCCACACCTTTTCGGCGGGTACCGTCTTTGCTGAGGGCTCCAGTGGAGCGTTAGGTGATAGGAAGAAAGGCTTCGGTTGCCCCGCGACCAGTACCTAATCCTCATACGGAGTGCGGGAGACGACCGTTTGTTGTCCATGCTGTCCCGCGATCCTTCCCAGCTTGCGTAGGCGTAGGAGAGCTCCTAGGGCGGTGAAAGACTGGGCTGGTGGAGTGGGATAGGCAATGCTGAGGCATGTGGGGTGTGGGAGGGCGAGTGAGTGGAGACTGGGGAACTCCAGAGCGCCCACTTGCAGCTGCACTTGAAGCTGTTCTTGAGTAAATGCAGGCAGTTTATCTAGACCTAGCAATTTTTTTTTTTTTAAGTCTAAAATTCTGGATTTTTATGTGCAATTTTCCTGATTTTTAAATAGTGGTGTTTAATTACAAAATAAAGTGCGGGATAGCCCAAACAAAATGTATCCGAGGTCTGTATATGGACTTGATTAATTTTACTTCCTGCACAGCGTTTTATTTTCTGTGGAGTTAATAATTACTTTGGCTGGGCACGGTGGCTCACGCCTGTAATCCCAGGCCTCCATGGGTGGATCACTTGAGGTCAGGAGACCAGCCTGGCCAGCATGGCGAAACCCCGTCTCTACTAAAAATACAAAAAAATTAGCCGGGAGTGGTGGCGCGCGCCTGTAGTCCCAGCTACTAGGGAGGCTGAGGCATGAGAATCGCTTGAATCCAGGAGGTGGAGGTTGCAGTGAGCAGAGATCTTGCCACTGCACTCCGGCCTGGTTGACAGAGCAAGACCCTGTCTCCAAAAACAAAACAAAAAATATAAAATAAAAATAAATAATTACTTTGGTTTGTGTTCGTAAACTAAAAATAAAATTGTAAGTCCCTCAACCACTGAACGGACCTCCTCTTGGCCAAGGAGACCCCAGAGAAACCTTAAAAACTGAGTTCCCAGCCATTCTGGAAAGGGAGGTTGAACACCCCTTGTTATAGCCCCTTTTGGCATTTAGACAACTGACCAACATTAATGTTAAAGTAGAGATCATAAGACTAACAGACTCTGGTAGTAAGATACCAAATTATAAGTAAGACCTATGGCCATGCAAGGCAAGGGTTAAGTCAAGTTTGCAGACCATCAATCTTGCTGAAGAGGTCTTTTTTGACCCAGTATATTGTGGCTGATTCTGGCATCCTATCTTAAACATTCTTTTCTGCTGACTCTAAGTTTTACGCAGAGCCTCACTCTTAACCAATTGCAAATTAAAGAATCTCTTAGTCAAGCTGGCTGAGGTGGGAGGATCACTTGAGGCCACGAGTTAAAGACTAGCCTGGGCAACATAGGGAGACCCTATCTATCCCTACCAAAAGATCTATCTATCTTATCTGTCATATATCGTGTATATATCTATGTATTTGAGTCCACCTATAACTTGTCTATCTTATCTATCATCTAACGTGTATATATCTATGTATTTGAGTCCACCTATAACTTGTAAACCCCCCACACCAAGACATCCTGCCTTTTGGAGCCAAACCAGTGTATACCTTCCACACATTGATTTATGTCTTTGCCTGTAACCCCTGGCTCCCTGAAATGTATAAAACCAAACTATAATCTGACTGCCTTGGGACCACTTAAGGCTTTTTGGGTTTGTATTTTCCTGGGGCTGTGGTCACTCATTGGCTCTGAATAAACCTCTTTAAGAAATTTACCGAGTTTGATTTTTCTGTTAACAGTTAATTAAGATTCCATGTATTTATCACAAATTCTACTCCAAATCCTTCACAAGTTTTCTATCAAAAGACAATATTACAACAGATTTATAGATCTGTTAAAAGGTTTAGACAAATTAGTGGAGTTTTGTTGAGGAAGGAACCTTGAAAACATGCTAAGGGAAAGACACTAGAGACATGAGGCCGCATATTGTATAGTTCCATTTATATTTGAAATATCCAGAATAGGTGAATTTATAAGAGTCACGTATGTGATCTTGAGATGGGGAGAATAGGGAGTGAGGTTTGAGGTTTCTTCTTGGGATGGTAAAAGTGTCCTGGAATTAGATAATAGGGATGGTTGCACAACGCTGAATACACTAAAAGCCACCTGTGACATAAGAAATATATATGTGGTCTCTGCATAGAGCTTCTAAAACCCTTGTAACTTTTTTTTTTTAGGTTTTCATTAAGGCATGTTATAAAGACAATGTCATTTGTTTTCATAAAATGCTACATATACATTATATATAGTGTATATATAAATTTATATATGCTAAAGTTACAAAGCAGAATTATAAAAAGAAACCCGTGAACCCATTACTCCACTTAAGAAATAGAATATTACCAATATTGTTGCAATTTTCTGAGAGTTTCCTCTTCTTTCTTATCCCTCCACCCCAGCGAATTGCTATCCTGATGTTTTTCATTTGTTTTTTAATTTAATGTAAAGTTCCAGGATACATGTGCAGGACGTGCAGGTTTGTTACATAGGTAAACGTGTGCCATGGTGGTTTGCTGCACCTATCAACTCATCACCTAGGTATTAAGACCTGCATGCATTGGTTATTTATCCTGATGCTCTCCCTTCTCCCCACCCCATGGACAGGACCCAGTGTGTGTTGTACCCCTCCCTGTGTCCATGTGTTCTCATTGTTCAGCTCCCACTTATAAGTGAGAACATGCAGTGTTTGGTTTTCTGTTCTTGTGTTAGTTTGCTGAGGATAATGGCTTCCAGCTCCATCCGTGTGTCTGCAAAGGACATGATCTCGTTCCTTTTTATGGCTGCATAGTAGTCCATGGTGTATATGTACCACATTTTCTTTATGCAGGCTATCATTAATGGGCATTTGTAAAACCCTTGTAACTTCTTGAGTGATAGTGACATCTTTTGTTATTCATCATGAGCCCCTTTTAACCATACCTGAGTTTATGCCACTAATGAAGTGGCTTTTGGAAGATGGGAGCTGGTTGTCAGAGAAACCAACCATGTGATTAGAGGGCTGAAACTTTTAGCCCCACCTCTCAACCTCTAGAGAGAGGAGAGAGGCTGGAGACTGATTTGATTACAGTTGATCTAAAAGAAGAAACTGAGGCAAAATTAATAAAGGTGGAGAGTTTACATTTGAACCAGAATGAAGACAGCTGCCCAGAAGACTCACACACGAGTAACCGTGGATAGAGCTTCATTCAGCCTTTGTTACAAGCAAGTTTTTAAAGGCAAAAAAGGGGACTAGGCATGGGGCCAATAAAAAGTTGTTTGTCAGGAATCCTCATTGGTTTACAGAAATAACATTGATTAGTGATGGCTATACATTGTTGAATGATAGGGTATGAGTTATGTTGTGCAGCATGCAGTATTGTTAGGTTAATTTATAGCTACTTGGGGGTCAGTCAGTCTAGAGTCCACATAGTAAGCAGCTTCAAGATGATTATTTCGCAAGAGGGTGGAAGTGGGATGTGACTGCTGTCTCTTTCTCATGCCTTTTTTGGGCCCAATAATTTAGATGAAGCTCGTATTACTCATATAAAAACACCTCTTTTGATTGTCATTGCTAATAGCCAATGATTTTATAAATTATACCTAGGTAATTAAACTTCATAAAAACTTAAACAGTGGGGTTCAGAGAGCTTCCAAGTTGATAAATGCATTCACATGCTGGGAAGGTGTCACCTCCCAAACTCCATGGGAACAGAAACTCTGAGGCTTGAGATTCTTCCAGAAGTGTTGTGATTAGAGGAACAGTTTCCTTTGGGACCTGGCCCTAAGACCCTATTTATTTATTTATTTATTTATTTATTTATTTATTTATTATTTTAATTTTTATTTTGAGATGGAGTCTGGCTCTGTCGCCCAGGCTGGAGTGCAGTGGTGCGATCTCGGCTCACTGCAAGCTCTGCCTCCTGGGTTCATGCTATTCTCTTGCCTCAGCCTCCCAAGTAGCTGGCACTACAGGTGCATGCTGCCATGCCCGGCTAATTTTTTGTATTTTTAGGAGAGATGGGGTTTCACTGTGTTCGCCAGGATGGTCTCGATCTCCTGACCTCGTGATCCGCCGCCCTTGGCCTCCCAAAGTGCTGGGATTACAGGCATGAGCCACCATGCTGGGCCCCTAAGACCCTTTTAATCTAGATGTTCATCTAAATCCTTTAAAATATACTTTGTAATAAACTGGTAAACCTAGATGCTATGATCTGATTTTGTCCCTCCAAAATTTGTATGTTCAAATCTAATCCCCAAAGTGTTGATATTAAGAGGTGGGGCCTTTGGGAGGTAATTAGGTCATGAGGATGGAGCCCTGGTGAATGGAATTAGTGCCCTTATAGAAGAGGCCTGAGGAAGCATGGCTGTCCCTTTCTCCTTCTGCCATATGAGGACACAGTAAGAAGTTACCTTCTATGAAGGAGAGAGCCCTTACGAGACACTGAAGCTGCTGGTGTTTTGATCTTGGACTTCCCAATCTCCAGAACTGTGAACAATATATTTCTATGGTTTATAAATTACTCAGTCTATGGTATTTTGTTCCAGCAGCCCAGATGGAATAAGGCCATAAAGTGTTTCTCTGACTTCTGTGAGCTGTTATAGCAAATTACTAAACCTGAAGAGGAGGTCATGGGAACCCTTGCTTTGCAGCCAAGTCAAACAGAAGTGTGGATAGTGTGGGACCCACTACTTGTGACTGGTACCTGAAGTGCGGGTAGTCTTGTGGGACTGAGCCCTTAATCTGTGAGGTCTATGCTAACTCTAAGTAGTTAGTGTCTGTTGTGGTTTGAATACTTGACTCCTCCAAAACATATGTTGAAACTTATCCACTTGCCATCCTGGTTTTAGTATAGAAAGTTTCATGTCCTGGGAAGCTCCCTGACCCTTCCCCGACCCAAGTCCCAGGCAAATTGGAATGCTTGACCACCCTGTTTCTGTCCTGTCCTGGCTATTCACCTTCCCTCCAGTTGGAATCAAACCACAGTTGCTGTGAGCTCTGCAGTGCAGAAGCTGATACAGCACCTGAGGCTGGCTTCTGACTGGCATCTGGGAACTTGACTGACAAACAGTTTCTTATACAGATAATAACTTAATATAAAAGGTAGGGATCCTCCCTGCACTTAAACTGTTTGTACAACAACATGGCTCATGCTAAGCACCTGCCTTTCTTCTGGGAGTTTGGAATTTTGGTGTGTGCCAGGTAGAGACCAGCCCCCGATAAGAACCCTGGGCACCAAGTCTCTATGAGCTTCCCTGGTAGATAGCATTCTACACGTGTCATCACAACTCATTGTTGAGGGAATCCAGTGACTTCTGCCTGTCTCTCTTGGACTCTTGGAAGCTCATGCCTGGTTTCTTCCAACTTCACCTTGTGTGCCTTTTCCCTTTGCAGATTTTGCTCTGTATCCTTTTCTTATAATAAGTCTCAGCCATGGGTATGACTATGTACTGAGTCCTTTGAGTTCCTCTAGAGAGTCACAGAAACTTGGGGTGGTCTTGGGGACCTGTGACAAACCTGTTGAGGGACTTTCTCAGAGAAGGGCCCTTCTTCAGGGCCTGACAGAATTGATGTCTCTTCAGATTCCTGAATAAGAGGAGGAATCAGACCCAAAGGCTAGTCTAAAGTGAGCTTGGATCCCTGCTCTGGCAGTACATAACCTGTCCTACCCTGCTATCTATGTGGCAAACTGAGGCCCAGGGAGGGCAGGACATGCCCAAGAACACATGGAGTGAGTGTCCAGGTCTTCTGCAACCAGCCCCAGGCCTTCCCCTGCTTCTGTGCCTGCCAGGGGCTCTGTCCCAGCTAGACTCAGAGTGGTGGGTCTTTTGCACCCCCAGCAGGAAACCCTCAGCAGGGCCAACAGTCCTGACCTCTGCCAGCCCTTCCAGCAATCCACAGAACATCTCATCCATCCTTCCTTCTCATCCACCAAGAAGGCCACAGCACCCTCCTCATGCAGTGTGGTGAGAGGTGTGGTACAGTGTACAGAGTGAATCATGACAGCCACAGCCCAGAGTGGACCCAGCCCTGTCCTACACCAGTGGGGCCCAGCTCATAGCCGTTCCTGGCTTTCAGTCGACCTGGGCTCCTGCTCTGGACATTGACATTGAGTACCTGTGCTAACAAATGTGCAGGTGAGAAGGCCTCTGGGGGTCAGGGTGATGGAGCTGGGAAGGGGCCAAGGTGGTCCCCCTTATCAGGATCCTGGAAGATCTGGTGGCAGCTGCCATGAGAATGCAGTGGGAGATGGAGGAGTGGCCCCATGGATCTCTCTGGCATGGATGCTCAGCCTCTAAAGGGGGCTGTTTTACTAGCTTGTAAAATCTACCCAAGTAGGGTACAGACTGGGCTGTCTTGGGGTAAAAAAATATTAAAACTTAAAGCAGTGTTTTATATGGAAAAATATGAAAGGGAATTTTTTTTTTTGTGAGAGTCTCACTCTGTCGCCCAGGCTGGAATGCAGTGGTGCAATCTCAGCTCACTGCAACTTCCGCCTCCCAGGTTCAAGCGATTCTCCTGCCTCAGCCTCCCAAGTAGCTGGTATTACAGGTGCCCACCACCATGCCTGGCTAATTTTTTGTAGTTTTAGTAGAGACAGGGTTTCGCCATGTTGGCCAGGCTGGTCTCAAACTCCTGACCTCAGGTGATCCAGCTGCCTCAGCTGCCCAATTTGTTGGGATTATAGGCGTAAGCCACCATGCCTGGCCGGGACTATTTTAAAATATCATGTGTTAATAGCAAATTTGAGGTTCATGAAGGCCGATAGATCAGGAGATGATTGCCATTGAGAAGCTAGTTTATTATTCTCAGTTCTGGAGGGAAGTGCACATGCCACACCACAGGGGCCACACAGAAAAACACTGGGGTTGGCCCTGAGGCAGAAGAATGGGGCAGGGAGTGGTGGGCAAGAGTTTTTACAGGGGTTTCTGTGGGAAAGGACAGGTAAGGCAGGTCGAGCAGGTTTAGGATTGGGTGGTTTGAATAATTTCAGAGCCTGGGGCAGGGGGGCTGTCCCTCATTGTCTGATGCTTGGCCCTGGAGTGATTAGGACAAGTCCATAGTGGCCAGAGTGTGAGAACCCCATAGAGGAGGTGGTTGAGGGTGTGAGCATTGGATTGGTTGGTTTGTATTTGAAAAGTGCCCCCTGCCCAGGAAGAGGACTCTTCCTGAGGGGTGAGGGGCTGATGAGGGAGGCAGAAGGCCAAGGCAAGGTGACTCAGGCCCATCATCAGGGTGCAGAACCAAGTATGTCCAGCATATACATAAGAGGCAAGTGTTAAAGCATTGTTTGCAGAAGCTGGAAACATAGCCAATACAGGGAACAGGGCAGGGCGGGACTTCTCTGTAGGGGAGGAGCCCCCAGCATCAGGAGATGGATGTGTCTCCTGCAGCCTCACTCTGAGCGGCAGGCTAGACAAGGCTGGGTGGTTCCAGCTGCCTAGGCTGGCCTTAGAGCCCCAGCATGAGCAGCAGTGCATGGAGGTGGTGCAGTTCCATTTCAGCCCTGCCTCTCCCCAACACCTGATCAGCATGGGAGGCTGAGGGCTGGGCCTTGGTGGGCAGGGAAAGACAGGCGGATGGGGAAAGGGTATGCCCACTGGCCTGTAGGACCTTCTGGTAGTTCCTCCTTGAGATAGGGAGGGGCAGGCCTGGTGCAGCAGCATGCAGGGGCCCTGGCCTGGGAGAGCAGGCTGCTGGCTTCCTGCCAACACAGTGCATTGTTGACAGGGCCTCCACGGGACCTGTTGATCCACTTTTCCCACACCTGTGTCTCAGGCTGCCGGGCCAGGTGCCACAAGGTGACCATGTTACCTGCTGGTCCTCGGTCCACATAGACCTGGCCTCCTTGTGGGGCCCCCTCAGCCCACCTGAGCCCTTCCTCTGATGAGAAGGTCCCTTCTGTGCTACATTCTCACCTTGTGCTTTACCAAATCCAGGGCCTGCCTGTCTTCCACCAATCCTGGACCCCAAACACTCTCTGGCCTGGAGGGCCAGCCCACAGGCCCTTTCTGTTTCCTCTTTTTTTTTTTTTGAGAATTTGATAATTTTTTTGAAAAACTAAGAGCATAGTACAGTGACTATGCATAAACCCATTACCTAGATTCAGCAAGAATTTGGCCACTCTTCCGTCTTCTTTTTTATCCCCTCCCCTGCCTCACCCCTGCTTGTTCTCACTGTACATATGTTAAGGGAGGAGACCACCCCTCATATTGTCTTATGCCCAATTTCTGCCTCCAAAGAAAGAAGAAGTAAAAACTAAAAGGCAGAAATGAAATCCACAGGCCGACAGCCTGGCACTGCACCCTGGGCCTGGTTGAAGATCGACCCCTGACCTAACCGGTTATGTTATCTATAGATTCCAGAGATTGTATGGAAAAGCGTTGTAAAAATCCCTGTCCTATTCTGTTCCGTTCTGATTGCTGGTACATGGAGCCCCCAGTCATGTACCCTCTACTTGCTCAATCAATCATGACCCTCTAACGCGACCTCCTGAGAATTGTGAGCACTTAAAAGGGACAAGAATTGCTCACTCAAAGAGCTCGGTTATTGGAGACGTGAGTCTTACCGAAGCTTCTGGCCGAAAAAAGCCCTTAATTCCTTAACTCGGTGTCTGAGGGGTTTTATCTGTGGCTTGTCCTGCTACATTTCTTCGTTCCCTGACCAGGAATCGAGGTGATTAACGGACAGATGGTCAAGGCAGCCCCTTAGGCGGCTTAGGCCTGCCCTGTGGAGCATCCCTGTGGGGGACTGCAGCCAGCTTGTGCGACGCGGATCCTGAGAGCGCTCCCAGCTAGGCAGTTGCTTCGATGGAACATACCTTGCCACAGCAGCATGTGGCAGGCCCCCATAGAGGATCAACACAGTGGCTGAACACTGGGAAGGAACTGGTACTTGGAGTCCGGACATTTGAAACTTGGTAAGACTAGTTTTTGGAACTTGCCCACTCCATTTGAGTGGAAGCGTGGCCTGACCACCCATGGCATGCCTGTACCAGCACTTTCATTTTTGTTTTTGACTTGACTTGGATTGCTTGATACTTTGGTTTTGGTTTTGACCTGGCTTGGATTTCTGGACACTCTGATTTTGGTTTTGATTCTGGTTTGGTGTAAACTGTAAAAGTGTGTGTGTGCCCTTTTTACCCGTTGTTTGTTTTGTGGTGTGCATGTGGTGTGAGCATGGTGTTTTGTCTCGAAGAAGCATGGGTCAGGCATGATGTAAGCCCACCCCACTAGGTACTATGTTGAAAAATTTCAAGAAAGGATTTAAGGGAGATTACAGTGTTACTATGACACCATGACAACTTAGAACTTTGTGTGAAATAGACTGGCCAACATTAGAGGTGGGTTGGCCATCAGAAGGAAGCCTGGACAGGTCCCTTGTTTCAAAGGTATGGCACAAGGTAACCTGTAAGCCAGGGCACCCAGACCAGTTCCCATACATAGACACTTGGTTACAGCTGGTATAGGCACCCCCACAGTGGTTGAGAGAACAGCAGCATAAGTGGCTGGCAGAGGCAAGGAAAGACCAGCAGAGAGAGAAAGAGGAAGAGACAGAGAGATAAAGAGGGAGTCAAGGAAAGAGAGAGAGAAAGAGAGAGAAAGAGAGAGGCAGAGAGAGACAAAGACACAGAGGCAAAAGGAAAGTCAAGAAGAAAAAGAGAAAATCAAAGAGAAAAAGGAAGAAAAAAGAAAGGAAGAAAAAAAAGAAAGGGAGAGATATATAAGTAGTTAAGAAGAAAAAAAAACAAAAACAAAAAAACAGTGTACCCTATTCCTTTAAAAGCCAGGGTAAATTTAAAACGTATAATTGATAGGCCAGGCACGGTGGCTCACACCTGTAATCCCAGCACTTTGGGAGGCTGAGGCAGGTGGATCACAAGGTTAGGAGGTCGAGACCATCCTGGCTAACACAGTGAAACCCCATCTCTACTAAAAATACAAAAAATTAGCTGGGCATGGTGGCGGACGCCTGTAGTCTCAGCTACTCAGGAGGCTGAGCAGGAGAATGGCATGAACCTAGGAAGCGGAGCTTGCAGTGAGCCGAGATCCTGCCACTGCACTCCAACCTGGGGACAGAGCAAAACTCTGTCTCAATAAAAATACAAAACAAAACAAAAAACCTATAATTGATAATTGAAGGTATTAACACTCCAATACCACTTCGTTGTCAGTGTAAACAAGGGCGTATCCTGGAAGCACTGAGGCCACTGATAACCCGTAATCTTCCTATCAAAAATCCTTAACCCAGTAACCCGTGGATGGCCCAGATGCATTCCATCTGTAGTGGCAACTGATTTGATAACAGAAGAAAGTAAAAAATAACTTTCAGAAGAAACTTCATTGTAAGCACACCTCACCAGTTCAGAAGTATCCTAAGGAAAAATATATATATGATTTAACATTAACCACTGAAAATTCCCTTAACCCAGCAGGTTTCCTAACAGGGGATATAATTCTTAATTACCATGCAAAGGTCTGACCAGACCTAGGAGGAACTTCCTTCAGGACAGGATGGTAGATTGTTCTTCCCAGGTAATTGAAGGTGGGGAAAAAGCCATCTAGACCAATTCTAAGTTAATTTGGACTAAACAAGGTCTTATGAATAGCAAAGGATAATTGAAGTCCCAAACTTACAAGGTGTTTAACAAAAGTAAAGTTTGCTAAAAGTTAACAGTGTAACATGTATTATAGTAACTGTCAGGCCTCTGAGCCCAAGTCACGCCATTGCATCCTCTGTGACTTGCACATATACGCCCAGATGACCTGAAGTAACTGAAGAATCACAAAAGAAGTGAAAAGGCCCTGCCCCGCCTTAACTGATGGCATTCCATTGTTTGGTGGTCTCTTCACACGGACGCGCATGACAGTAACTTCTAATCTTGAGGCCTTAGACAGTCTAGTCCACAGACAAGTTTGGAAAAGAATGGTTATCTTCAAAAAAAAAAAAAAAAAAAGGGGAAAAAAAGGGGGGGCAGAATTTATGTAAAAACAGTGTTATATGGTAAATTCTTGTCCTGAAATAAATTAACTGGTTGTTTAAAGAAATAAATGTTCATAATAAGTCAGAAAGTTGAGGCATGTTGAAAAATTGTCTGCAAAAGTCTCGAAAGAGAAAAATGTTATAAAAAAAGAATTTATGCAAGAAATGTTGTATAATTTAAAAGTAACTAGGCCTCTTGAATGTAAAACTATTGGGAAAAAAACAGTTTATGTGCAAGGTGTACAAGGAAAGTAAAATATACCTTTGGTAAAAGGATTATAAGGAGGTATAAGAATGTAAAACATATTAGCTAAAGTTAGAGATATCATTTAGTTTTTCTGTGAACTGGACATTAAAGTAAAAACACAATGGGTTTTTCTATTTTTTTTTTTTTTGAGACGGAGTCTTGCTCTGTCGCCCAGGCTGGAGTGCAGTGGCCGGATCTCAGCTCACTGCAAGCTCCGCCTCCCGGGTTTACGCCATTCTCCTGCCTCAGCCTCCCGAGTAGCTGGGACTACAGGCGCCCGCCATCTCACCCGGCTAGTTTTTTTTTTTTGTATTTTTTAGTAGAGATGGGGTTTCACCGTGTTAGCCAGGATGGTCTCGATCTCCTGACCTCGTGATCCGCCCGTCTCGGCCTCCCAAAGTGCTGGGATTACAGGCTTGAACCACCGCGCCCGGCCACAATGGGTTTTTCTTAAAGCACTAACCTGCTCTTTCACAAAGATTATAAAAGGTTAAAGAGAGTCTATAAAAATCTTACCTTATGGTCTGACATTAAAAATTAAATAAATATGTATACAAAGTTTTATTAAAAGTAAGTTTAACATTAATAGCACACTAATATAAAGGTGAAATTTAGCTTATCTGGTATAAAAATCATACAGGAAGCATTGTCAAATATAAAATGGTGTTTGGTTTCTTTGGTCCAAAAGCTTATAAAAATAGGTACTAAAGGAAATTTATCAGTAGAAAGGCACCAAGGGCTATAAAGTCCACTGCTGATGTCCCCACGTTTAAAACAAAAGTTCAATTTCTTAGAAATTATATACTTAGTTTATCTTCCACTTTCCTTTCCCTCAAAACTAAAAGTCTTTTAGCACAGGTACCACCCCTAGAATTTCCAGTAAACCAGCACCAGCCTGAAGATCATGGTCTCACCAAAGGGTGAAAAGAAAGGAAACTTCAGCCAGCCTAGGAAGGACCCTACCTTGTGCTGCTAACCACCGAGACTGCTGTTTGTATAGCGAAAGAAAGGAGTCAAGAAAGTGCCACCCCCTCCAGAGTCGTGGGCCGTAGTCCCAGAGGAAAACCCTACCAAACTAAAGCTAAGAAAAATTTAACTCTTTCATCTATTCTATCACTCTTTCTTCTTTCCTGCTGTATTGCTGACCATCTAGTTATTAACATAACCAAGTCAATTTCACCTCAAACTGTTGCATTTAATGCTTGTCTTGTTACACCTTGTGGGGACTTGCCAAATCAAAGACAGCTCTCTACTTCAGAAAAGTACCTCTGTCCCTCCTGACTGTCTTCAGACTCGGCATTAGTAAATTAGGACCATTTAATCCAGAGAAATTTCAATAAAGACTCCAATGTCAACCAGGAATGTTGCTCCCCAATGTAAACCTTTTATGCTGTAATTGGTCCAACATTCTGTGGACCACTAAAGAGCAAGGATGGACTGCCCCAATGGGTTTTTGTAATTTCCTAAAATCATACATTCATTTTACTAGAGGATCATAGAAGTTGAAGACTTAAAACAAACTTTTGCAATTAAGACAGGATACCAAGATGCAAATGCCTGGTTGGAATGGATCAAATATTCCGTCCACACATTAAACAAAAGCAATTGTTATGCTTGTGCACGTGGCAGGCCAGAGGCCCAGATTTTCCCCTTTCCACTAAGGTGGTCCTCCAGTTGACCAGGTGTGGGCTGCATGGTAGCTCTTTTCCAGGATTCTACAGCCTGGAGTAATAAGTCATGCCAAACTCTGTCTGTTATATCTCAAAATCTGGCACCCTGCAGGTCAGCCACCGAGGGCCATCCAACCTCCATCTCCCAACACTAAGTTCACTTCGTGTCTTTCATGGCAGGGAGGAGGCTTAGCATTCCTTGGAGACTTGAAGGGATGCAGTGAGCTTAAGAATTTTCAAGAGCTTGTCAATCAGTCAGCCCTTGTTCATCTCTGAGCGGATGTGTGGTGGTATTGTGGTGGGCCTTTACTGGGCACTCTGCTGAATAACTGGAGTGGCACTTGTGCTTTAGTCCAATTGGCTATCCCTTTCACCCTGGCATTTCATCAACTGGAGGGAGGAAAAATAAGACATCGCAAAGCGAGAAGCCCTTTATGGGTCTTTCGACTCTCGTGTCTATTTAGACACAATTAGAGTCCCACAGGGAATACCAGATCAATTTAAAGCTTGACATCAAATAGCTTCAGGATTTGAGAATAGCTGCAGGATTTGAGTCAATATTTTAGTGGGTGATAGTTAATAAAAATATAAATTGTATAAACTACATCTATTATAGCCAACAACAACAAACTTTTCATGACTTAAAAGAAAAACTCATGTCGGCCCCAGCCCTGGGGCTACCTGATCTGACAAAACCCTTCACACTCTATGTGTCAAAAAGAAAAAAAAATGACAGTTGGAGTTTTAACCCAGACTGTGGGGCCTTGGCCAAGGCCAGTGGCCTATCTCTCAAAACAACTAGACAGGATTTCCAAAGGCTGGCCCCCATGTCTAAGGGCCCTGGCAGTAACGGCCCTGTTAGCGTAAGAAGCAGGTAAACTAACCCTTGGGAAAAACCTGAATATAAAGGCCCCCCACACTGTGGTAACTTTGATGAATACCAAAAGACATCATTGGCTAACAAATGCTAGATTAACCAAGTACCAAAGCTTGCTATGTGAAAAATCCCTGCATAACCACTGAAGTTTGCAACACCCTAAACTCTGCCACCTTACTCCTGGTATCAGAGAGCCCAGTTGAACATAACTGTGTAAAGGTATTGGACTCAGTTTATTCTAGTGGACCCAACCTCTGAGACCATCCTTAAACATCAGTAGACTGTGAGCTGTATGTGGGCGGGAGTAGCTTCGCCAACGCCTGCAAAGTGACTCTGAGGAAGACGACAAGCCCTGCTCCAGTCACACCCAGAAACTGACTGGTCCACACACAGCTGAAGCATGAGAAAACTCATCGCGGGACTAATTTTCCTTAAATTTGGACTTGTACAGTAAGGATTTCAACTGATCTTCCTCAGACTGAGGACTGTTCCTAGTGTATATATCAAGTCACTCAGGTAGGACAAAAAGTTGCTACAGTCTTATTATTTTATGATGATTATAAGTGCACCGGGACTCTAAAAAGAACTTGTTTGTATAATGCTTTTCTATACAAGGTATGTAGCCCAGGAAATGACCAACCTGATGTGTGTTATGACCCATCTGAGCCTCCCATGACCACAGTTTTTAAAATGAAATTAAGGAGTGAGGACTGGTGGGGGCTCATAAATGATACAAGTAGTGTTAGCCAAAACAAAAGAAAAAGTGGTGCCGAAACAAGTCACCTTGAAGTTTGATGCCTGTGCTGTCATTAATCATAATAAGTTCAAAATAAAATGTGGTTCTCTTAATTAGGAAAGAGGCTATATGTCACAAAAAAAGTACGTTTGTCATACATTAAGACTGTGTGGAAATAAATGTGGATACTGGTCTTGCGTCATTTAGGCTACTTGGATAAAAAATAAAAAGGATCCTGTCCACCTTCAGAAAGGGAAAAGTGGCCCTTCCTGTACCAGTGGTCAGTGTAACCCCTTAGAACTAATAATAACCAACTCCTTTGATCCTCGCTGGAAAAAAGGGGAGTGTGTAACCCTAGGAATCGATGGGACTGGACTGGATCCTCGAGTAAATATCGTGGTTTGAGAAGTTTATAAACGCTCTCCTGAGCTAGTATTTCAAAACATCTATGATAAACTGAATGTGCCAGTACCAGCAATGTGCCAAATTCCAGGAAAAACAAATTTGTTTTTGCAATTAGCCGAGTATGTAGCCCAGTCTCTCAATGTCACTTCATGTTATGTATGTAGAGGAACTGTAATGGGAGACAAATGGCCATGGGAAGCCCGAGACTTAGTACAGACCCAGTTCCTGATGAATTCCCAGCTCAAAAGAATCACCCTGATAACTTCTGGGTCCTAAAAGCCTCAATCATTAGACAATACTGTGTAGCAAGAGTGGGGAAGGACTTCACCCTTCCTGTGGGAAGACTCAACTGCCTTGGGCAAAAACTGTATAATGATACTACAAAAACAGCCACCTAGTGGAGTTCAAACCACACTAAGAAAAATCCATTTAGTAAATTCTCAAAGTTGCAAACCGTGTGAACCCACCTGGAGTCCCACCAGGACTGGACAGCCCCCACGGGATTATACTGTATTTGTGGGCATACAGCTTACACCAAATTACCCAACCAGTGGGCAGGTAGTTGTGTTATTGGCACTATTAAACCATCTTTCTTCCTACTGCCCATAAAGACAGGCAAACTCCTGGGCTTCCCTGTCTATGCTTCCCACAAAAAGAAAAGCATAGCTATAAAAAAATTTAAAAAATAATAACTGGCCCCCTGAGAGACTCATACAATATTATGGGCCTGGTACTTGGGCACAAGATGGCTCATGGGGATACCAGACCGCCATTTACATGCTCAACTGAATCATACGGTTACAATCTGTCTTAAAAATAATCACTAATAAGATGGGCAGAGCCTTGACTATTCTGGCCTGGCAAGAAACTCAGATGAAAAATACTGTCTGTCAAAATAGATTGGCTTTCAACTACTTGCTAGCAGCTGAAAGAGGGGTCTGTAGAAAATTTAACCTTACTAATTGCTGTCTATGTACAGATGATCAAGGGCAAATAGTTAAAGACATAGTTAAAAATGTGACAAAACTGGTACATGTGCCTGTGCAAGTGTGGCATGAATTTGATCAAGAGGCCATGTTTGAAAAATGGTTCCCAGCACTAAAAAAATGTAAAACTCTTATAACAAAAGTTATAATAGTAATAGAAACCTGCTTACTGCTCCCTTGTTTGCTACCTGTACCTCTTCAAATGATAAAAAGCTTCATTGCTACCTTAGTTCACCAAAATGCTTCAGCACAAGTATACCATATGAATCACTATCCATCTGTCTTCAAGAAGACATGGGTAGTAAAAATAAAAGTGAGAACTCCCACTAACGAGTGAAGTTCTCAAAGGGGGGGGAATAAGGGAGGAGACCACCCCTCATATTGTCTTATGCCCAATTTCTGCCTCCAAAGAAAGAAGAAGTGAAAACTAAAAGGCAGAAATGAAATCCACAGGCAGACAGCCCGGTGCCGCACCCTGGGCCTGGTTAAAGATCGATCCCTGACCTAACCAGTTATGTTATCTATAGATTCCAGACATTGTATGGAAAAGCATTGTAAAAATCCCTGTCCTGTTCTGTTCTGTTCTGATTGCTGGTGCATGCAGCCCCCAGACATGTACCCCCTGCTTGCTCAATCGATCATGACCCTCTCATGTAGACCCCCTTAGAGTTGTGAGCCCTTAAAAGGGACAGGAATTGCTCACTTGGAGAGATCGGTTATTGGAGACGTGAATCTTGCCAAAGCTCCTGGCCAAATAAAGCCCTTTAACTCGGTGTCTGAAGGGTTTTATCTGCAACTTGTCCTGCTACAATGTGTGTATGTATTTGTGTGTATGTGTGCATGCATGTATATATGTGTGTTGTGCATACATGTGTATGTACTAGACATGTGTGTACATGTGTGGGTATATGTGTGTATGTGTGTATATGTGCATGTATGTGTGTGTGTATGTATATCATACTCTGCTCAGGCTGCTATGACAGAATATTATAGACTGCATGACTTAAATGATAGAAATTTATTTCTTACATTCCTAGAGGCTGGAAATCCAAGATCAAGATGGTAGTAGATATGGTGTCTGGTAGGAGCTGTCTGGGCTGTCTTCCTGGTGTGCATTGGCCATCTTCTTATTGTATTCTCGCCAAGAGCAGAGAGAGCACTCTCTGCGGTCCCTTTCCATTCATGAGGGCTCCAGTCTCATGATCTAATTATCCCCCAAAGGCTCCACCTCTGAATGTTATACCTTCACCTCAGGGGTGAAATCGTCACCTTAGTGGTGAAGATTTCAACATATGAATTTTGGAAGAAGAAGGATGAACATTCAGACCATGCAATGTAAGTGTTTATATTTGTGTATAAGCATATGAATATAGGCATGCATATGTGTGTGTGTATGTACTGTATATATACAATTCAAAAATTTTCTTGCTTTGTTTGCTTGCTGAATCCTTTGAAAGTGAGCTGTAGGCTGGCTGGGCACAGTGGCTCACGCCTGTAATCCCAGCACTTTGGGAGGCTGAGGCAGGCGGATCATGTAGTCAGAAGATTGAGACCATCCTGGCTAACATGGTGAAACCCCGTCTCTACTAAAATTACACACACACACACAAAATTAGCTGGGCATGGTGGTGCAAGCCTGTAGTCCCAGCTACTCAGGAGGTTGAGGCAGGAGAATCACTTGAACCCAAGAGGCAGAGGTTGCAGTTTGCTGAGATCGTGCCACTGTGCTGTAGCCTGGGCGACAGAGGGAGAAAAAAAAGAAAGAAAAAAAAAAAGAAAGTGAACTGTAGGCATCACAAACTTCTCCCTTAAGCACTTTAGCAGCAAACATTGTCCATGTGACTCCAATATAATTATCCTACTAAGGAGGTTAACACTGATTCAATAAGGCCATCTAATTCAGGTCTATATTCGAATGTCCCCAGTTGACCTTTGTCTCCTTAATCTCTGTGACTCTTCCTTCTTTTTGTCTAACATCATGTGTTTTTTTTTTTTTTTTTTTTTTTTTGTGGTTGTTATTTGTTTGTTTGTTTTTGAGACAGGGTCTTGCTTGGTAGCCCAGGCTGAGTGCAGTGGTGTAAACACAGCTCACCGCAGCCTTGACCTCCTGGGCTCAAGTTAGCCTCCCACTTCAGCCCCCTCAGGTAGCTGGGTCCACAGGCATGCACCACCACACGTGGCTAATTTTATTATGTTTGATAGAGATGGGTTTTGCCATGTTGCCAAGACTGGTCTCAAACTCCTGAGCTCAAGCCCTGCCTCAGCCTCCCAAAGTTCTAGAATTATAAGTGTGAGCCAGCGTGTCTGGCCTATTTTTGATTTTTTCACATGTAAGCCTTCCTGCACTACCTTTCTTCCATGTCTTAATATCACTCTCAACTCCAGGGTTTTTAGAAATTCAGCGTGCTGTACTCTGTCCTTGTCATACCCTCACGGAGCTCATGTGTGGCAGGCTCCTGTGTCCCTCCAGCAGATTATCACTGGTCAGGCGGATGCCAGCACTCCCCTTGTGCCTTCTTTGCCCATCTATTTCTCCAAGGAATCCTGCTGCCTTTCAGTGGAGGATTGTTCACGAACAAAATCCAGGCACTAGTTGAACCCCTTTATGTGTGGGATGGTTCATCCCATCTCCCAAGCCCCTGACACGTCATGTGAACTCAAAGATGTAGCGCGTTATTGAGTGAACACAGAGAGAAAATGATAGAGACAGCAAAGTTGAAGATGATGCAGAGGCTAGCATCTCAAACAGTCCTTGCACTCCTGGTTCCTGGTCCCTGAGATAGCCCCTGGTGCCCCAGACTCCCCACTTCACTGGTTGGGCCCTGCCTTCACGGCAGCTCTGGGTGCTCTGTTTTAGGGGGGCCCTTCTTGTCCTTCTGCACATGGCTCTGGGGGACTCTTTTTGGGGGCCCTTCTTCTCCTCCTGCACACACCAGCAGTGAGCAGGCTCTTTCTTCTGGGAGGCCCCCGTGCACCCCAAGGGCAGCAGCTTGGTCAGGACAGCCTGGCCCCTCCGTGTGCAACACCCAGGAAGGCCTGGCACTTATGGGTTAAAAGTCAGTCCTGCCTTCCTCTTCCATTCATTGACAGAGCATGATGATGGAGAGGTCTCTGTGGGCACTGAAGCCGTAGGGAAGTGACCTTACCAGGTCACATAACCAGTAAGTGTGGCTCTTGTGGATGTGGGCTCCTCATGAGTGTGGGCTCTCAGAGAATCGAGGCTCGCTGTGAGTGTGGCTTGCTTGGGCTGGCCCTGTTATTCACCCTTGCAAGCTCTGAGGAGGCAGGGATGGAGGGAGCTAAGCAATATCTCTAGGACCCAACTTCATCTCAACCAGCCTGATGGCATGGGTCGCTTCCTTGATCTTATGTGCTGGGTCAGTGAGCCAAATGGGGCTGACCTCAGGTCAGGCCTGGGCATGGGGCGCCTGGGCTCCTGCAGAAAGCCAGGCAGGTGAGGTAGTAGACCCCTCCCTGTGGCTTGACCAGGGCCCAGCCTGCCTCCTATGTCCTGCCAGTGCACACACAGAGAGGACCCCCATTCAAAACGTCTCTGCTTTATCATGGACTCTCCCAAGGCTGTTACCTCGTGTTTTCGAGGCTCTCATCTGGACTTGATCCAATTTGAGCCACTTCTCAAATGCAGCCACAGAACACTGGGAGGCTGGTGTTTTTTTTGAGTACAGCTCCTTTCTTCTTGCTGCTTAAGCTCAATCATTTGATTTTCTTCTTTCTCCTGAGACCCTTGGCCCCTGGTGGGCTAACTGGATTCCTCTCAACTCCCAAGCCAGGAACACAGCCAGGGTGTAGAAAATGTTTGGAGAAAGAAAATCCCACTAGAGGCGTTTTAGACAAATTTTCTCAAACATGTGAAAAAGCATCCTAGAGTCGAGGAGATCAAAAACCCCTTTCAAGTTGCCTTGTGTATCACGTTCAGCTTTTTTGTTGCTAAAAGATAATTTTCAAAAAGGGAAACATCATGACTCTTCTATACCACAGATACAAAGTGAACAAGGGACAAGAGATTTAACTTAACTCGAGAGGGATCGGGCTCAAACCAAAAAGCAGACACAGGTACAGGTTAGGACGATGAAACCGATATATGAATGGAGACAGAACTGTTTCCTCTGTGTGAGAGAAAGGGTGCATCCTGTGTGCGACAGAGGGGCAGGAGCTGGGTGCCAACCGGCACTGGCCATTGGCTCTCCTCCCAGCCACTCAACAGGCCTGTGTCACTGCACAAGCCAAGTGCAGTTCCCTGGGGACTTGGCCAGGTGTGTGAGTTCCCACACAGCCATCTTCCTGGGTGCCTGATGGCCAACATTGTGGACCCTGAAATGACCAGCAGAGCTGCATGCCCTGTTGTGTGTGGCAGCTGTGTGTGAACACAGAGCTCAGTGCCTCCGTGGGGTGGTGACTGTCTTCCAGGGACATAATATTCTAAACACCCCTGACCTAGAGCAGCATCCACACTCGCCCCACCTCTTCCTCTCACTCCCTTTGCACTTCCTGTAACCACACCTTTGCCTTTACTATGCCACCAAAACTGGTCCAGGCCTAGGCAACCTCTGAGCTACCAGATCCCCACAGGCTCCGTTCCTGATCTTGTCCCCATAAGCAGGGTTAGCACCACCTCTGAAGCACCAGGAGATCTGGCCAGTGTCCCCAGAACCTAGTGGAGAGGCCTTTCCTGGCCCAGAGATGCCACCCTGGCTGTGTATTCTCACCATAGGTCAGCCCCCTGTTGAGTGCACCTGGCTGGACTTCCCCACCCACCTGGGCATGCTTATCGCCACAGGGGGTTCCCTGTTCCCGGGCAGCTGCCCTGTCTGCCTGGAGCACCCAGGGATGAGGCCTGCATTTGCTTCGTTCCTCCTGCAGGAGCCCAGGACAGACACGCAGAAAGACAGACACATGAAGCTGAGCGGATTTTTAAATTAGCAGCCATAGAAGGCATCATGCACTGTCTGGATCCAAGAGAGGTGGTTTCTGCCAAGCAGACTTGGGTCGGTCACTCCTGGCAGCAGGGGCTCCCAGGGGAAGGTCTCTCGCTGAGGGGTGTTCTCTGCAGGGGGGCATGGGCAACTCAGATGCAGTACAGAGCCCGGCCGGGGGGTGGTGGGGAGGAGAGAGGTCAGCCGCTGTCCATTGTTCATGTGCTAACGTGTTCACACCGACAGGCCCAGGGACCTGAGCTGCTGGCCCCTTTCCTGTTGTGCAGGGGAACAAGTAGAACCCTGCACCCCACTGGCTTTCCTCCAGCCCTCACCTCGCCTGCAGACAGGTGGGTGAGACCACCCTCATCTGCCAGAAGGGGAGTCCAGGTCATAGGTAGGCTTGGATGGTTAGCCCAGAACCCATGTTCAGGATGCCTGACCTAGAGCTCTCCTAATATTTGGGAGGCAAGCTGCTCTCTGCAGTGAAGTGGGAGAGGCACAGGCTTTGCACACAGGTCGAGCAGCACCAGGCCTGCCAGTCATTTGTCTTTCTGGGCCACTTTCACTCACTGACACTCACTCCCAGCCTGAGTGGCTTCCTTTAGTGCCCGGGGGCCTGCAGCTGGCATAGTCTGGGTTGGTGTGCAGAGCCCCATCTGCCCCCAGGGCTTGCTCATGGACTGTCCCCCCTTCAAGGCCCCACAGAAGGCCCAAGCTGGCCAGGGGAAGCTCAGGGAGAAAGGGAACACAGACCTAGGACAGGGGCCAGACACTTCATGGAGCAGCGGCTGAAGCAGCACTTCTTATCTCCCCAGCACTTGCCTTCCGTGGAGCACTCATTCTGCTCCTCGCAGAGCTCTGGGCTCACTGGGGGCTGCACCCAGGTGCAGTTGCCAATCTTTGGGGCTGATACTAGGGGAGAGATGGGCCAGCCCTTCATCACCCAAAGCCCTTTTATGCTTCCTAGCCTTGCTGGGCCCACCTCCCTGGGCCCCCGATGCCAAAAATACGCATTTTATAAGTGAGGAAGTTGGGCCGGGTGCCGTGGCTCACGCTTGTAATCCCAGCACTTTGGGAAGCCAAAGTGGGCAGATCACGAGGTCAGGAGTTCGAGACCAGCCTGGCTAACATGGTGAAACCCCGTCTCTACTAAAAACAAAACAAAACAAAACAAAACAAAACACCAAAAATTAGCCAGGTGTGGCAGCCTGAGCCTGTAGTCCCAGCTACTTGGGAGGCTGAGGCACAAGCATCACTTGAACCCAGATGGCAGAGGTTGCAGTGAGCTGAGATCGCTCCGCTGCACTCCAGCCTAGGCGGCACAGCGAGACTTGGTCTCAAAAAATAAAAATAAAAATAAAAATAAAAATAATATATAAAAAAAATGCGGAAGTTGAGCCTCTGTTCTGCTCTGGGGTCAGATGTGTCCCTGGGGCCTCCTTTCTGCTAATCTCACGGCAGGAACCTCCACACCGTCCTTGGAGGCCTGGACCACAGGACATAGATGGGTGAACATGGGCCAGCCTTAGGCAGGTTCTGGCAAATGAAGGGGGCTCACATGTAGGGCTGAGTGTGTGGAGCAGTTGTGTGGGAACTAAGAGGGTGGTCCCAAGTGTCCAGCTCAGGAAGATCCTTGAGAAAGCTGGTTCCTCCCTCCCCCGACAGATGGGAGCCAGGCTGTCACCATGGGGCACAGGGCCAGGTGGAGTGCCACCAATGGTAGGGGTTTTGCAGGAGCGGCTGCAGGCGCTGGGGCAGCACTTGCTGTTGCCAAGACAGTCACTGTCGGTGAGGCAGGTTTTGATGCAGGGCACCTCCTCGGAGGAGCTGGCTTCGGGGCACATGGCCTGCTCTGCACACAGGCTGGGGCAGGTGGGTGGGGGTCCAGGCCCATTCCCCAGGCTCCTCAAGGGAAAGCAAGGTAGGGGCAACGAGGAACACAGCCCTCAACAGCTCAACACGCTGTTTCTTAGAAGGCCTAACAAATCTACAGAAATGTGACAGGCCTGACGAAAGCATGGGAAGTCAGCTCAGAAAATTAGGAAGCAAGGCCACAGGCCCACTGCAGGTGGCGGGACGTTAAGACCCTGACCAGACATGGCTAGGACCTGAGGACAGCCCTCATCCTCCACTGCCGCTTCCCCACCTCCTGGCTGCACTGCTCACTCTCAGGCCCAGGCGCTTCTCATCTGGGGACAGCTGCCTCCGTGTGGATATACAGCCCTGCTTTTCTGCCATCCCTGGACTTCCCACCACCCACCCCCAGGAGTGAGTCTCCTCCATTTCTCCCTTCCCCATTCCTGTCACCAAACCACCAGGACCTGCGGTGCCTTGGGTCCCACCGGAAGCAGAGATCAGGCAGGAGGACCCTCCTGGGAGTGTCCCCTAGAAAGGTTACCCAGCAAGATGAAGGCTTGGGCTACAGTGAGGGTCACTTCCGGGGCAAGCAGGGCTAGCGCCAGGTTGAAGAGACAGCGCATGGTGGCGGGTGGCAGGCAGGCGGCAGATGGTGGCCTGAGGACATGGGGTACATTTAAAGGACCGGGGTGGGAGGAGGTCCTCGGGGCAGGGGGCAGGAGGGCAGGCTGGCATGACCCCAAGTGGACTGAGGCACGTCCTCCTTGGATGCCTGGAGAGGCCAGGCCCAGTCCTGGGGAAATGGCTGAGAGGCCTGGGGCCACTGCTATAATCAGGGTTATGTTTCAAAAAAAAAAAAAAAAAAAAAGCCCCTAGGTTGACCAGTTTTTACCCATTTTGAAAGTAATGCGTGTTTATTATGAGAACTGATAAAATTAAAGACAGGAGAAGGAAGAAATAGGACCTATCCCAAACACGTGCTATGGCAGCTATTTTTAAATGGTTGCATAGGGGCCCCTCAGGGACAAAAGAAATGCTGTGTCCCAAAGTTGTACATCACCTAGGAAACAAAACAGGAGGGAGATAGCAGGCGTAGGGGCTCTCTCAGACGGTGTTTTGCTTTTTTTTTTTTTTTTTTTTTTTTTTGTAGTTTTCTGGGCTTTCGACAAGAAGGAGCTGCCTTCTGCTTATGAGCTGCAAGCTCCCTGTGGAGAATGTCGGACGCTGGATGAGGGACGAGCCGGGCTCTATGTTAGGGTCTGCCTGTGTGGGGCAAATACCAGGAAGGCGTCTTGCCAGAAGGGACCCTCTTGTGCCAAGTGAGCGGGTGCCACGGAGCAGGGGCGGGTGCTGCCAGCGACTGTGCCCCCTCTGCTCTGGGGCATTTCCTTGATCCTCTTGCATTGAGGGCTTGGACAAGGAAGGGGCCCTGGGGACTGTGGAACCTGGACATCTGCCTTGAAGACTCTGGGGTGACTGTGTGCTGATTGACAGCTGGTGCTTAGTCCCAGGTCCAGGCTGCACTCCTGTCCAGCTGGGGACCCTCATTGCAGGCCTGTGGCCTCTAGACTTTGGACACAGAGTCCCTTAAAGCTTCCCCTGGGACCCTCTGCTACTGAACATCGGGATGTTCCAGCCCAGAATGTCCTGCTACTTCCATGGAGCTGTGATGTGTCTCCTCTGTGTGCCCATGGCATGACATGGCTCCATCATGGCCCTTACAGCCCCTCTGCAGAGCAATGGGCCTCAACCCAGGCCCCTCCTGGGGTGGCCAGCGTGGACACACCGGCCATGGTGACTCACCACCTCTTGTGCCTCTCCATGGCTCGAAGTTTACCCAATGCTTCACGTAGGCTGTTCCACCTTCCTGGGAAGGGAGCTATGCACAGACCAGAGACCTAGTGGAGACCAGGGCTTGGGGAAGTAAAGGTGGCAAGGCCACCATCGCTCAGTGGCAGGCTCTGGTGGCCCTTTTCTCTGTCTCTGTCCCTTCCTACCTACATCATGAGTGGATTTGGCTAGAAGATCGGAGTCCTTCTCTTGCCGATGCTGGGTCTGAGGTGAGAGCTGACGCGTCCATCCCAAGAACTCAGATCCCTGGCCAGACTCACACTGGGAGCACCCTACCCACCCGCCGGCCCAGCTAATCCCGTCTTCCTTGACAGCACAGAGGGGCACTTCCTTCACCGCATCTCCCATCCCCACAGGGTGCCCCCAGAGCTAGCTATGCCGTTTTCAGGGCACTTTGCTCAACAAATGGGAAAAAAGTACTGGTAAAGGTACTAAAATAAAAAAGTATTTTTCTCTTCTACAGTCTGTCTGTACTTGTCATGATGCTTTTCACAATGTGTTAATTTAAGTAAATAAAAATAAAAATTTCTTATTATGAACATGAGTATCACCAGTCATTTTTATGTTGTGCAATGCCAATTCAAAGGCAAACCACAAGAGCATTGAGCTCTGAGGCAGAATCACCCAATCGCACATTTCTTACCTTGTAGCTCAACATGGGCACACGTATACAACAGTGCAAATGCTGCACAAGGCTAACTCAACTGGTTTTGTTCCACTTGTTTTTTTCTCTTATTTCTTTTTATTTAATATTTTTGGATCCATTTCTTGCTCTGAGGAAGCAGCTTCCTCTTAAGCAGTTTTACTCTTCTGACACAAGGAACTGGTTGACTGAACGTGTCAGATTAAACTTTCCCTCTATTACATCAAAACTGCTGTAACTCATGTTGTGGCCAGACACTGTTAGCACCTCAGGTCTGCTTTGCTTCTTATGGCCATTCATATCTATATGAACTTGTATATTAATGAGGATAAAAAGTTGCATTCTTTATTTTTACCTTATTTTAATTTAATTTAATTTTTTTTTTTTTTTTTTTTGAGACAGAGTCTCTCTCTGTCACCCAGGCTGGAGTGCAGTGGCATGATCTCAGCTCACTGCAACCTCTGCCTCCTGGGTTCAGGCGATTTTCATGCTTCAACCTCCTGAGTAGCTGGGACTACAGGTGCTCGCCACCAAACCCAGCTGATTTTTTTTTGTATTTGTAGTAGAAATGGGATTTCACCATGTTGGCCAGGCTGGTCTCGAACTCCTGACCTCAAGTGATCCGCCCACCTCGGCCTCCCAAAGTGCTGGGATTACAGGCATGAGCCACCACACCCAGCCTTATTTTAATTTTTTATTGAGATGTAATTCTCATGCCATAAGATTCACTCCCAATTGTAAAGTGTACAACTGAGTGTTTTTTTAGTACATCCAAAAGGTCATACAACCTCCACCTCTAATTCCAGAACATTCCATCACCCTAAAAAGAAACCTAGTACCCACTAGCAGTTACTTTCTATTTCCCTACATCCTCAGCCTCTGGCAACCACCAATTGACTTTCTGTCTCTGTGGATTTGCCTATTCTGGACATTTCATGGAGATGAAATCACAGAATGTGTGGCCTGTCGTGCCTGACTTCTCTCACGGAGCATGGCTGCTGAGGTTCATTATGTTGTAGCACGTGCCGGTGTTTCACCCTGTTTATGTACCATAATATTCCTTGGTGTGCATGCACACACTCTGTTGGTCCAGTCATCTGTTGATGGACATTGGGCTGTCTCCAGCTTTTGGCCCCCGTGAGGAGTACCACTGTGAGCACTGGTGATTTCACCTGTTGACATGCATACGCCCTGCCAAGGCTCTCCTTCTCTGGCTACTGGATAAGCAAGGAAGGCACTTGGCTGCTGTCTTCCCCTTTCCTGCTGTGCTGTCCTTTTCAGGGTCACTGGCTGGCTCCTATAGGGAATAAGGCGGGCAGGAAAGGGTCGACAGGGCTCCTGTGCAACTAGTGTTTCTCAGAGGCCCGTCACATCCTTCTGCGGCTCCAGCCTGTCGGGAAGCCAGGACCCCACTTGGTCTGTGCCTTGCTGGGGCCTGTGTACATGCATGGAATGGCCAGGCCTGCCGCACATGCGTGTCACGTGTGTGTTTGTTCCATTGTCCCACCAGACTTCACTTACTAGCACATGTTCAAAGGTGAAATTAAGGATTTCAAGGCGTAAGAGCAGAATGTTGAACCAAGCTTAGGGTCACGTGGTTGTGTGGGCTGCTGGCATGAAGTGGCACACACCTGGAGCCCCTGGTTTTCCCGCTCTCTTGGTTGCCCCCAGGGGCCCCAGAGTCCTTCTGTCCCTCGCCCCTCCTCCCCAGCTCTGCTCTAACTCTGATGTCTCCAGTCCCACAGAGGCTAGGCCCTGCCACAGCCTGACGCCGTCCCAGCCGGCTGGGCCCTTCCTGATTCACACCTCTGCCCTCACACCTCTTGGTGTTCCAGGGTCCTGCCCTCCCCTTTTATCCCCAGCCACCCCCTGCCTGGCCAGTGGCTGCCTTCTGATGAGTTCACTCTGTGGAGCCCCCAGGCTGTTGTGTTCAGAGTCTGCCTGGGCCCTGGGGCACGACTCCCATCACACACTCACCAACACCTCCCCGCTTTCCCCGGGGGCCCTTCCAAGACCTTTGCCTGCTCTCAGGGCCCTGGAGTCCCCACCTCCCACTCCCAGCAGCAAATGGCCTGCTTCAACTTCAGAGAGGAGGGCAAGGCTGTCAGCAAGGCTGTGCCCACCCTCTGGCATCAGAAGACTTGGGGTTCCTCAGCCCTCTGGGTTCAGGGGATGACCTTTCTCCTGCCTGGGCCGGGTGGCCAGTTCAAGGCTGCTTCCAACACCACCAGCAACCCCAGTTACGCCAGGCCCAGCTCCATCCCCCTTTCTGCGCTCCTTTATTCTCTTCATTACTATTATTTCTGGAAGAAAGGCCACAGCCATGCAAAGATGACAACACACACAGTGCAGGGCAGGGGGCAGTGGCATTCCCGCTCAGCCCTGATCCCCATTCTCATTTCTGGAGGTTGATTTCCTGCTTTCTTCAGAGATGATCAAGCCTGTTCAAGTGTGGATGTGCAGGTCCGTTCTGCTTAGAAATGCGACTTATGTGCACACTGTCTCTCCTCTCCTTTTTTCTTTTTCCCCATTTCCATTTAGCTCAGCCAAACTGAGCTAGTTCCGTGAGCTCAATTTGGCTGGGTTTTAATGACACGCGTCTGCTTCTGAATGGCGGCTTAGTCCCCTCGGTTTGGATGTGTCCACATATTTGCTAGTCTCCTACTGATGGACATTTAGGTTGTTTCTGATTCTTTGCTACCACAGAAGACCCTGGCTTTGGGCATGCGGGCAGGGAGCTCTGCAGGGTACCAGTGTAGAGGCAGGGATGCTGGGCCAAAGGGTCCATGTTTCGCTCACATGGGAGGCCCCGCCCAAGTGTCCTCCAAGCTTCTGGCCCGATTCCCAGTCCCTGCTGGCACACCTGGGTATGCGGAGCTGGCCCCCGACACCTCATGAGAAGACATCCTCATCTTGCCCACTGAGTAGATAGGTCGATGGCTAATGGTGGAGGCTTTCATTTTTACTTTTTATTATGATAATTTTAAACATACAGCAAAGTAAAAAGAATAGTTTAATAAGTACTTACAGACCGATGGTCTAGATTAACCTTGTCAACATTTGTCAGACTCGTGTTACTATTGTTTGTGTTGTTGTTGGAGTTTAAATCTGAAACATCATGTAGTTTCAACCCCCACTACTTTCTTTTTTTTGGGACAGAGTCTCACTGTCACCCAGTTTGGAGTGCAGTGGTGCAATCTCAGATCATTGCAACTTCTGCCTCCTGGGTTCAAGCAATTCTCCCTGCCTCAAACTCTCGAGTAGCTGGGATTACAGGCTCCTGCCACAACACCCAGCTAATTTTTGTATTTTTTAGTACAGACGGGGTTTCGCCATGTTGGCCAGGCTGGTCTTGAACTCCTGACCTCAGGAGATCCACTCGCCTTGGCCTCCCAAAGTGCTGGGATTATAGGCATGAGCCACCACACCCAGCCAATGCCCTACTACTTTCACAGGAAGTTGGAAATCCCAGAGCTGTTTTCCTACAGATAAAATTTTTCTACATATAAAATAACTGCTAGTTCCGTGAGCTTAGGTTGGCTGGGTCTTTCCTTCTCGGTGGCGTCCGGCTCTGCAGTCCTCCTTCAAACTGCTCCCGCATCCCAGCTCCCCCAGCCTCCCTCTATAGTCCTCACTCCTCAGAGAATGTCTATGGCACTGCCACTGTCCCCTTTCTCTGCTCTCCCCACCCCTCTTCCTATGGGAATCATCCACCCACATCCCCTGAACCCGCTGCCCTGGCCCCCACCCCTGCACCCCCAGCAGCAGCTCCCAGGCACACCCAGGGCCCAGCCTGGTCCCGCGCACGCCCATTTGTTCAGCCTTCAGAGGCCTTGGACCCACATCTGCTCACTGTTGCCAATGCAGAGCTTGGCCTCCTCCCAAATCTCCTTTCCCTGGGAATGGTTCTCCACAAGCCAGAGACCTGGACGGCCTCCCTTTTGTGCCTCTCCATCCAATCAGTCACCAAGAGGTTGGGCCATTGGTGGATGCCCCTCCAAAACCCTCTTGAGTTTGTTCCTGTTGGTTCTTCTGGGCTGCTGCCCCGGGATGGGATGGGCTGTCGTGGCGCCGGCCACTGCGACAACCGCCTTAACACACTTGTCTGCCTACAGATGATCTGGTTTGTTCATGAGATGTCCTGTTTACTGTCCTCCAGAGCACAGGACCCCTCTCATCTTCTTGCTGAGCAGCACATTCCCAGCATCTGGGGCATTAGCCTTTAATGGGAAGGAAGGGAGGGAAGAAAGGAGGAAAGGAGGGAGGGAGGGGGAGAGGGAGGAAGGGGGAGAGGGAGGGAGGGAGGGAAGGAGAGAAGTGAGGAGGGAGGGAGGAAGCGGGAGAGGGAGGGAAGGAAGCGGGGAAGGAGGCAGGGATGGAGGGAGGGAAGACTATATCAGGCCTCCCCACTGTCCAGTTAGTTGTCATGCTCTGTCCCAGCGTGGCCTTTCCTGCCTGGGCGTGATCTGATCACAACCCCATCTGAAACTCTTTGGTGGTTTCCCATTACCTGGGGTGTGAAGTCCAACTGCAGGGGTGCGGCATTCATGCCATTCATGACCTTGAATGAAGTGGCCTAGAGGAAGCGTTTGAGTGCATGCCTATGTGAGTCTAATCTTGGCTGGGTGAGTCTAATCTAATACATGACCTTGAGCAGCTTACTCCTTCCTTATCTGTAAAATGGGGTAATAATGAGACCTAGTTCAACTATCAGAGGGAGCTGGGGCCCAGGGGCCCAGGAAGGAACACATGTTCTGTGTGGCTGGTGGGGGGCAGTGGGGAGGAGTGAGAGGTGTTGGCTGGACAAGCAGTTCGGGGTAGGTGCACTGCTGCCCTTAGAGCCCTGAGGGCCAAATGGAGAAGCCGGAGGGTTCCAGGAATGCTGTTCCTCCAGGCTCACCACACGTAGGGTTGTTCTTGCGCCCAGGGGAAGGTTGTTGGCCCCTGGTTTACCTGGCTCCAGCCCATTGTCTTCCAAGATGCACAGGTTCTTTCACTCCCCAGCAGCTCCTGTGTGCCCAGGATAGATGGGGAACTGAGGCCCCGGGTTGTGGTCATCTGGAGCACACTGTCCCCACTCCTGGTCCTATGGGGCCAGCTGGGTCAGGGTTTTCTCCAAAACTCTGAGTAGAGACAGGGATGGAGGAGGCCATGCTATTCCACAGGTGTGTCCTGGTCTTGTGGTGACTGCCACAGGCCCTGGGTACATGACCTGCCTTCAGCCCTTGCAATCAGGGTCACGGCCTCTGGGTGAAGGTCTCACGCTTGTCATCAGGATCACAACCCTGGTGCAGATCCTTAGCCCTTGTCATCAGAGTCAGGACTCCTGGATGAATGTCCTGTCCTTGTCATTGGGGCCATGACCCCTCGGTGAAGGTCTCACTCTCATCATAGGGGTCATGACCCTGGGTGTAGGTCAACCCTTGTCACTGGGGTCGCGACCCTGGGTACAGGTCCTGCCCTCAGCCCTCTGCCCTCATCCCTCATCATGGTCTGTCTGCTCTGACACCCTTCCCACATCTCCTGTCTCACCAAGTCGTGTCTCTGCATACAGTGGCTGCACCTCCTGCCTCTAGCTCCTACCTAGAAAGTTCTGTCTTCCCATCTTTCAAAGCTCTACTGCCACCTCCTACTCCAGGGCTGCAAGGCTGTGAGGCTGCCGTGGGCCCTCTGCCCCTTTTCCTGTACCCAGCAGAGCCGTGGGCCTCATGGGCAGGTGGGTTGGATGTCCCGCAGGCTCTGCTTCTGCCCTGGGCCACAGCAGGTAGAGCAGGGCTGCAGATGCTGCTGGGCGCAGCCCTGGTGGCTAAGGCCTCATGGTGTCATCTCTGTCCAGCTTGTTTACTTGTGGTCCATTTGCTAATGCTTGTGTGTGGCCAGGGTCACAGGTGCATGAAATGCAGACCCCAGGTGTGCACCCACAGAGGCTCCTCCTCAGCTGCGAGGCTTCTGACAGCGAGTCGCCCCTGAGCTTTCAGAAGAGTCCAGCGCTGCACGAGGACACAAGGAGCATGGATGGTCCTAGGCCGAGACATGCAGCCTGGCAGGTGCAGAGAAACAGGGTCTTTAGGGGGAGTCAATTTCCCCGACACTGAGGTGGGAGAGGGCTACGGAGGCTGGCAGGGCTGGACAGTGGAGAGCCATGGGGGCCAGGCCAGGGGTCAGGGTGGCAAGGCAGAATCAGATGCGTTTTAGAAAGGCCCTCTGCCAGCTGACAGGGAGGTGGGAGGAGAGGAGAGGGAGGGCCTGGACAATGGTAGGCACTGGGCCTGGGAGGAAGGTATGTGGGACTGGGGCCTGGGTCTTCTGGGCTGAGAAGGGAAAGTCCAGTAGGGACGGGGTTGTAGAAGGGAGGGCAGCAGGCCTGGCCTCTATGTCTCCATAAACTCTTGATTCTCCATAAACTGATGCCCCTACTCTGCCGAAACATTGCCCCCTGGGGGAATTCTGAGGCTCAGGTCAATGCCTTGGGTAGAGAATGAGGAGGTAATGAGCTCTGAATGGAATCACTTTTCACCGTTCCAGCCGAGGGGCCCCTTCCTTTATAGCTAGGGGCCTTGAAGCCCAGCTTGGTCAGGGACTTGCCAGTATCACACTGGGATTGGGGACTGGCCCTAGGACTACCCTCAGCCTTTGGAGCCCCAGGGCCAGGCTGGGGGTCAGAGCACCACCCTACTCTGTCTTCTTAGAAAAGTGGCCCAGACTGCTGTACCACACTACTGATGTCGTACAAGGTCAGAGACCCACAGCCGGTCTGAGGCCCTACGGAGGCTTGGTTCTGAGATGAGGTGTCTGGGAGAAGCCTCCTTGGACGTCCTTTCTCTAGCGGAGGCAGAGCTGGGGTGCTTTGACCTACTAGAAAGATTTCAATGGCTCCCACTATACTCAGCAGACATGACGGTCCTTCAGCCTACTTACCCCCCTGACATTTTACAATTTTTTTTTCTTTGCTAACATTAGAGGACTTTCTATTAAAAGCTAGCTTTCTGATGTGGAAATACAGAAAGACCACCCACATGAGAACAGGCAGAACCTCTTCATCTAGAGCTGCTCTAGCAAGGGGGCTGGACGCCATCACTGCATTTGGCCAAGACTTGCAGGCAGGCAGAAGGAAAGGGAGGGAAAGCTTCACAGTGGAAAAGGGAGGCTCAGGTGAGCCCTGATGGAGGCAGCCGGCCTGGGGAAGCAGGGGCAGCTCACTAGAAAGGGGGCTGCCTATGTGTTTGGTTAGGAGAGCGTATATATATATTTTTTCTGGCAGGTCCCAAGTTGGAAGCAGGGACAAAAATTAGGGAAGCTGCCAGTTATTAATCAAGTCCTGGTCATTTGGGGCCGATAGTTAGAAGGGTTATTGTTTGGCCTCCCAGGATCGTTGCTAGAGAGTGGTCTGACTTCCTATGCATTTGGCTGCATAGGAATAGCAGGCTGGCATCCCGACTGATTGCTGCAGACTATGTTCTACTCGTATGTATGCCCTGGCCATTGTCCCATTTGATGTTTAGTCTCTCCCTGGCTTTGTCCCATTTGATGTTTAGTCTCTCCCTGGCTTCTCCGGAGGAATCAGAAGAAAGACCTTTGGCAGCTAGGAAATCCAGACCAACCTTCCCTAGGAGGATGACTCAAGAAACTGAACAATAATAGCCCCCAAAAGTCTCACTGAAAGCATCACAAAGCGAGCAAGATCTGGAAGAAGACAAGAACCCAGCAGGTGAGCCTAGACGTTCCAAGCTGCTTTTGCTCTGGAGGCATTTCCAGTTCCAGGGAATTAGCCTGAAGATGAGCTTTGTTTCTGGTTAGAGGGCTAGACGCCAAACCTAGTATGATGTAAGAGGAAATTTCACCCGATTTTTAATGCAGCTCTGCCGGTTTTCTTTTGGCAATATGTCTTCTTATTGGTGATATTAATCTTGATCAATTTTTGGCAAGTGTCTCCACTGCTCAGAAAGAGACAAGCAGCCCTGAAATCCAGGGACCATGCCTTAGGGTGCTCCTGCTGAACACAAAAAATTACCCAAAACATCCACCTCAGAGAAGCCAGCTCCATAATCTAGTGTGACTCAGAACATCAACTAACCACAAAATGGCCCAACAGCGCCCTCTCCTGGGTTATGTGAGCAATTGCTGCTTCTTTACCAACCATAGCTTTAGCTGAAGATATTTCATCACAGAATTACTCCTGCTGCCTGATAGCCTCCCACCCAGAAAAAACCCCTGTTTTCTTAAACCCTCCCCCAGAATCAAGGCCCAATCTCATGAGACCTTTATAAGACCCGCTCCCTGAGTCGCCTTATTGTTCTCCAAAGCCTGTGTTCTCCCTTGTTACGGCAGCAAGAGATAAACCCAACTTGTTCAACCTGGTGTCCTTCGCCTGGAGGTCTTAACGCTGAAAAGTGACTCTGCGTATCTCTCTCTTTGTAGTTAATACATATCCTGTGGGGTGAATTTGATATTATACTAATAACTTGTTCTTTTCAAACTCGTGCCCGCCAATTTTAACATTCGTTGGTGGATCTTGTCTGTACCACTTATTACTGTAGTGTTTGCCTGATGGTAGTTTTCTTTGTCCTCGTTCTTCTACATGTATTAACTGGAATTATTCTGTATGGAAGGGCTGCCCTTTGCCCCATCGTTTATTAGATTATTTAGCAATTTGTTCCAGCTTTGGCCATTGCGAGCGCCTTGAGATTGGCTCCCATGTTCTTTTGACAATTGCTGTTTTTTTGAGCACTTTCTCACTTTCTGGCGTGAGAAGATGCTCCAAACTCGTCTTGTAGCCTCCCTGCCTCAACCCGGGAATGAGACATTTTTCCAATGATCCTGGTGCCTTTTTACTGGAGAATGGTGCTTAGAAGCCAAGATCCGAGCAGAGCTGTCCATGCTCCTGGGGTGTCCCTTGTCGAGGCTGTCTCCTCAGCAGACAGGCTAGGAAATACACGCATGTCTGCTGACATGCGTGTGTATTTCTGTGTCTATCTGTTTGTATGCATATTAAAGTCCTGAGTTTATATTGATACCTTTGATCCCAAACCAACACAATGGGACTCATTATAGCCTTTCCTCACTTGTATTTCTTTTTCCAACAGTGAGAAACCCAGCTGTCATTATTATGATATTCTTACTAATTTTTTCAGTTCTAGTCCAAGCCTAAAGTAGTTTCAGAATTGCTTGCCACGCCCTTGGAGGAAACACATTCACTGACTACGTTACAGCATTTCCTTTTTTTTTTTTTCTTTTCTTTTTTTTTGAGACATAGTCTCACTCTGTCGCCCAGGCTGGACTGCAGTGGCACGATCTCGGCTCACTGCAACCTCCGCCTCCCTGGTTCAAGTGACTCTCCTGCCTCTACCTTCTGAATAGCTGGGATTACAGACGCATGCTAACATGCCCAGCTAATTTTTGATTTTTAGTAGAGACAGGGTTTCACTATGTTGATCAGGCTTGTCTTGAACTCCTGGCCTCAGGCGATCCATCTGTGTCGGCCTTCCGAAGTGCTGGGATTACAGGCGTGAGCCACTGCACCTGGCCCATCGCAGCATTTCTGTGCGGTTCTTTTGTTTTCACAACGACTTAGGTGAGCTCTTTTCCTCCCTGCTCCCTTCAATGCAGCTGTGCTCTTCATTTGCAGTGCTGTTAAACTCAGGTGCTACTGTCTGCATTCCATTTTGGGTTTTGCTTGTTTTTTGAGTGTGTGAACTCTACTTTAATTCTAAGAGTCACACAAAAGGCTAGAGATGCAGAGTGTACCCCTCCCCATCCTATCACTTTGTTCTCATCCCCCTGGGTACCCCTTTTCCACCCTTCTCTTAGGTGACCAATTTCTTTAGCTCCTCATTTATCCTTTTCTATTTTTCTTTGGCACAAACGAGCACGTACATGTCTATTTTCTCATCTCTTTTTGAGACAATTTTGCTCTTGTCACCCAGACTGGAGTGCAATGGCACCATCTCGGCTCACTGCAACCTCCACTTCCTGGGTTCAAGTGATTCTCCTGCCTCAGCCTCTTGAGTAGCTGGGACTATAGGCATGTGCCACCATGCCCGTCTAATTTTTGTATCTTTTGTAGATAGGGGGTTTTACCATGTTGGCCAAGCTGGTCTGGAACTCCTGACCTCAGGTGATCTGCCCGCCTCGGTCTCCCAAAGTGCTGGGATTATAGGCATGAGCCACTGTGCTGGCCCATACTCCACACGTTTAATATGTAGTAGTTTCATTATTGTTCAGTTCAAATATTTTATCATTCCCATTTTTATTTCTTCTTTTGCTCATGGTTTACTAGAAGCATATTTCTTTAGGTGTTAAAAAGGAGGAAGAGCTCCACAACTGAGGTAAGGGTATTTCTAAGACATACTTTAAGTGAAAAAGGCAAAACACAAACAAGTATCCATAAAATGTTATCCTTCAGGTAGGAAAGAAGGGGATGAAAGAAAATAGACATGTAGGCCGGGCGTGGAGGAGGAGCATTTCTTCATTTGCTCTTTCTAGCAGCCCTATGAGCAACATCATCTACGTTCTGCAGATGAGGAAATGGACTGAGAACTTTAGACAGGGAGTGTGTCTTCTTTCTCTCTGCACCCCGCTGTCTGAGAATGTCAGCTGGAAAACACCTAGGGCTGCAAGGCTGTGAGGGAAGTCAGGAGGTCCCAAGGGCTGCCCGCGGCCACCCTAACTTGGATCTGGAACACCTGTTCCTCCTCACTCATTGCTGCCTGGCGTGGCTCCACACGTACCCACTCCTCCAAAAAATGGCTCTGGCTAGGTTGGGTTTACTGTAGATTATTAATGCTTTGATAACCCTGCCTGCCCTCTCCCTCCGCCCTCTCTCTGTCCCCCTAGCCTCCTGCTCCTCCTCTCATCTCCCTGTCCAGTCATGCTGCCACTGTCCTGCCTTTATTCTGTAGGCTGAAACGTTCCTGCCTCCTGCTTCTAGTCTTCAAGTAAACTTTCAAGTAGCGTATGTTCCTCAAACATGGCTCTCAGTGGGCACATCTTACCAGGAGTGGGCAAGGCTCCCTACTGCCTGTCATGTGGTATATACACTTCTAGAAAGCCCTCCATAAATCCATTTCAGTAAAAGGGACATTTATTACTGCTAAGAAGGGATGGCTGAGCACACTAGTTCCTCACTTAACAATCAGAGTTATTCGCAGAATCTCCTTCCTACACATGCTTTTGGGATTTCAAGTTTGAATTATGACTTGAGTCTTACTCTGTCACCCAGGCTGGAGTACGGCGGCCCAATCATGGTGCATTGCAGCCTCAACCACCTGGGCTCAATCAATCCCCTTAGATCAGCCTCCCAAATAGCTGGGACTACAGGTGCACATGACCATGCCCGTGTGATTCGCGGCCTCCGAAATGAACTCTGACAATTTTTTATTTTTATTTTTTGTTTTATTATTTTGTTTTATAGAGACAGGGTCTCACTATGTTGCCCAGGCTGGGCATCTCCTGGCCTCAAGTGATCCTCCCACTTTGGCCTCTCAAAGTGTTGGGATTACAGGTGTGTCACCGTGCCTGGCCTGACTTAATTTTTAATGAAATGTGTGTTTCAGTAGGGTTTCCTCTGTCCTGCATGGCTGATTATTGTACTGAGCCACATCACCCATGCCCAGGGGACATCTGTGTTCCAATCAATGGACCCCATTGCTCCCTGTCCTTGCTCACAGGTGCTCAGGTTGCTTCTCCTCTCAAGCTCTTAGACTCATGCATCGAAACATCCAAACAAAGTCCCTCTGTCTTCCAGACATCTCTTCTCCTACAGTGTCTCTTCCTGCCTAAGTCCACCAGGGTTCACTCTGTCCTCTGCTTGCCCGTGTGTATAAACCATACTCCTCAGAAGCATGCAAAACTGCAGGCTGAGACCTTATTAGGCTGGGCCAACGTGGAGCACACTGGGACTGCCCTGCAGTAGCGGGAGTCATGGGGCGGCCACTGCTCCTGCCAGTTCAGGAGTGGAGGAGGAACATTTCTTCATTTGCTCTTTCCAGCAGCCTTATGAGTAGGGTCATCTATGTTCTGCAGATAAGGAAATGGACTGAGAACCCCAGATACCTTCTTTGGAGTGGAGGGAAGATGAAGACAAGGTGTGTAAAGATGTAGCAGGGGAACAGAGAGTGCATCAACCTTTACCCAGTACAGGAGGCAACGGGACCATCCATAGAAAATGATAGGGACAGGAATGCAGCTGACGCCCTGGGGCACTGGAAGGTCTCTGTGAATAGCAGGCAGCTGTCCTTCATGGGGCTTTGGGCTGAGCTTTGTGGTCAGGGCCTTAGACTTCATTATTGTCTTAGTTATCTCCACAAAACCCTTCCAGACCAGACATTACCCTCATTTTACAGACCAGGAAACTGGGGCTTAGAAAGGCTAAGTAATTTCTCCATGCGACATAGTTGGGAGGTGATGAAGCCAAGACCTGAACACTTAACCCCATACCCAGGAGGGGATCAGCTGTGGGGAGATGCTGAGCCCTCCGACGAGGCTGCCCACACAGCAGGACCGCTGGGCTGCTGCAGGGGTGGGGAGACGCCATTTTTATAATGAAATGGAGTGACCCATAAGGCAGGCATAAGTATTGCTGAGACTTTCATTTTTGATTCCAGTGAGTCCAGAGTACATGATTTGATGCAAGGAGGGCTGCCTTATCTTGGAGAATCAGATCAGGAATGTTCTGGGCCCCCCAGTTCTACCGGGTAAGGGCAGCACGGGTCCCATGGGTAGGCGGGGCTCATCAACCACATTCTCAAGACAATCTTTTCCAATCTGGGCAACATAGTGAGACCCCAGCTTTAGAAAAAATAAACAAATTAGGTGGGCATAGTGGTATGTGCTCTTAGTCCCAGCTATTCAGGAGGCTGAGGCAAGAGGATGGGTTGAGCCTGGGAGGTTGAGGCTGCAGTGAGCAATGATGGTGCCACTGCACTGCAGTCTGGGTGACAGAATGAGACCCTGCGTCAAAAAAAAAAAAAAAAAAAAAAAAAAAAAGCTCTGTGCTCCAAGGTAATGGGAGCTACTTTGGCATCTGTGGCCACCCACTGAAAACCAGAGCATGGGAAAAGCTTGCCAGGGAATGCTGATGGGGGCCACCATCTCTGGGACAGTGGGAGAGGCTGCTGTGCTGGGGATTGCTCCAGCTTCTGGTCTGGGGCTTGGGGCTCCCCAGCTGTGCCTCTGCACCCAGGGCCCTTGGATTTGGTCTCCTCCTCCATGCCTATAGGGACCCTACAGAAGTGTCCTCTCAGCCTCCGTTCTTCTGGAAGGCTTGGGACAGCCTGATGCAGACCTGGGGACTATGGCTAGTGAGACTGGGAGTCCCAGACAGAAAGCCAAATGGGAGGGGTGGGAGGTGCAGAGGCCCTAGGCTGGGCCCGTGTGGTTGGAGAGGAAGGTTTAAGATACAGTCAGGGAGGCTCTGAGGGCTGCCCAGACACAGTCTCTGAGGGGCCCTTTTGAACAGCATTAGGCTAGGGCTAGCCTAGGAACCTCTAGGAAAGGAGCCAGGCTCACCCAGGGCTAGAACTTGTAGTTGAGGTGTCCTCTTCAGCGTTGTCTGTCTCCTAAGCATAAGGCTGGGGGGCTGGTGGACATCAGGCAGTGTACCCAACATGGGGCAAAGGGGCTTTTACAGATAGTGGAGCCGGGTGCTGTGAGCAGTATGAATGAAGGCAGGCCGGGAGCAGGGTCATGGGCCTGGGCTCGGGAGGAAACCGCAGAGCAAAGTGGGCTGTATCCCCAAGTGAGGAGTCCCGGCAGGGGGTGGATAGGAGTTGACTGGCTCAGGTTGAGCCCCACTGGGCTACAGTGAGTGTCTCAGGCCTCTCCATCTCAGGCCACGATTGGTCCTGGGGCCAGCTGTGGTGGAGGTTGCAGCAAGGTCAAAGGGCAAGAGAAGTAGACAAGGCTAGAAGCACTAAATGCTCTGGGAACCCCAAGTGTGACTCAGTGATGACTGTGGAAGGGAGGGCAAGGTGGGTCACCTACTGAGCAAGAGGCCAGGGGGCAGCAGTCACACAGTCACTGGCTTCTGAGACCAGACAGGAGCAAGAGTCGGGCCTTAGGCATGGAATAGCATGCCCTGTTGCTGCCCCCGAATACCCCCTAGGCTGTCCTAAAGTAGACTTTGCCTAAAGCCCAACAAGAAATGGTGCATGCATCGGATGAGGGCTGGCCCCGCAGCTGGATCTGAAGGAGGACTGGAGCATGGGAGTACATGGGCACTGGAGTTCTCTCTGCCTCTCCTCTCTGGCTGCATCTCTCAGCAGTGCCAGGGTTCTCTACTCCTGAGTTTCGGGAAACTGTCCCAGGCCGAACTGAAGTCTCAGTCCAATTTCAGATTCCCAGCAAGGAGACTTTGAGCAGGAACTTGGGTGTTATGTCCATCTGACCATGCAAAAGGAGGGGGGGCACCATGTGACTAGCTTACACTCACCTGGGAGGTTGGAGATGCAGGTTGGAGGTGATTGGTTTACACACTGGCCAGTGGTCCCAGGAAGCTCCTAGGCACATGGGGAATGTCACGTGTCCAGAAGATGCATGTGCAGATATGTACATACATGTATGCCCTACATGCGTGTGTGGGGATGCTGTGAAAACTTCAAAAATTATGTAATAAAAATAAATTTTGTAATAGAAATATTGTTAAAACTTCCGAAAAGACACAAAAGAAACTTAACTGATTATCTCTGGACAAGTGGGACTGAGGCGTTAACATTTAGCACTTTTGTAACTAAAAACATTATTTTGTAATAAAACGTTTCATAATAAAATAATTTTAAATAAAAATATTTATCATAAAGATACTGAAATTGAAAATAAAATATACATTAAATATTTTTATAATAAATATGTAAAAAAATAAAGTGACAAACACTTCACAGTGTATCAATGTTTAAAACAAGAAAATGAAGACATACATAAGTATAAAAAATGCAAAGCTGCAAAAAGGTACAGAGTGTTTGGGTGAGGGTAAGTTCATTTAGTTCTGTTCCAGGCATTTGATGGTGAAACCCAGTTCCCGAGCTGGGGATTGGGGGTGAGCACAGGAGGGCACCCAGCCCAGAGATCAGATGTGAGAAAAGGGTCAAGGAAGGCTCCTTGGAGGAGGTGACCCCGCAGCTCCATCTTGGCAGGTGAAGTTGAACCAGGAGGAGACTGAGCTGGGGGAGCTGACCTGGAGGAGTAGGGTCTCAGAGCGAAATGAGGAGCCGGTTAATTCCAGCAGAAGGCAGAAGTGAGCCGTTGAAAGCTCAGAGAGGGTACGTGGGCATACTGGTTGGAGAACACACACGGCTCACCTCCTCTAGGCTCTGAGCTGTGCAGAGAAGCGGGCCAGGCTCAGCCCGTCCTCGGCTCCTGGGCGGCAACCGCACGCATGCATGAGAAGAACAGCGTTCCTGTAGGTCAGACACGGCCGAGTGGCAGCCACAGAGCTCACCCCTTAGCCTGACTGGCTGCTTCTCCTGTCCTGGCCTTTCAACGTCAAGCCTGCCGAGCCCCGTGCTTTTTCAGGGTTTCTGCCCAGGCCCAGTCCGGCAACCCGCCTCTCTCTGAGCCCAGGCCAGCCTCACAGCACTGACCGCCAGGCCTGGCTCCTTCCCTCCACTACTGCTCCTTGCCACCATCCAGTGCCTAGGCAGACAAGCTGAGCCTTAGCCCTGGAGCTGCTATTCTCTAAACTCACCGGCTCACCATCTCCCCATCTCTTTCCTTGCAGAGGCATGTGTCCTTGTGCTTCGGGTAGGTCCTCCGCACTGCTTCTCAAAGTGCCATGTGATGTCACACTCCTGATGCACGGGCGCAACCTGCAGAGGGCATTTGTTCATTTGCTCATTACACAAGTATATATCAGACACACATGTTGTACTAAGCATTGTTCTGGGCACTGCGTTACAATCATAAACAAGACAGATGTGGACCCTGCCCCAGGGAGCATGCATTCCGCAGAAAGGCATACAATAAACTTGAACATCATTCATTCCCCTCAGCCAACCCGGCGAAGGGGAAACACGGTGCGATATGAAGTCAGCACTGGAGTGCAAGAGGGGCTCCCCAACTACTACCTGAGGGACTTCAAGTAAAGCAAATCAGGTAATTAACCAGAAAATTACATTTTTAAAAAATTTATTTATTTAGACAGGGTATCACTGTGTCACCCAGGCTGGAGTGCAGTGGCACGATCTCGGCTCAACACAGCTTTGACCTCCTAGGTTCAAGTGATTCGTCCACCCCAGACTCCTAAGTAGCTAGACTACAGGCGTATGCCACCATGCCTGGCTAATTTTTTTTTTTTTTTTTTGTAGAGATGGAGTTTTGCCATGTGGCCCAGGCTGGTCTCTAACTTATTTATTTATTTTTGAGACAGGGTTTCACTCTTTCACCCAGGCTGGAGCTCAGTGGTGCGAACACGGCTCACTGCAGCCTTAGTCTCCTGAGTAGCTGGGACCACAAGCGCATGCTACCATGCCTGGCTGTTTTAAATTTTTTTTTTTTTTTTTTTTTTTGTAGAGACAGGGTCTTGCTTTATTGCCCAGGCTGGTCTTGAACTCCTGCGCTCAAGTGATCCTTCCACCTCAGCCTCCCAAAGTACTGGGATTACAGGTGTGAGCCACTGCACCCAGCTATGACATTACTTTTTATTGAAGGATCAGGTCTATTGTCACAAATGTGGAGTTCAGATGGTAGGTCAGTCAGCGTGCTAGCTGGAGATGGGACATACTCTCCAAAGAGCAGAGTGAAGCAGGGAATGTTTGTGTACTGTGGTGTCCAGGGAGCCAGTGCTGTATAGGGAAGCACACCTGACATCTGCCAACCAGAAAGGGAGCCATCCAGCTGCAGCCCCAGGCCTGAGGGAGCATGGGAAAGGGGCTGGGTCTAGAAGCCACTGGCAGGGCTGCATCGAACCCTCTCATCCGCCACTGGTGCTTCCTATTGGCCAGAAAAGCAAAGGTTGAGGATCTGTGATGTGTCTGAAGTTTAGCGTGGGTGGAAGATCATGTGCAGCACCGATCCAGGGGGCAGATGTGAGTGCCCAGCATGGACAGAAACTTTCTCTCCATCTTTCTTGCCAGCTAACAGAGAGGACCTCACCTCGTCCTCCTCTGTAACAATGGGGTGTGGAGAAGGACACTGCTAAGTGGAGAGTGGTAGCAGGAGAAGTCACTGGCAGTAGTTTTAGCCTGACAGAATCTCTTTGAGTAGAATTACTCAAAAACGAAAAAGGGTTTCCACCTAGAAAAAGGTGACTTGGGGTTTTTGTTGTGTGACTCCTTTGCAACCAGAGGGATTCTCTTCTCTCTTTGCTTTGAAGGTTTTTCACCTTAAGTCTGGGCTCCATAGACCTTCTGAAATTTGAAAATCACAGAGCCTGATCGTTGGCTGACCCCGGCCAGCACCACTGTTGCACTGCCTTCCCATCCCCTGTGATTTCTGTGTGGCTTTGTGGGAACCAAGCTGTTTGTGGAGAAAGCAGGCAGTGGAGGGTTCTTGCGGGAGGGACCTAGTGGTTGGGTGATTGTCCTCCAGGACCCAGGCATGAACAAAGGGTGACCAATGAGAATAAATAATAGCGCACATGAGGGGAGGATAGACTTGAGAACTGTCCAGCTGGGTTCCCTGGGGCAAAGCCTTCTCTCTGAGGCTCCATTTCCTTGGTATTACACACTAAAGTCCTGAGTCCTGGACTCAGGGATGGGTTTTGAGGTTTGGAATTCAACCTGAAGTGACCCAGGCAATAATTTAAACTATTTTTCCATTACTGAGTATCCATCTCCTCTTTTAAGATACATTCTAATCTGATCTGTCATTGGCTAGATGATGTCATTATCATCTCACTTTAATCAGGTTTGAAGCTGGATGGTAAACTGAGTATCTGAAGTAGTTACACATTGAGATCAGTGAGGCCGAACTTCAAGGATGCAATGCAGCACAACAAGAGGAGTTTCCGACTGTTCTAAGGGAGCTGATGGTTTCAGAATGCATCCTTTGTAGTGGGCCGTGCAGGACCCAGGGAGAGGATTCTATTGGCCTCTTTCCTGGGGAAGCTCAGAAGAGGAAGATCGTGAGGTCATCTACAGCTCCCGCCACTGTTCACATACCGTTGCCCTCTACTCTCCCTTCTGGGTTCCCCTGGCTCTTGGCTAGCATGTTGGACAGTGTCTCTCTGGTCTCACCAGCCCCTCCCAGGTCGTAGCTGCAGCACTTGCACATTTACCGTCAAAGCGCAGCCTGGAAGGACCCAGAGGCCCCTAAGCGGACTGACTGCCTGGGTTTCCTATTTTCCTTCCTGGTCCCGGTGTAAAGTCACAGCCTTTCCTTCCCCAGTGATCAGGGTCAGCTTCTCCCATCAAAGTGGTCACTGCTGTTCTTCCCCTGGTGGGATCATGATGTCCAACCTGCAGAACCAGAGTTATGGGCATGGGCAACACGACTTCCCCACGTGGGCCACTGGAGTGATGGCGAGGGACCTCCTGCTTCTTCGTTGATATCCAGCCTTGTGGAGTCTGCATAATAACATGGCACATGTACACTGCATTCTGGAGGATGGGACCTCACTCTCACAGGGCATCACTTCCAAGCTGGCTTTTCAACAGGGTGACCCCTTGCTCCAGCAGGAGGGTGGCTTCCCGGGGGAGCCGTGTGTGATGCAAGCAGGGCTGCTGGGGCTGGGTGTACCTCCCAGTCTGTGGGATTTGCCTGTGTGCGTTTTCCACCTCCATTCCTGGTGTCTGGGGTTACTCTGGAGGAGCCCCAACTAAGACATGAGGCGATTTAGTTGTATGAGTTTTAGGTTATATTAGGTGGTACAGTTTTCTAGGGCTGCCATAACATTTTATCACAAACTTAGCAGCTTAAGCTACACGAATGTGTTATCCTACAGTTCTGACGTGGGTCTCCTGGGCTAAAGTCAAGGTTTTGGCAGGCTGTGTTCCTTCCTAGGGGCTCCAGGGCGGAGTCTGTGTTCTTGCTCTTTCAGGCAGGTGGCAGAGAGCAATTCTCCGTGGCTGTAGGCCCTGGGCCCCTGCTTCCTTGCTGGTTGTCGGTGGGGGCTGTTCCCAGCTCTAGAGGCCACCCCGTTTCTTGACTGATGACTCCTTCCTCCATCTTCAAAACCAGCCACGGCAGGTCTTTGAAGAGCTGTGATATCTCACCTCTCTTCCCCGGTCTCATCTCTCTGATCTAGCCAGGAAAGGTTCTCTGATTTGAAGGGCTCATGTGATTAAATTGGCCTCTCTGCTGTCCCCAGATAATCCAGGATCATCTCTTCACCTCAAGGTCTGTGCCCTTCATCACCTCTGTGTTCATATCAGTCAGGGTTCTCTAAAACAGAACCAACAGGATGTGTGGATATACAGAAAGATAGTTATTTTAAGGAATTGGCTCATGGGGTTATGGAGACTGGCAAGTCCAAAATCTGCAGGGCTGGCTGGCAGGTTGGGGACACAGGGGAGAGCCCAGGCTGCAGTTCAAGTCCAGTGCCCATCTGTGGGGGGACTCCTTCCTTGGAGGAGGTCAGTCTTTTCATTACCTTTAGGTCTTTACCTGACTGCATGAGGCCCACCCACATTAAAGAGGGCAATCTGCTTTGCTCAGAGGCCATTGATTTAAATGTTAATCTCGTCTAAAATACCCTCACAGCACACCCAGCATAGTGTCTGAGCACGTATGTGGGCACCGTGGCCCAACCAAATTGACACATGAAATTAACTAATCCATCCACAAAGACCCTTTGGCCATGTGAGGTGACAAAGTTTCCGGAGATTAGGTACGCACATCTTTGGGGGCCGTTATTCTGTGAACCATACTGATCTTTCCCTTTCTCTCTTCTATTAAAATCCAGAGCTTCGTCTTTTCCTCAGGGATTCATGACACACAACCAAACCAATGGAGTGCGTGGCCCTGAGCTTTCCAAACCAACAGGGAGCGTGTGGTACTGAGCTCTCTGGGTAAGTGCTTCCTTAGGCCTCACCCTGAGATAGTGGTCCTGGGCACAGAGCTGGCACTTTGGGGCCTCGTGGTTTCTTGCTCCACCATGTCATGCAGGAAGGGGCTTCCTGCCTCCATCCCTCTGCCACTGTGCTGTACTCCCTCAGAGGAGACGGTAAACATGTTCTTTAGAGAATGACCCTTAACATGTACTGTGCTCTCCAGTCTCCAAAGTACTTTTCCTTCTTAGCAGCCCAGGAAACCCCCTCCTAAATGACATTGTTTTTATTGTCACGTGCAGGCAATAAAACTCATAACTCACACCCCAAATAATCATCATAGGTGTTTTTAATTGTTGCAGTTAACTTCAAGCTCACCAAGGTTCAAAGAAGCCAAGAGGTATTCAGGGCCCCAAACTTGCCCTAGGCACCAGCTCTGAGTCTTTCCTCATGTCACCTGGTGGGAGCAGGGCAGAGGGGGATGGGGTCAGCATGCTTGGGGTCAGGTGATGTGGTAGGAGAGGGGAGGTTGCGCTCCAGGAAATGACTGTGCTTATTTTGTCCAGCAGGGGCCAACAATGTTCTGCCTGAACACACTCACACATTCCTCACGTGCGCACACACTTATGCCCCACACCACAGTCACAATCATGAGACACACGTCACACAGATTCTTATATGCTCCACACGCAACACACATGAACACCCACTCATTCACACATCCATACACCACACACACACACACACCATCACCTCACAGCATGTACACACACATCCCATACACACATGCCACATTCGTGAACTGCACACAACACACCCACACAGGTACACATACTCCTCAGTGCACACACGTAAACTTTCACAGCACACAGGTTATATAAAACCCACCACTTGCCACAAACAGCAGTGTAGCAAAACGAGAAAACAGAGACAAGCAGAAAATAATGTAAATTAAACACCACTTCAGATCTTTCCAGAGCCAGAAATGACCACAGATAACATTTTAATGTATTTTCCTCAAGACATTTTCTGATAGGTTTTTCAAAAATAAAATCAAATGAAAGTAAACTTGCTTCATTGACTTAAAAAAGGAAATGAATGGTGGATGAATGGATAAATAAAATGTGGTTTATCCATACAACAGAATATTATTCAGCCTTAAGAAGGAACGAAGCCTGGCGCAGTGGCTCACACCTGTAATCCCAGCACTTTGGGAGGCCGAGGTGGGCGCATCACCTGAGGTCAGGAGTTCAAGACCAGCCTGGCTAACATGCTGAAATCCCATGTCTAATAAAAATACAAAAATTAGCTGGGCGTGGTGGTGGGGCCTGTAATCCCAGCTATTTGTGAGGTTGAGGCAGGAGAATCGCTTGAATCCACAAGGTGGAGGTTGCAGTGAGCCGAGATGGCACCATTGCACTCCTGCCTGGGTGACAAGAGCAAAACTATGCCTCAAAAAAAAAAAAAAAAAAAAAAAAAAAAAGGAAATTCTGACCCATGCTACAACATAGATGGATCTGGAAGACTTTATCAGTGAAATAAGCCAGATACAAAAGGACAAATCCTGAGTGATTCCACTTAAATGAGGTCCCCAGAGTACTCAAATTCATAGAGACAGAAAGTGGAAAGGTAGGGATAGGGAGAGGGAGACATACAAAGAAGAGAACGAAAGAGGGAAAAAAAGAAAATGGTGGCTGTAGGGGCTTTGGGGAGGGAGAATGGATGGGGAGTGAGTGTTTAATGGGGACAGAGTTTCAGTGTGGAAAGATGAAGAAGTCCTGGAGCTGGGTGGTTCAGGACTTACCACTGAACCATGCACTTGAAAGTGGTTAAAATGCTATTTTGTTTTTTAAAATAGGGTCTCACTCTGTCACCCAGTCTGGAGTGCAGTGGTGCCATCATGGTTCATTGCAGCCTCGACCTCCCGGACTCGAGCCGTCCTCCAGTCTTAGCCTCCACAGTATCTGGGACTACAGGCATGTGTCACCACACGTGGCTAATTTTTGTACTTTTTTTTGTACAGGTGGGGTTTTACCATGTTGCCCAGGCTGGTCCAGAACTCCTAAGCTCAAGCAGTTGGCCCACCTCGGCCTCTCAAAGTGCTGGGATTACAGGCATAAGTCAACACACCCATCCTAAAATGCTTGATTTGATGTTGTGTTTTTTATTGCTATTAAACAAATGAGCAAACAAACGCAACAGAAGATGGAAAGCTGTGTCTTGATCCGCGGGAAGGTGGAAAACAGCTGATGGTCAGAGACATCCCTTCCTGGAATCACCTTCATCACCCCTTCTTTGAAGATAGGTCCTCTGTGTCCCTGGAGAGGGGTCACCGAGGCATTGCTGCTGCCTCGGAGACAGAAGCGCCTCATCGACGATGATACCGTTATTTCAGGTCTGTCCAGCAGGGGGAGCCAGGTGTCCGGGAATGGCTCCCCTTGGCGCCTTCTCAAGCTGGCGCCTTCTCAAGCCCGACCCTCCTGAGGTCTAGCCCCAGAACAAGCAGAGCCAAATCCCAAATCTCACCTGGTTCTGTGCTCAGGCCCTCGCCTGGACACGTGGACACTGGGCAGAAGCATTACTTCCAGGGACAGTGAAGGCCGAGCGGCCATGTGTTCCTCTGATCTGGTAGAAGCACCAGGATGTTATTTCTTCCTCTTAGAAGAGGCCACTTGAGTGTCAAGAAAATGTTCTCTTACAACTATTTAAGAGTAAGAGGAATCACAGAATAAGTATCAGGATAATGGTGAATCAGGACTTGATCAGGAGAGAGACTACACTGCAATCTGAATGCGGAAATTTGGTGTAAAGAATTATGAACCGGCTGGGCACGGTGGCTCACGCCTGTGATCCCAGCACTGTGGGAGGCCAAGGCGGGAGGATCACCTGAGGTTGGGAGTTCACGACCAGCCTGACCAACATGGAGAAACCCTGTCTCTACTAAAAATACAAAAATTAGCTGGGCGTGGTGGCACAAGCCTGTAATCCCAGCTATTCAGGAGGCTGAGGCAAAAGAATTTGTTGAGCCCCGGAGGCAGAGGTTGCGGTGAGCCAAGATCATGCCATTGCACTCCAGGCTGGGCAATAAGAGCGAAACTCCTTCTCAAAAATAAATAAATAAATAAATAAATAAATAAATAATAAATAAATAAAAATACAAAATTAAAAAAATAAAGAATTATGAACCATAAGAGGGGATTCCTGAGAGGACCCCAGTGCTCACAGGATCACAGACATAGAGAATGGTGCCAGGGCCAGCACCCACCGAGGGACAAGCAGGGAGACAGGTGTTGTCCAGGGTACACCTCATAGTCAGTCTCATTTATGGCGGCAGCCCTTCCACTCGCAGGGTCGGGGGGATGCACTGTGGAAGGGGTAGGTCCCCCTCTCCCAATGCTCAGCTCCTCACAGCCTGTGTTAAACCCACCTGCCCTGCAGAGGCCATGGGCAGCACTGGGCAGAAAGGAGAAGTGAGGGCCCTGTCTTAGAGGGACATAGAGGACAGTAGACACAACTCCCTGGGAGTTTGTCAGGGCATGGTTGGTTCCTTGGAGAAGAGGTGTTGGAACCAACTCTGCAGGATGGCCAGGGCTTCCCCACTGCAGAGCCAGAGTGGGGAGTCCAGGAAAGGGAGCATTGCTCCCTGGTGCAGGCTTGGGGGAACTGGCTGCCCCTGCTCCCACCTGACAACCCCATCCTCCTGTTCCAGCCTGTAAGCTGTGTGCAACCGCCTTTGGGACTGTGGGACTGAGTGGGGACTAAGACTCTCCTGGAGAGAGCTATCGGGCCGAGTCTGTGTGGGATGTGGGTGGACACCCGGGCCTGGACCGTCCTCTTGGTTTGTCGTGGCTGGTGTAGGGTATGTGTGTGTGTGAGCCAGCCCCCTGCTGTCCTGGTCGGCTTGTTTTGTGGCCCCGGCCTGTGGGCACCAGCAGTCTCACTGGAGGCTCTGTGGCCACCCCTGCACCTGCTGCCCACCCCTCAGGCAGAAGGCAGGACAAATGATCAATTTTAATTAGTTTTGACTCCTTTGAATTAATTCTGGCTGCAATCAGAATTTCTTCAGTAAAAAAGCACAGAAAGTTCTGCTCCCAAATAAGGGTCTTGTTAAATAAAGTAGATCTTTCTAAGCCAGGAGAAGGTCAGCTCAGCTCCTGGGAAGGTAACAGTACCTACGGCTCAGAGGAGTGGAGAGCCCATCCGTGTGGGAGCCTGGGCCTGTGCCCCAACCTCAGACCAGCATGTGCCCCCAGGGGTGGTGGGTGGGCCCTGGAGGGCAGAGAGGGGCCTCTAGCTGGCTCTCAGAAGTCCTGGCCAGTGACAATTCTGCAGACACCATCAAGTGTCCACTGGAGCCAGGGCCTGTGCTAGGGGCTGAGGATGACAGAGGTGACCCATCTGGCTCAGTGACCTGTGGCTGGAGAAACTGAGGCCTTCCTTCCCCTCAGGAACCCTGACACTCTCCGAGGCCAGGTCTTTGGGGGCACCAGATACTCTTGTCCCTCGGTTTGCTTGTGGCTTGGTCCTTGGTGTGTGATATGTCTCTGTGTGTAGCTGCCACATCCTCCAGTCTCTCTCATACACACTGTTTCCCAAGCACACACTCACAAACACACCTTGTCTCCGACTCAAACTCACACATGCCACACACACACCATACATCACACACTCCATGCACACACATGCATCTACACATACCCCACATGCACATCACACACATACTCCATGAACACCACACACACACACACACACACACACGCACACACCCCCCCAACCTCCTTCATGCACTTTCCTGACCCTTGGAGACGTGGCTTCTAGATGTGTCTCTGCTCAAAGGTCCCCTCCCTGCCTGGGGGCAGCTCTGGACTCTGGTCTACTTTCGGCCAGGGCACACCTAGCCCACCCCCAGGTCCACCTTCCTCCAGTCTACCCGCAGCCTCCTCTAGGCCATCATCAGCCCGCGCTTCATCCTCACCTCAGCTCCCTCCCCGGTCTACCCCCACACTCTGCCCCCAGCCTGGACGGAAGTTCCCCAAGTCCTTCCAGCCTGCAGCCCAGCCTACCATCAGCCGGCCCCCACTCTCACTCCAGCTCACCTCCCAGCCTGCCCCTGCAGTCTGCTCCCAAAACGCTCCTTTGCAGCTCAGCACCCCAGTCCCGCCCTCAGAGCCGGCACCCCACCTTACCCCAGCTAGTCCCCAGCTCGAAACCCAGCCCTCACCCCACTCTCACCCACGCTGAGATTCCAGCCCAGACTCCAGCCGCCCCCGTCCCTCCCACCCGGCGCGCCTGCAAGGCCTGCACCCCACATCTGGAGGTAATGGGCACGGCTGGAGGCGTGGTCTGGGGGGCGCGGCCTGGGGGGCGGACTCCCTGAGGCCCCGCCCCACCCCAACCCCATCCGGGCGTCCCGGTTGCACCCCCAGCCGGACCAAGCGTGACCCAGCCGCGGCCGGCCAGCCATGGAGACTGGAGCGCGGCGGCGCCCGCAACTTCTCCCGCTGCTGCTGCTGCTCTGCGGTAAGGGGGCGTCGGCCCGCACCGGAGGCGCCCCCACTCCCCGGAGTTCATCGGACCCGCGTGGACCCGCGCCTTCCTGCACCTGCGCCGCAGTCCTTCCTTTCCCCCTGAGCTCGGGAGGGGCGCACAGTGACCCTGGCGGGGTCCCCAGGCTCTGCGGGAGGGTTCACCCGGGAGAAGCTGAAGGCAAAGAACTCTGGCGGGCAAGGGAGGCACAGGGTCCCCTCCGGGCTCTTCTGCCAGCGGGGTCCGGCAGCCCCCGCTCCTCCTAGTTGTGATGTCCCCCCACGCCCCAGTTCTGGGGTCGCCTCAGGGTGGGCGAGAGAGGAGGCGGACCAGGTCTGGCTCCTTCCCCCTTACCCCTAGGATGGGCTGTCGGTGAGGTAGTGAGCTCCCTGTCCTGGCATTGAGTGCCTGCCCACCACTCACAGGGGCGTGGGAGGGTGGACTCCGGACTGGGTAGCTGGTCCTCCCAGGGCCATTCAGTGTGTGGACGCCTGTGTGTGTCTTGGAACTGGCTGACAGGGGAAGCGGGGCGACTCTCTGAGCCATCCTCTCCTAACGTCTGCTTCCGCAATAAATCAGGACTCTGGGGAGAACCGTTGCTCACAAAATGGAAATAGATTAAACTAAAAGCTTATTTTGAAGTACCTTACTAAAGAAATTATCCAAGAGAAAGTGAGAGAGAATGTGTGTAAGGGCTGTTGGGGAAGAGTGCTTGCTGAGGGCTGGGGTCCACTAAGTGGTGACTGAGCCTGGCCAGTTCTGGGGGGACACTGGTGTTGGAGGGCCCTGGTCTGGTGGTCCCCAGTTTCCCTGACTGTAAGATGCAGTGTTGGGCCTGTTTTGATGATTTGGGATTTGGTAAGGGAGGTGGGAAAAGGGTGGACCAAACTCAGTGTTCATTTTCCCTCCATTGAAGAGGTCTTGGTGTGCAGAACACGTGTGGCTTCATTTGGTGTTCCAGTGCTGGAGCCTAGGACGCGGTTCATTTTGTGTTGAAGTGCAAAGATGCGTGGCAGCTTCTGAAATCAGGAGCATGCTGATTTGGGATTTCAGCAAACTTCCAGTGAGCGCCCCTCAGGTGGAGATCTTGGTCACTATAATGGAAGGAAGGTCCTCTGAATTCATTCTGGGAGAAGCTGAGGCTTTCCTGACCATCTCCAGTATGGAATTGAGAAGGACCACAGGCTTCTGCCTGCACAGAATCCCTCCTCTTAATAATCTTGTCTCTCGTGGACCCAGTTCCTGAGGGTCACTTCTTTGTCTTGTTGTGTTGGTCCTGACTGTCCCCCTCCAATGCGACATGGGTTCATGCTCCCTGGCCAGAATGGGGACCAGGCCCAGCTTCTCAGCAGACCCTCCCAGTGTTTGCCTGGCCAGAGTGAGATTCAGAGAGAGGTAAAACTTGCTCATGGTCCCAGGCTGATGTGTCAGAGGTGGGACTGGAGCCCACATCTGCCCTGGATGCTGCTGTATCTGGAAGGAAGGAGCTGGGTGGGTTCCTCTTGAGTGAGGACTGGCTCAGGGTGCTGGCCTCTGGGGCTTCTTTGAGAATTCCACACCTCTTTCCAGAAAGCATTTGATGCTGTGCAGGGCTGTGGGGATGCGAAGTCCAGCAGTTGTCTACTCAGCAGGATGCTTTGCTGTTTTCTATTTTGATTCAGTTCCTGCCACCTTTACTAATGCAGCCAGTAGTCCAGCCCTTGACTGGACTCTTCTGGTCTGGGTGAAAATCCCGATCATGATCCCAAGATTACAAAGCACTCACTGGCCTCAGTTTCCCAGCTGCAATGTAGATGTAATAGTAGCAACCTGCAAAGGGCTGCTGAGACCGTCAGTTTGATTCCATTCAGTTTAGTCCTTATCGTCTTGTGTTGAGCATGGGATTGTGGGGCGGAAGGATTCATGCTTAAATAAGGGGAGGTGTAGGAAGGCACCCACCAGTGACTGCACTGGGCCAAATGAGGCTCACTCACAGCACCCAAAGATGGAGCACCATAGTGTGTGTGCCTGTGTGTGCAAGCATGTGAACATGGTACCACCATTTTTATCACTAAATGATGTCCTGCTACCATGTTACCTGTGGTCACATTGATTCTGCTGAATCAAGTGGGCCCAAGGGCCGTGGTTGGATAGCAGTAACTCTGGTGAATTAAAGACTTGGAGGTGGCGGGCTGGGGGCAGTGGCTCATGCCTGTAATCCCAGCACTTTGGGAGGCCAAGCAGATCACGAGGTCAGGAGTTTGAGACCATCCTGGCCAACATGGTGAAACCTTGTCTCTACTAAGAATAGAAAAAATTAGCTGGGTGTGGTGGTGCATGCCTGTAGTCTCAGCTACTCAGGAGGCTGAGACAGGGGAATCGCTTGAACCTGGGAGGCGGAGATTGCAGTGAGCCAAGATCGTGCCATTGCACTCCAGCCTGGTGACAAAGCGAGATTCTGTCAAAAAAAAAAGAAGACTTGATGGTGGTGATTGGCCAAAAAGAGGCCCATAGATTTTTGGCACTGGAGGTTCCTTGGAGGTTATCTGACCTCCATGCTCTTACCTACTCTTCATAAGGAAACAGAAGTCTGGAGGGTTGAGAGGAAGTTGCCCAACCACAGAGAACAGGGGCAGAACCACCCAGAATCCACAGCCTCCCAAGGTCGACTGACCATGGCCCATGGCAGCCACTTGCCAGTCTGATCAATGCTCTTTCTGTTAAGGATGGGGAGAGCGCCTGCGTTTCATTTCCAAATGACTAGCCACAAAAGCCCTTTCTCGCGGAAGTGCATCTGTTTGGCTGTTTATCATCTCTCGGCGTCTGGAAGTCCCTGAGACAAAAGAAACACAGGCCGGCATGTTCTTTGTTTCCCAATGAAACCAACCAAAATGGATTTCTATTTTGATTCAGTTCCTGCGACCTTTACTAATGCAGCCAGTAGCTTGATTGGCAATGACCCTCTTTTGTGGTGTTGCCAGGAATCTGTCTTTACACCATTGTTCTAATATTGGGTGGGTTGTCAGGTTTTGCTGGGAGCCCCTCAAGCCTCATGTGCACTAGAAATGAGCTTCCTGGGAGGACACTTGGTTTCTTAGGGTGCCTGCCTTGTGCAGGCCCAGGGCTGGCGCTGTCACAGGCATCCTCATAGCACCTCCATGGGCAGAGAAGTTATCTCAGAACACCTGCCTGAGCATGGCCTGTGGTCCTCAAAGGCACATTTACAATCTGCCCAGGCCAGGTCCTTGCCATGGGGCATGTGGAGGTTCTGGGGTATGCAGAGATTTGGGGCATGCAGAGATTCAGGGAGGAGCATGTTGTCAGGGACCCCTCCTTCTCTTTAGATAGCTGTGCCGCCTGGGTGGGTGTTTGTAGAGTCCTGGGGGAGGGATTGGGCAATGTCCTGGCACTGGGGGTGGTGTGGAATTGATGCTATCTTTGCCTGGCTCAGCGGGGGAGATCAGGGGCTCAGGGAGAATGATAGTTGCCTGAGGGTAATGGATACTTACCAGGACCTTGTCCCAGAGCTGTGTTTCAGAGCATCATGGTTAATGTGAAAATGCGGCAGATGCAGGCCCTGTGTAGGGAGGTGGGCTGTAGGAACAGCCACGACTTGGGCTGGCTGCGGCAAATACCTGCTAGGAATGGGCTCGGGGGGAGAAGGCAGTGGTTCAGATTCGTTCTAACTTCCAGGATGAGGAGGAAGGAAGGAGGGGAGAGGAAACAGGGAATGGAGAGGAGGGTAAAGAAGGACGGGGGAAGGCGGAAGAAAGGAAGAAGGGGAAGGGGGGGGCGGAGGAGGAAGAAGAACTGGGCTGGGTCTCGGTCTGATAGGTGACAGTCAGAGCACGCTGAGGGGGGACCAGGCCAAGGGGTCCAGGTCTAGGGGTTCAGATTCAGACCTAGGGGTCCAGGTGGGCCAGGCTGCAGGTGTGGGCACTGGCCAGGAGGGACAGGGTGGGGTTAGCCTGGCTTGTGCCCACTGGGATGGTGGGACGAGCTCAGGAGACCCACCCAAGGGTTCTGAGAGAATCTGTTAGGGAATGACGCCAGGCCCAAGGATGAGGACAGGAGTTGGATGTGGAGAGCAGCTAGGTGAACCTTCAGAGTCCAAAGCAGGGGCAGCTTTAGGGTGGAGGTGCACAGGCCTTAGTTCTTGTCTGGCTCCACGTGGTCCCTGGGGCTTGCATCCCTTGGTCACTTATGCCAGGGCTGTCTTTTCACTTGCAGGCAGGTGCAGCTGAGCAGGGTGGCAGAGGGAGGCCTTGGGAAAGTTGCTTTCTTTTGGGCCTCCATTGTCCCATCTCTAAACTGAGGGAGGTGATGAAGAAGGCATGATATTTTTCAGGCCCTTCCCAGGATCGATGCCGACCTGTCCTCCAGAATCTGATGCAGAGCCCAGGCTTGGCATGGGGCTTGGAAATGCCCACCGGGAGAGAAGGAAAGGAAGGTGTGGGTTGGGGGCCAGGGCTAAGTGTGGCCACTCCAGCCAGGAGCCCTCAGGGCAAGGACTTAAGCCTTGGATGAAGCCCTGCTTGACAGAACAAAGGTGGGAATTGGAGTAAGGGTGTCAGTCTGAGGCAATGGTGACGTGCCACCTGGAGATAGCTCTGTGGGCAGGTGCCCTGGCTTTGAACCTTGACTCCCCTGCCGTGTCTCATTGAGCAGGCAGCTGACCCACCCTGCCACAGAGTTTCAGTGTTTAAGTACCTGCCCTGTCTGGCTGTTGTAGGGCTTGGTGGGTTGGGCCACACTTAGAACAGGGCATTCAGGGAGCACTGGTCAATACTGAGGGAGGTGGAGAGCTGGGCTGAAGGGAAAGAGAAATGTGGCAAGGGTCTGCCAGGTAGGTGCCACTGGTTCCATTTCTGAATGGAGACACTGAGGCTCAGGGGGGCAAGTGAGTGAGTGTCAGGGTCAGGGGCAGAGCCAAGGTGAGCACCTAGAGCCTCCTGGCTTCTGCTTGCTGCTCTTCTATCCCCCATGCCCTTACTCCTTGGATTTTGTGGTCTTCGGACCTACAAAGGGGCTTGCAGAGATAAGTGCTTTGGCCTCCAAGCCTGCTGGACTGGAATCTACATTGCTTGAGGTCTTCAGGTGATGGTCTGCACATCTGAGTGGAGACACATTGCTTTCCATCTCTCAACCCTGGACTTGACCCTACGTCAGAATCACTTGGGGGTTTTAACAAACATGAATTCTTGGTTTCACACTCCAGAGGCTCCCATGCAATAGGCCTGGGCTGTGGCCTGGGTGAGCCTATTGTGCAGTTGACTCTGCTGGGTCTGTCCTATCTCTGGTGGCTGTCCTGAAAAATGACAGTGCTCAGAGGAACTAGGGATACAGCCCCCAAGCCTCAGGGCTTTCTGGGTGGGTTCATGAATGGTGGTCCCCACCAGCCTCATAGAAGAATGGTTTCACTTTTGAGTCTCTTATTACTCATTGGTTCCTTCAAAGCACTTCAGAGTCTAGAGCTGTGCTACAAGAGAACCTGGGGTCAACAGCTTGGGGCCCACAGAAGTGAGAGCTGCTGGTGTCCAGGAAGGAGGTTGTGGTGATGGGGGACAGTCTGATTGTGGAGGAGGAGGGGCAGGTGCTGCCAGCAGCCAGAGGGTCCTGGAGCAGCAGCTCATGGGTGGGACAACCTGGAGGCTGGGGTCAGCAGTGGTGGGAATAGGAATTTGGGGCCCGATGGAGACTAACCTTGACCGAGATTTTGTAGGTGCACAATTATTAACCAATGAAAACACACAGAATCAGAATCACTCTTTTTTACAAATGGGGAGACAAAGGTCCAGAAAGGTGAAGTGCCCGGTTTGGAGTTACACAGCAAATCAGAAACTAAATGGGATGAGGTCTCTGCCTTCTGGCAGATGTACCTGTGGGGCATCTGGAGGGTGGCATGGTCAAGCTTCAGAAGGACATAGGCCTCCCTTCCTGCAGAGATGGTACAGGCTTCTCTTGAAGGGACACCAGCTTCAGTCCTGGCTGGTGCTTGCCCAGGATTCCATGATGTGAAGCCTGAGGGCCTATTTGGGTTAAGTGGGGGAGTACTGTGACTGAAAACCCACTTCTGCCTTTCTATTAGACTTTAAATAAACTCTGAAGACCTGTATATCCTGCTCCAACCTCGCTCTAGGTCTACCTTTCCAAAGTCACTTCTTTCCTTTACACTCACGAAGGTGTGTACCCCGCCCCTCCACACACAGTATACCCAGCTCCACTGTGCTCCTGCCTGTGCCCTGGACACCTCTGTTCCTCTGCTGTTCATGTTTTCTAATAGCTTCCTGATTATTATCTACTTGTTCTATAAATTATTGAGAGAGGAGTATTCTCCAACTATCTCCTGGGTGCGGTGGCTCATTCATGCCTGTAATTCCAGCACTTTGGGAGGCCAAGACAAGGGACTGCTAGATACTAGCCTGGGTGATATGAGATCTTGTCTGTACAAATAACAACAACAAAAAAATTAGCTGAGTGTGGTGGCACATGCCTGTGGTCCCAGCTACTCAGGAGGTGGTGACACAGTGAGACCTTGTCTCAAAAGAAAAAAAAAGAATTCTCCAATTGTAATTGTGAAATTGTGGATTTGTCATTTTCTTCTTGTAGTTCTGTTTTTGCCTTGTGTGTTTTGATGCTGTTACTAGGTGCATAAATGTTTAGGATTGCTATGTCATCTTGATGAATTGAACCCTTTATTGTATTGAAAAGACCCTCTTTAGTAATATTTTTTGCTTCCAAACATACTTTGTCTAATATTAATGTAGCCACTCCATCTTTCTTTTGATTAGTGGTAGCAAGATGTATCTTTTCCCACTCTTTTATTTTGAACATATTTGAGTCTTTTCATTTAAAGTTGGATTCTTGTTGGCGGCCTACTGTTGGGCCTTACTGTTTGTTCTTATTTGACAATCTTTGCTTCTTAGTTGAAGTGCTTAGACCATTTACTTTCAGTCTGATTATTGACATGGTTAGATTTAAATTTACCATTGTACCATCAATGCTTTTCCTTCCTTTTCTCCTTTTCTGCCTTCTTTTGGACTTGGTGTTTATTATTATTACTCCATTTCTTCTTCCTCTTGCCCTTCTCCTCCTCCTCCATCCTTGCTAATTGGATGCAATTTTTTGTTGTTGTTGTTGTTGTTACTCCAGTGGTTGGTTCAGGGTTTATGGTATACATCTTTAACTTATCAGTCTATTTTCAGGTGACATTACACTGATAGCCTAAGAACCTGCCATTTCTCCCCGCCTGAACTTTGTGCCATTGCTGTCATACATTTTGCTTAAACCAAAGTTATAAATGTCACAATACATGATTATTATCTTTTACAGAATTTAAACATTGAGAAAAATTCTATATATTTACTTACATAGTGAAAATTTCTGATGTCCTCCATTCCTTTGCATAGGTCCATATTGGCTTCCGATAGGCTTTCCTTGTCCCTGAATGACATCCTAAACATTACTTGTAGTTTGGGTGTGTGGGTGATATTTCCTTTCACCTTTTGTATGTTTGAAAAAGTTTTTATTATGCCTTAAAAAGCCAGCATTATTGAGATATAATTCACATGCCCCGCAATTCACCCATTTAAAGTATACATCGATATTTTTTAGTACACTCCTAGAATTTTGCAACCATCACTATAATCAATTATAGAACGTTGTTGTCACCACAGAAATAAACCCTCTACCCATTAGCAGTCACTCCCTATTTCCTCCAACCCCCTTAGCCTTAAGGAATCACTAATATGTTTTCTGTTTCTAGATTTGCTTATTCTGCACATTTAGTGTAAATGGCATCATATAATATGTGAGATTTTGTGACTGGCTTCTCTCACAGCAGAATGTTTTTAAGGTTCATTCATATTGTGGTATGTATTAGCACTTCACTCTTTTATGTACAAATAATATTGTATCCCATGGATATGGCACATTCTAGCCATTCATCAGCTGATGGACATTGTTTCGTCTTTTGGCTATTATGCATAATGCCGTTATGAACCTTCATGTAAAAATTTTTGTGCGAACATGTGTGGTATAAATTTAGGAGTGGAACTGTGTAGTCATATGGTAACTCTATGTTTAACATTTTGAGAAACTGCTAGACTAGTTTCCAACGTGGCTGCTTCATTTCACATTCCAATCAGCAGTAGTATATAAAGGTTCCAATTTCTGCATGTCCTCACTAACACTTTTTTTTTTTTTTTTTGATACAGGGTCTCATTCTGTTGCCCAGTCTGGAGTGCGGTGGTGCAATCATAGCTCATTGCAACCCCAGACTCCTCAAGCCATCCTCCCACTTCAACCTCCCAAGTGGCTGGGGTTACAAGTGTGTGCTATCACGTCTGACTGCCTTTTTGATGATGGCCGTTTTGGTGGGTGTGAGTGGTATCTGACTGTGGTTTGATTTGCATTTCCCTAATGGTTAATGATGTTGATTGTCTTTTCATATGCTTATTGATCATTTGTATATATTTTTGTAGAAATGACTATTCATATCCTTTGCCCATTTTTAATTGGTTTATTTTTCCCTTTATTATGGAGTTGTAAGAATTCTTTATGCAACCTGGATACAAGTCTTTTGTCAGATATACAACTTGCATATATTTTCTTTCATTCTGTGGGTTGTCTTTTCACTCTCTTGATGCTATCCTTTGAAGTACAGAAGTTTTAAAATTTGATATGTCTAATTTATCTATTTTTCTTTTGTTTCTTGGGCTTTTGGTGTCATGTATAAGATGACTTTTTCTCACACAAGGGCACAAAGATTTTCTCTTGTGTTTTTCTAAAAGTTTTATTTATTTATTTATATTTTTATTTATTTATTTTTTGAGACAGAGGCTTGCTTTGTTGCCTGGACTGGAGTGCAGTGGCACGATCTCAGCTCACTGCAACCTCCACCTCCCAGGTTCAAGTGATTCTTGTGCCTCAGCCTCCCGAATAGCTGGGTAGTCTAAGAGTTTTATAATTTAGCTCTACACGTAGGTCTGTGATCCATTTTGAGTTAATTTTCATGTATGAAGTGAGAAGGGTCCGACTTTATTCTTTTGCAAGTGTATATCCAGTTGTCCCAGTACAATTTGTTGAAAAGAGTATTCTTTCCCTGGTGAATTGTCTTGGTACCTTTGTAGAAAATCAATTTATCATAAGTGTGAGGGTGTATTCCTGCATTTTGAATTCTATTCCATTGGTCTATTTATCTAACCTTATGCCAGTACCATGCTATCTTGATTACTGTCGCCATGTTGTAAGTTGTAAGACTGGGATGTGTGAGTCCTACAACTTTGTTCTTTGTTTTTTTTTGAGACGGAGTTTCACTCTTGTTGCCCAGGCTGGAGTGCAATGGCATGATCTCGGCTCATCGCAACTTCCACCTCCCGGGTTCAAGCAATTCTCCTGCCTCAGCCTCCCAAGTAGCTGGGATTACAGGCATGCGCCACCACGCCCGGCTAATTTTGTATTTTTAGTAGAGACAGGGTTTCTCCATGTTGGTCAGGCTGGTCTCGAACTCCTGACCTCAGGTGATCCACCCGCCTCAGCCTCCCAAAGTGCTGGGATTACAGGTTTGAGCCACCGCGCCTGGCCAATTTTGTTCTTTTTTATGATTGTTTTGGCTATTTTGTGTCCCTTGCTTTTCCATAGAAACTTTAGGATCAGCTCATCAATTACTGCAATGGGCCAGCTGCGATTTTGATAGGGATTGCATTGAGTTTGTGTATCACTTTAGGTAGTACTGACATCTTAACAAGTAAGTGTTCCAATGTGTTAACATAGGATGTCTTTCTATTTATGTAGATCTTTTAAAATTTCTTTCAACAGGCCTGGCATGGTGGCTCATGCCTGTAATCCCAGCACTTTGGGAGGCCGAGGTGGGTGGATCACCTTAGGTCAGGAGTTGGAGACCAGCCTGGCCTACATGGTGAAACCCCATCTCTACTAAAAATACAAAAAATTATCTGGGCACGGTGGCGGGCACCTGTAAGCCCAACTACCTGGGACGCTGAGTGAGGCATGCGAATCCCTTGAACCTGGGAGGCAGAGGTTGCAGTAAGCCGAGATGGCGCCACTGCACTCCAGCTTGGGTGACAGAGTGAGACTCTGTTTCAAAAAAAAAAAAAAAAATTCTTTCAACAATGTTTTATACTTTTCAGAGTGTAAGTTTTGTCCTTTTTAATTGTGCTTGTTACTAAGAATTTTACTATTTTTGATTGTATCGAAATTGGAATTGTTTTCTTTGTTTCCTTTTTGGATTATTCATTGCTAGTGCACAGAAATACAACTTATTTTTGTGTGTGAATTTTGTACCCTGCAACTTTGCTGAGTTAGTTTATTACCTGTTAACAGTCTCTCTCTCTGTGTGTCTGTATGTTGATTCTTTTAGATTTTCTACATATAAAATCGTGTCATCTGTGAATAGAGATAGTTTTACTATCTAACTTGGGTGCCTTTTATTTCTCTTCTTGCTTAATTGCTCTGGCTAGAACTTCCAGTACTTATGTTGAATAGAAGTGGTGAAACCAGGCATCCTTGTTTTGTTCCTGATCTTGAAGGATAGCTTTGTCTTTCATCACTGGTTATGTGAACTCTGGGCATTTCATATATGGTCATTATCACGTTGAGGAAATTCCATTCCATTCCATTCCTAATATATTGAGGGGTTTTTAATCACGAAAGGACATTGGATTTTGTCAAATGCTTTTTCTGCATCAGTTGAGATTATCATGTGGTTTCCCCCCTTCATTCTATTAATGTGATGTATTACATGAATTGACTTTCTTATGTTGAACCACCCTTGCATTCCTGAGATAAAACCTTCTTGGTCATGGTGTATAATCCTTTTTATATGTTGCTGGATTAAGTTTGCTAGTATCGAAGGTTTTTACATCTATATTCAGAAGCAATATTGGCCTATAGATTTCTTTTCTTATGATGTCTTTGGTTTTGCCGTCAAGATTATGCTGTCTTCAGAGAATGAGTTGGAAGACGGGGAAGTGCTGCTTGTTCTATTTTCTGGAAGAGTTTGTAACAGAAATCATTTCTGTTAATTCTTCCTTCAATGTTTGGTAGAATTTGCCAGAGAAGCCATCTACACCTGGGATTATCTTTGGGAGAAATTTTTAAGTTAAGAATTCAATCTCGTTACTTATTATAGACCTGTTCAGATTTTTGATGTCTTCTTGAACCAATTTCAGTAGTTTATGTCTTTAATAGTGTCCTAGGTTGTCATAACAAATTACCATAATCTGGGTGACTTAAAACCCATTTTGGAGGCCAGAAGAACCCAGGTGCTGGGCATTCTTTCCCAGCCTTTCCCGAACTTCTGGTGGCCCCAGGCGTTCCTTGGCTTGTAGTAGCATCACTCCCATCTCTGTCTCCAACTTCACACTGTTGTCTTCTCCCTGAGTGTCTTCACATCATCTTCTTTCTCTGTGTGTCTTTCTCTGTGTCCATATTTCTCCTTTTTATAAGAATATACCAGTCATGTTGGATTAGGTCTACCCAAATGACCTAGTTTTGACTTGATTACCTCTGTAGAGACCCTATTTCCAAGTAAGGTCAGAATCTCAGGTGTACTAGGGGTTAGGACTTTAATGTATCTTTTTTAGGGGAAGTACAATTCATTCCATAAAAAATCCTAGCGAGAACAAATTCTTACTAAGAATTTGTCCATTTCATTGACATTATCTAATTTGTTGGCATATAGCAGTTCATAGTATTTGCATATAATCTTTTTTATTTCTCTAACACAGGTAGTGATGTAGTGATGTCCCCTCTTTCATCCCTGATTTAGTAATTTGAGTCTCTCTCTTTTATTCCCGGTGAGTCTAGCTAAAGGTTTGTCAATTTATTGATCTTTGAAATGCTTTTTTTTTTTTTTTAAATGAGCTTTTGGTTTTGTTGATTTTTTTCTATTTTGTAGTTCATTGATATCTCCTCTAATCTTAATTTCTTGCTTTCTTCTGCTGTCTTTAAGCTTAGTTTGATCTTCTTTGTCTGGTGCCTTAGGGTGGAAGGCTAGGTAATTGATTTGAGATCTTTCTTCTTTCTTCTTTTTATTTTTTTATTTTTTATATATTTATTTTTGAGATGGAGTCTTGCTCTGTTGCCCAGGCTGGAATGCAATGGCATGATCTTGGCTCACTGCAACCTCTGCCTCCCAGGTTCAAGTGATTCTCCTGCCTCAGCCTCTTGAGTAGCTAGGACTACAGGTGCATGCCACCATGCCCGGCTAATTTTTTGTATTTTTATTAGAGATGGAGTTTCACCGTGTTAACCAGGATGATCTCGATCTCCTGATCTCATGAGCTGCCCACCTTGGCCTCCCAAAGTGCTGGGATTACAGGTGTGAGCCACTGTGCCTGGCCTTATTTATTTATTTGTTTATTTATTTATTTATTTTTTTAGAGACAGAGTCTTGCTCTGTCACCTAGGCTGGAGTGCAATGGTGCGATCATGGCTCATTTCAGCCTCAAACTCTTAGGCTCAAGTGATCTTCCCACCTCCGTCTCCCATTTGGCTGGGACGGCAGGTGCGCCACTATGCCTGGCTAATTAAAAAAATTTTATTTTGTAGAGATGAAGGTTTCGCTATGGTGCCCAGGCTGGTCAGGAACTCCCAGTCACAAGCCATTCCACCTGGGATTATAAGAGTGAGTCACCACGTCCAGCCTTTTTTTTTTTTTTTTTGGTTAAGTATAAGTTTTTACAACTAAAAATTTTTCTCTAAGTACTGTTTTAGCTGCATCCCTCTAAGTTTTGGTATGTTGTGTCTTTTATTTTTATTCATCTCAAAACATTATCTAATTTTCCTTGTGAAATCTTCTTTGGCTTATTGGTTATTTAGGAATGTTGTTTATTTTCTACATATTTGTGAATTTCCCCAAATTCTTTCCATCTTTGATTTCTTTCTTTTTTTGAGACAGTTTCACTGTGTTGCCCAGGCTGGAGTACAATGGTGTGATCTCGGCTCACCACAACCTCTGCCTCCCAGGTTCAAGCGATTCTCCTGCCTGAGCCTCCTGAGTAGCTGGGACTACAGGCGTGCACCACCGTGCCTGGCTAACTTTTGTATTTTTAGTAGAGATGGGGTTTCGCCATGTTGTCCAGGTTGGTCTTGAACTCTGGATCTCAGGTAATCTGCCCGCCTCGGCCTCCCAAAGTGCTGGGATTACAGGCATGAGCCACCACGCCCAGCCTTGCCTTTGATTTCTAATTTTATCCCACAGTGGTCACAGAAGATTATATAATCCTTTAAAATCTATTCAGGCTTTAACAAAGTCTCATGTCTTTTTTGATTTTTTTTCTTTTTTAAAAAATTATTTTAGTCCAATAAAAAATTATTTTATTTATTATTATTATTTTTCAAGACAAGGTCTTGCTCTGTCACACAGGCTGTAGTGCAGTGGCATGATCATGGCTCACTGTAGCCTCAAACTCCTGGGTTTGAGCAATCCTTCCACCTCAGCCTCCCAAAGTGATGGCATTACAGTTATAGGAGGCATGCCACGCCTGCCTCCATTGTTTTTGACAACACCTTCAGGCATGGACTTCTGCTCTGTTCCAAATATAGTCAGTCCCTTCTGCAAGAGCTAAGGAAACATCTCTCTCTCCTTACAGCCTGCCTCTTCCCCTGGGCAGGACCTGGAAGTGTATTGGACTTGGGGATAGGACAATGGCCTGCTTCTACCATAATGACATCTCTGCCCCACAAGCAGGCACCCGTGAGGGAGACTGTAGTTCCTGATTTTGGCTTGCTCCTCCCAGTGTGGAGCCTCCACCCTACCAGTGAGCTGGGGTGGGGGGGTTGGGGTCCCAGTACTCTTGACCTGCCATGCCTGGCACAGAGCCTCCACCTTAGAAGTGGGGACTGGGCGGGCAGGAAGCCTCAGTCCTCTAGGCCTCGTCTGCCCAGAATGAAGAGACCTCCTACAACATGGAGCTGGGAGGGACATGCCTGCTTGTCCCAGGGTGAAATTGTAGCCCAGGACTGGGAGCTGGGGTAGAGAGAACCTCCACTTGTGGTTGCACCCACTGGAGTACAGGCTCTACAACCAGAGCTGGGGTGTGGAGTGGGAGCAGGTTGTAGCTCAAATATCACAGATTCTCACTATTCTTCCTGAGATGTGGTAGATTTTCTTGAGTAACTTTCTTCATTTGATGTGTGCCCTTAGGATGATCTTCTTATACCACCATCCCAGAAGGCTGTATCCCCTTGTTGAGTTTCTTTTCTTTTCTTTCGACAGAGTCTCACTCTGTCACCCAGGCTAGAGTGCAGTGGCACAATCTTGGCTCACTGCAACCTCTACCTCCTTGGTTCAAGCGATTCTCATACCTCAGCTTCCCGAGTAGCTGGGACCACAGGTGCATGCCTCCTCATCTGGCTAATTTTTGTATTTTTAGTAGAGACAGGGTTTCACCTTGTTGGGTCTTTCTATCGAGGTTATACTTAGTTGATTTTCGATTGTGAGCTGCTCATTTTCCTTGGAAAGTTAATGATGGCAGTTTTCTGAGGGCTGCAATGATGGTGCCCCCCTCTAGAGAGGGTTTGGGCTTATTTGCTTCTGCGGGGGCCTGTCCATGGTGATCAGTTTAAACTTGGGGTTTCCCTGGGTCCATCCGGGTCATGTGAATTTGGGCTGTGAATCCACAAGAAGGTCAGCCTGTGCTTATGACCTCTCAGAGAGGGGTCCCCCTCCCTGCTCAGTGCCAGGTCCCATTCCTCCTAGTTGGCCGAGGGTGAAGAGTTATTTCTGGTTCACCTGCCTCTGAATGTCAGTTTATGGGGCCTTTCATTGGACTTCTCATCTTGGCCTTTATCCACCCCCAGTTTTCCAGGCTGGGAAGTTGCCTCCAGGGCAACAGATCCATGGCCCCCTGGGTTCTGCTCCATCTAGTCTTTAGCTTGATAATTTCTTGCCATCTTGTCAGCTCCTTGATGATTTTATGAATGTATTGTTTGTACTTTATCCAGGCTTTCAGTTGTTTTCAGCAGAAAGTTTGCCCACACATCTGCCACATGACTGGACATGGACATGTGTCTGCTTATCTTCTCTACAAGGATATAGTGAGACTTGCATAAGGCTTTTACAAAAACCACCGCAAGTGGTGTCCATCAGAAGCTATGGGTGGTGCCCGGGTGTCAGGACCCTGGGCTATTGTCCGGGCTGTCGCTAACAAACTGTGGGATTTTGGGTGAAGGTGTGGCCTCTCTAACATCGCTTTTATGGAAGGAAGGACACATGCCCTGAGGTGGCTGGGGGACCAAGTGGGCTTGTCCCCGGGAGGTCCCAGCTGTGTCTGTGGACGGCTGAGCAGGAGGTGGTGGGCAGTGGTTTTTACCCCCAAGTTTCCTAGTGCCCAGTGAGCCCTGATGGGCTTTGGGAAGCGGAGGAAACCCCAGCATGGAGCTGACTGCCCACTGTGGGAAAGCTAGCCTCCGTAGGCTTCTGCCACTTCTGATAGTGTGGGGAGGACCGCAAGGAGCAGGGCTGATCGTCCAGGGCACCTGCTTTCCCTTGGGGACTGTTAGCTTCTTTGCCCACAGCTCACACTGCTTCAACGGCTACCATCCTGGGGTCCTCGCATTCATGGCACAAATGCTGCTGTGGACCTCCTGACACCAGGCCTGAGCTGGGAGGAGGGGAGAGGCACATAGCAGAGCCTCGACAGCAGGGGCGCAGTGGGGCTCAGCTGCCAAGGAAAGGGGTGAGGTGGGGGTGTTGGTGGGGGTGTGGATTTCCTCCTAGGGAGATGGGAGTGGGCACTTCCAGCTGAGGAAGTGGACAAGGCCCAGTGAGAGCAGACAGGATGGGGAGCACCTTGCTTTGGCTGGAGGAGTGAGCCAGGAGGGTCTTGGGTGCTGTGGGTGAAGACAGCAGGCCGGCATGCACAGATGACTACCCCAGAGCTGTGTGACCCTGGGAGACCTTTCTGGGCATCAGTCTCCCCATCTGTGTAGTGGCTGTTGTAGTGCCCTTGGGGGCTCCTGTGATGCCTGGGACAGGTGACGGGGCTTAGGGGCCAGGGAAAGTACAGGCTGGGTCCTCAGGGACCTCCTGACTCCCCTGGCCTCAGCAAGCCCTCACGTGTGCGACTGGCCACTGTCCCCACACTGGCTGCTGTTCTTGGCCCGTCTCTGGGCCACTGACTGGTATTTGCTGAAGCCGTGTTGCTTTGGGCACCTGGACCCGTCCTGCTCCATGCTCCTCCTGCTACCTGGGCAGCTCAAGTCCTCTTAGATGATCCCGATGGGGCCTGTGCATTTTTTAGCCCCTGATAGCTACTGCACCATCCCCTTCAGTGGCCCTAATGCAGCCCTGGTCATGCCCCCTTCCTGCCACTGACATCGGAGCTCAGGTCTCCTGACTGTGACTGCCTGTACACGCAGCCCCTGTGTGGCCTGTGCATCTTGGTAAGACTTCCTGACACTCTGTCCTGGATTCTGCCCCATCTGTTATATGCTGTATCTTCAATCACTCCCCTCGTTGGACTGAGATCCCTATGTCTTCCTCTTGCCCCCTGGACCCCAGTTGGCAGGTCCTCTGAAGACAGGAACCAGATCCTCTCCCTTTCCCCTTGTCCAAGGATCCAACACAGTTCGCAACACATGATAGCGGTGGTCCACCATGTTTTGCTAATCTTTGGATAAAATTCACTGGGTTGACAGTGGGTACTGAGCCACCATCTCCATGTGCAGACCCTGTGGGACCATGTGGGGGACCTGTGCTACATGCAGGGATGGGACAGATACAGAATGAGCACTTGAGCACATGGCCCTTCTGTGAAGAGATGTGAGCACCCCAGAGGCTCACTCAGGGGCCAGGGCCCTAAGTGGGGTATGTGGGCTTTCAGAGAAGCCAGGCCTGCAGCTGTGCTGATGAGACAAGTGAACGTGGGGGTCAGGGACATTCCAGGTGCTGAAAACCATGCAGAGTGGCCAGAAGGCCCTGAAAGACCTGTTCTGGGAGAGCCAGTCACTGACCCTGTGTCCAGGGGCCGTGGTGGGGACTTCACCCAGCCTGTGTCCTTGCCATCTGCTTACACATGGCAGCGGGCCGACCACTGAGCCATAGTCTGTGTGTTTCCCATCCCCAGGGTTCCCTGGGGCCTCAAGATGCCCTGGGTCCTGGGGAAGCTTGCATGGACAGAAGGGGAGATGCGAGTGCCTACACAGGCTTCTGGGACCTGCGAGTCCCCTATCCAACTTTACCAGCTGTGACCCCCAGGGGCCCTTCTCAGTGCTGTCAGCCTGTATTCTGAGGTATAGGTTTGGGCAGTCACAAAGGGAAGAAGGTGCCTTGAGTCTGGGAACCCATGACCCTGAACAGCTGGCAAGCCCTTTTGTGTTCTCCTCTGTGGGGTTCCAGTTAACACCTGTCCTCCGTATGTGCTCCAGGTGTCCTGCTGCAGGTGGGGGTGGGCTGAGCATGCCAGTTCCCTTAACCCTGGGATCTGGACCCCTCCAGCCTTCTTTTGGCCTCAGACAAGCCACTCTCTTTTGCTGGCGTCAGGCCCTTGTTCAACCAAGGGGCTCCCAGGGTCTTCCCTAATGTTAGGATTAAGCAGGCTATGCCTCTTGAGGAGTGTCTGGGGTGCTGTGGTCTGGTGGAGCAGGTCACTGCACCAGAAGGTGGTCCTGTCTAAACGTGCCATTTCCATATTAAAGTGACTTATTCAGCACTTGCTCAGTGCCCATGGTGAGCCACACACATGGAAGAAGATCAGACTCTGAAATGCTCACTGCTTTCCCTATCATTGAGCCAAGACTTATTGAGGGAATGAATGAATGATACATTCCTGGATGGTGGCACTAAGCATTTCAGACCTAAGTTAGCCAGCTCAACCTCCTTGTGAGGTGGGGCCTGTATCCCTTATCTTGCGGATGGGGAAACTGAGGTTGAGCTGGTAACCAGTGCAGTGTGGGTGTGAGCCAGGTCTGTCCCATGTCAATCTGGAACCATTTTCTTGTCTGCTTCTTCATGGTATTTCCTCTAGCCCAGCACCGGCCGCCGGAACACAGATGACAGGGCTGTGTACACACATGCACATGTATACATACACATACACACTAAGACATAGATGGCAGGGCTGTGTACCTACACACACACATGCACACACACCAAGACACAGACAGCAGGGCTGTGCATGTGCACGTGCGCGCGCACACACACACACACACACACACCCACCCACCCCAGACACATAGGCCTGGGCTCTCTCTTGAGTATATGATGAACGCCAAAGCAGAGGTCAGGTGAGGGAAGTTTAGGAGCAGGGAGGTCCTGTCATCTGGAAATGGGACGACCGTGGAGACAGCCCCTGAAGGACAGGGGGCGCGCTCAGTGGGAGGGAGGATGTCCCCCATGGGGAAATGTGTGGAGCAAAGGCATGAGGTGGAAGGGGAGGGGATGTTTGGTGGGCAGAGGTTGGGAAGGGCAGTGGAGAAATCCTGGGACAAGCAGCTTGTGTCAGACCCTGAGAAAGTCCAAAGGACTCATTCCCATTGCTGGCAATATGAGTCCCTGCAGTGGCCTCAGCCCCTGGTTTTTCCCAGAATCGGAGGGGGGCTTTGACCAGGAGGGGGTGGTCCCTACTGGCCTGGAGCCCTCCTCTGCTGCCCCTGCAGGCACTGGGATGGTCTCCAGGTCTTAGAGTCCTCAGGATGTTCCCAGGTTCCTGGGACTCCTAAGCTGGAACTGGAGCCTCTTTGCCAGCCCTGATCTGCCCGAGACCCTCTCATCACCTCCCAAGGAGTTTGGCCCAGGGTCTCACTGCCTGATCCCTCCCTGTGTCACTGCCTGTGAGGCGGTAAAGTGAAAAGGTGGACTTGTCCTGTCTTGAGGACAGGTCCCTGTGTGGAGCCTCCTTTCTGCACTGACAGGTAGGTCAGGGTGGAGGGTGGAGGACCCCACTGGAAAGGAGTCAGGCTTGCAAATGGAGCCTTGCTAGTGAGTCCTCAAGTTATGGCCCCTCGGGCCTCCCCTGTCCTGGCACCCCCAGTGTGAACTGCAGTGGAATTCTCACGACTGTCCCCTCTCCAGGTGGGTGTCCCAGAGCGGGCGGCTGCAACGAGACAGGCCTGTTGGAGAGGCTGCCCCTGTGTGGGAAGGCTTTCGCAGACATGATGGGCAAGCTGGACGTCTGGAAGTGGTGCAACCTGTCCGAGTTCATCGTGTGAGTGCCACTGCTGGGCGTGGGATTTGCTCTGACCACAGCGCTGCCCACTGCCCAATCACTGCCTGACTGCAGCCCGACCGCACTCTACCCAAGGCCTCACCCATGCCCCACCCACAACCCACTGTAGGCTGCCCATAGTCCTTTCATGTGCTGCCCCACACTTTGCCCAGGACCCCAACCACGCCCCTATTCACACTCTGCCCTTGGCTCTTGGCTCTGGCCACCCCACCCACATCCCGCTGGCACATCACTCATGGCCCCACCTGTGCCCCACCCCTGCCCACTGCATTTGTGCTCCCCACACCCACAGTGCTTTCCCAGCTTCCTATCCCCCATTCCGAATCCTCACTCTGATGTTATAGCAATTCTACACTGTGTCTCTGCTTCTCCTTCTCCTCTGTTATTTGGGAATCCTCCCCATGCCTGCTTTTCCTCCTGTTCCAGATTAGTGCCATGCCCTGGGAGTGTCCAGTTCGGGGGTTCCCTGGCCTGGGGGTGCCCTGTCTGGGGGTTGCTCTGCCTGGAGGGTGCCCTGCCCAGGGAGTGTCCAGTTTGGGAGTGGCCTGGCCTGGGGCCGGTGCTACCCTACCCCGGGGGGGTGCCCTGGCCTGGGGGATGCCTTGCCTGGAGGGTGTTCCACCTCTCCTTGCAGCCGGAGCTGGGTGGACATTGTTATGTGTGTCTTTCTTACAGCACCAGTCACGGCTGGATCTGTTCTTAGTGGTCAGAGGACTTAGAGGAATTGAGTTCCAATGGTTTATACCAGGTGCAATTGTGGACAACACCCCATAGTGAAGGGAGGGCCCCTTGTTCTAGAAGCTTCCCAAGTTTTTTATCTCCTTACATCCTTGGAAATCACTCATGGCCTCACAGTCCTCTGCCCCACCCCACTCCACCTCTGGCTTTGCAGCCACTCCCTGGTGGCTGCTGCCAGACCCAAACTGTGCTGGCCTCATGCTTTTGCATGTTAGCACCCCAGCCTCTGCCCTCTGTAGAGACACTGACCATGGCCCTGCCCCAGGAAGCCTCCCCGGCCCTGGCCATTCTGGTGGCCCAGCAGATGGGGGCTCCTTGAGGCTGTCACATCTGCAGCCCCACTGCCTGGGGGAACTGCTTGCTGAACCAAGTGGAACGGAATTCTGAATCTGCTGGGAAGGGGTGCTGGGATTCAGGAAAGGGTTTTGCAGGCTCCTCCTGGTCCTCAGTGAGCCTGGACACAGGCGTGGAATGGAGCCACGGGTGGGGGTGGAGTCAGGGAGGAGGAGGTCATAGCTTCATAGCTTCTGGTCTCGCTCCTCTCTGTAACCTGCGAAAGCCTCGGTAAAGAAACTAAATAGAGACGTCCAGCCCTGGGTTGGGAGGACAGGAGTGGAGGCAACCCGATGGGCATTTAGGAGTCAGTGAGTGAGTGGGCAAGAGCCACTGACTGAGCGCCCTTGGTGAAGTCAGACCTGATGCTGGAAAAGGGGAGCTGGGAACAGCCAGGTTGACACTGCAGAGGCCTCCTGAGACCTGGCTGGCAGCACCAGCTCCCAAGAGCGTGGCAAGAGTGGCTGAGAAGCAGTGAGGTGTCCAGAGCCCTCCTCCACCCCAGCTGGACACTGGAGGTGTATTCTTGGAGCTGGTGACACCAGAGTTTCTGGGCCTTCCCATGTAATTGAGAACGTGTCATGGTGTCCCAGAGAGGGAGGCTGGAGAAAGCGACTGACATGCATTGTCTTTTGCCACTGGGTCTAGGAGGGTGGTCTAGGGTAGGATTGGAGCTGTCCTTTCTGAAGAGTGAGACCATCCAAGAGGAAGGACCTAGAAGCAGTGACCCCCCACCAATTCCTGGAAGCTCTGGGAACAAGCCTTTCTGCAGGGTCCCAGTGTCTCATTAGCTCTCAGTCCCTACTCCCCATCACAAGTGTCCAAGCAGGGTCCCTGGACATCTGATCTAAGGCTCTGACCCTGAAGGACAGAGACCAGAGAGATGGAACCAAGCAACCCCGGGGGCCATGCACCAAGAAGAAAACGCCAAACGTCACGACTGGTATCTTCAGAGGGCAAACAACTATCTCTCATGTGATGAATGAGAACAAAGAAAGAGCCTTAGAAATGGAGGATGCGACAGAAGTGAAATGGAATAGAAAGATTAGAAGGGAGATGTTGAGGAAATCTCCCCAGAATAGGAGAGAGAGAGAAGACGATTAGGAGGTCAGTGGTCAGTCCAGGTGTAACACCAAGATAATAGGAATTCTAGAAAGAGAACAGAAGAATGGAGGGATAAAGGGCCCTTGCCAGGGGCTGAGGGCATGAGCTTGCAGCCGGCGAGGGCTTGCCCAGTGCTGACACGAGGGAGGAAAAAGTCTCGCATGGATCCTGGAATATCAGAGCTGTAGAAACAAAGGAAAACTTCTACACCTATCCAAAAGGAGGAAAAAAATGAGCTCCAGGTTGGAGATGAGGGAATCAGAGGCCTTCAGGCTCCCCTACAGCAGCCCTGGAAACCGAGGACTGTGGGATGCAAGGACCTGAGAATTTCAGACTGTGATTTCTCGGCTAGTATGCTATTTCCAGCCAATTTGTCCACTAAATAGAGAGAAACGAAAATACTGTCAGACGTGTGGCATCTCCAGCATCTTATTCCCACATACCTTTCTCAAGCTCTGGCGGCTGTGCACCAAGATGTGGAGCAAACCATGACAAAGGAAGCTGTGAGATTTGGGGAGCAGAGCCAAGGCAGGAGAGGGAAGCCCCAGGAGGGCAGTGTCCCAGCGTGGCAGCACGCACTGGGTGGAGGCGGCCTGGCCCACGTGGAGGGCACCTGATGCTTATCTGACACGGCGACTGTCTGCCCATGCCCTGTAGCCCAGCTCAGTCAAGAATGAAGGACACCCCTCTCTTTCCCCTGAATGTTCGTTCTGCTTTGGTTCCCACTGAAGCAGGGTGGGCCTTGGTGAGCTTAGAGGAGAAGTGGCTTGCTCCCCTCAGTAGGACTGGTCCACATGACGGCCCCATCAGGAGTCATGGCTAGGAAGACCCTATTCTCCAAACTTGCCCATGGCCTGCCTGTGGCCTTCCCTGGGGAGGGGTCTCATTGCCCCTTGGGGCAACCAAAGTGTGTACTCTCCTGGGAACCTCCCTCTAACAGCAGCAATGGGCTCCTTCTGTACCCAGTTAAGGAGCATTGCTATGGGATTTCCAAATGCAACACTGTATTGCCTGGGAACACACACTCAGGTGGTGAAACCTAAAGCAAGGTGGGCAGACCCCCCAGAGGTGGGTCGGGGGAGAGGGAGTCTGACTGGGGGGTTTGTCCGGCTTCCAGTCTACTGGGTTCCTCTCCTTCCCATCCTGGGTTGTGGTGCATCTTTTTTAGAGAGAGTGCTCTCGGGAGCCGGACTGAAGGAGGAGTGAGGAGGCCCCAGATTATCCAGGGGATGAATAAATCATAAATAGTTCCCAGTTTTCTAGAGAAGCACTGAGTGTGGGCTTCTCTAGAAATATGACAAACATGCAGATTTTGTGGATCCACAGAGATGGGTGCTGTGCTCAGCTCTGCCCCAAACCTAACAGCTGGGGTGGGCTCACCCCATGACCTGCTCTGTGCCAGGCACTTGCTGGGGCACATGGACCTCAACTCATTTGGTTCTCTCAACCACCTGATTGGATAAGTGTTATTAAACCCACTTACGGACGAGGAAACTGAGGTCCAGGGAGGTTAAATGACATGGCCCATATCACAAAGATGGTGGCTGAGCTGGAGTTGGAGAGGCCCCGTCACGTTGGCTCTGCAACCTGAGCCTGGAGCCACTGTCCATGCTGTCTTCTGGGATTACCTCTGCTCCGTGGGCTTCTCCATGTGGCCTAGCTTTGGCTGGGAGTAGGGTTTGGGAACAGCAGGGCTTTCAGCCCTGCCTCACCTCCTCTTGGGACAGTTCTGGGGCTGCACATCACTCCTCTTGCTCTGTAGACTCGCTGTCCACAGAGGGTCTTCTCCAGGGTCTGTCTGGCTCACCTCAGCCCTGGGGATGGTTGTTGGGGGTGGCATTCCTGGGTAGCAGTTCAGTGGAATGACTTCAGAGGCACAGAGGTTACCGCATGTGATTCTCATCACGCACGTAGATGCTGGGAACTTCTGAAGGTGAAGGCTGTTGCACGGTGCTGTTAGATGGCTCCTCAGCTCCTGGATCCGCTGGCAGGGGGTTGGGGTGGACAGCAGGCCACTGAATCTGAGGCCCTGTGGGAGAAGCAGGTCAGGGGAGATGAGGGTTTGTCCATGGACCTAGCTGTTGAGGTGCCTCTAAAGCCTGGGCATGTCTTAGGGGCAGCATCGTGCCTGAGGCCCAGGATAGCCAACAGCTCTGTACTTGGATTCGAGGCTGTTCCTTTTGCTCTGGCTGTTCTCTGCCGACACTACCTGGAAAGGCACAGGTGTGTGTCTGACCTACATTCTAAGGTGCTGAGAGCCAGCCTTGGATCAGTCAGGAGTTGGTCTGAGTAACTGTACCTCGGCTCACCAGACCCTTCCTGGGGAATGGGGTTGGGAGACCAGGAGAACCCTGGGTGGAGTGGGTCAGAGTCTCCATTTCCCACCACTTTCTAATGCTTTGGAAAATCTATGCCCAGATAATGTTCCATGCAGGAAGCAGCTCTTTCCTGTTGATGGGCCGGATCACTGGCTCCCTCCTGGGACAGCACAGGAAGGAGGAGATGGGCTACTTTCCCATGGGGAAGCCAAGGCAGGACCCTTCACACTCCTGCATCTGTCCTCATGCAGCACAGGTGTGGGGAAGTGCTGGCCCTGGACAGAGGGGTTGGCATCTGGGCAGGAGTTCATCTAACTTCTTCTAGAACATCCTGAATGAGTGGGTGCCACTCTAGGCCTTGCAGACCCCAATGACAGGGAGGTCATCACCTCCACAGTCTGCCCATTGGACCAGGTGGTGGCTGGGAAGTCCTTTATGCTGAGTTGACTTCTGGGTCTCTGTGGCTATAGCCCTTGGTCAGCATGAGGACTGTCCAGAGCCTGTGCTGGGTGGACATGGAGCATCATGGGTGGTTTGCTGAGTGCCCTTCCCATCTTTGATCTCATGGACAGGGGGACCCACAGAAGGGGGCTCCACATATCCTGTTAGATGGGGCGAAGGAGGCAACTTCTGAGAGATGAAGAGGCAGGGACTGGGGCTCACAGGTGTGACTCCCACTTGGCCACCACCTGGCACATGAGGGCAGGCTGACTTGATTAGGAGGTGGCTTGCCCCTGGCCTCAGAGAGAACCTCCTCTTGGGCTCTTAGAGTATCCTGGATGATGAAGGCTTTGCAGGTCCAAGCGGCCGTGATCCAGGCACCCTTTGACCCTGGAGAAGCGTGGCTTGGTGTGTCCTCTGGGCAGACCTGGGTAGTGCTTGGAGGTCCAGGGGAGCTGGGCTGAGACCCTGGATCCTGGGAGCTCATGGCCTCAAAGGCAGCAAGTCATGGTCAAATGGGACTGGACCCAAACCACCCCACCCATCTTCCTGGCCTCAGGTCAGGTCAGGTGTGAGGGGGGATGGCGAGAGCCTGGCTTTCACTCCCTCTGCTTTTGCAGGTACTATGAGAGTTTCACCAACTGCACCGAGATGGAGGCCAACATCGTGGGCTGCTACTGGCCCAACCCCCTGGCCCAGGGCTTCATCACCGGCATCCACAGGCAGTTCTTCTCCAACTGCACCATGGACAAGGTCCACTTGGAGGACCCCCCAGACGAGGTTCTTATCCCGCTGATCATTATCCCCGTCGTTCTGACTGTCGCCATGGCTGGCCTGGTGGTGTGGCGCAGCAAGCGCACCGACACGCTGCTGTGAGGGTCTGGGTGAGATGGAGTGGGTCACACCTGGCAAGCTGGAAGAAAGTTCCCTGGGGATGGGAGGACGGATGGGTACTACCAATCTCCAGCTACTGTGGCCACACCCTACCTGGTCATGGGCAGACCCCTCCCTTCCTGGGCTGACCTGCTCCCTCGAGGCCAGCCTGCTCCCTGGCCGAGGCTCAGGCTATCCGCCCAAGCTCTTTGCTCATTCTAGGGCCAGTGGAGGAAAATGTGATAAGGCCAGAGCTTATGTGCTGGGCGCAGAAATCACCTGCTGTGTCCTGTGCTCCGCAGGCTGGGCCGGAGCCTCTGCCCGGAGGTTTCTATGCCATTTCTTAGCACAGAATCCAGCCTAGCCTTAGCTGCAGTCTAGGTCCTGCTTAGACTAGAACTCCTGGCCTGACCCCATCTCTAGTTCCTGCCTTGGCTCCTGCCCCAGCCCCGGCCCCTGCCTACATCCAGACAGAAAGACAGGCAGGGGCTCTTGGAAGACGTTCCATGCTGTAGAAGATGTTCTGTGTTGTGAACTCTGAGCCCACCTGGTAGGAAGACAGCTGGAAAGGCTGGGAGGAGAAGGGAGGGGCTGGGGGGTTCCCAGGAACCACGCGTGGCCTGCAGAGTCCATTCCATCATGATGCTGTGCCCACTATGGGCTGTGTCCGTGACCAGAGGCTGGAGTGGGAGTGTGTCAGAGCCCCTCACCAGGGCTTGCTGTGTGGATGGGGCCTGGGCCTCCTTCCTACTGGGGCTCCTCTGTGGGTGAGGGGCCCTCTGGAATGGCATACCATGAGCTTGTGGCCTCTATCTGCTACCATCTGCATTTTATCTGAGTAAAGTTACCTTACTTCTGGAATTTCCTGTTTTATTTCGTGTTATTCAGAGAGATGGTGCGTCTCTTGGGTCTGATGAGTCCCCTGTACATATTGTACAGGTAGGGAACAACTGAGGTTCCGGAATCCCAAAATGTCAGTGCTTGGGGGCTCAGAGGGTGTTACAATAGGAGAGGGGCCTGTCAGGAGGAGAAAGTTGCCTAGCTATTGGCAGCCCCCTGGGAACTTCCCACCCTTGACCTGTCGGTTTGAGGATGATGGGGAAGATTTCTTTCTCTTCTGTTTTCTCTTTGCAACTGCTTTGGGCTTGCTAGGACCCCTGCCTGGGTTTCTGGGGACCGAGAGGCCCTGGCCAGGTCTGGCTGGGGGCAGATGCTGGTCCTGGGGGTCCCTAGAGCGGGTGGAGAGGCTTTATCCCCAGGCCTCTGGCCAGGTTCTTGTCCAGGTTCCAGTTCTGTGGACTTGCGTCTTTTGCATGTGGGCTGTTGGATCCAGCATCTTCTTGCTGGATCCCCGTGAGTGGAGACAGATACGATCCTGGTAGTTCCTCTGCCCTTAGAGGACCAGCTCCCCTTGGATGCCCAGGCAGGCAGGTTCTGGCACTGGGGACCTGCATGGTGGATGCCACTGGACTGGAGGTCTGGGTGGGTGGCCCGAGCCTGATCCCACTGAGAACACAGTGTGGGGGACAGAATCTGAGTCTACTCTATGTTCTTGGGGCAGCCTCGGCCAGGCATGAATGGTTGGGATCCCCACCACCCAAGCCTTGGCCAGTTATCTCTGAGACGGGACACCATCTGCCTAATGCGGTGACTGTGTGGAGCCTGGGAGGTCAGCGTGCCCACAGGTGTCAGGCCATCTCGCCTGCAGTGATGCCTCTGTGTTCAGTGGATACTGGGGTCCAGGCTGCTGTGGTAGAGGTGCAGCCCTGCCCCTTGGCTCGCATTAGGCACCTCCTGGTTGTGCATCCTTGAAGAAAAGCTTGAAATGTGCTGATGGAACCCCCCCCCCCAAAGGGGACTGGGACGCCTGCAGCTACCTCCTAGGTGCCCTGGAACCCAAGTCCTGGAAGCTGCTCCGAGTAGGGAGTGAGCCTGGAGTCACACTCTGGCCTCCTCCCAAGCTCTTGGGCACTGTCTTCTGACCTGCTACCTCCTCCCTAGGGACAGGGGTCCTGGGGGACCTGGTGAGATTTCTGTGAGGGTTTGGATTCCTGGGGATGGGGTGAGGGTCTAATGAGGGGTGTCCTAGAGGCTGGGAGGTGCCAGGGCAGGGCCCTCAAACACTGTTTCCAGGCTAGGTAAAGCGTCAGGCCCTAATTCAGCCAGATGCTGCTCTTGCGGAATGCACTCTGGAGACAGCTTGTGTTTTTCTGCTATGCAAACTCCAAACTTGGCAGGAGTTTTGAGCTCCCTCACCAGGGACAGGGCAAGTGGGTGCAGCTACACTGCTGTGTGGGCAGATCAAGGAGCTGGATAGGGAGCCAGGAGGCCTGTCCACATAACCCTGCAGAGGCTCACAAGGAAGGAAGGGACATCAACATTCACTCAGCCTTGATCAGGTGAAAGAGAGGTAATTATTTAGGGAGTAAGAGGGTATCTATTCGTGTTTCCTATCTGAATCTTCTTTCAATTTTTACTTCTCCATGTGTTTTCTCCAGGGCACCAAGCATCTAGGGTGCCAGGCCCACAAAGGGAAAGTGCTTGTGTGGGTGTATGTGTGTATGTGTGTGAGTGTGTGTGTGAGGGTGTATGTGTGTTGGTGTGTACATGTGAGTGTGCATTGGAGGCAGGGATAGCGTGTGTATTCTAGGAGCTTCCTTATCTAAAAATCTCTTACATTTCATCAGTTTACACAATTAATGCCCCATTTTGCAGATGTGGAAATTGAGGCTCAGAAATATAAGGGGACTTGCTGATGAGTGGTCTTTTCTGTTTTCCCGGCCTGCTGCCCTTCTGACTCCAGCCCTGAGAGGTGACAACTGCCTTGAGGAGCCCCTCTGGACCCCGGACCTGCATGGGTTTCCTCTAGCCAGAGCGGGTCCCTTCCTGACTGTGGCAAGTTTCGGGCATGCAGAAGGCTGCCGGGGTCCTCTAACAGAGTGACTGGCCCAAGCGCTCAGTCTGGTGCAGCCTTAGTACTCGGGTCATCATGGTGGTTGTGGTGGAGTGCAGCCACAGCCCTGCCTCATGGGAGTCGAGGACTCATCCCCAAGTCTTTTCTCTGGGCAAACCCAGCTGTGGCCCACAGGTCTCCCTTTCTGGACACACCCAGAAGACCCCACCTGCTTCACCCCTTGAAGAAGGAGTCAACCCTTAGCCCTGAAGGGCTCCCTATGGCTCAGCTTCAGGCCTGGACTGGCTGTCAAAGGTGATTAGAATTCATGTGGGAATGGCCGCTCATAGGAAGCAGACGCCATGAGTATGTGTGTGTATATAAGTGTGTGTGAAAGTGTATATTTGTGTGTATATGTGTGAGCATATGTTCATTAGTGTGCATGTGTGTACATGTGAGTGTATATTCCTGAGTGTGTGTGTGACTGTGTGTACAGAGTGTTGGCAACTACGGCCAGATGATGGCTGAGCCCTGTGTGGGTTGTACACATTTGCCACAGTCCATACCCTTTGTCACATGAAAACATTACTACTTGTAAGTGAGGAGAGTGAATGCCAGCAACTCATGGGGGCTGTTGTGGCTGGGGTGGGGTGTGTCTTTAATCATTTCAGTCCACCAAGGTTTTTGCACCACTGTGTTGAGAGCAGTGGGGATCACAGAGACATACAGGGCACAGCCTGACCCCCAAGGGTTCCCTGACTTGTTGGAGAGGCAGCTATGCAAGGCCCAAATGCAGTGTGCACAGTGAGTGAGGCAGATGAGAGGTAGGTTCCTCCGGGGACTTTGAGGAATGTTGATGGTTGATGGAGAGGGTTTTTAAGCTGAATCTTTAAGGGCGAGTAGGAGTTTTCCACTGCATGAGAAGAGTGTCATGAGCAAAAGCCCAGCGATGTGCAAGAACATGGCTGTGTGGGTCAGGTGGGACTGAAAGTGTGAGCAGGGCCCAATTTGGGGAGGCAAGAGGGGATGGTTTGGGGATGAAAGTGTCTGCAAATGAACATTATTTAAGTCATTGATGGCTTCTGTCATGGGGCCTCTGTGTAACTTGCTCCCTCCAGCCCATTCTGATTCCAGAACCACTCTGCACTGGGTGCCATGCAAGGCTCTGGGAGACAGTGGGAAGGGAGCCGCTGTTTCTGCCCTGCAGGAAAGGGAGAGACTGTCCATATCAAAACACGACATGGAACAAGGCAGCTGCTGTTTGTACAGTGGCCTTAGCAGAGGCACTTCTGTGGGTTGCAAAGGGTCGTCAATGGAAGTGTGAATTCATTTTGGCCACCTCACCCCGGACTACTCAGCAAACAAAACCTGGGAGTACACAGGGTTTGTACTGAGGGCAGCTATTAGAGGGTAGCTGCCTTTATCCTTGGCAGAGGATATCCTGCGGGGGTCTATGGGACCTGCCACTGAGGTCACTGTGGTGGCAGCTGTTGACCTCATTCACTGGAGGCTGAGCCTATGGGAGCATCTTGTTAAGGAGCAGGTGACCTTTATTCCCTGCAATTGCCCTATGTGTGGTCTGCAAGCCAGTTCTCATCATTGAGGAGTGGACTTGCCAGGGTCTGCAGAAGTCATGTTGCCAAAAGGGGAGATCTTTAGAACACAGACCTGCATCTCCATCAGGCCCTGGCAATTACTCATGGCACCCGGGGCAGTCCAGACAACATGGGGGCCAAGCAGCTGCATTGTGAACGGGGTCCTTGAGGACTTTGACTTCCATCTGAAGAGCGGTTGTGCGGAATTGAGAAGGAAATCTCCTGACCCTGTCTGGCAGGTTTCTGAAGGCCTGAGTACAGCATGCTCTAAAACAGGCTTCAAGTCCACGCTGAGACTCAGCCCTGAGGACGTGGCCAGTGATGCTCACTTAGGGCCCTCCTGTCCTTACTCACTGGGGGAGGCATTTATTGATGAAATAGATTTTGACTTTTTCAACTGATGGGATTTTGTGCACTTTTAAGACCCCAGTGGGTTGGAGAGGCTTTAAGAGCCCATGGAATTTCTTCTCATATATATAAAGTGAAAAAGTAGAATATAAAACAATGTAGAGGAACTGCTTCCGAAATGACATGAGAACTTCATGGATCAAACAACCATAACTAGTGCAAATCATAGAAAAACCCCAGACAACTGTTTAAAGTCTCTGGAAATTGTCTTAAGGCTACACAGCAAATGAAACATTTACTACAGAAAATGTGTCAAATCTGGATAAGAACAGGAGCATCTGTAGCACTGGAGCTGTGACTGGTTCACCTGCCCTTCCCCGCCCCCATCCCAGAGTCCCAGAAGACAGGGCTCCCTCTCTCCAGTTCCCAATCAAGGCATCTTGACACGATGCCCCTGGGAGGGGCAGGTTGCCAGCACTGCTCACCCCCACCGCAGCTCTGCGCTGCAGAGACCGAGCTCCAGGCAGGAGTGAGGAGTTGGCTTCCAACAGGTCCTTGAGAAGGCGAGGCACTCCTTGTCTACAGCCTCATCCCTGCCTGCTGAGAGCCATGCACTGGGCAGCTACTAGCCCTCTTGATGCCCACTGGCACAGCAGACCATGGGCGCCAGCACACACTCAAATCCCCCACCTCCATGAAACTACTGGATAAGGTTCCAGGAAGCGCGAGAGTTCATGGGCGAGAGGAGTGGGCTGGAGGGTGAGGGCCTGGATTTTCCTGAGGGGTGCTGAGGAGTGAAGTGGGCTGGCCAGAGGCTGCTGGCCCAGGCCTTTTTACAGAAAGCAACGGGAAATATGGGAAGGGTGTGTTAGGGGTGCAGGTTGCATGATGGGAGCGGCACATGGCAGAAGCGAAGGATATTGAGGGGTCTTGGGCAGAAGGACCAGCCCCACCTCACCCCATGGGTGGGGACAGTGGTGGGGATCTGGGGGCATCCTTTTCAACTCCAGCTTCCTGTTGATAGGTCTGTCAGGGGATGGAGGGCCCCTCCCCCGCACAGGCATCTCTGTTTCCTTCAGTCCCTGGGCCAACCTTCACCTCTCTTGGTGGTTTCTGCTCTATTGGCCATCGAGGCAGCATGACCCTTCTTCACTGAGTGGGAGAATGTTCCGTCCTGACCCCCCGCTGCCAGGGCTGTGAGCTCTGTGTCCATCTCTGTTCACACAGAGAAGTCGGCTGGCATTTCAAGGTACTGTCTTAATACCCTGATGGCCCCTTCTCTGCAAGCCCCTACAGACCTCCTCTCCGTGTCCTTGCTTGGACTGGCCTGCACTCGTGCGTCACAGGCATTGTGTCCAGGTGGCCTGTGATGCATGTGTCAGCTTTGGTTACACGCCTGGCACATGCCGAGACACAGCGATGGAGCAGCCACCCTGGAGGGCGCACAAGACCTGGTACCAGGGAGCAAAAGTGGGGGCCGAATATGTAGAGCCTGCTTTGGGGTAACTGAAGGGAAGAAGGAAAGCAGGACCGCAGGAGCATGGGGCCTGCACTGTTGCCCACCAGAAAACCGCCTGATGTTCAGGAGGCCCACTCCTGGCCGTGGTTACCAAGGAAGCAAGGTCGAGGAGAGAGCTGGTTGAAAAGAACTTCCTGGCAGGCGCGGTGGCTCATGCCTGTAATCCCAGCACTTTGGGAGGCCGAGGCAGGCAGACCACGAGGTCAGGAGATTGAGGCCATCCTGACCAGCACAGTAAAACACCGTCTCGATTAAAAATAGAAAAAATTAGCCAGGCGTGGTGGTGGGCATCTGTAGTCCCAGCTACTCGGGAGACTGAGGCAGGAGAATCGCTTGAACCTGGGAGGTGGATGTTGCAGTGAGCCAAGATCATGCTACTGCACTCCAGCCTGGGCAACAGAGCAAGACTCCTCAAAAAAAAAAACCAAAACCAAAACCAAACCAAAAAAAATCTTCCCTTCCTTTTTTTCTTTTCTTATCTTTTTTTTTTAAATCAAATTCTGTTAAAATTGGATTCAGTCAACTTGAAATATCGTTGAAATGAATCCGGCAAACGGAGGGTGATCTGTCAGCGCTGGGTGGCGAGGACAGGCCACTGGGAGGAAGAAGCCTCCTGAAGGTGCAGGCCTTAGTCAAGGAGCTGTCCAGGAAAGTGGAGGAGATGACCGGAAAAGGCCAGTCTTGGCACCTCTGACCTACTGGTACCAAGCACATCGCTGGCCACATGTGGACCCCACCAGCCTGCGCCTCCTGAAGGGAGCCTGCCTTAGGCCACCAGCCATTCGCAGGACTGGGAGGCTACGCACTGGGCTGGCTTCAGCACTGGGGCCTGGCTCCTTTCCTGACTTGCTGAGGAGCTGCAGGAAATCCCCTCACACCCCTGTCCCATCTCAGTTTCCTGTCAGTTGTGCAGTGGATCTGCCAGGGGGCCTCAGTGTGTCCTGGGACCCCACCCTTCTTGTCCTTCCCTGAGACACCCTCATTCTATCTGGAATCCTCTATGGCTGCTTTTCCACAAACTACACTCACTGGCAGAGTGACCCCTGGGCTTTGGGGCTCCGGGTATTATCAACATGGTCATGAACCGGCAGGCCGGTCATGGACACCTGGGGGGCGATCGTGCTTGTCCACAGTTAGGTTTTCTAATGTATTTCTCTGTCCCTGGCTGTGACAGCCTGTGGAACTCAGAACGGAAGACAGGAAGGGGCCCGGACCCCTTGTTCCCACCTTGACTGGAGGCATCTATCTTCCTCTTGCATGCCAACGTCATTGTATACCTTGCTTCTGGGGCTGCTGACCGTGTGTGGTCCAGAACCTTCCTTTGGGTCTCCTCAGTGAATCAAACATGTCCCTATTCCAGTACATGTCTATTAAAATCTGCCGAGCCCCATGAAGAACCAGGCACTGCTAGGAGCCTCCCGTAGGTCTGTAAACTTACATGCACTCAAGCCGCTTGCCTCCAGGCACTGTGTTGGATTCAGCCTGTGGCCCCTCGTCCTCACTCAACCCTCCTGCTCTACCCACCAACGCCTTCCATGGGTTTGCCTAAAATTAAACATTAGTAAATGTTGAATGGATCCAACTGGAGAGAAAGATGTTCCTTTGCCTTAAGCATCTATGCTCCATATGTTTTGTTTCCAAGCAGTTTCATTCAGAAGGATGTGAAAGGGACTCTGTTCCACAGCTGCACTGGTTTATGGCGGCGGAATAATCACAAGATAAAACAATCTATCATTGCTTTTCCAGCAAAGTCAGGCACTGTGCTCACAATACACTGCATTCATGGAAGCCTCTTTGTTATAGGGATTTACTTTGCTCTAGGGGCACTCTTTTAATTTTATAGTTGGAGGATTGAGTTCTCATTTAAGGGATCAGCAACAAATAGATATTAGGTATGATCAATTAGCTATCTGGGAAGTACGGATGTTCTTTCAGTTACCTAGCACCAATTAAACAAGTGCCTGGCCTTGTGAGGGGGAGAGGCTTATAAAGACACCCTCTTTTCTCTCAAGGGCTGTCTGTCTTGGAGCCTTGGAGATGAGATTTGTACACAGACTACTCCCTACGGAGCAGAATGAGGCCAGTCCCTCGGAGAGGTAGGTGGGGAGAGGGCGTCCTTGGAGGATTAGGTTAGGCTCAGCTCTGTGCCCTCGAGGAGCCCACAAGGGAAGTGGCATTGAAGCCAGGTCTTAGCTGATAGGTAGGACTGGAGGATGCAGAGAAGCAGCTACGTATAGCATCATAGCTTCAAAGGATTCAGAGCAGGATTGTTGGAGACAGGAGGAGAAATTGACCAGTTCATAACCACCATGGGAGATTTGCAACAGATCTCTTTCAGGAATCAAAAGATCAAGGAATTAAGTAAACACACATTAAAAAGTAGGTATATACAAGTTTTGAATAATAAGCTTCATATAATATATATCTAATATTTATCATCTATCTCTCCATTTGTTTGTCAACACACCCCGAAGGGAAATATTCATTCTTTTTGAATATCCATGAGAAACTGACAAAAGTTAAAATGATGCTGGCCACATTCTTGGACTAATAGGCAAAAGAAAAAAATCTTTTTGTTACTGAAACACCAGGGGTTTGGTCTAGGTCCTGCCACTCGCCTACACAGAAAGCCCATTACTGAGACAATGGAGTATTGCCAAGGAAGAAGGCTTTACCTGGGTGCTGCAGCTGATGAGAATGAGAGAGCAGTCTCCAATCTGTCTCCTCAACTGGCTAAAATTCGGGGTTTATAGAGCAGGGAAGAAATGTGACTATGTGTGGGAAAATAGGAATTAGGGAGGGTTAAGGAAGAGGAGTTGGTCAACAGGAAGCAGGTGGTCAGTTAGGCAATTATGTTAGTCCATTTTCATCCTGCTATAAAGGACCGTCAGAGACTGGGTAATTTATAAAGGAAAGAGGTTTAATTGACTCACAGTTTAATGTGAGACATGGCTGGGGAGGCCTCAGGAAACTTAGCAATCATGGTGGAAGGTGAAGAGGAAGCAAGGTATGTTCTTTACCAGGTGGGAAGGAGAAGTACTGAGCGAACGGGGAAGAGCCTCTTATAAAACCATCAGATCTGGTGAGAATTTACCTTGATTACCTCGATTTGGTCTCTCCCTTGACACGTGGGGAATATGGGGATTATCAAGATTACAATTCAAGATGAGATTTGGGTGGGGACACAAAGCCTAACCATATCAACAATCATGATGTGTGAGGGGTCTGGTGTCTCATTGTCCAGATGCAGTGATCTGCTGAGTTTCAGGTCCTTGATACTATCTGGGAAGCCTGATGGTTGGTTTTCTGAGAAAGAAACTCAGGAAAGACAAATGTACGTTTCTCAAATTTTTAAGACTGGGACAGTCAATTTCTATTTTAATTCAAAAAACCAAAAACATCAGTTCTATGGAACGATTGGACTGGTTTCATTTTCACTTGGAAATTTAGAAAAGCCTTCTATATAATCTTGGATTCAAGAAGAAATAAAAATGGAAACCACAAACTGTTTACAAATTAATAATAAGAAAAGCACCAGCCTTATAGCAAAATACATGAGATATGTTTATACATATGTGAAGGGATTAGTATGTGAAGTATCTAGCACCCAGCATGACCACGACAAGGGCACTGACCAGTCTATGGGGAGATAGTTGTTTAAAAACATGTTGCACCTCCTGCCTCTCTCTCGTTCTCCTGCTCCAGTCATGTAAGATGTGCCTGCTTCCCCTTCGCCTTCTGCCATAATTGAAAGTTTCCTGTGGCTTCCCCAGAAGCAGAAACTGCTTTGCTTTCCTATACAGCCTGCAGAACCATGAGCCCATTAAACTTCTTTTCTTTGTAAATTACCCAGTCTCAGGTATTTCTCTACAGCAGTGCGAGAACAGACTAATACACTAGGGGTGTGTTGAAAGGGTCCTGGTTTGATTATAAATTAATTTATTCTTTGGTGAACCTTTTGGCAGTCTCTATGGAAAAAGAGAAGCATTCTGTTTAAACCAGCAGCCCTAGAGAAATATTCCAGTGTAAGAAATATGTATGAGGATGTTCCCTTCAGCCTTGTTGCTGTAGCAACAGATTGGAAACTATCCCAATGTTCAGCTAAGGTGGTTGGGCCTTTCTGAGAGGCTCAAGTGTGAGCCGCAGCCTGAACGGGAAAGATCTGGGCAACACTTCTCAAAGTGGGGGGTCTGTGGACCAGCAGCATTGCTGGAGAGCTTGTTAGAAACACAGATGCTTGGCTCCACCCGGACCACTGGACCATAAACTCTGGGGCAGGCCCAGCACTTGCCACTTTAACAGTGCTCCAGGGGGTTCTGAGGCTCAGGTTTGGGTACCAGTGGTCCACAGCAGTCAGGTTCTCGGCCCTGGTTGCATGTTAGAGTCACCTGTAGAGCTTGCAAAAGTTCCAGTCTGGGGCCCTTTCCCCAAAGACCAACTACATCAAAATCTTGGTGTGTGGCACCCCAGTGTGAGCAGGTGACTTTAGTAGGACTAAGACTGAGGACCCTTGGACCCTCAGGCCCTCAGGGCCTCAGATCAAGCTCCATGACTGCAGGTATCAAGCTCAGCTGGGTGTCCAGGTTCCACCTGGCTGGTGCCCACTTTTCTGGTCTGGGGCAGAGCCACCCAGAAGTTGGTATTTTTGTTTACAAGCTCCCCAGGTGATTCTAAAGTTTGAGAACCACTGCAGACTTATAGTTCTCACCCTGGACTGAGTGTCCCCAAAAGGAGGGTGAGGGTTGAGCCTTTGAAGGAGGAAAGGGTGAGGGGTGGGCGAGTATGGGATGGGGTGGGCAAGACTGTTTTCTAGTGTGCGGAGAAGCATTTGCAAGTTTTAGCCTCTGTGATTTGCACTTTAGAAGACCACTGTGACCCCTGTGGAGAATGCAGGATGCAATGCAGGGCAAGGAGGTTGCGGGGGATCTCAGGGAGTCCAGGGGAGACCCCAGCAGGTATGCTGGTGTCACAGTGGGGGGTGCAGAGGGGTGGGTTGATGGTGGAGGAGGGAGGGATGAAGGTTATCTCCTGGGCCTTGCTGTTTTCTGAGATGGTGAAGACCGGACAGGAAGTCTCCCAGTCCGGAAGGTGCTCCAGCCACAGGATGTGATGACATTGGGCAGCGAGGGAAGCCAGCAGAGCAGGTGGACAGCTGAGTCTGGACCTCAGGGTGCTTTGGGCTGGATGTGGACATTTAAAGCCATGGGCTTTAAAGAGCCCAGAGCTCACTTGGGGCCGAGGCCCGAGGCTGGGAAGAGGAGATGCAGCTAGTGGGACAGGAGGGGCTGAGGCCCTTGTTCTTGAGTAGAGGCCGAAGTGGGTGAATGCGGGGTCTTGGCTTAGAGGGAGGGGGCAGAAGAGCTGCACGATTTCTGAGAGATCCTTTCTCCCTTGAGGATGTCAGTCGGCTGTCATTTTGCGTGGAGTGCTTGGCTGCAGCCCGCTGGACTTGTGTGTGCACAATGGACTGGCAGCTTCCTCTTAGGATTGACTGCTCCAGTGAAAAGGCAGGTGACCCACAGTGAGCTCACTGGGTGCTATGACTTCTGGTCTGGGTGGACAGTCTATGGAGTGTGCGATACCTTCCCTCTGCCAGGACCTGCAGGATTAGAGAGCACCTGCTGGGTGCCTTTGCAGAGTCTGTGCTGCAGATGAGGACAGGGCCCCTGAATGGGAGGGATATGACTCACCCTACTTCCAACTTTGCAACAATAAAAACGATGAGAGGGGGACACGACAGAGATGACGTTAACAGCTCCAGACTCCACATTGAGGCATCCATAGTTTGGACAGTTATCTGTACCTTTAAATTTAACAGTGGGTCCTCAGACTCCAGAGTGCTATTTAGGGTAACACAGTTGATTGACTGTTCTAGGGTTAATTAAAAATAAAACTATCTCCAATGTGGTAGTTTCAGACCATTTTTTGAATCATAATAAAAGTAGTCAGGGCTTCTAGTTTTGAAGCCTCCAGAACCCATGTGTGCATTTGTAAGGGTCTTGATAATTTTATAACAATGCTGAAGAATGTTTCATTGTGTTGCAGCTTTTCAGAAATGATTTTTTCTGGGACAAAACTTGGTTTAGGAATAATGTTCCAGCAAGCCCTATTCAGCAGTAGTCATGGATCTAAGATACCATTTATTGTAAAAATTATTCAAGTACAAAAGGGACAAAAAGATGGTCTAAGGTTAGTTCTCTTAAATCATAAAGATGTCATCTTCTTGGTCCCTGGGTAAGGATGGCCTAGCAGGGTTTACTGCTGTCTCTGATGCTCAGGTAACATTGAATTTGATAGGAGAATGCAGCGTTTCTGGGGGTTTTGTCTGTGAAGATGTTCTGCTGGAATTAAGCTCCTTGATAAACAGCTCCAAATGGTGAACCGTGGCCTGAAGGTCAGATCATGGCTTGAAGGTCAAGGTAGTAGTTTATCATACGCCAGCTGGTGCCAGCCCTCAGCTGTATTACCTAAGGATGTGAGGAGGACTTTTCCTAGAAAGCCACTGCTTCTTCATTGTCATTTATCTACCTGTCTACCATTTGCAAATGGCTCACATCCGGTAGGGGAAACAGTGATGTCCACCCATAACTGAACTGTGCTATAGTAGGAACTAGGTGGAGGGGTAAGTAGGGCTGTATGATACAAGAGGACTTGCTCAGACTGCTCTTTTCGTTCGTGGGTTTCCACGTGGGTGGGAATGAGTCAGTTTCAATCACTGTGTTGGGTGATGCTTACTGGATGCCCACATTGTGCTGGTTCTGAGAGGATGTCTCAGTTATTGTCATCATGGTTATTGAGGAGCTGCTTTCTATGCAGGTTCCCTTCCTCTGAAGAGTTGGGCTTGTGTCCAGCTGGACCCGTGCCCAGGTGTACATCCTGTGATGTACATCCCTGTGAACTAGGTGCACAGTGAGGTCCTAAGGTGCATTCCTGTTCCTCTTGACCTTGTAAATTCGTGGATACAGCTTCCAAGAGAAGGACCAATAGCAGAAGGGACCACACATCCTGGCTTGTAAAAAACAAAAGCAACAGCAACAAAACAAAAAACTACAATCAACCTAAAATATAAAAAGAGAATGGAGGCCAGGTGTAGTGGCTCATGCCTGTAATCCCAGCAGTTTGGGAGGCCGAGGCAGGTGGATCACCTGAGGTCAGGAGTTCAAGACCAGCCTGACCAACATGGTGAGAACCCATCCCTACTAAAAATACAAAATTAACTGGGTGTGGTGGTGCATGCCTGTAATCCCACCTACTTGAGAGGCTGAGGCAGGAGAATCACATGAGCCCAGAGGGTGGAGGTTGCAGTGAGCTGAAATTGCGCCGTTGCACTCCAGCCTGGGCAACAAGAGCAAAACTGCATCACAAACAAACAAAAAACAAACAAAAAAAGAAAAAAAATGGAAACAGGGAAGGCTGTGGAGGGCTGGATGACCATGACAGGGGCTTGGCTTTGGTCTGAGTGGAGCTTAGTACATTCTTCAAAGCATGTAACTACAGAACAAAACCACTAAATAAACTGAAGCCAGCACCACCAATGATGAGAGTGTTCCATGAAATCAGAATGAGGAGTTCAGTTCTGAGGTGTTATTGAACTGAACTGAGTCTGTTCACCCAGTGCAGTGAGGCCAAACGTTCACATCAAGGTTTGCAGTGGGAGAAAGAAGGGTATTTGTTTGCATGGTGCCCAGCAAAGAGAATCAGGCAGCTCATGTTTAAGACCTCACTTCCCCCATAGCTTGTAAACAGGACTTTTTATTTTTTATTATTTGTTTATTATTATACTTTAAGCTCTAGGGTACACATGCACAACGTGCAGGTTTGTTACATAAGTATACACGTACCATGTTGGTTTGCTGCACCCATTAACTCGTCATTTACATTAGGTATATATCCTAATGCTATCCCTCCCCCTACCCCTCACCCCATGACAAGCCCTGGTGTGTGATGTTTCCCACCCTTCAAACAGGGGTTTTTTAAAGGCAGGGATAACTTTCAGGAAATCAGAAGTTACAGACAAAATTGTAAATCAATACATGGAGTTTATACATTGATTTGGCCTACAAAAGCAGTGTGTTAGTCTATTTTTGCATTGCTATAAAAAAAATAGCGGAGTCTGGGTAATTTATAAAGAAAAGAGGTTGTTATTGGCTCACAGTTCTGCAGGCTGTACAAGAAGCATGGTGCCAGCATCAGCTTCTAGTGAGGGCCTCAGGAAGCTTCAATCATGGCCGAAGGCAAAGGGTGAGCCAGAGCATCACATGGCGAGAGCGGGAGCAAGAGAGGAGGAGGAGTCAGGCTTCTTTAAACAACTAGCTCTTGGGTGAACTCACAGAGCGAACTCACTCATTACCAAGAGGAGGGCACCAGGCTATTCATGAGGGATCCACCCCCATCACCCAGACACCTCCCACCAGGCCCCAACTCCAACACTGGAGGTTGTGTTTCGACAGGAGATTTAGAGGGAACACATATCCAAACCGTATCAGGCAGGATATCTTGAAGAGGGGCCTTATAGGTCACAGATAGATTCAAAGAATTTTCTGATTTGCCATTGGTTAAGCAAGAGAAGCTTTGTTTAAGAATCTGGGATCAGCAGAAGAAAATGTCAGCTCTGGCTTGTGGATGTGACTTTCTCCAGGTCCCTCAGGAAGAAATTTAGACAAAGAACAGTTGGGTGCTGTGACTCATGCCTGTAATCCCAGCACTTTGGGAGGCTAAGGCAGGCGGATCACTTGAGGAGAGGAGCTCGAGACCAGCCTGGCCAACATGGTGAAACCCCATCTCCATTAAAAATACAAAAATTAACCAGGTGTGGTGGCGTGCACCTGTAGTCCCAGCTACTTGGGAGGCTGAAGCAGGAGAATTGCTTTAACCTGGGAGGTGGAAGTTACAGTGAACTGAGTTTGCACTGCTGCACTCCAGACTGGGTGACAAAGTGAGATATGCCGTCTCCAGAAAAAACAAAAGAAAGAACAGAAGTCAGAATTCAGTCCCCAGTTCCCCTTTATCTTAAGTCTTTGTGCTGGTGAGCCCATTTGGTGGGGGTCCGAGTTACTGGAAAACACTTCAGGACGTATATTAAGATGTTATTTTTAGTTTCTGTAGAGAACCAAACTTCCCTTGATTCTGGCTTCCTTGGCTATTGTTTTAGGCTACAATTATCTTCTTGCTTATCACGTTGCTTATTTACTTCTCAGGGTTAGCTAGGTGTCTGGAACTTCCCTTGAAGAAGCTCAAGATTTTCCTTTATTTCCATCCTTAAGGGGCCCAGAGGCCCCTAAGAGGGGTCCCCGCTCCATCTCAATTGCTTGTCTTTTTGCAACCCTTTTTGGTACAGACATAAAGTGCTGATGTATTTGTTTTAGCTAAATGGAAATACGTTTTCTATTTTATAAGTAATACACATTCATTGGAGAAAGTTATGAAAAACCAGGAAAATATAAAGCAGAAAATAAAAATCATCTCCAACTCTACACCCAGGCATGACACTGTGTATATAAACATTCTCTTTCCTCTGTCATTATCTATCTATCTACCTATCTATTTATCTATCTATCTACCTACTACTGCATACTTTTCAGGATTTTTTAGAATTAGAGAGTTGCAGTGTACTATGATGACAATATTTCTGATGATTATTGTTTATAGATGTTCGGGGCTAAATTTGAATTCTGTGAGAAAATAGAAGACATCCAGCTGTTTGGTTGTTTCTGAACTCAGAATGCAATGGCTTCCTGGGGTGAAATGGGATCACAGAATGCCAACGTGCTTATCCAGGCTGTGTTGTATAGCCAGTGACCACCTGCTATCGCCAGTTCCCAAACCCTGTCCACTCTTCTTTGAGAATGCTCTGGACTCTGCCCTCCCCTGAGTGCCCCGTGGTGGCCTTGTCTGGCACTTGTGCTCTGCCCCTGCATCACCCCAGCAGCCTCTCCCACCTGTTCTCACATGCTCTGCTGTCGCTTCATATGCCATAGAGACTTTCCCATTGCCCAGCTCCTGGCTTCCTGGGGGTGAAGGGCAAAGCCTTCTCCAGGTCTCATGGTCCTCCTCCCTCACTTTGTCCAGCTGAGTGGTGTGCCCAGAACATACCCCAGGAGATGTGCTGACCCCATGACCTGCAGCCCCAGCGACACCTTTGTTGTTTTTGTCAATTTCAAAACAAAACAATCAATCAAAAGCTCACGTCAAGATAATGCAATAATAGTTGCCTAAAAATACAACAGAATGAGGCAATGTGGCTCTACCTTAGCAACATACAACTGAGACAATGGATATATCAAGGACTCCACCAAGAACACCAGGGACGTGGATGAGACCTATGGGATCGGTGTTCCCTTAATGTGCTAGGGGGTGATGAGAGTATGTGTGTGAAAATGGGAAGTATGTGCCAGACCAACATTCTAAACCTTCCAGTGATGTGGAACATTCTGTCAGTCACCTGGCTGATTTATGTCCTGGGGGACTAGCAACAGGTTTCACCATCTCTTTCACCTATAGAAATCGTTGTAACTTGTACCACTGAGACCAGCCTCAAATGGAAACTGTGGACGTGGGATTGTGAAAGGTTTGCTCTGGGCGGAGCTGCTCCCAAAAGTGGACCCCAGGGCCAGGAGCACCTTGAGGTCTGGATCTAAGCTCCTGAAGGCCTCTGAGCTGCACAGCCCTGGACGGCTTGCTTTGCAGGACTACGGTGTCACCAGCTGGTAATGCAGGCCCCAAGAGCACAGGGTGATCCAGGTAACTCCACAGTGAAGTGCTCACCTACTCAAGATTCATGAAATTCGCTTCATTTCTCTTAATCTGGGCTGGCCAGAGGTGGAAGGGAGAGGGTGGGGGTCTAGCCCTGGGAATGGAGACCAAGCAGGCTGAAAATAATCCACTGTCTGAAGCTGGTGGTAGCTTTGCTACTGCCTTTACACGAGGGTGTTTGGGTGTTATGGGCCAAATTGTATCCCCACCAAATTCATATGATGAAGTCCTACCTCCCAGGACCTCAGAATGTGACTGTATTTGGTGATTAAGGTAAAATGAAGTCATTAGGGTGTGTCCTTATAAGAAGATGAGATGAGGACACAGACACACACACGGGGAAGACCATATGAGATCACAGGGAGAAGACATTGTCTACAAGCCAAGGAGAGAGATCTCAGGAGAACCCAGGCCTGCCGACACCTTGATCTTGGACGTCCAGCCTCCAGCCCCATGAGGAAGTAAATGTCTGTGGTATTTGTTACTGCAACCCTAGGGGGCTGATACAGTGGGCTGTTTAGGCAGAGCAGGGTCCTCCTCCTACTTCCACCACCACCACCAGGTTCTGGTCCCCCTCATGGCCAACTTGTAGGGTACCTTGGCACAAGTCACTGTACCTCTCTGATTTTACTTCTTCAGCAATACAGCAGGATAGATGTGCTGTACACGAGAAGTGCATTCCATTCTGGAATCCCGAACTCAGAGGGAGTGTTCCCTGCCCCTCATGGCCCGTAACTGGTGGTGAGATATAAGGAACCATACACTAAATAGATAAAGATCAACAGCAGAAGCTTTGCGAAGGATGGTGCTCATAACATTTTTCCTCTTCTTTTTTTTTTTTTTTTTTGAGACAGAGTCTTGCTCTGTCATTCAGGCTGGAGTGCAGTGACGTGATCTCGGCTCACTGAAACCTCTGCCTGCCGGGTAGAATCAAGTGATTCTACCAGCTCAGCCTCCCAAGTAGCTGTGACTACAGGCATGTGCCACCACGCCCAGCTAAGTTTTTGTATTTTTTAGTAGAGACTGGGTTTCCCTATGTTGGCCAGGCTGGTCTCAACCTCCTGGCCTCAGGTGATCTGCCCACCTCGGCCTCCTGAAGTGCTGGAATTACAGGCGTGAGCCACCATGCCCAGCCCCATTTTTTTTCTTTAAAGAAAGAGTAAATGACTAAAACACCAACGATAATTGAAGAACTCAATGGACAGAGATAAATTCTTTTTGAGACCTAAGCACCTGCTGTAGGAGTTAGGAACCAAGGTTAGAAAGGGATGGAGGACTCCCCTAATCCCAGTTGTTACCTGACTCGAATCAGCCTCAGGTGAAGCCAGCAGCAGGACCCTCCGGAAGGAGCTCAGGAGTCAGGGATAAAGATGCCAAGCAGCTGGGGATATTCCAAACTCACTGTTTCTCTTTTTTCTCTTTTTCTTGCTCCTTGTCTAAAAATGAATTCTTCAATTCATGGGACACATTTGGAGGACACCAGAAAGCAGGGTTGGGAAGACAGCTTTCCATTCCTATGAACTGGTTCCTGGCATGGAGGAAGTGAGGTGGCTCAGGGGAAGGGAGCAGGCTGAGTGCCTGGGCCTGCATGTGTGAGGTCTGGGGATGGGAAAGGGATCTTGGCAGCCTCTTTAACCAGAAATTAAAGGGTTTCCTGACAATAAAGGTACTAGAATAGGAACTTGGAATCCTGGCTTCCTGGAACCAACGATAGCAAATCCTGAGTGTTGGCTACATTCTGGGAACCCTACGCAAGTGTCCTAGAGCCTGTAATCTTGCCACGACTCTCTGAGGCAGATTCTATTTTTTACTGCTATTTTGCAGACAAGGAAACTAAAGCTTCACTTGGTTAGGTAGCATCCCCAAGGTCACACAACTGGTTAGTAGTAGAGAACAGATTAATCCCTGATTTTATCTGATCCCTAATGCCTAGGCTTTTAACCACCCCTGAATTGATTTGGGCATGAGAGAATCACAAATGCCTCTGGACGGACAAAGTGACAGCTCAGCCTCCCCTCCACTGGGCATCCACTGAGTTCTGAGAGGCTCTGCCTCTCCAGCCTGCATGGGACCACGCAGTAATATGCTCCACCATCAGCTGGGCGGTGGGAGGGGGGTCGTCTTTGAATTGCTGGAGCATTCTTGGAGCATAAGCTTGTCCACTTCCTCTGATATCGTCCTAGATGTTAAGCAGGGAGACACGGGGGAATTGTCCGGTCCAGTGTCCCCACCCTCATGATTACTTATTAGTAGGAAAACTGAGGCACAGAGTATTGAGACTCATTTAAGGCTGCACAGGGAGCAGCAGCGGAGCTAGGGTCCATCTTGGACTCCATTTCCCATCACTGTACGTGATGCTCAAGTCTTTACTTATGATGTCCCCCAACCACCCCATTTTAAAGACCCACTGGCTAGGTGCTTGGGCATTAATCTGTCTGCAGCTTTCTTGGCATGAGAAGGGTGACTGTCCTCACCATGTGTGACTGTCTGGCACTACCTGCATCCTATCGCTGGCTGCAAGACATAAGCTTGATCAGCTGTCTGGGACATGGCTCTCTGATTGACCAGCAGTCTTAAACTGACTGTAGTTCCAGATCTATCCACTTGTAGCAGAGAGATGCAATATTTATGAAGAATTGCTGGAAGGCAACATCTATGCCTCTCGATATCCAAAGATCTACCTTCATTACACCAGACCAGCAAGACTCTCTGGTATTATTAATGGCATCTCTGGGGCTGATCTGTGTTTTGATATGAAGACATCTGCTTCTTTTTAGAGGTATATAAGAAACAGCCCTTGTTTACTTATTGCTATGTTTCTAGTAAGGATAAATATATTTGATTTTGATAATCACTCAACATCCTCTATCTAAGGACCTGTAATCCCAGCACTTTGGGAGACCGAGGCAGGCAGAGCACCTGAGGTCAGGAGTTTGAGACCAGCCTGCCAGCCTGGCTAGCGTGGTGAAACCCCATCTCTACTAAAAATACAAAAATTAGCCGGTCATGGTGGTGCACCTGTAGTCCCAGCTACTTGGGAGGCTGCAGCAGGAGAATCTCTTGAACCTGGGAGGTGGAGGTTGCTGTGAGCTGAGATTGCGCCACCGTACTCCATCCTGGGAGACAGAGTGAGACTCCATCTCAAAAAAAAAAAAAAAAAAAAAAAAAAAAAAAAAAAAGGAAGTAATAGTAGATCTGAATGGCTCTGTAGCTATTAAAGAAATCGAATTAATAAAAAGCTTTCCCAGAAAGAAAACTCCAGAGCCAGATGGCTTCACTGGTAAATTCTGTCAAACATTTAAGAAAAGAAAAAAACACCATTATTTAACTAATAAAGCAGAAGAGGAAATAATGTTTTGTATCTTCTTCTTCTTATTATTATTTTGGATGCCTCGGCATCCCAAAGTGCTAGGATTACAGGCATGAGCCACTGTGGCCCACCCAGGAGTGTTTTTTTTTTTTTTTTTTTTTTTTTAATTCACTTTATGGGTCCAGCATAACTTTGATACCAAAACCTGACCAGGAAATTATAAGAAAAGAAAATTATAGACCAATATTCTTTATGAACATAGGTGTGAATGTCTTTAACAAAATATCAACAAATTGAATCTAGCAATATATAAGAAGCATAATACACCTTAACCAAGTGGGTTTGATCCCAGGAATGAAAAGTTGGTTTTAAGTTAAAAGTCAATAAATGTCAATCACCACATTCAGAGAATAAATGTAAGATTTCAGACAGATGTGGACAACTAAACTCAACATTCATTTATGATAGACTCTCAGCAAAGTAGAAGCAGAAGGGAACGTCTTTATGGTGAACAGTAAAGGGAGTCGTCTCCGTTGGGTTCTAGGGTAGGAGCCCTTGGGGTGAACCAGTCTGTGGGAACTGGTGGACAGCTGATTACTCGCAGGCCCATCCCCATGGTGGAGCTCTCCAGGATTGGGCAGCCACTCAGGGACCCTGGCTGTGGCCATGGCCCCACCTATTCTCTGGACTTGGCTTTGCATTCTCCAATCAGCTTGAGTTGGGAAGCATTGGCTTCCACCTAGATTTTCCCCTAGGATGGGCTGCACTGGCCTGAGGTGTGGCATGCCGGCCATTTGGCAGCCCCATTTGTCACTGTGGATAAACCCACTGGCCCTGGTTCAGGCATCTGTCTCTGTGGGCTGGTCAAGTGTCTGCACCGGCTGACCGGGGGCCCTAGTGATGTCAATGAACATTCTACAAACCCACCCATTCACAAGTTGAGTCTTTACAGGTAGAAACAATCCGGTTGTTTTTTTAGGGACTTCCCGCCCCCTCCCCACAAACCACAAACAAAAATGTTCTGGGAGGTTTTCAGAGAGCGTCCCACCTGAGTGTAACTCAGATCCCACTTCCTAACTCATCTCCTGCTCTGAGATCTGCATCTTGTATGTATCCTTCGCCTGCAACTGATGCTGGCTTCCTAAAACTCAAGTCTCAGAATGTCACACCCCCGGTGTAGAGATTCCCTCCAGCTCCTCAATGGCCTACAAAGAGAAGTCCATACCCTGAGCATGGCCCAGAGTCTTCCATGACCTGCCCAGCCTTCCTCTCCACACCGCCCTGGCCAACTTCAGCCTTATGACCCTTCTTACCTCACACACTTGGGGGCTCTGTCAGGCCCAGTCTCCACACATGGTATCTATTTCTCTCTCTTGTTTTAACTCCTCAAAGGGTCCCCCTCAAAGTGTCCCCTGTGCCCTCCATGGAGACCCCTCCTTCCTCTCAGGGCTCTCAGCTCCATCTCAACACATTCTGTCGGCCCTTGTAAGGACCTGTTGATAACATCTGTCATTCCTACTGATGGTCATAGCGGCCAGCGGTGAGCTCCTGGCATGCTGCGTGAACTTTAACTCCCTAAATCCTCACAGAACTTTAGAACGTAGGTTTTTACTCTTACCTCCATTTCTATGATGAGGCTGCCATTTGCCCAAGGCCGTTCAACTCTTAAGGGACAAAGGCAGAGCCTGTTAAAGGGTGAGCTTCTGGAAGGATTAATTTCTGTATTTCCACCAACGAGTATAATACACCAAGTAGGTGCTCAGTAAATGTTTGTGGGTAGAAAGCTGGATGAGTTTTCTGTTTGGGATCCCTTCTCCCGACCCTGTGAGATAGTATCACAACCCAACGGGTCCTTCTTGCCTACTGTCCTGAAAAAACCAATGAGAACAGCAGGGGTTGCAGCAAAGAAAGAGTTTAATAATCGCAGGGCAAGCCAAGCGACAAGAATGGGAGAAACTTCTCAAACCTGCCTCTCTGAGAATTCAAAGGCTAGGGTTTTTTAAGGGTACTTTGGCAGGCAGAGGGCTGGAGAACTGAGACAATTGATTGGCTGGGGATGAAATCACAGGGGCAGCTAAAACTGTCTTTGGGCAACTGAGTCAGTTCCCAGGAGGGAAGGTGGTCTCTGGACCAGGAGGTATTTCTTTGTCTACCAAAATGCTAAATCTGAAAACTATCTCAAAGAGCAATTTTTTTTTTTTTTTTTTTTTTTGAGATGGATTCTTGCTCTGTCCCCCAGTTGGAGTGCAGTGGGGCAGTCTTGGCTCACTGCAACTTCTGCCTCCTGGGTTTAAGTGATTCTCCTGCCTCAGCCTCCTTAGTAGCTGGGATTACAGGCTTGTGCCACCACGCCCGGCTAATTTTTGTATTTTTAGTAGAGATGGGGTTTCACTATGTTGGCCAGGCTGGTCTTGACCTCCTGACCTCCAGTGCTCCACCTGTCTTGGCCTCCCAAAGTGCTGGGATTACAAGCGTGAGCTACAGCACCAGGCCTAAGAGTTTAGGTTCCGCAGTAGTGATGTTCTCTATAGAAGTACCTGGAGAAGTTAGAAATCTTGCAACCCTTGGTTGCCTGACTCTGGGGCAGGAAGCAACCTGTAGAAAAACAAACTAAGCAATGGCAGGTCATTGTTAATGATGGCTATGCTTTAGCAAAGTTCAAGCCCCTACCATATTTCTAATCTTGTCTTACGAATGCAGCTTCAGTCTCTAAACAAGGAGGGGGATCAGTTTCCCTTGCCTCAAAGTTTAACTATAAACTAAATTCTTCTCATAGTTATCTTGGCCTCTGCATGAGAAGAAGCAAAACAAACAAAAAAACAAACAAACCAGTTTAGCCTGTGAGGTCAGAAGCAAGATGGAGTCAGTCGTGTCAGATTTCTCTCTTTACTCATAATTCTGCAAAGGTGGTTTCTTTTTTTTTTTTTTTTTTTTTTTTTGAGACGGTGTCTGGCTCTGTCGCCCAGGCTGGAGTGCAGTGGCCGGATCTCAGCTCACTGCAAGCTCCGCCTCCCGGGTTTACGCCATTCTCCTGCCTCAGCCTCCCGAGTAGCTGGGACTACAGGCGCCGCCACCACGCCCGGCTAGTTTTTTGTATTTTTTAGTGGAGACGGGGTTTCACCGTGTTAGCCAGGATGGTTTCGATCTCCTGACCTCGTGATCCGCCCGTCTCGGCCTCCCAAAGTGCTGGGATTACAGGCTTGAGCCACCGCGCCCGGCCTGAAGGTGGTTTCGATAGGCAAGGCTCTGTCCACTTTAGGCCCAGGCAGATTTGAACTTTGCTCCTGGCACCCTATCTTCCAGGGCAGGACTCTTTCTCTAGAACACATGGCCTCTTTTCTTATCTCATTTAAGTCTAGGTTAGCTTTTCCCAACCAAGGGCTGGAGTGCAGTGGCACAATCACTGCTCACCGCAGCCTTGACCTCCTGGCTTAGGTGATCCTCCTGCCTCACCCTCTGGGGTAGCTGGGACTACAGGTGCATGCCACCATGCCCAGCTAATTTTTATATTTTTAATAGAGATGGAGTTTCACCATGTTGGCCAGTCTGGTCTCAAACTCCTGGGTTTAACCAGTCCACCAGCCTTGGCCTCCCAAAATGCTGGGATTGTAGGTGGGAGCCATTGTGCCTGGCCTGGTATTCAGTTTAGAGCAGAATATTCATCTCCATCACCAGTTCAAGGGTGAGTATCTGTGTGGCCACTGTGCCTGCTCTTGTTACTGAGTGGAAGCCTGGATTTGTGACCCTCTTCAGGGACCCTCTTTCTCTCAGGAGGGGAGTGGGCAGCCCTCAGTCTCCCTGGCTCATTGGGGACATGCTGCCTTTCATCCCGTGAGCTCCAGTTGGAACCCTTGAGTTGTCTGAGAGGTAAGATGGGCTGGGCCCCATCTAAAAAGACAAACTGCTGCTTCCTCAAGGCCAATGAACCCCAAATTGTCGGAGTTGGAAGGACATTTTTTGATTACTGGTAGATTCAACCCTACCTCTATGCATGCTGTCGATGGGGAGGTGGACACTGGGGCTGAGGGAAGGCCAGGGACTTACCAACGCCACATCTTTAAATCTATTATGATTTTTTAAGAAGTCCCTGTTTGGGATGGGAAAGGCATGGTCTAAATAGCTCTCAAAGAAAAGTCATTTTAGGACATTTTTGCACTTTGGGACATTGGCTTGTGGTGGGTCAGGGGAGCGGGGAGTGTGGTGTCCAGTCTCTCCTGGGTGATGCCTTAGATGTTGATGTCAGAGAGGTGCATGAGCTCAGGTGACCTGGGGTACACGGGGCAGTGTCCTGGAAGGAGTATGGGCAGCAGTGGTGTAAGGAGTTCTCCAGCTCCACAGGCCCAGGGCCTGGCTCCTTGCCTGTGCCTTTGACTGAACCAGGGAATGGCCCCAGCAGCTCACTCACAAATGGTGGGGTGGCCAAGGCACTCTTGTGCTTAGATGTCCTGGATTTATGGTGCCAATTGGACAAGGTGCTGGTGCCTGTGCCTTCTGTCTCTGCTTTCCCAGCCCCAGCAACTCCAGCTCCTCTGGCCACCTGGTGCTTCTGGTCACCCAGGCCCTGCAGGCCCCGTCCCTCCTCCTCCCCAGAGCCTACACTCAGGCCTTCCTCCTCCCTGCAGCCCCACCTACTGTTTCCCCACCAGGGGGACCCTCTTGCCACATCCCGCACAGCTTCCAGCCAGGCAGGGACTCCTGTGATGAGCTGCCTGTGAGGAAGATGCCTGGAGACTGTGTCTCTGAACCTGGACGAGCTTGGCTTGTGGGCGGTCGATGAGCATCTGACAAATACATGAAAGTGACTTTCAGAGGCAATGTGGACGTCCCCATCTGCTCCCATCTGTTCCTCTTAAGTTATTTTAAAATTTTAAAGTAATATATAGACATGGTAAAATGAGAAGGAAACTGTAGTTCTCCCTAAACTTCTGTCACCTAATTTTGTCCTCTAGGGATCAATAATCAGCAAGTGGCATTTTGGGCCTTGGCACAAAACAGCCTTTTCAGGTGTTGGCAGGTCAGGCTTCGGTCCTTACAGAGAACTCGGGGCCGCTGCGGGGTAAACACTCTAAGTGGTCTGCAGACTGTGAGGAGCTGATGGAGAGAGACCCAAACATAGCACTGACAAGCTGGGAATGAGAACACACAAGAACCAGGGAGGCCAGAAGAGGAATTCCCACTGGTTTGGACCCACGCAGTTCTGTAGTCATGGCTGGTGTCGTGTTCCAGTAACTCTGATGGGGGAGGAATCTCACTCTACCTTTCCTGTGGTTTTTGGAAATAATCTTGGTTGTGTTAACTGTGTGTGGTAAACTGCATAGAGCCCAGTTCACAGCATGGATTTGTACGGGGAACATTTTTGTTGTTTTCATTTGAGCCAAATTAAAGAGCTCTTCCAGGAAGTGTCTGGAAGCTTGGTCAGGAAGGACGGGTCCTGTCTGATGGCTACAGGCGAGATTCTGGTGCCCAGACTGGGCGGGCAATATCAGTGTTCCCGCCCTTTATTGATTGGCACTCCATAATGCATGTTCCAGAGCAACTTCTGGCCAAGGCGTGCCTCTCTGGCTTGGCTGCTGTCATTCCTAGTGTCTGGGATCTGCCCATGTAGGGCCATGTGCCTCAACCCAGAGCTCTCCCAAAGCCCCACAGTCCAGGGCAGCAGCAGCCCACTCATGGGAACAGGGGTCCACATAAGTCTCAGGAGGAGAGGAAAATCTTGGCTAGGTACCCTAGTTTGACACTTTTCTCCAAAAGAGGCAGCAGGAGAACACTGATGTGTCTGTCCCTGAAGGTCCCAGCTCTGGTTCAGGGTATACTTTGCTCCCCAGGGGTAGGGAGGTTGAGGCTCAGGACAGGATAGAGTGGACAAAGCTGTTATAAGAACTCTCTGTCCAATATTTGGCTTGAGAAAGAAGGAAACTTGGAAAGCAAGGGGAGCGGTATTCACAAATAATCAAACTGAATTCCAAGCCTTGTGTCTTTTCCAACTAAGGAAAAGACGGTTGAAGATGGCATCATCAGACTTCCCCGTTCAGGATGAAGTGTACTTCCGAACAGCAACAATGTAGAGAAACTAAACCCTCAGAAAGTTCTGCAGGCTTTCTTGGAGACTAGACTCTATACAAGAGAAATAGAAACTAAAAGCAGCACTCAGGATATTACCCAAGGGTAATGAAAGCAAATGTCTCTCTCCAGGCCCATCAAAAGGTAAATGTGTATGAAGCCTCAGGGCATGCCTGGTGGGGCAGAGGCTCCTCAGGGCTCTTGGGAGTTAAAATGGCCAGAGAAAACCAAATCTCACCCAGCTCCTGCTCCTCTCTGACTCGGTCTCCCTGCTTTTCCTTCTTCGATGTTACTGTTGATATGATCGGTTTTATCTCCGTCTTTTGGCTCTTTGCTTACTTCTGTCTCATTACTGCATTATTTCTTATTCCTCCTTTACTACCTCTTTTTCTACCTCCCTTTGTCTTAAACGGATGTTTTAAATATAATATTGTAACTTCTTTACTCATTTAAAAAAGTGTATTTTTGAGTTATTTTCTTTTTGGTTCTCTAGGGCTTAGGTATATACCTTAATGTGGAATCTATTTTGGATTTATACTAGCTTAATTCCAATAAGATATAGAAACTTACTCCTATATTGCTCCCTTCTCTCTCCTCTTGTTTTGTGCTATCACTGTTACACATATTACATCTATGTATATTACAAACCCAACAATACACTGATGTAATGATTGCTTTGTATGATCTCATGTCTTTTAAAGAAGCTAAGAGAATAAAGAACACAAATGGATTTATTGGGTTTTAAAAATAGTTACATTATTTTTTACCATTTCCGATTCTTTTCATTTCCTCCTATGCTCTCCTTTTCTTATGGCACTTCCTTTTCTACCCCTTTCGCCACTTTCGTTTTCACTCCTTCTGTTGTATTGTTATTGTAAAATGTATTACATTCTTGTTGCTACAGGCCCAATAATGCAATTTTGTAGATACTATTTTTTGCAATTTTTTTACATTAGCTAAGAGGAGGAATACAGAAAAACTTAATTACTTTTTGTTTTATCATTACCTGTATCATTACCTTTACTTGAGTTCTTTGATTTTTCCTGTGTATTCAAATTACTTTCTGGTGTCACTTACTTTTAGCCTGAAGAACTTCCTTTCATACTTCTTGTAAGGTAGGTCTGCCAGTGATGAATTCCCTTAGCTTTGCTTATCAGTAAGAACAGTAAAATACTATGGTACTCAACTCCAGAGTTTCAATTTGGCTCTTTTTAGCTTTACAAATTATTTCTAATTTCTATTTCTTCATTAATGTTCTCTGTTTGGTAAGTCATCATTATTGTACTTTCTTTTAATTCTTTAAACATGGTTCCTTTTGGTTTTTGACCACATTTATAATAGCCGCTATGAGTTTATGTCTGTTAAATTCCAACACCTGGAAGCCCTTAAAGGCAAAGGCAGTTTCTGTTGCCTGCTTCTTCCCCCATCCTCACCGGGTATGCGTTACACTCCTTTCTTGAAGTTTCATATTCCTTTTGTGAAAAATTGGACATTTTAGGTAATATATTGTATAGATCTGGGTATTGATCTCTACTCCTCAGGAGTTTGTTATTGTTTTCTTGTCTGCTAGGCCATTTATTTAGTGGCTTACCTGTATTATCCAGTGAAGTCTATATCCCCCAAAGTGTGCAGTCTCTGAATGCTCCCCTGAAGGTACAGGACATCACCTGAACTCTCCTCCCCTAGGGTTAACAATGTTTTTGGTGGGGGTCTCTGACTGTTTCTCTGATATCACTGTTGAACTACTAGCTGCCCTGCTTCTAGTATTCCCTCCAGGTGTTATCCTCCATTAATTGCCAGCTGATTGCTGTTTTTATTGTCAAGCCCTGAAGAATAAATTGTCCTGCAGTCTGATCCAATTAATGTCTTTCTGCTTAGCAGGGCTTTCTTTGAGGCTGTCTTTGAGACTTGCTGGCAACCTCAGGAGAACTCTTCTTTGCTGTCTCTTTCTCTTTTTCTCTCTGTTAAATTTCTAGCTGATCCTATTTCACTTGTTGCCATCATGTAGTTATCAACTTACTTTTTTTTTTTTTTTTCGAGATGGAGTCTCACTCTGTCACCCAGGCTGGAGTGCAGTGGCATGATCTTGGCTCACTGCAACCTCTGCCTTCTGGATTCAAGCAATTCTCCTACCTCAGCCTCCTGAGTAGCTGGAGTTACAGGCATCCACCACCACGCCAAGCTAATTTTTGTATTTTCAGTAGAGACTGAGTTTCACCATGTTGGCCAGGCTGGTCTCGAACTCCTGACCTCAGGTAATCCACCTACTGCGGTCTCCCAAAGTGCTGGGATTACTATTAATTGCT